>NC_092831.1:3482500-5982500 GCF_039878825.1 Excalfactoria chinensis
AGGTCTCTCAAATCCGTGCTGTGAGGCTGGTGATTTGGTGATTGGCTGACAGCAACTCAACACGCTTGTCACCCTCTTCCCTGACTGGAAACGTCTGAAGATGGAAGGGCTAATGGCCAGGTTTAGATATGGCAGCTGCAGATCATGAGGGACAGCAGCTTAAGAGGCAGCACCTAGGCCTGCTGGGGACACACCATAAGCAAGGGGATGTGACTCGATGAAGAGCTCAAGCTAAAGCCTGTAGATTTCGTGAGCATCCTAGTGATAGCTGCAGTGGGATTCAGGCATCTGTCATCAGAGAGCCCACTTGTAGCAGCTTATCCTCCAATCGTGACAACAAGTGCAGTGTCTGAGGTGCTCTAAGGCACATAAAATGGCACTAGATGTATTGTGGTTTGGTACACATATGTGTATTAGCACTTAATCGTCTACTTATCTATTTAGAGCTTGTATTCTTTGTAGATTTCTAATCCACCTCACTAACTTTTGCCCTCAGAGATGGGTCATGGAGACTTTAGTAAATGTCCCTACTGAAGAGCTGGAACAAGGGCGTGAAGAATTTAGCGCACATAGGGGATGACATCCCATCATCTCATCACAATAAAACTTCTCATTACAGAAATAATTTGTTCTGCAGCTGTACATCTCTTGAGCTGTAGGATACAGATGCTCCCATCACTGGTGGCTTGTCTTGGACATGAACCAACGCCATGTTGTAAAGCCAGGTAAGCTGTCATTTTGCGTATACTTAGCTTTGCCCCATTTATTTTACTGTAGGACTTTTCAAGGGAAGAATCCCTTTGTAAAAATGGTTCCTGTCCTGTGTTTACCCCTGGTAAGGATCTGTGAAAAGCTTTGATCACTGGCTACCTGTGAATACCCAGAATACTGAAGAGTCTTCTACTACCACAGGGGGACGGTACATAATTATTATCATCTTTTTATTTTTATTTTTTTATAAGCCTACTATTCACAATAATTTATGGAAATTCTTGAATTTATAAATTTTAAGGCTTTGCCAAATATTTCAACTATCCCTCCATGGCAAATTGTCTTTAAATACTGGCGTGGTATTATTTTTTTTCTTTTTAACATTTACTTGTGGACCAGAAACACTTGCAGTCTATTGCCCCTGGCCTTCTGTGAGAATGTTAGTTAGCAATGCTCATAAAAACTCAATTCATCAATGTGAACATAATTTGCTATGAACAGAAAGCTCACAAAAGGGTGAATTTGTCAGATAGACAGGTGGCCTGAGATCTCTCCCTGATACTGAACGATATGAATAATAGATTCTGGTAAATGTATGCCAAGACTTGAGCTGTAAACACAGCTGCCTCCATTCCCTTCCAGAATAACAGCTTCGAGAACGAAAGCACAGGAACCACAGTTCCACCTGAGGACTAAGCCTGTGCACGTACACACAGACACACACACACACACAAATGCTTGCAGAATCACAAAGAAAACAACCCCCAGAAAAAGGACGTAGCCCTTTCCAGCTCCTTTTGCAGACCTTTGCTATGAATGGATTTTAACATGTGTGGAGAGCAGAAGGAGAGAAATAATAGAAAACATTTAAAATATATTTTAAAATATCTGCCATCACAGAAATAAATCTTTCCATGTTCTAATGGGGGAAAAAAACACCAAAATCTTAGCTGGCTTTTGTAGGTGAAGGATCCAAACATAATGCAAAAAAAAGTCATAGTGTCACAATTGAGAATATATAAACTACAATTATTTTTTCCTTCCTCTGATACTACTTCCAAAAATTAGTTAATTTTAATGATCCTAGCTAGATCTGCTCAATGATTTTTGTTGTTGTTGCAGGCTATTGATATTTACTCATACTACATTTTGTTTTGGCTTTTTTATTTTTAGTTTTATATCATTAATTACTGTCCGTGGACTAAGTTAAAAAGACATCATGCATGAGAAGAAAAAAAGAAAGAAAAAAAAGACCTTTAGGCTTTTCTTCTGTTGTTGTTTTTTTTTTTGCTCAATATAACTTCAGAGCAGGCTGCAGGCTGGTTCAGGCAATCCCATTGACTGCCGGTACAAAATGGCCAATGTAGCTTTTATGGACTATGGGGAAGGACCTGATCTTAGGACAGGCATCCTGAGCAGCAGTGTATAGCAGGGAAGAAAGGGACAATGATTTTGTATTGCTCGGTAAAACCAAACATGCCCGAAAAAGGACTCAGTTGTGGCAAGCCATGTTCATTTTTGAGAGCTCATTGACAGTGTGGTACAAACGTTTTGATGCAGTTGACTTAAGGGCAGAAGTGTAATGTGTTGCATGGGAGAATAGCTGGCTGGAGTGCTTGTTTTGGTCCATCAGATGTTTTCATTTTTGCAGTTTTAGCTGAGGACTGAGATCACCAGGTCTGTTCTTTGCATGATCAGAGTTTAATTTGCTTTCCCTGTTATACACATAAAACAAAAGTCTTTTCCCACACTAGCATGTCTTATTTTAGGGATAAGGCAAGCTCCTTATTTGATCCTTCTTTGGCAGTGATATAGTCCAGGAAATGAACTGGGAATCGTATTGTTTGAAGTTCATACATGTTTGTTAATATTTGTTATTTAGGGAGGATGCTTCTCTGTAATGAGTTGGCTAAGGTGAGAGACATGTAGCGCTGAACACAGACCCAACACATCCTAAAGCTCCCAAAATGTGACCGCATATGAGATATTAAAGGCAAAATGGAAGTTCTGAACAAATGAAATCACTGTCAGAATAATAAAAGAGAAATGAGCTATGATCTAATCTGTTTTCTAGCAGTGTCACAGAGGAGCTATAATAAAAGCTATTTGCAAAGTTCAGAATCATTTCCCGTGCAAAGCCATTCACATGCTATACGACTCTGGACAAATGGAGGGGGTCTAGGTTTTGCCAAAAAAATTGTATGTGGATAGTTTACTATTAGTTTTAAGTTTGTGCACCCAAATTACCCAGTTGGCTGCAATTTTAGCTCCCTCCCTATTTGAGATGGCACAGGAACTTGTGCACCTGGCTTTCTCCCTCTATTTTTGTTGTATCATCTTCACCTCTTTCTGTTTACAAACTGCAAGTGTAAAGGACAAACAGAAAAAGAATAAAGTCACATCATTGCTTTTGCGCTATGCGTGCTATAAATGAGGGTACAGCAAAAGATGTATTGTGTCCTCATTGGAAATGCTCACTTTGTTCTTCTCCTTGGAACAATGCATGATCTGCAGTTCCACTTTCAGTGTTCCTCCATTTCTGTGGAATCATATCTGTAACCAGTGTAACCCCAGTGTGATGAAGAGACAGAAAAAAAGGGACACAAGGGAGGATCAAGTACATAAATCTCTGTTTCCTCCCTAGTCTTCACAGTGAATGTATGCGAAGTGCAAAGATGATGGTGTACTTGTTGTTTTTCCATAGGCTTATGGAAGTAACTCATCTACCTTCTCCTGCTTCTAAAGCAAGCAAGCAAACAAACAAGCAAAAAACCCAGCAACTTAAGGTTATGGAAAATAATGATAACTTCCCTTTTTATTTCTGGATTTTAAAAGAGATTTAGGTTGGATGGCCAGACATTGCACTCAACCAAAAGGAAGAAAATGGAGAGCTGAGCTGAGCTGTCCTTAACATATGAAAAGGGGAAACATGAAAGAAAAAACTCCCAGCTCATCTGAAGCCTGTGTGAGAAATGGCAGTTCTGGCTCTCCACTGATTTCTGCATGGTGGAATAAGAGAAACCAAGCTCTTTACATTTTCTAGTTTCAATTCAGTGGGTTTTTTTACCATAAGTAGACAAAGACACTGCAGAAAGGGACAGAGAAAGGGAAAATACTCTTTCTATAATCTGGCATCCGCTGATTTCAAACCTGTGGATATCTGCAGTAGAGATTTAAGAGCAGTATGGACCCATGTATATTTATAAAGACTCCCTGTTGACCAAAGGACTGATGACGCAGAGGTCTCCTAGTCATGTGGAAAGAAATGAACTGATTAGCATCAATGGGAAGAGAAGCAGTGACAGCTAGCTGTGGGACCTCCCCAGCTCCCTGATGTCTGATGGTATGGCTGGGAGGTTTCCCACCAAATGCTCTGGTTTGTGCTTATAAGTTAGCTCCTGTCCACGATGGCATCTATTGGAACCGCAGCTTGATACTCTGGTTATAAGAATAAGGTCCTTTTTTAGTGATGACTTTGTGACAAGCTGCAGTAAAGCACCTCCTGGAGTTCATGAAGCACTGTCCTCAGTGAAAATATATACTTAGGACTCACGTATGCAACATTCATGCAAGTCTCAGAATGCAAAAGAGGTCAAATCCCTTCTTTGCATTCACATTTGTTGGTTGTCTTTGCACAAATCTCTCCCCTGTGCTCAGTTCTCTGGTTGAGATCTTAATGGTACGCTCCCCAGTTTATTGCATTTTATCTCATTAACATTACTAGTTTTTCCTCTCTGTCCTCCAGTTCTTGCACCCAGTCTGTCACCTCTTACAAGCTTCCCATTGACCCCATCTTCCTTGTCTCACTTTCCTTTTTGCTTGTTAGTCTCCCTCTTTCCATCAAATAAGCCTCATACTCCAAAGTAAAAAAAGAAATATATTTTAAAAAAATAATAATAAATCACAGAGAAATATTTATTCAGTAGCAATAAATCTATTATCTGGTATATGAGTAAGATGAAAAATATTATTCCTTTTGTATTTTACAGGACATGGGAATTGCGAGGAAAAGTGAAAAAATAGTTTTGCTGCCTGAAAAAGCATCATCATGCAGCCACTGTGAGTCACCAGGAAAAGCAAAAGAAGTAAAAGAAGTCAAATAAATGCATCACGCATTGCTTGTACATGGGAGACCTAATGTGTGAAGACAAATATTGATGTCTCTGCTGGAAGGCAGTTTTGCTATACCAGTCAAGATGGCTGCATAACCAGCTATAAAGAAGAGATTTTATTTAACATTATGTTATCTTCCTTTGGCAAGAAATGACATAGGATTTAACCTGAAACTCTTTTCTGGACTTAGAACAGGGTGTATGGGCTACAGACAGTGAGGAAAGGTTGGTATAAGAGTATGTGACTCTTCTGGGTCTGGAAGGTAGGCAAGCACTCTAAGTGTGATTCTGTCTATCTGGAGTTGGAAAAGATGAGGATATCTCCTTTCTACTTTTATTTATTATTTATTATTTATTTTCTCACCTAATATAATACAAGTAAATCAAAAAAGAGTTCAAAGCACTAGTCCTTTAAAAGGTGATTAGTGAAGAACAAAATCCTTTCTAACGTGAGAGGTAATGGCCTTAAGTTGTGCCAGGGAAGGTTCAGGTTGGATATTAGGAACAATTTCTTCTCAGGAAGAGCAGTCATGCATTGGAACAGGCTGCTCAGGGAGGTGGTGGAGTCACCATCCCTGGAGGGTTTCAAGACAAGGGTAGATGTGGCCCTGAGGAACGCAGTTTAGCAGGCATGGTGGGGATGGGTCAACAGTTGGACTAAGTGGTCTTAGAGATCTTTTCCAAACTTCATTATTCTAGGGTTCTATGATTCTACTTCAGGTTAGCATGGAAATACGCAGAGCTGACAAGGCAAGAAGTCAGGAGTAGAGGAGGAGAACTTGGGATCGTTAAACCCGTAACATTAGGCTTCAGAGTTTGAGCCCTCAGTGACATAAAAATAACTAAAGATTTTAACTGGATATAATATATGAGGAGTTTTAGTTTAATTTATGTTTACAGTCCTCCTGATTTTCAAAGAAAACTTGAGCACATTCAGTTACGTAGACTGATGATAGTGTGAACTGAAATATGGGAACTCACAGTGGAGTGGACTTCACAGTGCCACTTTGGTTGGTACTTCCTGATATACTGAAGAAGAAAGCTAAATGGGCAGCATAAAAATAAGTGTAATAGAACCTTCCCCTCCTCCTATTATAAGACTGGTGTTATTTGTTCATACACTGAAAAAAAAAAATAATGCAGAATACATGTAACTTTTACTGTATTTTTTTTCAAGTGCTTCAGTTTCAAATTGATGTATTATAGAGCGTAAGGTCAGACAGCTGCAGAAAATATGCGACTATCTGTGCATCTAAGCAAATCTATTCTGGAAAGCTGATTTATGTTACCTGATTTAGATATTATTGAAACCTACTTCTGCCCAGGTATCCAATTGCAACAGAACTTGACTACAAAATCTTCTATTATATTTCTATTATAAATTGTCTGTCAGAACTGTACATAGTCTTTCTTTCTGATACAACTTCTCCTTTTCACCTCCACCCTGCTACATGATATTCTAATGTCTAATTATTGCTCTGCCATCAGCAGTAACAACAACAACAAGATTCAGTCAGGTAAACTTGCCGTGTTATTTGTGCATGAGGCACAACTTACCCTTTCGTTTCCATTGCAGAAGAAAACAGTGGTATGTGGTGAACAGCTTTTTACTAGCAAGCAGATGCATTATTATTTATGAAAAGGCACATACTATGTAGCTCACAGTGAACAAATTGATCAAGAGATAGGACACGTACACAGATTTTCTGATCTTTTGCCTGTTCCCAGAAGTCCCAGTAAAACTACATGGATCTGCAAGTAAGAAATGACCTTCAAGCCACAGGAGAATCCCCATGCTTAGGGATGCTCTTTGGCGACTTCCAGCTGCCACACTGATTCTTCTGAAGTTATGACTTGGAGCTGGCCCAGCTAGACCTCAGCTTTTTGTCCATAAACAAAGAAGATAGACGTGCCACAATATCCAAGGTCTAATTAGGCACAAACATCCAGTAGAGTGTTAATAAAAGCCATAAAAAAAAATAAAGCAAATATACTGCTCTTTTTGTTGTTGTTATTATTTAGAAAGGGGATTCCAGGAAATTAAAAAATGCACTGGGCAAAAACAAATCCAACCATAAAACAACAACAAAAGACCAACATTCCTCACAAGGATATGTAACCAACCTGCTGGAAAACACACTTTGATTGCCTGCATAGAAGAGGTAGGGGGAGCACCAGGGGAGCGCGGAGTGGCAGCCTCACTCTGGACAGGCTGCACAGTTTGCTAACACGCGATAAAGCTCTCAGGAAAGCTTCTGTGCTTCTGGACAAAGCATTCCCACGTTACTTCCGCAGCATGTTGTCTTCAAGTAAAGCTTCCTTATGTGGGGCAACACATTGCAGGCACACAGCTGGGGTAGGGGAATCACAAAGCAGAAACTGGCAGCTTCTCCCAGGTCACAGTCCCTTAAAGTACTTCTGTGCTATTTGGAGGTGGCCTTGGCCTGATATGAATGCATTTTCTAATGGAGAATTTATATCAGTGCCATGTACACAAGTTGTAAGTGACACAAATAAAAGGGTACAAAGGCATACACCATGAACTCCTTATTTCTTGACTAAATATCCAACATTATTCCTCGTTATAAAACAAAAAAAAAAGCAAAAACCAAAAAAACAACATCAAACCTAACCTAAAATCCTCCTCCCCATCAAGCTCCTGCGGTTCAGCATTCTTTGAAGTAAAGTTCCTAAGTACCCACAGCTTATTTCTATATGTAGTGCCCTGCTAAGATCCACTTGAACTCTTGTACTAAGCACAGAGATGGCCCCTTCTTCCCTCAGCCGTTCCGGCCCACAAGCTGGATGTGTCAGCAATACAGCAGATGGGGAAAATGTATACAAGTATATTAACTGTGTGGCCTAGATTTATGCAGAATACATATCTGCACAGATTTCATATATAGGACTTGAAATTTTGGTTTTAACCCTGAAGGGGTAGATGTGAAGCTCGGAAAGGAAAAACACAGCAAAAGGGAGTGGGAACACCATGTCTGTCCCAGCTTGCTTTGGGAATTAATTTACACAAGTCAGCCCGTGTTCCTCAGTTTACTCACTGTGAAATATTTATACTAATGCTGGTGATCTCACTGTGACTTTGCAAAGCTTAGTTAATTAGCTCATAATTAATTAGGATCTTCAAGCCTCCTGAATGACAGCAGCGCTGTGCGAATAAAGCCAAAAATAAAGAATGGAAAACGAGGAATATTGCATTTATTTTCTTTTTCCCTAAAGAAGTGCTGATATGTGCCTGCATGTTCACAGCCATTCAGGTGAGCGTTTTCCTTGGGTCGAAATCTCCTAAAGACAAAAGGGCTGTGCATGCCAGCGTGCAGAAGTATTTCTGAGAACATTCATACCAGATGTGTGCTCATGACCATCCTGAAAAACTCTTTTCATTGTTTGCACAATGATTTGTCAGCGCGTTATAACTGTTCATGAATTATTTGCCAAAGGAAAAATAAATTCCCTAATGGCTTTGCATGGTCTATACACACTTTTCCAACTGCTTTAACTGCAGCCATTTAGGATCGAGCGCAGCTCCATTGCTGCGGCACCCTGCTGTGGCCAGTGATGTACCCGCATCTCGGATGGGGCTACCCCATTAATTTTTACTGTGGTCTGCTGTGAAGCTCTAATAAGGGCTGAAAATCTGCATGGAGGGGTGATTTTTTTGGGTAAAACTTTGAGGCGTTGCTGGGGCTGGCAGCAATATGTGGCCCCAGCTGGGCTGGTTGTGCCGGCGTCGCCTCGGCAGCTGGGCTTGGAATGGCTGCCATGGGGAACAGCCACGTGCAGGATGGCTCTGCAATGGAAGCTGTCTTGGGGCCTCTCCCCAGGGCAAGGTGACCTTGTCATCTCTGCAGGATGCAGACATGGTAACACCCCATCCCACCCATTGCCTTCTGTATGCTGTGGCACTACAGTATAAGCTAGGCTGCCATGAGGCTTGTGTTATGAATATCGCTTTTATGCTATGACAAAGTAAATATAGTAGAGAGTATTAAATACAGATATTAACTTTCGCAAAGTTTCTTGGTCTACTCTACAGATGACCTCAGATTTTTTCTGGGCTAAAATTAAAGGCACCTAAAGGATGAGTACCTGGCTAACATTCATTTCTTTCTGAAATTTCCCCACACAGATTAACTTTATGTATCAGGCTGATCCTCACAACTCACTTTGTGTGCATATTTACCTTTATGTTACTACACATGCTCACATTTCGAGGCAGTACCTTCTTACTCAAACCAACATAGAGAAGGGTAACGGTTGTAAATCATCTCTTAAATTTAATTCATCCCCAGAACAGTGTGGCTTAGTGACTGACACACAGCAGAATCATAGGATCACTGAGGCTGGAAAAGACCACTAAGATCATCTTGTCAAGAAGTGATAGACAGACCCCAATAAAAAACCTGCTAGCTCGCACGCCCAGAAGATAACCTAAACATTCTCAAAGAATTCATTTTGTCTGGCTTGGCTGAAAGTGGCTCAGTGCAAAAGGCGAATAATTTCCAGTGGAACTTTACTGTAGTTTCCATGTAGGTAACGTACAAATGGTCTAAGCCATCCGTAAAAATAGTATCTACAATAAATTTGACAAGTTTAAGCAAAATACAATATTAATTTAAAAAATAATTGCATCAACTGAAAAGTCTGCATTTACGTAGTACCTTATTGAATAACTCAGAAGAACACACAGTATGCTATCTGCAGGAGAGAGTTTTTTTTCCCTCCAGATGTCTCTTTTTCCTTCCAGAAGTTGCAGAGCATTGGACAAGCAGTAACAGATGATGAACACATGCATAACTACAAATGGGCAAGCTGATTGTTTTCAGAATTGGTATAAACATTTGCTCTTGGATTGAGATTTAGCCCATAGCAAATCTTTACATTCTCGTTATAAACCTCTGACAAAAAGAGCTTCTAATGAAAATGCTGACAGTGTGAAAACGTGGCTATGGTCAGGAAAACAAATGGATAAAAAGTGGCATTTTGTACCTCCATATGTATATTTCATCAGGGAGAGCCAGGCTTCAGCTTTTCTAAGTTTACATTTCAAAGCAAAAGCTTGATGATAACTGCTTCTCCTACCCTTTCTATTTAGGGCTCCCAAACCTACTACTATTACAGCTATCTACTACACTAGCATTTAAAAACAAAACAAAACAAAATAAAACAACGGCTCAGAGGCTGGAATATGAACTTCTCAGAGCTCAGCAAGAGAACCAGCAGCTGGATTTTTTAGCATCTATTTTTTATTATATACACAGTAGTAGAGACCAATAGCCTGAAATGGGACATGACCTCACTGCGGTAGGGTGTTAAAGGCAGGAAAAGAAAAAGCACATGTGGAGAAGGACTGCATTGCCTCAGTATGCACAGGGGCAAAACTGGAGGCAGGGAGCAGGAAGAGAAGAAAGATGGGCCCAACACCATGGGGGCAGTGAGTTAGGTAGTTGGAGAAAGCATCCCAAAAGCTGCTGCTTCTTGGGAGGTGTGGAAAGGAGTCCCTGGCCTTCTCTTGTCCAAGAAGCAGGGTGTCTGAGAGGCTACAGCCTTTCTTCCACAGTTAGACTTGCTGTCATTTTGAGATAGGTGAAGCAGCAATATGGGAAATGAGGACGATCACAGTTGTAGGGGAGTGTTTTAGTCCTGAACTATTAGGGAACAAGAAAGCCAAAAGAGAAAATGTTTTATGATATATAAGACAAGACATATGCAGAACCCATAAATGAGTATAGGGCTGGGAAGACATAACCACAAATGGAGCTTGGTGGGAATGGCCATTCCACAGTGCCCAAAGTAGCACAGCAGAAGGGGCAGATGCATATGAAGACTGATGAACAGATGAAAGTCAAAACAGCCAGGATACCCAGGCAACCCCCCAAAAACGGAAACTAAGCCCCAAAAAATAGAGCTTGAATACTGTGTTAGAAGCTATGATGAATGTGGTTAGATGACAAGGAGTTAAACAAGCTCAGTTAAATTGTCAGTGAGGATGCTAAAGAAATGGCAAAGAATGATTAGCACATAAGACTATATGTCCTCTAGAGACAGCAAGGGTTGTGTTAGTGACATCAGAGTGACCCAAATCCTACTGCAAGAAGACACTGGATATGCTCAGCACCAGGAGGATGCTGCAAGTAACATTTTTGCATAAAGCAAATTCAAGTATAGAAGGATTTCAAGAAGACCTCCTGACAGCAAGGCTGGAAGTAGAAAATCTTTGTGCTACCACAGACAGTAAACAAATACACAAAGTAGAAAGATTGCACTGGCTGGTGGCATAATAAACACAGAATTATATCACTGCAACAAAATGTGCCCGCTGAATTTGACTCCACTTAAAGAGATGAGAGCTCTTAAGTTGAGGCGTTCAAAACAATTTAATTGAACCTGGCTAATTAGAATATAACAAGTAGTTAAAAATTATGCAACGCTTTAAAAATCTTTTAATTAGTTCAGAATTCTGATGGCAAGTTAGTAAATTTGCATCAGTATGTTCCCATGCTTGACTCAATACATAGAAAAAAATAAGGTATATTTTGTCAATAGGGACACTTTGAGCAAACGTACACAAGTAGAAAATAATAATGTAGAGTAAGGAATAATTAATTAATTTGAGCTTCAAGATAAGATCACAGTGTCCTGCTGCCCCTACATGTTAATCAGCTGATTGATTAATTGCTACAATCATAATAATTATAGGATGTAAATCTAAATACATTTAATGATAGTTTGCACTTAGAATAAAAATGTCTTTTATGTCTGCTTATCTTCTTCATTTCTTGAAGCCCAGTCATATTTTTTGTTTGCCATAAATAAACCTGGTGCCTTTTTAGATGCTATCTTTCTGATGAGGTAGGTTTATACTTCATTCATCTCATCAGCAGTGATTTTTTTTCTTTGGTGGCCTTCACCTCTTGTCTAATGAAAAATATGTTCCTAGACGGGAAACAATTGATTATGTGCAATAACCAATACAGCTTCATCAAATGCTCATCCTCAAATGAAGACAAAGGGACACACCAGTAAGCCTATTGTATACTTATAGACTGCCTTTATGAGAAAAGCCTCATGCACTGAATGCTTCTTCCACCACACAAACTCACTGTAGGGTGACACAGCAAAGAAGATTAGCAACACAGAAAAATATTAACAGAAACAAGCCAAAGAAATAAAGAATTCCTCTGCTGATTTCCTACTGATGGGCAATGTGGAAGGTCTTGACATTGACATCATCTTTGAGTTTGTGCTGTTTCTTATTAAACCTAATTAAGCTTTACGAGAGTGACTGCACCGAAAGAAAGATTTCAACCCTTGTGTCAACCAGCATCTCTAAAATCCAACAACAAAAACGTGCACGAAAGGAAGAAACAAGGGTTCCTCGGTTAAATCTGCTGAGCATTGTCAAAATGCACCAGATCTTCAGCTATGAAGGTTCTAGTGAGTCAGGAATAAGGTGTTTTTGTAGGTAGGAGCTGTAGTCTTCGGTATTCTACACATATAATGTGAGAATTAAACATCTGTTTGTGCAGTTGACCACCTGGTTAACAAGTCCTACACTTGGTCCTGATTTCTACTAAGATTACAGCTCCTTTGAGTTTCTCTTTCAGTGAAAAGTGTCTGAAGTGAAATTCTCATTTGCTTCCACAGCAAAACACCGCGGTCTTTTGTCTAATTTTTGCTTTGTGAAGTATTTGAAAGCTTAAATAAATGCGTGACATATTTCTGCAGTGTTCCCTTATGTCAGCTAATATATGGACACTCAAACCAGATTCCTCAATGACTTCCAATTTTGCAGATTTGGAAATCCTGGATTCCTCTTTTTCAGAGTTGGTTTCCATACAATGCTTTGCAACTCTTGCTTTGTAGTGATATTTGTTAAATAAATAATGCTGTGTTAGAAATGATAATATGAATATTTTAAGGAGCCACTAAAGCATGTTCAAAGGAAAACCAAAGCAAATTCCACCAAGTGAATGAACTTCTGTAGCCTTCAGAGGGTTACCTGACCTTCTACTTTTGCAGCTTGCTTGACTCAAAGTTACAGCATTGGAGGAGATAACAGTGAAATTGTACTATAAAAATAAATTACTAGCATGAATATTAAGCAACAAGGATATAATAAACATGACTGCTTACATGATTCTGATTTATTGATACTGATTTGCTAGTAAATTATCACACAAAGTCCTTGTTTTAATTGTTCAGGAACACGTGCAAAATAAAGCTTGGTGGACATTTCCCAAAGACCTTGACTTTGGTCACTTTGGGATTCTCAATGCCTGTTTTTCTGGTACAATATACAGCACCATAGTTACTTCCCTTTTCCAGATATATATATTCCTCCTTTGCTGTCTGGTTTCTTTAAAGTCTGTTTTTCAGTCCTGCACAGTTTTTAAAACTACTACCATAGAAGTTCAGCTCTGACACAGTGGAACAAATCCAGCTGCAAAATCTCCTACAGGCTGTTCATGCTTGTTCTGTTAAATAGTGCTCACTTCGAGTCAAGAGGTTTCATTACTATATTTATGAACCTCTTGGCACCAGGAGTTGGGATTTCCCAGTGCTAAGCGTTAATGCATTTTGCATCACTCTTAAGCACTGGGAACTCAGGATCACCGGTGCTGAGGGTTAAAGATGGTAAAATATAGATCTTTATTTCCAGATAGAAATCTTTAGTGCATGCTTGCTGTTTGTGTGTGCGTGTGTGAATAGTCTGAGCAACTATCAGATAACAGGGAGATAGCAGGCTGCCACAGTCACTAAAAGCTACCAGGAACTGCAGATTTTAAGGGATCTCAGCATTAACAGCCTGCTGCCTATATTCTGCATCAGATATTTGTTATCCAAATTGATGGAAAGTATCCCATCTAAAATAGGATTATTCTCCTTTAAATTTAAAGCCTACTTTGTGCTTATGTGGCTTATATCACTTTATGACATGGTGTGTTATGTCAAACCTAAGATTATTTTTGGAGATTTCTGAGACAGAATCTACTTCATTTTGCCTGTCATCAGCCTAAAGCATGTGCCAAAAGACCCCTTTTTTGAGGCAGTGATTCACAAATACCATCTGAATTAAAGGACAGCTACAGCTTCAAAGCAAAACACGTATCTTGGATCAAATTCTACTAACATCTCAGAAAGTGCTCTCAGATTCGATACTTCCTTTCAGAAGATTTATATCCACACAGTGGGCTATTTCTTAAAAAAAAAAAAAAAAACAGAAAAAAAAAATTTAAAGGTTGATATACTTCAGCTTGCAAGCAGGAATACAGCTCATCAGGTGTCCTGATCTGTGTTGTAAAGAGAAACAAACAACGAACTCAGCTGCAGAGAGCATAGGTTTGTTAGGGCTGCATGTGAACATGCAGATGCAAATCAAACATGAGTCAAGGGAGAAGCTGCTCTAAAAGTGGAACTTCATAGCCCAGGGTGGGAGCTGAGAACTGTATATAAACCTTCCTGCCAGGCAGTCCTTCCTGCTTCTCCATGTTGGTTCTTGTTGGAAAACGAAGGGAGAAAGGAGAAAAAAAACGGGTGGAGGAATGGGGGGGAGAAAAGGAGGAAGAAAGACCAAATAAAGGAGAAAAGGAGGAAAAAGTAAAAATGGAAAGAAGAAAAAATGGAAAGAAAAAAAAAAAAAAAGGAAGAAAAATAAAAAAAGAGGGAAAGAAAAGAAGGAAAAAAGAAAGAAAGAAAGAAAGAAAGAAAGAAAGAAAGAAAGAAAGAAAGAAAGAAAGAAAGAAAGAAAGAAAGAAAGAAAGAAAGAAAGAAAGAAAGAAAGAAAGAAAGAAAGAAAGATAGAAAGATAGATAGATAGATAGATAGATAGATAGATAGATAGATAGATAGATAGATAGATAGATAGATGGAAATTGCTGCAACTTTCACCATTTGCTTCATTTGCTTCCTGTGCAGGCAATTTCTCCCTGCCCCTTTTACTTCCATACACACATAGTGGTGTGGCGCAAGATGCATAGTGCAGAAAGATTGGGTTTTAGCCCTGGTCACTTCAGGTTATTTTGTGCATCACCCTTTCCGTGACACTATAGCAGCACCAGCCTGGAAAACACTTCCCTTGATCACTGAGTTGTCCTGACACAAGTTCCAAACACCAGGTAGTTCACAAGAGCTGAAGCAGATCTCCACTTCTCAGTTACATTTTTAAGTATCCCACCTTCACATCTTAATTTCTTTCAACGACTGGCAAATAATGCATTTACTTTCCTCATCATCTATGTATACCCTGACAAAGATGTTTGGTACCTGAATAGCGTTCTTTCTTTTCCCAGGCAACGCTATCGCTCAGAAGTGCTTATGAGTGAAAGTGTGAGCTTAAGAGCTGATGGCGAATTCGACTGTGCTCCTCATCTTCGTGAGGTTATCTGTGTGACATACCACCTTCCCAGGTAATTAAGGCTTTGCCCAAAATGTAGCAAAATTCTGCCTGAGTCAAATGGGTTAGCAGGCTAATGAATTTTATATAGAAGGGTGTCAAAAGGAACAGTTTGACTCTCTGGGAACTGAAACAAATTGCATTCTATTATAAAGTTGTGGACATTTTGAATTCAGTACCTGTACTACAAGCACAGGGCACTGGATTGGAGAAATATTTCTTCATCCAAGGCAGCTTCCTTAAAGATGAAAGTTTTGTTTACCAAGTTATTCTCCAATAGGTTGCTCCAGTGCTGCATGCACCCTGATGCCATTTTCGGGGGAGGTTGTGCAGCACTTCTCTCTTCCACTCCCACACTATTTCTTACTTTGCTTGACCCCTCTTTTTAGCTGTTATCTGGTACAGCTGGTGGAGTACAGCTGCTAAAGATGCTTTTCCGCAGTCCCATTACCCAGTTTTCCAGTCTTCTTCCAGTCCTACTTCTTCACAATTTGTGTCCCTCAAGAGACATTATAAATCATATTCACTTTGAACTCTGGCCCTGCCTTGCTAAGAACACCAGCCTACCCCCACATTTAGACATCGTTACTTTTCCAGAGTGCTTAAATTGCAGCCATATTTCCCATGGCAGACACAGCTCCTCCACACTGGTGAGGTTGGCAAGCCAAAGCTGTATGAAGGTCATGATTTCAAGGATATGGAAATCAGAGAAAACCCATGCCTGATTTTAATGTGTGACAACATTTCTCTCTCATCCTCTGTCATCAGGAAGACCTCTGTACACGATCCTATTGTTACTTTGCTGGTCTTATCATTTTGTCTTATCATGCACCCTTTATCAACACAGCATTTTTCTTTTCCAACACTGTAGACACGACACTGAGGCAAACCAGAAGGATATTACTTTGAACATTCATGACTTGCTTCTGTACCTGCCCGCTCTATGGAATTTTTAGAATATTTAATTTAATTTACTTCTCTAAGCCATTTTCAGACCATTTGTGGACTAACATTTCCAGAGATAATGAGCAGTGGTAACTCCTTTCTGGTCAATTACTGCTCTCAAGTTGCAAATGTGCAGCTAGAGAAGGTCTGTATTGCCCAGCAGTACAAGACTTGTACCCAAAGATTTGTCGTGGCCCTAAATGTAGAAGTGAAAATGATGCTATGAACACACTTTATAATGATAAAAGAACAGTCTGCATGGAAAGGGCCTGTGTTAAGGCACATTTCAGGGCTTGTTTTTACTTGCCAGAACTTAAAGACCCAGAAAGTTGCACAGTCTGGAGGAGAGACTTCCCAAATGAAGGCTCTGATATCAGCACTGGGGCAGTGTGGTCAGAGCATGCTGGTGCATGGAGACCCACTGTGCCAGGACACACAGATGTGTGGTGTCAGTCTAACTTGAGGAAGACGGCAAAGCAACTTTTGGATAGTAAAAAGTCATAAGGAGAGAGGAAGAAGACACAGCACTGGAGGTGATGACTTTCAGCATCTCCTCTTGGTCTAGAAGGCTCCTTTCTCTCCCTGGCCTTCTCTTTCCACTTTCCCCTCCCCCCTTTTCTTCAATTTTTGCACTTCTGAAACTGTGTAACTGGGGCATTATAGGCTGTTTCTCCTCCTGTTATTACTTTCCCTGAGTGGAAGCTTCACTCACAAGCCTGATGAAACATTTTTCCCCTCAAACCCAGGGTGCCAATTCTCACTTTGTCAAGAGCTCCAGATAACCTCCACAAGAAGTTCTTCTCCCCCTGCCTCCCTCAAATGCTCCAGGTTACAGGGATCTTGTCACAGCTACTAAACAACTCCTTTTCTTTCTCTCTTTTTTTTTTTTTTTTTCTCCTACTTTCTGCCTGAAATATTGCTTGGATTTCTCAGTTTCTCTTTGTCTTCTCTTTCTCTGTTCTCTCCCTCTTGGTTTTCTCTATGAGCTTCTCCTATGCAAACCTACATGTGATCTCTCTATTTGACTTATTTTTTTGCTACTGTCCTTTCTTTTCCACATGCAAAGATTCTCTTAACCACAGATCAAATTTATATTACACCAATACCCAATTTTCCATGCCCCAGAAGTAAGTTAAAGATGAGCAAACTGAAACTCATGTGTTTCTCTGTTTGCAAGTTTTTGCATCCGCACTGCATCAACTGGCAGCCAGTGTTAAGCCAATGGAGAAGTCTTGAAGACTCAATGATGAATCTGGCTACTATTTACAAATACAAACAAGTGTTTTTTTGGTGAATTGAAGTGAGGTACGCTGCTTCCCAGGTGACATTTCCACCAAGCACCCAAAGTCTCTGCCAGCTATCCAAATAAACATTAATACTCTGAGCATTCCTATCACACTGCAGGTAGAACTCCAGAAATTCTTTCAGCCCTGTTAGCACTTGCGCTATTGAAGACAAGCCACAGTTTGGAGATAATGCTGTCTAATAAGTGCTATTTGCAAATACTGGCTTCAAAGCACTTTGCTGGACCTACCGCATACAGCAAAGTTCTTGCAAAAGGTTCTCACTGAGCAGATTAACTACAGATTCAGATCCAATAATTTATTGTGTAAGCATTAAACCATTCATACCACTAACACCTGTGCAAGCCAGTTGGCCTAGTCAATTCTAGTTTAACATTTAATTATGAATATAATTAGCATGAGTTAAGAGACAGGCCAGGCATCTGCAATAAAATTTCCAGTATGCTAAAAAAATTATAACTATAATAACAAAAAAGATTAAATTGCAGAGAATATGTCCCTGCTGTGCAAACTTTGCATGACAGCAATATTCGAGTACAAATTCTTTCTAAATTTGTTCATTTGCTTTGATGAGAATTGTAAATCCTTCGCCATATTTTTAAGACACTGTTTTTTTCAGTTCCTTTAATCTTAAGGCACTTTATTTGTTTTTATCCCTGATGCAACCCTTTCTAAAAGGGCTACTTGGGTTCTCCACTCTTCCTTGAATGGTAAGTTAATTGGTTTGGTGGTGTCAATGGAACTCTGTCTTAAGTAAAGCACATACAGGAGTGTTGTTAAATGCTCTTTGTAGCACATCAGAATTGCACAATGGCAGGAGAAAAACATGAGTGAATATTACAGTATATACCTTCTATACGTAGATTCTTATGTTTAAAGAAAAAACAAAGCAAACAGACAGCATAGTCAGCGTAGGGTCAGTTACCTATAGATAGGAGTTATATTGGCCTTTTCCACAGAACAAAGTCATGCAGAGGAGCTAAATAATCCTACATAGATTATCTTTCAAACTATCTACATGGGAATAAAAAAATAAAATAACATTCAACTCCCTTATTTCCTACCCTGTTTTTGGGCAACTTTTCTCCTCAAAAGACAAATCTATTCATAGGCGTGCCCTCTAATTCTTTCTTCTATAACAGTAGTTTTCTGAGCTGGAAAGATCTATTTAAAAGTGCTGCTCGGTAGAAACAGTTTGCAACTGTGAATGGAAGGTCACCAATAGAGAGCCAGGAGGTTACTGGGGCATATTGTTCCTTGACACCTCTTGGGAACAAAAAGCCTGGAACAAACCTCTCTCGTTACCAGTCTGCTGCTGTTACAATTACGTCAGCCTGTATTTACATCTTTATTGCAGGTGTGCTTTCTTCATGCCTCAATTATGAGTGAAGCCCATGCTGGAGTACCTGTGCTAGCTGTAATAGGTGTGACAGTACAGCTGAAAGATATTGGTAGCCAGGTTCTACATGTCTCTACATGGAGATATTTATATATTTCCATGAATGAAACGTATTTCCCTGAGAATGCATCATCCACAAAATCTCTCCTTTTTTAAAGAAATCTGGACTGTGTCTCATCTCCTGGATAGTTCTTTTTACTATGTGATTTTTGTTCTGTTTGCATTTAGTTTCTGGACTTTTATTGTCTTCTGATATTTAGATTCAACCCGAGACGTATTAACATGACTTATTATGTGAGATATATTGTGGTGACCTTGGGTTTGTTTACAAATCACTGTGTTCACATGAAATTGAGGCTTCCTGATGCCATGCCAAGCCCCAAAACTTCCTTGGACAAGTAAAAGAAGGATAGGAAAACAATTTCAATAGGAGGCTCGCCAACTGCGAAGCTGAAGGCAGTTTGATTAGGACTCGAAGCCCACAGATTGAGATTATGACAGAAATTTGCATAATGCCAGGGACTGATAAGATTTTGTTTCTCAGGAACCTATTACGTGATGATGTTAAGAGACTGTCATGGATTTATTACAGTGCAATATGCTGACTTGTCTTTCCAAGACGAGTTGGCCTTGAGCCTTGTTCTTTGTAAGCCTTGAGTGAGGCTTCTATAGATGTCTTTTGAAAATTTCTTTAGACATCTTTTGTAACTTTTCACCAAGATGATATAAGGATGTTATGACTGTCAGAATAAATGAATGTATTTACTTCCTTTCCTTTTCCAAGCTACTATTTTCATAACACTGCATAGTGGTTCAGAGCAGGTCCTGGCTATGCTGTGTTTTCAACCAATGCAGCTCTGTTCTTTGATCATGATTATGTATTGATGACTAGACTTGTTGATTGCCTCCTGATACATCTTTATGCCCAATTTTGATGAGGACTACTTCCAGGCGAACTCCACACGACAGCTGCATTATTCAGTGCAAACTGTTTTGGCCCGCTGAAGACCAAAATGTGTTTGTTGCCTACATAGACATGAGCTGCTGCAGCACGTTGCCTCAGGCTATGCATGCAGCAGGTTTGAGGGGAGAACCTTCTGAAGCAAGATTGGAGCCTGGGCTGAGAGTAAACCTTTTTCCTGATGCAATCCTCCAAGGAGATAAAGAAAAGGGTGAAAGAAGACATGAAAATGTCTGATTTCTCCTAATAGTGTAGACAGCTTTTGTGGGTTAAAAACAGTCTTCTGCAGTAATGAAATAAGAGTTTATTCCTTTGCTATGTTACCACCCTGTTTACTGAGACCATGACTTCATTGACTTTGATGGACGAGACTGGTGAAGACCAGTAACTAATACCAGCAAAACAGCAAAAAATATTCTATCTACCTTCTTTCAGTAAACCAAAGAGTTCTAAAACTCTATAATACGTCAGATACTAAACAATCATCTTACTCAGTCTCTATATAATAGGGTAACACAAAACATTATAGGATTGATAGGAATGACATTGTGAATTCTGTTTAGCATTCACCAAGAGACTTTAATTGATATATCGAAAGGATATGTGTGAAATCAGTTTAAAAAAGTGTTAATGGTCCATCAGAGAAACAAAAAATAACAGAACAAAACAAAAACCAAACCAAAAAAAAACCCCACAGAGCTTGAAAAAATAAAAACGATATGAGTATCTAATGTGGGCATCTGGTAGTTTCTATGCACTTTACCATTGTGATTCTGAAAACCTTCTTCATCTGCCATCTAACCCCCAAGGTGCTGAAGCTGTGACCTTGTGAGACCTATAGGTGACCAGGCCTCTATTCCTCCCCCTATATAAAAATGTTTTATTTTCTCCTAGGACCAAAAATCTTGAGCTTCAGAGAGGGAGGATTTCTCTGCTGAAGTTTCTGGGTAGGGCTGGTCCTGTGGGTTTCAGCAGGCTCTATGCCATGTTTGCTAAGTATATCTGGTGCACTTTTCCCCAGTGACCTGGTGGCTCACGTGGATACCATGCTTTCTGTTCCTCATATTGAGAACCCAGGTACCTCCTTTTAAGTTGTGGGTTCCACTTGGAAGCCTGAAAGTCACATTTAGCAATCCTTCATTTGTACTGTTCTCGCTTTTATGTTCATCTGCCCCGGGTAGGAAGGGCACAGCAACAACAGATACCTTCCTTGAGAAAACTCCCCATGGAAGAATCATCACTTAGGCAAAATATTTCTATTTAGAGCACATACAAACATTTAGTTTGTGTGCACATGCTCTTTCAAAGACAAATCATCTATTTATCTATGGTACTTAGGTGACACCTACTACATTCATATTACAGATAAGGAATCAAAATGATGGCATAATCACTGGACCTTAAGGATAAAATCTTTCTAACATAGTAAACATTAAACTTTCCAACATAGTAAACAGTAAAGTGTGGCAGACAAAATTTGAAGCCAGCCCTTCCAAACCAGAGACAGACAATGCAACTTTGGGAACTTGGTGGAATTTTACTTTGTGGGATATCAGGGTGTGTTTTTGTTTGTTTGTTTTTTAATTATTATTATTTTTGTTTTGGAACTGCATTTGGACAAGGCACTATCTATGCAGATGCCCCATCTATACAGCTTTCCCCAGCTGAGGAGATCTGGAATGGCTAGTCAGCATTTGAATATTTCCCATGCTGAATTTACCCATTTATTTCATGCTATGGATATCAGTCATAACTGGAGAGGAAATCACAGTAGACAGAACTTATTTTTCTTCCAAGAACTCTGCCTGAGACTTTTCTATAAAATTTCTTCAATTAAACTAAATATTTGTAAGCAATTAACACATTTACCTGCTAATGTTTTTAACAGCTTTTGGGGGTACTTTTTTTAGTTTCAATGTATGAAGCAAATGCTGTAAGAAGTTTCCATGGACATACAGATTGAATTCTGCAAATAAGGTGAGTAAATGTTTCAGTTATTGGCACTTCTACCACCTTACTCACATGAAGTACAATTTTACTTGCAGACAATCTGTTGAACCACGTCTGTTGATCTTGCAGAAAATCAATAGAACTATTTGCGGTGCTAAGTAATTTAAGTGTGGCTGAACCTGACTTCATAGCAGCATTTGGGCACACTTTAGAAGTGCATATTTCATCCAAAATACCACAAAATGACTTGCCAGTAATACATCAGACAGAGTCCTTGAAAAAAAACTTGCTTTCCAAATCCTAAGCAACAAAATTGGTATTAGGTCAGAGGTCTTACGGCTCTCCATTTGTCATTTATAAATTCTCTGATACAAGCTACATGGACAGTAATTAAGTGGCTTCAGCCTGTACAACCAAATTCAGAGCTTCTACAGTGTCCTGAATTTTCTCCTTATGGCCATATCTGAATTGTTCTAATATGGCCGTATCTAAACTTTCTTGTAAGGGACACTGAAGGCAGAGAGCAAGCACTTGGCCTAATACACAGGACTGTAATATTTTGTTCCTATGAACAGAAATTAAAATGGCCTCAACCAGGAAAAATAATACTAAGTTGGCTATGGAATTTTTCACGTAATCTTAAGAACAGCTTCAGCATAAAGAGCCTAAGGCACCTCTTGGGTACTTGTCCCTCCAGCAACTTCAAGCAAAATGGATAAGCCACCAAGAAATGGTAGTGATAACTTGTCACCAACCACATGCTGTTTTTTGCACAACTTCACCTTACCAATGACATCATCATGTTTTTGTGGGAATGTGCCCTAATTGCCCTTCTTGCAGTCTTCATGTTGGTTTATCTCTGATAGTAAGTGCTCTTTCTAGCTGTACTGCATGCCCATGCACTGGGTGCTAATAACACCAGTTTTGGAAGAACGGACAAAAAAAGACACTACAGCCTCTTTTTTACAACATCCTGAAGCAGAAGGCAAATTTTCCAGCAGTTCAGCACAGACTAATTTTCTAGCAGCTAAGGCAGAGCAATTAGCACAAACTAGCCAAAGTATCAACTCCTATGGAAATGATATTGAATACAAGAGATTTTTTATTTTGCCTGGGGACTATTAACGTGTAGAAGAGCTCAAAAACCACTGGAAACACCTAATTGTTGTTTATAGATGTTTTTAAGTGGAGATGGTAAGAATACGGATTTGTAGATACGTTGGCAGTAAAGGCCAAATAAAGAGAAGATTGATTGGAAATTGTAGATTACATTGGACACTTGGATTAGGTAGAAATCACCCTAATGTGCCGTAAAGAAAGCAACAAGAATTAGGGATTTGAAATAGTGCAAAGAATGTCTTAGAGTGGTAGTATTTTCATGCTAGGAACAAACTGTTTTAAAATCCCTCTATAAATGACTGTTCATTAGTCTATCAACGTGTATAATGGCTCTCAAAATCATAATAAGAATTAATAATAGCTCAAAAAGCAGAAAGGGACGTTAATTTCTCACTCATGAATATTGATGCTTTAGGGAAGAGTCTCATCCCAACATGCTTTCAAAGTCCATTTCACAAGTCCATTATTGGTTACCTGTTATTTTTACTATTAAAATCGTCCCACTGAGCCTCCAAAAGACTTCCTATCATCTGGACTTGAATGCTAGCATGAGAGTGAGAACAGAAGATAGTATGATCATGGTGTCATGATGATGGTCTTCAGGATACAACAGTGTTGGCTGAGCCAAAGTGAACACTAAAGGACAATGAGAATGAATGAGAAGAGGGCAGGAAAACAGTTTAGCTGCAGGAAACCAGTGTGATGGTGGACCATCTGGAACAGAAAGTAATAAGGTAGTGTACACATAAATGCAGAACAATGTGCTTAAGAGACTTTGTTCATCTACCTCATGTACCACATCCACTAGGGGCACTGCTTCTTCTTTCTGCAGTGGATGCAGAACCACCTGAAGGCTATGCTCCACGATGATGCTTCAAAAGAGCATCCTGTCCTAATGCACCACAGAAACTGAAGCTGAGCAGTAAGCAATTATTTCTTATTTTGCCCTTCTCTTAGCACTCCAGATTCTATGCAGTGGGAACACAAAGTGAAGTGAGTTTCTTCTCCATCTACATTCTGTGTGCTTTGAAGAAAGTGAGCTCTCTAGAGTAAACTTCCAGGTGATATATTTCCTTACCTTACATATTTAACTGCTTCTTTCTATAACCGAGAAGGGAAGGATCTTGTGAGATACATTTAACCTCATTATATCTGATACTGGGTCTTGAAAAGCTTTAGTTGAACTAAAGACTCTTATGAATATAAAATCAAAGTGAGCCGTACATTAAGGACTTCATATTCTCTGACAGCTGCGCATGTGTGCACACAGCTCTCATTAACAGTAATGACAAATATGCATGCCCATCATTCAGAAAAGAGATCTCTAAGTACATTATTGTTGCTGTTGTTGTTTTTTTTTCCTGAGGATTTTTCTCCACTGGACCTTTAATTAAGCTCCTAGTGGGCTTTCCCCCCTTAAGCTGTCTCCTCCAGTCCCCAGTTATCAATAGGAATACTGCTCCAGATAACTCTTTTTTGGGGGTAAGTTTTTCCAAGCTGCTACAGTTTTAAAAACACACCTGCATGTATTAAATACAGAGAGGGTCTGCAGCACACGAACCAACGACATGTAATAAAATAAATGCCTTCAACTTTGACAATACTTTTGCTGCCTGCTGCCTTATATTTAAGGGGAAAAAAACAAACAACCCACTAATGTAGATAGGAAAATGAGAACACAAACATTTCTGCATTCTTTTTGTGTTCACTGTGAGGCAAGAGTCTGCAACCTTGTGAAAGAAAACACACGCATTTCACTCTGATTAACATAAAGACAGCCCCTTCTAACATGATTCACAATTATTAGTCTCTCTCTCTTGTGTTTGGGAATACATGGATTATCAACCTCACATATTTTGAATACGTACACATTTTAATTCCTTTCCTAAACCATTTTAGGCACTGAAGTTAAACTGCATTTATGAAATTTATATTATATATATATATTATATATATATAATTATTATTTGTTCTCTAGCTAAACGACTACGTGCTGTAGGAGGCAAAAGACAAGCAAAAACAATAAAAAGACAGGATCATGGATCATGGAAGGTAAGCCAGATCTGTGATGCCTCTGTACTTCAATTCTTAAGTTCATTATTATTTTTATATCACAGGCTATTTTGCTAGCTTCTACTGTATCTGATGTACTTACTTATCGCCTCCACAAACTGTTCAAAGAAGCAGTATGGGAACAGCGGCTCAGGCAGCTCTCTGAAAAACATCTTGAGTGCTCCGGTGACAACGTGGATGTCCTCCCACTGGCTGTCGTCCAAATTCAGCTTCTCTTCTGGGAAAACACGAGGAGAAATGGAACAACTGGTTTTAATGAAACAATTACAAGACACTAATTATTATGTTAATGTTTGCCTACTATCATCAGCAACCGTTAACAGCCTTCTGCACCTAGAGGTTTGGTGCTGTGCATGTTTTTTCCCTCCCCCCCCCCTTTTTTTTTTCTGTAGGAAGAGAACATTTTCAATGGAATACCATCTGTAGGAATGCAGCTAACAAAAAAACAAGAGACACAAAGAGACAGTACCATTGACACAGTATGTCAGATACATTTATTCCCATAATGCATCGGTATGAAAATTAGCATCACCGCTCAACATGATTCAAAGCTATTTGGTTTTGAGGCCGAGGGGCTAAGAGTTGCCAATGATGGCCGGCTCAAGGGACCGGCCTAAAGGCCTTGCTGAGCCAACAGGAGACATATGCTAAACATGGCAATAGAAAATGAGTTATTGCTTTACATGTGTTAGCCTTGCTATGTACAAGGGAATAATGGGGAACGCTTTTCTCCTTTTTTTTTGCCTGAATGTAATGTCAGCAAGGAATAGAGTACTGTGAGAGAAAGGATATTAATTCCTTCTTACTGCTTCAAAAATATTTTGTTTGGTTTTCATCTCTGGGAGGAAGATTTGCCCAGCAACAATATTAGACAGACCCCTGTTGGCCTACCTAGGCTATGCAAAGCTGTCAGAAATGATAACACACTAAAGACAAACCACAAGTGCTTACAAAACTGTTTTACAAACAAACAAAACAATGTTTTCTTTTGAAGCTTGGCTGAGCTAAGGAATTTAAATATAAAAGAACCTAAATGCTAAAATAGTTTCTAATAAAAAATAAAAAATAAAACAAGATTGGATGATTATTCTATTTTTCTCTTTTTTTTTTCTTCTAGTGGTGTGATACTATTAGAACAGAATAAACAATGAGATCAGAATCCACATAAAGCTCAAAGAAAGTGTAAATCCTTATTAGATCAAATTCAAATGACACACACTTTCTTCCAGTCCTTCTACTCCAAAAACGGAGTTTGCTTTTTATACATGTGCTGTGATTCTCATTTTTAGCAAATTTCTTTCTGAATGCAAATCAAGGGCCAACCATGAGAACTACTGCACAAATTTAATTTGAAGCAACAGAATCCTGAAATGTTTTACTGAATGTCACTGAATTTTCATGTTTAGCAATTCAGTTGGCTTCGAGAGCAGCCTCTTTAGTGAACTGTTGTTAAACAAAATGGTACAATTATTGGAGACACATGGACACCCACAACTCCAGCTCCCTGGTACTTCGGTGCAATAGCTTTTCTCACTATAGAGCTTGCTTTTGGACAGAAAAATCTCATTCAGAATGGAGTCATCTTTCAACTTTTGTGTAACAAACATTATTTAATGCTCTTTAAATTTCTACATTTGGGAAATGTTTGCAAATAAAGGAATGGACTCAATTCCTTCATTTGGAGTAACGCGAGATAAAAGAGGAACAAAGGCACACTTGTGCACTTTATTTAGTTGTCTTGGTTTCAGGGCCTTTTTTTCTCTCCGTTGCATTACCTCCATCATAAAAGTAATGATTTGATCTCAAGTGAGTTATCAGAGGGGATCTTCTTTAGACTCTGAGATCATATTTGATTGATCGTATTTCAACAATTAGCCTTTTATTTTGCCACACACTATTGAACTAGATCGACAGCAACTTAGCAGGCCAGCTTTAAACAGTCAACTGTTAACAATAGCATCAAAAAGAGAGACCTGATGGGGTTTACTGTCACTTTAAAGAACAGGGTGGGTTTTCACATTGTTGAAATCTGTCAGATATTTTGAAATGTCCCTCTCACTATGGTGCCACACCCCCTGCGTGCCCTTATAATAAAATTGGTTTTACTCCTGATTAAATCATTTTCTCCCTACCCACTACCATACTTCTCATAATGGACCTGTGTGCTCTACAGCTGGTGTTCTTCCCATGGTACCAATTCTTACTTTATCTTTTAAGCACTTTGCTGCTAAGATCTCATGCAGAGTGCTTATGTTTTGTTAAGAGCTTCATTCTTAGAGAAATAGCTTAACACATGTTCTAAAAATGTTGTACAACTTATTGCTTAAAACACATTTAGAAAATGTATAAGTACTGTAGCTTTGGCACAGAACTTTAAGTAGAAACCTTAAAAAAAAAAGCACTTGTTTTTGCCATGCATTTGTCTTAAATGTCTAAAGTGGAATGCTTGACTTCTAAGGCTTTGCAGAGACTTATCTTACCAGATTTTTGCACCATTTCCAGCTCTTCAAGGAAACGTGTTAGGAATGTATCATCGTGAAAGCAAAGGGTGTCAATTTTCCCTCTAGCAATAAGAAGAGTTTTTAAAAATGTTTGCTAGGAGGAACAAATGCCAAGTCAAAAAAAAAGAAAGAAAGAAAAAAAGAGAGAGAGAAAGAAAATAGAAGTCCATTCAGTCTAAGACTCGCTTGGTTCCCACTGGTTGGGATCGCTCACATACCGTGGCAATAGGGCCGTAAGCACACACACATACACACACATTTCAGGCTACGTTTAAGGGCAGGACCTGACTTCTTGGCTTTCCTCAGACATATTTCTTATTGGGGTGTTTTGCTTACACAAAGATTAAGTCTCAAATCTGGTATTTAAACTTGACAGTCAAGGACTGCTCTCAGTCAGGAGATACTGTATCTGGGAAGACGCTCAAAATCTCACAGTCCTAAAAATTTGCTTTAACTTGTCAGTAGTATTTGATTAGTTCAACCATCACTGCCAGTTGATATCATATATCTTAGATACAGACACAAATATGCCCAGAAAATCCCGTAAAATTTATGCTAATACTTTGGATGAAAATGTAAAGACCACACTAAGGGAAAAAAAAAATAGTGTGGGCACCTGTCAAGGTTATTACTTAAAAAAAAAACACCACATAGATAGATGTTTGTGAAGAGAAAGTGGATTTTAGAATGCTATTATTTTTAGTAAATCAGTCTTTTCAGCAGTCCATGTTTTGAATGGCAACTGTAATATCTGCAGTAGAACCAAGAAAGATTTCACCTCCGGGTTATGCATGCCACCATAAAGTTGTCCTCATGCAAAAAGGAAGAAGATAATTCATGGAAAAATTGACTGAAAGCAAAACAAAATGCAAAAAACAAGCCAGGAAGTACAGAAAGGTCAGAAAATGGATGTGGCTCCTTTTACCATATGTCCTGCCCTTTATGGAGACTTGTATCCAGGAGCAAAATGCAATCACCTGAGTACACCACTGAATTTTACTTATTTATTCATTTTTCCTTGAATATAATTGATACAAGTATTTCCCAGGCATATACTGCCTTTTGCTCACACCGCCACTAAATCCCAGAGTACCACATACAGGAGTTCTGTATTTTCCTGCTCTCACACCAAACCACATGGAAAGTAACCCGCAAGTGCTGGAATTGCAGTGCCCAGCTTGGTGGGCACCCAGACTCAGCATCCACCACCTCTGTGTTCCCCTATGTTGGCATCTAGGGACCAGCCCCAGTGGATGAAGGCTCAGAGCACTGGAGTCTCCATCCCAGGGGTGGTGTATATTCTGGCTGAGATCTCCCCAAGAGAAAGCCCTGCACAGCACTGTTCAGTAATTCACAAAGTTCCTCTCACTTCAAAGCCTTTGCAAAAGAGCTCTGGGTGTGCACAATGCATTCCCAGTTGGCTGAAAGCTTGGGAAACTGGCTGGGCTCATTCATCCCGACAGGCGGATTACTGGTGGGAGCTCAGAACCAGAGTCCTGTGGCTGAGGGAGGATAAGTCCTTTTTCACCACACCAGGGAAAGATAAACTGTCCAGAGTCATTCCTCTTCCTCTTGAGATTTGAATACCATTTTTTTTTTCCTTTTTCTCTGTTTTAATGGGCATATTTTTCATTAATTTGCTGCTTACTCACAGTCTTCCGTACCATAAAAAGAACATACATTCATGCACTGAAAGGTATTTGAGTTTGCAGCTCTACCTGCATTTTATAAGCCAGAACTTCTCTGGTCACTAAGTTCAGAGACATAGCAGCCTTCTGCAATGACGGCACCTCAAAACATGCATCACAGAGGAGCAAACAGCTCCTTTCAAAGTGATGGGCACCCCATTCAGGGCAGCAGCAGAGCACAGAGATGTCTGGAGACACAGCAGATAGGCAGCTGAGGGGTGGTGAAGGCTCCTACCCATCATATGACAAGGAACTCACCCCTTGGCGGTGCAGCACATGATGCCTCACTTCCCCCTCCAGTAAATCCTGGCTTGACACTGCATTTTACATGCATACTCCAAAGTACATACACTCCCTTGAACTTTGACTAAATAGTACAGCAGAAGCCTCAGTTCATGCAGAACAACACTTTCCTCATTCAGCCTGGATTCTGGGAGCTTTCTCACAGCTAAGCAGCTCTTCCTCCCTTCCTTGCTAGGTTTGGGAGGTCACTGTCCTGCCATCAATCAGGGTATAGTGATTTGTTTCCAAGAGTGTCTTAAGAAATAAAGGAAACTGACAGAGAAGTGAATTAGTTAGTATATACTATGCACTTCTGAGTAGTTCTGGTGCATCCATCCAAAGATACCAAATTATCAAGGATATAGCCAGCAAAACAAAACTTTCCCATCCTCCTCTTTCTGTGGTGGAAGAACATGGAATGCCCTTTTAGCAGAAAACGTACACCATGAGGTTACAATGCCTAAGCATTTGTTTACTATGCTTAGAGTGCCCATTTGCATGGTGCCAAGGCACAGATTACTGAGCAGCTTCAGCTAGAAAGCAGAACATCTCTGTGTGCACCCCGAGTGCTGTTTACACCAGCTCTCTACAGTGACAGTTCACTGCCCTGGGGGTGTGCTGGAACAACTAAGTACTGCTAACTTAAATCCCAGCCTGTGCCAGAAAAATAAAAGATTTCTGTACTTGGGCACACTGGCTCATATTCATCCTTTCATAATTCCAAAGAAGTCCAAACTGTAAGAGAGGGATGAACTATCTCATTGTTTCTGTGAAAAATACTCAGTTCAGCAATGGTACACCACAAAGGCATGCCGAGCAATTCCAGTGTTTAGAAACATGGTCAGAGGGCGACTTGTTGCGTCTGGGAAGCTTTTGCACTGTTTGCAACTGCAGGCATAAGACCAGAGTGGTACTGCAAGGAGAAGAATCCATTTGATGGCCAGAAGCAGATATCGGCATCATGCTCTTGCACATAGTTCATTGCCAATACCTGCTAACGGGTAGATGACAACATTATTAGTTGTAACTTAGGATTTTCAATCACTGTGATTTGAAGCAGTAATTCCTGTAATAAGATTTTAATTGCAAGTACTTTTAAAATTCATCAAGTTCAACCGAATCAACTATTCTGTATGGGAAAAAGATTGATTTTAAATACAGAATGTTTCCTCTCAGAATGCAGCTGAAAGCTCCCTAAGAACAAATAGACCACCTGTCTGTAATCCAGCATCCTTCACGAGTGGCTCAGATGTGGCTGGTTAACCATATGCACCCTGAGCAATCAGGGCCCAAATCATTCTTTCTCTGGGGTGAGGGAGAGAGCTTTTTTATTGTATGGTAACTTCATTTATGTCCTAGTAGGCAAAGTGCACTTAATTTTGTTTTTCTTTCTGTTCTTCTCTCTATTATACCAAATCAGACTACTGTCTTTCTCATTCTTCTTCATCAACTAATGGACTTTATTCCATTTGGAAAGTGAATGTTAACATTGCTATTTCAACAGAACTATCAAATATTTTGTTAGATAAGGAACTTACATTTCATGATACGTTTTACTATTGAAAGGCAAAAGTCTATTCTGAGCTCTGCTTTCCACTGCTTCAATATATGTATGCATATACATATATTAGTCAAAGTAAATATCTCTATTTCAACCCCAGTTCTGCTATTAACATTTTTTATTGTGTAACTGTTCTCCAGTAAGCTTTTCTGCAATCTAACCTTAGACTTCTGCTCTTAGTGTTGCTTTTCTTTTTCCATAGACACTCAGGTCTTTTATCAGAATTGTATGCATCTGCATTCACAAATCCTCATTTGAAATAGATTGAATGCTCTCAGGATCTAATATAGAGAGGGACTGGACAATGACTCTCTGTCCCATTTTCATACTTCAAAAATATGGTCATATTCCTATCTTTTTAATTGTACTACTAAGTCAGAGCGCTTTAGGATTCTGACATACAGCTCTTCTGTTCCTCCCAGTCTTGGTTTCTAACACTGCCTCTATTTCCATTCTTGTCAAAAGCCTTTTCATAGTCCAAAAATCTGTACACAATGTTTTGTAATATTTGGCAGACTTATCTGAAACCTAATTCACTGCCTTCTTGTGATTCATGGGTCATAAATTATTTTATATGTAACGTACCCCAAAGGGTAAAAAATTCTTTGCATTAAATTTCAACCAAACAACTTAAGGGGAAAAAAAAAGAGGGAAAAAAAAAAAAGTATTTCTGAGACACTGAAAAGTTCTGACCTTAATATACGGTCTAGAGTGCTGTCTCCCACAAATGGTATCTCAATATCTTTTAGCAAATAGGAGATTTCAACATGCTACAAGTGAAAACACTTCTGCCGTAACTCTGGCTTACTGCAGACAACTTTAAAGGAAACGAGAAATACGAATAGTGTGGCACTGGATCAGACTGCTGATCCGCTAAATCAGCCCTGTCTCCAGTGACTGCTAAACTGAAAGGGTCTGCATGAAAACCGTTCCAAAAGCAGGCATACCACCCAACCCTTCCTTATTGCGTATGGCCAAATCCATTACTGGGACTGACCCTAATAACAATAAGGTGGTGCCTTATTTCAGTGAGTTTCAGCAATCAAGGGGAAAAAAAAAAATTAACAAAACAATAAAGATCAATATGACTTCCTTTCTGTAAATGACTTCCAAATGTAAAGAGATCAAAGCCCGAGCAAAAATTAAGCAATTCCCTCAGTTCTCTTACAGTACTAAAAAGGAACATGCACACATATGTACTTACATGCAGTTATAAAGATTATCAATGAATTATTGGTTTACTGCTTTATGGGAAAAAGAGAAAGCCAAACTTGATTCTCGAGATATTGTTCATCTATTTCTTACATTAAGAATCACACGAATTATAATGGGATTGCTTGCAAGAATGAAGACCACTCGTACATGTAAACAACTGTATTTCTGTATTTGCAACAGTTCATAGGACGTCCAGAAAACATAGGACGTCCAGAAAACAAATTCTGGATATATTTCTAATGAAAGTGCTCTTTGAAATAAGCCACCTGAAAGAAGTATTCTTACACGCAATCAGGTACATAGGAGATCTGTAAATGTCAAGGACAAAACACTTTATTTCGTACAGAACTTATCTTTTGGTTCAATAAAGTCAGAACACTGATGTTCATCCGAACTTTATAGAGGACTGTTTCATAATACGAATCCATTTGGATTATCTGACCAGAGATAAGACTTCAATGGACTTACTATATCATTCACCACTGTACCAGTGCCACAAAAGGGAATTACAATTAATTGGATTATGTTGGTCTCCACCCGCTGATTGTAGAAGAGAAAGTCTGAAACTGTAACTATTTCAAACAGACCGTATCTCTCATCAACCATGGGATTTGGGCTTTAATTTACCAATAAAGCTTAATTTCTTCTCTATATTCTCTTTTGGTTAGGAAGAGGTCATTTAGACACTTTATTCAACTTGCTTAAAAAGAAAGGACAGTTTTGTTAAATACTTTCAAGCTGGCACTTCAGTACTTGCACCTTGCCTTTTAAACATCGCTTGTTTTCTCTATTAGCAGTAAAGTGACTTGTCTTGAGAAACACAAGGCAGGGAAGCAGGCTTGCATTTGGGTCATAAGAAAAACTTTTGCTTCATATTCCTTACTTTAATTCATGGAATTTTGGCTGAAAGTGTTGCCTGAAAGTGACAATTTGCCTTCAAATATGCGATGTGTGACACCATACAGGGGAGAGAATATCATTGCCATTTCATGTGGACTCCTGCACAGAGGTAAGGTAGTAAGAGCTTTGGGCAGCTAGGTTTAGCTTTATCTGTATGGAAAAGGCAAAGGCACAACTCTTGGTGTGAAAGCCTTATTAGCTTGCAAATATCCAAATTCTACAGTACAAACAACTTCACTTTTTCAGTAAATGAATTCCATGCTAAGCAACAATTCTATTCTTATTCCAGCTGCCCATATATAGCATTAGATATTATAACCCATAATAAATTTATGTAATGAGTAAATGATGAAGATTTTCAGTACTAAAGAAAGCTTGAGACTGGAAGGAAAAACCGAACCACCACCATGCTATGATGGGGATCATGAAATGCATGCAGAGAGATGCACAATATCACACAGGCTTCCTGGGCTACCGACTTTGGGAGCTCCATTCTGCAGACAGCCACATTGCTGCCTCTGGTGTTGATGGCTCTAAGAGCTATTTGGATTTTATTTCCCTCTGCTAACTGGAAAGTTATTTCAGTGCCTAATTCCTTCTCGCTACCAGCCTAAAATATTCAACTTCATATAGTTTCTTAATAATTACTAATATCAGTAATACTTTGATTTTATTTTGTGTGTGTGTGTGTGTCAAACTTTTGCAGCCAGAGAAATAAAAAATCCTCAGTCAACTTACTTCAAAACCACGTTTCTTAATTCACATTTGCATTACTTTCTGCTAATATCTGAAGCTCTAATTCCATTCCCTGGATATTAGCAGGACTAGCTATGCTGTTAAAGATAGGAATGCTTCTAAGTGCTTACTGAATCAGGGCATATGAGATGATAATTGCATGTGTTTAAAACAAAACTTTAAACAGGAGGGGATTATGTAAGTTGGTAAAACAAATATATCTTCAAGTGCACTGAAGGGCTTTCAAATGTTAACGAAATGTCCTTTGATAATAATAGTGCTAATAATGGCACAAATTTTCACGTATTTTGGTGCATTTTGAGAATCACCCTGAATGGGGAAGATTCTCAGGAAGTACAATTTTGAGGGGGAAATCCATCAGTGTCTCCACAGCTACATCCTCTCTGTACCAGCAAGTATCTGATGCTGAAAGCTGTCATGCTCCAGGCTAGGGCATGCTGTGCATTGCAGCTTCTGCTTGCTGAGCCCCACATTTTCATAGCAATGCAAGAAGTCTTCATCAGAAGCATATTATGCTTTAAAATCATTGAAAAATCTAAGTTTACGAGCAAAACTGTTCATGAAACACATCGGTTTGCAGGACAGATGGAACTAAGGAGCTACGCGCACAGAGGCAGTTGAGCATTTGGTTCCCATAACTCTACCTTGCAGTCACTGAGGTCTTTTAAAGCAGAAGTCTGAAGTTCCAAGTCAGTAAGGACTTCAGAACATACATCTATCTCCCCTTTCCATCATACAGTCACAGAACCATCAAGGTTAGAAAAGACCCCTAGGATCCCCAAGCCCAACCTATCCCACCATACCCACTGACCACATCCCTCAGCACAGACTGGATACACTAACTTCATATTGCTGCCTATCGTTCTCTTTTGGAGTGTTTATCTCTCTGTGTATTCTAATTCTAATACTCCCAGTTCCTCATTTTTTCTTTCCTTTTCCCCTACCTAAAATTACAGGCATATCTATTTCAGGAGAGAAAATGTACACTTTGATGCAATTTTAATACTTCATAATGCATGGATTTTTTTTCCTGTTTTTCAAATTAGTCTTGCAAACAGACTCATAATAACACAATAATTCTAAATAAAAAGAAGCGATTTTCATGACTTTGAGATGCACGCAGGTCCCTCCCACAAGTAATATATTAAAATATTGATTAGATTAGGACGCCGTTTCAAATAGATGGAGATTTATACTTCCTTTTGGATGCAGCATCTTATAAAAAGTTTCAAGGCAAAGCACAACAAAGCAGTTGACAAGAAAGATAGCATCTGCTTTCCTGGCTATTCAAGCTGAAGTTTTTCATTCTAAATGGAAGCAATGTTTCCAAAGTTAACATAATTAACTCACGACAATCCTGAAACATCATAATATAAGATACAGATGGAAATTCAAAGCTTTAAAAATGTCAGGCAACTGCGAGAGGATTATCATTTTTTAACCGCGCCAATCTGAATACTAATTAAAACAGGTGTTTTTATTTCAAACGCTGTTGCACACTGTGACATTACTGGGAGAGTTATTTATGTATTAGTCTACGAGGAGGCATATATTGCTCAAAAAACGGGATGTGTGATAATAACAAAGTTCCCAGATAAAAGAACGACACTGTGCACTGCTTCCTGCAACAATAAAAGACCAGTAGTTCAATTAGTTAGTAATTTCCGTGTGACTATTTGACAGATTCTACTAATTGTTAAGCTCCCACTAACTATTGCTTTACATAATTAATTATATTCAAACGCCAGCTACAAAGACATGTGGGCCAGTTGCCCTTTTGACAATGTTTTTTCGCAAACTGATTTGCTTACCAAAAATATTTTTAGAATGAAAAGATCCTAATCTTGAGTGGAAATACACATCAAAACGTTACAGCGGCTCTGAGTTTTACCACGGTTATGAGCGAAAATTTGGATTGTTTAACATATCATTTATGCCGCATGCATAATAGCTGAAGTCTTCTAGCAGAGATCTTTCATATTAATTTAGCATTGCATAAAATTCATAGTAACGGGTCCAGGGGTCAAGCATCATTCATCATTAGTTGAAGTGACATTTGCAACCCTCCATATAGCAGCTGCTTGAAAGGGGAAAAAAAGGTATTCTTTGGAAGAATGGGGGGTAGCACACAATCCTCGCTCTATCCGCGGAAGGGAAAACAAGGTGCCACTATGTCAGCATGGTAATGTGTTTAAATTCAGTGATGTCATTCTCCCTAACCCCCACGAGTCACAAGGCACAAGGCAGCTGCATTCCTGAACTTAGTAGTTCGGGTGGAGATAAGTAATAACTAGATGTAAATGAATTACATTACTGTGGTTGTGAACACAGCTCTGTGCATCTAAATTATGATTTATATCAGGATCCTATCTTGTTTTTGAGAGTTTTCTACTTGTTAACAAGGCAGCCCTTGTTCTCGTGGCATCCTCCAGGCGTAATAGTTTCTGGGAAGCCAAATAAGATCACTTTTGAAACTGCAAGACAGCATTCCAAGACTTTGCAGCAGAACACATTGGCCAAATTAGGACTTCTGAAGACAGTTAACTAACAAATAAAATCTTTTTTTTTCTTTTTTTCCTTTGTGGCATGTCTTGTCTACTATAAAACATTGAGATCAGAACGGGAAATGTGAGCAATTAAAATGAAAATGTAATCATCTGCAAGAAAAGATAAATTTGTATTAAATGGCTAATACTTCACAGTCCTTTTGATATCACAAGTACTTTTTAAGGAAAATATATATTTTATGTCACAGTAAGTTTTATTCTGTGAAACATGTGATCTCTTTGGAATTATGCACATTTTTAAATCGTAGTCATTAAAACAGCACGCAACACAAAGTGCTTAGATTTTGGAGCTTTGCTAATATTTGGACAATTTCCTAAACTTTCCTATTATACCTGAAAATATACTTAATTTATCCACATCTCTAATTATCCACTGGTACTTAAAGCACTGTGACCGAGACTACTACTTCTTCCTTCAAAAGTTTAATGGGTTTTGCAAGGAGAACTAATGCTGCTTGAAGAGTCACTTAGAGGTGTATGAAAAACGTTCAAGGACACTGGTTAATAAACACTGCCATTCTAAGAACTGCTGTAAATACACATTTGTAGCAGGGAGAAGCTGGCCACATGCTTGCTGCCTGTGCATGGCACACAGGGCAATCCAGCTGCAGGTATTTTGCAGTGAGGTCGCAGATAACCCATGGCAGCACTGGGTCCTGCATTGCATGGCAGCTATCCATTCCCAAGCTAGATAAAAGCTGTTTCCACAAAGGACTGTGGCTACCACTCCATTAATCTTTTGGCCTCTCACCTTGCCATGGATTTTAATTGCTACACAGACAGTAGGCATGTATGTAAGGATGTTATAGATACAGGAAAGGCAGAATGGCTGCAAAAGGAATAGAACAGCAGAGGCAAGATGACTGGCAGATAGGGTTGCCACATCCCCCTTAAAGAGACTGCTCCTTTTCCACACCTTATGTCTCTTGTACCATAAAAATATGCATAGATGTATGTGGGAGCATCATAGCAGATTTCTTGGGATGCGTGCCATGCATCTGAGCTTCGAAGCTGGCTCAACGTTGTCACCATTAAGTCGCAGTGTACACAGCAACACTTCAATCTAATTTCAATTAGGGAAAAGTTACACAGAAACTTCTTGGAGAGCACACATGACCCTGTGCATAAATACCAATTAAATTCAGTATCATCGGTGTCTTTGCAGCGAACATTGATACCACCGAGAGGAAGGAATTTGAAATGAGGGAGCGCTTTATGACATTGCCTCCATCTACAAATTCTGTCTGTGTTAACTAGTACGTCAATGATTAGTGAAGCAGTTGGATTCATCTGTGAAGAAATGGGGTGGAGAGAAAGTATTCTCATGATACCTTCAGTGCAGACAGTTTTTACGCGGCATAAGGTAGAATAATGCATTATCATGCAACAAAATGCTACCTGTAAGCAAGGGGAAAAAAAAGAGGGGGGGGGGGGAAGCCTGATCTACTGAGCAGCTACAAATTCAAGGAGCAGTTGCGACCAAGGTAACAGGAGAACCCACTTAAATTGCACCTCATGCCAGAGACTCATGATGCAGAAATGGTCAGCTCATGTGCCAAACTACTTGTCTGTTCTGAGCCTTGGTTTGCCTGTAAAGGGAATTCCTGTTCCACTGAGTAGGAGCAGAGAGACCATGCCTATTTTCCTGTGCGCAGGCACTTCACTTTGTGCTGTTCCACTTTCTTTTGTCTGCCTGGTCTTTTATTTCCAAACAATGGAAGGACAGCTCTAAGTTAGGGCTTCAGCACTTGACAACCACTTTTTCACTCAAAACTTCGAAGATTCTTCTAAAAAATGCAGATTATGAGAGGGAGACTTGAACATGCCCTTTGAGTGCAAGGAATGGAAGGAAACAACACCCTAACCCAACACCTCCAGTCTAACGGCCCCGAATCTGGGAGAGGACCAGGAGGCGCAATCCTCCCCACGGCTCCCATCAAGCCATCGCTCACTGGTGACTGGGGACTTTTTACAGTCTTTCAAATCTTCTTTCAATCACAACATGCCTTAAAGGGACAGAAGGTCTTAAAATGTGCTCTCCATCTCCCCAGTTGAGAAAGATACGTCAGAGGGGGAGGGAGCGGAGCTGCAACAACAAAAAGCATTAATGCAAAGAACAGTGGGGTCTCTCCCTAATTTGACTTTCTCTACAGGTGGTCTGCAGCTGCATCCAAACAGGTTACACCACCGCCTTCCCATGGGCATTGCAACAAAGTAGTATCTGTATTCACAAGAATACATTTGCTAGCATGGGCTGATTCGGGTCTAAAAATAAGAAAAAAGCACTTTTCAGAATAGCCCGAGGTAACACTCTGCGCCAGCAGAAGACAGTAGCACTCTTGTTTTGCTGGCTGTGCGTGATGATAAAGGATATCAGAAACCTACTTCACATGACTCATTGGGGCCCACAGCCAGCTTCCAATTGATTCATTTTATTTGTATCAGTTTGTTCTCCATTGATTACACGACAGGGCAGACCCAATCAATAAGCAATATTCTGTTTTCTATAGACTCAGGGGTGCCCTGTGACTGCAACAGATTATTTTAGAGTTCTGGGTAGCACTGTGGAAACAGTGGGGCTCAAGGACAGCTCAGCTCTGAAAGAAATGGGGAAAGATTGCCAACGTGAGGCAAGATATTGGTTTTTAAGCCGTTCCACCTCCATAGCGGGGCAGGAGCAAGATGCACTGCAGTGCGGTATGTCATGCAGTGCTCCTGCAAGGGATGCAGGAAGCATTTCAACAGGTCTGAATGGGGAGAAAGCTAAAAACAGCATGAAAGCAAAAAGCATACATGCCTTCAGGAACACACAGAAAGGATCCATGGAGGAGGTGAGCCCCATCAACTTAGATGTATTCCACTGCAGTGATGCTAAAACACACACCAACTCGCTGACATGCTCAGCAGAAACACACAGCTTTTGTTACCCCTCCATAAATGAAGATTAAGACACAGACTGCAAAATAACAACCTGCATCTTCTTTTCCATAACAGTTGTGAATCCTCACTCTGCCCAGACCTCATATACCTTGTGCTGTGCCTTACTCAAAGCAGAGATCTGGCTTTTCAGTGGCTCTTATAATGTGAGGTTTGCTACCAGAGACAGAAATAACTTGCTGGATGCTGGGAAGAAGGAATGGATGTAAGAGCTGGCAGAATACGGCCCAGTGTGTTCTTCCAATCAAATACACTTGACAAACTTTAATGAAAAGTCTTCACTACTTCCTACTAACAGATGTTTCCAATTTTTTCTCTCTCAGCACTTTAAACCACCATCTTTAGTTTTCATGTCTAAGAGACATTATTATAGGATACATCATAATGATATACTGTACATTCATATACAGTATCCCATACAATGACTAGTTGATTTATAATTCAGATCCAATAAAGGGAAAAATTGATTTAACTGATGACTGGTGAAATACTAAATGCATTACAATATTTGAAAAGAACATCCTTTTCTTGCAATACCAGTGACATAATAAAATTAAATATGGATATAAGATAATGCCCATTATTATTAGGCAAGCGGAATCAAAGGGACTAGGAAGAAAAGCAATCTCTAGGGATCAAGGAATGCCTAAACTTCCTCTTCAAACGTACAGAAACACGAACACCCATGAAAAGGTCACAAACACAGTAAATCCAAGCAATCTTAAATGACAGCATGAAGTTAATTTTCCGTGAACATGTCTTGGTCTACCAAGACTCCCAGTAGCACTGTCGCATTTCTGTTCTATTTTAGGGATAACTGTATGAATTCCAGGTGTCACCAAACTCCTTTTTTTTCAGCTTTGTATTACATACTTATGTCCTCACTATCCCTTCACTCCTCTAGCACACACAATTTAGTGCCCCGTTCAGAACTGTCCTACCCCAACCCTCTCCACCACACCAAACGCCAGCATCATGCCCACCATCCTAAATGCCCCATCCATTTTCACTTCGCTCTTCAGCCCAGCTAAGCCCTGCTGAGGCTCACCAGTTCACATACAGCTCTCCCAGAACAGTCAAAAGCTTAGCACATGTATGATTCAGCTCATTGAGGAAGCTCTGCAATGCTGCTCTGTCCCAGTACACAGTAATGGCTGAGAGCATCCACAGGTAGGGAGCAAGAAGCCAAGGGGCCTTCCACGTTTGTTTTTTTTTTCCCTTTGAAAATTCTAGGCCAGCCACTCCAGTAGGAGTTTGATTTTTAACTTTCATTAAGCATCTGTGAGAAGTCACCCACTTAAACATTTGCGAATATCTTTGTTCTTCCAGATGGGTAAATTGCTTTTGATACAAAATACATCCTATTCGGCAGCGGCTCTGATTGCTCACACAGGCTCAGATTGATGGTCAATATTTATAATCCCGTTGAGTAGTTTTCCCTTTAAGAACACGTGCATTTGGCTTCTGGAGAAACAGTGGCAGGCAGTAATGGCTCCAGAGTCAGATCCAATAGTTTACTGCCTTGAAAGACTCATACAGTTGTGATAACAAAAATAGCACCCAAATACAGGCACCGAACTACATCTCATTTTACTGCTGCATCAGTAACTTTTATCAAAGAGTTAAGAAATCTCAGATATTTACAGAAATGTTATTATTGTCCTTAAAAAACATTTGAGAATTTTAACCTATATACGGGAATTCAAGGAGATATTGCTAACCAGCTTGCAGGAATGCAGAATGTGTGGGTCAGCTAATTTGGGCTTAAACACCTACATTTGCACATGCAAAACTGGGTAATTATGGTCCTAAGTGCCCATTCATGTGTACAGATGGGTGCACCCACACATTTTGGTGGAATCATTTTTGGAAGTCTATAGAAATATGGTCCTCGAAGATTTTAATAAGGTTGGCAAAACACGCTTTCTTTGCATAAAATTATGTAGCTCCCAAGTCTAAAATTACTTTGATTTAAAAAATGAAAATTGGCAAGGGATTAATCCATAATATGGTCTAATTACTTCCCCCCCCACCCCCCCTTAAAAATTAAACGGTCAAGATCTTAACTCAGAATAGCAGTTACTGTTCATGAACTGAAACCAAGAAAAAGAACCGAATAAGGAATTTTACTAGGTGCCTAAATATGCAGTTAGCTAATAGGATCCTTTTACATAATAGGAATAACAGGTAGAATAATTGACTGAATAACAGGTATAGTAATTAAGAAAGCGTATTTAATTTATAGATCTGAAGCATAACGCTCTACTAATTATATTCCTATGAGACTGAAATGCAAACTGGCCAAAGTCTGAAAATAAGGAGTGGAAGTGACTTTCTACCATGTACTTGGAAAAAGCACCCTCAAACCAGCGAGGAAGGAGAACTGCAGACAGACAGACAGAGGGATTGCTAAAGAGGATCATTAACACATGCTTTGGTCCTTGCACTTGCTGTTGCCAGCTTTTATTTAACCTTCGCCTTGTTTGAAAGTGAAATTCTTATTTTTCGACGTTAGATCAGCAGCACTCGAAGGGTGTGTGCAACATGCAGGGCTACAAAACACTGCTCAATGCTCAGATTAGGTTTGCAGCAAGGAGGGAATTTTCTCAGTCACGTTTAGTGGGGAAAAAAAAGATATATTAAAACAAAGATACTTCTCCTTGCACTCTGATATTTAGCTATTTCTTTGTTTGCAGAGGTTACTTACAGCAGTAAGTAAATCTCTCTGCGAATTTCTCTTTGTCCTTCATCAATCAAAGCTGGTCAATTATAAGACTAGTACAACTAGATCAAAACTCCAGGCTGTGCAGTCATATTACCACTCCTATTATTACTAAAAGCGCATCTATATTCCAAACTGGGATACCATAACCCCTTTGTCATTTTCCAATAAAAAAGACCATACCAAATAGGCAGAGCACACCGTAATTAGCAGCTGGCAGAGAAAGCCGTAAATCTGTATGAGTTCTGAACGATTTGCTTACATTGTTGCTTTGTTGACAAATGATGCTGTACATGTTAATGTTCCTGAAATGTCCCCATTGCACCTGACGTGCCAATAAATGCCAGCCAGCTGTATGAATTATGGAAATAAGATTTTTGTTTATGAAGGTATCCCAGACATTTATTTTACTGCATGCCTCTTGACAGATTTAATGTCTGGAGATACATTGAGAAGATATTTGCTACCTGACATAATGGATAATGGAAACTTTAAAGGCTTTTTTTAATGATGAGACTAATATATTTTTTTAATTTTACCTTGTGGCTACACATTTACTCTTCATATAAAGCCTGCCTATTTTAAATGAAATGATACTAAATTCTTCCTGATGCACAATGAGTTGGGCGAAGCCTGTGCTGCAGCACATGAGAAAACAGAGAAGTATCTGAGAGCTACCAGAGCGGAGCATGAGTGCTACATGCAAATTCACCTATTTTCCCTCAGTTTATTTCATCTGCTGTGTGTGATTACTAGTACATCATCAAGGTAAAATGCAAAGGTAGATGTTAAGAATTGGGCACTTCAAAGTAGTACAAAAGTCTTGCAACAGATGTATTTATAGCAGGATCCATTACAAGCTCATTCTATGTGCTCAAGCAAGACAGAGAACACAGATATATAAATATCTACCAGCAATATTTATTCACTGGAAGCAGAACCAAAATATATGACACCAGGCTCTGCACACAAGCCAAAAAAAGTGGATGGTCTTAAGTAAGAACAAAAAAAACCAATCAAGACAACAATAAAGAAATTAAACACAAGAGAAAGGAAAAACTTTTATCCTAATGCTGCTTGTAGAGAGCATCCCGATAGCACCCTGATTGTGGCCGAGGAGAGAGCAGACATGTGGCCTCTCTCAGCATCTCTTAGCCAAGCTGTACCATTGGAGGTGTTTTCTGAGTTACACTCTGGATTCCTTGGGGTTGCAATGCTCAGCAGGTGCCCATTCACAGCCCTGTGCTGTGCTCCTGCCCTGCAAGCAGGAACCTGACTGCAGCTCCAGTGGAAAAATTCATCCTGGCAGAAGGGATGATGCTATGCAAGCTCCTCAATTCTTCCCCTATTAGCACATGTTAGTGTATTGTCAAGAGGAACAATAGCAACCCCACAAACTATTTATTCCATCAAGAACAATTTATTGTCTTTTGTGAGTTCGTTTCCAGCTTCTGAAGCTCAAGAGGGAAAAATCTGCTGCTTCTTTAAAACTTCAGATGTGAGGGACTATTTGTAGTCATCATATAAATGGGGGTGGTAACCAAATTAACCAAATTCATTCTGCAACCACAAATCATTCCCATTAAAATGCTCCTTTCTCACCCCACCTCAAAAGAAGAATAAGAACAACAACAACAACAAAAAAAAGGAGTCCAGATGGTTAAAATTATTTTAAAGCAAATATTTAGTGGTTACAGTTGAATTCTTCTGGCACACATTCTCCACTACAAAAATGACACCCCACATTCACTGTGTTAACCATTTTCCAATGTGCCAGCCAAATGAATGCCTCAGAGAACACACACACACACACACACACACACTATGGAAGCATTATCAGCAAAGCTACAAGGCTCCTTTGCAGTTGGGGCAGGAAGGAGGGCTGTTTTACACCGTGCAACATGCTGTAGTCTCCAGATACGACACACAACTCCTTCACAGACAACAGAGTTTCCTAAAGCTTGCCATTTCTAGATGCAGAAATATTTGTGAGCAGACTTCCTTCCCACTAATATCACTGTAAGCTCTATTTGGGGAGTGGGGTGGAAGAAGGAAAAGGCTGGTGACTAAGAATTCACAGTTGAGTAACGTTTCACTGCAACGCAGAAAGCACATTCCGCTGTTTCCCATATCCTGATTTAGGCTCCCTTTGTCACTGGGACGGTTCCTTCAGCTCCCTACTGTGTTTTCTGGGGCTCGCTCACCCCTCTGCCCGCACTGCTGGGAACACTCCAATATCCCACCCTGGCACTGCCCCAGAGCCTGCAGCCAGCACCCCGTGTGCGTGTGCTGCACACAGCAGCCCAGGGCGCAGAGCAGAGCCCGGTGGGTAGGAGTGAGAGCACTGGCACCAGCGCGGGGCTGGCCGGGAAGGGGTCCCCTGGGCAGCTCTGCACACTGGTTGCTCCAGTCTGGCATCCCAGGAGGCTTGCCAGATGGAGAAACCTACTCTGCAGCAGAACTGCAAGCTGTGCTTCTCAGGAAACTCGAGGCTGTAACCCTTTCCCTCTTCCTCCACATGCCCTGTTGCTACCAGATTTCTTCCGATGCCTATGTATAAACAGCAGAGACAAAACCTTAATTCTCAGAGACACACAAACTTAACTTGGTTCTAATCCTTTTTCCAGCAAATTAACCCTAGATAACTTAACATTGTATATATAGCTTTGGGAATAGAAGTTAATTCATTCTAGGTCAGAGCTAAAGCCGTGCATGTGATTCGCATGAAATGGATGCGTGTATTGCGGCTGCTTGCATTTCTTAAGCAGAAGAGATGTTTGTTGTGAAGTTGCAGTGCCTGGATATCATGCTGTTTGGCCGGTCAGACTGAGATTTATGCAAACATTAAGGTTGGTTCCCACATCATCCTCTTTATAGGTACAACAGCCTTTAGATATGACAACAACACTAGCGAAAACCCTGATGGAAACAGCAAATGAAAGTCAATAAAGGCATATTTTTGAAGAGGTTATGGTCTGAATTATATATGTTTTTTAAACGAAAGGGAATATATGTTTTTGTTCATATATGTATACGTGCATATGCACACCTGTTTTACATTGGTGTAACTTCTCTGATCTCAGCATTTTACATCACCATACCAAAAGGTAAATCTGACCCATACCATAGAGTCTCCAAAGGAATAGCTCCCATTATTTTTGTTAAAAATGACTGTATTTTGCTCAGTGAAAGATTAAAGCTAATGTATAGCAGAAAAGCAATGTAAAGAATCCCATGGTAAGTCTCCATCCCTGTTGTATCGAGGCAGCGGGTGATACAGGAACTCAGGCTCCACTATCCATTTTCTCTTTCACGTGCATGGAATTCATTGAAAGTAATGGGGAGGAAATTACAGGAGTCTCATAGGTCTCTAACAAGAGATCACTGTGTGGAAAAATGTGACTTGTCAAGAGCTACTTTCTCTGTATCGTTCCATGAGCAAATATACCATAAAGAATAGCTGCATTCCTGCTTCCAGCATTAAATCAAACCAGATATTGGTAAAAAGTGCAGTTTTACTGGAGACACACCAAAAGGCGATAATATTCCTATTGACTGGGGCTAACAGTTATCATAAGACATATATTCCAACGCCAGTAAATTAGTCCATAAATATTTGCATTTTCCCTCCGCAGTTCACAATTAGTCTGTTTACAGCAAAGAAAACAAAACACGCAAATATCAAATAAACAAAAGAAAGAGATGTAATTACAAGTTCAATCTACTCACTTTAGAGGAGAAATTATTCACAAGTATTCCTGTTCTTTCCTAGTCTAGGTAGATATTCATTACCAAGGAAGAATTCCTTAGTCAAGCACACTGCAAACTTTCACACCTATAGGCACATCTATGGAATGGAGGCTTAGAGCAGCAACCTGCTCCAGCCCTTGCCCTAGTGAAACCAAAGCAGAGAAAATGCATATAACAGGAGTGTTGGTAGTCAACAGGCCATTAGATGGACACTGGAAATGGCAGGAGATCTATCCACAAGCCACATGGTTGGACCATTCCATGCTTTATGCTTCAGCAGAGCCCCCAGCAAATACCTGCAGTGCTCCTCAGAGCAACACTTAGCTGTGAATCTCCCCATAGCCCTGGGGCTGGCAAAGGAATACCATGCAGCCTCCAGCCCTGCTCTGCCATTATCTTGTTGTAGAAAACATTACCTGCTGCACTCCCTATTACTTATGTTCTGCGTAGAAGAGTGGCACAGTGATTAATTACTACTCTAAAGTGCTTATAAAGCATCAGTTCCAGGCAGGTTTACTAGGTTGGGGCCTCCCATGATTTATTGACTAAGGGAGAAAAAAAAAAAAGAAAGCAAAGGCCATTTGTGAAGAAACATTTTCTTTAGAGGGAGGAAAAAAAAAGTAATTCAAATTACCCATCCTCTGCTCTCCCAGATTAAAATGTCTAACCCTGAAGAACAAAGCTAATGAATTTATTTGTCTGAGACTTATGCAAAATAAATAAATAAACAGCAGAGTTGTACTCAAGTCTTTTTTAAAGGACAGATGTCAATGTAAGAAATAACCCAAACCTACTGGTGAGAAAGGTTTGAGATGTTTTGTGTTGTTAATGCGGGATGTTGATTAGAAAAGACTAATTAGAGCACCTTTTGTTTTTTTGACACCATTATTGGAAAGGCAGAAGAAAAAGCAAAGCATGACACGCAGACACATATGAGGCATACCCACAGGAATTTGGTTCATCACTATCGCTGCTTTACCACTTTTCTTTTTACCAGTAGTAAACCGGCACTTTGGGTTTTCTGTGCTTCACTTGCTGAAGCCTTTCAATAGCATATAGTGCAGGAATGTGAGAGGGAAGGATTCCCTTATGACAGAGATCCTTTGATATTATTACTTCAACCAAAACTTTGAAGTGCAGTAGCTGGTTTTGTGTGTAGCATATGACAATTTTTCCCCAACTCTAATAAACTTGGATTTACCACTGATGTGACTCACGGAGAAAGAAAGCATGAAGAGATCGTAACAGAAAAATAGCTAATGTGTTAGTCTATTTGATGGCACGGGATTATTTGGTACATTAATTAGTGCAGCACGTATAGTAAGCCTAAAAAAATACTGGTATCAAAGACAAAAAATAAGAAGATAATGTTAAATACTTCCAATAATTTCAGTACTGTTTCAATACATTATTATGCAGCCTTTCTAATAAAATTTATTTCTGTGTAGTAGACTAGGCAGAAGAGGGGGGGAAAAAGGATGAGATATAATTCTGTTCTTGCAGATGGTAATGTGACAACTTGCACTGAATTCAAGGGGACCTTTCACCTGAGGAGCTCACACTCATTACCATATCTTCTGCATTAACCTGGCACAGCATCCTGCTAGCGCTGCTTTGCAGCATCTTGCTGAATGGGAACATTGCAACTGCTCAAAGCAGCGTGACTGAAGGCGGCTACTTTTCTCCTGGAAAAACATAGTGCATGGTGGATAACCCTTTGAAAATAAAAACACCTCTTAATGAACACATGCTTTTCCTGCTGTTCATACCTAGTGTGTAAATGCACAACCTACACCACAACAGAGACTGAAGATCTGAGTGCCTCAAGGATCTCCTTCTAAAGCAAGCGGGATTGTTAACTTCGTTAGGAGAAACAAAGGTTTTCCCTGGGTGGAACAAATGTGACTTGAGAATTTTCTCCCTGCTCCATCACCGTTGGTCTGCACATCCCATCTCTGAAGCTGACTAAGGAGGATTCTATAAAATAGCTCAGAGAAAGGTCCCAAAAATCTGCAGCTGGGATCCAAGCCCATTGCCTACAAGCATACGGTCCTCCACAGGTGAAACTCATTTGACCCAGAGATAACACAAACCAGTCATCATACACCCAACATTTGAAAATCTCCTGATGAGGAGTCTTGCCCTTAGCTTGTGTGTTCTGCTTAGGGAAATTACCTCTTACCTCTTTATGGAGTAGTTTACCTATATGTAAAATGAAGATAGTACTTGACCTCAACAGGTATGGAAAATCTTAATTAAACAAGAGATCCTTAGCTGTAACCAGACTTCTCTCATTTGCTAAGTACAGGAGAAATCCTTCAGTTTGGGAACGAATCTGACATGATGACAAACAAATGAACCTCCTTACATATTTTGCCATTGGGGATTAATTTCCTTGGGAATAGATACTTATGAAGCTGTAAAACACACTTTTTTTCACTGCTGATATTTCTCCTTCATACTATATGCTATGCGCAGGTTTTTTATTTATTTATTGTCAGGGATCCTACCTTTAGGAATTTGATCCATACTTTATCTAAACCCTCTAATCCCACAGAATATGGCAGACTAAAAAGTGCTTACTTAATTCCAGCAAAAGAGTAAGGATGTGAATACCAGATGATGCGAGGGGAGTGTAAGTGAGCTGTAACATGTAAAGAGAAGGTCTCCTTCGTTCCACCTCATCTCACAACCCCAACCCCTTCTCTCTGAGGAAACAAGAGCTTGAGACAAGAGGAACACCATCATGAGCTCAGCCTCTTGTCAGAAAGGAGTTAGCACCGGCCTTGACAGATGTTGGATATCCTTGATGACTGACATCCATTGCCTTCTATGCATCAGCGAACTTGAATGTGATTTGAGAAGATCTAAATTTACGGGTGGCACCTAAGATCACATTTGTTTTAAAGCCAGGAAGTTTATTTTTAAGTGGGAGTTAGTAAAGGTAGGCAAGAGAATTTCAAAGAAGTTAAAATCTCAATGATGTCACCAAAATATTATCTATGTGGGGAATAAATAGATGGAGAGCCAAAAAATCCTGAAGTATCTATATTTCACCTTCCTTCTCCCACTCCCAGAAATCTGCTTCAAAGAAAAATGCCAAATTAATACAAGAAAGAGTTCTCGCGGTATCTCCTGCCAGCATAACAAGGTACGGAGAATATCCTGAGAAACTTTGTTCTTAAAAAATATTACGTCCAGTTTGCAAATTATTAAGGGTCCACAAAACTAAAAGAAACACACAATGTTCTTGTGTCTTACTTAAATAAAATTTTAACTCTGACCCCCCGATAGTAAACCATTGCTATGAAAATGAAATGTTTTTTCTTCCTCCTGAGCAGAGCGTACAAGTGGATGAAGCAGAGCAGTTTTAACACAGAGCACATTTCCTTTTTACTGATGGGTGTTTTGGGTCCAGTTTCCTCTACTCCAGCACCCCGCTTGCTGGAAAATCACTGGCAGGAGCTTCAAGCCAAATGAATCTAAGCTAAGTTTATCCCAGGTTTCTCAACCATTATGTCTGCCATGCCCTTCCATCCCCACTCCTTCTTTCCCATCATACCTCTTTGGCTTGGGTCTGGGAAGTACCAGGACTTATCCTTTCCCAGGGTGTTTCATGGAGCTTTAAGCTGGTGAAATCTGGCCAACAGGACTGAAATAAAGCTTAACACAGGAATTCCATTGCTATTTTACCCTTCCCAGATACAGCCCATACTATTTTCAGCCTCTGTTCTGTGCTACGCCTGCCCATTGCCCTGTCTGTCCCCACGTAGGGAGGAACAATTCCAATTAGCAGTCAACAAGATGCTGCCTTTGGTGCTCAAAGCCTAATAGAAGGCTCCCCAGGCAGCCCTGCCTGCTCACTGCGGCTTGCCACACTGCACATCACCCTCCCCAGCATTGCACCCACGCAAGAGTTTGCAAGGCTGTGTTGAAAACTGGGTCACTGAGCCGATCTAGGTTTAAAATATCCTAGATATTCGTTAATGAAGTGTCAACAACTATTCTCAAGCTGAAGAGCGACTGGAGTACCTCCTATTAAACGCGCTTACATATGCAAAAAATATGTCCTAATCTAAAATGTATTTATAATATAAAATGGAGTTCAACGTTTGACCTGAGCACATCCCACACTGACACAGAGACAAAGGAAATAAAAACGCGTTGCTGTAATTTCCTTGACAGCAAAACAAAACCCAAAACAAACAAGAAACCTCACACATATATGTCTAGGCCAATATATATGGTAATGCGAAACAATGAGTTAGATTTTTCATGGCCACGCTGAAATTCATATTGTTAGTTCTGAAACAGCAACACATAAATGTGATTATTTCCTTAAAATATCGAAATCCAAATAAATACATCCATCCTCAAAACTTAGTTGATGAAAACTTTCAGTGACTTTCCATACCAGTTTGGAATAAGGAGGCTTCACACCCACGGCCATGAGCACTCTTAGTAGGAAAAACAGCATAATGATGATTATTACTGTTTCTATTGGTGGTAATATAATAATTATATGACTGTTATTAATAGTGCTCGTATCACCATCTGGATTATTATAACCGCTGCAATGACACGATGCCCTAATCAGATCCATGCCCCTCTACATCACACATGATAAAAATCACAGAGTGAGAAAAAGTTTGTAAAGGAAGTAATTAGGGCAGACAAAAGGTGCAGTGGGAGGGAGGGGCGCAAGGAGTTGTACTGACACTAAGCCTCAGATAACCAGAGTTAGCATCTACTTCAACACAGAGCCATTTGTCTACACAAACATGTGGTTTATTAATATTGATGCACAACATATTATCCAACATGCAAAGTGCATGCAAGGATTAAAAAAGGACAAAAAACCTGTTTTTGTTGGCTTTTTTTTTTTTTTGTTATACTTTTGCATTCTTTTTTCACCTTAAGTGAAAGATATCTTAAAACTGAACAGACAACAAGCAGTGCTAGCTTCAAGATTCAATTTGCTAGTGACTAAATTTGGTCTAAGCAATGTTCAAACTAGAATCCATTAAAATATATACATATATTATTACGAGAATAATTGTTTGTAGGATCAGATCCTCATTCCAACTAGCAATGACAATGTATTTCCTAGTGGGATGAAGACAGCAAGGAACCCAGTGGCATTCCGGCTGAGGAAGACTCTGGGTGACAGCAGGCAAACAGCGTGCATTCTCTAGCAGAGAGCATGCAGCTCCTGCAAGCAATCGTGTGCCCAGGCTCACAAAGCCCCTCCTGTATTTGGCATCTTAGATAGCTATGAAATAAAAAATAAAGTTCTTTTGTATTATTATTTTCCTAGGTTTTCTATTAGGTTTTGGTTTTTTTTTTTGGTTTTTTTTTTTGGTGATTTAATTACTTCAGATACTTGGCATTAATTACTCTCACTTCGCTTTGTAGGTGCCTTACAAAGATCATTGCTATTGTTATTTAGTAATAGAGTTTCTATTACTATAATTCTTACTTAATAGAATTTTAGATGTGTCCAGGTTTAGATAGATATTTTACACTCATTTGAAGATGTGACCATGCCCAAAATAATTCAGCAGCTTAAACTTTCTTTTTCCTTCTGTTTCTCGTACTGAAGCAGTGAATGTTAGTAAGCTACTTTTTGCTTCGGAATTATTTAGTCTCAGCTTATCATTTGGTTACATGACGAGCAATCTAGAGATCAGGTTCACCCGTGACAATTAGTAATTTTAAACTCCAGTCCAAAAGAATTCAAAATTAAGCTTCACACCGCATCAAAAAGTGTTATTTTTTTAATCACTAGAAAACAACCTAAAGCAAAGTGCCGGGAGGTTTTTAGCAAAGAAGTTATTGTTATAGCGTCCAGCTCAAATTCATCACAACAAAGGCACGAGATGACATTGAGCTGTAAGAGCACACTGCTGCAAAGGAAAACCATACGCTCTGCGCAGCCCCCGCTACCCAGTGCTGCGTATCCGAGCTTTAAATTCTGCTCCCCAGTTTGAATAGACTGCAGAGCTAGCAGTGCTGCTGAGGAGCAATATCAAAATATGTGCCTCCTGGGTCTCAAAACCACAAGTTATTTCGGCTTCTGCTCAGAATTGAGGGATTTTTTAAAAGCCGAGTGCAGTAACTACATAAATAAATACATTATCTACCTTCGTGACCTTTCTTTTCCTGCGAGCAAACAGCGTCCATCACTTGTAACTTGACTTTCCATAAAAGTAACAGTTCATAAAAATCTGTGAAACTACTACCGGGAACAAACAAATTAAACAATGACAATGTAATAAAATCAAACTGCTGTTATACTCCTAGAGTAAAAGGATTGCTTCTTCGCTGGGATTAATACATCTTGCAGAAAACAATTTTAAATAATGCGTAACATATGGATTCCGCTTTTATTATTCTTCTAAAAGAAGACAATTATATTTATGTGATAAACCGTTCAGCGTTAGCAGCATTATGTTTATATTACTGGCCACTTAAATAGTCCTTGGCGTAGTTTTATAAAGAACAGCAGCCTCCAGAACTTTGGAAATCCATCTTACAAAGTAAGCCCTGCCTGTTACTGGAATGCAATCGCCTTCAGTAGTTTTATCGCTGGAATAAACACATTGCAGGTAGTCTGCTTGCTAAAATGCATGAGTGAAAGGCTTCCTGATGCTCTAGCTGCCATTCGTGTGGCACTTTAGGGCTTTCGGTCAGGAAATCTGGGGAGGGGGGGGGAACAAGCAGCTTTCATTTTAAGTTTTAGAAATGGGTGATTGTGATACTGCTTTCTATTATAATCTTCAAGGTGGGTTGGTAAATCTGCGTGCTGTTACGAGCAGCCAGCTCTTGCTTTTTATTTATTTCACTGAGAGATTACATTTAAGAAAAGAGTGACTTCCGAGCAGTTTTCAAGGAGCTGCTTTTGTCCCTATTATATCCCAGATAGTTTTCAAACAGATTACACAGAAACCATACAAGTATTTATCTCAATATCTTCCCGTGCTTCCAAGTCTGAACTGTATGCATTTCTAAAGGAAACAGGAATGTGTTACCCAATAAATATTTTCTGTTGCTGCTGCATACATAGATTTTCCTGTGAGTGCTGCCGGCAGCAGCCCCACTGCAGAGCTGAGCTCTGCTCTCTGCGTGACATCCAGATAACACCATCGTTTGGAAAAATCATGCAGGATGAAGGAATGGATTTATTTATCAAAAATAAAAGGGAAAAAAGAAACACTGTCAGTTTGGGGAACGTTACTGTCCTTTTTTTCCCCACTCCTGAAGTTTGGTGTTTCCTATTCTCTGCTATTGCTTTAAAAGTTGAGGATGTTAACAAGTGAAGGGTGCACCAATGTAAAGAGTGGAACCTAATAGAAGCAAAATCTGCATATTCTGTTAACTCAGGATTTATTATCCCAGTAACTCGACTTGTAACTGTTCTAAAACTGTTGACTGAAGACTTGAGAACAGTACAGAGGATGGCTGCCCCCACCCCCATTCTTAAAAGAAAACCTGTTCCTGCTGCTTCCAATTTAGTGCAATCATGCCTCTTACTGGCCAATACAAGATGCAGCATTAGCTGTCACATGCAAATGAGTATTCATGGGGACTTTGAAATGTGCAATAAAGAATAAAGACGTGCATTCTGTGAATAATTGTTTTCTTTATAAAACTGGATCCAAAAGAGAGTGCCATTTCACCCAGAGTCTATAGCTTTTCTATGGTTACAATCTGCTGTTGAAGCCAGATATTAGAAATGAAGTGTGGATAAATGGATAGAAATGAAGTGTGGATAAATGGAGGACTCCAGTTTCCCGTGCTGTCAATCTTTCACAGTACTACATTTGCTTAACAAGAAATAATCCAACACATGTTTGTGTTCCTTGCTATCTTGCTTTCTTCTCCAACTGGGACTTTTAAATGCACAAGGATGTAAAATAAAGTTGTCCATTTCACATTTGCTTTCTTACACAAAGCCCAATCTGAATTCTTCATTTTCAGACACAGAGATGCAGAAAATTACACAGAAGTACAAGATACGCTTCAAACTTCAAGTCTCCCAAATAGTTTTGGTATCACTGACCAGGATGAGAAGGAAATAATAGTTTGGATTTAGAGCCTGCTTAGACACAGGGTGAGAGAAAAAACCAGCACAGCAAGCTGCAAGCAGATGTGTACATGTATTTGTAGGCTGTGACCAGGTAACCTCTGTTAGACACACACACACTTATTCACTGAGACTGCTCCTAAAGAGGCTGCTAGCAAACAGCCTTTTGTTTTGTTTTGTTTTTTCCATTAAATATTAAAATGAAAGCACGACACAGCCCTGTCTTCTGTTGGCAGAACCCCACTTTCAGAGCCCAGTAATGGGAAGCAAATAAAACAATACCTTCACTTGTGGCAGGTGGGTCGCAGGAAGTATCTCAGTAAGTTCAAACTTGTTCAGGATGGGGCTAGAAGCATTTAGCCAGGGGGAAGAACAAGTGCTAAGGACAAATGATGCCTGTGGGGTCAGGTCAGGGTGGTGTGGGCATGCCTGGGGGTTCAACACTGGGAGATGCTCCTTGCTCAGAGCAACTCCATGCTTGGGGTTACGCTTAATCTGCAGGTGAGAGATCTCACCCTGAGGCAGAGCTTCCCAGCAGGCAGGATACAACCTTACAGGAGTCCCAGGAAAGCAAGCAGAGACCTGGGAGGTATTATGATTTTATACAGACCTAAAACAACACCTTGTTGCCCTGTTTCCTACATACTGTTGCTCAGCAAGGGCAGTCTGGAAATACAGGCACACACATACTAACGCACCAAAGAAAGGAATCACCATTTACCATTACAGTTGATACAATTGAGGCAAAAAGGCACAGACAGGAGGGCATCCAAATGCATTTGCCTCTCACTGGGACTGGTGCCCACCTACAAGGTCTGAGCACAAGGACCACAGCCATCCTTTAGCTGACTGTGATTCGACATAGCAGAAACACCTTTGGGCCTTTTGGTCTGTATTGTGACTCCTACCAGAGCTGTGGAGAGGGTGACCTGGGGCTGGGATAAGGGATTTGGAACACAGGGATTTGGTTTGCATGCCTGAATCATCACAAACTTCCCTACATGCGTTACTCAGCCGTTCTGCTCCTCGTTTTCCTACTTACCAAAAATAGCTAGTAATATTTTGGTATCTCCGAGACGTTTGTTCTCCAACGTACATATCTGCTCCTATGTTTTAAAAGCATTTACAAAACACTCAGTGCAAACACAGAGCTCCACGAGGCTTAGTCATGCAAAACACAGTCGGCAGGGACCACTGAAAAGAAATCCAAGACCTCATTCACATGTAAAAACTCTTCCTCCTCAAGGACTCGGTCCTTCTCCTCTGCAGCCCCAGAGCAGAGAAATTTAAGTCTCATTTGTGGCACTTTGTGCCACCTCCACTGCACTGGTGGCCCCGCACCTGCAGAAGCATTGCGTGGCAGAGCCGCATGGGAAGGCATAATTTGGCTTTGCATACTTCAGAGCCCCAAATCTGTGTTTCAGAGGGTGACTGCAACCTTATCTGCAATGAGAACTTGGCAAATGGAGTTTGGTGAAATGGCACAGCACACCACATTAAGAGACTGACTATAAATCAACAGATTTTGGCTCCGCTCCTGGCTCCGTCTCTGATTTGCCATGGAAACTTAGGCAAATCTTTTACTCTCCCTATCCTTCATTTTCCGTCCCCATAATGTAAAGATAATGATGCTGCTTTGCAAGCTCTTTTGAGATCTTGAGATGTTAAGTGCTAAGTGCATTTTATTAACATTAATAGCACCCAACCGAGAGGATGCTGCATAGCACTAGCCCGGCTGTCCCCAGAAAACAGATTGGTGTGGGGAAAGTGTGCATTTGTTAAGCAGCTTAGGCATTGCTCATTCCCATAATACTTCCACAGTACGCAGGAACAAGATCTGACCTACTAAAACAAAAAGCAAAAGCGCCATAAGGAGAAAATTTCTAACGTGACCTGTCTGTCATCTTATTTCGAGCCCAGGAAAACTTTGGGATTTGCTAGGGATTATCAGCAATTCTGTGTGTGGTTATTATGCTCAGCCACAACCACACCACTCACAACTTGCGGTGGAGACCACTTCCATTAGCAGGCATTAATCACCATTTGATACACTCCACACTCTGGCTATCACTGAAAAGGTATTTAGTACACAGACTTAGTTATTTCCTATCACATTCCCCTGTTTCTCAGTTTCAAAATAAGTGAATTGTACTGAATTATATTCCAGCTCTTATATTTACAGGATCACAGTATACAACCATATATTTATTTTTTTAAATGCCATCTCACATGATTTGTTATTTCATGCTTCAGTTTCCAATGTTTCTGCTCAAAGATGTATCGCAACATACAGTCAAAAGAGCTATGAAAAAAAAATATTATTAATGCCTTTTTTTTCCTCTGCTGGAGATGGAAGAACTTTGTTGTGCATGTTATAAAATGTTAAATATTAGAATTATTTAAAGTTAATAGGATGCCAAAGAAAATGACTAATAATACATTATACAATTAGATGCCTTTCATATTAGTGAATCCATTAACAAAATAAAATACATTCAAACAGAAGAGTTCTGATTTGCAATTTTTAGCAAGGATTGCCCATGTGTAAAGCTAAATTATTTATTCTTTAAAAAAAAAAAACAACTACTGGATACATCAGTCTGCAATTATTTGCATTATGTTTGAATGCTTTATCATGTGGCTCAGATTCAAAAATACGTATCTCTAAGTTGCTTTAGCATCTTCATTTGTGCAAATCGTTAAACACGGGGAGAAACAATAAGAAATGGAACAGTGTCTTCCTCCAGATTCAGCAGGACAGCCGATGAGACCACCACAAGACCTTGGTGTTGCTCTATCAGCTCTTTCAGTTGCCTGTTTGTCATCACTTTTTAAACCCAAATGTCTTCACAGAGTTTCACATCTCTGCTGAACCCCCAAATGTGCCCTTTTCTCTAGATAGGGTCACTTCTCTCCTTCCCCACCCATATGGGTCTGAAGTCTGCAATCACAAAGCTTCACCTCGAGTTACCCAAATGCCATTGCTCATAGCTTTTCCGAGCAACAGCCACAAGTTTGCAACCCATTATCCCATTTCCTCAGCTGATATCATCATCATCATCCTTGAACTAACATTAGCAAACAGTGAGCTTTTCTTACAGTAAGAAAAAGCTTTTAGCAGAAAAGTCAAAAGATCTTTCAGGCATTTTCCTCTTCTCTTTGCATCACTCCTGTCTCTAGAAAGGCATCTGACACCAATAAACTTACACCAAGAAGAAACAACCTCTTCCTCCTCACGTCCTCCTCACTGCCCCTATCTACTTAAGTGATCGTCAGTCTTCTCTACAGTAAGCACATAACGTTGCTTGATAGAAATGTGTTTTGAAATCTGTTTGTTTTCTAGTTATCTGATTACAGGAGGAAAAGAGACTTTTACAGCAAGTAGGAAGAGCCTGGCAATAGCACGATTCTTTCAAGCTATTTTCCTGGCCTCCTGACAGTCCTCCCAGTTCAGACTTTACATCTCATAAGACTTCAAAAATGTGATGAATCCAATTGTGTCCGAAGTTTGCTTATGCCATTTTAAAACTCTTTTCAAGTAAAAGATGCCTTTTACTATGATTTTTTGCTCAGCTTACGTGAGGTAAGGAATGCTCTGAGCTGGTTGGGGTTTGGAAGGATTTTGGCATAATCCAACTCCAGGCTACTAGCAACCTAAAATATCTCCTGTACATATACATCACAACATCTGCCCAGATTACATCTCAGGTCTCATGTTATACCAGCTACAGGGAGAAGAGAGATGTATAAGGGATTATAAACAGATTTGGCTGCATCTTGGCTACTGCTTGTGAAGGAGGAAGGCAAAACATAATAGAACATTTGTCCAATTACATTTGACACCGCATATATTTACCATAAAAAAAAAATCTACTACAGTTAAGTTACATTAAAAATACCAGAAATTATACAAATTAAGAATGATGCATAGAGATTTGTGGGTGGACTTCCAAAGGCATCATTACCAACTCACCATTTGTCCACACCAAGAGGTCAAAGCATTACCAGAGAGATTTGGGGCAATATGAAAATGAAGTTAATAAAAAAAAAAACAACAAACAAAACAACCCAAAACATAAAAACAACACTTTGATCTTAAAAGATCTGAACAATCTTTGTTACTTTCACTGAGAACAGACACACTGCAGACTGAACAGTGTTAACATTCAGACGAGAGCTGAAAACTCAAGTGAGAGCGATGCAACGTTCTCACTTTCAAGTCTCTGGTACTGTGGATAACTTTGAAATTAAAATACAGTGTGACTAAGTATTTAAATTAATATACTTAATAAGCCCTACAATAATAAGTCTAAAGTAAAAAATAATGCTTGGGGGAGAAGGAATAAGGAATGATTTTTTTAATATTTGTAATATGTGTATTTACAGAACAGCTGGGTACACTTTTTCTACACCGAGATTTTTAAAAGCTCATTTAAAAACACTTTTTTTGCCCACCAGACGTGCATAATGATATTCATGGCATTTTAAAATAAATCCTATCATCTATTAGAGAAAACGCCATGGATATGGTCAAGATAATTTGACTCCTCTGCCTAAATTTAGCAAACTAAGACTTTATTTAAATGCTCCAAGACATCCCACCTGGCTTCTGGCTCCCAATCCCAAAGAGCAACACTCTGACAGCCATGTGAGGGTCAATCCCGTACTCAGTATCCTCCCAAATGGCACTAAATACCAATGATTAGATAACTGGATCAAGTCCAAGACATCCAAAGAATGTATTAAGGGAAGATGCTTTCCAGGACTATCAATTTGCCCTTCCAAAAACTGCAGAAGTTACACAGTCATACTTTAAAGAAAAGAAAGAAGACAGGAGTACTTCATGCTAAGTTCATGGAGAGCAATGAGAACTGATTTGAGAATATAAGAAAACTGATTTATTTACAGCAGGTATATACCACTAAGAAAGATTTTACCCTTCAACAAGAATGAGACAGTCAATAAAAAAGCCTATCCACAAGTGAGATTCAACAAAAAAGCATAGGTTTCTCCTTAAAAAACAAAAACAAGATACCAAGGACTTTTTTTCCCCTGAAAGTTTCTCAGATCAGCCCTCTGTGTTGTTACCAGCGCACTTAAGTTCTCACTCTCACTAAGAGAGCTAATGGAGTTCACCAGTGAAACATATTACCAAAGCGTGCCCTTGCTTCTTCCCTCCCCCAAATCACTCACTTCATGCAGCAGTTGTACGTACCACAGCATTTATGGTTTTTCCCATTCTCAGCACACAGAAGACCACAAATAGAAAGTCAAATGCTATTGTGTGGTAGCTTCTCACCCCATGCCACCCTGCATATCCTTACGTAATATTCTCTCACATTCAGTATCATACTTCTTGTTGCAAATCCTATTGCAAGCTCATATTTGTTGGCCAGCATTACACACAAACTACAGAATTACAGGTAATTACCACAGGGGAGAAACACACCCCAAATAATAGGCTATCCCATGATTTATGAGACACTATTTATGACCAGTTCCAATTAGGCATTATGCAGTTGAGCTTCTGAGGACTCCATCTCTTTGCAGCACAAGATCGTGCCCTTTAAAATAATGTTGATGCCCTCTTCAGATAACATAAATATGACTGGCAGCACCAGTGATTTTTTGCACCATTCTATAAATAGTGCAAGTCAGTAGATCTTCCTGTTATAAATTCTAACAAACGGTTTGTTAAATTATTTGCTTTCTTTCTTACTTCCGAGCCCTACGCAGTGGCATTTCCCACATTCGTTTTCCAACAGCATCGTTATCAGAACAACAAATGCAAACAAAAGTCACTCACGGCAATTACAGACAGACACCCTCCCCAGGAAAAGCAAGCCCTTGTTGGAACATACAACACTACAGACTTCAGTGCCTAAACAATGCTTCCTGGGGGGTTATCACAAGAAGTTCCTCAAACTTGTTGAATTGAAACTAAGCACAAAGCTATTGTGACGCAAATAGCGCTGTGGTTGGAAGAGAAAGAAAAGGCATGTCTTAAATGCTTGACGGTACAATGTATGCCATAAAATCCATGGTATGCCTGTGGCTGACCACACTAACCTAGTTCACCGCCTCTTCTCCCCCACCATTCTACCGACCTATTCATCACACTGTTGAAAAGAAAGCACATGACAATACTATTGGGTAGGGGAAACCCTGCTGCATCTACATTAGGAAACTTAGACTTGCCAAACCAATTTTGCTTATTTTACACACTGAGAAGTAAATAGACTATACTGGAAGAACAACATTATACCACTGTCATGTTTTGAGTATGTATGCTTTAATCTGATGTATGTTATTACGAAGCTGGCATTCTTTTGGAGTTTTCCATTGGGTTAAGTTAACTGGCTCACGTTTACAAATCAATGTTTGGTTACTACAGGTTTTTCTTTGTTTTGTTTTTTTCTAAGTTTTTATTTTACACCACTTTGAAAAGAGAAAGTTAAGTTGTGGAAACCAAACCTTTTGAAAGTAAAAAGAAACTTCTTCATCTTTAAACACACATTAAATCACAGAGGGAAAATCACAGTACCCACACCAATAACGCACACGCAGTAGTTGGGAAATCAATTAATATAAGCTCAATTATAGTATTTTGTTGTCAGTCTTAAAGCTTGAAGGAAAAATAAATAAAAAAAATTCTTGGCTACAGCTTGGCATATGCAGGTCTTAACCTAGAAACAATCTGTTTTATAATTATTTCTGAAAATTGCTTCAGTCCATTTTATGTTCTTTGATTGCCTACGAAGTGAGAAAAAGAAAGAAAAGCAGCCTATTTTTGACTCAAGGCTTTCAAGACATTTTGCTTCTCGGCAAGCAAGTAACCCAGTTTGAGCCGATATTTCCACTGTGAACTCTGGAGCACCACATTGGCTTTCACACAGAGCCTGACCACACAAAGAATGTTCACGGAAGCAAGGAAGGCTTCACTGCCTGGGTCACACATGGTCTTGCACACTGAGAAAGGCAGAATATCACCAAGACTCTGAAGCCAGGGTCTTACCAACACAGAGTCACACGCTCCCCAGTGTCCATATGTACGTCTGAAAAATGCAATCACTAACCTATTGAAACTCCTAAAAATGCATGAGATGGGAAGATACAGTGAGAAACCTGACTGATGTACATACACAAGAAATTAAGGACTCAGAAAAGGAAAACAATTGCAAGAGAGAACCAATCCCTCCTACATTTTTCTTCCAGTTTTAAAAACAAAGCACCCAGTGATCTCATTGGAGCTTCATCTCCAACAGGACCAGTGCTTCCTACTGCTTTTGAAATGGACATTGTAACAATTGGACAAATAAGTACAAAAGGAAAAGCATTACAACAAAGGCATGATGACAGGACCAGTACAATAGCTGGGTGCTAAGAAGGAAGGGAAGAAGACTGCTCACCTGTCCGAAGATTCCAAGCTCATGGGGGAAAGCTAGAGCAAAGAGGGACCTCCAGAAAGAGCCTTCCCCAGTGGCAGTCAGCCCTTAAATGAGTTCTGAGAGGTGCAGCCAGGCTGCAGCCGTTCCGTCACACACATGAATTGCCTTCACCTGTGCACCCAGGGCTGACTGGGTCCTTTACCCAGGTGCACAATCAGTGGCTCAGGCCAGGACTCAGTAGTTCCCATACAGATGTCTTAGGTCAGTGTGAACAGTTGGGTATTTCCTCAGTGGGGAGTTTAATTCTTTAAAGAATAATAGTAATAATAGTAAAAAAAATAGGTTGCAAAAGAGAGCAGATTCTCTTCCCCAGCCACTTGTATTTTCTTTTTTTTTAATTTTTTTTAATATATATTTTTTAATTTTCTTCTTCCCCACTCTCTATTTTAAATGCTTGCTTCAAACCTCCCCAGCCCATTTGCATTGACTCAGCAGGGCTGTTTCAAAGGCAGTTTCAGTCCAGTTCTCAATAACCTAGGCTCAGACATTTGGTCCCAGCAAGCCCATATCATCAATAATATTATTTAAAAAATAATAATAATAAACCTAAGATCTTATTCCACTTTTCTCATAGTTCATTGATAAAGAACATGACAGTAAGGTTGAATAATCCTGCTGGTTAAAGGTATCATCCTTCGCTGCTCATATGGTCTGGGCTCTTACTTGTCAATTAGATTAATCCAAACCATTTTAGAACAATAAATATAAGTACAGATGGAATATAAGCATATTGAAGATTACTGTTTTTGACGGCTGTTGTTTATTAAATCAAAAATAATGTTGCAGTGAGGATTTTGTTGATATTTCAAATGGAAAGGAAGAGTAAATAGGAATTAGATACTGCTTCAGAAAGAAAAACCCTCCAAAACAGCCCATGGGTAATAAAAAAAAGCACCGATTTTTTCCTTAGAATGCCACCTATGAGCTACCTTTAGAAAGGGGACGTGGCACCTATTAACTCAAAACACTAGGTATGTTGAAAACCATAAAATTTCCAATTACTGCTTCAGAATTTATTGTGCACATATGGAAAATAATACTTGTAAAAGAGAAAGGGGTTTGTGCCTGGTGCTGTCAATACTGTGAAGGATGGGGTGATTATAAAGCAAATTAACAATACTTTTAAATGTGCATTCACTTATCTTTCCAATTAAATCCTTGTTAAACAACTGCACAGACAGTAATGGTGCTTCTGCAAAGCACTGATCAAGACAGTTTTATTGTAATTTTTACTCTGTAACAATTAATCAAGTAGGCATTTTCTTTATTATTAAATTATTTAGTTAATAAATATTCACAATCAATTCACATATTTGTGGTTTACATTTTACTTTTAATTTTTCTTTCTCTGAATTATAGTCCAGGGTATTTTTATAGGTAAAAAAAAAAATAAAAAAAAATAATACAACAAAAACCCTCAAACAGCAGAATTATTTTGTTTCATCCAAACGTTATTTGTTAACTCAGGGTGATGTCAGGGAGGAGTACAGTCACCTTTTTCTCCCTCTGTGTAGACACAAACTCAGGTACCTTCAGCTTTCCTTTCACATATTCCCTACAAGATGTTCCTCTCTTCAATAACAATCTCTAGCCTCTCTACAAGTATATATATATTTTTACCCCTTTGGTACATGGGTACAGTAAGCGAGCAGTAAGAACGCGGTGATTGACCTTTGTATGGCACAAGGGTGTTTTGCAGTTAACACATAAGGTATTGCAAATGAAATAACAGGATTCAAAGGTCATCTGTACTGCAAATACCAAGCATTTTGCAAACAAAGCACCAGATATAAAGACAATTAGGAACTCTCTTGTATTATGTATGAACCAACACTTGCTGAATGAACCAATAAGTATTGAAATTTGTATTTCTATGGTTAGTTTCCCTGAACATATATGCGTTAGGATAGAATCTCAGTGTTTCAGCAACATCTTATGAACCTTTTATAGCTCCATTTTTTTCAGTTAATTTAGTACTCATGAAAATTGCTTGTTTGACACTCCTAGAAATTAAGTGCCTTCCCAGCCACCCAGCAGACTGGTGCAGGAGGCAGATGGAGCCAAGCTTCTATTTCCTCCCTCACTGAGGGTCTCCAGGCTTCAAACACGGGGTGCAACAGAGGACATGCTGGGACAGGGATGAGGGACAGAATACAGCGTAAGGAAGGTCTTACCCCATTATATCACCATGTGCAGCAGTGTGACAGCACAGAACAGAGCTGGGAGCACACCACAGCTTCACAGTCTTCCATTCTGACACCCTTAGGAATTAGGCACCTTGGTGTTTGCTTTTTTCTGCTTTCCTCAAGCCCTTTCTGTATCCCCGTTAAGCCCTCCTGAGCAGCTCACAAGCTCTCTTTTTGGAATGCATCTCCCAGCTGGCTCCACTTTCATATTGTGCTGCAGTCCCAATTACAGACTTGCTCCCCAGGGACCTTGTGAGCCTTAACGGCCCTGAGTAGCCCCACCTGGACTCAGCCCCATCGTTTAGGCCAAAACAATTGGTAAGGTCAGCGGTGTCCTTCTGCCCTGGAAATGTCACCATATTCTGCATGGCTTAGCAGACCTTTGGGCAGTATCTTATCCCTTCTCCTACAGGTGTGAAATAGATGAACAGCCTTATAAACTCTTGTAATGGCCTTAACTTACTGCATTTCACTGAATATCATCAAAAGTCTTCCAGATTTTACATTAAATCCCCAAGTAATAACTAAGAAGTACCATATATGTATTTCTAAGGTTGCAGGTATTACGCTTATCAATATGAAAAACATAAGAATGTTTGTCTCTGACAATTAAACAGGCCTTTGCCATAGGTTTCCAGCTGGGAATGTTAAATTACAGCTAATCTAGTTTCTAAAAACACAGTTCTTTCAGCACTGTTAGACAAAGAAAAGTATGACTGTCTCGATGTCACCAGTGGCCCAAACAGCTTGTACTGCCTTGATTCACTGATTTGAAAAACGATGACTTAGAGTTTCAAAAGTGCTGAGGGATGTTATAGCCTGGTCCTCTTATGATCAACTGATCTTTTCAGCTCTTAATGGGAAAATAAATCACAGACAAAAGATAATCCTGTTGCACAGAAGCAAAAAAGGTGTGATGTCCAGAGACTTTTATAGAAAAAAAGAAAACTCCGTGAAAGGGAGAAAGTAAATAAGGTAGTTTGTTCTGCTGATGCTCTTGTTGGCAAGGTCAAAGCCCTTTTCGGGAGCTGCGTACCTCAAGAAATGAGAATGAAACAAACTGTATTTGGAGAATTTGAACAGTGAACAGTAAAGATGTGAGGCATAGTTTTTCTTACAAACCCCTTCCAGCTCTCCCAAAATGTAGGATTTTAAGGCTTCTTTTAGATTTTTACTGTTCTTATTTCTTCTTTAGTGATAAAGCTGTCAGTTGCTGGTTTGTTTTCCTTTCATATTTACCAGTTTTCTCTTGGTTTAGTTTTGATACCACAGATGACATTAACTATATAGAAAAAGGAGCCAAATAAAGCTTTGCTATATTCTAATTAATGACTGTTCTAATAAAAAGGACTTTGATATGGCAGCCAGCCTAGAGTCACTTCTATGATCTTTAATTTTCAATATGATACATATTATTTATATCCTATAAACATAGGTGTAATACAATAGCAACACGAGCAGGAAGAAGACAGCCCATTAAGTATTTGGCCTGCATAAGAACTGATTGCACAGTCAATCTCTGCAGTGTAAACAGGCTTTTTTAGAACATTTGTTTGCATTTATAATTAAATTAGACTTGCACTAAAATGAAGATTCTCTATTGGAATGTTAAGCGGAAAATCTTATTAAAAAAACACACCGCTTTCCTCATTACTTTAGTGAAACTCTGTTTGAAATTAGTGCTGTGCTCTGCATCATGTTGGACCGGGGACATCGGGGTGGGCCACTAATGCCCGAATTAAGTAAACCACACTCTTCTCTTCTCATGGAGGTACAGGTTTCTCCTGAGCAGTTTGTAGCTAATCCCCTGGAGGAAAGATGATTAGATCCCCTCCTCTCTCCGCTTCACATCCCTTTGTTGCCTGACCAACTCTTTGCACCTACAACCTGCCACTGCTGCTTGATGGGCCTCCCAAGTAATCTGTGGATCTGGCCGTTCTGAAATCCATTTAGGGATTAGGAAGGACTATGAAGTGGGTATATATCTCCCAGTCAGCAGCCTGGAAGTCAGGGAAATATTAGCAGGATGCTAGCACTCACATATCTATGTCTATAGAGCCACACCGTGACTTAATGGGCTGTTCCATGCCTGCAGCTTCCTACCTAGCAGAGAGAAAGGATGCTATTCAAACAAATGAAGCTGTGGCCTGTGATTTTAAAGCCATTCCTTGTGCCTGAATTGCTTCTTGAATGTTCTGATTAACAGCTACTGGATTATTCTTTGGAGGCTGCAGTGTTCCACCCTCTCTTTTCCCCTCATATGGTGGCCCTGAGGAATGCAAATGTGGCATTGAAATTTACAGCTGAGAACCTTTGGCATGTCTGCCTTGTCTACCTGAGGAAAGGCTAACTGCAGACCTGGCCACTTATCTGTATAGCTGAGATTTTAAAGGGCATGTAAAGGAGCTCGGATGGATAATTTCGTTTCCCACTGAAAATCTATCTCACGATGATATAAAATGCATGACTTCCTTGGTTGTAGCAACAAAGACTAACAAAAGAAACAATAATTACCACAACAGATAACATGATAAAATAGTGCTACAGGAGCACTATTTCTCTTTGAATTTTCTTTGGTCACTCAGTAGGTAGATTTATTGCAGTTGCCCTAAGTAGCCTGTGTCAGAGTGGTTTAATGTACCATTAACTTCACCTTTATATATTCATTTCTCACAGTGGTATAAGCCAGAAGAAAAAGGTGCCTGGTACCTCTGCACTGCAAAAAGACAGCTTAGGCTTCTGTCTTCCTTTACAGCATCATCCCATCTGTTTTAGGGGAAAATTTGAGCGGTAATGTTAACCTCAACTACGTTAACCTTTGGATGCCATGAGACATGATAGACAGAGCCATTATTTTTATGGCACGTTTTTTTTTCCTGAGCAAAGATCCTGGGGAGTGAAGAAGGATAAAAAATCCTGGGTTTGCTTCTCTGTCTCCAAACAAAATACAGTGCACAGTTACTTGGAAGCCAAGGCAGACTGCATTATCGACACACAAATACCCAACAACTATAAATCTAAGGGAACCCAAGTAATGAGTCAAAACCAGGAGGCTGATGATTTATTCAGTCTCACTGAATTTACTGGCATAAATACTGTTTCCTCATAAAGTAGAGTTCACCCGCCCGTTTCAGCCGAAGACACGACTGCTCTGGAGCACCTTCATTATGGATGTAAATGCAGGCTCGAGAGTGAAAATGATGAAAATGTTGGGGTCAAAAGTCTTAGTTTATGCTTCGAACAAAACTAATTGAGGAAGTAATTCTCCAACTATTACTATCTTCCCCCCAAAAAACCCCTAAGCACCATCATTTAGCAGTTCTAGTAAAAGTCTTCAGGCAACAATAAAAGAGTGAAGGAAAGGTAGGAGAAAAAGTTGCAGCAGCTTTGCACGTGCACTTGATTAACTCAAAAAGTGCATAAAGTCTTGAATGCAATTTAAGATTTGTTTCCTTTCCTAATTTCTGAAAAGCTTCATTTGTTTTTCTCATTAAGCAGGATCAGGAGGTTCACTGTCACCAATGATATTTGCTAAGCTATTAAATGCGAATATGTTTAGTCTTTGCCAAGAGGAGTACACTGTTCAGAGAGGTCAATGTATTTGTCATGTATCCTAATTAGCTACCAATAGCAGCTTCCACACCTGTAACATCATTTATTGATCAGTTTTAGCTTTATTTAGCTACATCTGTGATAACTGTTCTTTTGTAATTGCGGAAATATGTTCATTACATGTGGAGTGTGGGGTAACACATTCATTAACTATAACCATAACACAATGGTTAGTTCTAATTTTGGTTCTTAAGTTCCCCAAACATTCATCTTTCCTCTTCTCGTTTCCTGGGATCAATTATTTGCCTTATTGAAATCAGAGGTAAATCTTCCACTGAGTCTGGCAGAGCCAGGATGCTAGTTTTAGCATTTCCTTTTCAGTTCTTTTCAGCACCTTTTTCTCTTTGTCTGTTTTCCTTTGGATCTCTGTTCTATTTTTGGTTTTGTTTAACTTTCAACATCCAAACAATCTGCTATTTTCCCTTTTATTCTTTTTTTTTTCCCCCTCACTTTGATTCTTTGGTTTCTACATATGCTTTGTTTTTGCCACCTTATTTCATTTATCCATTTCCTCCATTTTTTTTCTTTTTGTTTGTTTCTCATCTACTGTTTAACCATTATTTTCCTCTGCTTACTAAGCTGTTTTTTCTCGCTCTTAACTGACTGATTCCCTCTGTGCAATGTCTTTCTACCTTCCCTTTCCTCTCTTTTCCAAAACACAACTCATCATTCTATGCCACCAATGTATAGCAGATTCTGAAATTCTGTCATCTGAGACAGTTAAATACTAAACAAAACATTACCAGGGTGGAGGAATCACTTACCCTGATTGACAACAAATCGTAACTTCTGTATTGTTGCCAGATTGCCGCTAACTCTGTATATTCCATCAACTTCTAGACCTGAAAGAGAAACACACATTTCATTCTAAATCATATAAGTATTTTTCTTTGTACATCTGTCAAGAAGCCAGAAGCGCCCTAACAAGTATGAAGAAGTGCAGAGCAGTGAATGACTGAAAAATAATCCACCTGACAAACACCAAAGTGCTTCCTTGCCTGATTACGACAACAATGAGAAATAAATGCGGTAGATTAGCTTAAGTGAATACAAAATACCTGACTGTAATTATCTTGTAATTCTGTCAGCAGAATACATTCTGCAAAGGTATTTGTGTGCAATGGGAAAAGGAAGAGTGGATTAGCTCTTGTGTTCGTGGAGAAGGGTTGTTTGGGATACAAACGACGGTGTGTTAGCCCTGCTGAAACACGAGGTGCTTCTCCGAATGGTGTATATTAACAGGGGAAGCTCGTCCATCTGAGGCCTGAGTTTTTCAGATGTGAATATCTGAGGCTATGACCTCAGGGTGCGATGCCCACTCATGACGTGTGTAAGACTACACACAACTACAGCTTCTCTACTGTATTCGTCATAGCAGATCAGATGAGTTTGAAGCTAAAATTAAATATCCCAAATAGGACATGCCCTGGAGTACATTTTTTCATTAATATAGGCCATCCATTTCAAGGACAACCTGACAGACTTGTTTCTCCCTGCATATCTACTCAAGGTTTATCTTCTAGGTGAAACTAGATGTCATACTCCCTTTTGTGACATATTATCTCCTACAGCAAGCGCTGCTGATATGACTGTTTAAAATAGCACTTTCAGCCCTAGTTGCATAGCTGTAGCATTTCAAAGCATGTGGGAACTGCTCTCCTTTCCTTGGAGAATTAGCTATTGTACAAACAATGACCGAAATGACTACACACTTAAGAACTGAAAACACAGAACTGTACATTGTCACTCCACATTTAAGACTTGCAAGTAAACAAGAAGCTAAGAGAATCTACAACAAACTCAAGTTTTTTTGTTGTTTTTTTTTTTTTTTAAGGCTATTAAGGCTACTCATCACTTAGAACATGAGTTTTAATTAATCTTGGCAAACAATTTCAGAGAAAGCCTTCCTCTCAGAAAACACTAATTTGTCAAGACAAAATGGTTTCAGGAAATATTTCAGTTCTGACAATGTGTCTAGTGGGAATTTTTCCTTTTCCAATTCAGGGTGAGGAAAAAGGAAAAAATGAAAGTATAGGAAAACATGAAAACAAATCAAAATATATCTCAGAAACCCACTTGTAATTACATTCAAATAGGAGGGAGCTGAGGTTCAAGTCACAATTTCAAAGACACCTGCATCATTCTTGGCAGATGAAGGCCACAGCTTCAATGGACTTCAGTGCCTGCAGGTATCCCTCACTGATTGTGAAGGATTGTAAAAAAAACAAACAAACAACAATTCACAAAATAAAACTGGTGCTCTGTTTTGGAAAGTGGGACTCCTGTTGGTAAGGGATTAAGATTTGAAATGGTAAAATTTGTCAGTTGTAAAAAAAAAGAATGTAAATTGAAGTCTAAACCAGAGAGTAAAGAGGAAAAAAAGTAAGTGAACAAGCAAGAAACCCCAAAACAGGACGTTTAACTTTTGCTTGGATCTAACTCAACTTGATTCTCAATCTTCCAGGGTATATGGAAATGAAAGCAATACTTGTCACTGTGTGTGAAATAGCAATGTCTCACATTAATAGCATCAATTTGGAACAGCTCAACCCCCTCAGTATGAAACTACATAAATTATCCAGATCGAGTGAAAATGACAAACTATGTTGTAAATTGGAGGATATTACATCTTGCAAAATGATCTGGAGTACATAAGTGAATTATTATTGTTATAAATTTACTTTGGTCCAGAAATGAGTTCTGATTAGCATTTCATTTGGACACTATGCAATATGGCAGAAAGAAAAAAAAATCCAAGAATATCAAACCAATTATAGTGTTCACGTGCCATCGACTTTCTGCTCCAAGAACTTTGAAAGTTAAGCCAAACCAAACCAATGTAAATTGGTGGATTTGGACATCCTTTTCACAACCACATTATCTTAGCTGGATTGTTAACAACTTATTTTGGAAATCCAATTAGGTACAAATAGAAGAGAGAGAGAGAAAGAGAAAGATGAAGAAAGAGGGATGACTTCAGAGTTCTAATGTCCTGATTCTGTGAGCAAATTTCAAAGAAAATTCACTTTTAAGGACACCTCTATCAAGGACAAAATCATCACTGCACTGCTGTCAGCGTTTCTTCAAGGCAGGCTATAAATACTTAGGGAACAAGATGAAACAAAAGTCTTTAAGGGTTTTGTATCTGGTGTTGGCACTCAAGTACGGTGGTAAAGAATGTTTTAGGAAAATTATTCATTGTAATAAAGTCCAACTTCTTGTTTACTATAGGTTGACCTTCTTATGGAGTTGGTTTTATCAGAGATGAATTATTGGATTTTGCCCTCGAGGAGAAGAATTATTTTATTTGCTTTATATCACAAACTCCAACTTTGTTTTTGTTTGTTTTAATGAGGAACCTGAGAATAGCACAGACCCACAATTAGAAGTGGCAGCCAAAATGTTGATAAAGACTTCAATATGTCCAGGCGTCTAAATTAGCTCACTAACTATGGGTGAAGTAAAGCTTTTGTCAAAAGTTCACACAGATTGTCTCAATGAGGAAGTTATAAGGCAGCTGAATTCAGGTTTGATTGAAATTCATGAGCAGTCAACATGATATACACTCAACAAAACTGCACTGAAGGTCTTACATGAGTACTCGTTAAAGAGCATTTCTTGCACTCCTGCTTCTAGCCAAAGCACAACTATGCACACAGATCAGCATCAACTCTGATAGCTGCTTGACCTGAAACCAAGCAGTGCAGAAAAAGCACTATATATATGGGCCATAAAAGAGTTTAGGTGATGCATTTACCCACGTAAAAGTTTTAAAATATTTGACTTTGATATTAGTTCTGATATTTTATGAACTGCCTTGAATGAAATGCTCTCATTAATTCTCATTTGTTGCAGAGAATGAATCCCTCTCCCAAATCACTCTGTCTAAGATTAACATACATTGGACAGTATCTTAAAATTCAATATAAGAAGTAATGTATACATGCAAGTTTTTTATTTTTCTTTCGCCCCCTCCCCCCCTTTTTTAAAAAATAATATTTAGATCTTGAAACATATAATCTTAAATGATAGTAGGTAACTTCCTGCATAGAAACCCATGAAACCTCTCCAGTTAATGCATCCTGAGGTAGGTGTGGTCCCCTGGCCTGGTTTTATAAAAGAAACCATCGTGCTGGATTCAACAACAAAGCAAAGTACAAACTTGAAAAAAAAGGCATTCTTTAGCTAGTCCTTTCATTTAAAATCAGTTATGTTCAGGGCAAAAATATTGTATTTCAAAGGAGCCTATTATGCCTTCCCATAAACAGAAAGATCATACGTTTTAAAACTAAAGTATCATTATGTAATCAAGCTGTTGTATTATAAACTATTTTGTGGGCTCAGATGCCCAGGGCTATCTTTACAAATATTTCAAAGGTCATTATCAGGGTATGTTCTCCCTAAAACTTTAATTCTTTCCTCCTGTTTTCATATACATCTTGCCATAAATACCTGATTTATAAACATTTCTCAAAAGTTTACAAAGGGCACAGAAGTGAGGCATTAAGTCATTTAAAGAGGCAGAAATGCACGAATGCAGCAAATACACCAATGACAAGATAACGAGACTGATGAGAGAATCACCACAAAACAGTCTGCAACAATAGCAGTTTTACAAAAACATCAATATTTGTGCCATTAGAAGGCAAATCATGAGGTGTATTAATGAATAAATTCAACATGTTAAAATTCAACCCTTGGAAGCACTGCATCTGGATTAGGTTACAAAAGGTGCCTGAATTTTCAGGTGAATGTAGGAGCTAAAAAAATCCTGGTTTTGTCTGGCACAAAGGAAACTGGAGATGAAAATCACGAGAACAACACAGTTGCACCACACAGAAGAATACAAAGGCATCAGCAACAAACATGGAACCATATAGAGTGAAGCATGATAAAGTGGTGGTGTGAGTAGAAGATGTCTTACTCAATAGACCTGGTGTGAAGCTCAAGCAGCTCAGGTTGAAACAAGCACTATCTCTGCTTGAACATGAGCATTTGTGCTCAATGTGGCTTTCACTGGCAGAAGAGTTATTCCGATACTGTAGAAGCAATAAGAGGGATGCACTGGGAGACTGGCTAGACTGACCTCGGTCCCAGACAGTCTACTTAAATAATTAATTCATGAGTCTATGAAGAAATAACTCAGAGCAAAATGTAATTAATCATAATTAGCATGGTTTCATGGAAATCAAGGTCTTGTCTAACAAACTATCATTTTGAAGGATTGGATTTTTGACAGGTCTGAATGATAAAGACAATAGTATTGAAATAGTATATTTGGCATTCCAAAATGCCTTTGACTCAGCACCAGATAGCATTTTGATTAAAGCACTTACACTTTATGGAATTATCAGGGCATATTTCACATGGATTAAAAACTGGCTCAATGGTAGACCTCAAAATTTTGTAGTTAATGGAATTTATCACTTAACAAGGTCAAAACTGGAAGAGTTTGGATGAGTGGAGCTCTCAGTCTGGTGCCATCTAATACCTCTATCACAGATGTGAGCAAAGATAACAGATCTCTGCTGGCACAGTAAGCAGATGACATAAGGATTAGGGAAGTATTAAATAATGATGAGGACAGGTTAAGTTACCGAAGGCCTGAACAGCCACATTAAGCGGCCTCACTCTAGTAAAACAAGTTTTCATATGAAAAGAAGGCTCCTAGCTCCCTGGACATAGATTGCAGAAGACCTGGGGGTTATTTTAGATAATTAGTGGAATAGGATCTCCCTATTGAGTCCCTCAGAAAAGAGGGCTAATCTGATCCCTGGAATTACAGAAAGAGGAATATGGAACATCAGTGGAGAAGTAAGAGGCCTTCATGCACTGCAAACAGAATCTCCACTAGAGCACTGCATTTAGTGTTCGTGCAAATAAAATAACATACTTGCATGGTATTAAAGGTGGAGAAATGACCTCTCTATAGGTACTTTTCATGTGATGCATAGGTACTGGACTTACTACTATGACTTATGACATCAGCAATGATCACTGTGGGACCTGTGACAGGCAAGTCAAAATTGAAAAGAGCATGAACAAGGTCTTTTTATTAGTTCAAGACTGCTTCAGACCAGTAAAAAAAATGGTAATGGGGGAAAGAAAAGAGGGGAAATACAAACTAGTTCTTAACAAGCTAAGAAATGAGTCTATAGGAGGTGTCTGATGTGAGGTTTAGTGAATCTCTTTAGGAAGTAAACTAACGAGAAATAATCCTGTGTTTGACTGAAATAATATCAAGAAGATGAGGGGCGTTCCTATGTAAAAAGAAAACCTCATTTTTTCTTATGGTAATAAGTTCAAGATGCAATGAAAGAAGAAAAGCTTGACTAAGATCTTATTGTTTTCAAGACCCTGTAGAAGCTGTTTAATGGAAGCAATTACACCACTGCATATGAACATTACATACTGAGAATAAGTAACAAGTGAATATGACGGATGATATACTTTATTCTGTTTTATGTCACTTGATGGTAGGATTTCTATGTGGATATTTATATACAGATAAGTAAGGGTAGCAGCAGTGCTAAGCAAGTGCAATTTGAAGTAGCACACATTTTACTGCTATGTGGGACTGCTGCTTAATGCCTAAATCAAGCTCACTATGACTTCGTCTTCTCCTCTATTGTGTTGCTCTGTCTTTGTCATTCAAGAAGTTTATAGCTTAAAAGCCCCAGGAATAACAAGATGTACTCTGAAAGCTCACTGCAACAAGAAACAAAACTGAGCTTGGAAGCTACTCTTTTTGAATGAAAGCATCAAATAGGCAGTGCCACTGTTCACTGTAATTTTGCCATTACCTCCAATATATACTTTTTGCCATGCGGATAGTCCCACTTCTTGCAGCTAAACAAAGTGACCTCATTGTTTTCCACTGTATTTTCTTTTAAACATTGGCTGGGATGATTGAGATTCAGGAATGTGGGAAAATGGATTCCCAAGCCACGTCCATCCCCTTTAATTCTGAGCTGTAATTTTTGGCTTGGCTTGAATCACAGTCATCACATTTCAGTCTGAATCTCTCTGTAAAGTGATCTTTCTTAAACATTTCTTTCACTCATCATGGGATCAGAAACAAAGCCATTCTAGTCTTTCAGCGAAACACTTACAAACGTCTCTTTACAGCGACTCACAAGAGCTGAATTTCCTTCAAAAATGTTTGAAAAAGAGGAGGTTTTCACTGCCTGATTGTCCTCTTTGTGAATCTTGTCATCTGTATGCCATGAGCTACAGCTATTTTAATCTGTTTTTGTTTGCAATCCATTTGGTGTCCGCCCAAGAAAATGCAGGTGATTCTAATTAACTTACTGCTGAAGATGTGGAAAAATCTCAATTGTGCTTCAGAAAATTATACACTTAAAACCTTCCCTCTATTATTTATAACGGCTTATTAATGAAAATGATTACATGAATATATTTACCACCTGATTCATCTTTGTTCACTTTTAAAATCAACGAGGTTTATGCAAAAGGGAAAAAATCCCTACCAAATACAGACTTCAAGTACACACATTGCTCACTGGTTTAAATGGAATGGCAGTATAAAAGAAAATGACATTGTATTACTTGATGCAAAGCAGTATAATATCTGAAATTACTGAATGTTTGGAAATATTCTTTCTGTAACACATCAGTATGTAATTCTGTGATTTTTGTTGCTGTTGTTTATTTGTTTCCTATTTTACTATCTCCTTCACCACTCCTATAAGTTGTAATTTGCTGCAGTTATCACTTCTCGTGCATGGGTTAGTCGATCCATTCTGACCATTCTTACCTGCTTGGTACTGTGGCAATATGATTCTATGTGTTCTGACAGAAGGGAATTTCAGGTAGTGAGGTCTGAGTCATGAGGGTCGATAGACATTAAATACTAGCATTGAGTTTTTTCTGCTAGGTGCAGCTACTAATGGCCATTTACCACCTTCCATCAGTTAGCATTTCCACTACTCTGTACCATGCAATATATGCTATATATATATATATGTATGTGTAATATAGTCTAATTTGAATGTGATGAGAATGTGGATAATGCAGTTTAATTTGGGGAGAATGAAAGCCTGAATAAAGGTTATCATTTCAGGAGAAGCTGATGATGGAAAAACTCATTCAGTATGTGACATGTTTGGAACAGCTGGGGATGTAATGTTGAGTGGCGGGAGAAGAGAGCCAAGGTATTTTGTATGTTCAAGAAATATATACAACATTGCCATTTCTTACATCCCAGCTGTGCCTGTTAACTTCTGGAAACATGTAGAGCTAAGCAATAAAGCATACTTGACTGATATTTACTGCAGCATGCATTATAAGACATTTTCTACTGCACATTATGATCTGAAAGAGTTAAGCAACATGAAAAATACAGGCACAAGATTATATCTGTCATGGATGAAAATACTACATTTATGCCTCATTGTAATCCATTCATTGGTTTATGGACCCCGAGCCCTTCAGGGAGTGTCACAACTCCACATGATACTGCTGAGAGCTGTATTTTGCTTTTGGATTTCTGATTTAGCTGAAAGAAGTTTGAAAACACATGTAGCCTGACAACTCCCCATTGGCTACGCAGCCGAGGAGGGTCAAGAGCATAAACTATTCCAGCAAAAGCCAGCTGTAACTTATGATCCCTAAACTGGCAAAAGATCTGCTCATTACAGACAGTAGCCTACAAGAAATTTATGCATTTTGCTAAATACTCCCACTTCGGTTAATCTGTGCTTCGTTTTGGGATCCATCATCACCAACATCACGCCTGTGTTTTTTGAGCAACATCTGAGTACTAAGGGAAATTGCACGTGGGGGGTCTATCTCTGTTCTCAGGACTATATAGGACTTTCCCTCAGGTCCACAGACATCAGTAGGAGCTGTGGTTAAAAGCTAAGGGACGGACACAATTCTCCAAACATCTCCTACTCCCAAAGCTGACTTTAAAGAGAATTTAGTGCGCAGCAGGGACAAATCTTTTCCCATCTTTCACAATAGCGAGAGATGAAATTAGAACTCAGTAATGTCACCTCCCCATCCTGACCAGTATTGCCGTTATTGGACTTTGAACGGTTGGAAGTGGAAGAACTGTACATTTGGGCACACGTAATCTTCCGCCAAAATGGGTAAGGAGCTTGCATTTTCTGGACCGTAGTACCTTTGCTTGGCAAAGAGATTTCTGTTATGGACAGTGACTGGGATTTGAGATTTAGGATGGAATAGATATATTTAGGATGGACTCTGAGAGCCACATTAGAGCTTCTTCCATCATTCCTTGCTTTTTAGATCCAGTTGAGGAGTTCAGATATGCCCTGTATTCTTCCCTCAAATTGATCCATTTTTATTTGACAGCTATACTCAAATCAAGCTCAAATGTCTTAAAGTTATTGCGTCCAGGAATGAGTCCTGCCTAACTATTTGTGGGCACTTTCTGCAGCCGAGGTGCACTGCAGTGGCATTTTAATACAGAGTTTATCCACTGTAGTACAACAACAGTTAAAGAAATTGCAGCTAGGCACTTGACAGTACTTCTTTCATGGCATTATACAGAAGGCTGAATATGTTTTGTATGGTCGGAAATCAGACCAGCTCAATTCTAGATTTCTAACAGGAGGACTGAGCTAGCAGAACTTTCCTCAAATAATGGAGTTTGGGCTCTTGTTGTTCATCAAGTAACAGTATTTACTCTCTAATACAATACTCTAGGCATCTGTCTTTATACTTAGTGTTTAAGTGGGAAAAAACATTTAAAAATGATATTCTTAAGGCTGCAGAACCCTACCAGACACCTTGAGTGTTACAGCACATGCCTATGACAGAACTCAGACTTTCTTGGAAGATAAATATAGATATGGCTATCTAACACCAACTGACTGAATTCTTAGCATTGCATATCTGACTAACATATAAGTATGGCAATACAAAGGTGTGTGCATGTATATGCATAGATAGAGTCTAATTTAATAATATCCTTCCCAGTGTACCTTGCACACATTTAAAGACACACTAATGATTAAGATTGTGGGATTCCACCAAACTCTCACACCACCGTTGGTGTGATAAACCTATAAGCTACAACTTTCATTGACATATTTAGCAAATATGGCTTGATAAGTATGACTATGAAACTGTGACACTAAAACTAAGTAGTAACAGTGCACAGAAAAGGTAGAACATTATTTTTAACATGACACAAGCCTTCCATGCTGACATGTTTTTCCATCGATTTTAACTCTTAGCTGCAGAACTCCAGTTATATATCTTATTTTTGTTATAATTCCGACTACAATTACTGTTGTAAAGAGGCTCAGGTCACTTAAATGACTTCCTGCCTCCATTCCATTGGGGCAGAGTCTGATCACCAAAGCAACATCTGGTAAAAAGTATGGTCAGCACACCTACAGAAAACATGGAAACCATGAACTGGGTTACAAACAGCATTAAGTACCAGGACTTACAGTACCAGTGCATACCTCACTACATTGACAGAAGCCATTCCACAAGTCATAAAGAAATGCTTTTCTTTTTATAGTTCTACAAGCCTGCTATAGCATACTATATTAAAACAGTTCAAAACTCATATATGAATTCTTCAGGAATTCCTGAATATAGTAGTGTTTATGTGTAATCTGAGATGGGACAAATTACTTTCTGTTTTCAGGTGAAAAAGAATGAATAAAAAAACACAAGGAAATACAAAATAATACAAATAATATTACTGAAACATATCTGAGACTTGCAAAGAATCAAGAAAAGATACTGACTTCTGAGAAGGAAAAAACCCCATTCAGTGGGAATAAAATGCATTGCATATCTCTTAGCTGACTTTTGTGAAGTGAAGGCATAAATATCAGCATCATTCGATATTTTCATGGAAGATAATTATCTTAAAATTTGAAGCTACAGGAGGAATTTTTATTTAAATCCTTGCCTTTGTATCTTAATCGTGAGTTTCAGCAAGGAATGATGTAAGGAAGGTGGAAATCCAATCTCAACCCTTTTATTAGGGTTCACACAGACCCTCTGGTGTTTCTGAGGGCTTGGAAAGGAGAAGTTGGCATATAGTGGTTTCCATATCTAATTTCCCTCTTTGGTCAAAATTCCAGTAAATATTAATGACATTTACGATAGAGACATCCATGAGAGTTGCACAGATTCGAACACAAACTCTTACTGTAAGCTGCGCTCTTTGTGTTTTCAGTGCTTGACATACCAGAACACAAAAATGCAAGCAAAATAAAGATAAGAAATGAAATCACTAGGAACAATTTCTGGTGTACAAATCCAGATTATTTGCAAACGTCATTATATTGTGACTGTTTGCAAAATACTTCAACAAGTCATGTCTTGGCTCAGTGAGGGTAGAAGGGCAACTAAGCAAAATGCTGCATTGCTTGATCTACCTACCAGTGCTGTGCGAATAGCCCAGTTCACAGTGACAGGCATTAAATAAGCAGTTTGTGAGCTCATCTGCTTTAGCGGTAAATAGGAAAACCTGAATGCCTAATGACCACCCCTTTCAGAATTTGCCATTTTCATCTTGGTTTTGAGGTCTGGCTTATGGGGTAGCCAGGTTAGAGAATATGAATGATTTCAGTTTCAGTGGTATATTAGCTAGAGTAGATGTTCAGCTATCTTAAAGCGAAAACAGTTTTCATTAGATGTTATGCCTTATCTTCCTACTAAGGCTTATTAAAAGTACGTGGCACCTGATAATTTCACACCGAGTGAGTGACTGCTAAATTGCCCCCTCTCTGCCTCCCCGTCTCTCTCTCACACACACTCATACACACAAACAGAGGAATGCTTCTCAACTGCCAAACTTTGTGCCAAGATTTTGTTCAATTTAATCTCAATCATATGAGTTAGAGGACCATGAAACAAAGTTTCTACCAAGTATGCTGACAGACTTTTAGTTCTAGTGGCTCCACGGGGCATCTCTCAAAGTACGGCAAGAAACTTTTCTTATTAAAGATTTCTGAGCTTACCCGTTTTCCATTTAAGACAACATGAGCAATATCACCATAAAGAACTCAACACTTGCTAACTGATACCATGCACTCATCAAAATTATTTCACTTCTAAGTAAACAAAGAGCTGTGGTACCTCCAACACCATTGTGTGGTTGCTGCTGGCACAGGAAAGCCGTGCAGCGGCAGCCGCTTTGGCGCACTATGTCACGTAACCCCATGTCAGGACTGACAAATCAAAACATATGGCTTGAAATAGTAGGGAAAACATTTCCTGGGAAGATGGGGTGAAGAGGCATGGAATAGCCTGACCCTTTCTTTTGAGGTCTTTTTTTTTTATCTTCCGGGCAAAGAGAACTTGAAGATTTATCACTTTGCTGCTGTTTCAGAGGCTTTCATGGTGATGTTAAGGGAATATCTGCATATTTACATTTCAGATCCAAATACATAAAGTTTAAGACCCTGATCCAACACAACATTGTGTAGAACATCAAATGTCTATAAAACTGGACTTATTCACTTCCATAAAGAGAAGTCTACTCTTTTTCTACTGAACTGATCACAGGAATTATGCAATGAAATGACTTATATCAATTTCAAAGTAGAATAAACATGAGAAAGCAGCTCCTAGTAGCAATACTTGTATCCCCAGAATTAGAATTACTTCAAATGTATCATCTCTGGCACCAGAAAAACAAGGTGCATAGGAGAGACTGAGAATTGGATCAATCTGCCTGGAGGTATCTGGGATCAAAGCGATGCGGATCTGCGATGTTATATAACAAAATGGCCACATTCTGCTCTCATTTACATCCATGTCATTCCACTGAAACCAGTGGGCATTGTTCGTCTGTGTGAAGACAAAAAGAAGTTGGTTTGCTACGTAATTACATCCACGATCTGCGAAGATACTGATTAAAATGAAACAATCTGCTGAGCGAATGCACAACTGGAAGTCTTTATTTGACTTGTTGATTCCTGGGTGGTGGGGGGGAGAGTTTCTTATGTAGTAGCAAATTTAGGGAAGATTCAGTTGCCAGATTGCTAGCAACATCAACTTCATAAGTTCAGAGGAGTCAAATAAATTGAAGTAAAACTTCTCTTAAAGAAGAGAAACCGTTACCATAACGTCTCCTTTTTAAGCTGGTCTTGCTTTGCCCTCTGCTTTGCTCCTGAAGCTTTCTGTTGATACAATTTCTCTCACTTAGGCATCCATCCCATTAGGCTGCTATATTATATGGTTAAAACATTGATGTAACACAAGCTGCTACAGGAAATAATTGAAGTAATAAAATACAACTGCAGTTATTTGCTCTCTTGAATAGCAGGCAGAAAAAAAGAAGGCAGGGTTTTTAAAAACTGACTCCATCGTGTTGCACACAGACAGGATAACTTTTTACCTCCTCCTTTATTGCAATAACACCTTTTTTTTCCTGAAAAACACAGTGTAGTTGTAGTAATTTTTTATATTTTTAACAGGAAAAGTAATTAGTCCACAGTGTGGAATTATGCTTTCATTATTTCCTTTAAAATCCATAAATTTAAGGACCAGGGATGCTAAAAGAACGTGAACATACAACTACCTTTTCTTTTCTTCCCTAAAAGAACTTAATGAACTTAAACATTTTAACCTTGTGAACATCTCTAGGCCAGAATTATTTTGCCAACTGTTAGCCCAAATCCTTCCATTAATGGTTGAACGGCAAAGTCTGACTAAATGGGGTTTACAGAGGTAATGCTTCCAGATCCTTGCTTGTGAGAGTATGTGCATTGTACTGGGACATGATGCCTCACATCCTCAGTGTTTCAGGAGGATAAGAGGGGATTTATTACTATTTATTCACTTATCTATCTATTTATACCTTCTATGGCTCAAAGGTGGATATCCTCAAGTGTGTGCTTCCTTCAATGTGACCAGGAGGTACATCAGGACCTTCATGTGCTCACTGGCAGAATAAGCAGCAGTTACAGTCAGCTGGCTTTAAATTTCTCAAGATTTTTTTGTTTCTGCATATACACGTCAACTATTTGATTTACAAGGTGTATTAACATTATTTTAATATCAAGAAAATGTTGTTTGATTCTTTTTTGTTCCATAGGTTAAGTGGTTTCTTTTATTTATGATGTCTATTGAAAAAGATTTTATGGAAAATTCTCAAGACAAAATGCCCTGTTTCCTTCTACGTGTTCACTAATAGATATATTATACAATGCTAGAAAAAGGCAAAAGGCCAAACTCATCTCTGGTGTAATTCCAGTAAAAGCAATAAAATTACCCAAGGCATGAATTTGGCCCAGGCATTGCAGAAGTTACTCTGGTGCACACTGAGTGTCTGCTTGTTGTTACTGGCAAGGCTTAAAATACAAATCCCCCCTTTCTCATAGAAATGGATACATCTCTCTGGAACAGATTAATCAATGAAACAGGTATCAGGTAGCTACGACAGACACAGCAACTGGCCCACGTGCCTGTCTTTTTTATGGCTTCTTCTGACTAGATGCTTTTGGAATTTTTAAATATATATTTCTTTTCTCTTTTGTGTCTTGTCACTGCAATGCTCTTATTATTATTTTTTTTCTTTCCCTTTTCTTCTTCTTCTTTTTTTTTTTCTGCTGTTGTCTCCTCTTCTCTAATTTGTCTTGTATGCTCTTCCGTGATGTTTCCTGTTGACACTTCTCGATATTTTTCCTAACTCGGAATGTGGCTTTCTAGCAGACACAGAGGCCCCAGAGTGAATACCCGTCAGAGCCAATTCTGACTTGGACCTTGCACAATGCTATTAACTGGCTCTTGCTCTAAGAAAGGTGGCTATAGTGGGATTGCCTGAGCCTGAAGACAGAACGGGGCAGGGAAAGCTTGCCAATATGTTTGCACTAAATTCAACTGCTCTTAATTTCAGCTCAAAAGAAGATGAAGAAAAACACAACATTTTAAATCACAAACTTACAAGGGTTTTTCTCAGAACTTGGTTGTTTTCTGCTGCATTCATCTGTACGTTTAAGTTTATGCTTGTTGGCCACTTTAAAGTAAACACAGTTCAATGCCCTCAGAAACAGTTTTCTTCAATCCACTAGAATTCCCTGTAAAAAATGCTTTATGTGCTGAACTGCTGGATATTTCTGTGTCTAATTTTTTTTTTTTTATCAGTTTGTTTTACTTTTTTTTTCTTTTAAATTCAGTGCTTACAAACGTTGGGAGCAGAAGTCTCCTTGGAACAAGACAGAATCATAAAAGACTTCAGGAATCTCATCGCAAGCTAAACAGTACAAATTGCACATTCTTCATGGAAGTATTAGCTTTTGGTGCGTGCCTGGATCCAAGTATAATACATTATCCCAAAGTGGGAAAGAATGAACAGAACAAAATTAGCAGAACTGGGAGCTCAGATCATTTGATGGAGCAACATGATCTCTGTACTTTCAGGGTACTGAATGCTAAAGCCACTGGAAACAGTATGTAAAATTATATTACAGTAAGCAAGGAAGCATGTGTAGGCCTGGGAGAAGGAAAAGAGGCTGGAAAATACCTTTCTAGAGGAAAATAAGTACAGAACATCAGTGAACGAGCTTGTAGGAAACAAACTACTATTCACAAACTATTTCTTATTCTGAGTTAGAGATATGCAATGCAAAATTTATGATAGAGAAAATACAAACAAAATACTTTTTCAATGGTTGTATAGGGGCCAATTGCTATGGGAGAGCAATCCCACACTCAGGCACAATTATAAAGCTACCCTGCGACCAAGATGGATTTCCTGAGGCTGCCCTTCTCAATGAAATCTTGTTGGAACTTATTCTTTGTACCACCATCTGATGAGTTCGGTCTAATGGTTCTGGGATGTAGCCTGGGAGCACTGTATGGTTAATGGAAATTCAATAATGATGGTGAACACACTCTGTCAAAACTACCCGACACTTTCCAACTGCATTCTTTGGGTCCTCAGGAATGGGACTGAAGCATTTTTTGGTACCAAACTGCTTAAGCTAAACACAGTCTACAAGATCAAGTCACTGAACACAAATCTAATAACATGGAGTATCAGAGTAGATAAATACCTTAGCTGAACGGGCCTCATGTCTTCTGTCATCCCCACCTCTCGCCAATAGCCTACTCAGCACACCAGGTCAAAATGCATGATCCCACATGGGAGCCATCAGTGTTCGGAGGCGTCTGGGATTTTTTCTCAAGTCTTATGCCACATTTTCTTCCATTAGAAAATGAGATAGTGTTAAACTGTTCTATAGTAATTTTTTTTTCCTCTAACTATATAAGTATATTCGCAATACTTTATATTTTTAAAACCCATTTCCTCTTTTCTTAATTCCTTAAGATAAGTGAACCTCCCCTATGTAAACTTTCTACCAGAATACTGACTACCTTTAAAGCAGTATATGATTTAGAAGGTAATATTTCACTTTTTTTTTTAATATAGATAGGTTTTTAAGTGCTTTTAGCTGCACTGCAGCATTTAGATTAAGAGATAAAACAGATGAAAGGACACAACCTTCTGTCACAGGGCAGAATGGCATTTGGGAGGTGAGATATTTTAAAATACCTTTTTAATCTTCGTTTGTCTTCATGAAGATGACTGTATTTCTTCACTGCACTCCATAAGGTACTTTATCTTTGCTCAAGACATTTTCTCCCTCAAATACTAAATATTCTGGTGTGCGAGACTTTGAGTATGTATGTGTGCAATCCTACAATGATATTATGCCTAACCAAATTGTAGTTAAAGCCGAAGCGAGTATCCATTTTAGGTGCTTCGAGGTGTCAAACTCCGGATAGATTTTAATGAAGTCTGATTTTCAACTTAAAACTTTTCTCCCAACTGTGTCCCCTGAAGTCTATGCACCTATCCGTCCTCTCAGGGCCTAATGGTCATTTCTGAAACCTTGTTCGAGGACCCAACCCAACCCAAGCAAAAGTCCTCCCCTCAGGATGAGCTCCCCACACTCTGGGGTTCTTGTCACTGTTCTCATTTAACATGATTTGTTCGCTGGGGCTCAGAGCAATGAAACCCAGTAAATAACACACTGGCCAAACAGAGAAGATAACAAAAGGAAATAGTTAAGGTACTATAATAATTTTAGCCATTCTTTTTTCAGGTCACTATAATCTGCCCAAAGATAACTAATTGTTCAAAGTAAACATTCCACTCCAACCACAAAAGGAATCCATTACACAAACATATAATTCACAGTCATTTTTAGTGGGTTGTAAACAGTTTGGAATGAGCATAAAATGGGACAAAAATCAAAGTGAGCATTTAGAAATGAAAAAGTGTTTGCTACAAAAGGTCAGTCCCTTTACTTGGCAAACTATGTAGAAAAGCCTGGGAAAATGTTGAACACACAAGCAGTAAGGGAATTTTAAAGCCAACAACCTCCCTGTTTCTTTAAACAGACATCGGAACCTATAACTGGATCCTGTCAAACAAACGACAGCAAAAAAACATAACAGCTGCTAAGAAGTAAAGTTGAAAGATAAAGTTTTCTAAGCTAAGAACCTCCTCAGAAGTGGACTAAAGGTCTTCCTTAAATCTTTAAGCAAGGTTATGGATCCCAGGGTGGCTTTTAGGCATTGAATCAAATATGTAATTTTGTGTATCATTCCTGTCAGAGCATCCTGTGCTCCAAGAAAAGCAACAGAAAACAATGTCTGCAATGTCCAGCTTAGAACAAAAACCGTACCTGTAATCACGAGACTTGCTGCCTGCAGTGTCATTTTTAAGGCATTTACACTGATTTTAGAGCACTAATGTGAATTTGGGAATAGAGGGAGAAAATGAAGGACATTTCAAAAGAGAGATGAAAGTTAAACTGTATTTCCCTGAAGAATTAGCACTGTATTTCAAAATCTGAAGTACACTGGATACCCCCAGTAGTTTTAGGATACTGACTGCTTGGGGTGTTCATTTACTCTGTCATTAGACACACAGACAGATGATCATCCCTGGAAAAGAGTTTTGTATCAGGCTACTTTCACACGATAAAACTTTACTGTGAGAAGTACTGGATGGCATTTTGTTTAGCTACAATGCAGACCAGTATTTTTATTTTTTATATGCGTTCTACTCATGCCTTTCACTTATTTAAAAAAAAATAAAAAATGCAAAAAACAGCCAGGACTTTTAAAGGGTCGTGTGTAACAAAATAAATAAGAGACTCAAGAAATGACTGGAAATCATATCTGGCCTGGAAACACCACAAGTCTTGCAATGGACCCCACCCTTGGCAGAAGCACATGGCACACGGACTCTGTGCAGGGAGGACTGTCACCAGCTCAGCTCTGTGGGCTTGGTGCTTCCCATCACCCTCCTGGTGACATGGCCAAGTGTAAATTGAAAGGAGCAGGTCAACAGAGCAGAACAGCTCAAGGTCCAGCCAAGGTAGGTATTGGTAGCAAACTAACAGAATACCCCCCAAAAATCCCACATGGATACACTGCTCTCTGAAAAACTTTCAAGCCACTGAGGAAGCACAAAGTGAAATGATAGAAATCTTTGAGCAACCACTGTATTTCTTCAACCTGACTGATGCATGGTTCAAAATTATTCCTTTTCCAGATCACATTGTATACTCAGCTGATTTTTCTATCAAGGACACTTCATTCAATGCCAGTGGTCCAACATTCTTTGACAAATGCTCTTAACTATAGCGGCACAGATCTGTACGTTTAAGTACTTGGGACACGAATTTCATCAACATTTGTGAATCCACAAATGAAGAATGAAGGAAAAAAAACAACAATGCTTCCACCCCCCCCAGCTCAAAAAAAAAGAAAAGAAAAAGAAAAGAAAAGAAGTAGGTACATTTTTAGTTGCTGTCTGTATTAAACTCCACTACCAGCTCTGCAAGATGGCTGATTGAATGGATAAAGACCCTCTGCTTTCCACTTTTCTTTCAATAGCCATAAAAAGAAGCTGGAAAAAAAGAATGGAATTCACTCTTGAACAAATGAATTCTTGTTGGACAGATAAATATGCATTATGGAGTGAGAAATTTTAGACTAGACCTTATAAAGCACCTCTGTCCTGAAGTGGTGAATGAGCAAACAATAGCCTAGGGGACAAACAACCAAAATCTCATCTAAGTTGCAGAAAAACATCAGAATAATTCCTTTGATTTCAATGTAGATATTCATTTAAAAATAGTGTAACTAAACAGGAAATCTTGCCAACAGTTAATGACACCCTCTACATTTTTCATCTGTGGTGGGAGAATATTAGTACAGTTGGCTATTGTATGTAACCTCATCCACATAGGAACATGTACTAATTAATATGGCATATTCAAATCTTACTTTCCGTACACAGTGATAATGTTGTCAAAAATCATGCACACACACACACAAAAGAAAACCAGTGGATAAATAATAATAAAAACTAAAAGCTCGTAAATAAGAACACAACCATGCAGCAAGGTATGAATATTTTGTAAGCAACATTTAGGGTTAGCCTCCTAAGACCTTTTTTTTCCCCAGTAATCCTTTACAGTAAATGAAACACACAAGTAACATTTTTGGTACAGTCACATTATGTAGATGATAAATTTTCTAAATAGGAAAAAAGCAACTTCAGGGAAAAAAAGAAAAAAAAACAGCTTTCTTTCAACAGCCAATATGCCAGCTGTACTGAGTATTTAGGCCATCTTACTAAGACTATGAAAGTAAACATACAGTTTTCATTAAATGTGCCTTTCCCATAATTGGTACATAAGTATTTCCCATGACTCTGCAGTTGAGTATCTTGGCTGGAGGCGTATCTGGCCATTAAGAGGAGGACTTCAGATCTGTTGAGTCTCAGCCATGCCGGGAGACTTGGCACCTCCACATACTGCTTCCTAATACCAGCCCCGGTATAAAATGTCATCAGAAGCTTGCATAAACATTGGACTTAACTTCACATAAATTACTGCTGTCCTGAGATAGTTTATGCCAGAACTTAGTAAAAACAACACTTTGAGTAAATAGAATGTGAGTAAATGCAAGCATCTTGATCCAAAAAAACGATAATATTAAAAAAAAAAAAAAGTATATCAGATATAAACTCATAAATACAGTGATAAAATTAAAATTTTCATCTCATGCCATATGACTAGCTTTTATGTACATACACAGTAGACTGAAGTGTGTATGTAAAGGGGACGGACTTCCTCTGTGTTACAGCAAGCTTGAAGGAAACACATGTACAATAGGATAATACTCCAAAGGATGAATTCTGTGATATTTTCTTCTGTGCATATTTCATACAGACAATAAACATCTAATGAGGTTTTTTAGATTTTTCTATTACAGTTCAGCAGTGCAGAGACCTTTGGCCTTACTTCTCCTGGAGTAGTGATCAGAGACCACAAATCATCCATCTAATGCATCTGTTGGAGAACCAGTGCTAAGTTCAGAACCAAGCAGTCAATCAGAAATGCTCTACGTGGTGTGGCATTGTTATCATGTAATCTATGCCTTTCTATTTTGAGTTCTGAATTTCTCCTTACAACTCCTCCACTATTAATAGCCCTTCCATACATTTCATATATCCCTTTTCTTTGTCTCTCTCCTTTCATCCATCCTCTAGTCTTCCACCAAGAAACCAATGCTACTATCTCCCCCTACTGAACGGTCTCCAATTTGTTAGTCTCTGACTTCCTGCCAAGCATTCTGGGAATAGTAATATCCCAGTGCTCTCTTTGCTGTATAATTAGAGCATGAATTTCCCAGAGTTTGAAACTCCAGAGTAGTTTTATTGCACCTTTCACTATAAAATCAGGTAGCAATGATGGAATTAAAATAGCCTTTTCCTTTGTGGTTAAGGGTCTAAATGTCTTTTTATTTGTCATTGGTTCTCTTGTTCTGAGACTCCACTATATGGCAGTGACAATGGGTTCACCCAGTCTTATTCTGAAAATAAATTTTCTATCTTTTGCAAGATATATGTTTCCCCAGATCCCTGGAACAAGTTGTAAACTTGTAACAGATGGTGATGAAGCCTCACATTTTTATACAATACATTTTAAGATTCTGCATCTACCGCATGTACCTTCCAAAGGAAATGACCTTCAGTGAGAGAAGATACAGTCAAAAGGAAGGCAGGAAGGCAATGGTGTTAAACACATCCTTTTCTACTATGAAAATCTCTCTTATTAATCACTGTTTTAAAGGAGGATGAGTACTCTTTTTATCCTTACAACATTATTACCTTTTAAAGTAATAATAAAAACTAGGCACTTGCATACATTAAAAAAGATGGTGGTCACACTAGAGCAACATTAGTTTTCATTGAATGCAATTCAGAACTTTCTAAAACATACTGGCATTCACCAGAGATTTCAGAAGAAAGTTGCTGACAATCAATTTGTAACATTTGCTTACAGGAAGAAAGACTAAAATAACAACAGGTCAAACAAAATATAAGAATAAAAATATAAGAATCAGCATGAATGGGGTTTATTAATGCCTTATTGCATAAAGAAAATGAAGATATAGAGTGGGACATAGTGTAATCCATAACTATATTGTAGAACAAACTGCCTGACTACTCTGGTCATTTGAGAAGAGGTACAAGGTTAAACTTTTCATATTGACAGAGAAACAAAAGAGAGTATTAAATACCAAGATACTCACCTCTTCTTTCAACTGCTTTTATACACTGTCTCACAAACAGGGGGACGGTAGAGTTCTCATGTTCACATACCAAGTGCAAATGGGAGCCAAAAATTTGATCTAAGTTTGGAGGAAAAAGCACAGAAAAATACATTAAAGTATACTATTAGCAGCAGGGTTTTTCTCTTTTCTGAGCTTGCATATAAATTAAAAACTCAGGTATGGATGGTGGGCAGACATAGGGCTCATTAGCTTCAGCACCAGTAACAAAGCTCTCCATGCTTGCAGTAACTTAGAGGTAAGCTAAAATTTTCATTTATACCATGATCTTCTTTAATACTTGCAGTCTGTGGTCTCTGGAATTTGTATGGATGTGTCATAAAGAAGTGAAGTCCATTTTTGAAACAACACTCCATCATCTTATTGAATCAAAAATCCTGCATAATATTAACCAATGGTCCAACTTTGACACTCAAGCTTCTTCCACGCATGTGCAGTTTCATCACAGACCATCATATGGATTCAAGGGCTTCATTAATTTGCACCATTAGGACGAAGAATATACTTTAATCTAACCTTTATAGAATATTTTAATCATCAGATTACTTGTTTGAAAAGCAGAAGATACCAAATGTCTTTTCATGAGGATGGCTTATGCTACACCAAGATTAACTGATTGCTCCATTGATATATAAGCATTCAGCCCAATAACGCTGTTTTAGTTTTTATCACGTGAATGTTTTGATTAACTCACAGTGTTCATCCTAAAACTTATCTGTATAATCATGTTAAACTCTTCAGATAACTAATTAGCTTCCTCCACCTCATTTCCACTCTATATGTTTGAGAAATTATGAAAAGAGCCATCAGTAATGGGGATGTTGTCAGCTAGAACCAAAATGAATCAAACAGATGAACAAAACTGTTCAATAGGAGCCAGTTAAATGCTCAAACAATAGGCCGGCACCACCATCATTTATCCAAAAAGACAGTCTCCATATAGCATTTCAACAGCATACATTTTGAATATTGCTGTAGAGGCTTTCAAAAATGTTTTTGAAGACAGCTGAGGGGAGTGAGCACAAGGTTGGGCTCTGCACGGCAAAGCCACCAAGCTCATTCACTCTCAGAGCAGCAGGACTGCCTGCAATCCCCAAGTCCCTGTGGCACCAGGACACTTTTCTCCATGGACAGACCCACCATCTTTCACCACAATCACTTGGAGTGGTTCTTCCTCAAAGAAGCACAGCTTTTTCAGGCTACCAGGCCAAGTTCTGTTTGCTCATTTTCTGCTTTGGAATGACACTAGCTTCACCCTACTGTCATTTACCAATGCTGTTTCTTACTAAACATAGATGTGGGCAGCTTGACTGCCCTTGCTTTCTGAATACCCCAGACTAAAGAACAACCAGGGAAAGAAGACAGGGAAGGCTTTGCAGCAGTTCACCAGAGAAGCTTATCCATCGTACCAATAAGGATAGCATCTGCACCAAATGCACCTCCCAGTGCACGTGATCTGTATATGGGTTGAGTATATATCAAAGCCTGAATTTAAGTCAGCCATAGTTTTGGCTGCAGAAGGAATGGAGGACTGGGTTCACAGAACTACACTGAAGACGTTTGTGTGCATGTGCGGCGTTAAGCATCAGCGAACAGGCTGTTAGATGTTTGGGGGTTATGTTTCTGACAAAGCACAGTCTGGTTACATATTCTTCATAAAACATTTATAGCTGCCTTCAGTGGTAATTATATATACAGAGATTTAGGATTTAAAAGTACTAGCACTTCCTCTTTTGACATCTTAATTGTTTTATTCTTAATTTTAGCAAAGACCTGCTAAATTCTTTGCATAAGATGGAATGTTCTCCCATGTAAATTACGTTAAAAAGAAGTAAGAAACCAAAGATATTTGTAAACAATTTCGGAAATAAAACAGGCAAGGAGCTGCACTGTGTTTAGATGGGCAGTGTGTGAAGAACTGAATGGAACTGAACGCAAGGAAGTTCAGCAACATTTCTGTTACAACCACTTCATAATCGCTTCCAGTGTTTTGCAGTTACTCTTTCATTCTTTAAGATGAATGCAGAACATTCGCTGTTTCTGGGAGGCAACTTTGATAAGTCTGGAAACAGATTTGCAGTTCTCACCTTTTCATCACCCTTTTCCTGGATGCGTGTTCTGTACCTTGTCCAGTAAATGATTTAATCCCATTTTAAATACCCTTCAGTACACAGATATAGTCACACCATATAGTTTTGAACTACTTGACCTAAGGAGCCATCCAAATATTCTGAATTCTGGATGCTCCTGAGCCACAGGCTCTGTGACTGTATCTAACCAATGGATTTTTACTGGATCTGTTTCTATACATAAACATGGGAATTGCAGGAGTTACAACTACCATGTTTACACTCTTAGAGGTCATGGGGATAGCTGGGGAAATCTCACTTCATATTTGCTTGTACAGCACTTTAAAAATGAGGCATTATCTGAGTGGCAAGTTATTAATTTTTGTCCACTAGATTGATGTGTAAGTTAGGTATAAATATTTCTTTCTTACTCTTTTTATAAGTACGTGTATTCAAATCTAGTTTGAGGAGAAACTATCCAGAACATTTTTTCAAAGAATAGGAACTGCTCCCAAAGGGATAAAGGAAGCAAAAAACAAGCCCTTGTTTGATTTATTTGTGATAAGGCCCTTCAAAACTTCATTTTTTATGACTTAAAAAAAAACAAAAGACATACACAACACTCCTAACCTCCTGTTATGACAGTTTATGTTTCCTATCCAGCTTATTTAACTCAAATGCCTGGGAAATAGACACAATTACCACCTTATGGAATGCTACTTAACTTTAAATGCTCCCCTCTGAATAGAAATCCACTTTATCTTCTCAGAGTTATTCCAGTTTCTCAGGAATTATTTCCTCTATAGGCTCCTGAAATGCTCTTGTTTCATCATTTAAAAATTTAAACTAACAATTGTTCAGAAATATCTTTTATTAGAACAAAGGCAATTCCCATACAGTGGATTCTGTTCACAAGAGCTTGTACAAAGGAGCTGCATACTATGCCCATATACAGCTTTAATCATTCACTCTTTCAGCTGTTATCAATTTAAAACCAATGAAACTCCCACACTGAGTCCATTTGAGCAGTCAATTTTAATATCTTGGGGCATCTGTAGTTATTCTGAATTGGCTGCAAAAGCAGAACTAACAAGTTAAGCTCTAACCATAAGTCTACATCAGGCTGGTAAACCATACATCAAACACAGACAGTTAGTCAATACTGTAGTATGAAAAAACAACAAGCATTTTTAAGAAGAGCAATATATTCACAATAAGTTTGGTGTATGGTTTACATTACGCATCCCTGGTATCCGTGCATTCAACCTTCTGTTCAGAACAGTAGGATGTGTGACAGCTTTGCACACAGATATAAAATGAGACACCAGAAGAGGAGGGAACGGACATTTGCAAGTTGTATAATATAAAATGAAGATTACAGCTGCAATGAATTGTTTGTTCTGGGGAGCTTCAAGTTCTCCTGAGCCTGACAGAGTTGCTGTTTTTGAGCAGCTTTCACAGGCTGCAGCAAAGCCACTAATCCTGAGCTGCAGAATCCCAGCCTAGGAGAGACAATACTTCTGGAAAAGAAACAATTAAAACAAAATCGCAAAAGCCACATCCTCACTGAGAATGTCATTGTTTAACTGTTTTTTGGTGTACATGGTTGAGATGTGGCCACGCTGGGAAGGAACTCATATTTCAGTACTATTTAAGGGGGGGGAATGGGTAGAGAATTGCCAATGTCCCAAATTCTCAGACCATCTCAAATTCTGACACAACAGAAGGTATGCCCATGGTTTTTAAAACATGAATTATATCTATGTAATAGAGTTAATTGCCTTTCAGGAGCAAATATTTGCAGAGTGAACTCCACCACATCTGGGTTTGAACTGCTGGACTACTAGAGTTTTGTATTGACATCTGAGTTGTTTGCTTCCTTTGTACCTGTTTGAAGGCTGGGAGGGAAAAGGGGAAGAGGCAAAAAAGACAGGACAGTAAGCACCACAGCAATTAACTTTTTGGAAGAAGAATGGAAGTGGTTGACAGGACCACATTCTACTAGGTAACTTCTGCCTGCTCCAAGAGTAGAGCTGGAATACCAACTCAGACATTAAAATCATGCTCTTCACCAACTGGACTCCAAGTAACACCACGATGCTTACACAAAAAGCGGGCCAGGTTCTCAGCTGACTGAAGTCAGCAAGGTTGTCAACAAAGCTCCCCTGATTTATGCAAGCTGGGATCCTTGCCAGTCCTTTTAACATGGAGATTTACTATATACTGTTGATCTGTAGTGGTCATCAATTAAATAAAAATTACATTTGTGAGCAGCTACTATTAAGTGGCATATGAGCTACAAGATTTGTTTTACTTTCTCAAGAAAAAAAAAAAGAAAAAAGAAGGAAAAGTAGAGTAGTGTAGACACCAGTCTCTTTTAAGAAATTATGGTGTATTATTGGAGACAGGAGTTCATTTAAATTCAAAGAGTGTGAGGCCGTTGTACTTCTTCTTAAAGCAGGTCTCAAAAATGAGATACTTTTAAATTATGTGAATGATTTCTGATCATTATGTCATGATTAGAGTAGTGTCAATGGAAATATCGCATTGCCCAGCATTTGGCCATCCAGTGGGTTTGGAAAAAGATCAGAAAGTCCATGCGGTGGTCAAAGAGAGAAATATTCTTGTGACACACACGCACTGCCTCTGCAAATCAAAGGGAATATTTCCTAACTTTTCCTTAGTTATTATGGGCACCAAATCAATTGCTAATTTTTCTTTTTTAGAACCCAGAAAAATTACAGAGCACATCAAAAAGGAAATCTTAATCTCTACGTTTGGAATTCTCACAAGCATTACATTCACCATAATGAATTACTTCAAGGTCCATTGACACAATTGGTGACATTTTCCCTTGTCTGGAAATGAAATAACTGGTGATCTTTGCGCTGCTATCAGCACAACCACCAACATATGCTCAGCCTTGTTCTATAGGCTATCAAGCCAAATCACAGCTAGTTCCTTTCACCAGCAATTGAATGGCTTTTAGATTCATCTCAAAAGATTTGTAACCATTCCAATTTTCATGTTGTTTTGTTTTTGCTTTTTTGCTTTAACTTATTTTCTAAGTTCTGTGAACTTCCTTCCTTATCCGCACTTTGAAATAAAAAGTCAACAGCAAAACCCGAGGTGAGTTTCTTGCCATCTACATTGCCCCCGTTTCCCACAGCATCCTTTATAAGTTGTTACTAATGTTTTCATTCAATTATCTATTTATCATTTACTGAAAGTGTATTTCATGAAAATGTATTTTATGTCTCTTGCCTGTACAACTACCATAGCTTTAAAGTCACCGTTTCATAGAAGCTTTTTCTTTTTCTGCTGAACTAAAGAGGCTCAGAAATCAGGAAGTTAACTGGCCAATATCAAGTTGAAGGTTGGCAATTCATTTGGGGTAATATTAAATCATGACAATGCTCAAACATAAAGATCAAAGTTCAATTATAGACTATAAAGAAGTTCTAAAAGAGAAGATTTATATATTATTTTTCTAGCATATTAGTGCAGATTCTGTAAATTCTGAGAATATTTCAATCCCAAGGAACTGAGAACCTCTGACCTAGCATATAAATTTGAACACAGTTATTCTTGAAATAACATTGTTAAAAATGGCAGACATGAAACGTGCCTCTTATTACTTCTACATTCCCAATGCATGTAGATACACACAAACATAGTGTGCATGTAGGCCCCTTACCTGGTACACAAAAATACTGCATTACACATTGCCTCAAAAATGATTCAAAAATTCTTCCATACCAAATAAATTTGGTGTGAGTGTGAACTGTGAGGATGGGCAATCTTCATTACAGCACTCACTGGAGCACGAAAAGCCCCATGTACAAGCCTACTGCAACAAATGGAGCCAATGTGCTCTTCACATATGGTCTTCTCGTAGGCAAAAGAGCAGCATAACAACCAAACAACTAACATTTACACATTGCTCACATTCCCTTGTTTGATTATCATGCCCCTATTTCTTATTCTACCCGTTTGCTAAATACCCACTATATTCACTACAGATATTTGCCACATCTTACGCGAACAAAGTTTTGTTAAGAGTTAAATGACAATCACATAATTCCTAGATTTTCTGATAATAGTTCTGGCAGAACAAAGTACCCCAGGAGATCAAACTGCTATTTAATTTTGAAGCCTGTATTCCCAAATTTGGTTAATGCAGAGAAATGTGTCGAGTCTTCTGGCCAAGTGTGTACACATCAGTGACTAACAGCTCGCAGAACTGTGTTTAAGTGAACTTACCACCTTAAAATGTATTTACTCATGACTATAATTTACGTGTTAAATTTATTGGAGTTTTGGTTCCAACGTGACATACAATGTAAAAAATCAATATAGATTTGAGAGCTTTATAGTGCCCTTGGCAAATATGAATAGCACTTGATGAAAAGTGAAGGTTTTCACATCACCTACAGTGCCACTGCTTTAGAGTAATTAACACCACACGCTTCATAGATATTTATATCAATTCTTCACGAGCACACAGAACAGCTCTTTGTCAGAAATTTGGTACTGAGATGTCCTGCAAGGCTTTAGACGCACTTTTATTATGAGCCCCTATTTTAAGGGATTTGCAATTCTGACAGAAGCATTTCCCTACGGGATAAAAGTTTGTATGAGTGTTCTCAGAGCTGGAGGAATTTCTTCTTGTAAAAACTGGTTAACAGTTTTTTTCCCCTAAGAAAGAAGCAAACGGTTTTGAGAGGCATCTGCAGCCATTTCATTCACCTTCAGAAAAAATAAATGGATGTGTCTTACAGCACAAAATTTGGCAATCTTCTACATTTTCTTTTGCTGTTTGCATTTGGTGACTTAAAAATATTCTGTGAGTCTAATGTGAGTCTAAAAAATTAACATTTTAAAGTAGTCCGCATATAAACACTGCAACTGCATTTTCATAACATTTTAACAGATTAAGGGATAAACTCTGGTGAAGACAATGGAGGAACCTTATCGAATGTGCATTTCACATAGACTTACCGTAGACTGGAATTAAGCTGTGCTAACGAATCCTGCCTCATTTGCATGGCCAAAACCTAATCCTAATGAAACTGCACGGTATAAAACTAACATGTTTTCTTTAGGGTGACATTAGTTCAGTAATAAAACTGTGCCAAGTACCAGTTACTGAGTTACTGTGCCCCAAATCATACATCTTGGCTTTCCATAGAAGATTATCTCAGGTAGAACCAAGCTATGTTTATGAATCAAGAGCTTAATACATGTGTAGCCAAAACCAAATGCATCTGGCTTTCCTAGAGAGATATATTAGAGGATGGATTTGAGTTATGCTAATGAAACTGGATTTGTTAGCAGGGATCACATCTGATCCCTATGTAACACCTCAGGAGATTCATCAGACACACTTTATTAAACTAAAAAAAATAAAATAAAATAAAAAAACAAAAACACAACAAAAAAAAACACCCTTAAATCCAGAAATTAAAAGACTACAAATTTTTACTCTATTACTATAAGAACTGAAACAAACTAATGGGATGCATTCAAATCCCACCCTCAACCCACACTGTATTTCAAAGAGGCAATACCCTCAGTACAGTACCCAGTACAATTGTTTAAGGACAGATCTGGAAAGCTACATACGCTCACACCCATGTGTTTGTATCTATGACATTTTTAAAGCATCTGTGAAAGTTAGAAGAAGAAACCCACTATCACTGCGTATAATGGTTTTAGACAATGAAAATTTCCTTAGAGGAAGAAACACCTTGCTGAACATTTTTCCACACATCTAATATGTACAAACTTAATTCGTAAAGTCCCCTCTTTCTCTACAGACAAGGGGCCCAGCTGGAGTTTAACTCTCGGGCTTTTTCAGCTTGTGCTGGCTGGGGTCAGTCTCTTGGCTCAGGAAAGACCAGTTTCATGCACACCAGCAACACCCCTTGCCATTTTTGACACACCACTGGAAAACTCACACTCCTGAGACTGACAGGGGCTGCTGGCAAAATGCCTTTTTCCCATCAATTTGCATGCGCAGTTGTGGGTTTCACACATAATAATTTGGGAGTGTGTAAATTTTTAAAGTATTAGTCCAGACAATATTTGAAAACATGGCTTTGCTTGATTATTAGTGGTCAGCGTGCTACTGCCTTCAAGTTAACTACCAGCTTCTTAGGAGAATACTTTGTGGACGGTCTCGCAAACACTTTTTATCCAAGAAACCATTTCTTAAGGATATGTGAAAGTGACGTCTGCCCAACTTCGTAAGAAAGTGAAGCAGGAAAAGATCTCTGATTCTAAGTATTTATTATTTACTGGCAAAAATTTTAACTTGTTAAAAATGTATTTTGTCGGCAAGTTAGAAAAATAATAAGAAGAGACCAGGAAGCACTCCAGCCTACCCTAGAAAAGACATTAGCCAGCACAGCATCTGAACTTCCTATTGCTCATTCTAAATAGCAAGCTATAGCACGCTATAGGGAACCCTAAAAAGAAATGGAGTTGTGCAGCACACAGATTGGCATTGTAAGTGACTACGTTAGGTGAACAGGCTTCTACCAAAAGCAAAGCAGAAACATTTAACTATTCAAATAGCACAGATATATGTAACCATCTACTGCTATTTTTTTTTTCACTATGGTTCAGCAGTGCAAATTTTCTGAGAAACATCAACAAAATCATTTGTTTAATGCACATACGCCTTTAGCTGAGTGAAAGAAGCAAATTCATCTGTAAATGTCTACTTTTAACTCCAAAGATTACAAAAGGAGAACACACCTTTAATTAGTCCTTTTTCTTGCAACGTTTTCAAGGATGGTCTTCGGGAGATAAACTTCTTTAATCTGCTTTTAACTCGGTTTCTGTCATTTGAGTCAGAAGCACTGTAGTTCAGTCTGAAAACTAAAGGAAAACAAAGGAAAAAGCCTCAGCAAAATTTTATTTATAAAGTATTAATAATAACAGTTTGCTCAAATATTCTTGGAAAGCAATGGCCAAAACCACCCTAGTAAAGTCACGCGGTAGGTCAGCAGTGTAGCTGGCTGGACAGTACAGAGCGTCTGATTAATACTTTTCTGAATAAACACGACGAGTTCACTCTGCTGGTTAGTCACAGAGCCGTATTTTTTATTGCCTATAAGTATTTGGATGGCTACCAGTTTACCCATGAAATGCTCAGGAATTCCACAAGTTTCACATGGATGATTTTTCAACTAAAAGTCCGGACTCAAAGTGTGCTATGCACTATTAGCTCCATGCTGCTTACAAAGAGAAAGGATGGATGGTTACACCACTAGCGAAGGACTGAGTTCTCTTGCCAAGATGGATTAAGCGTTATATATATATTTAATGCAGTTATAGAAAACATGGCTGTATGCCATGAAATGTGTGCAAGATGCATTAATTTATGGAAAGAAAAGTATTCCCGTCCTAATGATTATATTTTATTATATTTAGGCATTTACCAAACTGAGAAACATTTTGAGCTCAATTTATTTCTGCTCTGTGTCAAAAAGACATAGAACCCAGCTGCAGAAAATCCCCTGGAGGAAGTTTCAAAGGCATAAATTTAACTTCTTCTCTGCTGAGGTGCTTATGGGACACCATCATAGCTATGAAAATAGACAGTATTAGCAGCAAGAAGAAATTCTGCTCATTGCTGGATGCTCCAGAAGAAACAGAGAAGCCATGGAAAGACATTCTCCAAAGGCTTCCCTAGACAAGAAGATTTTGAGATATTTCTGACAAACCACCTGAGCCTCAGGACTTTTGTCTGACTCTTGTCTCGGTCTCTCTTGCCCTAGACAGAAAGAAATTAACAAACAAACAAATAGATACATTAAAAACCCACCAAAGCAAAGATTCTCCACAAGCTGATCCTGCAAGTTGACCTGTTTTTCCTTTTTGCAGAACTTCTAAGAAGCTCAGGTGAACCTCATGAGGTTCAGCACACCTAAATGCAAGATCTTGCACCTGGGTCAAGACAAACCTCACCACCAATACAAGCTAGGGGGTGAAAAGATTGAGCACAGCCCTGCTGAAAAAGACCTGGGGGAGGGGAGATACTGGTGGATGGTAAGCTAGACATGAGGCAGCAATGTGCCCTCACTGTCCAGAAAGCCAAACAAGTCCTAGGCTGCATAAAAAAATAAAGCATAGCCAGCAGGGTGAGGGAGGTGATTCTGCTGGTGAGAGCTCTATGTTGGTAATACCTCACCTAGAGTACTGCATCCAGGTATGGAGTCTTCAATAGAGAAGAGACATGGACCCTGTTGGAGCATGTCCAGAGAAGGGCCACAAAAATGGCGTAAGGGACGGAACATTTCTCCTACGAGGACAGGCTGAGAGAGCCAGGGCTGCAGAAGCCTGCAGAAAATAAGGCTGAGAGGTGACCTGATAGCGGCCTTCCAGTGCCTGCAGGGGAGCTACAGGAAAGAAGCGGACAGACTCTTTAGCAGGGTCTGTTGTGATAGAACAAGGGGAAACTGCTGCAAGCTTAAAGAGGGTAGATTTCAGTTGGATATAAGGAAAAAGTCTTTTGCAGTGAGCGTGTTAAGTTACTGGAACAGGCTGCCTAGAGATGTGGTTGATGCCTCATCCTTGAATACTTTCAAGGCAATGCTGGATCAGGCCCTAGGCAACCTGATCGAGCTGTGCATGTTCCTGTTCATTGCAGGGAAGCTGGATTAGATTACCTTTAAAAGTCCCTTCCATCTCCAAGGATTCTATGATTCTAAGCACCCCGGAAAACATCCCCTACCCAGAGCAGATCTCATCTACAATGTAGTGATCTTTATACAGACATTTCAGGGAAGAGACTTGCAGAAAGCTAATGATAACAAAAATTATTGGGCCATTTTATAGTAAGAAGTTTTGCATAAGGTACAGACAGCACCAGAATGTTTAAAGGTGCACAAGTCTAAAACAATGGCAATCTAAAATAACTGGTTAAGCGATGATAATAACCCTGGAATATTGTGGTTTACATTACAAATCTGATTTTAACAGCCAAACTTATAAAATGGTTTACGCTTTGCTGTTGTCAAGGGAGAAAAACTTGCCAAATTGTTCATTTTAAGTAAATAGAACATAGCCAATTAAGGAAAGCAATATTTAAACACATGCCTATGATGATCAGAACATAGTTTGCTTCTGATTTCACTACTGATTTTAACAGAAGAGTGCTCCATTTTCCCACAGCACTAAAATGACCCCACACATACTTCCACAAACTAGTAATCGCACAGGACATATAAAAGGACGCTTTACTGGAAAATACACAGCTTGGTACAATAATCCATCACTTATGAAAAATAGAATTCACATTTTTTTTAATGGAGCATTCTTGGAGCGATGTATCATAGAATATAAAGATTAGCATTCAATTGATGGCTGGTGCTTTTTTAACATTATAGTTGAGGACTTTTTGTTCAAAATTGAGCAATCCTTGGCAGGGTCAAGCTAAAATTCCAAGTCAGTTGGCCATGCTATAAAAAGAACAACAAATGGATGTTTCTAATTCTGCATCTTAATGGTACTTCGAAACAGTGAAGTGAATTGTACTTAGTTTTGGGACTCTCTCGTTGCTTCGGGTCATTCTGTCCACAGCAATTCATACGTAGATTTGGTTCATCCTGACTTACAGTGTGAAGCTTACCCATTGCAAATGATGCAGGTCTGAAAATAGCTCCAGAGTGACTTCAGATGCCTGACACATTTCCCATTCTGCAGGACTCTGAAACGCTTTGTGCCCACTTTAAGTACATTCTTAGCTCTAAATGTACACAAAATGTATTAAGACATTTTAACTGAAGTGAATATGGTAATTCTGCAAGCCGCAAGATAGGAAAAACTAGGATTTGATAACAGGGTAAAGATCCCTCTGCTCAGAAAGACGCATTAACACAGCCAGAATTTTCATACCTTAAACAGCAATTATGGTGTTAAAACTACATCTAGAGGTAGGAATAATTATTGTCATGGATGTTTTCTATTTTATAGGTTGGGTGGTATAGCACATAGCTAAAAACAGCAGCAAAGCCAATTTTGATGAATTTCTCTTTTTATTCTATTAAGCATGACTCACCAGAGGGAAACTCCAAATCTCCCAGAAATTCAAGGGTTTAGATAGCATGTTCCAAAACCAAGCTTAGCCAGAAATATTCTTGTTAGGATCTCATTTAGAAATAACCCTTCTCCTGCCAAACCATTCTTCTCACAGTATCATTAAAATGACTTTGCTATTATATTTGGAAATACAAAGAGGGCCAAATGCTACTTCCAAGAGAGAGAAAAAAAATGATCAGTTGGAAAACTGAAAAGCCACAATAAATATATATGTAGTTTGTAGAACCTTCCTTTTAAAATTTCATGTTGTGGATTTGGGCAAAAGACTCTTCCATGAAATTCAGACAATACAAAAAAAAGTAGAAAAAAGTTCAGCATAGTTTTTGAAGAAAAACAGGGCACTTAAGCTTCTAAGTGTATAATAATAGGGAATAAATCTAATAATTGTTCTCAAATCCTGTGCATAAACTGCCAAGAAGTGCCATTTGATTCTCTGCACTAAATAAACTGACATCCTCCATTTCTGAAGCTACTTGCATTGACCGAGCCACACAATTGCCTTGAAACCAATGCAGAACAGAAGCATGATTCCCTTACATTTACACGACTCTTAAGTATTTTTGTATCTTACTAATAACACCTAAGAGAGATAAAGAAACTGCATGAAATACAGCATTTTTACAGTAGACATAGGGGGAAACCCAACAGTAAGCATAATATTATGCTAACTTCCTTCTCCTGGAAGTGGGTGCAGGATACTCCAACCCAGAAGCAAAAGCATATCTGGAGCTCAGCTGGAATTACACAAGCTTTCATTTGGTTTGGAATAAACTGGGTCCCCTGAGACTTAAAAACAACAACAACAACAACCAAACAAACAAAAAAACCCACATTTTTTAATGACTTTGGTCACTGTATTAGGTAGGTATTTATTTACTCCGCAGGTATTAAGAGACCAATGAAAAACGAAAGTAAGTTCCCTTCCTCAGGCAATTTACTATCATCTGCTCTAGAATTACAGTACATTAAATTATAACAGCTTATCACATTAGAGAAATATAATATAGAACCGGTACAAAAAGAAAATAGTATAAGCAGAGCATTAGGCATAAAAGAAAAGAACTTATTTGTGGCTCCTGATGTTAAATAGCATTGTAAGAACACTGACTGAATTAGGAAGGATAACTAGAGGCTAAATTCTCTGCAAAAGAATATTAAATCAAGATAAAAACTGACCTGTCTTCTGGGGGGCCTATATAAATCCTCTGAATACTTATTCAACTCCAAAAATCTAGCCTTAATATTCCTAATAATATATATAGCTTTTACACAAGAAGACAGGCGGAAGGAAAGAATTAATGCATTGCTCATAAATCACACCATTTTGCAAAAACAGCACTATCAGAGTCAATGGAACTTTTGAGATTTACAGATGAAGGACTGTGTGTTGTATCTGAATGCACTGAATGTCTATATGATGCAATGATCATAAACATATTATCGCTTCGGTAGGCTGAAGCAATAGCTAAGGTATTTGCAAGGTGAAGTTGTGAAAGCCTTTCTATAGGATTTTGGCACGGGCACAACTAAAAGGTCCAGTGCAGGCTTCAGGCCTTAAAGGGGAAGGTTTATTTGTTTGTTAAGTGATTACTTTCTGCAACTTTAGTAGAGAAGTTGTCTAAAGGGCACAAAGGTTGTACCTAGACAACCCTGTACCCAGACAATGGATGTCTAGCAGACACTTTCCTGGGTGAGACATTCTAGGCTGATCCTGAATAATTCAAAATATAAAATATTTTAGGATCTCCTAAGCAGCTCCATATCTTAATGGACTTTCTAATGACACGTAACGTTATCTCACACTCCTTCCAATGAATTCTCTTTCACTTTTAATTTACAAAACATTTATACTAAATCACAAGGGTTTACCTATGATTAATTCCTGCCAGGTACAGTATATCTGAACACTTTAACATGATGAAAGCATTGGTTTTTGAAGAACTATCCATTAATGACTTTCTGAACTGTGACAATGGATATTGACAGTACTTGTCAGACTAAAGCACTATTGATTGTCTCACATCATGTGTATAGAAAAACCAATTTCTTTCAAGTGCCTCTTCCTAACTGAAATACATTATGATGATGTCTGTCTATTTATTAGAACGCCCAAAATTATTGCGTGTAATTCATTTGGATGGAAAGGATTGAAGACTTGCAGTCAGAGTGGATAAGACATGATGAAATCCAGAGTTTTACATTAGTATCTTGTCTTCAATTAGTTTTGTTCTGCAGGTGAGAACACGACTAATCTGAACTGTTCACAGTTTATTTTAATACTCTTGTTGACTTCAAAACCTCAGGAAGTTCTTAGAAACTACTGATTTTTCTAAATTCCTTGCATGGTCATGTACAGTCCTCATCAACATTTTGCATGACTGAATCAAAGCTAAGATGGCAGAATTAGAGGAAGAGCCAGGTCTCTGCCATATCGGATAATGAAAGGCTCACAGAACTAATATCACATATGTGCGAAAGTATTAATTGAAAGGAGTTAATTATTTAATTTCAAGGAAATCAAATGCTTAATTGCTGAAAGTGTCTCACGCTTCTCGAGAATTATATCAGTAACCTGCAGAGGCGTATGACTGTGCCTGTGTTCCAGAAGATGTTGTAATTTAAGAATATATAATGACTCAGGGCTTTAACTTTTATTGGATTTCACTGGAACTCAGAATTCAACATTTTTTTCCTATTTTCTTGGCCTGCAGTTGAGACAAAACTACTGCTGGTCCTTTAGGGAAGGAGCAGCACGCATTACTACTGCCTGAATAAATGACCAGCGCTTCAGCCAGCACCAAAGATTTGGGAGTGACAAAATCAAGTCACTGCTTCCTGCCTTCCCTTTGTGATCCTCTGAGATAGAGCCAATAAAGCCCGTTCACTAGGGATAAAGAATTCACTTCACCTACTTTGTTGAGCTAAAGACTTTTGTCAATCATCTTTTTCTCTTTTTATCCCTTTGGGAAGTTCCCGGGCAGGTCTCACGAGTTCTCCCCACACTATAATTACTATATCCTTTTTGCAAAAGAGCAAAATGAGAGACAAAAACATGGTCTGCTTTAGAGGCATTACACAAATGATCGGTGGGGAAAATACAGAAATCAGGCATTACCCCTAATCCCTATGTTTATGATAAGCTTTAAAATTACAGGTTTTGTGACTGCACAGGGTAGACTCAAGAACTGTGGCATCAGATGACAGACTGGCTATCACTGGCTGGGAGATGCTAGGAAAATTTTGTTTTCATGGGCACCAAAGGACACGGAGTCATTCAAGTTTATGCTCTTAAAACACGTTATTTGCCACAGCAACTATATCTGCATTTGCAAATGTTTATGAAGCACACTCAGAAATAAACAATAGCAAAAAGAAAACAGTGATTATATAGAGCAAATAATTTTGCTGTAATATGACAGCCTAACAACTTAAGTGCTCAGTATTGTCATTACACTTTGTGAAATTTGTGTGCATTAGCAGTAAAGATTCAATAAAATGACTGTATAACTCATATTTTGCATCATGCTCTGATGCATATAAACTTTTTAAGAATTTGGTCTCTGGCTAATAATAAATGGAAATAAATGAATAGTGTGTATAAAAATATCATTGCACATTTACGTTGTAAAACAAAATGGTATGGTACTCCCTATGCAGATTTTCTTAATGGCATTTTGTAGCATAAATATTTAGAAAAGTAAGGAATTATTCCTGTTCACGCCCTGGTTTAATAACAGAAGATCATACCAGACTAAACTGATGTCATTCTTCAATAAAATAACCGTGAGCTTTTTGTTTGTTTGTAACCTTGTGTTTGTTTGTTTTCATAAAAGAGAAATGCAATGGACAAAATCTATCTGGACTTCAGTTGCGATGCCAAATTTTCATTAATAATTTCAATATAAAAAGTAGGAACATTCAAAAATATTTGCGGGTGAGTCACAACTGGGAATCAGCATCAGTTCAGAGGAGAATCAGGACATCAGACAGCCTTAGTGACTTTATAACTGGGAGCTGAAGAAATGGATTGGATCTAATTGTATCCAATGCACTTCCAAAGAGGCATACAAAATATTAGTTATGAACTTGAAACTCAGCTATCAGAAACATGAGAATAGGTGAGAGACCTGGGTAGATTATTTGGTTATAAGTTTGCTGATCTATTTGTGAGAAGTACCCATAAATGGAATTATAGAATCCTGAAGGTTATAAAGCCTTCCAAGATCCAGTCCAACCTCAGCTCACACCCACCATGCCCACTAAGCACACTCCTCAGTGCTACATCTCCATGGTAGTTCAACTGCTCCAAGAATGGTGACTCCATCACTTCCCTGGGCAGCCTGTGCCAACACCTCACCAGCAAGAGAAACAAATGAACAAACTCTGTGCTTGAGGCCCTGGTGAACGTCCACCTTGGATGCTGTCATGCATGAAACAGGTATTCAAGTCATACAAAGCACAGGCAATGCTGTGGGATTCATCAGCAAAAAGAGCTGGAAGAGGATGAGGATCTTGGTGAGAAAATGGCTGCAGAGGGCTGTGATTGTTCTCTATGAATTTCTTTGTGGGGGTAGAAAAGGAGCAGGAGAGAAGAACAGGACACCAGGGAGGGAGAAGAGCTGTTTAAACCGAAGAACAATGTTGGCACAAGAATAAATGAATATAAACTGGCCTTAATATGAAGTTCTAAAACGGCCTTTGAAAGAAGCCATGGTGGTAAATAAAACTAAAAGAATTTAAGATGAAACTTATAAATTTATGAAAAGGGAGACAGAGCATGGCACCTTGTGACAGGAAGAGCTGGACTAGATCAACCAGGACACAACAATTCTTTCTTTATACATTTTTTTTTTTTTTTGGTATTGTATTGTAACACCATTAGAGATGCTATTAACCACACTTACTTGAATATAAAAACCACAATGCCAGAAATCAATGAGCTTGCTTTATTCATACAGTATGACCAGTTTATGTTCATCTAATGTAAAACATGTGGGACTTGGATGGAAGCTGCTGCAGCATACAGAGTCAGGCTGCTCAGGCTCTAAGAAGAGAGAGTGCTCTCACCAAGCCTGTGCCAGGGATTAGGACTCTTGACACAGCCAATTTGCAAGAAGTGGCTGCGGTCCTATATTGTTATGCACTCCTCATGCTTAAAGGAGTATAGTTTCGTAGGATCACAGACTGCTATGGACACATATATTCTTGAGCATCCTTTGGTAAGCAGTTTCTGTATCTCTTCAGGTGAGGAGTCATTTTGTTACACATGGTTACAGTGACAAAAGCCAGGAGAGTGACAGAAAGGCTTTTTGCAGTCCCCTTTACAGAGCACTGTTAAATTTCCCAAGGAAAATACCCAATAACTCAGATTACCTAACACATAGGACTTGAATAGAAGCCCTGTACTTCACTGCCTGGGTGGCTCGGTGCTACTCATTTCCAGCATTTTCAGCCATAGAATCTCATCCAACTCTTTTATAAAATGCAATAGTTTCAAGAAAATAAATAAATAAATAAATAAATAAAAATATTTTAAAAAAAAGGTAGCATTTGATTTAATGGCTTTTGAAGTTGACACACAGAATATAAAAATATTACTTAAGCAGACTTCCCAAAAGAAAACAAACATGCAATTAAAGGTTAAGGAAGACAGGGCAAGGAACAGAAGATTATTTCCAGATCAAGTTGAAAAGTAATTTACAACAAGTAGTGTATTCAGGTACTTATTTTTTGTTTTGGTTTGGTTTTAGACAACAAAATCCTGTTTGTTTCTTTCTACTGTGGAATATTTGCCAGTAACTTTCAAGTCTTTCAGCTTACCTCTTGACTGAGTTAGTCTGAAAAAACCTTTTCAAACTTTTCCATGTAATGTGAATAGTCATTATTAGCATTAAATTGCTCAGTCAAAAGGACAAGTTATAGGTTTCCATTCTCTACAAGGAGACAGGTTTATAGTGAAAGAAAACCCTTCTGAGTTGCTGGGTACTGCCAGTCATGTGTGCCCTTTTAGTTTCAAAACCTATGTATAATTCTACCTTATGCTTTGGAAAACAAACTAATTATTTGTAGAGAACAAGGAAAACTTGCACTGCTGTATTTACATCACCCTTGTTAAGAGTCATGCAGATTATTCATATATTTAAATTTAGAAACACACTCAGATACTTTGCTGTATATTTTTTTCAGATCTGATCTCTCCAGAAAGAATAACCATAACAAAGAATTTCCTCTTCATAGAGACTCTCATCAATTATATTTTATACTTCTACATTCTAAACAATACCACATTTTAAAATTTAATTATATTCCCACTGCACACAACCTCCAATTATATTCATAACTTTATATTTTTGACCCATTATCAACTTCTACCGCTTCTCAAGCCATAAAGGATAGATTTAATTTATAGCGTGTAGATTATGACAACCAACATGTTGAAATTGTTATTTTCAGTGAGAAGTGGTAGCAACCCTCATTTGCTCTTTCAAATAATAAGTTCCAGTATATTTTTATCTTCTAATACAGCACATTTAGTGTGCGTTAGTGACTGCAGAAGAAAATTTCATGAAGGAAAAAAGCACAGAAATTATCTTTAAAGTAATCAAAAAATATCTAGTCAAGGATTTAAAATCCATTTGCAGTACTCTGTTCATACATCCACTCGATCAAGTTATCTCTACCTCAATTAAATCATTAGAGTAAGCACAACAGAAAAAAAAGGATCACCCATGAGCTCATTTTTTCAAACAGAATAATCCAATGGACTTAAGAATCCTGTTTACTTCTTACCTTAATAGTAGCTTCTCATAGAAATCCCCAACACTTACATGAACATAAATGTAAAACTTGGATAAAGCAAACTTAACTTCATTTTATGTTTCCAGATAAACTATTTCTATATGTTAAAACACAACTGATATTCAATTTTATGCATAAAATAAGCATAAGAACAGAAAGCAAATCCAATGGAGAGGATTATAGCTTTTGCATGAGCCTGTCATATAGTCTATGGGATATTTTTGTTTGTTTGCTTTTCCCAATGATTATCTGAAATTAATAACAAAGATTAGGTCATAAAAGACTACAGTTCTGATTTATCACAGTTTATAGAAAATGTACATTACCTTCTTACTTCCCTATGCCACTGAGCACCACTTTGGCCAAGGTGTAAGGTGGCCCTGGAATAATTCTGGCTTTCTATATCATGCACTCACTCTCTCCTAACAATGGCAGCTGCAGTCTGGTGCTTCATTGCCATCACAGTCAGATGGACAGCAAAGATTTGGGTTGGTGTGGGTAAGACCTGAGTCCAAAGAGGACACACAGATGTGGTTAGCAGAAGACATGAGTAAGCAGAGACCCCAGAAAAGAGCACCTCCTCGACTGCTAGTGCAAGGGCTTTGCTGTAGCAGGCATCTGGGTCCCCAGGTCTGCCTCCCCCTTCCACAGGTGCACAGAGGAGAAGAAACCTTCAGAGACACTAAAGGGCATCCAGTGACATTTTTTCAGTAGTTCATTCAGTCCTCAGAACAGCTGTGCTGGAACATTGTCTGGACAGGCAAATGATTGCTATATATCACAATCTTTTCCTGAAATTAAATCAGGCCAGTCATCATAACACTGAGACACTTCAATCAGCTGCATATGGGGTTTTCATGGGTGCACTGACCCTTGCATTGACTAGCCATGGTTAAAACTTGGATAAAACAGATACACCAAAAGACTGTTTTAGCTTTAAAATTAATGTTCCAGCTGACAAACTGCACAGGGACTTAACCTACTTTAGAACATATTTAATAGCGTAATTTAGTATCTAAAAAGAAAAGCAAAATAACTAATGATGGACAAATTTAGAGGTCGAATCTAGTTCAGATAAACATTCAAGAGTTCAGATGTTTAACCAAACCTTATCTTGTCCATGAAAAGTCTCAGCCTAAGAGCTCTATCAAATATAAGCAAAGCACAGAAGATTGTGGAAACTTTTCCTTACAGAAGGAAAACTCCATTATCAGGAACCAGCACCTTATAGCTGCACTCACATGTTAAGCATTTAAGCATCAAAGCAAAAGCAAAACATTTTCAGAAAAGTGCTTCATGGAAACAGCAATATTTGGATGAAATCCAATACAGAGAAAAGAAAATAATATTAAAGGAAAAGATAATTCAAATGCAATTAGACTATCAACCAATAAAACTTAATCTGTGTTTGATAGATGAAACCTTCCAAGCTTAGAATGAATAAGGAAACCAGAGATCAGAGGACTCTGCCTTTTGAAGTCTTGTTGTCCAGATCCCGGGGACCATTATCTAACTGAGTACTTTAAAGACATAATGAATATTCTGTCACGAAATAGGAAAGCTTTATTACTGTAATGACCTGTAATTTGAGCAGCAAAGATGAATTCTAAGTAAATAACTATTTCCAAAAGGTAAATTCTACTAACTTAGTCTCTGGACTAATACTTGCTTTTAAAGAACATTTTCACTTGTTTGCCGCTAATAATGGAAAGCATCACTCCCAGGGACACTATCCACCCTCTATTAACCAGTCTTTAAATGGACTTTTAAGAAACCTATCAGCTGAGATGAGACCTGTGGCACAATTTCTCATGCACTCGCCATATCTACTACAGTACCCCAGAGGAAAGTAAAATTCAGACAAATGTTACAGGAAGCCAACGGTACTTCCTTTCATTTTTCTTTTCCTTTCTTTATGTCACCACCTTGACTCCTCTTTGCTTAATTCTGTCCTTCACCTTTTTCTTTCGTCCCTCTCCCAAGCCTCTTTGACAATTTAATTCAACCAGATGACAATGACTTGTTTCATCTTTGGAACCCAAATTCAAGTGAACAGAACATTTTTTTGAGCAAACCTTAAATTCCCAGTTCAGAAATAACTAACGCCTATCTTACACTGAGAGTAAAGTTCCTAAAATAAATGAAGCATCACGCTCTTTGTAATTTTGCCCTAACTTCAGTACTACCCTCAATCCATCAAAACCGATAGTCTCCACATACCACTTTAAAACAATTAAATTAGTACGGTATTTTCATTATTTCTCCATTATTTTGTAGTTATTTCTATAGTGGTTTTCATTCAGACACGTGAGCTAAAATACCTTCATGTGAATAGAGGAAGGAAGGAACAACATCATGCTCTATCATACATAAGGAATTTTACACAGACAAGAAAGATAAATAAACATACATTTTCAGAGCAGAAATTATCCAAAAAAGGCCTTCTTTTTGAAGGGACAAAGCTTCATTAGTTCTTGGGTAACATCACAATGAAACATTTTTATTTAACGAATCCACATTCCAGAGAGACGAATGAAAAAGAGTGACTGTGAGATATGCTTAATTCTTGATCAACTTTCAGACCCTTCCACCTAGGTTTGCCCAAAACAAACCCAACAAATCACAGTGTTCCTCCATTCTGAAGTTAATATTTTATCATATATACCCATTTTATATTATTCTATATATTTTACATTATTTATATTTCAAATTGCTCTGACTTTTATTCTCCTATCAACAAAACGGAAGAGTGAATTCCATTTCACATGGTGCTGGATGACCTTGCCTTGAACACCCATATGGAAGAAGTATGAATTGATACTGGGACAGATTCAGAAAAGGAACCTGGACATCAAGAAAACGAGCATCAGTCTTTCATAGGAAAGACAACCACAAAACTCGGCTGGCTTCATCTAGCAAAACAAGAAGTTGGAGGAATACAATGGTTGTCTTTAAAACTATTTGAGATGGTACATCTGAGATGGAAAATAAATGCTGAAAGTAAAGAGCTAGATAAATTCTGACAAGAGAATGCATTCCTACCACACGTCCATTAAAGCTAAAATTTAGAAGAATATTTCCAGCTTGAAAACACTGAAGTTTTGGAAAATTCTTCCAGCATGAGCAGAGTGGCAAGAGCATTACTACTGAATTTCATTAATTATGAAAGGAATTGAATGAAGTAGTTGTTTTCAAGAACTGGGGAATTGATTCAATGCTACTAAAAGTCTGTCTGAGGCAGATAATGCCATGTTACACTTTTCAATAATAGTAACGCAAGTGAATTCCTCCTGGGTGAATCCTGGGCACACTTAAGACAATGGCCAATGGAATTAATTAAATGGAGCCAAATATCCTTAGTGGTGAGGGGGGGTGCTCATCTGTCATAGTGTTCTCTTCAGCATCAATATTTAAAGCCAGCTAGTTGGAACCTCTTACTTAATTGAGAAACAATACAGCATTTAACCCCTCAGTATCATTCCACTCATAGCCTTTCAGAGGAACAATTGCAGCAGCTATGTGCTACGGGTTGAACACACTCTGCTGCAAATGTGCATGTGTCTACAACTTCTTATAAACTGCCCTTGTGCACTCATGAAGGAACATGCCATTAATTAGGAGGCTCTCTCATACCTTACATAAGGCTATGTATCCCACCTACTGATGTAGGAAATGGGTGGTTTTTTTTATCATAAAGGCGCTATTACCTACAAAAGAGACTCTGGTTAAAAAGCAGTACATGCTATAAAGGAAACCATCTTTTAAAGAGTGCAGGTGTAGAAAATATTTCATGCCAGTAGAAGTTTTAAAGTTCACCAACAACACGTGTTTTTAATACGTTTGTTCTCAAATTGTTTATCTGGCACATCAGAAGGCAGCTGGTGGAACAAATAGGAGATCCTACCTAACAAATACATTTTTAAAACATTAATACACCTAATCTTGGAAAGAGTAAGTGCTTCCATCCATTAAACTCATCTTCAAATATCTGGGATTAGAGGTCACAATTTAAATGAAATACATCCTCCAACCTGCAAGTTACAAACACTGAAATGATTTCTCCATTGGGAAAAAGGTGAGTCTGGGCAGTAAGTAATCCTATCTAGAGCCTGATTTATGATGTCTCTAATTGAGCTTAATTTAGACTTTTATAACCTAAAAACCTCCTTATTTCTGTCATATTCCTCCCAAAGTACCAGGAGGATTGCATCTGGATTAGTTATAAATAGCAGTGAAAAACTCAGAATACAGTGCAGTCTGAGAATCATTATTCTGGCTTCAAACTTGCAATCAGGGTAGTCATTTCAATAATTATACCAAGAAGTATCAGAATTAGGTTCACAAGAGTGACACAAAGCTGCACTGTCTCTCCTTTCCCAAAGAGCAAAGCTCAGCCGGTCCCTGCATATCAAAGGCATTGATCGAGGTAGCAGGGGCCAAGCTGCTCAACTCCCAGTACCTAAAATGCTGATGTGCTGATCATGATTTCTTCATGACTGCCAGTTCTTTGTGATTTCCAAAATATGGTTTTCTTAAATACCAAGTCAGAATATGTAGCTCACTACAAAAGATCACAAGTAATCATTACAACCCAGGCTCTACTTGCCCCTATATCAAGTTTATCTTGTGTGCACTCAGAAGGTTCTGTTTTGTTAAGGAAAAAAATGAAAGGTGTCTCTATCTTCTTTGGAACAAAGAAATATGGATTTGCAACTCTTCTTCTTTTTTTTTTTTTCTTTGTTTAAACTTAAGTCCTTCAGCAGTGTTTTGAATAAAACTAAAGAGATTTTAAGACAGACATTTTGTATTACAACATTCCCACGGGTCATATGCATGATTGTCTTTACTAAAGCTCCTTTCAGTCCCAGTTGAATAAATATGCATTTTATTTCACTAATCTTGAAACAACAGGAATAAAGTTTACCCAGGTCTTTTATACCTCAGAGAACAAAACAAATACTACAAATCTTTAGAGAGAAAGGATATACAAAAGGGCTTGAGGTGAATGTTTCAAAGCAAATACTCTTTAAATGATGTGCAAATTATTTCAGCACTTGAACATGATTTATGAAAGGGGATTAGTCCACTGAAACAAGAACCCGGTTTAAACTGTTGGGTTTCAAAGTCAAAGATGAGAAGTGTTTGCTGGAAAAGGCAGAAGAAACCAGATAGTAATCTACAGTGAGGATTTCTGACAGATTCTCTTCAACTAACTCAATCTTCCATTAGCTATCACTGTCATTCATACTTAACTGTGCCGGACAGTACAAAATACCTTCTTTTATGATATAATTCTCCATAAAAATGAAGTATGCAGTAGTGATAATTAAGTAATAATGAGGTAATTAATAACTCTGCGTCTAGCTCTCTATTTACTAGCAGGCCCCATAAGTGAGCACAAGGAATATGAAACAATTAACAATTATCCAAGCTCAAAGATATAACTTTTATGGAGTTGTGTGTCAGTGAGCAGACCAATGAGTCACAGGTCACATCTATAATAATATATTATATTCTGTTGTAATATTCCTACATACTCTTCACATAATGGGTAAGAGCTACTCTTAAGTACTATAAAAATGATCACTTTTATGTAATTGTAAAGATTAATAAGTGAGCTAACTTCTCATGGTTCTATAATGACCCTGCTGTTCTAGTAGGTAAAGGAAAATTTAATGATCCTGCTCAGATATGATTAATATCTAACTTTTTCCTGACTAAAAATCTGGACTTGGTTCAATAAAAATGAATTAAGTGGACACGTTGCGATTTCCCTGCCAAACGTTTACAAGGAACGTGGTTATGCCCAATATAAAAATACGCTTTTTCAACCCAAATAGTAATCTCTGAAAGGATTTTGGAAAGTGGAGTAGAAATAAAACAGAGAAATAAAGAAACATGAAATAGTAATTGATGGAAAAAGGATATTCAAATTTGGGAAAAATTCATATTTATATGAAAACTACTCACAGTCAATTGTAATTTGGGCTGTGACATAATCTCCTATTTTCAGAAACAGTGACACAACTTGTTTCTGAATTTTGCTTGCTTTGTTTCCAGAACACAAATATTATTGTATTTTTGTTGCTGAATCAGTATTTTCCTAAGCTTTAAGAAAACGTTATGCCTATAGTAAATGCTGCAGATAAGCCTGAGACTAAGAATAAGTGAAAACATAAGTTTAGCCCTTCTAGTCCTTATAAACATCCCCACGCCTCCTAAACCAGCATGCTGCATTTTTTTCTGTGCTCTTTCTGTGATTCACTACCTGGAGATGACTGCAGTCCTGCAATAAAAAGAAATGCCAAACATACACACTGAAGAGTGACAAAATGAATATTGCAGTAGAAGCTGCATATTTGCATACAGTTTGAGTGCTGCTTTCTATTTTAATTGCTCTTGGTAATGCAGAGCTAAAATACATTGCTGTTTTATATTTGCTGGTTTTATTAAAAATAATAAAAGTGACCATACCTAATGCTAACACCGTAAATTAATAAGACTCCCTAAATGGCATCAATTTGGCTTTAAACTTCATATCTTGATAAAAATGGGCTGGGAAGGGGAAAGAAGCACCAGATTGAGACAGAAAGGGTTAAAGCTTTAGAGACTTCTCTGGTTCTTTTCTCAAGTCCATGAAAAAAAAGGGGGAAATAGGAAGGTTTTCTGTTGTTTTGCTTTTTGTGTTGTTTTGTTTTATTGTGGGTTTTGTCACTGTTATACTTTTCCCCTCACAATGTAGTCTTAGTTGTCTAACAAACTGCATTCAGAGATGATTCTGGATACATTAGCTGCTATTTAAGAATATTTACGTGATACGCTCCAAGTTTCAAGATTCAGCTTTCTGAAGCAAATGAAAGGAGACTAAATGAGTAAAGTAACTTTAGGCAATTTTAGAGCACAAACAGCCCTCGGTTAAATAATAGGTACTGCGTGCCTGACTTTAATCTTTTAAGAAATCAAAGCAGATTTCAGAGACCAAATGATTTTCTAGCAAATGCCTCCGAATGCAAAACAAAATTATGATCCAGAGGATATTATTATTTTTTTATTATGAAAGAGATGCAGGGAGGCATATTCTCTTGCAGTTGTTCCGTGGGGAAGCAGACGAGCACTGCAGTAGCACAGTGATGCCTTGCCCTTTGGGACTCAAAAGGCCCTTGGCTCCCAGTTGAAAGTGCAAGAGGAATGTAGGTAAGCAAAATATCATTATTTGAGTTGGCCAGTGGCCAGGGCAGCTAACACCCCAATCCTAAGGAAGAAGGGAAAAGAATCCCAAGCCTGCTGTTTAATATGCATGACATGCCGGCTCTGCTGTCAACTTTTCCTTCCACCCCCTGCTTTTGTCCGCTTTTTCCACCTGTTGCAACTTGTCCTTACCCAGGCTGAGAGCTCGCCAGGGCAGGAATTTTCCTACTTCAGTGTCGCATTGTGTCTGGCACAATAACGCCGTGATCCCTGACTACTCCTATTGAGAGTCCAAAGACATCATGAATAATGCTGACACTGTGCAGCCCATCAAGACTTCCCTTTTCACGGATATATAAAATAGCGTATATAGATATATTAAATAGTGACACTATAATTGTGTCACCCCAAGCCAGAATGCAAATATGGAGACGATTTTTACAGGATCTGTCTCATGGTTGCATGACTAACAACCAGATTTTCAGTAAAGTGTTCTTGAAGATAAGAAAAATATGTGAGTAGAAACAATAAAAATAATGCAATTCAATCTTATCAATTCAGGCAGTTCCAGCTTTTATGTGGCAAACAAGGAGATCAAATTGCATTTATCTAATATCACAGATTTTTTAAATGTCTAAAATATTTAATTATTTTGCTTTGGCAACCCAAAGCTGAGGAACAGATTACTGTTCCCACTACATAAGGAAATAACTGACAACAATTAGTATTTATTCTTGTTGCTTTTGTAATAAAAATAGAATTCCATCACTTTCAAGGAAACCTAAAATATTAATAAGAATGTGATGAACTGAGTAAATGTGACGCCATAAGGAAATGATGGAGAACAGGTTGGAAATATAGTGCTTTGGGAATGTATTGCATTATCAAGTTTTTGATTGTGCATTTTGACAAGAGCCGCTCTCAGATTGATACGGTAGCCAAAGGGCACTCTTCCTCCTGCAAAGCCGTTTGTTTCCGTCTGGAAAAGGGGGAGTGGAAGAGGATTGATCCCCTCTGACAATCGATAGTGACTCAAGCCCAGGCTCTTCCACAAGAGGTCACTCCTGAGTGGCAGAATTCCAAGAAAATGGCCAAATTGTGAACCAGAAAGTGACCACAGGGAGAAAAAGCAGCATTAAGCACAATAGTATTGGTTTTACCACCTACAATTTGACTACTGTGGCAGTTCCTGTAATCAATACACTCAGTAAATTCTCTTGGTTTTTGTATACCTACATCGTTTCTGGCAACCTTGTGATGCATAGACACATTCCCTACATACCTAACCCTACGCCCTGTTATGTGTGATATAAAATTAACATGGCAGGCTACTCACCAGCAGATCCGATTACAATTGGTACTAATTAAGAGGGGTTTTGGCTGCCTAAGAAAAAACTACAGTCTAAATGATACAAAATTACTTGGAAATTGTGAGTTCTACCACTAATTTTATAAGCTGACAAGGAAAAGACTTGTTCACATGGAAAGAAGTGAGGCCAAGGCAGATTTCTTGAGCCAAACATGCACGTTTTCTAATGACGGAGAGTGCTAGGTGAAAAACATGCTTTCCTAACCAAGCATTCTCTGCGTAAATTAAATTGGTGAAATAGTTGGCAGCATCAAATAAATAGCAGTCTCTTTCCATGTATTTAAGAGTGGGATCACAAATTTACAATTTTGGTAACAATCCCCAAGGCCATCCTCGGTTATTTTTCAGCTCAAGAAAGCTTCAATTAAAATACAAGTTGAATCCACACTGGATGAGAAGCCACTGAAAAGCTGCATGACCAAGAGGACAGACATTGTGTGAACTTTGGAAATTGAGTCTGGCAGTTTAAGCCTAATTTTCAATGGAATTGGTGTCTACAAGTCAAAAAGCGTAACTGAGAATTACCATTTGTCCTTGTAGTGTGAGCAGAAGCAATTAGGATTATACATAAAGCGCATATTCCGTCTACTTGGTCTCTAGGAGCAGTATCCCCAGTTTTAAATTAAAGAGTAAATACATTTGAATACTTTGAGAGGAATATACCTGTCCATTATACACTTGTGCTGCCAAAAAGATCAGCACCACAGCAGTATTTACTCTAAAAATTGACTTTTTTTTAATTATTATTATTATTATTTTTTTTTTTTTTGCAGCCGTTAAAATGCAGAGAGGGAAACAACTGAATATTTCATTAAAGATTATTGGGTGTTGAAGAAGTCTTCTAACAAGCATCAGTTGCTTGTTTTCCATGTAAAACTGGAAGGGTTTTAAGCCATCTTTAAAAAATCTCCTTTGTTTGGATTCGACATTGGCAGCAGTCAATAACATGAGAGTACTATAAAATTACAGAATCGTTAAACTTTGCAAGAACTTTATAAACACACTTGCAGATATTGCACATATCTTCTCTGTGCTCTGCAGTCAAACTGGACAATGAAACGACCACCTGTTAACTGCTAACAATGTGTCATTACCAGTTCTCATGCCTTTTTAAAGCAATTTTGGCTCTAGCTGCCGATAATTCTGGCTACGATACTTGTGTGAACATTAAGGGCACAGAAAGCCAAAGGCAGAAAACTGACAATACAGTTTGTGCTTAGACTACTAATAAGTAAGTGAATAATATGATTTTTCTAATTCCACATAATTACTAGATCTCAAGGGGCCAAAAAAGTTCTGAATACATATTTTAGAAGCAATCCAAGCTGCACTATTTAGATACCAGCTTTGATTCACAGCAGATATTTTCACGATTTTTAATAGTTTAAATAGCCTTGAACAAAACGAAGGTTACTCACAATTCTCCAAGGTTTGAGGAGAAACGTAGAGTAAGTCTACGACACTGCTCGCATTCACTTTTTCTGTTTTGTTTGACAAATTATCAGTTAAAGATATGTGAGAAGTCAAAATAAATAAGTGAAATTTCCCTGAGATGATGAGACAATTTATGGGTGTTTCGCTATTAGCTGCAGTGAGAGCAGAATCAGGCCCTCCAAACTTACCGCACCCTCAGTCTCATTTTTCCTTCTTCTGAGAAATGCAATGCGTTATACACAGCACAAAGGCATCAAGACAGTTCTTTACAAATACAACCAGGCTACTTTATATTTTATAGCAGAAAGAAAAATCTTAAAGGAAAAAAATATATATACTAAAAAATATATTTAAAAAATCTCTGAGATGATAAGAAAACAACAACAAAAAGCTTTGCTCTGCAAAAAGAGACTATTTAATGAATCTCCGTATTTGTGTTTGTGTGAGCGCATGCATGTGTGCATATATTTATGAATATGTGGATAATTATCATTAAAAATAGCAATGTCGGGTCTTTTCATTGTAACTCTTTTCCTAACATCTCAGGCTTTGATCCTGCACTGAAATGCGTGCAGGCAAATTCCCGCACAGACCGTCAGCACCTATAGGTATCTCGGAGCAGCACGCGGGGCTAAAGCTGTCACGGTGCTTACATTAGCAGCACCATGCGACTCCTGCCAAACAAAGAAGGAAAACAAAGATTTGGGAGAGGGGGTGACATTTTAAAAAGCTCAGTGGGAGATTTGGGGTCACCCTCAGCTCCTGCTGCCCCCAGTACCACAAACATCTCAAAACAAGCTGGAAGAGGAAAGCCTCAGTGGGCTGAAGCCCACCCCTACCAGCTTTAGATCACTTTCTTTTGTAATCATACCAACCAAAATCCACCTTGATCCCTGAAATTTACTTTCCATACAATTACAGAACCATCCCTGAATGTCAGCTAGAGAGGATATGCCAGGTCTTTCAGCAATACAGTGTATAAATATATAACAGACAAAATTACTCTAGCAATTTGAGGTATTTTACTAAAATGGAAACAAAGCAACTGCAATGGAGCATTAGCATAAGACTCATGTTGCTTATTTTTAAAAATAAATGGCTTGAATAAATGTCTTTTCTCCTAAACAAATTTATTTCGTTTAGGAGGGAATGTCACCCTTTAAAAATGTGGAGCTAGTAACTGTCTTTACTTAAATGCAAGTTATGTATATCAGCCCAGAACACATTCAGCTTTACAATTCTCAGTGATCTTCCTTACATTCTGTACGTAATAAAAATTATCTCACCCTTTAATGGCGTACTTATTTTACAAAGGGGAAATAGAAGGGAAAAAAAATAAAATAAAAGAGAAAAAACAGAAAGGAAAAAAATTCTTACTTAAAGATTTTCTGTGTTCAGGCTTTGGCTCTTTGGATTCGGTGTCTAAGCTATTCAGTAATTCGGTGCTGGAGGATCTTCTGAGTTTGAACTCCAAATTTCTCGATGTACAACTCTGTTCTTTTGGCTGGGGAAAGAAAATGTATATTTATATCTATGAGTGCTTCTAATAAAATTATTATTTGTATGAATGCAGCAGGAGATTGCAGAATGCCAGTACAGAATAAGGAGCTAATAGACACAGCAAGTGATGCAGTGAGTATATTATTTAAGGGAAGTGTAATGCAAAATCTTTCATATGGCAAAGCTTTTATGCCCCGACAGACTGATCTTAATTTCTGAGATAAATTCCCATTTAAGTAAGGAAAACAAAAGGCCTGCTTCCTTAGGTCTTATAGACCAAAACGATTTCCACATTGTTGGCGATTTCCTAATTATTGCAGAGAGGAAGGTTGTTAAAGTAGCCTTTCTGTTTTAGATATTCAGAGTAAATGTTCTTTCAAACACAATTGTTTCAAACATCTGTACAGATTTGGGTTAAACTCTGCTGGTATAAGCTCAGGGGAGAGCAAGGCTCATTTTCTGCTGCTCTAATGGTTAGGGACGAGTAGTGGTCACATTTTTTGTCACGATCAGGAAAAAGAGAAAAAGGAGGAAGACGCTTTTTGGCTAATGACACACCTCCTGCTAATATGCATGGTCAGGTGAGATCTGCTACCTTGATGGCTGGGAAAGTTTTAAAACTAGAACAGATGTAATGTAACAAATGTTGGTGACCCTGCACATAGCTGGGGGGCTGAAACTAGATGATCATTATGATCCTTTTCAACCCAGGACATTCTATGACTCTATGAAGCCTCCAGTGTGAGCTATTGGTGGCATCCCGTCCTGTGCATGAAGCAATGGGACAAGCCCTGCTCTCCAGTACCGCCACTTTGCTCTAAGTTGCTGTGGCTCACCATGTGCTTTGAGCTGCCAAAGCCATTATTTTACCTCTTTGCAGAGTGGCACTGAAACAATAGTTGAGCCTATTAGATGCTTAGCTGTGTAGCACACACACACACACAAAAAGAAAGTGCTATGAGTCTCTATGGTAAACTCCACCCCAAAATCTTCAGTGGGATATCAATATCTTCGCATAGCCAATGAAACACGTACTATGAAGACATACATCATCAGATCAAACTTTTCTTGGCTGATTATAGCCTCAGGGTAATAGAATGTTTGCAGCTCTTTAAGGAAACAGTAGCCCTGCTCAGGTTAACCCTTTCCAAGAGACTGACTGCGCCCTCTCTGCCAATTCCATTTCAGAAAATAAAAAACCTTTGGGAAATGCAAGAAATTGGGGTAATTTTCTCTCGCCACAATTCCGCAGTGAACAAGGGAAGTCAAAGCCCCCCAGAAAAAAAAAAAAAGAACATGTTCTTGGAGCAGGCAGAGAAGGCCATCATTTGGAATTTGCACTGAGAGTGGCAAAAAGAGAAAGAAAAAGCTACAGCTGAATCTGGTTTGGTAATTAAAAACTGTTTTAATAAAACGCAGCCCTGCTTACTTCTCGTAGAAAAACCCCCAGCTTTCCTAGGAGAATAACGGCAATCAGTTACAAAGGGATATTATTTGCTAGTGTTATTCTTGTGAATAAGTAATACAAAAATTCATAAAGGGATCAAATGTAGTAATAGTTCTATTGAAGATTATATACTGTAGGCTGCATAAACAGAAAATGCAAAAATTCATTAGTTATTAAGTGCTTGTGTGCTTTTACAACCCTCAGCAAACCAACGTCCTTGTTATTTCAGAGAAATAAATGTAGCGTTGCATTTCAAGGCAAGATTCAAATGACATTTTAGTTCAACAACCTTGTTTATCTGGCATTTTTCATAAGATTTGCATATTTTTGTACCCTTCAGATAAAGGAATGTCTAGCTAGTTGCTAGCTGCCTAAAACCTGCAGAGATGCCTAAGCAAATGAAGTTGAAATTGCTACATCTTAATTAATAAAGGTAACAGCCAAAACAAATACATACCAATCTGTCAATTGCATTTTTGATAGCATGGAACCAATCCAATATGAGAAAGTCGATATCCGACTGGAGGAGGAACTCATTTCCTGACACTGTCGTGATCTGGGGGAGGGCATGGATGGTGACAGGTAAGTAAAGCGCACAGGACAGATCATTTTCTGCCATTGTCTCTGCTATACACCCAAATGCTTCCCTTTGTATCGATAATTATCTCCCAGAGTTACCGAGGAGTTTTGAACCTCTGTCTGAAAGCTGTTTAGGATATGTCACAACAAACGAGATATTGTCTCAGCATTGCAACCACCATACACAAATAGTGCAAAAATAATGATAATGTGACAAAAAGTTAAGAAAAGCCAGGGAACTCAACACGACAGACAGCTCAGATGTAAATCAAATCATCCTGAAAAGAAATGAATTCAATGTGAGAATTAATTCCTGTTATTTTCACTTTGCATTTCAATTCTGGCTTTATTTTTATATCTGATTCGTCTATCCTTGATTTTACACATTTCCTCTCTACCTGTGATCTCAGAGTCCATTTTCAAGCATTTTGGTAAAATTAATAGTCACTTTTTATTTCCACATAAAGAGAATTCCTATCAAAATGGCTGTGGCACAGTAATTAGGAGCCCACTTATCAGAGGAAAAATCCTCAGTTTGTCTAAATAGAAGTGTATTTACATTTTTGACCCCCACACTGGGAATATTTATCAAAAGAATATTCACTCCCCTGATAATGCTATTTCACTGCCTAACAATACTTGGTGGAAATATGCATGCACATTCTGCTGGTCTGAGCTTCTGAAAACTGCCATGAAAATAATGATCTATCACTGTCACACACACATATATATTTTACATGAGTTTTTGCAAGAAAAAAAAAATAGATCTTTAGGTTATTTCATAAAACAAGTTAAAAGGACCATTATACAGACAGCAAAACTGAGGCAGGAAGCTGCAGCATGTCATGTCACACGAGGCTGTGGATGCAGGGCAAAGCAGCTGTGCCTACTTGCAGATCAGACAGCATCACCACTGTGGTCTGCACAATGCAGGAAGGATCTCACCCTGTGCATGCTCCAAACCAGCTCAAGCACTCACCAGCAACAAAGCCAAAGCTTCATTATTATGATTATTATTATGAAGGGATGGCTGTGCAAAACTAGGTAGCACCCAAACTGCACACTCAGGTTGCAGTGGTTTGGGACGCAGTCTCAGTTCGTACAGCAGCTGCAAAATGGGGAGTGTTACTTCTCAGATGCAAAACCTGTTTGGCTTTTTCTCAGGGAATGGCTGAACACAGAGGTTTCCCTCTGAACAGAGTGTGAGGAAAAGCAGAGCAGAGCTGCTAAGACCTGGAGCAGCCCATTAAATCAGATGACCTGAAGTGCTACTGTTTTGCTCCATCTGCCCACGTTAAGAGCCTTTCTTAAAGCATAAAGTAACAAACCAGCTCAGATGCGCCCCACTTCTTTCTTATAACCGAAATACTACCAGGGGAAAATTTAAAACAAAAACCAAAAAAACAAACAAAAAAACACCAGCTTGTTTTATTAATTGTTCTATAACCCTCCTGTTATTGAGGAAATGCCTGTAAGGAATGTTTCCAAAGTCATCAGCATTAAGGAAAATCCCATCAGCAGCAACTCCAGTAGAGACATCCTGTGAGAGTGCTGCAGAGAATGTGGGAATGGGCTCCCAGAGAGGGTTGGGAGCCTGCCTGCCTGCCTGCAGATGTTCCCAGCCCCAGCCAGCCCTTCAGGAGCAGACCTCCAGCCTCTCTATTGTTCACCACACACGGGGAGAGCTAGTGGCTGGGGACATTGGAATCCTGTTATTAGTCCTCCACTGCGGTGTTAACCGCTGCTCATGTGCTATCATCCATTCTCTTTATCCCAACAAAAGAAAAAAAAATAAATCCCAAATTCAACTTAAGGTAAGCAGCTAAAAGAGTCGGGCCTTCAGGTCTGCACCCAGTTCACGCTGCAAGTTTTGGGATCAAAATGCATTACACTTTATAACTGTACATGCAGATATGGATTAGACTAAACACAGGCAACAATTCAATCCAATGCCTCTCTCCCAGTATAAACAAATAATTACTAAAATTATAAAATGGAATAACAGTTTCAAAGGAAGAGCAACATATATTACTAGATTCACTGTATTTTGAAGCCTTAAAAGGGACACGACTTAGTTCAGCCTCCCATTCAGTAAATTCAGGCTGGATGAAAATATAAGTATTCAGCACTGCATAAACATTTGTACTGCATGATATGTAAAAGAGATACTCCATTGCTAACAAGACCAAAGTAAACTACATGTTGAAAGTTTCTTTGTCTGAATGTGTTATTCTGATAATCATATATTATCGATGTTTTAGGAGCAAATCTGCAAAAACAGATCATAGCATTGAGGGAAGAGAATGTATTTAAAATATACTTTCTGTAAGATATAGTTCAAGTCCTTTTCTTTCTTTCCCCAGACTAATCTTCAGAGCAACTATACAGTTTCAAGAAGACTGCTACTGCTCTCTACAGTTTAAATGCATCCACTCCTTAATTACAGTCAGTAATTGACTTTGTTCTGCTCCATTCCAGTCATTCACAGGAAAGCAGTTCCAAAGGCTTTGGCTGGTAAATCCCATTTAACGTGCAGGTTTCCTATCCCACTTTTATATATTACCTCCTTAGGATTTCTGATAAATGGTTCTTGGAAGGGATTGCTAAACCATATTTGCACTTTGAACAATCGAATTTTCAACACCCTTGGGAAAAGACATCAGTGAAGAATGCTAGCTTTGAGTAAACCTTGTGATTGAACAATTTATGATCACAGCCCTAAACGATGTATAACTAACAACAAGCATAAATTACTCCATATTAAGGCATGCTAACGCACCGTCCTTGTATTAGGCACTGCTGAAGTAAACAGGGTTTGGGGACAAAATGAAAGACACATTTTAAAAAATAAATAAGAAAAAAAAAGAGGGGGGGAAAGCGTTCTAGATGGATGTCAGCATCCATTGCATCATGTGCTTTAATTTTTTTAATATTTCCTGAAATCCTTCTCCCATCATTTTTGCACAGGCTCCAGTCTGCAATTAGCAAAGCCTTACCAGGCAGAATTTTGAGCCTGCTGTCAGCAATAAATACCCACAAGGAGTGACAACCTGCACCAGCCCTCTCGTTTTCCAGCAGTGCGCCCTTCAGGTTGCTTATAGCAGAGCCAGGACTCCCAAAGTCCTTTCTTGCTATAGTACCTTGGCAAAATCCCTTCTCAGGCTGAGTTCTTCATCCAGAACAGTTTTACAACTGCAGTCCTACTGTTCAGCACTGATGATCTGAATACTGCTCACTGCAGGTAAATGTGTGTTAAATTTGGTGTGCTGCTGGGCTGCCAACAAAGTGTGGAAATTAGAGGGCAGGTGTGAAACACTTTTACATAATATTCTGTTGTTAGTTCATTACAGATTTCTCTTGTCATCATACACAGGTGCAAAGGGAAGGGAAAGTCAGCATAATGCTCTGCTAAACCTGTATTCAACAAGATCCTATGTTATTAAACAAAACAAAATTACCCATATAGTACCAATACTGTATTTTAATAACGCCATTGCCATTACATTACATAAATACCCTGTATCTCATCTAGGATCAGTATTTCCTAAAAATCCTACAAATCCTATGTTGTTTTGAAGCTAGATCACATTCTGAGACATGCAATGTGTCATTCATGGTTGTGTTTCTCCAGGATTTCCAAACCTTTACAGCTCACTCGTTTCACCTTTTAAAACATCTCAGAGATTCTCCCCTTTCGTGATATACTCACATCAAAAGAACACAGGAGATCAAAGACATAAAAATGCCATTGAATACGCCCAGGAGTTTTTGTCCACAGCCTTCCTACAAATGTTGGACCAGGGACTATTTCGCTGTTGTGAGAAAATATATATCCTTTGTGGCATATCCCTTTGGTTCTTTACCAGTATACATTTCTTTTAGCTGCAGAATAGGGATGGAGGCAATTTTAGCAGTCCTACTGATAGGCACTCTATGGAGATATGGAAAAGGGAGAAAAAATCACACAGCAAAACAAAAATACAAAATCGTATTATTGATTCACTCACTTCAAAGTGTGCTTATGCATCTCTGGTGACTACAACTATTATTTGCAGTGATGAACTATTTTCAGACAATGCCGAGTGCAAACTTTAATGCAGGAAGTGGAGGACTCTTTGGGGAAGAAGAAATACAGCAAAAACACTTCCAAAGTCTCTCTCCTGCAGTGACTGAGCATGAAGCGAGCGGCTTGGAAAGTGTGTGTTTCACATATGGGTCATGTGCAGCCACCAAGAACTCATCTCCCCATTTCTTATTTCAGCCAAATAATGAAACAAAACATTGCTTACTTCCCTCAGAATGCAGGACATCCTAAGAATATTCTGGACTATTGCGGCGGTAACTCCTTGTATAAACCATCCCATTGGTCCAGTGTTGGACTGTTGGAAGCTTCTTGACCATGGAAACCCTACGACTGATGCTAAACCCAGCGCAGAATCTAGTGCAGAAAACCTAAATTTTGATGTCACCTGGGACTCCCACAGCCTGTGGTGAACACTAAGTGATTTAAACTCAGATTGACAGATACCTCAGCGTGCAGAAACTCAATAAAATGTGTTCCTCTTGTTACACTGTGCATTGGGATTGCTGCTCTTGATATATGTAGGAAAAAAGGAAATGTGAGTCGCTGGAGCATTTCTAGCTCAAAAGCTAACACTCTTCCCCCTTCCCACTGCTTCCTTCATCTCACCTTGCCTCTTACAAGCTTTTTTCTGATCATGTTAACCATCTTGATTCCCCTGAAGAAGAGGAATCTAGGCTTTGCCTCAGCTTTTTTTGAGATATTTTTGCAGGATGGGATCTCGCCATCCTATCCACATAACACAGGACGTGCCACTCGCCACTCTCCATCTGCATGGCAGCCACCAGGGTAGGGAAAAACAACACCAATAAAAAGGGGACGGGGACGGGGGGGAGGGAAGAGGAAGAATCAAACTGTGAATTTTCTCTCTTTTTCAAAATGTTCTTGAAAAAAAAAATAAGAAAGGCATATCATTAGAATATAATATAGCTTGAGAATAAATACATAAAAGATAGAAACTTGTGTCCACACCCACAGCAGAAGTAGAATTAATTAAAGTTGGGAGACACTGTGCTCCTTAGTGGTTTAATTATCTGGATTTGAATTAAACAGGGACAGAGATATGTAAGTTTTTCAAAACATGTCAAAAGTCGGGCTGCATTTCTGAAAGTTGATCTCAAATTCTTTCTTTCAGATAATCCAGTCTCTTGGCCATGTTTATGCTGAGTGAGTGAGCAGCAGAGGATAAATAAAATATCTCTCTATGCTGTACTGTAGTGAGCCGAGACTCTAATATTCAAGAAATGCAAACAGAAGAAAACAAAAGGATCAGTATGCAGTTGCATTATATCCATGCTGCTTCATATATCCATTATACGATTCAGGCTTTTCAACGGAGGTAGCCATGGTTATCCTGATAGTTAAATTACTTAAAGGACTCTAAGATGTTTATGACTACCAAAGAAATTTCATTATCAAGCAGATTGTCTGTCTCATATTACAGTCTGGCTTTACCAAGCCAGCAGTCCTTTGCATGTCGAGCAAAGTTAACACTGAAGTGAGGGAGACATATCAGCTTGGAACAAGAGGTCTTCAACCAATGTTACGGAAAAAAAAAAAAAGATATTTGTTAAAACATTTTGTGAGAAACTATCTGCCTTGTGTTCCCAATGTTGCTAGATGTTAAGTAAATATATGCTGATTGCAAAAAAAAAAAGTTGCTTTGGCAACTCTCTTATTAAAATGCATTTGTAACCCCCATCTGTCATGAAAGTTTTGAAAAGTTTGTTTACTTTGGATAGCCGCCTTATCCAGGGTTACCCCAGCATACAATGATAGCAGTCTTCAGAAGTTGTGTGAGGAACAAGCCACTGGGGATCCATTTTTGTTTTAATTGGCACACACAAACACTTTTCTGGTCTGTCAAAAAGATCAAGCTAATATGCATGGCGGGTGTTATATTCTCAGCTTTTGGGAGTAGTAAAGCTCCCTTTATTTAAGTAATTTAAATGATAGACTGCAAAAACTTTGCAAGTCAGAAAAATGTTTTATACTTTCTTTGGGAATATTTGTTTTAAGCAACAGAAAATGTTCTACATATCCAAAGATGTTGAACCTTATGTTATAATTACCCTGTTTCTTCTGACTCTGTAAAAATTACTGTGAAAACCGAATATTGCAAAGAGGCAACAAACAGATCCTGTGTTTTCACAACTTCCACAATATTAGCAATTGTAAGACCAATTGCTGCCAGATGTTTACAGGATGTGTCTTCGATTGTGTAGCCTTGTGGTAACACCAATTTGCACATCCATTTTCCAGAAACCTTTGTGGGGTCATAATACCAAAGCAACCTGCTGACATGAATAACTTGCTTTTTAATGAAATCTAATGTTTTGGGTATTTATGTCAGTGGTTTGAAGTGGAATCAATAGTCTGAATTCCAGGGGTAAATTTTGACAAAATAACAGGATTTTTCTTTAAATGAAACTGTATTGCACCAGTGATAAACAAATATATGTATTTTCCATTAAATTTCTAGGCTTGAGTTCCTCCAAATACTATTGCAGTAAGACAGTCAACTTTGGGACTGTTGAGAAAAGAACATATTTGAGCTTAAAGTTTCTCTACTGCTGTGCAATGAACTCACAGTATATGTCTGTTTTAATTGAATTGCATTAATATTAGTGAAGAGAGAATCGGATCTTCTGTCTGCATTGTGAGGAAAATCTCTGTCTCTGCCTGTGAAAAATTTCAGAAGCAGAAGAACTGATTTTTATCATTTGTAAGGAAAACACTGAATGGAAAGGAAGTCATGATTAAAGCAGGTTAGGTCCCAACAGACCAAAATTCCTTGTTGGGTCTCAAAAGATGACACTGGAGAGAGCAGAGAACCTCCCTGGAGGACGTAAGGACCAATGATATGCTGGGGGTATGGGTTCACTTCCACTAATTTCAAGGAATGGGCGATCATTCTCCTTTTTTCACACACCGATCCATGTCTATTTCTTCCTTCCCTTACAGATATTGGAAAGATGCTGTTTGGTGGAAGAGAAATGCTCCTTCCAGGCATTAAGACAAAGTGAGGAGACGTGGAAGTCACCACAGATATGGGAAGCGAGAAAGATGCACCCCAAAACTGGCTATAGCCAAAAAGCAAGAGAGAATAATTAAAACACAACTCATGTCTGTATGTGGTGAGAAGTAGGGGAATAGACAATTGCGTATTTTGTCCACAGATGAAGACTTAAGGCATTGTATGAATACCTACTGCAAGCTACTTTTCTCCTTGGGGTAATATTTTACAGTTATTGCTTTTACAATCTGAAGTCATATATTACACAGCCGCATACAGAGATATTGGCAATGGTTTCTTAGAGAAGTCCCCGTCTTTCTTAGTTTTACCAGCTGGACAAGACCTTGTGATAAATGGTCCTCCTGTCCAATTTTATATGCATGTTATAAGACTTTATGATGTATGTGAGCAAAACTCAACATGATAAGTCAAGTCCTCCTAACAAACAAACAAACAAAAAAAGAATCAAAGGGAGAATGAATGCTCTGGTTTCAGTACGAGCAAAGATATATATTTAAAATATATATGTGCTATGTGTAAAGATTTCATTTCATTGACTCTTATTTTAGCGAAGGATTTATTCATTGGTAGCAGAGTATTTTACAGCTACATTATTTGCAGGCAGAAGCCAGTACTGGCTTTGAGGATTTCATTTACTGACACGTTTCCTATTAATAAGTGCTGAGACTGCACAATAAGAAAAAAGGGGATGCTGTTATAAGTATCTTTATACTTACAGTAATGTATTTGGCTGTGATTATAAGTGTTTATAAAACATTCAAGAATCGTTCCTTGTCTACTTACACTAATGAGAACACCTGTTAACTTCAGAGCTGCACAGACTTATTTGCATTGAATTCAGGTTTTTGTACACTGTACATCACTTTTTGAAACAATTATATGTTTACAGAGAAATATAGCTAAAAGAAGAACAGCAGCTTGAATGCCCTCCAGCCCAAGTCAATGCTAATCCTGGTTTGAGTGAAAAGCAGAAATCTGCTGAATTATAATACTGACACAAATTCAGTTAGCAGCGAGCAAAGGTGTACCTGCAAATCCTCTGATAGCAGATGTTACTTGTGGGGATTGATACCTGCTGTTGAATAAAGCATCTCTTAGAGATGAAACAACACTACTAAATAGCATTTTTCCTTGTTCTGTTTATCATTTCCTTTCCATTTATTATTACTAGTCTTTCTTTCATACACAAAGCCTTTTCATGTACGGAGCGTGCAGAACACGCGGTTATTTCTCAAAATAGCTGTTTATTTTATTAACTTACCAAAAGCCAGTACAACAACTCAAGAATGCTCCTACTGCTAGACATCCAAAACACGATCTCTGTCACAGAGGGTTTTATGGCCTGGAGCAAAGAGGCAGGAGGTCCTTTTCTATGAAAACAGGTCTACCGAACGGTAAGTGTAATATCCTGCTGCTACACAACCATGCCAGCTACTGTTTAAAAACAATGTAAAACATCAAAGTTCATCCAGGATCTGAACATACACTCTGCCAGCTGTGTCAAGCTCCTGAGTGTTGCAGGCAGGAAACTATAATGGTTATCAACCTTCCTTGCATGCAGGGAGACAGCAATGCATAACATCTTCTTTCCATCTTTGTACATAAATATTAGGAAAAGCTAAGCTTCAAAAAGGCCATTATATTCATTTAAGAAGAATTACAGCAACTGAAAAGATTTCCATTACAAAATAAATAAATGCATAAAAGTACTTGGTGTTTCAATAGAAACGATGGTGTATGGACAATATTTATAAATGCATCTAACAACAGCAAACATTTTTCCATACATTGTAGCTACCTAGCTAAGATCTGATTCATGGTATTAATAGAAATCTTTCACAAACAGTATTATACATACAGTACTTAGCTAAGGACTGAGAAATATGGTGAGTTCAAGTCCAGGGTATAGAGTATGAATATTTCTTAGAGCTTTTGATTTTGTCAGTCATGTCACTTTATATAATAATTACCACAGCACAGACAGTACAGAGAACCTGTTTCATTTAAACAACAACATCTTCTAATTTCAGTAATTAGAAATTCTTGTAATCCATAAAATTAACATTGCGTATCTCCATATTCTCACAATAGTTTCAAACAAGTTTTCCATTGTTGGAGGATTCTGGATCTTTTTCTTTAGTTATACTGGAACTGCACTGGCAGCACTGAAAATACACTGGCCTTTAAAATTACGTGCTGCTTTAAGTAGTAGAGTAGTAATGAAAAAAAGGTTAATCAAAATGCCATTTAAAAATATCATGTAACCAAAATACCAAATTATCTTTTCACAATAGGTGTCTAAGGGGTCCTTCTAGGAAAAGAGGATATAGCTCAGACCATGGTGAGTTTTGTATACTAGCTGTATTTATTTATCTAGCAGTAACTGAGTGAAAAAGTATGGAATTATTTGACTGTGTAGTTCGTGAACCCGCCAACCTTCAGTAATCGATTGTGTAAGGAACTGTTTTTTAACAAATACACGTGGAATTAGAAAAATGCAGTAAGAGATACGTACTGTCTGTCTAATTCATTGAGTGACTGGCATGCACCAGGATATGTCAAATGAAAACACTGCAAGGCCTATATATTATTTTTTAAATGTCTGATTTTTCCAAGTATCTGAAATTTCTGCCTAACGTAGCCTTTTCTCAAAGAGTTAGATCATGATGTACACTTTGACATCTGTCAGTCAAACTTCTGGCTAACGCACTGGACAATCTGGAGGGATGCACCAGAATGCGATGTGTCATGCAGAAAAATTGAAAAACTCTATTTTTTACCCAAATAAAAATCACAGCTTTTAGTTTTAAATAGAGAGTATGATTGCAAAATATTTGGCCATTTAGACTGTAAAGATTGAGGTTGGATAATCAATAATGTTTGTCGTTGAATTACCCACTGATAACAAGTAATTTCCTGCTATTCGTGAGGGGTGCTGGGAAGCAGTTTTTTGGGCATTTGGCAGACTCTCTCCCTGTTTTCTAAATATGCTGTGTCTGAAAGCCTGGTATGCTTCTCTATCACAAGCTCTGGGATGATGCAGTATAGCCAAATGGAGGTTTGGGGTGACATCTCTTTCAGGAACTTAGGAATCTAAATATAAAGAGAGGCTAAAAATACACCAAATTACCAGGCAGATAAATGGCTGAGTATTTGGGTTTTGAGTCCTCCATAATCATAATACCATATTTAACCGGAGTCTTGCAACACCGTGACTGTTGCTCAGCTTCTTGTCACTAATAAATGTACAGTACACGTGACAGGGAAATAAACAGAGTGTTTTAAAACACACTCCAGCCTTCTTGTCCAAAGATGTCATCGTTGCATATTAATTCAAGCCCTGTGCATGTGCCAGGAGATTCCTGCTTATCCAGCATATGAACTGGAGATACAGAAGTGCTATGACCAGAGTACCTCCACACAGGCCCTGATCCCCATGGGCGGTGCCCTTCCCAAGACCTTATTATAGGCACCAGATGCACTATCAGTCTCATCAAAGCAAGTGGCACATGGCAAATAAAAAGTAACATCCAGCCAGTAAGATATATTTTAAACTGCCAGGTAAAATGGAAAATCTTAAGCAAAATGGAATTTCAGATTTTAGCTTGTGAAAGAGTTAGGATCTCTTTATTTTATTTTATTTTATTTTATTTTATTTTATTTTATTTTATTTCATTTCATTATTTTATTTTATTTTATTTTATTTCATTATTTTATTTTATTTTATTTTATTTTATTTTATTTTATTTTATTTTATTTTATTTTATTTCAGTCCTGCCTTGTCCTTATGCCACTCCCCAGTCACTAAAACAATTCCAAATGTTGAGATTCACAAATGCAAGGGAGAAGCCACTTCCCAGGGATTTGGGGCACTTGCTCATTAGACCATTGCTGGAAGAGCTGACTCTATCACTCATGTCTATGAGCAGAGATGTGTAAGCAAGTCTGAACTATAAACAAAACCAATTACATTAACATTTCCAAACACTTTCAAGAATAAGACTAAAAGGTTTTGTTTGTTTTGCAAAACCGTGATCCTCTATGCTAATAAGTCTAAAATTTGATTAAAAGAATAACATTCAAAGCCAAACCTGGCAGTACAGCTTCTTATGTGCTTTTCTTTCATCTGCTGGAACACGGCAGCCCTGATTCAGCAAGGTACTTCATTAAGCAACATGCAACTTCCAGAATGCAAGCACTTGCACTGTTTTCAGTCACAAGACTGAAATGAGTAAATCAGTCAGAACAAAAATAGCAGAAAAGTTATATTTATTCACAGAGTGAATATTTCAGGGAACAAAAGACATGTTAGTGACAGTCAGTAAGAGCTGCATGTAAATTAACAGCAGAACCACCAGAAACACAATTAGCTGTCCCTTATAAACCTCACAGGGAAGGAAGCTATACCCTTCTAGCCCTACTGGGTGAAGAGAATGGATTATCAAGAGCAAAACCAACAAAAATCCCACCTGATGAGAAACTGATGTTCTTCGCTGTTATACACAAACCCAAACTGGTAATTGGATCATAGAATTACAGAATCATAAATGTTGGAAAAGACCACTCAGTTCAACTACCTTGTCCATCAACCATCAACCCACCTCCACCATTCCATGCCCACTGACCACATCCCTCAGTGCCACATCTCCACAGTTTTATCTCTGTTTATTATAACCAAGACATTGTCACATCAGCATGAAAAACTAAGAGAAAAATAACAACTAAGAAATTATACCTAGTCTTCAGCTAAACTTGGTTGCCAATCTTCCCCATAGCTCATTCATTTTCTTCTGAGAATGGATGAACTTATTCCCTATCACAGCCAAGCTCCCAGTGTCTGAGGTTAACTAGAAGTCTCTCATTTAGAAGATGACCTTAGAACTAAGCCACAAATTAGATACTGTCAGAAGTTGAGAATTAAAAGACAAAAATAAATAAATAAATAATAAGAAAGAAAAACCAACAACAACAACAAAAAACAACTGCTGAGAGTTTGAGGGCTTTAGAAATTCAATTATACCATTTCGTCTCTTACTTGAATGCAAACACACTCAGACTGAAACAAGGTGGTACAATGCACAGAAATACACCATATCTGAATAAACAAGCGAGAAATGTTAGAAAAGGTGAATATTATTCAAAACTCTCACGTAACAAAGAAAGAGCACTGATAGCTCTTTACTACTTAGGAAAGCTGCTGTTATCTCGGGAGTGAACAGGATTCCATTTTCACGCTTAAATCTGAATAACTCATTGCCGTTTTTCACTGTTTTTGCTTGATGACAGGTCATTCACCTCTCTACTGTCATGCATTACAAAAATTAGCAACCAAGAAAATGAATCTAGATCGTTTCTTACTTTTGAACTTGCTCACTTGCCTCTATGCTCCGTTTCCTACTGAAAACCCCCTTTATGCATCTCTGCACCAACTTCACAGCCGAGATGGAGCAAAAGAGACAGAGAACCCTGTGAATTTTCCCAATGTATCAGACTTACAGAAACACCTGTGCTAAATAACTTTGTGCTGAGCTACTGTGAAAAGCTGCAGTGTTAAATAGCAATCACAGTTTCTTATTTTTCACTGCATCAGTTACTCTCCTGCTAGAGAGCTCTCCTCCGAGCTGTTGTACAGAGCACAAATGGTACCCATCTTTATCTTACTGACTTTCTCCTTTTGTACAATTCTAAAGTCACAAATATCTTTATTTACCTGGGAGCGTCATTATATCCATATAATGGGAGTCGAGCAGTTCCTTTTGAGTTGGAAAAAGATCTGTTTATAAATGCCTTCCATTTCTGAATAGTAACCATTTGTTCACCAACCATTATAGGAAGATGAGATGTGTTGAGGAAAATCCTTTAACACGTTTGATTTTATGTATTCTTGAAAATGTTATTTGTCTTTAAAAAGATCCCAAGTACTTTATGTACACACCAAACTACTGCAAAAATTTACAAACACAGAAAGTCACAGTAGATCATCGATCCATCCCTTATTTAGGACTATACACCTTACGTGTGTAAAAGCTCCGCTTTCCACTTTACAAGGAAACAGTGCCCTTAAATCTACAGATTAAACTTCAAAAAGATGCATTTGTATGTATACAGAGCTCTTTATATGCTGTGTGTTAACTAATAGATGGGAAACTTGTTCAAACAAATTATTGCCTCTGCTAATGAAGATCAGAAAGACAGTAAAGATAGCGCAACAGGTAGAAAAAGTTGCATACAGTGTTTTTTTTCTCAAAATTATCTCACTTTGCCCATCACTCTGCCCAAAAATAAAGAATCTGGGAGCAGGAAGCTGCCCAATGCCTGCACACAGCAAGCATTCAACATCATATTGCCTCTAACAACAAGGTATCCCCTTTTGCAGCTGTAACCCTTTTACTCATCCTTCTTGCTGACACAAACCACACCGCAGTGCTGTTACAGGAGTGGCCCAGTAAAGTGGGAACGGAGCAGTTGACGGTAATGATTCATCTCTAGAGATGTCTGCATCAGTCAGATTGGAGGCTGGAGATATGTTTAGATACTACACTCAAGACAGAATGAGCCTAAAAAAGCATTTGCTTATCCAAACCTTTTGAAACTAAGGGGAAAAAAAAAAAAAAAAAAAAAAAAAAAAAAAAAAAAAAAAGGAAGTCATTGGAAATTTACAACTCTTTGTTGTAATCAGAATTTTAAGCAATCCCTTATTTTCACCAGACTCATGTCAGGAGGGCGCAGCTCATGGTATTTAAATTAAGCTCCCACAACATTTTGTGGCAACACGATATTCTACGGCAGTGAGTGCAAAACACACCAACAGCAACATTATAAACTATGAAATGTTTTGAAGAATATCAAGCACCAATGGCGATGCCAATAGTGTTTTAAGTAGAAAGTGTAGGGAACTAAAATTATGCAAGCAACCATTTCCCACACAAGTAGTCCCAATGATCTCAGACAAGGGCGATAACTGCTATGAAGATTGCAGAATGGGATTCTTGAACAAGTATATTAAAAAGTACTTTCCAGTGCAAAGAAGGTAGCAGCATCCGGACTCGTGTTTAGGTAGGTTGATTGCATTCTTGTGCTTCTTGTTTGCTACCTGTGTGAAGCATGCTTCAAACCTATAATTCATGGATTAAGTGAGAATTTCAGTGTTTTCCTTTCACTAGAAGCCTATTGTGAATGGCCTGTGAACAACTCTCCCAGCCAGGTAATTTAAACAGCAGAAAAGATAGGCAGATATGTTATTTTCAACCAAGTCCCAAGGTGGCTCTCAATTAAGAAAAACAATTGACTGATGCTTCTCTTTTTGCTGCCAGGAAGCTCTGCGTAGCATTTCTAGAGCTTTTCCTCCACTCTACCCAACATGCGGGCTCCGTGTCAAGCTGTGAGTTTGTAAATCTTTTTCAGCACTTATCAGAGCTCTACATGAATTATGGTATTGCCAAACCTGCTCTATGCAGTTGTGCTGTTCTGCTGGTTGTTTTTTGTTGTGGTTTTTATTTTTATGCTAGAAGAACACTAGAAGAAAAAGTGCAGTTTTATGGTCAAAAAGAAATGCCTGCATATTTTCAATGGTAAAAATACAGGCAATCGTCATTAAATCCCAGAAATATATATATATATACACACATATATATATACATACACATATATATATATATATATAATTCCCCTTAATCCTATGTATTTAATGCCTTTAAACTTTGGAAACTTCGGAGTGAGCTCTCGAGCTCTCTGTGGTGCTCACGGTTTCTCTCTGAACCTTTATTACTGAGATCTTATTCACTAAGACTACATTAATGTAATGCATGTTTGAAAACCACTGCTGCTTGGGGGGATGATCTATCTTAAAATGCATGCTAATCTTTAGTAAAATATCTTCCTTTTTGTTGTGTATTACTTAGCACGGTACATAAATCAGCCCTTTTGTTGAGGGCTAATAAAGTTTGTGAGTGTGCATGCGCGCGTGTGTGTGATTTAATACCATTATAATAATATTTTATGGCAGGCAAAAATATAATGAAAATGATAATTTGCCAAAAAGATTTAAAAAACACTGAGGTGTTACCTATCAAAAGTTCTCCTTCTGTCTATGATACAGCACAGATTGCAATCGTGACAGTAAATCTGGTGCTATTGTTAATGCCATGGCACTTTGGTTTTTGGCTTGCTTCAGTCCAATCTGTGACATGCTTGTGAATATCTTTCTTCTGTTCTGTCTGTATGGCATATGGATTTCTGGGATACAACGTCAGACCTATCCACATAACAAGTGTTCAGAGCACCTTATCATTTTAAAAAGCCAATTACTCAAAAAGACAAATGTGAAATGTTTCACATTTAATGATGAGCAAATCTGCAAAACAAATGCAATTTTGCTTCATTTGAAAAAGTTTAGTTTAACTGTAAATATTGCAATGGAGTCCCTAGCAATACACACCACGGGTAGGGACGGGCTCATTTTATGCATATTGTACATCATCACTGTCACTTAAATCTGCAAGATTTTCCATGCTAAGATGTTTTAAATAAATAGAAAGAAATGAGATACAAAAGATTGAAATATAGGCTGCCGAATAGACTGTAAAATGTCACTGCTAACACTGAGTATTGGACACTTAAAAAAAAAATATTTTGAAAGTCTCACCCAAAAAAACGAAAACTGCATATGCCTGCAGAGGTAAAGGTCAGTAATGAAACAATTAACAGCAAAAATACCAATCCATTTTTTAGAAATATTTGTCAATACATAAAGAATGTTTTGTACTGCACATAAGTGCTCAATTAATCCTGGATTAGCGGCCGTATGTCATATTCCCAGACTGAAACGATGTCAGCTGAAGAACTTAAATACACTCCGGTTCAAAGCAAGATCTTGTAAGGACCTCAAGAGAGCTGAAATTGCTACTTTCTGGTGTTGCACTAACAGAACTCACAATTAAACGGGAGCTCTAAGAATATGCATTATATGCTGTGCCTCTGGGGTCAAAACACAGCACAGTAGATTTATGCCTATGTGTGTACAAAATGTATGTGCCCACGTATATCAGCTATTGCTAAATACAATGCAATGATTTTCAGTTGTCTTGAGCGTGGGTGCTGAGCGCCAGAGAAGAAATTAAAGTGATTGTTGTTAATGTAGGGTTATATTGGGCTTAAAGACTTGCAGAACAGTGGTGTTAGTGACAGCAAGGAAAACAGGCTTACATGAAACATTTCCAATGTATGGGAGATGCTTACATAGATTTTAATATTGAAGATTTTTTTTTTTCACGTGTGTGATTAATTTGATTTTTAAAACCCCTCTCAACTAAACTGAGAGGGATGGTAACAAAACACTGCATAACATGGGAAACTGAATGCAGCTGGCACCGGTAATTTTAGAAGAAACTAATGGTGATATTTATAACATCGTGCAGCAAACGGAACAGTTTGACCAGGCTCGGAGTGTTGAAATAGGAAACAAAGTTCACATTTCAGCTATTGTACTGCAGTTCTAAAGCACTGGAAAAATCAGACCGTTACAAGGGAAAAGTTATTATGCCACACAGCCATAGAAATACCTCGCTTAAACTGCCTCTGCATGTATTATGTTTTATATTAAATTTTTGTAATCCAGCTCAGGGATTTTATGTATACAGCAGAAAAATCAGCCCATAAATTATATTTAGCAAGACAGAAAATATGCTGAGTTGTAATGTTAGATAAAAACCTTATTTTAAATACACTCCCTTTATTTTTCTTTCTTCTTCTTTTTATTTTTTATTTTTTTAAATTTATTTTATTTTTTTATTTCCAAGGTCTTTCAATTTGGGGTTTGATGTTTCTTACCTGTGGAATGTGAATTACAGTGAACTAATAACTGATCCGAAAAAAAGAAGAGGGTATTTTACCCTTAATCCTGAGAACAGCTGTAACAATAATTCCCTAAATATTTTTTGCTATTGCTGCACAATAATAAGCATAAGTGCACATAGAAACCCAAAAGAGAATGCAATTTAACTCACTATTTCATTACGATATTTAACTTCCACAATTTGGAATTGTAAGGGCAAAATAAACATTTGTAAAGCATAATAGACCAAATCAATTCATACACTGAACCACACAATGTGTGCCACTCCAAGTGATTTACATCAGAGGTTAATTTTCACTGATATCTGTAACGTTCTGGAGCAATGAAGGCACGGGAATATACGATTTTAAAATGTACAGCCTTAAGAACGGTGGAGATTATAATTCACAGAGGACTGTGTGAGCATTCTGCGTGGTTTTATGCTCTGTGTTTTTGTTGTGCTGCTTCTCCCTTTGCACACCCACTCACCAACTCCAGCGCTGCGTTTCTCCTTTGAATGAAGTGAAAAGCTCAATGGGTAATTGTCAAAGTCAGTTCACTTCTCCCACTTTCTCACCAGAACCAAATTAAGCCACGGGAGTCTCCCACTCTTCGCAAACACCCCTAAATCAGTAGCAGCCACCTGAAGCTACCAAAGAGCACAGCCGAATCTCTCGGATGCGATCTGCTTTTGGAACTGCACAGATACATTTGGGAGCCAGCACATTTTTTCTCAACTTTCGGGTTTGGGTGTCCAAGCTGCCCGCAAGCAAGCTCCTGCAGAAATCTGTTTATGCACATGATCTCTGTTAGCCTTACCAAAAAGAAATGTCAATAATAACCGAGAGCGGGTGCTGAATGAAAATCCCAAATAGCTATCACTCACAGAGAGCTCCGTACAAAAGTGTCAGCGTTACATCCCCAGACTGGGACTGGTGCAGCAGCATGAGGAGCTGGGAAGGAAGCAGACAGCTCTCCACTACAGTACTTTCACCCCGTTAATCTCGCATGTGCTTTGTCCCGGATTTCTTGCTGCTTTATCTTTAACCTCTGCTACCTTGTGGGAAGTGGGCTGTGCAGGGGGTGCTTGCAGGCAGAGCTCTGATGTTACAGATGGATGCAAAGCGCTGTTAAATGAGAGATTTAAGAAGGACTTTTTCAATTTACTTTGAGCTTAATCTGAAGTGGTTTAATCACAGCCTGTACGCATCTTCTTAAAAATTGTTCTGAGGGGGGAGAAGTAATAATCATGCAGGAAATCATCACGACAGATGCTGGTCCCTGCGATCCCTTTTATGCTTAACATTATTAATGACAACCTATCTGGGCAATACCTGTGTCAGGAAGGTATCAGGTGGTCATTTGGCAAGACACAATAGGAAGGGATCAGATGAGCATTTCAAAAATGGCTCACTTACTTTTCTTTTTTCCTTTATTTTTTTGTGTGTGTGTTTAGAGGGTTTTTTTTTCTTTTTTTCTTTTTCTTTTTTTCTTTTTTTTTTCTTTTTCTTTTTTTTTTTTTTTGCACCTGTTATTCTAAAATTTCTTTCAGTTACATTTCAAAACACTACAGTTGGGATCTCCTTGCCAACCTGAGATGGCATAAGCCTGGGTAACAGAACAAAATGTGAGAAGGTCCTTCTGTCTTTAACGCCTGTTCACCAATGAATCAGCCTCCAATTAATCTGTTTCTTCAGTAGGAGTTTAATAAAAGTCAAGCACACACATGTTCAGTCTTGTTTAGTATTAAAGCTGTGTTAACATTATCTGCCTAGCCAGGTCAAAAATCTTATATAATTAAATGCCAGAAACCATTTCAGAATTTTAAGAGCTTTACAATTTTCTGTAAGTAATTGATTATGCAAGGCAGGGTAGTTTAAATTTAAAGCAGGATAGTGATGAGTGTGATGTCACTTTTCATTACATATTTCAGAAAAGTTTGTTTCATCGCCAAACTACACATAGAACCTAACTTATTAGATTTGCTATTTTGCATTTTTATGAACCAGAATAAATAAATAAATAAATAAACAGAAACTCAGCAATTCAGATTTCCTTTCTGCATCGTGAAATATAAACTGAGTAGGTTGAACACATCCCGAATTCCCACACTGTCAGTCAGGCTATGTGCTAATAGCATCGCAGAGTTAGATTTTACCCTACTCAGCTATGCCTGAAGCTTGGTGCAGGATAGCAAGGTATTGTCATTCTGGGATTAGGGGACTTCACTCCCTGGGGGAAGTGAGAAGGAAGTGGAACCCATTAGGCCACACAGAGTTAAATAAGGACAGTTTGGGGCTTGAATGATACATACTGCTCAATCTAAGCAACCAGCCTAAGAAATACGTGAGGAAAGTCTTTGCTTTAAATAAATATAAGCTCTGATTTTGATTTATTAAAGTTTGGCTGTTCACAGTTCCAACCTGAGAAATATAAGCAGGGGAAAAAAATGTTATAAACGTGGCAAAATACGTATTTATGAAAGGACAGAACACATCTAAAATATTCTACTCATCATAGTCCTGTTCATAGCTCTACAGACACCGCTTCTAAAGGAAGTCAAGAGAAATTTCATTCCATCTACTGTCATGTATTCAGCTGAAGATGGGGCTTCGGGCACTCTGCTTCATACCCAGTCCTTACAAGGGGAAAGAGGTGGAACTGAAAGGCCCCCTTTTTCTCATCCTGTGGCTGAAAACCAGATCTATTGCAGCCCTCTGCTCATACAGCCTTCATAAAGAAAAATTCAAAGGTCGTAGACTGAGATACCTCTAGTCCCAGGTATAAAGAGAAAGAAGTTGAGCATATATGTATATATATTTTAAGACAAAATCAGCTCCTATCTTTCAAATTTTAAACGTTAATGACTAGTAAAACAAACAAACAAGACAAAACAAAAAGATGTAAAGAAAGAGTAAGGCATTTGTGAAAGAACAGGAATGAAAAAAAGATAAGATTAAAAACAGAGCTACAGAGAACCACGGATGCTTATAGCAGTGGAGGACAGCCAGCTTTGGATAAACAAAGACAATTATGGAAGTGGCACTGTAAAAATAGGTCAGTTATACAGATAAGTAGAAATTAATATGATGGAAATAATTTAACAAGCCAATGTACTGTACGTCTTATTGCGCCATGAACATTAAGCATGGGAAAAGGTGCTAATGTGGTTGAAGGAAAGTGACGTATAAAAAGACAAATCAATACAATAAGCACAGAGCAGCAAGTGAGCAGAAATAAGGACAAGAGAAAACAACAGTGCTTTTAATACAGTTACCCTATAAAACAAAATTGATCGATATACAGGTAAAGGAAAAAGCGTTGGTCACTGTGGGTTGAAATCCAGGCAGGTATCAGGTTAATGATAACATACAAATCAGTGTCAGTAGGGTTGGTCTGCCCAAATAATCTACAGGACTGAAATAAAAGGAGCTCCACGCCAATTAAACAAGGAATAGTGTAAAAATGTCAGACAAGTCTAAACACAAAGGGAAGCAGCCCTTCGATCTCTTTTATCTCGGCAAGCTTATGCTCAGCACCTCTCAAATACACAAGTTTCTGTTACTTTTTATTAAAAACATGATTAGACTAATAATTTTCAGTTCCCATGACACGGACATCTGGTAGCCATGGCTAATAGAAAAAAGCCAGATGTCAAAGAACTTTAATTATGACCTGAAATGACTCTTAATGTTCTGTTATTTGGTTTGTGCAAACAGAAAATGAAGTACGGCAGTGTTGAGATGTGAGCAAATGAGACTGTCGAACACGTTTTTAGGCTTTGTTCATGTATGCACTTACATAAACCCAGTTCTTCCCTGGCATACCAGGCACTGGTAAAACCTTTTCTTTGTATTTTACATACTAAAAGCATCCTCCGATTTTTTTCTGTTCCTCATTTAGTCGAATTCAAGGAACCTTTTTTCAGCTTGTTTTTAAAGAAATCAAATTGAAAAGTCTGCAAATAAATGATTTAGTTTTAACCAGAGATCATTACAATATAGAATAACCATTCTAAGAAAAATACATTAATTCAGTGCTGGGTCTGCTGCCTTCTTGATACAAGGACATCTGGTGATCTGGGCAGTGCATTTGCTGTGGTGGCATGTGAACTTTACTTTAGGATTAGAACAAAAATGGCAGCCTCATAAATATATCCACCATCCTTCAGAGAATAGTAAGAGAGAGAAAGAAACTTTGTCTCTTTTGACTTAGTCAGAAATTACTCAGTGTAATTTTTTCTACAGCTTTGTTAAAGCTTTAACAAACTCTCTGCACACATGTGCAAGTGTGGGTATGATTACTGCCCATCTCCATCCCATTGGGTTTGGGCAGGTTTCTCCCCACTCACTCATTTCCTAACAGGCGAAATTTCATCAAGTCAGTGGCACTAACTTCTTTTCCTCGCTGGAAAGAGGATAAGCACTCTTACTCTGATGCAAGTCCTTAATTCTTGGGACCGCAGATGCTGCGGGGTCACCTTTTCCCCTGCAGAGTAGCAATACTCAGAGCATTCCCCATCACCCTATCAGGGGTGAGCTCTGAATTAAATGAGCTGACCCAACCACGGTGAGCAGCAGGGCGAGAGATAAATAAAGCACGGGGTGCCTCGGGCCTGAGCTCCGCAGCTCTGAATCTCTTTGCATGGCTTTTCCAGGGTCTCTGTTAACAGCCACCGCTTCCTAAATTATGTCCTGACAAGTCCCCGTCACCAGTGTTAGAATATATAGATGTATATAAGGGATTGTGTGTTCACCGTGGGATGGCTGTGCAAGAGCAATGCTGAAGCAAAGCATTCCTATTTGCTCATAAATGGAAGAATGTGATTAATATTCCTCTAAATGAGGGTGCTGATGAGGAGAATGTGCTGGCAAAAAAGAAAAGTCTCAGATTTTGTAATAAAATGATGTATTTCTTAAACAAAAACAGTTTAATCCTATTCCTGTGCCACTTCTGAAAATAATTTTACTCCTGCAAAAAGGAGGAAAGACAGGCAGACTCGACCCCAGAGGAAGACTCTTTGATGGAAATGACATTCTCCTACAATACCATAAATGTTTCTCTGCAGTCGGACCTCACAAAAGTAGCACACGGGTACTAATCGACAGCGGTAACATATTTCACTACAGTTAATTATCCTGATTTATCCCAAGAAACTAGGTTTTAGGCTGTAATCTGTGAGGAAATCTGCTGTTCTAGTCCTAAATCCTTCCCTCAGCCCGGTGATTATCAACCACATTTTTGTACAGGAGGGAATTAATGCCACATACAGCCTAAGCAGCTTTCGAGTCAAAGGGTCCAGACCTGTAATAACTTTGGGGCGCGATGCCGGCGGGTCCGGGTGCCCCATTGCGAACCTCTGCCTCGTCCCCCGGCCACACACCCCCGGCACCGGCCTTACAATGCAACCTGATTTTCCCATCCAGCAACAATCAATACGGCTTTAGAATTTGACAACAAGCAGCCTTTTCAGAAAAATAATCGTGTTTGCGGTAAAAGGCCGTGCACAAAACGGAGGTAATTTTGCTTGTGCAGCGATTCGAGTAACATTTACATTTAATTTCGTTATTAAACACAGTGATTTGGGTGTTGCGTAGATGCGTGCACACACTTTGCAGAATGCCGCTCGGAAAACCCAAACAGGGCTTTTGTTGGAAACTGGGAAAGTGAACTGGGAGGAGGGAGAGAAGGAAGAAGGAAAAAAAAACCAAAAGCAACAAAAAACAACAACAAAAACCCTCAACTATCCAGAGCCATGCATTTATTCAAAAGCATTTCAATCTGTGTGCACATCTTCATCACTTCAGTGATAATTAAATCTGGGAATCACAGGTGATGTCCTCACACAGTCTCTGCGCCGGGCTCCCACCGGGCCAATGAAGCGGGGCTCCCTGCGAGGCCTGTTAGCACAGATCAGGTGGTAATGTGGAGGGACAGATGAGCGGGAGCTGACAGATGGCAGGATGACCTGGAAAACCTGCCCCCTTTTCTGGGATCAGGCAGCAGCTGACAGGTATTATTTCATAAAATAACGTCTAAAAGGAATCGCCAGGGTCTTCGCATTAATCTGAGGCTGCAACCAGCCATGTAACGTTTATGTCAGAACAAATCTGTCTCTATGCAGGAGAAGGAAAGTGGTTTTTGATGAAGTTGTTCATAAATTTTAATATAATATGCCTGATGGTGTCAGATATAGTCTCATATCTCTTTTATATTTAAAAGCTCTAGTGAAACATAGAAATATTCAATCTCCAACAAGCTACTTTTAAATAACTAAAAAGTTAACCAAGGATACCTTACTGCTTTTCCCCATTTTCAATAAAGAATTTGCATGCATAATCTCCATGTTTTTAAATGAAAACATCTCAATTGCACGAAATCCTTTTTGTAATTGGTGCTAAACAAAGGCACCACTGCCGCTTCTGCAAAGTTGTTTTACAACAACAAATGAAGAACTGACACAGAGACATAAAAAGCAGCCTTATACGGAGCTGCTTATCAGCCACAACTTAATTAAAAACACCTTTAAAATAAATGTGTGTTGTTTGGTGGGTTTGTTCTTTTTTTTTCCTCCTTTAACACTTCGGCTACGTCTGCTTGGAGGAGGGATGCATTCCATTAAAATGCCCTCTCCAGACGGATGACATTTGAAAGTTGAGACACAGATGAATATTTGGGGAATTCAAACACCTGGATCTGGTCTGGGCTTGCCAGCCCTCTGACTCTTTCCTAAAGCAAAGAGAAGCAAGGTCGTGCTTCCCACCTCACTCCCTCCTAAACGATACCAGCTAGTTTAGCTGCACCCTGATAAATTCAACACTCGGTAATCAGCATTAATATGCAAGCAAGTATCAATCCAAAACCTGCTAATGAAAATGATTACACTGTTATATTCATTTGAATCTTATATGAGCTCGTGAGGAGCACATACCAGCGATATGCATGTTTCGCTGCCTTTGTAGTGCCACCTTAAAGACCCCTTGTTCACTTTTTTCTCTTTTCTTTTTTTCTTTTAGTTGTAGAGAATCACCTGCTTAAGTATCTCTAAGGGTACTAGTAAAAAAGAAAAACAACATACATAACAGATGCGCAAGTGAACCTTGGGATGAATGTATTATGGATACAGAACCATCATCACACACCTCATAATCACTTTTTCACCTGCCCATCTGGTGCAGACCTGTGGCTTGTTAGTAATGCACTCGGATACAGTAAAATGTGCTTATCTAAAAAGAACAATTAAGCAGAATCTCAAACAGTGCACTTAGCGCAATCAGTGAAGAAAAACTGAATGGAAGAAAACAGACAGGGCATCTTGTGCTTTGAAAGGTATCTGCCAAGCTTCCACAGCTGCAAAAGTAGGATGCAAAGTGTAAGTCTTTCACTGGAGTTTAGTGAAAGCACGATGCCTTTTTTTATAAAGGTCCTAAACTGGGAACATTTCAGCATAATACTTTCTATTTATTTACTACATACACACAGAAAAGGGAAAGGCAATACAAGCTTCACCTCCAATGCACTGTGGCAGGTCTAAGTCATGACCCAGAGAAATCAAATTTAGGCTCAAGAGGTTGATTCACTGCAATTTGGACTTGTAATCATTTCACAGTATCGACACTTTTTTACCAGGTTATCCTTTGACTGTAATCAGAACATGAAGACTTTTAATCACCAGTAAAATAGACTTAAAATCAGATGAGGAAAGGTAAGAAAAAATATCATGGTGTTACTGCTTTACAAAATTAGTCTGCTTTTGGACCCTTGTTATTTTTACTACAAAAATCTCCTATACCAACTAACTACCTATACCAGCTGATTTCTGTTCCTTTCTTTCTTTTTTTCTTTTGTTATTATGGGTGTTTGTAAAAGCAAAACCTAATTCACCTTTCAAGCACTGAACATCTGACAATACGTGGGCTATTTGTGACACCTGCTTTCCTCAACAAATTAAAGCCATAATTTCCATTGATATTCATGACACCTATTTAGCTGGGTCTACTGCAGTACAGTAAAAGAAGAGAGAGCCAGACAGTCTTGAGATGCGGGTCCAACACATGAGGTTCAACAAAGCCAAGTGCAAGATCTTGCACCTGGGTAGTAGCTACTCCTGTTATCAATACAAGCTGGGAGATGAAAGGATTGAGCACAGCCCTGTTGAAAAGTACCTCAGGGTATTGAGCTCCTTGAGCTCATTATCAGGCATAAATGTTGTCCCTGTGTATGATAAATCAGGAAAATTTGCCTCTTTTTTCCTTATTCCACCCTATTGGATACACAGAGAGGAAACTGGAGAACTGCTTATTACTTATTCTGTTCTAACAGTCAGTATCATCTCATACCATTTTCTTGGGATGGCACTGGTATATAACCTTACAGAAAAAACATATATATATCATCTGCATTAATTTACAATCATTGAAATATATTAAATAGAGGGGAAAAAAAGTAAAACTTGGAGGCAATTGATTCCACCTTGCTTAGCTTTAAAGATGCTTCACAGGTCAATGCACAGACACTGCACCACTGACATACTGCAATCTCAGTGGCTCCACAGGTAGTTTTTAAAAGGCAAAGTTGTGTAAGTGCTAGTCCTCTCCTCCATGATAATGAAAATTACAGCATGTCTGCTGTAAAGAAACAGTTTGTTTTTATGTTAAGACATAAATTGGCAAAACTGAACAAGATTCTGCCTTAATGGCAACATTAAAGAGTCCCAGTGAACAAGTAGACAAAAAGCCTACTTCTGCAATTCAAAGCACTAGCCCTGTATTACATTGTCAGGTTGGATGCAAGGTCTCCAAACTCTCCAATCATTTTTTTCTTTCACATATTTTTTGCTCTTATTAATAGACCTATTCAATGAAAATCTATGTAAGATATCTTTATATATGCAAATAGAAATTTGCATAAGAATAGATCTTTATGTTTCTCAATTAGTTCAAATAGTTTTATAAGCTGTCTGTATTAATGGGCTCTAGTTGTCATAAGCCAAAGAACAGCCAAGTCTGCTGATGTTTGAGCACACCATAGTTTTGAAGTTATCGTACATACAAACACATGGAGTTAATCTTATCTTACAATAAAATTAATACTGCAGTTCAGAATCACAATTTCCACAAGGGAAAACTCAATGGAAATCCATTCTCCAGTGGCACAAGAAGCACCAACATAGATCCTACATACATATGGATAATTTGTAGTAATAAGATACTTCAAACCCCTCTGAAAAATATGTTGTAGAAAGGACATATACTCTTATTAAAAACTCCAAAGATATATTCAGATTACTGATGAATTCATTAAGAGGCTTGATTGCTGTTCTTTAAGAAAATTCACTAAAATATTTGAGGTTTGATACTTAAATCCATAATCTAAATCCTAATCGATAAACTGTTCTTAGTCTGTTCCAGTATGGACCTAGGTCATATAAAGACTCCATAGCTCTTGATACTTATATTTTAGTCGGTAAAGATGCAATCCAAATTCCGTTCTATGTAGGAAACTGAGATAGGATTCTTTCCTTTATTTTAGCCAAACTTCTTTTTGATCAAGATATTACATTTAAAAACATATTAAATTATTAAAATTTGGTAAAAGTTGGTGGATGATTTGCAAAAGTTGAAACAGCTGAATCTGGCAGCAGCCAAAATAGTGTTAATCTAAAGAAGGCTAACATTGTTTTATTTATAGGGTATTAATTATTAGAATTGAACACACATACATGGTTCAAAAAACCACTTATTTTATAAATTAATAACTGATTTCCATCCCTCCCAATGTTTCAGGATAAAAACTGAATAAATTCATAATCAAATGGTGTTGTAAGGGTGTGTAGGATACCTGACAACTATGAAGTACATCAACCAGAGCCACATTTTTCTTGTATATCAGGAAAAAAACTTGTAACTCAAACCCATCTCAAACAACAGAAGTATTGATGAGAAAGGAACTCTGGAAGGGGGCTTGTCCAATATAAAACACTTTAAGGAGAATTACTGCCAATGAGAAATGAGGTCACCTGTAATTCTGTCTGCCAAGTGTGGAGATACAACCCTCAAGGCTCCTGTTTCAGTGCACTGTATTCTTACTAAACATTTTCCTTTTGTTCAATCTGAACCTTCCAGGATGTAAACTGTGACAACTGCCTAATCTGATGCTACTGGAAAGGTCATTTGTCTGCTTTCTTTGTTAATTTCTCTTAGTACTCTCTTCATCAAATTAGGAAAATCCTCTACACTCCATTTATTTGTTTATTTATTTGGACTTTTCCTCTGCTCTAGGCACTGAAGGCAGGGCAAAGATAACCTCCCAGGCTCTTCCTCATGTAGCTCATTGTGCTGAATTCACAGTATGAGCACATAGCAAGCCTGATATAACTAACATCAGCCAGTACTCTCAGGTCCTTTTCAATAAACACAGTCCTCCACCAGTTAATTACTAATGGTTTGCTACCTCTCTACCCTTAGAATCTTTATTACTGCTGCATGGTACTGAACTACATTTGTTCAGAAGATTGTGGCTGCATCCATTTGTGGCCACAGGGTTTCCAGACCTTTGGTGACATCAGGATACAGTGTATCGGCCAATAAATCTTAAACCACTTCCCATTGTGAAGAAGCAGGTTAAGAGTTTATTCTGTTTCTTAGACAGAGAAGAGATATTTCTGGCACAGCTAGGTTTGTTTCCTTAAATTTTACTTTCCATATGCTCAGGATAGTTATTTAGTTTCTCTCTGATATTGAGGTGGCCAACAATGCATTGCATCTAATAGGAAAAAAAAAAAAATAAGAGAGAAGTACAAGGTATGAAAACCTAATTCTAAAAATGAACAAAGCAGATGGGATATGCAATTCTAACTTAGTCCATTTGCATGTGTTTGTTGGTGTTGTGTTTTTTTTCCTCCCTCTCCCCCCCTTTCTTGTTTTTTTTTTTTTTTTGAGTTCTAGTAGATTTATCTACTTGAAAAGGTCTGCTTGCAGCAGAAACAATTCTTCCAGCTTTAGGGCAGGAAAGTGCATAGCTGCTAAGGAAGAGGAGAGATTATGCACATAACATCCTCACCTCCTACATTTGGCAGCTCCCTCTGCTTGGAAGCTGTCACCCAAGGCATCCAGCCCAGGGTGTTCCAGTCCTCGATATCCTCCTTGCACAGTCTCCCACTTCCTGGAGATGAACCAACACTCTGTGTTTGACTTCCCTCACCAGCTTCAGTGTATTATACTATTGCTTTCCTCATCTCCCTGGCTGGCAGTATCAGAAATGGCTGATTTCAAATTGCAACTCCCTGAGACCTGTATTGTCACTATATTGCAAGGAGAAATAAAGTAGTAAGAAGACAGAGAAGGACAGAAAGAGGAAAAAAAAGAGAGAGAGGGAGGTCTCAAAGAGCCCATGTGTAGGTTTAAAAAGCCTCTCCCGACTGCAGTTGCTGTACTTGAGAAAGAAAACTGTTTTCTCAGCATCCCTTAATAGATGTGTGATGTCCTACAGGAAGAAACAATAGGCGATGCCACATTCTGGGTATTTGTATACAAACACTCAAAAAAGATTGCAAAACCCAAAGAAACAAATCAATAGGGTTGGGCAGATTTCTCAAATCTCTGCATAAATACATATATATTAATATTTGGCTTTAAATTTAACTTTGCAGTCAATGGATGGCGAACTCTGCGAGTAGATAAGAGAATGTGCAAAAGGAAGGGCTTTGCAACAGTCGCTGACTCTTATTTACCCTTAAAAGCTCTTCACTCTAACCAAAGTTTCAAAAAATTCTCCCAAGCTGTTTGGTTTTTTAATAGAGTTTCAGTGGATTCCCTCTGATCAATTACTGGTCGGTGTACAGGAGAGTTCAAGATGCTTGGTGTTTTGATGTCTAACTTTCAACCATTTACAAATACTGGTGATAGCAGATTTCTTAACAGAAGACAGAACAAAACAAAACAAAACAACCCTACAAAAAGGAAGAACTTTCTTGCACCTATCTCACATCGGATATTCTCCGCTTCTGTGTGCATGCAAATATATGAGAGAAACCATTCATGCCTATACACTGGTTTCGAGCTTTCCTACACGAGTACTCAGTTTAACATTTTGCAGAGCTGATAGCCTTTTCTATCTCTGCAGCTCCCTCCAAGCATTACACTGAATCACAAAAAATATTTTTCAATGATTGATTGAAGTAAAAGGGCTGTTGAAGAGCATGTGTGAGAAGAGCATCACACCACTTTCTCAAGGCCCTTGGAGGGTGCCTTGAGCACTGTAAGTTAAAAGAGGAGGAAAAATAACCCTGAGTGACTGTTACTATAGTCACATCATCCAGGCAGTGCTGGATATCTATATATTCACTTCTTTCTTTCTCATTTTAGAATTTCAAGTATTTTTTTTCTCTCCAAGATCATTATCAGTTAACAGGCTTTTTTGGGGGGGAGGTTATTTTACAGAACGAGAGGGAAGGATGACTATTTTGGTTCAATACAGATCTCTTGATTTACTTATGTAACTACAGAAGAAACTGACAAAGCAGAAAAGTAAATGCAAACAAAGAAGACAGCAGCCAGTGCCACTCTGCATCCCATGGGATTTTCCAAATTGCTAAAAGCTGTCACCATAGCCTGAAGTATCAAGTGTGAGGCACATGCTGTTGTTAGTTGTTAAATTTAGTGCCACTAAGGGTTATTCTTAAAAAAAATAAATAAATAAAACAACAAAACAAAAATAACCTACCGCTGTCTAAAGCAGTCAGCATCTAAAGCAGGTATTAATGATTGATTTCCCTGTGAAGAAAAGGTAAAGTACTGAGATATGCTTTTATCTCAGGTATCACAAGATAAAGGAATAACGTCTCAAAAGACTCACGAAATGGGCTGTGTGTCCCAGCAGAAACTATAGGGTATTTGTGATGGGCAACCAAGTGCTTGCTCATCATGTAATACTTGCTTCTCGTTCCATTTGATAACGTGCATTAAAAGTTGGCTGTAACATGCTACATATTTTCTGAATGTTAATTTTGTATTCAGCAATATCAGTCATTAGTGAAGACACATTTTGGGTTGTCAGTGTCAAATGAGACAGTTCACACTACTAGAGACGAGAAAGCGTGTAATCCAGCACAATATTATCTATATTGCTGTGAGATAAAGAAGATTGGAAGTTGCTTCTCTGGTTCGTATACACTGAATGTGTTAAATATGCTGATTCCCATATGCCCAAAATGCCTGATATTCAGGGAAATGGTCTCAGGTCTCAGCAAAGAGAGGGATGTTGAGTGTTCTACTGGAACCGCAAGGTGGCTGGTACGAGGGGCAGTAGGAAAGCAACACACCTGATACAGCGAGGTATGGCTGAGGACTACGGGTGAGAAGTATGAAAAGGATTCCCATCCAGGGACAGAAGTGTCTGTAAATCAAAGTGTAAGTACAGGGAACATGCATTCCCCACTGGCAGGACCTTGCCAAGCGGTGCCAGCTGCACAATGGAGGCACTCAGGAAGTCTAGGATTCCTCAGACATCTGCTGGTGCCATTAAGAATGAGAAGTAAATCCACACTGGCATTGCTTGAGATTTTTTTTTTCCACATTAACCCCAGCATCTACTGCCAAGTTTGTACTCATTTGCCACACAAGTAACCACTGAGTAGCATAAGTATGGGAGCCAGATGAGAAACTAGCTATATGTAGAAAAATCAGGACAGGGATAAATTAGTAGAAAACATGAAATGATCGATGAAGCAAAGAGAACAAAATATAAGGGTAAGGAAGGCTGGAGAAAATATATTCAGACTTCTCTTCAACTACTGCTATAACAAGAGGTTTTACTATCGTTTCCACAGCATCTCTGCAAGCATGAGGTCCACTCAGAGGAGAAGACTACTACCTTATTAGTGTGTTCATTCTTCTTCTGTTGGAGATAACAAGTTATTTTCACCTCCATTCAGACTGTTTAAAAGCTCTTCTCCTTTAGTACTAATAGCCCTACCATATGATCAAGCAGTGCTCAAAGCAGAGAAATGTTCCTGGATCTATCTAGTGCCCTTCTGCACATGATACATAAAGATCTCCCAGCCATATTGTGCCTTAGAGTTTAAGCAACACCTAAGTGTCATATCTCTGTGATGATTATTTCTAGGTCACGATGGCTTCTTTCTTCATTATGAGTTAGAGTTTCATAAGCATTTGGTTTTTATTCAACTCAAGTCTGCAAACAAAATCTGCCTTTTGAATTACTGGTCTTCACTTCTCCTTTCCCCTTGACATGCTACTGTAGGTTCTTTGTCATAACTTGGAAAGAAAGGACCTCAAAACATCACTTTGTTTCACGTTACAAGAGCAGTATGTGTCTGGGAATACTGATAGAAGCTTTTTAACAAAACCAAACTACGCTACAGGTTGCCTGAAGGATGCAAGCAGTATTTGGTAGGAATCATTAATGAGATAAATGACTACAGTAATAAGGAAATCTTTTGTGGTAAAATGCAATCTTCTATGAGCTGGTACCAAACTGCATTTCAGGATGAAAAGTCCTTTGATTAAAATCAATATAACATTATATTTCTGAACATTTATTCACAGTGTCCTTATAATTTGTTCATTATAAAATCTTGGTAAATTAGTTCTGTAAGGGGTCCTCTCATCATTCAAGGTTCTTCCCACCTTTGTGGTCCGCATAACACAGATATTACGATAAAAATTAAGTATTGCCACTTTTGTTTTAGTTTCTTCTTCCTATTCATCTGAGAGACAATAATTAGAGCTGCCCAGTTCTGGACATTATGATGTCTGTAGATTTTACTTTTAGATGCTTTAGAAAAACCCTTAAACAACAGCAACAACAATTCAAAGCTGCTGCTCAAATTTTTCTTGATTGCGCTGCCTGATTTAGTCTAGATAAATGGAACAAAGCATAAAATACAACCTTTGTGATGTTATTAACATGGTAGAAATATGTATTGCACTTTATCTTGACATACACTGGAGCAGAACCTGTGCCATAGCCAGACCAAAGCTACTACGCTCTTGGCAGTAGGAATCACGTAGTGGCACTGGTCACAGTTTTCTGCCTTTCAACATTATTCAAAACTAATGATTTTGGCCCTTGGATACAAACTTCTTTCAGGCCAACTTGTCATATTGAAATTTCTATTCATTCAGCCTATTTCTGTTCCTAAAGTACTACACAACTCTTGCAGGCCTCAGCAGAATATCGCTGTAGCAACTGCAATATTAAATAAAGAGCACGGAAAAAGAATAATAATAAATACAGTATTTGCACCACATTTTGAGGGTTTTCTATAACATCTAAGAGAGGAAATTAGAACCACCGCTCGGCATCACTTATAGTGAGATGCCATTGGTGAATTAAGCAAAGTAGACTGATGACATCGATGATTATATTAATCCACTTGACTGAAAGTGGATTCAGCATTCATTTCTGGAATGAGACAGAGATATGACTGGATAGTCATCTGTTGCTGGAACAGCAAGTGGAAGTGAGTGCAGAGAACGGGTCCTGGGAAAGCTTTGTTTAAGGCTGATGATTAATAACTGGTTCAGATATTTGCCTTCTATCAGATTTATAATAAGGGTTACATCATTGTCACATTCCAGCTGTACCCTTATCGAACAGGATATATGCTCTTAGCCAAGAAGTTATTATTATAGGAACTTAGATGGAATCACGTTTCATTTCTGCACATGAAGTTCTTGTTTGGATAGGCTACAGGATTCTACCCCACGTCTCTGAGATCTACAGAAAAGATCTTTCAAATTATGTAGAAATATGCAAGTCAAAATGAATAACTCTCATGAAGTTCTGACTCATGGGATGGACCTTCCAAGGTTGCTGAAGGTGTGGGTATCAAGACAGATCATGCAATATAAAGACATTGCTGCAACTCAGTATTACCAAGAAACATTAAAGGATGAGCAATTTGGGATTAAATTGTTTAAATGACAACAATAATACCTCTAATTATGGTTATTTTAGTGTTGCTTCCTGTTAACCTTGTTCAAGGATAAATTTCACACAGATAAAGAGTCCATTCAATGCTAATAGCAAGATTTTGCATGTTTACATACTATAAAGTTCCAAGCATTCACAATCTTCTCTAGCTGAATTGAAAAGGATTACCTAATTTAATTAAGACTCAGTAGGAAATTAGAAAGAGGACATGTTAAAGGGCTATCTCATACAACCTGTGTTGTATTTAAGGAAGGAATGGAAAGGACTTTATCCATGTCTGAAAAAGCCTCATTCTTCATGTATTTTCTTCTCCTTGGGATTCTGATTCATGCCAAGTTCTAACAACTTTGTTATAAACTTCATGATTATTTTGGTTGCCAAAATCTGATGATAAAAAATCGAATTTTCAGAATCTATTATAGGCTATAGATCATAAAGGATTTAACAAAGATTTAATCATAAACAAGACTTCTAGCCTATGATAATATCATTTAAATTAACAGGACTCTTAACACGTTTTGTATTGAAGTTGTGAGTAACTGCTGGACTGGAATAATGGTGAATTTCTGGGTAACTAAAGTGACTAAAATGTAGAATGTAATTTCTTTCTTCAAACAAAAGCAACGTGTCAACTCCTATAAGTAACAGATTAGTGATAAAATTTGAGCCTCCATCTTCAGTATATATAACTGTCCTACCAGAAATGGAATAGTGAACTTACATATAGAAATTATTTCTATTGCTTATCTTTTACAATTCAGTAGTATCATTGTTGACACTCGGAAGCCATGCAAGACATTGCAAAATATTTTAAGTTCCCAGTTTCAGCCTAGAAAAAAATCTTTGTTTTCAGATTACAGTCCCAAAGAAGGAAAAATTAAGTTTTGTCATCCCAAACTGTTCATGAAAACTACTTAAATTACTGAATGTAAGTAATACCAACACTGCATATATGCACAATAACATCAAGCTAGTTTCACCATCCCTGTATCCACAGATGTCAGGCACTGAGCAGGTTATCCACTAGAGGACAGACTGTAATTCAGAGCTGACCACGAATCCCACTGGATGGTATGAACTTTGAGGGGTGTGAAGGAAATGCAAGTAGATCTATCTGGAGGGTGGGATTATCCAGGACAACATACTGGACTGCTCTAACCCACAAGCAGTAACACATCAGTCATTTCAGCAGGCGAGTCAATGAATCAACAGGGAGATCTGTGCCTTATCATTACCATCAGCTTCATATCATTCTGTTTTTCCAAAAGGATCCATGTATACACTGAAACACAAGTTACCATTTGGGGTGATTTTGCTGTTGATCTTCCTGACCTCTGTTCAACCGTGGCTGAAAGCCTAATAAACAACTTAGTTATACTGATAATTTTGCACTGAAAAAAAATGAATAAAAGAAAATAAAAATAAAAAATGTTGCTAATGAAGTCACATAGGGAAAGTTGATAAAATGTTGAGAATTGATTCATTATAACATTATATTCATAATAACTTATACTAGTTCCCTATCTGTATATGCCTTATTGGTTTATGTAATCCGTACTCTGTGATAAACTTTTGAATGGTTTAATTTTAAGCTATTCCATATGTAGGTTAAACTGCATCTATCACATCATCTACTCCTTTTGTGTGCATGCTGAACTGTAAAACATTTAATAATATATATGGGAAGTAAGCCAACTCTGACTGCCACAGGAACCCTGGAGATTGGTGAATAATATATAAAACCATTTCTTCTCTGTTAGTAGCATGTGTCCTGACTTATTGAGTCCTCTGCTGATGTATCACTTTTAGGAATTCACTTTGTCAATCAAACTTAAAAATCCTTCCTAAACTTTCCCTGAGCCTTTTACAATAAAATAAAATAAAGTAAAAAATAAAAAATAAAAAGAATAAGATAAAAACCTCCATGTCTGAAATGAGACCTCTTCTTACATCTCCTTGGGGGGAATCAAAGGCTGACAGTCTGAATGTGCAGCATGCAAGAATCACAATATGGAAATCATGCCAAAATGTTTAAAAACATAGAAATAACAGATAAATAAGTAAATGGAATCTGCTGTCTAATGCAATAACTTGGCACCTAGTCAATTTCAACCTTTCAACTTTTTTAATTTATGCAATGAGGGATTCTGAACGTATCACATTTTTATCTATGGAGAGAAGAAATGAAATAATTCGGGATTCAGGTAGATATTTTCTACTAATCTCTGGCTACCAGGAACACTGTGAGATCAGAAACCTTTTAATTGCTATCGGTGAAAAGAAGAAAAGCTAGAATCAGATAAACTTTGAGAAATAGGCAACATAATTCCGTTTTCAAGTTTAAGTAAAAATACTGCCATACAGAGGTACTAAAAACCATCACAGTTAATTCCTGTTTTCCTGAACATGATAGGCCAGGGAAGTAAGTGGCACTAAGACAAAAGGACAAAGACAAGAGAAATATTGAACTGCCTCATTTGCTACCTTCCTAGAAAGCCTTGAAATAATCATAGTATGTCTCCTTTAAACTAAGAAAGAAGAGACACAAGAGCAATGACCAAACTCAAGATCAGGTGTGTAGGAATGTCCTGCTACTGCTCCTTTTTGGAAATAGTTTATAGAATACAACAGCAATGGGAACCTGCAAAGAATTAGAGCAATGCAATGGGAACCTGGGGGTCCCAAAGGGCCATCACCAGCATTGCCCATAGCCACATGATGAGGAGTATCTGTAAAAATGGGTTTCAAAAATGAAACACGGTCCCTATGGCTTTCTATGTCAAAGAGAACAACTGACACAGTTTTACTTTTGCCATCTCACAAGTGAAAGAGGAGACAGCCTTTGAATTTCATATCTGGTTAATAAAACAGGGCACATAAATATATATATATATATATAGGGATATGAAAACACTACGTAGAGCATTTCGATTTGCCCACAATTAGCAAAATGAGTGATATAAAAATAAATTTTCTCCTGCTTCTGGAAAGAGTGAAAAAGAAAATGTCTGAGCCAAAGGAATAAAATAAAAGGAAACGGAGGGCACATTCAAAATCTTCTAAATATAAGTCAACAGGAGTGTGTGCACTGTCCATCCAGCACCAAACAGAACAGCAGTTAAAAAGGCCAATTAGCCTGAACAAGGATGTGCAGAATGATCAAGGGAGGTGAGCGAGGTATGTAATATCAGATACAGAGGGGAATGGAAAGATTACAGGATGAAGTTGAGAGTGCAAAGAAACGATAAGAAAAGCAAAGGTGGAGAATGAAAGGAAGATTGCACGAGATGATAAAGATAAATAAGAAGACATTTTTCAAGAACATATAGTCCAAGAGGTCAGCGAGGAAGACAGAAGATCCTCTAAAAGATGGCATGGGTAATTTATTGACAGCAGAGGTAGACGCTGATAAAATAAATAAATAAATAAAAATGAATTCTTTGCCTCACTGTTCACAAAGCAAGCTGGGGGCAACACGGCAGAAACAGACGTACTTCACATTTCCCAGGGGGTGAAAAAGACACACTGAAGGAAATTAAATCACTGTAGAATAGGTGATTGCCTATAGTTTGACAATGCTCTGGACAGACAAGACTCTGAAGACTGCTGTGCGTTAAAAGAAAATCTTTATTACAATATACCCACAAGCCTGCTTTGAAAGCTACAATCACATCAAAACACAGGGCCAAACTTGGCCCTGCCTTTATAAGCCGCTCCCTGTGGGTGAAGGGGAGCTACCTGCATGTACTAAGGGCAGAAATAAATCTGTTATAGGAAGCCATTTAAATGACCTAATCCAGTGTCTCTGAAATCAAATCAGGTCGGAGAGAAATTAGCTCTGATAGGTATCGGCACAGTCCGATACACTTGCTCTTACCCCCTCACTCCAGCAAATAATCCCATTAATTTAAATTTAATTATTCACACCAGTAAGGCAAGGAAAGAATAGAATTCTCTTTTTGTTCATCACATTTAGTAATCTAATTTCATTCTTTTCTCATGTATTGGAAGAAAGAAAACTGTAAGGGAGACAACAGACAGGTTTGCTGTTGGCCCCAGGTAGGCAACCCCAGCCACGGAAAGAGGACAACCTGCACAATGGTGAAGTCCAAAGTACTTCATTTGAGAAACCAGTTAAGGAGCTAAGTGAAAATAATGCCATTGTTTCTCGCATCACTAACAAACCTAAGTGCTTAAAGGCAAGGAAATTAATATTGAGGACATTCATAAATCTCAGAGAAAACATACGTTATACCCACTTACAGCAGCTGCTGAGAATCTGGCCCTTTACTCTCATTCAATGTAAAATATCTACGTGTTGTCTTCTTCAACACAGTAGTCTTAATTCTAACCTAAAAATAAACCTCACTCTGTATCAGTGCAATTTCATATGCACAAATCTTTCAGAAGGAATTTCAATTAAGTTAACATTATGTATGCACCCATTACCAGCATGCAGTGATTGGTCTCTGACAGAAGTGAATGGACATATACACTCCTAATATACTGCAAATGAGCAATGCTATATATTTCTCTATTATTCTCTACAAATAAATAATGTTTCCAAACGTAAGTGATTTTAACTGGCACTTGGTTAATCTGGTTAAACCGGTGTTCCCAAATAACAATATCTTTTAGAATAACACCGTTTTTTGGACAAATGAGGAAAAATATGGGAAATCCCAAGAGGCCAATGGTCAGAGTTAAGGGTATGGTGCTCACATAAATGCAGCATGTCTTTAGGCTTGATCAGAATATAACTTCGACTGTGTTCCAACTAAAATGGATTATGTAATTAACTATTCCTTTTTAAAATTACTTTACATCTTTAAATGGTATGATAGATAAGTTTCATAGAACCCATAAATGATTTAGGAGAAATATTTTATTATATTAATAAAATGCTTAGCGAGAGCTTAATCTCTCAAAATTTAATACAGTGATACATGTGCTTTAAATTAAGTCCATAGCTAAACACTCTGCTACATCTCAGTACCAAGGTTCACCTTGTGTGGAATCTGAGCAAAAAAGAAATGAAATTTCATGTATCAGACACAAACAATCACACCCATGCACACAGAGTAAGGCTTGCGCATATTCACTGTGTTTCTGTAATCTTTTGTATATGACATTCCCTTTTACCAGATATTTACATTAAACAGATGGCACACCCTTTACTGCAGTTGACCACAATTTGGCTGTTTACTAAATATTTCTTGAAATTATAGATTTTTGAGGATCGCTGTCTTGATTTAGGAGAGATTAAATATTTAGAAAGGCAAGTCATGCTGTGACGATTATAAGCAACTGTTATTTTTCCTGCGCACGAACACTGTGCTTATCATTACATACTAGATACCTTGTAAATATATAATAATATGGCTAATAATCACTCACTGAGAAGTTAATTAAATAATTAATGAAATTAATCACCATCAACGGTAGCTAAAATCCAATATAGATGTGTATTTAACAAAAAAAAAGGAAAGAAAAGAGAGAAAAAAAAGCAATAACAACATCCAAAATAAAAGCACAGTATCATACAGAGGCTGGCTTAGAAAAAGATGTTTCTCTCTCCCAGCTCTGAATACGAGCATCCTTTAAAAAAAAATATTCAGCAATATTCTGTGCAATAAAAAGAAAAGCAAGTTCAGTTTAAATAAGTCTCTTTTCACTAACTAGTATATTATATGTGGCTTTTAATTATTGGTTTTGATTATTTTTGAAGATTTTTGTATTTAGATGGCACACACATTTTCAATCATGTCTTAATTACTTTTAAAAATGCTGCACTGGCTTAGGGACAAGACAGATAACTTGTTAAGCATTTGAAATTTCTGAGCTGTTTTCTCAGTTCTGGCAGTCAATACCCAAGTCCAGATTGTAACCTCCTTTCTGCCTCCAAAGCCTGCCTTGGCTGCGTGTCCAGTGAGGGATTATGGATTTAGCAAGGAAGGTAAGTGTGACTACAAGCATTGGCTCACCATCTGCTCCCCAGCAGAGTTTGGGCCAACCTGCATAGCCTGCAGCAAGACCAGGGCACTGTTCTCAATCCAGCCCTTTCCAACCTGGCTCAAGAAACACATCACATTCAGTCAGATGATTAGGTCTAAGTAGTCCATATGTAACAGAATATTTTTCCTAAATACCAAAATGAAAACAAAATGAATGCCATTTTTTTTTTTTTTATTCTCCTTACTCGATACATCAAGTTTTACACAAATAAATACTCTCTTAAGGTTTATGCAAATTATAGAAAAATAAAACTATGCATTATTTAGCAGTTCTCCTATTTCAAGATCTAACAGACTTTATTCACAGCATGTTTTTCCCTAGTTTATGTTGGCCTTCTTTTCTGATTCTACTTTTTAATTCATCTTTTTAAATTATTCCTTTTTAAATCATTATCTTATGTGACTTCATAGATTTTCATGTATTAATCTATTATTAATTCATTAATTTATTTATTTTTTTCCCCACTATATTCAACTTAATCTTAAATTGTTTAAATCTCTTTTAAGTGTAAACAATCGAACACGGACAGTATATTAAAAATACGATGCTCTTAAACATTTTGGAGCATTGCTATTTGTAGTTCATAACCTTATTCAAAAAGTTCTTGCTAAATATGCTCTCTTCTATTATAGGTACTTTTGACAGAATTATCAAGCACCACAAGTGACGAGCAATAGTAATGGGTAAGGGAGGAGAGAAAAAAAAAACAGCACACATATTGAGAGGGGGATACATTCTGTGTTACTGAAAAATATGTTTGTATTTTACATTAAAACCTGACATCTGCTCAGTGAATATAAATCGAGATTAATACACCCCCCTCTCTCCTTTTACTCATTCAGTTTTCTTTATGCTGATTCAGGTTAAGATTTTTTATTTCCATGAACAGCTACAAAGAACGCTGTTAAAAATGGCATTTTTACTTGCTCCAGCCCAGCACTGAACACGGAAATAAGCTGAACAAACATCTTGCCCTTTTTACTTAAACTGTTGTCTTCCCGACTGCTGAATGCACATAGAAAACAATCTAAAATTGTATAACCCATAATAGAGTATATTAAATTACAACATTGGTCAGTAATGGAAACTTATTCCCAGATATGAATTATTTACAGTCCATTTAAGTAATCCATATTCAGGTGTGGCAATGAAAAAAAAAAAAAAAGTGCAACATAAATCTTTAATGTTGACCGGTTGAGAGAGCAGAGCTGAGGATTACAGACATTTTAAAGGGGGGAGAGGGGGGGAAGAAAAAAAAGAACCTAAACGAATTGATATAGCCTGTTCAGTGGCTTACTGCACCGGCGTGCTAATAAATTGACGGATGGCATGTCAGGGGTAGGAGCTGAAATCCCAGCATTTCTAACCGGGGTGGGATCTAATAGCAGTGCACCAAAATAAAAGAGTTTCTGGACCTTGATGTCACAGGACATAGTCTGTGCCTCGGTTACTATATCCTGTAGGTGCTTGGCATATGTTATTCCTGCATAAAAATCAACGCTTCTTGCTTTAACCCCATAACTGCATTAGACATTTTTCAAAGCCACTCACGACGTATATTCATTGTGCTGCAAGCTGTCACTTCACTTTCTTGTAGTTTATATTTACCCTATTTTATCGTGCAGCCATCGCAGCGTTAAGACAAACCTACAGAGCCCACACACAGCCCACTGTCCCGGTTTCCCTGCGAGAGACGCTGTGCGCTCCTCCCCAAGGCAGGAATTAAAACCCACAGACTCTGGGACACGTTGCCAGGTACGGTCTCATCACTGCTATTGTTGTTGCCTAAAAATCAGACAGCTCGGGCGCTCCTTCAGAACGATGTAGCAAGAGATCATGGTGGGGGAAAGCTCACACAACTGCAATTTCTTTTGTTTCCTGGAGCAGTACCTATATTAATTCATCTTACAAAGATCATTGCTCAAGAACTAAATTTTGCATACATTAGAGAGCAGAATTAGCATCGCGCTGTGTACAACGTTCCAGGCTAACTTCTCTCTAAGCAACCATTAAAGGTCATGTTTTGACGACTGAATGGCATGTCGGCACCTTGGCTCCCCAGAGAGGCATTCCCCAGGTACATGCAAAAGGTTATTAAATTACCTTCCAAGCAACACTATCTCCTCGGATGAAAATAATTACAGGCTTTTAGAGGCATCAGAATGCTTTCTATTTTTTTTAAATAAGATGAAGATGCAGTACCTAATGACCATTTTTGTGTGTGAGTCATAGAGCCTGTCAGTGGTGACAGGACAAATGAGCATAATGGCATAGCTTAAAGGGGAAAGGTTCATTTTAAATAGTGACAAATAATATTTAAATGGCATTGTTGGAGACCCATCATGCTTGTAAAATGTAGTTTGTATCTCTTCTTCATCCTTTAATTTCATCACTGTCAAATGGTATTAGCTGTTAACATGCAACATCAGGTGCAGATATAATTTTTAACTATTAAATGTGCCCATAACTAAACAATGCATCTTGATTGTTCATATATTTTCTGATAGAATAAATAACATATTTTATAATTCACAATTTGCTCTGCCAAAGTGTTTTGCTGTACAGTGGGGATCTGTCCTAAGGGAGGACGGGGGGAGCAAGACTGGTTTAAAATGATACCTCAAACAAATTTCTTCTTGCCAAACATGCTGAAATGGAAATGACTTTCTTTTTAGCCTAATGCAATTCACAGGTTTCATGAGCCACAGGCAAGATCATGAGATTACAGAAAATTGGTCAAAACAGACCTGGGCAAACCAATACAGGCATGTATATATACTGTAGGTGCTACGATAAAAGCAGCTGACAAACTTGGTTGCCCTTTACAATTTGGCCCTAATAGGAAACGTCTGAACCCTCCCGGCGCTCCTGCAGTGGCTTAGGGCACAAACAGAAAATGTTTCTTTTAAAACACTGAAAAGCAATCATGGAGCAACGTGCTGCAGACGCAAATTCTCCTGCACAACTGTGAACTCATGACTCAAAAAAGTTATTCAAAAGTCAATGCTGCCCTTACTCAAAGGATTCAAGAGGATACATGGTCGCAACACGCAAGTAATAAAATGACAGCGGGAAGCTCTTGGCTGGGAAATCACAACTTCTGGACCTCAAACTTTCAGTGGAATGCTTCTAATTTTTTAAGTATTTTATCACAGCTTCATCATGTTTATTGCTATATTATTTTCAGATCGCTTACGCCAAAAACGTAGACAGTTTAGGTACCTTTGAGTTGTTAAAAGTTATAGCCAATTTTCTGAAAAATTATACCAGCTAAAAACACAACATTAAATATTTACCCTGTTGGATGTTAAAAAACGCTTACAATGAAAAATGTTCACATATTGACTATTCAAAATGGCCTTCACTTTGAAATTGTGAAATGGAAGGGATTGCAGATGTACAAGAATAAATATAAAAACAAATGAGTTGACTTGAAGTGTTGCCGGCTTTCATAAACATGCTACTGCAATAACATGTGACATTAATATTTAATTACAAAAGCACTGCTGCAAAATCTTTGAAATTAATGTTTTGCAAAATTAACATTCAGTGCACAGAAGCAAAGTCGTTCCAGGCGCGACTGTGATTAACAATGCCATTCACTTTACATATTATATTAATATATTATTCAAGCTAAGAATTAACACCTCCTAATTTAAATAAGGTGCTACATATCATGATGAGCTAAAATGCTTTTTCTTAAAATGGCCCATCTGATTTTAAGCAATCTGTGTTTATCATTTAATATTTTGTTATTGAATACCGTTCTCTGTAAAAAAAAAACTCCTTGTACTTTAATTCCAAGATGAAGAGATCTCATTAAACTAGTGCCATAAGATTCAAGAATTACTGAGCCCCAAGACCTGTGTTTTCTTTGCCAGTCTACCAGGTACTGTTCCTTTATTCCCTGGCATCAAGTTTTTCCTTCCTCACCTGTACAGCCTCCTTAGTTTCCTGACGTTTACAATAAAGCTACATGTTTTCTTTCCTAAACCGTTGGCTGGATCTTCAACTGTTATGAAGGATTATAAATTCTTTTACAGCTACTTTGATTTACATCAGCTGATGATATAGCTCATATTGTTAACATTATCACGTTGCTAGTACATTTTGGGGACGGTGATTCCTGGCTGCTCTGCATTCTGTGTTGTTTCTGCTGCGTTGTAGGAGGGTAAAGACAAGCAAAGGGCTCTGGGGAGGTGGTGAGTCTAACACTCTGCTATCTCACACACAGCTTCTCGCCCTCCAGCTCTACCTCTCAGCTACGGGCATTCAGGCTGGTATCGAATTCACTGTGTTTTGAACTACAGAGATGTACAACTTCTGGTGGGATGTGGCTCAGCAATCAGGCCTGGAGGACCTTAAATGGGTTGACAGGTCAGACAAACTGGTTATTTTTGTTTTAGGAAAATACTGATGAGACAGATGGGTACATCACTTCCGTTTAACTACACAGAACTTCATTTGCCATCTTTAATCTACTGTAATTGTTTGGGATTCTTACTTCTAAAGCAGAGAATAAACATATTTCAATGCCTTTATTTGCACGTGACCGGCAGACTCCTCGTAAGCAAAAAATTTTTGATTGGTCTTACATCAATAGTTAGAATTCATTGTCTATAATTTCAATTCTGTTAATTATAAAGATTAGTTACAATGCACGTGGATCTTTTGTAGCCACACGCAGGTTTGTAAGAGCCCACAAATTAAATCTACTAGCTGAGAATTACATCCGCACACCTTAAGCATCTGCATTTAACTATTAAACCTTTTTCCCTCCTAGATAAAATCCCATGATCCTTCATAGTTCCTTTTCAAGAGTATCTTAAAAGCAAGCAAACAAACAAAAAATTAAAAAACAAAATACAACAATGAAGGAGATTCGATTTCTTATTTATATGTTCTCTTGTGAATGATTCAAATTCTGATCAGAACAGAATCACTGGGAGCTGGAAATATTGTCTGCAAAGATTTGAGGATAAAAGATGGAGATTTCAGATCCCAGTGAACAAAGGAAATGTTTGCAGAGAAGACAAAGCAGTACAGGATAGTTGCAGGCTAAGAACTCCTATCATTTGCTTGCCAGTATCTGCAATGCTTTGGGCTGTACCCTTGCAGTGAACTAAGCAGGGGCAAAGAGCAGAGGGACGTGGCTGTATGACACCACATACGCCTTTTGCTTGGTGGTCTATTTCCATCAGGACCTGCACAGACAGCCTACTCTAGATGGGAGTGATACATAAACTTCTCCATTGATCTTGCCCATGGATCCTGGTGCAAAAATGATCCGTCCAAAGATAAGTCAGTGATTTTGGCGTACACAAAGCAACGTCACTGTGAGGGCAGATCGATGTAGAAAAGAGGCATTTGTGCCACAAAGTTAAAGCCATCTTAGGACACATCCGTGTAAAGGCAATGTCCTGTTCTTTCAATTGCTTTCAACCTGGATTTGGGCTTCTTTTATGACAATGACATTACAGCTCTATCTTGCATCATTTTCCTTACAGCAAATTAGATGTGACATAATGACAAGATATTGTCTTAATTATAGCTTAATCAGAAATAGAAACTCCAGACTTTTTCTTCTTCCTTGTAACTGTATCCATTATCTAAAACTGAAAATATACTGAGGACACTTAAATACGGAAATGCCACACTTGGCCTAACTTACTAAAGATGACTTTCTTGCTAACTGCCCTGTGATCAGACAAAACCAGCTGTGCACTAGAAAAACTCAAGACAGTGCTACACACCATCAGCCAATAGACTTACATTTTAATATTTTAACTTAAAATTACCCTCTGCTAACAGCAGACACTAATGATTCATCCAGTGGTTTCAAATATTTTTCTCAAGTCATCATATTTAAAGGTTTGTTTTAATTTTAGACCACAAAACCTAAACAAAATAGATACAGAAATAAGATTTCAACTCAGAAACAGGTAGTAAAGTATTTATTACTGCCTGCTTATCTTAAATCTTCACTCCCCCCCCACAGAAAAAATTTACTAAAGTAAAACACTCTAGAAGTCAACTAGAATCAGAGAGTCTTTAAGAAATGCAGGCAAAACCGTACATATGGCATCCAAGTGTATGGAAGAATTTCCTTCTATTTGAATAAAACATGGCATTTCAAAATAAATTAAGAGAAAACAAAGGACATGAAAGTGGGAATACCTTGTGACCTCCTTGGAAAACGTTATTTCTTCTGTGCGGTTAATATATTCAGTGCAAAGCTTGGCATCAAAATACAGATATATAATGTTCAGTTAACTTCTTACAAATTGCACATGTATATATTCACACAAATACACAAAGCCCTTGAAAAATTTACATTTTAGTGTGAAAAGCTGGGAAATAGCCATTGATCCATTAGAATGACCTTTCCATGGCAAGTCCTCCTAGCCTGAAGAAGTGCTGAAATAACAGAATGGCTGAGTTGTGAGGGCACTCAAGTAGGAAAAGTGTTGCACAAAATTTGTGCCCACTGAACTCACAAGCCTGTCTTTCCCATAGCCCTACAAAGCAGAGAGGAGATGCTCCTGATTTCCAGTAGACACAGTGCTACGAAAAGGTCTTCCTTCTTTCAAACCCTGCACAAGACCATCACTTGCATTTTGGTTGAGGTTCTCCCTGTACCCAAGCCACACTCACGGAAAAGTGTTCCTTAAGTAATTGTTTACAAGTTTTTACTTCCCTCTCAAACTACTTTTTGAAAAATTATCTCTAGTTCAGCTACACTAAGCTCAATATCACTGCACCAGCTGTGATGAAGAACACTCTTTTGGTGACAACACACAAATAGCTCTGCCTACTTCTTTCCTAGAAAGTAGTAACTAGTGAGATATAATAAAAAAAAGCCTACAAAGTGATAACATTCACTCTTTTTGTATGAATTCTCCTTCACAGCATGTCCAACACTGAATTAAAGAGGCTGAAGCCTCCTTAGTCCAGTTACCATATTTTCTTGTCTCCAGTGATTGTAAAGGAGCTTGTACTGTGTGGAGACTCAGGCACTGTACAATTCTAAGCAGATTTCATCACAAAATTAACTTTATCCCTGTTTACCGTGATCAAATTCTTACTTACTGAGGTGAGGATCACACCTACATTTCTATGTATAATATGAGATTATTTACAAACCATGACTTGCAACTCATTGCTTGGTAGATGGAGGGAGGAAATATAAGTTGGGCTCATTCAGGCAGGAGTCAGTATTGTTCTTTCTGTCTTCAGCTTATCACTGTCCTCTCAAAGTACCGCTTTCCACAGGAAATCACTGTTGCTACAGGTTATACAAAGTAACTTTGTCTAAATAAATTCTAACAAATATACAGAGAAACCATTGGGGCCCAAGGACAAGCCCAAGTTGTTACTAGTGAGGGAAGGCCTACCCAATTAATAATGATGACCCTGGCGGGTAGATTTCCTTGACAAACTACCTTGAGTGGCTTGTTCTGTTGTTTTGATGTTTTTTTTTTTAAGCAGTGTAAAATCACATAATTTGGCCCGAGGCTTTTTTAATTTAAAAGCTTATTTTGGACATCTAAATTTACTGAATGCCAACACTGCAGCACACAAACATAGAATGATAATTTGTTGGGAATGTAACGCACTATCCACTGATTTCTGTATGTTACAAAGAACTGAAACAAAAAATAACAATCAGAAATGTCCTTATACCTGGAAATTTATGAACACTGCAGAAGTAAGTGCAGAAGATTTTCTGTTACTGACAAATAAAATGATAACTTCTCTGGTCTTGCATGCTTTGTGATGTATGTAACCTGTGGTTTCACTTCCAACATCTCTCAACACAACATGAACTGATAGTGTGATATGTTAACATCACCACTAATGTGCACCAGCACTGCACTTGAAATTACACCTTTCTTTGGTTAGACAGCTTTCCTTCAGGCCACTGGACACTGGAGGTATGTATAAAAATGTACCTCTTCAATGTAAGCAAGTCCCCTTGAATTTTAGGACAATCAAACCAATTTTACATGGACTGGTTTGCTGATTCCTATTTTCATCTGAAATTTGGCCCACATGGCAAAGTTTAAATTCAATTCTAAGTTGCTTAAGGACCAATGGAATAAATTCATTTACACTCTCTTTCAGATCTACAAATAACATTCAGTAAAAGAATGGAGATAAAAAATAAACATTCTAATATCCTGTTTTGCTATTCTTCTTTATTTTTTCTAATATCATATAACCTAATAATACAACATATAATAAATATTTAAGGGGAAATGGTAATGAATCTGCATTGTGCTTTCTAAAGTCTCTTCCTGAAAGGCTGATTACTCACAAATTGTAATGGGTCTATTATACAAAATTTATATTTCTTTCATGATGTGATTCTTTAGCCTTAATATTCACTTGATTCACACTGATTACAATAGAATATGTACAGGAACAACAGTAGATGAGACCAGATGGAGTTATAGAAATACTCTCCGCTTTTGAATTCACAAACACACTTTGGGCCCCAAAAGCAATATTGTATCTTAAAATATGCTCCATGGCCCTCATTAACAGCCTAGCAAAAATAAACTTAATGAATACATAGACTGCCATAACTTAATGCACTAGACCAAAGAAGTTCTATTAAAAAAAAAAAAAAAAAAAAAAAAAGTATAAAAAAGCACAGAGCAAAATGTTTAACATCTGACCACTCTCAAAACAACCTGGCCAAACCAGTATGGCACTGTTTATTTCTTCTCACAATGTCTTCTATACTCCTTCCAGCGTGCAGTAATTTTTTCACAAGTAGTTGAGCCCCAACACACTCAATAGCAACATTTTTAACATTTCCCTGCCTATTTCTCTGGACAACAAAGCCAAAACACGAGTCTTCCTTCAATCACGACTGCCTTTTGCTGAAGTTTTGGAATGTCAAATTTACCAGTTTTCCTTCCACCAGTGAGGAAAACGTGGATGTTCAAATGCCATTGGTTGGATTCCTACCTGACTTAACACTACCTAATTAAAGCTATGGGTTTCTCCTTCAAGAACATTTCCTAAATGCTTCTAGTTTTTTTTCTTTTATACCCCTTCCAGCATTCCCTTTCCACTCCCAAGCAGACAATTCCCATGATAGGGTGCTTTAAATTCCCTTCTGAGGCTGTAGTTCCTCTTTTAATTGTCCTCTTTGATGGCCAGACTTTGGGACATCCTATCTCATTTCTTCTTATAAGAGAAACCAAACATTTACCCCTTAAACGTTATTTTTCAATACAGTATGGAGCAGATAACTCATCTAAGAAGACATATAAACACAGCAGAGCACTGCAGAACAGAGCGGTAAGTGAACGTAATCACACAGGATTTCACATGCACACACAAAAAAAATAATAGTATCTTTATGCTAGAGGCATTCTCTGACATTGATATCTGTAACATTTCACTAACATGGAAAAACCACAAAAGCATTAATACACACAATGAAGTTAACAGTTTATTGTAGCTCCCAATCATGATCATAGCAGCGCTTCAGTTAATAATACTTCATACGTTCAAAGGCAGAAATAGCGTTATCATCTGCTACTGAAACAAACACGAAAAAGCCATTTGCAGCATCCACCTCTACTCCCAAAGCATATTCAGAAAGAGTTAAAATATGAAATAAAATTATAAAGGCACCAATGATATTTTTATAACAGAGCTATCGCTAGTAAGCCGTATTTTAGAGAAACACTGCACATTTTGATGACTGTCAAAATTTACATAACTTACTCTCCATGAATTAACTATGAGGTATAAAATGCAACTTTGGCTAAATAAACCCTCAGCAATTGTAAAGCAGTATTTCAAGCATCGCTAGAAAAACACCAGACTGAAACATTAAACAAAAAAAAAGATGAATATCAAGAGAAGTGATCTCCCCAATATTTAGTTATTATTTTGGAATAAATCAAACAATCAGGGAAGACAGTCTTTCGAAATACAGATCCTAATTCTTGTCGCTATCGTACTTTTTACTTTTATTTTTAATGAGTGTTTCTCAATTTAGTGCCTACAATCAAAACTCTGACATATTAGGGTAATGAACCGAGTCCAGGAATTACCAGAAAACACATAAATACTAGAATTTCTTGAAAACACAAAGTGTTAAGAGAAACAAATTCCAGTCTTTAACATCTGTCCTACAGATTCTTACCATTTATCTGCTGATCAAAATTTCGAATGGTGCCAAAAAAAATCATGAAGTCAAAAGGACTTGGTGGGGGGATCTTTGTTTCTCTCTAAAAGCCTAAAAGTTATACTCAACTGCAGCACAAAGAGTAAAGAGGTTGTTATTCATATTAACTACATTTACATTCCTATCGCAACATCCAGAGAGCTAATAGTGGGGTTATTAACATAACAAACGTAAATGTTCTATATAAATAATACTGTTTCAGGCCAGCAACCGCTCATCTGACAGCATTTAGGCACAGGCTCAACATCTGTTTATGAACACTTTGCCTAATGATATCATCAGATATCATTAAGTGCGGCAGAATACAGCACAGAGGCAGGTGCAGCTGCCTTCAGTACCCATCACAGAGGAAGAAAAGAGCTGCATTCCCGATCCGAAAACCCATCATTAGGACAATTTTCTTCGACAAACCAGCCCTGTGATTTCAATCTGTATATCACCTGTAATTGTAGTTTTTAGCAAGAAGCTGATTCTATACATTTAGCGACGAATCACGTTGATGGCCTGAATACTGGAAACACATTTGTGCTACCAGCTGCGGCAGCTTTTTTTAGAGCCTGTGTTAACAAAATACTGCTAACAAGGCAATGCTTGGAGTGCAGCTTTGTTTCTCTTTCTTGTTCATAGTGTTTAGATGTGCATAATTATGGAGATTAGCAATTGATTGCTTCTCAATAATAATTGATTATTGGTCACTGAACCTTCTCCAAAGCACTTCACTGAAGGTGAGGACAGGTGATAAGTTCATTCGTAGCGGATCTAGGAAACAGAAGGGAAAGGTCCAAAAGAACCTTCGATTTGTACATCAGTTTCCATGATAAACAGACCAAAGGGATAATAGAATATCCCAAAGCCTCGTTTGCCCGGAGGCAAATTGTAGAGATCATAGCAAGCCTGAAGAATTCTCCCCGTGGACTATGTAAGAAACATACATCATTTTTATATATGTCAGTTGTTCTTTGATTTGAAAATATTTCTACCCATTTAATTTATCTTTTTTTCAGTCAGTTTTCTTAAATTGTACAATTTAGGGGTTATATCAAAGAATGAATATCATTTCTGAATACCCCTAAAATGAAACAAACTGACAATATAATGCAAGTCTCTTTAGGAGGAACGTACAAATATTGAAGCATCTATTGTCATTGACTTCAAAATCACTGTACCCTTTTGATCTGCTTTATATCCATCAACATTTTAGTCTGTATTGACTGCCTTGATGCAACGTAACATAATGTTGGGAATATATCACGATGCCACAGCTAAAATTTAAAGGCGAATGCTCTTATTTTGGGCTTAATCACCCACTGTCAATTTGGACAGCAGATACCCAATTTAAATTTATTGGAGTGCATGGAAGCCACTCAGACAATAAAGTATCTGTAGCATTCGTAAAATGGTAAACATCATTTCTTGTTGGCTATTGAAAAGTATTTTGAACAGTTCAGACCAGTTTTTCTAACCCTTTTATGTTTACAGAAAAATGTAATTGCAAGCCTGACATACCATACCATCCATCTTTAGATAACTTTTTTTTTCCCCATAGAGAATTTTACAATGACATGTCTCCTCCACGGCAGTGAACTTTACAACCTGATTCATGAAATATGCAGCTTGTTTAAAGTTAGCCTGCTCCATTTCTAGGAGGTTTTTATGCTAAAATGAGAAACAGATTGCACAATTATGACTCAAAAGAAAAATGTCCAAGATAGAAGGTGGAAATTTAAGTAAGAGAAATCTCTGGGACCAGATTCTGTGCTTGCTCAAAGAAGTGCCCTATGTACTGAATACGCTCATTTTTAAGATGGTCTCACTCAGACTTTGGGTTGCTTTCCTCAAAAGCAGACCCAGCCAGCAACAAGACATGAAGAGCTATTTGGTGCTTACACCCAACTGCCTTTCACCTGTTCCTAACCAGGAACCTGAAAGAATAGGGAAAGTCTTCAGACCAAAGTTATTATAAATAGTAGAAGTACTTTGACAATCTAAGAGTTGCTTTATCCAAGAGACGATCTTCATGTAGTGTATCTGTGCATTGTACAGAAGGCTTTTCTTTTTAAAGCAGCTTTAATCCAACCTCTGTTTGCACACACAGTTAGATGAGGAGATAATTTCCAAGCACAATGACTTGCAGGTGCAAATAGTGTGATAGATAACAAACTATCTGATCTGTGGGCACAGACAGATAGTTAGACATCTAGAATCTTTATGTGCAGCCATAAATAATTGCATCTTCAATTATTTATACAAATAAGTAGAGAAAGCTGGCCTAGGGAAAAAAAAAAAAATGAAGAAATAAATAAGAAATAAGCAAAACTGCATTTGGTGTAGTACAAGCTATTTTGTACATTAAGAATCAAAATACAGAGGCAACATTAAGAGTCTGCATTACTGCCCCACCTATGGCGACTAAAGAAAGATAATCTTTCGTCTTGCTTTAAATGCAAGGCCTGTTTAAACTTAAGATCACTGTAAGATTTGCATGACAGCAGTTGAACTGATATAACTGCTCTCAAGCTGAATGAAGGTATCAGCCAGTAATGTAAACAGTGAATTGCTTCACTGACTTCGATGGCTGCATGAAAACAGTTCCTACCACATTTTACATTAGTTTTTAATGTTTCAGTTAAACAGGGGCAAGAATGGAACCACAGAGATACCTGACATTTTTCTCCTCCAAGGAAACATCCCCCAAAACAACACATTTACAATACACAAAAGCTAAACGGACTCATGAATGGGAAGAATCCCCATCACAGAAACACTCAGGCATATATATGCATGCAATATAAAATCACAAATGATAGAAATTTGAGGTGCATACGCAAAATATTATAAATATTACGAAGAGTGGAAAGCCAATTATTTTACAGTCTGCATAATGCCTGTGTGATCATTATCCATTCCCCACGTGCATATACATTCCAATTATCTTTAATCACATGACCACACAGACACGTTTTCCATAGGCTCCTGCCTCATTCAGAGCACTGAAGGGTTGGTTTGATGCAAAGCTATACAGCTTCTCATTTTGTCCTTACTGTTCTCTCCTTGATTATTCCACAGTATTTAGGTTCCACTCTGAATTATAAAGGCATTTGTATCTTTTCCTGTTGCACTCACAGAAAAGAACTCAAGTGTTCTCATTCTTAATTCATTTTACAAGACCCACTGGAAATAAGAGGGTGTTGTTCTCTCAACTGAAATCTCTACAATGGGGAATTTAAGGAACAAAGAGATTAAGATAAGAAGGATCGACTAATTTGGTGCATCTACTAAAAAATAAAAATAAAATAATTAAAGCTCTTTTTTTGTTGTTTTGCTTTTGTGCTTGTTTGTTTTATTGGGTCATCAGCAGAACCTCACTGACTTCACATACAGTCCAAAAGTCACACAGTGGGTTCAGTAGGTTTCTTGGGTCTCAGGTCAGACCTTCAGAAAATACATAATAAAACAGTAATAAGCTGGAAACACAATAGCAGGGATGAAGGATGGGAAAAGCTGATGTGAGCCCAATGATAGAAGGCTGACGCAGCTCTTGTCAAAGTATCACAATATTTCTTCACACAGTTCCCCCACTAATTCATTATAAACAAGTCAAACCCCCAGTTCACCATGAAAAGGTGCTATATAGATGTACTGTACAGATTTTTCTCTCTACACCCAGGAGAATCAGGACCAGCACTTTCCCTCACCTATTCATGTATGCCAACAGTTATGGACTGTTGTCTGCTCTAAACTTTCTTCTACATATGTGTCAACCCATAGTCCCGATAGTTGAAATTATTAATTGGGGTAAGGAAAAAAAAAAAATCAAGCTTTAATGTTTACATGCTAAAACCAATTAATTATTAGTGGGTCATACGAGCATATAACTTTGCATATGGACATTCTCCATGGGTATTGCATGATATGGGTGAAGAGGATGTATAAAAGCACTCCCCCTTTCCTGTCAGGCATCCCTCCCCTTTATCATTTCTCTTCTCCCATTCTGTCCCTTATCTTTTCTTTCTGTTAATAACCCTGCCTGTGTCCTTTCCCTAAACTTTACATTATCCCTAGAATAAAGGAGCTAAAAAACAAAACAGCAGAAGCATACAGCCACAAAGACTGATGTCTTTAATTGTGAAAGTTTTTCCTTTGTCTTCCTTTACATATATAGCTCTCTTCAAATGGCAATTACTCAGGGCAAAGAAAGTCCCTGGGCTCTAGATGTGTATCTTGGAAGTGCCTGGCATATTTTTTTTTTTTTTTCTTGTACTACTGGATAAAAACCACATAGTAATAACAGTCATTTTGCTTGGTTTTATTTCCCATGTTATGCATGCGACTATTACTTTTGTGAATGTGTTGCTATGACAAAAGGTTTTCCCTCGTGCAACAAAATTTGGCTTTGACAGCCAACTGCAATGGCTGGAGAGGACCATCAATTGATCAGCCTGCCTTTTGTAATAGATAGCTTACTGTACATCATTGTTTGCAACGTTGGCCACCTGCTCTTCAAGCTCTGTGGCGTTGATGGAAAGTAGTAAAGAACGTGCATTACGGATGCTTTCATGGCTATTGGTGAATTTCACTCTTACATTCTGTTTCAAGAGTGTGTTGGAAAAAAAAAGATGCTGCAGTTGATAATCTTCTGTTTATTCTCTTTCTGCACAAAATCAAAAAAGTTTTCTTTCTTTCTCCCCTAGGAACAAGGCTGGCCTCAGAGGCAAAATACAGTGTAACACATCTAAAAAACTCAATGGGGATATCTGATTTGTATGCGGTTGTTAACTGTTACATTGTGTAAATGAAAAAAGTTACTTGAAAACCTGTTACAACACAATAGTGCAGCCTTGAGGAGGATCTGATAACGATGGTTGTAAACACAGGTAATCTATCAATACAGCATGTGGGGCTCAAACTCTGTTAACAACACAGGGCACTCCCTCACTCTCTCATAAGGTCCAGCCTCGCCCATCGCATCCCACACAGAGCATAGGAATGCTCCTCTGAGCTGATGGCTATTTTTTTCTCCTCCCAATCTATCTATGAATGGAAGCAGTGTGACATCAGTCACGATTAGATCTGCTCACAAACAGTAAAATTCCCTTTTCTTGAAGTACAAGGCTCCATGTAAACCTGCTGCTATTACAAGTTCTTCCTTTTCCAGCGGTGGCTCAGCTGAGTTCCAGTGACAGGAGCTGAGCCTGGGGTGTCTATCAGGGACCACTCATGCACCAACACTACATTCCCAATATAGTGCCACTAAAATCTTGTTTTGGTTCTCCAAATATCAAGTCTTGCCTTCTGGAAAGCAAGTAATATCATTTCCACTATCTATCTTAATTTTAGTCCTGATATTGTTAGAGACAACTTGAAACAGGAATAGAAAACGGACAAACCAGTATCGCAGCCTTAGGTAACTCAAGCTTTAAGTTGTTCTAAAGCCACAGCTGAGTTTAGATATGAATTTCCAGAGAAGCTGTTAATTGCATGCTGTCATACACAAGATATGGAGATACCACTGTTCTTAGAAGCCACACAATAATAGCAGATCTGACGAGACAGGTAACAGCCTCCCAGTCTAGATTCCCTTTGCAGGGCTAAAAGGGATTATAAAGAATCTTAAACCCATTTAAACTTCTAACTTACTAAAATTTCTGTTCTCCGTGTTTCCTTAGGTGCACAGCAAGAAAACAGACTCAACACATTTGGATTGAAATAATAAAAAGTGAACATAATTAGGGTTTGAACATTTACATCCTATTTTTTTTCTCATTACTTTTTCAAGAAGCAATACATTGTCAATACAAATTCTCAATAGGAATGTGGCTTAATACCATACAATTGGCTTTTTATCAAATTCCGCTGGAGCAACTTCTGTGCCATCTGAGCAGGTTTTCTGCTAAATGCCACTGAAGTGGCGGCACTTCAAAACAACGCTAGGAAAGGTTTTGTTTGGTTTTGTGCTTTGTTTTTAGCACACAAGTGGCTTCAGCAAGAAGAACCACTGTCTGGATGTCGGAGTAATGAGATGTGGTACATAAGAATTAGCATGGCCAGGTAGTAAGAAGTTTATGAGGTACCTTCTTACTCTGGGATAAAAATACAGTCTATTTAAGACTGACATCCATATAATATTGTTCTGTACTCAGTAATAACAAACCACCATATGTCACACAACCCTGCCTACACTGTTTGGAAACCACTTAATACTTCTTTATTTACTGCTTTATACATGGGGGGAGGAGGAGGAGGCTGCCAGTATGAAGTTCCTTTTTCTATTCCTTGAAAAACTTCAGGTTGCTGCAGTAATCCAGTGCAGCAACATTTATTCACAAGTGCCTTTGAAAATCACTTACAGACTTCAACAGCTTTATCATGTAGCTAAACACGAAGTGCCCTCAGATACATTTGCGTCTCCAGTTCCCTTTGTGTATACTGGTACACACTTCGAGATAGCCACAGTGAATCATACATGAGTTACATTTCCTATCACTTAGTCGTAAGATTTCAGATATTTGCCATAATCCATAAAGTTACCAGACATTCTGATACCTGTGCTATTTATAATTATCCACTCAGGAGGATCCTGCTCTGTGAAGAAGAGACTGAAAATGGCATTTTCATCATTTATTGAGAATTTCTCACACTGTCACCTCCAAACAAAGATTTTTAGCAGCCCAGTATATACACTAGGCTTCTTTTCCTTAGTAGTAAAGATGTGCCTGCAGAAGGTAGTTTAAATCCTTAAAACCAGCAGAAAAGAATCTTTTTTAAATGGAAAACTCAAACTAATTGATGGCCAGGAAGCAAAATTCATATATGCAATTTTGATTTACACCGATCATGTTCTGAAACAACCTTAATTTAATAGACAAATCGGAGCAATGGTTTTGTGAATGCATAAACAGGTATTAAAGCTTTTGTAGAATTTGGTAGGAAGATACGTTATCTATTGTTTCCACTTCTAATATACATGTGTAATGCATTTACTAGCGTACAGCTTTATAAACAGCACAAGATGGAAGTATCTGAACACTTAGGTTGTCACCTTAAAACAAACTGTCACACATTTTTCTTCACACATTTGAAACCCAACTTATCAACCTTAACAAGTGTTGTTATCAAAAGAATTTTGGTGCCTTTGTTCTTTGCCTTTTGCAAGCAAATTACACTTTTAGGATTTATTAAGACAAGAAACAATTTTTGAATAGCAGGTCAAAACTCTCTATGGAAAAATTCTCATTACTTTCTAGCCTGAAGCAGTATTTACCACTCCAACTTATCCATCTTTTTCCTGTTTTTTATATATCTATATTTCCAGAATCTTGTTTCTGTGCCTAATGCTATAACATTGCAGCAGTTTGTTCAAAGCAACACTCTTATTTTTGCTCTTAGCCGGTGCTATACAAACCCTGATCAATTATTGAAGTGTAAGCCCTGAAGTAACACAGCCATTACTGCAGCAGGCAGATAAAAATGGAACACTTTTAGCTACAGTATATTTACTTTAGAGTTTCAGCAAACAAACCAACAAGTTAAACTACCTTGTCTTTCACTGTGTTTGATGTACTAATATTTCCTGCATGTTCAGAAGTCTTTCTTTTAAAACAAAGTTACTGAAATGTTATGGCTGCTTGCTTGTGAGAATACCTAAGCTTAAATGTGTGCATGAAACAGCCTTGAGATATAGAAGCAGCATTCAAGTCGTACAAATCTAATACAGAAGCTGCTATCTGTAGTACCATAAGAGCCAGTTTTTTTTTTATGAGCTGTTTGGTATTTTCAGTTCGCCAAACTGCAGAGCCTGCATATTGTAATGACATTAAAAATGATGCTGGGAGGTGTCTTAAACAACAAGCAACATCACCGAGAAAAGTATTCATTAAAGGATAAAAAAAAAGTCAAATTAGAGGTGTTGGAAGTTTCTTACGTAATCAACCGCTAATCACTTGTGGACTTTTCTCCTCCTGTAGAAGACAACTCACAAAGGAGTGCCCAAGATGTAATTTTTTGTTAAAAAGCTTTCTTATTTAATTATACAGAGTTTACTTGAGAGCGGTGCCAGTTCAAGGCTAGAACTATTCATCTTCTGATGGTGCTGCATGTGCATCTGCACAGAAGATATAATGTTTTTCAGTTTAAATGTCTGTTCTGGGTTTTAAGGACTAAATGATAGTGAAGATGACTGGAAACGTTCCAGATTTTCCTATATAAACTGCTTAGCAAAACCAAAAATTAGTACTTATGCTACAGAACTAATAATGTTTGACATTTGCATTTTATCACTTACGGTCTGAAGAGCGGGAAGAACTTGTCCCAGGAAGTTTGAGGGAAACTATAACAACGGATGTTTAAAAAAAGCTTGTATAGTTGTGCTCAGTTCTCAGCTGCTCTTTTCTGGTTCCCAGAGGAAAGCAGGCTGTGTGGCTCACAAGCACCATACGTGAATAGATTATGAAAAATGATCTCATGAATGCATAAGGATGTCATCATGTCCCACTAGAAGGCAGTTGATAGTGGGATGAAGCAACCACGGGTAAAAAAAAGCTACAGGTATTCTGATGTTTCCATAGGTTTGGACAAAACAAAGTGGTGCTCACCTTTTCTATTAAGTAGAGCGGAGCATGTGCAACATTTGCATTTGTGGGAATATTCATAAATACTGTCACCATCTTAGACAGAGCAACTTGCTTACGCAAATAGTATGTATAAGGCCGCAGTAATACAGAACACATACTTTCCCCACGTATCCAAACTTCCCTCCCCATAATTTACTCTAGTCTAGCAAACAAGATGATAAAGAAACCATTCACTTTCAGCCACAAAGTAAAGAAACTTGCTGGTACTGCCTACAACCCATAGAAACACAGTGCTACCCTGACCTTACTGGACAAACTGCAGCTCAGAAGAACCTGGGTAGTAATACTGTTCTTACCTATGTATAAGTGGATGAGCCCTGTTCTTTTCACACCTATTTTTGCTTCCTGTTGGATACTGGATGAGCCTTCAAATCTAAGGTAGACAACCCAAGTATATGTACACATATGTATGCATCCACACATATGATGTAAAAAATACAAAGTCAGACTTTCACTAAACTGTAACTTTGGGCAATTATAACCATGTCGAACTATCCCCTTTGTCCTGCTTTTCAACACATCTTATTATAAATAAAAAAAAAAAAACAGAAATCACAGAGAAAGTAAGCAACCTCTTCATCTCCCATTTTATTTTATTTTTATAACCACTACATCTGAGCCTGCTAACATATTCAAGGTATGCCGCAAATACTTGGAAGCAAAAACCTTTTCATTTGAACATTCGATTCACTGAAAGTGAGGTAGCCAATTTGTTGTTGCAAGCGTCTGTGCTATTATTTTTAGAGCTCTCTGGCAGACAGCTCATGAAAGGTGGTTTGTATAAAGCAGCAACATAATTTGAAAAAGTGCAAAAAGGGAATCTATAGTGATGCATGCCTTTGTGAAACTGCTCTTTATTTAAATATTACACTGGATAGTAGAAACAGGCTGGCTGGATTTATGAGGTGTGAAGCTATGTCTCATAATGATTAACATTAGAATCACAATTTAGACCTGAGGTCAGACTCCAGATACTACATTAACCTCCTTATTTTTTTAGAAAATCTGGAGCTCTCATTATTATTAGTCTTTATTAAAACAAAGATGCTGTTGAGTTTTCTGCCTATTTCAAATGAGTCGGGAAAGTGGGATCAGGCCTTTGAAACTTCTGTTCATTGTTACACTCCCAGAAGAGCTAGGTTTACTTAAGTTATATATATATAACTTAAGTAAGACCTATATATATATATAGGTCCTTATACATATGTAAATACACACACACACATATATGTATATAAAATAATCTAAAACTTGAGTAACCTCACTTGGAGCCATCGACTTCAGACAGGTTTGCAATGACATAGACAATATGGGTTAAATCACAAAAAACAGCCCTCTAAACCTTCACTGTTCTGTTACTCTGGGTGATTGTCCTCAACATAACAACACTCCTGCTTGTTCCCTGCGGTTTGCAGCTGTGTTCCCTACAAGCATGGGGCAAGAGCCAACAGGAGGGCAGCTTTGGGGAGAGAGTTGCAATGCCACACCTAAAGAACAGGAGTTCATAGAAAACCCTGATTTAGAAAGAACCCACAAGGGTCACTGAGTGCAACTCCTGACTGCACACAGGAGATCTTCAAGTACTATGTGCATATCGTGATGTGTATAGTTCAGCTAGCTTAGGGATGAAGTGGAAAATCAAAAGATGCTCTATTTCAAGCTAAAGCCCACAGTTCATGTTCCATCAGTAAGCGTTTTTGGCTTATGATAAATTATTTTATCAGGAAACTATGACTACATAAAATACTTGCAAGATACCAAAATCGCTGTAGGATATTAACTCATCAAGATGTTTTGCAAAGACAAAGTAAGCCACTGTAGAGAAGATCGCAAAATCATTTGAGATAGAAGGGCCATTTGAAGACCATCTACCTGCAATGCACACGGCGGTATCAAGTTATCCTACATATTAATTGTGACAAAATAGTTTGAAAAGACAGCAATCCTAATCATCCCCCATGCAACATCATCACTTAAGTGACAGACTGCATGTCTTCAGGTGGTAGCACTGTACTGATGACCGGATTTTGCTGCACAAAGATTCAGGATGGAACACTTGTAATTCTGTAGGGTGTTACTTCAGAAGTTTTCAGAGGAAAAAAAAGAAGTGCGAAGGCCTTCTACTATCTATGAATGCAAGGAATGCTCAAAGATAATTAAAATATTTCCATTTTAACTAGTTACCCATTCAAATGAAAACTGACACTACTTAATTTACACTTTTCTTCAGCAGAAATTCCAGAGCATATACCATGTGAAATATTCAGTTCAGAAACATTTATACAACCTCTAGACTGCATACTAAGTATTCTCTTGATCTTATGACACTTGACCCGCTGTGAGTACAACAGAGAATAACTCTAATTTTGAATATTCATTATATCTTTAACACACACACACACACAAAAAAAAAAAAAAAAAAAAAAAAAAAAAAAAAAAAACCAACACAACATTTTAATGTCAGACAGCAACAAAAGCTATTCACGGGCCAAAGCCTAGTCACTTAGGTTTAGCCTAGACTGATGATTATACATCAAAGTGTCAGAAGATATGTATTTACCAAGTTTGATGAAGAAAATCTGACAAATACTGTTTAAGATAAGTGGCATTTTCTCCTAATTGTTTTCAGATGAATGAATGAGAACCTAATGCCCTGTTACTTTGGTGGAGCACTAAATGGCTTAAAAAACTCATGTTTATACAATGTATTGGCGCACACTTTAAAAGGAGAATAGAAACAGTCACATTCATTTACAAATTGATTTTAAGCATACAGAGTTAGAATTACAAAAGGAAATGAGGAAAAGATCCCAGATAAATAAGTCGTTTTTTATGTATGTTCATTTTCAGTTGGCAATGCCATCTCGTTCACACTCATATTTGGTGCAGTTGTGGTTTTGAAAAACATACATGTTTCGGCTAGCATCAAATTTACTCAAAGGAATCATCTAATATGGGTCAATCACATACCGAAGACAAACTCTTCTAATAGTCTTTCAGGGCTTTGTGATACGTACAAGTATTTTGCAAATCAGCAACCAAATATCCGGTTGCTGTGCTTTGAAAACTATTAGAATTTTATAATATTAAGCAGGAGAGATTGCCACTAGGTGTAAAGATGCATGATAAGAGATCTGAAAGAGGGACTTCTCTTACTGTGCCCAAACACACCATCCACTACTGTGAACCTTGTTGTACACACAAATGTACATATGTATACGCATCTTCATAGAGATAACTGAGCAGGCTTAGATACTTGAAGAAATTCAGCGATAGCAGCCAGGAATTTCTGCCATCCCCAGAACCTTAGCTGAAACATTTAAAACTAGTTTAATTTCTGCATGTTTTTTGTAGTTCTCTGGTTAGTCTTGGGACAAAGCAATCTATGGTGACCATGTACTCTCAGATTTTATTTGGTACGTAACAGCTCAGCTGCACGGTTTATTGCATCATGGAGACTTGACATCCCTCTCTCTATACTCTGTTCAATGCACCAACTGTCGATAATAACTCAAGCTTTAAATATTCTGATTCATATCCTTAGAGCTGAAAACTAAGTATTAAACAAAAATCTCAACAAAATCCAGAACAGGTTTCTTAATAACTCTGGGAATTTTCAATTAGCTTTGAATAAATCAGTCATTTGATTTTGTACAGCTCTGAATAACTCTTCCTGGAGTCTTCTGAATAAGAAACGTTAAAAGCAACTTATTACAAGGTAGACTTTTATGCAGTAGTCTGACTCGAGAGGAAACTACTACAAGTTATAACAGGCATTTTCTAATGAGATGTCCAGCTGAATTTTTCATGTCAAAGATTAGGTGGTTCTTGGCATATTATTCCTGAGCCAAGGTCCTACTCCAAAGATCTATGGTTGGTCCTTTCAGATTTTGGCTCTAGGAAAGAACTCATTTGTTCAATTAACTGGAAGACAGAAATGCATAGGGCTGAATTAGGTACAATAGAATATAAGGATATCTGCCTTCCACCAACTCTGTTAAATGTAATTACTCTCAGAGAATTCTAATAATTAATGACTATCTATACCCTCTGCTCCAAGAAAACTGAAATACCTCTGTTAAGCATTTCACTACTGAAAGTTCAGTGCATCACATCATCCTGCCTCAGCAGGAGCCCATTAGGAAGTCTCTCTGCTATGCAGTACAAGTGAAGATGGCAGTAGAGCTATTGGCATTGCAGAAAAATGAGGCAAGAACTATAGCCTACCAAAACCAATAGAAAATCTCCATTCATTTAAATGGGACTTGGATCAGTCTGCTGGCATTTGGTATGTCAGACATCCTAAAACCCACTGGTAATGTCAGGCAGGACTGCAGTGGTTCACAGCTACACTTCCTTCAGGTAGATTGGAAGGAAATAAGAGTCTCACAACACCAACTCTCACAGCAATAAGGATGACAGCGAAAGCCTGAACAACAAACCTCCCAACTTGGAGAATGTAAAATCAAATCTACAGTTTAAAAATTTGATTTTCAGATATAATAGGTATACATGTTGTGGGGGATGACCCTTCCATTTCTCTGTTATGCTGTTAGGAGATCGTATGCAACCATCTTTCTCTGACACAGAAAGTCAAATGCATATGTTTGGTTTGCTTCCAGGAATGGAGGATTTCTTTAGTTAAAAGTAGTAATGTAATCTCATTTAATAAATGACTGGACCAAGCTTAATCTGTTAGTATTTCTGATGTTTTTATTCTCTTAGCAGAGCCCAATGCTTTCAGCTGTCTCTTGTAGCTCATACCAGGCAAAAAATTTTTTGTCCAATTAGTCCTTGTTGACTCTTCAAATATTTGGAATGACCATGAAGTATATATATACCCAACATATGCAAATGATTCATAGGCTTTGATGAAAAAGTTCTCTGTAAATGCAAACACTTGCGTTTTACCACTATATGTTGTTTCTAAACAATGAGAGAGGAAAAAAATTAAAATATAGCAGAGAATGACATTAGAATGTGCTCAGTTGTGTGACCATTTGGCAAAATGGGCAAATGTATCCTAAAGAGTATGTTGAGGTTCCCCAAACAAATTTTACTGGTAACATAAGGCAGGTTGGAGTAAATTCCAGCCATGAAACTCTAGTTCATTAATTTTCTACACCAACTGTCTCTTGCTAATTCCACTCACATAATAAACAGCCTAATAAAAATATACTTTCCTTCTCAGCCTACATCTGAGAGTATTTATAGATGCTGCGTAATATTGACATGGACTTGGTATTTTCTGTATTTTAACAGAAATTTGAATCAAAATACAAGAGAGATGCTGTGCTTTGTGATTGTAAGGTGATGTCATTTGTCTACTGCTGTTTCTGCCAACTGGTGACCAGACACTAGAGCTGACTTAACCAGTAAGCAGAGTCTACCATCTGGTGGCTGGAGTTGCTGAATGTACGTCCTACACATTCCTGCCTCTAGATACAACTGGGACCTTTGTCACTGGAAGACAGCAATTTTCTCCAGTGACTGGAGGAATAAGAACCCTTCAGCCCAATAACAATAATAAGAGCTTTTCCAAAAGCATGGGTGACCTTTTTAATCTTTATTAGGCCACTCTTTTACACTCTGATTAAAAACTGTACATAAAAAATAGTCACATAGTAGTATTTGTTGTGAATCAATCAACTGAATTTTTATGAAACCCTAAAGTGAGCCTAATTTGGCAACCTTCAAGCTCTCTTCCTTGACATTGTGTATTTCTGCTATTTTCATTCTCAGAATATAATACATCACAATAGGAATTGCTACTGAAATCAGTGGATATTTTTGAATGAATGACCATTAGTTTGTACAGTGAAATTTTAAACACACATATAACCAAATGACCAGAAGTATTTACGCACATCATTGAAGTAGCGAGGGATGATCAAAATAAAAATCAATAGAATAAACCTGTTCTTTACTTTTAATCAACACGTTCATGTATTTCACAGTCACCAGTTCATAAAGGGATTGGCAGGTATAGCATGATGTCAGTCAACATAAGAACTAAGACTTGGTTCATCTCTGCAGATACGCTTTAATATAAGAATAATAGAAAGATGAAACTATCTTCACATTAAGGTACAGGACTAAAAGCCTGCAAATAATTTAAACTATATTAGTGTATGATAATATTGATAGCAAGATAGGAATGACTGAAACAATCTAAACAGCAAAGGAATAAACTGGCTTTTTAAGTACCTAAGGAAAAGATCACTGCCAACAAAGATATCTAAATAGCCTTAAAATGTGTGATGTTCACAAAAGATATAAAGGATGACTTCATTACAAGTTTCTATTGTGCCTCTCAATGCACAGGCTAGCATTTTGCATATTCTCTTTTCCATGCAATGACTACACCCGATTAGTCTCTTCAACACATTCTAACAATAGGAAATGCTATCTACAAAATGAGTTATTTGACACAATAAAAGAAAATCTTACTGAACTATCTTCTAAAAATGATGTACAAAAGGCTATTAAACAACATGCATCTGGCAAGTCAAATGGTTCAGATGGCAGACAAATAAATCCACATACTATTGCTGATTTCCAACTATTAAGACATCTGCTGAAAATCCTCCAGTTAATACGAGCACAAAATAGCTTCTTCCAGACTTGACTATTTCCCTTATCTATTGTGTAACCATCAAAGGAGAGGGGATCAGTCACTGTGTATAACAACCAGTTCAGTAGCTCTTTCCCAGCCATGGTGGGCAAAGGCATTTTTCCAGGTGGCGCTGTTCTGTGGTACTTATTTTTCCCCAGTTCATGTCCAATCAATTTCCAGGGTCAGATAAGCAAAAATAAACAAAACGTCCTGATTGTGTTTCTTACTAAATCCATTGTTATCTGAAGAAGCAAATTCTCTTACACGGCTTTAACTAGATGGAGTTCTGCTTAGGTCAGGCATAAAGAAAAAGACAGGAATGTGCAACTATACTGTAGAAGAGCAGAAATCCTTCAGCATCAATGCCAGATCCTACTGCCTTAAGATTCATATCATCTTCCCATGGTTAATGCCTTACTATGATATTTTGACAAGGAGAGGATCTAGACACCGAGGTGTAATGAAACTGATTAAAGCAATAACAAAGTCTTACAAAGCAGCATGCAGAAATTGCAACTGAAAACTACTGTCATACACGAAGTAAGAGTCATTTAAGGACACAGACATTAGCAATATTATACTACTCATGCAAATATAGTCAAAGAACAAAAAGCTCCTTCAGTACATGTGCCAGCCCTTACCAAACTTCCACAGCCCCTAAGTGTAGTTCTGGTGGTAAAAAGGGCTTTCTTATGCTTCACTTAAAAAGTATTGGGGTATATTATAATTTGCAGAAGAACACAGTATTCAGAATAATTTTTATTATACAGAAAGCAAAAAGGAAATTGCATGATTGTTTTCCTACTTTCCATCTGACAAACGATGGAAGATTTTTATAAAGAAATATAAAACTTTTGACACATCTATAACCATCACTAAGAGGTCTTTTAGGTAGCATGAAGCATTTGTACATACTTACACAATCTCAGTGGAATAGCCTGTAAAACTGCACACTGTTTCTCTGGGATCACTTAGCATTCCCTGGCCTATCAACCACCTGATATATAAATATTCCTATTTCTCTCATTGTCTCATCTCCCTGAAGGAAGCACACTTAAGTGTGCCATTTTCATAATTTTCCCACAAATTGTATTTACTTCCATCAAGCTTATCATAGTGGTATTGCTTTGTTAAAGCTGTGATATTTTTTTCACACCTTGACAAGGTAGATGAACATTTTGAAAAGCAAAGCAGGAGTAGATGCAAGATGGTAGAAAGAAAGGAAGACTCAAAAGTAGGGAGAACAAAGGAAAAAGAATCACCAAGGCACTTAGGTCTTACAGTTAAGCAACAAAACATCGTAACAGTCAACAAGCTGCTGCTAAAACAACTGAAGATGAATTAAGAAAGGTTTAAGGCAAGATGAGCAACAGACTTAAGACTCTTTTTTGTGTTTTAAGACTTAAGAGTGACGAAAGAGCATCCAGAGATCATAATAGTATCAGTGCTGCTTTGTTAACCCTGTAGTTTGAAGTAAGACACACTTTCGTACAGCCTATTCTTATCCTTTCTCTCACATGTAATACATTTCTTCTTCTCCTATTGCACTAAGAAACCTTGTACAACCCCTCATTTTCTTTCACCATTCTCATAAAGCTGTTACTGCTGTAGATATCAACAAGGCCTCTACGCAGGTGCAGAATTGGAACAGAGGGCAAGGGTCCTCATCACCTCTTTAATGTCAAGAGTGAAAGAGCAGAGAAGAGCATTAAGATGGAAGGCAACAACAAAAAGTATTTATTTTTTTTTCAGATGGGCACCAACACACTCAAAAATAAGTTCACATACTCGATGATAGAGGATTAAATTACCCACTGGCATATTAAAGCACTACATTCTGCAATGAAGCTCAGCACTGAAATACTAGAGCTGATGTAGTGAAGTAAACAACAAAAACACAAAGTGAAGCAGCACTGCAACAACTTCATATTGCAGCAGGAGTAGCATTTCAGAAGACTCTTCTCTTACTCAGACTAACTTGCAGCAACCCCAGTGTGCTGAAAAGGACTCCTATCTGTTTGGAAGAAACCACTCGCGCTCTGGTTTTCTGTGAGCAGCGCTTTGCTGTTCAGTCTGATATCACAGAGCAAGCACTGACATGGCCACAAGGACCAGGACTCATCCAGGACCAAGAGACACAACCTTGGTGGGAAACGGATGGAGGTATCAGCTTGCCGGTGTGATGGGGGAGAGGCTGCTCACATGTAATCCCACTGCTTCGAGCTCCTCAGGGAAGGTTAAGTACATGTAAATTAAAACTGCAAGCTATTTTTGTATGAAGTTGGTATTACTAATTTGTTAACTATGACAATTTCACACAGAAACCCTTTTGTTGGAAACTGAGTTTCTCATGTAATAATTAGCTGTGGAATATTACCCCAAACAGGTGTCTGTAGCCTGTCGAAGTCAGAACAGGTGATTTAGAATTAGCGTATTAAAAGAACTGTGAATTAGCGAAGCAAAAACGTGTTAATTTCTTGTTCCATCTGTTAATATGAATTCACTGCCAAATATTTTACTTTGTAGAACTGTGCTGGGATTGGCAAGAACATACACTATAAAAAAAAGTTTAAAGGCCTGAATGTTTAAAAATCATGACATACGTTACTGCAAAAATAACTTCTACATTTCAGCAAGGTTTTTTCTTTTGTATCTTTTAAAACTTCATAGTGAAGAATACCATATAATCCATAAAATTATGTTAAGAGCTCTCATAAACAAACTTCAGGACTTTCAAAGCCAAAGCTGCACACAGTGACATGAGAAAATATAAGAAAGTATTAGGAACGGGCTTCAATAGAAGTTATATTCAGCATTTTTATACTGCTTCTCAGCTTGAGACTTAAAGTGTTCATCGCTTAAGATACACATGATGTTTACATCTGAAAGTAGTACTATTATCTACCTGAAAAATCCTGTCCTGTCTTTATAATAACATAGAACGTATGGACTTTCCTGTCTTTTGTTTTAACGTTATGAACTTCTTCTGTTAGCAAATGAAGAAGCAAACTATGGAGCATCTTACACATAGGATTCTTCACAGTAGCATTTACAACAGTATGAATTGCATTGTTGTTTCATTTGTTGTTGTTTAACAGTTACCCCCACTTTCACATTCTTTCTAGTTAGAAGCTGGTGAAATCCTGAGCTAATGGACAGTTTCCTATACGGCAGGATGGTCAGTACTGCAAAAACATTAAAGACTGATACAAAGAGTGCACAGTTTACATTTGCTAATAGTAAAGCCAATATTTTTATGTCACTACTGTCAAAAATAAAGAGCACATTTTAATGCATTTTGAATATAATTATCCTGCAATGTATTATATATATCCATCAACTATTAATGAACACCAGGTATAAACTTCCAACTCCTAATATCTGTGACTAATGGTTGCAATATACTTTCTAGCATGAGTGTTTCCCCACTTTTCTGAGCTTTGCAGAGAAATGCCCAACTATTTGTTTGCTCCCTGCTGTGCCTTGCTGCTTCTCGCACCCTTTGCCCCACATCCTTTGGAGCCCTGCCATCGCGCAGCAGTGCCTGCTCCCTGCCAAGACTCCCCTCCCTTAGGAAAGGAAGAGCACTAAGTGCATGCACAAACACTAAGCCTACAAAGAACTTCCAACATCACCCAAAGATAAATTTCATCAATGGTTTCAGCAGCTAAATTCTTCTATTGGTCACGGCATACCAAATCCTGGAGAACGCTGCCCAAGTGAGGTCACAGTCACAAACAGCAAGGTTGGGGCTCCAACCCAGATTCATACAAAGTCCAACTGCTTAAATCCTACAATTTGCCTTTGGCCTTGTTTTTTTGTTTTCTGGAAGGGGAAAAGCAAGATCAAATATGTGAAGTTTCAGGCCTGGCCTTCAGACACGCTAATGAAATTTACCCTAAAATTTTCTTAGTAGACCAATTCTTAAGCATTTCCTTGCCCAGCCATTTCCCTCATCACACAATACTGCTACAACAAACAGTTCTGCAGATATTTCCAATGGTGTACACATCCCTCCATGCCTGCATGTAACTGCTACACAATAAGTCAATCTCCTGGCCCCAGGCATGTTGTTACTTCAGCATATTTCCTGAAATCTTATCTTCTAGTACAAGGAAATGGCAGAGAAGGCCATATTGCCACTTGTATCGTAGGAGAGTGAAAAGATGCACACCCAATTACCACAAGCATTTCGAGTAAAGCTTAGAGATACGCAGCAGGTTCTTAACTGCAAATGATATGATAGGTAGTTTCTCCTCCCTAGTTTTCTGCCACATCCAAGAGATTAATACTTACATGAATCATCCATAATGACTAGCATAATTTAGGGAAGTGAATGAGATTTTCTGCATTATTTATATTATGAACTCACAGGAATATGAATGGTGGCTTATGTAAATTCAATCCATGTTTACAGTAGCAAAGTGCAGAAAAAGACCAGTAAGGGTTAAGCAGATATTTCCAGAGTTGGAGCTCTTTGTATCAACACTCTACTGCTTATTGCTTTAGTGCTGAGTGATATGAGTTACAGCCTATGATGTACATATGGGAAACTTTTATTGTTTTCCACATTTGAATGGAAAAATAATTATGTTGCTCACATCTTTCACATACTTAGAGCAAATGCATCACATTCTTTCTCAGGGTGTGTGTCTGAATTCTTATACTTAAGAAAAGAGAGCTGCCAAAGTTTTAACCTTCGAGTAATAAAGATTCTTTTCGTTTTCTTTTCTTTTTAATGCTTGATAATTCAACCTAAATGTCAGCATAGGCTTTAAAATAGAGCACATCTATTTGCTCATAATATTTAAGAAATACAATGTCATTATGCTGTTATCAGTGGTAAAACATGTCTAATCTTGATATAGCATCACCTTTAACAAATGCTTGTGGGAAAAAACTAGCGAATGCATAAAACATTTTATGTAGTTTTAAAATATACAATACATTAAAGTTTTAGTTGACTTATCTGAAAAGACATATTTTTGGCACATAAATAAAAAAAGGCAAGGGAAGAACTTGTCAGAAGGCAAATAAAGTATGTAAATTAAATCAAAGGTAAGGCAGCTACACTTTTTGTATAAATAACTGTGTTAACAGATTTTTATGCATATTACAATATATTCAGATGTATTACTTCTGTAGAAACAAATTCATCGCTTCTCTCCAAAAAAGAAAAAGAAAAGAAAAAAAAAAATGGATTAAAACAATTTATTTTATACAATTTGGATGGATGGGATAAGAAACGTAATAGCTATCTATGGAAAATAAATATAAAAATTATTCAGGCTCCATCTACTTTATGTTAGTAATGAGATGCACTTCATTCAAATTCCTTTCAATTGAAACAGTGCTGAGAAAGCAAGAACATGATTCTGTAGGAAATGATTTCTAATCTCCATGATAACATACCAATATAATACAATTATTTACAATTGACTAAGAGTTAATTCAAATAGTATAACATCTTTCTTGCAAAAATGTCAGCTTTTATTGATGAAACAAACTAAGAATAAAACATTTTTACTTGTAGTTTAACTGTGCTGTTCTTCATTCTGTTAACCAAAACAACACAGCAATACTGTAAACAAAAAAATAGCATCAAACTGGCTGTGTTTGCATGATTTTAGTAAGAGTCACAAGCAGTGAAGTGAAAAGCTTTGGGTTTCTTAGAACATTAAAAGTGGCATGAGAAAAATAATGTGGTTTTTCGTTTATTTTGGGGGTGCTTCTCTTAAGAAGATAATGAATGTGAATTCAGCCAGAAGTCATCACCAACATCACTGAGCAGAGATTTGGTATTGCTAGAAAAATAAATACAATCGTGCTCCCATTTTTATATTTTAAATGCCAAATGTCACTGGTTTTTTTTGGTTTTGTTCTGCCTTTTCGAGTATTAGAAGTGAGAAATAAATAGTTAACGTTCAATCCTCCTTTTGTCTATTGCATTTGTGGTCTACATGGCAGAACTCTTTCCACTGGTGTCTGAATGTCAGTTTAATCTCAGCCATTCTCTTGCCTTCAGACACTTCACCAGTTATGAGAATCCTGAATTTCTTTCAAAGAAGGAAAAGGGTTTTACTACTTCTCTGTCTCATGATCTGGGGGTGTTAGTCAAAATCTGCTCTTTCCAGGCACATTTTACGTTACCAAAAATAAAAGCATTTCCTTCTGCAGCTGCACAGGTTTTTGTGTGGCATTTTGAACTCCTCTGTCACCACTTTTGGATGTGCTTCCTCTGAGATTCTATAAGCAGTCACAAGTGACACCAGCAAAGCCTCCCCTATACACAAGCCTTGCACTTATCCTGCCCCTTCAAGGTGGAAGAATATATCAAGTCAGAAGTTTTATACCTAGATTATTTTGATGCAAAGGACTACACGAGTCATGAACACTGACAAAACAAGGCCATTGATGTACACTTTCCTATTGTGAAGATGGATTTTTTTTCTTTACCTCTCTGGCTCTGCAGCTGTTTGGAAAGATAAAGTTTAACTTTTGTTCTTATGACAAGGCAAGTAAAGACATAGCAGTGTGCCAAGACAAAAAACCACAACTAACTCAAGTTCATACAAAAAGCAGCTGCTTCATCCATTTCACGTGGGGTTACGCTGCTGAAGTCCAACTAATATTTGAAAGCATGAACAAGTATGTCCTTATAAACAAAATACAGCAACTCAGCCTTATCTCTTCACATGGGCTGACCCAACCAACTCAAATGCTGAGACAATAAAAGGAAACAGGTGGTTGAGAGAAATATCTTACATCCTCCAAAGCAGCTGCCCTACAAGAAATTCAATCTAGGTATCCTGAACAAACTGCCTTTTCATCAAAGATTACATACACCAGGGATGCACAGTATACCTATTTAGAACATATCTTGTATTGTACTTTCTACCACCAACTGGTTCCCTTTGATTGGCATAGTTTTGGCAGATAATAATATTTGTATTTTTAAAAACAGTATTTAATTTGTTTACAACAGGTGCTTATGCTCCATTTGCACAGAAGAGCCGTTGTTCCCCAAGGCCCAGGGATATGACTGTGTGTCTCACATTACTGCTTTTCTCCTAAGAGCACAGCAGCCATTAAAATGCCCCAAGGAAGCAGCAGGAATGAATGAAATGACCTCCCATGTTTCAGCAGTCTGCGCTATTTGAAGTGTAGAGCACAGAAATACTGCAGTAGGTTGGAGCTCGTGAGAAAGGATATGTGCAGGTGATGAGTGACAGGGCATGCCACTTGGATAAGGAGAAGCCTGTGCCATGAAACACTGTGCTGGCATTTTACTGGGACATAATAAAGTTAGCAGCCTTGAAGGCAGAATGGGAACTGATACACAGGCAAGGAGTGGCTCCAAATATTGTGTTTAAAAGTTGAAATCTTTATTAAGAAGAAAAATAATAATTCCTCCTAAGCACCACAAAGAATCCACAAGGCTGTGATCTCGTTGAAACAGTTACTTATAATATTAACTATAAAACAACATGGACTTTTACTTTGGTCCTGAAACATGCATATTAATCTAAATCTGCCCTGAAAAGCATGAAGAACTGACATTTAGATATGGATAGATACACCGCAGACATGTATCTTTGCCTAATGAACTCTCTACATTCTTTTTTATATTATCAATAATATACTTTCATTTTCTGTTAAATAGCACAACGTATGTGAAATACAAACCCATAAATCTAACTATGTTTCTTTACAGTTCTACAGAGCTCACAATGTATAATACATGAGGAAAAAAAAATGTATAAAGGGTTACAAATTGTGAAGTCATTACAAATCCATTGTTATTTAAGGAAAGTTGTGATACGTAATGCTGGGATACGAGTACCTTCAGAACTGCTGCCTCAAGGTGGAACAGCACCACACAGAAAGGCTCATGGACAGGTAACTAAGGATGGATGGGTTTCAAAGAAGATCAGAAGACTCTACCCCCTAGGACATTAAACCTATGACACATGACATTGGTATGGCCTCCATCCCACTCTCACCATGCAGTGACTGAAGAAAAGTCCCTTTTATTATCTATCCTCTGGGAAAGGGGAAAGCGAGCAATAAACTAAAGGGAGATTCTCAACAATGGAAGTTTCACGTGGGTTATCACTTGTCCCGAAATCTAGCAGCCTATCCAGGCTTTACATACATAAGGGATGTCAGTGCATGTGGAGCTGGAACGATGACTATTTTGTGTGGGGGGAAAAGCAAAACCAAACAACATATCTGGCATCATATTTACAGTTTGATTTGAGAGTCTCTTGAAAACTCGGGTTTCTTCAACATCCTATACACACATCTAAAGAGAAAATATAATTATTGTGATAACAAAATATCTGAATTTTTGAAAATAACTACTGATCGTAGACAGCAGCTCTTAGCTGCAGCTGTTTCCATCATGACATTAATTCCTCATTCATTTGAACAGGGCTTAATGGCGCTGTCATAATAATCTTATTGTGACACCAATGGAAGTTCATGGAGACAATGCAACAGTGTTAAGATTAAATAAATTGATGTCCCTACTGTGATACGTTTAGCAACGTATTCTGAAATTCCTATATTTGGGGAGCTTAATTATATAGAATTTATTAGTCTGACATATTAACCTCATTTTTATGGCTTCCTCGAAAGCTTGCAGATTTAATTAAATAATTCTCCATAGCTGCACAAGCTATTGACTTCTCTTGAATGTATTCATGAGTCTTCTCATTTCTACAGAAACTGTAATGTCAGGCTGTGACGGCAAAGTATTTTTGGCGTGTCATTGCCCTATTACAAATCTAGAAGTCCAGCTGGCTTTGTTTTTTGCCTATATTACATTTGCAAAAACCTTACACTTTATGGATGATTAACGAACCACTGTACAGATGGATGCACAAACACCAAATTCGTGGGTTGTTTTTTTTTTGAGCAGAAAGACCTAAGTGTATAGCAATAGGTGGAAGAGAACTTTCTGAAATCTGAGAAACCATGTCAAATAAAAAAGAAACACGCAGACAGATTTTTGGAACTGACCACGGTACACATTATAAAAAGATACAAATCAACCCTCAAAAACTTTCGGCTGCAGAATTAATGAGTATTGTTTCCACTGTCAAAAATGTAATCCCATCCTGATTTTATTTCACATCTCCATGCAAGCCTTATAATGAAAATAATATCAGATAATGTTACTTCGGTCTGTGGAAATTATTTTACAGTCAGTATCTACCTGGGGGCGAATTGTGCACTTCATTTGTAAAATTAATAAGTTTTAACAAGTGTCAAGGCAGGAACAAAGCGTTCCCAAGCCCTGCTCCTGTACATAACCCCAGGTACCCGCCCTCCTGAAATCAGAGGTATCACAGCACTTGACGAGCACTGCAATATTCCCTGTCAATTTTACATTCTGTTTGGCAGCAGTGGAAACTTGACAGGCATCAGCACAGTGATTGGCAGCACCATGACTGATAATGCGAGTCACAGCAATTGGCAACAGCACCACGATCCCCCTCTCGGAGTCCAGAATTTACTTATAAGCTTACAGGTGACCTTTGATGACACAAGCTGGAAGGTCATGGAAAGGAGAAGACTTTATTAATAAAGCCCCTTCAGATTATTGTTGGTTTTTACCTTATTAGACACTGAACTAAAGCAGCTATGATCTGGGATATACACAATACCCACGGTCCCACAGGGTGTTCTTCCCCAGATCTAGGAGTAATAGCTCTTCCATGCTGTTTGACAGAATATTTGTGTCCTGTTTTTGTATTTACATCTTTTCTCTCTCCAACTGTAATTAAATACAATGAAGCTCTATTCTCTATTAGGAAATTGTCATGAATATTAAAAAGTTAACGCATTTATTGAGATCTGAAAAATAAACCTTACATTCTTTCATCATTTGATGTCTATCCAGGCTCAGATAAGCACCTACCATTAGATTTTCACGTGATCACAGGATGTTTTTATCCGAGTACTCAGCCATGAATCTGTTCCAAAATCTCCCCAAAATGTACAATTTGGTATCAAAAATTCAATAACTCAGCCCTTATGCTAAACATTTCCATACTAAAACAGAGAAGAAAAGAAACCTTACAAGAGGAGCGAGGAAAGAGGAACAAATTTGGCTTCATTTGAACACAACGTAGTTGCAGGAAGGCTTAGACTTCTCTCCTTTACCATAACCCTTCCGTTCCTAATGCTCCAGCAGTCCATCCCTCGCTTCAATGACTTCTCAGCTACACTTAACATAGATATGAAAAACACATTAAAAAAAAATTCTCATTCTCATATTATATTTTGTTTATATTTTATAACCTACGTATTCCTAAATTAAGATTTTACGTACAGGAGAACTTTACAAAGGTGTTATAGAACACACTACTTCAGTAGAGAGAGAGATTTTGTTCACTGGAAGGAAGAATTAAATATGGAGTAATAATAGGACTCAGTAAAGCATGCTTTGCCTCGCTGTCCTGCTATGTCAGCACTCTCTGACATACCCAGAAACCAGAGATTTGTGGATGAATGTCATCTAATGCTATTTTTCAAGCTCCCAAAGCTTTCTCTCTTCACTGTGCTTGTCACCAAGTGGGACCCTTGTTTGAGATGACAGTAGATTTGAATAAAGGCATTTGATATTTCTAGGTATCAATTCCTTACTTTCTTACTAAATATTTTCTCTGTTTTTCCTATTACACTGAAATTAAAACAAGGTCTAATATCTCCACATTCAAGTTCATCACAGTTAGTTGGACCTGAAAGGAATTCCTTATGATTTTTCCCTAACAGCTCTTACTTGGCTCTCTATAAATTGGATTAGGCACGTACTGCAGCACCTAGGCAAATAAGTGAAGAATAGCTTATTTTGAAGCCTGACCACTGCACGCCCTTTATGCTGTTCTTCAGTCAAGGTTTATACCCCCTAAACTGCTGTGGTGCACGTTGCAACCCACAAAGATTTAAAATTCATCAAACAGACAAAGTGTACGTTTAATACTCACATGAGGGAATACAGAATGCCTTTCAATACATCAAACTCCTAAACCTTTTACATCTTTCATTTTTAAGCTACATGGATTTTGATTTGTACAATTTGAAAAATATTCTGAAGCCCAGTCAATCTAACACTAAAAAGCACTGTTGCACAGTAAGAAATCGAGAAATACAATTCAGCAAACCCGGTATAGTTGGTCCCTAGGGAAGTTTTCTTCCAATTCTGTTTGTCATAGCCCAGATCCATCATGTCATGCTAGCCTAACTTACTACTACTGTCTTTTTTCCCTGTTTTTTTCCCCCTCTTTCTTTTTTACCCTTTTTCTGGCACACTCCAACTATTTTCTGTTAAACTAGTGCTGTCACAAGAAAACATATAAAAATGCTCTTTTGCAAACATACTGTTTGGTCTCTACTCAACTCTCCAGAGCCACGGATTTCTCTCACTGTCTTTATCAGGGGTGAATGTTGACAGATCACTGAACCTTACTGTCAGTGGTGACAGGCTTAAAGCTGTTTTGTGCAAGGTGGAGAGAAAAAAAGAAAAACAACAAAAAAGGTTTCTGTGCCTTGCATCTAGAAGGTCCCTGATTTAACAACAAAGGCTTATGTTCAAAGATGATTAGCTTAAAGGCATTTCAGAGAGTTGTGATTGTAGCAGCAGTTGGGTGTCTTGCTACTGGGTGAAATATGTATTCCCCTGAGAACAAAGGCAGCAGCAATCCTATTCTGCTGAGATGGCAACTTTAATAATTCCACGTATTTATCAGTATTGTGTCAAGATTTAAGGATTTTGCCCTTCAGGTGAAGTTGGAGGTAGATGGAATGGTTACGGTGCTGAGCAATCCCACTAAGATATACACGGAAAATGTCCCATAATGTCCTGGGGGACAGATAGAAAAGATTCCTAAGGGTCTGAATACACATAACATAGATAAATGTCTTTGAGGTTTGTGGAAAGAAAGTTGAGTTTTTTACATTGGGCTTTAGCCTATGTATAAAGTAATGAAAGTAGGGATCAGGTGTTTTTCCCCTGTATAGGGAACCATTAAAAAGTATAATATAAAATATCCAGTCTTATTTTCAATCAGAAGTTAGAGTAGAAAAAAAGAAGTAAAAATATGTTTTAACATCTCAAATACACTGAAAATAATAAAGTCATACTGTTGGATCATTTATAAAAGATGCAGCTTGAAACAAACAGTATGATTTACTGAAAAAAAATAACTGGAGAGATTAATGCAGCTGGTTCTGGCATGGGTAGGGCTCGGCTGAGCACAGTCATTACACACAGACTCATGCTGAAGGATAACACCTCTTTGCCTTTGGATGCATAAATGTTTTCTATGATCTTTCTGTATTTCACTGTGTTCGGTGACACCAGGACAGATATCACTGTCCTACAGCAATAATGACCAACAGGGAGAAACTATTAATTTGGTGAGGAGCACATATATATATATCTCTCTTCGTGGGCCTTCAAAGAGATGTAGGGGACTTTCAGAAGGAAATGTCTCCTAATTAATGATAGTTCAGAGCCTTATGAAGTGTGAAAGACTGTCTGGAGGAATGTGTATCGTAAGCATCATTCCAAAGGGCCTAATACTGCAGTGCTAGAAAGCAATAAAAGTGTAGCACTAACACGCAAGACAGGAGAGGAGGTATCTGGAGGAAATCTGAGATTAATTTTAAAGTATTTGAACGTCCTAAAGATGTCACTTTGAATCATTATTAGATCACAGTATGCCTTCCTCTTTCAAAGCTCAACATGCTGAAAACTTGGAATTTCAAGAGAAATATATATATATATATGCATTTTCTTCAATATGTTTACTCTATTAAAGTCAGCGAGTTCATGTCTCATTAATGAAGACCTCATGATTGCCCCAGGATTTGCCATAGCATTGCTGGTTATAGTTTCCTTTCCCTGACCTTGCACTGCTGTATTAGTAGGCTGGCGACATCAGTCACCAACGTAAACGGCAGACCATATTAGACACAATTTTCACCAGCATTTGGGAAACATCAGCTTATCCCTCAGCTTTGCCTGGCAGAACTGTATCCAGTTTCTTTGTCCTTGGGACAGGTCCTGCTACCAGCAGCATGGCTGAGTGCTGGGAGAGACCATGCACCCCTGCAATTTATCAGCAGGCTGATTTTCTACTCACGTTCCATGAACAAAAACTCCCTGATCTTTATCAGGCCTAAAAAGACTTCTGCTTTCATTTTATACAAGGTTCACTGATGGTTAACCCAGAAAACAGTGGTAAGATCCAGAGCAATCAGTTGCAAGCCAAACTTGTTTTTTGCTTTATTTTACAGCATGGGGTTCTGGCAACTGTGGGTGCTTCATCTTTGCCAGAATTTAACTACACATTTTCAAATTACTGGCCCTTTGTAATTCAAAAGATATCTGCTTTCGACAGATATTTTTCCCTCCTGAACAGATTCATTATTGAAGTCAAAGCTTTACCCAGAGCCTGCACGGTGATGACACAGGTGTGGGATTACTGAGGGGCTGCAGCCTTGCTCCACAGGGCTCCCATGTGCCAGGCCTGTGCCACACACAACCCTCACCTCTCCTCCTTCCTCCCATTCATAACACAGCTGCTCCGGTCCCTGGATTACAAATGAGTTGCTTTCATTTTTTAATTCAGAGCTGCCATAAGGTGAATGGTGCTGGCCAGGGTGTAGCCAATGGCAGGTGGGCTGTGCTGAGTATGAGATAGTTCAAAGCGAACAGAGGGCAATTCATTTTTAGGGTGGGAATACCTGCAAATTCCTTCATCCAGTCAGATGGAGACCCCCAAGCTATCAAGCAGTCTAGATTTCTAAGCTTACTGTGCAGCAGCTGAGGAACACCAGTTGGAAGCTAATTAGGAACAGCTCAGCCTGTGCTGCGTTCAAGTTTTAAGACCAAGGTACACTACTCCCACAGAAAAGCTCTACCTGTAGAGCGTATGATTTGAGCCCAAATCTGAGCCAGGCTTTCTTTCTCCATCCATGATCCCTTTGGTGTGTTGGCACATATGGGTGCTCTCTGGTGGGATGGCAAGCACTGGTGCTCTGCCATTCTGCAGTGCAACTGCTATGCTTCTATCCAAGGACCAGCAATCTTGTTTTCTTAAAAGCCTTTTCAAATGATATGTGCACATGGCATCTGTTTGCAATGTATATTTGCCATTAGTGTTTTTAAGTAGGAATGGCGGGGTCCGTATGGCACAGAACATAAGGATTGCCATGGTAATTAGTCATTATTTGGACTAGCAGAGTAACCGCACTCAAAGACTCTTAACTCACTCCTGTCCTAATGCATCCGACATGTATTTTCTTTGTTTCTGCCCTTCATCTAAACCATTTTTACTCTGAAATACTATTGATACTTATCATTAGCCTTAATCCATACAGAAAAATGAAGTAAAACATTCCCAGGAAAGTCTGACTTAAATTGAGGGCTCCGTTTTTTATCATTACAGACCACCTCTAAATCATCCCAAGTTAAAGCAATCGAAGTGAGAAAAAGTAACACCTCCATAACCAAGCACATACATATCTCCATTTGATGTGCACTATTAACATAAACACTATTCACCTGCAGCTTTTGTTCACAAAATATATGTTTACTCTGCATGTATTCACAGAAACATATTTCAGAAAGCCAGATATCTTTTCATTCTTGAGCAGGCAGCAGGTGTTCCCATCCACACCCAGGGCTGCACAGTGTTTGTGTTACAAAGGCAGCAGCACTGGTAGCTCAGTACTCGCATCTGGCTCAGAAATATCGTGCTGAGCAGGGCTGTGATGGGAGTAAATACACATCAGAAAGGAACAGTATTATGTTGTTAGCTGTTCTTTTTCCTCCAGCCACTGGTATGTACCTAGGATACATAATTCCTGCAAAGTTGCACATGGTAAAAGTGCAATGGAAACTCCAAGTGAGAACAATTCCACATAAGAAACTGGAGATGGGCAAACCTAATGCCCCAGGCCGTTCCCAAGCACAGCCTTAGGATGGAAAACCATAGAAATCCTCTCTCATACTACAAGAGAGAGTTCCTAACATCTCATTCCAGCAAAAGGAAAGGCTCAGAGTCCTCATTCACAGCATTTCATCTAGATTAAAAAAAGAGAAAGAAAAAAAGAAGAGGGTGGGTAGATTCAAGAGGGACAGACACTAGATGAAGTTCTCTGTTCCTATTATCTAGCAAGCCAGTCACTTTTTCCCCCTTAGTAAAGGTATAACAGTGGAAAATTTCCTCTGTGTTTCCTACTGCTCTGTTTGGTCAAGGACTTCCAGTCTCCCTCCTGCATGGGAATCAGGACAGACAGACAGACAGGGTCACAGGAGACAGTTTGCAAGACAACCCCCCAAGCCATACAACTCCACTGATGAGCATGGCAGGCTCTTCGAGGAGCACAAAGTCTATCCTTTGAGGCTTTGAAGTCTGGAGAAGAGCAAAATGGTTTTTGATGCTTAGTAATGCTAAGTGGGCAGGTGGGAGCCAGATGCTGAACAACAACTTCAGATGTGAAGCTGGTGCCCCAGCGTTCAGTCTGGACTTGTCTGTAGACATCAAAAATACTGAAACGTTGAGAAGAAAAATTAGGATCCGATCCTGAAAGTGTGCTACTAAGTAGCAGACTATTTTATACTGGTTGCCATATTGACTCGTCTAGAGCATTTGGGTAAAATTTGTACATTCGTATATTTTATGTTGGATTATCATTTCTTACAGCTTCCACATGTTCTTTCATCAGGAAAAGATCAAATGGTAAATCCTATTTTTAAACTGCCTTTATGCAACTGAACTGAAAATATTAGTTTATCTTGTGCTATTCTGTCAAGCTATATTATACTGATTAAGTTTTTAAAATATTATTGATGTAGATGGAGTATACATAACCTGTGTTTGTACTCTATTTCATCTGCTTACATCTTGAATCTTGGCAAATTTCGAGTTTTTGACCATACTCTCGTGAAGGATCAGAATGTCACATCCCTTTAATCAATATCTTGAAAGGCTAATTTGAGTGAGTAATTGCATTCCAGTTCAGAAGAATATTAAAATAACTAGTTTATGTGAATACATCCATCCTAATGGAAACATACATTCCAGAAGAGTTGGAAGAATTAGCTTAATATCTCTGCTGTAGAAAATTCAATGACTTGAGCTTTCAGGCAGGGCTACACAGGCAGACTGAAAACATTTTGGCTCGCCTGGGTTTGCATCCACTGTATCTGCTTCCAATCTCAAATTCCAATAAATGAACAACAAAGAAATCAAAAGGAAACTGCGTGGCTCGCCAGCTTGAACCTTGCTTGCAGAGAAACCAGACAAAACCACACAGTGTGAGGAAACAAACATAAAAACACAGCGTAATATGTTTTCTATTGTTTCTGCCAAAAAACATCAATTGGTTCAGATCCACACAAAATCTGCCTTCTTCTGCTTAAATTTACCCCAAGCTGGCTGAAGGACTGGTGAGATTTAGTGAACTTTGAAGTGAATGAGGCCAAGTACTGACTTAACCTTCGTTCTGTTTCGCTGTGAAAACACCACACACAGCCATCCCTCAAAATCAAAGAGAGAAATTCCTAGACAATTAAAACAAGTCCTTGTGCTTACTTTGCCTTTATATAATGCCTGTTATTTCCACGCATAGCTGGAAGAAAATTGGAAGCTTCCATCCTAACTAGTAGCTAGAAATGTATTAATAATTGTACAACAGCAAGAGTGTGCATGAAACAGTGCAATCCTCAAGGGTTTATGTCTTAAGACTGGTTTTAACCTGGCAGAATAAGCAGTACAGGAGGAAGCCTAATGGTAACAGAAATGTCTGGCCTATACAACTTGCAGCTATGGACTGTCATTGAGAGCATATTTCACTCTGCATCAGAAGAACACTTCTCAACACACGTCATAGAAAGCTTACATTCTTTTAAAATATATTGGTTCAACAAAACACTAGTTTTAGAGGAAGTTCTGGATGAATGTCAGCTCCAGGCCTTCATTCATGGACTGCCTCTTTGTAAAGACCTACAGACAATATGCACTCATGCAGGTACTGCCTCTGCCATCTGAGGGAAGGATATCAAGACATCTTTATGCTGCTGATGCTAAGTTGGCATCAGTGCCTGGAGATGTCATTAGACAGAAAGAAGCGTTACCCTCACATATCTACAACCATACACATCCAGATGCATTTGTTTCTTACTCATGGCTCAATATTAATAGTTGAGCTTGATGACTAACCTGACCATATCATACAGAAGAAAGTCTGCATTTGCTTAGGCTTTTTATGTTAGGCTTCCATACAGACTGGAGAAAAGAGAAGTGGTAAGTAAAGAGCACTGCCCTATTCAAAGTCAAATATTGTTACAGATGGGAACAGAAGGACTTATTGCTGCAGGACAGTGATGTTACAGTGCACATCTGGAGCACGCTGTCTACATGCAGACTGGCAATGGTAACTGAATGCATCAGATGCCATTAGTCCGAAAATGTGTTAGCAGAAAGAAATTATGATAAGTGCACAAAATGGTCAGATGTAAGGAAAGGCACCATTTGTAGATTTGTTAGTCAATTAGGCTTCATTTCAAGTGAATCCCCCAAGGCTTCCTGGGGTAGGAACAATTATTTTCCCTTCATTTCACCTAGGTTTGCTACAACTCTGACTGCAGATTTCTGTACAACCTCAGTATTTTTATCTTCAGAGCCACCGTCACTCAAAACATCAGCTATGCTTTGATCTCTCTATTTCTTACTAGACAACCGCCTATTATCTAAATACAGATATGACACAGAAGCAGAAAAACAGCAGTGTAAAAAATGATCAACTTTTGTATTGCAGCTGTTTTCAACCTTCCATTAATGTTATGAATTAAACCAAGCGTCCAATTTTGGCCAGTATCAAAATTTTGCTAACAAACAGCATAAATTGCTCACAGTAACTATGAGTTCCATCTTAGGCGATGTACAACCTTAACTTCTTACTCTCATATTGAATTTGGGGTTGCCAGTATTTGAGGGGAAAAAAAAAACCCACGTCTATTCAGCAATCAAATCTTTGTTTAGAAAGAAAAGGCACTTGTGCAAAACTCAATCATTTTTATGCTACAGGTTTCACCTAGCATTCAAAACATTTCCTTCCCTGAAGAGTACGGTGAACACAACAACACTACACTGCAACTACCAAATAAACCAGGTGGCTTGCATTATAGATCATAAACTGAAATTAGTTGGCATCATTCAATTAAGCTGATCTAAAATACAAAATCAATTCATAGCTATATAAGTCTGTTTGCTATGTGAAAGAAGACTGAGGAAGTTGAAAGTTTCACTTGTGTAAAGTAAGAAAGTAGGAGATCATACAAGAATGGTGGTATAATAGATAACCAAAGGTTATCTATAGGAGAAACTCACCAATTCTGAGGCCTTCAATCTAGATGGAAAATGTTGAGGCTGGTCACCTGAACCCCACAAAGGAGCAATCCCCAAAAAGAGATGCTGTTGTTGTGGTGGTCAGCCCTTAAATGAAGTCTAGGAGAGGTGGAATCACCTTCACCTGTGCGCCCACAGCTGACCCCATAATTGCCTCAGCTGGTTAATCAGAGGTTCAGGCTGTGATTAACAGTTTCTTATACACACTTGTAATGCACAGAGCAACTCCACTCTGAATTTCAGTAAAAATACTTCAGATTGAAGTAAGTTACATATTTACTAGAAAGATCTTCAAAAATCTTTTTTAAAAGTAAAACGTGTGCTTAACTTTTCTGACATTTACAAAAGTAATTAATTAATATGATTAAGCAAATTAGACTGAGCCAAAGTCTGACTGATTGTAAAGCATGCTGCAAGAGCCACCTGTTTGCTAGAAAGATTAGATGCTATGGTGCTGGCAGCTAGAAAAAAAGAAAGAAAAAGAAAAAAGAAGGATATGATAGAAAAGCATCTATATATACTGATCTTTGTGATCTTTATTTTATAATACATACCAAGAGCCAACACATCCAGCTCTGAAGGACATAGAGAAGAGCAGTACTGGTAATGCAGCATACAGCACAGACAAGTTACTGAATCACTAACTCAGGATAGCACATGAAATTAGTACTTAATTGACTTATATTGGTAGTATTTGATGTTCAGGTTCATATTGACCCGTTGACTGTCCTGACAAAAGTGCTATCCATACAGAATTTAGGTGAGATGAACTTAACTACAAGACTATCGCCCATCCAGATTTCAGAGTGGAACTGTTCTTTCCAGGCTCCAAACTAAACTAAACCACTTCAGCTGCAACCAGGCCACATGCAATCACATCAATCCCATTAACTTTATTATCACAGAGTTGATGTCTTCAGGCTAACTCTATGCCCTAGTGATTAGCTTGGTCTAGAACAATGCCTTGAACATTAGGTCACCATAACTAAAAAACCAGCACAGTAATAACTAATTTTGCAAATTACAAATCCCACAAAGAAAAAAAGCTAACAAATGGGCATCTTGGTGAAAAGAAAATGCTGGATATAAAAAGTAACAGAACTGGCTTCTATCTAGGTAAACTCAATTAGGAGCAGATATATAGACTTCTTTAGAAGCAGTTTCAGTCATGCTCAGCCCTGCTGCTTGTTTCATACTTCTGCCTTAAAGATTAACTAAACACAATATTAAAGATGCAAAAAAAACTGTGATTTGAAAGTTCTGACATAAACAGACCCTGAAAAGGAAGCAAACAGAACGCACATTGACTATGCCATTTGTGAGCCAGTAGATCTAATGGTTCACTTACTTTACAACCTGCTTTGGAATAATTTGGCACATCTCTAATTTTAACAAGCTTCAGTGGGATTAGATAAAATGCAGACTTTGTTTACATCAATTAACACTCAAAGAAGTACAAAAGAACTTGTTAACTGCATTTATGAACAAAAAGTAACAAAGTGAGTGTCTGTCCAACCGAAGTTACTGTCTGACTTACTCAGATTGGCACAGTTGTCTCTAGAAGACAAAACCAAAAAGCCAGCAACTAAACATTACTTTCAAAGAGGGCAGATGTGTATTTTTAATCACACTGGCAGATATAATCTACATTTACAATGACAGCATTATCAGTTTTACATACATCAAATTCATAAAAAGGACTGTTTTCCTCTATTTGCCACGTACATATTCATTGAGTTAAGCAGAAAACCAAAGCCATGGAGACTGAGCTAACAAACATGTTGACCATTGTTGTTATTATTATTTCTATTTCCAATTATTTTAACTTGACTGATAATAAGCACAATCTTCTCTGTACGCTACAGAGATGGAAAGAAAACGTGGATGACTTCAAACTCATCCTAGTACACTAACCATCCCCAGAGATAATAAATGGATACATCGCATTTTACTTCACCATAAAAGGTTTGCAGATAGTAAGTGAATGAAAAAATACAGAGAGGCAAAGAAATAGCTCTTTTATTAAAGAGTAAAGGCTCAGCAGGAACGGACACGGTCCTCTAAACTGAAGGAAAACAGGCTATGATAAGAAGTAAATAATAGTTTTATGCATCGTTATGGCACTACTGCTCTTACTTTTACAAGCAAGGGTCATGAATACCACGCACACCAGCAAGCCCATTGGGAATCTTGTTCTAGTGTTGAGTAAAATAAACAAGTTACTGCAGTCGTGACAGTCCAAGAAATCTACTATGCACACACTTCATATTCAAGTCATTGTGTTCATAGAGACTACTTGATATAGTACATAAATACTGACATTGATATTTAAATGAATCAGAGACTAAAAGGATGAGTTTTTACTTGTGTGATTGCAGAATTACAGCACTGGTCCCAATTTAGGGGAGCATTTAAGTATTGCAAGACTTCATCACATAGTTTAAATGCCCGTATCATCAGTGATGGTTTAGCATATTAAATAAACTTGCAATGATTTCAGCTTCATAAATAATCTTTTATATGTGCACCTATGTTATCTCTGTCCATGTCCTCAGGCAGCCTGTTGGCTTTCCATGCAAACCCAAGCTGTGCTAAGGAGTCCCTGTGTTGAGTTGAGGGGCGCCACGAGAAGCTGAGGTTATGTGAATGTGGCTGCAAGACTTCTGCATCGTAACTGGTTCCTTCTGCTGAAGGATTTGCCTTCAATACCAGAGTTAACCTACTTCTTGTCTAAGAGAACAAATCTTTGTCACCAGCCATGAAAGAAGCATGACAAATTTGCACCTCAGTTATGGTCCAGTGTTCTCAGCAAGAACCTCATCTTGCCCAACTGCCTCTGAACTGCACATTTAAGCAGCCAGTAACACATAGGTTAATGCTTCCTGCAAGAAATCGGACTCCAAACTTCTATTTAAACAAGACAGACTATTAACACAAAAATATTACAGCACGTATAGATAAATTCCTGGTAGATATTCAAATCTTGGACAATCTAATAGCAGCTTTCACTGACTGCACGCTACACAACAATTTAGTTTGTTTTCCATTAGCAAACACCTCAAATTACATGAAAGGGAGAAAAAGTTCCCTAGCTGCGAGCATTAAATATTTATCAGCCTTATGTCTGCTCAGTCACCACTCCTCAAAAAAGTCCATTAATTAAATACTTCAGAAACGATTAAAACACTTCTTTAGAACTTATTGGCACCTGTTAATTCACTGACCCTATGAGGCTCTGGCAGTAAATGTCTCGTTTGATTGCTTCTGTTACCACTAAGTCAGCAGCCTGAAGACAAAGGAGACATGATGCAACTTCATGTACCACAACACTGCCTTAAAACACAAAAGCCGGTATCAAGAGGCATAGAAAAAGAACATTTATGTAGACAGGGCAGCACAAATAATCTATTTAACCTAATCTTTTAATTACAGGAAACATCTCGTAGCAAGACATACAAGAGCAATGAAATGACCCAGAGCTAGAAATCAAGATGATATATTTGTGCATGTGAAAGTAACACAAGCAGAATTCATAAAAGAAAACCTCCTTGGGCATTATTATCTTTCCATCAGGATATACTGTCATCACATTGAGAACAGGAGAAAAATGACTTAAAATATGGTATTAAAATACAAAAATGTAAAACAGAGTGCAACAGAAAACAAAACAAGACGAGAGAAAGGCAAAATTAGAAGGAAAAAATGCAGGTGAAGAGAAATCCAGGTTGGAATTTTAAAAATAATAACAATAATGACAAAAAGGAGCATCTGAAGAGGGGAGGAGTGTGTGGGGGGGAACAGCAAAGAGTCAGTCCCTAATAGCCTGACATAGCACAGCACCTACTCTGAAAATCCTGCAATGATTTCAGTGTCATTATCTACTCAATTAAGCACTATTCAGCAGAGAAGGAGGGGGTAAATATCTGGCCCTGCTTGGGCAGTATGCAAATCCTCTCCCACTCCTTTGCAAGCTTTAAGGATTGCTGGCAGAGAGTCCCCTGAAGAGTTCTGGCAATGCCACACTCTGCGGTGGGAAAGAAGCATCTTGCAAAGAACCCCTGAGATCCTCCTACCCTCTGAAATCTGCGCAAGTGGAGAAGTGTTGCCTGGAAGGGGGAGCGAGACGGAGTGTGTGTGTAGGAGAGAGAATGGAAATAAGACTCGTAATTATTAATGATTCCTGATATGCCAGGATATGGAGATAATAATTGATACCTAAAATAATAAATAAATAACTAAATGAGCAGGGGAAAAAAAGACAAAAAAAAATGGGGGGGAAAATTGTACACCTCATTTACAGCTACATACTTGTTTTTTCTGTTCTCGTTTATGATATTCTGACCCACCATTCCAATCCTTTAACTTGCTATTTCTCAGTTATTACTTAATATCTGAAAAAATTGGCTTCCCTTCCTTTGATCTTCTATGACATTGTTCCTACACTCAGTACAGTTCTTCTCTCCCACATTTACTTTCCCCATTTCTTTGTTAACATTCAATTTTACCATGTTTTTCACTCTTTCCTACTCGAGTAAAGTCTATTTTATGTTCCAATACACATTAGTCTGTCTTACTCCTTACTTTGCACTTTTTTTTTCTGATCACATAAATTACTTGTTACCAGAACGGCCATGAAAACTAGAAGAAAACGTATGCTGAAAATAGTGATGAAAAGGTTCCTTTGCATTCCAGCTGCAGCTTTAGCCATAGCACAATGTCATTGTTTAACAGAAGAACTTCCATTTCCAAACCTGGGAATTCCCATCAGTCTGCCTGACAGAATTTTCCAGCTCTTTTTCAGGTGTGCATTTATCAAATGCCTCTACAGAATTTCCCAGGAGTAACAGCTTGATTTGAGGGACTGTTATTCAAGAGCCTTAGTTACAAAAAAAAAAAACGCCATTTGAAACAGAAGAATCAAAACTGATTATTTACATTCCGTATATCAAAACAAATCTATAACCAATGCGTTTCAAAATATTGCTATAATTATATCCTGCAGGCTGATAAATTGCTGGACATCCCTTCCTTGCACACTTGTTGGCAATCCTCTGAACACTAAACAAAATGTTTATTTAATTTTAGATCGTGAATGTAATTATTAAAAGTGTGATTCCAAATCCAAGTCATTAAAAATAAAGATGGGAAGAAAAAAAGAAATAAGAAAAAAAATAGAAAAAGAAAAAAGAAAAAAAGGTGTGTATTTCAGCTCCATTTCAGTGTTTTCTTGGCCCTAAGGAAGAGGTGACAGAAGCACATTACCCTGGGTGTAAGTGACAGCCCTAAACGAGGGCAGAACCAGTCCCTATAGGAATAAAGCAGCCGGAGGCTGGTGACAGAACTGGAGGTCAATGTTGAGACTACTGTGCCACCCTGGGGCAATAAAGTGCAGGAAATTTCTTCCAGCAGTCACAATGCCTTTCTCCAAAGCTCATTACAATGAGAGAGGTGTAAGCCTGCACTTCCCTCAGGTTGACTTACTCCAATGGGCAGGAGTGCATTTATAACCTGTGCATCACAACCTTGCTTTCTGCAGTCACTCCCATAATAAAAGCCAATGGTTATTATAAGCTGTTGAGAGTCAAAATAAGGTATCCAAAACATGGAGAAAGAAACAGCATGGCTCTGACTCCCATTTTCACACCCAAGAGTTTCCACACGCAGCTCCTAAACACTCAACTTGGGCTGTGCTAGACACGGACAACCCTGCACAGGCTTTGCTCTATCTGCTCAAAAACACAAGAGCATGGTCCTGCTTAGACCTGCCCCTGGACTAAATATGGACAATCTGATTGAAGTATTTCAGCTGGTGGCCCAGTACCATGACAAAATATTGGGTTGGGACTAGACACGGTTAAAATGATTAAAAGACAGTCTAAAAGATAATCAGTTCATCCTACATTGATGCAGGTACTGCAGTGTGGGGTATTAAAACTGAGAAATATGAGCTATTCCAGTACCTCGCTCCATGCTTTGTGTCTCCTTTTAACTTTATCACATCTTAACAACATGCTTATTCCTAAATAAATTCAAGGGATCCAAGACATTCGTGGCACCGTAAGGCTCACGATTAAAAAAATACCCGATTTTCATTGTTTTTGAGCAGCAGAAGTGGTCAAAGCACAAATCTGCTTAGTCTGTCTGAGTGGTAACACATTATTTCAACAGTTCAGGTTAAAAACGTTTCACTGAACTATGCAGTATCAGTGCAATTCATCTCAGCCCATACCAGATGACACTTTCAATAGAATACGTAAAGTATGCCTCCACCTAGTGATGACTGTACAAATAATAGAAAATAATAATTCTCTTACTTTAGAGAATCTTAGCAATTAGATCCTACTTCCATAAATTAAAACATACTCCTACACAAATACTCACTTAAAAAACAGTGCGCTTGTCATTCTGAAGAATTAAGTTTCAAGTTCAGTGTGTAAAAGTTTACCTACAAAACGACTTAAGTGGTCCCTTGAATTCAAGTGTTAAAATTTTTAACAATAATGTATTTATAACAATCGTGATTATGAAAAGAAAATAAAAGAAGGGCAGGTTAATTGACGTGCTGTGGATTATAAGGGTTATCTGTTAAGTTAGATACTGTAGGTTTAAATGAAGTAGTAAGTAAATAATACCTTTGTAACCTTGTTTGCCAAATAAATATTTCCTGAGCTTCTCGGGTCACCCCGTATTAAAGATGCAGTTACAGGTGTAAATACATGGAATCCATAGGAATTTACTCACTCCAAAATGGAGATAAAGCAACACAAAGAAAAATAAATAAATAAATAAATAAAAGATAAAAAAAAAAGAAATCATCCCAGAATTCAAGCAGTTCAGCCCCTATACTTAGACTCAAGTTTTAACAACTCTGATAATACGTCTAAAAATACCCTGTAAGTGGGATCATTTGGAGGAGCATCTTTCAAATCAATGAACTCTAGGAGGTTTGAAAAGCGAGGGTTCCTCGTAGAAAACGCCCTTCAGGGTTTTCCTTTTCTCAGGTTGATGACTCTTGTATTACCATTACAAGAAGCATCACCATCCCATCAACGATCTGTGAATCACAAGCTAAGAATGACCGCCCTGCTGAAAACACAGAGGTGTATTTTGTAACAGAGAGGGCAGGTCGCTATTTGCATGTCTCCTATGGCACTCAAATTGCCTGCCACTGTCCATTTAATATCTTGAAACATCCCAAACCACCGTCATCCCAAAGAATGTCAGCCATACAAATCACTCCCACACAAAAATGTGAATCCCTATCATATCCTCTGGCATCCCTTTGCACACAAATGAGAGGTGCTGTCTTTCAGAGAGGACAGCCAAGGCTCGCCTGCCCAGCCAACTTGAAATATCTGCCTCACTCATTAAAGGGAAACACAAAAATGGAGTTAAGCGACTTAGCCAAGATTTTTTAAAATGTAGTGGCTGAATACAGAAATACCAGCACCAAACATGTAAACAAGTCAGATTTGATTATCTCTGAGTGAGTTCATTTAGGATTCATTTTTTTCCTCTTTGTTTTTCAAGAGTTTGATAAAATTAAGGGAACGTATGCAGTATTTGGGTACATATCAAGACTTTGTTTTGTTTTAATATTAACTTTCATTAAGAAGGCTGGGGAAAAAAAAAAATCACAATGCTTTTAAAAATAATTTAGCTGTTTTCATTCTGGAGAATCGAGAAAACCTCAAGCATTAAAGAATAAGGAAACCCAGGATCCTTTCACCATTCTGCCCTCCCTCTGCTGATTGCCAGCTCTATGAAAACAACGTTTACCCCACTATGTGAGCACACAGAGGGTGGCACCAGAGCCAAGAGCTAAAGGTAAGGGGTTTATTGAGGTAGGCAGACTGGGCATCCATAGTAATAATTCACATTACATGCTTTACCTTGAACAAACCCATCCCAAGGAAGCTATTTATTATTTCTCTATCAGAACGTAATAACTGATTTTAAACATAAGGGCAGATGTGACACAGAGTGACGTAGGGGCACGGTGGGGATGGGCTGACAGTTGGACTAGATGATCTCAGAGGTCTTTCCCAATATTAATGATTCCACGATTCTATTAAACTGCCACTGCGTAATTTGGAGATTACAGGCTTTTCAGCAGCGCTACTCCTTTCTACACCAGATATTGCCTCATTTACCAACCAGCTAAAACAAGCTTTATTAGCACAAATTATTCAGGCAGGCACCGATTCTTCCCTCAAAGGATGCTTAGAAGCTGCTCCTCTCTACTGTTATCAAGTGCCTGGCACCACTGGCCTTAACGCCACCTGCAAGACCCTCACTGTGCAGCCTGACAGTGCTCATGCTACTACTGCCCGCCAGGCCTCCTGCAAAGCCCGCAGCTCTGCCCGCCAGGCCAGGCTGACTTGTGTGCTGCCCACGAGATGGCAGCAATATGTTTATGAATAATGCAGCAAGAGGCTGCAGCCCACTGCCATTTCACTTACAAGCTGCCTCGCTTCTCAGGCTGGGGAATAAAAAAAACCCACAGCTCAGCCCATAATCCTGTGGACAAGGTGCTTCTTGCGTGCTCACGTTTGTCCAGGCCCTTCTGCTCAGCAGTACTTCTGGCCCTAAATTATTACACACGCACATTAAGCATTAACTGCTGTTATGTTTTACTTTTGCAATGCAGAAAATGCCTGTGGCTTGAAATAAATATTTTCTTTTCTGATGGACAAATAACATCTGCACTTCTGAAAGCTGCCGCGTAGCTGTCAAGAGCTAAGTGATTCACATAATTTCTTAAGGAGCACATGTGTATGAGCATACACAGACACTCGTACCTCTCACAGTCACTCACATATCAGTGCTTACATCCGTCAGAAGATGGCCTCTTACAAAAGTGCAGTGAGCTATTATTATAATCACTTTTGGCAGACACATCTATGTACACATAATGTCAGATTTGGAGAATGTATGTTCTGCTTTCTATTTTTTCTTTTCTTTTTTAATCAGCCCGATTTTTGCAGAAAGCAGGCTTGCTTTACATTTTGATATTGGAGCTCTGCGTGTCTTAAGACAGACCTTGAGCCCCAGCGTGCTGTAAGAGCTGGTTGCCCCTGATTTTTCATGGCTTTCAGTGAGTACCAGGGCAAAGGCAATCAACAGTACCAATAGCAGCCCTTTCTCCACCTAAATTCTCTGTTGCCTTGTCAAGACCTCTGCGAGCTGCTCAAGTTACATTTCTCAAGTGATTTTTTTCTTCTAACACAGTGAAATTTTCAATTTCAATTACTTTGCTAATCAGCAGAGTAATAACTGAAGTTTCATTAAGAATTTTGAATCGTTTTTGAAAATAGCCAGCTATGACCTGAAAAAAAGATTGCATCAGACACAGCCTTCACTATTATAAATCAGGAATAAAGTTTTCACATCCCAGTGAGCATGACTTTTTATTTTTAATTAAATATATGTGTATATATATATGAAGCAGAAAGCCAAAGAATTGCTTTGTAGTCACAAAGTAGATAAGACCTTTGCTGAAATTAGTGAAAGTTTTGTCTTATCCAAAAGTAGAAACAGGAAGCACAGAAATGAGAAGTATACTTTAGATATAGTTTTGTAGCCATGATATTTTACCTGCTCAACACCACTTTTACCTTCAGTCTCCTCCTCCCTTTAATAAGACTGAATTTCCCAGACCCTCTAAATGCATACATTGCCATAGTCCAGACTCTTCCTACTTCTTGCCCTGCTTAAATGCTGTCTGTTGTCTTACAAACTGTTGGACGCATAAAACACCAACATGTAGGACCCTGTCATGCAGCAAATGCAAGAATGTTTTTAATGTGCCAAAGTGCTTCAGCTTCTTTCCACTGGTTTTCTATTTATGAAATCCAGTGCATTGAAGTTTGTTTTGTAGCTACTGCTCGTATCATAGGACTGCTGAATACATCTATATAGTTTAAATCACTTGTGTCCTGGTGGTAGCTTGTAGCTTTATTATTACTAGAATCACTTAAGTTTACAAAGCAACCTGAGCTGCTTTTTACTCTCAAAATCCACTTTTTGGAATAACGTGGGCAACAGAAAATCTGAGAGAAAAACTGCTGAGAGAAGGAAAGCATGATTAAAAGCCTGACAATTTCTCACCTAGCACTTCTGAAACAAGGATGAAACTGGGTATCCCGTAACATACCCGAGTTGCCCAGTTTCAAATATATTCCTTATAGTGGACTAGATGAGATCTTTTTCTCTCTCACCCAGGATCTATTTTTTGTGCTTTTTAATAACCTCAGGAACAGCTGCTGTCAGCACAGGTAAACTTATTACCATTAAATCTGCCCTTTTCTTAAGGAAAAAGAAAAAAAACAACCAACAAAACCCACACAGTTTTCCCAGGTATCTAAATGTCTCTCCTCTTTATCACCTTAAAATGTCATGCTATAATCTCCAGGAGGCAAATGTATAATGTTTACAACACCTACTGTGTGCAATTTCATATTGTCTCCAAAACTTTCCCCAGGATAAAGGTTACACATTTTTTTCCTGTGTGTTATGTACCATTTTACTTATCTCTTTTTTCAATCAACAATAGGACCTAACCATACAGGAATGCAGTAAAAACACAGCTCTAATGTCATTACTTCCCTAAGATCCTGATCAGTTTCCATGCTATAAGAGCAGACTCCACAAAGACAGAGTGTGCTGTGAACTGTTTGACACACCAAATTTGGGGCCTCAAGGAAGTAGCCCAACGAGCTACAGAGGAGCATGGTTTCATTTGTAACTTCTGGCTTAAAGAAATGAAAAGATAACAAGGCAATCAGTAGACATTAGTAAAGCAAAACAAATAAGAAGAGATTCCAGAAGTGTCAACAGAAGCTCACTGTTGTAAAAGTAGAGTAAGAGGTTCAAAAATCCCCGAATTAGTATGAATTCATCTATCTAGTGCCCACTGTCCACACCTCTTGTTCTGCTCTTTGACTATATATATGTCAAATAAAGGAAATGTTATGTGGCTTTCAAACGAAAAACATTATGAATAAAGAGAATTATGTTCAAGAAAAAAAGAAAAATCATTCATTTGTTGCGTTTTGATTACGAAATAAGATAGATCATATATGAGAGGACAGAAGATTGCCTGCACCCACCCCATTAAGTTTTAATGGCAGGTCAGTAAAGTAAGTCAGTATCAAGACAACAGGAAGAAAGAACACGGAAATACTTTCATATTGCCATGTCAAGATTTCTCAGCTATCTCACTAAAAAGCCTGCAATTCCTACATAAATATATGCACTTGAACATCTGAAAAATGATTATCAAGACTATTTCTTGTATTATTTTTTTAAGTAATTATAAATTTATTATAAGTTTCTTATTTGAAATACCTCTTGCTGACATCCGCTAATAACTGTGATCAGCGCTGTGTTTTAATTAGGCAATTATATATTTGAAATTAATTTTAAATTAAACCTCAGCCACAGCAGAAAGCTCCAGAAGGGGACAAAATGCTCCACAGTTTTGTAGGGTTGGTATTTCTGTTCATCTTATGCAAGCTGCAGACAAGAACACTCTCAGGCTTAGAAGGCAGAACTTCTCTAGAGATGCTTTGGACTGGGGAATTGGCTCCAGCTGCTGGTAAGGACCACCAGGAGCTTCACATTCATCTTTCTTAGATTGACCTCCTCCATAAAGCATTTGCATTGAAAATCGTAAAAAAGAAATCCAGACACCAATTACAATCTAAATCCCTCCACATTGCATTGTCAGTAATTCCTTTTGAAAGATCACGGAATAGAAAGTGATCCCTCCCATGGCAAAAAGTGGAGACTTAAAGCATCACTGGGAGGCATTCAGATCCTACACTGATCCTACAGTATGTAGAACAAAATAGCTTATAATTCAGATTATGCTCATGGACAAAGCTGGAGTAGCTTCAAGGCCAAGAGAGTTACCCTAGATCAGTGCCATAAATGTTATTATATGTGAAACAGCTGCAAGATAAATTCTTTCATATTATACATAGGTATAGTTGTACTTTCAGCTGTCTCGCTGTTGAAACACTGTAAGGATGTTGTAAACACAGGTTTTCCTACTCATAAAATACATTTATAACTCTTAGTTGCATACGAACAAGCGGCTCCTGATAGCTGAAGTTCATAAAAATAAAACATCACAAGACACGTGAGAAGAGCCAGTGTACCCATCTGCAGAAGTTACACACATGAAAAACTCCTCTAAAATGACCTTGGTAAACGAGGGGTTTGAAATCACTAAGCAAACTTCAAATAAAAAAAAAAAAGAAGTCTGTTAGTTAAATGAATAGTGCTATTAAGAGAACAAAGCAGTATCAATGATCCGTAAGTATGTTGTTCACAACCTTTCATTGCACCCTTCACCTCTCTCCTGTTTCTCCTTTTCTTTTTTGAATCATCCAAAAGAAATCTTCCAAAACCTCTTTGAGGAAATAGTCTGCAGCCACAAGAATTTGTGCTAGTGAAGCTCCAGGATTGTGAAGCCAGAGGTCAAAGATCTTCTATGTCTGGGCTGAACTTGAAATTAAAAGGGCTGCTTGATTTAGACCCAAGGGTGAGTAAGGTAAGGGGAGAAATAAACTCCAATAGACAAGTTTATTAGGAGAAAACAATGAATATGGAGGAATGCTGCAAACTTATCTAGTTTCTGATGCCTCACCAACCTTATTAGTACTGACTGCGAGGCAACTCACTGTGTTAATTTCTTCTTTGATAACTTTTATTGAAAGACAACTGGCCAATATAAAATTAAACTAAATAAAGGAAAGAGGAGAATGCCAGAGTGACATAGGTGCTGTTTCTGTTCCAGTTGCTGACTGACAACACTGCCATCCCTTAACATGGTTTTATTTAGTTATTACAACCATCTCTCTGTAAATGACACTTAGGATTATTTAAGATTATGTTGTAATCCTTTTAATCCTCAGTGCTTTAAATTTCAGGCTAAACACCAAAGAGCAAACTAGCACTTAGCAGAAATATTTAAAGCATGTGATTTGAGCATAAATCTTCTTTTATTCACCACTCCTCTGATGAAGACCTAGTGTATCACGTCATTCAGCCAGTGAGAACAAACAGCACAGTATCTCAGTGCAGACTGCTACATGTAATGCTGTTTCTAACCAGCTCTTTTCCTTGGTGCTAGCTAGATCATCAATTAAGTAAATGAAGTAAAATCAGAAGGTTATATTTTATGACATGCATATTTTTGGTTGCTATCGAGGAATAATTGTAAAAACCCTAATATGTTCATCAAGAACAGAAATAGAATGCATGCACAAATTAGATAGTGCAAGAGGCAGATCAGATTTATCCTGTTAAACAGGGAGCAGCTCAATTAAAATGAATAGAGTAACACTGACGAAAACCTCATGATCAAGACCAGTAACCCAAATCTTCCTTTCTGAATTTCATTTACTTGCAGTTTCCCCTCTTTTCCCCTGCATCGATCATGTTTCCAATTAATTTTCTTTATGATACCCCTATGCTCCATCTTCTTGTTACCATCCATTAACCATCACATGCTTAAATTTTAAATTCAAGATTTCCTTCTTCTTCTTCAAACCAAAATCTCAGCACTCATTTTCTCTTTCTAATCTATAATTCATGAGCTCAAATTGAGCACCCAGGCTAAATCGAACTTAAAACTCTGCACCTACATCTAGTACAACACATTAGCAGAAAGCAACCGTTTCTCTCTTTGAAACAGAAAATAATGTTTTATTGTTCAGAAAGTAATGAAGGAAAAACCAGCCACGCCTTGGAGATAAAACTGTACTTATTCTGATCATCTCATAGTTAGTCAGTTAATGTATTTAATCAAATATTAATGCTATGCATCTATATTTAGGTTGGAAAGAAACAAACCACAACAAAAAACAAAACTGTCCACGTTCTTTTCATTTGAAGAAATCATGAATAAGCTGACATATATTATCAATCGTATTCCTATCCATTAGGAATAGGTAAAGCATCAAAAGTGTTTTCTGAAATACTCATTATCCAGGTACAAGCTGACCTCTTCACTTTCAAACTTGGCTTGGATTCCCTCCAGACCATCTCATAAATCTCTCACTCTCTCTCTAGCCCTCTTCCCACTCTCTCTGCTTGTGTAGCACCAGTCTCCTTCAGTCCTTTCCTTTCCCAAAATGTCACCACTACTGATGCCAAAGCCTTCTCCTCTTTCACTCTTACCATCTGGCATAATCTTCTTGTAGCTCTCTGTCTAAACAATGCTCCATCCCTTTTCAAAATGTGTCTTAACATATGTCCTTCCTCTCATGCTTTTACTTCTTAATGTCTCTCCCACTCACTTATTGGCTTGATGAAGACATGTTTTAATGGGTTCAAACAGTAGCACATGAGTTTCCTTTCTCACATTATTCTGATTCAGTGGAGTTACACCTCACACCAAGAGAAGTGAGAAGAAAATATATTGCAAAGTCTTCACACAACTAGGTTGGATGAATCGATAACACAGCTTCATTTGTCTTTGCATTGGAAAAGTATTAGCTTAAAAGAATCACCACTGCAATATGCATTTTCAAACAGACGTTTTGCTTAGTGCAAAAAGAGAAATAAACCCTAGAAGCTCAGAAGACTTGTCAGTATGCTCAGGGGGTTGCAGGACTGAAGGCTAAGGTTATACTTAATCACTCTGGAAGTGAAAAAGCTGAAGATTGACAGCAAAACCAAAATATTTATTCTAAAAATACCTAGGAAATGACAAACCACTAAATGTTGTTTCAAGACAACCTGAAGAATGTGGGGGGTACAGAAGCACAATTTTATCTTGGAGATGAGGAATATTTCTAAATATTACGTGCACTTTGGAAAGATGTCTTAAAAAATAAACCTTGAAAAACACCAACTGAGCCAAATAGGTTTCTTCTCAACAAGATGTGTATGATCCCTTGGGGGTTTCTATGTGTAGTGGGTAAATCCCAGAGCCAGGTACAGTTTCACTTGGTGATGATGCAGAAGGACCATCCAATAACTAACAGTATCTTGACCCCAGCACGTTTGCTTCTACACCTCTTTTTCCTTTATTGTTTAGACTGTTAAAACAAACCAACAAACAACAACAAGAAAACTCTTCACGTTAGAACTATGGGAAACAACTCAATTCATAGAGAATAATATTTTGATGTGACTTGATGCAACTCTCAGTGAAACAACAAGAAATCTTTTTAGTGATATTCGTAGAAACTGGATTATGTCGAAAAACTGAAAACGCTACATTAAACTCTTTTGGCTTCCAGATCCCAGAGTGTTAACCTTACTATAACACTCTTCTAATCCTTTCATCTTCTAAGGCCTTGGTCCTACCTTTCAATTCAACGAACTTAGATATAGTAATTAAATAATATTATTTTCCATCAGGGAAGAACAGACCAATGAGAAACGCACTTATTTCAATGCTGGCCTGGACAGAACCAAGCTTAAACCATGCTCCACTCCCCCTCCAGAAATGAACCTGGGTCATCACTGTCTGAGCACCCTGAACAGCAATAAAAATAAACAGAGTAACCACACCGTGTTGGAGCAATGCTTGTATAAGCAGTTCGAAGAAGTTGTGTTTATGCAAGTCCTTTGGGTCAAGATTCTAGGCCTGAACTCCAAGCAATTACCTACTAAGTTTTAAAAACAAATTGAATATAGAGCATTAATCAATAAATCAACAGGTTCTCAAGTGTTTAGGAAACTCAGTCACCAGAAATCTTTCCCTTAGAAAAATAGTAAACCAATGCTTGCTAAAATGTTACACTCTTGTATTAGTAGGAAAAATGCTGTATTAAATCAGACTCCGGTTATTTAAAACCAAGGAAATAAATCCTACCTCTTAGCTTAACAGAGTTTATACTCAAGCGAGCAATGAAATGCATGCATTGCTTCTTACCTGAAAGACATTCTTTCTGCTGGATTTCTCTGGGGTCCACTCAATGTGAGCACCACACAAATCCACACACTCAGGTTTATATCCCGGTTTCTGCAAAGGAAAAATTAACCATGAACATGACTTGACTTTCCAAGAACAGACAAGATCATATAAATTAAGAATAGATCAGGTTTAAGTGAAAAAAGTATCATTGTGAAGCTTCCAGCATTACTCAGAAGAGTTCATTGATTCCTTAGATAAGCATTCCCAAAGTGCTGACTCAGCAATAACATTCTTACACTGCACACCTATTTTTAAATGTAGTTAGATAAGTAACAAACAAAAATGTCTAATATACAATGGATCAAAACACAAATGCAAACACATTGACCAGAGTTGTTTGTTTGCTTTTTTAATTGCTTACTTTTAAAAACCTCATGAAAAGCCATTACGTTTCAAGATAATGCTTTGTGGATTTTCCAACTGCGAATTGAAACTGATGAAGCTGGAAAGGACAGAAAGTAGACAAGAACGTACATTGTGTCTGTAAGACAAGCTATCTCCCTTCTCCAAACAAATTATCATTTCTAGCTCAAAAAAAAAAAAAAAAAATGAAAGCTTCAAGGACATGTGTGACACCCAGAAAGAGCTCAACACTTAAGGGGAGCTTCATGTAGCGCTACTTCGATGTCAGTTCGTGCATCCCTGAGCAACATAGCTCTGCCTCCCCAGCTCCTCCATATGGATGAAAATAATTCAAAGAACAGATTTTTATTTATTTATTTATTTTTCCCCCTGTATCATTTATGTTCTGGGAAGTTAGTGTAAAGCAAAGCATAATAATCCTCATTTACCATCTAAGCTTCTTCTCCAGAGACTTTCCCTGTGCAGCAGTTTTGGCAAAACCCCTTTAAATTAAAGTAGACATCATAGACAAGGTTACTAACCTTACTCCATTATTCTTATAACATTTTACCTTCAGAAAAATAAATGGCACTGGTAACCTAACAGAAGTTGCAATGGCCAATGCAACATCAACCACATAATCAGTTTTCCACACACAGCAAACTGAATTTCTCTGATGCTGTTATTAAAGGCTAAAAATAACGTGCGTTCTGCAGGACGCTTTTGAGATGAGTGGAAAAGGATCTTTTTAGGTTAAAAGAAACAAAGTAAGAAATCCTGGTCAGATAATTTGCAGTCAGTTATAATTTCAGGCATTTCTACGTACTGGAATTGTAATTAAGGTCTCCATTTGCCAAACCATAAAACTACCATGGTTCAAATCCACTAAAACTGAGGGTCTAGTGTACTTTTGTTCCTTTTCATTATTATTTTTCTTTATGGGGGAAAAAAAAACAACCATGTTATTGAAAGAAGAAAGATGTTCTTGTGGCTAAACCACTGGAAGAGGAGGGTTTGGACTTTTTCCCCAGCTCTGCCTCAGACTTCCTGTCTGGTCTTTGACAAGAGCTTAACTTTTCTAAATTCTAATAACAGATCAAAACAACAGTATTGATATTTAATTTTATAAAGATGTTGTAAAATTTTATGAGTTACTATTTCTAAGGAGGAAGCGACCAACTAAAAAGTAAAAGCAAATAGATAAGAATGGGAGATAGCTGACAATTGCTTTCTCCTCTGTAACTCACAGGACAACCAAATGGGCAGCTCTGTAACCCTCCCCACACACAACACAGCCTCATATAGGTGGGTCAGATGGGTTTCTTTGAAAACAAAAGCCAAACAAACAACCAAGGTGAAACATGAAGTCCACAAATACTTGAACAAAGAAGGCAGCTTTATTTGATCTACAGAAAAAGTGGAGTAATTTCAGAAGCATATGATGAGCTGAAAAGAAGCAATTCAAGTGTAGACAAAGAACCAGGAAATAGTTTCTTGATGATGGAGGATGCTGGACTATAGAGCATTTCCCTCAGGAAAACTACTAAGGTGTCACACACTGAAGTGAGAAAAACATCAGAAGTACATCCATTGGTGGAAGTTTTATAGGATGGAATGGCTAACCCAAGAGGATTCTAATATCTTTAATTTCTATGACTGCACAAAACCACAAGTAGTGGTAGAAGCTGAACTTCTGTGTGTTCAAGTGCATACAGCTTGTTTTGTTGTTTTAAACTGGAGTTTGTTTACTGCTCCTGTTCTGTAATCAATCGAAGAAAAGGCTAAGGATATGCATCTCCCTTTCCTCAGTGTCTTAATAAGATGAATACACTCCTGCTGTGTGCAGACAACTCAAAGAATTCTCTTCTGGGGAGCTCAGCATTTTTGACCACAACAGTATAGGAGGTGCCCATGAACACCTCACAACTTATGGGTATGGTAGAGAATATAAAGCTCCTAATTAGAACTGCATGCAAAACATCATGAAGACCTTGCATTTCTAGTTGAGTAGCATACATGGAGCTCTGCACAATGGGGACTTGTGACCACTGCTTCAATCCATAGAGTACTCAGGAAAAAAGCCAAAGTCATTCTGGCCTAAACTCTGTCCTGTTACATACTGTCTATTTTCCTCAGAGATATCACAAGAGAGTAAACTAAGGTTAACGTGAAAGCCTGAGCACTCCATGTCCTTGCTTTGTGTTTTGCAGTCAGAGCAATTATGTTATATCAGTGTTGTTGGAGGGAGTTATGCTGTAAATTGATACAAGTGTCTGCTGCAATGAAATCTTCCACAACATGAATATGGATTTCAGCAGCATTTTCACTCACTAAATTACTTTGCAGATGGGCTAATAACCTGAGGTTAAAATAACCTCTGTTGAATAAACTATCTCCAGAAATAAACAGTCTAGTTTTTCTTGGTCAGAGAGGCCAACTGATAATAAATTTAATGCTGGTTAGAAAGAGCGGAGCTGTGTTCTGTTTCAATCACAATGTCCTTAACTTAAAACAAAAGTTATATTCTTATGAGCACTAAAAAAACCCACTAGAATGCATCTGAAGCATGACAGCAAATGGTCAAAGCAGGAGAAAAAGACAATGATTTAGCTATGTGGGATGCCAACTAGCATTTTCAGTATACAAGTATTATATATCTCTCCTCTATGTGCTTTAATGGTCATTTTCCCTATTACTACTAATAATAATACCAGACACTATCACAGCCTTCACTGGAAAGCTATGACTCTCAGACTTCTTCACTGAAACCAAAAGCAAAGTTCTTACAGTGATTCTTATACATAGTCATACAAATGAAAAACCAGAACTTCTCAGAAAGACTATTTATTTAAGTCTGAATATTATTAAAGATTTTAGTACCTATATTTTTAGGTCACCTCTAAATGCTACCCCATCATCAGAAGAGGTATGAATAAAATGTACTATCACTTCCCTCTCTTCTGTTGCCTTTATTGTGAGATTTTCCCTTTATAACGATGCTGCCTTGAGTTTTCACATCCTATATTTAATAACAAATAATTAATGAACTAATATCTTTGTAATACAAAGCAATCTTTTCGTTATGTCAAAATTATCCTACTAACAATAAAAATGCTTTGTTATTTTACTTACTACAGTGAACGAGCGCTGCTTCTATTACTTTATTAAATTAATGGTTGAGTTCCTTTCTTTCAAAAATAAACTAAAAGAAGATTTGGAAGCAAACAGTTTTTAAAGAAGCCTTTTTATACAATTTTGATAGTGGAAAGGAAGTCACATCTGCTTAAGTGGTTTACAAAGGAAATAAACATTGCATTTGCTTGATCAGGTGAAATGACCATGCTAGCTTAGCTTTGTTTTTGGAAGTGTGAAATTTCTGCTAAGGAAGTTGAGTTTATAGATGAGTGTTGTTTTTTGTTTTTCCCCAAGCATGGTCTAATTTACTTATTTCCAACTGCATAGAAGTTAAATGCAATAGACAGAAAATGCATCTTCAACTCATTTAGAGACTACAACCCTATTGCTCAGATCTAACATAGAATTGAATGCATTTACCATGCTGGCACTGAAAGACTGAACGTACAAAGCACAAGGTGCATCCAGAGCTGAGCTAAGCAGCCCCTGTGTTCATTTTGGCCCACACTTCTATAAATTAGAGCCAAGTGGCTCACAACCTCATTGAATCAGATCCTTCAGATGAGTACCAAAAACACTGCAAAAGCTTCCTTCCTTCTATGCATAACCCAGCCATAAACATCTCTCATGAATGCATCTTTATCTTTTTAGCTTTAGATGCTTTTGATAAAGAAAAATAGCCCATGTTTCTTCAGAATCATTCCTTTGATATCTTCTAACTTGCACTATTGAGGAAAATGGAATTTGTTACTTTAGTACAATTCGAGCATAACACGAGTTAGTTTCCCAAATGCACTGATTCTATGACAGCAACACTCATCTGGGCAGAAGTAAAAGACAGCTAAAAAATTATAAGATACGTTTTAAAGGACATAATTTAGACTCACAAAAGAAAAAGCTAATGTAAATTTAGGGTAACCATGAGTTTGGAAAAAAAAATATATATTACTTTATGCCTTACTATTCTAATGTCTTCAGAAAAATGTTATTTTTCCTGCAGTGTCCAATTCTATCCTTTACTTATTTTTATTTCACTCTTTTTTCATTTCTTTCTTTAATATATTTTTGCTATAACCCTCATCGTTCCTAAAAAGCGAGGCATGAAAAGGCAATATTTAAAGCTGATTTCATGGCAGGAGGTAACATTTAGATCAAGAACATATAGGTTAAAAAAAAAAAAGAAGGAAATAAAAGGGTTTATCACCTGCCACAGAAAAAAATAATAGCTTATTCTTTGTGACTCCTGCCAAAGAGAGCACCTTTGTGGCCACCCATCATGCCAATAAGATATGACAGGTTTGATCAGGCCTTGAGAGCCTTTCACAATAGGGCTTTGTCAAACCTGTCCCTTTTCTGCCCACAGTGTCACACATTTACCAAAATCCCCTTTTGTTGCCCATGTTCAGGTTTGTAGGCTCAAACTCCACAGTAACTAGCACCGAAGGGATACATGCGATTATTGCTTGCGCAACGTAGCTGTCACATCTCCAAAGACTAAGATCAGTGGTCTTTCCTTGGGGCACAATAAAGAGGTACTGCAAATTTCACTTTGTAGTAACTACAGGCTACAGAAATTGCATTAGCTGCATTAGCTGGAGTCATAGAAATATTCAGGAAGGTTAGCAGGATATGGTAGATGTCACATTTATACTACGATAAAAAATCACTTTGCTAACTTACAGTGTTTTCTGCTTTGGTAACACCCTGTATTAAGGTGCCATTTATAAATAATTTATTATTATTTATTAATGTATAAGCCACTTTATAGGATGGTAGATAACTTAAATTCATGTATTAAAGATGCACATACATGGTTTAATACAATTTACATCTCACAATATCCTTTGCAACAGATTCCCATCGCATCATCTGTTAAGCATTTATTACTAATGCATTTTATAACATACTTTATAATACATTATTTGAGGAAGTAGCTGCATTTAGCCATCATTTTCATAAATAAGAATAAAGCATTTATAAATGACACCTTAATTTAAAGTGTTACCTTCACATTACCGAATAGTCACTCACCATTTGTCTCACTCTGCAATTATACTCAAAATGCACCTCTTAATAAAGGACGTGCTAAGTCCTATTTCTTCTCACACTCCACATCTGATTAAAAGTTTATCAAGGCATTTTCCTTCAGCTGCTCTCTGGTCTTTGAAGGTTGCCAGCTCAGTCTGAACTTGCCTTATATAAGCAGAAAAGTTTTTAATACTGAAGTAACAGTTGCAAAGAAGCCGAGTGTATTAAATGGCTGATTGCCTACCAGATTGGCCAGTGCTGGCTGTTTGGATTCTTTGTAGAATTCCATCTTCCGAGAAGTAAGAACAATCCAAGACGTGGACCAGTTTTTCCTTAAAAACAATAAAAATTATTAGCAAGGCATGCAAACAGGGTGTGAGAATTGTTCCATCTGTAGACACGTCTTTTAAATGCTTTATTTCAGAAAGAAAAAATATGATCTGAACTCAATCTTCCACTAGTTTTGATGAAATTGTACCATCATAAGTATTATGCAAGCATAGCCTGAAAGGAAAGCATGAAGGTTTAGCTTCCCCTCTTTCCCAATTTAAAGTCTCTCTGCTTCTTTTAGCACCAAGGTGCCTCAACCACAGGAAAGCAGAGGGATTATTCATACTTGCTTAAAGTTCACACACGCTAAGAGTATTCCAATAACTTATGCCCTTCTGATAACTACTATTTAAAATAGAATCAAGAAGGAAAAAAATAAAGACAACTTCTTCCCTAGACTCTCTGAGCTCCCAATATTTAACTATCCCTAACTAAATCAAACACATTTACTTTTAATTCTAGCAAGATTGGTCCTTTGCCAAGTTGGTTTTCTTTGGAATGATCACTTTCAGATTCACCTGAAAGCTCAACTGCATTCAATACAGCATCAAACCGAGCATCAAGCACAGTAAGTTCTTTCTCTCTTAATTATCTTCCTGAATAATACAAAGGATCATAACCAGTCTTACAGATGAAGCCCTAATTCCACTGACACTAACAGAACTTTTGCTTATTTCTATGTGGCCGAGATTTCACCCAGCATGATCTAAAGTTCATCCCTAAAATATATCCAACAGGTGTAAACAATGTGGAAAACAACACATTCAATGAATTACAAGAATGCATTTCAAGATAACAGGACTGCATTTTTAATGGTATGTTAATAAAAAAATGGAGAGCCTAAGAAAAATACCTGACTGGGGGGGGATGTTTTTTCCCCTCAATGTTTGTAAGTCACTTTGATATTTCCAGCTAAGTTTATTACAACTATAAATTTGTATCCATAGCTAACGTGAACTATGTTCTGTTCACAGCTGAGGACTGTGCATATTGGCATTAAGGACGCTTCGACCTCAGCTAATTAGTTTTTACAGTGTCCTTGTGAAACAAGCGCTGTAGCTAACAATCACCATCAAAGCAATGAGTACAAGTTGTCTAATGGTAAGCACAGCTTCAGTTCTTAATTTCTTCCTTTTTTTCTCTCCCTACTCATAAAAGGTCTTGCAAGTAAGCAGCCAAGCCTGCTGAGTACTGATTTAAATAGACTTTCCTATGGGTTGGATGTACTGGGTAATTATCAATTACTAAGGGACTGAAATCCTTAGTACACAGACTAGGTTCAGCATTCGGCTTCCATAAAATACTTGACATCAGGCTCAACCAATATCAAAGCTGTACACGTATCTCAGAAATATACAGACACACAAAGGACACCAACAAAAACAGACAAAAAACCTGCACTGACATGCAGGACTAACATAAAGCAGTCACTGTTTGCCAGTAGCTAGCAGCCTGAACGCAAAAGTCTGTAGGATCCTTTCAGATGCAGATGGCTATGGTCCCACCAGCTGCTGGTGCAAGGACCTCAGGAGCTGACTCCAGAACCCATGCCCTTCAGCCCCATCAGTTCATACACACACACAGGTCCCACCAGGAGCTAGCATGTAGCCCTTCACACAGAAGGGAGTAGGAATACATAAATAAAGAGTAAATAGAGCATACTGTGGCAATCAGTTTCAGGGCTCAGCCAGTGTGTATTGCCTGGCTTCCTTTTACAAATGACAGGCCCTTTATACCCTTAACTTTGTATTTTCCCAACTGAGAGACCCTCGCTCTGATAATGCACTTGAATCAACACCCCCAAATGCTGTCTCTTTCCTTAGCAACTGACCAAGATGTTTCCTGGCTGCTGTCTTTTTAGAAGCCCTCTACCAGATAAGCCTGCTGGAATAAACATGCCTTCATCAAATGTTGTGACTGACTAGTCTTGGTTGCCATCACTGCCTACCTTTCATATCACCTATTGCTGTCACGGGTTACCCTAAAATCTACCGGCACCCATGACAGGGGTATAGACGGCCTGCAGGGCCGCTATCCCAAAAGGAAAAGAAAACAGGGAAAAAGAAAATAAATACAGAGGCAACGATCTAAGGAGGCACACTATTTTACTAAATACTATATCGGAATACAGAATAACACAATATAATGCAATATAATTGAAATTAAGGATAACGAATCAAGTAAAATAAGAGAGAGTGAGTCCCGAAACCGAGAGACCTACTGTAACTCTAGGCAAAATGGCTGGAACGCTTCCACACACTCCCCCATTGGCTGGCAGGATCCAAGAGAGCGAGTCCAGCACTGAAGTGAGATTATATAGAGTCCTTGTCATATGACCAGGACTATATAATCTCACTTCAGTGCTGGACTCGCTCTCGGATCCTGCCAGCCAGGGGGAGAGCCATGTGGGAGCGTTGTGGTAACAATGGTAACAAGAGGATGGTTGGACTAAATGATCTTGTAGGTCCTTTCCAACCATGTGATTCTATGGTTGCCACACTGGAAATGGTCCTTCACCAGATTCCCTTACGGGAGCAAATGCTCTTCTGTTTACCTTTACAAAGTATCTCTTAAAAAATATTGGATAAGAGGTTTCACTTAAACTTCATTCTGAACTTTAAGGGGAGCATGCTTTAATTCCACAAGAGAAAAGAGAATTCAGTGTTTTGGCAGGAAACTATTGGAAATCCCTTCCAGCCCCTACAATCCTCTGATTCTGTGAAATTCATTAGTGATGAGAATGCATATGAAACCCACCATGATATCTATACATTTTCCTCTATCCTTACATTCTCTAGTCCTTTTATATTACAGTTGTTTCACTTGAAAAATTACATTTTGAAATCAAAACTGCTTTTGTGACGTAAATATTAACAACTATATGGTCAATGTGACAAACCTGTTTTCTATTTTATAAATTTATTAGTCAGATTTAAAAAGAACGAACAAATTCCCTAAGGTCCATTAGTCTTTTTGTGGAGGGGGATGGTGTATTTGTTCCCATGCAAGCAGTGACCTAAGACTTTCAATTTCTTTAGAAGATTTCATTCACAATACTGTAGGGTGTTTCTTTTTCCACATCACACTAGGATTATTGAATAAGTCACCCCCAGTCAATGAACAAGCTTAGGGAAATGAAAGGAGGAATGTGACAAAGTGTACACAAAGTAGATAAATCATTATACAGACAAAGCATGGACGTAAAGACCCATAAATATCAGTGCACAGAGAAGATCCAGCTAGATTCACCAAGCATATTGCTTGAATTCATCTACTTCCATGACACTAAACCTCTAGTTTAAAACACAGACAGCTCCTGAAAGCTAACAGCTCCTGCACTGAGTGTTTGAGAGCTGCCGCTGCGTTTGCATTCTGTCAAACGAACACCTGATGGCAGCACATTATAGCTTCAGTGCTGCTTTCAATTTCTAAGGCTTTTGGATTTTTTTTTTTCCTGGCAAGATCTGAGATCATTCAGTACTGTTTAAAACAGCAGTGGTCATGATAAGTTGCCTCTTCCTTGTGCTGACTAGCAAACTGGCATGCAATGCCAAGCTGTGGCGATGTATTGCGCAAAGGGTTCCTATAGGCATCAGTTCTCACTGGGAAGTTAACACTCCTTTCTTGTCTGGCCTTGGCAGATCATGTCATCCTACACACATCCTACAGAAGCTTCAGCCCAGGTGTGGTATGAAATACTGCTGCCTTTTCCCAAAGTGCAAGTGCCACAGTCTCTGATATGTTACTATCTGCAGGATACCCAGTAGTAGAAGGTTTGACCAAGGGTAGAGAGCATTCTAATTTGAAGAATAAAGCTGGATGGACACAGTGACATTCCGACTTATTTAAAATAAATAAATAAAATTCCAAGATCTTTACAGTTTATCCCTGTATGTACAATAGCTTATTTCTCCAGGCAGAAAACTTAATATTTCATATTAATTTCTAATGATCATTGGTAACACACAAGACACTGATCACATCACCGCTACCACCTTATGGGCATCTAGATGCAACAAATGATAGCAAATACTTCTAAGAATAGCTAATAATCATATTATTTTTAGCAGAAATAGTGTTAAGCAAACAAATGCTGACTGCTGTTGATAAGTCTTCCCCAGGCATCCCCACATCCTACATCCCATCCTTGACTCCTGAAGCACACACAGAGCACCTACAATTTTCCCACTTGAAGAGATAGATATTCGTTTGTGTGGTGCCTTAAGGTTGTCTTTAATGTGCATATAACATGTGCTCATCACATGTAATCGGCCTGCTAGATGCTGTTACTTGCATTCTGAGATTGTAACACTCCAAAAGCTGATCACACATTGGGTTAATGCTGAAATCAAGTCATTTTGGCTATAAGTCACAATAATAGTTATACATGCTTAAAATTCAGAGTGAGTATGTGTTTATAACTGATAAGTTCTGTAACATTTACATATAATACCTTAATTTCTTGCCACCGTCTGCTATTTTAGCTTTTAGAAGATATCCTTCTTTCTCCACAACCTACAAGAAAGAAAGAGAAAAATAGATCAAAACCGAATCATTTACTTAGGTTAATGTATCCATTTAGTGAATGCACATATAAGGGTCTGCATCTAACTGATCTAGTAGGGGGACGTTTTATCATTAATTCACACTTTAGTCACTTATTTTTCTGTTACAGTCAGTCCTTTTGAAATCATGCAAACAACTTTCAAAGTCAATCAGTACACAGAATTAATCTGGAAAAAAAGCTCACTATAATACTATATTGGTTGAGTTGGAGAAACTTACGTTAGTACAAGTGAAGTTTCTGGTTATAAAGAAAATAATAATAATTTTAAATATACTGTCAGTAAATTATGTCCTCTAATACATTGAGTTGTAGGAGTTCATGTTTCCTTGATAGCTGTTATGTAAATAATTCTTGATTCATATAGTCTAAAGAGATTTCTGGTTAGGGCCAACCAATGTCAAACCAGTGCCAAACGTGGGTACAACAGGAGAAATCCCATTGCCTCAATAGGTGCCACATTTTGCTTTGAGTTTGTGTGAAAACAGCTCACTGAAGATGCTAGAAGACACGCTTTTATGCCATACTGTCTTCTGGATGAACTACAGCATTGAGGATCTCATCCTCACAGGCTTTAAAAGGTCACACTTCACTGAAGTGTGTGTGAACGTGTGCAGGGAAAATTGTCTTCACAGTCCCAGCTGAACTAAACGATCTCATGCTAAAGCAGGAAACCAAATTGAGCGGTTGGTCAATTTTCAATGTAAAATCTGAAACTGGAATTCTAAACAGAGGAAATCACAGCTGCAGTGTGTATTTTCCAATACACATCCAGGAAAGCAAAGTCTTTAGCTACAGCCTACACAAAGCAGTATGTGATACTAGCAACGTGATATCACCTGCATAGATTCTCCTGCTTTGATATTGCAGTTTGTAATGTGATAAAAAGCATAATGGTGACAGAAGAGCAGCAAGATCCCAATCTGCAGCAATCAAGGATTCATTCACATGCAAAAGCAGTAGGTAGAGAAATAAACAAGCTGCGTACCTTCAGAAGGCCTAAAGTATGCACTGATATCCAGTGAGATCCTCTTGCCTCCACTGCCAGCCCTTCAGTGGGGTCAGGGGTGGATACTGGCTCCACCCCTTCCAATCATTCAGGTACATTGCTTGCACCTGAGCTCCCATGGGTTGGCCCTGCCTTCCCACCAGGTGCTCAATCACTGGTTCAAAATGGGATTCGGTATTTCTACTACACAGTTTCTGAAATTTGACCCCCCCACAACCCCCTTTTTATTATTTTTCTTTTGCTGTGTGTGTCAGGCTACAAAATGTTGGATACACATGATGCTGCAGCACCAGATTGCACAGGATCTACGCTGCATTTGAGTTTTGTTATACCAGAACTGAATCCTGCACTTGTTCTTCATTTTTATTGCTTCCTTTTAATTTGTGGTCTTCCATAGCTCTACACATGGTCTAAAACAGCACAAATCAGAGGCACTTGGTCATACTTTCTGTACTGTCTGCTGAAACAATCCTTATGATGCTGTGATATAGGCTTAGGATGTTTCAGAGGACTGTGTAAGTTTGTATTAAGGAAAACCAAAAGAAAAAGGAAAATTATTCAACTAAACCCACTGACTCGTTATCTCATTAGTTTAGGATGTTCTTACTATGTCAGTAATGAAAAAAGAGAATGCAGGGACACCTCAGCATTTCCAGAAGCAAAACAGTGATTCAGAGTGGGCCTGCTTTCACTTTTGAACACCGCTCAGTCAGTGCCTGACTGAAGTAACTCCTCATGGTCTTATTTCATCAAAAGATGATTTTGTACCAGTTTCAGTAGATTTTTTTTTTTTCCATCTGCAGAGTTATTGAATGGCAATAAAACATGCTTTGACCTGCAACATAAGGGCTTTTAAAGCAAGCACACCTTTTAATTTAACTGCACAAAATATCAATCATGCTATTAACATACAGTTGACTATCACTACAGATTTTGTCTGTTGCTTGTATGTAGGATATAATGTAATATATATGATGTACATATCCGATTGTATCAATGGAAAGGCCTGTGGACAATAATCTAGGGGATCTTCTCAAATGTGTACATGAGGATTAATGCGTGAATTTTCTCTAATTTGTACTTATCTCATGCAAATTCCCGTCATGCATATCATTGCCATAGAAAATACAGAGAGAAAGTGTATGAGGATTACAGAGCAGGGTCATGTCACTATTTATCTGATGATGGATGGGTGAATTATTACAACTAAAATAAGAAGACGTAATCCTCAGGTCCATCTACTCCTTTTTTTTTTTTTCCTTTAATACACAACATCTTCCCCACCTAACTGTTCATTTTTGTAACATAAATCTTCTGGTGCTTGGCCAGGGCCGGAGATGCCAAATAACATATGAGAAAGGTTATTCTTTTAATATTTCTATCCATCTGGAAACAGAAATTGGGAGGAGCACTGGCTAACCATTCAAGCTGTTGATTGCTTCTCTGAATCAGACCCAAAATTGCATCCTTTCAAAGTTTAGCAACGCTCTTTCCAAACTGTTAATTTCACCAATCCAAAACTAAAGGCAAATGTGATTTTCAACACTGGATTTGAATCACCTCTGTTCCTACATTTTGGGAAGTTAAAAATTGGATATGTTTCCAGATGAAAATATTGGTGCTCAATCATATTTTCCATGTAGCAGTTTTGAGCTAGAGTATAAAATCCACTAGCAAATGTGGGGCAGATAAGATAACGCAATGTAAGTCCTGTAGTTCTAATCTATACTTTGCTCAAAATCAAACACTTCAAGACTAAGCAGTTCATAAACACAGGATATTCATGAGACCTCTCTGTGAAAAAGGAAGTTTTATATATATATATACAGTGGTGTAATTAAATTAGTATAGGTGCTGTCTCTAAGAAAATAAGCATAGTCCTCATTACTCACTAATATGTACTGCGTTCTCTGTAATTAGCATACAGGGTATTTATAGAATTACAAAACGACTTTATCACCAAGACAAATAAATCATTTCAAGGATGACCCCAATATTTATATAATCTCTGTTCAGGGAGCTCTATTTTCCTTGTCCAACATCTGTTAATATCCCTTTTTTCATGTACAGATTTGGAAGGAAATACTTCCATGATGTCTCACGATTCTATTGTAAATGGATGACATTAGATTAAAAAGAATACCAAATATATCATAATGGTATACTCTGGTTTTTTTTTTCCTGTCTCAATAAATATCATCATTTCTTGTTAAGATGTTGCCCCTTCTGCACCTTTTTGACATATGGAAGGTTGAGAATATAACCCAAAATGCCCTGAAAGAATTAACACAGAAGAATATTGAATAGTTCTCTTCTTTGTTGCTGCTGCTGTTGCTTCGTTTAATTTGTTATTTAGGAAAAAAAAACAAAACAAAACAGAGGAAAATTTGTATGTATAAATATTTGAGTTTCTATCTAATGAACAAGCATTAGGAACAGTGTAAGAAACTGTAATGTCCTCTAGATAACATATAGATTCCATAATCTTCTTATTTATAAGAATGGCAAGTTTCTGAACCTACCTAATCCTAAAAAGTTCACATACATAAAAGCACCTTTTTTTTTAATTAACCTGTATTTGAATATTCATTTCATTTTCAGTTTAAAAAGGAAAAAATATATATATTTATTTCTCCACCCTTTTCATTTCCCCTAGATTCTTTTTGTTTCATGAAAATTGAGGCAAATGTAGCGCTCATGTTCATTTAAGAAAATTAATATTAGTATGAAAACCACCTTTGTTGGGACAAAGACATGGTTGCATTCCTTTATCCATAGTATTACTGCTGATGACTGAGTTAACAGCAAAGTCAAGCCATACAAATTGCTTCGTATCTTTGAATATCATTCTTTTTATTGATTAATCAAAGTCCATCAAATCCCTGAACATCTTGAGGCACCCAAAACCTTGTGTATTTATCCTTCAGTAAAACGTGCAATATTTACATTGTAAGCTTCTAAAGAGCAAGAATGATTTATCAGTTCTGTAAAGCAATTTCTTACCGTGTGGTCTGGTGTACTAATGATGTCTGCGAGTGTTAAGTTATGCTGGGAATGATTTCTTCTGTGACGATTTATCTAAAAAAGAAAGAAAAAAAAAAATAGGATTTAATTCCAAAAGAGAGCTCAAATATATACAGGTGAAGATGGACCAACAAATGCAATTACCAGGCATGTGCAGCATGTACTGGATGTAGTTTTGGAAACTTGGCTTCTTTTAGTCCAGCTTTTCTTTGAAAACTGATTTTACCCCAATCTTTGGTAACCTTCCTGGATATTAGAAAGGCACAGCTACTAAATCCTAAAGATCTTTATCATAAATGTGCTATTTTTTTATGCGTGACTTTGGAAAAGTAAGCTAAAACTTGACCAATTGATAAAAATTGTTTGCAATTGAGACACTTCCATCAAGAATCTTCTTGTTAGGTGATCTTATGCCCATTTTACAGGAATGGGAAAGCTGCTAATTGGAACCTCAAGACTATAAAGCAAGTCTCTGAAGAAATTAAAACATATTTGGGAAGGCATATGGAATATGTCTTATGCTTTAACTGCTTTAAAGGCTCTTTCTATCTCTACATGTCTAGAAGGCTGCAGCAATACTGGACTCTGATTCTACAATTGATCCCGAGGGCTGAGTCCTCAATTTCCTCCTGTTCCCTCTTTTCCAGAAGAAAACTGGGATTTAACTCTGCAAAATCAGGTTACATTATACCAGACATTATTAAGATGAAACAAAAATTGGATCAAAAATCAAGGGTTTCTGTAGAAAAGAACAGATGCTGAAAGGAATTGTACAAATCTATGACAAAGAATAGGTCACCAAAAGATACATTTTCCCACAACTTTTGTTGCTTAGATTTGGTATTACTCAAAAATAATATAGTTTGGAACCTGTAAAATCCAGTGATTTTTTCATCTTTTAACAGAAATCAAAAAGCAAATGACAAAATAATTTCAACTAGTTTCCACTGTATTCATCATAATGCATTCCCTTTTTCTCTATTGAAACGCAATTCGCTGAAAGTCATAATATATTCTGTTTATATTTAAGTGTCTGAATATAGAAAATGTTCTTAATTAATCCAGAGGGCCACGCTCAAAAAGCAGTTAAACATATTATGATCCCATATTTTTTCTCCACATATTGCTTTCATGTTTATTTGTAAGCGCTAACATATTTAAGCCTTGAAATCTATATCCTAGATATTGCTCTACTCTCCTAGTCAGAGCTAATGAGCTTAATGAATTACCAGTTCTAAATTTAATACAAACATTTCAAAGAAAGAGATAAAACATTCTTCACAATTCAAAAGTTTCTCTGACCTATTTATGAAGAATATCACTTAACAATTTCATTAAGGGTGAGTAACAGCTGGTGACATGGCTGTGTCCTAAAGTGTTTTTCTCTCTTAATATTCTGCATCTTAAGCAATCGAGCTTTCATAAGAAATACTTTAGTTAGTGGCAGTCCCTCCTTTGGGGAGAAAAAAAATGTCAGACCACATTTTCTGTATTTTGCAATCTTGTTTTCAGGAGTGTCATGTTCCTGTTTTATTAGCATGTAGGGTAAACAAGAATGATTTGCTGATGCTATTGAGAGAACTTCTAAGATTACAGTCTTTCCATTTAGATTTTGGGTGGAACTTAATATTAATGCAAGCGGAGACATGTCTATAAATTCAAAATAAATTAATTCAATTTATCTTTTTCTTTATCCTCACTATCCAGCATCTCAAAGTCCAATACTGCACGAGACGCATAACTATTCAGGTCTAGATCATAGAAAGCATTTTTTACCCAGATCCCCTACTCTAATTATTCTTTAACATACAGCATAGCATACTGCCCCATGATGCTTTCCAAAATATACGCTTCACTCATCCAAATTAAGTAACCAGACACACTACTACTCCACAGCACTTATTTTAACATTCACTTGTTATCTCCAGGAATCACACGTGTCTGTTGGGGGCCGTATATGCAACTTTGTGAAGTGCACGGCACCGATCAGAGCTTTTGGTCTGGTCTTAGACTCAGTGATCAGAGCATTACAATGAAAGAAACGCTCGCATTTGATACATGCTAGAAATAAGACCAGAGGCATCAAATCCATCCTCAATCAAATGACAGAAAGAGATTGCAAAATGTACTGCTTAAGTAGGGCTAGGAAGTTATTCAAGGTAGCAAAATCTAAAAGAAACAAAAATTTTTGAGGAAACATAGAAGGATTCAATAGAAAATTTAATTCTGGGTACAGATAACATTATGCGTCAATCTCTTCACTATCTGCAAAGCAGAAATGATAAGGAAAACTGCAAGTGCAATGAGAAAGAATAGACTTGATCATCTAATGGGATACTTCTGCAGTTTTCCTTAAATTGTGAATGCTTCTCTTAGAGGACAAAAAGGAAAGAAATCGGTTTGTTGCCCAGCAGTCAGCAATGTAATCTTGGGCAAGAAAGTCCTGGATCTCCCAGATGAAGGAATCAAAATCCACAGTTATGTAAGAAGTTCAAGCTCTTCTGGAAAAAACCTACCCTAAATATTTGGCCGAAAAGTGGAGTTAATGGAAATGTGAAAACTCTACCAGCATTTTAGTTTAGGAATGGACCTTCTGAAAAACTGAATCAAAGCTTCTTGAAACAAAAGTCAACAACAACATTGTTTAATAAGTTAAGTTTACATTAAATTCCAGAATGACTTAAAACAAATTCACTCAAATACACATCACAAACCCTGCCAGATGAGTTAGCTGTATCACTTCCTTTATGATAATAATCAATCCACTGTTAAAACACTCAGTAAGAGCATGTGAGTGATAATTAGGTCAATACGCTCGCATTTCTTCAAACTCAGTTTTCCCTTTAGCAAAACCAAGAGTCTAAATGAGAAGTAACAATTCCCAATGACATATTTTTGAGTTACCCAAATATTCAGGGGAAAGCATTGGCTCGATTTCATTCTTTCCCGCAGTTTTTAATAGGTAGACCATAAATTAGGTGCTTTGTGATCTTTTTTCTCTCTCTAGCTCTATTCAGTTACCCTAGGAAACTGAAGCAAAATCTAAATAATGTCTGTCATAAGTCCTCTACCTCACCTCCCAGCATATGATGAAGGGCAGAGATTTACAGGAGAAGTTCGTGAGATCCCTTTTTGGGAAAGTCAGCTTATCAGCAGTTTTCTGATTTGATGAACATTCTTCAGTCAGCAACAATGTCACCTGCAGCATTAAAAATCCACTCTGCGAGCGCATGCAAGTCTGTGGGCAAGTCTGGTTTTGTTAAATTCAGCCTCAGCAGTCCTCCCTTCCCCTTAGCTAAAGGGTATCTATCTCCTACCAGAGTTATTCCAGCATCTAAACATTAATCCATCATTATACTTTCTAGAATGGCAAAGCCTCCATTACATATGCCTGGTATCCCGGTGTGAAGAGACAACCATCTGACAACTGCTACTTTAACGTTAATGAAATAACATACCATAACCTGATGTCTAATTCCATTTCTTTTCATGCACCTTTAATTTCTCCCTCTTTCTGTGGGAATTCGTCACCACTATCTCACTGCTGGTCTCTTCATTTAGCGTGGTGTTGGATTAAAAAGAATCTTGAAGGCCTGATTCAGATATATTTTTTTCTTATTATAGCCATATTTCTGATCCAGGTCAGTGAGAAGCAGCATATTTATGTCTGATTTCACCCAAACATAATAAAATTGACCGGCATCTCTCAAAAGGTCCAGACAGACTGCTTAAACGCAATCTACAGATGGTGAATTATTTCCTGAAACATCAATCTGAATTCCCTCTTATCCTTAAGTAATTAAGAAAATTTTACGACGTTTATAGGTGGTTTCCAACAATACTGAATAAATGATCAGCCATAGATTATTTATACACAAAACCATCGCTTGTTCAAAGTACAACTAGTGCAGAAGAGCTCCGCTTTGGATGACATCAACCTGCCATCTTCTCTACCAGCCACTCTAATGTTCCACCAAAGAGAACATTCTCAAAGAGGTTTTCCTTAGCATTCTACCCAAAAACTGCCTCTTTGTTCACACTTGACCTTTCTTCTTAGGAGTCTATTGCTTATTTTTATCCTACCCATGCTGCAGTCAACTAACATGGAGACTCCTTCATAAATACCCAAAAAGAGAGAAACCCCTGCTGTCCAGAACTTGTTCCTGCATGTTGCTCAGCTCTGGACTTGATCCAGCAAAGCACTCTGCAACATACTTAAGTGGTTTTCTGGATGAGGGCCAGAACACTCAATTCTTTATGGGATCGAACTTACTGGTGGCAGCATTAAAGTTTGCAATAAAAGTACAAACTAGTCGCATAAACTTTTGTGAAAACCATTCCCTTCACAGAGAAGGAGAGGTGATACCTGATTTAGTGATGCCGGTGGTCATTTCATTCCCTGTCATTCCGATATGGCAGGGACAGCTCATAACTGTTTAGACAGAGAAACTTAAGACAAACCTATTGTAGCATTTCTCAATAGCTCCATCTCTTAAAAGACACCTTGCCTATGGGCAGGGGAAAGGAAAACCTTGCAACATTTCATTCACCGCAGTGCTTCAAAACGATTTGTTCTGAAGAATCACTCTCAACCACTATAGCAAGTCTATCATTATCTACAGAAATTATTTGTAAACAGCTCTGGTACGATAAGGTTTCTCTTCTACCATGAAAGGCAGTAAGAAAATCCCATAGGGCTTCCTACTTGGAGATGTTCCTTTGTCATCTCAAGCAGGCAAGGGTTTTCTATCCATCCTCAAGAAGTAAAGAGCAATCCCCTTCATACCTGACCTCTCATACACATGTTCTCAGTGCATTGGAGCCTGTTCAGCCCTTGGGAAATCTTCCCATGGCCCTGCTGCTCCTTGCCCATAGCTGTATTCCTCCTGGCTTGCTCTGGAGCCCTCTTACCACTGTCTTCCAAAGGCTGACATTACAGAAATAATAGGGGATTTTCTCTTTGCTTGTCCGAAGAGATTTGTTCAGAGGAAAAAAGTAACAGTGACTATAAAGCAATATAACTCAGTGTTAGCACACAGTGCTTTTTGAATTTTTTCTCTTTTTTTTCTGCTGAGGCGTTCAGGGAAAGATGGGCATAATGTGCAGCTTCAGACCTGTCCCCACTACCCCTCTTTCATTCTTTGCTCTCTGAAAATTCATTACAATGCACGTGGCTGGAACTCGCATGGATAGAGCCTTTGTGCGCCAGCTACAGACCAGATAATCTCTCTATGCATCGTTTAATAAGAAAACCACTTCACAGCTCGAGTTTGTTACATACAACATGCTCTTAGTAGAATATGCAGAGTGAAGCCAGTGGGGAAAAAAAAGAGGGAAAACACAGTATTGTGTTGCATTCCCTCTGCATGGCTCCCTTTGAGCACACTGCCCTCTATACTCAGTTCAGATCTCCAGAGTCCATGAAAATAATGATAATGGCTTTGCTTCCCTTGACCTCTTGTCCTCTTATAAATCAGAATCCTATAGACCTTTCCCACAGTGAGAGGGCCCTCCCTCGTATTGTAGCCTGTGAAGGTAGGTATTTTATATTAAGGCAATTTAATCACATGGGTGTGCTGTCTGGCTTCAGAAGTTGCTGTAGATAAGCATCATTGTGCTTTTCCCATGGAAGCACCTCTATTTATTCAGATGGTTCATTCATGAAATAAGAGAAAATTCATTATTTGATTTGTGGTTTAAATGTCAGCTGCTATATGAACTGTGTGGTCAGAGAATAAATAATCATGATTTTGATTACAAAACTATGTCACCTTTTTCCCCCAAAATTTTTAGGGGGCATAATCCAAATTTGAGATACCCAATTTGGGCTAATATTTAAACTCCAAGGATAAGCCTACAGGAGGCACTTGGTAGTTTTCTCCTTTATGGCTAGGTAAAACCCAGGAGCAGATTTTCCCTAAGTGGGAGCCCTTTTGTTCCTCTCTAGCTACTCGAATGGACTTTGAATTTTGTCCAATTGATCCTTGCTTTGAGGGAGGCCCAGCTGATGTTGTTGGCTTCATTTGTAGCCTTTTCAGGAGTAGGAGATCTGCCAAAATCAGATCTGGAAAGAGGATACAGCTACGAAAGGTTCTTACCATCCATGTAAGTCAGAGAAATACTAAGGCTGCTCTAAACTTGACTGTGGATTGCTCAGATTCATGCACCTAGGGATCAAAGCATTGCAAAGGGATCAACAGCTGTGGAGCATCTAATCCTAACATTTTCCAACTAGAAATCAGACTGGAACCTGCTATCAAATTTTCAATACGCTCTAATTGTATTAAATGCAATACTTACTTATTCAAGAAAAGAACAGTTAAAGCAAAGCCTTTTTTGCACAGCCCTTTTCTATGCTACAGCCTGCAGCACGTAACAAATACAGCACCATTCCCACTGTGACGCTATTCAGCTAGCTATACACTAAAATGTATATTATAAAATATGTTAATAAGTTTCCTATAGATAATACAGTTCTTGCTTTTGGTTTACCATGTATCAGAATATATTAGCCTTAACTACTGCACATGCTTTGATAAAATTACAGATGAGCAGTTCACCAACGGTAGAGGAAACAAGGAGTAAAACCAGCAGGAACAGAAATGCAAATTGACCTCAGTATTTCCGTTTCTTTGCCTTTGACATTCACATCTGCAAAAATACGTTCTTTGAGGATGTCTATAAAAGGTAAATAACAACGTTAATAAAGACAGAGAAAAAAAAAGGTAGATTATCTTTTCACAACTCCTCCAGATCCTGGGGAAATAAAGACAGCAAATGTGGAAAATCAGCTAACACAGCAAATGTGTCAACAGCTCTGGCCTGAAACTGCACCCCAGAACAGTATTCCCAGGACAGAGGGGCAAGAAAAAAAATCATTAAAACTTACTGATTTAACTGTGCAAAGACATCCAGAAGAACTGCCTTTAGAAAATCACACTCGGCATGTACACTACAATCAAAATGCACTCAAAAGCTCAGCCTCTCCTGAAAGGACTGTCTTAACAGAAAGAGCATAATTAGCATTGATGTCGCATTCCTGTAAGTCATTAGCTACTATATTCCCTATAAATGCCATTGTATAAAATATAGTTAATATTCCTAGACAAACACACAGTCCTCTCTGCATGTCTTTATCCTGTTTGCCTAATTCTTTCTCTAGGATTTAAATGAGTCAAAAACTCACCTTATGCTACTGCAGAAGCAATTTTTATTTTTGAAGGTTAATCCAACTCAGCAGGATTTAGGGATGGCACTTTTGCTTGGTCGTAGGCATGTTGGCTCAGGCCAGACAGCTGTTTGGACATTCTCCACTGGGAATCTTGCCCTCAACACCCACAGTTGATGCACATACATGGTCTACTGGCTGCCTACTTCCATGCCCATCTGTTCAAATGGCATGGTGCCCACTCACAAGTTCGCTGGATCCTTGCCCTTAGTGTGTAGATGCCAGGCAATGATGGGCTTAGATGGGCAGCCTGCAAAATACTGAAAGTGATCATTTTTTTCCTGTAGGAAGTCCTTCCTCTGTGATAGCACTGAAGCATGGACACCACATGCTACCCTACACTTAATAACACCTGTGGACGTGTATGTGCCAGAAACACAAAGGCGGGGGTGTGGAGGGAAGGAATGTATGGGGGGTCGGGTCAGGGTGGGGGGGAAGGAATGATACAAGGAAATTGCATGGATTCTTGTGTAAGAATTGCTCTATGTTGCAAATGGCAGTGAAGGGATACCCAGGCAGTTGACACTGCATCCCTTGGCTGCCTACTTCCAGTACACGCCATCACTGAAATCTGCCTTGGGCACTGCGTGCCCCCCAGTAACAGTAGCATATAAAAAATACCTGAGGTAGATCACAATGAATGCACTAAAAGCCAAATCCAGACCTGCCTAAAATTGCTTACAATCCATTTGCATTCCATATATATTTCATAAAATATTCCATGGAAAACAACAACACCAGTAAAGGTGCACAGAAAAGAAAAAAGAAGACTTTTTAATAAGTATCCTTTTTAATTCATGCTATTGCCCTGACAAATAATAACAAAGGAAACCTTACTTACATGGGACTCTTTTTTTATAATAGAAGTCAGTAAGTTGAAAAGGTTCTGTCTTTGGGGGTTTTTAGTGTCCAATAGCCAAACTTACTAAAGATATTTCGGAACAAAGTAATAATATTAAATTCAGAATATTTTATCCCCAAAGTTATTTTAAGAGAAAAATTAAAACTTAATTTTATTACTTTAATTAGTAAACTGCTTTAAAAACAATGATGTTTTTCATTATAATAAAATAATACGCTTTATTAATGTTCCAATCAAAGATATTTGAACAGGCTTTAAGTACTTATAAAACACATATAATTTTCACAGACCATTCAAAATGTCAAATGTCCTTTATGCACGGTAAGAGGGACATCAGAGTCTCTGGTCTTTGATTAGATGACTGAAACTTTTAAAAGAAATAAGATAAAAACAAGGATCCCAGCAGCAAACACTCAATAGTCTTCCAGGACAGCCAGTTTCTTCCAGCGCTCTGGCAAGTGAAATATCACTTACTAACACTCACTTATGAAACACATATACAGAATTATTCTAATGAGGTTTCCCCTACCCCTTTGCTTTCCCTTCCCCTTGCAGACTGCACCCCAATACTGCTTTAATGATTTAAAACACTTGCTAGGAGGCTGAAAAGAGATATAAAAGCAGCGGCATGGCTGGATCCACAGCCTAGCTTGGGGCTCTCATCTATTCAGCAGTGGAAGCCTGTGCTGGGAGGCACATTTAGACTGTGTCTAACTTAGAGTTTATTCTGGGGTGACTGGATTTGAGAGTGCTCTCCCTACCCTAGAGAATTGCTTGCTGTGCAGAGACATCCGTCTTGTCTGTGAGTATGCTCCGCCGAATCAGTCATGTGTGTCTCCTTGATCTGTTTTCGGTCTGGACATATTTTCAAATCGTTGTATCTAAGTTTTGCAGGAGCGGTGCCGAAAAAGTCCTGGCTCCCAAATAAAATTAGATTTATATGGAATACAAGCCAAAGAAGTCAATGTGAACGTCCAGTGACAAAATCAAGGAACAGAAAAAAAAAAAAAAAAAAAAAAAAAAAAACAACAAAAAAAAAGCCTATTTTGTGAAGTATATTTTTAATGAGATTGGAAGGAACATCTTTGAACACAAGTCACAAGTGAAAACCTTATAATTAAATGTTAATAAAGACTATTTGGAGATCAAAATGAAAGTCTGTAGCACAGAATCACTTGGATACCTGTCAGCTTGCTAATATCTAGATGGCCATCTCACTTGCCACCTGCTCCCCTTTCCCTTTGCACTAATAACTTGAGTAAGCTTGTGAATGCTTTTCCCTCCTCTGCTGGCTCACATTAGTCTCTCATATAATCAAAAACTGTAATCTCTCTCCAAAGAAGTCAGTATTGCTTATTAGCGTTGTTCAGAGGACTATCGTACGCTGCAGTACAACAAAGAATGAAGTAAAGTTTTCAAGCAGATTTTCCCAGGTGCCATTATAATCGCTAACATGAAAGAAATAGAGTAATCAAAATAATAACTGATCTGCTTCAAGTAGCTTTTCAAGTAAAATAGTAATTTTGCAAAGGTCAATTAGCAGGATGACTCCTTCATATTCTATGCGATATCTTGATATAATGCTCAAAAAAGAATGTAAATATTTCAAGTCTTAATTTTTATTCTCTCTGCCTTTCAGATTTCGCAGCTTAATCACAACTTTGCTGCAAACCAGGTAGAACAGCAGTGATTACTAATGGTTACTCAGCTCTGGGATTCTCTATGTGCAATTTACCTCTCTTAATATCTTAACACCTACCAAAAACTGCTGACAGAGTAAAATACAGGAATACTCAGGTGGTTGTTGTTGTGTTGTTTCTTTTTTAATATTGTTAAATAACAAAATTAGCTCCTCTCATTTGCATTGGTCTCCAGGGCTCTTTTTTTGATTCTTTGTTATACAGATTATTTGCATACAAAACAACAACAAAAACATCCACGTGTGTTTTGGCAAAGTAAGCACTACAGTTGCTAAACACTGTTGTCCACATTGCCTAAATACTATTTTATATTGTTCCCTTTATAAGCCAAGAAACAGTTTAAGTAATAGAATGCTCTTTTGTGCTCATTCCACAATTTGGTCCATATAATGAAGGCAATGTGCAAGAAAGAAGTGTGTAGTTCTAAGTACACTGAATCTCTTGGTTTTACTCTTGCGGCATTGCTCCAACAGCGAATCATATAACACTTCTACAGAAGATAAAGAAAATGGAATTATCCAGTTTGAAATATCTGGATAGAATGGAGATGGCCATGGATCTGAGTCTCTTTGTTCTGACAGAGAACTCATTTACCTTGTGTAAAATAAAATACCATCAACAAAACCAAACAAGAATCACCCACTACCATCCAACGCACAATGTGCAGGCTGTGACCTAGATGTGCTGCTGGAGAAGTCACCAGTTTTATTACAAAAGATAAAGAAAAAAGTACCTCAAGAAAAACATTAGACAAGTGTTATAACCATCTTGGTGCATGAAAACAGAAAGTTGACTGCCTAGTTCATATTGAATGAGCTTGTGAATTTGACAAATCTTTTTGTGTTGCCTTCTTCTGCTACATTAAAGAACCCACTGGTGCCCAGTGTTGTTGCTGCACATAGGTAAGCAGGAAATCATTGCCTTTTAATATCTCCTGGGTAAATCAAATTGGCTGCAGGTTCTTCACTGGCATGACATTTGTCCCAACTCCCATGTTTATCACACTGAGGATACAACTCTGTTGCACACCGAAACACCTAGTAAAGCTACGTTTTGCAGTAAAACTTCATAGTACTGTTCCCTATTCTGAAAATATGGGCTGTTTCCCATATACACTTAACATTTGGCTAAATTAAATACACTTTCAGCCATTAAGTAATCCAGATGACTCTCTACAAGTGTCTTTACCCAGCTCTATTTACCAGACCATCAATCTTCACTTCATTTTAAAATTTTATTAGAACCGTTCTATTTACTTCCATACCATACATAAGAAGAGTGATTAGTGTCAAGCTTAGTACCACTCCCCGGAGATCAACTCTAAAAATCCACCCAGTTGATGATGATTCTCCAGGGACTACTTCCTGAAACGTGTAAATTAATCAGTTCTTAATCCATTTAACGTGCGCTTCACTGATACAGCACATCGCTAATATTTAATCAGAACGTCATGTACTATTAAGTTGAGTCACTGACAAACTTTCGCTGTACTTCATAAAAATGCTTGTCTTTTTCAGTGAAACTTCTACCAGAAAATAATGCCTCTTTATTTGACTGTGTTAGAAAGTGGCTTTATCATTCAAGTACGGTGATTGACTTCTTTTTTTATTTAAACCCTATAGCAACTTTTCCATTAGTTAACCCAATCCCTTCCAAGATTAACCTACCTATTTATTTTTTTAATCACACCATTTTATTTTGAAGATGTTTTTGAACTCTTGTAATTTCTATGGCAATCCAAGACTATTTATATTTGAAATTAACAAGCAGGGATCACCTCAGGAAAATCTTTAAGTCTGTAGCATTACTTTCATTTAAGTTTTGTTACATTCTGCTAATTTTTCTGTTTTTGGTATCATGGCTAGATGACATTCCAGATGTTTCAAGTCAATAATAGCTTGGAAAGTTCATCATCACATAAGCAAATTATTCCTGATTTACTGCCCTGTTCCCAAGGAAATAACATATTTGATGCCTCACTTTGTTAGTGTGCTGGGTAGTTGTAGCATTAAGCTCTTACAAATGAAGGTAAAATCAAATGTTTAGAAATACTTCTGCTTTTCAGAGCTCAAAACATGGAAAATTTGGAAAACCATAGAGCATAATAAAGGCATCAGCTTGGTCCAGCACTTGTAGGATTACCTTCACTATCATCTAACTATCTAAGACAAAGATTTTCCATACTGTTTAGCATTTGGCTGTTTTTCACTGTGTAAACACTCTCTTTCTTTAACAGTAAAAAACTGCTTCATTAATATATCTCTTTGTACACCTAGACTCTGCAACTATAGATATATTAAACAGCAAATATATAGCAGTGTTTTACAGAAAGAAGTATCTGGAAGATACAGTTTTCACATGAGAAAATAATAAAGTTTAATTTTGTATTGTATTTCAAGCAGCTCTCTCTGTAAGGAAAGTTGCCAAATCAAACATGAAGTATTTTTTATCTCACTGATACAGGTGCGCGTATCTTCAGACAGGCAGAAGTAAGCTAGCACTCCATCTCATGCCAACTCTTAAAGTATCTACTCATATCATCTTGCAATATTAAGTATTTGGGCACTAAAGTGGAGCACAATGGAAGACAAATCCCTCTAAATTATAATTCTTCCATAATTTATTACGCATTGCCATAGAAACTAATTTGCAAACTATTTTCTCTGTGGCTCTGCAAGTATCAAAATTTAAACAATGCTCTGAATAAACATCTTAAAACACTCTAACATCAACATGCAAAAGCCCATTCTCTTCACAGCTCAAATATTCCAAATCTGGCAAATGGAGATTGACCTAGAAAACCCTACTCTGGGTTTGAAGATTGCCAGCTTTACTACAGCAGCATATTCACGCACAGATGTAGAGGTTGATACAAATGTTCAGGAAAAAAACAGCAGAAGACCATGTGTATGCCTAATAGGTGCTTAAGCACAACCAGTTAGAACTGGAAATTGTTGCTCGTGTATATACTCCTGTGCAAACTGATGTGCAATTACACACAGAACTGTGTGATTGAGCTTTTTTCTTAGTTCTCCTATGATAGCTACAGAAGGTTTCATAGATAGACTTGGTTTAGATAGACTTCTCTTAAACCTGCTTTCATATGCTTTGTGAGCAATATTTTTCTGAGCCTAACATCCCCTGTTTTGTAGGATATATCCAGATTATGTGGCTACTGAAGGCGACTGTCCTTTAGCCTTCTGCCTCACCACATGATTGAGCATCCATATACCTTACAACCATACACCCTGTCGAGTGCTATTCTCTTACATATCACAATTTACCTCGCTTTCTCCACTCAAACATGCAACCAAGCTGAGCAACAAGCTGCTTCAGCTGCCATGTCATTTCAGTTTTTACACGTCTTCCCTTTTTATGTGTGCTCCACATCTCTGTGATGTCTCATCTCCCCGTTCCACTGCCATAGGCTATGAGTTAGGAACAAGGCTCAGGCTCAATGTCAAACACAGGGAAAATGGGAAAATATCGGAGAAGAGGAAATTAATGGGCACAAACACAGCTGTAAATCTTCCACACTAATGGACTTCATATATTTCCCTCATTCCTTGGTAAATCCCAAAGAATACAATAGCTACTGAGTAGAAAATGCCTAATAAAGGTAATCAGCTAAAGAAAGTTCGAGTTCAAGACCAAAAAACTTCACACTGATAGAATTCTTCTCACATATGAAGGAACAAATAACCTCAAGAAGCATGCAAACTGTCCCCTTTCAGCCACAACATCTTGTTGGACCACCATGGCTGGTGGAAGAGCATGCCTTCAGAAATGTCTCAGCAGTGTCCCAAATCAAACACCTGGGAATGGAGTTCCAGACTGAAAACACAGTTTCTCTCCATCAATAGAGATCTTGCTTTCATTTCTAAAAGGGAAACCTCAAGGTGAAAACCATCTAAAAATCTCTTTTCTGATGAGAAAATTATGAGAAATATTAACACTGGTCTTTTACTTGAACCCAGATACCTGATCTATAAATTAATTACTTGATCAGCTAAATTATTTATTCAGAAGGTAACGCCATGTTTGTCGGGGCCCTGTTTCATCCTGTGCACCTGCCCTACCTGAACTTATTACATGTAAAATTAATGAACCATTGAAACTTCAATATTCCATCTTTTTCATTATTTGAAGAGTATTGTTTATGTTTTGGAACTAACATTTTAAAACTGAGCTTTAAAATAAAAAGGATTTTTTTTTGTTTTGTTTTTTTTTTTTGCATCTTTTGGATGACAAATGGCAGCTGAAAAATAAAATGTCTCTTTTATTTGGGGGGGGGATGCATGAATTCATGATGTGCATTCAGTCTGTTTATTAAGTAATCATATCTGGATACAAGTGTCAACACAATTTATGTTTTGAATAATATGAAGCAGATAACCTCAATTAACAAGTAATTAGAGTCATTTTCCTATTAAGCAGTTCCCCTAATTGTTTTTGAAACCTGGAACTAAAATTGTAATAAATAATAAGCGGGCAAAACATGTCCCTGCATTAGCTTAATCCAGGCTTTCCATGGAGCTTGGGAAAAAACAGCAGAAATAGGGGCTGAACTCCTAGGGTGCACATGGTACTGAGGGACAAAGCAAATGCTGTTTAGTGGCTGCAGACCTCAGCATAGCCCACAGTTTTCTGTACTTTTCTTTTTCTCCTTTTACCTTTTCTCCTCTTTTATTTTTATATTATTTTTTCTGATTTGTTATATGAAGATGCAATGCAGGAAGCATTTGACTTGTTACTGTGAATTGACTGGAGCTTAGCAGGCCATCCCACATAGAGTATCACCTCTACTTAACCACAGCTTCTAACAGTGCAAATTGACACATCGTGTTTTACTGCAACACCATTATATACCTCCATTTATGTAGAATAATGAATAAACATAAAATGATTCTCGCAAAGAAGTTCTATAGAACAATCTGTGATTTTCTGTTTGCTGATTATGGAAAACTAAACAAACCCACGTTCCCTTTGACATCAGTCTTTAAATATCATCACTCAGTGTCATCAAAGAATAGAAAAATGTCACATGTATTTCTCTGCTTATACTACAGCAATTCATAGAAATTACCTATCTTGCATTATAGCTGTTGCCAAAAATGAGGAGAAAAATAATCTAGTTAAATCCAAAAAGAAATCCAGCAGCTGCTCTTCACCCTTAGCCAAAACAAACAAACTAAAATCTAACTGAATCTAACCCAGAAGTTCCAGAGGGAAGAAAAAGAATAAAATCAAAGGCAATAATATTCTCTTCACCCACAAACTCCAACCTTATTTACTGCCTTAGGCCTGTGTCACAATAGCAGCTGGAGAGCTGATAGGATACACCACTTTCCCCTGAAGATAGGAAAGAGAACGATTTCTTATAGTCCACGAAGGAACCAAAGTACCTGCGACTGCCCTAAGTAGGCTCCTCATTAGTTCACATCTAACTTTACTGCACCTTCCCCACAAATAGCTACTGGTGGTTTTCACCATCTCTACAAGATATTTTTTGCAGCCTTGGCAGAGCACAGGATGTATATTTTCATCATTAAAAAAAGAAATTCACAGTAAGGTAATAAATCAAAAAATAATAATAAGCCAACACCCTAAGAAGACACACAGGGAAATTCCAGGAAGAAATCTGGCAGCCATAGGAGGACATGAGCTGTTCAAAAGAAATACAAACATTTAAATAATGTATCTTGCTAGAAATTGGGCTTAGTGAGAAATCCCATTGATTTCTCTTAAGTCATTTTATTAAAAGGTCTATTAATGCTTGGCTTGCACTTTGTGGCTATGAGAGATGTTGGAACGAAGAGCTATCAAAGGTGCCTATCAAAGTTGTGGTTTTTTTTTTCTATTATTTTTTTTTTTCCATTTAACTTTTCCTAACTATTAAGCTGCTCATTTTGTGGAGACAATCATTAGTGTCTTTAATGTGAAACAAAGCTTCTGGATAAGAGCAGCTTGCTGAAGATCAATATGAGAGATATCATTTCAGTTACAGCTTTAATAACTGTAACAATAGGGAGCCTGGCATCGCTGGCTTTATGCATTAATGTAATTTAGAATCTACCAGGTACAAATCTTATCAAGCATTAACAGCAACCGCACTGGGATTTTCTAGGTAAGGAAACTGTGTGATAAATGGGAAGTATTTTAAAGGTAAATTTTTATGTCATTTAGCTCATCTGCTGTAAAACTTTAAAAAAGAAATGATATGAAGAAAAAATAAAAACAAATAAGATGCTAGGATTAGGGTGGCGTGTTTTCACTAACTTACAGTTCTCAGGCGTGTAATGCGCTCAGGATATACTGGTCTGTCTCTCTTGTTTAGATCATCACAAGGCTCATATGGCACACAAGATGGAAGGGTTAGGAGTTTTAGCCAAATTAAATGCAATTAAATATTTTCTGCTAATCTCCATACACAGATACCGCCAACTACCTGAATACGCTTTGCAAGGCTTTCAGTTAAGACACAAGAGAGGTAAGGAGCTCCTTCCTACCTCACACTTCTGAGACAAGGACCGGGTTCCAACCAACAAGCCAACATAACACCAGCTCTGCAGGTGAGGAGGACAACCCTTCCTCAAGCCAAATTCACACCAAATTCACACAGCTGAAGCAAATTCAGCCCCCACTCTGCATCTCCCAGCTCAGCTGCTTCCAGCTCCCCACTCACTCCATGCTTTTCACAGCCACTGACTCGTTGCCCCAACATTTCCCATGCTTTTGAGATGTACTCAGTGCTGCCACTTTTACTCTCATGTAGTAGTTTGTTGATGGTCATGTTAGTTCTTTTCCAGCTCTTTCATGATGAAAAATAATTAAAAATACACCCCCAAAAAGGAAACCAGCACTAAAAAATGTTAAAACACCCATTTTGGATCTCCTTTGCAAAGTTATTCTTGAAACCTGATGCAACCGATTGGCAGTTCTTGAAACAATTTGTTTTAACTCGTGTCCAAATGTCTTCAGGTTTTAGTGCTTACAGGTGGCCACTTCAGATTTACACTTTAATTTTGTGAAAGATCTAGACTGGGAGCACTGAATTTTCAGTTTATCCTTTGCTGATAAAAAATGGAAAGCTCAAAGTTGAAGTAGCCAACTACTGAAAAAGAGTTGGCACCTGGCACTTTAATTTTTAAACATTGGTGGGGGGTTTTTTTTGTTTGTTTTTGTGTAATGAGATTATAAAATAAGAGCATGACTTCAAATTCACTATCAAAAAGAATGAGCTCTTAAGGATAACAGAACTGCTGATGCAAAGCTCAGTTGGTCCAACCTCCAGGTCTGGTCCAAATAAACAAACAAAAGTTTGGATGCTTGTCTAGGTTTTCTACCTGCCTCGGGGCTACGAATGTCATGAGAACAGATTCGCTCATCACAGCTGCACTGCTTCCATTTCTGGCCATGGCTGAAATACGCAGGAAAACAATCTTTCTTGCAGAGCTCTGGGAGACGAAAGGAAAGGAAAATGCTATGGAGTTATTTCACAGCCCTTCAAATTTGATTCCAAAACTGGAGGAAGATGCAGACATTAGAAATGGATAGAATGTTTTTGCTGGTTTTGTTTGTCAGCTGTACTTCCAAATGCAAGTTTTTAGTGTAACTTTCTGACTATGTTGCATCTTAGGTAGACAACAGCTGGGGGAAAAAGAAAGATATTACCATGTCTGAAGTGTGGCCATACTCAGTGGTCTGTTATTAGTCTCTGAAATACTAAGAAAAAAAAAAAAATATATAATAACTTTTTAAAGGCAAATAGTGTTCATTTTTTCTTTTGTGGGGTAGAGTCTTAGGTCCTTTGAGGGACAAGGCTTGGATTCCACTTTTACCATGGATGTGAGATTGCTGTGCATGTATATCTATGCACAGAAAAATCACAGATGATCAACACCTGCTTCCATTAATGATGCAAACCTCACCAAACAAGAAATCTAAAAGAAAATAAAATATGGCCAGGTTAACATGGCTGGATCAGATCCTACAGTTATTTTTCCTGCAAAAGAACCACTGGCTTCAAAGGAGATTTTATCTGATTTAGGGCAGGAGAATGCTGCTGTCAACTGTCTAAGAATAGGCACGCTGCCTAACAAGGACACTCTGCTGTCTGTTCTAAAATCTCAGTGTATTAAACAACATTTAGTGTTCGCGTCCCTATATTGTGCACTAATGCGTGTATTTAGGGCGTGCACAAAATAACTTGATCCCCATTTCATCGCATCAGTAGTGCAATAATTTCAGCGCAATAATAATAAAAACACACAAAAACTGCTTCTTTACCTCTCCTGTCATGTCGTATTGGGTCACGTTGTGTCACATGATGTGATGTAATGTAACTCAATGCAAGGAGACACATGTCCCTTCTCATTGGAAATTTAAAGAAATGGAGCTTACTTTTCCCCTGTGGGAAACTATGCAGGTCAGGTGCCCAAGACTAGCTATGGGAAGTTTGATATCATCTCAGTTTCAGTACCTACATATTTCAGATCTGATGGCATTTTGAAAGGAAGCATGTTAGATGCCACAATGGAGCTGTAATACAGTACTTAATAAAGATAAAATAAAGAGAAACATAATTCCACAGCTTATGTTCCTTGTCACGGTGTCCATTGACACGTATTACCAGAGAGACTCTTTTAAATGATATTTTAACCGTGCTTTTTGAAATACATGTTATTAAACGAGAAAAGCCTGAGAGAAATCTAACGCAGCTAAAAAGCACATGAGTGTAGAATCAAGGGAAAAGAACTGATTAAAGAAGGAACCAAAACAAGATTTTTTTTAAAATTTTTTTTAAATGAAAAAATAGTGACATAGTTAAGCACAGTAAGTATAGATAAGGAAAACGTACAGGGCCTGGGGCCAAGTTCCCCTCTCAGTTACACTAGCAATAATTGTGGAATAATTCTGTTCCAATTAATAGAGTTAATATGTTGAGAATAGAATTGTCTAAGTAATGAGCATGATTGAAATGTAACAGTCAACCCAGCTCTGAGGCAGATAAGCATCATCCTCCATCCTGTATAGAATCAATCCCCAGTCCAGGTAGAGAAACAGAAGAAATAACTAAAACTTTTGACAGGCCAACATCTGTATTGGGATTAGGAGAAACAGGACTAAGTTCCTTCTCTACTTGGTTGTAAAGCATAAATACAGAAGAAGACTGTCATGGAAGTCAAGCAAAATATTAAGTAAATAGTGTTTATTCTCTAATGCTGAGGCACACTGTTATTTCAGACCCATAGCAAAGAGGTATAGGTTTGAAAGAACCACCTAGCTTGAGATCTTTAAATCCAAGCATCAACTACAGAGTCTCATCACCAAATCACACCCTCAGTGCCATGTCCACTTATCTCATAAATCCCTCCAGGGGGGGACTTGACCACTTCCATAAACAACCACTTCCAATGCTTGACCAACCTCTGCAAGGAATGGACTATGAATAGATAAGATGGTGCATAAGTTTTCAAATACAAGCGTTTAATACAAACTCATAAACATCCTTTGGCTTTGAACAAGCTCAGACTTAAAGGAGAAAACAGCCTGGAAAACCAGTTTACTCTCTGAGTGTCTTGTAAAAAATGAGAAGGACTTACTGATAGAAAAATAACACACTGTTTTCCTTTTCCAAAGAAACTCAATAAGCCAATCCAACTTGATAGCAATAGACTGAACCCAAGAGCACTGGAACCACATTGGGTAAAAGGTCCATGTTCTGGGGAATCAGCAGATAGATAGGCAGAGGAACAAGGACAGTTTCCCATCGCATTTTCTCTGCAAGCACATATGCCATGGGGATGCCAAATGAGGGTGAGAACTACTGTAAGCAATCTTACAGGGTCCATATGGGGTCCTGCCTTGAGCACTTGTATCTATGGGGACACCCCAAAAGCCAGATCCTTGAGTCTCTGGAGCCACTTAAGACAAAAAGGGATGGAAAGAGGCAAGCACAGATATGAGGAAAATACAAAACAGAAGAAATAAAGAAACGTTCTTTTATATGGTAAATGAAATATTTTAACTACTGACATTTTATCCCCCTCAGGATATGAATTATAAGAAGAGAAATGTCACAGCTGAGAAAAAAAAAAAGAAAAATAGAAAGAAAGGGGAAAAAAAAAGAAAAACCCTCTGCTTTTTTAGTCTTTTTTTAGTTTATCCTATCAGCTTTAAAGTGTGTATGTATATATTTACATCATAACCTTTATGTAACTCAAAGAGGTTTGTAGGCTTTGAAGATCCTGTCAAACATCCCCCAAACTGCAGACAACTAAATTAATGACAATAGAAGCATCTCATCCTTACTCCAGATCCTAGGAAAATAAATGGGGGAGCAGAGAGCAGAGAGGATGCAAAACTTACTAGCAATGCATTACTTTAGGAAGATCTTTAGTTACCATTAAAGGTACTTGTGTTTCCAAGTAACAAATAATGGGAACCTCCATATTTTGGAGCCAGTGGTGGTTTCCCTATCTGGCATCACTCCGGCTATAAATAAGTAAATAAACAAATAAGAGGGAAAAAAGAAAGAAAAAGAAAAGAAAAAGGAAAAGAAAGAAGAAAAGATAATATGAAAAAGAATGAAAGAAAAAAGAATGGGGGGGGATGAAAAAAGAGTAACAAAAAGGGGGGAAAGAAAAAAAAAAAAGAAATAAAATCAAATAAAAACGAAAAAGATTAAAAAAGGAAAAAATAAGGAGGAAAAGAAAGCCATAAAGCCATTTGGACCAGACTTGCGCTCCACAGCAGCAGCGCAGCGGCTGCTCCAGCCGCCATCTCCGGTGCTGCTCTGCCCCCTGGTGCTGCTGCAGCTGCAGAGCAGCCGCTCTCGGGCTGCACACCCCGCTGTCACTTCTCACTTTTCCGGCAAGTTCAAGGTCAGTGCCTAGCTATTTTCAGCTCATCTCTTCTTGATCCATGCAGAGAAATGACAAGGTAACGTGATTTGGGGTCAGCTGTATTACAGGAACCGTTACATAAACGGAGAAAGTGGAAATCAATCCTAGCTGACAGTGTCTTCAGGATAATCAGCGCTCACTCCATGCCGCTGTCAGCTCTCCTGCATCAAACACCATGTTACTTCTGTCAGATCTCTTTAACAAAACCTCTTTCTCACTTTTGGCAAAGTAAATAAATATTCCACTCGGGCTTGCATTTAGCTCATTGTTTAGAGAACTTTAGCACTCTGGACTCGCAGAGTCCCCATTTCTGCAGGAATGGACGGCATACCCTGTCACGTCCATCACTGCCTACAGAGGGTGTTGGCAAAGAGCCTGATGCATTTCCCCCCCTTCTTCGTGGCTTGTGCCTGATCTCTTCCTGCAGATGACTGTCCTCCAGTTCTCCATTCCAGAGCTCAGCTCCCAAAGTGCTTACCTAACCCAGCCGCATCAGTGCTTCTCCTCTAACATCTTAGGACACCTTCCTCAATTTGTCTGATTACCATTACTTTCTCTGAACCGTCTCCTCCCGTGACCAGACATCTTCCCTACCACAGGATTATGAACATATCATTTCACAAGATGTGCCGCGTCGCGGTGACAGCACATGGTATGTCAGTTTAGGGAAAGCACAGCTATTCCATCCCACCCACCTTGTGCTCCCATGGAACTGCCAAGCCCGCAGTGCTCCTCCGAAGAACCATTTACCATAATATTAGTTGTCAGTAAATTCAAAGACGGAACTCCTAAAGCTATAAAATGGATTAGAAGCAATTTAAAAAAGAATTAACAAACTAGAGTAAGAGTATACTGTCAACAAACAAATGCTTCATCATAGCACTGTAATTTGGAATTTTAATTACCCCTCTGCTTCTGTAACAAAACAATGTCTGAACTGGCAGCCATTTGAATCTCTCACAGGTCATTGAGCATTCTAGTTAATTACTCTATGAATAGCCTGTTTTTCTCCCCTCTGGAAACACGTTTCTAATGGCAGTCAAGGTCTGACAAATGTGTCATCTACATAATTAGCTAGGAAGCAACACAAAACATTAAACATGCTTTGTGCCGACAACTATCAAAACATTTCATTTGTTGTCAATTATTCATTACTTTGTAGGTTCTGAAGGGGTTGTTATTATGGAAATAAGTCCAGATGCTAACAAGGTTAGAGTTTTTTATTCAAATTAGTAATCAGAGGGCTAACTTTAAAAAATGTATCCCGTGCACATTCATGGCACCGTTCAATCAGTACTAAATTATAAACGAATTTAGTCAAGTTCAAGTTAAAACAGCCATGGCAGAGCGCATACACTAATTTGTAGAGTTGCATCTCTCTTTGAAGTTGTAGGATCTAAGCTGAAGTAGCAAACTTTCAGAACCTTTGGCAAGGCTAATTTGTGCTTGGTAAATAGAGTAAAGATTTTCACAGCGTGAGATAATGTAAGAGTAAAAAAAAAAAAGAGAGAGAGAGAAAGAAAGAAAGAAAAAACCTGGAGGTTTTTTGAACCCTTTTTTTCCTATCCCTCTGTCACTGAGCAAAAGTCAAAATCAGCATTTCCGACTCGTCTGAACTTCAGTTTGGTTTAACGAGGAAGCCAAACCAGCTACGATCACCACTCCCTTAATGGAGCTGAAATGAGTTTATGCTCGCTTTCAAGAAGAAATAGGTAGTGGTCATTTCATTTTTCTGTGATCTCATTATGATGCTGTCTATCAAGCGACACAGCTGAAATTGTATAGGGAAAATGTGCATGGACAGTAAATAAAATGGGCAGTTTAACAATAAAATTAACTTCTTCCTTTTTAGCCAAGATTACGTTGGCTGAAGTCTTAAGATACATATATGCAACAGAAAATACCTTCTCACAGGGTATACATAAGGGAAAAAGAAGAGGAAAAAAAAAAAAGCCATAAAAACAAAAGGCTTTGTTCTGAGCTTTGCTCTGATGTGGGGCTGAAATAATGCTTGTAGGTTAAAAAAAAAAGACCTGAGAAAGGGTTGAGAGTCAAATCCCACTGCTCCAATGGGGAAACTTGGTCACTGAAGTAAACGGAACCCTGAAATATTCTCATGCACTCAGGCTCTGCTTTCAGCAGGATGGATGGGAAAATGGAGCCATTGAGATGGATGAGTCGGGATGACACACAGCAGATCTCGATTCTGAAGGTACAGAACCAGGTTGAACACAGCAAGAGGACATATGGCATGTTTCATTCCTCATTCTCCTGCTTTAGGAAGGAGAAAGATAATGTTGCCAAACAGATATACGCTGTTGTTTTTTTTTTTCCAATTGCTATTTCTGTGTTTTCTGACAATATTTATGCTCCAGAATTAACTCTGGACCAGTGCTTATGGACTCCTTATAAAAGCAGATGCATATCTGATGGACTGGTTCATGATGATGATAGAATTTGGAGAGAATAAGGCCTGGACAGTCACTGTTAGAACATAGTAAGTCAATAGTCAGCTATGGAAAAGCAGGAGGTTTTCTGCTCCTAGAAATATTTTGTCAAGATTTGTTTGTTTTTTTCCTCCAGGAAAAAACAGTAAACTGGGGAAAAAAAAACACAAATCATCAGAAACTTTCAGTAAATAAACTATATGATAAAAGAAGCTCTGATGATCTCTCGGAGATTGAAATAATCCATTTTCAGCTGACACTACCCATAGCAATGAAACCGAAAGGAGGGCTGGAGTCTGTCTTGTAATTAACATTAAACAGATAACATATTTATGAGGGAGTCAAAATATTTTGGAAGCCGATAATCCTGTAAGCCTTAACATGGTATAAAAACAACAAATAAATGCAAAGTGTTACTGTTACACATGCCTGCCTGATCAATGGTTTTCACATATTGATCTATAAATGGAGTTGACAGTCTGTGTTGGCTGCACATTTTCCAAGCAGCTCTATTTTTGTACAAAACCAATACGGGCAATTACCTTTGTTTGAGATGCCAAGTCTTATCAATTCAATGTGATTTAGTGTCATTTTAATTAAATATCAGGATCTACTTCAGGACAATCTATACAAACAAAGCCTCAAACTTGACTATAAGCTTGATTTGAAGTAAACATGTACAAGCCCCGAGATTGTGAAATATGGCTCAAAAACTCTGCTAAACAGAAGGCTTATATTTTTAGCAGTTTTATTTCTGTCTTTTTGGCTAGCCATAACTTTGGCAAGTGTGCTACAATCACAGGAGTAAGAAACAAAGGAAGATTGCTTCCCACTCCCCGATAACGTATTAGAGGGAGAAATCAACTTACCAGTTTGTTTAATCTCATCATAAAAAGCTCTAATACATAAACATTTTGGAATGCCTAAATAGGCTCTAATTCTTAATACAGGCACCAATAAAAAAAGATGTTTCATTGTTTGAAGTTGTTCTGAATGAAGCGAAATGCACTTCCCTGGGGTTTAAGAGATGAAAATAGCAAATATTCATTTGCGTTGCTGGTTCAGACACTAACATTAAGCACAGAAAGAGCCCCTGCTTACCACAGTGTGTGTCCAGCTTCGTGATTTATGCTCTTTAAACTCTACGTTAATATCCATTTCAACCTTTGCACAATGCTCAAGCATTTCCACAGCAAATAAATAACAAAAATCCCCAAGAATCCACATTTCACTTTTGCATCAGTTAGCTCCTGCCTCCCCCATTTGCATCTTTACTACCACAAAACGCACAAGTGCATATGGCCCCGCTGATGTATGATGCATATCCTTCTTTGTCACACTGCCGAAAATAATCTGTCCACCTTCAGAAGTATAGCCCCAGGTGTGCTTAGGAGCATCACAGCCAGCACTGTGGAATACAACAAATCCCTTTGAGAAAACTATATATTTTCTTCTCCATAAATCACCAGCCATCTTTCTCAATTTGCCTCTGTTTGTTGTTTGTGGGGTTGTTTTTTTTTTTGCCCTTTATGCCCAAAGCATTCATTTTATTTTATTTTTTTTCAAGAGCGTTTCATAAATATATAGTTCTGCTGATTGTTCAAAATGTGCCAAATGCTGATTGCCTTAATCCACTGGAGTCAGTGTGTTTTGCATAAGTTAGGTAAAGAGGATTTGACCCATTTATTAATAGAATTATAGTAGGCACATGCTGAATATGGGCAAAGACAGAGTAACATGGAGTCCCTTATTCAGCTCTTATTTCAGAGGAAATAAAGATCTCTCCAATAGGACAAAAATACGCAGCTGACATAAAACCAAATGGAAGCGACGATCAGTGGCTACTTTATAGTGATCTGATCAGAGGGAAGCTCTTCAAAATTGAAGATTTCCAAACAGAAAATCTGAGATAGATCCTATTTTTTTCCCTTCTAGCACAGAATAATTGGCTTAGCCTGGCACATGAGTAATACGCATCTTTCAGCAGGGGTCTGCATGCTTCCAAATGCAAAAGTGAGGTTTCTGAGTGTACCAAGAAAGTATGTCATGAATTTTTAAAGAGGATTACTGAATGTGAATGTACCTGCGTGTGTATGTATGTGTGTATAAGCTGAGCCCTGCTCTTTCCAAGACTCCTGGATGCCAGGGACTGCTCCCCCCATTGCTTCCCCCTGAGTCCTTCTCAAGTCGCATGCACAGATCCAGACCTGCTGGCATGCAGATGACACACACAATTGAAATTTCAGTGGTCTTTTAACTCAACTTGCACTGCATATTACGCAAGTATTTGAAAACACTGAGATCCTTAGGCATTTCGCTTTTGGTTGGGGTGTCACCAAACAACTACAAGGGGTTTATGGAAGCAAAGATGCCCAAATAGTTTCGGTCTGTCAATATCTAGTCAGAAAATTCGGCGTGGCAAAAAGAGATTAAAAGAATCAAAATAGAAAGGGAATTAGTAGCATGGCAAGCATTCAGTCTATTATATCAGAGCCAAGATTGCTGGGTAAAATGTCATATACATAGTAAAGCTCTGCATTTAGATAATTAGCTACTAAACAAATGCGGCACAAAGCAACTTTTCAGCTCTCGGCCAATGAACAGATATTGTACCTGCAACAGTTTTTGGGATGCTGTGGGAAATATTTATGTCTCATTTAACTTTTTAGAGCCCTTGCTCTGTAACAGTCCTGCACACTATCCCCAAAACTAAAGTTATGTAACAAGGTAATATCAACAATGAGAAACTGCATGATAAAATCCTGCCCAAAAGTGAAAAATGCTAATTTTGTCTCATTTAGCAGCTGGATACAGAAATGCTCATTAGTTTTAAGAGGGTTAATCCTTTTAACTTTTGCATATTGATATGCCAATTATGCCTAATTGTACAAGAGGCATCAGTCAAGGTAATAGTGCATAAACACATGAAAGTTATTAAGTACATCCCAACATGTAATAAAGTAGGTGTTAATTGGTAGCTGAGTTCTGCAGGCTATTGAGGTGGATAATTCATTGAGAGATGGATCACTTGTAATTTCTCTACATAATTCCTTTTGCAGTCTCATGCTGTGATGTTTTCATGCTTGTCAAAAACAACTGCAGCCTAGTGCCTTTTGTTAAACACAGCCAATAAAATATGTTAGGCATCATTAAATATACTTAACTTTTAAACTTCTTCAAAGGTACAGTTCTTCCCGATAATACATTATAGTATTCCCAGTAAATTACTATAAGCATCATCTCAGGTCTGTGCTGGTGGAACATTTTGTTTCGGATAAAAAGGAAGAAACATGTGCAACGCGTTGTGGGAAATAGTAGGAATTGTTCAAACTGGTTCAAATTGATTGGAAATGATAGACGTAATGTTTTATTACTTTGCAGAAATATGTGAAGTCCCTGAAATAGGTTCAATTGTAACGGAGAAACTCAGGAACAACAATCGTATTTCTAACAAATTTTGCGCTTGAATTTAGGGTAGAAAATTCAGCTGCCATAACTGACTTTCCACGCTTAGTAACTTTTTTAGAAAGCTGATTGTTTCATTGGAATGAAATATACGAACTAAACAAAGATTAATAGCTTACGTGGTTGTGAAAAGTGACTGAGACTTGGGACTTTGTCCCCAGCCAGCAGAGTTTTCTCCCTCATTTGCATTTCCGAAAACAAAATGGATCTGGAGTCCAAAAAGTGGCTAACACTGCATAAATAATTTTGTAACATTATATGGCCTCAGCTGCAAGTTGCCACTATTACGGAAGAAAATTAACCAGGGGAGACTCATACCAATCAGTTTGTTTAGTAGCTCAGGAGGAGTACAGGGGCAGGGACACAACTGGCGGAACAGTTCATTGCTAACTACTTAATCTCAGAAAAAAACAGGAAAAACAAATAGAAGAAGAAAAAAAGAAAGGTAATAGATAAAAAAATGAGTCAACTCTTTCCATACTGCTGACTATTAAAATATTAAGGTTTCTTTGGTGCTCGATTTTGCAATTCAATTTTTTTTTTTCTTTCTTTCTTTTGTCTGGTTTTCACCTGTTTAGAAGTTGTGCCATATCTCTGTTACTGTAAGTATTATCCCCTACAGCAGCTGTATTTAAGTACTGTAACACTTGAGAGTTCAAATGTGATTATTCTGGCCACCTAAAGCCAAATTCTGTGTTTCAGCAAAGGAAAATTGTTCTTCCAGTGCCTAGACACACTGTTAAAAATGTAATAGTGCCATTAAATTCTATGCAAAGGACTATTATGAAGCTGGTGTAACCACACCCAACACAATTCTGACTTTTAAAAACTTGGAAATCATGAAATATGAGGAGCATTTTACTTACAGGCTCAAGGACTTTCACATTCTCAGACAGAATCATAGATTTGCTTTGGCTTAGTCTGTCATGGTGACTGTTGGCATTTTTGATCCTCATTTGAACAGCTCCTGTACCATGGGAAGGATTTGGCTTTTCAGAGGCCGTGTCAGAAGTTGTAGACCTTTCCATGGCTACTGGGTTGACCTGAAGAACACAAAATGAGAGCATTAATCAAGAGATCCTTCATTCAAAAAAGTACCTGCGCTGCTTATCTGTTGTCATTGTAATCAAGAGAAGTTATTTTGCTGGCAACTTCTTGATCATCTTTGAACACCGGGATAACTATCAGCTGTGTCAGTCTGCAGTTCTGTTATTGTCCTTATCGTTCACCCATTCAACTGCCTTGGAAGACTTGGTTTATGTAAAAGATTATCCTTATCTCAAAAGCCATTCTCCTGCATGGTGTAATCTCCCTGCAAGCCTCTCTCATGTCCAGCTGGCAGCCACTACACTTTGTCTTTGGCCTTGCTCACACCACAGATTTTAAACCTTTCAAGGGAAAATGACATGTTTTGAAGCCAATTAACATATCTTACCTCCACAGTTTGATACATACACATTACAAGTACACTAAAGAATCACATTACAACCAACACTGCTAGCATCCTAAACTCAAACTCACGTCAAAAGAAACAAAACTAAACTAAAATCCAGACATTTCATTTTTAACCATTTTAACAGCAGCATGGACGACATTTTTGATTCTGTTCTCAGTTATAACATTTTGAAGTGAGGAGATGGTTGGGCGTATTACTTCTCATGCTTCGAGAGCAACAGTTGGGAAGCAAGGTCTTCCCAATCTCTGAAAATGAAACTCCCTGATTTCACAAAAGTCTATTTCTAAGAAGGCTTTAAAGCAAAGGAAGATAAGGTCATAAAGTACTAGTGTACATGGGAAGCACTACAGCATGTCCTACTACAGTATGGACATAATTACGGGACATAGTGGTGGTGGGAGGACACAGATCTCATGCCTTTATCCTCTCCTGGCCCCAGTAAATCATTTTCTCCAGACCTTCAGCCACAGATGTGGAAGAAAATAATGAGATGTCAAAGTATGGCAGAATGGCTGAGGCTAAGAGGGACTTACGGAGATCATCTGGTCCACCCTCCTGTTCAAGCCCAGAACCATGTCCAAATGCTTTTCAAATATTTCCAAAGTGATTTAAATTCATACAAGCTGAAGATATGGAAGCATGAAGAAACACAGCACTCTTGAATAGAAAAAACAAGATGATAGTGCATTGATCACCTAATGATAAGTGCCACGATAAAAATACTAACTTCCAGGCAAACAGCAAAGCTCATGCTCTTTATTTCCTTCACTGAAATAATTATACAAGAATCCCTACAGAAGAACCATGGAAGGAGAGGAGAAATTACTGCTAAAGCTTTTACCTGCCACGCAGTTGTATTCAGCTCTATTTCTGCTGCAGTGCTAATACTGGGACAACCAATTTATGTGAAACTTGGAGAGTCAAACCATTTTGTATTTCATGTTGGTGTCAAAGCAAAATCCCTTCCCAACAGATTTTCAGAAGGCTCCAGGCTGGAGAGCTGATCAGACTTGAGAGACTAGAGTAGAGCTGGCTGTGTCCCCACTCCAATGCTTGGCTCAAACGCATCCCTCAGACTTGCCTCTGAAATTCTCCACCTGTAAAACTCTGACATATCTCCTCTTGGGAGTGTTACGGGTTGTAATTAAGTATTCTCTGCCTGATGTTTTCAGTACATGAAAACATTAAAAGTAAATAAATTAGTACTATGAAAAGCTCGTGCCCTGGATCTTAAGCAGGAGCCCCATCAGTAAACTCCAAGTCTGCAGAGACCTCTTGATTTTGATCTCACTGAACCCCAGCTTATGTTTTTCTGAAACCCAAACCAATTCATACACGCTTTGTTATAATATAAAACAATGAAATTACAAGAAACAACAACAAAAAAAAACCACCCGCCAAACTCTCAGCATTTCTCTCTAAGATTCTGCTTGTCTGCCTGTAGAGCACAGTAAGATTATGCAGAATCTGAAAGGCAAAGTACAAAAGCTACTGCACTGGGATTTCCAGGTAGAAACCCTTTGCTGCCCAGCATTACCAACTCTGTGAGCCAGTAGATGGCACCCTCAATATGAGCTCTGCAAATGCTCTTGCAGAAGAATTTGGTAGTAATCACAATCTGTCCTCTTTTTTTTTTTATTATTATTATTTCCAGAAAATTACAGAGAGGGAGACAGTCAGGAAACAGATATAACATTAACACAAAGGAGAGGAAGTATCCTATCTGATGCTTTTACGATCTGATGCTTCCAAACAGTTATTAGCATGGCTGGGGCCAAGCTCAGGCTGGTTTTGCAGGGGAATTTGTTTCCCTTACTTTGGAAGACAGAGCTGCCAAGCCCTGTGCAACCGCTTATGAGGCACTTCATGTTCATTATATAATTAGCTAATTTGCCTTTTGGCAAACAGTTAGCATCTGGATATAAATTTTAGTTTTGAAACCTCCTACGGTTGATTTGTTGGATACAGGCATTGAACCAAGGCAGACGTGGGGTTTTTTTCCCCCTCCTTTTGTTTATATGGGTTTCCAGAGCAAACGGGCAGCAGGATTTTATGGGATTCACCTCAGAGAAGAGGAACACTGAAAACCCTCTTAGAAGTACATCTTCAGAGGCAGTGTCCAACAGCACAGATAAGGGAGGAGAAAAGTCAGGAGGAAGTACAGGTACAAAAAAAGGCCCTAACATGAGGCTGAATGGATGATAAAGGAGGAGAAAAGTGAGAAAGGACAGCTTTAATTTCTGGAAAAAGAGATCAGATTATTTGTGTAGAAAGGAGAATCACATAGGCTAAGGGACAAATCATGTTTCTATCTGGAAGAGCAAAACCAAGTCAGTCGTACATAAAGCACCTCTTCTGGAGATTGCTTTGGGAGTTCAAATCCTTCAGCAGAGGAAGGAAGGGGCTGCACTGGCCATGAGATCAACAGTCTCAGTGGGTCAGCACTTGGGGTTGCTTCTCCTGGGAATTAGTCCTCTTGCTCGAGATGCTTGGTAGTACATAACACAGCACCTGCATGGTGAATTGGGCTGAAATGGAGCCAAAGCTCAGACACCAACTAAAGGTGTCACGTGGCCACTAAACGGGCAAGGGACATTTTACTTATCTGGCAAGTCGGTGGATAATACACTATAGCCCTGATTTCACCTCTGCACACACGGTGTGGAAGCAATAAGCACTGCAGAGGTGAGCAATGGAAAGGTAACAGCGCATGCAAATCTGCACACACTGTAAAGCCATGCCATTTCTGAGAATCAGGCTCAGGTTGAAAGAGAAATACTGAAGACTTGCAGAGAACAGATCTCTGGCTTCCTCACTTACTGCTAAGCCTTGATAAAACAATTTTAGAAAACATTTTCCATAGTATTTCTTTCAAAAGCACTGTTTTCACAAAATCCTGTTTGATAGCAGTCAAAATACCTCTATTACTTCAAATACTCCTTTGATGGAGAAAACTTATTTTCTGTCTCCATTACCTTTATAATCACTGTTTCTGAGATGATAAAGGAAGCAAACTAACATTGTTAACTTCCCAACTAAAGAAAAATCCTTAATGTTCCCAGCTTATAGCTTTCTGCAGAAATGACAGGAGTGAATGATTCATCTCACTGCTATTTGTATGTCTTTGGTAGCTTGATTATGGCTTCTATCTCACAGTAACAGCCACTAAGCATTCCTTTCCTGCAGCAGCTCACGGAGCTAGAGGAAGTTTCATATTGCAGTTATCAGGTTTTTAATTCATTTTGGCACACTGCTATGTCCAGTAATGGACACCATATAATGATCAGGGTGACTGTTACTACCCAATAACTTTAATACCTGATTTTTGGTACAGTATCAGTAATATTTGTATGTAGGTTTTCTGTGAAGCAATATGATGTAATGAATCAGAAAGCAACACAAAGGCAATTCATCAAGAAACAAGAAGACAGACAGCAGTATTTCTATGTTTTGACTTGAATTATTCCTATGCTTCAGCATCAATTCATCTTGAACCAAACATCTGTAATAAGTGCCATTAACCAAGAAAGGAAAATATATATCTGTGATTAATAAAATTTGTTGCATTTGTTTTTCAACATTAATAAATTAAAACCTTTGCATATCATTTCTGGCGTTTATCAAAATCAGCTTTTAATTTCCTCCAGCTTCATTCCTGGGCACATTTCAGTGCAACATGAAAACACTTCAAATCAAAGTGCACCTGCTTACAGTCACTAATTGCATTCCTTCAGCTGAAGAGCAACATTGTATATGAAGAGCATCCACCAAAGCCTGCCAGAATAATATCAATGAAAGATAAAAATCAGCACTAGGGTCACCATTACACTAAACCTACGGGCCCGAAAGTCTATCAAAACAGAAGAGGAAGTAGGAGTTAACAAATGCAAAAAAACAAGCTCACGCCACATGTGGTGAGTCAGAGCATTCTTGCGAAGTAGAAAACATTGCTGTGTCCCTGAGAGAAGCGTTTAAAATCAACACACCTACATAAACATTTCTGCCATTGGATTTTGCTCTCAGCCTTCTCCACGCTGTACGTTATCTCTGCTGAAGTACAGCTCAGGGGCAGGAAGTGCTTAACGCACAGCTGATGGAAATGAAGGGGGACAGATGAAACATCTATAGGTAAAAAGAGAGGACAACAAGTAAACTATCACACTATTTATTTTTTTACTCTTTTGCCTGCTGTGTTCCACCTTTATTTTTTTTCACTTCCAGCCATCTGCAGCACGCCACTCTCAGAGCTAACATGTCACACATCTGCACCCAGGGCACAAACAGCAAAGAGAGTCCTGATGCCAGGTTAGAAAGCAATAGGAAATCCATCATAGTGAAAATGCAAAGCAGTTGTAGCATTTCTATGCCTTTTCCATTGCAGAAAGAGGTCATTCAGCCTGGAATAATTCCTAACTTAGGAAGTAGATTTAATTTCAGCCATCAGTCACATCTCTGGTCAGAAAGGGAGATCAGGAATAACACCGTTTCTGCACTGCATGGGTCTGTACTCCTGTTTTAGCCCTTTGTATCAGATAAAGCTGAACATTATGCAGAGTTTGGTCTGCTGTAAAATGTTAACTGTCCAACTTAACTGCATAGTTTCACTTATCAATTAAACTTACAATTCCATCAGTAAGCAGCAGAGAGTTTCTACTTCCTATACAGCCGTGCTCATTTACAATAATGAACATTCCTCCTTTTATTGGGCTAATTATTATATTTCCTTTTACTTTTTTACCTGTTAAAGCCGTGTTAGACTTTCAGGGATGCCTCTCATAACAGACTGCTCACTGAGCAAGGACCATGGAGGTCATCTCACTTCCTGGTTCTAATAGCTGCCCTTGTAGTCACTCTTTTGTTCCACAGAGTTCTACAGACAACTCTAATTTACATGTACTGTTGTCCATACATCTCTCACATCAAAGGGAAGAGTAGAAAATCTTTCCTGTTTTGTTTGTGACAATATTTCAGTGACCAACACTCCTCTGCTACCATATGGAGAATAAGGAATCTGGCATAATATTCCCATACTTATTTATGGGCTGATAATCCAGCCTCTATAGGGAAGACGCACCTAAAGACAAAATTCCTGACCTTGCTTGGCCAAAATCATAGCAGCCTTCCTAGATGGAATTTCCAAGCACTGTTGTTAAACAGCTCTTAAGATAAAGAACCTTTCGTCCAGTAAGGTTATAACTTGATCATTGATATGATGATCATGTCAACCTTACCTACTCTCCTACTAATAAATAAAACTTAGTTAATAACTACATAATTCTAGTGACTGAAATCTCACATACCAACTTAGTATCTAATAGGAACAAACTGTGTTATCACCTAAAACAATATCAGCCTAGTTTGAGCATGAGTACATATAGCTCCAAGCAGGTCTTACAGGCCTGATTCAGATCTCAGGCTCAGGGCAATGCAAGAGTTGTATCAAGCATGCCCAAAGAGAAAGGTAAAAAATACTTACTGCAATATGGAGCCAGGTGTGGAGATATACTTTATAAGGGATTACTACACATCCAAGTTATCACTTGCAATGCGCCACAGACCCACAGGAGTTCACAGTCTGTACTACAGACTGCTGACTACTAGGACCAATTCCTCACATCCAATATTAAATGACTACAAATCCATCTGCAGTCACAATCTACTAACTACAGGGCTTCCCTGCAATAAACAAATAAAAGCCTGCTAGGAAATATCATTATAATAACACTGAACACAACAAAAACACAAGCTTCTTCAAGGCAGCAAGTGACTACATATGGCCATGTCTCCTCTTGCGTCACTTAGTTTCTTAATTATATTGCATGTGAAGGTCCCAGGAAAGGTAACAGTTGTTTTGAAAGTGCGTCTGTCACAATATATCATATGAGATAGCATAATGGAGTCTATTTTCATCATTCCCGTGTCAATTTAATATCCCATTTTCAAGTAGAACTTGAAGCTAAAAGTATTCTTTGTGTACGGTTTGGCCTGCATATGTTTTGAGAACAGTTGTCCATAGGAGAAATTCAGTTGAATATGTAAAAGAACAAGCCTGGGGAAAAAAAAAAAAAAAACCTACAAAAAATACAAAAAAACTTCTAGGTCTTCCTGTTGGCAGCACATTGCATCTCTTTCTGGAGAGCATCTGATCCACGACACCTGCCTCCATTTCCCGTGCTGTGCGAGCTGAACTACAAGCGCTCCAAATGGCAAAAGCTCATTGTGTAAACACAGTATTACTATATATGTATATACGTATTTATTTTATTTTTAATGAAAAACTTTGTCTCACATGTATCATTTCTAGTGCATTCTAAGGTACTGAACGGCAGAATGAGAGTGGTTCAGCCACTGAGCCAATGACAAGAAGATATTCTGAGCAGCACAGAATATCATTCGTGGCAACTGAACTGATTTAATGCCTAATGAGATCTTAGAAGTACTAGAGGGGATCAGAGGAGTACTGCTTGGGTACTTGTGACCATCCTTCACTATCTTTTCCTCACCTGATAGGATGATTTCCTCCTACTTCCATCCTTCCTGACAAAGCAGTGCAGAGCAGAGCCGTTGAATCACCATGCAAGACTGATCACCTCTGAACTCGTTTTACATCTGCATATGACACTTGCCACACAGCAACTTTTTTAGTTTAAAGCCATCTAATTCTGAATTTAAAAAAAGAAAAAATAAAAAAATCCAATGTTTTCTCTAGGAAGATCACGTAAGAGTCACAGATTTTCTCCAGTGCTTGAAAGAAATCTGTTCCTATAGCCTAAATGTTCAGAAAAGTGTTGTTACTTCTAATGTTGCCAGATCTGAAGCGCTGAGACACTACAGGAAAGGTTATTCTTGCCATATTTACAGATACAAGCAGAAGTGACAGAAATCTCAAAGTAAGACTGCTTGAAATATTTCCAGCTCAATTCTGCAGAACTTCTCCCCACAGAGATTCAGATATTCATCCAAACTTTCCATGCTTACCTGGAGCAGACATGTGGTGATGGTAGTTTGGAACAGCCCAAACTCTCTGGAGAAGAGTTAGCACCACAAGACAAACTGAGGTATTAGATAAATATTTCTGACATGCAAGCCAGCTTGCCATGAGTAGCCCAAGAAACACATTTTCTATGAGCTGAAGAAACAGAAATTTCAGTTTCAGTTTGATTGCCACTATATAAATAATCCATCACAAGGACATCTTTGGTAGGACCTTACAACACGTTGAGGGCCTGCAGCACATTCATGTTCACGCACGTACTCCACATCAGACAAGAAGTTCACTTACTGTGGAGGAAGCACCTCGTGCTCACCAGGAGGTAAGAGTACACACAGATTTTGACCTCTAAATTACCTGGGGGCACACATCACTGCACATTTGCCCTACTGTTATCCATTCTGCAGTTCCATAAACCCATCAGCCTGCAGATCATTCTGTCAAACTCAGTTTACTGAACAGGAAAGGCTTTAGACTTCTCAGACTTTAAAAACAATATTAAAAGGAAACGTGATAAAATAACTTCTCTCTAGCACAACTTGTCACAACAAGAGGCCTGCTTCTTATTCAGACAGCCATATCCTGCCCACTGCCTGCTATAGCATCCGATCACCGTGCTGCACACATGGAAGTGCCGCCTACCCTCCCTCCCTCCTTCTGCATACATATCTGCAGCAGTTCTCAGCTGTGATCCTACAGCTGCTCCCTTCCTTCTTCTCACTGCTCCCACTTCCCATCTGAGGGGGGAAAATACAGCTCCAGATACATTTGATCTGTTCCCACATTCCATTTTTCTTTTGCAGAGCTCCCTTGCTGCTCTTGCAAGGGAAGTGCTGTGAAAGGCAGCAAAGATAGCACTTACAAATTAGAAGAAAACTTTGAAGCTACAGCAGGAACTAGAAGGGGAAATTCTTTGTGGTTTGCCTCGGGTGAGCCCCTCTTCTGCCTTTGTTAGGCCCCTGTGTTTCTCTCTTTGCCAATCACTTCTGATGGGCCCCGAGAGGAGCAGAAGGTGCTAGCGGTGCCTGCCCTGCTGCACTGCTCCCCTGCACACAAAGGGGTAGGACAAAGACGTTGGTTTGCTGCGATGTTATCTCATATCAGCTGCTAAGGCATCTGTTTGCAGCAGAAGGTAAATACCAAGGGTACAGTGCTGCTAAAAATAGAACGTCTCTGATTATTCGAGAAGTTTGAGTACAAGTTCCAGTAAAAGCACCTAAATTTATGATTGCAAATTCGCTTTGTTTTGTGTAGGATCAAGCATCAAAATGTTATTTCACAAAGGTGACTCGAGACGTTGCCAGAAACCTTGTATGCATGCTCTGTTCATGTGAAGGGAACAGAGCCACCTGCACCCCCAGTCCCACACAGATGTGTCGCACTTGGTACGAGCAGTCAGAGCCTGCAGCAATGACAGCAGGAGTGCAGAGGTTCCAGGTCTGACAAGTAAACCCCAACAGCCGTAAAGTGAGAAGAGTGGCAGAGCCATGCATTTCAGTGGTAAAATCGAGCTGTGGTGTGAGAGGAGTTGATGCCCCTGCACTTAATTTGCATCTAACCAACATCTTTCAAAACACTCTTTTTTAAAATAGATTGCCTGATGCCTTTTCAAGCCCTTTTTGAGCCACTAGTAATTTCTGTGTAACTTTCCATCCCACCAGATCAGGTTGTCCAAAGCCCAATCCAGCCTGGCCTTGAGCACTCACAAAGATGGGGAGTCCACAGCTTTTCTGGGCAGCCTGTGCCTCACCACCATCAAGGTGAAGAATTTCTTCCCAATGTCTAATCTCAGTCTCCCCTCTTGAAGTTTAAACCCATCCTCACTACACTCTCTAATAAAACTTTCTCCCTCTACTCTCTCCTTCCAAAATGCACAACGTGATGCCTGAAGGCTGATTGTTCCTCTCTCCCAAGCCCTGAGGAATGGACACAGTGAAGAGTCAATATCATACGCATATCTCCTCCCCATCCTCTGAGGCACACTGCAGCCGTGCTCACTGTGTCTTACATATGCCATCGCTGTGTGCATATAAAATAGTGTGGTAACTCAGAGCTGATGGAGCTCACATTCATCAGTGGTTCCATCTGAGTGCAATGCAAGGTCTAGAAATCCTACCTATCCAAGTTAAAACATCCATACAGTGCAATAACTTCATTCCCTTAACATCTGTATCTGATGCAAGATGGATCTCTGGTAATAAGCCTCTGAGCTTAACCTTTTAATTGCTATATTTTTGTTCTACATCTTAAGAGGTTTCCTTTCTTCAATCTTTTGCACTCTTGGAAAGATACAATGGAAAGTTCCAAACTTTAGATGAAAAATTAAACTAGAAAAGACATTTCCCAAACAAAGTCTCTAGAGCATCTCTGAATATCTCAGGTCTATAAAACTATACACTACTCAATCTGAAGCCACTACCAAATTCTCCAAGGGAAATTCAAACAAAATTCAAACACGAATAGAAGGAATCAGTTTATCAAAGCCCCTGTTAAGACTGAGGGCAATCCTTTCTTTCATTCAATGAGGGCAAGAATTGAGGATGAATTGAGATGCTTTTACTCAGGCTGGCTGCACCTCCTTTGCCACTCAAGGTGCCACCCTCCAGACAAAAATCATTGTGGGAATTTGTTTACTGATGATTAATCTTCAATAAGTTTTGTCTGTTTTTCAGTTGTTGTTATTTTGTTCCCCCTGATAACGTAACCATTGTGCAACATACCGGTGATATGAGAAACATTCATCTTTCCAGTTCAAGCCTCAGAACCACTCAACCCAGAGCAAAAAAAAAGCAGCACCTGAGAGAGAGTACTTGGCCCTTTGGAAAGCCTGACTTAACATCTTCCTTCTGGAAAAAAAGTTGATTTATCTGTAGTAGAATTATTCACTTGAAATGCATTTTGACTCATAGAGCCTGGGGAAGCTTCTGTTCTTGTTGTGGTTGCCCACAGACTTACCATCAGGCTCTCCTACAGTATGTGTTGGGGTCTAGATCCTATCAGTTCTAATATGCAGGCTGAGGATTCACACATGAATGCCAGCATTGGATCCAATTCACAATGTGCACTATTTGGTTCCCTCTGATCTGGTGGATAACAAGCAGCTCATGGCAGGGAGTTGGAACTGAGTGGCCTTAAAGGGCCCTTGCAACTCAAACCATCCCATGACTGATACTATGAATACTGAGATCACCCTGACATTCCGCAGGCAGGACCTGGACCCACCAACCATGAAGGTTACTTTCTCAGAGCCTGAACTCCAACACTGCAATATCTTTACAAATTATCTATGTCATTACACTTCTTGCCCACAAAGGAAGAAAGTTTAGTAACATCCTGAGCAGCAAATAAGTTCAGGAGCACTATGCCTGGTCTAGGAGGAGCTTCAGCATCTGGCTCAAACAGACACTCTGGTATCTGATTCAGCAGCAAATACAGTGGTGGTTTTGCTCAGGGTGGGGCAGGAAAAGAAGAAACAAAAGGCAAGCACATCCTTAAAGCACGTCTCTTCAGCTCTCAGTCATATAAACTTCTGGGTTTTTCTTCCTCCTTTTCTCACCCACCTCCTCTTCTCATATTGCACTTAGTGCTGAAAAACTGGTGCGTGTCTTAGAGGAGTCAGAAGTCACTTCAAGTTCAATTGCTTGAGGATAGTGCCTGTCTGGCTCATCAGGAACAGGCTTTGGAAAAGCCACACTACAAACCCACAAAGCTCAAAAACAAGTGAACAATTCAGTATCTGGAATGACATGAAGCATGTCTCTTAAATCAGCTAATAAGCATCCAGGAAGACCTGACCACATCCACAGACTGAGCTCTAGTAGAGGTTCCATTTGCCCTACTCAGGTTGCAAAAGCAAGCTCAGAAAACTGACATGTGCTTTTCACATTTACATAACCTTCTTTTAAAAAAAAAAAAAGAGTATTTCATCCAGGCTGGAAGTTGTCACCTCACTGTCCTTCAAGTTGTAATAAAGATGATGGGAGTCCGCAGATTCCACAATACAAGGTTTCACTTTTATGTGAGTGAACCATCACCTCTTCTGGATGCTGATAAAAGAGCTACCAGTACAGTTAAGACTGGTACTACTGATAGATGCAGATCAATTTTGTGACAAGGTTTCAGAAACAGATAACATTGAAGCACCCACACCTAGAACAAGCTCACAGATCTCCAAATACAAACTCACCAGGAGATTGTGCTGTTATAAATGAGCTGAAGCAAGCATAGGCCTTTAACCTGCTCTGAGATAAAGACGACATTGCAGCAAACAGTTTCACGGTGACAAAAGATGATGGAAGTCTCCACAGAAAGGAAAAAGGGGGTGGTTTTATGCAGGGTGTGCTACCACTGTGTTCTGAATGGCATTTAAATTATCATAATAGTTACACAATCAAAGGCCAACATTTCAACCCATCTCACTGCTTCAGGACTAAAGCTACCAACAAAGAAAACCATGAAAGTTATCAGAGCACGTTCATACAGACGGCTTCCACCAGTACCTGTGAAATGGGTTCTGTAAATCCATGTAGAAGTCTTAACTGAGAGATGGACAGCACAGAAACTGGCTGGAGCTCCACTGATGCTTTCTCTTGTTTTTAAAAGATTGACCCAAGCTACGCTTAGACATGCTGGGTTAGGAAGGATCAGTACAATCATCTTATTTCAGGTCTCTGATTAACAGCAAACAGAGAGACTTCTGCAGTGTCAAGGAAAAGATTTTAAGAATATGCAGGCTTCAACAACAGTAGTTAGCAACTCAAAGCAATTGAGCTGATGCAGCAGAGATGTATCTCCAAAAAGTGTCAAAATTGCACACTGTGGGTCTCAGAGAATTTGGTAGAAGCTGCACAAAACCCTGTAAGCATCACATAACCTGGTAGAAACAGGCCACGACGAGATACCTTCTGCTGCTAAAAGTCCATGGGACTCCATAGCACAGAGCTGAGCTGGAGTCTCTTTATAGCACAGCAAAAGCCATCTTCTGTAATTTTATTGTAGCATAAACTTTAAAACACAGAGTTTTGGGGCTATTTGTTCCATTCGAAAGAGAAAACGAACAAATCCGTACTGCTGATGTAATTGGATTGAGAGGTAAAGAGAACAAAAAAGCTGCTTGTAAATTAATTTCCTTTGGACACAAAGAGGAAAACAGCAAGGAAAAAAACAAGAAGAATCTGAGAATGCAAACATACTTTAACCAAATCTCACAGCTCTGTGACAAAAAAAAATGCATTTCAAATCACTCTAAAACACTGAAGAAGTCACATAAAAACCACTACAGACAGCCCAGGAAGACAATGTGTTCTTTTTATACGGTCTCCCTGTCTGTGCTGCTCTGCGTAAGCAGGCAGGACGGCTTCTTTTCCTCCAAAAATAGTATAGAAAATCTGAAATGTAGTCTTAAAATGCTGCTCCAGAATCTGTCTCCGATTACTATACACGATTTCAAAATGAGCTTAAATCCACGTGTGAATTCTTTCAACTCTGACCCATATTTTCAAATGAAAAACAAGTTGCTTCTAATGATAAGGTTATCCGTTACAAACAGGAGCATGTCACCAAGTTTGCAACAAGCTATGTATTAGCACGAAAACAAATCTTGTCCCTCCTTTGTGTAGTCCGTAATCAGAACACTCTATTGTGTTATTTGAACATCTTCCAACCTCGTGATTTCTTTTTACATCTCTAAAAGCCAGAAAGCAGAGAGAAATGCAAAACTAATTTCACATTTTTCATTTTGTTTGTGGCTGGCTCCAAAGCAGAGGACAAAACAGTCTGGATCTAAATAGCTTTATACAGAAACATGCCATCGTGGCATTTCCACCAAGCAGCTCCATAAGGAGAAGCATTGAGTGTCCCCACGGGTAAACCAGGAGTATTTTTTGTACAGTGTCCCTTACACTTCCCCATGCCCTATTTTTACTGCCACGATGGATGAGTAATAAAGTAGTACCAAGTTAGCTGACATGGAGCAAGAGACTCTTCAGTCTCCAGCATTATCTACAATCAACTAGAGACCAACCTCCGCCACTGACTCTTGCAGAATCCACCATTACTGATCACAACCCTCATGGTCACCAGCAAGGAAGCCAGTTAAACACACAGTGTTAGCTGCAGCCAGACAAGGTAAGGGGAGGGAAACACAACTCAAGTTGTTTTCCCAAGTAGCACTGCTGATCTTTTCTACTTTTGGGGATGACCACTTAGGAGTGACAGGAGAAGTGATCAGTAGTTCGGGATGTTCCGGATGATTAGACATAGTTGCTCCTTGCAGAGGTTATGACAGTATTTTAGATTCTGAATATCAATCGTACATTTAAAGCATCATTTCTCATTAGCGCTCTCCAAATTGTTTTCTAATTAAAAAAAAAATGACAATAGAAATAAAAGAGTTGTGCTGATACAACTTGTATCGAAGGCGCGTAGAACACAGTTACAGATATTATTAAAACCATTATCAGATTTCCTGAATTAGATGAAATTTAAGACTCCTTACCTACAGTCTCACAGGCGTGGCCGTCTCATCTCAAACTGTCATCAAGCAGCAAGAGTTTTAACTGTTTCACAAAACGGAAAACTTCTTGGTCACGTGTCTATAGCCAGCATTTGGGTTAATCTCCCTCAGCTCATAAAGATAGAAAGAAAGCTAGAAACAAAAAAAAAGTAAAGTCAAACCACTTCCTGCAACAGCAGAAGCTAACCATCTCACTCAGGTCTAGGGCCAAACTCTTCTGGATTGGAGAAAAAGCCGAATTGTAAAGTATGAAAATATCAGTTTAATTTGCACCAAACAGGTGGCATTAGATTTTTTGCAGAAGGTGAACGTGCAGTTTAAAAGGAAATGCTGAAAGGAATTACAGTTCTAAGCCTCAAGACAACTTCCCTTTTCAGACTTTCAATGAAACCCTTTGAGTACTGAAACAAAAAGCTGGTAACAAATCTGCTTTGCTGCATGGCTTTGCTAACTGTGACACCACAGAGTTACTTATTATTTATAAAATAGCAAATTCAGGACAATCAGAGAGTCTGCTAGTAAAACAACAACAACAAGCTTTAACTATTTCCCACTGAAGTTCACTCAGATAAACACTTCTGTTTCTTTGATTTTCTATTTTAGCACTTCTTTGTAAAGAAGCACACACAGCTGCTGCCCCGCTCCACTTCCTGCAGTGCTCACACCATCACTGTCCGCATCAGGCAGGAGGAATCTGAGAGAGGGACATCACACAGCCCTTTTTCTTCCCTTTTGTTCAGAAAGAAACAATAATATCTTTCCAGTATTTCTAGCTCAACTTAAAAAGCCAGCACCCATCACCCTGCAGGAGCAGGGGTTCTCAGTTAGGGCACGGAAGCTGTGTTGCACACGTGATGTCTAGTCAAGCTGCAGAGCCCTCTGTTGATGCTTTGCCAGAATTGGACATTTTTTATTTGGTTGTTTCCGACAGTAAAACAAAGATCTGCCATTCAACTTGAGACAGTCAGGTCCATCCTGTAGCTTATAGCTTCGTAGCATGTACAGTGGAGCTGTAAAGCCAGTGGAGCTCCTCAAGAGGATGTGTTCCATCAGTGCAGACACGCAGCAACCAAACCCCTGGGTTCCCTAATGGAAGATCCTGAAAACTCACTTCAAATATTGGGAGGTTTATCTCCCACTGGGATTTGGGCAGAATATTGTATTACCAGGTTGACATCAGTGAGAGGAGAATGAGAAGACATTGGGATGGATCAGCAGGGCAGGCTTAAGGACGTAGCCCACAATTATTTTCCTTAGAAGTTTACCTTTCCTATCAGAGGCCTCATTCAGCAACCTTTGTCACCCCACTATCCCTACTTTCTTCCCTGATTTCTACAGTTGTTTTTGTCACCTTCTTTCCTTAAGAAAAACTGGGACAATATTTATCTTATTTGAAAATCAAAAGAGACACACACTAAGTGCACAGGTGACCAGGGACAACTGCAAGTTATCCTACCAGCACACTGGCAAATGTCCCATGCTAACTTCTAAAGCCTCCATTCTACAGCTAACGATCCAATTATTCTCAATGCTGCATGAAGCCCAACTCAAGACTATCCTTGTTCCCCCAGCTGTTTGCTACTTACTCCAGGAGGCAACGCACACATGTGGGCAGGAGAGGGAGATGAGCAGCATAGCAGCTGGTCTTCACAATTCTAAACCACCAGTTTTTGGTAGGCACTGCATTCTAAAGATGTGTTTTGAAGACGGACTTGCAGAACATCAGATTAGACAATTTGTATGAGTGGTGATGGGTTGTTCCTTCCAAACATGAGGAGAAAAAGCAGTACACTGTTTTCTCCATGAACCAAGACAAGCTACTGCTTAAGGAGCTTGTGTTGGCATTAATTTATTGCTTACGTTTTTATAGAAGCTGTATGGTTCAACAAATTCGAGGGAATTACTAACTGAAAAACGTATTTTAGTTACACATATCTACACATTTTCCTCATAAGAAACCAAAGGCATTTTTTTTACTCTTAGCAAATATTCACGGACAGGGTGGACAACAGAACTTCATCACATAGATGTGAAGCGACCATCAGTAAAAGTGTAAAATACCACAGCAGAACTTGGCTAAGTTACCTTGTCGAAAACCTAGATTGCTAAGGACATGACATTTTTCATGAAAATGTCTTTCACTGCACACCTAACATTTTAAGTCAAGTTGCATACTCTGATTTCCTTCACATCCATTTGACAGTATGTCAGCAGTGACAAAATTCTATAAAAAGATGGCAGCTTTGCATACTGCTGAAACTTATGCAGCTCAAGCTTCCTGTGTGATCTCTGGAAGACTGAAAATACTTTAGATGTGCAAAAATCCATTTAAAGAAATCCAAGAGCTCATTAAATCTAAGTAAAATTAATCAGGAAACGGAAACCACAGAGTTACTACCTGGAGCACATTTCTAGTCTGTAGGTAGGTCTTTGTGTTTTAACTGTGCAAGACAGAGACAGAGCATTCGCTTCTGGAGCTCTAATTTCTCGTCCCTATTTCAGCAACTCATGGCATCGTTGCTTATGAGATATGTCATCAAGCTGGTGAACGTCCAGGTTTCCCTATCTCATAACTGAGAGCACAGACACTAAAGCTAAAACAAAGTTTTAAAACTCTCACTGCTGACTGAGGTTGCTGAATGCCCGGCAGCTGCTACCAACTCGGGTCTCATAAATCCAGTAAGTATTAGAAGTTTCATCAGGTTCTTGAACAGGCACCCAAGACTAGCTCTGGACCAATAGCCTCCTGAGAGAGAAATCTTCACTTATTTTTCTTCTTGTTTTTGTTCAGTCTTTACTCTGTTGGAGTGACTGACAGGCAGTCGATAGTATGGCTCGTAGAACAGACCTCCTCCTCTATCAGCAAACCTAATTCAGAGGGTAAGTCAACCTATCAGAGACACTATGCATGTGGGCAGCAATCAAGGCCAGCCCTGGAAGAACTACATAAATGAAACAGAATGAAGTTCCAAAACTTCACAGTCCATTGGAAAAACAACTAAATAAGGAAAACTCACTAAAAAACTAGTAGGCTACATCATAATGAAGAAATTAGGTAACATTTCCATATTTTTCATCTTCCCATTATACATGCATGGGCCTGAATGCTGATGCTCATAGAACTCAGAGTGCCGAGGCTCTGTAGTCATTCAGAAACCACAACTTTTTTCTGTGAGGGGTCTGAATACATAAACCCGGGGAACAGTATCTCCAGGAAAACATTCTAATGCATTGAGAAGGCCATACAATAACCCCATCAGCCAAGATAACCGCAGTCTTCAATATCAGCTGTTTGAACTATTTATAGTGGAGAAGCTTGTGTGTAAACATCAATGTAAACATACAGTAATGGTTAAATTCAGAGTATCCTCTCAACCATAATATGCATTATAATCTTTTTGATATCATCTTCCAAACCTTTTACTCTGAGCTGATCTTCCCTCTAAACAGTACATTTTACTTACTGCAGTCTTGTAAGTGCAAAAGATTTTTTTATTTTTAATTATCACAGGTGGTAGAAAATAGATCCTAAGAGCTTCTCCACATGCTTAATGCTGGCTATATCAAGAGAACATGCACACTGGTAACTCAAGGTCTAAAACCCAAAGCATTCAGATTTTAGGAGACAAACAATCTTACACTAAGTCATGTCTTGATAGCTCAGCTGCTAAGGCAATGAAAACATATATATCCTTACAAAGCAGCAGAGAAATTTAGGATAGAATTCTCTGTACCTTCACTTCCAGATAACAATTATTTTGCCTTATAACAAGCCTTGGATTTAGGAATATTCAAAATTAGGACTATATATATATATGTAAGTCTTTAAACCTAGCTTTTCACTGCTGAAAGAAAAGGGAAGAAAAAGGAAGCAAACTACTAGTCAAGAAAGTTATACAGAAATCCAAGCTGGTCCTTTTCTCTCTCTTTCCCAGGTGTTTTAGGAATCTGGACACTATTTTAAAGGCCAACATAGCCTATGAGTACTTTAAATAACTTAGAAAAGCCACTCCAACCCATTATATGGCTAGACAGCACTAAAAAAGAAACACAAGCATATGTTGATGCATTATGTAAAGACTTTCTCTGACAAGATTTAGTTACATGCAAGTTTTAAATGCAGTGTAAATGCATTTTCTGGAGCGTTTGGCTTCCAAATGCTGAAAGTGCTACAAGACCAAACTGCCAAAATGGTACTTTTACATTACACCATCACAGACCTTGAAAAGACAAATGAGTCATGCACTTTGTATGGCAATACGGTAATCCATGGTCCTGCAAGTCAGAAGTACAAACTGATGCTAGCACTGGTACTCAATATGGCCAACTATCCATGTCAGTAATTGTCCAGAAGACAAGAGGTTTTTAGGGCTAGGGAACATTTTTCAGGCTTCAGCAGCATTTTAATTTAGGCAAATGGGAGTTTAAAACAATAGATGTGACCCTGAAGTCAGCAGTCCCCAGCACTTGGCCAACCAACACGGACAGAACCACATCTCTACTGATCCCTTTACTTTTTTACACCACCATGATTCCAATTCACCTTTATTTCAAGCTTCAATCATCTTGAGCTTTCCAGCTCTTCTGACTAAAACAGCACTGAACATTAGGCATGTTATGAAAAATATTCTCTCCAAGACTTCTTAATCCTGGTTTATTCTTCCTTTGTAACAAGGGCTACAAAACCATCTTGCACTCATTACTTATTCATCCTCAGCTCAGAACCCTTAAATGACCTTCAGCAGCTATTGGGTGATGGAGGCATCAGCCCTATTTCAATCATGCACAAACTTACATAGCTGAAGTATGACTGTAATGCAAAAAAAAATTAAACACTAGAACACTGCAGTCTACACTATGATGATATATGAAATGGGAAGCAGCTGTTCTGAACAGATTTGACATATAACAGGGGTAACGCAATTTTACACAAATCACAATGTTCAATATATTAAATTAAATAGATTAGAATTACCAAGTAGTGTTTCTTAAGATCATCCTATGTATTATACTGTAAGGTATCCTTTTTCTCCTCAATCTTCTGGACAAGAAACAGATAAATATCTGGAGGACTGGAAGCATAAGCCCCTAAATTCATGGCTGTTGAGCCTCTTCCAATGTAAGCAGCTGAAAAAAAGGTAGATAAGAGAAACAGAAAATGACATCATTTTTCCTGAGTTAATTTTATTTATTTATTTGCCATCCTACAGGAAGAGATTCTGGACTAATTTTTCCAGCCAGAAACTTTAAAGCCTAAAACTCATCAAACATCTTCTCCTCAGAGACAATGTCATCCATGTTCAAAGAACTTATAGCCCCAAAAACTTCTGTCTTATTTCAGAGTTAACAACTCTGCTTTCATTCAAAGTTTGATTTCATCAAATTAAAATTCTTCTTATATGTTCTATAAACGTGGAAAAAAATAGAAGAAGACAGAAACAAATCTTGCTGTTCCTAAGAACACACATACGTACACACATATAGAAGCGTATATATATTAAATACATTCAATTGGTACATTGATCAGTCATTTCCTAATATTCCTAATATTTTTTCCAGGATAGATTTACCGTAGATTATGAGGGTTGGTTTTTTTCTTCAGATGTTTTTGAAGAGCCTTTGAATTGAAAACAGTAGTCTCGCAAAGCATTAGACTTAATGAACATCATTATAATTAAGAGCATGCTTTTCATAACTAAATATAAAAAGATCTTTTATTTTCAAGTAAGTCTGGGTCTGATTGCTGATGGAGGAACTTAAAGATCAGTTTTGCCAGGCATTTCAACATTCATTCAGAAAAATGTCAAGATAACAGACTTTAGTGTGTAATTTTGGTGATTCACACTTTTTTTTCCCTCTCATTTTATCACTTCAGTTCTAATATCCGCTTAAAGGAAGAAAGTTTGAATAAAATAAAAATACTAATGAAAATGAAGCATTAATGTGCTTCTTCCAGACTTCTAAAGTATTTCAGATCTTCTAAAACTTACCCTTACTTTTATTCTTTATCCATATCTGAAACAGAAAAATAGCATTCAGTTTGTTAGTTAAATTTGTGAAGTTGAGTCATTTCTTCCAAAATTTAGTTCACTTGTCACTCCTGCATTGATCCTCCTGCAGTCATGCTCCCACCTGTGAGCTCTCCTTAGCAAGAAATGTCTCCAATACTCATTCTCTTCTACCTGTTCTTGCTCTGCTAGCCACTGGGTTTTATCCTGTCAGGGTGTGCTAGGGATGTTCTCTCAATACTTGCTTTGACTGGACTGCTCTAGAGATCTGAACGGTACTTTGGTCCTACACCATGGTGAGCTATTCCCTTCATTTCTCCCCAGTTCTAGTGGTGAAGCTTTTTTCCACATTGGCATACCAACAAACTTTTATGGTAGCCTCTTAGAAAAAGCCATAAGTTATTAATGGCTCTATCTATATGGACTTTCATCCATCTGAAACAAAGTCAAGAAATAGAGAAAAGCTTACTTGCATACTTGGACCTTGCAAAAGAACAAAAGCATCATAAAAGGCATTAAAAGCTGTGCTTTTAAAATGAGGATGTCTAATGTGAATGGCACCTTCTGTGGGCAGAGGCTGGAATACCACTGCTGCTGCTGTTATTGTACCTGATGAGCCACCTTACATGGCTCATGAGGCCTTTTAAAGCTGAAGTTTTCCTTTGTCTTTCTCTGAACAGAACAAAAAAGCCCTGCTCTTAAAACTTGTATATTTTATCACTGATGCATCAAAGCCATTTTTCCAGCCTCAGTGGTATGGAAACTGAGCTGTGAAAATAACCCTTTGAGAGGCAGTTAACTCAGAAGTAGTTGAATATGGACTTCCACGTATAGAGATTTTCTCTAAGGAAATCTTCACCTCATTTTTTTCTATAGGAGCTATCAGTTCATGAAAGGATAGAAGCATCTTTGCAAATGTTCACTCATTTCCTTTAAAGCTTCCTAGTTGCAAAGGATTGCTCTAAAAAGGGAAAATAAGCAGAATTAATGACCGCTCTTTCCCACACTGGTTTAAATTAGATATTGCATACAAGAGCATCTGAACATTTCACATAAACTTTCTACTATGACACTAAAAATGCTTCTTTGTCCTACCTGAAAGATTGGTATTTCTTCCAACTTCCTTTCTACTCCCAAGTGCAGCATCAAATAAAGCACTCATTAAGAAGAAACACAGCGTCAGTATGCTGGACCTAATTCACAACAAAAAGAAGAGAATATGGCAGCACGTTTCTGCTGAGATTCATTAATGACCTTTTCACAGCTGCCTATTCTTGGCATCCTGTGCTCAACATCGCTGCAAGCTTTGCAGACATCAGCTTTCCCTGCAAGAACCTCACCGCTTCATCCTCCCTCCTCGGTGGCAAAGCTGCAAGCTGTAACCAGGAAGTTTGAATCATACTCTACAACCACAACCACCTACACCACTCAGGACAGTTTCTCCAGTGTCTGGGAACTTGAGTTATTTTACAGTAGGGGGGAGCCCATGAGCCAGACTACAGCCTATATGTGTATCTACACATGCTATGCTCCTCCAGATGGGTGACATACCAGAAGACACAACCCTTTTCCAGGTGCAGTATATCTCTGCTTCTCAGATGCTTTCTTTCATTCAGAATGCCCTCCTCTTATATGCAGGAACTGGGAAAGTTTTCATACAGATGACTGACACTTGTTTTCATTTCAGAGGGAGTGTTTTCAGAGCTGTGTGGCCCCATGATTATTTCAGAACCCTGTATAAGCCTTGCCCCATGCAGGAGTTATTCCAAATGTATTAAATACAAGTGGAGGAAAAAAAAACCAAACCCAAACTGTTCCTCTTCCACTTTGATTGAGCCTTGTAGGAGAAAGAACTATCGTGGATATAAAACTTGGTCATGTTTTAACAACTTGACAGTCTCTTTAAAATCTTTCAATAAAATCTAAGGGGCTTTTTTTGTGTTTGTTTCTTTTTATAAAGAGAATATTTCTACAGTTGGAAAGAGGCCCCACACCCCCTCACAACTCATAACATAGCGACTTTCTGAACATTTACTAAAAATCTGCATTTCATTTCATAAAGCTTTTTTTTTTTTTTATCATTTGATTAATTGCTTAAAACTGTACACAGAGATAAAGGGAACTTTGAAATTCATACCTTAGAGTATTAACACGTACTCAGGACTAGATGTAAATGTCAGAGAGAAAAAAAGATCTAATGAACTCTTTATTGGTGAAATACAGTATTGCAGCTGTCTGGAATTTTAAATGATTTTGTATCAGGCTCCAAAGCAAAACAACTATAGAAGTTTACTTACAGCGTGAGCTCTCATTTAGCATTTCTAACATCTTCTTCCAGGGTGGATAGGTGCTGGTGGATCCTCTTTATATTAGCAAAGTGTCCAGGGGAAAAAAAGAATAAGAAGTAAAAGAAAAAAAAGGTAGTGCAACTGCAGAAGTATTTTTCTGTCTAGAAAATTATACCACTGTAAGTTTTCTTTTTTCTCCCCTGATGTCTCCTCTGCCATAATAACGGCTTCAGGATTTAAATCCTTTGCTGCTATTGTGACTTCAAAGCCTTAAAACGGCAATTGAATGAAGTAGTTCATCTGTCATTATTCAAATATGAAGCAATTATGATGAAATAAAGATAGAACTCCATTGAGAAATGCCCCAATCAATTCTCACTTATATTTAACTAGAAGCATAAAATGATGCTTAGCAGAGTAAGTTTAGGTAATAAAAACTTGGAATATAAAGAAGTATAAATTGCTGATCTATAACTTACTCATTTCTGAATAAGCTTTCTAAACATATTTCACAAATATTGACAAAAGTTTAAGCTTATGATGCAAAACTGTCTCTCGGATGGTCATAAAGACTGACTAGATTTTCAGAAATGCATTTTCATCAGTTGGCATGCCCAGAGGTTCAGATGGGAACCTACTGAGGACTTAAGGGGCTCTGTGCAGGTCGGCTCAGTCTGAAATAAGTTGGGTTGAGACACGTTGATTGGATCTGGAAATAAAACTGGGCTTTACAAGTGAATATATGAAATAGCATCCCTACCTTGGCCATCTCTTCATCAAATTACTGACACTGCTTTGGTGTTTGTGCATTCTGTAAACCCTTCCTTTCCATTTAAGAGGACTCTTTTATGCACACAGCTGGGGCTTCCTGTTCCTTTAGAAACCAGATGGGAACACAGTGGTAACATAGCTTAATCATTGTGTTTCACTATCTCCCCCACCCACCCCCAAAGAACTTAACATATTACAAAGCCAACTTAGTGGTCTGGTTTCTTTTTCTATGCTTCGTTGTCGAATCCACCTTCTTGCTTAATATGCTGCTGATAAAGTGAAAGCAAGGTGGACTTTGCAGTGGTCAGAACAAGGACTCCCAATATTTTTACATCTTCATCTTTTCTCATTCGCAATCATGCAACAAGCCTCAGATGAAAACAAAATGCACAGTATACTTTTTCTTCACTCAGAGTGCACTGTTCTTTTGGGAAACAAAACCATCCATTTCTACCTTGTCTTCTCCCTGGTTTTACATTGGCAAAGTAGTGGGGGGGGAAAGAGCACCTATGGACCCTTTAGTATTTTTCCCTACTGTTTTTTCAGCAGTTCCTACTGACTTAAAATAGTATTGAGAAAGGTCAAATACATCCAACTATATATTCACATCTATTTTCATTTTATAGGCTCTTACACTTCCTGCCTGAGCATCAATTCTTTGTCCCTACATATACTTGTGTGTTGTAATTTAATCTGAGAAATGTCAATGTGATTTCTTCAAACAACTCAAGAACTGAATATTACCACAATTAGAAAACAGCAGTACTTAATACTGAATTTTAAATTTGAGAAGTAACTACCAGGAAGCATTTGGGGGCATAAACAATTAATTATTTCACACACAGTTATTCCCAATATTACTTGAACTATGATAACTTAAAGCATTTCAAAAAGCAGGCTAATATTCCTCTTTTCTTTCTTTCTTTTTGGTTGTTTTTCTTGTTGTTGTTGTTGTTCAGAAGCTCTTTCACTTGATATTCTCTCACTAAATAATATGTAAAATACTGACACCTAATGTTAACTTTCAGTATTATTCATTTTGTAAACTTTTACAAGAACTCAGGAAAGAATGTGTAAATGCAACGTTCATGCTGTGATTTTGTTTCAGACCCCTCAACTCATGCTAATTTTAAAAGCATATAGATGATAACTATAAAAGCAAAGAATCTGATGCTTATCTTCACAGCTTTATGTTTAGCTTCACTTTTCATAGACAAAAGAGAAAGTAACTCAGAAAAGTTGCCTTTCTGCAAGTCATCCTTCAAACAAAACACAAGTGCTCGTAAATGAAGTCAATACCTGCAGCTGTACCCTGAAGCGTGGCTAAAACGCAATTCTAATAACCACTTATTAATAATCAAATTACTTCTCAAGAACTGAACTGTATAAATTCAGGAACTATTTTACCTACCTTACAAGATTCATTTTCCACAGTCACTGATATGAGAAGTCGCTTTCACAGACAGAGAATTTAACAGAGATGCCAAACTGTTCCACAAAGCCAAAACCTCACAACTCACCATAAATTCCAATAAAGCTTCTACTAATTTGATCCCTAGATGCTATTTGAAGGAGCTTATTCTTCCTCACAGCCTATGTTCAGCTGAACTCAAAATAAGGTATGGCATAGCATGACTCGGTGTATTTCTATTAAGCTCACTTAACTTTACAGTGAAGACTTAAGTGAGAATAATCCAGGGGCACAAATGCCTTGAAGTTACTGGCAGTGAAATAAACCACCTTTCCCTACTGTGGCCCATCACAGTTTTATACTTGGTGCTTTCCCTCATCAACTTTATGGAAAGTGGTTCTTTTCTAAGATAGTCTCATTGACTGACAAAAGTAGCTGCGCTGCAGATGTACATATAAAAATAAAACCCCAGGCACTGAAACTCAGATACTTGGTCTGCAACACAATGGTACAGCCTTGGCTGACTTCAGAAGAGATGACGTCAGTGCAATCAAAACCTCTTGAGTGAGCCAAAGCTGCCCAAGTGCTACTCTTTATGACAACATTCATGCAAAAGGAGCTCTTCGTACTTCTTGCAGGTGCTAACAATACCAGAAAATTCTTTATTTGCTGTTCTTTCAGCTTTCCTTTTCACATAACAGATGATGAAGAAAGTATTACCGAGGCAGATTTTTTTAAAAGCTACCTTTTTACAGATACTTTCACAGTGTAGGCATCCACTAGAAAGGTTTCCTGTTTTCAGAAGCCCCAGCATGCACTGAGAGATGCTCAATTTTGCAGTAAGTTTGAACATCAGAAATGCCCTTGAGACAAAGTGGTTTGGAGTAGTCCTCACTTCTCCCCCCAAATCCTTTCTTACTCTTAAAGTGGAATAAGTAGCACTACCAACAGTAATGCTCCAAGTGTTTCCAAGCAATAGCCATCAGAGAAAAAGGTTTCTAAATTAACGGATTCTTGAAGAAAAAAGGTGTATATGGAATTGCTACAGACTTTGGAACTCAGCTGCCATTCAGGTCAAGGTGTTATTTATTTCTCAAAACAGCTCTGAGTGAAGCATTCATGAAATATTAGAAGTTTTTCTACAATGCTTTTAGCTGCCTAGTGTAAATCTCTGTAAATATTTGGGCCACACTGTGAATAAACAATGAGGCACATTGCTGCTTTTGCTGAAACAATCCAGATTTCATTTATCCTAATCCAAAATAAGCCTTGTTGAAACCTCAGTAAGTTCTCCTGCAGCCCTTCACAGTAGGTTACATGAACGTAAAACCCTTCTCAGCTTTCTCAAGCCTATCAACTCCAAAACGACTACCTAGAAAGATAAAGATGCATTGTTTTAGGCAACTGTATCGCAGAAAATAAGGCACCCACAATGCAATTTAATTCTTCAATTAAATCATTAATTAAGCAAAATTTTGGGTCCTTTGAAAAAGTCAATAGGTAGCAGCTAACAGTTTTTGAACAACTGATTGTTTAACCTTTACTCTTCTAGTAAACCACATTTTAAATAGGATTGATAAATTAAAAATGTAAATTGGACTGTATCTTTTAACTGTTAGCGACTGGTCTATTATTTTCCACTTTTTATTATGCATCATTTTTATAATAAAGGTTTTTTTTTTTGTCATTCCTGAAGCGATTCTTCCCTGCTTCTCAAAGCCGATGTAATAAAACTACATAAAATGTTTATGAAAAGCCCCATTAAAATATACAAAGCATAGTAATTTATGAAGTCAAAGTCAAAGCAAAGTGGAAATATGAGCTTTAATAAAATTAGGTCTGTTGTAAATAACTATTGAAGCACAGTCATTTTTTTGCAAATTGCATGGGATATAGCTTCGCTTACTCAAAGCAAGGAATTGCTTAGCGGGATAAATGCATCTTAGTCAGAAGTAGATTAAAAGATATGGCAGAGCCATCAATAAGAACCAGATCGCACAGTATTGTTTGCTGTTTGTTTTGAAGAAGTAATTGCAGATCCCAAGATTTCAATAAATCTGTGCACATCCTGGAAAGAATTGTAGAGAGGAACTGGGGCAACACGAAGAGCATTTGGTTCTCGCATGTCGCACTGCAAAATAGGAAGGGAACGCTTAGTAAAATTCAGGTCATTTTGTATTTATTTTATCAGACTGTATTTTTAAGGGTTGCACCAAGGAAGAAGGGAATCTGTGCAGACATAAGTGCAAATTTAGGAACATCCAAGAAGCTGACTGGAGAAGCATTACTGTGAGGAGTGGAGAGAGAAGAACAGTGTGTGGCCAGTAAGAAAGGATTCGACGCTTGGGACAGCAGTGCCATTAGGGGCTCTAATTGGCTATGCAGCCCTGTAATTTATGCTGAGGTCCACCATAGCACCTTGCAGTAACCCATGGTTGAGGAATCACACGAGTGACTAAAAAGTCGCCACAGAAGAGAGACATCCCTCCCAGTAAGATGGATCATCACTAAAGACACAATTAATGTCACGGCATACAGTAATTTTCTTCCCCTCTCTGTAAATTTGAACGTTTTGCTGAATAGAATGATCTCTTTTATTTGAAGTGTATAATTGCATTGCGAAGACAAGCCAACAGCATAAGGCCCTCTTAAAAGCTGCAGTTCCTGGAATTCCCTGGCAGCACCATATTTTGCCTTTAGAGTTGCCCTTTAGGATCACGAGTCACCAGCAGAAATAAAACTAATACCATTTATAAGGCATTAGGCTATCAGCCTCACCTCCCAATACTTCTAAGTTATGAAATGTGTAGTCTTACATTTAGCTTTGCTTCTTTGTGAGCAGCACTGATTGATAACCGTGCTGTTACATGGCAACACTGGTCAACAGTGCCCTATTTGGACCACCAGCTTTAATTTTGTAACTCCTACACCACTGTGTACCAGTAAAGCCACTCACAGAAGTGTGGGAATTAACCAGAGAAAGGACAGCCTACAGACTAACAAATAATTTATAAAATAACACTGCTTGCTTGATCATTTGCACAACTGAAGATTGAAGTTGTGTAAGCACTTTTTATTATTCCAAGATGTTTTTGGCCTTACTGAAGAATACTCAGGAATAAAAAACAAATGACTATTTCCACAGGGCATACGATCATAAAGTAATGAACAAGAAGTTGAAGTTTGATTTACTCACAGCTACTCCTCTCTTCTCCAGCTCCTCAAACACAGACTTTATTGGAAGAGAAAAAGTTAATGTCAGTTGGCATCCTCTCTCTTCAACCTGAGGTGGTGTGATGATTTTTACAAAGGGCTTCTCTGGATTTGCTTTATCCTCACTGTAGTGATGTTTTATCAGGTATTCCAAATAACCAGTAAGCAGAACAGATTTTCTTCTCAATGCTTTCATTGTAGTTTGACCAAAAACCTGGAATGATTTTAAATCATTAGGAAGGTAATGCATTGCAACAGAAAATAGAAAAAGTGAAGATGATTAAAGCCATTTCTGAACTTATAAATGACTTGCTCAATAATTATTGTCTTTTTCTTTTAATTTGATGACTGAAGTTTGCTGTTGCTACCGCACATGCTACCTTTGGACCAAAGCATTAATATCAGGTAGATATTGTAGGTACGCATGGTAAGATTAGGCCCTTGGAAACACAGCATAATGTGACTACTTTAAGATAACTGAAGATGGCTTTTATTAAAGATTCCTACACTAATCTACATAAATTAATATACATACAGACACAAAAAGTTTTCTAAGCATCCATTTGTAAATCTGAAGATATGCAAAAAGGATGCACAAGGAAAAGTCATACAGAAAATGGTATTGTGTCTCAAGAAACAGAAGTTAATAGCCAAGGCAAACATTACAACTAATCTACCAACTCTTATTTTCAGAAATACAAAATTTGCTTTATTATGCCCTGAATAGAAAGCCTTTCAAAGTTCAGCCTCTGATAGCCTACATAAAGGAACAGTATTTGTTTGACTGGTTTAATAGCTCTGTGCCCTAATACAGTCATAAGAACTGGTGAGCTTCAACAAACAAAAATCTGTATCAGAACAGCATGAAACAAAAGTAATGCTTCAAAATGGCAGCCCTGCTTTGTCACACACAGGTGCACAAAGTGTGGCAAAACAGTTTGGAAGGCCATGCAGATCCTGCTCCTCTCCTGCTGGTGCACATGGAAACACTCAGCTACAGGGAACAATAGAAAATCTGCTTTGCACAGATCTTCCCTTTTCTTCTTCCCATACAAGTAGCTGCTGGGGGAAAGTGGCAAAATAGTGGTATCAATGTAGACAACAGTCTATCTAGGCCATACTGTGGCTCATAGTTGTAATATAGGTGCTCAGACAATCATGTCTCCATGGACTGCAGCTGTAAAATCAGAGGCAAGGTGAGGTCCTGCACAAAATACAGTGATATATATCATTACCTTAAACACACCCCAAAGAGAGAAGTCCCACCACAAATACAACAGTCTGGTTTCCACCAGCATCTAGAGATTCTGTAGAATATCCCAGGTATTACTCCACCCTGCCACTGAAGGCTGTACAGGAGTACATTTTCCTTCTGTGTTCCCAACTATTAAAATACAGTTGCTGTATGGCAGGTTTTGCAGGCACGGAAATGAATGTGGCAGGGACCAGAGCCACCAGCAGCCACCGGACACGTGTCAACTAAAATCCAGAGGTGCTTTCATCACCACACAGAGCGTAACCATGGCCATTTTGCACATCACTGGAGGTAAAACAGTGACCTGTCTCCTATTCCTCTGTGTTTTGCAGCAGGATGGATGCAAAAATCTGTCTGCTCAGGCTTTGTGCAAGGAATATCTGGTCTCTTGGGTGACATTTTCAAAGAAAAGATCTTTTAAATGGGGCTGTAGAGTGCTCTCCTTTTTTCCATAAAAGGGAGCAGCAACTGCCATAACAGTCACTTTAAGCATTATTGAGGAATAACAGGCGCTAACACTTGCAGTTTTCATTGTTTCCATTGGAAACACTGCCTTCTGCTTAATGTGTCCCAGTGAAGGTGGCATGCAATTTCACTAGCCATCTCTTGCCAGACATGAAAACTATTTTGTTTCCCACTGTATTAGAGCAATTAGCACTGGGAAATCCTGGCTGTGCCAAAAGGTAATACAGGCACTGAAAGGGGAGGCAATGGAAACTGCTCAGCCCTCATTGTTTGAGGCTCCCCGCAGTGGGCTAAATGACATCAACCCACACAAACTGGAGCACTGACAATCTGGGTCATAGCAGAATAGCTTTCAGCTTATCTCGAAGGTCACATAAAGTTTAAAATATAGTGGATGTTTAAGAACTAACAAAATAAATTGTCAGGGAGAACAAGAAGCGTTGCTGTGCCCTTTGCAGTCCTTCAGCGTTGCATATAAGCAGGAAAGAGCACAATTGGCAATTTTCTGATTTTTTTCTGTTTAAAATACTGTTTTTTCAGTCAATAAGGAAGAAGGAGGTACAATGTACAGACATCGCTCTTTGTATCAGCATCAGCTTTGCTGTTAGGCTAATGTTAGTGGAATGCTGGCACAAATAAATCTCTGTCATGATGCTTGTGGCAAAACCTTGCTAACCAGGGATGGCTTGAAAAGCAGATTACAAAGAAAAATTAATATAGGGAAACCAGTGTAAAACCATCCTCTTCATCTTTAGGTATCTAAAGTCTCACGTGTCAGAGGTGAACAGTGAATAGTTCCATAAATGGAACTGTACTACGCATGCGGCCCTGCTCTGTTTGCCACCAGAAAACCAATGAAGAAATGAAAGACGGAAGTCCAGAACACACTGATGAATTGTTCTTTTAGGAAGCACTAAAAGACAATTTCTGTCTTTTCTGTTTGTGATAGAAGGGATTCAAAGGATGACAAAAGCATTGGTTTCGGTTCAGTTTGGCCATTGGTTCGGTGAACACCCAGCTGCCCCATCTAATTTTTCCTAAAAAGCTAAGTCTGTTTTTCACAGGGAAATATATATAGAAACAATTCTTGATACGGTCTTTTGGGTTTACACGATTTCTCCTAGGAAAGTTTCTATTGGTGTTCTTCACATGAATTGCATAGAGGCAAATTCTACATGCCTGCATTGGACAAGCTGCCCTCTGTAGTGACCCCCCCCCCCTAAAAGCCCAGTGGTCAGACCTGTACAAAAGCTGAACAAGCAAACCATGTATATCCCAAATCTGACAGCAAAGTTTATGGGAACAGTGAAGGAACAAGTATGATTTGTAAAGGCCTTGGTTTCTTAGGGTTGGATCATTTTTGGTTATTTGTTTTCTCCCTGCTTGACTATTTAGCTTTTCTGGATTTCTTCTCCTTATAGGGAGATAGCAATAAAATTCATAACATTCATTTAACATTTTATATTCTTAACTTCAGTCTCAAAATAAAGCAATTACTTACCTCTAAACCAGCTTGGAGAGAACAGACCAGTAAAATTGGAGGATTTGATAACCGAAATCCATTTATTCCTTTACTTAGTTGTAATTCTGTAAAACAAATAACTTACATTACTGTTTTTGATTTCTTCCTTTTAATGCAGTGGGACTTTATCTTGTTGTCCATCCTCATGCAATAACACATTTCACTAACGTGGCCCGTAGGAATCACATATTAAAAGGAAATAGTAATCTATTCACAGCTAATACTTTTAACTTTGAGAGAAGCCCAACTTTATCCGGCGGAAGACCTTATTTGTAGCTTCACGGGAGCTAAAGAACTGCAATTAATTTGTTTAAATGGTGTGTGTTAAAACCACCTTTACACTTGAATCTCTTTTACCACTGGCGTAAAGCAGAGAAATTCCAAGTCAGCAGAGGCACGCTCGTGCAAAGCTGTAGTGCACGGTCGGGGAATCACATCCCTTGACTTTATTAAACTGACGAGACACGTGGGAGACTGCAGTTGCAGCTAAGTGTAGCTTCAGGCCACGTACAGAAGTTGCATAGACTTTAGGCTGTGAAATTTCACAAAATCTATTTAATAAAGCCATAAAGCTTCACTGTAAGTTCTGTGTCATCATTTATATTTCATGCTTCAGCACCAGAGGATGCTGCGGAGGAAACGCTCTTCATGCACAGCAGACTGGCTAATTTTATAATGATTAGTGCCCAACTTCTGCCTCTCAACTGTCCATGGAAATGGATAAGCAGCATTCTTCTTCTAACATGTTTTTCAAGGTAATTTGTGTCTCCTGCTGGCTTTCTATAGTGCCACTCTTACATTTGGTCAGAAAAGAAAGACCACGCTGAGGCTATTAGTGAGGTGTTCACCAGCCAAAGTCACATCAATAGGGGCTGACATAGAAAATTAAAAGTATATTAAACACAAAACACGTTAGCAAAACAAAATAGCTCCTTTCTCCGCCTGATCTCTCAGGATAGTCTCTCCACCATGATTTTAAATGGAGCCGAAGAGTCTAGCTGTCAGATTTAGGAAAAAACCTCCTCATTTCATTGTGCTCTAGGACAATAAATATTGAGCTTAATTCACAGTAGGTTTTGTTCTGTCTTATGTTCCCTTAGTCATTAGTGCAAAAGATTCAAATATGTTGAAAAATTAAAGCAATTGCAAAACTGATGTCAGGCTGCTTTACTATTCCCCATTAATTCCAGTGGAATTAATCCTAAATATATTATCCGTAGTAACAGATTCTCTCTCAGAACCTTACGAGTTTAATGCATTAAGGTGATTCAAGTCTTTCATCCATAATCTACATCTGTATCTTGTCAGCAGTGTCTGGAAATGGACAGTCAGACACACATATCCAAATTTATTCAATTTATTGTATTGACTCTACAGTACTATACATTTGGGCTAAGTATAGCTGAATACCTTTAATGTAAGCACGAAAACACAAAGGTCTATCCTTCCTACTCAACCTCATATAAAAACTATGTTGTCTGTGATAAACATATCAAATCAGGTAAAATGGAAGATGTAAAAGTACATACTGTTTTCCATGAGGAATCGTGTTTTGAACTCATGGCCCCACCAGCCGGTTAACCTAAAATTTGATAAAGTAGATGAGTAGCAATCTTACTGTAATATCTTTTAATATACGTTTCAGGCTTAAGAAATATATACATTTCTAATGGATTGCAATTCTAACAGTGATATAAAAAAGCAATAAATTCTATAAATAGATAGCACTAAATACTTAATTTTACTGTTTAGAAGTTTCCCTTTGACAACTACCGATAAAATGTACCATATCTTTCAAATTAACTATTGATTTCTAAGACTAACCATTTCGTCGGAATTCACTTTGCAAAATGAGAAACAGAACAGAAATATTTCCTCTGTTTTGTTCCAAAGCGTTTAACTTAACCCCCCTTCAATGAACACTGGAAGCTAAAAGGTGATATAAAATCTGACTGAAGGAATTAGTGATGGGCAGCATACAGCCAACAGGGTCTTGCTAGAAAGACTGTTATTGGCATTTGCTTTTCCATACTATGAGACAACCACACAAGTCCTGTAGTAAGTTTTTCTACTGAACCACTCTTATTACTAAGAAAAGATGCTTTAAAAAGAAAAACAAATCAATTTAATCCCAAAATTAGTTACTTAGATCACCTCCGGGAGAAAATAAAATGAAAAGTGATTAGCTTGAATAAAACTTGGCCAAGCTTTTAAATTAAGTTGACATCAGATTACTTATATTTCTGTATTTGTTGAGAAACACACTCAAGGACATTGCTATAAACAACTTGCTGAAGCAGTTGGAGGCACTGGACCACCTGAGGTCCAGGGCACTTCAACCTATACCGCAGACATTATCAATGCTGCAGAACAAAGGACTGCCTGTCCCACGTCCCCTGGGTTGTGTACTTCTTGATTGGAAACACAGGTGACGAATCATGTCAATAGTAACTGAAATTTCCCAAGCATCAGTGCTATTACAGTATTAGAAAATTCTTCCTAACATCCTAAGCTCTCCAAAGAGAGGGAAACCGGCACCATTTCCTCCAAGGTTTTGGCTTTGCTCGTTTTTTTCTGCGTCAGGTGGCTGAGAAGGAAAGAAAACTTGTTCAGAAGTTCTAATAAAGAAAAAATCTATAAGAGAAACCACATGGGAGGTCAGCCTTTCCAGAAGGAAACAAAGAAAAAGAGCATGGACCATCTCTCTCTGAAGCAGAAACACTTCTTTGCAGTACGCTAAGGAAGTGTTGAGCTCTACAGAACGAAGACTGCATGTGAGTACAAGACTTGTGATCTGAATACCGCATAGCGTAAAATAAAGTACTTCGTATTTCTGTATAACAACATAGGTTTTATGTTTACTTCTATGAAAGGCTCTGAGCTGCATCCAAACACGATCTATACAGAAAAAGCACGGATTTTTTTATTTTTTTTATTGTTGTGTGATGTTTTTACTATTCTAAGGCCCATGAAAATCAATAGTGCAATATACACTCATTTCAAATGAGATACTATATTGCCAAAATGAATATAACCAATATAAAATATACTGCTGCTTCTGCCCAAGTGCCTTAGTTAGCGATGCTTTGGGTCGTAAAAGATATTTCAACTATTTAATATGCACTGTATATCTATTGGACATTTCACTGTAGACCCCAAATACTGGATGTCACTACAGCACACTTGTAATGTCAATAACACACACTATATGAATTCCTAAAGTTTTAAATAGCAGAAGAAAATGTGAAATACATTTGGACTATTACTCTCTAGCAAGGAAAAATAAAATACAACGTTCCATGTGGACCACATCCTACAGTTAAAGAAAAACATCAACCAGACTTCTGCTCCAATAAAACTCAATGGAAAGCACTCTAGTTGTACTTAGAAAGCTCAGAACTTGCTAACTGTGAAGCTGGCTTAAAATCAGACATATATTGACAACTTTTATTTAAAAAGAAAAGAATATAATAATAATAATAGGCTGTTCTAGATCTTTAAAGGTATCACTACAGAAGATGCACTTTGAAGCAGCTCTGGTCTTACACTATCATCGATCTAATAGTCCATACAGATGTCATATTATTTGACATTTAAGCTGACAGGCTTCGGAGCATGGACTCTAACAAAATCCTTATAAATCAGCAATTTGCTTTTTACAATTTTCTGTGGGGGAATAAACAAAAAAAATTGAAATGAGGGTTGCCACTGCTATGCAAAACTTCAACCTGTTATGATGGGAAATAGAGATGGTTGTTAAACCCCGAACATAAAGCTTTGTAAATGCTCGCTAAAAATAATAGGCAGTAAAACAGCACATTAAAATGCTACAGTAAAATCTCTTGTTAAGGAGTCGTTACTCTGCGTGTAAAATGAGTATTCTGAAATGCAGTCACTATTTTGATTATTCTAATTTCAAAAACAGACACCGAGATCTAAACTGATTTTGAGTTCCAAATCATGTTCTTTACAAAATATGTAACATAGAAAGCTCTTGAACCCATCTAAGATGCTCTTGTATCTAAAAACACCTTAGACTTTGATTTAACTGAACTTTTAAGAGTTAAAACTGTGCCCAGTTTTGTGTTCTGCAGCTCAAAAGAGTCAGGGAACTTCTACAGAAAGTCCAGCAGAGGGCCTCAAAGATGATGGGAACCTGGAGCATCTCCTATGTGAGGAAAGGTATGAGAGACCTGCGCAGCCTGGAGAAGACAACCAAGAGGGATTCTAATCATTGCTTATAAAGATCTAAATGGTGGCCAAAAGCATGGGGACATTCCCAGTAAATTCTGCCATTCTCCAGTCTGTGCACAGAAGTCATTTTTAAACAAGAAACAAGCAGAGAGTTTCTTAGCGCAACTTTATGCAAGAATTCAGCACATCATGAATATTGCTGATTTTTCATATTATTTACTTTACACCAGAATGTTCCCTTATTTTTCAAATCAATGAACTTGCTGGGTTTGGAAATGACTCCAGAAAGGAACTGTACCCTCTCATTTAACTCTACTCCCTTTAAGAGCATTTACACCAGGGAACAATCTCCTCAATAAGCATTTTTGTTTAGCTCATTTCCCTCTTTCCTATCTGTATGCATTAGACTGAAGCACTACTTGTTCATAACTTGAGCCACCTCGTTTTTAGCTACATTAATGATGCAAAAGCGTGTGATATAATGATCATGATGCATGTGTGGCACAGACATCAAAGATTATCCAGTTAAAAAACACAGAAAATAAACAAAAAAATTCCTTTGACCTTTGTGTCGAAGTTATAGATGATCATTCTACCCATTTATAATTTACAGCCTGAAGCAGCACAGCTCTCATTTCCTTTTCTCAGCAAGAAGAAAAATAAACTCCTGAGTAGTGATACAGAAAACAGGGAAATACTATTAATGCATTTTGACTTGTGCAGTCCAGGGCAATGCACTGGGAGCATCTTTTCATTACATTGTGTGAGAAATCATTTTATACCCATGAGAAAGCATGTTAAAGAGCTGCAACGGGAACACAGTGTGAAATTAGTAGTGTGTTACTACACATTTGCTGGCTTTACCATGCACAGATTTCTTCACTCCATAATCAGGTCATAATGCTAGCTAGAAATTTTACATGCATTGCTTCCACAGTGTCTACGTTAGGAGCATATACCAGCAAACCATGCTCTGTTTATGGAGGTATGGATTAAGCTAAGTCATAAAGGGTAGCTCTGGGATGGAGTATGCATGCAAAGGAGCTGATGTAGCTACTAAGCTCTTCATTAACTCCTTGTTTTATTTTATAAGTCTTCTGGGTGTTGGCAAGGATTCAGATTTTTGTGCCAGTGTTCTACCTATCAGTGCAAATCAGCATTAAGAGTTCATACAATGCCTTCTCCGGCTCTCGTCTTTAAATGAGAAGTTCACAAAGAACACAGAACTGAAGCAGACATACTATGCCCACAAAGACAACTTCCCAATGGAAAAGAGAGTTCAAAGGCCAACAATAGCCACCTAGCTCAGCTTCCTGCAGTCCCACACACCCAGAACCGCTGTCAGACTGAAGAATTTCCCAACCATGTCCACTCCGTGTGCTTGTAGTTTGTAAGACCATAGGAGCACACTACGATCCCAAAGACCTAAAGCGCCATTTCACTATATATAAATCTCCAACTTGACTGTTTAGTTCTAGATTGTGAGGCATATTCCACTACAGAGTGCAGTAAGGACAGAAGCAGTAGCCAGGAGTCGGGTCCTGAGGAGGAGCATCTCCTATAACATTCAGACTTAACATAAATCCCAGAACTTGAGCTTGTATAAACAAAACTGTACCACCTCACAAAGCCACAACACATACTACTATGCAACCACTATTGGAAAACTGGGAGCAAGTGAGAAAAGGAGTAAGATAGAATATGTGCTCCTACCCTCCCAAAACACACACTAACAGTGTACAACACTGCCTCAGCTGCCAGGGGTCCACCTGCCACAGGGGTGATGCTGAGGCATGTGAAACTGGATGACGTGAACATAGATTACACCAGCCTGAAAATAAGCTCACTTCCCACAATGCACGATTGCATTTGTTTGGATTCAATGCCAAAATTTAGAACAAATAGCATTGGGAATCGGCTCCCCTAAAGAAAGCAAGTAGAAAAGACACTCATTACTTTACATAGCATATTTTTGGCTCACTGACTGAGTTTGAGGAGTTTCAATTTTCTTTACTATCACAGACTTCCCTGATCACAAATGAGTAATTTCATCGTTCTATGCCTCCAGCCTTCAGACCCAGAAATACCGCTCAGTGCTGCCCTAACTCTCTGGTGAGTGGCGAGAATATACTCGTTAACATGGTTTCACATACTTAGTAATGAGGTTCGTGTAAGGATGGAGAAACACATTTCCTTTGAGTATTTTATACTGAATTTTTTTTTAAATACAGATGGAAAGAGGGAAGCTGTAGGCAGTGGCTGATGCCACTCTTTCTTTTTCTCCTCCTCTCGGCCTTTTCCTAAATTACTCTCTCAAGCTTAAAAGTTGCTGCCAGTCTCAGGTTTCAGTTGAGTTCAGAATTCAATATTTTCTTGATCCATGTCATTTAACAGGCTTTTATGGCAAGAAAGAAAAAAAAATCAGTGTGTGTGTATATATATACAAATATACATATACACACACGCATATATATGTACTTTTCCTTTGCTTATTTTCTACACATTTTACAGCTGTTCCGAAACAAAACAAACTCACACAGTAAGACATTATTCAACACTCATGCTTGAAACTAAGGCTTGCTAAACAAACTCCCATTACCCAAGCCTGTCCCAATCTTCCTGCACACCAAAGCAAGATCTTGCTTCAACCCAAGTCTTCCTTGCTTACATTTTATGTGTGTTTGAGGGGTCTGTTTAATCAAATTGAAGAATAATTGGGAAGTTAACACCCAGTTTCATATGGAAATGTAAAATACAAAGGATTTTAACCCTCACGTACAGGTGAAATACTTCACATGCTGTGAAGCTGTCAGTTATGGAGTGCCTTCTATAAGGAATATACTGTTGTGAGGATTTGCATGGGGAGTTAGCAACCAGCTATTAGGCTCTGGTAGTATTTGGAAACCTAACTCTCACCGTCTCCTTCAGAAAACCTTGTCAAGATTGTCAAAGTTATATTAAGGAACCTTCCTCTCCAAACTCCCCTTATATCTATTCAGACACCCTTATCCCAAACGAACAATCCTTATCCCAAGAGAACAATATCCATTGTTCTTTTCCATGCAGTGGCTATACTTAATTTTAAGCAGGATCTGTTTTCAGAGAATTCATAAAGCTTTTGAAGCTCAGGTAGTTATTAGCCTCAGACCTGTGTATTTTCTGACTTCCAGACACTGTGGTGCTTTTCAATTTATTACCTAATTATTAAGCACATGCAACTTGTGAGCAATGCCATTTGTTATTAACAGACCAGTTTCTTAGAGCTTAGTGGAAAAACAATCTAAACCTTATGAAAAGTTGTTACTATGGAAGTAGTAGCTTTTCATATTTAATATCAATGAGGCCTTACTTTGGCGAAGGACCAAAGTAACATGATTGCATTAGGGGCTAATAGTGTGATATTTCTATTAAGCAGCTTGCATTTTTAGTATCAGGAAAAAATAAAGAATACTTTGAGGACTGTCTTGGTTTAAAAAAAAAAAAAAAAGTAATTCATTTTCTGCCCAGCATCACATTTTTTAGACCATTATCATGAAAAGCCAGTTTCATAACAGATATAACAGACATTTTTCTTCCTCCAAAAGTAACCGGTCAGCTCTCAGCTCCTGTGCTCTCAAGGGTGGGGAATTCAATGCAGCCGTTGCCACAATTAGAGAGACTCTTCGGTGAAAAACCAAGGCTGTTCAGTCAATCAAGCACAAGGTGATTTACGGCCAGTAGGTATTTGAAGACAGAGGTTGCACATGCTCCTCTTGCATCGATTTTTTTTCCCTTGTTAGTCTTTTAGGCTCAACACAAATGGGAATACGCAAATTTCAACATGTCCCTCTGCATTACCCCTCCAGGTTAGAAGGAAAGGAGATGGAGCTCACTTCTGCAGCAAGAGACAAAGTGCAGAGGAACGGCTGCTCCATCTCAAGTGCAATCAGGGCCAGGAGGACTGGCAATTCTGCACCAAACCTTGTGATGAGGGACGATAACTTCATTTACCATCAGACAAAAGTAAAGCATGATGAAGCAGCAGACAAAATTGTGGGCTGGGAAAAGTTCTTGCAAAAAAAACAACAAAAATCAACCCCTCTAAGGATAATGAATTAAAAAACTTAAATCAGCTTGTGAATAACTATTAGCACAAAGTGCTCATATATCACTGGCACTAGAGAAATATTAGATCCGTGAAGAGGGGAAATACAGCCAACAGTATGCTAACACACTTAGTGGAGGTAAAAATCAAGTATTCTCCCTAGCATCAGAAATTAAAAATCAAGAAGGGAGCCAAGTAACATATAGATATATTAATAACATTCTCAGTGATTTTTATAAAGTATTGAATAGTTCCCAATTATATTATGGTGGTAGAAAAAGCATATTACATTCTTACATTCCTTCAGATTTCAGTAAATTTTTCTAGGCTGTTCCAAATAGATTAAATTAAACAAGAAGCAGAAGCAACATTCCCTCCAAGAAATACTTCTAACTGTTAGTTCTGACTTAAAGGAGACTTGGATGATTTTCATTATTATGATGCATTTACTACACAGTCTCCTCAATCCCTTAAATGAATCTTTGAGGGGATAATATCTAGATAGATTTCTAAATAATAAATGTACCTGACTGAACTATTATATGAAAATTTAAAGATCTGCGAAGATGTGCTTCCTTGAGCCCTTGTTGTTTTTGAATACGGCAATCACAATATTAATGCAAGGCCGTTATCATACTGGAATCCTTATTAGCTAAAATGCAAGAGTTATCACCTCTGCTCTTTGCCTGAAACAAAAAGCAATCTACATTAGATGAGGGGTTTTGTTCTAAATGTATGTCAGAGATTAAAACTAATTGAATTCAAAGTTCTAAGCATCAGAATAGTTGCTATAGAATCATATAGTTGTATTAGAAACCATTTACTGTCACTAAATGGCACTGAAAGATTCGAACTGATGTTACTGAAGTCTAAGACAAGAAATTAAGGGAGCTCACAGATTGGATTCAGACTTGGAGAAAGAAGGGGACGAGAGAGGAATGTGCAGCGTCCCTCCCAGTATCTCACTTCTCTTCAGGCACCAGAGTGAGCACAGGTGTTTGTATGGAGTTACAGCCCATCCCAAACCTGCTCATAAAACTATCACAGAATGACTTGGGTTGGAAGGGACCTCAAGGATCATGAAGCTCCAACTCCCTCCCTCCCCTACATGCAGAACCACCAACATTGAATACGAGCCCAGACTGCCCAGGGTCCCATACAACCTGGCCTTGAACACTTCCAGGGATGGACAGGGCATCCACAGCCTCTCTGGGCAGCCTGTTCCAGCACCTCACCACTCTCATAGTAAAGAGCTTCCCCCTGATAGCCAACCTAAAGCTTCCCTCCTTCAACTTAAAACCTTTGTAGGGTAGGCACTCCAGCCCTCTGATCATCTTTGTGGCCCTCCTCTGGGCCCTCTCCAACAGCTTTTCCCTCCCTAAGCAAGGGTGCATATTAAAAAGTAAAGAGTAAGAAGCATAAGAGAAGAGATAATAACTTAGTGGCCTCAGGCATGCAAAGAGGGCTTTCCTTCCATTTTGCTGTATGACACCAATGTGAGTGCTGTCTCACTGGAAGCTCATTCAGCAGGAAGCTCGTTGCCTTTCCTTACTGGTAGAACTAAAGCACAGCAGAAAAGCGCATTTAGAACTACCTGTCTGGAAGAGGAGAATGGAGGCACAAAGAGCAAGCAGCTAACAACACTTATCTTTTGAAGTGGGAAAAAGAGATTACAGCAGCCATAGACTCCAAGGGGAGCCCCAGGACCTCTTCCTTGGCTAGTTAATGGGAATGCAAGAGTTGCCCTTAGGCTACATTCACCTTTCCACCAGCCTAAGCCTGTTGGGTTCCTTTCATGTGTTCAAGCAGTTGTGTCTTACACCAAATGATGAGAAATGCTTCAGGCTTCAGATGGGAAATTGCCCCTGTGAGAAACATAGCTGCCTCCCCCCTCTCATTTCCAAGGATAGAGGTGGGAGGGGGCTGTGGCAGAGCAAAACAAGTGGTTTGTGTCCTGCCAGCATGGTCCAGAAGGAAAGACTAAAGGGAAATTGGAATTGATTCTGATCCATCACATACATTGGTGTTGGCAAATGAATACCATAAAGAACTAAAAGAATTTGACCAATATCAGGAAAAAGAACGCTGTGAGAAGAATGCTTGAAAAGATATTTCTTCATATTGCTGGAGTTTTGGACAAATGAAAAAGCAAGTGATCAGGCCGAAGTTTAAATACACATAAAACCCCCAAATCTGCCTGTAAGATATCTGTAGACGTCTGCAGCCAAAACCATCAATGCTATAAATACTGCTTGCAAGAATACATGACTCAGAGAGGCTAACTGCTTTTGTTTGCCTGTTTATCTGTGCTTATTTCAGCATTTTGATGCCTACAGTCAGAAGCAGATATCAGTTCAGCACTACGCTTTTTAAAACCCCTGTACTTGAGAAATATAAATGGAACCACGTCTGATTTTCCACATGCTCTGCTGCAAAGATTAAGAATTCCAAACTTCTAGTAAAGGTCTGTGTATCATGGGAGGACAAAAAGGTAATGATAACAACGCATCACTTTCACACACACTCAAGCTGCACTATAGGGGATGCATACTTGATATACAGCAACTTTACTTGTACATAATCCCTTGAATTTACAAGGAGATTCACAGGCCCTCTCTTGCAGACCTTAAAACCTAAACAAGGCAGTGATGACAACACATAAGGAAACACCTTCAGGGAGGAGAAAATGGGAGGATTATTTATAATGAGAAAAGAAGCAAGACTGCTTGAAGATGAAGCTTAATTACAGGGGAGGATTTGAAGGAAGATAGAAAACGCTTGACATAGAACAAGCTAAAAATCATGGCAGTGACATAAAAGGATGTACAGAGCTGAAAAGATGAAAGTGGGAATAGGTGATGTGAATGCACATTAACCTCTTTTTTGTCCCAAAGACTTATTCCAAAGTTAAAAAGTACTACTGGATATTTGCCATTCAGCTGGTGCATGCGAGAACACACCCCTGCAGGCCCATCATGGGTCTAGACTGGCCTAATAAATCACTTGTCCCAAGACAATGCAATTAAGCCTAATTAGCCGATGCCTTTATTCCTAAACAGTCTTTTCCCAAGGGAGGTATTAACTTTTGGTTTCTAAATTAGCTCAAGGATCTAAATTGCTCTCATCTCCTTGGCAAAGAAACAGTTTGTTTCTACCTCAATACAGAGCACTTCATCCACCCTGGGGACACGTGTTGCGCTCCACAAAGACACTGCCTATACATCACTCCACAATTTGAATGCACTGGGACTATGACAGGCCCTTCTGCACACAGCAGCATACACAGTATCATCTGTGACCCCTGACTTCCCATCACACCGTGTTCAGTGCAGAGTCCTGGAAGTCTCAGCATTGCTTCTTTAGACCAACTTGGCCAGACCAAGGTGCTCTACCCAGTTTTCAGCAGTGTCAAGATATTCAGGTCTGATAAGATTCCAAGGGCAACCATCAGAACATCAGCCCGCTGCTCCCAGAATCATTTTAACCAACTTTTCTGGCACTGTAGTTATAAAGCAACCCTCCCAACATTTCTGTTATTCTCCCTCACTCCTGACAATAATCACCTCACTCCAAAGCTATATTGCTCTCAGCATCAAAGAAGCTCCAGCTACTTCATTTGGGGATTAAGCAGCTCCAGTTCTAAAAGGGATATGGTATCTCTCCAGAAATCAAGGGGATAACTAAAGGAAAACAACCAGATCTACCAACCTGAGAAGGAAATGAGCAACTACTTCCAAAATACAGCAAATGGGAAGAGAGGATCTGGCAGGGAAGTAAGGTGGGGGCCAGGGAGAGGAGGGAAGGAGAGACATCAGGCACTGACACAGCTTACATTTATCACATATCACTGCAACAGTTCACCTACTAAAAGGAAATGCAGGTCTACATAAAGAGACAAAGAGAAACCTTTTGTGTTCTGGTATCTTCAATTTTCATGAAGACCAAAAGAAGAGAGATCTAATAGAAACGGTTGATTTTTCACCTCTACGTATGAAGAATTCATCTGAGGCTATCTTGTCCTTCTCAAAGGTACTATGGAATGGTTGCTTTTATTTCTTCTTTCTTTCTTAACATTATAGCAAAAGCCAACGTGATTTGCACGTCAGCTGCTTCCTGCACACACAACACTTCTTCACATCACTTAAAACTTTTTATTTTTAACCTCTACCTGCTGCTAGTCCGTGCTGAAGTCTTGATAAATCCTTTTGCTTTAAACACTAGGCTGTGTACAGTTCTCATTTAATCCTCTGCCAAGTCTTATCTATTATTCTCCCGACTGCTTTACATATATTTATTTCCCTTTCATCTTTCAAAATTGTGCCTTACTTTTTCTTACAAGGATTCAGTGAGGACTTTTTTCTGCTCCTATCTCAAGACTCCGCAAGTTCGTCCCCTCCCCATCCCTTATGTCAGCTGACAGCAGGGCTAAGCTCACCATGCATTCACAGCTGCTAAGAACACCTGACTGCTGCTGTGCCATCTATTCTACCCAAGCTTGAAAACTTCTACATTTCTGTAAAGAATCATTAAGGTTGGAAAAGACCTCTAAGATCATCAAGACCAACCACCAACCCATCCCCACTATGCCCACTATGTCCCCATTGCAGCTAACCGGCATAGCAAATTATCATTATACTTCTTTTCATAAATGGAGAAGTTGAAAACAGGGAAAAAAAAGGCTTCTCCAAGCTCAAAATGCAGGTCAAGCTGAATTTCAGTATTAGTCTGCCACCTTAGTGCTGCCTGTTCCTTGGAAACCTCCCCTTTGCAACACAATAGAATTTAAATGGAAATTTGGTGGGGTGAGATCAGTATGCAGACAGTGGTCAATGCATCAGCAGTGTTTCATAGCTCTGCCCAGGTCTACTGCCACAGAAATGGCTCTAGCATAATTAGCCAAGAGTATATTGCTCTGTGATATATGTGATATAGATAGAACAGGTATTAAAAAAGAGCCATTCAAGTAATAAAATAGACTTCAAGGAGCTGAGATCATGAGAGAATAGGGATATATGGGGCCCATATATGTCAGACTGATTAAATTTTAGTACTGTGGGAAGAAAGATAGTGTACTACTGAAGGACTACCCAAAATATTCAGGTACAGATGTTAATTAGTGTGGTTACAACATGTAACTTTTAAACCCATGGCCTTGCTATGAGTTAGAGGACCATACCTAGCTAAGCTCAAGTGCAGGATAGCATTTGCAGTGACGCAGAAGAAGAGAACAGATAAGCTTGTGCTGCCCATAGCTTCTACCTTCTGACCACCTGGCCCAGGGATCAAACCCAGCTCTTGAACTGGTGAATTACCAACTTCCAAGAGAAGTGGTGGGAAGTTTGCACATAAATAGAAGTGAGATCGGTGATTGCATCTGTCTGTTGAGATGTGACACGGTATTACTGCACAATGCAGGTTTGGGGTTGTTTGGTTTGCAGTTAAGCTGCCACAACACCTCAGTTTGCAGACTCAAAGCAGAAACCAGTTCTGGGACGGCCCTGTCTTCTGTGGGAAGGCTACTGAACAAATTAATACATCTTACTACATATGCATATATGCACAAAGAAAGAGTACAAAAAGCAGCAGTTTTCACTGTTTTCTAGTCCATGGAGCAGACTCTGGATGGAGCAACATCTGTGCAGCCATGGCTGCAACAACAACACCCATTTGCTTGCACTGTTCCTATTAGCAAGACTGAGCATGAGGGAAAAAAAGCACACTTAGGGAAATAAAGGAAACCATAAAAAACAGCAACAAAACACCTCTATGTGCCTTTGATGAATGGCAGCAGCTGGGCTTAGGAGTGTCTATGTAAAGAAATTTGGATTAAGTTGTTAAATTTCCACTAAGTACCTAAGTCCTTTTTGCCTCAAAGTAATAGAAAAAGGCACTTGGCAAACATTCTGGGTTTGACTTTCTGAATTATGGTCAGAACATGTATATATGTATTTTTAATATTAAAATACAATATATAATTCCAATAGATAAATAACTACATAGTCAATAACTTCCAGAAAATATAAGGGTTGAAACAAATCCATGGAAGTGGGTTAAGTAACATTGATAATAGTGATCACGAGCAAAAGAAACAATATTTCAAGTGGTTTAAATGACGAAGGGCTATCAGCTGGAATGGAACTTAATTAGCCCTTATGTATGGATGTGGTAGGAGTAAAGAAACAGTGTTTAGTGCTTCTGTTTTGAATGAAGTTGTCTGGCCACTGGGTGTCATCCTTGATTCAGACGACAGCCAAAGACTTTTTTTAGATTCCACATAAAAACTGCAACTTCCAGAGCAGTTAAATTCCACTCTATTTGATTGTACAACATACAGCAAATTGCTCTGCATTTAAATCAGCTATAAAATTGAATACTTTGACAAAGACAAATTCTCCTTTGTCTCACTGTCTTATTTGGAAACCTGAAAAGGCTGGTTGATGGGGAAAAAGAAAGAAACAATGCAACCAGGGTATATTAGCTACAAACAGTTTGGAGAGTCATTATCAAATCTTAGGAAATATGAAATAACTATGATTAAATAATGCAGAAGGTCTATACAGGAAGCCCGGAATAATATTCTTAATTGAGTCCCAGGTTGAAAAATACTGTTTCATACAAGCATTTGTATTTAAGGCATTCAGCATTCAGATCTGATACACAAGTTAATGATTATGTATGAAGAAGCAGGTTCAGGAAAAACTAATTTAAGCCCTTCCCTATACTACCAAGCCAGTGCCCTCCCTGAAGTTCCAACATTTCATCAAGAAAGCTGAAAGACTCAAAGTTCTTGAGGCTTTTTTCATTCTTTTCCATTGCTATTCTGTGATTTCCAGCTGGTCCACTTTTTCCACCTCTGTCCAGCATCCTCCCTGCAGACCACAGCCAAGGCTGGAGGCCAGAAGACCAAGCCTGCACCTGCTGACTAATGGTGGACTAACAGACACCTTTCCAGCAGCACTATCGCAATATCTGGAATGTTTTGCCTGCATTCACACGTGAAGATCAAATCAGCTCACAGCACGTCATATGTCATCCTAATGAGTTTTCTGTTATGGGTGACTGAGAAGAACTTACCAGCGTTATTTTGTTATCTCCTGGGTGTCTAGACTGTCTGAAACCAACACATAGCACAGCGAAGCTGTTTATTATAATATTATTTCTCTGAAACCTGATTAACTTTGCCTTCCTCAAGCTAAAATAAAAGCAAATTCTCCAAGCATTAAAGCCAGAATGTGTTTACATTTGTCAACGCATTAAAAGTATTAATCCTACTGTTCTTAATATACATAAAGGGCAGACAATGCTTTAAATAACAGGTTATTTTTTCTTTAAATGCAGCTAACTTCAATTTTGATAGCACAGCTTTTCCTGGATTATGAACTCTTTGAGAACACAGATCTCCATGTAATGCTTCCCAGCTTTACCAGTGAATATAATTTTAATGAAAACATGCCAGTATTAAAGAGCTATTAGACACAGAGCTGAAATTGCCTTTGATTTTGTTTCACCAATCAGAGACTTGAATGATTTAAAAAAAAATCCATTTTTTAAAGGAAGATATTAAGCATTCTCTTTACATTAAGCAGTCTCACAGGCATGATTTGGGTTTCTTATATTATAAGCATTCTCTTTTATGATTACACTTAGTTTAGAACCAATAGGAGCCTTCAAGGATGAAATTATTGAAGACGTGAGCTCATACACTAATAATTTCAAAAGATACCTACATTAGCATAAAATAACCCTTCTCAGCTAAAAAGTCAGATAACCGGATTATCTAAACTTGCACTACCCTCTTCATTAAGGTAATAAGTCAGCAACAAATATTAGTCTAATAACTCTTTGAAGCTCAGAATTTCTTTCTGCATCCATCCATACAAACACATCACAGGTCTATGACCAGGAATACTTTCACAGCTCCTTTTATTTAAGTACAGAAATACACTTACGCTGGTTGAATGCTCTGGGAATGCTTCTCGTGAATGTAGGCAGCAGCGAGACCTCCTGCTCCAGAATTTAAATACTGGAAAGAATAAATCAACATGTAAGCATCTTCTGTGCTCGTTAACTGTAATGTATAGCTTTTCTTACCTCACCCTGTTCTATAAAACAGACTAATTTCAATATTTCTCATGGTTTTTAAAATGGAGATCTTAGCACTTGTCTCGAAGTGCTAACGTAGGTAGAAGTAGATGTATTTTTTTTTTATCAAATTACTTCTAAAAATATTCTTGGGCTTACATATGAGATCTGAAATCTAACAGACAAAAGGCTGCAGCAGACCCACATTTCAACATATAGAGAAATAATTCATTTAACTGCATCTGTTGATTCTCAATCTCAAGTGAAAGTGAAGAAAGCTAAAAGAATCTTACTGTATGATCTGAAAATCTTCTTAAGTTGCTCTAACTTAGGGACAGATTACAAAAACCCCACCGTGGCAAGACATTCTCAGTGTGGGAAATAAGAGGTTAGCCTTTGATTCCATGGCCAGAGATCTGAGAGTGCATCAGGGCAGACGTTTAGCCATTGCTGGCATCTATCATCATCCACTAACACTAACAACAAAAATTGCCGCTGACTTTTTGGAACCACCACTCAAGTCATTATTCACCAAAAGATGTTACAGCTGGTTCAAAGATTCAGCCCAAGCTTTGGTGAATAACATCGCAGCTATATCTCATACTCATCTTACATCTGTAAATGAGATTACAGAGGACCTCAAACGAGGAATCTCTTTTACCTTGTAGGTGCACCAGCACGCAAAATCCACTCCCCAGTCATGCAAACTGAGCTCAACGTTCCCAACAGCATGAGCCAAGTCAAATCCAACAAAGCAACCCTGCAGGAAAGATATTTAATATATCGTTTATCACAATAACCAACACCCTAAAACTACTTTGAGAAAGTACCTTTAGAGTTGTACATATTGCTCTCTATGCAGGCTTGATAACAAGTTCCAAGGTCCATATACTCTTTTACTACAAACAAGATATCCATGCTGTAGGTATCTACCAAAACTGTGAATTGCATTATGGGCTTGTCCTCAAGGACACTTGAAGATAGTTTAGATTTCTATTTTTTTTCTCATGCAGTAAAGTGGAATCACTTGAAATAAGCACTCAGAGAAGCTCTGGGCAGAGGAAAAATAGTAACATACAAAATGGTGTTATTCAGAGATGAGCAGATAGATTTCACTGTTTTCTTATGCTTAAAGTCCCCTCACTTTTCAAACCATGATGTTGCACTTTGGGGATCCAAATTAGTGAGAAAGCATCCTATGCAACACATTGATTTTTAAGGATTTTTGCCTTTGTAAACACATTGTCATTTCTCTGTTAAAAATGACGTACTTTAATGACCAAACCTTGTGTAGGGCACTATGCAAGGAAGGAGGAAAAAAAAAAGATAGGTCATGCAGATGTATAGGTAACAAATAGCAGTTTTACACACAAAACAGCCACTGGATGGCAGCATTTTTTTAACTAAGAAAGTCATCTTAACTTTGCTGTTTATTTAAGCACAGAGAAATAAAAGTGCCTTTTGTGCCTAGACTACAAATAAAATGCTATTTTGCATTTTGCTTTAAAAACCACAAACAGCCAGCTTGAAAACAGCATGGTAGGCATAAGAGTGAGAGCCCAGGCTTCAGAAAAAAAAACAGCATCCAATAATAAAACAAAGGATTTTTCTTCTTTTTTTTTTTTTTTAAGAATCTCTTGCTGTTTCTTGCACGAAGGGAGTCTGAACTGAATTATTTAAACAATACTTTGGTATATTTAATCCTCTGTAGAAGATAGATAACAATTTGAATGAGGCAGCATTTTAAGAAGATCCAACAGGAATTCTAGTGGAGGAACTAGTGAAGTTATCAGCTGGAAAAGCCAACCCAAAATGATGGGAAGAAGAAAGCCCACCGCCATTGTATTTGCATAATATAAGCATCTGCTATTAAACAGAACCAGAGTTCCAATAAATATTCCAACCTTCACACTGCAACTCGTCTTTGTAGAGATGCCCAGGAGTAAGGTAGGACAAATCAACATAAGTGGAGAGGTTTATGCAGAGAGGCTGAAGCGCACTGGATACCCATGGGAATGCTCTCATCCAGAGAGATAAAATGGTTTTGGTTCAGAAAACAAGGCACTAAAGCCAATCTGCTACTGAATGAGAAAGCTTAAGACATTAACCTGGCTTCAAAACATCCATTGTCTGGATTTAAATATTTACACACATATGAACTAGACCAATCTTTTGAAACTGCTATAAGAAATTCACTGGTTTCAGTGAAAAACAAGCATACTGCAATATGTTAGGAGTCTTGGAAAACAAGCGTGGCAACACATTAACAAAATTAATACAAAAGAACTTGGTGCTCATGAAAAAAATCCTTAAGAAATGCAACTCTATGGTAAATTCTTTCTTTAATTCATTTGCTCCTTCCTTCCTTACACATAAGCAATAATTTCTACAATATACTGAAGTACAAGATGAATAATTGAGAAAAGACTGTAGAATGAAAATAAGAGAAGATGGCGAGGCACCCAGAGAAGCTGTGGATACCCCATACCTGGAGGGACTCAAGGCCAGTTTTTGAATGCGGCCATGGGCAGCCTAAACTGGTGTGGGGCAACCAACCCATGACAGGGGGTAAGAACTGGATGGGCTTTGAGGTCCCACTCTAACCCAAACCATTCTATGATTCTGTGACACCAGGAGGTTGGATGCCCTCGCAGCCATGGTGCTAGATAGATGTCCCACAGCCAGAGTTACACCTGTAACCTCAGTGTGCCCAAGTGTTTCTGAGCACTGAAACTGGCTGGTAGCTGTTGGCTTGCCCCAATTGCATGCACCTGCAGCTCTCCAAGTAGACATCCACCAGCATGCCACCCATGGGACATATCCCTCAGGCAATTTAACCAACCCCCACTCTTTTGAAATGGCTTGGCAAATCCCACAGTGCACCGTTAAACTTCATGAGCCTGAGAACCTGAGTTCTGTGTTGACAGGTTTCTTGCATCACCACGGAAAACCTGGGATCACTCATGTTTTGCTCAAGTTGTCATCCCCAAAAATGATGATGCTGCTTGGCTTTCCTAGGAAGGCGTCTGGCACGAGCTGCGTGAACAGCAAATGTTTTGCCACACAGATTTCATGGAAGAAGTAAAACAAACTGAAGCAGCTCTCCCTGCACACACCACGCAGAGCAGGGACTGCGTGGGAACGTCACTTCCCTAGGTGTGGGGAAAGCAGAGCTCCCCATCTGTTACGGGCAATGTAGAGGACTCGAGCACTCCCCTGCCTCTTCCATTTTATTTTAACATCTAAAAGTCATTTCTGCAACGTGTCTGGGTAGCTGCTGATAACCAGCAGGTAACAGCTCAGCATGGACAATGACATTTGGAGAGACGGAGAGAAATGACAGCCTCACACAAGCAAAGCTGGGACATTTAGAGCGAGACGGGAAAAGAAATGAAGATGAAGGATCTTAAATCTCCTCCTACTGGGACTCGAGAGATTAAAATACTTTACATACTGTACAGAGACAGTGGAAAGTACAATGTAACTTATAAAATGAAAATCATATTTGAAAGGCAGACTCCTAGAAATCAGCCATTTCTTTGCTTGCAGAGGAATAAAACAACTAAATCTCCTACAACCTCTATAGCAAGCACAGAAATGTGGAACAAGAAAAACTGTTACATCCTCCTTCAGCCTGCTGATGGGTCTCTCACACAATACACTGTAATTTTGATTTATCTGAGGGACCTAAGATGGAAAAATAGCCTGAGGTAATTTTTCAAGCTTAATTTAGTTCATTTAATATTTAATGACTTAATGAAGCTGTCTATGTGCAGAGCTTTCACTCTGGGAAGAATCTTAACGTACGCAGAGAACTTAGGAAATTGGCTTAAAAAATGTAAAAGGAAATCGGTAACTTAATTCATAAATGATTGACCTCAAAGATCCTAGGACATTTTCCAGACCTCCAGAGCTTGTGGCTCAGACCTCTAGCTAAGCCCTGATGGGGTAAAGCACTGCAGGACTTTATTTCAATTGTCTATTACAATAATTAAGACCATCTGTAGGACTTTTTTTTTTCCTCAGCCACACCAGTTGACTAGTGCTATTCTTCCATTCTTCCCCCTCTTCTCAAATAACACTATCTCATATTGTCTTCTCCTCTATTACTTGTTGTCAACTCTCCCCAGATTCATGGCTTGCTCTCACGAACACGGAACCATTCACTACTCTTCAATGCCAGTAAGGAGAGCCCAATATTTCTGCTCTCAACTTCACTTCTTAGGCACATCCTTTTTTTAAATGCACATTTGAAAGGACTTCATATTAATGTCATGTATGAGACAGTCATTCTGCTGGTTGCATCAGGTCCAGAAGCTCTTGAAGAAATGGTCTTCAAGTCCTAAAAGCCTGTTAAGCCTAGGGATAGGTAGTGTATGGAAAAGAAACATTACATGGATGCTAACAACTAATCCCAACAGGCAATGGAGTCACATGTACACAGCTCTGCTTGACCTGCCACATGACATTGGAATTTCCCCTTCAGTCATCAAGCTGACTTTGTGAGACACCGAAACATCAGCATGACAAACAACAACTCTTCCACTCAGGGAGGACACTGGATCCTCAGTTCTCCGAACATTCCCTAACTGATCCATAAAAGAGGAAAAAAAACAATAGAAGCAAAATACTTCTTCAAACAGCATATGGAAAAGCCTTTATGGAGAGAAAAAAAGCAGCTGCTTATCATAACTACCTGGAATCTGCCCTAGACGCTTGAAATCTCAGTAGCCTTACTGCCCAATATAGTCAAGATTTGTTCTAGTTGACGCTGCATTTCAAGTTCAACTTGTTTCAAACTTAAGGACCAAAAGCACTGGATTAAATCCAATCCAGGTTAATCACCTAAACTCAAATTTCTTAAGCAGAGAAGGCTGTTTCCTTTTCATCATATTTCCTCCTCCTGACGGCTGGGTCAGCATTTGTTCCTTGCTCTCCTGTGGCCCAACATCAGTTCCTAACATCAGTTCTGACCTTGGAACTGAAGAGAGAAGCCAGTTTTGTTCAAGGACCCAGCATTTTGCTTTTAGTAACCAGAATCTCCAAGATCAAGCAGCAGCAGCTTACAGAAAAAACACCACTATTAACACAGCAAACTCTCCATGAATTGCTGATTTAATAGCTGTTCAAGTAAATATTTGCAGTATGCTGATTGTTTAAGTGTGGTGAAACTGTATGTTAAAAAATAGTTTTGTATAAACATATAAACATCACTTAGCCCAGAGGCAGAATCCATAAGGATGTGGAGCTGAATCTAGCTGACAGTAGGGGAACAACAAGGGCTGCCTTATGCTTTGCTTTTAAGGCTATCTAGGCACTCAAGCACTACTTTTCTTTAAACACGATGATGACATTCCAGGTCATGAATGTACTCACTTCCCAGTCCAACACACAATATCCATGAACAGGTTTATTACTTGCGTGCACAGTTTATGTCTACATTCATTCAGAGGTATTCATAGGGACACAGCAGCCCACACTCCCCTCCTGCTTGAATTAATACTTTGACTTGCACAGTCTTATGGAAACGTTAAGCTCTCTATAACACATCCTGGTTATCCTCTCAAATAATATAACCATCAAGCCCATTTTTGCTCTGTATGAACAAACTATCAGTGACTATTTTTCCCCTGGAACACGTCTCAGCGTGTCACTGAGTTAGTTTATAGCTTTCAATGAAGCCACAGAGCTTCTGCTCCTTAAAATATATGCCCCACAGTCCAGTGGGCATCTGTAAGAGAGAATGCAAAGAGATTTTTCCCAGACTGTTCATATTTACAGTGAAGAGAGATCTCAGATCTTTCAGACCCTTCACAGAGGGGATTCAGAGGTGTGCTACGTATGTGAGTGCTGGCAGATGAGCAAACAGTTCTGCTGCAACAGAGAGCATGAGTGAGCAGTGCACTGGCTGGCATCACCCCATCAATCACCTGTCTGCCCTTCAGATGTTACAGCCCAGCCTTCTGACTGCTTACCTTTAGAAAAAACACTGGAAGAGGAAGGCACCACAAAGGCGTTGTTTATAGAGCTACTTGGAGCTGATGCACAGACCCATTTGCCCCTGCAGCTGATTGCCTTCATCTGTATCTTCATTGGCTCACTACATCTGTGTCAAAAGTTGGTCTTGTTTTATATTATGTTCAGAACCAATTTTGTCATCAGGTGCTGCTCAGCCAGAACCCCCCTCTTTTTATAAATCACAGCCCCTGAAGCACCTGCTTTTCTCATACGTGCTATGCTCTTTACCATCATTTTCCAGAGCACAGCTTACACCCTTGACCTCCAAAGAAATGCCTACAGCAATGGAAGACACACCCTGATATAGTCAGGAGCATCTCCAGAATTAAAACATCTGACCATAAGTAGTTAGACGCTTTGCAAAAACCCAGTGATACTAAATAAATTCATCCGGAAGTGGTTTAATCTTGAATGAGATAAAGGTACATCCACTAAAAGAGTCCCCCTATGGAAGCTGTGATTACCTCACCTCCCCCTCCACTCCACTGAACCTCTTCGAATTCCATCCTTAAGGGGAAGCCTGGTAGAAGTCAAGTCATTCATAACCTCTCCACACAACTTAAGACCCCACCTATAAAAATCAGCTCCCTCAGCCCTCTTTTCTTCCCACAGCACTCAGTTTCCAAACGATCTGTGCACCACAGCATGCTTTTACCTTTTATCAGGAGTCCCACAGATTTCCACATATGCTCCAGTTTATTGCACAAAAAGAGGAAATCAAAGATATTTCCCTATATACATATATACACACACAGACATTTAGGTTGGGCTTGGAGCAATCCTACCTTTTTCTGGCCAGCTTTTGTTATTCTAGGGATGTCAAACAGCTGGCCTGTGTAGTACTGCACCCCACTGAACAGAACGACAGCAATAGAGTCCCCTTCCTCCTCAATCACAGCAAGAATATCTTCAATCCTCAAGGTCTCCTCCCCCTAAAACAAAGTTAAAGCACTCGTTTTACATCAACTTTGGCAGTAATGAAACTGTCATTTCTGATTTCATAATCTATATTTTACCACGAGCCATGCTGCTTGCATAAGGAGATCAAAAGCAAATCCTCAGCACAGTAATGATATACAAAGGTAGAGCCACAAAGTAGCCTATGAGTTACTTCAAAAAAGAAAATTAGCAAACTTATCTCGAAAGTGCCAGTTTTTAAATGCCTATTCATTTCATATTTTAGCATGTTTCCTACGCTAATATTTCAGACAGCTTTAATTTACAAGCCAGCATATATAATTATTTTTATATACCATCTGAAATTTGTGACATTCACGAGGCTTAAAAGTTGTCTAACAGTTTCATCCTATACTTTTGTGATAAACTCCGTATCCCAGAGGAAACCATTATAAGTTTGCTATATTTCTGTTTCAAACACAATAAGTCTCGCATCATCAAAGCACAACAATCCCCAAACATGGGGTCATTACATGTAAAAGAACTTGAACAAAAAGTCTCTCATTCTCAATTCTTTACAGGAAAGTAACTGCCCTGTCCTCCTTCTGTCTTCCTAGCAAGGGATTGTGGAAAACATACCAGCACCTAGGGATCAATTAGGGAGTGAAAAGCTAGAATTAAATTAGACTTGTTACTGAAAAAAGCTGGGGCAAGACTGTTGAATTGCAAGCATTGCCAACTGCTGTTATCTCAACCATTCTTGCAAATCTATCAGCATTCAGTAGCGGGCTCTTTTACTCACAAGATGATTCAGATTTCAGAAGCAAAAGGTCATCACCAGTTTATAGTTAGGTGGCAGAGTTCTTAATACTGCAACACTGAAGCAAGGCAGTCTTTCAAATTGCTCTGTGCTGCATATTATTCAAAGCAGACTTTTCCCTTACTCTGCGCTGATAAAGGCACAATGCTGCTCGTGTTATGGCAGTCTTTTCCCTTAGGACACTGGGAGGACACTAGGGTTTCTCAATGAACTGTTCCATTTTTGCAGTTACCTTTTTCCAAATATGAAAAAATGGGGTTGGGGGAAAGAAGAGGAAGGTGGTCACATTTATAAGGCAAATGCACCAGTTGAATCAAACAATTGTAAATGTGATTCTGATCACAAACTTGAAATTCTACCTAAATATACATTAAACTTGTGTAAAATTTGTCCAAATAGCGTAAGCTATAGGGAACATGGGACTGTAACTTCTGTAGTCAGCTGCTAGAATATCTGCAAACATATGCCTTTTCTCATACGACATCCGTTTCTGCCTTAGGATTAGCAAGAAGAGCTGACGTGCATCTCACCAACCTCCCGTGGCCGCACCAAGAGCATGCTTTTCTCCACATCGAGTCCATGAAGTCGAAGCTGGGACTCAACAGCGTACTGCAAGAGATTTTCATGCAGAGCACATTAGCCTAAGTACATGATAAAGCAACTGAATGAAAAAAAGCCGAGCACAGCAGAACTTCAGAAAAGCAATTCAGATGCTTGCCTTTCACTAAAATTAATGCCTGAAGCCTAATCTAACTTCTCTGAAAACGTTCTAGATTTCCTTTGGTTTGAATAGATCAGAATTGAATTCACATCAGATAGCAAAGATGAAGTCAAAGCCTAAATTCTGTACGATGAGCTCATAGAGCAGAATGAGGCTGGAAACAAGGCAGAAGATGCGCTTTGCCACATATCAGCAAACCAAACCTGCACAGATAATGGTACAGTGAAATCACAGCAGCACAATCTATAACTTATTCTGCTAAACCTGGGCACACTGCTTGACACACATTAACTCCCGAGTTGTCACATATGCACTGCTGTCCCTGCAAACAGAGCTGGCTGGCACGTATTCTTGCCCATGTTACCCTCATACGCTGCACAGCCAGGAGGAAATGAGAGCTCTGAATTCTTACACACCGACTTTTTAATCAATAAATAATGGTTTTGGAGATGGCATAAAAATTATCAAGTAATACCGTGAAATAGATTAAAATTACATGACAAGAACCAAAGTGACAGGAGTTGCACGGAGTATAACTGAAGCACCATTGAAATTTAAGAAGATGGAGTCCCAGTGTACAAGTACACCTGGAAGAAATGCAAGATTAGCATGAAATTGCCTTTGTTTGGAATAAAGGCAATTTGAGGTTTATACACCTGCGCTGCCATCTTCAACACAAATAAACTTGGAAGTAGTTTGAGTCGTGTCTGTCACACCTTAGAAATCAAATTTGTTACCCATTTCCATGAGTTTACGGAGCTGGTGATAGAGCAGCAGTGGGGCACAAATGCAAAGATTAATTTTCTGTAAGCTATGACGCATGGACAATTGTGTCTCATTTTATAGCAGACAAATTATGTTTGAACTAGTAATCCAAAGTGCTAAGAACAAACATTTCCATCTCTGTCTGGGGATACATAAGTGTTAATGCTGTGAATTTGTATTGATTCGGTTTCATAAAGTAAAACAGCAACAAGAATTAATAAAACATTTACAACTCGAGTTGATTTAGGCCAGTAGTTTGCTCGATGTCTTTAAAAAGACTAATAAATCAATGTGCCCATTCAATCTTTTCCTCTTGTAACATTTTTTATTTGAACAAAAGGAATAAAGCTATGATCTGTAAAATATGCTTAGCTCAAAAGCTTCTGACAGATTTTTTTATTGTAACGTTACTTGGACAAGATGAGCTAATAAATATTCAAATCAGGCTACTGATATCCTTTGGAAAAATATGATTAATAATACAAATATGGTAAAATATTAATTTCTTACATGGTCAGAGGGAAAGGCTTTGGCTTCTAGAAGAATTTTATAGCGTCTTGGAGTAGGCTTAAAGAAAGATAGCTGTTAGGAACAAAAAAAAAGAAAGATATGTTGAAATGTACCTCAGCAGACATCCTCCCAGCATGTAACTTAATAAAGACTGCTTTACTTTCACGCAGACTACAGAGAATCCCCCAGAAATCACTAATGTTTCTCTCTGTCCATATAACATTTATCATAGCAGGAAAGCATTACAATACTGTATTTCATAGATTCATAATGAAGGTCACAAAGACCCAATAGTGAAAACTTCCTCTTACAAGAATCAGAAGCAAAGATCTGACTGTGGACAAGAAAGTCTGGACTTCACCCAGCCCCATCTTCCCAAGTAAAGGCAGTGGCTGAAGAATAGCAAACAGCACAAAAGAACTGCATTCCCATCTCAGCTCTAAAACATTAATTATCAAATCATTGCCTCTGAAACAAGCCGGATGAAAGGACCATTCTGCAAACCCCTCACCCATCTCAGCACCTGTGCATGAAAGGCCTTTCCTACTTATCATCACCAAGAGGAGGAGAAGGAGCAGACTTAGGAGCCCTCTTGTTCATGACAACAGAGTAGAGGCAGAGGGAGTTGAGGGAGCTACTTAAAAGGAAATCATGTTTGAGGCCACAGTGTCAAAAAAACCAACAAACAGATGTTTTGCAATTTGTAGTTACATAAAACCCAGGACTTAAATAATGATTTGAAATTTAGTAGACATTGCTGCTCCATCTTCACTCATTGATCTTGTCTGTCTTTCACTCTCAAATGTGGCATGGAATCCAGAGTTGAGCAGCTATTTAGGATGTTTAATTACCATCAATTAACATTCTGATATCCTCTCTGATTGCTGACACACAACACACACAAGAAAAGCTCAATAGAATAGAATCATTAAGGTTGGAAAGAACCTCCATCTACCACCAATACTGCCCACGTCCTTGGAGTACTACATCTACCCTTCCCTTAAATACCTCCAGAGATGATGACACTACCACTTTCCTGGGCAACCTGTTCCTTGAAGTCATCTTTCTGACCAGCATTTCTGTTCAAGTAGAGCCAGATCTTGTACAGAAATGACATTGCTCAAGATACTATTTCAAGGGCTTAATGGAAAGTTAAGCTTTTGCCTGGTGTCGCCTTAATGGGTTCCCTACAAAACAGTTTACTTACCCTGATAAAGGAAAAACATGCTTGTCAAGGCCATCCAAAAATAAAGGAAAGAACAACTGTCAACACATCAGATAAACATTCTGAAGACATACCATCAGAAGGTGCAAGTTCACAGTTAGTCCATTCATTAAGGCTACCTCATGTCTTTGAGCACCTGAAATAAAAACACATATACGTACTCTTTGGGATTTTATTCACTATTTCAGAGAAACCTTGTGAAGTGTTGAGAAAGTAATATAAGAAAAATGCTTTCAGTCAACATTTCTCTAAAGACAGGAAAGCAAACAAATATTTGAGGTGTCATCACAGCGAAGGAAAAAGATTTCTTGTCTGACTCACTACACCACACTAGCAGGAAAATATTTCTTTTCCAGGTCAGCCACAGAAAAACAAAAAGCAATGAAGTATTTCCATTTCCTGGCAAACCACTAGTAAATTTATTGCCATTAATACTTCAGACACAAATCAGGTCATAAACCTATACGTAAAGCAAGATTTCAGACTTATTTTTGTTCATCTCTAATTAAAAAAACAAGCCGAAATGGCCTAATGAATATAACAGGTCGTTATTAATGTGGCAACTTAACAGGAAGCAGCCATAGCTATATAGCTCTAGGGAGGGGAGTAACAGATGCCTTTTGGCCACAGTTAATCACAGACAGAGCTAATGGAGTAACAACTAATTGTTATTACAGAGTATTAAGTAACGAATTCTCAAACCTTTACCAACCACTGGTGAAAGGTTTCAGGCAGGATGAGGGACTCTAAGGCAAAGCACTGTGTTGAGATATGGAGAAAATCAATTCCTATCTTTATGTTTTGCCTGATGTCTGTTGTTGAAAAGCAGTAATTCACCCTTGACGAATCAGTGCTTTGAGAGTTCTCTTCAGCTGGAAGGAAGATGGGCTTGTGCATGTTGCTGTAGTCATCACCCATCAGTGGAGTGTGCTGAAGGTGGAAAGAGGCTGAAGACAGGGAGAGATGAAGGCAAATGCAAGCAGGCAGGGAGGCCAGCAGCCACTCTGATGGAGAAAGAGGAAAAGAAAACATATTGGGGAAAAAAAGAAAGGGAGCTGCAAGAAAAGGAGAGGTGAATCTTGTGTTTCTCCTGTCCTGGTCTTAGTGTGTACACAAGGTCCCTAACCAACACAGGAGAGGCACTCCCAAATAGTATGGCTTCCTGAGCTACAACTACACCAACCTTGGAAAGAGACATAGCCATGGGCTGAGCTTGATAAAAGGAAATATAGTCAAAGAACTTAGAAATCTATGAATAAGAAGAGTTTATGAATAAATCTTTGCCAGGCAGGTCTCAGCTTCAGCCATCACAGAAAAGCTACAAACTACCTTGATTGAGGGATTCAATGGCCTTCTTTGTGTTGCTGAAATCTGTAATTATTGAATAGCAAGATCTGTTCATAGCTGCCAGTGACCCCAAAGGGCCAGTTCAGCGGATGAGCCAGGAAGGACAAAAGATGTCCCAACTTCCCTCCTCCAAACACAAGGAACTTGGAGTTTGTGAGAAGAAATACAAGTGAACCTATCTCTTGAGCAGAAAACATAAGATTTTTCCTCACTTAAACTGCTCTCCTCTGATTTTTCTTTCCTCTGATAGCATTGCATCCACAAGCTCCTTGCTGCTCGAAGGTCACCTTGTGCCCAATTCTACTGCAGATACAAAGACAGCTAGTCAGTGATTGCAGCTCAAAACGGTGTTATTTGCAGCCTTAATGTTTCTATGGAACTCTTGAGGCTGGGGAAAAGAAATAAATAAATGGTGTTTTCCTTTCTATCTCTGCTCTTTCTAAGAAATCTGTGTTTTTCACAGCAAATTCTGCATAAGCAACCCTTTGCCCGCTGCACCGCTCCCATATCAAACCAATGGTTAATCTGTAGATCACTTTTAGCTGCGTGCTAGCATTCCAAATTAAATATGACACTACATTTGTCATGTAAGTCTTGGTCTTCCGTAAATTATATATTTATTAAAAGCTTTCCATTATTGAATTTCATGCCCACAAAACAAACCTCATCCGTGTCATTGGAAAACTGCTATCCCTTATAACCTGCTCTGCTTTCAGAAAACAACCTTTCCATGATCCAATTAACCTATTACAATATTCAAAGACCCGGCACACAGGAGACAAAATTATGTTTGCTTTCTTTCTTTCCTAACTTTATACCATATCTCCAAGACAGGCTAAAACCTGTATGTTCTGCTTGATAAATCTCCTCTTTAATAAAAGGAAGCAGCATTTGCAAAAGACAACTTCAGAGACAATTATGATTGTGTTAGGCAGACACTGCCATCTTTCTCCTCTCCGTCTGCAGCAGGAGATTGATCCACAGCAGAATAAGTAAAAAGCGTCCCGTGAAATGATTGAAAACAAAGACTAAAGGCTCCCATTTTAAAAGCGGTTTGCTTATTTCAAATACTCCTTATCACTCAAAGTCACTACAAATCTGCTCCGTGTTCAGTCTTCCCTCAACAGAGACCTGCCTGAGCACATCGTGGAGCAGCAGCCACACAGTTAATCTTGTTCCATTGGAAGGTGATCCTGCCAAGGTTGTAATGTTTTAATAAAGTCTGGTAGGTGCAGCTGAGATTAGCGGCACCACGTTACGCTGCTTGGTGTGAGGGTGGAAAAAAGGCTCTGGCCTCCGCTGACCTTGACTCTGCATTTCACAACATATTTACTACTGTAACTTTCAATGAACAAGAAAATGGGACCGCATTTAATAAGCAAGATGTTATAGCACTATAAACCATTAGATGGGCAGAGATATTTTACAGTCTTTAGCCCATTCCTGAATAAATATTTTTCACTCACTACCACTTAGAGTGAGCACTGACAATTCCTCTTCTTCCATAACATATTAAATATAGAATAAAAACAGCATAAAAATCTGTTTACGTTCCCGCATCAAAATCACTAAAAAGAGAAATTCAGAATTCACTCAACTCATCTACTGCATCTTGCTGGAAGACACAATAATAAATAACATTTTAGCATAACACATTTCCTGCATTTATTCTCTATCTTTTTACTGATACATTGTAACGCCATTTTTATAATGCATCTATTATTTGGAAAAGATTAATTTGTTTACCTTCTAAGGATTGCTTCCATAGGTTCTGAAAAATGCTATATTATATAAATTAAAAATAACTACTGATGTGTGAACACACAGATCAGATTTCAGCCTGAAACATATTCCATTTCTTAATTATACACATCTGAGAAACCTTTGGAGGACAAAATCCAGAATGATAACCTTGACTGCACTGCTGAGGAAAACAACAGGACTACGAAAGGCTTCCCACTGAAGTGTTTTAAAACCAAAGTAGGTCAACAGTAGGGTGACCTCAATCATCATCATGTCCATAGAAAACTTTGAAACATTTATATCGCACTCCAAAATGAAGCAAGCTGTTGTAATAAGTTCAGAGTAGCTTGGCCCATTTCCCCGTTCTTGCACCCAAAATACATTTCTTTTTTTAATTAAACAAATAAAATGCACTGAGCTGGCAGCCTCAACAGAACAGATGGCAAAGGGGAGAAGACCCCCACCTGACTCCTTGTTTTCTGCAGTGACATTAAACTAAAACTGTGCCAAATCAAAGCTGACACCTGCAGGAGGTCAGTGCCCAGCCCACACCTGCACCCCACCAGGTGATCAGGAACCCTATTATGGAAACTGATCCATGGCAGATATTCACAAATATGATGACTAATGATGTGCTCGCAGTGCCCTCCAGTTAATGAAGTTCAAGGTTTACAACTGAAAAGCCTTTCTTATGCATCAAGCTAGTTACGTGACTGGACATATTCTTCCACCTCCCCAAAGCTTCCCAGTTCTACCCCAAAAGAACAACAGCATCAACTTGCCAGGAAAGACTGGTCAAACTAAAGAAATCCCTTGGGAATACTAAGTACTACAGCAACAAGTTCCAAAACACAGAAAGACAGAAGAGTAGATCTACATTTTTGGCTTTCGCTTCATTCTGCAAGTGGGATTGCTCCACACAGCACACTGATGCCCAGCATAGCCTCCCTAATATTTATACTATCTTGTCACTTACATCACAGATAAGCCAAGTATAAAAATATTCTCCTGCACTTGTTCCACTCCAGTAATAGTTTCCAACAATCTACTGATTTGGAAACTCTGTAGAGAAGTCAAAGTTGGCATGTGTTCTCTTTATTTGCTTTAGGAATAAAATAAATTTATAAGTATGCTTGTCATTAAACATCCTTTAATGTCTCCCTTTCCTGCTGTTCAGAATCCATTAGCTTCGCCTGAAGGAGAAAAAACACACCTTTCTCATTGAGCACTTGTCTCGTGTAATTTCTTCTCCAAGTCTAGACAATACATAGCATATGAACAGTCAACAATAGTAATATTTTATCCTTACAGAAGGCACAAACGAACACATGATAATTTGGTTTAAGTGATCAATACTGACAATTAAGCCCAACAAATAAATTGAAATACTGGACAAACCTCAATAGAACCTCCTAGCCTAACCTTGACAGCAAGTGTAAGGACTGGGGAGAAAACAGGTCTGAAACAGACTGTGCCAGTAACATCTCTCCTCCCCCTTCTAATAGCAACAAATCTTAACAAAATCCCAGTGAAAGGTTATTTCAGCAATGGCACGCAGGCCAGAATAAGACACAATAAAGGAAATTTGCATTCAGACTCAGATGGCTGCTTTTGCAGCTGGCAAACTCACCAGGAGAAGTCTCCAGGGCTACTTTTCAATCTCCAGAATAACCAGCTGCATTTACTGCCCACGTCCTGCAGCACTCGGACTCCACAAGGAGTACAGTAGGGTAATGGGAACTTACAAATAGCAGGTCCTGCCCCAATTACCTGCTTCATTGACATAAGCAGTTCTCAAATATGAGCATGGATTTAGTGATGGGGAAAAGAGGAAAAGCAGAAAATGTCTAGGTAGAAATCATTTCTTCAAAGGGAAAGTTCACTGGTTCACTTCTAGGAGTGAGGAACAGAATCTGTAATGCTAAGTGCCCTTTAAAAGGACTTTGCATGTTAGACCAATTGGTTTATGAGGCTCCTAGAAACCCTTTGCTGCAATTAGTTCCATGATATGCATATGCTCGTATATTATTTCCTACATGCATCTCTTAAATCACTTGCAGCCTTAAAATAAAGTGTTATTCCATGTACTAGGCAATCAGATAAAACTACTTCAACGAGAAAGAATACAAGGAATTAAGTTCTGGTTACAGAGCTTCAGGGTTTCCCATCTTAAATTTGGTTCTGTTTCTAGAGAAGGTTTTCCCAGCAGTTCATACCTACCCACCAGTTCAGCCATCAGGTCCACAAGGCATTCATCCGCCAGTGCCCATGGGCGCTGCCCGTTGAAGTGGCCATGAACCCCTCTGCAAGGAAAGACATGAAAACACACTACTGCCTTTGGGTCAATCCTAAGACATATACCTGGTTAGGGCAATTAGGATCATCCAAGTCCAACCATCAACCCACCACCACCATGCCCACTAACCATGTCCCCAGTGCCATATCCATCCCATTACTTGAAAAGCTCCAGGGATGGTGACTCCACCACCTCCATGGGAGGCCTGTTCAACTGTTCTTGTCAACCAATTTCTGTCACACAAATCTCCCCTCTGAACTCACCCTTCAGCATAAAGCTGCCCAAACTACTGCCTGTAAATTGCTTCTTTTCTCCCCGACAGATTATTCTGGATGTGCATTTTTGCTTTAACAGAGGGCATTTTGAAACTTGATTTTGCAAACTGTTCCTGCCTACAGCGGATAACGCCAGCACTACAGATCTGAACGCATCGCTACTCCAAAGAGACTTATCTGTTCAGTGCTGGATTAAGTGCCTTTAATTTTTTATTAATTTATTTAGCTTCAAATGTGCCAGAATTGAACTTTTAAGGAAGCCATCATGCATATAAAGATCAAAAATGGTAAAGTTTCTTAAATGTAGAGGAGGCGGTGTTCAGATTTATATGCAAATGAAGGCAGATTGAGAAAAGCAATAATGGTGCTAATCCAGGGAATGTTGCTCTGGGCTTCCATCTCATTCTGTCTCACACTGGATGATTTTCACATTTGCAGAGCACCACAGGGTACCTGTGGAGTCAGAAATGCCAGGCTGCATGGGAACCGAGTATAAAGCAGCTTCAAAAAGGGACCGAGACAGTAGGAGACAGGGTAGGGAAAAATAAGCCTGAGAAGTTATGATGAGAAAAAGGAAGAGCAGCACGTAATAAACCTTTTAAAGAGGAACAAGCCTACAATATTCACTTAAAATCGAAAGATTTCTGGCAGATTAAGACACGACAAAGGAGTGTGCATGAGAGATTCCCAGCCAGACTCCCTTGCTTCACCCTATTTAGAGGATTGTTTTCACCCACCCACCTCCATCTTTCCTGCCTCAGGCAGAATTTTGCTCCACCTCCCACACAGATAACCTGGATGTTTTTACAGTCAGATTTTCTGATTAACTTGTCTCTAACTCAAGCTTCATAGGAATATTTCCAAATGAACCCCAGCCCTAAGCAAAGAAAATACAAGCCGCCACAAAGCATGCCATTTGTTACCAATGTTTTTTGCCTTTTCTTTGTGAAATACCATTTGTTTTTGGACTACTTAATGCTTAAATCTATAGCTGAAGAAGGACACAGGCAATACTGAACATTTCTTACAGACAAAATGCAGTCTCCCTGCATTCAACAAGTCTAACTCCATAGAGATTAAAAGGAGGACCTCACTCCTTAATTTGGATAAGGTCACAGTTCAGCAGCTGACTGCTTTTCTCAGTTTCGGAATTACTCTCTGATGAGATCTTGAGATGAGGAAGCGGGCAGTGTGAAATAGCGCTCATTTACAAGAGCATTTCATAGATGAAGAATAAGGGCAGTAGCTGGGTAAGCAGAGAAACGCTGTTCCTATCTTCTCCAATCAGGATGTAATGCAGCTGCTTTCCCTAAAGACAGTGGTATGAGTTTCACAAACAGCAAGACATTTGTAGCCAATTTCCCTTCTTATCCTTAAGTGTAATACAGTAATCAAGAAAATTTGGCATAATACAGATTGTTTAAAAGAAAAAAAAAAACAGGTTTTCAGTGGCTCCCAGCCTGAAGGGATCTGTATTTCTCAAAGAGGATACTGAACATAATAAGATAGGAAAAAGAAGCCCTAACTACCGATGGGATTCACTCTCATTAGCTTTCTCTGATTTTATAGCCATTAGTGTCCTTCTAATGGGAATTTACCGATGAAAGCTCTCCCTACCAACATACAAGACTAACAAAAAAAAACTCGGAATAAATTCTCAAGTTTTCATGAAGACAGATATGAGATTTCAGCCATGAGATTATTTTATTTCGAAAAGAAAACACGAAAAAATTGAGTACAGTGAAAGAGGGGAGAACCAGCATTAATTATTATTCATATTATTATAGCACATCTTACAGCTTGCCTTCCTCTTGATGGCCAATATAAATGCCAAGAGACAAAAATTATTGCAGCTGAAATGGTAGTTAAAGGCATATTCTTTGACTTCTTTTTTTTTTTATTATTATTTTAATCACATGAAACTCTGTAGCCTTTGCTGATGGCACAATACATCCTATTCCACTTAGGTTGTAAAATTCTATGCTCTGCCTCAGAGAATTTATCTCTCTGTATATTACACCACCCCTCTCTGAGCTCTGGTAGGCACTGGGGGTAATAATCTTTAAGGACAACTACAGTGCTTCTGGTGTTCCCTTCAGACACAGGTAACCTAACTTATTTTGCTTCCACTGCACTCTGGATAGCAAGAGAGATTTAAATCCAAGTACCTAAGTTAATGGATACAAAACACATCCCATCAAATCATAATGCGTCATACAAATAGATCCATTTCTTAAACTACTGAGAGAACTTCTCGTTCTGCAAATTAATTTTTAGTCAGTTACCATTTTCTTTGCAATTTGGGAAGAAATCTCAATGCCACATTTTATTTGCTGAGGCCTGGCAGATTTATAAGTCACTTGGGAAACTAAAAACACTCTTTCTGATATGATCCCAAGGTTTCAAAGGAGGTAACAACGGGGATTTACATTGACTGCCAGCTTCAGGAATCTTCTGCACTCATCCAAATCTTGTTCAAATGGAAATTTCCTTCTTGCTCCTTTGCCAAAAAGGCTGCAAGCTGCTTAAGGAGCCAATACAGACTCTTAACTTTCATGTTGGCTTTAAGCAAAGAAACAGTCAATGGAAAGGACATATCCAAGGAAAAAGCACTGTATGGAGCAGTAGATTGAAGATAAAACCGAAAAAAGAAACCAAACCAAAAGACCAAAAACCAGAAAAACCAGAGCATTAAAGGAGACATTTACAGTCCTACCATACAGTGTGCTGAAGAATATAACGCAGAGATGACTCTTACAGAATGGCAGAGAAGTGGCTTTGCCCAAGCTGCTTACAGGGCTGCTATTTCTTGCAGGGTGAGTTTAGCAGTACCAAAGATACCTTTACATGCACTAAAAACAGCCTTTTGCTACTGCAGGTGCCATCTCATAAAGCCCTCATCAGACTCAGATATTTTTTTTCTATTGTATTCATACCAGAAGGTTGTTAACAGATTGCTTAAATGCTTCAAAGTGTATACAGTTAATTAGTTTCTACCCTGGGTGCATTAATTCTCAGTTTATATTTACCATACCAGTATGTTATTTCACACACTGTTCCTTCCCCCCTAATGCTTATACCATGACACATCCAGCAGTCCTTTTCCCTTTCAGTCTTTATTTTGCCCAACCAAACAAGCTCAGTTCTCTAACTTCCATATCACAGGCTCTCCCCTCCCTTACCAGCTCCTTGCAAAGCACAACTGACCTACAGCAGACTCCACCCTGATTTAACAACTCCACTTCAATGAGTTACTGCAGAGGGCAATGGGTTTTTTCTTTTATATTTGTGCATGTTTGCATGCAATTATTCTATAAAATGCACTAATTGCAAAAACAACTTTGGCAGATGAAGAGGGAAAAAAAGACTGTAAAGCATCTTCTGGCCTTCATCCAACCAGGCAAGTCACTGGAACCTTGGTCTTTTAGATTTCAAACTGTGGACAAGTGGACTCTTGGTGATTCCAGGCTAATCATGGAGGAGACAACCTTCATCCCTTTGCCTCTACTGAGGAAACCTCAGATTCAGCAGCAATCAAAACAAGAAAACAACAACAAGATCAAGTCTCAAATACTCTTATTTTAATCTACACTAAGAGCATCAGTGGCTTGAATCTGCAATCTCTATATATTAATACAAAAACAAGAGACGAACATTGAAAGAAGAAAATCCCAAATCAGAATTTATGCTGGAGTCAGAAGAGCCAGCAAAGAAAGCAGTAATCCTCCATTTGAACTGTGTGTGGGGGGGAAACAAAGTTCCAGTGTGAGAGGGAACACAAGAAAGAAGAAAACATGTGCAAGCCTTTTTCTCTATGGGCCTTGTGCTGAGTTACAGCCATCAGAACCCAGAACCCCAAGCTTTCCATCCCCAGCAGCAGCTCCAAGGTAATTGTTCCTTTCACTCTTGCCATCAGCTAGCAGCAGTGAAAACATTTTAAGTAGACAGTGCAGTAGCCATCTGAGATGAGCCCCATGACACAGCAACCTATTTGGTCACCACTGACTTGAAGGATGTTTCTAATTCATATGCCACTTCTTAGAGTCCTGATTCTTATTTTTACCCAAGCCACAGTCTCTGAATTCCACACTGCCAACATAGAAGCCATTGAGCAAACTTCAGCTGCTGCCTTATACTAGATTTTGCTAACCTTTGCTGACCTTGGTGATGAGAACAGAAGCACTACTTGTGTTCAAGCTCCCTGTCCCTTCGCAGCCCCATCACTTGATTCTCCTTCACTGTCACCATCATTTTCTTTGCTCAGTTCAAATTTTGCTTGACCTCACCCTGACCGTTTCAGTTGCATTAAATAAAACTGCATCCAGCATCATTTTGGAATCTCTTTTTTTCCTTCTTTTATTTTATTTATTTATTTTGGTAAATTTATTTTACTTAAATCTTTGATGCATTCTGGGTTATCTGTTTGCCAAAAATACAACTCCGATCCAAACAGCCGTTTTAGGTTTGCTGCCTCTCTTCTGGTGGCTAGAAATCACATCCAGCCACATTTCCCCCTTGGATACAACTACTGAAGGGGCTTTTGATCTTCTGCTTACATGCTGCCTACACTTCTCTTCCAAAATTTTATAATCGTTGAGGGGGAAGAAAAAAATATATATGCTCCACTGTAGCAAAGACAAACATAGGGATGGAAGTGAACCAATAAAAAGGTGCACTGAGGGAGTTGAAATACATTTGCACTCCCAGTGCATCACTAACAGATAAGAGCACTATCTGCCTTTTAGTTTTTGAAAGAACTCAGCTGTTTCTCTGATAAAGTACGATAATCATACAGCAATGGACAAGGTTGCAATTTCTTCCAATGACTGCAGAAACTGCAGTGCTGCGCTGAATGAATAACCAGCAGGAAAGAGGGCTTCCCAAAGTTCAACCCCATTCCCATTCATTCTCAGCCTTCTTTTCGCTTCTCAGAAAAGAAGTCATAAATAAGAAACAGCAAACCATTTTTATTAGTTCACAGCATCCATCTATTAACAAGGCAAACAGCAGCTACAAACTTTTTCACATTTACATCATGCAGCTTCCATCTGCAGCATAAAGTTGGGTCAAGAAGAGCTGATATCCTCCCCAGTAACACCACTTGTGCTCTGTGCCATTTCAAGCAGTTCAAGTATAAATTAGAAAAATCACAAGTCTTGAAACTGAATCACGCTCATCAGCAAACAGCACTAACCAAGTGAGTTTGTGCACCTTGTGTATAAACTCATGCAGCAATTGGATGATGATGGTTAAACTGCGCAGCCCTTCGGATGGGTCAAAGCAGAGCCATCATAGGCAGCACAGGTTATCACAGCTGAAAGTTTCTCTTTGCCTCTTTCACCTCTCACACCTTTAGAGGAGATTTAAACAGCTCTGGAGAGATGCTGAATATATTTTACTCCTGTGCTGCGGAGGGTTTAAGCACACTATTCTTCTACCCAAGCATTTCTAAGACAAATCCCAAAATAAAGCAGAGTGCTTATCTGAAGCATAAGTTGGTGTTTCACTTGATCTACTCACGTTCGAGCCCACTTGTCCAGTTCTTCATCCAGGTAAGTTTTAACTTTTTTCGGCTGGAGTCCCAGAGAATTCCCAACAAAGTATATGCAGCTCTCCTCTCCGTTCACCAGGGTCAGGTCAGCTGCAATGGGAAACCAGAAATAACACAAGTGGGCCTAAGAAAGGAATACACCCACATGTGCCACCACCCAGAGCTGCTTGCTTCAGAGCTTCCCACACGTAAACAGAAGTGCAACATCCCAGCCTTCCTCCCACCATACGAGTGACCTCATCATACAAGTGTCCTCTTCTAAGGAGGAGGACAGCACAGCAATGGGCAAGTGGTTACTCCCTGGCACTCCTGCAAACTGGGGACAAGTTCACATACACCCACTTTGGAACTAGTGCAAGTTCAGGTAGTATTAAATCCCCACGTCTCTCAGCTGCATGGAAAGCAGCCACCAGCACTGATTTCATCAGGTTCATCATCAACAGTGAGTGCAAATGGAGCATTTCCCTGACCAGACCGTCCACATCATCAACATACCACTATTCTGAGCTGTGAAACTACTTCAATTGTACGCTTAATAGAAGATAAGACTAGATAAATTTGTGTCTTTCATTAAGATCTCTCTGCATGATTAAAATGCTATTTAGGAAAATGTATTCATTTTACAGAATATTATAAGGCAGTCACAGAAGTTCTCGTCAGCATATATTGTGGGCTGCACTTCATGTCATCCTCTGGTGAGGAGGAGGAAATGTATGTTGACAAATTCTTTCAGTGATTAGGAGAAAAGCAAGGCCTGGAAATTTATAAATAATAACTCCAGTGATGTTCTGAACAATCTAATTACCCCATGTCATCATCTATCAATCCAAACATTGCCTTTGTCTATTTTTTCCTCACATTAGACATCCTTGGAGGGACAGATGATCTTCTTGTAAGTAATCTGCATGCACCTATACAGGTACTTACAAAACCCTAAGTTAACATTACCTGTATTTTTAGTAAACGAGGGAGTATGTTGAGATGCATGCTAGAACTAAACAAGTCTGCGTTTCAGTCTGAAAATATTATTATAGAGCCGCAGAAAAATAGATTAGATGTCTGGGAAGAGGTCTCTTACTACCTTTCACACTAACAATTACCAACCTCATTGAACTTCACCAGGAACACATATTTCAGAAGTATAGGCAACTTAGGTAATTTATTCCTTAAAGCTTTAGAAGCTTTTAAAAAGCATAAGTCAGAGAGCAATTTCAGCCTAATCTGTTTTACAGATACTATGTCTGTTTTTCATCCATATTTTAATAGGAATGAAAGCAGAGAGGTATAAATATCATCCATGGCCCTAAATTGGTTCTATTAACAGTTCTCTTCCTATCAAGAAGCACAACAATATGGTCTCATTGGGAACAACAAGAAGGGTCTTTGCTCAAGAATTCAAGCTCTAAATCTCACTGCTACTCTTTATATTTCAATCAAGCATTAAAGCAGGTAAGGAATTATAAACAAGGCAGCATTTCTTGCACCAGTGTTCTCTCTAGATAAAACACCTCTTGGGTTGCCGCTGGAAAGAAGCAGCATTACTTCTTTGACAGAATGTATTTTTCTACTTTTACATCTGTCACTTTTGATATCTATTTTCTGGCATGCTACAGCCTTTATATGAGGCTATACTCTTCCTTTTCACAAAAGGCTGTTTATTGCCTCCTCCCTGGCATCGTTAAAATACTCATTTTGGACCACTGCTGCTTCTCAAACTACTCTAGGGCTTTGTTTGCTTCGTTGTTTAGTTTGTCTGGTTTTGATCAGCGCTTCGCTACGTTCAAAAACTTCCACTGTCATTGTGATATCATTTACAATCAAGTTTAAGGCAAGTTATCTTTCACCAAATTACCCTTATTTCTCACAGCCCATTTTACTTCTGGTGGAGCTGTGGTTGACATAACTAGGTCTGTGAGATATTCAAGTAAGAAGCAAGATCTATTGATGAGATAAAGACTGGTTAAAAAAAATAGATAATTACAGAAATGAGTCCTTCAAACAGCACAAGGTACATTATCAATTATTTACCTAAAGATACCTCAATTAGATATATTATCAATGATTCCTACATCTAAATGAATTCACGTGGATTGGTCAATGGCCTACACCATTTTTCTGCGTTAGAGATTTATTTCTATAACTTTCAAACTTCAAAAGCAAGTATGTTTTCAGAAATATTCAACCCAAACAGACCAAAATAATGTTTTCATGAGCCAGAAAGGATGGATTAAATCTGCTTACAAAGTACTTGAATCCCACCCCTTGTTGAAGCATGAAAGATCGCCTCTTCCTATTTCCCCACGCACACATCCTCAAGAAGCTATCCAAACAAAGAGCCGCATTCACAAGACTAACACTACCTTTAACCATCTCTTCAGGGAAATACAGCTTAACAATTTCATTCCAGAACAACTTCTTATTCTCAAGAAAAGCAAATGATGTTCAGTTCCTTTATGAGATGACAAAACGCACACAACAGCCTTAATCAGACTGACAATTTGGTACCTGAATGCAATCCAGTCATTCCTACCTCTCTCCACATGCAAGAAAAAGCATTAGAGACTACGCTGTCATCTCAGAGGGGAATGATATGTGAATGTTTCCCTAAATCTTCTCCTATCATCTCTTCTTATTTGCTCACCTGTGCCTTGTCCCTCAGGCTTGCCCATAAAACCTCAGATCTGCCAGGGAGTTAGACTGCTAGTTGTTTCTACCTGATCGATATAACAAATAAACATTATAGACAGCTGAGACAGTTTGTAAGCCGAAAACAAAATTAAGCTACTACACTGACTTCCTAAATATTTTCACGTATGTAATCTTACAGTCGTCTCCTATGGATGTTCTCATCTGCTTCTTGTAAGGCTTCATTATAAAACCTCATTGTTGCACTTTATGTAAATATATAAAAGTATTTGATGGCTAATCTCTGTAATGACATTTATCTTAAGCAAGCTATCTAGGATCCGCTCCTGTGCCAAGATAAATGTCATGAGAGATCTCTATGCTGCAGTGTAAATATATATATTTTTTCCTCACACCCCTACTGTGTTTCACAGGGAAGCTGCTTCTAACAGAGGGAGGGAAAAAGCAGGAGGGGAACCTGGCAATTTGGGAACACAAAAACGATGGGTTCTCTTATGCTGTTCAACTGATACTATTAATAGGCTGCTTAGCTTCACAAAAACACATCGTTAACATTAACAAAAATATTCTGCAAGAAACCTGTATGGTTGATTTTTTTCTTTAATTTTTAATAAAAGCTTAATAAATGTTGGAAAAAAATGACCATGCATAGTCATAACCATCTACGCCATCCATGGTAATACCAGTTGAAAAGACTGCAAGTTTTGTTTCCCATGTATTTGACACGTGAGATGAAAATAAACCCAAATGGGACTTGGGGAGCAGAGCAGAACCCAAGAGCACATGGCCTTTGAAGGTAGATGCTCACACCAGGTTTCCCTGCTCATCTGAGGCCAGACACACAACAGCAGTAGCAGCTACAAAACCCACTGGCAGCAGTGCCAAGCACAGCACCAGAGCATCCAAAGGTGGAAATGCTTTATACTTTCTGTCAGGAGTGCTGATAAAAAGCCAAGTCCTCCCTCCTGGCTTACCCCTCCTGGCTGGCTGCTTGCACAGCAGGTCCTCTCTTAACAACCTGACCAGAATTCTCTCTGCACCTACATCCAGTCTCCTCAGAACAACCATCAGGAGCAAGTCTGAAAAAGGCAGAGACTCTTTTGCATGGCTACACTGGAACATGAAGTTATCTGTTTGTAGGCAATTCATGAGGAAAGCAATCCTCAAATAAAGGCTTCATAATGAATTATTTGCTGAGAGTAATTATTTGCTTTAAGGCACAGCCTTCATCCAACCTCAGGAAAAAAAAAAACATCATCTCCACTACTAGCAATAAGGAAGAAATGTGAATATAATATACATAACGTCCCTTTCATTAACTAAAATAACTGTAACTAGACAGATAACACCGAGCTGTATCATAGTGAGGAAGTAACTGTGCTGAACTACGAAGTTGTAAGCGACATTGCCGTTTCAAACCATTAGCTAGAAAGGCTTCTGCCTATAATTTTCAATCAGTCACTATATTGTTCAAAGCAGCTGACTGACAGCATAAGCATCACGCAAGCACTGTATCCTCACATTTTATTCAGGAAGGGAATGAGAGCATAAAGCTTTCGGTGCTAGAATAAGTTGATGGATTGATTTAGCAACACCAGGGACACACTGTGCTCAGATATAACAGCAATTGCTCAATTATCTCATAAGTGACAATGATTTCCAGTGATTTGTGATAAACATATGCAAAAGATAAGAATCACCCACCCTCCCCCCGCTCTTCCACTGTAATTATGATTCTCACTTGGAGGCAGATCCTTGACTTTTGGGATATAGAAACATTCACGAAGATGCTTTAACTCATCTTCTTCATCTAAGCGAAAAGCAAGTTTCTTGTCTGCTGGGCTGCATCCTAGCCGCGAGGCAGCTTGCTCTATAATGGTTGCTGGTAGCGCGGTAGAAGATGGATCCATTTTCAGGTCATTCAATTTCACCTTAGAAGGAGAAGTGCCACAGTTTAACTTCTACAGAATGTATATTCACAAGTGGTTGATAAGCAGCCACCAAAGCTGCAGCATTCAAGGCCCCACATTTTCTTGATTTAAAGCTTTTAAGTAGCGAAATGTGAACGAATAATGGCAAAATTGATCAATTCAAGTAAATACATAGCAGTGTATTTCTGTTTTTAAAGCTTTTCCCCCCTCAGCTCCATAGATACACTGCTGTTCCCCGTTTAAGCTATATCAGCAGCCTCCCAGTTCCCCCACCAGACCAACAGCAGTTACAAACACCGAAGCTTCATCCATCGTCTCTGGATCTGAAAACCAGAGGCAGCATTGTTATTACAGTCTGTGCTCCTAAAGATAGCAGGTGCACAGCTACACTGAAAGTTGTTTCCAGGCTGCAACGCTTAAGACTCCCTCAGCTTTTCTTCCTTGCCAGATAGGAGGGGCCCGTTGTGCTAATGTACAGGGGTAGAGCAGGAAGTGTAGATTAAAAAGACATCATAAGATGCTTCCAAAAACAGGACCTTAAAATATTTAAGTCTAGCTACATTAGATATCCCATGGTCTTACCTCCTTTGTTCCAAGAAAGGGACAAAGCCCAAGTCAAGCAACAAGCAGAAGAGTGTAAATTAGTGGGGTTTTGTTGTTGCTCTTTTCTTTAAATTAAGTTTTAATGCCACTCCCTGACCATCATTCAGAAGAACATACTTCATCACCACATACAGTAAGGACAACTGTGGGTACTTCAATATAACCCCCTAAATATAACAACTCCATTAATGCCAATTAATTCAAACCTCTTTATACTCTAGGTAAATGGCCAGCATGATGTCAGTTATTGGATTTAATCGTTTGATTTACAATCAGAATATTCCTCTCCAGACTTAATAAACTACACAGTATCTTCTTTCCCCCCCATCACAGCAACACAGAGAGGAAAAAGAAAGCTTTCATTTAACTGATAATATTCATCTTAAGGAGCCTTTGGAGATAACCAATTGTTGAACATGGATTGTTCACATCTCCTCATCATCAGCAAATTAATCATCCTTACCCAGTCATCCTAATGACTTCTCAACTACTAAAAAGGAAAGGAAAACTGGAAAAGTGATAGAAAGGTATTTGAGCATCCTTTTTGTCAGTGTTTTCTATGGCTTCCAGGAGGTGAACAGCTACGATGTGGTGAGTTGCTGGATGCAATACTAAAGGAACAGCTGACATGGATGAAAACAGCACACACCAACTGATCACCTCCTGAAGACACAGTCGGAACCACTTCCCAGCTCCTCCACAGCAATTATTGGGAAAGAATGTCCAGTACACACAGAAGCAAGATATAACTGTATTCTTTTCTAATAGAGATCTAGTGCATACTAAGGAAGCAAAATCCCTGAAGATGGAAATACCTCTTCTTCCTCACTGCCTCATTCCAGATAAAAAGGCCACCCAGCAATCTTTCACATTCCCTGTAGCCAGGCTCCCCTTCCCTCTCATTAATGGCTAGATTTGTTTGCAACTCGTGAACATAGTTCCTGAATTAAGACCTCCATGGATGGTCCAGCTGAGGCTCTTTACTCAGCAGAGCAGCTGTACTCGGCAGGGAGCTGAGTATCACAGAGCAAGTCCATAGGAGGGGTAACGCAGAACATTAGCATTGCCATCCCCACCTTCCCTCCTGGATAAGAGACTACAACAAATGTAACTTCCATTAGTTAGCTCATGCAGGCAATGTCAGCTAATTCCATTGCAATTTATGACCAGCAGATGGAGGATAGTATGGTTTTTTACATACCAGATCCCTCTCATCTGGGCTGCAGATTCTTTGCTTTCCCAACACAAAGACATGACAGCATCCTTCCATCTGTCTCTCTTCTCCATTTCATCATAAGGACACAGAGTTATTACAGTAGATTAATAGCTATCATAACCCAGGTCATCTAATGACCTGTGTGGGAAGCCTAAACGGGTTTTGTATCCAATTGAGGCCTGACCCAAAACCCAGTGAAGTCAATAGGCTTTAATAGAGACAAATTCTGGATCAGGCATCTGGTTCCCTGTCATTGCTATAGTTTGCTGCATCTGATCAACGAGTTTTGTTTATTTTAATTCTTATATTAAATCTTGGCAGCAAATATAACATCCAATGCAAAGATCTAGAAGCTAAAAACGATTAACCACTCCGAAGTATCTGATTTAATACAAACATCATAAGACAGAATTACTAAAATAGAAATCAATCAAAATCCTACTGAGGAATGAAATCCCAGATTCGAACTCTAAGACCAGAATAAGAAAGCACTTCTGTTCTTCAGTTGGACATCCAGAGGGCATGAAATCAGCTTTTTATTACTAGTAGTTTTTACCCTGCTCTTTTGACATCTTCACTACTTCCCCTACCATAGGGCTTAATACTCCTGCAGCTTTTCTTTCTGTTCCGCATATCTACACGGTATCTTGCTGTTCACTAGTTTCTCTCCACCCCCAAAAGGAAGTCTCTACTTCAGCCCTTACTTCTCCCACCCTCGTGGCATATGCAGGGGATTCATTGTAAAGAACTCAACAGTGAGTGCAGGCAGCGTTTAGCTTTCGAAAAAAGCACGTGCAACCAAAAGCAAGCAAAGTCTCTACATGTTTGATCAGCACGAGCACCAACTCATTTCATCTGCAATTTTTAACCCATAGAAAACAGTGGAAAGACCATAAAAGACAACAGATGAGGAAGTCAGGCAAATGACACAGATGCGATTGTATCTCTTTAGTCCTTTACGCATAGCTTACTGACTAGACAGAAACAAGCATGAATATTAACAAGCTATCCTATCAAAGTCGCACACAAAGGTCCTTTAGGCTTAATTATAAGAACAATCTCTCCTATTTTTTGATGCACTTACAGTAGTTTTATAGTTCTACTCTGCCTATGTTTGTATTTTGATGCCCTCAATAAAAGAACTGTACAGTCCCTCAGCCCCTTTAAACATTCTCTTCAAGCATTCCAAGTTTTTACTCACAGTCTTTCTACCCAAGACAGTGCTGACACGAGCAGACAACGAATCCTTACTTAATAGCTGTGTCAATAGCCCCGGGGGACAGCTTATCGGGAAGGGGGGGGGGTGGGGAATAGCAGGTCCTGCACTTTCTGCCCTCCAATGGCTGTCCAACATGTTGCTAAACGTGGCTCAGCCCACAGACCTTTGAGTTTTGCAGGTGACCCTACAAGTGAACTCTGAGCGTTGGGATTGTGCACCGACGTTCAATATGCAAGTTAGCAAAACAGGTCCGTGCCGTCAAAGCACTCCTGGTCTGAGCACCAATAGCATCGTGGGTTGCAGCTGTTTGAAACAAAGAAAACCTAGAGCTACGTGCAACCCGAAAGGGACGGTCCTCCCTCCCATCTTTGCACATAGGAAACTGCTTTCGTGCATACAGAACTGCAGGAGGTAATTCCTAAAATATACAGCCCAAAGCAACGCGTTCGAGATTATTTCAGGTTAAATACACTTCAGTGGATCTGTTTACATTACAGGAATGCGGGGGGGGGGGAAAGGGGGGGGAGAAATCCAAATGTTCGCAGCACACCCAGCAACAGCAGCAAACACAACGTGTAATTAAAGTTACAGAACAGTGTCACAGCTGCAGCAAGGGAACGTGACAGAGGAATTAGGATAAACTCCAGTTACTCAGAGCAGTTTAAGCACGCATCGACCTCAGCACTGGTGAGGTGCTGCAAACAGTTGCACACATAAAGCTCATCTTTACCCCCTCCATAGAAAAGTGAGGTTACCCCGAGATTGGCAGCCGTTCCTGGGAGAGGATGAGGAAACCCTTGTGCAAATGCATGAGTTGTGTTGGGAAAGAGCTGCAGTCACATGTCTGGCTCTGTCAGACTCTGACCTGAGTAGAGGCTGAGCATGCAACCCCCACCCCCACCCCGGAGTTAACAGAAAGTGAGGGCTTGTGTGTCTATGTGCATATATAAGTATATATATATTGCTCTTCTTTATCACAGTTGCAATATTACAATCTCTGATTGAGGTCTTTCTCCCACAGAGGTGCAAGAACGGGGCCACAAACAACCAGAACAAAAGTGGTTTTAAACTAAGCTGTTTCACTTTAGGGAAGGAGCAGATCGATACGTAGCGGCCAGGAGTCAGTAAAGTGTACAAGAACATGGCAGGGTGAGCAATGGGAATTTACATGGAGCGTGGATTTGGCAATGTGGGAAAACAGAAGAGTCAGAAGTGAAATTAGAGACAAATAGAGTTTATAGCCCTCCTGCAAAGATCACCTCAAAGCGTATATCACCTATGTATTCCTGTTTCAGCTCAGTCCCCACTGCTTGCACTAGATCTACATCCATTCCTACATGTAGCTAGAGCATAAGTCAACTCAAAGCAGCCAGGAGTTATTATTTCTACCTCATTCAGCACCAAAAAGTTAATAAATAAATAAAATCAACGTTGAGGAGAGATAAAGCAGTCAAAGTTGTATCAAATTTACACTTAGTCCACAACTCCAGTATGAACTTGCATGCACATAAGCCTGTGCTAATGCCGGTTTATTATCTGGACTTCCATTCTCAGTAAACACCACTGTATTTGACGCTGCTGAACTGAAACACTTCATCATCTCATCTCAGAGAAAAAATATGGAGGCATAGACCCAAAATAAAGCAAACTTCAAGCCATTAGTTCTTGTATTTGCTTCATACTGTCAAATGACTTGCCACTACTTGTCTTGCTTTATCCTTTATCAAGACCCTTGATCTGTTACTCAAGACAATTTTTATCACCAGGAATTTGGGCTAAAAAGAAAAGCAGGATATAGGGACATTCCAGCTGTTGAAGTAATAAAATAAACATCATTCAGTCCGGCTTAGTATTTACGTCTTCTTTGGTTGGCCATTTAGATCACAACAACCTAAAATACAGTGTGATTTTTCAGCATGTCCTTGGAAATAAAGAGACAAGAACAACAAACTGCAAGCTTTCTTACTGCATTTTCTTTTGAAAATGGTGTTTTGAGTTTTGTCTGTGATTGTCTGTGACACCACAAAAACAACTATGCAAGCAGAGACTGTTTTCATGGACATCCAAGGTAATAGGAATATTGAAATATTGACTCCCTCTTCCTGGCTATTCTTCTCTACTCTTCAGATGCGATGAAGGAAAACAATGACAAAAACCTTTGCCCTAAAATTCAAGGCTAAAGAAATCAGCAAATCAACTTAAAAAAGAAAAAGTTTGAGAACTAACCCACTGATCTGTCTTCCCCTCCCCCCCTTACAATGCTGTCAATTAACCAGAGGACGAGAGATGAAGCCACTGTGAACTGTAGAAGAACAGCGTGCAGATCTATCTCACTGTTACAGAGCGTCAATTCTCTAACGGGTGAGCTTAAACAGAAGAGGTCTTATCTGCAGAGCAAGACTGCACAAGAGAGAATTGGAGTGTGCTAAGAGAGAAGGAAGAAATGCCATGACAGGAGAGGGACAGCATCAACACCAGTCTTTTAAAGGAGCTATTAGAGGATCAACAAGTCTCATTCTGAGGTACTCAACCATACTAAGATGCACAATGCCAGACCAGTCCATCAGCATGCCCATGCATGCTAATACTGCTTCATCTCATCTTTCATGCTTATCTTTTGCTGCATCCACCTGTTATTCATATAGCGTCACTGGAATGCATTCAAATCTTATCATGGGAGCCCTGTTCCTGAATTGAAGGAACTGTTTAACTTTTTCCACATAAACATTCACATAAAATTCATTTGCTACCCTGAGAAAAGTTATGCTTTATTCTTAAGGCATGTAGCAGCAAATAAGTGAAGGTGTCCTGAAGTTCACTCATCTTATGATGGATGGCCTATTAGGACACCTGGCCCTATCAGGTCAACAAGCTCACAGCACTCTTACTATTGAGAAGATAAAGGGAATTCTTTTCTAGTTTAAGATAAAAAGGCTTGTCTTGACCAGAACAAGACAACGTGGAATGCCCTTAAGTGGAAACACACCTCAATTTCCAGTCAAAAAAGGAACAGTAAAGCAAGGACAGCAGCCCACATTGCATTGCTCAGCACGCAGCTACTGAGTAAAACTAATGACAAGTCCCACAGCTTTTTTCTAAAGCACGCCATCTGCCCATCTTACCTTTAATATTACATGAGCAATTAACCATAGATTTAATAACAATAGCTACATAAACAACAAAGATTAATAAATACACATACCTTTAGTCTGATATCTGCCCAGCTTGATGTACCAGCTCCTTTATCCCTCCACCTACACACCTGCTCTGCCCAAAAAACTCCTGCTGCAGCTGAGGTCACATTTGTACCCGGCTTGATTAGGACAGCTGTGTTTCATTTCTTTAAGTGGACACATGTGCTTGGCCTGCTTGAGTGACTCCCTGTCCATGTTATTTTGCCTTACAGACAGTTGATCCTAAAACTGTGAATTTTTATACTTTCTCACGGAAGAGTTAAGGGTGAAATTCTTCATTATTAGCTGCATTTTGGGATCTAAAGTGAGCTTCTGAAACTGTCATTTCACATTTTCCCTTTTCAATTGGAATATTAGGCACATCTCCAAAAACACAAACAGATTCTGTTTCCTTACTTGCTCCCAATATTGTTTTCCTTCACGCTGAATACCAATTATCATTGTCATTTCTTTCTGACTCTTCATTCTTTCTAGGATTTTATCCTTTGAGGTCTATTTCTAAAGTGGAGCCTCAGTGGAAAAATAAATGAATGTAAATAAGAAATTGTTTATGTTCTGAAATAACATTGAGAGAACAATATACCACCACTGCACTAATAATGGTAATAGTTAGAGGAGGACAATAACGAAACTGGGGTCAAGTGACTTCCACACAAAGAAAACCAAAAACAGTCACTCCCCCTGGCTTAGATAATTCCACGGTAGCTGCAACAGCAAGAAAATATATTTTGAACAGATGAATCTTCCACAGATCTCCCCAAGTCAGCTGCTGCTAATAAAAGACTTCTGTACTGCTGATGCCTTCATCACATTTCCAGGCAGAATGCACGTAGACAGATGTTTTAAAACCCTCTTGCAATAAGCAAGTGTTTATCACTGTCTGTCTTAAAGAAGTTTTGCAAGAGATCAGCTCTCTATTTCTCCTACCCCTCTCCTCCCCCAGTCAAATATTTGTTGTTAATGTTTGCTTTGGACAGCATGGATTGTCCAAGTCATTTTTACCAAAGGCAGGGCTGGAAGGGGCTGCAACTGGTCCTTCCTAAGGGGCATTAATTACTATGGCAAAAATGGACATTTGAGAGACTGAAAGGAAAACAAAGCACCTGGCACCCATTTTTTTGTGGCAGCTGCTTGGTATGTGTCACATAACCCCATTAAAAATAAAAGTCAATGCTTCAGGGAGGGGGATTTACAGCCACTCTTTCTCTAGGGTCCTTTCAAGGCAGGTAGAGGTGTCTGTATCAGACAGAGCCTCCAGGCACGGGTAGATCTGCAGCTCCCCACACATCAAATGAGCAGCTGTGTGTGTCTGGACACAAAAGGACAACTGCCAACTTCTTCATCAGCACATTTCCTGCCTGTGGTCAAAGAGCTTCTGAGAAGAAGGAAACCAGAGTTCGACTTCAGGCCAGATATGACGGGATAACAAGACTTGAACAAGAGGCATTCCATAATAGCAGAGCTTTCGTGTTGTTTTTCTTATTGTTTGTGTACCACGTCTTTATGATGCTCTTCGTACCACTACAGGTTGACTAATTGCCAGGGACATAAATTTAACTGAGCTAGACAAACGACACCGCTGCAGTTCCCTCCTCCTCTGCCCCCTGTTTGCAGCTCCATAAAAGCAAATGTACTTCACACTTTCGATTTTATTTTCAAGCTCTTGCAGCAGTTACCATCTGGAGTAAGATTTGGGGAGGGGAAGAGAAGACAGGTCAGAAAATGACAAGCTGAAATGTGCAGAAAAACAGAGTGCCACATGGTGCTGATGAACCAGAAGCACCCAGCAGACCTGAGCACTCCAACAGCTGGAGCTGCAAAGATGGCTGTGCCTGATTGTATCAATGGGCTGCTTTTCAGAATGGCCTCAAAGCAGCAGGGAAAGCAGTAGTACGTAAAAGGTAGAAGCAGGCAGCAAGGTGGGGATTGACACCTGGGGATGCCACAACAGCAGGTAGTGGCTTGGGAAGGGGATGCATGCCTGCATATTCTTCAGTGAGAATCTCGTTATGCAACTTTGGATCAAACATATTAGTAAGCCCAGCAGGTATGATGGGTATCACAGGTAAGAACCAAACTCAGGCTAGAAGAGCAAAAGTACATGCTTACATAATCATAATCATATAATGAAAAATAAAGTCATAGAATAGAATCATAGAGTCATCACAGTTGGCAAAGAGCACAAAGATCCCTAAGTCCAACTCTAGCCCACCCATACCTTGCCCACTGACATCTCCACAGCTCTGGAACACCTCCAGAAGATGGTGACTCCAACACCCCCCTGGGCAACCTGTGCCAATGCATCACTGCTCTTTCTGAGATGAATTTTTCCCTAATACCCCACCTGAACCTCCCATGCTGCAACTGAAGGCTGTTAGCTGCTGTCACTGCTACCTGGGAACAGAAGCTGACCCCCACCTCTCTACAACCCCCTTTCACAACCATCTGTTTCATGTCTCCAAGTGTCCTTTCCGCATCCACATGTTCCCTCTTTCCATCCCTGTCCCCAATATTGAGCCTCTCAGCCCTCCCTGACTGCTGCAGATTTAATCCTCCTTTGATTCCCTAATAAAATGCTTATATAGCAAATCAGACCACAAACTGGCCAAGGTCTGGACGAAGCTGTGCCAATAGCTGACTTCCTACCTATATTTATAATCCTCGGCTCACCTCTTGCTTGAACCTTGGGGTGCAGGCAATGACTCAGCAGTCGCAGGTCTTATATTAGTATTCTCAGGGCATATCCAGAGCATTTTAAGCCGGCTGCCTCCCCTGTGCAGTGATCAGACCTATCAGTCTGTGGTGAATTGCTCTGAGGAAGGTTACAGGTCTCCATAGGGACCGCTCATGATCTTTGAAAAGTGCATTTCCCTCTAGCAAGTCATAAATGCTCAGGAGAATTGCTAAAGATCACTCAAAATAGATTATTGAATACTTTGATGCCTCGCTCTCATTCTGTGTTATCATATGCTTTAAGTATATTAAAAGGTTCCCTAAATACCAAGTGCATTTGTGTGGAATAGAATTTATTCTTTCCAAAGCCAGAAGAAAATAACTTTGGATCATTACAGGATGTGTAACACTTCTTTTTTTTCCTGTAATTCTGCAGAATGGATTATAAACCTGACAGCGTTGTGTTGTGGGTGGGTTTTTTTCCCTCCTCACCTCTGACGACTGTTGTAATAGACTTTAGTTCACTTCTTCGGATTGTTTTTTTCCTTGCTAACAGTCCCCAGTCAAATTGAAAAATAAGAACCTTCTGGATCATGTCTTGATAAGGTCAGATTGTAGAATTTTTCTTTCCAGCAATTTAGCCAGACTTTCTCCTTCCAGAATACATTTACTCGGTAATAAACATCTCCAGACAGCCGGGCTGTACAGAATGGAAACAATTAAACCAAAATTGGGGAAAGCAGCACATGAATAAAGTATTTTGCTTTAATGAAATTGGGCTGAAAAACTCAGGGGCAAAGGAAGTAAAAGCATTTTCAAATTGTATTAATTAGATATATTTGTAAAAATCTGTGCTTATGCAAGTACCTTACCCATATATCAAGCAAGAAGAAAACAGGCAAGCCTACCACTGTAATGATGCGGTCAGACACCAGGCACACACCGATATTTGGCTACATAACTTAATATCTAGAATGAAAAAAAAGTGGAAGTTTAGCCCATTTTTTTAAGCTATATAACATGCAACCTGTCAAAAGCAGGTTAAAAAGGTTTGTTTTCTTGCTGAAGTGGAAGGAGTTTAAAAAACAGCTTGTTCCAGAAATGAGGTAACAACTTATTCTTAGAAGAAGCCTCATCTCTCAATTAGTAAAACAATTAAGTAAATGTGCTCAGCTCTCCTTGCTTGCTAAAAATCCAAGTAAAATCTGTGTGAAACAACACAGGTTTTTTTTCTCTTATCACAGCTATTTCACCAGATCCTAAATCCTTTACTTTTCCAATTTCTGCATAATTGCCTTTACCACTTAGACGTAACATATTCCTTCCACATCTATCACTTGTTTACTTACAGGAAGAGAACAAAAAGCACCTGTGCTATTATTTTTAATTAAGTTATCCTCCTACACTTCCTCTGTCCAACATCCTCCCATAGTTTTCATATCATTCTAAAACAATTTAGAATTGAATAAATGATGTAGCACGGTTGTGACAGCTCTCAGTGTTGCTTTCTCAGGAGACCCACGACTCGTACAAACCTAAACTTGGTTTTATAAAGCACTATTTCAATTTGGAAAGTTCACAGCATTTCCAAGAGGAATTAATGAACGTGGCTAATAGCTGGATCTGAGTTGTATGGCATTAGGAGGACACAATCATGAGGAAAGGCGATATATAACCTTTAGAGGGGACAATTAGAGATCAATTATTAGAGCTAGAGAAGAGCATTTGAAAGCAACTTCGTCATTAATCAAAGATTACCTCAAATTAGAATGCTTAATTATTTGCCAAGGTGCTTTGTATATTCTTTTGTGCACCAAAAGGAAGAAAAGAAAGAAAGAAGGAAAGCCAGAAGCTTTTGGCAGATCGCTCACTTCTGGATCACTTCATCTGAATATGGTTTAAAAGAGAAAATACAAAATATCTTAAAGAACGTGTAGCACAGCCCAAGTAACAGAACTCAGAAAAGGACACTGAAGGTGCTGCAGCTGCTGGGTTTTATCATATCAAGCCTGGTGGGGATTTTTAACTATTTGGGTGTGTGGCTGCACTGAAAAAAAAAGTGTTTTAGTATCAGTGGCAAGAAGGGAAAATGTGTGAATATCTTACACACTGCTATGATTTGTGGTAGAATGCTAGGATATAATGCAAGCTTTAGGTCAAACCTGTAGCAGCTGAGGAAATATCCCAGAACCGGGAGGAGGCATCAGGAACAGGCACAGAAAGGGAGGGGGCCGTTTGGAAATGGCTTTTCTGTATTTTCTATAGGGGATGCCGGGGTGATCCTCACTGATAATAGAAGGTAAAATGTCACAGATACAGAAAAACCTATGGGGATACTCTTGGGTGGTCTAGAACTTATCTTCATTGAGACAGGAGTTTAGAGTCCCAAAACTCAGTTAGCAATGTTAGCAGCGCAAAGCAAAGAGTTTTACCCTTTCTGCACCTAATTATGATATGAGAAGGATGCCACGTGTACTTTCACCCTTTTATTTAATCATGTCATGTGTTTTTTTTACTGCTTTGAATTCTGCCATTCTGCCAAATGTGAGGTATGATGATGGATGGCTATTTGTGCAGTGCGCTGTTTGCTGCAATTAAAGTCAGTCCTAGTAAAAAACATGGTCTATTTTTTTCCTATATCCTGGGGGAATAGTTATTTTTACACTTCACACAGTGCTCTTTAATGTTTTAGTTTATACTGGTGTGAATCTGTAGCAACATGAGGTGCTGTTTACACATACTGAAAGATTCCACTAATAGCAGTATCTGACATAATAATTAAGCAGACATTACCAGAGATCGTAATCAGAAGACATGTATAGGGCAATGTCATGCAAACACACATGAACATTCAAAGTCATAACCAGGTCTGAGGAAGGAGGACAGTGTCCATGGAATATCTCAGACCTTATCGATTCCTGGCTGCCTCATCTGCCCTTTGAATCAGTCACTAATTGCCTTGGTGAGAGCAGATATCTGGATGCTCAAGGTCGGTGTCAGTCAACCAACCATGCCAAACTCTGCTCCGTTTGTTAATTATTTATGCCTCCTCGCAGCACAAGTCACACACACCATGGTGCCCTGCACTTCATTCACCGTTCCATACTTCTTTATAGGTAAGATACATCTCTCAGATTGAAGAAAGGAGCTAAAAGGTTGCTGTTCCCCACTCATTTTAAGTTGGTGCAAGGCTTGGCTGCTGCTGACAGATCTGATCACTATATAAAGTGTGCATTAATGTTCCCTACTTTTTTTTTGCTGACACTAGCACTTCTATAACCAAATCATGAGCTGAAGCCATATATACTGAATAGCCGGATTAATTTTCCACTGTATATCTGCAAAGGTGCTAGAACTCATGTGGGGAAAATAGTAAGAATAAATAGCTGGTCCAAAGTAGGGTCATTCAGCCTTCGGTTCTCAGTGGCATTGTAGCCTAAATCAACCGCTACACCACCTGGGGAGGCAGCTACTGTGTTATGCATCTCCATTTCCTGAAGGTGCAGTTTAACAAGGTGCCGCTAAAGCATACATAAATAAGTGGGCCAGCAAAGAGCAAGTTAATCGTAGTAAGATGCCCATATATTTGAAAGCAGTTAAACAAGCAAGTTCTTTTTTTTTTTTTTCAAGTAATAAATTCATATGTTCGTAAACTAGAAAAGCAAAATCCCAGGATGCTCCATGGGTCACAGCTCAGTGAAAGGAGCCACAAGCGATGAGACAAATTGAAGGCACACACCATCCTAGGTGTTTTCTAGTGGCAAATAACAAGGAGATCTCAAGAATATTGTATAGGCTCAATGCTTACAGATGAAAACAAACAGACATTGAGCTGAATGACGTGGTGGTCTCCTCTGAAATCTGAAAGAGGGTTTGGCAGTGGGTATCACTCAGTTCCCTGATACAGGCTTATCATCTGTGGCAGAAGAGCCACCTCGCAGAGCTGCCCATTGACTTCAGCCAGAGGATGAGCAGGAAATGGGAGATTCACTCACAAGATTTCTGCTATTTTATCTGTGTGGAAAAATGATTGGTCTCAGGTTTTAAGAAAGTATACAATTTACTTTTAAATTACAACAAAAAATATAATACACCAATTCTACCATCTATTGGCATGAAAACTGCTTATCGATTTGAAGAAAACACTAGTAATATTTTACATAAATCTGCTGTGATAAAACTAGAGTTTATAGTGCTGAAGACTTTTGTGAGGAGTCATTAAAGGAAGGAAATGAGTTTTATGATACAAAAGGATAAGATGGGATTTTTAAATGTTTCACAAAAAAAATAAATGCAGAAGTTTATATATATATATTTAATAAATCTATTCCTCCTTAAGAAATACAAATATATATAGATTGTTTCTTCTAGCTCATTTTAATTCATTCTAAATTCATTATGTCTGTATAGAAATTCAGGGGGAGCAGGGGGGAGTCTGCAGAAAGCAAAATCATTTGTCAAACAAAATTACTCTAAGAAACAATTCCAGTATAAATGGGAGCGCCATGTCTGTGCTGCTGCGTATCAGTGGTAGCTCCAAGTCCATTCAGTCACTTCAGTTGTAAAGCCATCGAATAACCCAAGCTGGAAGGGACCCTATAAGGATCATTGATTCCAATTCCTAACCCCACAGAGCACCCACCTAAAAATTAGACCATGGTGCTGAGAGCACCATCTCAATGCTCCCTGAGCAGCAGCAGCTTGGGGCAGTGCTTACTGCCCTGGGCAGCTGTTCCATGCCCACCTCTCTCTGATGCAGAATCTTTCCCTAACCCCTGCCCGACCCTCCCTCACACAGCTCCATGATGTTCCTTATTGCTGTCACCAGAGAGCAGAGCTCAGCACTGCCCATCTGCTCCTTATGAGGTGCTGTAGGCCACCATGAGGACTCCAAGGGAGCTTTTTGCCTCTTTGTTAATCCTGGTTTATCACACATGATCCCTCAGTGCCAAAAGCATGTCTGACACAGAGCAGAGATAGGAAACTGCAGATGTTTGGGCTTCTGAGGCCACATTGCGCCTCCTGCTGGCTCAGGTGCTTGTGGCTTCTCATCCCACACATCTAAAGTACAAGATTACCTGGGGTTGACCTTGTCTTTAAAAGGGAATCCAGAGAATAAACACTGTCAAACAGAATCATTGTCTTTGTTGCCATGCTTCTACTCAGTTTAAGACATAGACACAGCTCTGCATGCAGTTAAATGCTCTTTTGCGCAAGGGGAGATGAACTGGGCTTGGAGGGTTCCGTACGCACACACACAAAAGGGGAACTATAGAAACCCCTTCTCCTGTCTTGTTTTTAATCTCAGAAATATGATTTGCTAATCTTATTTTAATGAAGCAAAAGCATAATGTGCTTTCTACCACCACAAGCTGAATAAATTTGCAGCAGGCAGAGAATTTGAGAACTGAATGACAGAGCCCATAAAAATTATGTTACCTGACAGCGGCACTAGCAGCACTTTTCCGACAGAAAGCAAGTTCCGCTTGACTTTGGAGAAGAAAAGTTCCCAACAACTTTTAATCTTAGGGCTCATCCCCATATACATTTCCACGTGTTTTACATGGCCACTCTATGCTTGTATGTGTGCTTCCTGTGCACACATCAGCCTCTAGAGAGCCCTCCATCAGGAACCTGCAGTGGTTCCATGCACAAGGTAATTGGACATAGGGTCTATGTATTAGACTTGAATAAAAATGGTAGTGCTAATTAAGGAGAGATTGATAATTAAGGAGAATGATCATGATGAGAACAGCCGTGTGTGTTCATAAAACTAAGGGTTTTATTTCCAAATCGGTGCTTTAACACCAAGCCTCAGTAAGAAGAGATGTTCAGATGTTATATTAATTAACAACACGTTGTGAAAAATTACACACACTTTTTCCTCTGTCTGTAGAAGGACAAATGTGATTAGCAGAGAACACATCCACCTGCATAAGAACATTTTCTAATTATTCATGTGGCCATAAATGACCTGTGGCAGCTCATAACATGGTGAAAACTGAAGATGAACAATATATGCCAGTGGGAAAATAACACAAATCCTTCCCCATTTCCCATGATATGAAATTTCTTGCTTTGTTATTAAAGAGAAATTAAATTGAACACTCAGTTTTATAACTGGTTTAAGATCCTCTCTTATCACGGCTGCATGCACCCAGACCATCTCCTGTGCCAGCACAGATATTCACTTGGGTGATTTTTTCTCCCCTTTTTCCTCTCTCTTTTTTTATGTGGGAGAAGGGTGGAGGTTAGACACAGACAGAACTGGGGATGAAGGGAAGATATATTCTATGCTAATATAGACTTAGACCTATTCATACTGGCTGCAAAATTGCAGCCCGATTCATCTGCGCCTGTGGTAGCATATAAGTTACAGGGACTTATGGGCAGCGCAATTAGGATATATGCAATCTTTCATGTTATGTTTGTAACTATTAACTGCAGCGTAAACATCATACAATATAACAAATTGGTTCTCTCTGAAAATGGGAGAGGCAAACTTGTTAGATAAGATGAAAGACTTTGCATTTCACTCAAAACAAGTCTTACAGCTTAGTCATAAATACCTAGAAGCCTTGTTTTCTAATAGAAATGCCGTATAAGTTAATATATTACACTTCAGTCTGGCACATGCAGCACTTGAAAATCCAGTGCGTCCTCAAGCTTATGACTGGAAGATGCAATCTTAATTTTTGAGTAGGGTTTTCCTTCAGGATCCAAGCTCAAATGAGCCTTAGCTGAGAATTAAGTCAGTCACTAACTCAGTTTATTATGGCAAACACAAAATAAATTGCATTACACAAGTACTGCCACCAAATTACAGCAGATAGTTCTGAGGTAGCAATGTAAAATATCTATGAACTTTCCAGTGTACTGCTATTGATGAATGGCTATTTCACAATTGGTTTTGTCCCAGAAGCAGATTTGTCCTATTTGCAGATAGAAATCTTAAATTTCCCCCCGTCCTTTTTGTTGTTTTCTTTTCATAGAAGTGTATCTTTTTTCTCCTCTTCAATTTCACCACAATTATGTTGCACTGAGATAAGTTTTAACAAGTTAGCAACCATTTAGAGAAGAAAAAGAAAACATCAAAAAGTTCTAGGCTATTATTAAAGTTAATGATCTTTTTTGATCAGGTTACACTTGTTATAAATAAAATCAGATGCCAGAATAACCCTAAATTAAAAATAGCAAAATCATGGTCAGCAAGAAAATTAGATGCCTTACCAAACTTTGTACTGCAACTTTTAAACTCCCTGAGAAGGTTTTACTGGAAGTGATATTTAACCTTTATATGTCATGATCTTGGAATGGCAAGGTCTACGCTTCTATGGCCAGGCCAATTACCTTCAATTAAGCAATAAATGTGCAAGGCTTTCTCGGCCAGTACAAATTCCTTAGCTTTATTCTATACCCTTAAAGATACACCAAGAGTTAAAAAACAGAATCACCTTCCAGGAAGACTTTAATGAAACACTCTTGTATGTAACTTCACCTTTTAATATCTTTCATTTAGATAAGCTTTTACAGAAGCCTTAAAGAATAAAACTGCTTGGCCACCCTAATTTAAAATAGAAGGCATATTGCCATGGTGCCTTACAGGGATGTCTTAACTATCCACCACATATATTTCTTCTGGACAATGACCATATAAAAGATTAACATGTTCAGTGTGTTCATTGTAAAACATGAAATTTATCAGTGCAGTTCATTTATTTTTTTTTAATTTACTATAAAAGATTACAATCCCCAACCCTGCAGGAATAATGGCAATATATCTGCAACACTGCTTACTCACATGTTTCCTTTGCTATGGAAGAGATGTATGAAATATATCTAACTTGGATACACACTGAGATTTCTTAGAGGCGCATCAAAACTATTGTTTAATTTTTCTCAGAAGTAACATATTCTACTGAAGTGCCTTTATAACGTGAAAACCTTGATTGCAAAGGTATGAAGTGGTGGCTGCACAAACTATTCTGACATTACTGGCGCACAACGGGAGAAATCAAAATAGGTAGGAGAAAAGTGACATATAACAATCTCTGGGAGTTTTGCTGAGCTTGTATGGGCCACTTAAGTCACATATTGCTTTATAACATAATCCCTACCTGTGCCGAGGTTTTAGAACCCACTGAAATGCTGTTATGCTTTCCCTGACCCTAAAATCATCAACAAAATTGTAGTGTGTAGGGATAGAAAGTAAGGCAGGGAAAAATAAGAATAGTAAATGATTCACAAAATGTATCACTGCGTTTGCTACCATCTGATGTGCTCTTTCAGCCAAATAAAAAGATGTGTTTCCAAAAATGTGTCTTGCAAATGATAATGAAATAAAAGCCCACAGTAGGCACATCCTTTCCCTATGAAATGATGACACCAATCGCTTCTACCACTTCTATTTCTGCCTCGTGTGTGGCCACTATTCTATTTGTAATGCATTTTTCTATAAATTTCCAGGGCCACATCAGTCCATCTACGTCAACACACATTCGCCATTGTTAACCGTGGTTCACTTGTGTGATGCTCAGTGCATAGAGACACAAAGTAAAGTTACCAAAGGCTTTGAGAGGTGAAGGCTCTGAGAGCACAGCATCAGAGAAGGACGTGGAGGCCTCTCAGAGAAACACATAGAAGTTATTTGATTGTAAATCGTCCCCAGTAAGGAGGCTCAGGATATCCTTCTTGACATTAAAAGAGACAAAGGAGAAGCAAAACTCAGGGTGAGTCCAGCCTCCAAGAAATACCACCAGCTGTGGGCAGAAGGAAAAGATCCAGAACCACAGTGCACAAACCCACAGTGGCAGCTCCCTGCTGGGATTCATGTTGCTCACATTCTCTCTGAACCATCCCTTAAGTTCTCTAAATTAACAGGCCCATGGGTGAGTTTCACTCAAGCCACACTGAGAAGTCTCGCCTGCCAAACTGGCAGGCTCCAAAGTTTTGATATCCAAAATATTTAGTTCTATTTGTGCCTGTCAGCCCACTGCTGTTCCACTCATTGTTTTCTGTTTTGCATTGCTATCTGCCGGTGAAATAAGTGCACATGGACTGGCGCTGAAAAATCTGCATTTAATCACTCAAAACAGGCAGAAAGGGCTCAAAAGTGCCAGAGCTGGGCAGAGGATGACACAGTTTGTTGGATATGGTCACTTGCCACCTTTTCCTGCCCTCTAACTGACTGGCAAAAGAGAGCTTACTGGCTTGGCATTATGCAAAGCAACCAAAATAAATTACTTATTTACACAACAAGAAATATTCCAATAGGCCCTAAATGTATTCAAGCATTTTGAGTGTCATTCCTAAATTATTATTAAATAAAGCTCTGAGGCTGTAAATCATCTCTATCCTTTATTCAAACAATCCCCTTTTGCTGACATGATGTATATTTTGCCTTAAGGTTCTGAGTCTTGTATCTTCATGCAGGCGTATTCTGATCATCCCACAGAATTAGATTCTAATTTGACTTTATAAGAATTTGTGTTTGTTAATTGGATTCTCCCGAGCCTAAAAAAAAACTTGCTTTTCCTCTAAATGTCAGGATGCCATCAGCAAAGTAAAACTCAAAAGATGCTGCTGGATCACTCCCTTAACATGCTGCAATTCATACCCAAAAAGATACATATATTATGATGCAGCCACAGACAATTGGAAAAGGAAGGGCTAATGTCCACACAATGGCTTTCATGCCCCTCTCCTCCCACCTCCGCTCCTTCCCCACTGTGGTGTTGAACCTGCCAGACAGGTTACAGGAAACTTTTCACAGAGTTTCAAAGCATCTGTTGAACACATCTGATAGCCAAACTCCTCTCAGTGTCTTTGAATCCTTCTGACAAATTGCTTTGCCTTTCTCTTAGTAGAGATGAAAAGGATTCAACGAAGAATCTGTCTCACACCTCCTCTTTCCTGTTGCCCTCTCTTTCTCTGGACTTAAAAAGCAAAGTAAATGCTGTAGCACAGGTGTGATGGTGTGACAGAAATGTGGTCTTTACTTCCGATGGGAGGAACAATGCTGAAGATGAATCACAGCAGCTAAAGAAGGAGTCCATTTCTCAGATTTGCTCTTATTTGGCTCTAGCCGTTGCTAACAAGATTCCTGCTGAAACAACAGTACCACCAATCACGAGACTGCCGGTTCTCCCAACAACATGCTCTGTTATTTTGTAAATTTAGTCTTTTACTCTCATCATTTATGGTGAAATGAGCACATTGACATCAAAATCCAACCCAGACCCAGCACTAACTTCCCTGGTCTGTGTGACACATGCTTAGATTCAACTCCTGGCAGCAGCACTGCTCCATTAGTGTCACGATAATAGAAAGTGCTGTAAGCTGACATCTTATATGCTTCTGCTTCCTTTCATAAACCAACATTACCACTCATCTGTTTCCAAGTCTATCTATGTGAGGAACTACAAAACAACCAAGCAGGAAGAATGGAGGACTCATCTTGTGTTAGTGCAAGGTTAGAAGGAGGGCAGCAGCCACACGCCTGGGGCAAACAACCTGACTTGAGGCTACACCTTCATATATGCCCTCACTCAAAACAGTTTTGTTGGGTGTACAGACCTTCAAAAAAAATAGTGGTAAAAAGTGTTGTAACTTTTTTCCTAGAGTTGAGCCATCACTGCTGGCCAAAGCAAGCTTCCTTCCTCCCAAGGCTGATCAGAAGGCAAGCAAATGCTCTAGTAAGACATGGGTTAGTGGGGAAATACTGGTGACAGGTGGGCAGTTGAACTGGATGATACTGGAGATCTTTTCATAGAATCACTAGCGTTGGAAAAGAACAGAGATAAAGCTGCACGGACAGTGCTAATAGCTGTGTGTCTATCTATTAATTCCACTTCAGTTTTCCACTTGGTTTATTTTTCTTTGTCCTGCTTTGACCAAGCTCATAATTGATTTCAGAAAGTGAAAACACTTCATGTAAAATGCCTGTGACATGATGCACTGAGCCTATACTTTTGTGAACATTAACATAAATAAGGGTATGAAACTTCCAGCACATATCTAAGGCTATCAAACTAGGGTTAGTTTCAGCAACTCAAGCACAACTTTTTACTTCTATGATGAGTATCTATGTCTCTTTCAGGGTGAATTCTTACAGAAGACCTCCATGCGTAACAGATAATAATGGGAATTTGCCACTGATAGTATTTATAAATTCCAAGGACATTTTTGAATTGGCAGCATGAGGCCAATAGTATTATGTCACTCAAATTGAGGTCCTCTCTGACAACACAGCATTTTCCCCCAATATTACTGACAGATGTCTACAGAGCACGTCACCTCTTACATTCACTGGCCTGTAGCTGACACTCGTCTTATTTCATATGGCAGAACATTAATCCACAATCATTTAAGGCAGTTTTTCTCTCCAATGGCTTTGAAGCAGATAAAGTCATTTGTAACACAAGTCAGACAATTTTTACACTGCAGTGACACATCGCACATCCCACATTTTTCTCATCTGCAAGAGTTTCTCTCACAGTAGGAGCAAAACACCTGTTTAATATCATCCAGGGTGGAAGTCATGAACCACTGTGTTCAATTTACAAAGAAACGCAACAAGATTCTAACAGTTAAAATAAAGATGCACTGTATCTGGATTAACATTTACCAATTCAAAGGAATGACAACAAATGAAAAACAAATAAAATTAACAGTTGCAATAATTTCATGAAAGATTAAAATTTTGCAGGGGAAAAAAAAAAATGGGCTTCCAAAATTTGCTTGACATAAGGGAATTAAATGGTGGTAAAGGTGGCTAATTTAATCCTATGAGGACTTATTAATAAACTTAAGTGCTAGTTATAAGGACAAACAGTGATATTTTGCAACATTTTGAGCATTTAGCACACCTGTAGGAATTGCCTTTGTTAGGAACTACGTTCATACTTCAAATCCACTAATAAGACAAAAATTGCTGAAATCAGTATGAAAAAATACAAAGCAGTAATTTGAGCAAAGATGTGCTTGCAAAAAGGCGTAGTTAATGAAAGCACCTGAGTGTTGTTATCTGGATGTTTGGGGGGCAGGATCTATTGACCTTACAGCATTGCTCTCAGCATATCAGACAACATTAAAAAGTTGCAAAATTAAAGAAAAAAAAGGAAAAAATAAAAAAGAAGAAGCACAAAGAGCTGATTGTGTTCAGTGACTTCACAGAAACAACTACTTGGGTTCTGGTACAGGAGGCGCAGACTAGCTCTTCAGTTTTTGCATAGCAAGCCTGCTGATTTCCATGATTAGTCAATGAAATGCAAGGAGCCTCAATCTTGACAGTGAACACAATATTTCTGGGGAAATGTCAGGTTTTTGTGGTTGAAGATTAAATTTACTCTGATTTTCAATGTACCAAAACATTACCTTGGATGCCACTGTTAGAGGTCATTCCAGTCTATAGAAGGAAATATTTAGATGCAAATATACAATGCTTAGGTTATAAGAGAATTATTCTCCCCAGTTTCAGCAACAGAATCCCTATCCAGAACTTTGATGCATACAACCTAATGTTTAATATTAAAAGAATAAATAGATATCACTGGAGGGACAGACTTTTTATGAATGTTCAACAGAATGGAAAAGATACACTTTTATACTATACATAATCCTTAATTTTCAGATGTAGAGTCTACTCTCTAAATATATGCTCTATTTTGGCACTTTGTTCTGACTAATTTTGTGTCGATACCATTAACAAAAGAACGACTTTATTTGGAAAGACCTTACTGTACAACCTCCAAATGATCTTTGCTGCGCTCTAAGCCATCTTTATGACCGTTGAGTAAAAGCAATCAGGCCACATTTTCCACTCACGCTTAATGTAAATCAAAAATAAATCATGTGAAGCCAGCAGGCACAACCCAATGAAAACAGGTTCCCAGCTGCTAAGTATGGGCTTAGTCAGGAAAGATTTGTTGGATTCCATGGTTTAAAACTAAATGAAAGTAAAGAGTGGATTTATCCTTGCTCCTGCTTTATTCCACATGCCTGGGATTGGGGCTTTTATAACACACATTATCATTTTGTTCTCCTCTGAATGTATACAGTATGCTAATTGCTGTAAGTAGAAGGAATCTGATTCAGACCCTGATATTCACTGGCAGCCTTATCATCCTCTTTTCTACACTTATCACACACAATTGAGGCAATTTACTCACAAACTGCAGAGCTATACAGAGAAATAATGTATTCCCCCATCTTACCCTGCTTCTGGATTCACTTCCCCAGGGATTAAGCTAAAATTCCAAAACCCCCAGCAAAGTCAAACACCTGACCTTAGTTTCCACCACATTTTTCCAGCCTCCCATTTCAGACTGTGCCTCAGACTGACAGGAGAAAAACTACAGGACATCATGCCATTTCTTGATGTCTTATTTATCTGTTTGCAAAATATGATAATCACAAGCAATCTATTATGACCTGACTTACCTTGTGGCTACTCTAAATACACGAGTTCATATGTCTGAGAGGAGATAAATAAGTCTGTCTGGGCTGGGTAAGGGTAGAGTTTATAGAGTTTCCTCATACAGTGATGGATGAATATACATTCATTCTCATAAAGACAAAGTGCATGCAAACATCAAGATCAAATTTAATTTCTTCTCTATCAAATAAGTCAGAGCATAATGTATTCTTCAAGCAATCAGTATTATCTACTCAGGCACTGATATTTCTGATCTAAACTCTGTTAGCTTGGTCTTTGGAAGACTTTTCTCTGTGATTAGATAGTAGATGTAACGCGGTCAAATGAATGCTTATATCAGTTTATGTACACAATTGCTGATGTCTAAGAATTGATACTGGGAAAATCAGATCCCTTCTGGTCTGCATCCTAACATCTGAAGAGAGAACAGTGGTTTCTTAAATGAAATGACATCAAGATAGAGAAAACAGGATTGTCTTTACCAGCTCTATCTTCAGTAAAATTACTCAGTACAAAAAGAAATGCAATAACAAACCCTAAATGTTAAATACTTTCCCCTGGAATCTGCTGAATCACTGATTAAGAAGGCTATCAATTGGATTAAACTCAGGTAGCTGTTTCTACTATGGAGCACATTGGGAAACTTAAAAAAATAGTGTTTTTTTTTTAAACTCAAAAATGTCCCTTCCAAAAGTTAAGTTTCCTTATAATAAAGCAGATACATCAAAGGATCAAGGTCTTATTTGATCTAAACATCTAAACTACTTAAAGGGGTGTAAAACAGAAGCAAAATGCTAAATAGATACCAGCATTGCTGGGCAGCCATGGACTTATCAGGGAGCTCCTGGCCAATTTTCATCATCTAGGCTCAGCTCCCAGGGCTCCACAACTGAAGAGCTGATGGGAATATCAACAGCTGGTGCTAGACTGAGATTCAGAGCAGCTCACACAACTCTGGAAGGTATAAAAGCTCAGTCCCTACATATTTAAGTACATTTATAATCCACCCAGTGCAACTGCACCTACCATAGCTCCATCATTGTGCTCCCTGTGCTGAATTCTCACCTGTAAACACTTGGGATCTTTCTCATCCTACCTCATGCAGAATCAGGCTCACACTTCCACCTCCATCAGCCTCTTCCTCGTGTAAACCAGCCTTGGTCTAAAAGCAACTTACTTAGGGTCTAGCATCTGCCTTTATGAATATATATTAGCATTTGTTTGTTTTGTTTGTTAAAGAGTTACATTCTCCAGTAAAAAGTGATGATTTTAATACATTTCTTTGTGTGATTAATTCTTTCTTTTATTTTTAAGCTAGATATAGTAGCAGAATGCAATAGGGTGGTTTCAGATCTCTTCCGAGTCTTGGTATCAGGAATCATTCAAACAAGTAAACTCAAAACAGCTGCAGTAATTGGCTGAAATTGCCATTTTTAATGACACAAATTATACTGGAGTGACGTTTAATGAAAGCTACAATTCCCAGCTTCTATAAGCAAAATTTAAAACGTTCTCCCAAATTGTATTGACCTCTCTCATTTAATACCCTGCTAATCTTTGAAAATTGAAAACAAATGCTTCAATTAAGAGACAATTAATTGACAATTAATTCAACAATAAGCAGATGGCCAGAAAGATCATTCTGCTATTAAATGAATTAAATGTGAGAGGGAGCGTTTGACCTTCCATATATAACACCTCCCCCACCCCAATCTTGAGAAACAAAACAAAAAATACCCACCACACTTTGCTTAAGGAAAAGAAAAAGAGAAATCATGGATTTTTCTTGTGTCCTGCTGTGCAGAGCTATAACTTTGAAAAATGAAAATAAAAAGCTTATTTACATCAGTATTTTGGTCTAGGGGATAGGAAATGTGAATTAGGATAGGAAGAAAGAGAAATAACATGCACAAGTGCAGGAGGATTTACAATCCCTCTTGCACCCCAAGGCCCAATATAAGAAAATAAAGCCGCCATTATCATCAGAACTGCAGAAGATCTCACAAAGGGCTTGTCTGCATAGGGAGGTCAGCGCAGAACAAGAGCTGTTTTGAATTTAAAGTGCAACTGCAACTTCACCTTCCTCTCTGCCCAAGCATGATGGCTGTTTTCCCATGGTTACAAACAACCAGGCTCATGATAGGAATGCCCTCTCAGATCCCTGCGCATTAACCAAAACTAGAGGGAGTTGCTGCAAACACAAAGAAAAGGTGAAGCACAAAGCGCTCAAGACACAGCTGGACAGGTTGCTGACCCAAATTGGGTCTCCCACTTCTCAGTCCTATGCCCCAAGTGATGAACAGTGCAGGCTCCTTACATTCAGCTTCCTTCCCCAAATACATACCCATGAGAACCAGCCTGTGGGTTTGTTATTACACTTTAGTACACATTGTTTTTTAGTGGAGGATGGCCCAAATCTTGAAGTCCTGAAGTTCAAGACTTCACTCTTCATCTCTCAAAAGATCAAAGCCAGATTGGCAAGTGACATTAGGGTATTTTTAGATAATTACATAAAATGGTCCCTCAGGTCATTACTATGGACCTATTTTCTCTCAGAGAACTGCCATATGTGTAGAAACAATTTTGTGCTGAATGTGTAACACAATGCATAGAACAGAGAAGACAGCCCATGCAGAAGACTTATGGTTCACAAAGAAATACATTAAGAAATAAAAGCCAACCTATTTTTGCACCAATAAGTTAGGTAAGATAAATGGATGAGTAAAGATAAGGTTGTCCATGCTGAAAGCTTCTGGCAAATAACCTAACCTTATTGATAAGGCAGTATTTGCTGTTATTTTTCGGGGAGGGGAACAAACAAAACTATATGAAAATGCTTAATGTAATTAGCAACTGAGATACGTAAATGAAACATTCCAGTCATCTTGCACATATCACTGCAGGAGCTCTTATACTGTTCCATTTGTTATTGTGTTTTATGCAGTCTGGCTATGACTTCAGCAGTTATTTATACTGCATAAACCTTGACACTTTGTGTGGCAGAAGCAGTGAGCCTGGCTTTTTAGGGCTCTGACACAGTAAAAGCAGGCCAAGTTTCTTCTGCTTGGAGTTGTCTGTGTTTTGTTAATATTCATCAGATATTCCTGCTTTTTATTTCAATGTATATCTCTTAATCCCACTATGAGAACAACCGAGCCCAAAAGCTGGAGCAGCAAGACTGTTAAGTACATTCATGAATACTTTACTCATAATGCTCATCTTTCATATGTCAATATAATAATAATGTTCTTTTTCCTATAGCATTAATAATACATTTGTACTTGAAAAAAGGCTTCCTGAGATATTCTGAAAATTAAATGACCAGATAGAAGTTGCCTTGTGAAATCAAACATATTCTGACATTAGGAGACATTAGTGGAACTGGAAATAAACTTGAACAGCATCAGAGCAACTATCAAAAGCATCAATGTTTGATTGCTACTCAGTTTTCTCTTTCTCAGGCATAGGCCATGACGCTATTCCATAACAACAAACTGTAAATTGACTTATGATGTGCAGAATCATAGGGAATAGATTTATACATCTCCATATCCTTACACTTGAATAACGAAGGTTTCATGAAGCACATCTTTAAGTTAGTTTCCAAAGAGAGATATCTTGTAACCAATCACTGATTTCCTTTGCTTTTCGCCAAGTCCATCCAGAAGAGTCTAGTTTACTGTGTTAGCTATCTCTTTAAGGTGGTTTTAAACTGCTTAAAAATGTATTGGTTTCACTTTCACTCCTTCATTAGGCTATAAGAGACCCAGCAGCTTTGAGCCCGTCTCTTCATCTGGACTAGCACTGTCAATTCCCGATCAGCATACTGCAGTCTGCTGAGGCTGCATGCTTATCAGCAGATGTTACATACTAATCAAAAAAGGAAAAAAAAAATATAACACCCCGAAATGTGCTGAGTTGATCTTCACATCTCATTGGAATTTTAAAATATTTTAACTGTTTTCCAGTACAAATAAATAAATAAATAAAACAGCCTTCCTTGGAAATGGCAAATTTTTGGCTAATTTATTGTTAAAATTTCCTTTGCACTTGAAGTAAAGAAAAAAAAGCATATTTTGACTGTGTGCTTCCTTTTCTGTATTACAAAATATCTTTTGGAATATTACGTTGTGACACAACACTTCTGCTCTACAATGGATCAATGATTTCATTCCTCTGGTAGTCAAGATATTTAGAAAGAGGGGGAATTTCCAAATCTTTGGCAAAGAGATTATTAGAACCACTAATAAGCATTAACATAAAAAAGAATCTGTCTTATTGGAATCATCCGTGCATATTCCAAATGACCAGAAGATATCTGGACAAAACATCTTGTCAATACATTAATAGAGTGTACAAGAGTATCAGTGTAATTACATTCCTTAGGCTTCCGTTTCACAACCAAACCACTTATCTAATGGCACCAAAATCAAGGATATACCTAATACAACACCCCATCGGTCCATAGGAACCATTACCCTGAACAATCTGCTGAGTGCTCTTCAACACTATGCCAAGATCAAGGAGGTTGGCTTTTAAACTGGAAAATTCAAGTTCAGAATGCAGTTAGGGTTATTAATTACATTATTTCAAATAAGGCTTGTGTCTACTTTTTCCATTATGAATGGTCAGTACTGATGATGGATAAAGGCAACATCATATTTCACCTCAACATCCAGATGGAGATCTCAATGGAACTGCTCAGTGATGAGTTATTTTTCTTTGCAAAAGATAAAAGAAAAAAACAGCGATTTTTCTAGTCTTTTGCCCTAATTTTCCTTTGTTGTTACTGGAACATTGGTTTAACTGTTGTGTGCAGCCCTTCATTGAGAGTTGGCAGTTTATCACTAGCTGCAAGGCAGGATATGGGTTAGCAGGGTATTAGCAATGTGTTGCCTTCACTTGAGACCAAAAACATATCTAGTCAGCTAATGAAAGATATGCTAGACTTTAGTAGTTATTTATAAATCCTGAGCATTGTATTATAAACCTTGCAACAAGCAGGTACACTCCTGCAGCTCTCTGATCTGCAGTAAGGCACTTTGGGGATGCACCGTGGATAATGTTCCCTTTAGATACAACTCCGTCCCTTTCCTAATCTCCTGTCAGCTGAATTCTCTTCGCTCTTCTCAGTTTTGCACCGTGCTTCATTTTAGAAATCCCTAATTGGAGATCAAGGCAGGTTTCAAAGGTCTGACAACACTGATGAGTCAGCACTTCAGCTAACAATTGCCAAAGTTTTTGGGGGGGCATTGCTTTTATTGCTTTTTTTTTTTAAATAAATCAGAGACCCGGTAAATGTTGGCTCTACAGCTTACTCTCAGGGTCTTTGAAATGCAAATAAGTAAGTCCTATAGACTGAAACTCAATCTGACTTACTTAGAAATGTCAGAACAAACAAGGTTTTGCAAGCTCAACGCCCTATTTAACAAACCTTTTTAAAAGATCATGGTGGAAAGCATAGGGTTAGTCACTTGAAAGTCTTTATAAAGGTTGCCCTGTTTAATCACAGTTACCATACCTTTCTCAGCAAGATTTTGAACAAACAAGTACAGACCCGTACTCAGCCAAAATGCAGTTCGCATCTAGTTTACCAAAGACAGTTTCCTCATTTTATACAGTGTGGTGTCAGGGCAAAGATGAAGAACTCTGCAGTGGCTCTGGATGCAGCAATCGTGTGGCTGACATCACCAATATTTTTCCACAAGTGAAGGATCAAGTCCTCAGATTATGGATTTATTTAGCCACGATTTCAGCAATTCATGTTGAGCTTCACTGGTGCACGTGAAAAGTGACCTTAGTTCCAGTTAAGCTCCACTTCTACGAGGAGAGGTGAGCAAATGCATTAGAACCCACTGAACTAGATACTTCTCCAGCAAGCTGTTTCTTCTCATGCAATAATTAGTAGGAGCTAATTCAACACAAGAATTTGCTTTGCTTTTATAATACCTTTTTAGAAGTATGGGCATTCAAAGAAAAATCTTACGCAACCATGAAATCTATGATTCATCAACTTTAAAATACAAAGTCTAAGTAAACTGTCATTTCCAGAGATAGAAGACCATCATTAGATCTCCTCCTTTTCCAATTCGTTTAAATACAATGTGTGGTCGTCTTCTTCCCTTGCAGATATTGGACTAACTTCCTTCTTCTAAGCTGTCTCCTGCATACCACAAGACAGACTTTTTTTCCCCTAAGGTGATAAGATGCCCAAGCAACTGCTCATAATTTACTCAAGTACTTTTACAAGGCAAATAGTCCACACTGTATTACAAAGGCTTTTTTCCTAACACTGTTGAGAACCCATATTCAGATGACAAGAGCCACTCAGTGCTTTATTCTGAGGTGAAGACTTAGATTAGTGTTTTGCTGCTGTGACACAGATGAGCTCAGCAAAGGTCTTTAAGAAATCAGACTTTCTCAGACCTAATTTTAACCACCAGTGAGCAGTTTGAGTCATCATTCTTTCTTACCAGTCAATGCCTGTGAGCTCAGCCATTTCACCTCACCCAGTAAGTTACTTCAAATTAGTGTTGTCAAGAATACAAATAACATTTGATTTCACCCATTGCTGTTCCACCTGCTCCAATGGTTTCTGAAATTGAGCATCCCTCTAGAACGGTAGAGGCAAATTTATCCACTTGTTTGAGTCTGAACAGCACCATCATACTTGCATGATGACCACTGCACCTCCCTCATTACTTGGCAGCTTGAAAAAGATACCTGACAAACCAGTGCATGCCAGACTATGGCTGTCTATTCACCCCCAGCTTATGCTTTGCCTTCCGCATATATTTCAAAAACAGGAAAAAGTAAAACAAAACAGATTATTGAAATAAGGGAAGAATAAACCGCGAGGTATGTGCCCAGAATAGAGAGGTTAAATCAAATTAGCACAGGGACTTTGGTGGGCTGCAGGGATGCAATAACTCATGTGAAAAAATAACTTCATGTTAGAATAACAAAGGAGACTTAGTTCCTATATTATTGCAGTTTGGAGAGGGAGTGTGAAAACACTATTTCTATAGGGGTCTAAACTAAGGGTTCATCCTTAACATACATTTTCTTAGGCCCAGTCCTTAACCTCAACACTTTTCTCTTCCCAGAGGGCCTACTGCTGTGCTGAACCCCAGTGCCTCTCCATCCCAGCTGACACAAGGCTCCCCTCCCTTCAGCAACTTGCTTGGCTGAGTCACACCTTCAGCAAGGAAAGCAAAACAGCCACGGAGATAGTGCAAACAAACAGGGGCTGCCACAGACGTGTTTTGGAAGAGCTTATTCCTGTGTGGGAAGTGCTGCAGTGCGATAAAGAACTTTTCTATCTGCGTAAGCATAATATGTTGGGATGGTGCCAGGAGTGCCAAAGAGGGAGAAATTCTCATCCTTAGTTAATCTGGGTAGAAAAAGGTTGCGGAGGTCAAAATTTGATTTAATTAACATTGCTCATTACTTACAGAGCGTGCCTGAGCATAACACTGAAACGGAATGAAGAATATCCTACTTTCTTTGCTTGAACTGATATAAACAACTGAAATAGCAGTCTTCATCTGTGCTCAGAAGGAACCCAAGTGGTTGTACAGAACCATGACCTGAGGCATCTCAGTACCTGAGCAGCAAACAAACACACCTTGAAAACAACTACCAGCCCTCTCATGGAAGGACATTGATTTGAAGCGCCAGGTGGAATTCTTCGTTACTACCATGCAGCTTTAATGAATGGGATGATGGCCCGATGAAATCCAAGAAATTCATGTTAATCAGGATCAATCAGTAAATACAGGCATTCAAATATGCTGTTATCCTCTGTGGCAGAAGATAGTAACTTTTATTTGCCTCAGCGTAGTGGAGTCACTGAACTGATAAATAAATAATACTAAGTAGCACTGAGCCTACTGTCAATGTTATGTGCCAAAAAGGAACAACACACGACATTGAAGAACATCAAATGGAGATACACAGGTAAGTGGTACCCTGACAGCACACTCAGTAGATCTCTCTTAGATAAACCTGGCCAATACTATGATGAGCTAAGAGAATACTCAGAGAAAGCAATAGGGTTTACAAAATGGATGGGATGGGCAATTAGCAGCAGATAATTGAATCCTTGTGGTTAAGAAGAGCCGCTGAATTCAATGGGCGATGCACATACATCTGAAGTCAACACTTGGTTTTGAATGACAATAGTGGCGGGGGAGCAGCACCATTCCGAGCAACAAAAGCACCATTACCTTAAAATCAAAACTGAAATTACAAAGAGAGGCTCAAAGATTTTCGACACGGACAAACGCTTCCTAAAGTAACGACAAGTTTGGCTGGAAATACGCAACTCACCTTGTTGGTGCATTTTCTCCAAATTAGAAATAACTAAATTAGTCAAATCTTGGATTTTGAATTTTTAAGGTGAATATTTCCCAACACAAAATGAGACTGCTTTATAGACATCGATGTAGCTAATCCATTAAGTACTTAGATACATCGAAATAGCAAAGGGCTATCTCTGATCTGCGGTTGTGCTTCAGCCGTTTTGCTTTAAATAATTGCTTTGCAGAGCTAAAACAAACTAACTAAACATAAAATCAGACAAAGAAACAAGCAAAAACCAACCAAGCAACCAAATCAACCAACCAGAAAAAAAATATTACACACTGATAGAAGATGGTTATCAGAATGTACTTTAGAAGAGTCAGAAACCTGATGTTCTCACCATTCCCCTGGCTTTGCATTTGAAGGAAAAAAAGGGAGTCTAGAACTGGGCTTGTTTGTACAACTATCCCAATAATCTTACAACTAAACACTTACAGATCATTTACTGGTGTCTCAAAGGTGGGCTATAAATGTGGTCATACTTTTGTTCACAGATTATTCCTCCAAAATCTCCATATGTCATTATTTTACTTGTTCCCTGAAACTGAAGGTATTACATTTTACCACATATAACAATCAGAAAGATCAATGCCATGGAACGATGATACAAGAGGAGTGATGACAAAGGGACTAGCACAATGGAAAGGCACGGAAATATATAAATAAATAGAAACCACCAGAAAAGCACTCACCCATTTCTTAAGATCTAGGATCTCCAACCAGAAATCCTTTCCCAGTGGCAGTCAGCCCTTAAATGAGGTTAAGAGAGGCGCAGGCAGGCTGCAGCCCTTCTGGTCACAGACAGGAATTGCCTTCAGCTGTGCTTCCAGGGCTGACCGGCTCCTTTCCACAGGTGCTCAATCAGTGGTTCAGGCTGTGACTCAACAGTTAAGATGCACCATAGATTCAGATCATATCCCAAGTTGGAAGGAATTCATATAGATCATCTCATACAAGTCCACATGGGACCACACAAAAACGAGACCAAGTTTCTGGAGAGATGCTGACTATTAAATTTGTAAGCTGCATGATTTTGCTCTTTGAGTAACAACAGTAGAAACCCTTTTTAGCTCAATAAATATTTATGGAAGTCTCCATTAAACAGACAGTGAGGAACAAAACCACTTGAAGGTAATTTATATCTCTCCCTAACTTCAGCTTAGTATTTGTCTTTTCCTAAGAAGTCTTTAGCTGTTGAGAAAAAAAGCTCACAGATTTTTGACACAATTTAAATTCACTGATTGACTGCAGCTGACAAAGAGGAAATTTCTGCCAACTGTTGTGTTTTGGACAGTTGGAAATGCCCAGTGCAAGTGTAGAAGTACCAACAATGCTGCCTGTTCTGTAGGGAACTGTGACCTTTATGAAGAGCAGCAACACACAGCACCTTCCCCACCCAAAAGCATTAATACATCAGCATACAGAAACAGTGCAGTCTATAAGCATTCTAGTTATATGCTGGCTAAGAAGGTAGCCCATGAATATGAAAATCCAATGCAGAGTGCCATGCAGTTCTCTGGCAGCAATGTCACCAAGAGCTGTGCCCTTCCTGTACAGAGCATACATATATAAATATTTTCATTCAACCCATCAGAATTTGTGCTTGTGCACTGAGAATTCATCAGCCAGCTATAAAGCGTAACAATAGCTGGTCAAGGACAGAGCACACAATGCCTTTTCACACGGGGCAAAGGCAATCAAGAGATTTCACACATATTTGTGCTGCCTGAGAAACATTCTTAATGTGCGGGGACACAGACAAGGGTAAGAGCAAGAAAGATAAATTATCTTGCTCCTAGCTACAGTCAGCCTGTGGATAGAAGCAGATTGACACAGTTGAGTACAAGCACCAAGAGCCAGAGACTGTAAATACCTGTTAGAGCACACGCTGGGCTGAGTGAGGAAAAATGCCTTTCTCCTCCTTCCTAACCCTTCCACTCATCTTCATCTGTCTCTCCTGGTAGCTTTATCATCCTTCTCTGAGAGCAAAAAGGGGATGAAAAGGGTAAGTGGCATTTCTACCCCTCGACCCTGGATATTTAAGGATGAGGCATTTAAATTTGTAAGATAGATTTGAGAGTCATCAACCCCCGGAGACGAGCTCTTAGATGAGCAGCTCTAAGACCTCCTCTAGAATTACAGCTAAAGAAACTCATACAAAGCCTCCCAGTAATCCCATTTTTTTGCACATTTGTAAAAATGGATTGAAGAGGCTGAGAGATATTCAGTCATCCCTGAAAGCAGGTAGCTTAAATGGCTATCGCTGCAGACTTTGGCTAATTACATTACCAAGTACAGACCTAACAGAAAGATTTAGACTCAGAAGAAATATGTAAGAAAATGTTGAATAGTCTTTGAAATATTCCTACCTTCTCACTTCCTAAATCCTTATGTGTTCTACTTATGTTGGAAAACTGTTTCTGCTTCTTTAGGGCTGTGACTTTTTTTAGGGAATTTAAGGAATACAACCTTTAGGTTTTATTCTATCGAGATTATGTTGTTGTAGCATAAACCTCAGCACTGTCAGCTCAGTGGAAACTTTGGGTCTGATATGGGATGTAGCTCGCTGTGCTGCTTTCAGAGGATGGTCCCTGAGGATGTCACCTATTTTCATAGGGCACAAATTGCTTTAGTACTACAGAGCCAACAAAAGGCTACTTCCAAGCTGTACTCCATCATACACAAAGATGCAGCTTTCCTTACCTTTAAACTATGGTGGGACACCTTTTTATTCCCTGCAAGACAGTTTCCCTTCATGGAATCTAGGCCAGTATGTTGAGTATCAACTTTGTCCTGCCATTTTGCTCATCTGGGATATGGAATCCTGAGATTTTTATCCACTAATTGCTGTGTGACATGAGGTTAACATAACTGGGACCTGCATCTGGGGACGTCCCAGAGAGTCACTCGTGGAGCCTCAGCTCCATGAGCACTCAACATCCAGAACTTAGTATAAATGTGTGCGATGTGCAGAAAGACGGGAATCTTGCTGTAAGTGATGCTGGTCACTTTGCCTTCTTATATTCCGGCACTGGAAGAGATACAAAAGGGCTCTTTCTGTTGGGTAGCCAATTTCCTGAAATCCTGTCAGTGTCAGAGACCAGCACAGTGATCATCTGGACACACAACCATATGGGCAGGTCATACATGCCAGGTGATGGTCCCAAGAGAACAGTTTCCACCTCCAAATATCCCTGCTAATTGCTCTCCTCCAGACTGTAAAAGTCAGGATAAACTGGACTCCATCAGACTCACAGAATAGACAAGAAAAGAACCAGATTATGCTGTATAAAGAAATTTCAGTGCAATCCTGAAATAGAAAACAGCAAAAACAACAAAATAATACCATAATCTATTTCAAATGAAGCTGTAATGCTCTCTGGGAGTCTCCAACTGAGCATTCTTGTTTTGTTTCTCTTGAACTTTTGCATTTTTCCTCACTTTCTTATTTCACGCTAAAAGATTCTGCCACAAAACAGGGGGAAAAAAAAGCTCTTCATCAGTCAAAAGCAAACACTTTCCATTTAACGTGGAAACACAGCTCCGTTTAAAAGCATGAAATGCTGATCAAAAGAGAAACATCATTGTTTCTCAATATCAAATATTAGTGATTACTGTAAGGATCATTGTAAATACCACACAAGCACTCAAGGAGCCCATTTAGCTCAGAATCTGTTCACAAAAGCAGCCATAATAATAACCATAAATTAGACCACAGTTTACTGAGTGCTAAGGCTACTGAATATTAAACAAGAGTCTTGCAGATTCTGGCACAACCACTCATCCTCTAGATAAGCCAGTGAATGAAATCTCCCTCAAAGTCTACTGTTGAGTTGTGTTATTCATTTCTAATTGAAAAGCAGAATGACTCTATGTTGTCTTAATTTTACCTCCAAAGACAGCTACCATCAGCCCAGATGCCCGCTGTGTCACATTTGGGATATCTTGCATTGGGAGCCAGATAATATCACAACTTTTAAGTAAAATCTTCTCAGATGTAAATTACATGCTCTGAAAAAAGTCTTACCAAGCAAGGAAATAAGAGAACCAGTTCCTTAGGTTGCAGGTCAGATGGAAAGGCACACTTCTTTACCATTTCACCTCCAGAGGGAAGAAGAATGCCAAAAATCATAATCAAACGCAGCAGTTTATGATTGAAACACAGTTCAACCAAAACATCACAAATAACATGTGCTTACTGCAACTGAAAGCTAAGGAACAGACCATACTACCTTGCAGGCAGCTCCCACTGTCCACTGGAGTCTTTGTGCTTGTTTAGATTGGGGACAATGGAACACACCTGAGTTTCACCTAAACACAGGCTAACAGAGCAGACTTGGTGCTGCTGGATGAGCCCGTGAGCAGAAAGATTTTCAGGTTTTTGCTGGACTAAGCTCATCAGAAACAATACGTTGCCTATTAAAAATTAATTCTCTTAAGCAGTGTATGACATTAAAATGTAAATTTAAAGCTCAGCCTGTTAAGGTGCTGAATCACATGGCTTTAATCCACAGAGGCGTTAATGCAGGTGCTTAAACTCTGCATGTGTGCAGTCTTATTGCTGTAAGCACTTCGCTAAAGGGGCAGATTACAAAAGCTCTTGGAGGATCTAGCCCTCAGCAGCAAAAAAGAGGTAGTTTAGGCCAAAGGCATTGGAGTGGGCTGGAGCCCACGTGTAATTTTTGCATTTTGATAGTTTAATCACATTTGGAAACCTTGGTAGAGAAGCAATCCTTAGTCGTTTTCAGGAGATAAGTCCTCTTAAATTCTAATTCTTACACTTCTGCTTGTTCACCAAATAGCTTTAAGAAATATCTTGACACCTCTCAGCTTTTCCATCTCCACATTGCTTACCTCAAAGGGCTATTGTGCACACCATTAAATAATGCTGGTAAAGCACTCTGAAGATCTGTATTAAGATCTGCAGTAAGAGAAATTATTATTGTAGCATTTGTACCATGCAAAGTTTGATACAAATCCACAAACTACACCATTGGTTACAATTCTTTAAGCACAATATCCAGCATAAAGACATTAAGTGTTAGAAACAGTTGACTACTATAGAACACAGTTCTGTGAAACCTTTATTCTTATAGCTATATTATATTCAAATGTCAGTATAAATCCAAACCTCTATTTTTATTTTAAGCTCGGCTGATTTATTGATGGCTGTGCTTAATTTTTAAAACATTTTCCCCTTTAGAAATTAGTCGTCTGTCAACCTTTCTAATGTACACAGTCTGGAGTCACAGTGTTCATCTTAAGCAGCTTAGCATTAATGTTTAATTCTGCAGACTTTACCCTAGCTGTGCAGAACAGTTTGATAGTTTATGTGCCTCTGCCATCAGCAGCTACCATGTATTTCTGTATTCCCAACAATGCTCATAGTGAGTTCCCATTCTTCTCCAACTGTTTTCCCTATTTCTTTCCCCTGTAATTTTTAATACCCTTATATTTTATCAATAAAAGGTAATTTTGGAAGCTAGCAATGGAAATGCTGCAGTACAAAAGGCTCTGTGGACTGCTCTTCAGAAGCTGGAGTCAATGAGGCGGTTGTGCAAGCTCCTGTAGGTATGGCTGCCATTTTCTTCTCTGGATCAACCTCTGGCTACCAAGAGTTTTGTGTCTTCAGTGTTACAAGCCGTTCCTTTCCCACAGAGCTATACAAATACAACGAATGTTCTGGTCTTAACAAGCAGAAGCAATATCCTACGCTTCCTCATCCTTCCTGTGCAACAGAAATTAATGCTGAGTGCTTTATGCACTGGCTTGTACTCCTCAGGGGATTTAATTTAGATGAAATATGCTTTGCTTTTCTTTGTTTTTTTCATATACACACATGTATTCCTCATAATTTCTTCATCTACTCCAGGTTTTGCAATGTCCTAAAGATCACACTCAAGAAAGGAATCCTTCATGCCCTGAGAGATTACAAAGTTTTCTTCTCTAAAGTATCTGGAGATCAAAAAGGTCTGATTCAACCAACTATATGCTTACCATTAAGATGTGCTTATCTTCTATTAAGTGCAATAGGAGAAGGCACTAGCTTAATGTTAATTATACACTGATGTGTTTTATGGATTGGTCCTGGATTACTCATTTGATTACAATTAGGCCTGTGATTGTATACTCACTGAGCTAAGGTTGCCCAGCAGTGAGTCCCTCTGCTTATGCAGCAGGAAGCACCAGCCTGCATCACCCAGGGTTTTCCCTTCCCTTGCTGTGCTGAAGGGATGAATTCTGCTCTTTCTACAGGTTCAGCTTCAAAACCTCAAGTACTATTACTTCTTTTCCCTGTGCCTTGCAACCATTCAGAAGAGGCAGAGCAAACATTAAAAGACAGACAAGGAGGCTGTCCCTACCACTGTAAAAGCAGGACACCCAAGGGAGAAACTTCAGCCTGAAGAAGCACTAACAGGCTTAAAGCTGAGTGTGACCATGTCAGTTTAACAGCTGACCTTGCTGAGTCAAAACCACTCATCAGCTGGAAACAATATTAATTAGAGTGGCACAAGAATGATGCATTTTAAAATCATTTTATAGAGGGTAATGATTACAAAGAAATGAACTATTTATGAAACTATGCGAAGTGCCTCCTCTGGACCAAAACATTCAGGAAAGCTGATATCCTCATCAGAATGATCCTGTGGTTAAGAGAACAGACTGGGAGTCATTCCTGAGGTCTGTGTCTTTTTTATGTCTTATCTTTGAGAGACAGATCATGAACCAGTTGTCCTCATTGATGAGCAGTATCAGCCCTAGTTGTCCCACACCAAATAATGATGCAGCCCATGCGGGCAGCCATCCATCACTGCAAAAGGACATTCTCATTGTAACCTTTAGATTGCATGAGATGCTCAGGGAAGGTACAATCTCCTCCTGCGTTTAGCACACAGCTTTCCCTGCAGCTGCTGTGTCAAAGCATCTGCAATATAGGTAAAGACAGCCTCAATGCAAGCCAAACATTATCTTTCTAGGAGATTTAAGTAAAGGTTATTGCAGGCAAAACATGAAATTCTCATGGCTTTCTTCTGAGTGTTTTCAGTATTTTCTATAGTTCACATCCCTACATGTATTTCAGGCTTAGAAAAGCAAATTCCAGACTGAAGTTACAGAAGAAAATTAATATCTAAATACTGATTCATATATAAAGGGGTGTTTTTTTCTCCACAAATGACAGTCATTCAAACTATCAGTCGTTTGGAGAGGAAGAATCAGCAGGCAATCTAATTCAAGGAATTAGATTGTAGAGCCTGATGTAGATCTACGAGTTAATTTAAATAATGAGTCACCTGGTAGGCAATCAAATCTAGGTCAGGACATTTAGCAGGCTGAAAATAATGAGTCTAACAGCAACAGAGCTCACAAAACAATTCACATAATAATGACAGCATAAGAATGACAGTCCTAACATAACCAGACAGCATGCTCAAACTGTAAATAGACAGAGCAAAGAGAATGAACTTGCGTGGGGAAGCAAAACATATTCTCCAATGAAACTATTATAGAAGAATTATGTTTGGTTAAAAGGCAGCACACTGACAATCACAGTGAGGACATTCAATATTTATGTGCTCTTATTGCATCTGCGATATCTGTGAAAGCATTCTTTTCCAGCTTTTTCTTGTTATGCATGTAAAGCAAATAGAGTCAAATGTGGTTGTTGGTTTCGGGGAAGCGGAGCAGACAGGCAAGAGTTTCCTGGTGTCTTTTGCTTGCATTGATTGATGATCTTGATTTTAAAAGCTGTTTCTTGGTTCAAGAAGATAAGAATATCAGGGAAGGAGAAAGTAAACGTTCAAAAGCAGCTCCCTCTGCAGTCCCCTTTGCCTCAGTCCGCAAAAGGATAGGCATTTAAAAACATCATTAATACAAAACAGGCAAAAGAGGAGGAACTTCAAGCCTGCTCCCTCTGCAACTCCTTTACAAAATGCATGTGTGTGCTTCAGGCCCAAGGGCCGCCCCTAAATCCAGACCTTTGAGAACATAGCAGCAGAGGAACTGTTTAAGGAAAAACACTAGATGTCAGCAGTCCTCCTCACGCCTCAATGTGTGATCTTGCTCAAAAACACAGCACTCATCTTAAGCTAATCCAGTTCTTTCAGGGCAGGAATTCACTTACCAATTTATGGTTTTTTTGTGTGTTTTTGTTTTTTCTCATTACTTTTTATTTTTAGTTTTTCATTTTCACATTGTCCTTCCTGCATCTGGCTACTGTAAGGTGTTTTCTTCTGGCTGTTTCTTTTAAATACACGTCTATGTTCTTCTTGTAAGTTTTTGTTTCAGTTTTGCTCATTTGGACAAGCAGAGGACAACACATGCAGCTGGTGCATGGGGAAGCTGGGGGTCAAAAACTGTTTTTACATAGAGCCCATTGGGTAAATTGCCTCTGGGTAAATCATAGAATCACCAAGGTTGGAAAAGACCTATAGGATCATCCAGTCCAACCGTCCTCTTATAACCAGTAGAGGGGACATCAGCTGTATCTTCCCACCTTTCTGCATAGAATCATAGAATGATTTGGGTTGGAAGGGTCCTTGGGGACCACCCATTTCCAACCCCGTGCTGTGGGCTGGTTGCCACCCACCAGCTTAGGCTACCCAGAGCCCACCCATGGCCTTCAGCGCCTTCAGGAATGGGGCATGCACACAGTCTGGGCAGCAGGGCCAATGCCTCATCATCCCGAGTGAAAAAATTCCTCCTAATATCTAATCAAAATCTCCCCTCTTTTAGTTTAAGACCATTCCCTATCATTGTCAGTGTGTGTAAAAGATTGCCCTCCTGCTTACAAGCTCCCTTCAAGCACTGGAAAGTTGCAATGAGGTCTCTACAGCACTTTCTCTTCTCCAAGCTGAACAACCCCAGCTCCCTCAGCCTTTCTTTGTAGGAGAGGTGCTCTGGCCCTCTGAGCAACTTTGTGGCTCTTCTCTAAACCCGCTCCAATAGCTGCACATCTTTTTTGTTTTCAGAGCCCACATACAGGGCTCCAGGTGGAGTCTTACGCAGGGAAAACAAAGCTGGACAAACCCTGTGCCCTCCTCTGCTGTTGCAGCCCAGCATACTGTTGGCTTTCTGGGCTGCAAGTGGCTTATGTCAAGTTTACATGGTCTGGTCCAGCATTTTAAAATGTGTTTTTGTATTAAGAGCAGCTCAGGCTTACAAAGGGCTGTGCTAAGTTATTAAGATAAAATGTAGAATAGCAGCAGATTTACCTATTGAGAGTCATTTTAAAGCCAATTAACCATATGATGCTCCAAGCAAAGAGCACTCTGTTGGCTTGTTACTAATGCTGATTTGTTGAGTTTATTCAGCTTAAACTAATAGGGAAACATGCAAGAGATGACCACCAAATAAATGCTCTTCCATTTTGGCCTATCATTATGACTTAGCATGGCATAATTCCAGGTAGCTAATACTAAATAGCTTTTCTATTTTTTAAACTCTGTGAGCTCATTTAGTTTATAATTGCAAATTCCATGTTAAGTTACATCCAGAGATTTAAGAAAGGATATTACTTTGTAGCTTAGCTATGTGGATCCAAAGTTGTTACTGAATTCTTTGCCCCTTCAAGAGAATCAGTGGGAGCTCTGTGATGCCACCCATTGTGCTTTTATTTCTTTTCAACATCAAAAGAGAATGTTCAGATTTTATTCTTACTTTTATCAGTGCGATCTGTATTTGCCTATAAGCAGTATCTGCTGTGGCAATAAAGACATATCTGATGGCTACCTGGAAGAACTTCATCGGGCTTCAATAATGCAAAATGGATGAAAGAGAGACTAAACTGGATCTTATGCAGTCATAAAAATGTCATCTTTTAATACAGTCTTAATCATTGGCTTGTAGTTATCTGTACAAATATATATATAAGTTTTCCTTCATTTTCACAAACACAAAAAAAGCAGTGAAAAGCATTTAGTATCAGAAGAGCAACAGCTCTTCACTCCTGCAGCAGCATGAGTTGAATCGCATCTGAATAACAGCACCTGTGAACCAGGGCAGCCTGGTGCAATGCTCTAGGCAATAGATGCTGAATTAAGAGATTCGAGCTATTCCTCCATTTCTGTTAATGGTTTTATTATTTTCAGTTTTTCTTCTTTAAATCAGTGATTTTTTTGATTTTTTTTTTTATTTTTTAAGATAATTCCTCTCTCTCTTCTTATACTGCAGATCTATTTTTGGACTTGTGAGCTGTACTACAATGTGAGTGGGACCAATAGAAAGAGGATGCAGACTTATATCCATCTTACTTCCCTCCTTGATAAGTAGGCTATTCACAGTACTGCAGACTCAGATATCTTTCTTGTTGTTGTTATTCTGCTCAGTTTTATGTTTATCACTTTCATGTGTTCTCAAAGTTAACATGAATTTCCTAATGAAGAAGAAAATTAGATTCGACTATGAGTGGGTCTGAGGTCCACTTGGATGAAGGGAGTGTTATAAATGAGAACTGATAACCAAAGTACCGACCAAGACAAAAATCACCAGCCTGTACAGGCGGGATGGGAATCACAACCTGCTCTCTATTCCCTGTGTATTTCACCAGCACTGGAGCCAGTCACACCTAGAATGTTTTTCAGAAGTTGAGAGCAGAACATTTAAGTTGTAGGTAGCAAAAACATTTGACTGACTTACTAAAAGGATAATCCTCGATACAGCAATTTCCCCCCTCTAGTTATGTGGATTTTACAGTTTATAGATGCCTGAAATAGTAATGCCATATGCAACCCTTTTTAGCCAGACATACTTAAAATGCTCGTTCAAAAGTAATAAGCACAATATTTTTATAATCGGGTTCCCCTTGGAATGAAATCACTGGAAAAACGTTCCTGCCAGTTTGTGCTGATTACCTGTGTGTCTCATTATTCCAAACTCTATCTGACAGCCGCACAGCCATAACTGCCTTTCAACAAGAACCACCACCGAGTCTTTTAAAAACGATTTTATTTCAATTTCTAGCGAGTTCTAACTTAAACAGCACACATAATTGCCTAATAAGCAGTTCATAAGAGGAACGTAATTTCAAAGTGAAATGTTGGACCCATCCAGCCTTTGACAGTAACAGAAATTAGAGATGCCTTTTAAGTTCTCCAGCGCAAGTTATTCTGCCACAGAAGAATCAGCAAACTGGAAACTTGTTAGAATGCTGATTAAACTTTCAAAGTATGCCCAGAATTTTTAAAAAATAAAATAAAATAAAATAAAAAAATAAAGAAAAAAAGAGGATTATCAGTATTAAGCAACAATTAGATTTAAAATGGAAAAATCTATTGCTGAAGTAGAAGCAGGCTCCAAAATAATAATAAAACCAAACAAATCAGCTAACATAAATTCAAAATGAACAAACAAAATCAAGTAGATTCAATATTTTGAAAGTGAAATCCTTCCTTAGTTTGTGAAATTATTTTCTTTGTAGATACTGTATCTCTGTCTATATATATCACATATATATAAGGTATAATTTTGACTAATCTTCTGCTTTACAAAGGTCACAGGGATTAATCCATGTATTTTTTCCTTTAGCACACATATATGTGCCTGACAAGCTCAAATGACAAAAAGCCACGTTACTTTGAGGACTGCAGGAGATGAAGGTCTGGACAGAGTCCTGTTAAGATCTTGAGGTTCTTTGGGACATTTTTGAAGGACTTATTGCAAGTTCAGTCAGCAGTGTCAGGTATCTCACCTCCAGTACTTTGTATTCCTACCTCCCAATTCTGTGCATGTGAAGCAGAGCTCTCCATTCCCCCATGAACCCAGGTCTGACCAGGGAAACCAGAGCCCTCCAACATGGAAATGGGACGTATCTGTAATATATCTTGGAGTTATTCATACCTCAACAGTGTATGGGTGCAGATATAAAAAACTCAGCAGGTTACAGATAGAGTAAGTCCCTCATTCACCTTCTGGAAATTCACCTTTGCTATTTCCTTCATTCCTCAAGTAATTAGATGTTAAAATATGAAGCCAGAAATAGAGATAATAGATACATGGTTAATCCACTGATTTTTATTTAATAATGGCAGAGATGCTTAGTACTCATTATGACAAGTTTGATTCCTATGTGTATCATTCTTGGATTAATGAAACTTTTTTGGCAAGTACCATAGGAATCAAAGGTAATTGGCAGATTGGATAAGCTACAAGATTGAGTATTTATTTAACATCAAAGACAGCTTTATTTATCTGTAGATACAAGCAAAGGAAGGCAGTAGGGTTGAAAAAATATTGACTCATGAAATTTAATACATTTTATAAGAATTCCTTCATTCCGATGAAACTGCAAATAAAAAGGAGATAAAACCCAATGTTTTTCATAGTCAAATGCACTCAGATATCTCTATTTTATCTAGAATTACTTTCTAGTCTATCTTTACAAATTGGATGACTAGGTTGTAAAAAATTCTATATTTTATATATTTTATACTATATTTCTATATTTTGTTTTTATCAAAACAAATGAGAGATTCCTGTCTTTATTTCAAGAGAAATAGTTGTGTTCTAAGGGTGTTGAGAGTTGTATGAAGGGAAATACAGGTGCATAATCAAAAATAGAAGGCTTAAGTGAGTAGAGGAATGAAGAAGAAAACTTCTGCTGTCAGTTCGAGATAGAATTACCTTTGATTTTACTCCCAAAAAAGAAGAAAATAATTTTGTCTTTGAGCAAGAGCCTTTAAAGAAGCATTAATATGAAAACGTGCACCCTAAAACCATAAATCAAATGTAAGAAAATTTCAGAAGTGATCAAATAATAATGTATTTTCTGCTATGTACCTGTCTATAGCTATGTCTGTGACAAGCTCCTTTAACTTCCTTTTCCTCATGATTTTGGGGAAGTATTGTATATTCAGTTCCTCAACAAAATTCTTATTAGATAAAGCATTAATCACCGGTTAATTGTAATTACTTACCCTGTGGAAAATTTGGGAATAGAATTAGACTGTGGCTGCAAGTCAAATAAAGTTTGCTTTTAGTATTGATTTAAACATTTTTGAGACAGATGTTCAATACAATTTGCTTAGCAATTATTTATTTATTTTTTCTTTTGTACTGCTTGGTCAATGTGCTGAATAATAACTGAACTCAGGTTTTACACCAATCTGCGTACCGCATATAGGATACCTCGTAATCATCAATGTTCTTAACAAGAGAATGGCACACAACATTGTGTTCTTCACTAATTTGGTCATAAAGTGACCCAAGTAATTCTCAGAGTTTGTCCCCTCCTGGTCCTCTGTCTGTAGCAGAGTCTTTTTATGAGCTGGGGCTCCCAAAGTTTTCTCTGCCTCTGCTAGACCATCTGGAATGTAGGAAGTTAGTTCATCAGCACTCAAACAGCTAGAGTTTGGGATCCATTAACTTTGTGCCTCACAATGCAGGGACATTGTGGGTCCTTCTATATGAAGAAGCACTTTTGTCATGAATAATAATTACAATAATAAATAAAAATGTGTTGTTTTTCTCAGAACTCTTTCCTATAAGCTAGAGTAGTAGTTCTGGTCTCACAGACATTTTTAGACACAAAGGCAAAGATTCAAAGTAAAAACTTGAAGAGAAGATGAATACAGAGCAGCAGATGCCAAGAGCTGCAATGTAACTATAAAGCACAATACCAGAAAAACATTGCATCAGCTCCTCTAAATTTGGTCATGATATAATTAATCCAGTCCAAATCCTTTTGTTAGAGAAATAACTAGGAAGATAACTTTAATGAGCTTTAAATTGCATGTTATACTTCATATTCTCCCTGTATTTAAATATTGGCAATAATTCCTGTTCCAAAATGTTTTCTTCTATTATAATTTCAATAACCGAAGTGCATATAAGCCAAGATATGCCTTCATGGAAGAAAAGAAACTTCGAATAGTATATCATTAACCTTAGGCCATATGTTAATCTTCATTTCTAAAGGCTTCCCTTTCTGTACAGTTTATTCATTACACACTGCCCACTTACAAAAAAAACAAATCCAGCACACATTCTTTATCAGAGTTCCTTTGTAGGCTAATGGCTGACAGTGTTTCCCGTTGTGCTCTAGAGGACAAACCAAGGAGGCAGATTCAACCAAAAATAAATGGTCGATGCCCAGGTTTGCAGTCTATTTCTTTAAATGTAGTGGAAATGTCCTTAAGAGCTGCAAGGACACATGGTAAAGTGTCCCAAGAGGAGACTAATTCATGCTCTGACCTTTTATACCAGTTTGGTTATAACTTGGATTCAATTACCCAATTAAAAAAAATAGAGTAAGAGGAAGAAAGCAAGTGTAATCCATAGCACTATTGTCTCAGTGCCTCTGATTCTTGAATTGAGTTATGCCTTACTTACAGGCCACAATTGGCCCTTAGAAACTAATAATCCAAGGACAATATGATTTTTTTTTTTTTTGGTGAAAAACATCTCATCTAAATCAAACTTCTAAAATCAGCAGCTCTTTTTATGATAGTGTCACTTTTGTCCATTATATAATATCCGAATTTTATGCTCACCCCATAATTCTGTCTCCATAAATGTAAATACAAATGTGTTCTCATTTGAAGGAAGGAGGAGATTTGTTACATCAAAGAGTAAACAGTGAGCTTCTATCTCAGCAAATGAGGTCATTTTGTTATTACTCCACTCTACTTTTTTCTTTCTTTCCCTGGATACTGAAGTCTAAAGCCAAATTATCTGCACTTCATAATTTAAAGAGGCATCTTCTCTGTATATCATAATGCTTTTAATAACCACAGGGGTTTTAACTTTGTACTTTGTAGGTAAATTTAGAACTTTCTTTTAAGTAAAAGAATATTTTATACTTTTGTTAGTATTTCAGTGTATTATTTATGTGAATTGCGCATTCCTTTTCTTGGCTTTGTAAATACTGCATGAATGAAACAAAATTTAACGCGCCTCTCAAAAGCAAAGGAATATTTTCCAAAACTTCAGCTATATACAAAAAATATTCTCAAGAATATCTACACATTTTAAGCTATTTGGATATTTTGTTGTTATTTCAGTCTCTGGGTATGTGGAGGACATTCATGAGTATGTCTTTAAATTGTAGATGTTCGCTAATTTTCTGAATTCACATCCCTATATTGGACTTTTTTTTTCTTGGTGTCACTGATGTCAACTTGAGTCTTGCAGATGAGAGAATGGTACCGCTTTTAAATCTGTAGCTTTGCGTGACGATGGTGAAGATGAAGTTTCCTTAGTGCCATCAATCATTGATACAATACAAAAACAAAGAACTTACAGGGTGTTTTTATCTAACCAGTTTTTACTGTAACAGAAACACAAAATTATCTCGATTATATCAAAGAGAGATGCTAATCTAAATGCAACGAGGTCTGTTACTTGAGTAACAACTACTCGTGTGACTACAAAAGCTTGAAGGCTCAGCTGTAATATTTGTTACAATTGTGTAATTGCTTTCATGAATAGGAAATCATCGATCAGTTTTGCTTTTACAGGAATTGATTGCTCTTTTATCTTTTTCTTTTTTTTTAACAGAATTCCATCATTAGTCTTTTTAAAGAATGGCTGAAGACTGAATAGAATTACGATATTCTCCTGTCAAGAAGAGAAAGATTAGATTGCGCTTAATATTTCATGTGAAGAAAATTGTGGCTATTTTGGTCATAAATATAGCATATAAGAAAAAAATTACTGAATTTGGGGTTGCCAGTGCAATGCTATTATGCTGGAGCAATATAATATCCACACTGATATGATAGGTGCTTTCAAGAAAGTAAAGATATGTAACATGATACAGTAAACCCTGTAGAAACGTTCCCTCTTAATATATATCCTGCATAACAATTTCAGTTTAATAAATGGTGGGTGGATTTCTTATTATTGATTCTGCCATTTCAGTCAGTTGGAGGTCAGCATACATTTACACAGGACTACCTACAAATCCCAGTAGTTATAAGTACACCGCTTCAGCCCTTTTTTATCATATAGTTGGAACAACAGTAAACACAGAATAATAATCCTTAGTTCTTAGCAATTTCTTTTATTGTCCTTTTATTATATACAATCTTTTGGTGTGAAAGCCCTTAAGAGAAACAAAATCAATAGGACACTATGAAACTGTAATAGGAAACTGTCTACACAAATCACTCTAAGAACCATCAGCTATAATAGAAAGTGATAATATCTCCATAGGGCTTTTCTTTCTAGGTTAATGAATTATTAAAAAAAATAAAAATAAAAATAAGTAAAATGCTTGTTTCCTTTTTTTTTTTTTTTTTTTTTTTTTTTTTTTCCCTCACTTTTCCTAGTAAATTGTCTATAAGGGCCGAGGAGAAAGCCTCTATACATGTTCTCAATGTGGAAATGTAGATGCCAGGCTCCCACCTGTGCATGACAGGGAGGATCAGCACTCAAAGGGGGGAGTTCCTGAAGGACTCACAGAAGAAAGCACTCCCAGAGAGTCCATAGAGCTGCAGGAGGGACACGTATTTATTTATTTATTAAGGAGAAACTCGAATGCCTTCTCCAATGATATGAAATCACTGGGTGGTCAATTTCTAATGTAATTTCTGAGATGCAATGCAGCATCAAGCCCCTTAGGAGAATAAGCAAGATGATACATCTCCTTTAAAGAACCACCACTGTTTTTCTACTTATCCTTTGGAAAGAAACCCCAGAGCAAAATGGTTTACTTTTCTGTGCAACATTTTTTGAGTGCGTGTTTTTGATATTAGATTGCATAATTCTATCACAGTTTGATATCTTTAGCTGTGAAAGCTCCCCTTCCATAAGAGCGTATCCCAATGAATAGATTACTTACACAGTGTACAACAGTAACAGAAGTAGGAGCACCACAGAGTGTTATTTTTAATTTCCATGGTTAGTGAAACTCTTATAACATTTCAGGTAGTTTGAACACAGACAATAGTATAGCTTTCAGTAAAACTTACCTTCAGTCAGTAAGAACCTAGACTTCGATTTGTTTATTTAATCCCGATTTAGCTAGATAATAAAGGCAGTGCTGAATTTTAAGTATTTAAATGTTTCTACTAAATCTGATGAGCTTAACATTATGTATACAAATCCATTTCTAGATCAGGGTATATATGTTAATTATATTAAACACAGAAGTAACATCTCCAATAGGCTTCCTTTGCACAACTAATAAATTCACAATGGAAAGACTCAGAATGCATCCTTTAAAATTATATTCAAAGATAAAACTTCAATGATATGCTGGGTTAGAGGCTGGAATATTTCCTGTCAACTTTAACACCTCTGAAACCTGTAACCGTAGTCTCTTCTTCATATGGTTTAACTTCGGATATCTCATAGAGGTATTTTAAATGCCAATATGCAGACGCCTGTCTTTCCTATGTAGCCTACTCAGGCTCCTAGCTTTGCAGAGCTAAAATATCTGAGCTAAATTCCCAGAAAATCTGAAATATGTGGTGAACATATTCTCAGTCAACAACAAAAGATGTCATAAAACCTCCTCCTCTTCCAAATTGGTACAAATTTATGTAACTAAGCTAAGATTCATTTGCACTGCACTTCGGTTCTTTATTAGTTCTCAAATCATTTGTTTAGCTATCAGTGAAACAGGGTTTGTCGTTTTGTGTCACACTTTCCATGGTAAAAGTGGCATTAATTGGAAAGAGATTATTCTTTTTTTTCTGAATCTCTGAAATGGTCCAGACCAAGTGCCGAACTGATTCATCGCAATGGTAATATTGAGAACATTAATGTTCTATTTCCTTTCAATATTTCAGCCCTGGAAACACCAACTTCAGCCCATATATTCATCAGAGTGTTTTAGTGTACCTTTTACATTTTCATTATTCTCTGCTCCATTAATAGAACTATTTGCATGAAAGAAAGAACAAATTGTCTTCTAACTGGTCTATTACAAGGTACATTAATGAATATAGGGGAATTTTATTAGTACTTTTATCGTGTACCCATTTGCTTGAGATTGTCATTGGTGTTATTGCTGTAATGGGTTGCTTCACAGATGTCTGAAAGCACTGTTAGGTACAACAAACAATGCATTGCAGCACAACATTTACACCTGTACTCTTCTCTTCCCTTGTAAAATAAGCATTTTTAGAGGAACATTTACCACCAGTCATTTGATAGCAACTGATATTTGGGCATTTTAACTGTATTTGGTAAATCAGGTGCCTCACTTTCTGCAAGTCACTGCAAAGTGACAATTGTTCTTTAAAGAAAAAAAGCAGTAAAATAAGATTTGAAGAGCACAGTATTAAATTAATATTTTATCACATAAAACAAGTCATGTACTGTTTAAAAAAAGAAAAAGATAAAGGAAAAAAAGTACTGCGTTAAAGTTAAGACAAGATTGAGCATTACAAATGGGTATATTCACTGTAATATTAGATCTTCAATAGGAAGAAGCTTCCAGAGAGACCTTTGGGAATTTGTCTTTAGAAAACAAGGGGAAAGTAAATCTTATATTAAAGGGGAAAATGATCTGAATCATACATAAGACTTCTCATTTTTTTAAGGCTAGCAATTATTGTTATACATCAAAAAGAAAAAGGCGAATTAAAATGTGATGCTAATTGTTCTCTCCCTTTTTCCACAACTCAGCAAATGCCAAAGTCCACCAAGGGTTCGGCTGGATGTAAATGTCTTGTACAGGATACCAAACTGGCCAGTTCTACAGCAATTTCCCACATTCTCCCAAAGCACCATCATGGGTTCTTTTTCTCAAGAAGGTTGCAACTCATTTGTAGTCCAAAATAACAGGAACAGAAATCAAAATCTTAATGAAGATGGAAAACATTAAATATATGTAACAATGCATGACTCACATATATGAACTTTCTATCCGGTTATAGGAAAGTGCTATTGTATCATTATCATTCAGTTCCAGTTTTTCATTGTCAAAACACTGTTTGCTTTAAATATAAACTATTATCCAAAAGTAAATACTTTCTCCTCTTCTTCCTTTCTGAAAGAAATAAGATTCCTCTATCCAAAAGTGAGCTAAAAAGCCTTCTGCATGATTATGACACTCTTTATCTGATTTAAAATGAAGGACTGCAAGTGGGGCAGGAAGATTTAGAATTGCCTTGCCTATTTGGACCTATCAGTGACAATGATGGGACTATGATAAATATTTACAAATGTGCATGCTACAGATAGCTTTGACATGACCTAATTTCACTTCATATTCATAATCAGTTCATTCATAATCATTTATCAACTTGATTTTTTTTTTTTTTTTTTTTAGGAAGTACTGTTCATCAGAAAGGTTTGAAGAAAACTTAATCTAGCAAAAGGGTTTAAACATTTCAGAAGTACAATAAGGTTGAAGTCGTCACTGATGTTTATATTCATGAAAATCATTATTGTCTGAGCATTTCACGCTGTTTTCTTTCCAAGCTGATAACATAGTCTGACGTACCATGATGCATTTTTTATTAAATGTTTGATTATTCAGTTTGATTTCCTGAAGGCTTTACTGTCTAATTTACCAAAGGAGAGGATCAGATTAAACTTTGTGCAGAAAAATGAGAATCGTACCTTCCATGAAGACCTGTTGGGGGTGGCACGATTTTACATAGCCAATCTCTGGGATACCATAGAAGTCATCTCACTTCATAATAAGCACCAGTGCATCAGAGTGTATTCATTTACTAAGAATACTTAAAAGGGAATATAAACTTCATGCTAAATCTAAAAAGGAGGGAAGGAAATATATTGCCACCTGGTTTAACTCCTATTTTGAGGTTGATTTGGCAACAACGAAAGGTTAAAATGTCTTACAGCTATAATTATACAGTTTCTCATTTTGATGGTCAGCACTATTCTACTGACTCTTTCCAATCTACACAGGCAACTATTAGATAGTACGGCTCCACATTATGTGAAATTGAAGCCAACAAACCCTTTTCTAATGTTAAAGTAAAACAAACAAACGAGCAAACAAAGGATAAAATAAAACTTCCCACCTTTTCACGGTTTACAGAAGATATTCCAGTTTTACTGTTAATATCTAGTCATTTGCCCTCTGTGGTAAGTTGAATACGATTTACATGTTGCTTAACATCATATTAATATTTATATATATTTAAAAAATTAGGATGTACTACATAACTGCCATTGAAGAATTCTTCCAGAAGTAAAGAGTAAAGATGTATGTGAACAAATACCAGCATAAAACCTCTGTGATCTTCAACTAAACCCTGAATAGTGTTTGGAAATGAGGATATTCACAGAATATTGTATTGTTCACAACCTGGAAAAAAATCAAGTTTAACAAATGCCTTCTTCGGGGATAGTAGCAGAAATACTGGAGGCAATGCAGCTAAATGTGGTGACGTTTCTTCCTTATTCTTTATTTTGTTATTGTTTATATTTCTGTTTTTGTTAGAGATATTTAAAGTACCAAAATGAAATATATATTTCAGGATGCATGCATGCAAGAAAAAAAAAAAATCCTGTGAAAAATAAATATATATATGAATTTAAAACACTACTTAAGGCATATACTATTCATTCAACCTGGGGAGTCTCAGGTGTTTTGGGGAAACTAAATAAAGTTTTATTATTAATACATATTTTACAGATACAGATTCACACAGCCATAAGAAGAGGAGATTTAGGATGGATGTAACACAGAAACTCTTCACTGAGAGGGTGGAAAGGCCCTGGTTCTGCTGTTATGTGCCCCATCCCTGAAGGTGCTCTAGGCCAGGTTGGATGGGCCCTGGGCAACATGAGCTGGTGGGGGGGGCAACCAGTCCATGGCAGGGGGCTGGGACTGGATGATCTTTGAGGTTTCTTCCAACCTAAGCCATTTTATGATTCTACCTAGTAGGAAAACTAGAACTGAGGTAACTTATGTGGAAAATAGCCAGAAATTGAGGTAAATTACGTAAACATAGATTTATCTCTGTATTTCATCCAGAGTTATATAATACTAATGAAATTATTTATTTTAAAACAGAAAGCACAGCAATAACGAACAGCAAAAATAGAAAGACTCAACCCATTTTTTTTCCCCATTATTAAGCTCCTGACATTCATAAATCACTAGGAAGGCTGACCAGATATTCTGAAACATGTCCAATTCATCATTGCACTGGTAGGTTACACTTTCTAGGCTTGCTTGTTCGTTCTGATCATTATACTAATTTGAAATGGCAAGATAAATGCTGGTATTGATTTCATTAAGACAGTATTTTCTTCCATTAGAAGCACGGTTTAATTTTTTTTTTCCCCTCAGGTTTAGGCACCAGCTCAGGAAAGCATCTAGGCATAAAGTTTAATATGTACTTTAAGCTTAAGCATCTACTGAAAGCATGAAAGCATTTAAATAATGCACTTAACTGCATTTTGCATAGAAATCTCAATATCAGCATTTTTTATAGCAAGTATTGATTGCAGCTGGCCTGGCTGCCACCTACAGCTCCTGGCTTCTGGAGCAGCCCAGTCCCTGATCCCAGTCACAATTCTCCCTCATCAAGGCCACCTTTCCCTCTGCCTGGAGAAGACCCACAGAACTGATCAAACAATATTCTTCACCGAGCTTCTGTCCCTGTCTATACATTATGGGCTAAGTCCAACAGACAGTAGTAAGCCCCTCCCCCAGGTTTAGCGGATGGCATATAAGCTATACATTAGAAATAAATGATGCTCCAAATGTTCCTTGCCCTAATTATACATCTGTTTAAAGAGCATATGGCATTTATAGAGATACAGCTTGTCAAAATTTAGAAATGATGCCTCTTGACAGGCCAGTATACTCAGAAGCCAACCTACAATGTAAACTCAGATAAACGGTGCCATAAATAGCAGGGGGGTGGTGGATACTTTGCTATTTAACAAGGAGAAAATCTCATTAAGTAATTTTCTTTTTTATATATTTTTTTCAATAATTGTTCTTGATAAAATCCCCCAGAGAATTTTCTCATATGAATTGATGAGGGAAAGAATCGTTCCAACACTTCAACACTGAATCGGTGATAATCTTCATTTTGATGCTCTGCTTTCCCAGACTGAACTTCAGTCAACAACAAGCACATCATCACATATCTTTGTTTCAAAGCCTCTTTGCAACCTTTTTCCATAGTTGACTATCGCTCCCGTCATTAGAATATTTAGGATGTCCAGAATGCTATCAAGTAGTGTTTCTAGAACACCTATTGCCTTCCATTAATAATGAGCAGCTTGAAGCGGGTCTGACTAATTCTTCAAAGAAGAAACTACAGGATAAAGTGCCATATCAGGGATGGGTTAAATTATTCATTTGTAACTGAGCAGCACCCAGGAACATAAGCCAAGAACTTAATTTCCACTGTGCTAGGCTGACACAAAATTAAAGGGTAATTTTCCTGTCGGCAGCTTTTAAGATGGCTGGAATAAATGATTTGAATGTTTTAAAATACCAATAAAGCTTAAGTATCTTATTGCTAAACAACTATTTGTTAGTTATACTGCTTTCCTAGAAAACTTCTTAAACAAAAGATTAATTTTAATATATTTGACTTGGTTGGACTTAAGCTTGTATTGAATTATTTGCATCAGGTCCTGCTAAATAGCTCTACAAATTTTGTTAACTGTTTAATCTTTCTGCATAAGGAGTGTGATCATGGAAAACACACCAACAGATGAGAGTCAACACTGCAATGAAACAAATACTTTTGCTGTCCAGGTATCGTTTGCTCTCTAAACGGTGATCCATCTAAAAGACTCCGTATTTGAAAGGCTGTCACTTACCAAGTAAAGAAAGAAGCCAGATATGTTAATCTCCAAGGATTACAACCAGCACAAATGGAAACAAAGTTTCTAGCTCTTTTCTAAATTAAACAATTAACTCTAATATTCACATCCTCTGAGACATTTCACTTGAGCCAGCATGTCTAATTTATAATCAATGATTAACAGAAGATGCAACTAATTTGTCTTTGTTATTTGATTTTACCACAGTCAAATTTACTCTGTGAAATGGATTGAAACAATGTTCTGAAAACTGGTGAGCATTGAATTAAAAATCTGGTGTGGAGCTTCTTTGTAAGCCAGAACTAGATAGATGTGATACAGGGCAGTATCTCTTGCATTAAATAGTTTTAACAAATTAATTTTGACCTATGAGCTTAATAAATTCCATTAAATAGACCCAACATCTCTGTTAAGTTGAACAGAGAGTGAATATTTAATATTTTTTTTAATTGTCTGATAAATTTGGTATTGAGAAAGTAACAGCCCTGAAAGTCTTAAAATATATTTTCAGCCTCGTGTGTCATTAAGCATTACTCTACTGATTTTATTGCATTCAAGAGGTTACAAAGTCAAGCCCAGACACCCTTGATTGAATAAAAATTGCACATTAGTTCAAGAAAAATAGTTTTTCAGAGGTTAAAGTACCAGTCTAGGGAAGCCAAGATACATTTGCTGGAATATTTAAAACGGTGATTAGGTGGTAGAAGAAATAACAAAGATGGGCAACCTTAATAACAAGAAGAAACATTGTATTGCCATCATTCTTATAGTAAATAAATGTGAAAGTTCCTCACACGTCATGTACTAAAATTTCACTTTCAGTCATCTTTAGTGCTAAATGTGAAGATGTAAATATTAAAGAAGAGATAACGGTGACAGAAGTGCGCTGATAGCTATAGGCTGGCAGCACTTGCCCTGCCAATTTGCACTGACGCAAAGTCTCTGCATGCACTCAGCAGTCTTCTTTAGGTTCTTTTTTTAGATTTAAAAACCTTCTTATACAAACTTACTCTGATGTACTTCAGAGTCACGATTTCACAGAAACATCTCATAGCTGGAACACCACAGATAAGCATAAAGACCATGCTGCAGTTGAATTTGTCCTGCATCCCCAGATGCTGGCATCCACCCATCCCCAAAAGGTCTGCTGAATTGGTTCAGTGAATAACTGTATTGTCACAAAGCAGGAAGATGTGGGGAATGAAGAAATAGCAGGGATGTAGAAATGTGATTAAACATCTTAATAGTAGTATCTTTTTATTGAAAAGTATACCAAGTATAAAGTTATTGAACAGTCATACTGCTCAGAAACTAAATTGAAGTTACTTATAATTGGGAATCTGATATTTTTTAAGCAGCTTTCTCACTGTTCAGGAGGACACAAACCATAACCTGCCATTTTACTGCAGATTTTTTTTTAAAATGGCTTGAACGGAAATAATCTGCGGTTTTGGGGCATGCAGTGTAACAGGCCTCTTCACAAAATCAGTTTGGTGTTTTTTTTTCCCCCTAATAATCCAATAATCCAAACAGAACACAAGTCCTAATAACTCCAGCTGAGTCATCTTATCTTTTCGAGTAATTGTTTTACTGAGAAAAAAAAATATATTTGTGAAAGCACTGTCTCCAGAGGACGGTTCTGCTCTGGGCACAGAAGGACAGATACTAATCAGATGCAGTAAAATATAAAGAACAGAAACCAGCTATGGTCAGTATGCTGAGAAGCCGTTCCTGTTAAAATCAATACTGTGATTAATGCTGAAGAAGAGGAGATCAGAATCCATCATGCAATATTTTTTCCTGTCTGTACTGCTATTTTTATTGCTTTAACTTTGCTATGCTGATCTGCTTTGTTTCAGAATAATTGCTGGAAACCATCTCCAAACCTTTCATGGGAAACAAAGAGGGGCTGAGATTCATGCTTAGCTGAGAAGAAAGGATGAGAAAGAAAAATGAACTTTGTATCGTAAAATAAATCATACAACCCGGCAGACAACTCCTGCTGAAACTGAGGCAAAATCTCTCAAGGATTTCTGAGAGAAAGTCACAGTCCCAGTTGCAGACACCATTGCACTGGTGGGGCTGGAGCCCCAAGAATAGCTGAAGGACTGGTGGCCTCCAGGAAGAATCATGCTCTGGGTTTCTACCCTATAGAAAGCAAACACTGAAAAGTAACAAGGACAGGATCAGGTTCGTACCGTTACAAAGTACCTATTCAGAATAATACAGTCTTATTACTTAACATTGATAACAAACAGTGACCTTGATACACAATAGATCTGGTAGCTTCCTGATAGTTTAATAGATAAGTTGCAACGTGTATGAGTCTGTTTTACAAAAAGAAATAAAATTCTGCTTGTGTAGATTATTAAAACAACCAGCCATCAATCTGCAAAGTTTGGCTGGTGACATACCAACACTTATTGTGTAGAAACTGACACATCTTGAAAGAACAAAAATAACTTCTGTCCATGAAGTTATAACCAAGGAGTTGGTCACTGATTTCAACATTCCAAACTTCCTCCTGCTTCAAGTGAATTAGCATGCCCGGGTACACCTGGCCAGAACTACTCTGGAAAGCAGACCAGTGAATACCAGTAACCTCAGTAAGAAGGAACTAGCATGGAAACATCTCCATTTCGCATCACTAACTTCAGAAATTCTGCCTCATACAGAGAAAGTCATTATCTCAGCAGACTGAAAAAGAGTAAAGTTTAACTAGGAGCAGCATTCGACATCTACTAAAATATATTGTGACAAAAACATCTGCTCAAAAAACTGAAGTCCATAGGATCAGAATGGCATAAGATGAATGAAATAAGTGAGATGATGCAACATATATCTTTTTAAAAGTTATTCCCTAACTTTCTGATTGGTTGGACTCTCTGGAAACATCTATTACTGAAAAAATAGAAGCAGACCCCAGAGACATAGTAGCATCATGGTCACAACATCCCTCATCGATAACAATGGCCCAAAACATCATTGACTTTTAGATAACAAAAGTAACTTGCATGTGCTATATAGCTGACAAGAAATGAACTTTTTTTCAGAACCTTCCTGATCCCTTGATCTCATAATACTAATACATAAGTGCTGCTGATGGGTTGTAGGTGAATACGTCAAAATGTTGCTATGTTCATTATTTAACCATTGTTAATTATCACAACAAATGATTTCAGAATAATTAGAAAGTCATATCATACAGAAGAGGTACATATATTTTCTACACCGAGCAGATTTTATTAGACAGCTAAACTGGGCTTTGCTTTTCATCGTGCGCAAGTTTTCACATCAAAGATTTCAGTTTGACACTTGCTTTTTTCCCCCACTCCATTTTATAACATTATTGATGTATAATTTAACGATAGAAGATTTTGAATGTGTTTGTTGATAAATAGACGAGAAGCTTTGTTCTCTATAGGATCATTGCTTTTTATCTTTTCTTCATCGAATTGTCAAGACTGCATACTTAATCACAGCTAGATGCTGGGCCTCACCTTGAATGCCATGAAGTCAATGAAAGCTTTGCAACTGATTTTTATTGGAGTGGGACTGAGCACACTATTGGTAATGTGCAACTTATAAATGCCATTTACACACATATCAATTTTATTAACTCCCTTAGTATGGAATTTTCGGAATGTAATGGTTTGGCAGGCATTATTTTAGATTTATAGTGCTCCAGGATGACACTATTAAGCCACATTCACACCTTTGAAAATTGCTATAGCAACAGACTAGGACCAGTTCTTCCTCCACACTGGTGGGTGAGAATCATCTCAGCAACTGAAGCCTCTCCTGCTGTGTTTTTGGGGATGTCACTTAAAAAAAAGGTGTTTGTGTCAGATATATACACAAACACAAGCGCACATAAACAGATCTATCTGTTTATCTGTATGAGCAGATGGCTGCAAACTCAAAGGAAAACCAGAAACAATATGGGAAAGTATGGGATATGTGGGACAGATATCTAACTGAACTGAACTAATTCTCCTCTTTAGGTAGCTGCATTCTCAATCTTTTGTCTTCTACAAACCCAGACACCTAGGACAAAAAGTGGAAAGACTGTTCAATGAAATGTTTAGAATCACAGCAATTCCTACAAAAACAGAGTTGACTGATGAGTCTGGCTCCTAGTGCTGTCCCTTAAACTTCCTACACAGAGCTGACTTTGCCAGAGCCTCCTTCCTCCCAGTGCAGGGGAACTATTCCCTTACTTCATCCTCATGACACTACTGAAGGCAAAAATAGTTGAATCATCATAGTCTTGAGCACCCTTCAAGTTGCTAACCACTGAACAGAGCGTGCAGAAGATCTGAATAAACAAGAAAATAAGAACATGATTGACACAGAAGATGCTATTGGAGAGAAATCTCTCCCACCTTTATGGAAGAGGGAATAATTCCAGATAGAGGCAGAGCTGTGCTGCTGAACTGATTTCTGTAGGGAAGTGCATGGGAATTCTCCCTTCATCTGAGAGAACAGCAAACCAAACCAACCAGAAGGACTGATAATCTCTTGCTGCTCTTTTCTATGCTTTAAGGTTAGCCTTTCTCCTGGCTGTTAATCTAGTTTCTTAGAAATTAAAAATGAGAGACCCCTGTTTCTTTGTAAAGATACTTTTAGCTATATCTTTACATTTCTACTTATCCACGGAATAAAATGTGGTTCTAACTGCAGAGCTCTGTGAGGTTATTATACTTTTAAATCATACTTCATAATTAGTGCATGGGTCCATCTCCTCTATTGTAGTAATGCATGCCTGAGCCTGACTCAAAGATGACACTCCTGACTGATGCTGAATCATGCTGGGAATGGTATTTGATAATTTGTAATGCAGCAGATGAGACACATGTAGTCCTTTCACAAAACCATGAAAAAAGACTAATTTTTTTTATTTTAAAAAATATAAAATAATTAAACTCATTATATATTTGTGAATTTGAAATGTTCTCTATAGTTACCTAATTCTTAATTAATGCCTTCTAAGGCATTCCTGAACAATTGCCTTTTGATAAGATTATTGAGATATAGGTAGTTAACAGAAAAGCTTTTGAAATAAAGAGATTTAAAAGCCAGAGGAGTAATCTTCTTAGTGTCTGGAGATGGAGTGTAGCCATCACAAAATCTCTTCAATTTTTCTTCTTTGTGAGATGATTAAAAAGAACAAAAACGAGGATCAAATTAATGTAGTACGGAACGCTGGCAGAAAGCAGAATAAGGAGGCTTTGGTGTTTCACTGGTCCAACTTTGGTGGGCAGAAAAGCAGTAGGAGTTTCCCTCTCCTACAGCAGCTGGTAGGTGGTAAACATCTGATTGCTTCAAACAGATGCTTGAACTCAGCATCCTGCTTCTCTCTGCTTTCTAACCACTGTGTAACAGATTATTTCTCCTTCTGCCATAATTCAGACAACACTCAGAAGAGACTTGTCAGCAGAAGATTCTTGTCGTCCTCCAGGACATACTGAGACAAGAGCTGACAAGGACATAAATGATATCATCTTAAATCAACTGTGCTGAATCCAGCCCAGACCTCTCCTGATTCATTGTACTTAGAGGTTTTTACTGAAATGTTGAACCATCATCAAGTCCACAGCCACCAGCTATATCACCTCTCTGGCTCCAGGCTATTCTCTGGGTAGTCACTGTGTGAGCGTAGGATGGAAACCAGAAGGCATTTCTTGAAGGGGACTTGAGTGGAAGAGGGAAAATGTCAAAAATGATTTTACAACTAGCAATGGAAGAGAAATGGTACTGCTTGTGCAAAACAACTACTGCATGATACCTGAGAGCAGCTGTTTCAGCTCTACTTCTCCATGTTTGCTTGTACATCATTTCTTTTCTGTGGACTCCTCTGCTGATGTGTAGCTATACTTTCCATGAATGCATTTTATAAAGGTAGTTTAGATATATTTTTTTCCCTTAATCTGAGCTATTCCTCATAAAGAAAGCAGTCTCTGCACACCTTGTATCTACTGACATCTTCCTGAAAAATACATTGCATATAAAAAAATATGGCATAATTACTTTTTATTGTTGACAGGTAGTCACTAGTAATTCCAGAGATTTATAAGACCTCCTATTTGAAGAAAGAGGAAAATAGATGGAAAAGTGAAATCTGAAGACCCAGTAGTTAATGGAAATGACTATAGAGGAATGCTCAAAAGAACTGAGAATCACAAGCTAAAATAGGAGGACACTGATATTTCTGAAGCATAAGAAATTCAGTTTATCTTTTTTTTTTTGCCATTTGGGGGCAATACTCTCCATGCCAGTGCTAAACAATAAATACGATCTCCAGAAGCCTTCTGCCAGTTCAGTTCTGCCTACCTACCTTCAACTTCGAGTTCCTACGGATTAAAGCATGAAGTATCAGGCAACACATAAACTGAATATTATAATCTGAGAAAATCCTGTATTTTTTCCTCATTTACCATTTTCTCAGTTAATTTGCTCAGATACACTTTCCCAAATTTCCTCACTATTTTAGCTGCTCTCTTAAATCTGTTTCCTGCAGTCTGATCTCTGACAAAGCTCTTTCCCCAACAAAGACATTACAAGGATTACTAAACTGTACATCACTATTGAAAAGAAACAAAGGTACTTCACACATAAAACTTGCAGCGTGCCAAATATGATTTACCCTTTAAAAACCTATAAAATATCAATCTTCAGATAAACACAGAAAATATTCTGCAAAAAGAGCAATCATTCGCTTAGAGAAAAGGTAAATCACAATGCAGGTTCCAAACATCAGATATTTTCATTTGAGTCTTCCCATTTTACATTGCTGATGCTATTAATCTTCCACCTAAACTTAAGACCCCAGTCTTTAACGTGCAGAACAGCTTGAAAAATAAGTGTCATTAAATGCTGTCTATACAGTTCTCTACATAAAAACAATCCAATACAAATTCAACTTTCTTTATATTTTCTGTTTTTCTTATGATGTACATGAGCTGTTTTTCTCCCTTAACAAGCAGATTCCTTTAAAAAGAAGGAAAAAAAAAAAAATAAAAAGCTCAATGCATGTTATGCTATTTCACCATAAAGTAAGAACTAGTTTCCTGATTTCTTTTAATCTATCTGTAAACTCCGAAGTCTGCCGTTAAGTAACTACATATTAGCTGTGGGTGTTGTAACCTGTCAGTCATGGAAGAATGTTTAAATTAATAGGTTTCCTTGACAATGATTTTCTCCTGGATATCAAGTTATTTCCTTCTCTAAAAAGGTACGATAATTTCAGACACATACATAAAGAAGCCACAAGAAGATCATGGAATTTGTGGATTTTTCCCTATTTATAATTGTGACATTCTTAAATACCATGTAAAGTTATCTTCCTATGAGTAATTTTCACATTTGGTGAGTAAATTTCAGGGCTTACACAGTTACAGATTTTCTAGTACAGACATAAAAACTGAAGTCATACTTAATCGATTGTCTTGAATGTATGGGTTATAATCCTTTATTAAGAGCAAAGAAAATCCCCTCCTGGGTCCATCTTCTCTATCTGGAAGAGACATTACTTGTCCTGATCCACCGTCTTCTCCAGCATTCATATTTATTGGATTAGGGAAATCCAAGCGGAGAACTCTCCGCTTGGTTCCTTCCTCCAGCATATTTCTATGTATTTGTTAACCATAGGTTTGTCTAATTCCCTTATGAGCATGCTGGGGTTGTCTCCACAGCCTACTGAGACAATCAGTTCCACAAGTTCACTATTGGTGGAAGAAAAGCACTTTCCCCTGTGTTTTGAAGAGATTTTCTACTAGTTCCAATGAGCTTTAGAACCAGGGGATTTTGATATTAAAATATCTCTTTGGTCCGGGCTTTGGATAGACCTCAGAGAGCACAGGACGACTCATTTCTCTCTTTTCTCATGGTTTTCTAGCACACGGCAGTGCCTACAAATTTCACTGTCCTGTGTTAGTGAGCCTACAGACTCTACCACTCTTTTCAGTACTACCACATCACAGCTTACTGAATTCATAGATCTTCTCTTTCAGTTAGTCTTTCCAGTTCATTTACCCTCAGTTGTAGGGCAAAGAGTCTCCCTGTTGCGTAGTCTACCCTTACTCCTTGCATGGACATCAATGACAGCAGCTCAACCTGAACACGCGGCACAGAGCCGTGAAGCAACGCACGATGCGGATCAGAGGCGAGCACTTTGCCCTTGCTCAGATGCCAGCTGGGAGAATGGGACCCTGTAACACGAAAGCTCCAAAAAAGAAAAGGAAAAGGCAAACAGAGAACTCACAGGAAATGCTTATGCCATAACTTGCCATGATGAGGATTAATTTAACCTTTAAAATTAATATGAGAGTCGCCATCAAAAATGTAGGAAAGAAACACAGCTTCCTGAGAATACTGATTTAGATCAAATACTCTTTTTTGTTTTCTAAGTAATACATAGCAGGTCCCACTAACTAGTACACGCAGATGCCTGTAAAGATACAAAGAATGAAAAAGATGTAAATAAATTGCATGTTTTTATCTTGTTTTTGCAAGCTAATTCCTCACGCGGACTGTTTCAACTTCTTATTATTTTTATTTTCTTTTTTAAATGGAATTTAGATGGGTGCCACTTGGAGGCACTCTTATACTATTCTCTATCTTGAAGCGTCTTATAAGCAATGCCATGCAGTAAAAATCTTTGTCTTCTTTTTTCCTTTTTCTTTTTAAAGACTTGTTACTTTTAAAATTCATCTAGAAATGGGTAATTGACAATGGTTTGGGTAGTTAAACTTTGATATTACTCATATTTATTGCCCTGTAATTTTATCTGAGGTAAACAACTCTCTATACTTTCAACTGACCTAATTCTCTAGTGCAACAGATGACAAACCTCTGTCAGAGATGCAACACTGTTCCGATGCAGTGGTCACGAATGACTACAAACTTACACAAATAATTCCCTGAAAAACTGTGTGGGGTTTTATCGCTTCAGATTTCAAACTAAACATACAGCATGTAATTATATCCTATATGTGTTAAATTATATATAATTATCTTTGTGAAGCAGGGAAAATTATTTCTGTTTTACAGGTACATATAATCTCCCCACTTTGACTGCATGTTAGCTATGGAACTTTAGAATATATTTCACTGCATTTGAAGCAGTGCACTTCTTGCACAGATGTGAAACTCAAATAATTATTCACACCTTAACAGAGACAACATTTTGCAAAGCATTTGTGTACCACAGCAGTACTTTAGAAAATTTAATATGAAGTATATGCTAATTTTCCATAGTTCACCAAAGAAAAAAATTAATCAGGTCAAATCAAAGTTTGCCAGTCATTTTCAAGGCAATACATAGAACACCTGTGAAATCTTACAAAGGAAAGAAAATAAGAAGAAATAAATTAAAAAAAAAAATAAAAATCAATGGCTTGGAGTTGTCCTTAATGAATGGTACAGAAGGGGAACTGGTTTAGTAATAGAGGAAAAAACTAAATGATGACTCTGAAAGTCAAAGTTGGTGTCTTGTTTGCTCTGATGCAGCAGGATCCTGTACCATATCATGACTTTGTGATTTACCAGCCACCCAAGATCCATAACAGGAATGATGTAGGACCTTGTATCCTGCTCGTTCTGCTGAGGACAAGGCATTAACAGCAGGACAGGACCTGTACTGACATTCACAGGCACAGTCTTACACAAGCCAAGAGCACAGTCCTGACACAATCTTATTTCAAAATGACTGTTTCACACTGCTCAAATGTGCAGCCCAAAACACTCCTGAATAATGTGTGTAATTCACAGAGATGTACCTCATATCCATCTTTAAAGAGAAAATCTTACATATGCTCCAGATATATATTAGGAATTCCTCAGAGTGAAGGAGATTAGCAAGAACTATACTTGAGCACAGTGTAAGCCTAAATACTGAGTGATGAGAGATAATAACTGTCTAGGGAGCCATAAGGACAAAAGTGTACTTAAGGAGAGTGATGGGTTTCAGCAATGTCATAAAGGCAGCAGCAAGTGGAAGCCACCCTGTTGGAAGGAATAGAAGCAGTTGAAAGCCAGGGAACTCACCATGCTGAAGAGCAAAGGAAGATAGGTATTAACCCTTTTGAAATCTGCCTCCACTTGCACCCTCATTGTTAGGTTCCCTAAACTTAATTGGCTGGCATTGATTATGGTATTCTATTAGCATGATTTCTTTTTCCTCACACAGGAGTAGCACTACAGAGCTAGAGCAGCAGCTTCCATGCCCTGACCCCAAGAGTGGGCAAAAGCAAAAGCCTGCTCTTGCCCCGTCCCACCAGCAGCAGCCCCACACCCATGAACTTTGCTTTCCAAAAAGCTATCCACCCCTGGGAGATTTTACTTCAATACAAGTGCCCTGCTTCCACTTGAACATACAATCCCTTGACTGTGTCTTTCCCCCCCCCCCCATGCCATATGGAAGTACTATTGACTGTGAAAAAAGCAGTGCAGCACAAATTACCTCAGCATCCTGTGGCAGGAGTATCGTTGCTCACCCCTACATTCTGTACCTTGTTTGTTCTGAACTTCCCACTTCCTTCTCCTGCCTCTCTTCAACCATTTGAAACAATCTTTCTAATTCTCTGGCTCATTTCTCTTCTTTACTATTTACTGTTTCTCTGTCACTTTATCCTTTCTCTTTCCTTGTTTTGCTAGTATCCCATCTTCTTTAATTTCTCCTCCAATTTCTACAATCTGAATCTACATTAAATATGATCTGAAGTAAAAATCTCAGCAGTAGTTGGGTCAGGGAACAAGCAGACCCTGGCATCAAGGACTTCCAAATATCTTCTCTTGGCCTTTCCATTATTTTGTGGTAGGGCAGCAGGCAGCTCCATGCAGCACAGAATGAAACACAGCCCACGGAGAAGAGGTCAGCTCTGACTAGTTAGCCTCTCTACTTGATGATGGCCACCCTCTCTGCTAGGAAATCTGCTCTAGGTGGTCTTGCCTGAGCAGCCAGGTTGGGCTAGATGACCTGCAAAGGTCCCTTCCATCCTAAACCATTCTGTGATTGATGATGCTAACAAAGCACAGAAAAAGCCTTTATTTATTATTATTATTATTATTTCCCCCAAGTTAAAAGTTTCCTTTTAGCTAATACTTCATCTACCGTCAGGTCACCAAATAATTTATGCTTGTGATTTTACACCCAAACTAGTGCCTGATGTTAATTTGACAAGCCAACTGGTGAATCCTTAAAACACTTTCCTGTTAAAGTGACTAGACATAGTTGAAACTGTGCATTAGGGCGTCAATCACAGAAACCATCTGTTCTAACAGGGTTTTTTGTGCTTTCCAAATTCAAGCTTTCTGAATGAGATGCTGAGTGTTTTATAAAATACTGACAAGAATCAGTATACAAGAAATTACCTATTCAGCATCTCCTCAAGAGGATAATTGACAGTAGTCAGTTAGCAAGTGAAGATATTTTGAATGATTAACACTAGGGAGGATGAGTTATAGTCTCTTCATTAATTCTGTATTAAATTAACCTTTGTAACACTTACAGTTTGAGAATTGATTCACAAACATTGCATGCTAGCTTGAAGTGCAAGGTGTTGTTTCCCATGGCTAGTCACAACAGCCAAACAAATCTGTGATGCGGACAAGATTTCTTCATCTCAGTATCCTAAGGTTCAGTCATGAATGACTCGTTCTCCTATCACCATCAATTTTTCCTTTATCAAGGTAGCTTTCCAAAAGCGAGAATGAGTGGTAAACAGGAGAAAATCCTTTTCCCCATCATGGCAGTCAAACAGGGGAACATTTTGCCCAGAGATGTCACCCTTCCTCTGTTAGATCCCAGAGTGGGCCCTGCAAGGGCAGAAGGTTCATCCAGAGATCTCTCAGTGCCTCTCTCCATCTGGATTGTTCCACAACACAGGTATCCTAGGATAACCCCCTTACACCCAGTGCTCTGCCATTATATTTTATAGACAGTAGGCTGACTCTGACTTGTCTCAAGTACCCTGCGGCTCCCTGAAGGCACAGTTATTGTATTGGTTCAGTTCACGCCAAAACACAAACTACCATTGACTACATCGATCTCTGCCGTTCCCTCTGGCAGAGCTGCTGGTGGCTTACCATAACAGGCTTGTAAAGAGAGAGAGAGTGAAATGAAATGGGAGATGATTTTCTTTTACCCCCCAAAATTTGTCCCCCCCAGACACTCTACAAGAGTACTGATTGACAGCAGAATATCACCAGGGAAAATACAAATATTTTGGACATGATTATTCTTAGCAAATCCTGAACCTCTCTTAAGAAACTGTAATCAACCTCCTCAGGATACCTGCAGGTGGCAGGGGACAGTCTTTCCTACCTAGGGGACATGATTTAAAGAGAATCAGATCAGACCAAAAGCTCAAAAAAGAAAACATTGTACCTATAGGCCCCTGTAGATCTATAACATCATTAGCTTTCAGTTCATTTTCAAAATAGCAGTCACCCATTTTTCTCTACATCCCTATTGCCTATAAATTCTTATCATTACTTTTAACATCTACACTTCATCTCAAATCCCTTTTAACCTTCAGGAGCCCACCATGCTTGACAAACAAAACAGCATTCACCTCTTGTTATGCAGCTGCAGAAAGTACAATTCCCTCACAACGTTCACACAGAACACCTCCAGAGACAAAACACTTCTAGAAGAGAGCAATAGAGAACCTCCTGAGAAGAGCTGACCACGCAGGCAGGGAAGAATTCATTTTAGGTCTTCCTCCCATGCATTTACATGCAAAATGAGAACATGAGGGAGAGAATGTGATACAACATCTTATTTTTCTAACAACTAAAAGAGGACCGATACAGTCTCTTCTCCTGAGCACAGAATTGCTTTCTAGCAGCAGCCTGCACAGCTCACAATGCCCTAGGTGTTCTCAGAAGGGCTGGTGAACAGACTGTGGTGATAGAACAGACCTCCACTCTGTGAAATCCTGCTGACAGCTCTGAGCTGAGCGCTGCAGTTCCCTGTACCCTTAAGATAACACAATAGCTTGGATGCAGCAATATCTTGTACAGTTTATGAGATAGCGATCAATCTCTGACAATTCTAATTAGCAGATCTCTTATGCCTGAGATTATGGCATTTTGTAGCATTTTTCTGTTGCCTGTTAAACCTCTGCAGCCATTTAATACAAAATAGAGCAGTTTATAGATGGAGCATTTGATACCCAGTGCTGTCAATAATGTGCATTGATACTGAAGGGTTTTACTGATATTTCAGCATGCTGGTTTTGATATGAAAAGTCATCTGTAATACTCAGTGATATCTTCTAAGACCTCAGCATTACTTCTCTACACAGCTACCAGCATTTGAGGCTGGCACAGAAGGACCTCTGTGTCCTGTTATTTCAAGAACACAGTGTTTTTTAGCTACAAGATTTTGTGCCTTATAGAGATGACTTCTTTTCCTTCCAACAGAGGTGATTCATAATGCAATACAGTGATCACAAAATAAATGACAACTGTTTAAAGAAATATGGTTCTCTGTTACAGCCACAATGACATATCACATTTTGCTTGGTTGAAAACATGCTAGAAAATAGCGTTCATCTGAGATGTGTTATGAAATGTCTAAACAGATTTTTCATGGAAGAACATCTTTCCCAGAAATCTAGCTGCAAACTAGACAATAATCACACAGCTGGGTCATCCCTTAGCATCTCCATTAGAATTTGTAACGAGCAGACTGAAGCCCACAAGAAATGCCGTAAATAATATTGTCATCTGGTTACTGAGTTTCTTGCCTGCATTGAATATGAGTTGGCTTCAGGTGGGGTGGGCTGGCTTATTGGGTTTTTTGCTTGATATTTCTCTTGGAAAACTAGATTTTCCATCATACAGAAGGTGATAAATTACTAGGAAAAAACAGTATCTTTTCTTGTCATGCGTGTGGATTGTACCAGAGATCCGTTTTCCCTGGTGTCCTTAGAGGAAAAGGCAGCATATAAGATAAAGTTTTCCTCCCTCTCTCCAGAAATCCCAGAACAGCAATTTAAGCTTAAATGTTTCTTTAAGTGTACTTTAAATTAACCACCCAACACTTCCAAAACGAAACTCAGAGAAGAGTGATCAGCACAAATTTCGTAACAACACCAAGAAGGGGAAAGAAAAAAATAATAATGATTGTAAAGTACTGATAAGGAGGTCGATGATATATGCACTTGAAATGCTAGATATCAGCAGACAGAACCCAAAGCACAGCAGGGCAGTTACAAGTCAGCGTAATTCATCTTCTAAAAGATAAGGCTTTTCTAATTTTATGAAGTATTTGTCATATCAAATGCTTCATAGTTCCATGAAAAATTTCTTTGATTCCTCTCCCTTAGGATTTTGATGTGCTGCCTGGTGTAGCGTTCACACAAGGATTAATGCTGAAATTATAAATAAAGCACTCAATATTTAGGTGTTGAGTGACACTCTGAAAGTTGAATTTGCTCTCTTCACGGTGACTCCCCAGCACAGCACAGGACTAAGGAGCCTAAAGGGAGGACTTTATTTCATTCAGAAGGCCTGCAGATGCATTGATTTCAAACTCATTTTTACAAGTTATTGTTAAGTGCTATAAATCTTCCCTGTAGGTAAAGAACATATTTTCCTTTCCTTCAGAAATTAGTCAGGAGGCAACATACATGCACGTGTCTAATACACAAGCACACATTCACACAAAAATACTACTCAGAGAGGGAGGATTGTGTTACACTGCAATAGCAAAAGCAAACAGATTCAAATAGGAACTTCGACATAACCACTCTCTCCCAGTCTTATCAACAGCACACGAGTTGAACCACTCGGGATGCCCCTTAGCTCTGCCTACCTTCTCGCCTTGTCTGCCTTCTCCTGCTCCCTATTCACCTTCTGATTTTTGGCTCAGTGACACTTTCCTTCAGCTGCCAACCCCAATTACTATCTTTGCTGCCAGGTGCTCTGCATATCCTCTGCTAACGAGAACTCTCTTCTGCTCTGCTGAAAAACCTTGTCTTCTGCTATTTTGGCAGGATTCATTCCCACGCGGCTCTTCCCTTCCATCATCATCCCTTTCCTTTGCTGCCAAAACATGTCTTCATTGAGCCACTCTTCCTCTAGTTCACTTCTATAATGCCATGCGGTCATATAGGGCAGTTCCCATGTTCTCATGTAAATAACCTCAGTGCATTTAACCAGGGAGTGCACACTTCACTGCACACTCACAAACAGAATGCAGTAACTTTTACAACACCTTTCCATGACATGAAACAATTTGCATTAAAAATAACAAATGCAATTTTTTAATAATTATTATTAATTTTATTTTTTGCCATGAGTGGAGGGGAGCACTTTGCCCATCCTGAAATCATTGCTAAGTTTGGCATCACTAAGAGTCCCATAGACAAGACTAAATCTTCCCCCTTATCCACATTCAGGTGCCGTTTGTATCTTCACTATATATTCTACACTTCTGCTGTTCTTTACCTATTCTGGTAGAAAGATCAGCGCATAAAACATGCAACATAGACATGTGGTGCAAGCTGGAAGAGTAAGTTTATTCCAGCTTTGATGAAGGGAAAATGCATTTTGCTTATCTATTCCCCTTTGACTACCTAGTAAGGAAAAGGGAGTTCCACAATCTGTGGAGGAGAGAGCTGTTAGCTCAAATAACTTAATTCCGTAACAAAGTAAAACCATTTGAAAAGGTAAAATACATTTCTAATTGTTGGCTAGAACAGTGTGACACTACAATATTTAAAGCATGGAACTTGTGGAGTTAATGATTACATTTCAGCTACATATAACAGATCTCATCCACAAATCAAATTTAAGAAAAAATCTATTGGAATGCCTTCAGTGTGTTTTAAACATCCATAGTCTTTCACCCAACATCCTGACATCTATATCCAAAATGAAACTTAAGTAACAAATAGTTAAGAATGCAACAACATTTAGTAGTTTTATATTAATTTAATCTGATATCTTATGCCATTTCATAAGAAACAACCTAAATTGAAATTAAAAGATTTATTTTACATTCTAGAGGCAGTAGATTTCATTATTTAAAATTGCCTATGAAACATGCTGAGAAATGATCTTTTGACATGTGTTCCCTGTACCATGTCCACCTGTTAGCCTCAAAAAGAAAACTATTTGAAAACGCTCTTCTATTTTTCTGTTTGCATAGTGGAAAACATATATCATTTGCTCGTGGTTATTTAGAAGACAACTTAGAAAGTCAGTGGTAAAGACAGGGACTGCATATAAATCTTTTACCTCCTTTTCTCAGATGACTTCCCAATATATTGAGTAGTAAGGCATAATACTTTTAAAGAATAAAAAAATGAAATGATCAATACTAGGTAAATAGTAGATATGTCAGACAGCAGCTCTGCCTGATACTTTCCCTAGTTAGAAATGCAAACAAGAATTGACCTGTATCACTTTCTCTCATCTCAAACCAGTTACCAGAGTGCATCTCCTCCAGAAGGCAGGCCAAGGGAACTCAAGTAAATGACCGTGGATAAAAGCTTTTCCGATAAACTCTCAATTCATTAAATCAAATGGAGACTTTAAATTGATGAAGATAATAATAAATTATTTCTTAATCCTGCTGTATCAATCTATCATACACAGTACTCCAACACAATGAGCAGTCACACTAAAAGCTTTATGAAAGTCATCTCGTCTTCATTTGGAGTTCAGTGGTGGCTCAGAGAAGGAGAGGAATTATAACTGGAGGATATAGAGGAGAGCTGGGTCACAACCTCTGAGCAGCAGTTTGGGAAGCAGCACCTCACATTGGCACTGTGTTGTGACACTCAAACCAATGTCAGCATTTGCAGTGGATTGCACACATTCACCCTTTGACAGAAGCTTCTCCTATTGTCTTCTCTGCTCTGTTGTCTCCTAATCCTATGCTCAGAAAGGGCAGCCCAGTGTCAACATTCAAACACAACATAGGTTGGTAAGAAGCAGGAAGGTACCACACGGCCTTTGTGGAAAAGCAAAATCACATTCAAAGCTAGGAACAGAAAATCTAAAAGCAGTTAATATTGGCCAGTCCAGTTAGTATAAAAGGAACATATCAAAGCTAATTAAAGAATATCAGATGGATGTTATGGTATGTAAATTTATGGTGTCAGCATTGGTTTTATCCTCTAATTGCTGGGAGGAACGTAAGAAACAGGAAATATTTACAGTTATTTGCTATCTTGATATTATCATCACCAAGACATTGAAAAATACAGTCCAACCAGCCTGCTGCTGACATGCTAGTTATTCGGAACTCTTTTAGGTTATGATTACCATCTGAATTTAGGAAGTTGAAGTAATCTTGGTTAAAATTTTTGAGCACATATGACACACTGGGGCATTTTTACACTACAGCACTGACTCCATCACAAAATCCCCTTCATTTCATATTGAATCTTAGTTGCTTAAAAGGACCGAATGAGTTTTACTATGATACTACTGTTCCTGGAGAATTTGAGTGCTCAGAAAACCTTTATATTCTATGTTCCATAGGTCAACTGAGCTCTCTGTCTGCACATCATATTGGCTCTGAGCTGCAACATCTAAAAACAAAAAATAAGCCAAGAAATGTTTGACTCTGAGTTACATTTCACTGCAGATATTTTCGATTCACTACAGAACAGTCACAAAAGGTGAATCTGATGGGAAACACTGCATGAAAGGGTATTGTCATAAGATTTCAAGTCCAGCATTGAAGTCTCAAAACTTTAGATAAAAATCCATAGTTCTGAAGTTCTCCTTGTCACAGCATTTCATACATACACAGCTATACGAGCAACTCAAACTATTCTATGTTTCTTATATAAATAAATCCTTATACAAATAATCTTGCGGCATCCCCGCGGGACAGATGTGTACCACAGATATATAACAGATAAGGAAACTTAAGAACAGAGCAAAGTACTGAACTGTGAAACTGACATTTACTTTCAATACATAAAATGGACTCTTAGGCTTCTAAATGATGTTTAAAGCATTCACATTTAGAGCATCTGACTCCCACTCTAAAACTGAAGTTTTCAAATATAAAATAAATGAATACTAAGGATAAACTAGCTGAGACTTCAAATTAGTAGTCTTAGAAAAAGACAACATCCACAGGGTACATTTTTAAGCAGCAACCCCAGGGAGAAAGCAAAGGTCTAAATATTAATAGTAGCTCTTTTGCCACTGGACATAATGTTACTGGAAAGAGAAGAGATTACATCAGGCTTGGGAGTATACAGCTAGGATGTCAGAAGTACGGGAAGCCAGCTAGTAACAATTGTCAAATCTGAGAAGAAAACAAGTAAATTCATCTTAGCTAAACAATTTTTGCAAGATCTCTGTAGCAAGACATTCTTCAATAATAATAATAATAATAATAATAATAATAATAATAATAATAATAATAATAATAATAGTAATCCCTCAAGATTTTCCATGTGAGGCTGTTCTACGTTTTCCTCAAGCTGTGGACCAGGACACACATTTCCTTTTGCTTTTCGTGCCTTCAGAACTTGGTCATGCCATCTTCCCTCCAAATGCCACTTCCCAAATCTTTTCTTCTCTGCTGGCGCCAAGGATGGCCCAGGCACTATAATAATCACCCTGCACCTCCAGGGCCTGCTCTCCTGCACACAGGTACCATCAGCTACGGCTCACGCTGCTTCTATCCCCTGCAATAAATTTTAATCAGATACTTTGTACCCAGTTGTACTCTTGTCTGAAACCATCCAAAGCGCTATTGTTGCTACGGAAACCACTTCCCCGTTATCAGTACGCTCAGCTCAACTGCCTCCTTCCCTCCGTTTCCCTCTTATTTTCTATTCCCTCTTCCCACTTTTCCTCAGCTCTGGCATCAGGTTATGAGTGTTTAACTCCCTCTAGGTCTGCAGCTTCACTTCAAACACATGGGGAGACACTGCAAATAGAATTTGTGGTATTTAAGGTCTGGGTGTCCTTGCACCAGCTTGTTACATTTAATTAGTCCCTGTGCAGCAAGGGTCAAGCGGATCCCAATGGGCTGCAAGGAGCAGCTCTGCCACACTGTGAAAATGGACAAAAACTCAGCTCTAGGGTCCTCTTACAGAAACTGTAGGAATTAATATACCAAACAGAGCAGAGGTGGGATGGATATACAGGTGGTCAATGTCTTTTTTTTCTTTAATTATTCTAAGCAATAAAGCTCCAGGACTCTCCGCTAGCCCCACTGCAGGAAGAGTTGTTTACCTCTTTCTGAGAAATGAAGTCCCCTGAGCCATTTGACTGCTGAATTGATTTTTGACCCTTTTACTTCCTTGCACGCTCCTAATGTTTAAATGTTGCAGCCAACCAGCAGACCATGAGAGCAGTTCACGTTTAGGGCCATGTTCTTGAAGCTGTGAGCAGTGCATGCAGAGCATAGCTCCAACACTGCAAGCACACGGGAAAAACAAAGAGTGGGGAATTCAGCCTTTCAGCATCCCCCCTATACATCAAGACACAGAAGGGAAAAAATGTAAACCGAGCCATCAGGTGAAGAAGAAAGGAAAGTGCAGTAAAAAGTCAACAAAAAATTTCTGAGATAATGGTTGGTAAGACATTGTTTGATTAAAAATCTCAACAATGTCATGCGCTAAAGGAAATGGAAATACACTCAATATAGAGAACTCACTAATGAAAGAGCCCCTTCAACCATCCATTGTGCTCTTCAGTAACTAACACAAGTCAGCATTTTCTACACTTATTACACTTTTCCCCCTATATTTTTATTTACATTCATCTTCATATAGCGGAATGCAGAAGAAAACAGGCAAAATACAGAACTAAAGAGCGAGACACTGCTAATGTTATACAGACTCTCTGGGCTTTTGGTTTTCCAAACTAAACCTCATTGCCATTAGTATTGAGAGTACAGATCCTGCTGGGTCTGTTGCGGTTGTCCTATTGACTTTCTCTGGATGAATAAGTTCCTGTCAAGAGCACCACTAAATATCCACTTTAGAAAAGCACTTTTAGCCATAAAGAGCACATTTTCCCTTCTTTCTCATAGTCAGAGCCAGCTCTGCAGAGCAAAATGAAACTGTGGTCTTTGGAGACAGATACAATCATAAGTAAATACTTCATAGGCATTAATTAGCATTTTCTTTCTTAACCTGTGTTTTGTATAGGGAGCCAAATGTCCCTACACAGTTTGTTAGTGCTCCTGTAGTTGTTACTAGCACCAATAATAATAATAAACACTTGTACTGCATCAAGCCTCAGATGCTTGAATGATATGAATCTACATTCTTTAGGAATAGCTTTTTCTAGTCTAAGAAACTAAGGTACAGATTCAGAATCTAACGCAGCTTCTGAGAGTTTCTTTTTACTCAGCAACAGAACTGGGGACAAATCTTCAGCAAAAATCATCCACAAAAGTCGAGAATGTGCATTTGGGACTTCAGTTAATTATCTGAGAATAATCATCCAGAGAGGAATGAAGCTCTGACTCATCTACATTCAGCATCAGTGCCGTAAGATGAAGGTTGAAGGAAAAAATCCTACAGAAACAAGACCGGAGAAGGAAAAACTAAAGGTCATCTCTTTATTGGTTCTTGCCTTTTAGACAAGGCAGAGCAAATGGTCACTGAGAACATAAGCCAGTGGGTTTGCATCTGACAGAAAAAAAAATAAAGCACCGCTAATTTCTTTGGACAGTCCAAGGTTAAGTAGTTTTTAATTGAAGGCTACCACTGTCACTGGCATAGAAAAGTGTTGATACCGTACCATAAAGAAACTTAAAGAATCCTTAAAATTATTTTTAAGAAATTCCAGAATTCTCAACAAAAACTTCATTGTGGTTATCATTAATGTTACCAATAACTCTGTTTGTTACACAAAGCTTAGAGGCAGGTGGAAGAGAAACAGAGATTTAATGAACAGCTCCCTAGAAGTCTTGAAACACAAGGCACAGCCTCCCTCCAGCAGCTAAAAATGCTGTCCAAGAAGGTGGACTAGGGGAAAAACATTCACTCACACCTGCCATTTATGGTTGTGACTCAGCATCATGATTGTCTTCTGCTTCTATCGTGTACTTAAAGAGCTCCTTTACATGAAGTGGCAGAAGCTGTGTTTGCACTCCTTAATGCCCTCAGGTTGCTTTACCTGGGGCTTATGATTGCCTGGTTCACCTCATCTCTCAGCTGGGCAGAGGGGAATATGCTTATTCCTGCCTTCAGATTCTTACCCGAGATGTAGAACTCACTGTTTTAACATATGAATATGTAGTTAAGAGGTGGAAGTTGTCAGAAAATCATGCAGCTAGTCACTGGAACAAACAAGGAAAGAGAAATGTCTTAATTTAAGAGCTATCTTGACATTTCCCAGCACAACCAGATCTGACTGTGGTCTGCAAGAAATCAATTCACAGGGAAGCCACAAATACCAGCTAATGCCTCAATTCATAAACTTTTATCCGCACTGGTGTGAAAGTCCAATTAAAGCAAACAGGACTACAGTCCCACTAGTCTGATTTCAAGACCACAGCTGACAGGAGAGCTCTCTGGGATGAAGGCAGTGAGGTAGGGTGGAAACCAGCCCTAAAAGTTTTCATCCATCTGGATTCATGTTGTCCTTATTTTACCTATCCTGGACAGTCTTAAGTAATGTGATTGCTTAGTGCCTTAGCTTTGTAAGGAGTATATAAATATTGATTGCTACTGGAAAGGTTCCAAAAGCCTTTTAAACTAACACTTTTGTTCTGCTCTCATTAATTATTATTCACATATTTTGGAAGGAAGATTTCAGTTCCACTCACTTGACAAATGCTTTTATTAAGTATTGTGAATAAGAAACATTTATAAGACTAGATAACTCGTTGGGAGATTTTTATATTTTTCCTAATACCACAATCACTCCTTCAGAAGGGCTATTTTTGACAGAAAAGAAGAAAGGTTAAAATGGTGTATAGCATAAATAATTTCCAACTAATGACCTGAATTTTCAGGGTCAAATCTTCTGTGGATTTCTTATTAATCTCTCGACTCCAATTGACCTATGGTTTAGTTTGGGGGAATTATTTTTAAATAAAATTAGGGATTTTTCGTAATTGAAAGATATTGCTAGGTTTGGCTGTTTTCCTCAGGTTTTTATTGCTAGTAATCTTGATTTGGACTTTCGTCAGCACATGCTAAGCTTCTGGTGAAGACAGCTATTTGCTTCATTAACAATAATTGGGGCTATACCAAAAATTATTCTTAAAGATACTGTAATCCAAATAGAAATAGCCACAAGGACAGACACTTATTTAATGGAAAGATAAGTTACATATAAATGCGCTTGCAATAATTATTTCAGAAGCCTGTAGTAGTAAATTGGAGATGAAGAGCCAGCGCTGCATCTTGTAGTTCCAAATCTCTGCTCCAAAACTAATCAAGGTCAAGGATGGGATTAATTTCTTCCACACAGGTAGTAGTCTCAATAGTTGTTTAAAAAGGTATATAATAACTTGATGGTGCTTGAAGGGAAAGTGGAAGAGTGTTCCTTGTTCCTCCCCAGGCTGATTAAAGTCAAGAACCATTGCAACTATCTCTGTAACTTGCTGGATGAGGTATGAGGAATTGTGTATCCAGGTATACAGAACTATGGTTTCAGGTGGTCCTGAAACACAGAGATTACCCAAGAAGTTTCCCCTTAATAAACATACCATTGTTCAATTGAAAACACGACACTGAGTGAGCCTCTCAAAGTCTAAGATGGATTTCCTGCAGCATCTAATCACGAAAAGAGTATTTGATTATATTAATCAAGAATATTACATTTGAAGTGATAAAGCCTATTGAAACTATATCAGGAGAAGGTCTGATTTACTATCATATCCTCTACTAACAGACCTGATTTTAGTCCTTGTGCTGAAGGAAAAACTGCTGCACTGCAAGGAGTAATTCAACAGGGAAAAAGGCAAATTTTCCTTTTGGCCTAGATGCTACAGCCCAAGAAGCTCAGAACACAGAGCTCCAGCTCTTATGTTTCATCATACATTAGAATTCTGAACATTTAAAGTAACTCCTATTTAGATGAAGAGCTTTAATTACTGCTTTACTTACATTGTGGAAAAGTAGAGAATTTATTTCTTTAATACGCAGTGAAGTCAGGCCATCTGTATTAGTCTAAATTAGTCTAAATGCACACTTATGCTGAAGCAATGCTGTGGTTGGTTGAACTGGCCTGGATGTTTCCATCCTGGTTCTTGCTGCATGGAGGGAAGTGGCTGAGCACAAACCTGTACACCCCGTAGGTAGGTTTAGCAGATTAGTCAGCCACACGCTTGAGTCTATTAATATTATAGTTCTATTGCCATGGCAGCAGGTTAAAGTTAGAAGTAACTAGATCTGAATAATTTAAACGTGCTAAAAATACCAACTTACAGGTTTAAGTGGTTCTATTTGTCACTACACTGTCACCTATAATGACAATTACCACCTATATTAGAAAACCTCCTTAGGAAACTCATCTGCTGCACAAGTAGATAGTTCTCTTGTGTATTCCTACCCCAAAACCTACATTACATAGTTCCAGTTGTTTGAAAATGAGGAACGGTGCTATTGAGAAACTATCATTTCTCGCAACTATGGTGACTACATGCAATTTGATTTCTATTACAAAGAAATAACTGAAAATTGGAAGAAGGATGAATAGATTCAGTTTGATTCAGCTTGGCTTGGCCAAAGAGGCCTCCAAGCAAATCTCTGTACTATTTGATAAGTTTCTCCTTCTATGTGCTTACTGTTATGTAAAGACTACAAGTTTAAAAATCGGTATTTTTCAATATAAGATATCTACTCCTCCCAAGAAAATAAATCAGAGAGAATATTGAACTGTGTTGTATCTCATCTCAGAACTGACTATGCTTTGGAAAAAAAGAATAGTGTATATTTTCAGAAAGGTGGTACAAAATGTTGCTCCCTTCCACCAATTTGCCAAAAGAACAAACTAAATGCAATATATTTTTCCTGTTCCTAAGAAGTCCCAACTGAGTGCTCCAGAGCCTCCAAATTAACCCAGTGCCAATCCCAATCAATATAAAGCACTCACCTAAGTAAAGTCATTCAGGTGCATTAGTGTATCCAGGACTGCCTGTTTGACAGCAGTGAGAAAGAGACATAGCTCACAGTTTTAACAAAAAAGAAATATAAAGAATTTATTGGTATCAGTATTTAGTACAGACACAGAATTAAAAGTCTTCTTGGCTCATTGTATTCATTTCTTAATTAAAAACTAACGGCGAACATTAAACATCTCCCCACTTTATTTTCCAATATGCAAATTACCGTTCTGTGCCTACTAATAGTAGCATACTGAAAGACATGGCTCTGCGCCATGCAAGTTCAAGAAAAAGAAAGTGTTTTAAGATCAAGAGATTACAACTAGAAATTTAACCCATCAGCAACCCAGTTGGTAAGCTGGTCTAATGGACAATGGAGGGATGGTTTGAAAAGAATAGACATGAATCTATCACATAACATGGAAGAGTATATGACTAGACCTGTGATGTAATATACTTTGGGAACATGCTTTCTTTTCACCTTAAAGGATGAATAAACTACTTTTTCCCACTGCTCCCATTACTCTGCCAAATCTATAGAGACTGAAACATTTTCATTTGCAATTTACAAGTGATTCCCTTCTCCATCCATCTGAATGAATTTATCTCTAATGTCCAGACCATAAACCTATGTATAGATACATATGTGTTTCAACTGCATAACCAAACCTAACTCTTGCACTGTGATTTATCATGTATGCTAATAATAAAGTTCACCATGTGCTACTTGGACTGTCTGTCAGGTTATGGATGTAAAAATAACCTGGTTTAAGATGGGTAAGAGCTTTTCTAGGGAGAAAAATAAAAACACAAGAAAGCTGCTTTCATTTACGACACTTCTCCCATGAGACTCCAAAGAGGGTAATTAGCCCAGTAAAACCAAATGAAAGGAATGACTCAGTCCCCACCTCAGGGTCTGCAGTTGCACCCAAGAAGAAGCAGAGCAGCCATGATGATGATGGCTCAAAGGAGCTTCCAACATCTTGCACAGCACAGTATGAAAGACAAGATGTTTGGCTGACTTTATTTTTCTGGAAGGAGAGAAAGTAATGAGTCTGTCTTACACTTTTGAAGCAAAGATGCTGCCAGACATCCTCAACCGGGTGTCAGTAGGAATGCAGATGCCCTGTGTTGGTAGGTTAACACAGAACTGAATGGTGTGGCAGGTTTGGCCTATGCCCATTGTCCAGTCACAGATGGAAGGAAGCCAGATGGTTCTGGGGTGGCCAAAGACCCTCCCTTGGGAGCAACAGAAGCACAAGGCAGTTTGTTCCACGGATGGAACAAAAAAGAACTGCTATTTCCTAAGCCATAGTTGCACATAACAGAAGCAGAGGCTAATTGGCAAACAGGGCTGCAGCAAGGAGCTTCTGGGAGGGATTTTGAGGAGGAAGAGAAGAGCCAGCTAAGCTTACAGAATAAGCTGATACTGATAGCTGTGTGAAATGCACATACAAGGAGCAGAAACTTCTTAAATTTGAGCTGCCGTTACAACCATGGATTTCTAGCGCTGCTTCATTTGTTGTCCGAGCTAGATTGCCACTCTAAATATCCATTAGATTATGCTGTGCTGGGAGATCCTTCTCCTGGGATCATTAGGCATCTCTCAGATTAGTTTCCCAACATAAAATGAAAGTTACAACTCAGTGGCATTGCTGCAGTTACTGAAATAGCTCTGGCTTGGATGTCTGAGGCTTCCAAGGTGGGGAGAGTAGTATGGAAGGAAGGAGAGAAGAACAGCCCCAGCAAAGAGGAGTCATAACTGGGCAGCACCTGCATGTAACCAACACAAAATGCATAGTAGATGCAGACTAAATAACCATCTCGAGCATCCGATAAAAAGTAAAACCAAGACAAAACACCATCTCCCTTTATAGAGCAATTACACTATGTAGCACTGCACTGAACAAGTTGTCACACTTGAAGCTGTAGAACAGTTTTACATACTTTGTATGAGCTCATTCACGTTAGGAACTTGTGTGAATTGTTTTTTCTTACACAAATGGTTCAACTTCTTCTTTCCAGCCAATAAATAGGTGTGCCCAGACTTCAGATGGATTTGCCTGTCAAAGCAGTCTTGAGTGACACCATTATTTATTTCTGCACACCTACAATTGGCACGCCTTATAAATAAGAAAAATGTAAAGATGCAAACATTCACAAAACAATTGCATTCATAATTCTAAAGGAAACATGAGGAAAACATACATTAAAAAATCAGACTGTCAGCACTTCTGGAGGAATAATCAAGACAGTCCCCAGGGATTATAAAATACACTTTAAAGAAAAGCACAGGAGAACTGATAGATAAAATACAGACAATTAAGAACACAATATCAAATAATCCTGATGCAGATCAAACAGAATTAAAGAGATTCAGTAGCTCTAACAATCCAGATAATCAAAAGGAAACCGTTTTTAAAGTGAATTACTCTGAAAGTGGAAATTTAATTAAGAGCAAGTGTAAAAGAATAGCAGAAGTATGTAGGAATTGAACTGAAAAGGCAATAACACAAAGCAAGTTATAACTAGCTATTAATGTAAATAAGAAAGACTATAAATGCATTATCCATAACAGAAGATAAAGTACCATCCAGTTCACTTGTTTTAGTCCAACAAATAACAGAATTGCAGAAAAGCTCAAGCACCCAAAGACTTTCCAAATCCACTTTTCAGTAAGAAGGTTAATTACAGTCAGATACTTAAACAATTAATTTTATCTAGATAAAAGTGTAGGGCAGGAATACAAAAAGGACAGGATAAAGAATATTCAAGCTGAATGCAGTCAAATTTTAGGGACACTTCCAAGTACTCAAGGAATTAACTTAAGCCATCTAAGAACTATTAGCAATTATCTTTGAGAACTCTGAGGACAGAGAAATCCTAGGGGACCTGACAAGGGCAACAGCACCAACTCATAGAAAAGAAGGTGGGAAGAAAAGTCCAAAGATTTAAAGGTCAGATTTCTACAGCTGGATGTGCATTAGAACAGTATATAGAAATGACCAAAAAATAAATAAATTGTGAAGATAGACTGCATGGATCTCTTGAAAACAAATTAGGCCAGTCAACATAAATACGTATTTCTGACACTGATAGAGACGTGCAAAGTTGCAGACATGCTTCAGTAAGGCAAGAAGTCAGATATACTTTAACAAATTCTCTTTATATTCATAAGCAAACTTCAGAAATACAGCCTGAATGAAATTATGATGTATATAAACCTCTGGTTTTAAAATAACACTTCAAGCTATTAACTTTGAGTTGATAAAATGAGAAGATGCTTCTGGAGGCTTCCCACAAGAAGTCCTTTCTAGACTTCGTACTGTTTTGTATATTTATCTGAGGTAGTAGAATAGTACTTTATAGGACTAAGATATGAAGTGCTTTGAGCAAGAGATGCACATATTCACAAATACAATCACCTCAGCAGTCCCACAGTAGTAAGCTGACAATGGAATTGCATTTTGTTAGAGGACTGGGAACAGTTGTTTTAAGTTGGAGACGTTTCTGTGAAGGATGTTTTGCTTTAAATGCTGCATGTAGTTACTGTGCTCAGCAAGTCTGATGTTGTTACCTCCCGCTTCTGAAAGAAACCTAGCAGCAGAGCCAAGCACTGAAGTGCCAACGCTGAAGACAGATATAAGGAGATGAGGATTTATCAGCTGAGATAAGGGGCTTTGGCTACCTCATTAGTTACAGTCACTGTGGCTGAGCAACTGCATAGCTTCCTTCATTGGACCAGCAGGGACAAAGCTAGCTACAAATTGCAGGGAATGCTGCATTTATCATCAACTCCAATTCACTTCCAACCTGAGCAGTCGTGGTACTGCTTATACCTCATGCAGGATGAGAATGTAATAATCATAATAAAGAAGCAGCCTTTCTACAGCAGTTTGAGCCAAACAGTGTTTCTGACTTCTCAAACGCAAAGTATTTAATAGGATAACACAGTCCCCACCATAACTGAAACATTGAGCACATCGCAGTCTATAGTGGAATATCTTTTTTCTGACAATCAATCAAACCACCATGAGGTTCACTCAGCTGAAAAGCATGGTGTAATCTGGGTGTTGTGCTGATCTAGGGCAACATTGCTCCTGGTGCTCAGAGCAGACCTCATTCATCACCACGTAAAGCAGAAAATACGCAGCCCTTTCTTTGTTAACTCTCCTTCACTTCATCCTTACTCACTACCTCATGAAATCCAAGTACCTCTTAAGAATCTGAAGTTTGAAAAATATCAGAAGTAACAGGAGATCAAACAGTAACAAAGCAACTAAAAAAAACCCAACAACAACCCCTCCCAACCCTCCAAAAATAACCAACCACAGAACAGAAAACAAGCGTATAGAAACAACAAAAATACTATGGTCTCAAAGCATTTGCAGTAAGGAATATTAAATACCAATTAAGTTTGAATTGATCAGTGTAACATACCATCTACAGAAAGTTTCCTCTGAAACAAAGAAGGATGGATAAGATGAAGGCTATTGTTTTGGCTTTTATTTTTGATCTTATCATAAGTTCGGGCTGAGATGTTAAACTTGAAGCTCATCAGCCACTTTCTCTTATTTCTTATCAGTGTTACTCCATGAAGCAGTGACTGGTCATTGCAGCATCTTTCAATTTTAATGAGACCAAACTTCTGAAGTAAAACATGAGCAGTGCTTTCCATCTCTTCTTCACAAATATTACTACTCTAATACAAAGCAGAGAGACAGGTCACGACCCTTTTTTTGTCCAAGTAATAAAGTGTTTCAAAGCCGTGCCCCTCAGGCACCGTATACACATACATGCACAGGTCCTGCTGTGCACTGAGGCTTGAAGCTACAATATAACATTAAAGGGATATTTTTCCTTCAAAGACCACTTCTAACTCCCACTAAGACTTATGGATCTATGCAAGCCCATTAAGAAAGATGAATGCACTTCCCTCATGGGTATAGCCTTGAATTACAAACCAAGAAGAGGTGCAGAGGTCTGACACTGAGAAGAAAACCTTGAAAATATGCACTTCTGATAGAGAGGCAGGTGCATCTCTCACTCAGTGGAGAGCACAGTACAGTGTTACTCACCTCTTCTGCTAACATTATGCAGATACACTCTATGGCAAGAGATAAGTGTCAATGATATTTAAAATCTATTTACAAATCAGCCCATTCCTTCCTCCATCTACATGCATTTGCCTGGATGAAGATCTGTCTACGGCATTCAAATACCCTTCTGTTGAAAAGTCAAACATTTATTCAAGGACCAGAAAAGTTCAACAGGTTTCCAGGTTACTTTGTCATTTTCAAAGTGTTTTCTTGATAAACAATAGTCATAATGAAACATACTTTGGGAAACAGGAAAAAGAGAAGTCTGCTGACAGCTGCTTTTCCCCCACATCCACCTGCCAGGGAGGTGGATGTGCTTGTATTAGCTTTTCATATCCTCAAAGCCATTCTTAAAAGCATTCTGTGTGGCTGCCTTTCTCACCTCCAAAACTGCAGATCTCTCAAGGCCGGGTTGTGATACTCCTCAAAAAAGAGCTTTAAAGTCCAGCAGTGTCAAATGCCTTCTGTAGCTCGAGCGTGAGCGCTCGATAGGAATGACAATTTGTCCTTTACAGGAAAGAAAGAGGAAGAAACACATTGAAGTTGCTTTATACAGAAGTTGCATACCATCACAGTGGATTTCACAAAAGTGGGAGAAATGCACTTATCAGAGCCAGTTCTTCACTTGCTTTTAAGAAGATTATGGAATTATCCTTGCTACTGTGTCTTCCTTCACAGTGTCATTGCATAGATTGAAACCAGCATAGATAGAAGCAGTTTCAGAATTAAGTGTAATTTGTCCTCTTTAAGGAAAAATAATTTTCTAGAGTAGCTCTCAAGAAACCATAGTTTTCCCACCTGTTTTACCCACTGACCGACTAGTTCAAGTTATTACCACAGTCCCTTATTTCTTCACCTGAAGAAAATTTCTGACTGGAATACTGTCGTATTGATTTGTCTCAGTTGTTTCCAAAATACTGGAGACATCCTGGTACTAAACCTCCCTGCCAGTGAAACCTCTCACTGTACATTTTCCCTTCCCCTGTTAATCTGGACTAACCTGTAAAAAAGTTTCTCACACACACAGAAAACCTTCTGTTAATCTCAACACTTCAGACATTTACAGACAACCCGAAGTAAACCCATGGCAGAAAGCATCTTCGCTTACAGACAGAAGATAAGCTATTAAAACATAGCAGGTGGTGAACGTGCTCACACAGCAATCAGAAAGATTTGTGTCGGATGACCCCAGAGAAGTCCTGTCCTATACAGCTACCAGGAGGAGTGATAAATGTTTCTGCCCTTTTGAAAGACAAGGACTCTTTAGGTTTATCTGAGGTTTTTGGTTACCACCTGCCCAGACATCTATCACTTGCTTTCCGCCATATACAAACCTACTCTGTGCTCAGTGACGCTGAGGATCATCCAACCTATTACCTGCCTGCTTTAAAAAGAATCTGTACATCTTGGCAAACTCAAATAGCCCCCAGATGTACAGGTTTTGTTACAGATCTACACTACAGATGTATTGCACTCACTGGAAATGACTCACCATACACTTCATCACATCCTCCTGCACACGAACTCAGAAAGCATTGCCACTAGCCCACCTTGCTACAAACACACCCCAAGTAATCCCACTGCTGACCTGTCTGAAATTCTGTTACCCCTGCTAGGCTGTAAGCATACCATGCTCATAACACTGATGAATGCCAGAACTGCAGTGCTGGTTTGTGATAGACCTGGATTTCATCCTAAATTAGCCCTCCACGCTCAGCTGCTAAAGGAAGAAGTGTTACCACAGGTAACTAGGCACAGCAAGTTGAATACTGACAGATGTTCTCTTCCAAATGCTGGAAAAAAGCCATGACAGTGGTTTCAGGCTCCCTCATCAGAATTCTGCACACCGACAACACCACAAGGTAAAACAAACAGCACACAGGAAAGCAGGAGATGAAGGAACAAGTGAAGCAGCCTGTGAAACGAGTGCTTATGAACACTGTTCTTAATACATTCTCCTTTGTTTCCCCAGTGCACTCGCCTTTCACCAATGCCCAGCTCCCTCAGGATGAGTTCCTGACCTCTGGCTCTTTGGAGCAGGTCAATCCATGCATGCACACAGCTCCACACAAAGGCACAGATGTCTCATGTTATAGCTGTTGGCTCACCGTGCTGCAACAACTGCCTCTTTTTAGAGGACAGTAGGAAAAGGTAAAGAGTGCTGGAGCCTCAGAGGATCATTTGCTATTTTTGCAAAAAAGAAACAAAGAATTTCCTGGATCGAATTGCAGTTCTGAAACAAGCTATGGCAGGCTACAGCAGATTTTATTCACCACACCACTTTGGTTGTTGAATCAGAGAAACGTACATAATGTGAGAGTAGAACAAGACGTGCTACAGTCTTAAAGCCAGACCTTGTGCAATGCAGGAGCTCAACTTTTTGATTATTTGAGATGATTTAAGGATGAGCTTTGTTTTAAACAGCTGGGCCATGGAAGTGGCCTAAAAGGTTGATTTGTAATGAGAAATTTATTACGTGGGAAGTTTTGGTGCAAAACTGAAGTAGTACAGATAATAAATGACTCTTAAGCAGTGAAAAATAGTCATTTAAACCTATAAGATTTGAAATATTTTAACAAATAAACTCAGTTTCAGTGAGATAATGCAGCAAAGGCTGGCTTTGAGGGTTGCCGTTCTTGTTTCATTTTGAAACATTTACAAACAAAAAAGGGAAACTTGGAAAAAGCTTTCTGAAAATACAACTTTACTACTTTGTTAGTATTCGTTCCATGGAATCATAGAGCGACTACATTCAATATACAGACTGCCAAGTCTACACTATTAAAAGTTTCAATCAGAACTTCCACGCTACTGTTGCTATGTTATGTATCTTTTCTATATTTGATATAATGAAAATGAAAAAAAAATAAATAAAAATTAAAAAAGCGAAACCTTTTCCTCAGCAGCATTCATGGCCAAAGCCCAGACCTACATGTTTGCATTCAGTTGGTGGGCCACATTTCTGCTCCAAGATAACTTCACTGCTACAGGAAGACTCACAGAACTTCTTGGTACATCTCAAGTGGTTACCTTGACTAAAAATGCTGTTGCATCTTGTCAGAATCCCCTCAGAATGGCCATTAGCTCATTGGAACATCACAGCAAACACAATTTCCCTCCTAACTTGAGGTTAGACAACTTCACTTCGTATACAATGCAAAACCCATTCCACGTACCAGCTGAGCATAAAAAGCTCACTTCTTAGCGCTCATCTCATCTGGAGACTTCCACTGGTGAAATGCAAACAGCTGCCATCCAAGATGAGAAACAGAGAGAGGAGAAGTTGAACAACATAGCAAGACAATTTTCTAAGCTTAATATGTTTCACTCACTACAGGTAGCAGATACCAACAATACCATCCAAAATGTAATTACTTCTGATGGTGGTTTGGCGTATTATAGATGTTTAACTTTTGTCATTAAAGTCATTATCTCAGAGGAAGCCAGTGAAACACCTGTAACTGCTGGTAACTTCTGAAAGTCACTTACAGAACAGGCAGGTACTTTTCATGAGGGGATCCAAAGGAAAACTTTTGCAACCCAACAGCAGCTAAATAAAAAACAACCTCCATAGCTTTTCAATAAGAAAGACAGAGAAGAAAGTTCCAAGGGAAGGATGCTCCTACTGACTCCTGTTGGAAAATAATGAAAGAGATAGTTGTTATTCATATGCGCAAAAGCACTGAGGAATGAGCATCAGCATCCTCCCAGGGAGGCGAACTGAGCTCCCATTCAATTTGGAAAGGTCTCATACTCTGTGATGGCAACAGGTTAAATAGCTGCATCTTAGGACACTTCCTATCTGAACAGGCTACTCTCAAAGTGTCGATATCTCATTGAGAACCAGTGGCACTGAAATGTATCTCAATTGAATCAAGGGGAATTATCTTGGCTAATGGGTTGACAAGCGTTTGAAATCATGCTCATGGTTAAGCTTAGGTGGGAGAGGAGCAAACTGCTTTATTTAGAGGAATACGTGGCCAAGCAGAGCCAAGGCACTTAATGAATGCTGCTAAAACATCTTTGTTTCCAAATTACTTGAATTCCTTTCTTGCTTATATGTAGATTTTCAAAGTGTTTCTCCTTAACAAGAGAGCCTGGGAGCGGAGCTACACTCTGTACTGTGAATACCCTGAAACAGAGCCTAAGGGAGCGAGGAGAACAAATTCACCACAACACAACTTCCCAACATAGTGCTTAGGGCTTGAGAACAGCAGAGACCACACACCTTCCACAGACAAATAGGGCTGCCGAGAGGATTGCTTGTTTCTGCAGCTTCAGAGACACTGTGTCTAATAACAGCTGTCAGTGAAGGTGAAAATGCCTTCTGGGGATGAGAAATGACTTGCACGGCAGTGCTTTCCCTTCCTTTTCTGCCACCTCAATGCAAGAATCACAGGACTCCCCAAATGCTGGTTTTGGGAAGAACATCTTGAAATTAACACTTTCCACACTCACTTCTTTACACCTGTGCTCTCTGAATTGTGAGTAATTACACCAATTAACCAGCACAGATCTTAAGTCATGAGCAAAAGGAAAAACCCACTGGACTCACTGTATTTCAGACTCCTGCAAAATCAGTGCCCTCTCAGAAATCAGTGCCAAGAAGCCCTCTCAGAAAGGCCATAGGTTCCCAAAATCTCCTCTGCAGCCACTGCATAAAATGGAAGTTCCAAAACAAGAGATATTCTGTGTGGGTTTTGTTGTTGTTGTTGTTTTGAAGCACAGATGCCTCCTACCTCTGAACAGAAAATATGTTGGTAAAAATAGATTGAAATTATGGCCAATGTTATTCTTAAGCATTAAGAAACCTTGCAGAAAAATAATCAAGACGGAGATGAGGTAAGAAGTCACTTTCACATTCTCCTTCAAATATGGATAAACATAGTTATACACTTGAATCAGTGCACACACAGCCGTGTATTTGGATGCATTTCTTACTTGCAGATCTCCAAGTCACACTGGAGTAAGAAGAATAATTCACATTCTCTAAAAGACAACAGATTCTCTCCTGTGTATCTTAGATGGAGAAATTTTCATATTATATTGCATGCTTGGTACCACACAGTGAGGATTATCCATTCCCTTATTGAGATAAAGCTTACCAGACTGTCAGTAACCATTGAAATCTAAACCTAAAGCTGTGGAAGAACTGTTTTTGTTTATATAATATAAAAGCTACAGGACCATCATCCATCATGCAGTTGTGACAAAAACTGCTTAAAGAAAAGAAGGAAATGTGAGTTATGAACTCTACTATGAATAGAATTTTTACCTGGCAATAAATTAATAAGTGACTAGTAGTAGGTAATAGTAGCCTCCTATTAATATGATTTCCTATTAATATGACTTCTTGTCTAGCCTTTCTAGACAAATATATGCTGCACTTCAGTCACATGTGGAGCTTTGACATTTCACATCAGAAGTTCTTCAGCAGCATTTCTTCGGGTCTCACTTTGTAATGTATAAAATTAATACAGATCTCAATGTGAAAGAACTTTTAGCCCTTCATGCCATTTTATGCATGTCTAGATTGCTAAGTTAGAGCTCGTGCATTCTCTCATTCAGAGGTTATAAGATATAAACACTCCCTGTGGCAAAGTGTTTGTAATTAAATACAGTGATGAAGAAGCAGCTAATTATAAAAAAAAATGTTTTGATGATAGCTGAGTAATACTTAACTTTCATAGCGGAACAGCTGTGCAGAAAACACTACATGTGTTAACATTGTCGGGAGCATTGCATGAGAACCACGTTTACATGACTTCAGGCACTAAGGACCTGGGGTGACAAACACCAGCTCAATGGATTTGGTGTAAATTACACAAACTTGTGTGGCTTTTGGGCTGGTCTTAGGTGTTAGGCATCACCCAATCCATCCCCAGGACCCACCACCACATGTCAACTCTGTTCTGCACCACTATTTCCTTACTTAGACTAACTCATGTGCCCCAAACCTAGCTATTTCCTTTTGTAAGGAATCACCAGCCCCTAACAGTTCCTTGGATTCTTCAGCCCACCCAAATCATGGATGATCCCATAATAAATATCATTTTTTCCCCCCATGCATCAAAAGAACAATCAGTTTTCACAAACCACAGAAGTCAAACAGATCACTGAAAGGGACAGACTGGAAACAAATTTCATCTTCATATGCACGTGGAAAGGAAGACAGTGTAAAATCAATAGCAATATGCTTACTAATATGCACCTTAGCCACAGGCTGCAGCATGGGATGCAATATACATAAGAAACACTTTCAGTGTAAAATGGTTCAATAAAATGATACATACTCCAAAAATGAAGTGTCTCCCAAGAAATGGAAAACACAATATCTGACCTAAGAAAAGGGTACGCTCATAGTCTTAGTGATCAGCATACAGTGATTTGTGTCTTCGAGGCTAGCATTGTAACAAAGAAGCATTTCTGAGAAAAGCAAAGTTTTTGTACACTCAGGTCCCACTGATAGGCCAGGCACCCTTGGACTACTGGCTAGTAGGCGATGATCAGGAATATTTGTATGGAGAAACTAAGGAACCTCCCATGACTAGGGGAGGAGACTCACAGGAGAAGGCAAAGCTAACAAGTGCCCTCCACACACACTCTTTGTGGCAATGGTCTTTCAAATCAGAATAACACCTTTCTTATCTAGACTGTTTTCCAAAAGCAAGCAATGAGAATAAAATAACAATTAACTTTTAAAAACAGAATCCTTGTTTCCAAATCTTTGAAGGGTTATTGTTAGGCACTTCTCACCTCCTCGATATGAGACTGATTTCCTACATCATTTGCAAGGTTTCATCTGATTGCTGCATGAGAAGGTGACAAATCCTCCTGTTTAGCAGTCATCAGATTTAAAACAATTCCCTCTATCGCATATGATTTGCAAGAGAGAATCAGTTTGATGGCTCTCACAATACATCCAGTGATTCAAAACTTAGCTTCAAAACACTTAGCTGGACTTACTGCACCAGAATAGAGCAATTTCTTCTCTGCACATCTCCCAGTCCAAAAGCCTATGTTTATCATTATATCAGCCAGCAGGAATGAGACACAAATTAGTAAGCTGGTAAAATGACAAAATTATTCACGCTTGTTTTGGAAGAATAAGCATTTCAGTGGCTATAACATTTTTATAGCAAAAGGATATATATATTTTTTTTGGTGTGGCAGAAGTTTCTCGAACCTTGAGTGAGTACTACCTGTCATCACGTTAATTTAAGTGGAAAAAGGGTTTCCTGACTGACACTAATTGATGGACCCTCCTGGGGCTTAATTGACTTGAGTTTGTCTCTATAAACCTGCACCATTAATCAGTTCCTTACCCACTTTGAAAAAGGTTTGCAGCTGAAATGTCAGTGAGGGGTTACAGACAGACAACAGTGATTGTATATAAGAGTACTTTTGAACACTCTAGTTGTGCTAGTTTAAAATTAATATTTTCCTAAGCTTGTTGTAAAGCAGCAAGAGTCCGGGATCCATTTAATGTTGGATTTCTGTTGTTTTGTAAGCATTTCACTTCAGCAAGTGCATAATTGTCCAACCTTTTGGGTGGTCTGTGCTGCATTATGTGAAGAGGAATGCTCTTGGGTTGCACATAAAATATATAGTACAGTTCATGTACATAAGCAGCAAACCTTCATTACACATATTTCTATAGGGCAAAAGAAGGTGATGATAGCGTCTCCTAATGGTATACAAACACTAAGGAGCAATAGCAAATAAAAAAGGAAAATTGGCTCACCCTTTCCAATGACAGTTCAAAGGGGGTACAATCTTCATCCAGAAACAAGCTGCTCCATTTGCTACTAACCCTTAAATGGGGGTGAATAGGAGTGGATCCAGGCTCCATTTCTTCTGGTCACTCAACTGCATTGCTTGCAACTGAGCTCCTGGGTTATCCTTCTCACCTGGTGCTCAACCATTGGTTCAGGCTGTGACCTGGCAATTCCATTGCAATTTCATACTAAAACATTTTTCAAAAAAGCAAGAAAACCATAAAACTAGTGGGGTATTTGCCCTTGTTTTTCTGAAACTAATATATCTGTCTGGTTCAGCTGGAGTGGTTGTAATTCTTAGTGAGTTCTTGAGGTGTTCACCAGATTTCTGATGATAGATATTTCACTCTTCCTGTACTACATCCTTGAAAGCAGTTGTTCACAGACAGAGGAGGAGTAGATGGAAGAGGGGAGTGGGCCACAGCATGAGCTGTGCCAGACCACATGCAGCTTGCATGAATGTGCCCGCATAAGTGCTTCATTTTACCTACTGCAAATCAGTAGGTTTAGATGGCTAGGTGTTAAATTTTGTTTGAAGGTGTATAGAATCAACTAAGACAAGAAGCAGTCCTGTTCCTCAAGGGAAGATTCATGCTTTTGATTGCTACATCCACAATATTTATATAGGGAGACTAAATTTGAGAAATACTTAAAGTGCATCCTGTTAGAAATTGGACAAACCTTTTGTTCCACAGAACTAGAACTGAGTACATACTGAAGTTTCAGTCTACATCCAAAAGATGCCTATTTGAAGAATAGCCTCCTGGCATTATGAAAGTTATGTTTCTCCTAACTCCTAGAAACATTTCCTCGGAGAGCGTTTTTCAACTCCATATTCCTCTGACAACACTTCTACCTTCAAGTTACATACTGAACTACCACAGTTCTGTGCCAGCACTTGCAGAGACAATATCCAACAGCAGAGACCACAGAAGATTATAAAATAACTTAAAATAGGCATCAAAATGGCTGTATTCTTGCATCAACTTAAAAATCACAGCAACACTAAATTGCCCTGACACCTCTGACCCTTGATTTGAGAATGTGGTTTTTAAAATGGACTTTCTAAATTAAAATATTACCTCTTACTACAGCTATAGCCCTTTCTCCAGCTAGGAGTGGTATTTCTACCTTCTCACTTTAATCACATCCTATGACATTAACTGGTTTACTGATTTCTTAAGATATTCTGTGTAATCACAACATAAGCCAGTATCTGTTAATAGCAAGGCTGCTGTTATTATAAACATCCCTGGAGGCATTCGGGGCTGGGTTGGATTGAATCCTGAGCAGCCTGATCTGGTGCCACACTTAGTGGTTGTCAATCCTGCCCACAGCAGGGGGTTGGAACAGGATTGTCTATAAGGTCCCTTCAAATCCAAGCCATCTTATGATTCTAAGGCAGGCAGTAGTCACTGAAACCCTGAATTCCTTCCTATAATACTTACGAAAAGAAAAACAGTTAACCTCACAGCATTGTTTCCCTCAATAAAAATGTTAAGTGGCAAAGCATCACTTTTTATTCGATTTACTTTGCTGATTATAGGTTTTTCCCCCCCACTAACAGTATCAGAAAGCTAGTTAAAAACACTTTAAAAGTAAAGGTGTGATTGATGAAGCAAAACCAATTATTTTACTGCCTACTGCAAGTAGCAGAGATGCTTGGTAGAAATAAGAATCGCTGAGCAATGGCATTACAGATGACTTATGCAGTGGAAAAGAACCCAGTCCACAATTCAGAAGGACTACTTCTTTCCAAACTAATTCTCAAAAGATGTTTCAGAAGATAAGGTTATTTACAGCACTTTTCCTTTAAGTTATGCAGAACTAATCCGGAAGATATTTTCAGGATGCAACTTTCCCTCTTTCCCTTACATATTGGCCTGGCTCCCAGTTTTTGGGCTATCTCTGTAGAGCTGTTTTCCTGCTGCTCTGACAAAAGCAATCCTGCTCTAGTGATATAAACACAGAACACTGAAGTAAAGAGCATTTTACTGACCCACTGTGCTGACTACACTGCTCTTCTCTATGCGCCCCCTTACTCACTACCTTCTATAAAAGCATCGAACTAAGTTGCATTCAGCTAGAACATCTATTGTAATATCCATTCTGGCATAACAGCAGCTCAGTCTCTTCCCATCCACTTCACATCAGCTCCCATCACCCAGCTATTTTAAACAAGTACCTTCATGCTATCTTGGGAAGAGCACTTTAGAAATACCTGTAAAGGTACTTCATTATCCCTCTTTAAAACTCTTCATAACTCAGCAGCTGAGAAACATTTTGGAACCGCAGCTGGATGGTGGAGGGGGTTTTGCTCTGTGTTTGTTCAGAACGTTCTATATGGTAACAGAAGTTACATACAAGCTGATAATAATGGCAGTATTCAGTAGGTTCAAAAAAGTGTGGAACCACCACCAATTTCATAATGTCTTTGGTGGAAAATACACAACAGCAAACATACCTATAAAAATATATTTAGCATGTCATAAAACAGATGGAACAATTCTGTCACAGTTGGATCTGCATAGATGGTTAAAACATTGGGACTATTCATTGGGTATTGATTTCACTTAAGACCACTTGTCTTGGAAAGTGGAGCCAGTTAACAGTATCTTTAGTTTCCTTTTTTCCCAGGAAGTAAGGATGGGGCTTCCCAGTGCCTGTTTAAAAGGCCATTAGTACAATGAGTAGTACCATTAGCCTGGGGGTTACATGAGATATGAAAAATCCACTGGATTCCTGTATTCCCTGCCCAACCCTGGACCACTCCAGCAGTAAAGCAGTTTCCTTTACTCAACTGAATGAACTTGGGCAAATAGCAAAACCCCAATTTCAAATCCCAATGGTATTATCCATTGAGACCTGTCAGACTGCTTTAGCCTGCGTTAGCCCTGATACCATCTCAACTTGTACAACCACACACAGTTTTCCCTTAGAGATCTGGAACTGACTAGTGCAGTCTATTTGCCAGAAATCCCATAAACTTTTATTATCTCTCAAATGTAGAAGCTGGTCTTTAAGGGTGTTATGTTCTACTAATTGTATGTGGCATGTGCCAGAGGCCAAAATGATGATGTTACACCGTGCTCTAGTTACAGGCCACTGTCTGCGGGGCTTTCACTCACTCCTGCAAGGATTTAAACATTTAAACACTCATTTATTTAATCAGGTGCCCCTCCTTCTGGGCCATTACCAGTGCTGCTCCCAGTACAGTATATGCTATGGCTTCTCCTTTCCTTGACTGCAATTTTTGTTCTTTCACAAGTGTAGTAATTCATTCCACTAAAGCATTGGGATAATGTCAATTATCCAGTGCAGCCATGGCTTGCCACTGCTTGTACCTGTCCCAGGTCCCAGCTTTCCTGGTATACAGCTGAGAGGTAACCTCTGGACATTCTAATGACATCCTGCTGACTACAACAAAATAACTTCACATCTTGCCTGCAAAGGGAGGAAAGGGGTGACCAGATTCACCAATACTCTTGATCAAATTAAGGTAAGAACAATACTTATGCATCCACAACTATCATCAGTTTTAATGAGAATCTCTGTGCTACAGCTATCCCAGAAGTATTGCCTCTCTAGCAATTAAATTTGTGTTAAGCTCTATGGCTAAACTGTATGGCTTGATATGAAATGAAAATGAGCCTTGCAATTACTTTATGACAGGAAAAAAAGAAAGAAAAGAGAAAATGGAAAGAACAAAAGATGAAGAGAAGTACAGAGAAAAGTGATCTTGGGTCAGTTTTGAGTTCCAGCTCCAGCCCACTGGCACTTTTAGAATTCTCATCCAAAAGTATCAAAGTATTTAATAGACAAGAAGCAATAAGCTTCTCTCTGGCATCCTTTTACTGTTATGCCTTATAGATTTCCATGTATACCATCCCAAGTTTGCAAACAAGCAAGCCGACAATTAAACAAGTTTGTCAAAATTAAGTTTGTAGTCAAAACTTTCTGGCAGGAAAATAGCAAGGTTTTGGACTAAGGAAGGAATATTTAGAGAGAGGAAGTCCATTCCTATGGCACAGAACTCCATTCTCCAACAAATCCTTGGCAATCCATTTGAAGTAGTGAGAATGGTCTTATACTGCTTGTATTTGAGACATACCAAGCATGTCACAAGAAGTTTGGGTGTTCTTTTTTTTTTGCTGGCCTGCAATGCAACACAATAATATCACCCTAGGCTTCTCATCTCATCCATGGTTTCAGTGGATGCACCAGCCTGAGCTCAATCCAGATCCCCAAAACTCTCCATCCTGATAAGAACGAATACAATCATTTAGCCAAGCACACATGAATCCAGCAGCAGTCTTTCTTGTTATCAGCCATCTGAAAACCAAGACAGAAGGAATCACCTCTTGAAACCACGAATTGTATGTAATCATATTTTGAAACCAGAACTGAATAATTATGAATAATTCATAAGGCAGTCTGCAAAGTTTCCCTTAAATCAACAGTCAGTTGGCATGAAACTCACTCATTAAAACACCACCTCTTGTTTTGTACTCTTGGAAGAAATCTTTGTTAAGAACAGCAAAGAATCTTTTAAATAATCATAAACCTTATCTTAAAAAGAGCCTGTACAGTCTTCTGATACATGGGTTAAAGGTAAAGGAAAAAAAACTCAGTAAACACTGGGCTCACCACTGCCAAGGGAAGACACTTTTAATGCTCTGTTTAAGCCTACAGTTGATTGCTTTTCACACAGAAGGTGTTCACACAGGGGAAAAGTACTTTGCTTTAATATCAAGTTGCTGTTGGGCATCTCTATAACACTGTGCTGCTCCAACAGTGCCTCCAATATATATAATAAAACGTAGTAATGCACTGTCATGCTATACTATGACCTCAGAAATGTAACAGATGTGGGGGTGAAAGAACCAGAATCTTAGATATGGGGAATGCAACACAGGAAGAAAAGAAATAAAAGCAGCTCTGCTTTAAGCACACCAACAAAATGAAAGGGAGCATGAGAGAGGAAAATTATCAATACACAGCTGAAAATGCAAGAAGTTACCAGATGGGACACTTGGGCTGAAAAAAAAGCAAAAAAAAGCTACAATTTCAGTGGTTGTTTCCAGCCCTCCCCAGGGTGCTGTATATCCAGAAGGTCACTGAAGAGTCAAAGGGGTTAAAATCAATCAATTTACTTCTAGCCACAAGCAGCCATTGCAATAGTACTACAAAAGCACATATGACCTGACTCTTAATCAAGGCTGGAGAAGCTTTTCCTTGAGTTAGGAAAGGTGCCACATACTCTTCCTGGGTCTACCCAATCTGTTTTCCCACCTATGCAGTTTATAGCTTGTGTACTTATAGAGGGAGATTTTCATGGAGCTAAATCACAGATACTGGAGGGAAGAGTTCATAAACACCATGTCATAACTAAACAGGTGTCAAGGTTGCAATTTGACCAGGTGTCAATAGCTGACGTTGACTCGTGATAATGGAGACAGAATCACATGAAGGAGGTTCTCCCCACTCTTAAATTAGATTATTTCACCTCTGTCTTATTTAAGGCTTTCTTTATTAGAAAAAAAAAGAAAGAAAGCTTTTCAGTTCTTACTCCTCTGACAAGTGACAAGAGAATTATGAGTACACTGGGCAAAGGGAAGAGACTTATTGTTCTGGCTGTGTCCCAGAAACCTGTAGGATTTGAAGTAAGCTGTTCATCTAGAAAGTGGGCTCCTCTTGCACATGCCACATACCAAAATAGGATAAGTCCTCTCCCCAGAACAAACGAATCTCATAGTACCATTCTTACTGCTATTTCTAAACTTCAAAACAAACTTCTTTACTTTTAAATAAATCAATCAATAACAACTGATAGGTCACAGGTTCTACCAGTAAAGACTGGACAAAAGTACAAGTTCCTGAAAAATAAGAAATAAGATTTCTGAGTATGCCCTTGGAAAATAACACTTTCAGTTACTGTGCTGGTGCTGTTTCATATTTTCAATGTTATTCAGACTCCTTTGTCTGAGCCAGCTGTCTACATGAAGGGACCAGATCCTCACAAAGGAACTAATACCTCATGGCTTTATTTGATGAAGATTCCAGGAGCTCTGAAAATTTGTTCTCTTTCTCAAAGAACGGCTCTGATTGCATTTAAAAAGAAAACAATGCAAACAGAAATAATATATTCATGGCAGGCTCGCAGTTACAAGCTACTAAAATCTGGTTTTGCAGACAAAGTCTAAAGACTCTCCATGAGACGAGGTCACAGGGTAAAGTTTTTCTTGTTTCTTCCTCACCTCCAGCCCCAGGTGGAGCGTCACAGCTTGCAAGAACCAGACAGAGAACTTGGAAGAGATCCTGTGCCGAACGCTGTGACATATAGCAGGTCTTCCCAAGAGTGGGACCTGTAACTAGATGGATCAGAAGGAGAACAGAAAAGCACATTAAGTAAGTACACCTATCTCCAGAGAGGAGGCAGGGATCATCAACTTTATCTCTGTGAGTGAAGTCCAAGCCCTCTGCTAATGTTAATATAAGAACGTCTTTTGGGAGAACTTGCTGTAAGACATACATATTAACTAAGAAATTCTTAGTGGAACAACTCATTCATGCTACACTTATATTTATCTTTTAGAAAAGAAAAAGAAAAAAAAAAAGAAAAAAAAAAAAAGAAAAAAAAAGACTCTGAAGGTAACATCAGGATCAGTAGGAAGTAACACAGAGCACCAGAACAGCAGTATCTGCAGAGGTTTGCTTGGATGAATTCATTATCACTTGGCAAGTGAAAGACTCTCCTCTGGAAAATTTTTATCCTTGGGAGTTCTTGATTTAAAAACTATTTAATACTTAGTGGATGCAGTTTCTTCATAAGTCTATCTTTCTTAAAAGCACCGCTGGCAAAAAGAAGAGGACAAAGGCATAGCAGAGCCAAATAACCAAGGTTCCACGTGAAGGAGATGCCTCTGTGCAACAGCCTGCTGAGATCCAGTCACACTCCCAAGAGCCAGGCACAGGAAAAGGTGAACATAACCTTGACCATAAAGTCCTTACCTAGCCATAATTTGGAGGAGGGCCTAAACTTACAGCAAGGACAATAAGTAAATAAACAAATGTACCTATAGAAAAGTTGCATTGCCAGTTACAACAAGACTTGCACAACTTCCTCAGAAAAATCCACCCATCAACTCCTCCCCAGCCATGCACACATACCCGCTTCCCTGCCAGCACTCCTTCCCTGTGCTCCTCTCCCTCTAGAGTTCTCTTCCTGGCAATTACACATGCAATTCCTCACACCTGTGCTGTAAAGCAGCCCCATTTGCCCTACCCTCTAGACATATAACATAAATTATATGCTGTGCTACAAAAAATACATGTTAGGCTGCTTCTTGCTTGCACCCTGGATACAAGTTGGAAAGATGAGACAAACCAAACGAAGGCCCTAACATTTTTGTTTCCAGAATATTTAGTAACAAATAGAATCTTGGAATTAAGCTGGTGAAAAAAGAAACCAGCTACTGGGAATTCACTGCGTTATGCACTCTGTAAATGCATCCAGATGAAGATGGCTATGGAAGAGCAGTAACCATTTATCCCACTATCTACTGTGCGGAGATGTGTAGTATAGGAGATTGGACTCTTAAGGTCCTTGGGTCTGTTCCTCCTGGTGTCTGTCTGTCTCTCTGTGGCAGCAGCATCTCATGGGTACCTGAAGGAGCAGTTTGTCACCATGGTGGTCACCAAGGACAATTCTGAAGTTAGACACAATCCATTACTGTTATTTATACTGTGAAATACTGGTGGGGGTCCTGAGCCATTCTGGGACTCCTGAGATCCAAAGGCTACAGGTTTTTGTGACACTCTTGGAGATAATTGCTTGCTGTCTGCCAGTTACTGCCTTCAGGAGCACTGTGCAGCTGGTGGCCACAAGAAGTCCCCACTTATAACTACTGCCTGCAGTGGCAGAGCTCCCACCTCTATAGAGGTACTGGGTACCCCACTGGCCAACTCCAAGCAGGTCAGGTCCATTTTGGGGTGCCAGGCTCTGCAGAACAAAACTGCATAGGTTAAGTCTGGCAAAAAGCTGATGCAAGAGCGAAAACACTAAGTTTATGTGGCTTAGATGAGTGTGAATACCGGAGAGGCTGAACCTAAATATTGATATAACTTATTTCCTCTGAAGAATGTATTTCTAGGCCACTGACTGACCAGTTAATCCTCTTTTTTATTTTCACTTGTTTAGTAAAATTCCTAGGTTATTACAGGTGATATCCAGGGACACAGTATCCATGGCTCTCCAGTAGTATATTTTACTGCTTCCAATAAAACCTGTACAAAGTTCACAGGCTGAACTTGAATTGTGTTCTTAGTGGAAGCCTCTTGAACCCCCCCGGCTCTGCATTTTCATCCCACAAGACGAAGATTATCCTCAGAACTATCTGAATGTCAAATAAATCTCTTGCATCATTTCTCTTACTTCTACATTTTGTAATTTCCCTTGTATTTTTCCTTCACTGAGTCCCAAGCCTTTCTCTTTATTTATATCACAAATTTCGGCATATGTGTATACATCAGTATGGCCCTGTCTTGAATTGCTAATATCATATGCTATACATGTCTCCCATCTTGCTGGAGTGAAAGTGGTAAAAGAACAGAATGCATTTTACTGAGATGTCATGTAACATAAGATATGCAGATTGTCTCTGATTGGGAAGAGGAGATTATTTTTCCTGTCAAATGCATATGCTTTATGTACACCGCTTGTTAAAGTGATTTTCAACAAACATTTGATTTTTAAAGGCTGGAATGTTCTGAAAGTGTATTTTGTGTGGGGAATCTTCATTGATAAATAGAAAAATGAAATTACTACGCAGCATATTCTGTTATCCATTGTAACACAGATAACAAGAAGGGTCTGAGGAAAACTGAGCAACAGAGGCTGACATGTTTGTCTATACAACATTGGGTCTGTGATTTTTTTCTTGACCCGTGTGGAGGGATGAAGGCAGGCGAAATGGGTGGCAGCAGCGCCAGCCCTGGCATCAGCGCTAAGAGGAGGGAGGGACCATTGTCAGGACATGGTGCCTCTGTGCAAGCTCTGTGATATCCATAGGATTTATCCAATCTGTTCCTGCAGGTGTCTGTTTTATGCATGATTTACCTGGCTGTATGGAGCTCTTGCTCCATTGCCAGTTTTGCCAGCTTCTAGCTTGGACAGTGGCAGCGCCTCACATCTATTCAGCCACCCCAAGGTGGGAAGGATAAGACTTCTGAGATTTCAGTCTGCTTTTTCTTTTCATTCTTTTCTTTTTTTTAAGTTATTTTCTAAAACTCGGAATATTTGCAGTCGAATTTGAGTCTTGGGTGGTTTGTTTGTTTGTTCCTCTTTTTTCTTTCTTTTTTTTTTGGCCGAAGATTACAAGTAAACAAAGGAAGCAAAAGGCAGAAATATGTTCTTTGAGCCAGGCACTGGGACAGCACATACACTTGTCATCCCTCCATGAAGCATTGGCTATTAAAGATGTAATATTTCCACTATATCTCAATTGCAGTGTAACAAGACTTACTCTGAGTGAGTGCATGCAGCCGACCTTCTGCGAACGTTTTCAATATACTTCAAAATATCGTATTATTTACCCGTTGTGGGAAAGTGTTCTTTAGTAGGTAGTACAAAGCAATCACAGTGGCTTTGGAGACTTTAAAGATTTCCTAAGGAGGCACTAGTGTCTGTAAGATGCCCTTGGGGCTTCTGTTTTGCACTGCGATTGTGTAGTGTTTTATTTCTGTCATAAGACACATACAAAGGGAAAGGAAAGAAGCAATCTTCTACAGCTGGAAACCAAATTACAGGACTCTCTTATAATAAGGTGAGATTTTCCCCAAAGTGGCACAGTGGGACGTTAAGTCTTTGATTTTGATCCTACCTAAATGAATGAGAAAAAATTCCACTGAATTATGAGGCATACGATCAAACACCAAATGAGCTATTTAAAATGTTCCATAGGTGAGCTAGGAATTTGGATTTCTACTTGTTCACTAAGAGTCTTTTTAATATTATTTACAATATGAGGTGTTATCTAGTTCAGTGATTATAGCTGGATGGTGAGAAGCCAGTGGTATCTCTGTAACTCTGCTGATACACTCACTCAGATAAGCCTTACATTAACAAGGTTTCACAAGTAAAGCTTTGTTATCTCTACTGTTGATAGCTGTCAGAACAGACTAAAGCTTTCATAACATTCATGCAATCAGCAAATAAAACACTACACTTCTGTGCTGACGTTGTGTTGGTGCATTCAGGATCCAAGCAGTAACAAAAGGGTTGAGTTCCAAACAGTTTAATATCTAATCTGCCTTTCAGAAGTACTCCCAGAAAAGAGAGTACAAAAATAGTGAGAAAGAAGAGTTTCTGAGAAGGAATTTCTGGCATAAATCCTCAGATGCTCTTTGAGAGTAAAATTCTGATGGTAAGTGTAATGCTATGTGAATCATATTATATTACTGTGTGTGTAGGAAATTCATCTTCTTTGGCCATAATTACAGAAGTCTGTATTTCCTATTTTGGTCCTCCACTGATACAGATGGAACACATAGAGCAGAGCTCAACTTGAGAGGCGATAAGAATTTTACAATGATAATTTTAAACATAAAAAGTATAGTTTAACATAATGCAAGGAGAAAGCAGCTGTAATTCACCTGACTTTACCTTTTTGCCTGTGCTAAACTGTAAAGTTGCTAGCAAGCCAGCAATCTCTGAGTTATAAGTAGAAGTTTATAGGACACTTAATCACAAAAGAGAGCTCTTCCCCTTGGACTATTTTGCAAAGCCATGACTGTTTCATTGTAAAGCTTGATCCAGCTCATGTCCATCCTCCCATTCACTATAATGAACTTTAGAAAATGTTAATAATCATAAATTGATATGAGAGCAATCATACATTTGGATGTTAACTGTTGAAGAAGAAATGAGCTAAAATAGAACTAATGGCTTTGTCTTGAGAGATTTTTATAGAAAAAGATCATTCTTAAATAAAGACTGTCAAGAATAGGTCTTCCAATTTCGTGATAATCACTCAAGTTGGCAGAGTAGTATCGCTTTTCCTGCAGAAATTGCATGTAGTTTGCATATGTCGGGTATAAAATCACAATATGAGATAAACCATACAACTTCAGGAGAAGAAATAATGAGGCTAAATAATGTTTGATAGAAAAACAGGAGCTTGATTAACAACAACCTACTCACATTCCCATAAGTTCGCAAGTATGTCTTCCATGAGGACAAGGAAGGCTATGTTAGCCAAACTGGAGTCAAGCCCTCCCAAACCCTGAGCAGCCCAGTAAAACCCAGTAAGATCTCTATCACACATAGCTGCCATTGCTGGTTTTCTTCTTGTTGTTTTGTTCTTGTTTAACTCCTGATCTGCTTTATCATTTGCTTTTGTTTTCTGTTGTAGTCTTTGCATATCTACACATGCATCACTGGCTGTCTGGCACAGGGATCTCAGTACTGGTTATCAGTATCTTAGCTCAGTGCTTCAAATTACTGATTATGAGATCCTGTGTAACTTTTTAAAAGAAGCTGTGACTGCACACAGGCTCACATGCTCCTGTGCTTTGCTGCTAAGATGAGGGGGGGATTGTCTTGTCTGTCCTGCCCTGCCCCTGCAGTGCCCCATATCTGATGCCAGCTCTGTGCAGGCTGGGCTTGTCTGTGAGCCATCACCTGTGTCACCTAGCCTGAAGGTCGCAGCCTTTGCTGGATGCATTTTCCAGCAGGCTATGTAACTGGGTGGTAAGGCTGGTGCAAAGCACAGGATTGGAACATGTAACAGGGATCAGGGATGAGGAGAGTGAGGTTTCCCCTTTCCAGCAGCAATAACCTCTTATGTCAGCTCACTGCCTTGTGGAAATGCACTCGCAGGCATCTAATTGGTGCTGTAATATCTTTCAGCCTACTGCTCTCTAAAGCTGTGTTTTGTTAGGGTCGAAAACAGCCAGCACAAGAGTGCAGGCTAAAATTGATATGCTTAGAGTAAAGCTGCCAAGAGGGAAAAGCAGCACACTCCAAGAGCAGCCGCTCAGAGCTGTGCTCGGCAAGAGCCTCTGTTTGGCATCATTAATGTCACACACCCTTCTGCAGATACCTCAGCTGGATACCTCAGGGAATGCAGCAAAAGCTCACGTTATTATTTTTTTGTTAAAACCACAGAATGAGTCTAGAATGACACATATCTGAGAGACAGTCATGGTTGCAGCACGAGAATGGCAAATCCCAGTCCTGGTACCATTCAATCAATTTAATCACCTGCATGGCAGCATTCAGCCTTGCCTCCACTTGGCTGCTATAGCTTCATGTCCCAGTTTAGTCCAGAGCATGAATCTCTGCTTCAGGGAATGATTATGCAGGTTACATGAAACTCCACTGCATAATTTACTGGTCTTTGAAGCAAGGGCTACACTCTAAGGTTCATTGCTACTTAATATCCAAATCTCAAGTCTACATGAAGCTTGATATATACTGAAGTATATATATCTGAAGTATATACTCTTGATATATACTGAAGTATAAGGAGAAGCTGTAAGGAGAAGCACCTTAAGAAAGAGAGGTGACAAGTTCCTTCACCCCACAAAGGCTGTATGTTGGTATCTGGTATGCACTGCAGAAAAAGTTCAGGTCTTCCCAGCCAAAGCTGGGAACTCATCATATTGCTCTAGCCTCAGGCAAGTGCTCTCCTTGATAAGCAATGATTGAAGAAGGGTAGACAACCACCTGCTCTACAAGAAAACAGAAACTATAGACATGTTTTGTGAGAAAATCCATCTTCTATGGATCATTGCTGGCAATGTGTGTACATGATGGGCACAGGGGAATTTATCTTAGCTGAGATCAAAGTCCTTCATGCAGTCCTGGTCCATAAGAGGGGAGAAGCGCTAAATGTTGCATGTTATTGCATGGTAAACTGGGGCAAATGTCTTACTGAGTCAGTTGCAGCAGTTTCTGCAAAGCTATTGCATTCAGATACTTTATTAACAGCTCAGCTTTGATTGCTTGATATGTTTCCCGCTCAGTAATTGGGAGCTGTAAATCACTGTTTAAGCCTCCAAAAATGAAGTGATCTTTAAGTAATTAAGCATTCAGTACTCAGTGATATCTGATCATCTGAGACAGAAAATAAACGTATAAGACCAAACAACATTTCTTTAACTATTTCTCTGGAGATTGTGAGGAAGGAGTTGACTTTTGTTTAGGCAAATTTCAGATCCAGCCTTCCAGTAGTGCAAAGTGGGAATAGCATGTTCACAGGAAGCACGATGGGCTGAAATCCAAACAGCTTTTTTACCTAGAGCTGTTTAAAAACATAAGCAGTGTCAGTAGAAATTAGCTGAATTGGATCACTGAATTCACCCAGACATATTCAGAAAACTGCTCTTCTGAATATATACGGAATTGGAGCAGGAAGAATAATCAATTTGTTGATAAAATTGGACTGGGCCAAGCAGTAGTCTAGCCTTTCTGCAAAAACATTTGTTCAGTCTGAGATCTGATTTCTTATCAGGGCAGACGAGCATCTGTTTCTAAACAGGCACTCAGATCAAAGTTGGATACCATAAGACCTAAGTCAAAAGCATTTAGCCTGAGAATATAGGTTGGACCACAAAACAGGATTGAAGCTATGAGTTTAGATATCAAAATCCCCAAAGAGCAAACTACAAAAGTTTCACACTGTGTGGGCCATTGTCAAGAGCTAGATATTAGGAAATGCTAAACACACAACTGTACTGGAACATGAATCTTCTCTGGAGATTAAATGTCAGGCTGAATCAGGTTGGAAAAAGGCACTCCTGTTCCCTCCAGGCTCTACACTCTGCAGTGTATTCTCAAGGGTATATCTCAAAAGTTTACGAAGTTCAACTTTGCGGAAGGTTCAGCTTTGCAGGGCACCAGGTACGCAGATGAAACCCTAAGGGGAGGGACAGCTGGGGGTCAGGGAAAGGTTCTGAACCAGAGGGTGGCGGGCATGAAGCAGTTCTCCAAGGTTACGCTGTCTGAGACATAAGCTTGGTGGTCTGGGGTATCTGCTACCTCTAAGGGATCGTACCTGGTCATCTACTCTCATGATGTGACCCGAAGCCATTGGGTGCTCAGAAGGGTGGCAGCAGGACCAGCTCATGGGGATGTGGTATATGGCTCACCTAGGGTCATGAGCATGGCTATGGACAGTTTCCTGACATGGCAAACACATTCCTTAGTAAAGGCAAACTTTTATATTGCATGTGAGTCTACAGGGGAAAAAGGGAGAGAGAGACATTGATTTGAAAATGATATAAAAGTGTACGGACTTCTTTCTTTTTTTTCTCTCTTTTTACTTTCAGTTGTCTTATTTAAATACATGCTGCTAGTTGTCTTTTTAGAAAGTGAAGAGTTCCAGAACCAGAACTTGATTGTGAAGCTTTGAAAATTGATCAGAAAAGGGAAGATTTATCTGGAAGCCTGTTTTTGGCTGTCCTTCAAAGTTTTTAGTAAGGTTCAATTTCATGTATTCATAACAATTTGATTTGATTCCTATTGAGTGACAGGCTAGAGATAAAAATATCTTTGGGAAACTATTTATTATTATTATTATTACTATTGGATATGTTTGCAAGGTTTTTTTTTATTATTTGGTTTCACAGAACCAAATAATAGTTTCCTTAGATAGAGAAAAAAATCAGAGTATTTTAAGGCAAATTTCAAATGGTAGCACAGTAAAACTGCGAGACTAACTATTCTTGAGGTAATTTCTGTTATCAATGACATAGACTCTTCCAACCAAAAATGTATCTCTGTTCTGTGTTGCACTTCTTCTAACAGATCTTCTAGCTGCAGAAGGCAAAGGCACTCTTTCCAATATGTGGAGAGTTTAGTACTAGAATCTAAATAGGAAATAACATTTTAAAAATTATCTCTTAAATCTGCAAAAAAGTAAAAAATATACATATAAATGTAGTTGTATTTTCCATTCCTCCTGTCGAATCAATCTCTGATCTTGTTAGGCAAGAAAATATGTGCACCTGTCTTTGGTGGGGTGAAATATTCCATCAGGAACAATTCTCTCTGATGTTTGGAACTGGCTTGTAAGTTTTTTTATGCAGTGTGTTGCTTGATTTAGTTTCTGGCGTGAATATCTGTTCCCTTGGTGGATTTTCAGCTGCTTGAGAAGAAGGATGATGGGTTTTGATCGATGTGAAAAAAATCGTCCTCAATGAAACAAACAGGTAATTTCATCGCACTCCAACTAGAATGAATGAACGCCACAAGGATGCTAAGCACAAACAAGCAAACAAAATCTTGCTTCAACCATATTTGTCTCTTGCATTAACTTTGACTAGCAAAGAAAATATTTTCCTGAAAAAAAAATGTTGTGTAGGATCACCAGACAGCTTCATGGACAAGCTAGGAAAGAAATACCTAGACAGCTTTTAATTAGATGGAACCTTAAAGCTTATTCTTGCATGTAATTGGACTCCCAGCATACAGACACGAGTCCTCTACATTCCTAGCTGAAACAATGAAATAACTTTTCTTAGAGCACAGCTACTCTTGTGGCATAAACAAACTTTCAAATCTTCGTATGAACCTGTTTTGTACTCCTCTTAGCTTCTTGCAGCTCCTCATTACACAAACATGGGGACCATCTGAGTGGGGGGACTGGAGGGGGGGGCTACTGAAAATTAAGAAAAATTAGCAGCTTGCCCTAAATTGGCCACTGGATTATGCTGAAAAAAACTTTAAGCAAAATCAACAAACAGTTTGCTTTCCTTCTACTTCAGCTCCATTTTCTATACAACAGGAATATCCCTCTGTAATTGATCATCATGGTCTCTTTTCTACAGTCTTAGGAAATCTTCCAACGTAAATATTATAAATGTTTGAACATTACTCATCTATAAAAGAGGATGGAAAGCCTTACTAGCTAAGCTACATCTGCTGCCTTAATAGCTCCCCCGGGTGCTATCCATCATTCAGTAGGATAAATTGCAATATCAAATATGCCCACACCTCATATCTTAAGGTCAGTTCTGGAGTGTCCTGCCTGTCTCTGTGCCGTCACAGCATGTGATGTTGCAGGTATCATGAACTAGCGTGGTGCTGGCTCCTACAGCCTTTCCATGTTTCTGTTGCACAGAACTTTTCTGGACCATGAAGAACTATTAACCTGTATCACCCCTTTCCTAAAAACACCTAAAAAATGCAACCTTCTCCACTATGGCCCTCAGTGTGAAATGAAACATCGGTGCACAAATATATCATTACTGCCTTAGAGGAGGCCAGCCAGGAGGGGCCATGTGACTTCTTTATGAGATGAGGAAATGCACATAAACCTGCATGTTGGGACACTGCTGAGGTATTACTTGGGCAACCAGACATCCACAGGCACTCAGCAGGATTGCTCGTGGCCTACTGCACCTTGATTCTGCTGTTTTATTGAGTACTTTGCATTCACAAAGTGCAATTGCTAAACTGCTCTGCCAGTGGATGTATGTCCAGTGCATGCCCCACGCATTCTTGTCTTCCACAAGTGAATGAATGAGCCACGTGCAGAGCAGTTGCCACTTGCAGAGCCTGTGCTGCGCCAGCTCAGATGGTGCTAAGAGAAGCTGCAATGAATCTGTAGAAAATTTGATAAAACTGATGACTGCATTATTGCCTAACTATTGTATTGAAAATGTACATCAGTTTCAATCTAATTTTTATACAATGGAAACTCCTTACACTTCGTAGAGGATAAGAATTTCCCTTATCATATCTTTATGTATCATGCCTTTGGGTTTTGTGATCCCACAATATCAAGTGTAAGGTGGAAGATGCTTTTTCTTTTCTCTGTAATACTTTTTAAATTCTCTAGGACTGCTATATCTCATCTTGCATAACACAGCAGATGGGAGAGGGAACAGAGTGGGGCAGAATCCAGTAACATCCTTTGGATGGTTGGACTGGCAGATTGCAGGAAACTGTGTTGATGATACCTGCCAAGTCACCAATCAGTCTGAATCAATTAATTGTCAAACTGGCACATAAGTCATAGCAGGAAACTCCATGTCTCATTCTGGTTGGTCTTCTTTGTTTTTCTATTTTTATCATTCCATTATCTATTAAAAAAAAGCACACCAAAATCCAACCAACCAGCATATCTTCATTCTTTTGTAGGAAGGTTCATCTTTTTGTTTAATGACATGTCAAATATCCATACGTCCTGTAACTTCGTAGATAATACATCCAAGTCAGGGCAGCCTGAATTTGGTAGTGTATAATATTTCTGGATAAAAAATTGTTTTCAGGAAGTAAAAATATTATTCAAGGGAGGACACGTTTATCTTAACAGAAGCTAAAGTTATCAGTGACAATCCTAACAGAAGCTAAAGTATCGGTGACAATACTGGATAAGAAAGATGTTTTATTTCTTCATTAACCACATCCTGTAGTCAGTACACTTAACATTTTATTTTCAGTTTTGCATGTGTATTTCAGTTTTTGCATGTGTCTTTCAGTTCCAGCAGTAATATTGCTGTTGACTTCGCATAAATGACCTTGCTTATGTCTTCATATTTATTCATAGTACCAAGCCAAGATATACTATACATATGTAATATGCACTCTGCTAACAACATTTAAATTAAATATGGTCTGTAGCAGAGGCAGCTCTTTCCTTAGGGACAGAAGGGACTATCCTCATCAACTTCTTTGTGTTGGTTGAATCTTTCTGAGCCTTATTTCCACCAGTGCAGAGGTTGTGCCAGCCCTGTGCTGGCAGTGCTCTGGTGCAGCAGGCACACAGGAGTTGCTCTGTGCAGCCCTTGGGGGCATCCCCACTGCTATGAAGCATTGCAGTCATCCTTCAGTTTGTTTTCTTCTGACTTGTTTTCAGACCAGAACTGTCTGATTAAAGCTGTTGTGTCAAGGACAGGCTACCTGGCTGTACCAGCTGTCCCAAATCTACCACATCCCCACCAGTGCTGGGGCAAAAAATAATGTTCTTCATAAGCACACTGGGAGCTGCAATATGAGCACTGTGCAAAGGATTGCTTTTCAATTGAGTTACTTGGCAAAATGAGTTTATTTTTCACAAGTGAAACTTTATTTAAGACATCTTTTTTGTCAGTGCATGGAAGACACAAAATGCTTGTAGAAGAGGAGGCCTGGTGATCCCTTCCAGTCCCATCTTGCCATCAGTAGTGACAAGACATATGTCATTGTGAATGGAAAGGTAGTCTGAGCTGGAGTGAAAACACATTTCTAACTAGATAAGTTCACACTGAAAGGAAAAGACTTGCAAATGTTTCAGAAAAGAATTTTATCTAGGAGAATCTTGTAATCTCTGATAGTCTTGAGGATCTGCTGTCGGGTAGGAAGTGCTAACTGCACCTTTCATGTGAGGAAGGACAGCAGGTCCTACCAGGCATAGACCATCACCAATAATACCAGATCTGCACATCACATTTCATCCGGTGTCTCTAGTTTTCTTAGAGGAACTAGACTACGTAACTTAGATTTTGTGTCAGTGTTATGACAATAAAGCAAGATAAATATTGGATGTCTCCGGATCCAGAAAGGATGATGATAATGAGTGGCATCTCCTCACACAAAGTTTACCTGATCAAAAAATTTCTGAACCCATTTGAATTAGTCGAGGTGGTTTAGAACAGATGAGTGATCCACATAATGTAGCCACAGTGGCTGTAGCCTGATAGTAGAAGCTCTGTGAGATGACAACTAGGAATGGTTCTCAAGTAGACCATGGTATGTCATACCTTGATCTCAACTTTCTCCTAACTTGTGAATATTATTGTATTCTATGTCAAAATAGAACTGCACTGGAACAATATTCACCCTATAGGTAGCAACTCTTGGAGGAGTGATCAAAAGGCTAAAAATCAAGTATGATAACTGGTATGGTTTTGAAAAAGATGAAGAAAAATACATAAATACATAAGCACACATCTGTCAACGAGATTAAATCACTGTACGCTCAACCACAGAGTTTGAGTGCACAACGTATCCCAGAGCCAAACACTCACATGTCCAAATATAAAAGTGCATATGAAATCTTACTGATTTTTAATGATTTAATCCAACCATTAAGGTTGGTGTTTTTTTATATGTTTGCCACTCTGTTCCCACATCAGTGCATTATTCAATAATCTCAAATGAAAGCTATTAAAAGTTGATTTGTGTTGAATGGAATTTGCATTGTTGTACAAAGAATTTTTCCTGTATTGAACCAAGTGAATGGTGACTTTCTCTACACAGCTGTACAATTAATTTTGTTTCTGAACTTGAAAAAAATAACCCAAGTTGTATTAATACAGTTCCTGTTATACTTCAATGTGATGTTGATTACATTACGCTACAGAAAAGGCACTGGCCTTCCTTCAAGTCTAGGTGAGAAGCTAATTGGTTTCAAACTGTTTTAAATATGCTGAAGTTGTACTTGTCAATTACTTTTCTGGTACAATAATAATTCCTCAGGTTGAACTCTGCTTTGTTAAAAAACTTTAAAAGATAAAATAATTAAATATCTAAAATCATTCTCCTTATTTTGCTCTGCTTTTCACATTTCAAATCCTTTGGTTTCTGACCTCTAAAACCTGTTAATTTTGATCAGCTTTTTTTTTTTTTCTCTTCCTGAATTTATAGCGTGTGCTGCGTTCTCTTCTTTTAAATAAGTATTGTATTAATGCATTTTACATTGCTTAAAATTACTTCACAAGCTGGTGCCGACAGAGATGCGGCAATATCATTTAATATGCTTGCTATTCATGCTTACTTTTAATGTCTTCTTACTGATCTAATCAATAGTTTTAAAGCAGCGTAACGCTATCTTTGTAGCCATCTCTCATCTAACATTACAAATCATTTTTAATAGATATTCAAGGCTAATGTGCTGTTATAAAACTTAACTATAGAAATGCAGTAGTGCTGAATGCATACAAGATTGCCTTCAAATTTCACTTAAAAGTTATACAAAATTATTATCCAGTATCCAAAAAAAAAACAAAAAACAAAGATTTTTTGGGGTGTTGGAGGATACAGCAAAAGGCTTCTACAAACATATGTGGATTTGTGGTAACGCCACATTCAGAACACATCTGGTTACTCCCGGAGACAGTAGCCTTTTAGTATTCTCTGGCTAATATATTATTGTCACAGCACATTTGTCACTTTTGGTACATAATTATCTGTAAAATAGGGATTAGGATTTTGTTGGATAAGGCCCAGCCTTATGTGAAATCAGAACAAGGGTCATTACCTTTAATGCCTTTTTATCTCTTTGGATGCTGGAAAAATTACTGTTTGGAAAGAAGAAGGACTGGGAGTGAGAATGGGCACATTCCAAGGTGTTCAAGGCATCTGTTTGCCTGGATCAATGCAATAGAGAGAAATAAAGGAGATTCAACCAAAATCTAGCAGCTAATCCTCCTCAAAGACAGGCAGCAAAACCCACTGCAGGTAATGGAGTGTGGGTTGGAAAGGGCTGAGATGCTGATGGAGTGGGGAGGTTCGGTATGCTAATGGAGGAGGGGGGATTTCCTTGGCTTCCTACGGCCAGAGCTTATTTTACCAGTTTTACCAGGAAAAGAATTCAAAAACAATTTAATGTTCAACAGATGGAAATGAACAGCTTTGATATCAGAGGCTGGGGGATTTATTTTTAGTTTTGGAGGGTTTTTACATCAAAAGCTTTTTGGAATTAGGAGTATTTGGAATATAGGATTTACCTTGCCAGGTCAGATTAATCAAGCATAAGATTCATCTATCAGTAGTGTCCAATACTGATGTCTGGTACTGCTCAAATAGGTCTTGGATGTGTCTATAACAACTGCTCACCCTGACCCCCAGCAGCCAGAGAGTTCCTCTCCTGCTGTGCAGGAATTTATATTCCTTATATATTTCTATTCTCTCAGTGTAACTGCAGATATTCTATTGGGATATTTTTAGTTTATTTCTTTTCATATTACTTTTTTTTCCCAATCTTTCTAAGCTTCTATATTATTAGCTGTAAGGCTGAGCTGCCGTCACTACAGCTCAGTATGTTTACCTAAAAGAATATGTTGAAAAAGATGCTTGTAAAGCCAGGAGCGCAACACTGAAATGCTGAAGCCCAGACACCTGATCCAGTGTTATCTGCAGGGTGGCAGCTGGTGACATACATGGGAAGAAGAGGAGACCCTCCAGGTGTGGCTTAGGGTGCCATAAAGTTGGGATCAAAGTGTGAGGTGCACAGCTCTTGTGAGCAAGACCCTGGCACCGGCTTGCTGTGCTACCCATGGGAACAGGCTTTCTGCAGCACACAGAGGGAAAAGGGTTCTCCATTTCCCTTCCCCACAGTGCCACAGAGCCAGAATATATGCTGTGAAAATCAAAATCACAGTTGCCAAAACACCCCCGACAGAACGACCTGACAGACCGTCCCCACTAGCATAAGGTGTGCTGCAACTGGGGCTTGGGAGAGAACGGGCTTGGAACAGCTTTTCTTCCAGTTCAGTTCAAAATGTACTTAGTGACTTCAGAGAACAGGCTGCAAGACCCAGAAAGAAAACAATTTCTTCCTCGGATTGAGAGCATGAGCTGCAGCAGCAGCCTCTGCTTATTCATTCTGCCAACACACCACCAGCCTGACGAGGAGAGGCCACGTATTGAGCAATGCAAGTAATAATTCACTTTCCACACCAATTGGTTGGTTTTTTGTTTTGCTCCTTCACTAAGATTAATTCTTCCCCTTTGTATTTAAGGGCACCCTTAACTACCACAACAAAACAGCTTTATGAATATCAGCAAGCAGACCCCCCGCCATGCTACCAACAACTGCAATGGGTTTGCAGGAGAGACATCTGTCCAAAGGCAACCTGGCCACCTCAGTTTCTACAAATGCTCCTTATTTTGCACCCACCATGGGAAATGGCCCAGAACCCAACATGAAGATTTAAAATCTAAATAGCCTGCTCTTCTTTCTGCAGAATCCCTGCACAGGTTTTTCTTCCAGGCCTCATTTTCATTATCAGAAAGACACTCAGATGCATTTCAGATCCCTCCATAGTCACAGCCTCTGAATAAAATAAAATCTCAGCTAAATATATCCTGAAACTGCAACCTAGGGCACAAATGCAAATCTCTTGGATCAGAACACAAACCCATTTCTAAGTCCAAAACCATGATGGACCCATTCCTCAGTTATAACCACACAAGAAAAGCTACTTTTGGGGAGGACTGACTTTTGATGGCAGGAGTCTTAGAGCTAATTTCTACAGTTTGAGGCTGAGCAATTCTGAAACATATGCTGTGAAGCACAGAACGGGGAATCTGACCCTCCAACTCCAGCACTTCTCAGGCTTCCACTCCCTAACATCGTTTTCTGAGCCCCAGGGTCTCAGTTTGTGCACAAAGAGCCAGCTTTTCCCTCTTTTTCATGCCAGCCTCAATCTCTCATCTGTTCTAAATAGGGATTTGGCACTGGTTAAAGCATTTGGTTGAAGTGTATGTGTGTTTTAACTGGTATGATTTTTCCACACAGTTCCTGTACAGGAAGATGCCAGACTAATTTGAAAGTACCTGATCGAGGTAGGGCTTATTTCCCTTTGCTGCCAGGAAATGGGATGCTATTAGAAGCATGATTATACTGGAATAATCAGATCTGTGCCAGTGAAGGTAACTTCCCAGTGTGAGCAATGCTTTCCCCAGCTGACAGCATCACCCCTTGTCACTACTCAGCCTTTGGCTTTGTCACATTCAGCATCTCTCCATCCCCACACCGGGGTCTCGGGGCAGACTGGACAGGGCCTTCCAATCGTCAGTCATAGTCCCCAGGTCTTTTTGAAGGAAGTGCAATTCTTAGTACAACTTTAAGCTTCCAGCATGCTCCAGGGCTGGCTGAGCACATCCTTCCATCTTTAGTTTCTAATATGCCCATGTTTGTCCTTGTTGTACAAGAAGTTCTTGGCTAGACATAACTGTCAACTTTGCCGGAGACACAGTGTAAATATTTTGCACTTGTACAGCAGTGTACTTACTGAAGGAAATTGTGCTGCATAGCAGTCTGTGCCGGGTTAACAGAAAAAGCAAGTTTTCTCATCTCTTTGGAGCAGCTCAATCTGTAGTGTGGTGCATGATTTAGCAGCATTTGTGATGTCTCCCTGATTAATTCTTAAACGGGTCTCCTAGCAACAGATGAAGAGAGACCACAAGTACTTTGCTATAGGAGAAACATCTTTGTATTGTTGTGTGGTGTCAAGTATTAGGAGTCCTACTTTCCCATTTATGAATGTGGATGTAGGTCTTTGCTAGACAGTCATTTCTGCACTCAGATATTCCTCAAACAAAGCATTAGGTTAGAAAAGCTTCCGTAAGCACAAGAACAATAAACAATTTCTTACAATTCTAGCATCTGGATTTGCAATTAAAAGTAATTACTTCTTTAAAATACATTTTAAAGGATGCTAGGTTTGGTTCTAGAGATTTTTAAGATAAATCCTATAGTCTTAGTGGAGATTCACAGGTGAAGAGTGAGAAGAGCAAGGCAAGACTCATTTCTGGATGTTTCTGCGAGCAGAACTACATTTGCAATTAATTCCTGTTGTTATAGAACCGATGTGTAAGATTTTCATATTTGAGCTCCTCCTTGATAAAATCAGAAAACACGATATTAGAATTAGATGTCACCTTTTCTATATGTGAAACTGAAGTGAGATATATATATAATAATAATAAATGCACCGCCTTCATCATTTCCTTCTACTTCTCAGCCTATTATTCCTTTGAAAATTAGGCACAGTGCCTACTAAAGGAAGTGCCATTAGCAGAAAAGCAGCGCGTTCCCACTGAAACACCAAGCATCCGTAGGACTCATCTGTGACTTGAATTACAATCACAGCAAAAGTCCACAACATTGGTGCATCCTTCTGGAAAAACAAGGATAGAGTCCTGGTAGCAGATCTGTACTCCTGGAAGCCCCTTATTGGATGTGTTGGCAAGAAGAAGTCAATATTTCCCCATGGGTGCTAAGACAACTAGTCAACCCAGAGAAAAGACTTGGATTACTGGAAGCTATTAAATCCTTAATTAAAGGACAGTACAAAGGAATCTCAGTACACCAACACGGTATTTGTCCTCACTCCAGTTTTAATCAAAATATTGTTTCAATAGATTTATTAATTTACTTCAGGATTAGATGCTCTCCTTAGATGTGTCTTCCTGATCTAAAAGTAAAATTGATGTAACACTACAGTACAGATATCAAAGTGGAAAAGGAGCTAAAATGATAAACAACAGGGAAATAAAGATAGTTGAGGGGCTGCAGCTTTTTAGGAAGGGAAATCTAAAAATAAAATAACAACAAAAAAAAAAAAAACAAAAAGCCAAATAAAAACAACAACAAGAAAAAGCCCACAAACCATATTAGTTTTCCTGTAAATTATATCTAGGAAAGTGGGATTTCAAATGAAATTAATCCCAGCCTGAGGGCGAGTATTCTACATGTATAACTTACTGCTTATGGAAAGATTTGCAAGATTGAGCTCTCAGCATACATTCCTGGGTCATTACCTTTGCATCAAGCCTTGAAAGCTAAACACTGAGCTGTTGTCGTTTCTGAGGAGCCACTGTTTGTGAGCAGGAGAGTGGAATGGGCTGGTCTGGGATGCCCAGAACTGAAGAGCAGGGAGGGGATGCTCAGGATGGCAATCCCCTGGTCCTCAGCAGAGTTGCCTCCTAGGGCAAATATATCAGAAAGCTGAAATCTCAGCTCCTCTATTTCCAGATCCTCAGCTGTTTTGCTATCTGTGTAGTGAGGAGGCAGTTCCCTACACCGAAAAACAGCTTGACAAAATGAAGAAGTATGTTAGACTATCCATCATTAATATGAACTCTTAAAAGCATATTTAATTTGGTTGTCATCGGGAAAAACCAGCAGACTAAAATTCCAGCTGCTCAAAATATGCCAGCACTAACTGCAACTGCGGGGCTCGGAGAATAAATCGCAGAAGCCCCATTGATTTATAAACCTTCCCAGTTCTGCAGCGGAAAGCTCAGACTCCATCTTTTATCACTGGTTCATTACTGGTATATCCTCCCGTATTTGTTTGCTTTTTATCCTCAAGATTTGGGTGTTCCAAAATTCAGAGCTGTAGCCAGAAGAAGCTGCCATCCTCAGGGAGGCAGAGCTCTGTCGGAAAAAAGCCCATCATAATTTTCCTTCCTATTGCTAGTGGGATACCCATCTGATGAGTGCAACATTTACAACCAAGCCCTCTTTATAGCTGCAACACCCCACTTTTCCCCCAAGAAAAGGCATTTCGGTAGAAAAACAGTGGTGCGGTTTCCATATCCATTCAGCAGATGGCATCAATTAATCTGCCTTCTCACTCAAAATGTTAATATTTTATAAGAATGATAGAATGTTCACTTATTTGATTCTCCTTCCCACAGGCATGCACTTAAAAAATGTTTCCTAATTTATCTTAATTCATATCTCCTATTCCATAATTACCATTTTACTCTACTTTCTGCCCCTGTCATAGCTTAGTCGTGTTTTTTGAAATTTAATCAAATAATAATTAAATTCCAAGGGTAACACCTCTGGTTATCTCTTCATAATTAAACTTCACTTTTTTCTTCAGAAATATCGGAAAGAAAAAGGCAATTTCTCGTAAGAATGCATGCATATCATTTGTGTGCTACTTTGATGACTGAAGTGACTTTGGCAGGGAATTCAGAGATGCACTTAATGCATTCAGATCCAGGCTTTGGGGGATTTTTTTGTTTTCATTTGGGATGGGTTTGCTAGATTCAAGAAGTTCCAAACACATGCTCAGCACAAAGCTCAGGAGGTTTGTAAGGCTTCTATCTGGAACATTGTTTTTGCTGGGCGATGTATGCAATACAAATTGTTCTTGTTTCGCCTTCCCCTATAGGCAGACTGAATTATGCTGCTTTTAATGTAACTCAAAATTCCTTCCTTTATGTGCTCAAGGAGGAACTATCAATATTTGCATAACGGGGCAATTGGATTTCCCCTGAAAACCTGGGGCAAAATCTAAATTTCACTTGTCTGAAGAGGATTGAGATAAAGTTAGAGTGCTATTACTATGGTGAGAGACATGTCCAGGCTACCATTCTGCTTTGGAAATAACCTTCCTTTGCTTGAGGCAAAGGGTACTTGGCATCTGAAATTCACAAAGGTAGAAGAGAAAAAAAAGAAATAATAACATAACTCTCTCAATATTTCAGAGTTTACATTGACAAAATTGCTCTTAATATTTTATTGGACTATCTCCTCTCTAGATGGCTTGAGGGCATTTTCCTCAAAATAAATAATGGTCAACACTTAAAATAATAGCTTTTTATTCAGCGATTATTTACAGTCCCATGATTAAGTAATGAAACTTGAGGATCTGCAGAGAGGTGATTATCATATTGTCAGTGTCAAGCAAGGTGGCTGGTGGAGGAGTTTGCTGGGCAGGTACATCCCCAGTGGGACAGAAGTGGCAGCAGGTAGGACAGAAAAACATGTTATTCTATCAGCAATGGAATGCGGTATCTTAAGTGCTGAAAGAGATGAAGAGGGAAGATGATTGTGATGATAAGCTAGTGAGTTTCCCCAAACACCAGTGCAAAAATGGGAAAGGGTAAATAATAACCAGTGCGTGCACTGCAGGCAGGATGATGTGTTTGTTCTTGGTTATGTGGAATAATTGTAAAGGTAAAGTGGGCTGTTAAGTCTTGCACATCAATGTTTCCTACCTTATTAGATTACAGGACTCTCTCAGAACCTGATATCAGTGCAGAGTCCCTCTCCTTACACAAACCTTGACAACTATACAACACTTAGATTTAATTACTTTAGCTGAAACTGTTCTTGTACAAAGGTTGTTTTCAAATTAATTAATCTGCTTCCTCCATATGTCAAAATAATTTTTTATATCTCTCATGATTTTTCAGACACAAACAAAACTCATCCAAGATCCATATGTCTCTGATTTGCTGTTGCTCTGTATTTGTACCTTATTTTTTTTTCCAACTGCAAGTTACTTTTATTCAACCTGTCATTGAATAGTCATCCTTAAAAATAATAAGCTTTTAACAATGCCATCTAATTATAATAAGTGTACATCTCCATTTGCTTTAGAACTGTTATCCCTCTTGTGAACATAAATCCCATTTGAATGAGTAGTTAAGGAAACTACCAAGTATTTGGCCTTTTAATGCAATACTTTAAGTTCATGGATAGATAATCAGTTGGAACTCCACAGATGACTATTCGTCCACAGACCAAGCAGTTAAAAGCTAATATTCTAGAGCAGTTAGCACTTAATCTAATCAGTTTCCTTGGAAAAAAGTAAAATAAAATAAAATAGAGAATGAGTAAAAGAGAGAGCACTACCTTCCTGTACTGATAATGTCTAATTTTTAGTCCTATAATTAACAGTGCAGTGCCTTATCCTGGTAGCATGAGATATTAAGTTATCAGCTTTGCTATACAAATTAGAACTCTTAGTCTCTACCAGTTGGAACTATCTCAAATAATAATAATAATAATAATGACACCACTAATAATAGTAACAGGGGACATGAATCTTATAGCTGTGTTGATTTCTCATACAGTATATTTGCCGGCAACAAATAAAGGAGCACCTTCTTATTTTCCAATGAATATTCTCAGTCTTGACTGACATGGGACAAATCCTTTGGTGGCCTCACATTTTTCAGTAGAAAGTCACAGTAAAAGTGATTTGGAAACGAGAGAACTTTTTCTGTTGATCAAGGAAGTGTTGCTGCAACCAAGGGAGAAGTGCTTGGACAACTCTTGCTCTAACAGCAATAGTCTTAGACATTCTCATTACTGGAAGGTTTAGAGGTCTCTGGACAATCAAGATCTTCACTAGTAGCAGTCTTAAGCATTAGAAAATTGTGAATCAGTTCTCCCCTACTCTTTCCAGTCATGAGTTTTGTTATCAGAAAGCTTATCAATATATATATATATATATATTTAATCTTCCAGAGGAAAAGGAGCATCCATTGCTTAACTGTTAACCTCTGATGTAGAGCCTTATCATAATTTTTTTGGGGGGGAGTATGATGAGGTGTTAATATCAACAGATAAATGTGATTACTATTGTCACAGCTCTGACACAAAGAATCAGATCTTGTGACTTTAATACCATTAATTTCTTTCTATTTATATCAACAGCTCTGGAGTGCAAAGTTGTGTTTTGCTTCATCTACATTTGTTAATATAACAGAGAAACTCTGAGAGTCGGATGAAGTTTGACAGACTCTGGACTTTAGGAGAAATTGATGAGAGAAGGGAGCTCTTGTTATGAACACCACTGTGTGGTCAGTATGTGAGGTTTGGATTTTTCTGGATACTGATTAATTCTTCTCAAATATTGCCAAAACAGATATACTCCATCTTCAGGGGATGCACTGGAGTATGGCAGGAACAGAATAAGTATCAACAGCAACAGTAAGATACCAGCCATTCAGACCAGGAATGCTGTTAGGAATTCGCTGATAATGCAATTATTGAGATGAGAGATAATAACAATGTAGTAATTAATATATAAAAAGGAAAAAAGAAAAGAAAAAAAAACCAAACAACAACATATTTTAATCCAAGTGCTGGATTTCCTTCTCCTACATTAAAGCCATATAGAAGAAAGTACATGGTTTTCACTTCAGATTTTACCGTGCAATTCTGCGTACAACTTAAACCACGAAGGATGAGGCATGGAATTCCCAGAATTATCTATGCTGCAGAAACAAACAAGCCAATGAACAAAAGAGAAGGTTCCAGCATCGTTCTGTCCACAACACTTCTTTACCAACAGCAAGCAGAGATGAGAATGGCAAAAGGAGAAGGCAACGGTTTATTACAAACAAGAGTTCCAAATCTGTGGAGTCTGACACAAGACTCCAAATGTGACTACTTAAATACATGAAATTTCAGAGGATTGGGAGCCCTGTTCTGAATGCCATATTGAAACAGGCTACACAATCATCTGCCACAGTAGTGGTGCCTTTTAATTTGAAGGCAATTTTAAAATCAAAGCGAACACATCTCTCACTCTAAGTGAATGAGACTTGGCAGGTCCTTTACAGATGAGAAGAGTTAAGCCCTGGTGCAGGCTTTAAAGTTCTGGTTCATAGAGACAGAAACCAGAGAAGGGGGAAAAAAATCTTAGTAGTATCTATTACAAAGGGGAGAAGTGTGTGCCCCTGAAAATCAGAAGGGAAATCAGTAGAGTCATCGGTGTGGGAATTTTTGTGTCCAGATTGAAGGATTTCAAGCAATACAGCCTGGTTTTGCAAGGAAAACTTCTTCAGAACAGGGAGAAGAAAAAAATAACAAGCACGTTGGAGTGTTTGCTCTGAGTAGTCAATGAAAAATAAGTATTCATTACTCGAGAAGAAACATTTGCACAGTTCAGCAAACATCCAAAGAGCAGTAGAGAAGAAGATAGAAACCATAACATATTTTGAGTGTGATCTCAAGAAACATGTTTGATTGTTTTGAACTCTCATATGCTTTAATGAGTTTTTAACACTGTTTGGACCGTCAGTGTGAGGGAGATGAATAAATTGAAAAATGATGAAAAAAAAGCAGGGTAAACTGTACAAAAGTGCCTGGTGATCAGTTCAAGTGTCTAAACATGCACAGAAGTATTAAAGCTGGTTTTCAAAAGCACCTCGCTATTTCCATATAACCTTGGTCTCAATCCAAGTTTTCAGGCAATCAAAGGTCAGATTCAATAGCTTAATATATATATAAAAATACTAATGGGACCTGCATAATTGCTTAACTAATTCTATTGCTTGACACCTGTTGAAAAAAAGAACAAAAAGTCAATTAATATATTCTACTGACCTTTGAAAAGAAATTGTAAATGATGAGCTTTATTCATTAGGAGTTCATTTTCACAATCTGATTTGTAAGAATAATGTTAAATGCTGTTTGCTGGCATCAGATGTACCTTTTGACCACCTACATCCAAGAAGCCTGAAATTATCTTCTAAACTGTAGAATACTTTTCAGTGCAGCTTTATCAAAATGGCAAGATAATTTTACTATTATTTATCCTGGCATAAAACTTGAGTTTTACTTTCTGTTCTATCAACATGAGTTTGGCTCTATCTGCACAAGTAAAATTACTTGTAACCACCTTACTGCAATCAAATTAAAAATAAATATGATTATTGAACTGGAGGAAAATTTCTGGTGGAGTTAGAGTTAAAACACAGGTTTTGCTCTGTTCTTTCCTGGCTGTGGACATTTTTTTTCTAGCCACTAAACCTAAAGAAATAGCAGAGGAATCAACATAACACCCTGCTTTTTCTTTTCTCTACTACCAGTTAAAAAACACTATCCATGTAGTCCTTTTCATTTTTTGCTAGCTGGAAAATTAGATGTCTCTATTTCTTTCAAAAGGTACCATTTCGAAAATAAAAAGGGAAAATAGTTAATAAAAAATGGAGCACTGGCACTGACTGAACATTAGTGTACATGCTCAACCACTAAGCTGGTCTGTCTAAGATGTGCTTTATACTCAGAACATCATGCGCATTCAGACAGAGAAAATTAGTTTAAAACTGAGAAGTTCTGAACAGCAGATGAAGTCCCATCGTCCTCTGTAGAAATGGAGAGCAATTGTCATTCACTTGATGCCAATACAATCCAGGTTTTGGTAAGGATTTCAAGACTGTTTTCCTCTGTTACCTCTGTTTATCTTGTGTTTACTGTCAATTCAGGGAAAGGAACAAAAAAATAAAATAAAAATAGGAAAACATTTAAAAATATGTAAACATTTATTGTGTAGATCATCTCTGCCCAAAATGCTTTTACCAAGCCCTTGATGTCCTCCATTAAATTCTACAGCTGGTGGTTCTCTCTGACCTTGAGTTAAACATCCATCTCTACCCAACCCCTCCTTGTAAGCAGAATTTTCAGGCTGAGGTCTTGAAACAGATGATAATGTTATTTTCCCCTTTTCTTTGTAGAAACTATTCCATTCCCGTAGTGTTTTCAATTAGTAGAACATGGAAAAAAAATGTGTCAAAAAGCATTTCACTTCATTTGAAAAGAATACAAGTTTCCATCACTACCTTGTCAATGCAATTAACCACATTCATGATCTGATGCATCTCGCTGAAGTTGTGACTTTCAATTTATTGTCAAGGACTACATATCTATGACAAGTTTTTCAGAGTGAGTGAAAAGGTTAATATCTAGTCCGCTTGTGTTCAAGTTTGCATTCAGGTGTTCTTTAAATTCACAAACATCCCCCCTCCTCTACCAGTTGGTTTTTTGAGGTCAGGCTTTTCATTCTTACTTTGGTGCTGTGGTTGCTATGCCTTTAGACATCATGATACAGTATTAGAAAACCCTGAACAACACTGTATTGTGAGTTCTGATTTAGTAACTAAGAAAAAAAGACAGCTCTACTGAACCATACAAAAGATCCATGTTTTCTTACATTTAACAAACTGCTGAAAGACCTGTAATTTAGATAGTAGAAACTAAGAAGTCCTGTGCTCCAAGTGAAGAAGAGATAAAGGGCTATAAGGCAGGGAAAGAGAAAAGATAAAAGAGGATCACTGCAAGATCCATTTTTGATACAATCCATCCCCTTTATACATCCCTTTTAGCTAAAAGGTCTGTTTACGCCATCCTGCGTTTTTATTCCAAATGTCAAAGTGAATGATTTGAAAAGCATAGATTAGAAAGCAATTGCCCAAGTGCAATGTCCTATGAGTTACAGAAGAGTAAAGAATTGCTTTACAAAACTTTGGATGGAGGAAGCATGATCATTCTTTCTTATTCCAGGCTGCAAACCAACTGATTGTAGCAAACTTCCTAAAAGTCAAGTTCTCCTTAAGTCCCTACGGGTGTTGATCAGCAATTGCTGCCTACACTGCATCATCCTCAGTGGCTCTTGAAGGTCCCATCAGTGGAGAAAAGGGAAAATACATGGAACCACACAGTGTCCCAAGCTGGAAGGGACTTTTAAGGATCATAATGTCCAACTTCTGGTTCCGCACAGCACCACCAAAAATCAGATCACATGTCAGAGGGTGTTGTCCAGATACTCCTTGTACTCCATCAAACTCGATGCTATGACCACTTCCCTGGGGAGGCTGTTCCAGTGCCTGACACCCTTCTCAGCGATGAACCTTTTCCAACCTATATGTCTCTGAAGACCAAGTCAAGGACCATGATGTCAAGCCAGCAGAGGTGGGTAACTAGGGTAACTACATTCTCACTCCCTGGAGCAGACTGACAAGATTCAAACTGTAGAGAATTCAATTTTGCATTCCCATGGGTTACATATTTTTTTTTTTTTTTTTTTTTTCCTGGCTGCAATTTTACCCTATTAGGTTTACTTCTTTTGTGCAAATACTTTTTCAGCACAAGGGCTGTATGCCAACTCAGTTAAGCTGTTGTGTACAGTGAGAGTAGGTTCGGTATGTGGGGCATTTGAGAGCTGAAGGCATGTAGGGTGCTTTTGGATGGCTGTACCGGGAGGAAGGTTGCCAGACTTCACAGTGCTTGTGCATATGCTGTCTGATCTGAAGTTACCCCGGAGCAAACCACTCTATCAACTGTGCCCAGGTTTTCTTTTGGAGAGAACTCATTGGCTCACTCAAGGAGGGATCATGGGAGGCAATGGGGATGTAGTCAGCTTGGGTATCCCAGACTGAAGGCATTGCAGAGAAGTGGAGAACAAGCCAAAAGGTGAGCACAGAAATGAATCCTTTGTGGAGAAAGTTGAGTATGTATTTGCATAAACTTTCCATATTGCCAAAACCAACTTGACATGCCAGGTATATGGATTCATTATTTATGTGAAGAAATGAATATTTGTTTTTTGATGTGCAAATCCAGTATTTTATGCTACTTCCAAATGAAAAATAAAATAAAAGCCTCTGAAAAAATGGTGAAAATATTACAAATGGTAAATTGTATAGTTACAAATTTTAAATGCATGCCTATACCAACTAGTCTCTACAGCACTGTCTGAGTACTATATTTTGTATCAACCCTACCTGCAGTGTTCTACTACTCACTTGAGAGCACCGTTGCTTCACTTTTAGAGACGCTGCTTGTCAGATTCCACAGAGCTTCAAAGAGGAGTTCACGAGTTATATCAGGAGCACAGTGCCTATGGTCTTTGGTCACTGTAGGGAGCCATTAAAGTAACCAAAGGGACTACATTCACGTGGCAAAATTAGCCAAGGCATATCCTTACAAGTACAACTACCAAATGTTAGTAAGTCCTAATCAGTACACTGCATGCATACCCAAAAGCTTCAAGAAATAGCATAAGCTCCAGCTGAGATCATGGGGACAAAGCAGCATGCATGCAGAGAGGACAATCAAGATCCCAGGGCTTTGCAATGAGCGAGAAGGCAAGCAAATACCAAGCCATGGCTTGAATGAAAATGAAGGTGTTGGACTGGATTAGCAATAGGTGGATGACCCTGCTGCTCTCTATGTCCTTGTTTAGAGGGACAGATCTGAGTGCTGCCAAAAGTTGGGTTGGACTCCTCACTCCTTGTGTTTTTATCTGCAAAGCATTCATCAGCTCCACTCAAAGTAAGGGTAAGCAAAGCAGTTTTAGCTCCTCTCCAGAAGTCATTTAAACTAACCTGGATTGAATTAAGAGCAGCTGTTGACAGCGTTATCACCTGTAGCTGAGGAGAGCTTTAGAAAGCTGTCCTTTACCCCTCTTAGCTTTTAGTTCTCGTTGTTTCCTTCTGACTCTTTATTTAATCCATTGCCCATGTTGCTGAGGCCAATTCTTGGGTTTTCAAGAAAACTGTGATGATTAAAGAACATAGACTGTCTGAAGGCAGTACCAAGGAGTAGCAAGACGGAAGCAATGCTGAAAAGAGCAAGGACAGTATACTGGGTATACAGTACTCTCAGTCCTTGTGCCCTTCTGTGCCTGCAAGTGATGTTTGAGGCAGAGCCGATTTCGGAGCTGGAAAATGCCATCTCTTTGGTCACACATAAGTACAGTAGCTGTGGAGAGGTAGAGCAGCTGCCAAAATTCTGATGATTCTGGGAAAATTATTAACAGGCCTCTCAGTAACAATTATAGAACTACACTGCAACTTTTCCTTTTGACTACTGTCTGCACTCACATTTTGTATCAATTAAGCACTGTGTAATCACCTTCACTATAAGAAACAACTGAAACATTGAGTGTCAGACTGAAATGTGCTTAATAATGATTTGCATATATTCCTCCCCACACTTAAGATTTGAATTTCTGTCTTAAATGTGTCTCCAAACCCTATGCACATTTAATCAACTTTCATAAATCACAGAGAGTTTATTTTTATTGTAAATCATGGACAATCCCTAGTCTCTGTTATGCTGGATTGCACAGGAGCTTGATTTGCCAGTGTGGATGTGGAAATACTTCACCAGCTCTAGTCATTTGCTCAGCTTTACTCTGCAGAGATAAAATGTACTAAAAAACATCAGTTCCTCTCCCACTTTCAAAGCCTGAGTGGGGAAAAAATCATGATGGAATCACAGAATCACACAATGACCTGGGTTGAAAAGGACCACAATGCTCATCCAGTTTCAACCCCCCTGCTATGTGCAGGGTTGCCAACCATCAGACCAGGCTGCCCAGAGCCACATCCAGCCTGGCCTTGAATTCCTACAGCGACAGGACAACCTGTTCCAGTGCAACACCACCCTCTGAGTGAAGAACTTCCTCCTAGTATATAACCTGAATGTAGCAGCAACACAAGAGACAAAGCCAAGTGTGTGACTATAGTTAAAAACAGTAGCCATGTAATTAGGATGAGAATGGGCAGAAAAGTAACCAATCTTCACCAGTGATTTGAGAAAACACAAAGGTGAAATGGCCTTTTTGCCATTAGCTTTGCTAGGGCTGGGCTTTCCCTGCAAACCTCACTCCCTCTCAGGTGTCCGCTTTTAGTTTCGTAGTTATTAGGAGTAACACAAAATCAAGCAGATCATTTTCATTGTATCACGCTTTCAAGAAGTTGCAGTTGAGAGCTGCCACCCAGACAAAGCATATTTTAATTTTATAGCATAATATTTACCTGGTAGCTCCGTGTACTATTTCTGTGTTTCCTTCTACATGAAATAATGTGTATGCAGCACAGCAATACAGAATGATATTATAAAAAAACATCCATCTCAATTTGATGAGTTCAATTGCGTATAATGGCTTATATTGCCTATATGTATGTGCATACACAGGGTAAGTTTTATTTCTGTAAAAGTGAAGTGGAAATTTGCAGTATTTGTTACACTTATCAGACTAGAACACCTTTAAAAGGTTTCTTTCGGAAGATGTTTTTATGTGACTAAAAGCAGTTAATAGTGGGGGGTTTTGTTGTTGTTGTTGTTGAAAACCTCAAGTTATCTTTCTAGAAATGACTAATACTTCACATCTCTTTCTGCCTGGGTGCATGAGAACACAGTTGTGTTGCTGCAAAAGGAGTCAGGCTTGTGTAGTCAGGTTTGATCAGAACGTCTCTGCTGCGCATCCTGTCTGTGTTTCCACAACAATCTGCTGCTGCTTAATAACTATCCATAATGTTCTGAAAATAATAAGCCTAGGTGGTCTGGAGAAATAGGAAATGGAAATCCTGTCACATTTTATCCGGAGAGAATTGATACATTTTGTTTTGCTCCATTCCCCAAGGGGTACAGCAGATGTACAGGTGCTGGGCTAGAAATTGTTATAATTACAAAACCTGTATTCTGTTCCTCAGAGAGCTTTGAAATTTTCAACATACAGTAGAAAGTTGAACTTTGAAGAGGAAAAGAAATCCATATGCCTGAAGAACAATAGAGTACAGGATGATTTCCTGAATTATTTACTGCAGCAAGTCGATCATTAAGAAATACAGCACAACAAACAAAACTCCAAAGAAGCGCTGTAAATCTGAGCGATATGGAAAACAAAACTGCTGGTCCTCAAAGTTTGTGGGTTTTTTTCTTTCTTTTCATATTTTTTTTCACCAAAGATCTGGTTATATAAGAATCTATATGGATGGATAGAGCCCTTCCTCTCACCATATAATGGTATCAGAGTGCTTCTATGGAGCTACTAGCTTTATGTGAAAGGACAACTTATTACCACTAACAGAAGAAAATGTTTAATTCTGTAGGTTACAGTTAATACTAATAATAATCCTCTTAATTGCAAAGATCTGCTGTCGATGATAATAAATGATTCAGGTCTGAGATGAAGATTGCCTTGTTCTATTGGGTACCCACCATTACCTTAAGCCAAAGAAGCCAAGGATGAATCCTCTGATTTGGTGAGCTCCAGAACTTAATGATGTCAGTATGACATCAGAAAGGAGAAGGGGCTTTAGTCCGGAGGAGGCCCAGGGAAGATCTTGTCATTCTCTACAACTGCCTTGAATGAAGACTGTAGCAAGGTGAGGGTCGGCCTCATCTCCCAGGTAACTAACACTAGGATGGGAGGTGATGGCCTTACATCGCACCAAAGGAAGTTTAGGTTGGGTACTGGGAATTTTTTTTCTCTGAAAGAGTGCATTGGCACAGTCTGCCCAAGGTGGTGGTGGAGCCTCTGTCACTGGAGGGGTTCAAGAACCATAAAGATGCAGCACTGAGGGTTGTGGGCAGTGGGTGTGCTGGGAGTGGACTGAGGTTGGGCTTGGGGTACTTAGTGCTCCAACTTTACAGATTCTATGAGGCTCTTAGGCTTTCAGGGCTGCTGGGATACTCACATTTTCTTTCTTAACCAAGATGTATAATTTACGGATATCTTCTGGAAATTAGAACATTTTATGTAGATTTGTCCCAATTAATTGGCAATCTGCATTGTTCAAATTTCAGCCCTTCCACATACCAGTTGAAATTCATATGGAAATTGAAATGCACTTTAAGATGGTTTCACATGTCTCCCGGGAGTCTGGTAGAAGTGGAGTTTCCTTATGTTAAGCATTTTAACCCCCTGTTGTATTTCCCTGCAGCCATCTCAGTGTCGAGCAGGGAGATGCTCAGCATGTTTTGTGCCTGGAGATTGTGGTGCCTGGCATACATCCAAATTACTAATACTGCCATAACTGCTTTAAATTAAGTCCTGCCATGCACAGTCTTTAAATGCTGAGTGGTTTTTTTTCTGCTAGTCACCATCTCAGCCCTTATTTAGACTCTTCTGTTTTGTGGATTGCTCTTTGGTATGAACGATAATGTGGGGAAGAGTGAGCAATGCTGATTGCGAAAGAAGAGGGCAGGAAGCTCAAGGCAACTGCTCACAATAGGGAACAGAGCCCATGGCAGTGATTGTGATACCGTGTGAGAAGCATTTGAGGACACTAAAGAGAATGGAGAAGGATCTGTGATTTTTATGGTTTTTATATATATTTCTAGAGTGTTTGCAGATCATTGACTCCTTTCTTAGCATAGCTTACACATAACAGCTTAATTCCAATCATTTCTAAAATTATTATATAAATAATCTCTTACAAAGTAAAAATCCAGCTTTGTTCAAAGCCTGAAAGCTATTTATTACACAATGGATCTTTGACAGTTTCATTGGAGCCCACTCTTAAAAAATCTACAGGGAAATCACTGCCTGCATTGTTGTTCTTATTACGTGGCTACTTGGACAAAAGGTTCAATACTGCTGAATAGAAGAGGTTTTTCAGATTAAAAACCAAAATCTCAAATTTAAAAAGCACATTCAGCTACTGCTGTCATATCTGGGAGACCTTACAGTATAAAAACTTCCTATTCAGTCTCTGTGACTGAGAAGGAGAAATTGTTTGTTCCTCTGTTCACCTTAAAGATAGCACCACGTTCAAATGGACTTGACAAGCTCAGCTCCATCAGCAGACGCTGAAGGAATGCAATGTCACTGCTAACTTTGTTTTTGTTTTGAGCTGGTACAGCTATTTCTGTTATGGAAATTTACCTCTCAAGTCTTAAAGTTTTATATTCTGCAGTACAGAATAGCATGAATTTAATAGTATTGTCTGCTTCCTGAGATGTCGACTTGAGAAACAAAGCAGGATCCTACCTTTTAGACTATGATGTGCAAAACACATGAAAAGAGAGGCTGAAAATCTCCATAAGTAGCATCATTCTGTGAGCTTTATAGGAGTCTTAAGCATGAAGCAAATGGGTTTATCGTGACTGATGAAAGCATCAAAATAGAGAGTATTTCAATTTTTAAAAACATTGCAAATCAAACTGAAAAGCAACCCTCCAAGAATTTGCTGGCACTTGCATTTCTTAGGTATGCTCCAGACAAGGGAATTTTTCTCTACTTCTGAAGAAAACTTCTCTAGTAACCTTTTCTTATTTTGCAAAAAAAAAGAATTGCATCACACTGTGTTTCATCTGGCACCGCTCTTCAAACTCCTCAATAATTTCTGCTGCCACGAAATGTCTTCGTGTAACATAGCAACAGTTTCTGTAACTGTGCAGATCTAAAATCATCAAAAACATTGCACTTGGTCTAAATCACACGGATCTCTTCCCTATTCTGCACACTGTATTTAGTATAGGTAAGGTATTTGCAAATAGCTATCTCCCCAAAGCAAAAGGCAAGAAGAATAAAAAAAATATGAGTGGATGCTACATCCGAAGCTTGAAGTCCCTCTGATGTATCTGAGACATACTGGGAAGGAAAAAGCTTCTTTTTTGAGGGGAAAGTATCTCATTTCTTTTTGACTTCTTAGTAGCAACACATGAAGGATCAGAACAACAGGATAGCAATAAACAAGATGGAAATGCTAAATTGAGAAAAGACTTTTTGATTATAGAATGTGTTCTTTTTCATGCAATGCACTTCAGGATAAATTTCAAACTGAAGTTCAAGGTTATGTTGCCAATAGGGTGAACAAACTGATTGTGTTCAGGGAACGTTCTGAGGAGTATCAGAACCTGGAACATACTGATTCATAAGCAGTAATTTACAAGTCCACATGTAGTTTAATCCTACATTAAGATTAAATAAGCACTGTAGTAAGGCTTTAAGGATGTTAGTATGGTTATGTATTTAAGTAAGTAGAGGTGTAGGATTAACTTGTTAGTATTCTTTTATTATTACTCTCTAAAATTACTACAAGTAGTGTAAGTAGGCTTCAAAGTTATGACAGCAGGGATTCTTCCATCCTAGCAGATGCTCCACAATGAGAGGAGGGGGAAGGAACAGCTGCAATGTGGAATGAGCCCCTCAGTGGAACGATGCACTGAAGAGGTCACATTGATTCAAAATCAGGGGTTTTGCAACATAAAGTGAAGGCCACACTGGTCTGAAAACACCAAAGACTGTTGGTAAAACATTAACAAACTGAACAAAGAAAAAAACAACTTTCCATTCTGCAGCTGAATTTGAATACTTGAAATCTAGAAATAACACCCTTGCTTTTAGGTGCTTTTTCCTTGTAGCCAGGGTTTCTTGACAATACTAGCACTGATAGTAAGACTTCCACCCATTGGAGGTCACAAGAATTTAAGGGCATTTTCCAGTGCTCGTCCCAGAGCACCGCTATTACAAGGAGTAATTATGCAGAGTAAAAGCTGATGGATTGTTCGGATATCAGGGAAGCCTTCACGTCTTTTCACTAGATATAAAGCATAATCGGAATTTTACACAAGTACTTCTGAATGTCACTTACACAGTCTTCTTGGCAGCTTCTTAGAATCCATTTCCTGTCATACACGGAGGTATAAGGAGGCAAAACTGTAAAAATGCTGCATTCCTTTGCCTCATATTCCTCGATCAGGGGAAGCTACTGATAAAAAACAGAGGATCGAATGGAAATCAGTTGTGTAACACTGTGGGAACTTCTGTAAACCCATAAGCTAACTGCCTGTTATTTGGAGTTTTTTTGTTTGTTTTTTGTTTTATTTTTTCACAGTCTGATAGTGCCAGGCTGTCTATTATCTCCACTTTTATTTCGTAATGACAACATCTTTAGGCAGCAGTGTCACTGTACTGCTGTTTTTATTGATGGTTAATTTCACATTACCAGCATCCCTTGCCAAACACCTTGCACACGCTGCACCTAACAACAGGAATGCGTGGTTTACAGCATCTACCTATCCTGAAAAGAGGATTTGGATAGCAATTTGGGACTCACGATGGCTGACAGTGGAGGGTGGCTGTGTGCCATTGTGCCAATAGCAACTTCAGATCAGGGCAGGGAAAGGGTGCAGCAGCAAACCACTCAATTATTTTTATGGACATTCTACACTCCTGGCCAAATCACGGAGAAGGCTGTGGCCAGTCACCAACTCAATATCACTACCAGACCTTTAATTAAAGTCTATCACTTCTGAATGCTGATATTGCACTGTTAATTTAGTGCTCCTAGATTGTCTATTGTCATGGACATTGCAGGCCTCTTGTGCCAGATCATAAAGAGATTGGCAGTGCAGTGCACAGCAGTATTAAGAACCTTACACCTGTAAAGCTGTCAAACTGTTGGTAATGTACACATCATTGTCTTGCAAAACAGGAGAAGAGAAAAGTTTATCAACAAGAAAGGGCTGTACCTATTTGAACACCCTAAATTGGAAAGGGCATATCCATACTGGCAAGGTCTTCATCAACCTTAGACTTATTTCTTGAATCAGAAAGAGCATTTGTGCTTCTCAGACTTCCTCCTGACTGCCACTCTGGAAGATTCAGCTTCATGTTTGCTTCTCTTCCCTCTTCTGTTTCTTTCTGGGTATTTGCACAGGGTGAAACAGGCTCTTTTCAGAATGGAAACATGCAGCACCTGGGGCTTGTTTCAAGAGGTCTGAATGCATACCAAGTGGCTTCATGACAGAACTTGAAAGCTTTTTTCTTTGCTTTACAATTAACTGTACTGTATCTTATGTTCCTGAAAGACCACGAGGGAAAGCATTCCCCAGAGAATAAAAAAAGCAGGCAGATGGTGCCACACACCAAAACCAGCTACAGAAGGCATTCTGAATTGGTGAAATTATTCCAGAAATGCTTTATTTATTTATTATTTTTCCTATTTTAATGATATGACTTCAATAACAAGAATGCCTTTGAAAATATGTTTAGCTTTGATCTTGTTAGGAGTTAAATTAATGTGGTGATGACTGCTTGCAGGAGCTGTTTTCTCTGGACATATTTTGCACAAGAACAAAAATACATGTATTTAAATTATAGTACATATAAACTATGGGTGAAACCATGAACAACACAACTTGGGATGAACTGAATTGTTGAAAGGTATTTCAAGACATTTTTTGGGTAGAAACAGCCCAAGCAGCTTGCCTTCGGTGTGATTAATTAACCTGGTAAGGGCTTGCAAAGTTAGTGACTGAATGATGGGAGTTCTGAAGGTTTTGCTCCATCATCTGCATCATGATGTTGGGTTGCAATGTGGAAACAAATGCAGTCTGAAACAGCTGTCTGCCTGCACATCCTATACATAACGCAAACTCCATGAGCTCTTTTCCATGATTAATCATGTACATCTGATTCTGCCAAATTGCCCCTCCTCATCCTTTTCTAGTCATTGTGGTCCTTTTTTTAAGATGAATTCTGCTGTTCTCTCAACCTTCTTATGTAACCTGCTTGGCTTTTCTCAAAGGCTTGTCAGTTTCAAACAGATAAGTCTGCTATTACAGATAGAGTATTTCAGTACCAGTCTAGTCAGAAAGAAGCATAACCAGTTATTGTCCAAATATTTGTATACACGCCAGCAGTGATAATGTTTTTGTAACAAATTAGGATGTACTTTCTAAAACTGCCGTGAAATTCTGTTCACAATGGCAAGATGTTTTCCAAAGCGCTTCTGCTTTGTACCAGACTGCTGCACTGGTTGTTTATGGCTTTTGGGTAAGCAGAGAATGTATGAGAAAGAAAGCTTAATAACCAAGTATTACTGGCAACAAGTTATATTTAAGCTAGGAGATGTTATAAACACTGAAACAAAGGATCTTGGATCTGATGATCAAACTATGCAATGCTTTTACCAGACATAAGGCAATTTATTTCTATTCTCATAACTTCAAGCAGGTCTTCTGTAGGACATAACTATTTCTTATGTTTGCTACCTGTACAGCTGTGAATTTAATCAAGCTCTGATGTAGTATTCCTGAATTTAAAGAAAGACCTTGCAAAACAGAAAAGAACCAGATTGTACCTAGAAATTCATCACAACCAACTTCTCTGCACTTCAGGAGCCTCTGTCTGCTTCTTATGGCTACTTGTGACACAGAGCATCTTAACCTCCTCCCACACATCCTAAAGGAAGGGTGCTTTCTTTTAAAGGAACATTTTAACTTCTCTTCATTGTTGTCAAGGTGTATGAATAACATAGGCAACTCATCCAGCCCTGAAGGGCACACATCCAGCCTTGGATTTCCAAGACTCATACACCAATATGATAAGAACTACTGTCTCAAAGTCAGTAAGACTCAGAAAGAGTCAATGTCAAACATGCATCCTTGCTTCTAGAATTAGCTGAGTACAATCAAAACTCTTTTCAGTTATAATTCCTGAATTAGATTTCTTTTCCATGCTATTTCTTCAGTTAAAAAATAAAAAAAAGAAAATATTTTCTTTTCTGTATGTTTACGTGTGCCAACATAATAAAATAAAACATATTACTTTCAGAGCAGCCCTCATACACTGAAATGAGCTCTTGCACCTGCTACTGCATCTAGAGATAGAGTGCATCAGTTTCTACCGTTCCACTGCCAAAAGCCAAAGCAGAAGAAAAAGGGCAACGCTGTTAGTATAATTTTTTTCAACAAACTGAAGAAAAAGAGCCCATCATGGGAGAGAAATTATTCCCATTCTGTGAGAGATAAGATCGCAGCTGCAGAGTGCTAGAAAATTTCATTGACCTGTTGTTTGTTTAAAAAGGAAAAAAAAAAAAAAGCTTCCTCTAGAAGTGCGTTAAAAATGCATATACACAGCACACACATACACAGAAGGTTAATAGAAAGGCTAAAGAAGTTCAGCTGCAAGCAGCGGCTGGAAGTTAGACCACCGGGGCCATTATCTCTCTGTATGACAGTGGATGCATCGTGGTTGTCTCATTGCATGTTGAGGAGCTTCTGAATGTCTGGGAAAAAAAATAACAGAAATCCCTGTTAATTACAGCTGAGAATGGGAGAAATAAATCAGTGAGAAATAAAAGGGAGGAGGTAATCAATGAGGAGGGAGGACCCTGCTGGTAGGATGCAATTAGACTTCAAGGAAAAGGACACGGTGCGATTGATCATATGATAGCTCTGTGGCTATCATGAAATATTTTGCTCCTCTTGCTGTGAGGGCCCAAAAGTGGTAATTGTGTCCATCTTGTTGTCAAGGCTTTAAAACGACAGATAGTTGGCACAGATAATATTTGTAAATTTCAAAAACAACAAGGCCACAAATCAGAATTGAGAATCACGGCATCTTTCCACTAGTCATTGGTAAAGAGGGAAAATGCTATAACAAACCTATTGCACTAGACAATCTGGTCTCAATAATTATCTCTGAAGCACACAAATAACAGTAGCATTATCTAGGTTGGTCTTATATAGCAAAGCCAGTAAGAAGTGTGGACAAAGACTTACTAAGCTTGGCAGTAGCTGGAAGTGTTTTTGATTAAAAGTGAAAGAATGAGAAAATATGTCAAATGGAGTCTGTCTGATAAGGCAGGAGTAGAAAAGTGATATTTCTTTTTGTTAGAGAACCACCAGATAACCAGTAAGCTGACGTAAGCCTTCATGACTGCCATGATGGAGAGCCTTTGTGCCATGGAATGAGGGACGGACCACTCCGTAAGACTGGGTGGAACATTTATTACCAAATTAACATCCCATTATGTTAGTTCACATTTTAAATATTTAATTCTTTTCTGGCTCTGGCAGGGGTTAGGACACCGTGATGGTAATGCCTGTCAAAATTGTATTACATGTGGTGGTCTCAAGAGCTGGTAACTAATTTTCAGCGTAGATCACTGTATTATAATTATTCTTAGCACTACTTTTTGTAGTAGTAGTATTAGTAATAAATTAGATTAATCTCGTTTTCAACTTCCATCAACACAGTATGCCTTCTGGATTACTATTCTCATAAACTCTCTGTCTCTCTATGATTTTTCTTTTTTGGGTGTATCAAAATCCTTCAACCCCATATGACAAATGCCCCCAGAAGACAGACCTGAGAGGTCACGGTCTGATCTTGGGCAGGATATTGCAGAAGAAGCCATAAATTACTAATATGCTGACTGCCTTCCCCACCTTCACCATTGGGGCTCTAGGGATATATTGCTGCTGTTGAGGAAGTCACCTCTGAAGTGCAGATATGTCCAAGGCAGAGTTCTTCCTGTGGGATATTTTCTTAGATGTTTGTCTTTGTGTTGCTTTCTAGCAGAGGAGTCACAGCAGCTCACTCTGCTTTTGTACATGAAATTGACACGTTGAGTAAATGAAAAAATGTCATAAACTAATTCCTTATCTGTAAATAAGGGGATAGTAGCAGCTTCTTCACAGGGGTTCTGTACGTCCCACTTAAAGGTTTGGCACTCTCTGAGCCACTTTCTCTCACCCTCCTTCACTGGCACAAGGAGTTCAATCTCAGCAAGATCTCAGAGGTGTTGTTTTAAACTGTGATCTAAAGCTCATGGCACATGCTTCAAATGTCTAGCCATTAGCTCTGTAGAGCTTGAGTTTTACTCTGATACAGGCATCGGTGAAATGCAACGTGCGCTGCATGATCACTTAAGAGGCTTTTGATGATGTGCTCTAAACCACAGAATGTCACCAGAGAGCAGAGCTCAGTGCTGCCCCTCTGCTCCCTTTTTGCAGCCATGAGCCTCCATGAGGCCACCCCTCAGATCAGGATCAAACAAACCGAAGGACATGAGACACTCCTCTTATGTATTCCCAACCAGACCCTTTCCCATCCTTTGAGCACTCTCCAATAGTTTTATGTTCTTTTCTACTGTGGCACCCAGTCTGCACCCAGTCCTTGAGGTAATACCGCACCAGAGCACTGTAGAGTGGGATGACCTCTTCCCTTTACTGGCTGGTAATGCTGTGCTTGATGCACTTCAGGATATGGTCAACCTCCCTGACTACATGGCCAAAAAATAATGGACAGGGAGTGGATATTGCTAGATAATGCCTGTGGGTGACCAGTATGAAAGAGGTGCAACCTGCACCCCTGGAGCTGCACACTCGGCCTGTGCTGTCTGTGATGTTACATTCATAGCACAGCCAGTCTTCATGCAACTGTGAATATGATTTGAAACATTTCTTCCTTCTTCCTGTAAGATTCAAGCTGATGTGAATTTGGATATGCATTTTTATTATTTTTTTTTTCCCAGGTTCTTCCTTTTCTGCATGAAATTGGACATCTGTTGGCAGCTGGGTGAAATTTCTTTGACAGGGTATTTTTTGTCAGGAGGGGGAAGTAATCAATTTTGGCAGCCATGGAATATTTTAACAAGTTTGCATTGGTTTCTCTAAGGAGCTTGTCTTGCACAAATTTCATAAAGAGCAGTCATATTTGTGTTGTACTTTGTAATGTAAAAATTACATCCAGGCATGGTGATGAGTGCTATTATAGTGTCATGGAAGTGCACATGGCCAAAATATACCTAATGGAGAAGAGTTTCAAAGGCATCAAATTTAGTTTAGTTTAGATTAGTTTTTTAAAAGAACAAAACCTTCATCTCTTACTGCTTTCATCTCCTCAGCGAAAAGAAAAACAAAAAAAAAAAAGAATGCTTTCATAACAAAATTCTAATGTCAAATTCTCTACTGTTTGTCAATCAGAGGAGCTGATTTACAACCTTCTTATTGAGGGATACTGGCTCCGCTGCACTTCTCCATTCTAGATCAAAACGACGGTAGGATATGCAGAGATGCTTTGGTGTAAAACCAGCCAAATGTAGGGAAGAATCAGACCCCTGTCTCTGAGGAGCACCTGATATCATGCATTTGCCTGTGGCAATGGTTTACTTTTCAGGTCACCTTTCTACAGACTGTTCTTTCAACAAGTTTATGCTGTTTTCCAAGTGTTTGGAATATATTTGCAGCAGTTCAGGTGAGTCAGGACTCTCAAAGAACAAGTGACACCCACACCATCTCTGAACACCCCACTTTAAATATCCTTTTCTTCTGCCCAATTGCATATTTATGCGTACTAAAAACTGGATATATTTGTCACTGAACTTAGGGCATTTTTCAAAATGGAAAATTAGAGCTAACTTCATGACATACAGTCTGAGCGTGAACTATGAGAGAGGCAGCAGCAGGAGAACATGTCCTGCTGTACTGCTTTCCCTTCCCACAGGGTACTAGCCAGAGCCCCTGCACAGCAGATGCCCCTTTGCTACAAGACTTCTCCTTCCCACAAACAACATACCAGCCCCACAGGCATCAAAATAGTGAAAGGAAAAGAAATAAAAATGATTACAGACTCATTAGGCAATCCCTGAGTGCAAGTGCTGTTACCAACTGTTCAGTACTTACACTGCCATAAATTTCCCTAAATGGTAAAGCAGTGTTTTAGCAGGCAGGCACTCAGCCTGGGTCAGGGTCATTAGGGAAGGATTTTGCCCTGCTTTAATTCACATGGCAGAAACAGAGGTTGTATACTTTGGAGTTGCTTCATTTTTACTTTTAAGAGATGGTCTCAAGCCAAAGGACTGGATCTGAACTCAAGCTCTGAATCCAGGCTTGCATTGTCCTGTTGAAACCAAAGTTGTACTATGAAAGCATCACTCTGGCAGCCAAGCAATGGAGAATGGGACATGTCTCTTTTGGATTTTGAATTTCTAACTTCTGAATACTTTATTTCTGGTCCAGAAAAGATACACAGTATCACTCCTCAGATCAAGAGTTCAGATTTGCACTTCTTTTCCATATATATATATATATATATAGAAAGAAGCCTAGTATATTCACAGCAGCAATTAAAATTAAACATTCTACATATATAATTGATAGCGATGACAACTGAGTAAATTAATTCTGGATTTTATTTTTCTTGGAGGGGTTTCATCCAAAATTGATCCGTTGCCTTGCCTTGATTTTATTGCACGGCATTGAACTCACTGGCACTGAACCCACTGCACCTGTGTCTTTGTGAGAATGAGTAATGCAACCTCCACAAAGTGTCATAAGGAGGAAACAGCAATCTGGACAAGGATGCAGAGTTATTGATGTCAGCCCTGTAGTAGGCTAAACAAGCAAGATACAATGCTCCCTGTCTCTCAAATGCACCTTCCACTACTGGAGCATGCTGACCATCACTCTGATATTTTCTCAAAGAAACATTCAAATGGACGTCTTGACCTCCTGCAAGAGACTGTGTGTAACAAAGAAGTTTGGGTGTTATTCTACCATAACTGGTAGCAGAAAACATGGAAATAGTTTTTGCCAAATTCCATGGCATTACCAAGGTTGACACAGATGTAGCTGAATGCGTGCCAGCATTGGCACAGGAATAAAATAAAAGGAGTAACAAACATACTTATTTGTTACTCAAACTCAAAATGTGAAGATTTTTAACTGTTGCAAGAGTCAAGTTAACAAAACAGATTTAGGTTGACACATCAGCAGAATCTCATTCCTAGAGATGGCCCCACAGTATTTATCTGAGGTCTTTGCATTCCTCTAGGAGAAGAAAGTGAAAAAAATGGACTCATATAAATACTCTTGTGAATCGCTAGAGCTCTACCCTTCTGGCTACTGTGCTTTTCTGGAGGCTAGAGGAATTCAAGGGGGATGAACCACAGAGAGATGTGGTAGTCTCAACCCTGCTACATATTGTCACATTCCCATCTACCTCTGTCAACAAAGATAACATGTCTTACACAAATCACCAGGGTTATTTTCTTATAGTAAGACTTCTATTTTTCTTTAAAAATTAGGCACACACACATACAGATATATATACTGATACTAACCAGCTAAGATATTGCATATGCTCCAAGCCATGGAAACTTCTTAGTCTCCAGAGTTACGGAGTTGTAATTGTTGTTAAAACAGGGGAAAGAAAAAAAAAAAAAAAAAAAAAAAAAAAAAAAAAAAAAACAGGAAAAAAAGAAAAAGAAAAACACACTAGAAATACTCCATACTGTCAAACCTTTAGAAATAAGTCTATGAAGATTTCTGGACGTCTCTAACAGACAATGGGGAACACAGCTTTGGCAGGGCTCACATCAGAAGAAACCCAGAGCGCGCGTCGCTCAAACGAGCAAGCTACTCTGTGCCACACTCAAATGGAAGTGACTGGCACCAAGGGACAGCAGCAGGCTCAGTAAGCCATTATTCCACTGAATTTCAACTACCTTTTTGCTTCAAGATAAAGATTGTAAGCGTACGTTTAGAATGTTTTCTTACTGTCTTTTCTCAGAAGGCGATAGCACAGTGCTGCTCTGGATGGATCCTCAGTGGTCTGTAGCCCTTAATGCAGACAGATGCACTGAGAGCTTCACGTGGGGCTCGGTGGGGGACAGGGGAAGAATAAAACAAACTGTGGAAAAATTCATTCCTGTTCAGTCATCTTACTGTGCCCTAATTATTGTTCGAAAATGGCATCATGCCATAAATCAAGGCAGGAGAAACATCTGTGTTGCACAGCTACTCTGAGTACTGCCTGATGCACATCCTACACTTCTTTTCATATTTTGCACCTTTTTTAATTAAAAATATCACTTCCATCATTCTCTATTAGAATGTTGTTGTTGTTGCTCTGGCATTGTAAACAGATTGAAATGTAAGGGAGGAAAAGCAGTAAGTATCTTGAGTGGAAAGAGTCTGTAACAAGGCATTATAACAGGAATAAGCTTCAGACAGATTATCATCCCTAAGAAGTTAGTCAGAGTAGAAAAACGACAGAACAAATTAGGCTCTATAAATTAAAACGTAGAGAAACTCCGACTGGGCATCTTGAATGTCTCATGAAATAAGAGGTCAGTAAAAGATTGCTCTTGCTTATGTCAACAGAAACCCTTCAAAAACAAATGCCTGTCCTGTGCTGGTATGATGATATATCTATTTCTCCATTACTAACTTCTACCTTTTTACATCCCATCTCTGTCAAACACTGAACACAGCATCTTTACTCATTACCTTATAAATCTACAGTAGCGACCTAGAAGTCATAAAATTGCCAATGTATATTTATAGAGTGAGTGTTTTTCATCACAGATTTTTCTACTGTATTTTTTAGTGGTAGTAGACTGATATATATTGAAATGCAGAAACATTTTGTATAAATAGATGTATATTTTCTTGTTATTTAAATACATGAGACTGTTCTATATGTGTGGCTTCTGATACTTACATGCAAATTTCTTTAAAAAGGATGACTAAGGCAATTTAAACTGCATGTAAAGAAAACATTTCCTCACTGAGGCTTGCATGCCAAATTTCAGCCGAGAGAATTTTAATACAGAGCCCTTAGACTTACAAACCCCTCAGAAACAATATTTATAATGAAAATTTTGACAGCACCTTCAGTACAGCAGTGAAAATAACACCACCATAATGAAAAAGAAATGATGATAAACAGAATATATTATAAAGAAGGGTCTAGCAAATTCATAGCCTTTACTTTTGTCAGCAAGCTGGCGACAGGCACTGAAATACAAAAAAAAAAAAAGCCTTAGCTTTTAAATAAGAACAGCCTGAGCAACAAAAGGTCTTCTATAAAAGAGATTAAGAAAATATAATAGCATCCTTACCACATAAAGTACTATTTTCATTAGAAATCATAATTCACAAATTAACATGAAGAGCACTGAGAATTGAAGAGGTGAAAAATGTGGCTATCTGTCATTCAGGTAGCATATTTTCTACCAAAAGACATTCTTGTTACATTTCCAGGCAGGTTTGTTAATGCCTTTTGTTTAAATATTCATGCGTGGGCTTTTGAGTCTGGCTGCTGTGAAGAGACAGAAGGCCGTGAGCTCACCACCAAACCTGCTCTGAGATGCAGTCCACAGCACAAGACGATTGGGGGTAGACATGCACACTGCCCTTTTGTTGCACATCAGGACCCACTGACTGCCCATGTCAGAACATTCACACATCTACGTGCATCCATGCAAACTTGCCAGTTTGGTACAAACAAGGTTCTGCACAACAAATATTAAGAAAAAGAATCCTCTTTCCCTGATTTCTAACCATATTTTTGCGTTTGAGCTTCTGAAGATGGCAGCAAATGATATGTTTCAACAGTGGCATGTTGTGTGGCCAGGGAAGATGTTTATTTACCTAAGGTGACACCATAGAATCACAGAATCATATACACACCTAGATTATTGGAAAAGACCTTCGAGGTTCCCAGGCACAACCATCAACCTGCCCTACTGAGTCCCTTCACTCAACCATGTCCCTTAATGCAGTGTCCACATGACTCTCCCTTCACCAGCTTCACTGCTCTTATAAAATGGACTGCATAAGTGAGAAATTTTTATCAGAGATGACTTTCACTTTGAAGAATAACATTAACTTTTCGCTAGAACAACTCTATCTTGTACCTCAATATCGATAATGCTTTCCTCTATCACATTGGCAATATATATAGTGACCATAGAAGCCATCTTTATATCATTCTATTAATTTCCTTCTGTGGAGCATTCTGTTTGCTCTTGCATCTCTGTCTTATAGGTTATCTGAGTTTCATGTATGCTTAGTATGGCATGGGATACCTATGGATTTGACCTTCATCCCCTCAGTCCTTGTAACATTAGCAAGGCACTTCTAGTGTGTAAAATGCTGCATCAGCTGCCCTGCCCACGAAAAATGACATGGGGTCAAGGTCACATCTAGTCTTGGAAGGGTCACAGCCACATAAGGAAGAGCAACAATCATCTGTACCTTCTGAATACTTACATAGGAATGGTGCTACGTACTGTTCCCATGACACTGGGACCCAGTTGGGTCAAATCAACAGAATTCTTGCAACAAATCTGGTGATAAACAGCAAATACTGAGCCTTTAAATTTTATGTTATTTGCTAACTCACTCATTCAATGACAAACACAACACCTGATCATTAGGGTATATGTCAGAAAAAGACATGTTCTCACTTTGCTAGCTGACAGCTTCATTTGGCATTAACTTCATTAACCACACATTATGTCCCTTCACTATTTTTTATTAAGGCATAATACTTGCTGGCCTCAGGCAACCTGGACATATGCTTTACCAGAATAAAAAGCTTTCTTCACTGTGAATGCTGCAGATGATGCCACCATGCTGCCATTTTGTCAATTTCTAGCACTTCTCAAGTAAAATCTTGAAGGTTTTTCATGCTCAGAATATCTATGGTGCAAAAGTACCACAAATAACAATGCAGACAGAACCCAGCCCAGGCTCTTCTCATCAGGATTTTTGATTTCTGCAATACCTTTCTCTTTACATTATCAATCTCCCAGCAGAAATTTGTTCTTAATCCTCTGTCTCGCTCACAGCACTCCTCCTGCTCCTTCTGCTGTATCAAACACAAACTTTTTGTTTCCTCCTCCAATGTCATGCTGTATCCCAGCCTCCAACCAGATCATCCTGCTCAACTCCATTTTTAAAATGTTCATTTTTCAAGTTGGCACTTTCATGCTTTCTCCCATACTTTCACTCCCTCTTTGCAGGAAAACCCCATAAACATAAGAAAAAATTACTACTACTCCTCCAGAATGTCCCTCAGACCTCTCCTTTCTTGAAATGACTTTGTTTTTCATTGTCTGTGGGTACACCAAGATGTACTACATACCAAGTTAATCAATATTATCCCATTGCTTTCTCATATTCTCCCATTCACTTTTATTTATTTCTATATTCTTGCCTGTCTTACACCAAGATTAGAAAATCATCTATTAGTCTTGCACGCTCACCTTATTTAGATGGCTGCCCACCCCAATGACGAGGCCTCACAGGCAATATAGTGACATGAAAAATAAAGAGTTATGGGTACATAAAGATGTCTGTGAATCGGAAGCATTCTCCTACAGGGAGTAGGGTGGAAATTTACCGGTGAACATTAAATCTCAACTGTTCTTTGATTTTAGAAAGATGATGCGCACAAACTTGGATGGAGACATACTGGTGAGCAGCATGTGGTTTCTCATTAAGTACAGAGATATACTTTGAGTTATAGGCATGCCTCGGCTCATTTTTTACAGCAGAAAAGTATAGATCCTCACTAGGATTTTCCTCTAGGTAAATACGCCTGCCTCTGTGAGCCCAGCATTCTGCAGCCTGCCCCCAACAAGGGGTCATGCTTTAATGCTTATTTCCGGAGGCAGACAGTGAAGTAAATTCTGACAATGCTTTTTTTTTTTTCCTCCTTTTTCTTCAGGACAGACATTTCCTGCTTCAATGCTACACATGCTGCAGCATATGCACCAGAATACGCAGGAACAAGTGATACGAGACTCCCCGCCTTTTACCAATCACTGTCTGCAAACATTATGATGAAAAATTGTAGCCATTTTCCCATCTTAGAGTGTTCTTCATGATAGCTAGCACATGAGAGACATTACGGAGACACTGGATGCATCAGTCTAATACTTTGAAGAGACAAACTTTGCAGAATGTTATTGATTAAAATGCTCTTGATGAAATGATGAGGATTCTTTTTTACCTAAAGGACAAAAAAACGGTAAGTTCCAATATCTTTCAATACTTTTTTTTTTTTTACATGGACAGATGATAGAATGCCAAAGACAATCCATGCAAACAAAACCTTCATCAGTCTGTCCTGGAGGCCAGCCAGAGACTAGATGATTTGGATATGACCACGATGGGCCGGATGTGTGAGTGGGCATGAGGAAATGCTTCCAGACTTTGTAAAGCTGCTGTAGACAGCCTGTCCCTTTTGAAAATGTGCTTAATTTTTTATTATTTTTTTTTTTATTCAGAGGAAAAACAAATCCAAACATATTTACTAAGTTCCTTTGAGACTAAAGTCTTGAGAAGAAAAGGAAGGAAAGTATTTCTTTTTTTTTTTTTTTTTGCTATAATGGTATTATCCAATTCAGTCATAATTTCATGGCACAAAAAGTACACCACTTAAGAATCTGCTTTTTAAGAGCTGCCAGGATTCTTAACCTCTTCTCAAAATACATAAAAGACCTCTTAAATGTATTGCCTTAGCACACTGCAAATCTACTCCGTTAGCAGTTGTATCAGATATATTTCTTTGTCAGCTACCCATTTAAGAAGGGATCATCTTAAAAGGCACTGACATAAATTGTTGTGTGGAAGATCGATTAGTTTAAAAGGTTTTTCCTTTTAACAGATCAGATAGCTATTATATCTCACCATTTGGTATATGGAATTTTCATTGAACAATTCCAGTATTTAATCACTTCTTTAAACACATATTCATTTTAAATAATTTCATTTAGATTCCAAAATCATGAGTTACTTAAATGAGTTTTCCACTTGTGTGTTGTATTGAATGGATGTGACAAAAAATGGCCAGGAAATTCCACTGAAGAAACAAGTTTAATTAGCTAGGAAAGGCTTTTGGTGCAAAGGTAGATATTATTCAGCTGAGACAAGTAGAGCAGCTTTTATCGGGTGGGTCATAAATTATCAAAACGTTACTGGATATTAAGGGGCATGTAGGTGAGCATTGCACATTGCCCCTTGGCTTGGTATGGGCAGTTTGTTGGATCCCATCCTTCCCAATTTATATTGCTGAATTAATTCCTACAGGTGTGTAAAAGAGTGCGCTTGAACTGTTGTTATTTACTGTTCTGAAAATCACAGTTTTTGACAGATATGTAATTGCAATTGTTTCCTGAAATTGCTTCATAAGAAAGATGCTGAAAACAGCAATCTGGTAAATAACTTTAATTGAATTCTAAGGGCAAAATTCTGCCAATCATTATTCCCATTGGGTAGCACTTTTCATTGCAATTAGTCTATTGATTTTGTTGAGATTACTTATAAGTTCATATTAGGAACCACAAAAGTAAATGACAGAGCAAAACTTTACGCTACCATTCAAATGTGCCAAGGATGTTTCCTTTCTTTCTGAGTTTTTCTGGCTTTGATGGGGCAATGGACTCCCTCCGCTATCCTGGCCCACCAGTATTTATTTTATAGCAGAAATTGGGATACACAACCAAGACTTCTGCGTCATTTTATTTTTTTCCCATTTGGAGAGAGCTCAGCAGCTGGAGAAAAAGTCATTCTGATGTCCCATGATCATGATCTTTTTTTTCTCTGTAAGCAGTGCCTAAAAAGCCCACGAGGTCATCCCACTTAAATACCAGCTTAAGTTCCCTAAAACATAGAATCATGGAACTATAGAAACACCAAGGCTGGAAAAGACCTACAAGGCCATCCAGTCCAGCTGTCCACCTATCACAAATACTTCTCACTAAACCATGGTCCTCAACACAATGACTAAAAGTTCCTTGAAGCTGTTATATAGCAGAAGAATAAAGTTTCAGTAATAGACTTGAGCTGCACAGTTTCTTCTGTATGAAACCCAGCAATTTCTTTTCTTGACCTAATGAAATTAAAAACAGAATTTTACAGCTCCACAAACTTCAGATTCACCAAGAACTAAATAAAATAACTGTGGTAGAACTATGATCTCATCAGCCTCCCACACGTTTACTTTTGTGTTGTACTGCTTTATATTGCATGCCTAATTAATCAGGGGACTTAACAATTACAAAATTCAACTGCTAATTTCTTAAAGTTCTGGAAAAAGAAATAGAATCCAAAAGAAAAGGTTATGAATTAGAAACTTCATGGAAGTGATATAGCCACAACCCTTTATATTTGGAAATCATTCAGCTATCTTTTCAAGCCCACAATCGACTTTTCAAGAAAAGTCTTGCAGCAAACCCACATTCATACCACTGCTGAAGGATTTTATTGTTATTTATAGGGTTTTGTGTTTGTTTGTTTGTTTGTTTGTTTGCAGAAGCCATAGAGAAAGAAAAAAAAGAGATTTTCCACCTTTATTCGCATTTTTTAGCATACTTGTGTAGTCTCAACAGGAACAAGAAGATGTCACATTTCAGATGAGTTTATACAGACGCATAGAGTTTTAGAGACAATAATATCTCCATGTGAATGGCACTGCAAAACCGAATTGAAACATTATGCCGTAATTCCCCCTGAAGATTCACTTTCACATACTACGCATTGAATAATAACCTGAAAAGACTCCATATTTCTAAAACTAAACTGTTGGGTTTCTTTTTTGTTTGTTTTTTATTTATTGTTATTCTGATACTTATTCACGGAGAAGTTGCAGATAAAACACACTGCCTTTCTGGTTTCACCTGAATGTCTTTTCTTGCTAACCTGTGCTCTTGCTAAGTCTCCTTATTGGCTGCCACAGATTTCTTTCAAATGTTTGCTTTCTTTATTTCACACAAATGTCAGTTGTGACAGAAGCTGAATAACTGAATGAAAAGATATATTCTGTAAAGCTTTCGACTTCCCAGATGACAAGGCACACTTGTACCTAAAATTATGATTTTCTTCACTCTTGCAAATTGATTTCTGTATCTCTAAACTTTTTACATTGAAGCATTATGTACATGTAACCATGTTTGTACAAAAAACTATCAGGAGATTAGGAAGGAGCTGAACTCCTTTTATGCTTTTTTTTTTTTTTCTTCTGTATTTTCTGAACTACCACCACAACCTTTAAGACCTCAGCAGAAGTCCAGCTTAGGATAAAAGGAATTTGTTATTTTATTCCCATATTATATTCTGTTCTACTCACAGTCAGAAAGACACTAACTGAAGTCTGAACTAGAAGTACTCCAAGAGCCTAGCTACTGCAAGAGCTCCTGGATCCCATAGACACCCATCTTGAAAGATGCTGTCAAGTGGCTCCATGGCTCCAGAAGATCAATATGTCAGAAGTCATGAAGAGCAAGTATATTTCTTCTACATAGGTCGGACAACCTGTCTGCCAAGAGTGAACAATAATTTCTGCTTGCTCTTTGTTGAGTGATAGTGGGTGAATTCAAAATCAGCCTGTCCACAAAACTATTTTCTTGTGATAACTTCAGTGTGTTTTTAACTTCTCTTGCATGTTTGCAACTTCAGTTTTTCTGTGTTTTACTAGAAGCTAGTAGACATTGCAGCTGTGTTCCAAGTTACACCTGAGAGGAAGCTAGGGAGGGAAGTTCAGCATTTCTAAGTCTTGCTCTCCTGTAATGAGTGCTTACTTTCAGTAGGATCAACAAGGGTTCTTTTACTTTGGTAAATGTGATGTTATCAATAAAACCCACACCTCACACTGTTCTATTGCTGCATGGCTGAATATACTCACACAGCAGATTTGCTCACTAGTCTCTGAATAATTCTAATCCTCACCACTATAAGTTGGCCATATTTCTTCACATTGTTCCTGGGATTTTACTATTTCTTTTTCCCCAGTACAGCTGAAATTAAATGATTTGAGAATAATTACAAATACTGTCTACAATGATCTAGAAGAATTTTTTTTCCTACATTGTACTTACTGCCTATGTCATTTTTTTAATAATTTTTTTTAATTTTTTTATATTGTTTTTGTAAATCATGACTTTTTATTTGTTTATTTTTACCTTTTATATTACTTTCTGGAGAGCATATACTCAACATCAGTATCATTTGGTATATCTAACACTTTGTGGAATAGTTTAGTCATAAGCACAGAAACCAACTTGCTGAAGTAGTTTCCAGACATTCCCTTCGTGTTTTTGTCTTCAAGTACCACTCATAAAAATCTAGAAAGAACCGAAAGCAGTCTATCAGGAAAATGATACATGCACTTGAACAGGAATAAAAAGAAAGCACCAATCAACACAGAATTGGAATCATCTGGATCAGGCTATTGTGCCTTTAGTTATTCACGCAGATAGAATACATGTGCGAAAAATGTAGACAAAGCAGTGAGATTTTCAATTAGTTCTTTCAGGTAGCATTTTTTATTGGAATGTGCTATGGGTTGTATGGTATTTCTTGTGTATTAATTAGGATGAACAGCACTTTAACATAAATAAACAAGGTGATTTTGCAAAATAGACTCGTGACTGGCATTGGGATTTGAGACAGCAGCATTAGAACTTCATTTCTATGGATCCAAAGCCTATATTGTAGGATACCTTCTCAAATTCACCTTCGGAGAATGCTCCGTATTGCCTCTGCACAAGCCAAAAGTAGGAAGCAGCTCCCAGTAACAAAGAAGGAAGAATCTCTTCAATGATCAAAAGAGATTTGCAACTACTCAGTATTTCAGAGTTGTTTTTAAAAATGTTGTAAGCATCAAGAGCGTTGCAGGAAAAGGTGGAATATCTTGGAGGTCTTTTATAACATTGGTGATTCTATAATTCTGTGATATATGGACAAGACAGAGATTTGTAGCATTTTTTTTCCTTTTCTTTTTTTCCCTAATGTACAAGAACAAGTGCTGATCAAATAAGAATTTTGTGTATTGTACTTGAGGGCATTCAATTGCCTAGCCAATGGATATAACAAGAAGCTTCCCATTTAGCCATTGTTGTGCTGCATAGGTTTTTTGCACCTTTCTCTTAAGCATCTGGTGTAGGTTATTGTCAAAATGTTGCTTTGAGCGTGGCTTTGGCTTAACATAATAATTTCTATGCTCCTGAAACTGGGACATTCTAATTATCTTTCAACATTAGAGTACTGTACTACAAAAATCACTTTAATCTATATTAACAACAGAAAAGAATCACAAGCCAAAAGACTGTTTACAAGTTGACACAAATGACCCAATCTTTGAAAAGAGTCATAGTGGGAAAAGTGTGAAAAATGTGCTTCACAGAAGCATCCTTGGCAGGAGCGAATTCAGTGGAAAGGTTTAATGTATTTTAAGGAAAGCCTGAATTGGATGACAGACCTATAAGAAACATGTCTTATACCAAAAGAGTGGCCAGAAAAGATCTCAGAAAATACTGAATGTTACTGAAGTCATCACAAAACAGCAAATACAATAAACAGGAAAATGGCAAGAAAACGCCTGAATGCAACTAACTTCTGCAAGATTTTTTGTTGCTTTATCCCCTTGTATATATGGCTCGTGCTATGAATGTGTATCAATATGCTTCTAGCAGTTGTATGGGTCCATTAACTAAATGCTATTCTTCATAACAAAACCATTAGAAATATATGGCCACAAAGTGCTTTTGGCTGGAGTCCAGCTGATCCCATATTTCAGCAAACCGTTTTGATATGGGCAAAAAAAGGAAGAAAAAGGGAACTCTTTTCAAATCATTATGCTACTCTCCCTCTGCTACTTCAAGAGAATTTTGACAATCAGATCAAAGCCAGCAAAAACATTTATTTTCACTTTAGCTTGTGTACTTTAACATTCTAGAACGAGCGGAGTGCAATTATAGTTGCTGAGATATTGAAGTAAATTATATTTATATGTATATGCGTATATATATACTTAGAATACAAGACACAATTTGAAATAAAGTAATTCCAGAATCACAAACAATGAACAGATCAGCATTTGGGTTTTTCCCAGCCCTAAGAGTGCCAGACATAGTATGGATCAATGCAGAAAAGTGATAGAAAAATGCAAAGATTTTTGGTAGCACACAGGCACCAAGAATATATAAAATAACATAATGCTAAACTGATAAAAATACAAGGAAATAAAAAATGAGGCATTCTTATTTTTTCTGTAACAAAAACAAGACTCCTGCATGGAGGGACTCTTGGAAAGTCTTTCAAACTACTTGAAAACTTCCTAATTCCTTCTCTTTCTCTTTCCCCTCCCCCAAAAAAGCTGAAAAAAATAACAGTATGTATACCAAAAAAATAAAAAAATTAAAAAAAAAAATCAGAGATCGTGATGACTAAAAAATAACTCAGGAGATTGAAATTTGTCTTATACTGTTAGAGCAAAGCACAAATGCCATGATTCAGTAAACCAACACAAGGGTATCAATGAGGGCTTATCTAGCCCCATGCAAGACAAAGACAGGCTAGACAGAGGTCTCGGAATAAAGAGAGATCTCACTAAGGCAATCACTGGAAGTAAACAAATATGTGAGCCTGTAGTTAAAGAGGCTTTGCATACACACGTGACAAGAAATCCAACAATAAACAAATTACATACCAGCACCACAGCAGCTCTCAGCTCAGCAGTAGCAATTTGCAGTTACAAAACCATTTAGAGAGCAGGAGGGGATGAAAACACCTTTCTCTGTCTCAGTGCAGAAAGTAGTTTGGCATTGGAAAAATAAAGCTGATTGACATCAGAGGCCATATAGGTCAGCTGCTACCTTGGTCTCTGTCAATTCATGTCAACCCCAACTCAAAGCAAGTCCACAGGAGCCATACCCCAACCATACCGCAAGAGATTCCTGCACCTAACTCCGTCCTCTGGCCCAGACAGTGTGGCACTGGGCTTTATGCAGTGTAGCCATTTACAAAGGCATTCGTTTTGTTACATGATTTTATAACTTCTAATTTGATTTTAAAGATGTTTTGTCAGTAGCATATTTCTTTTGGTTTTCTTTAACTGTGTCTGACTTTATCTCATATATCTGAACTAAATCCAGATCATGTTGCTCTCTCAAATGAATGAAAAATATGAAATAATAAAGTTCTATTTTAAATAAAGCAAAAAAGAAAACTACTACAGACAAATTAAGAAGACATAACAAGCTGTGTACATTCTTAACAGTTGCAAAGAAAAACATATATATTTTAGTCCTATAATACAATGCAGTTTTTGGTGCCCCAGGTGAAGCTCAAGCTCCATTGCAGCATTAGGAAAATGCCACTTGGAAAATTATATTTGTGACTGTGTGTTCAGATCTGCTGATTCAGCTCTGTTACATCTATTAGCAGGGCTACACAGAAGCCGAAGATAAAGCTTGGTTCAAGAGATGTTTGTTTTTTTCTTTAGAAACTCATGAAAGTATGATGTTTACGTTGAGACACTCATCTTAAGAAGCAGCTCTTTCTTTTCAAGTCTGCAAAAGTTATTTGGATGTTGTGTGCTTTCTGGTCCTTCATTTTCAATAGCAACAATTCTTCCATTGTATGGTTGTCATTAAACGTATCACAGCCTCCTGACCTCTGAATCTCCACTAGGAGCCATCATGAACAGTTCATATACCAATCTTGATTATCTCAGACAAGCATCAGGCACAGTTTATTTTAATTTTTTTATAGCTCATCATAGTAAAATGTCCAGACATGCCTTGGAATAAAATAGAAAGTAATATAATTGTGAAGTTGTTACCACAGAATACAAATATCTGTTGCATAATTAAGTTGGTGGAAAGATCTCTTACTATGGAATCATAGAATCAAAGAATCACAGAATGGTTTAGGTTGGTAGGGACCTTAGAGATCACCCAGTTTCAACCTGTTTCCATGGGAGGGACACCATCTACCAGTTCAGGATGCCCAAATCCATGGCCTTTAGCACCTCCACGAATGGGGAACCCACACTGCTTAGGGCAGCTGTGCCAGGACCTGCAAACCCTCTTAGCCGAATTTCCTCCTAACATCAAACTTAAATCTCCTGTTTTAGTTTAAACTGCTCCACCTTATCCTGTCATTATCATTATGTAAAATGTCAGTCTGTCTCCTGTTTATAAGCCCCCCCCCTCAAGCACTGGAAGGCCACAGTGAAATCTACCCAGAGCCTTCCCTGAACCGAGCTGAATACCCTCAGCCTGTCTTCATAGAAGAGGGCCTCCAGACCTTCCTGCATCTTCATTGTCCTCCACTGGACCTATTCCAACAGCTCCATGTGTTTATTTTCTCAGGAGCCTCGGGATGATTAGAAACTACAAAGAATCTTCAAAAGCTACAGTTGTTACATGGTGAAAGTAGGATAACAGAATGCTGCGCCTTTGGCTTTAGCGTATCATGAGTATAAAGCTAAATTGATAAAGATGTTAATACGCAGAAAGACCACAACCTGGTTACCAGACTGCAAGGCTAATATGCATAATGAAAGTCATCTTATAATTGGAAGAAAAATAAAGAACAAAAAAAAAATGAGGAAAATTTCATTAAAAGACTGATACTCAAGGCTGGTACACGATCAGAAATTGTGGGTATTATGCACCTTTCCAGACCAAAGGCTAAAAGCATTAGATGCTTCAAATGCCTTTTGTAATCAGATAAGTGTATATTCTGTATTTACAATAGTACATTAACCATTCACTTTAAGTAGTATTTTGAAAGTAGGAAATATTATGAATTATTTTTCATAATTAACCTTATTTTTAGGTATTTAAAATTAATTCTGTACCATTTGCAAAGTGTTTTTTTTAATTATTATTATTTTTCCAAAGCACCTGTAATCTAAATAACAACGTAGCAATATCTCCTGTTTATACAAACAAGCATGACTCTCTCAAGCATCTTAAGTTCTCCTGCAGACCTCACATCTTTAAGGGTTCTCCAAGATGGGAGATGGGCATTGATGCACGTACATTAGGTACTATGCTCTGCCTACAGGATTCCTTTCAAATTAGGGGACAAGAAGACAGTTCCCATGGGCCCATGCCTTGAGACAGCACTGCGTATAAGCATGAGAATAAAGTAGTTAGAAGAGCCAAAATGCCACGGTGCTCTGCATATTTTATGTGGTTTAATTGTATTATATTGATTTGAGTCCATTATAACCTGGTTTGTTACTCTAATAAATTACATTGTTCTTTGAAACAGTGATGGTTTAAGACTGAAATATTATATTAAATCTTGTATCTGACTGGCATCAGTCAAATTGATATTTACCTCTGGATTTGGAAAAAGTTATCCCTGAAAAGATTCCTTGAATAAAATTTATGAATAAGGGTCCAAAAGTTTACAAATGATGTCCAAGAATTGGCTTAGAGCGGGAGGAGAATGGCAGAGGGAACAACTATTTTACATGCAAAGGTTTACAAAGAGGACATGTAAGCAAAAGGTAAGGAATAAGTTCTCATTAAGACAAGAAGACTTTCAGAATAGGTTCTGAACATCACATATGAACTCTAATCATAAGGTAAATGATGAAGGGGAGTTGCCAATGGAAGATGATTTCCTTATCTTTTAAACCCTGTGGGATTTGTCTTTGATGAGCAGCAGCACAGTCACTGCAGGAAGATGCATATCAAGTGGCAAAGTGCTTCACTGCACTAATTTGCTCTGTCAGGAATCCTCACCATAACTCTGAGGTGATTTCCTGGGATGCAGCAAGTCTGATAATGGGAGTCTGCTGGAGTAGGTGTTCAGTGGCAGAGGGGGAAACTGTGACTGAATAAGGAAAGTGCCTCTCTACAGTTCAGATAAGTTATGGAACACTGCCTTCAGACACACAGAATTTAGAACTTTTATATAGGCTTACTCATATAAATGACCTATATTTAAAAACTCTCATACACATCTTTTTTTTTTAAATAGCAAAAAAAAGTTGTTAAGAAACAGAAATTGAATTTTTGTCATTGTGTTAATGAGTGTTCCTATTTTGTGTTTAGACTGAAAGAAATTTTGTTTTTTACCTTATCAATGACTTATCTTTCCTGCTGATGAGCCTGACAAGTACAAGGATCACCTGCCAGAAGATGTCAGAGCATCTCTATGTACTCTCTGAAAGCTGGAGAAGGTGGGACCTGACCTTCAGAAGGAAGGGAGCCAAGGAAGCTGGGTGCCCTGCATTAGGACCAGCTGAGGGGGTGGCAGCCATCCTTCCAGCCCCACCATCACCCTAGCCAGGCTTGCAGACAACCTGGGTTTAGGCTGTTGTACCGTTACTGGAATTACCACTGGGACTGATGTTTCAGAACTGGTCATTCATCATGTCTGACACCATGGCTATTTCAGAAAGTACTGCTTTGGCACATTCAGGAATAATTATATCAAAGTTGATGCTCTGTGCTGCTTCAAAGGGAGGTCATGCAGACAATAATAATGCATCATGCTTTTTTCTCTATTGTAATGCTACCTATGTCTTATATATATCTCTTACTGTTCATCTGTAACCTTCCAGTGCTGTGTGCCAGGGCTGTTTGCTTTCAGAGTGAGTCAAAGAGCAGAAAAAGGAGGAGAGCAACACAAACGAAAACTAGAAAGAAAAACAAAAGCATTCAGGGAAAAAAAACAAACAAACAAACCAAAAACAGGATTCCTATACAAAATAATACATTAAATATATTCAAAAGAATTCATGAGAAAAATTGATGTGACTTGCATAAATCTAAAACTCATAGAACAATATATAAACTACCATTATGTGTTCCAAACAACGTATTATGTTTCATTTATAAAGGCATATTTTGCAGACACAAAAACAGACTCTACAAAATGATCTGATTTACACAAAACAAAATATGCGCAAACCAAATTATAAATATAAACCACAATATTTTTGAATGAAATCAAAAGGCCTATCTGTCTACCTATTTCATTAACTGCAAAATTGTGTTTCCAGTAGGCATACGACTGGCTCATAATGGACTAATCTTACCAATGTTACTTACCTTGACATAGTCTGACGTCAGTCTTATGAATAATTCCATGCATGTCAAGAAAGATGCAGCTGTTAAAATGGTAAGCCAGTCCCAGTCATTAGATTAGCCTGAAAACAGTGACTTTAAAAAATGGGATCTCAAATAATTGACTTGCTAAGTTAAACCTGGAGGATCTCAGACATATCTCTCTCCAGCTTTTCTCCACTGAAAATTACAATTAGGATTTTATTCCATTTCTTTTCTTACTTTCTTTCCTTTTTAAAAACTCAAAATCCATCATTTACCATAAGAGATTAAAGAGGAATATCAATTGAGACAAGATTTACAACAAATAGGCAAAAGTCAGTAACAGCATTTGCAAGACAAAACCTCTTCATTTACTGAGCAGTGTCTTAAGGAGACACAAAGCATTCAATCTCATAAAAATAAGAGTATCATATCTTAGATTTTTACCATATTAAGAAACCTTGTCCTGCTCTCACAGATCATTAACTTTGCAGCCAAAGTATCAGCATTATGAGATGACTTGAGCCCTTGGATGTGTGCAGCACCTCAGCTTCAACAGCACGCAACCCAGAACCAAAACACCTTAAAACAAAGTTAATTTTGTTTCCTTTTGAATGTATCATGCTCTACAGAAATATGAATCAGCTCATTAGTAAAGGCTTTAGGATTTTGAGCTACGGTTGGTTAAAAGTGGAAATAAAAATCAATTGTTTCTCTAAAGATTCAGAATTCCATTTTTCTCATGTTAGGTAATAGCAACATTAAAAGTGCTGATTAATATTTGTCTTTGAACCTTCTCTAAAACAATAATGAAAACAGAACTTTAAAGTATTTCCAGAGGAAAAAAACAACAACAACCAACAATACCTAAAAAAATTCCTTCATGTTTCATTTTTCCAACTGTAGATTACATGCTGAGCAATTTACTGTTAGTGTCTTTCATCTCATGTAAGAAAAGAATTCCTATGAATTAAACTACACACAAAAACCCGCTTGCTTTCCTGGCAGGGTTGCTGTAGGATTTTGTGTGGAATTTTTTTACCTGGCAGAGCTATGGCTGAACATTCTCTGCAGCAACATAAAGTAGGTTCTAAAAGTTTGTTATTCTGCCATTTTAACCATATTCCATTTTAACCATAACCAAAGTACTCCATTTGTTGCACAAAATTCCCCTGGAAACATCAAATAAAATGAATGCTTATGATTTTTTTCTGCTTCTTCATAGCAGAAAAATGTGGGAGGACTATCCACACGTGGGTCCCCATACCAGGTTCTGGTAGAGAAGGGACCTGAGGCACACAGCTGCTTTGCTGGCTGCCATGTGTTTGCTGCTGGGATTCAGCAGACATGGGGTGAATTCTTTGGTTTAGTTACTAGCAGCTCAAAAGGAGGATTTGCAAAGGCACAGCATTAATGATTAGAAAATGTCAGAACGCACAACAGCGGAGAAAAACACAAAGTTTGAAATGATGCAGTTAAGACCAATGAAACAATCTGTGCTACATCTCATCTATTAACTAAAAAGATATCTCATGCATAAAAAGGCATTTCTTTCCCATTTCTTGTGGCAGGAAGCAATCTGCCTCACTTGCTATCTGGCTTTGCTGCTTCCAACCGACTGTAAGAGTCACGAAGGTGTGCCTGTACCCATCTGTTCCTGACGATTTTGAGACCCTATGTTGCTTTGAGAAAATGTAAGGCTTTTACATTTCATCTTTTTCTCTTATAATTTCTGTGCACAATATGATAATAGTTATCCTTCAATAAAGGAGAAGTGAAATTCAAATCTGTTCTCATGTTTGGAGACTTAACATACACTCTTAAGTATTGACGGTGGGATTGTATCCACTAGATGGCCACGATGGAGTTGAGCTTGGGGATCTTAGAGGTCTTTCCCAGTCCTAATTATTCTATGATTCTATGAAAACCTCCCTGCTCACACTGCAGATTTCCAACCTCCTTTCCTCCCCACCCCCCCCCAAAAAAAAGAAAGTCTTGTGTTTTCTTAGCACAAGATGCTTCAGTATCTATGTGGGATAATTCTTTTCCCCTTTCCCATTAAACAAACATACAAAGAAAAGAGAAATTCTGGCATAAAACCCTTCTATAATATGCTGTTTCATCTTTAGCTTATTTAAATGGTACCAAGCTGAGAATCAATGACTTAATTGAAACAGGCATAAATAAGTCTACATATTGAATACTATGGCAAGAGCTTCATTTGGATAAAATAAACTGTACACAAGAAGAAACTCTTACATCTAGGTGAGTTGGCTCACACATCTGTCCAGTTACCAGAAGCCACCAGCAAAACCACATCCGTGGTCTGGAATTACCCTGTTTTATACACCATACTACGCACCAAATATTAGAATATAATTTTTCTTGGCCTTACATTAATTGAACCGACATTGCTCTATTAAAATGCATGCAATCTAATAACAACATCTCATTGAATGGGAAATACTTTTGCTTGTTTTTCTTAAATGACAAGAAAGGGGAAAAAGATATTTTGGAGTTGGCTACATTTCCATTCCCAACCTATAATAAGGTTCTTATCAACCAGAAAAGCCTATTAAGCTAGAAAATGAATACTGAAAGCTTTCTAATTAAACACTTTCCACTTACATGATACTGAAAGAATGGAGTGGGAGATGGTGGTACTGATACAGTATTAGTCATTGTATCACTCATAACATGAAGTTGTAATCAGCTTTCGGGATAGTGTACATGAATAGCCCAGGTGCTCAAGCTGTGCTGCAATTTGTAATTGGAAATATCTTTGGATAATAGGTGTCTTATGAGTTGTTTTCTCTTCCTGTCACTTTTTTTTTTTAATGTTCTGTGACTTATAACTGAGTTTTTTTATTAACTGTCATGGAATTCTTTTTGAAAACTTTGAGTCTGATCCTGCCAAGCTTCTCTGTGCAGATTTATCCTGGCTTGAGTGGAGTATTTCCATGGAAACTGTACAACTCAGGTCCTGTCCCTCCAAAGCAGCCTTCAGGATGGGGACTGCAAGCTTTTCATTGCTTGAGGGGGGATGACATCTCATATCTCCACAATGAGACATAAACCCAGAGATCGGTATCACATTGTCCTGATAATTACAGATCTAAATCAACAGCAGCACTCCCCTTCTTGGGGTGGAAATCTCATATCACTTCTTGATGTAGCAGAGGGATACAATCAAAGATTTCATTTAAAGCATTACCAATAAGATATTTAACTTTTGCACAGCTGCCAATAAATTCATGCTTCTGCATATCTGCTTTGTTTAAAACGTAGCAATGACTTTTGTCAGGGTGAGGCTTCCACGAAAGGAGCGTGGTTCAGGGACATGGTTTAGTGGTGAAACCCACAGTACTGCTATTTACAACATTAATTTCCTTCATACTATTAACTAGGTGTTTCCATAGATCACCAACATACTACTCATATACATTAGAAAGGCAGAGCACATGTCTATGCAACAAATACTCTTGATTGAAACAGAAATCATGATTACATTTAACTCAAATGTAAACTGTTTCTAATATATGTTCTAATATGTGGTCTAGTCTGAAGATATTCAATTATGCAGTAACTGCGATACTACAGGTATACCAAAAATAGGATGTGAGTAAGAGCTCTAGATACAGTACTCCCACAGTGGTGAAGCAGATTAAAAAGTTGGATGTAAAGTAATATAATCAATCTTTTAAATGTATTATTCATGGTTATTTTTAAGGGTCTTGATGATTCGTAAGGGATAATCCTTACCACAGCACAGCAGAGCAGTCTGCACACAGGAAACCAGTCCTCCCACAGCCCAGCGGCCCACGAGGAGAGGATGATTTTGAGAAGTTCCATTGTGTTGGTGTCCTTCCAAGACCCTTTCTGAGGATGTATTCTTTAATTTTGAGAGCATGACTGTTCTCATTGGCTATTTATTCTCTTGGCTACCCCCATGGTCAGAAACAACCCTCTGTGTGCATACCAAGGATGAGTAATAATAGGAGCTCCTTTTTGGGGATGGACACACACACACACTTATTCTGTGAAGCAACAAAGCTAATTCTCATTCTCAATTATTGCACCCAGGGTCACTTCCCGCATTCCTGTGAACCAGAGTAGAGGACCCAAACAAAATTATGTTTCAGTAGAACAAAATTGTAGATTTAAATTGCAAAGATGTAAGAAAGTAGCAGCTCAGTTCTGCAACTGTTGATGAAATACAGTGAACCCAAAATGTTTCCCTTAGATGCACATTCTGCAGTGTTGGATGGAGCAAAACATTCCTCCATTGGGAGTTTGGGAATGATGCAATGTTATCGTTCTTTATGGTACTTAATGAGAATACGTCTACACTTGTAGGTCTACCAGTTTTTGCAAGTCTAGAAACAGGTCATAGTGATGCTACATTGTATGTGCAGATATACTGGGCAAGTGCAGAATGACCCCAGTACCCAGTACTGGATGCCCAGAGTTCCCACACTGATTCACAACATAATAAAGCTTCCTATTTATTTCATTTTCAGTAGATGCCTCCCAAACTCTTTCCTCCATGCAAGACAGAACTCAACAAACAACAGCAGTGGTAACATTTTACCTTGATAGAGACAAGCATTAGAAACTTAATCATTCACATTTAAGAGATAAAAAGTCAAGCACATGGATGAATTGCCCTAAGCCTGGTAAAACTAAACTTGACACACCCTTTCATTCTTTGTTCCTGTTTGCTGTTACTTTCTCCTGCAGAACAGATCTTATATTGGAAGTCACAAGTTTTCAGCTGAAACAGGTTTAACTGTTTAGCATCAGCGCCTCCCACCTACAGACAACTCTCCAACTGTTGGAGCTGTTAAAGGGACACTGTCAATTTTTAAATTGCACGTCTGTTTTAAAAATCTTTTACCTTCTGTTGTTAGGAGTGAGTCTTAGGGTTGGATACTTGAAAGGAATTAGAAGGAAAATATCTCTTCTGACAGTATTTTGAGTATCATCCATTTCACCAGCTTCTTAACTCAGGCCAGATCCTGCAATGACATGCAGTGATGTCCCTGAGTGGGACTCAACCTTTAAATAGTTTTGTTTTGTTTTTCCTATGAGATTGTACATTAAGGTGATACTTCTCTGGCAGTTCAAATGCAAGGAAAACTGTAGAAAAAGACTGCAGTTTTTTACTACTGGCAGTTAAAAATGGCTGTGAGAGGCAAAGGGTTAACATCAGCACTGCGTACTATGCCACCATCTCTACAGCTTGCACCGTGCCCTTGATCAACCACCCCGTATTTCCTACGCTCACCAAGATTTAATTCTCCTGATGAATGACAGGTGCTGTGGGAGAGAGTGAAAGAAGAAACGAGAGGAATGAAGGGCAGGTGAGATAGGAGGAAGGGATATATACTGTGAAGTAAGAGAAGGAGAGACTGTGGGAAAAGGTATGAAAAACTAATGTTAAAGACAGTGCTATTTTCACATGTACAAGAAAACTTAGTTTGAGGTGGGATGAGGTAGCTCCTAAGTGTTTGGTTTTGTTGTTTTAGCGCTATTTTAATACATTTGTTTATGTGCGCTATATTATGATTTGAGCTTATGGAGTGAAGTCTAAGTAGGTGCACAACACTGTGTTTCTGCAATCTAAGAGAAGGTAGCAAATGTCTTCAAATAAACAAATAAGGAGCATTTGGATATTTCCTTGCCTTTCTTAGGTGTTCTATCTTCCTACAGCAGTTTTATATTTTTAAGCATTGTAAGCTATAATAACGAAGAATGTCCTCTTTCACTTTTTAATTTTAACTGAAAAGGATAGGAGCGAAATAATAATGTCTCCCACAGGCCACGTTGTGTTGTGATGGCTGTTTAGACAAAGAGATAAGAGACAGAAGTAGATGTAAACAAGTGTATTTATTAAGGCCCTGTTCACAACCACAGTTGACAATTTATCATTAAAATTGTCTGAATAAGTATGAGCATTTAATAGGTCTTCTCCCTTGAATAAAACTACATTCTCTGTAGGCATGCATGGAATTGGGATAGCAGTCACCAAGGTATGGTCTTCAGGACCACAACAAGGAACACTGATTTCTCCATTTTACAAGATGGTGGACTTTTTTATCAATGTCACGTTTTTCCAAGACATTTCATTTTAAGGGTCACTATGCATACTGTAAATCCATGGAAAGGAAAGGCTTAGTGCCCATGTGAAGAACGTTTGCACTTACCATGACATAAGAATATCAACAAACTTTCTGAATAAAGAAAAGTCCTGTATGATATGATAACAGTTTTCTTCCAAAGGATGTTGACCACGTCAAGTATTGCCTGATCTAAAGCCATATGAAATTTTACTCTGTTCTTTCTGTAGCCCCATCTTCTCTGTGGAAGTCATATTTTGGTCAATTAGCAATTAAATAAATTCGGTACTTTGATCCCAGATTCTTTACTGTAAGCCTTGGTTAGTAACAGACATTTCAATGTGTCACATAAGTGCAGTGAAGTCAGCATGCGACATAAAGCTTCAAAGGAAGATTCTAGTGAAATATGTACTATGGACAATGAAGCTAAGAGAACAGGTTAAAAAAAATCACAATTTCTTCCTTCGCATTCTGATCCTGATAATCTTTGGCAGTCTGACAGATATACGTTGGGCTCCAGAACACTTATACTTGGGAGATGCAGAAAGGCAATGAGAAATAAAATATGTTTAATGCTATTTTTTTTGTATGTGTCCATAGGGGATTCATTGGGAATAAGGCAAATTTATGGGGCTGGCGAACTTATGGAGTTATATAACTTAAATGTGTTATAGTTTTAGAGCAAGAGAAAAAATCAAACAGGAAAAGTCTACAGAAGTCTCTAAACACAGCATGCTGAAGTGACAGACATAACAGATGAAAGAGGAAATAATTGAGAAAAGTCTTTGAGGAACTGTAACATTCAGGATCATACTCTATATGGATGTGAGAGATTTGTGAAGAATTGTGCTGTTGTTGCTATTGTAAGTTTTTCTTAAAGTAAACTTTTTGTGGCTGTACTTTAAAGCAGACTGAGGTAACGTGAACAAGATTCACTGTTGCAGCTTTATAGTGTTAAGGTTTTGGTTGTTTTTTTTTGTGGCAAAACAAACTGAACCAGCTCTGGAGGTTTACTGAAATGCTGTGGTTTACACCATAACTTAGAGCTATTCAAATCTATGCACTGAGTTAATTGATTGCTAATGTTGATGTGCTTGATTGGATGTTACGTGTGCAATTTATTGAAATAATTTTAGCTCTTTCCCCTCCCTATAACTGCAGTCATTAAATCAAGATAGATGTGCAGGATGGTTACATCTCCTCTTGCCTTGATCTTCCTGAAAACCTCCCACCAGGTAAAACCTTCCACACTGTATGATCAGGACATCCAAAAATAAGGAAGAAATAAAATCCCTGTGCCCTCTTCTCTCCTATTATTTCTCACAAAGACATGAGAAGTATTGATAGTAACCAGTGCCAGAGGAGCTATTCTGAGATTTCAAATTACATTCACCTTAATACAAGCATAATGAAAAGTCAACAAAATCATGAATGATAACATGAGCATTTCAGATTTTCTTTTGTTTTTCTTCTCAAAGTGAGAATAGAGTATAGAGAATAGAGTAAATGTGCCAAAGCGTTTAATTCAAAGGGGTGATGTGCAAGTGGGAATTGATGAAAGGTGTCTAAGGTCTCCATGATAGCAGCTTCTACAGTAAAATCCCAGTAAATGTTACAGCTTTCGATTACCTAAACTTCTACTGACCTGTCTTCAAACTTTTTTGTTACCTGTAGGCACAGGTTTAACCTACTGTGCTTTGAAATCAGCTTGAGCATTAACTGAGCTACTTCTCCTCCTTCTTCTGGCTGCTGCAAGTCCCCACAGTCTTTCAATTAGGGAGCTACATGTACTGAATTTCCCATGCAGGATGAAAGAGCAATGGGTCTGTACTCTGCTGTCCACTCAGGAGGCAGAGAGAACGGCACCCTGGTGAAAAGGCAAACCTGAAAAGCAGTGGATGGTACTGTGCTACTGTGCTACTGCCAGCACAATTTGTAATAGCATGTTTCATCATTTTTCCTGGGTTTGTATGTGCCTCATAAAGTCTTCAAAATGATCAGATGAACGAAAGGTGTTCTAATCCGTAAGAAATATCATAGGATCATGGAATCATCAAGAAAAGACCAACCATTCACTTACCACCAATATTTCCCCACTAACCCATGCCCCTTAGTATAACATCTGAACACATTTCTGCATATCTGAATGTGTACTTGATCTCTCACTGGTAAAGGAGAAACAAATAAATTAAACCATTTTAGAATAATATTTGTTTTAATTTTTCTGAGCATCAAAATAACACTATTAGTGCTCTATCAGAAGGTGTATCTTGCAAAAGGCCATACCTCTTTCTCCCTGACATGCAGGGAGGGTTGGGAAGGAGCTATGAGGAACCCAGAACTTGTGACAAAGTTGATGAAGAGACCTAACAGCATCTTTCATATTCAAGACCTAAAAAAATACTCCTAGCTTTGTCTGTTTGTGTAACAGATACTATAGACACTGTCATGTTTTTTACTTGTATCTTTTTCCTCTTTCTTTCCAAATATGGGCTAGACAACAGAGAACAACTCTCATGACAAACAAGTTGCATGTATTATCAAAGTGCCTTCAAAGAAGCATTTTGTTTTGGAGGAGATATGGGATGCTCTAATTGACACTTCTATTGTTAAGATTAATTGATAAAATTAATGCTACCAGGCAAACAACAAAGCTTATCCTAAAGTCTGCAGAAGAAAGATATTGATATTTCTTCTGGGGAGGTCTTTTTTTCTGCGTGTCTCCTGAGGCAGCAGCAGGAATGGAGCACATATCCCTGTTTTCACAGCAATGTTCTTATTCCCATCCCTGTGCAGCTGAGCAATGTGCCACAGCTCTGAGGAGTCGGAGAGATCCCAGAGGAAAAGCTGAATTATTCTTTGGAGCCCAATTCAGACTGCAGTAATGTATGGTGTTTTCCACGAGCTTAAAATGTGTTTTGTTTAAGAGATAAGTAATACTCAACTGTATCATAAAAGAGGGAAAAAAATAGGGAACTATGAGCCGTGTTGGTAATCTCTTATTTTCAAACAACTTGCAACGTTTTATGTGGCTTTTTTGATTGAAATGTTATTGTTTGATTGAAACAGTTATTGTTACGGCATTTTACTGTCTAAGCATCCTGTCATCATACTCATTTTTTCAGCTTCCCCTTGCAAAGAAATGCAAATAAAAAATAGCTGCGTGTCCAAATTAGTTTATGTAATCATGAGTAGAAAGGAGTAAATGATCCAAAAGGAATAATCTATTGGAAATCCTACTTCCCCCCAACACCCCCTCCCTTTTTTTTTTCTTTCCTTTTTCCCTTTTTTCTTTTCTTTCCTTTTTCTTTTTTTTGCTTTTCTTTCCTTCTTCCTTTCTTTTTTTCTTCCTTCTCCCCTTTCAAGCTTTTCCTTCTAGGAGTACATTTAAAGGAAATTCAGAATTTTCAAGGATTCATTCAGTCACATTTCATTTTAGTATGGAGAATTCATATCTTGAATGCCTCTTTACAAGGTTTTAATCATTCATGCCTGAAAAGAAGGCCGCCCCAGGTCTCATTGCTAGTACACAGGAATTGGGAAAACCCAGAAGAGATTTGACTTTACTCTCTCTCTGCCTCTAGGGTCCACTTAGAAGGCGATGAGGCTTATCACCATACTTTTCGGAACCACAGAGGAAGCCTTTTCCTCTGGAAAACAAGGACTCCAAATCCTACAGAAGTGAGGGTTTGTGCTTTATATTCTTGGGTACCACCTAGTGGCACCATCTCTGTTAACAGCGGATGTAACTCATTTGCAGCACTCACCAGATGTTGGGTGCAGTGATTCTGAGGTGAAGTTTGTGTTCAATAGCAGATCTTTTCACTGTTTATAGAAAACAACCAAAAAGAACTGCAGTAAACAACTGAACAGAACTAGGGCAGATATTCACATATAGCTATTTGATCCACCACTAGTATAAACTATTTGCAGACATTGCAAAATACCTTCCTTTTATAGGTTCTGTTCCCAGTGTCCTGAATGAAATGCATATCACTAACCTATTAAGTACAACTCACTTAAGGATGTAAATTTTTTATGACTTTCTGAATGTTAATGTATGACTTGTAAAATGTTAAAGTAGTAAATAGCTTCTTTGAGCTCATATACACTACATTTCATTTTGTAGCCTTAAGCATTTAAGGTAACAGTCACAAAGTGTCAGTCAGAGAGATTTCCATAATCCCCATTAGCTCTAATTTATTATTGTTTAAAAAATAAAAAAATAAATAAAGAGGAAAGAAAGATCATTAAAAGTTAATGTCAGTGGAATAGAAAAATAGGCCACTGTCAAAGGATAATGGTCTTCCACTAATAGGACACTATTGAGACATTTTCTGAGAATAAATGTTATGAATTATGAAGCATATGATACTATACTACAGTGTGTAATTATATCTATCTTATGTCGTCTGTTCTCTGTGACTCCAGAAGATCCTATCAAAATCTGATGAATGTTTCCGCATTTGATACTTCTCGATTTATTGATGTAATAACACATTGGAAAGGACTCCAAACAAAACCAATTTGTTTACAGTTTGTCATAGAACTTCATGTGCACCCTGTTTTTCATCTGGTAGAATATTTCCTATATTTAGAAGAATATACGTACACAAATGAAAGCCACCAAGTAGAATTTGTTCTGGTTGAAAATATCAGAGGCTGATTCAGTTATTTGTTGAAAAAAGAGCAAGCCACTTTCTAGAAAAAAACTGATGAATGACCTCCAGATACACAGAAAGGAACTAAATTCAAAGTTATGAAATTAATGTGACTGCACCGGTGAAAACCAGCCATGAATTTGATCTGAAATGATATATTATGAATGTGTGAAGATATCTGGGGGTTTGGAATAAATACTGTAGTAAATCATGGAGATCCCAGTACTGATTATTCTTAAGGATATAAAATTGTTGTTTATCTCTCCTTTGCTTAAATATTTTCTAGTTATCTAAATATTTTCCACCAAATTCTGATTCCATCATTTACGGAAGATCTTAATTTTCTGATACTGTTCAGGAATTGGGTTTTGCTATCAGTACAGGTTTTCCCTTCATGTCTCGGGTGAATAGATGTACTAAATGCTTTCTTCTTCTAGAATAAAGATCATTCTGTTTCAATTTTTAATAATATTTTTGAGGCCCAATCCAAATGTGATTCATTTAAATAAAAATCAATAGTTTAGCCACTTCTGCTGAATCATTCAGGGCAAGGCTTTTTTTCACTGAATCTTCTTCAGGGGCCAAATTCTAATCTGATTTATGCTCTGATTTACATTGCAACCCGTTGACTTTAGAGGATTTGCACATTGCGTAAATTAGCATAGATTTGACTCCAGGGATCTTTGGTAAGTGGCATAAATTAAGAACAGGGAAATTCTGCTCTCTTTTAAAATCCCATAAAGGTCAGCACAAAATTGAGAACAAGATACAGCCCCAAGTTTCTTAGTTAAAATGTATTAAAAGGTTTCATGAAACCCTTTTATCCTACCAATTGCAATCTGCCCTCGTTTTCCCATCCTGCAGCGCCTCATTTCACACCCACCATGCCAGTATGCTGACAATAATATGAGTCAGCTTTTGCCCCCCAGAGAAGCATATTTTGCATACTGTGTTGACTTCTAAATTGGATGATAGCACATAGCATCAGCTTAAGTAAAGGTAACTGTGGCTGGAACAATCTTTTTTATCGGCTACCATCCTGCAGGCTGAAACTTCCACCTGAGGAATGGATTTATGCAATTGCTAATCTGAGCATTTCATTACAAGCATTAATATTTGAGGACATCAGAGACATTTACTGGAAGACAACTGCATAAAAATTTCAGCAGTATCAAGGAGCCTAATTTCATCTGATTTTTGTAAAGAAGCTCCCTTCTGGTGACAGCACCTTCTCTCTTCTAAACCATGTAATGTATATGGAAATAAGTGCTTGTGGGAAGTGCCTACCAAAGCCTCCAGGTCATCTATCACCTCCTCTTGGTCACAGTATGCCATGACAGCAGAGTCATGACATATTGCAGCAGATTCTTGAACTGTGTAGCACATAAGCACAATGAGAGCTACACAGAGAAATATGGGAATGATTTGGGTTTACTTAGTGTCAGCACTCTTTCCTTGTAACATGTTGGGTCTCCTTTACAAAGATCTCCAATGGCCGCAGCAATGCTCAGCTGTAATCCATCTGCTATTTTTTCTGACAGATGTGAAAAGAATCCCTCTGCCATTTAGATATGCAGTGACATGGGAGCAGTAAGCTCACCTGACCTGACTCATTGGTGTGCCCTAAATTTATGTGACCCATGAGAATACATTCTGATAGAAAGTTTCACATGAGGCAGTAGGTTGTGCATTAGTTTAAGTATTAGCTTTTACCATTTCTTTCTGAGTACAGAAGCAGTGACTGTAGTGTATAGCATGAGATCCCCTCAGAGGAATTAATGGGATGCAGAAAATATTTTCAGCAGTATAATCTATGATTAATATAAAACAAGAACTAGGGGACCAGACATCAACTCTGAAATTAAAATTAAACCTCCTCTCAGAGCTGCAGTGGAATAGACTTTGCAATGTGTGAGCAAGCACAACAAATAGCCCTGGTGGACTGAGCTCTTTCATGTATTGTGGACAGAGTTTATCATAGCGAGGTATAGATTTTTTTGTGTATTTGATCATTCAGAGAGTGATGAATTCCTTTTGGTTTGATGAGAAGAACTTTTGTTGCAATGTTGGGAGAAGCATGAGGCTTATTAACTGCCATTATAAGTGATGCAAATTAATGCAAATGTTTTGTGTGGGCCTTAACAGAGTGAATTGTACCCCTGAAGAGTAAGATAAATTCCATCTTAATCCCAGATGTGTAGCTACATTTAAACATTCAAAGCACTCAGTATATTGACAAGTTCCCATATACAAGACTCCACCAGAATCCACAGAGTTCTCAAACACTGTCTTCAGACCACCAAGGAAATCAATTTTCAGACAGAATTGATAATTATTTCTCTTCGTGAATCATTCTTAACACTTCGTGATGTCTGGCTTTTCAAGAATTAGCCTTCCAAATAATTTCAGTGGGCGCAGATCTCAGCTGTAGCTATGGTTTCTGGTGTTTGATGGATGAAGTAGCTGGCTCTTTTCTAAAGAGTAGTCAGCAGCAAGAATGACAAAAATCTTGCTGTAATACTTCAGTAGTGGATCTGCAAAATCATATATTTCGTCTACTTTTATACTGAGAGTATAGTCATCATGGAGAACAGCAAAACAATGAGCAGTTATTAACCTCATTTTGTGAGGTGCTGCTGTTAATTTTGTGATTTGCCATGGAAATATAGAGGATTTGAATAACTCTATTGATATTTCCTCGGGTTTTTTGGATTATAGAACAACAAAATCTCTGAGCATGATTATAGAAGAGATGAGAAAACATGACTATATATATCAAAACACCCCGTCTTCTTCATTAAAATCAGCTTTATGGCACAGGACACATGGAGTTTAAAAGCTGTTCTAGCTAATCTATTTATAACTATCTAATATTCTTCAAATCACTTTGTTAAACATTAGGCTATTTTGAAAAAGACACAAAATCATCATCGTCGAATATAAATTCACCAGCTTCCCAAACTTCAAGAATTCAACTATATTCTAGTATTTTTAAGGAATAAAAATCAAGCAAATGATAAATTAACAAGTTCAACTATTCAATTATGCAATTACCTGTGACATTTCAGAGACTTTTCCCAGATATCCATTTGGATTAATTTTCTGAGTGCCATTTTGGCCTGATATGTTCAAACATATGTCAGGTGGTTCGGATGGAAGGAAGAGCCCTCCATCTCAGGTTGGATATTAGGAAAAATTTCGTCTCCAAGAGAGTGATCAGGTACTGGAACAGGCTGCCAAGAGAGGCGATTGAGTATTGAGTCACTGTCCTTTATTGAGTCACTGTCCTTTATTGAGTCATTGTCCCTGCAGGTGTTCAAGAATGTTTAGATGTTGTCCTAAAGGACATGGTTTAGTGGGGAAATATTGATAGGAGGCGGATTGTTGGACTGGATGGTCTTGGAGATCTTTTCCAGCCCTGGTGATTCTATGATCCTTAGCATTTAAGAGAGAGAAAAAAAGGCACTAAATAGGTAAACTGCCAAGAAAAAAACCTTGGAGGAAGTCATGCACAGTATTTTCTGTGGAGGTGTGGTGAGGCACAGAGATTACAGTGGCACAGTTAAGACCAATCCACAGGATTCCCATTGGGAAAATGTGGAAAAAAAAACTGTATCTCCTTCATCCCACTCCAGCTTTCAGAGCAGCTCTGCCTCCAGATTGACAACCTGGAGCAGATCAGAAAGGCAGTGGTAATAGCAGAGTGGGAGAGTTCAGAGATAGATTTATCTCATTTTAGGAGGTAGGGTCAGATCGAATTTGCAGATATTAAACAACAATTTTAGATCTTTGCTAGTCAGGAAGAAATAACTCCTGATTTTGTCCTAGAAAACAGCAAGTAGTGGTAGAAATCATAGATGTACTGGTATACTAAAAGCATCATTAAATGATTAAATGATCCTAAAGTACATATAGGAATTTTTTGAATTAAAATATGATTCAAGTGTAGCTGCAGAAAGTTAAGTAGACATTCTCAACAGTATACAAACAAGAAGTCAAAGAGGTTAAACATTTACAGAAGGATCAGAGAGGTTTTTTTTTTAGCAAGAAAAATACCAAGAAAACAATCAAACAAACAAAGAAATCCAAGTACTATTTTCCACCTGAGGCAAATACTCAGAAAAAAGTAACTTTAGAAAGGCAAATAAATAAATAGTTGTGTGACATAAAGAATAGTGCAAAGGAGATGATTAGAAAGAATAAAACATCTTTTAAGAAAAATAAAGTCGAATCCAAATAAAGGAAATAGAAAAGAGTATGAGTTCTGTCAATTTAAATGTGAAAGAACGGTCAGGCAAAGCTGAGCAATAGAAATGCTTTCTGCAAGGAGCGCTGAAAGGATTTCACAGTTCTGAGTAACGGAGCAATAAAGAGCTAAAGAAATTATAGGTGCAGAAGTGTTATGGAAAGTCAGTACTCAAAGTCAGAAAAGCAAACAAAATGCCAAGAAGTGTTATGGAAAGAACAGGATGCGAAGCAGCAAAGTCACGGTGCATTCTGACACTGTGCAGATCTACAGTATGCGAAGATCCTGATTGGAGAGGGAAAAGAAAGAGCAGAATGGAAGAGAATTCAAAGGGAATGGCTAGAGATTTTTAGTAAAATAAAATGGCTCCTGTATGAAGACCAACACATGCGAAAGTGAGTGTGGTCTTGCCAAAAACTCCTCCTTTTCCCTATTCTTCTGCAAAGCATAGCAGCATGTCTCAGAGTGCTGGTATTGTCATTCTATATGTATGTATATATATATATATATATATAAATTCTATATGTATATATATATATATAAAATGTATCAAATATGTCAAAAATCTCATTAGATTCTCACATTCAAATAAGAACGTTCTTGTGATGTTCATGTTTATAGACATATAATATATCCAGATATTATCCTTTACAGGTAAAAAGAAGTATAGTCTAGCAGTCATTACTTGGATAGGTTTATTTCTTTCAAGGGAAGCCATGTTGATACCAAATTGATCTCTCAGCAATGTTTCATTGATTCTCAGGCCATGATATACCAGCTTAAGAAAATGAAATTGCAGGTTATCTTGAAAAGAACATGAACAACTACTAGATTGAACATCATGTAGGTTGCTCCGTAAATAATGCCTTCTCCTTATTTCCATTGAATCTACAATAGATACAAAGAGCAAAATAGCACTATTTCATAGAACAAAACCTGGACTCTGTTTGACCTTTATTCATAATATCAATGCACTGCTCTTTCTTGTTACTTCAAACACATGAAAGGCTGAATTTTAGTCTAACAGATATTCAAGTGGACCAAGTAAAAAAAGAGCACACCAATCACTTTCAGAATAACATTGAGCAATAAAATCAGTATGGTGTAATTTAATCAGAGTGGCAATATTTTGCAAGCCACAAATTTTCACACTTAATAGCTTTTGAAAGGCTTAGCTTTAATTTGGTTTCCAAAAAGTAATAGAGGGAAAGATGTTTTTACAAAGCAGACAGAAAACTGATTCAATAAATGCTGATCATTTTCCACGGGTAATTCAGATTTTAAAATGCTTACATATTTAATAATAGTCTTGCTTATATTTTAAATAAAAATCTCAATAAACAGATTAATGCTTAAATTGCTTATGATCTGCATACGGACATGTTCTATTGTTTCTGGTACAATTATCCATTGTACTCTTCTGCCTGCACATATTTAAAAGTCAAACAAGGAACACTTTTGTCCTTTTTTACATTGATTGCTCTCTTTGCTCACCTCAAGTAAACCACTGCACAGCTGAAAATAAGAGTCTGAACGTAATGGTTTATTGCAAGCAATTTACTGCTTGTACGTCTCATTTCAACTTTTTTTTGCAGTTCTTTGACAGGAATGCAATTTGCATTTTCTTATTAATACTGATAAGAAGCCGGACATTATAGTTATTGGAAACACGAGTCAATTTGGTTTGCCCTTCAAACAAAATACTCCTGTGTTACGAGATTTGGCAGCTCTGTGCTAAAAGATTGATAGGTCTGAATGCTGAATTCTTTGTAACTGAAAGGTTACCAGCAGAGACTATTCATACTAAAGCTAAGAAAGAGTCTGATGCAACCTGAAGGAAATATATGCATATACATGTATATATTGAATATGTGTGTATGTGCATGTGTTTTAATTCTATTTCTGAAACAAATGTGAATTTCAACCATTGCACTCAGTACACAAGGGAGTGTCATCTCAGTGGACTTTTTAGAGAGATGCTGAAGTAGGAAAGGCAAGGAATGTACAAGCTACAACCCTCAAACCCTGCCCAGGGGAAGAGGATTTTTGTACAGTTCGGATAACAGGTTTTTATAGCCAAGGTTACACAGTTTAATAGATAATGAAACCAGTGTCAGTCAGATAACAGGTGTTGTGCTTAGAATGTTTGTTTCTCAGAAAAATTTAAAATATAGTGGTCATACTTCTACTACTAAGAAACTAGATGTTTTATTTGATGAACCTTGACAGATAAGGACACTTTTTCTATGGGAAGATTTTCTTTTCAGCCCATATCTAAGGGCATAACTGGATACAGAAGCAATATTTACCTATGCTTCTTAATGGCATGCATATATTTTTAATGGAAACCTTAATAATAATACTTTTATGTCTAATAATGAAATTGAGATAGAAGGGGGAACAGTGACTGAAAGTACATGTAAGAATGAGAGAAAATTGGAGCTGACCATAAAAATACTTCTGTTTTCTTCTTACTTTTGTTATTATTATTAATGATTTCATGTTAAACTGATATTCCTCAAATTTTGGAAGAAATATTTAACTCAAAACAGATGTTTCTTTATCCTTTCAAATTAACCCTCCTTTTCTCTGGATAAAATATTTCCTCATTTATGATTAATATATTATTATTAGTTCTTTTACGTATAAAGCAGGAGAAAAGCAAGCAGTGGTCCAACATCTTTTCCTTTTGACAACAGGGTAGACAGCATACCCTGTTGCTGCCATTAAAGGGTTCTTAGGATTTGTATTTTACACGACTGTATGCATGAGTTGTTTGCCTCTCCACTGGAAGTATCACTCAGTGTAAGAGTCAGGTGTGACACCTGAATGACTCAGGCTTTCCGCTTGCATATGACTTATGAGCAGGTCATTTATTAGAGCTCATCCTGGGCTGTGCATCTCCATATGGAGAATGCTCTTATTGATAACAATATACCTTTTATTTAGATTCATGCCTCTGGTGAATGACAAAACAAAAAGAAAAGATGGCACATAGTTCTTTGGTGCTTAAAATAGAGTATGCTTCTAACTTTATAGAAACACATCAGGGCTTAGGGATCATATGACACCGCTTTGATTTATATAAACTAGCTCCACTGTTTGCCTTTGTAAGTTGTACTATACTTCAAGGACAGTTTTGGAATGACAGAATGGCAGAATTCAAGTAAACAGAACAGTCAGTTTGTTTTTATTTTTATGTTGGTTTTTTTTCTCCTATTTAATATAATTGCTAGCTTTTTTCTCTGAGTGACCCTCAAAGTCACCCCAGTAGTAATGAAATAGAATGGCATAAACAAAGCTATCTGATTTGGAAATAAAAAAAAAGTATAAGGTCCTAGTCTTTCACAGCTAAGGAGCCCTTCACAGACTGACTGCTTTTCAATTCAAAGAATCATAGAATGGATTGACCATCTCCAGATGAATATATGCCTTTATCTCAAAAAGCACTGCCGCTTTCTTGATTAGTGTATACAGAAGAGAGAAATATGTCTTGCTTTATCCCATTTTGTTGACTTTTAAGAATGATATGCTCCCTAACTTTACTTCTCCCCTTCATCCTGTAAAGCCAAGAAGTCAGGGATAAACCTATTTATTCATTGGTTGTTGGAGTGAAATTCCCACTCAAGAGACTTGAAGATGACTGGAGGATTTGAATTTATCAGGTTGCATATCTGTCATTTACTATAATGAGTATTAATTGCTTTTTATGTACATATCTTGGGCATGATAGAGCTTAACTGATTTACCTGCTCTCTACTATGTTCTTCAGTGACTCAATTTCCAACCTAACAATGCTGAGGACAAGTTTTATGTAAACTAGAAGTGATGGTAAAGTGGAATTACCTAGTTCTGGTACTCTAAATGAGTGTGGCACTATTGAAAGGGAAACTCACTAGCAAGATCATTCTGTGTGAATATCTGCGACACACCTGAGTGATTGGAAGGGCAGGAGCTAGGATCTACCACTTTCCAGACCTCATTTAAGGGATAACAGTGGATACAAAGGTATCTTTCTGGAGATCCCTGCATACATGAGGCCTTCGGAAGGTAAGCAGCTTCTTTCCTTTGTTTCTGTGCCTACTGTTATTGTATCTGAACAAATCTGAGCTTGCAGCAGCCTAATGATGACAGCAAAGCATGTCATCATTACACTTTCCATTGCATTACAGTGTTCATATAGTCAAATCCATAATCACAAAGAAACTAAGCAAAGTGCCCAAGAGGTAAATATTATTACTATATAATATTAGATCTCTGGAATATAAATGACATTGGCCAGCCATTACATCCAATTCATTCAGAGATCAAGGCTGTCTCTTCCCCAGTCTTGTCATTCTTTTCTCTTTATACATCTGCTATGTGATTCTTTATCTGTTCTATCATACTCATATCTGGAATTATAACAAACAGAAAGCTTAATGCTCTCCAGATTGAAGCAATGGGATTCCCTGTGGAGACCATAGAAATCAACAGGAGGTGAATCTGGCCAATTATTTTTACCTTTTCTCCTTTTGAGTTTCTCCCAGAATTAAGTTTTCATTAGGCTTCCTTAATTGGAAATATCCCTATATTCTAGTAATGCAGCTCATTTTTTTTTTTTTGCTATTAAATCTAGTGACTTCCAAACTCTAACAGTAAGTGCTACACGTGCTGTCTCTGCAACATAACACCATATCCACCAGTTACTTTTGTGCTAAGTTTCATCTGGTAATGATTTTTTTTTTCCCCAGTACCAATCAGAACCATAAAGCAGAATGGATAGCTGGAAATAGGAGTCGAGATTTTGACTGACAGCGAATAGCAAACAACATTTCCAGCTCAATAAATGTCAGTGAGCTTTTGATAAGCAAGATAAACTATAATACTCTCCAGAGTAGAACACAGTACAAGAATAGTAAGAGAAAAAAATAAAAGGAAGAAAATCTTACAAATTTTATTTAGGAGAAAGAGGCAAACCAGCAAACCCAGCTGTATGTAGGATTGAGTTCATTTCTGCAAAATGTGGTTCACTGTTCCTTATTAACAGATGGATTTGGAAAAAGAACTGTAGGAAAACAATTTTTCATTAATTCTGTGTAGGTAATAATACAAAACTAAAAGCCAGGAAGAACAAAAGCAACAACAAAAAAATTAGTTGTACATTCCTCAAATTAAATTTTGCTTCTTACACCAGAACTATTAGCAGAATTAATTCAATTACTATATATAATATGTCTGAAGTTCTACTCAATCTAAACATAAGTGTAAGAAAATGCATAATGAGTTTTAAGTATCATTTGTAGAAGTTACACAGAGAAAACCAAAATGAAGTGACAGAAGATACTTCAAAACTATGCAGGAAAACCACCTTTCTATGTTCAGTGCAGATGACTGGTTTTACAGGTGGATACACCTGGGATCTCCAGACGTGCATTTCAACTGCGTATTTATTACGTGTCTGCAAAATTTGTTAGAGCTGTGTATTGTCATGTACATAATTTTCCATTCCTTTTGGGATGGGGAGAGGGGAAATATCGAGCTTTTCCTTATGCTTAGAAGTCATCTTCTTGTCTTCTCATTAATCAAGGATATGTCCAGTCCTAAATGATTACAAGTCTTATAGTCCCTTCTCCCATTTTCAATCATTAGAAATCTCCTAGAGGAGCATGGCAAATCAGCAGTCAATATCTGGATTTAGGTAGACCTTGATTAATAAACAGGATATCTCCTCTTTTGGAAAGTTGTGGTGCTGTGCCATAAGTTTACCCAATAACATAGCAGAAAATAAAAATCCAGAATTTTTAAGTGATTCTAAATCTTGGACTTCCACATGATTTCCTTTATTTATTTAGTGAACCTCTGGTTTTAAGTAGTAGATTCACAGCTAAACCAATTGCTATATATTTCCCCAGTGTGCCATAGCAGATTGCAGAGAGAAAGGTTCTGAGAATGAGGTGGAGGAGTAAGGTATGTTTGACTGATGACTAATTTGTGATGTATGTATAGATGTTTCAGGGATAATAATGCATTATTTATTTCCTAATAGAATATTTCTGTACACTGCAAATGATATTATGATTTATCTGCCTGGGCAAAGTCTAGTGGACATAAAAATCTATAAAGAAACAATGTCAGTTAGGCTTTTAATGACATTATTATTCTGGTACATTCAGGATTATGATGGATCTGAGTCAGGTTTTCTATGCTTTCCCCCTCCCAGCCCACCAAATATTTTTGTTTCTTTAAAAAAAGTCAATACTTCAGAAGGATTTTTTTTCTAGGAGACATGTTTAGTTATTTAGGAAGCTGAAAACCTTTTGAGTTGTGATATCCTCTTAAATGTTCTGTGGCCGTGCATGATTTAGACCCACCAAATCTCATCAGGGGTTTCTTTCCTGCCTCATTGCTTTTGCCTGAGCCATCATGTATTTAATCCTCTCCAACTCTGTGTGAAACAAAGGTGTACGGTTCAGTTTTAATGTCTGTTGTTTTTTTATTACTGGCCAAATTACTGCATTCAGTTCTTTATCTATTCACTACCATCAACTTCCTTAAACAAAACAAAGCAAAACAAAACAGAAAACCCATCTAACAACTGAGATTCAGTGCTAGGAGGAATGCTGGCTTGTTTGAGGACTCTGGAGATAGCACTGCAATTTCACCACAAAGGACAGCAACGAATTGTTCAGTAACAATAAAAGACCACCTCAAATTCTTTTACCTCTCACAACATTGATTTGATGAGGTCCATCTCTAAGATGGAGAAAGTAATTTAAGCTATGAAATTCTTGCCTTTTCCTTTTCTGCAAGGCTGGCCACCAGTGATTATTCGGTGTAAATATTTCTCTCCTATAGCACAGACTGTGAGTATCCGTGGAGAGCACGTCAAATCCACTGGAGTGGAGTGATAATGGCTTTCCATCAATAGCGGTAGTGACCAGATTTAAAGAAGGTCTTGAGAGAAATGTACCTGTATAGGGTTGAACATGGATACCCATTTTGGGGATCGACAGCTGCTTGAGTGAACGGAGTTTTGCCTTTATTCTTGTAAGTTGAAATTACCTAAAGATTTTCTCTTAGATATGACTTTGGCAGATTTCTTGCATTTTAAAACAGAGTTCGCTGTAACTGGAAGGATGAGGACATCAGTTATGACGTGAAACACTTCTCATCCTGTTACCTATCCCCACAACTATTAACTGCCTGCCCATTTCCCTCACAATTGTCTCACACTTGCACTTTTTTCCCTTATATACTAAATGACAAACCTGTATTGATCTGGCAAGAAAAAAAAAAAAAAAAAGAAAGGAAAAAAGTATCCTAATTTAAAGTCTTTCTTCTGTCATGATGACTTTGGGAAATCATCCAACAAATGGAAAATGGTTTGGATGAGAAGAGGCATGAAAAAGTGAATATTTAAAGATGAAAAGTGGATGTAAGCTCCACGCTCTTCCTTTTTTCACAACCTTATGCTAGTAAGCCAGCAGCAAAACCACCTCATTTTCAGAAGCCAATCTGCCCTTCTGGAGAGAGGAGGAGCTGCCTGATATCACCTACTGGAAAAAAGGAAGAAACAGAACTATCTGGAGAATACCACTTCCATAGACTACCTGTCCAGTGCTTCTCTGCACTGCTAAATGCACCCACTTCCAGGACTGATACTGGAACACCCGCAGATCATGGCTAAGCAATGAGCCACATAGGGTAGGACAAACAGTTTGGTTCTTTGGACATCCTTCCCAGCAGCCATTTCCCAACTCCTGTTGGTCAAAAAGGGCAAGGCAAAAGGGATAACCCACTGGAGAGCCCTGTACAAGATCAGCACCACTGCTGACAGCACTACACTGCTGATCCTCAAGAGCTGATTGCGACGTGTTGTATTGATTGGTTCCAATTAATCATTTCACAGATGCGTTTAATGTCATCATTCCATCAATTTGGACTTTGCTTACATTTCTAATGACTTCTAAGTAATTACCAAAGTTATCTAGGGAGGAAGAATGCTCATGTAAATGACGTGCCCAGCCCCACAGATGAGGTTGAAAAGTTTATCCTTTTCTATAGTATCTTTCCAGCTGGATTGTACTTTAAATACCATCTGGATTCCACTGGAGTAAAAAAACAAAACACCCAAACAAACAAAAAAAACCAAACAAGTGGAATTTTCTCTTATTTTCTCTTCTTTCCCTTCCTTCCCCACCCCAGGAGATGCTGGAGGCACAGGCTTAATGGAAACATTTCATGTCCCTAGCTCATAACATGCCTTGCAACTTGTTGTTCTTAGCCAAAACATTAAGCTGTAACATTTTTGTTTCTTCTATGCTGTTTTTTAACAATTACTGGAGGAACGGTCAGGTTCTAGAGGAATCATTTCAACCCTGTCTCAGAGGTCCCTGAAAAGAATCCTCAATCTGAAATACACCATTCTGCCATCTCAGAAGCACATTTTGAAACACTTGAATTCAAGATGATATAAACAGCATTCAGTCTTTTATTCATAATCAACTCTTGCAATTAATACTGATGGATTTTGCTATGTTTTCTTTTTCTTCCATAAATACCTTCTCTAAAAGACTCTGAAACATTTTTAAGTTTGAATGTACTATATAGTGCATTGTGACAACTAGTTAGACCTGATTTCTTTGTTCTGTTTTGTTTTTTTTTCAGAAGTTTTCCTTTTGTGTGCTCTCTGTGCTGTGCATTTTATTTATTTTCCAGCAACAGTGACACTAAAATCTTAAAAGCAATTTCCAGAATCAGGGACCAAATAGTGTTGTTGCACATTTTTGTTTTGTATCCCCTGGAATCTGCTTTGCTGCTATTTCTGGTGCACTACAGAAATTTGTAACCATTTATATCAAAGAAATGGAAAGGGAAGGGAAAGGAAGAGGAAGGAAGAGAAAATATGGGGAAGGCATGGGAGGGAAAGGATGGGGAAGGAATGGAGGAGAAGGGTTGGGGAAGGAAGAAAAGAGGAAGGAAGGGAAGGGAAGAGAAGAGCTTCATGCTATTGCCTGTTTTTGTTCTTCCATGTTTATTTAATCTCTGTTTGCAATATGTAGGAAGTCAGATTTTATAGATCTGCAAAAAGATTGCAATGACACAGCTGCTGTGGCAGGTGGCCAAAGCAGTCTGGGATGAGTGTTTGGTGCTCCATGATCATGCTGGTTTGCATGATCCAGTGTTTTATTTCTCCTTCATTCCTGTCCATGCACTCCTGCCGTTCTTCAGGTGACCTCAGGTGCCCAGTGGGAACCATGATGAGGTCTGAGCTAAACCACTACTGATTCTAACCACAGCCACAATTACGTAGAGTGACAGTGTTATTATGATTACTTTTATCCTTAAAATCTATGAATCTGTGAGAAATTTATGAATTGTGAAAGTAGGTGCATACGTGAATAAGAGATGATTGATCACTTGATCAATCCTAATTTTAGTGCTATTGATTGTGTATTCCTTTGGAGCAAAAAAGTCCATATATTGACAATTGCAATCTCCATAGCCCACCAAATTGAATTAGTGTTAATTCACATTTCATTATAATATTATTTTTATCAATCATCTAGAGCCTGTTATGTAACAAAGCCTGCACTGTACAACTAAGAGAGAGTGCCAGGAAATTAAATCAGAAGGACTTATAAAATACATTACCGATATTAAACTTAGGATTCTACACAGATATTTAAATTCAGCACAAAACTGATATAAAATCTTCTAGAAGGAAGAAGATTGCATTTTGGTCATAAAAGTACACAGATTGGTCTCTTCCATGTTATCATCTCCACTTATCTTTCTCTCCTTACAAACAGGAGACATGACGGATGATTGTAGATGTATACCTTCCTTATCGTTCTCAATAACTTAAAAAAGCAGAACTGTGTCAACAGAAATAATAAGGAATTCTATTCATTCTCAGTATTTACGTAAGGTAAAAATAACTCCTTGTCATCAAATCCCAAAGATCTTGGTGAGGGGGTGAGGTCAGAGTGTAGCCAGACAAACTCCCATTCATACACTTGTTCCCTGAGTTTATGAATTAATAGTTACAACTTCTTGCCCTTTGCATATGGATCAATGAGAACTTCAATTTAAAGAAGCCTTCCTATCTTTGCTCTGTGTAAAATAATTGCTATAGTGCAAAGTTACCAATTGTGCCAATCATTAGCTCTCAGAAGTTTCTGAAATTTCAGAAAATATGATGTTATATACCTTGATTTTCTGAGTACTTCAGCTCTGAGTCAACTCACCTCTGATATAACTGAGACAGATGCAAGCAGTTCTCCATCTCTTCCTGAATTCCTCAACTCAGTTAAAAAATAAAATAGCTCAAAGGTCCTTGTGAGAGCAGGGCTTAGATGAGCGAGTGTTATGCACCAGCCTGAGCTCTTACCTCCCCTCCATGTCGCGACTATGTTTGTGACGTTGCAGAAATTAACTGTGCATTCCTGCTCTTGAATTCTCCTATTCATTATCTATTTTTCTGTTCAGAAGGAAGTTCCTTGAGTGCCCTGGTGGCTCTTAGTACCCCCACACATTGAGCACCAGCTCCAAAGAGGGATTTCCTAGACAGTCCCAACCTTGCTGAGAATGAAACATGGGGCAACTCCAGCTTAAGCCACAGAAGGTGTTGCGGAGGAAAAAGACTCAAGGACATTTACAAAGAAATAGCCACTTCTTTTGTTTTACAACTTATAACTAAATACTCTTCTCTCCAAACTCTGCTGCACACACACACATCCACAGCAATTTTTTGTTGAGAACTCCACCAGCTCAAAAGCATTAGAGCCACTACTGCTGTGCACGTAATCCAAAATGTCTGAGTTAGAGCAGTTTAACAGATTACACTTATTAGCTGAGTGACTGGGGCTGACTTTGTACATAGTTTTAGCTTTTTCTATGATGACAAGCATAACACTTTAGCTTAAACCTCTGTGGAGGTGATTTCAGTGAGGTCTACTGCCTTATGATTTCAGCTTTGAAAGTGCCTTTCTATGGTCTCGGTCAAATAATTTAATTTTACCCTGCAACGTTTCAACCATTTTTCTCCAAAATACGGAAAACGCTTGACCCGAATGGACACTAAATTAATAGTATATAAAGCACTAAAAGGAGATGACAATGGGGAGTTGAATGAGAAAATACTTGAAAATGTGAATAAAGTGTTAATATTCTTTCCTAACTAATTAATACCTGCAGAATTCTACAGAAAATAATAATAATGATAATAATAACAGTAAATAAATAGTGCTACTGTTTATTCAATGTGAGTTCAATATGAGAGCACACAAGGGCTGAAATTTCCCTCAGTTTATTCAGGTAATTATTGCAAAAAAGAAAATTATTTTTGAACAGGTATAAAAGCTTCATCATGATAGAGTTAATGCTGTTATCAACCAAGACAACCTGAAAACTGTTCAATAATGGCACTTCGGGTCCAATTTGAAAATCAGCCCAAGACAGGAAGTAATTTCTTCATCCCATAAAGCATTTTCAGCATGAAAAAAAAAATCCTGTTTAGTGAGCTATAAGCAAGAGGTTTCAGAAGTTTTTTGCCATAAAATGAAATTGCAAAGTCTCAGTGTTGGAGGCCTTCACCCAAGACATGCTCAAGCCAAGATCAGCTCTTTCCCTGTCTGGCTCAGGAGCTTCAGTCTGGGGCTCCTGACACAAACCACTGTCTGAAAGTGCATTGTTTATTCTTGTGCTGTGCTTCTCTTTCTTGAGTCTATATTTTACAGATAAATAATAGGTTTTGAACAAGATAATATTAAAGAAAGAAGGCTGACTAACTACTTGAAGGCTGACTAACTACTTCTAAATAATGGCTTGATCCTTTTCCTAGGTAGAAATGGTGGCAAATTGCTCATAAAGTCTTTATCATAGTGTTTCTTCTTTGAAATAGGAAAAAAGGATGAGTCTATATACCTCAGTGGGGACATATACTAGTATGATATTTATCGAGAATGTGTCCATTTTCTCAATTTCTAGCCACATATTTTAATCCAAATGGAATGTTAGGAAGGGTGGAACATTTGGTTATTAAAAAGCTAATTTTAAAATTAGAAAATATACAGCTTCTCAAATCTTCATATAAACACATCGCTTTCTTTGTTATATTCACCTTTTCTGTATCATGATGAGAAATAGAATGAAAGTAATCATACCTGTCTTTGCAAATCTTTACAGCAAGAATTACTGTTTCAGTTTTCTTCTTTGATGGCCCAGCTGAGGAAATTATTCAGTGTGATTGTGGACAAGATCTAAAAATGTTTTAAGTGCCTAAAGTCTGACTTAGGTGAAACTGGAGCATCCAAGGCAAAGGTTTTGCTTGAAAGACCTACTGCATGCTAGGTGCAGGGCTGCATGCAGGGTTGAGCCTCTTTGCTCCTCCTTCAGCAGGATGGTGCCTCCTCCACCTGTGAGGCTGATTGGGACTCAATTCAGTTGTCTTTTCCCTAAAATTTTCAAGGAATTTGATCTAATATCTGCTCACAGATCACAGCCAACAAACATGTGAAGAATACAGATGAAGTCACTTTATTTTTAAAACTTGGCCCTCGAGAGCATGATTGGTAGTAGTGCATATGTGTTATATACGCTAGCTATTTCTTACAGCTTTTGCCCAAGAAATGGAGAACGTATATCTAATTTCAGTCTCTGCCAGGGAAAGTTCAAGCCCACATTCCCAATCACAGTATAGCTCCTAACCACTACTGCGAGCTACAGATCTCAAGACCAGCCAAAGACTGTTTAATCTAGCAGCAAAGATTTTAGCAAGAAGGGAGCTGCGCTCCAGGCTTCTCCATCTGTACAAATGCTCAAATCAGTTGGCTGCTCCACAAACACTGGACATGACCTCTGGCCTTTCCCAAAACAAGTCTTGAACCTTGGTCAGTACCTTGAGGTGCTCACCATTTGTTACCATCAAGCCCCTGTCCTTGGGGATTTCACTAAACACCTCAAAGATGCTTCACAGAAAACAAGTAGCCTTCAAATAAACTGCATTTCTTGCAGCGCTTCTCTATTTTTCATTTTGATCTTTTCTTAGTTATTTAAATAGTCTATTACTATAGCAACTAGTGTCTTACTGTCCTTAATATATTAGAGTTCATTTCAGCATATGAGGCAAGGGAATATTATCTTACTTTACAAAGGTAGGAAAGATGTATAAATACTAAATGGGTGTTTACATAGAGAATCAAAGTTAGAATTTCAGCATAAAAGGTGTACCCAGTTTAATTTAGAGCTCACTGGTAGTAAGAGGAGTAAAGATAAGCTTCTTCATGTGCAGCTGAGTTCCTGCACCTCCCAGCTCATAGTGAAGCCCACCCTGCTGTCTGCCTCCCGCTCTGCTGCTATCAGTCCATATGTTAGAAAGGAAAAACAAAACAAAACAAAAAAACATGGGAAACTAACCTCTGCATACTTTGCATCTCCCTATTATCTAGCCTGGACTATCAGGGGCCAAACATGATGGAAATGAGCTTTCTTTTCATGAGTTGGAATCTTGAACCTTATGCTTCTGCACATAGAAACCCAGTCCTGGACATACCTTGAGCAGCATCACTCATCTGAGAGCCCTGGTCCCAGAGCCTCAGTCCACCCCACTCCTAGTTTAGTGCTGTGTGGAGCAGGTAAGCCCTCTATCACACATTTCTTGTGTGTGTGTTATACAGTACTGCACAATTTGAGACATGTCACTTCTTGAAGTCAACAATATTTAACTGAGAAGGCACATGAACTGACAGCACTTAATTAGCATTGCTAGCACATCACTGCTATAAAGCAGTGGCAAATGAGGTCGCTCCCTCACGTGAAGAAATGTGCTGTATCATTTCAATACTCATTTTGATCTTTAATTTATTTGCTTCATTTAAGAAAAAAATCACTGACAGAGATGTTGATCCAGAGCTGCTGCTAAGGTTAGTGCTCTGAGGCTTATCAAAGGAAGACGTTTGAAAAGTAAGCTGTGTTTTGAAAAAGAAAGGAAAAATCAGAAGTCAGATATAACACCAGGGTATTTTTTCTTAGAACCCTGTCTGAAAATTATTCTCAAAGTTTTAATAGCAGCTGCAACTTCAAATAGATTTCCAGGGTTTTTTTTGACATTTCAATTAAGATGTTGGATGAACTAAGTTTAGGCTTAGAATAAACTTAAATAGGGAGTCAATAAGTATCAAATATTGCATATAATCAGGGAATTTAGGGCTAATATGAGTAGAAGCTTGCTGCTCGTACAGTCTGCAAATATGTAATAAAAGGTGTGAGCACAGCCTGTGGAAGTCACCTGAAATCTCTTTCAACGTGCTTCAAAGGAAAATATCACATGAAATAAGGCAATGCCTGCCCAAGCTCTGAACTAGAATCTGCACAGAGAACTGTCCTTTCCTGGGAAATCATTTTCTGGAGTCTTTGGTTCTGGTTTTGAAATGCTCTGCTGCTAGTCATGATGGATACAAAGAAGGGCTTGAAAAAGCAACCTGAGGGTAAGATGGCACAGGAACAAGTCCGGGAGTTTTCAGAAAGTCAGAGACGGTGTTTGTGAAAGGCAGGGATGTTCCTTGGAAAGGCTTTTTATATGCCAAACCCTGGGGTAACAGCAGGCAGCGAACTGAATGTGTGAAGACCTAAACAAACAGTGAGTTTCAAACCAATATAAAAGCATATAACACAACCGTTACTGTAAAGGAATTCTGTTTTCTTTTTCCATTCTATATCGCCTTCGGTCATATTCCTGTTGTTATTAGACTAAGAAGATGAAATTTCATTAATTTCTCTGCCCCAGTAACTAATCTATAACCTGAACTCCTGCCTCTTACAAGAGTAAAACTCATGTATAAAAACAGGTGCTTATTAGTGAGTTTTAAAAAAAAACAAACAAAAATAATACAATTGTGAAAGCATTTTTTTTTCCTTTTTTTTCAGTGTTGCAAAGAATAGAAAACCTTAAGTAGTGAGAGAAAGTCTCTGCTGACAGAGGAAAAAGCCTACGGATGTGCCTTGCATTGCAGCATGTTGGCATCCTCAAAACCTGTGCTGGTTTACCCAAGGGAAGAACTGAACACCTGGAAAGGAGCTCTGCTTGGAGAACAGGCTCCCGAGGTTGTGCAAATAGCAGCAGATTACTTTTGGTGTTTTTAAAGGATATCATCTGAGGGAGAATTTATTGGTATGTCTGGGGACTTTTCTCAGTTTTTGACATATTCAGAAGCAGTTTGAAAGTAGACATAGTATATAAAATGCAACCTGACAAGCAGGTATGAAGGGGAACTGCTACTGGCAGAGTGTACAGCATGAGCAGAACAGAGCAGCCACCATCCTGCTGCCTCCCTCCATCACCCTGAGTGCAAACCTCCCCCTTGCCCCTGCCCAGCCCTTACAGTTGTCCTTACATCCATGCACCGCCTTGCTCGCTGCATCCGTCCTTGGTGCTTAATGTGCCGTGATGGGAGCTCTCATTTTTGAAGGTCTAAAAGCCCTGCTTTCAGGAATCACGTGAAAAGCATTTCTTTTAAAAGTGGGAGGAAAGAAAAAAAAAAAAGGAAAGCAAACAACATTTGTTGTTGTTTGTTTTACTATCAAGGCTATTGATAAAAGCTTAGATAGATGTGAAAGTAACTCGCTTATTGGTTCTGAATGTGTTTACTATGAATGGAATATAAAATCCATCTTCAAATATTTCAAGGCACATTTTATAACAGACATTTGTCTACTGAAATGATTGTAAAAAGAAAAATAATGGAATAATCTTTTCTTTATTTTTAATCAGGTCTCTCTTCAAGCTATAACAATATTCCAATTAATGACTTGACCTATTATATCGTTCTGTTATATGCTAATAGACTTAATATACTTCAATTTCAAAAGTGCTTTCCAAGGTTATTGTATCAATTATTCTTATTAATACTCTTCTGATGGTCCTATGGGCTGGATTGAGCTAATTTAAGGCTTGTTATCTCTGTATCTCCTTAACCCTTTAAAACCAGGCTATGCAGATGCTATTTTTTTGAATGTTATTACACTGACATGTTGGATTGTGCATTACCAAAACCCTTCTGCTATAACACTGTCAAAAGGAAGCAATGTCATGTTTAGCTGTATGTTGAACAAATTGATGGATCCAAAGGAAACTGTAACGTGGTAAATAATCTTCTGTCTACTATAATTAAGGATGTAGTTGAGAAGAGGAAGGTTACTTATCTAGTAGCATGAAAGGAAATGACCGTGAATGAAAATAAATTGTGTGCAGCCCTCCCCAGCCAAGAGGAATGTTCCCCAGTCTCTCGACACTCCCTTCAGCAGACTGATGTATTTCTGCATTTCCTGCCTTGGGCATGGAGCAGAAGGCTGCAGGTGTGGGAGGGGACAGTAAGATCCTGCTAACACCAGACAACGAAATATGAGTGTCATCATGATACCAAGCTTCTCAGATTGCACTGTTGACCTACCATCTCATTACACTGCATTAGCAAATTATTCTTCATTCAGATGTTGGAAAGCAGTGATGTGGCATTTCTTTGGCTGCCATGACCTGGTGTACATCTATGGATGTATCATTTTGTATCAAACCATGGTAACTGAATCTCATGAAAAGTGAGAAGTATTTAAATGATTCAGTACCTAGCCCTGTGTAACTACAACATGAGCGCCCTTCATCCTCTCTGCCCTGCCTTTTAGAATCACTTGTAGGATACTTGTTGCCCAGAACACTGGCCACAGCAGGCACTGTCTTTCATAGGAAAGCCAACAGATAGGTGGAGAATTATTTCATCTGGAGATAGGTCAGTATGAGATCATTTCTGTGTATTTATCTTAATGTTCTATGGGGAGTGGTGAATGGTCCATCTGCAATGGTAAGCTTTCTCTAGAAAGAGGCAGAGATGGAGAAAATAAAACAGGGAAGAAGGATCCAAAGTAATCCCCTTCCTACCATACATCGGAGCTAAAGATGAGCTTGGTTCTGTTTTATTCATACAATGTTATGAAGCAGTGGAGGACATAGGGACTTCTATTGGCAGATGTAGGAGGTTGAATACTCTTCATCATTCTCTGACATCTCACTTGGTCTGATCTCTCTATATTCTCTCCAATACCTTTTCTCCAAGCTTCAGTCACAAGGAACTACTTTTCTGCATTTTCTTGCGCTGTTGTTTCTGTACCACTTCAAAATCTCAGGTGAAATAAACTTTTCTTCTGACTATATCTTTACACTGTCCTTGAAACAAAGTTTGGCGTATTGTTTCACTTGTTTGGTATTGTTTTTCCCTTGGGAGCATGTGGATATTTCTACATAAAATATTTTTTTTTCCTTGTTTGTTTTTATTTTGCTTTCCTTTTTACTTTTTTTCTTTTTTTCTTAAATTAACTATTTTAAATGTAAATACTGTTGTTCACGAGGAAAGCTGGTTTAAATGAAAAATATTTTCCCTGACATCAGCAGAAAAAAAGAAGAAGAACATAAAAAACATTAGGGTAAGGCAGGCTAGAACTAACAATCTATAGGAAAATACAAAATAAAATCTCAGCTATATCTTTTCTGTAACCATTTGAATTTCTTGAGTACTTAACACTAGAATAGCTTTTGGAACCTAAGATCTTAATTCCAAGAAATAGGAAATTATTCATAGGATCTCAGGTATCCTGTCCAACGTTGCTAAATATTCTGGATGGAGAAGAAAAAAAATCAAATCCACTTTTGTGAAGATGTTTTGTAGTCAAGATATGCCTTTATCTCACTATGGACCTTACACTGTACAAAAAAGGAGGAATTTTCTTTCTAACACTTGCCAGAAAGATGCAAGGGCTCCTCAGAAGGAACAATGATGCTGCACAGAGATTTCTTTTTCCTAGCTCTAATATGTGGTGGACTAATTTAATGAGATGTGAGCTTCTTATAAAGTCACCATGACACGTCTGACTTGTTATCTACACAAAGCCTTATTTTTAATGACTAACGTTGAGTTCCAGAGATTAATAATGTGGGAGGAAGGTAGGAATGAGGAAGTACAATTTTATGTTTTCTTATGTGTTTGAAAGGTGAAAGCTTTCAGTTTTATTGACTGTTTTATCCTTATTTACGTTAGGGAAGTTTATACAACCTCAGAGTTTACCTCCTGATAAGTAATATACAGCACATATGGTTTTATTTATGCTTCCTTTTATCACTTTGGTCAAAGAGAGGGCATCTTATTATTTCCTATCCATCCAAATACACCAACAAATGTATCTGGAGTTCTCTCTTCTTTTATAGTTTGTCTTTTTGCTCAGTATAACCCTGTGTTTGTGTTACGCACTCTATGATTCAATCAAAATTGAAGATGTAATTACAGGTGATGTCATACCACTTTTTTTTTTAACCTTTCATCTGCTGTTATTACTGGAGATTGTATTATATATCTCACTATACATCTCAAAAGAATATGAGAAAACAAATTAAAATGGATATGTTTACTTTTACTGGTAACTGTACTGCTTTTAAGCAGTGCTTTCTGGTTCTTTTTGTTCTTTTGCAATCATAGCATCAACTGTGCTGATAGACATTCTGGCTCCCATAGACCTTAGGAGTAGAAATACTGGCTCATAATCATTCTGAAGCAATCTAGAGGCCAAAGTGTATTGTTCTGCATAGGTACAATATTGCTTTACAGGAAGAAATGTAGTAGTTTGAATAGATGGAAGTTCAGATGAACATATTTTAGGAAACCCAAGTGTGCAAACTGTAAGTTGTAGCTTCATGAGCCTATCTAGAGAACAAACATCTTTCATTGTAAAGGAAAAATCTCAGGTCATTTTTTTGTCAGTGTTGCCTCTTTCTGTTCTCCAGGTTTCCAGATGTCCTACAGAGTGACCCCTCCTCACTGCTTTCTGGAACAGCAACATGCTACAGAAACTGGGGTGCAAATCCCTTTTCTGCCTCTAATTTCTCACACTCACATTAGTTTGACCAACCTGATCAAAACTTGTTTTCAATTTAAAGCTGTCAACAAGCTTTTTCTGTTAATATTGTGAGAAGATCCAGAAGATATCATCTAAATTTGTATATATTTAGCATCAGGTCTTCTAGCCATGTGTAAGGGGTGGCTAATACAAAGACGTTAACAAAGATGATGGTAAATATTCAAAGATTATATGCAAAGGAAAACTCACCAATATCAATGCTTTGGCTGAAGAAGCTGGGGCAGTCTCCACTGGGAAGCACAGATTACTCCCACCTGTGCTCCCATAGCTGACCCAGCACTTGCCTCAGCTGATTAATCAGAGGTTCAGGCTGTGATTTCCCATACACTATGCTAAAACTACACAAAGAGCCCAGTAATTTTCCCAGGAAAGTGAGCTTGTGCGTAACTACCAAAGTAAAGATATTTTGCTGCTATTTTCCCACTCAGCCTAATTTATAATTTTGTTTACTTTCTTGATACGAACACTAACATCTGAGGAGAAGAGACTGCTGACTGCAAACACATTTCTCTTTGACAGAATCATCCCGGTAATTTGTGCTGACCGTATGGATATCTAGTAGTTAATACAGCGAGGAAAAGTCTTATTTTGTTCAAAGGGAAAGAAAGCTCTCTCTGCGTGTTACTGTGTAAAAATATGGGGTCTCCTTGAACAATTCAGTTAGGAAGAATTTCTGAGTTCAAGTGAAAAATGCTTATTTTCAGTTATTTCAGTGTAGACTTTAAATTACATCACTGAAAAAAAAAAAAAAAAAAAAAAGGAAAAAAAAGAAAAAAGATTTATTTTTGTGTTACCTTGGACTCAATGTTCCTAATTTAGCCACACTGCTCCAGTGTGCATTCTTCCTGTTAAAAAACCGAGATATTGTAAATTATCTTTTAATGATGCAGAATGAAGCGTTAGCACTGTATTGGAAGGGGGGATTTTAGCTCCCATGCCACACAGCTGGACAAGGAAACATCACATATGAGCACTGAACTGCAGCTTGCCAACCTCAGGCAGTCATTGCTGTCCTGGCTTGCAACAGTTTGCTTCCGGTATGTGTCATTTAAAGGATCTTTTCCACATAAATCTAGAGATAATATATTCAATATATACATATACACATACATATTTGTATATATATATGTGCTTTATGGCAAGGAGAAAAAGCAAAGTAGAAAATATTCAGTGTAAGTGGAAACCCTCCAGGAGTGCCAAGAATGAGATTGTTTGAAGGCAAGTCTGACAGTGCAGTGGAAAAAAAAAATCATCAGAGATACTTTCAGTGTGAATTAGTTAGCCTAAAGTCAACCCAATTACTGTCTCTCCAGTGTTGATTCTAATTCCTTCTGGATATTTTTATTCATTTCCTTGAGCTTCCCTCAGGCTGATTTCTGAGTTTTTAAGCTAATTTTTAGGTTTGGAGTTGTTTGTTTTGGAAACTTCCGAATATTTGTAGTTTTCATGTAGCAGATATCATCACTTAATGGTCTAAACCCACAGTTCTCAATTTCATACAAAATGAAGGGAAAAGAAAAATGCGCAAACTACTTATTTTATAACAGCTGCCAAATTCTGAATTAAGATTTTGGGTAAAAATAGAAAGACTTTTAAAACCAAAACTAAAGAAGCAATATGTGTGTGCACAGGATGGTTCTCAATCTGGAGTTTTTCTTAATGCTGTTAAAGCTTTCAAAGAAAATGCATGTAAAACATCCCAATATTCCACTGCAAATCTTGAGTTTTATGAAAAGTCGCTGGTGTTTATTTGAAATAAACTCGATATAAAACCAAATGCTTACTTCTGTGTTGGAAGGTACTAACTTAGATAGTAAGGAGAGTTTCTTCTAAAATCTACAGACAGAAGGGAATGGTAAAAGAAAATATCCTGAAGTCTCCAGATAATGGACATGAAAAGCAAGAGAGGGAGTAAGGAAAGGATGGAAATGATAGTAAATTAAAAACCTTACTGTCCTAACAGTCAGCTTTGAAGAAATTCAAAGAAACATACGAACTTTAAAGTGAAAAGGAAGAAAAATGATCATTCTAAAATTGCTAGAATATTCACTTGTGGTACTATTATCCCAGCAAGACACCCACATTTTCCCTTCGTGCCAAATGCAGTAGTATACAGGCATCAGCAGACTGACAAGACAAACTAACAGCGTTTTATGTAGAGAGCTGTATTTGTCATTGCTCAGTACAGACTTCTATAATTCTATAAATCTACTGTTGCAGCATTTCAAAATCACCATTACCAAGCCTACTTTCTCCATTTGCACATCCTCATACTCTCCAGAAAAGCACTAAAAATAAATGAGTGCTCATGGGTTCCTTTTTCTACTTCAACATTATTCTACCAACAGAATCCCATTGTTTGTGGATAGTCCCGAAATTCAGCCTTGCAAGATTTTGTTGTTACTGTTAATGGATGCCATCTAAAAGGTCTGTAGAAGAAAGACCTTGCATTAATTGGAAATATATCAATAAAATTGAATCCATGCTAATGAGGTAATAATTTGTTAACACTTTCTGGTTCTCTCACAGAGCAACGACAAAGGACTAACTTGAATCATGACCACATATCTCTAATATAATCTTATTTCCTTATATTCCTTTAAACAAATTTGAGCTACATGAGCCAAGACAAGATTGCATCAGAGATGGGATGGAAAGAGCAGCAGCTACTATTTTTCTGCAGCATAATCTCTTACAATATTTTCTTGCTGATGACTTTGGGGGGTGGGGGATGTTCTTTTTGAGCTGATGCACACAGTTTAAGCTCTCACCTTGAAGTTAATTTTATACAACAGTGGGCAGAGAAGTCGTTATGTAGGAGCAGAATGAAATTCTGAGAAACTGGTTTTACATGCAAACACATATGATCTGTAAGTGCTCTTGAGTGCTGAATGATGAGGTACGACTGACTCATCTACAGTGTAAGAGCATTAGTCCAAAATAGTGGTTTCTAGAGCTGCCCTAAGGAGCTGTGAACTCTCTTTCCCCTGTGCCCTCCAGGTCCCCTGTTGAATCCAATCTCTGCTTGTACTTGCCAGAGGATTAGGAGTGGGGAGGAACATGATTTTCTAAGTTTAACTTTCAGGGCTCTCTGCTGGTATAAAGAAGCTCTGATTCCATACCTTGATCCTATACTTCCTACTGCCTGTAGTATAAATATTTATCAGACATATATGAAAATAACTCTGGCTAACAGAGCATAGCAGAGATGAAGGAGAACACCACAATAAGGGAAACATATAAAACAAAGACAGCATTTTGAGATGTCTGGGAGACTTGTTTTCTTCATGAATACTTGGCTAGAGCAAGGTACGTCTATTATTTCTGCACAAATTGAATAACTGCTGGCAGAATATATTCTGCAACACAAAGTAAACACTATAAAGATACGAGGACCTGTGATTGAATAAACATTACATTTATTTTTCTTTGTTTATATCTATGTATTTGTGTGTATGCTTGCATATAGACATTGAGGCGTTTAGGGGAGGAGAGAGATTTGACTGTAGTAACATTTCTTTGCCTGGTATTTCTCAGTTGCTGGAAATTGACCCCAACTCCCATGCAGAGGCAATAGTTTAACTTCAAACTAAACCACTTTTGCCAACACACAAACTCACAGTTCTTCCCTTGACCAATACAATTCTAGATCCAGTAATTTTTAGCCAGTCATGCCCAAACAAATATACCAAAATGATATATATAGATATATACCACTATACTACATATAATACAAATGGGATGGTCTTGATGGCATTCATGATGGGCAGAATGCAGAAATGAGTATTTTTGTGTAGGTGCTTCCTGCTCGTCTTCCCCAACCCATAGGCTTGCACATACATTATTGCTTTTCCGGGTATAGGAATGGAGCGTATTGCTGAGCTGCTGCCAAGCTGAGAGCACTATTAAAACTGCATTTCAAGGTTTATATTTTGAGTGCTTTTTTATGAAACTTTGGATTTTGGCAGAAATGTTGTAATGCTAGAGAAACATCTAAAATAATACTTTATAATTGCAATGCATAAATCTTTGATAGTGTTACCTTTCAGCTGAGACAGGTACATATGCATGGGGAAACCGAAGCCTTTGGTGCTTCTGGCTACAGCACAGATTCATATGTAAGGAGAAAAGGGAAACACCTTGTTCTTTCCTGTACATTGCTGTTCATTATTACTGTCAGTATTCCTGTCTATTATTAGTGGTATCTCAAGACCACCTGATGAAGATGCTAACCATAGCATAGGGTACAATAAGGAGAAATCAGACAGGATGGAATGAGTGGCAACTGTTTGGGATACAATCTTTGTCTCTAGGCAAAGATTTAAAGTTTGCACATCTGAGCTATAAGCAATCAGTGCAAAGCTGCACGCTGAGCTTTGGTCTCAGGATTTGCTTTACTTGCTTTCCTATTCGCACCTAGAATCAATTCCTCTGAAAGTTTAAACACAAAAGGGAGAAAATTATCTGATGTTTATTCCAAGCAAACTAGGAATCATTAGACCCAAACTAGGTAAGCGTTGTCTGTAAGAAGTACAAAAAATAAACAAAATATATCCTTGAATATAAAATTCCATTCAAAACAGAGCTATTATTTTAGCATCTTGTGTGCTTTACAACACCAACACTCCTCTTGCCTAATTTGGGTGAGATGTGAGATTTTTCTTTCTCTTCTGGATCCATTCTGTTTGCATACTTAATTGTTTCATCTGCTAAAGAAAAAAAAACCCATGGTTTTGCTAAGTATGCCTATATTTTTGTAATTAAAAATCAGAATAGTCTAATTCTATCTCGAAAATCGTGCACATTTTAATCTTCTCATCTAATGCCGTCTGTGTGCTATTGTAAAGGTGTGTTCTGACATCCTAACGGGACCCAACATGCAAATCCCTCTCAGTAAGCCTATTTTTATTCAGCTGAGAAGCAAAACTAATAATTAAATGATTTTTTTCTTCACCATCATTAGGTGGGAGACGAGCGAATACTGGGCAGAATAAGACACCTGCTTATTACGTTGGAAGATATTTTCATATTCCCTTGCTGAGCATATTATGAATAAAGGCTTTTGATAAATTTCTCCAGCCTTATTCAAGTAAAAATTGTTGGCTTCATCCATAGAGTCAAAAGAAGTCTCTCCTTTTTCCTTTTGTCCAGACCTCATATTTCTGTGGTTGCCATAGAAAGCTATTACTGGAACTCATATCTAATAAGTTTCCTTCCCCATCACCAAATAACTCTCTAATACCCAGTATTCCTAGGTATTTATTTTAAGTATTGTCCTCCAGGATCTTATATTTTTCTTCTTTCGTTTAACCTGTAAGAGCACCAAGATTTTGTTTTCTCTCTAGACATGTTCTAACTTCAAAATTTCTGAATTTCATTCAATTCCTCTGTTGTCAGCACTTGCCAACCCATAGAGAAAATCATTCTTACTGGTCTTACAACTATTCTGTTGGGTAGACAAAGTCTCAGACAAATGCTGAACGCTGATGGTTCCTGACAAAGAACTGCTGACAAGGAGCAGCTTTGTTTGCCTGATAATGTTGGGTGGGTGGCAAACCTTTACATCCTTCCTTGCTGGTAACAGGGAAGCTGATAGCCTCTGCTAGTCCTGCAGGGAAGCAACAGAAACTGGGGTAGGTAGGAAAGGTCAAGAAGAATTAAGAGAGGAAGAGCTCAAAACCGATGTTTTTCCACTGCTCAGATAACATTCAGCAGCAATAGCCATGCAGCTGGAAATAAGGAGTAACGTGGATAGCAGGGAAAGGGTGAACTCTAAGGTCTTGAGATCAGTTCTTGTAAAACATACAGCAGCTGTTTATGGGTGACTGGGAAAAATGGAGATTTGCCTGGGGCATAGAGCCCTCCAGCCTGGCTGTGTGAAGGCATTATGCAGGAAAGCTGCTTTTCATTCATTGTCAGGTATGAGCAGCAGATGATGCATAACGTGATGATGCATCATTTATGCTATTGTCCTATGAGGGTTATGAATTCCAAAATGTAAAAAGCACTGTATTACACAAATTGACTTTTTCCACTCCCTTCAGTGAAATATGGGACAGAGATGTACTAGAAGCTGAAACATTATCTGAGATACTCGCCATCACAAAGAGTTTTGTATATCAAACTAAACAGATCCACACAATATAATTATGCAGATTAAAATGTAATAGTAAAGTCAAAGATTTTTTTTAACTTGATGTCTAAACGTTAAGTTAGATATAAAAAGGAGGCATAAATAAATGATAAATGGTTGATTACTTTGAAAGCTTACTTGACATTTGTGTTCTATGCTGCCAACAGTGAATGTCCTGGATTGGCCTAACAAATGCAGCTTAATGTGGAAAATATCACAATGGTGTGTATATTGTTCTGAGAGTGAGGTGAAATGGGGAATTCAGAGTAAAGTGATTCTGTTCACGTGAAAATAAAACCATTACATAATCTGTTAGTTTGCAGGACTTCTAACTCAAGAACAGTAAAGGACAGAAAGTAACTCTGAATTAAGTCAGTAAATCTGGTCTGAGTTTAAAGAATACATGCATAAAATATGACCTTGGTTTCCTGATGTTCACTATTTCAGTTTCATGTAATACCACGTTTAGCTAATGCCTCGCTCCTTGCCTTCACTTCTACCATACATTGTACTTATATGGATGTATATCCACACTTCACACACATACACTAAGTCAGGCCACGGCATTTTTTAAGACACCTGAAATTGGCATAGCGAGCAGCAGAGCACATATTTAGCAGCCTGAATTCAGAACTGTGCCTATTCCTCATGCACCGTGCACACTCCCACTTCAAACAGAGATGTACGTTCCTTATTCAGTCCTTTTCTTCAGGTTGTCATCGTATCTTCTTCTTCAATCTGTCCTGGTGCTCTTGCTCAGGTGCCAGCATTTATAGCTTCTGGCAAGCTCGCAAACCCTCTTGCTACCAGCCAGCACGATAAGCTCTGTCTTCTGAGACAATTGGAAGTCAGCATGAATACTGCCTGTTTGGTGCCCTTATGGGGTATTGATATTCGGTAATATGAAAAAGTCTGTTGTGCGCTACATGGAAAAGACAGAGGAATGTACTATTTCATTGTCCTTACGCTCTGCAGGCACTTTGTAGAGCCACATTTTATCCAGAAACACCTACTTCTCATGTTATTTGTGCCTCTCTTGGAGGAACTTGTAAACAAATCGGGCAACGCAAGGTAATGTTTGATGACACTACATCCACTGGATGCCCCCATATGCACTGCCCCACCCCCTTACATTACCCTAATGCTGATGTCCCAGCTCCATCTTTGCTCATCCTCAGTGGATTGCATGCCTTTCATTAGTGCTCTGTAAAATTAGGAAGGCAGTTTACTTCTGCCTCAAATATCAATAATTAAGCTGCATTTTGCATCTGATGCTTCTCTGCAGGAAGAGTACAGATCATATTTCCTGGATCATCACCCCACTTCTTCCCTGCCTTCTCCCCCCACCTCTGTTTGAGCTGGCTGCCTTCTGTACTGCACAACATATGCTCCCTAATCAGGAGCATCTCCTCTCCAAAATTTGGGATGGATGTGTGGCCAGCCACAGTGTGACAGGCGACAGACAGAACACAGCTCATACGTGGGACAACAAGGTAAGAACAGGGTGTGCCAAAAATCACCAAAGTCTGGGAGAGCTCCTTGTGGGTTTTGGTGCTGAGCCACATTGGCTATCCCAGCTCCATGGATGCTCTATGGGAAAATGCAGTGGGGCTGCCTCTCTGAGGGTTTGACCTTGTGCTATCCATTTCCTTGGAGAGGAGCAGATGCTCCTTCTCGATGCACTAATGAGGACCCAGGAAGCAAGCTCTTAGTGCTGAATGCCAGGGCTGACATGCCGCAGCCCTGGGAAGGAGTCCAGTGTGTCTCTTGAATGTGAATAGAAGGCCCTAGGCTGCCAGGGTTTTGTTAAATAGATCTTGTTCTCTATGCACCAGACCAGATCTTGCACTTGGAGCATATCCTTCAGGCTGCTGACAACAGGGTTCAGCAAGCTGAACCTGGAGGATCAAACTGCCCAGGACGCACAGTCAGAGCTTAGGCAGCAGGCTGTGCTTTGAAGGAAAGAAATCTCATCTTTATTCATGATTTAATTAAGAGAGATCAGCCTTTTCAGCTTGTTTTGAATATACACGAAAACAATTTTATATATAAGGGTATCATTCCTCGTATCAGCCCTGTGCTTCTGAGCTAGAAGTTATAGTTCCCAATATCCTTGATGGAACGATTTAATCCATCACAAGGGTCAGAATCCTCTATTCCCCCGTGAGGATTTGGAGCATGGTATGATGGGTCTGAATCCTGAACACCAAACAAAAGACGTATGAAAAGCCAAAATCCCTCAAATAATTTTGCTCAAGCCTTGTTTGAACACAAACCTCTCTATGCTCTGGCTTTTATTCATTAAAAGAAAGCACACAAAATAACTCTCACCTACTATTATTAATCATACGGATTTGCTCGGGAAAACAAATATACCTGGGCTTTCAGAACAAATCAATTCAGAGGAAGGGAATATTTTGCTGCCATGGCAGCCCAGAAGAGGGTAAAAACAAACATCTTTGCTGCTGATAGTTTGCAACTGACTTCGCCATGGACCGGTGCTGATGTGCGATGCTATTTTTAAGCAGCAATTGTTTAATCACTTCTGTTCCCCTGGGCTGAGGCTAAAAATGATGTCTCTGGAGCACTTTGTCTACAAGCAGGTAGAAGTAATTTGATCTCATCCCTTATGGCTGCAGAGGAGATGGAGCTGTATGAAGCACCAGCAACACACTTCACAAAGAAACCAAATACCGAGCAAAAGTGAGAGTGTGTTGATCATGACATCAAAGTGGCATAATGTCACTGAGTGATCTGCTCTGAAACATGTTGTCTACAACAGAAAAGGGAAAAGCTTCCTTAAAACTCTACATTCTTTTCTGGCTTCCTGCTTTTTGCTGCAGAGTTAACTCTTGGGGCTCATGTACCCACTTCATGTGAAAAGACTGGATAGTTTTGAAGGGCACATGTGACTGTATGTTAGTATATTGAGGATGGGTATTTCTGAAATTGTTTATGGGACTCACTGCTGGTTTGTAATAGCTGACAGGTCTGTTGCTGACTTCTGGGGAAAACAGAGTTAAATGCAGACGGGTTTGCTGGGAAGACAGCCTGCAGTGTCTCACCAGCTAGATCTGAACTGCAGCCTCTTTACAATTCATTACAAAAAGCAACCATAACTCTAGATGTGAACTTTCACAGCGTACCTGGACCTTGTAATGCAGAAACAATTCCAGTTCTTAAAGCTAGAAGCAGCGAAACACTTGCGGAAAAGCCTTCATTTCAGCCACGTGAAGATATTTCCTACGCAAAAGTGAAAGCTGCTCTCTGTAAATCAGCAGTATTATGCAAACAAGAAACTTGACCTGGGAGTTAGAGGGAACACTTAAACCACAAGCACACAGACTAATAGCCCAGCTTCTCAGATGTCAATGGGAATTTTGCTATTGACTTCCATAGGGCCAGGATCTCACCCATATCTGCATAGATGATTAATGGCTCCCCTGCCTTTCAATATCCTCTCTGGCTAATAATAAATTATCTCTGCCAGTGATTACTTTTAAGATGTAGCTCATAAAAATGCTTGTGAAAAGCAAATAGTTTTGCCTTTGGGACAGACTATATTAAAGAAAATGCTGGATATTCTTGAAATCTTCCCCAGATGGATTGCCATAGGGTACTACATGATCCTCTTGCCTCCATTTCAAATAATCCTTTTGTTTGTCCTGCCGTAGTGTTAGGCTTGTAGATTTTTCAGAGAGAAAACCTTTCCATCAAAGTGCATTTAATATGTGCGTTAGCTAAGTGGTTTTGCCTCCTTCTTGGTTTATGACTTTGCAGAGACGCTTTTGTTTACTTAGAGAGAAGACATAAATAAATCACTGGCGTCTGTTACTCCTTTTTGCAGGCACACGTACCCCTAAGAAATAATGAGCAGTACAAGCTGATGGGGGGAATCTGTTATTGTAATTTTATTTTCATCATCTTAAAGTATTGGCCAAGCGCCAGCCTGGGGATGCATGTTGCTAGAAAGGAAAGGCCCCACTGATCAACTAGTAAATGAGTCCTTGTTTTGAAAGCTGCAGGACAGCTTCATTCAATAATCTCCCTGTGGGTCACTTGTTATTTACCTCCTATTTCTGTCAGATAAGTGATTCCTGCCTTTCCCTCCCTGTTTTTGAATGGAACATAAACTGAAGTAGGATTTCACTAGAACTCCAAATTCCCACCTCCTCCAGCTGCTAGCAAGTTTCTCTTTTCTGTTCTTTTCTTGAGTTGCCATTTCTACATTTTCTCGCTTCCTGTACAATTTACTCAGTCTTCTTTAAACTCTTGTATTCTTATTCAGAGGAAGAACACAGGGTTACTGCTGCATACAAAGCTTCTGCAGGTATTCTGACAAAGTGTAAACTGCAGTGTGTTGTCTTCCTGACTTGTACAGGATATTGCAGCAATATTCAGACTCTACTGGGACTCCAGTCATGACTTCCAGGTTCTCTACTGAGAAAATCAACATTTCCAGCAATCCTTTGTTTCTTATCTGCTAAACATTTATCCACTATGAATATGCTTTCTCTCTCATCCTGCTGCAATTTTGTCTTTTAAGACTTCTCTGACAGGAATCATTGAAAGCTTTCTGAATGGAGAATCATAGAATAGTTAAGATTGGAAAACACCACTAAGATCACCAAGTCCAACCATCAGCCCATCCTCACCATGTCCACTAAGCCATATCCTTTCGTGCCATGTATCCACATTTCTTAGAAAAATCCAGAGACTGTAACTCTATCACCTCCCTGGGTAAGAAGAGCAACTGAGCCCCATTATTCCTGCTCTTGGAGAGAGGAGTTGTCATGTTGTTATTGGGGAAAAAAGACTGCAGATCAACAGGGCCATATTCAGAACCTCAGGAGAAGACCTATAAGTGCAATCGTAGCACCTCATGCCAGAACCCTCACAGCCACAGGTACACACCTCTGCCATCCTTTGATACTGTTCCAGCATTGAACAAAAATTTCAAAGCCCTTGAAGCTACTTTTCACACACACTTGATGTTAGACATTGTCTAATACTTGGTGTCTACTTCTGTCTGAGAGCACAGCCTACTGCTGCTTTCTCTTGAGCTAGACATGTAGAGCCATAGAGAACTTCTCAGTTTAATGAAGTGAGGACCTGAATGAACCAGTATCACTCCAACAAGGCATCAGTTTATCACGAAGGACTTTCATCCCTGAAGCTTTCTCCTTTTTCTCCACTACCACTGCATGTGTCCTCATCTCTGGTTAAGAACAGAAATGAGTTGAACTTCAAACCGGGGAAAGTCAAAACAATTTTATGGAAAGAGTCATTCTGCAGTTTAGAATAATTTGAGTTGAAAGGGATCCTTAAAGGTCATTTGGTCCAACTGCCTTGTAATTAACAGGGAACCCTACAGCTCCATCAGGTGCTCAGAGCCCAGTCCAGCCTTACCTTGGATGTCTCCAGGGATAGGATGTCCACCACCTCTCTGGGCAACCTATTCTAGTGCCTCATTTTGAGGACACACTGAATGTAATACCCAGAGCCACACTGTTCCCATCTGTGTGTTCACACAGACAGCTTTTCTACCTGCTCTGCTATAGGGAATAAGGGGATATATAAAGACAAATGTGATCTTTGCTTAGAGGGTGAATTTGAATTTTCAGTATCTTACTGTTTCATTCAACATCACTCACTGTGTTTTCTCATTTCTAGTTCTCCCTTTCCTCCATGTAGCAATTTTTGAGTTTCATTGTTATTCCATCAACTGACACTAAAGAGTAAACGCTGTGGTTCTCTAACAACATTAGCAGAAGAAGCCTGGGGGAGTTAACCCCTCAGAGGCTTTCTGTTCTGTTGTGAAGCATGCTGTAATGTAACTACACCCCTTGAACGTTTTTTTTTATATCACAGATTATTTTTGTCCCAGCACTTTCCATTATCCCTTTTGCCACTCATCCACCTTCTTTCCTTGTTCTCCATAAACACACTTATGCAGATGTAAGGTGATCCATAAGCACATTTATATGTATTGTACTGCAGGATGTCCCATCCCACAGCATTTGCAGCACAACATGGATTCAGAAAAGTCTGGTGTCCAAAAAACTACCCTTTTTTCCATCCTCCCTTTAAGAGGCAGCACATGTTTTCCAATGTATGCGGGTGCTGCCTGAAGAGTAACGTTAATTCCATCAGCTCAGTGGGTATTTGACACCTCAGAGGTTATATGCATGAACTTTCATTAGCAGTGAAGTGCAGTGTTTACTGCAACAACAGAGAGAAGGCAAAGGGACAATCTATTTTAGTGTCCTGCCAACGATAAAAAGACAGACTTTGCATAACTTTACATTCCTGTTCTTTAACTATGCACCCCAACTGACTACTTTTATCTTTTCTAATAGTGTATAACGTCAGGTCTATCATTTGAGAACGAAGTCACTGCAAGTTACAATCTCCAGCTATAGTTTCTATTTCTGTTAATTCCGTTGGAAAAGTAATATTCTGCTTTTAAAAAACACACGTTACCCAGGCGATTTATCAATTTAAATTGCCTATTTAAAATCATTTACATCGAGCACTCGCATCTCCTGGACCTCCCCATATACACAGCTCTCATAAAATAAACCACTGCAACCTAAAGACCGATGGGCACGACGTCGATCGCCGTTTCTATTCTTTGTGAGCTCTACGTCTATTGGGAGTGCTGTTTGTTTTTAAGGTTTCAGGCTCCTTTCCCCCGAAGGATTTTCGGCTTTACGCTTAAACCATGATTTGAGGAATAGCCTATGGGGGGCACTCACGTACTGCAGACAGATCCTCCTCGTCCCGAATCGCTCACACCGTGCTTCGCTGGGATGGGGCGGACCCTGGGGCACGTTTTCACGTTACCTTTTGCAAAGAAAACAGAAGTGATCAAAATGAACGGAAACAACTTTTGTCGCAGCCTTCCTATTCCCCGACGAAAGACTAAATGATATTAAAAGGTGCGTTGAAGTGACATCCGGAGCCTGATTATGCCAAATGCATATGCATTTTTTACGTTCTAAACAAGGCACTGTGTACATCAGGTTTCGATAGCAGGTACAATTATTATTTGCTCACCGAGTTCCTGGGATTGTTTAAACATTAATGAGAGTAACGCATTCTGTTCTCTCTTTTCTGGAGGGAAACAATTACTTATTCAAAACACTTGCGATTCTATTTACGTATTTATTACAGTGAAGGAAATGCTGCTTGCTGCTGCAGTCATGGCTGTTTGCTGTTGGACTTTTACCTTAAAACCTTTATCTGAAGGCAAAATCCTTGTGCCAGATGTCCCTTTGTTTAATCTCTTTTGTGATTAATAAGATTTAGCCCAAAACCAGAATGAAGAACGCGCTGTGGCACCTGGCTGCCATCACCCAATAACATGAGGGAGGGCTCTTGTAATCTCTAAGTTTTCAATCCAAAGCGTTTTTGGAGGAAAATACTGGCAGAGTGAATATGATAGCTGTCAGCAAGATAACTTTCTCACATTGGCCAATACTGCTGCTTTCTCCTAAAGGGAAGTGTGAGTAGTAAACTTTTATGCACACAAACTCCCATGCTTGTCCAGGCAGCAGTGATGCTGATGCAATGCAATCAGGCTGCAGAGGCCGACATGATGTACGAGCAACCCTAGGGCTAACCTCTGTGCAACTGGCAAATGTAGCTTCTCTGGAGAGGAAAATGTTATGCATGAAAGAAAGGAAGTATTTAAACAGCCTTTTCAGTTGTGCATATGTCCAATATTGACCAAGATGGGGGAATTCTACCATCAGTTTGTAACACTGATGAATTGAGAGTTGTGCAAGTACGTTTGGGATGCAAAAGGGCATTTCCCCTGGGAGAATCACCTATAACTTAATCTCATAGCAGTACATGGGAAATCAAACTATGAACAATATTGAAAAATTAGGAAGAATCTGAAATAAGAAGTGATAGCTGTGCTTCGCTCCAAGCAGAGATACAACTTCCCATTTTGATTTAAAAATAATAATATTATAATTGATTTTTTTTTTTTTTTGGCCACAAGGAGAAGTGATTTATGTATTTCCAGGACAAGTTAGATAGCCATGAGCTTCCCAGATCTGTCAGTATATACTGCGTTGTCTTTTCCATCATGGCACTCTGCCCAATTGTGTGTTGATATATGTCATACCGGGACCCACTTTCAATACTTATTAAGGAGCATGGTTTATCTCTGATTTCAGTAGGTGAGTCTTAAGAAAAGAGCTGTTTCTATAGTATTACTTCCAGTTCCTGCACTTTTAACAAATAGTAAGTAGATAATCCTGGAGAGCAGTAAAATATGGAAACCTAATAGAGACTGTGGAAATGGATAATGACTTCTGTTGAATTACATTACGCATTATGTATCATTATTATTTAATCACTCTCTATCACTGTGAAAGATTTCACTAGTTTACTTGTGACGCTGTGTTTAAGAAATAAAAGAGACAAATAAACCTGTGTACTTTACTTCCCGATGCTTACATGATGAAATTGAAAATTTCACACATTATTTGCATTCAGATATAATAAAAAAATGAGGTGTCTCCTTAGGCAATTTTCCTATATATTTCTGAATATATCCTGCATGAATGTTACATGCTATTAAATTAATCCAAAGTTACTGCTGGAAAGAGTGGTTACCTCTGCCACCCCTTGGCAGTACCATAGAGGTACTTTGGTGTTCACACCTCAATAGTTTCAATAACTGGATCTTCAGTACTAATGATGTAGAATATTTACATTTGAATTTTAAGCATGTGCTCGTTGGGCATTTGTGAGTAGAAGTCAAAGTGTGCAATGCCTTGGAAAGTCACATTTTATCATCAAAGGTAATTTTATTATGGCACTCATAATTCTTTGGGAATAAACTAGAGAAATATAACTTGTATTGGTTAATATGCCATGCAGTGTTGGCACAAGTCTGACCAGGCCGGTTTGAAACATATTTCACTACATATTTTTCTTGTTTGTTTTTTTTCCTACTGTTAATATCTTTGCCCAGCATAAGCTATGAAAATCAGGGGCAAGAAGTTTCTGCTCTACTTATTGGAAATATTCTCAATGCACCTCTGAGTGCAGCAGGGTGCCAGGTAAGAAATTTGGCCCCATTTTTACATGAGCAACTTAATTTATTGGGCAATAAAATGATGTGGAAGCACAGCTCTCTCCTGAAAGAGATTCTCCCTTTTTTGCAAAATTGTCCTTTAAACAGACTTCAAAAGGTGATGAGCCCTTTTCTGTTCTGATACCTTTTACGAGCCTATTTTTTACGAGAAACAAACCTTGCAATCAGCATTAAGGTTGTAGAATCACGGAATCATAGAATCATTTGAGTCAGAATCTTTCAAAGTCATCTGGTCCAACTCCCTAAAGATAAACAGGGACACCCACAGCTCCATCAGGTGCTCAGAGCCCCATCCATTCTGACCTTGAGTGTCTCCAGGAAAGGGACATCCACCACTTCTCTGGGCAAACTGTTTCAATGCCTCTTTACCCTTCATGTAAAAAACTTTTCCTTACATCCAATCTCTTTTAATTTGAAACCATTTCCTCTTATCATGTCAACCAGTTCCCTTTGTCTCATTTATGTCTTTGCTGAAGCTCACCTGGCTAATTGTGGAATATCTCTCGTCCCAGGCAGACCTCCATGTGCTGTGAACCACGAACAGGGGTTTTGTTGCCTTGTCTTTAGCCATCATGCATCAGCTCACTGCATCTCATCTGAAGCGTTCTGTGGTCTCCGTAGGTATTTACAAGCAGGGCAGTACAACATCTTTACAAGACGGAGATTGGGAATACATAGATTGGGAATATGTAGACTGGTATGATGATTTTGTGTTTAGAAGGTTGGGTTTTTCTTGTTCCATTTTTTTGTTCCATTTCTGTGGCAGGGCTCCATACCAATCTATTTTCATGTATTGTCCTTAATACCTCTCAATTTATGCATTAAAGCCATGCCAAAACCTCTTGAGCGCCAGGCAGTGATTTCCATCCATGGTACTCCGTGTGCAAATATAGAGCAGCTCAAACATGAAGAACTTTTTCCAGCAGCAGCCGAAGATGCACATTCAGAAAGTCTTAAGCAATGAAACCACTGTTGCACTGCAGTAATGAAAAATTCCTTCAGGGTTGTTTTCTCTGCTAGGGACGGCTTGTAACGCAAAGCTGTGAATTTGGACAGGATAGGTTTGGGTTTTTTTTTAGTCCCAGGTTTTTCTTCCTTCTTTCTGCCCCTGGGTCAGCTGCTGCCTGGCAACTTTTCTCAGGCTGGTGGGCCAGGGCAGGACACCCGAGTGCCTCCAGCCTGACTGCCAGCACCGTCCCCTAGCAACCTCTGCAAAGGGCTGAGCATCGCAGTGACACTGGCACTGCAGGGACTGTTGGGTGACAGAAACCACCTCCCCACCTGGTGATGGGGAATAAATCAGTAAAGCCATAAGGCAATTTGCAGTGAGGCAATCGAGGTAGCTTTGTGGCGCCTAATGTCAGAATTACCTTTGGCTGATAATTAATATTCCCGTGTTGTGTTATGCCAGCGAGTACGAACGATTGGTTCTACTTTGTTTAATTTATCTCAATAAGAGATTTCATAATATTCTATAGCTTGATGAATTCATTTATTTAACCTGTCAGTGTTAATTTCTCTGATTAGGAGGAAGGAGTTAGAAAACAGCATAGGAGCAAACAGATCTCTAACAGCACTTTTAAGTTTGGATTTTCTCTTCAGCAGCAGTTCATTCTGGTTTCCTATATAATTACATTTTTAGGGTTGTAGTGAGGAAAAGACATTCAATTCTTTTTCAACTGGAAATGCTGCAACTGCATCCAGCTCAGACCTCCTTTTTTGCCTTATTTTGTTTTCAGTTCTGAGGTATAGACAAAACACACTATAGACCAAGTTGTCATTTAAAGAGTTCGCATCATACATGCATCTAGACACAGGGTTGGATTATTCCTGTGGTCACTTCATTAAACAATTTTAGGCTTCCTCATAGAAGCTATGCATGACAGCTTTTATATGAAGGAGCATTATGTTGCTTTATTTGAGTTGAAAAGGAGACACGGGACATCCTCTGCTCCCATATATTTGCACTGCACTGCTCAAGTCATCCAACTCAATCGCACCAATGTGACTTCATAGCCAGTGACGTTCAATGGAAATGAAACGGGGAATGATTTATCAAAGGTCAACATCTATTTGTTCAACAACCTGCATTTTAAAAGCAGGCTACCGGGATAATTATTGCTTCAGTGCTGGCTTAAAGCATGCCACATTTTTAGGCCTCAATTTGACAAATGCTTACTTACAGGTAATTGCGCTTTTTAATCATAATCCTGACTGCATATGACACTTTATTTCCTGTAAACAAGGAAACCATTGGCTTCTATTACAAATGTTATTTAAATATTTAAATAAGTCTGGGTGCATGTGAGATCTGCAATACTGAAAGCAAGATCAATTCATTCTTCGAATGTTAATGTTTTAAATGAGCCCCAAATTCTGAAAGCAAATTATTCATCAGCACTGAGGAATGTTGTTAGAGACCATTCTCTGTCATACTGAAAAGCCACCAATCCCCAAGATCACAGACAATGCCAGATTTTCCTTTTCTTTAATTCCGGTCTGGTCATTACTGTATTAGCAAAGGCTTTCTACACTGAGATCTAGAACCGCATTCAGTTATGGTCGTATATATACTAACTGACTGCAAGGGAATTGGATCCAATTGGACTTTTCCCCTCAGCTGCAAATTATTTGGAGTATCTATGATTCCTACCAGGCTGACCCCATAGCGGTCACTGGGGCTAGGATGGGGATTTTACCTTCTTGGGCAGCTGTATCGTGGTGCTCTTCCTCCATTTCAGCAGAAATAATCACATTTTTCACATTGCTCCTGGGTTGTGAGCTGTTCCTTCCACCATCACTTGGTCTTTCTGCCCCTTGGAGTTTCTTGTCCATGTCACTTCATATAAAAGGCATTAGGTTCCATGTTGGGGAATATAAACATGAAGTTAAAAGGACTGAGGCTTTACTCTTGAAATGTAAAGGTCTCAGCAGTCAATTTTAGCACCTTGCTGTCTTTGGAGGAAATTCATATCTGAGAGTGACGTGAAAGCTTTAGCACCTCTCATCTGGCAAAGGGATCGGATTAAATAAAATATTGCAGAACTGAGATAAGCAAAGCACGGTAACGTTCCATGACACTTTCAAGGTAATACACTTATGTAAAGCAGAAGTTATGATTCTGCTGAACCAATTGGGGAACAAATGTGACTTGTGAGATCAGGAGAGGGTTAGGTTGGATACCAGAGCTGGCGAACTCAACATGGTTTGTTGGGTCCAGAGCAGAGGAGCTGAGGGGAGGCCTCATGGCGGCTGCAGCTCCTCACAGGGAGCGGTGGGGCAGCGCTGAGTTCTGCTCTGTGACGGCGACAGGAGCCGAGGGAACGGGATAGAACTGCCAGGGGAGGGGGGCAGCTAGAGGTGAGGGAAAGGGTCTGCACCAGACGGCGGTGGGCATGGGACTGCTGCCCAGCACAGTGTGCACGGCCCCGAGCTGCTGGAGCACGGGAATGCTTTCACCCATTTCAGGGTTTAGGTGGTGCTGTGGGAACAGGGGTTGGATTCGATGATCCCTACGGGCCCGTTTTAACTCAGGATATTCTGTAATCCAATGATTCTTTGACTCCAGGATTCAGCGCCCACCGGGATCTACTTCAAGAACCGCCAGTAACTGAGGTGAAATTTGCTGAAGATGCTTTGGGTGGCAACTGAAGCTCGTGCATGCACCAAGTAGCTTTCTCATGCTACTTTCTTTCATCTCTGCAGCTCGCGAAGGCAGGGAGACAACATATTTGTCTATCTCTTCTTTTGCCGAGTCACCTCTGACGAAGCTCGTCTGCAAATAATAATGAAATAAAAGCGTTCCAAACCCTCCAGAACCCAAGCAGACAGCAGCTCACCCCCGCCTCCCCTCCTGCTCCACACCGGGCGCTCCGCGGGCGCGGGGCGGGGCGCGAGGCGGTCCGAGGGAGGGAGGCGGAGGCGGAGCGCGGCTGTGCCGACCGGCGGCGCCCCGCGCTGCCCGCTCGCTGCGTGAGCCGAGCCCCGGCGCGCTCCGCGTTGAAAAGTGCCGGAGTCGGCGGCGGTTCCCGCAGAGTCTTCCGGCACGGCGGCGCTGCCGCTTCGCTCCCGCAGCCCCCGAGAGCGGGAAGAGCTCCGCCGCGATGTCCGCGCTCCTCCTGGTTCTCCTAGCAGCGCTCTGGGGATTACAGCCCGTCGCGGAGGTGCAGGCAGCGGGAGCCCGCGGAGGTAAGGGTGTGCGAAGCGCGTTCAACTTTGCTCTCGTGTTGCCATCGTCCTCGCGCACGGGAAGTTTGGAGACATGGAGCTGAGCGGCTGCGGGGGAACTTGGGGGAGTTTGGCTGTGGAGTGTCAGCGAGCCTCAGGAAGGGGAGAGCTGTGCTCCCTCGGGGTCGATGCTCCCGTGAAGAAGCGTTAATGCGGAGGCGCCGGTCCCGAAGCGCAGCCGAAGTTCCCTCCGGTAACGCTGCCCCGTTTGCTGCCCGCCTCTCATCCGAGCGTTCGGGCTGCGGGCAGCACTGCGGGAGGGAGCGCTGGGGCCGCGAGCAGCGCCAGAAGTTGCAACTCTTCCTCTCCTTAACGAGTCTCCGATCAAAGCCTCCGCCGGGGGTGGCGTTTTGTAGCGGTCTCGGAGCTCTCGTTTTCCCAGGAGAGGTTGGCGTGGAATGGAACGTGTCTCGAAGTAGCGGCTCCCCTCCTGTCTCAGGTGTGCCGAGCTGCCTCGGGTTTCTTCCCTCCGTGCAAAACGGTGCTAATCAGAAGACAGGCTGAGGGGCTCTTGGCAGCCCTTCCAAACTGAACGTGGCTGCGGGGAATGCTGTCGTACCCAGCCTGTCGAACTTAGCTTCGTTTCAGCAGACACCCAGTTCTGCACAACGTTCAGTTCTCACTATTAGGCATCCAGCTCCTCTCCGTCGCGTGCACAACCATCTACCAAAGTGTTGACGAACTGCTTGCAACTCGGTGGGGAGAGTGCAGGGGGCTCTGCTCTTTGGGGTACGCATTCGGGCTTCAGTTCAACTCCTGAACCCTGCCGGTCTTTTCCCACCTGGGTATCAAAGCAACTCAGGTGATTCGAGGAGCAAGAAATGAGAAACAACCAGCTATGGGAGAGGGAGGCATTGCTGCAGCATCCCAAACTTACGTGTTTATAACGCTGCATCGTAACTAGGAGAATAGTGAGAAGGAAAGAGGGTGTAATGGCACCTGAGCAGTGTGCTCAGCCAGATGGGAGAGACCTTGCAGCATCACGAAAGGTACCTATGCCTTAGTTCTGTCTGGGAGGATTCGTGGCCGTGGCGGTGTTGTTTGATGGAAAACGTTTCAAGAACTTTCTGTGATAGTCACGGAATGGTCAGATTGTGCTTCAGCAGCTGTAAAGCCTGTGTCTGATCTCATGAATAAGCATCAAACTTGCAAACATCTTGCAGAATTGTTCTGGAAACTGAACTTATAATTCCCCTTTTGATGGGGATAAGCAAATGTTTCTGGGTATTAATGTTTGTTGTGTGAATTTTACTTCATTTTCCTGATATCTTGTTTTCATTACCTTGCTCTGACTTGGTGCTTTACAAAGAGGAAAAAAAAAAAGTGCTGTCAGCTTACATTAAGATCAATCCTATCTTAAAAGACAGCATCCTTGTAAAGCATACCAGCCCAAAAAGTGGGATAAATCAAATTTACTTAGAATCAACTAACTCATCATATCATAATGTCATGTCTTATCAAAACTGAGTAGAGTTCAAATCGAGACTTAAAAGGCATTTTGTTAAGAAAGAAAGTCAAATGGTCTCAGCATAAAAAAAAAAAGGTTGAGGCATCCAGACAGCAAATTGCATTTCCACATCAGATAAACTTCATGATATACTGCTAAAATTATTGACCCTACCAAGCTGATCCTCCTTCACAAGAGGAAATTCTGAGGCGCTGAAGCATGCTAGGTTTAATGTATGTGAAAGGCACTGGAATTTGGAACGTGCTGTGGCTCACCATTGGTAGGTAATAGAGAATTGGGAAAATGTCATGGATTGTGTTAATAGCACTGTTGTGGTAGCTATGGTAATACTAAATATTAGTGAGTGTGGTAGGGAGAGGTAACACCTACTAGACTGGTGCATGATTTTAGGATTAAGAAAAAGGAAGAGGAAGAAAAAAAGAATCCCACTGAAGTTTGAAGTAATGAAACCTCTTCTCTAGGTTTGCATTTGACTGGGAGGCTTTCCTTGGGTCAGTTCTGTCCTTATTCAGGTTGCAAATGCTTTATTTTAGTGTATGTATAAAAAGAAGAAAAGGTAAGATGGAGAAAGAGATGGAAATGAGATGAAGGAAAATAGAAGTCAAGTCGTTTGGGGAGGGAAATATGGCAGGGAAGGTGATGAGGATAACAACTGGGTTGTGCCACCTCAGTCAGGAGGTGCTTCAGTCAATGGGCTCCTGAGCAGCTCCCTGGCAAGGAAGCTGTAATGGTTTCACAAAGGAATCTGAGAAACCTCAATGGATCTTCACAAGTCTTATCTCCATATAGTGAGAAATAGGGTTGGGAGTGCTGTATGACTTGTCCCCAAAGGCTGTCAGGTAGTAGTCCTCTACTGAGCTGGCAAATGTCTGGAACTCAGTGCTTGCTGAGTGATGGTGTATCACATATTCAATTAATATTCCAGGGTTATTTTATGCTTTAAAAGAAGGGAAGACAAATCTTCATGGAAGCGTCTTCTCTGGATTCATAAAGTCTTTAAAATGTCTACTGTTGTTCCACTTAGTAGAGAATTTACTGTTTTCAGTGTGCTTTGACCATGTTTAAGTAAAGGCTGGAGATGAATGACTTAAAAATGGAATTCTCTGGTTCAATGTTCAGCTGATGTTAATTTGGATTACTCAGCTGGTGACAGAAAGAAAGCAGGTGAAATCAATCTGATTGCTGGTGGCCTTCCTTCTCCATCAAGGTGTCACAGCAAGCAGCTGGATTTGCTGGGTGGTTTTGCAACAGTCTCCTTATTAGTAGCAAAATGCTTGAAACCAAGTGTAACAAATGCTGCTGCACTTCACCAGCCTGAGCTCTGGCTTAGCAATCTGTTGGGAAGTACTCCCTAAAAAGACACGTTTCCGTGCTGTACTATGGAGGTGTTTGTTCTCATTCCTAATGCCACTTGTGTGCCTTGAACATGGGCAATAAGTACTAGAATTGTACATGAAAAAGAAATACTTCCAAGGTTGCAGTGACATTCCTATTTATTTATTCCAAGAAACAATGTTGCAGGAAGCATGCTCTGCTATTAAGATCTTATCTGTCATGGGAGAGGCAAAATTACAGGGAAGGGTGGAAACACATCAAGGAATTTAGGACAGTATTTTGATGGATGTGCAATAAGAAGTAATTAAAGAAAGAAATCGTGAGAGATATCCACAAGTGCAATTTCAGTTTTATTGGGAAGTCGGTGATGTATGTTTGTCTTCAATTGGGTATGTGATCGCATGAACAAAATCCTGATGCTTCTGAGCAAGCCATGTGGTTATGTCTGAAGTGCTGCACACATTCCCTTCTGCAGGTTATTTTCAGTTTAGCTCCATGACTTTGGAGCTCTAGTTTAATAAAAGGAAAAAGTGTTCCAGGTGCATTAACAGTTTAAAAGGGTAACGTTTTGCAGTTCAGTACAAGATGTTTTCTATGGAAGGGCTGTGATTGTAAACTTGTCCTGTAGCAAGCCTTTTACTAATTTATCACAGAGCTTTGGCAGGTATTCCTGTGGGTTGAAGTAGCTGATCTCCAAAGACTTGCAGAAAAACTCTTCTTCATACAGTACCTTTTTTTAATGAAGTGATATGTGTAAACTTGAGCATTGAGCATACGTATGTATATCTTTCCACTCACATGGATCTCATCTTACTTAAAGATGATATAAGACAGCAGCTCAGAAGTCCTTGTTTCTTTAGAGTTCTGCTCTGTCCATTTATCTGCTATTTGGAGTTGAATAAAATAGGGTTCTCTTTATTCTATTGATTGTAAAGGTTGCAGGTAAATTCAGTTTAAGAATTCAGAGTAGTGGCTATCTGTAGAGATGCTGGTAAGCTTGGTGGTAGGACTCTTGTATTACTGTAGCATGCATTGAATCATGTCATTTCATAGTTTTAATGTATTAGTCTGTCTTTAGCAGTCATGATTCCTCAAATGTAATATTAAAAAAATACTTTAAGTCAATTTAATCGCACTTAAAACATTTTTAATCATAAACGATGAGGATAAAAATATCAGAACTTGATTATTTTTATGCAAGTCATGGTGACTATTGGGATTAGTATGAGTTTGGGCCAAGTGTAGGAATTGCAGCACTAGGTCTTAAACTTGGTGAGTGCAATTAAATCCTAATTGGATTTTATTTTTTTTTTAATATAATTCCTCAATGGCTACATGCCTTCTGTCCAGCCCACTAGTGTTGTAGTTACACAAGTTGTTTTTGGTCTTATTTTCATCACTGCTTACAAATAAGTTCAATTTACCAATTAGTTGTATTGTCTCTGGTTGGTTGGTGACCACAGTGATAAAAATGCCCGAACTGCATTGAATTTGCTAATGCAGTAAGGTAGAATCTTTTTATTTTGTTAGTTATCTGGTTTTATTTTGTTATTGTGTGTCAGTGCTATGATCTATATTCATAGAGTGGCTTGGATTGGAAGGGACCTCAAACATCCTCAAGTTCCAACCCAATAACATTAACATGGAACTTAACTGGGGCTCTTTGTATTTTTCACAAACCCTTCCAGTGTGAGTATAGAATCTGACACTTAAAAAGATGACTGTGTGTCCCTTTGGCAACCCCATTTTTCTCCACCAGTTTGTAATAAGTTGTGGTTGTGTGTTAATACCCAAACACTGCAGTGTATAGCATACTACTAAGTAGGGCTTCTACAAGATGACATAATGCCTGTCATGAAGTGAGATACACACTAAGACTTATTTCTATTCAGTTAGAAGTAGATTTGAATTCTGAGTTGGAAAAGTAGAGATGGCTATAGTAAGAGTTCTAAATATGGCACATTGTGTTCTGAAATATGCTCTCAGTGTCATCTCATGTTCCTAAACATCATATGTGTGGCTTTCTGCTGAATAACATGGCCTTCCAGAGGAGCCAAGCTGTTGAAACACAGCTTTGCTTCACAAGTATTTTCTTTTTCTTTGTCAGATTGATGCATTTAGAATTATCTATTGCCTTATTGTCAGGAGGACATTCTGTGGTGTGCATGACTCTACTGAGTGACTTACGCTTCAAGTGTGATTGGATTAGTTCTTTAGAGACAAATCTTGAACTCTGAGAATAAGAAAAACATGTATAATTCCTTAAGGTTTTCACCAATACGGAGTTTCTAGCAGGAAGTTCAGAAGCTTCACTATTTTCTTTTCCTTTGCATGAACAAAGGAATCTTGGAGAATGAAAGCATGCAGTTTTGTTTTCTCAAATAGCCGTGTGATGATATATTGGAGGGGGAATAGACCATGTGCAAGACAAATGCTGATGCAATGCTTTGCAAATGCAATATTTCTCCTGTGGGCTGTTTTGTCAAGGATGAATTCTTCTGCTCGCACGAGCTCACGCTCCTGCAAAACAAAAAGTACCCAGTCAGTTTTCATATAATGCTTTGTGATTTCAATTTGCCTGTCTGCAAACTAGCAAAAATAATTGTTGTCAACAGTTTCTAAGATGCAGTTTTGATACTGTCAGATAGTTTAGGCAGCCATTTATTCTGCTGATATTGGTGGAGAGCACTTGGGTTTGCACCTGTTGCTTTCATAACATGCAGCCAAATGTCTTCCTAAAACATGGTTTTTAGAGTAGTTTTTCAGGCACTGGAAGATGTACCTGAAGAGTACTATCTGATATATCCTTTTAGCATATGCATCATTAGAGAGATGCTGTGGTGATGTGCCGACATGAAAATGCATATAATGTAGTTATTAATACAAGGAAATCACGAGGAAAAATCACAGTAATTTTGAGGCTGATAGGTTTCCCCAAAACACCTGCATCTTTCTGCTTGCAAATGCTATGAAGATGAAAGAGGGAAGAGCAAGGTAAGTTCACTGCCGTTCTTTTGCATGTGCAAACACATGGATTTATCTGAAGTATATTGATATTTGTGTAACACTGTGCTTATGAAAGGAAAGCAATGCTGTTCAGCACTGAAACTTCTCCAGAAAAGAATTGCTTTACTTAATTTGTTTTACTGTGCTATCAAATAGACCACAGACCTGAGTTAACACAGCTGAAATCAGCGTGGTCCTTAGTGGTAACAGGGCCAGGATTTAAGAATGCAGGGAACTTTGGGTCATTTTAATTAGAATATCATTGATAAAAATTTTAATTGGAAGCCAATTTACTTTTTTTCCCCTGTTTTGTATTAGAGACTTTGTGCAAAAAAAAAAAAGAGTTATTTCTTGCAGTATTTGTGTTCTAAAGTTAGATTCACTTTTGCCTGGGTTTCTTTTATTGAGCCTGCTTTTATATTTCCTAAGTCTAGTTTTAAAGTATTTGGATAAAATCATGATTGCTTTTCTAGACGACTTTTACAGCCTGAGAGAATGAGTTATGTCATCAATTATTCATTTTCAATAAATGTTACGCTGACAATTTCTCATTTAGGGGGAAAAACGCCTTGTTTTGGGGAGATCACCTTCTCCTGAGGTCTGGAATTTTGTCTGTTTCTCTGACAGATCATTGTGCTGATATGTATGGTTTGCTACTTGGAAGCCATGAGGTTAAGGTTGAACTTAGTTCTGTGTGATGCAGACGAGACTGGCTCATTTTCTAGATGAAGCACCGTACTTATCATTCATGATGTTTAGTTACTGCTAGTTTTCACTCATTTCAAGTACCTAAGACTCATTAAAAGAAGCTTAGAACACAAAATCTGCTGAATTAGAGTAATGAAGTACAGTGACAGGGATGTTTAACATAGCATTAAAACTGAGGTTCATCCTGCTTCCTGCTGCCTGAGCAGGATGACTAAAACTAATGAGATGGCACCTGGGTCAGAAGTGAGTAGTACTCTATTCTGAAATCATGAAGGTAGTCTAATAGTAAACAAAACTGACAGTGACCCAAAAATCATAGAAGAGTCTGTTCTTTGATGTGAAGTTTGCAAAACTGAATTAATTCCTTGGGTCCACTGAGCCAAGTGGTTTGTTCTTCTATTTAGATTATGGAAAGAACAGTGAACAACAAATGCTTTCTTTCTGGTAACGTCATGTTATGGTGTTCTTAGGAGAATATTTTAGGCTACTTTGTTAAATCATGTACAATGGAGATGAAGCAGGTTGAGGTACTATTCTGTGCATGCAGCTGGTCACATTGGATTGCTTTTATTATGCTTCTGTGGGCAGCAAAGCAAGGCTATACCAGAGCAAGTGTGTACCTTGCAGGTGTTGTCTGAGGCTTGCTTGACTTTTAGAACCAATTAGAAACATATAGAGCTAATAGGAGCCACTTCTTTGAGGATATTTTGCATGCATATACATGGATATACGAAACAGTAGATGGGGAGAGATGCTGCTGCAAAGTGCAGACAAACCAGAGTGCTGGAGGGCCAAGCAAACGAGGTCTTGCACCCTTACCCCAATGGCCCTGTTACTGCAGTGCTTTACACTGGAGCTTGTATCTGGATCAGCACGTGTATGCAGAGCTATCAGTGAGGTCCTTCTATTGGCTTGTTAATGTTACATTTCTTTTTCTGGGTTTCAAGGGACTGTGACTTAAACGGAGCTGACAGTACACAATATTACCCATTTACTCTGTAGATTATACTCCGCTGGAGAGTTGGTGTCAGCTAATCTGCCTCTTTGATATTTTCAGAGACCTGCAAACTGTGTATACCATAGTAGGGCAGGAGAATAGCAGATGTAGGCTTCTGTAACTTCATTTCCCCAGCATTTTAGGTAGGTGTGCTCCGATCTGCAGCCTTTCTTGCTGTCCTGTGAGTAGCTTTTTCTTCTGTGCAGAAATCTGGTCTGTCATATCAAAGTTTGACTGATCTTTGGGCGATGAGAAGGGGGTTGGAAGCAGATGGCTGTCAACACAATGAGGAAGTCCTATAATATTGTTCTATAATACTGCTCGGGTACAGACTGTGAGGCTCCGTATTTAAAACACATTCAAGCAAATAAAAGTGCTTATATTTCTAATGCAGTGCAACTTTTTCTGTACAAATTGTATTAAGAACAATCCACGTTTCTGTGATAAATTTTCTTTTACTGCAAAAAGCTGAATTCTAACTACTAACCAATTAGTAGTCAGCAATGAGTAAAACACTCTGAACCATGCTATGATTTTGTCAGTGAGAATCGTTAAATGCTCTTCAATGGAACTGCACTGATTTGCATTAATTGGTGGCCTGTCTTTTCACAATGGTATCACGCTGTGACAAATGTGCCTTGCAAAGACAAGGTAATGCAGCTAAACGTGCGGTGACTGCTGCTCTTGTGGTGTTGGCTGGGCTCAGGAGGTGGCCGGTGACTGCAGGAGTGCTTAACGTGTGGCTGTGGAGAGTTAAGAACACGACTAAAATCATTTACATGAAGTAAGTGCTAAAGAAGTAGTAGCTGCCGCACAACTTGAGTCCTGTATCGCGTTTATAAGTTGGTAGTAGGGTCTGAGTACTTTAAAAAGGCTTTTTTATAAAGCTTGTATGGATATGAAAGGCATGATTAAGTATGCAAAGTTAATAGAACGGCTCTCAATGTTTTATTTACTTTAATGACAAATGCAAGAGTGCAATAGATCAGTGGTCTGTTTAGCCTCACAGTGGGCAGTTTCTTGTCGAAGATAGCACGGCATGGCCTTGGTGGTCCCAGGGGCAAAGTAGCACTGTGGAAAGCTGTTTCTTGAGGCCAACTATTGGGGCTGTGCTGGTTTTGGGGAGAATACCATTATATTATCTCAAAGCGGTAACCAGTGGCTGATCAAGCGTGCATAAAGCAAACGAGGGAAAACTAATTCCAAGTACTTCTAAATTTGCATTTAATTCTACAGTTCTATTCTGTTTTAAGCTTAACAGAAAAGCTGCTGCATCTAAGTGGAAATCTTTGAATGGCTCTGTTTAAGGTGACAGCTGGTAAGCATCCGGTGACCAGGATTTTATACTGTGAGCAAATGGAGTAGTTAACTTCACTTGTTCACCTTGAATTGCACACTGGCACCTTGAGTAGAATATCTCACTTATCAAATTTCCAAAACCTCATGCCTGGGAAAACCTCTTATGACTCCAGGAGTCCAGGTGCTGCAGAGCTTATTAGATAGTAACAGCTTTTGTGGATACAAGTGCCTGTTGAATGTTGCTTTCATTTGGAATTGCAGCCTGAGGGAAACAAACAGCCTAGAAGTGGGTAATGGAAACAGGCTAGGAGGGCTACTTGTTAAATTACTGGATTATTTTATTTGGTAGAGAGCAAGAAGGCCGTGTCCAGTACAGAACAAGAAAAAACCCTCCACCGCTTTTACCATGTTTCCACTGTGCTTGTGAACCAAAATAATTGTGTGCATGTAAGTGGAGATAAGCAGCAATGTTTGGCATATGTGAGTATTGTCTTGTGTAAGCCACGGGGAAATCAAGCATCCTTCTCTTCTTCATGATGTTGTAGGATTCCGTAACGAAGTTATTGTTGGTAATTAACGTATTAGTGAAGAATTCATCTGTGAGCTGTACCTAATTTTTTTAAATAGAAATAAATGTAGTGCCCTCTGGGATTTCAGGTACATATAGATGTATTTAACATTCAACTGTCTCATTGTAGACTTAAAGAATAACTTTGTGTGTGTGTGTGACTGATAACTGAGGCTTTAAACAGCTCATCTCAATAGAAATAGCTGCCACTGCTAGGCACAAATGTCAGCAGTGTTGCAGTGATGTTTTAATAACACAGAGTAATCTGTCCATACTTCAGTAATAAAGTTGCACAGGCATCCGTTTGCTTTCTTGTCAGCATCTTTCTATTGACACCTTTCTGTCAAAAAGATGAAGAATGAAATCTAGCTTTTTTTCCCCTCATGTTAGATGTATTCTGAGGAGCTTTCATGAAATACAAAGATTGTGGACTTTGTAGATAGTGTTTGCATTTGGGACTTGCAGGGAGATTTACGTGAACTTTGTGCTGTAGAAGTGGTTGCCCTTTAAAGCAACCAGAATTACATAAAATAAGCGCATTTCTAAATCTGTATTTTGGAGCTTAGTTTAGTCTTTAGGTTTTCTTTCAAATAGAGAAGCAGAATACAATTATCAGTGTAATTTGAGATTTCGAAATGGGTGAGTTGAATGCATGGGTAAAGTATATACATTTGTTTCTGGAATACCTGTTAGTGTTTAAAACAGAATGAAAAGATACTCTAGGAAACTGTCAGGGAATTTTCCAGCTGTAGATTGAAACTGCCCCGTGCTATAGTTCAAAAACTCATTGCTAATTAATATTCATCCTAATCCTCATGATGGCACGAATATTGGTTGCAGTGATAACAAGAAAACTAATATCTTTAGAGATGTCAGTCTGCTGAGCTGCCAGACATCCAGAAGGATATCCGATATCTTTCAAAGGCAATAAGTAGGAGGTATGCATATGAATTTCATTAGCCAGTAATAATATGCGTCCCCATACTTGGGAGGAACACCACTTAAAGCTTGTGCTTTCTGCTGCCCTGGTGGGGCTCGTATAACTGATAGAGTTGCACCTTTTTCCTTATCTTTGCATGTTTTTGCCCAGAAGTGGCTGGGGTGAGGTTTTGTAGTAACATCAGCTGTACGTGCTGATGGCAGATGTGGAGTGAGATGGCTGAGACAGGGCTGCTTATGTATGTAACTCATCAATGGGGGATAATCCCATTTTTCAGGGCAGTGATGCCAGAATAAAGGTTAGAGTGGGAGAAGACCCTTTCCTTTCTTTTTTCCCTTAGTGACCAGATAACCCAAGAACTTGCCAGATAACCCAAGAACTACAACAGTCTTATGTGCTGGAGGTAGCAGCTCACCATGCTTTGCTTGAACGAGGAAAGAATTGAGCAGATATTGGCTATGGCACTATAGCCCTTAGGGATGAAGTTGCACCCCTTGAGTGTTGCTAATGCTGAAGCTCACCCAGTAGCAGAGATTTGGAGAGGAGAATCATGGTTTAGTTGGAGCTATTGGTAATAGGTGAATGGTTGGACCAGATGATCTTTTAGGTCTTTTACAACCTTGGTGATTGTATGAAGAGGAAAGGCTTGATCAGTCTCACCCTTATTGTGTTCTGCTAAAATGTGTTCATCAGGCTGTTTAGAAGAACCAGATTAAAAATCTACTGACAATAAATGGAGATTTATTATATTTGGTGTTGTCGTGTACCTAATGCAGGATTGGAATACCAACTGAAGTTTGTGAAAGGAGGGGGAAAAAAAATGTCCTGGTGCCATTTAATTAATTGCCTGGCCAATATTTCTCCTGTTTTTTATTGAAAAATCTGTACATTGCAACTGGCTTGAAGTTTGCTCTTGGACAGCTCTGCTAACAGCCAGAGAATAAATACATTAAAATACAGAAAGCCTTGCACAGCTCCACACATACCAAATGAAATCATACCTTGAGCTGCAAAAGAGTATATGTGTGTTTTGTTGTTTCAAAACAGAATGCAATAGTTGCATGTTTAATGAAAATAATTTGTTAGAAAAGAATTAACATTTTTTTGTCATAAGCATAGATGGAATATCTCAATTTCTACAGGAGCTATTAAGGTGGAGGAGATTCTGGAAGCACTGGTGCCTAATGGGTAGCTTATGCTTTTATTTTTTCACCTGAAAAAGCTTGACGACTGATTTGTAGATATAATATATATGGCCTTGCTCTTCTTAAAGACCTAACAAACATTTCTGTGTTAGTGACCTGCCAAATGATCATGTTTTGGCGAGATGGAGGCCAAGCCTGGAAGAGTTTAAGACCAATGTGGGAAGAGTTTAAGACTATCAGATTCTATGATTCTTAATGAAAGGAATCAGTTTAAAGTACTGAATTACCTCCATAACTGCTCGTGCTGTTCCTGCAGTCCTGCTGGTCCCGATTTCAGCAGTAGCTCTCGAGTTGAAAGGTTAATGACTCATTTTCTGAGCAGTGCAGTTTTCTTCCATTTTTCATTTACAATTATCTCCACTGCTTTAAAAACCGAAAGGCACTTCCAAAATGTGTTGTACAGAGGCGTTATTGCTGTCAATTAAAGTTATTAAATCATACATCTTTAAAAATGAAATCCAAATACACATTAACATATTTCTGTTGCTCTATCGCCACTCCATTATGGAAGTGACAAGTGTGGTATCAAAGCAGCTCTGGAAGTTGATGTCTATCTCTGCCTAATGATGAAGATAATCATTTGGATACCCACCTTTTTGAGAATACCCCCTTTTTTGTTGTTTTCTTGAAAGCAAGAGCCTTAAGAATGGAAAAAATAGGGAGGAGAGCATCTATGGCCTCTGTCTATGAGTCTGGTAGCTGGTGGGGCAGAGCTTGGTGTTAGAACAGGTGAATAACTGTGTTGGTTGTGCTTGGCATGTAGGGGCAATAATAGAAGAAATAGGCACCTTCAGAGCCTCTGTCAGAGACAAAGATGGCACAGGGAAAGTGTGAACTGTATGCCTAAGAGGCTGGGATGCCAGTGGTGGTTTTGGGGAGTGGAAGATGATGAGGGCAAAAGCCAAGGTGTTGTTTTTGTTGGTTTTCTTTGCAGCCATTTGATATTGTATTCATGCTCCTCTGTGAATTCTTTAAATTAGCAATTTCACTTTTCTGCAAGTCTACTGTACTTTGACTCTTAACTGAATTAAGTCCCATTATAAACGACATCTTTCCAACAGTCGGGATACAGGTTAGCACTCCCAAAAGGGATGATTTAATGAGGTTGTTGCTATGACAGCTCAGCTCCAGGCAGCACATGTGCTACCTCAAAACACCCTTTCTCCCCTCAAATATTACAGCAACTTCTGTGCTGGGTTCTTAGAACTTTGCTCTTAGTGGGATTCAATTACAGCACTTTGTATTTATGTTTTCCCCAATAAAACAGCTGAAGATTTGACAGTCCACGCTGTTCATTTTGTTTATTTCTGAAATGCTAATAGTAGTACATGGTTTGACAAGCAAAAGAACAACAAGGTGTTAACTGCAAGTTATTTCAAAAGATGCTCTAAGGACGAAACCAGCAGATTTACAGAAAGAATAGGCACAGATACTGCACTGTTTACAGTGAAAAATACTGGGCCTGTCTTTCTTAAATTCACATCAGAACATCTCAATGGATGAAATGAGTTGTATGCTTACCAGGTACAGTGTAAACAAGCATTCCCACTATGCTGCAGCCATGCAAGATGGTACAGCTCTCTGCATTCAGCAGGAGTTGCCTGTGGTCTGCAGTGTAATACGATGTCTCAATTTCCTGAAGCTTTTAAAGCAAGAAGTCTGTTTCTTAGGAAGGCTTTCAGTGCAAGTCTGAAGCAGGTTGCTGAAGAGATGACATGACCATGGGAGGCAGCAGCGGAGTGGCAGCAGCTCCTTCCTGCCCCCCTCTGTAGAGTTCGGGGAGGAGTTGGCTATGGAGGATTCTTGGGCTGGAGCTGTGGCTCTTTGCTCTACCACTGTTGGCTGCCTTTGTCATGTACCTCAGTGGAAAGGAGAGCAGGAAACATCTTCTCTAGAAGTAATTTCCCTCCATCCGTCCCCTTCTCTCTGGCTCCCTTCTCTAATACAAAATTTGTAAGGTTAAATTTGGGTAAGGCAGTTCCAAGCATAAGGCTTTGAATCCTGATGGGGTCCATGGATGTGGTCCTGCTATACATGTGGCTTAAAAAGTAAGTTTGAATTGCTATTTTACAATGCAATCCCATGAAAATATTCCAGGTTGTGAACATTCAAGAGGGATGGTAGCAAAGGAAGCAGTTGCTATTGCCAGTATTCCTCTGCTGCTTATCTATGAAATAAAGAGATGTCATCTTAAAGCTCAAATGGGCAGCTCTTAAATGTTTCTGCTACTTCAGTGTTTTCTGGTTGCTTTGTGAACTTGAGTTACTCCTCACTTTTCTGCCTCCTCTTCACTCAGCCTCAAAAGTGATTTTTGTTTTGTTTTTTAAATTCTAAATAAGCGTTTGAGTTTATCACTCAGAACAGAGTCCTACACAAATCTGACATGACCCATATACATCGCCTTAAACACTGGCCTGGAGTTCACCAGTTCATTTAAAGATGAAGAAGTTGATTCCCATTCCATCTGTGTTCTCTGTTGTTGTCTGCTTAGTTGTGAATTACTGCATCTCTCCTGCCATGTGGCTGTACCCACCATGGTGCCTGGCCATCTCTCTAGCTGTTGGGAACAAACTCTTTTTGTCACTCCTAATCTCAGTGAAATGAAACCCAGGGAAGATGCCTAGGAGCTGATTATTCAACCCCCAAAAGCTTTGCCTTTTTGAAGTTAATGGGCTTAAAAGATTTTGGTTTGCTGCTGCTTTAGAAGCAGTGTGCTGTAAAGATCTGGGCTTCTTTTTATTTTCTTGTAAGTAAAATACCTTGGTGCTGAAGAGTAGAAAGGGCTTCATTGTGTTTATTATGCTGCTTACTAGGTCTGCAAATGTACTAAATGCTTCTGTAAATTCAAAATCATTGAGCTGTACCCAAATGGCATCAAAAGATGCTGATGAGAACATTTGTTACAGTTCTCTGCAGGTTCTGATAATGGTGTTTGCCATAAGGGTGTGTGTCTCAGTTCCACTCTGTGACTGAAGGGGAGAATTGCAACTGCCGTATGCTTTTAATGATGGGTAATAGGTTTGGATATCTGGTACAGTATTTCCTGTTCTTTGGCTGCTTTTGCTATGATGCCACCACCCAGTTTTGTCCTCTTTGCAAAGTGATTTAAGGATGGATGCACCTGTTAATCTTTCTCTTCCCCCCAAAGAAAGCCCAACTTGGCAATGCTGCCTCAGCCCGGTACTAACAAACAAAAGCACAACCCAACAGAACTCAGTACCCAGGGTGTGCACTGACAATATGAGACCAGATGCAGGCAGGAAGGCACATGGTATAAATTCCGGCTTCTTGCTCTGAAGATTGCTGAAAGAAGAGAAAACGTGCTGTGATTTATTCACACAGCAAAACTGCAAGTGGAACAAGAAGCACAGAAATCTCTGTTAATACAGTTTACACTTAGAACAGCGTGTCCTCCTTCACCACTGCTCGTGGTTTAAGCATAACTAAATTAAACTGGTCTACAGGCAGCGTTTCTTGAGCTGCGGCCCGAACCCTCACTAAATGAACATCTAACACTTAATTTAATGGTAATCATGCAGCTTCTTGAAAAAAAAACAACACATTTTTCACTTATTATATTTGTTTGGTAGTTATCTCCATGTGTAATAATATCAAATTACTATGCTGTCTCTCAGAGGCCTAAATCGTATCATTCTTGCACAGACCAGAAAATTACTTGTACTTAACAAAGATATGTTTATCTGTACGTATGTGGTGGGTTTTAAATTGAACAGTTCCAGACATAATTTTCCTAATATTGGTTAATCCTTCTTTAATTAAAATGTTAATTGCTAATCCACATATTACACATGGAAAAATCAACCTACAGTAAACTGTGACTTATTTGCACAAGGACGAAAAACGTGAAATTACACGGCAATCTGCTCTTCAGAATGGCAACATGAACATCTTTATGATAACCAACTAAAAATATACTGAGATTGCTTGAATTGATTCCCACCATGAAAGGAGGGGAGGTAATTTGGTGCCGGCTAAAAATTCCTACTTCAGACCAAGTAGGGCCTGAAATACCTTTATTTTTAATATATATATGTATGTTTTTAGGGCGTTTTCTCATAATGGATTACTCCAGTGCTGCAGCTGTGTTTGTTTCTCATCTGGAATACTCTCTTATTCAGAACAAAACTCCCTCTGTCCAAGGCTGCGTTTCTGAAGTCAGACCCAGACAATCTTGCTTTCTAGCCAAGGGTTACAGAAGGCAGTTAGCTAGGTGGTGGTTATGCTTGCTGTGGGTTGCTAACGGCTTTTCTCACACAGCTTTTTCAGAGCTGTTATATTCAAATCAGCCTCTTGAAATCATACAGGATTGCAATCCAAGTCATATTAAATTAAGAAAATAAGAGACTTGCCTATAGAATGCCATCTGTTGATTTTCTATTTAATTAGAGAAATGGTTCCCATAAATCTGTCTCACTTACCCAAAGTATATACTAACAGGTAAGCTTCTAAAAACATCTGTACTTTTTTTTTCCCCCTGAAACCTGAAAGGAGGAGCAACCCCAAAAAAACCTGTGTAAAAAAAACATCGAATATCTCTAAATGCTGCTTAGCAAAAATCAGGCCTGCTAATTCCACAGATCTTCACCATGTGTTCCTATTTGGGTTTGTCTTGATACCATTGGAAGGGTTTGAACTTTCGGATTTCGAATGTGCTTTTTTTTTCTATTTTATTTTTTTTAACCTGTTCATTTTCCATCAAAGGAGGTCACCTCTTCACCTTTCTTTTAATCTTTCCTCCCTTTCAGACCCTGTATTCCAGTGTTCTTTCCCACTTGTGAAAGTCACTTAATCCCTGTTTGAACGTGTTCCTGCTCTGCTCCAGCAGCACGGCTTCTCTTAGCGGGTGCATCCAAATGGATCAAGAGGAAGATGCCTTTGACACTTCTGTACCAGGAGGATGCAGAAGCTCCTTGGCTGAGGGGCTATGAAAGAGGTTATTTTGGGAGCAATATGGATTTGTATGTATTGCTTTGGCTTGGTTTACAGTCACTCTGTCTTTGAAACGTGTTTGAATATATGCTATTGATGCATGAATAATACTGCTATTTATAACTTGTTTTCAGGCAAGAGAACTGGCCGTTGTCACCAGGAGTGTCATCCTGCCTGCATGGAAATGGTGTTTGTTTCAGTTCCTTACAAGGCCAGAACAAGAATTTTAAAATAAATATATATAATAATAATAAAAAAAGCAAACGTGACCACTTTATAACATAGGGTGGTGATTATCAGCTGTGCTACTTGGTCCGGCAGAGCCGACCTGCTCTGGTGAGCCCTCAGCTCCCTGGGAGCTCACATCTTCTCCTCTTCTGAGCCTTGAAATAGTGACAGAATGTTGTGCTGAGCCGCCCTACCGCCTGGTATCCTAATGTTTGTGACCAGGCTGCAAGCAGCTCTTCCCCATGGTCTGTAGGCTGCGGGCAAGTGGCTGAGGCTCTACAGCAAGCTCGTTGTGCCTGAGTTTATATTACTTCCTGTTCTTAGCTAGGCAAAGTAGATTAAGAATTATTTCTTCTTTGTCTTGTGCTGTAGGCTAGGAATAAAAGCCGTCTAAGACAAATCTGCTATTACAGGGATTGTCTATGGGAAAATGGGCTGAGTGACAAGGTCTGGGATCAGTGAGAGTGCAGAAACTAATGCATGTGTAAAACTGATCTGCACGAGAGATTCCCGAAGTCATTATGCGGTGCATAATCTTGTAAGTGAGGGGTTATGTAACAAAGGCTTTCTCAAGAGTTGTACATTTTTCTTTTACGTTGCCTTTGCAAATTTTTTTTAACCACCTCTTCAGAAGTGGATCAGTTTTATTCCATATTAACGTTGAGACTTCTTTTGTATGTTGAGTCAGTCATCAGCGCTTGGTGTAGGAACAGGGGTGCAATTAGGGATAGAAACAGATAAGTTGGGGTTTGTCCTTAGACAAAAGGGATTGCTGTGCTTCTAGTACCAGCTCTTATTTTGACCGGGCAGAGCATTAAGGAGGGAGGCACGGAGGTGATCTGATGACAAAGCAGCTGGAGTAGATGCTTAAGGAGAGTTAAACCTTTTGTTCTGAGATGGAGGAGAAGTATATGGGCACTCGGGAAGTGCTTAGTGGGCAATAGGAGTCCTTAACTCGAAGCCAAAAGGATCGGAGTGAGGTGGTTCTGTGTAAGAAAAGAATGAATGGTAACTTGGTGTTGTCCTTAATGTTTTCTTTCTTTCCTTGTTCTATGTAAGCAGATTATCTCTTTATCTGTGAAGCTGTCACATTTACCTTTCAGTAGCTGTTCCTACATTGCCAATTTTGTGAAGGAATGGGAGGACATCCAGTAGATGTGATCTAGCTTCTCTTTGTATCACGTTCTTGCCATACCTATTTTAAAGAGAGCCTTTATAAAGCTAGTTTCTAATGCCACACCAGTAACTTCACTATTTGGAAGCTCGTTCTGACCAAAACCCCACATTATGTGCTCAGTCTGCCATGGGTGAGTACTGATGCACTTGTTCTAGCCTTTCTTTTCAGTTCCGTGGTTAGCCATTTTTTGTCTCATTATTATCTTAAAATCCTACCGCCTTTGTATTAAATATATTCCACTTGTTGCAAGGATCACAGAATCACAGAATCACAGAATTATAGGGGTTGGAAGGGACCTCTAGAGATCATCGAGTCCAACCCCCCTGCCAAAGCAGGCTCCCTACACCACGTCGCACAGGTAGGCGTCCAGGCGGGTCTTGAATATCTCCAGAGAAGGAGACTCCACCACCTCCCTGGGCAGCCTGTTCCAGTGCTCCGTCACCCTCACTGTAAAGAAGTTCTTGCGCACATTCGTGCGGAACTTCCTATGCTGGAGTTTCAGCCCGTTGCCCCTAGTCCTGTCCCCACGCACTACTGAAAACAGACCAGCCTCGCCACTATAGCTCCCACACCTCAGGTATTTATAAACCTGGATCAAGTCCCCTCTCAGCCTTCTTTTCTCAAGGCTAAACAGACCCAGTTCCCTAAGTCTCTCCTCGTAGGGGAGATGGTCCAGGCCCTTCACCATCTTTGTGGCCCTCCGCTGGACTCTTTCCAAGAGATCCCTGTCTTTTTTGTACTGGGGAGCCCAGAACTGGACACAGTATTCCAGATGAGGCCTCACCAGGGCAGAGAAGAGGGGGAGGATCACCTCCCTCGACCTGCTGGCCATGCTCTTTTTAATGCACCCCAGTATGCCATTGGCCTTTTTGGCTACAAGGGCACACTGCTGGCTCATGGCCAACCTGTCGTCCACCAGGACGCCCAGGTCCCTCTCAGCAGAGCTCCTCTCCAGCAGGTCTTCCCCCAAAGGATGTCCTAATTTAATGGAAACATAAGCCACAACTCTTGCAAACCCTCAAGACTTAACACTGAGTGTGGTTGTAGAAGAGTATATGGGAGAAATTTCTCCTTTTAGAAATCTAATGATGGCGTAGAGATCTTTTCAGTGGTGTAGCAGTACCTGATAAATGCCTTCCCACTGTAGTGGCTTCTAGTTTGCTTTCAAAAACTCAGCTTATTTTAAATGTCACTATTAATAGCCTTCTGTTGGCAAAAGAGAAGATATCCCAGTTAAGCAGGGTACCATGTTTACATTGGGTTTCTGCCCAGCAGCTGCTTATGCTAAAGTGGTACAAAGAATCCATGAATTAATCACTGTGTAACCATGGGGACATGATCTGTGTTGTTATTCACCCCAAGTGAGTGTAGTCACCATGATGTGATCTGTAGATATAAGTGATATCATTCTGCAGTTAGGCATGATGGTGGGTAATAAGTTCCCCATTTTTTGGCTGCTCTGGGGATACGTAAATGCTACCGTTGCTGCCTTTCTCTGGAAGAGGTAAAGAAAATGCAGAGGTGATATTTAGTGAATTACAACTCCTGAAGGTGTGTCTGAGATGCAAAATTAGCTTCCAAATGTGTGTACATGCATAATGGTGGTACTGTGCTTCAAGGTACAAATTATACGGTGACATGTGCACATTTCCTGACTAAAAGGTGCAGGGGGGGGGGAACCCACAGGTCAGCATTAGAATAAAATCATGTAATTGGATTTTTTTTTTCCATATTTATCTTTATCTTGTGAGATAATTGCTTCATTATGAGCTGTAGATTCTGATTTTTCTTATATCGGTGTTTATCAGAGCTACATGCAGTTTCCCAGAAAGCTGTAACCAGTCATAAAAGCCCTTTGGATGCTCAGATATAGCTATTAAGAAAGGAATAGTTGAAATACAGAAGCGTACAGGATATTGAGAGAAACAGCCATTTTAGGAGGGGCAAGGACCATTTTGTGGTTAGGTTAAGTTAATAACACAACTTCAGTTAACTTGGTCCTACGCTCAGAGCTCATAAAGACACCCATGGGAACGTATGAATTAGTTTCTCTTAATTGCATTATTTAATTTAAATGTTTAAATTGCCTTTTTGATTTTATTTTTCCTAAGGAAACGCTTTCTGTTTGGGATTTGCATGTGTGTGCTCACTGCCTTTGGTTCTCCTCCAAAGGTCTTTTCTTTTTTCCTCAGAAAAAATAGTGAGAATTAACGCATTGGCAGAATCCGGCCATGACTTCAGAGAGAGTTGTGAATAATGAATGCAGGGTCTTTCTCTTGCTGCAGTGGCAGTAAAACATCGGTCAGCATTGTATTAAAAATGCTGCATGTGTACGTATGCCCCTAAAAATAACACCTGAAGTGTAGAGATCTCCAGCCCTGATCGGCCAATGTGTTTTGGGAATGGACTGGTGGGACTTGATGCAAAGTGTTTTGCATCGTCTCAAACAGCTCCACGTGCATGCTGCTGGATCAGGGCTTCAGTGCTCCTGGGGAAGAAACTAAGGTGGCTCTCAAACAGAGCTAAAAGACAAATATCTAGGGAGGGAGGGGGGAAAAAAGAGCAGGTTCCTGTCTGCTTCCTTACTCTCAGCATGAGGTCATGTAATTCCCCATGCCCCTTTGGTCTAGAAGACAAATCTATTGGATGTGGCTAATAGCTGCTTTAATGGGATTCTGGCAGGAACAGACAGGAGTTTGGTTTGCTCAGCCTAAGGGAATCCTCCTGAAGCATCCTCTTCGAGTCAATGGGAGCTTTGTCATTGACTTAAAGATTAAAGGGTTCAGTAAGGTGAATTGACTTAAATCGAAGTGATTTAGCTGTGATTTAAACCAACCAGCAGAAAACTTTGATTTAAATAATAAATTTCAATCTTATTGTGAAATTTATAGTTTTAGCTGTTTTCCAAGAAGTCAATTCCTTTACTGGGGATTCAGTTTGAATGTAGTGGTTTGGGACCAAATAGTAACGTAGCTGATGTATTTTATGATAAGTAGTGAAACATTGCTCTTTCTCCACTTGTGTCTTTTCCTGACCAGGTCTTCATTCAAGTTCTTGCAAATATAGGTGATGCTTTAAGTCCCATGCTTTACTGACGTGTTGACTAATTGCTAAGTCACATTAGTTCTTATATGCTTCTGTAAAACTGGACACGATTCAACTCTGATTCTGTGCACTGTTTACTCACCATTTGGATTTGATTTCTGTGGACACTAGAGGGAGCACATATTGCTTTCAGAAGGGACAGATGTTTTGTCCTGTCAAATCATGATCTAATCTGGCAACAGCGTGCAGCGATATAGGGGAGTATGTGTGATGTGAATTCACCTTTGTGTTTCTCAGGTAATTCATCAAGGGGGAAAGCATGCAAAAGGTAAAGGTCGCTTTATGGAAAATCTATTCTAAATAATGATAATTGTAGAGATTGCTGGCACTATTAGTGGGGTTTTCTTCACCCATCTCCCTCTGTTTGAGGAGAAGCTGAAGTTGAATGGAGTTCCAATTATTTCATTAATGCCATATACATCTTAGAAATATTTTAACTAGTAAATATTCCCTCTCTTATGATTTTATTGACTTGTGTTAAAATGCATTGATTCTTTTTTGGCTGAAGTACTTGTTTTGGAGTGGATGCAGTTGTTCTTGTAGGAGTGCTTTGGAGTCAGAGTTCTTGTTTTTTCAACAGATACGTTTCCACTGAAAAACAAATCGAACGTTTGAAAAGATTAAATGGATGTTAGTCAAGCATCCTGTTTTCAAACATGCCATTCTTTCTTCTGATGTGTGAAACATGACACTTGTGAAAGCATTCTTTCTAATCTTACTCCATTAATCTTATGCTTAATGTACATAATAGCACATCAGTTGTCATGTGTTTGCTTTATTTAAGTGTTTGAATCGGTGATTTCTGCCTGTCTTAACTCAGGGATAATGAGGTTGATTGAGTAATACCTATTTAATTTCTCTTACCTGTGCAATGTAATTGGAGTGAGATGTGAATGCAGCATGTTTAACCTCCCAGCAAACAAGAGCCCTCGAGCTTCTGGTCTGAAGCGGTGCTATCGGCATCATCAGTGATAGCAGGTAATCACTTGCACCTATTGATCTGACATGGGATTCCATCACTTCTGTCAGGTGTAGTGTAACCCCTTCAAAGCTGTTGGTGGCTAAAGTTACTATCTTCAATTCTGTCCCTCCTTGTTCTGCATTTAAATTATCTTTCTTGTCTATCATGACATAGAATAAGAAGTAGCATTCTTTGTCATTAGCACACAGTGAATTTGATAGCCAGTACTGGAAACCAATACCCCTTGCATAAGGGAAGCTCTCCCCTTTGAACCAGCATCAAGACCAAATACATGTACTGATGTCTATTTAGCTTTTTATCCAACAAGTTTTAATCTTCATGTGCAACTATATCCAGATGTTTTTTTTTTTTACTGTGGTCCTCAGCAGGTATCTGACAACAATGCACATATCCATCTGAATATATATATATATATATATATATATATATATATATATATATATATAAATATATGTTTTTCCCCTCTCATGTTGAAATCTATAGAAAAGGCTGTGACTGACAACCTGCAGTTACTTTCTGTACTGCTGACCCCTTCCCCCCCTGGTTTTCCACCATCCTTCTCCCATCAGGAGGTGCTGCTCTTGCCCTCTTCTCCGTGACTATTCTGCAGTTCAGTTTTCTGACAGGTTTATGTCAGAGAGAACAGATCTGTGGGAATTACAGATGTGATCATTCTGTCTGAGTGCCCCATGGCAGCAGATGGAGCTTTCCTGGACCTTGGTCCTGTTGCCAACCTCAAAGTAGCCTTGCTGGCCGAGCCCTGCTGCCAGCCTGTTCCTACATCTATAAATAAAACGTGTTGTTTGTGCTCTGTGTTCCTCTGCTCTGCAATGGGCTGGCCAGGCTATGACAGGAGTGAAGCAAGCAGGTTTATAGAGCTGTTACTTCTGTAAGGGAAGCGATACAGCTTGGGGCTGCTGCAGTTGGTGATGCTTGGCAATGTGACGGAGGGTGGCAAAGCTCTCCTCTTGCTGCATTCTTCTTGGTAAGTCTGTGCCCAGAGTGCCATGAGATTCAAAGGCTGCCCAAAATACGTGTTATTAAGCTAGCCCCATTTTTATCAAATTGTTTGATGCTACTTCTGATTACCTGTAAATAAGAGATGCCTCATACATATGCTGTGGAAACATTGCTTTACATACATCTTCCTTGTGAAATTAGCTATTTTTTTCTCTGTGTTCTGGTGCTTGGCTATCCCTAAATCTCATATGAGTAGTTGGTTAATATTCAAATTCTGTTATGAGTGTTTATGTCAGCATAGGAGTCATTTTCCTGCAGGAGTCTGTGCATACAGAAGTCCTTCTACCTCTTAGCAGTTGTAATCCAAAGTTAAAGACAAATAGACCTTTACATACTTTATATAGTATGGCTTATCAGCAAATTAATGACTTAGCAGAACTGCTTTTGGTTTCTACATCTAATATTCTGCAACTGGAAACTAATGCGTTATAAACATTAATCAATTTGTCATAAATGAATCCCTATTTTGTATGCAAGTAAATAAAACAGCCATGCCACAATGTACTTCATTTGTAAACCAATATATAAGAAATAAATGGATTTTGATGTAAGCCTGTTTTATTTCAGAAGTGGGAAATTAAATCTATATGCTTGTTACACAAATTTATGTAACCTGTATGAATCAATATATGATATATACGACCTATTTTAAACTCTGACATGTTTGGTACTTGATAATTACCTCAATTTTATGAAAAGTTCCTGGTTTTAAGACAGTCCTAGAAGCAATTCAGACTTTAATTAAAAATTTTACCTCGGCTTTAAAAAGGTCATTTTAGCCAAGGGGAGATAATGTCCTTTTATAGTAGCACATCTTGCTTCTGCTCCTAATTGATGTTATTTGGTAGCTGTGGGAGAATAATACGTTCTGCTGTTCAGGAGAGCAAAAAAGAGGGATTTCAGTCTTATTGCAGCTTTCTTTTGGTGTAATACTCACAGTGTCAAGGTGTTCATGCTCTGTTGTCTGTACTAGCAGGTAAGTGTTTTCAAGGCTATGACAGTTCTTATTAATTGGTAGAAAAATGTGACATTCTACTAATGAAGTACAGATGACTGCTGGGTGTGTTTACTCACAAGACAGTGTGCACTGTGGCCCACTGGAGAAGTAAATGCTGAAGCACGTACCGTTCTATCAGCTTCCAACTCGGTCCTGGTATTTCTGATCTCATTTCATTTAAGTCAAGTGCACTCTCTGCAACGTTAGCTGCAGAGTTTGCTCCAGCTCTGCGAATGGAAGATTACAGGGAGACTGCTGGTGCCTTTTAAAGCTGCAGATTCTTGAGCTGTTATATCATTCATTTTTAGTTTATGTAAACTAAAAGTATCTTTCAAAAATCACACAAAGTCTTCAAATCCAAGAAAACCTCCTGTGACAGTTTCCCCTCCATGAGGATACACGTTATGGGGAGCAAATCAAACCAAGAGGAGGAACTGTAGTTTGATGTAAGGAATCAAGGGAACGGAACGCAACATGAGAAAAATAAGGGGAAATGTTTAACATCATAGTTTTTAAGAAAATCTCTTCCCAGTTTAGTTTTTTTGCTCCTTTCCAGGAGCTGTTCTGCAGCTGTGGTGTTTTGACCCCTAAACTAAAGGGAGATCCAGACTCAGAATCATAAGGGGAAAAGTTGAGTCATTAATTACTACTGAGATACATCTCCAGGAGGCAAATCATTGCCTACAAGGACTAGAGGAGAACTCTGAGATAACAACTCACGTGGCAAAGCAAAGATGAGCAGTATGATGCTCAACTCAAAGTCATTGAGGAATACTTTGATTCAGGGAACTTGTGCACGTGGCCGAACTTAATTTGGCAACATCTACTTTCATACAAATAACTTTTGTGCTTAGACCACTTTTTGGTCCTGAGATCGTAACAGGAATTACTTCTAGTATCACCAAACCAATTTGGTGGTTCTGTTGTGGTTGTTCTCATAGAACTGTTCACCACAAGCATCAAACACCAGCAGTGCCTGCTCTATGTGTGGCTTTATGGTATTTTCATGATGATTAACTTGCTTTTTCAAAGAAAAACAACAACAACCTAAAGCAAAACACCTCAGTCACCTTTTATTAAGGCACTTAGCAAGTAGGAGATTTACAAATGTTCACAATCTGTCGGATTGCTCTGAGAATCAAGGATCCTGCTGAGCACTGAGGATTATTGAAAATCAATGAATCCTTAGTATACAGAAGGTCAGATATGTTTCTAAAATACAGAGGTATACAATTAAAGTATTACAGTGCATATGTGCCTTGTTTAAAAATCTCTGAACGACACTTTTTTTCCCCCTCAATCTATCAAACCATTAGTTTTAAGGAAGCAGGCATATCTACATGCAGGTTACTCTGGAAACTCATTATGTTGCTTAGAACACAACAATACATATTGTGTTACTGTTCCTTGTGCTTCTGTTTTCATGTCAAATGGCTTTCAGAGCCATTGTTGTCTTTAGTGCTCACTACAAAGTTATCTCCTTTGTTGCTTTACAGTGTGTCTCATGTATGTATGTATGTCTTTCTCTGCACCCCAAACTTGTCTGACTTTTCCACAGAGGTGGATGAGAACATGTTGAATTTAACAGACTGAAGTTTTCTGTTGTCTCACTTCTTCCAGGCCAGTAGAGTACCTCAGAAGGTATCTGTGTTGCATGGTATGAGGATAGACCATGATTTGTGTTTGTACAACTGCATCAACAATTATATCACCGTTTATTTGAAATCCTGGATGATGGATGGATTTTTGCTTCTTGAGTTGAAAGGTGGCTTAAAAACAGATGCGGGCTTTCCCAGTCTCCCTTAACCAGCAGCAGACGGATATGGTCCGTGAAAGCTGATAACATCTCAACGTGATTTGGTAATCCACACCTCATATGGTTAAGTAAAGCAATAATGGCTTGTGTTAAACATCCCATCTGCAGTTGTAAGAAGTATGACTGTTATATCTTGATCTGAGAAATGGAATTTAGTTGTTTGAATGCTTCCTCAGAGCGTGGTCAGAGACTGGATAGAGAAAAGTGGCATTTCTTCACATGGGAGAAGACTAATTCTGATCTTAGAGATGAAACTATGTTTGGAGACTGCTGTGAGTTGCAGAAAGGGAAACTCCTACAAGTGCATGATGTATTAATCAGTATACAGGTTAGCAGTGGGACAGGAGCACAGCAGGTCTGTGGTCTCTCCATCTTTAGAAGTAACTCAGTGTCTTCCTAGATAAGCTGAGTGCAACCTGAACCATGTCTGGTGGTTTTCTTTTTTGTCTGCTTTGAGTGAGAATTGTTCTCCAGGGAACTCTTCCAATTTACATGACAGTGTTCCTTCCAAACAAGGAAGGTCCAAGCCAAGAATTTTAGACCTCAGTCCCAGCAAGAACTGAAGAAAGAATCTTCTAAATCTTAACTGAAAACTGCGTCAAAATAACAGGCTTGTTGTGATGACAGTCGTTTAGTTAAGGTGTGGTGTATGTGTTTCCATTTAACTTAGATCATGGTTTGTTCCTAAAAAGACTTGTAAAAGCAGAGGTATTGAGGGAATCACTATTGTTATATTGCACAGAATAGGAGAAGTTAAATCTGAAACAGAATTTTTCAGCATATAAAAGATTTTTATTTTGAGAAGCTGTTCTGTTGTTCTGCCAATGAAACTGTTTCTTAGTCAATACTGTAAATGCTATGGAACATATGTGGGGTAGCTACTGATGCGGTGAGGGTGTTGCGTGCAGTATTGATCTTAGAGTTGGGTTTCCACTGGAAGCTAACTTTTGGGTTGCAGAGCTGTCTAAGATAAATGTGATGAGCAGCTTGACAAAGTGGAGACTGACAGGTTTAGCTGTGCACAGTGGCATCGATCATGCTTGGAAAAAAGACTGGAAGAAGATGGGCAGAAAAATTTCAGCTTCAGAAATCGTACTTCAGCCTAAGCCAGACAAGTGGTGTTGATCCTCAGGTGAAGGTAGACTTGATGCTGGCTTCATCAAGACCTATAAATGTGAAGCAAAGGAGATGAAGTGCTGGCTATGCATTAAATAATGCATAACAACATAAACTTCTTGCACTTAGACAGCTATGCAGTAGTTGAGCCAATGCAGTGAAGTGGAATTTGAGAAGTTGTGTACAGCTCTTCTCTCGTTAAGGGTCCAAGAGTTAATGTTGTTTGCTATAATGTATCTTGTGAATTAAAGATAGTTCAGAGTTCTTTGATGCTCTTTTGTGCTCAGTACAAACAGCAACCGGTCAGTGTGCACATACAGCAACTACAGTGATTTGAATGGCAGTGCTGGATTTGGGGGAGCTGAGCCAGTCCCGGAAACCTGGGTCTGACAAATTACAGGAATAACATGGGGAAAGCACAGGAAAAGCTATCCTTGTTTTGAGAAGGCAGCAGTGGAAGGGGGACTAAGTGGTTTCTGACACTTCTTAGTTGCACCAGTGCTATTAATTAACTTGAGGTTTAATTGTGGAAGTAGTGGGGACTGAGAGTAAAACAAATGATCCTGAAATAGTGCTCAGCGGGGCCAGCAAATCGCTGTGAGGTACTCAAAAGCTGAAAGATTACAGTGCTGCTTAGTTACAGGGACCGCAGGATTTGAGAGGAGAAAATGCTGCTTTGGGGACTGAAATAACACGGATAAATCTCTGTAAGTGATAACGTCACTTTTAGCAGGCTCCTCCCAGGGCAGAAGAGCTGCTGATGGAGAAATTCTAATACATGCTTCTCTGAAAATTAACAGAAATGAAATAGCAGCTCTGTGTGCTTCGGAGTAGCCTGGCTTTAGCAGTGACCTTGTTTTTATGCTTTTATGTGATTTGTTAAATTTACATCTTATTATTTTGGATGATCAGGCAAATTATTTACACGAAATTATGCTGTTTTATGAGCGATGGCACAAAGTCTCCCGTATCAAAAGTGCTTCCACAGGTTTTCTCTGTTTATACCTGTGATCTCATACAGCAGTTTTTCTTTTTGGTTAGGAATGCAAGACAGAAGTTCGGAAGAATACAGCTTTTGATTGAAGTGATATGTTCATCTCTACTATTCTAGTATCTCAGTTTTTAAGCTTTTGACAGGACTCTGGGTCAGTTCTTGCTAAATTGGCTTCATCTTCCTGAGCTCTTCTAATATGAGTTCCTGCATGTCTAAGAAAGCTTTGTGAAGCATAACGTGTCTATGACCATCTCCATAAATGTAGCAAGAAAATCAGACAAGATGGATATATCAGGGGGGAAAAGTTCTGGCTAACCAGACATCTTGCAATAAAAATAAGAGAAGCTGGAGCTGTAGATTGACTGGTGAAGTAGCAAAGCCATTCTTCTTGAGTGTGTAGAGATGCATGAAGGACAGGAGGGACTCAGCTGAGGCTTACAGAGCTCAAACTTCAGACACCCGGTTTCTTTTTGAATTCTGACACGTAAACCAATCCCAACCAAGCTGTTGATTTGGTATTTGTGAACGAAAAGACACGTTTTTAAGTCTGCTTCAGAGAAAATGCTCTCAGTATTGAGAACAGCTTTTTGGAAGTCGAAAGCGTTGGATGAATAGGTGAATTTTGAGGTGGTAACAGAAATAAACATCACCAAACAGAAGTGAAAGTTTCCATAGGAACACAGATGTGCAACGTCCGTGCTTGTCATATTTAGCAACTTGATAGCATGTTTGTTCTGACCTTACAGTTGAAAAAAGCCCATTTGAGTTGAGAATTCTAGCCGTTGAGGATTCTAACAAGGGATCATTATGCTAATGGCTCCTGAAATACCCTAAACTCCAGTGTTAAAGTTCAGAGCTTTAAATGGCTCACATGGAACCTGAAGTATACATCATTAAATGGCCGAGTTCCACTTTGCTGAGGGTAAAGTACTCCGCTGACTGTTGGTACAAAGAAAAAGTTCATAAAAATGTTCTTTAATGTATGTCACGGTGATCTTGAAAGCCAAAGTAGAAGCAACATTGAGCACTAACCTTTTTCCAGTAAGTACTGTGTTCTTGTTGCTTGCCATTAGGGTAAATTTACCCTGGGGCTCATTTAGTGGCAGCCTGCCTGCAGTCTGTGCCTGACATCTGCAGCTCCTCCCACCTCTGATGCTTCTCTCCTTGTCGAGCTATACTTATACATTGAAAAATAAATAACAGGCTTTCAAGGCAAAATTTGTATTTGGAGAGATATGTACCTCTGAACTCTCTGGAGGCCTTTGGGAATAAAGAGCTGCAGATAGCTTGTTGGCTGTTGTAAAGTATGTCAGTATACAGTAACTGTGCTGGTAAAGGTGAGCTTTCTGGTTCTTACCGAATGAAGAGTGTCTAAAACATTCTAGTTTAGAATCATAGAATGGCCTGGGTTGGAAGGGACCTCAAAGATCATCGAACTCCAACCACAGCTGGCATGGCTGCCAACCTCCACATTTAATACTAATTGCTGACCAGTTGCTAATTCTTAACGTCTGTTGATTTGCCTGTGGAGAAATGTTCACACTGATGAGAAGCTGTGTGTGCTAGCTCCTGTGGCTTGACTTTTCTTCTCTGAAGTCACAGCCTGTGCTGCAGCTGCTGATCCTCAGTGGGTGATGATGGCACCTCGTGTCCTCGGCAGCACCATGCCACAGCTTGCTCACTGTGAGATCCTCTCCTTTCTGCTGTAGTTGTTAAGGGGACCTAAATTGGACTATAAATTTTCTCCAGTTAATTATTCCATCAAGTGAGTAATGTGGACCGCTGAGCGTTATTATTCCCATTTTACAACTGGGGAAATGCATCTCTCAGACTTTACAAACTTTGGATGTATGTTGTTGCATATCTGAATTCTCATGAGACTCATAAATAAAGACCGAAATCTGGCTTGTTTCAACTGCCCTGGCCATTGAAAACAGACTGGTAATGAAGATAAATTTGTGCATACACTGTACTTGTTCTGAATGTACAATTTTGACTCATCTCCGCAGGAATCAAATGCAAGCTCTGAACTCTGGCTGCTGAATGCTCCGGGATAATTAACAAGCCCCCCAAAATGAATCCCAGAATAGGATGTAATAATGCTGCTTATCTCTTTGTTGTAGTCAATTCAGGTGCTGTGGCAGACATCTGTGTTTCAGTTCTCTCTTTCATCTGTCACGCGCTATTTTTGTGGAGATGAGGATATGCATTATCATCTGGTAGTATTTTCCAAGGCTTTTTATGTGGTTTTTGCTTTTTTTTTTTTTTTTTTTTTTTTTTAGGTGATAAAAACACTATTGAAGAAAACGTGGTTTTTTGTTTCAGATCACCTCTCAAAACAGTGGGAGCATGTGATGTGACTGGATATTCATCTCTATTTCCTTACGTTTCTGAGCCTTTCCTTTCAAATCTTGACGATACCTGGGCTTTAGCATTTATTTCAGTTAATCAGAAATGTCTGAATCAAGCATCGAGGGCTCTTCAGGTGAGTCGGCAACTGCTCTTGGAGTCCTTGAGTTGTGAAAGGAAAAAATTGGATTTCAACAGCTTTAGCTTTCATGCAGTGACTTATTAAAATACTGTATTTTGGCTCATGAAGTCACTTTGCCGTGTAAAAACAGAATGGAAATTACGGCAGCAAGATGAGGCTGGTGTCAGCATATTTTTTTCTCCTCTGGTAGGCAGCGTTTGTCCAAATGGGAGTTTGTTTTTTATCACGCCAAGGTTAGCTGGAGTGGCATTGCTAGAATGCCTCTATGGGATGTGCTTGTTCCCTTCCATAGCACAAGTGGCGCAAGTGCAGGGTGTCATCTAGGCTCCAATAAATGCTTCCCCCTCAAAGGTGACTGTCCTTGCACTGTGGTAGTAGTCACGTAGTTTTGTTATTGAAATACTCAAGGTGCACAGGTGTGTATTCAGGTTTATGTTTTCTTGCTGTGCCTTACCAGCAGCACCGGTGTGCTTGCGGACCCTTGTAGGCAATGCAACATACATGCCGTAGAACTGACTCCTGGGTGAGATGCTTGTGAGATTCCAGAAGGAGATAAGGAAATCCATGCTTTGGATGCCTGGTGCCCCACAGCGAGCTTTCCCAGAGGCACTCACATCCTAGATAAAATGCTGTACCCCATAGTGCTCAGCACTGTGCATCTCATCTGGCCCAGGGGAAATCATTGTGATGTGGTTATAAAACTCAGTCTTGCCATCAGCATGTGGGAGGGCATGGGAAAAATGGGATCCTGTTCTATGGCAGCCAGGCTCATTATTGTGGAGAAACAACTAAAAAGGGTTTGTGTGATGCATAGTAACTAGAAAGCTGCCATGTCTATAGGCTTGTTGTGGTATGAATGATGTTTATTTTTTTGATCGCTTTGTCAATCCTTTTAAAGACATTCCTGAAGAAGAGTGGCTCATTGCTGGGAATCTGTGCAGCTTTTCTGCTGTCGTTTACTATGAATGTAGGATGTTTATTTCACATTCTTGAAGTGTTTGTCTTTTTGCCTTCTAATCATGGAGTGTGCATATTAAAATGACTTCTATATAAAATATGGTAGTGATTTTTTTTGGAGTGTCACATTTGGCTGCAAAGCTCTGTCTGTACTTTGTGACCATGAGATGTTTTTGCTTTAGGGTGGCTGTGTTGCATGGTGCTGATGCTAACGAAAGGTCTCATTTAGCTGTAATTTGAAGGCACTGAATAAAGATGCCAGCCCTAAGTTTTGACCTGAAAAGCAGAAGCAAGTAGCTAGAGGCTTGACCTGCGTCATGTTGTGCTGGGTTGTGAGTGCAGTGCATTGCTTTGATCTCACTGTTCCTACATTTTGGGTTCTTTTTCCCCACATTTTGGGCCTTTTTTCTGTAAAGTCCTCACAAATCCTGCTTCTTTCATCAGTTCCACATGTATAATTGGGGGCAGAGCTCAAGGAAATTGGAAGCTTTCACTGATGTAAAATGAGTGGTTCCTTCCTTAGAATCATCAGCATTTACTTGAAGGTTTATTTAATAACAATCTTAGGCTCTGCTTAAAGTCACAGATCCAAATGTGTTTTTTTTTCCTTTTTGTATATAATTGTGTCTGTGTGTGTGGGGGAAACAAATCCTCATATAGCATTGAGCATCAGTCTGGAAATGGAGGCAGATGTAGACATTTTGCAGGTTCATCAGTGTATAAAGAATGCGAATTTGGCAGTCAGAATATTATCAATCAAGTGCTTATTTTGGAGTTGTTGCTCTCATCTGAGTCGAGGTTTAAGGATGAAATTAGAAGGTCAAAATTTCAGATGCTTCCCTCCATGGACCTCTTCTGGGCATATGTTTTGTTTTTTTTTTTTGATGTGAAGATGGATAGCTGGATTTCCGAAACTGTTGAATGCATAGCAACAGCAAATGATCTCCAAGGGAAGGTTTTTAAAGCTCTAAAAGGGCACAGAGCAGCTGTACCCTTTAGCAACTTGAGGAAACTTCATTAAGTGAATGGGAACAACTGTCTGCTCCGATAACCTGTGTAGGTGCCTGGCTCTCAGCTAATGTTTTTTTAATGTGTTGGCTAGAATAACGCTTCTGAGGCTGGTGAAACTCTACTTTGAGCTAATTTGGAGTCATGAACATACAATCATCATAAACACTCGTGGCATAGAATATCCTTCTTTAAAGAGAGAGAGAGCGAGGCATTGGTTTTAAAGAAGTCTAATGGGTGCTTTGCTGTGATGTTGCTTATCCATTTGGACATATAGTTAAAACATATTCTTTCTAACAGTTTAATTATAGTTTTGTTCTTTATTTTTCTAAGATAGCTTTTAGATTACTGGTACTTCTATTATGCTTTTCTGTCTTAGTAAATCTCATAGAAGTGTTTTCTAAATTAATAATATGGCATCGGGTTGGTTATTTAGCTTTAAATTAAGTCTTTTTTTTTTTTTGTCAAATGAAATACATGTCCTTGTGCTGTGCTGCGTGAAGGCTGCTGATCTTTTCCTGCAGTCCTTCCCATAACACTGCAGTGTGAAACTCAATATCGGCTAACATACAAAGCAGCTGGCAAAGAATTCAAACTGCCACAAATGAAATGAAAGAAGATTCCTATCAGAAGCATCTCAGAAGTACTGTTTCCTATGAACAGTGACAACCAGCATTTAAATTACATAACAGACCTGAACAAAACCACAGAGCCTAAGAGGAAAATATGTTAACACTTCGGTCAGCCAAGCTCCTCTGAACTTTCCTTGCCTAAAAGGAAGGCAATGGCAGTTGAATGCACACAAACACTGTCAAAGTAGTCATTTTCTGTTACTTAATGTCTTTTGGTGGAAGTGTTTTTTCTTTAAATAATTACTCATTGCCACTAATTTCAATATCCCATTCAGTGAGACATGATTGTGTCCCCATTAAAAGTGCTAGGAATGAGGTTGTGTTTTGATTTAATGCACCTTAGGAATGTGGTGAATGTTATAGGAATAAAACTAAGTGTTGTTATTGGAGCAATTGAGTGCTTTCACTCTGCTGTGTCAAAGCAGGAGAAATTCATTTCCTTTCCTTTCAAGTTCAAAAGTTACAGCCATCTCAGTTTATCTGATTGTAGATATCTGATTTTAGATTTAACTTGTTATTTCACAACAAGCCTATTTCCCTTGCTGGTAGGGGGATGGCTGTGCAAAACTGTTGTTCTGCCTTTTCTTTCTGGAGCAGTATTTTCATTTTGCAGAAGCCTGCAAATAGCAGAGGAAAGCTGTACTTAAATTTACCAGAATACATAAATTAGTGAGTTATTTAAATAGCCTCAGTCTGGATACCTGGTACGTTAACTTATTCTTGTCCAACTTCAATGATTCTATGATCATCTAGGCCAACCATCCACCTACCACCAGTATTGCTCATTAACCCATGTCCCTAAGAACTACATCTACCCTTTCCTTAAAAATCTCTAGGGACAGTGACTCCACCAGCTCCCTGGTGAACTTGAGGCCATCACCTCTCATCCCATCATGACTTAGTTGGGAGAAAAGGCCAACTCCCATCTTCCTAAGTCCTTCTGGGAGTTGTAGAGGTCTGCCCTAAGTCTCTTCCAGACTAAACAATCCCAGCTCCCTTAGATGCTCCTTGTAGGACTTGTGCTCCAGACCTTTTGCAGCTTTGTTGCAGTGTAATAGGTCAAAGGAAAAAGGAGCAGTGCTTCCTCTTCTGATTGTAAGAGATAAATTTAATGGAAGATCAATAGCACTGGTTGGGATCAGCTTTACTCTAGGCAGACAATATTTGCAGTTCTCAACAGGGTCTTCTATAGCATCTCAGCCATGACCATCGATAGCCTTTAATGCCAGTAGTGCATCAGTTGGAGATAGTAAATGTCAATCACGCTGCCTTGTGTGCTGATGTATGATATAATCAATAATAATAGAATTTAGTCATCAAAGCGTGTAGTAAAGTACTGTACAAACATTAATTAACCTTTAAAAATAGATGTAAGTATTCGTGTTCCAGCTTGCGATAACTGGAATACAAAGATGTGTGTAACTGGATGTTTCAGAAAGTGATGGAATCCTGTTGGAGAGGAAGGAAAGGGAAATCCTCAAATCTAAGGTTACAGTTTTACCTGTAAAATTTCTCTGGGAAAATTGGAATCATTGCTTAAAGTACCATTTTCCAGCGCATGCCTGATAAATCACTGCAGTGGCATAACAGAACTGGTAAATTGGTGCACAACAACTGCTTTTGTTTGCCTGTTGTGTGTAGTTGCTAGATTTACATTACAGACTGTATCTATGAACATGCATTTTAAAACAGATAAGGGAAGAATTTGGGTAGATTATTTGAGATCCATATTTACAACAAGCATTTGTGCTGGTGTCCAATGAAAGCAAGCGGTGATTTACATCCTAGAACAGAAGCTTTGCGTTCCCTACTACAACGTACCGTTTAATGTTGAGGGTGCAGATGCAACTCCTGTCTTCCTGGTGCCAGAAATCCTCCGGCACTGTGTGAACTCTTTGTTTTTTTTTCCTGGTGTGTATTTTAACAGCACGTCCTTGTGACATACTGTGGGGTCTTCTGTTAGATTTAATTTTTTTTTTCTCTTATTTATTTTATTGCACTGACTTATGAAAAATACGATACTGTGCTTGTCACCGCCTTGGGGTTTTTTTTTCCTGTATAAATATTATCTTTTTGATGATTCCGAGAATTCAGAGGGAAAAAAAAAATATTGATTTGTCTATGTCAAAAGGCTCTTCTCTATCTCATAAATATTCTTTTTGTCAAGATTTAATAATTCGTTGTCCAAGCCGGTGCTTAAGTGGAATAGATTTATGTTAATACAAACTTTCTTTGGTGTTATGCTGATCAATTTTTCAAGTGAGGAAAAAAAGGAAGGTGTCAGGAGCAACAAATGATCACATATACCACGTTTTACTTGTAACCTCCAGTTCAAATATGATGATTTTGGGGAAGAGTTTGTTGGGTAGACTTTAAAATGTGATCAGATGTTGTTTGCACAGCTACCTGTAGGGGAAATATCAATGGTGATCAGAGTCAATGCGTTGAATAAGAGTGAGAAAGGCCAGTTTGGGGCCAAGAAGACCAATAAGATGGATCTGGTTTGAAACTATGACTGAATGCGCATTATACCCAACAAACAGTCCAACTTTGAGAGGAAAATGAAGTAGAAAATGCTGTGCCTATGGCCTCCCTTCTCTGAGCTGCTTTATTAGTGTGTTTTTCCACAAGAATGCTCTGTCCAATTGCAGATCGAGTTTTGTTGCTGACTTTCTAACCATGAATGCAACTTAGCTAAATTCATTTAATTACCTGAGCTTTGTTTTTAATTATGTTCTTCTTCTAATCAAGTGACAAATTATGTAAAATTGACAATGGAAAAATAAACGTGCAGGATATTTTTCTTTGCAGTTCTGGTAAGTAATTACTGTGATTGAATCATACCTTGTCCACAGGCTGAATATGGAAAACAGACTAGAATTTAGCTATAAATTGAGTATGAATTGAAGTTTTGTCTTTCAGTGTGACTTGAGGTTTGACTTACCTTCTGATTTTTGTCAAGCAGATATTTCTTTCTGTAGCAAAAGCTTCAGCCCGGTGAGCATTCTGGCAGGATGAGTAAGGCTTAGTTTCAGCAACGACTGTACAGATTGCCAGATTATATTGTATACAATTAGCATATGTTGTTCAAAATCCTTCATGGTTATGCCAGTGTGAAGCCAGAAGTGCTCTCTTGAGATCAATGCATTTTCTCTGCTATTTACACTGCTGAAATCACAATTTATCTCATTGTGTGTTTTTATAATATGTTGTACACAACTGTGAATACATATTTGATTATAACAGAAATGTGATTAAATTCCAGCTTTGTTCACTTCACCTGCTTTTACTCACTGTATCTCTACTGAGGTTTATTCTATCATTCAAAACTCTTGAACTGTTTCAGATAGCTGCCAGAAAAGGGAAAACAGCTAACAACAAACAAACAAAATGCCTTCTGCCAAGACTGTGTTTCCTTTTCCTCCTTCAAACACGTGTTCCATCTCTGCTGCCGTGGCACATTTGTACACTGAGTATTTCCATTCCCTGTAATGACAGAAATAGAGGCTCGAAGCCAAACCAGAAGCAGCGGCTAGACCTTCAAATACTAACCTTAAATACTGCTCTCTTTATGTAGAGGATGACTATAGTTTCGTCTATGTCATCTGCAGTGGCTTGTTTTCCAAGAGGAAAAAATTATTCTGTTACTCCTAAAAGCATTGCAGTGTCCTAGAAGAGGCTTTGTGCATCACGTATGGTGATGCCGGGATCCTTATCGACATACTCACGGGCTGCCCAGCATGAACCTCAGCTCTGTTGTTCAGCAGCTCTTCTGCAATCCCAAACACCAAGGAGGTCTGGAATAATAAACAGAACTCTGCAGTATAATTGTTATGTTTTCACCCATGGAGGCAGGCTCTGGGGTACATCAGCGCCTCTGTTGTAATACCTGTTGACGTGAGCTGTAAGTTTTCTTGAAGCGATTTTTCCTTTAGCGTTACATTCAGTTTTATGAAGTAAGCTTGTGTTTATTATCAACTTCTCTCCCTACCTAAAGCAAAAAAATAGAAGGCACGGTTGTTTTTTTTTTTTCCATTTCTTCTGAAAAAGAAGGCTGGGTACAATTGTGGAACTTGCTTGTCTCTGGTGTCTTGAATTTGTATGACATAGTTTTCCTTTCCATTGGGAACAATGTGCAAGCCACTGGCTGGATCAATAAAAATTGATTTTAGAACAGTGAGTAGAAGCAAACAATTGCATAAAAGGGGAAATAATCTTATGCTGAAAGCAATCAAATAATACACATTTTACCCATAACTGATGAGTTCATCAGGATAAAAAAAGAAAGCTGGGCATTTATGACCTGAAAAAAAAGAAAAGTTTAATGAGGTTTTAATTCTATTTTGTGATATTTTTATGACTGATACAGAACAAAGTGTCTAATTTTATTCCAAGCAGGGTGGATTTTTTTCATCTTTGCTGCCTTATTTCTGTTTAGTTGTGAAAGAAGTGTGCTAAGTAGCCCCAGAAGGGCTTTCAAAGGATAGATTGCTATTGCTTTTGGTTGTACAAAAAGGTTAATTATGGAGGTTGGGAAAATGTTGCTGCTTTAATGATAAGGGACTACTATACAGAAATGACTAACTGAGCTAGTTTTCACGGTCATCTTAATTTTAAAATAAATGACAAAACATCAGGCTCCTTGATCATTCTGAGCATTAAAAAATGAAAGGTCCGACATGCATGAGAAATACCTAATGACCAGAAAATCTGGGATAGGTAACGAAGAAAGAGATCAACCAAAAAAAGAATTCATTAGAATTTCTGTGTAGCAAAATCTTTTAAAAACTAATTAAAATATTAAAAAACAAACAAACAAACAAAACCAGCCACCAAAGTGGTAGAACTTTATTCTTTTTTTTGGCCAGAATTTATAGGCTATGAAATAAAACTGAATGTATAAGAAATCCTACTGTAACTCTTTACCCTATTTTTTTATGCTTTTCTCTGTGGATCTTATTCTGCCATTCAAGTCCATTATGTACCTCAGGATTTCAAAGGAGAGCAGAATTTGAATTTTATCCTTGATATACTAGAGTTGACATATTGCCCCCATTTTTACACTAAGTGACTGAATAAGGAAAAGACCTATTCAAGCTTTGTGCAACATTCCTTTGCTAGGAATATGAAAACCTGTAAATTACAGCATTTACTAGAATATACAATACAGGCAATGCCTATGAAATGAAAGAATGATTGCTTAAGAGCATCAGCCTTGTAATGTGTTGAGACCAATGGTGAGTGAACCTCCATAGGTACCCGAAATACACATTTTGCTTAAGGAATTGTCCTGGTGTGAATTCATTGAGTCCAAAGAAAATTGCTTTGGGCTATTGAACCTCCAAGAAAGCTTGCCTTAGCTGACTGTTCTCTGAGATTGTCTCAATCGAATGCTCTCGGGGATCTTCTCTGTTGGCAGCACACATGGATGGATGTTGGGATCCATTGATGCTGTGCTGGCAGTGCTTGGTGCTGGGCTGCTGAGCCCTCCTGGCTGGCTGCATAGCTGAGGGTAATTCTCTGGGGCTAGATGCAATTTACGTTTTTGTTACTTTACAACTTCTGACTTACCATAATTATTCCAACTCATCTGTTAGACTCTAAATTATGCATGAAGACCAAGCTAATATAGCTGAGGTAACAAGGAGTCTGAGTGTTTTGTGCTCCACTCTTGTTGGAGTTGCAAGAATTAGCACTGAAGTTTGAAGGGAAATCTTTAATTCTATTCTACACTACTCTTTACTGACTTGAATGAATTTAAAAGCATCTTCCATTCTCTTCCTATGCAAACTTCTGTTAGGAGTGACCAAGCAACAGCTTCAGCAGCATTCCCAAGATACTTCACTTGGTTTTAATTCTCCAAAATCCTATGGCATGTTATTTCAAAACTTATATTGTAAGAGCTTGTTGCTGTTGTGGTCAAAGAAAAAATGTACTCAGGCAATGCAAAATTGCTAAGTAGTACAATTAGCAAAGATTTGAAGGTTATTACATTAATTTGCTATTCAAACAAATTAATGGATTTTTATCTAAATGTTAGTATCTAGAGATATTTGGGATGTTAGTATCTAGAGATATTTGGGATTAAAACATTTATTAGTGACTTTATTGACGTTGAAACAAAGAGACTTTTTGCTTTTTGTGTTCCTTTTCTGTGCGTTTGCTTTGCAGTTCTGAAATATGTTGTCACAGTCTGTAAGACTTAATGCAGGATAAAGCTGGGGAATATTAGCAGTGTTAGGCAAAGTGGTGGAGTCTGGGATGTCAATAACACATTAAGTATGAGAATTATTAATATTTCTATAGTGTACTTCTCTTATTTCTATGGTTCTTCAATATTTGTGAAAATAAAGGTATTTTTCATGATGGAGAATAGGAGTAGCCATCCCTTGGAATGTGTCTGTAGTAGGTTCTCAAGCCAGCCATGTCCACGGGCATGTCTCTGCTTCCCAGTGCAGGTGCTGAGCTTTGGGCTACAGGAGATATCAGGAGGTTGCAGCTGTTCTTTAAAATTGGATTCATATTAAATAGATATGTTTATGAATTTTGTACCTCCATGGCTTCTGTTCCAGACTTGTTGTCAAGAAATAAGAGGCTTTATTCCTGAAATCTTGTAGACTGTTGACTACCATCTATGAATAAAACTGTTCCTTATTCCGAAGGGTCTAAGATCTTGGCAGTGACAACGTGTTGCGATGATGTGGAGTTAAAGGAAATCTGCTGGTGAATTAGAAGCTGGTCATAGAATGTCATCATGGGCATGATGGGACTTGGTTGTGGATGGAAAGGGCATTGAAAAGGAAATGATGAAGCACTGAAGACTGAATGTAAAACAAAACAACAACAAAAAAAAAAAAACATAGACCTAAAGAAGGAAGGCATTTAGTAGGAAAACACTGTGCATAACAGTGGTATTAGTAGTTGGAGTTTATAGTTTATCAAAGAGAATCTTGTCTCAATGAATAGATCAAGTCCTAGTGCACTGGTGAAGATTCCTCAGTGCTTGGGTTTACTACCCACACCACTGAGCTCCAGAGATCTTCTGGACAGTAGAGACTCAGGCTGGCACTAAGCTCCTCTCTGGTAGACTGCATGTCACTTAAGTGACATAAGATTCTTGCATGGGTAAAAATGTAATAGATACAGTGTCTTTAATAGATACAGTGTCTTCAATAGAAGCCTCAACCAAAAAAATCTAAAGTGTTGGCACTTGGCTTTGTTAATAATGAAACATTCAGTTTTGTTAGCTCCATTTGCTTTTCTTTCACGTAAATATGATGTTTATTTGTTGTTATTTCTAAATAGAAAATGATTGCTTAGGGATTAAGTGAAAGATATAGATTAAAGAGTTAACCAGGACTTAAATGTAATTCCATTTGAGTATTTAGCCATTAACTTCACAGGAGTAAAACCACTGAGTTGCTTATGTAATGGCTTATTTGTTTACATTGAAAATCAATTAGAATAGCCCCTGTGGTTCCCTTACCTTTTCTCTCCAAGGGTTCCCACCGGGGACTGTTGTGCCCCAGTGTGCATTTGGCACCCATCAGTTCCTGTGCTCTGCAGGGTCTCCTGGTAACAGGGATATGTTAATGCAGAGCACTGGGCTGGGTAAGGATGTGCTGTGGCAGAAGCAGACACTTAAAGTTAACATTAATATATACTGTCTTTGGGTATTGATGGGGAAGGTAATAGAAAAGGAGTCATCATGGCATTATTTTACTTAGTGATGGCTCAAAAAGGTGCTTTTTTGTTGTTGTTCTAATGAAAAGCTGATAGTATTCTTATTTATCTGTCTGCATATGCATACCCAATTGGCAGCAGCATAGGCTACAATGCACATCAGAGCATGGGGCTGTTGACAGTTGTGCTCATAGCTACCGAATCACCACCTGAAACCAAATGGCAGCAACAAAACATGTGCTAATAATAACATTGTTTTGGTATGGCATGCGAGGTAGTGCCAAAGGGTTTAGGTGAATAATACATATGCATCCCCATGGTCAGCCATTGCTGGCACAGTTAACCTTCTTTACTTCCACGATAGTCCTTCATCGGCCTTCACTGATATTCGACAGTAATCGAGTTTTAATGTCAGATTTTCCTAAGAAATCAGTGTAAATGATTAATAGGGAAATTGGGAAAATTCACTGCTAAAACCCGATCCCCTAAAATACTGTTTTAAAATTAACATTCTCATGGAGCTTCCTAAAGAACAGAAGATAACGTGATAGTTTGGTTAACTTGAGGCTGAGTCTGGTAATGTTTTTTTTAGTTTTTAATTGTAGAAACAGAGAGAGAAGGTTTATTTTTAAGAATGCAGCTGTCAAAACAGTCTGCTTTAGACAGCTTCTAATAGATTTGGTGGCACAGAAGAAAATGGAAAAGTAAGGAATATTTCAACCTGCTTGGAAATAGGGAGGCTCTGAGTGAATGTTTATTGAAATAACTAGTTTTACTCAATTTGGAAACTAAAAATGTTAAAAAGCAAGGAGATTATTATTCGTAGGATGGATGACAGGAGTCATTTTGCCATCTATTAACCCATGCTGCTCAACAGGGGAAGATACGAGATCATTGTGGTAGGAAGTTGATGAACTGGAACAGTGACATTCAGCAAACAGGTTTAAGGCTTTTGTGGCAGATATGAAATGGAGAGTAAATATTCCTAGTGGACTGTGTGAGTTTCTGCAATCAGCATCCCCAATTGCTCCAGTCAATCTGAATTCCCCCGAGACAGCCCTGGAATTGGCCTTGCGTTACATAGGCTCATTGACTTTTATTGTCTACTGTATTTCATCCTCTGTGGGAGGAAGGCAGCATGCAAACATCAGCTCTGCATTCAGTTTGCTTGTCAAAGCAAGGGAAGGAGTGCTGGAGAGGCAATCAGGGTAGCAACTTGCTTTAGGTGGAGGAGGAGTTGCTCTGACTGTTTTAAGAGGCATCAAACTCAAATCCAATTAATTAATTGCAGCTTTTTAATCCAAACAAACTTTCAGGTGTTATCTCTGGGATTTTGACAGTGTCACTTTCCTACTTCTCTCATTTTTCACTTCTGCAGCTCCGAGAGTTCCAACACATACAACAGACAGCCAGAACTGAGACTCTGTCCCTGTTGGGAATAAGTGCACAGTGCCCATTAGAGTGAAAGGATTTTAGCACAGGAGCGGTTGTCTGCTTGGCCGCAGCTGGAGAAACCAGAGCTTAAAAATGCAATTGGTGGAGCTGGTGACTTGCTGTAAGGTGCTGACAGTATAAACTCTTCCTGTGTGTGTATTTTTAATGTAGTAATACATTTATAAAGTGCAGTTAAAAACACAAAAGTTTTGGATTAAAATAAAAGAGCGGCTGCAACTAATGGCCATGAAGTTACTTGGAGAAGACTTCAGGTTTCACTGTAAAAACACCCAGTTCTGTGTCTCCGTGCCAAGCAGGATGCAGACCTTCAAGGCCTGTTGGCAAAAGGATAGCACGTTTCCATCTAATGGAAATTAAATGATGTCACCTGTAAGAACTGGGGGTGATGTTGGCCAAGAAAAGTAGAAGTAGTAAAAGATTATTTATTATTAAAGGCCGTAAATCACGATGGTCAGATCTCTTTAGCAGGGTGTAGTGCCTCAGCTGGCTGGATGTGAGCAAGAATTGAATAATAGTGTTCCTCTTAAGGCAAATGGAACCCAGGGAAAGTGTTGTAAATGTTCCCAGTTAATTAAGATATTACCAGTTCAGCAAAAATAATGAAAATACCTTAAAAAACTGAATAAATGTAGATGCAATTAGTGTGTTTTAATGGATGAATTCTTTGGTCATTTATCTCCTGGCCAGTGTTACTTTCAAATATAGTTAAAATGGAAGGAGTGCTGAATGCAACTGGAATAAGCATAGCTCACAGAGTGGCGCAGCTAATGCTGCTTCATCATCGCTCACACCTACATGCTGACACTTCAGCTGAAAGCATTTGCAATTAAAAAATGAATCCAGGTGCCTGTTGGTGTCAAGGAAAATAAAGAGAGATGTTATATTTTCAAAATAACTGTAAACTTTAGTATGACACATCTGGCAGCAAGTAGAAAGACTCGCTGCTTGGATTGTAGGGAGCAAAACCTTATTTATGTTAGCTTTCTTACATCTCAGATGCTGTTAAAAAGGCTGAGATGTATAGCTGAAAGGGAAAAAGATAGTGCCTGAAGCTAGGAAGAAGTCAGGCCTGTTCCTCTTTCATCTTGCTACAATTAAAACACCACTGTAAACCAGATAACTCCAAAAGTTGTTTATGAGCTTACAGGTCTGAACTGAATAACCATCTGAAAAGTTTTAAAAATTAAAATCCCTTTTGGAAATAGTGTCCTTGTAGAGCTTAAATCGCCAATGAAATTCTGAAGGTGGAATTAGGTTGGAATAGACACGAGCTATAGAAGAACGTAAGTTGAAAAAATACAGGCTGCTCCTCTGTCTGTCCAAAGGTCTTGAAAGGAAAACTTCTCCCCATACTGTTGGAAGCAATTGAGTTGTTCATCTCGGTAGTGAGGAGGGTTGTGATTTACTCTTGTGGCAAAGGGCGTCAAGGAACATTTTGGAAGAGCAGAGAAATTCCCAGTGGCCTCTGAGAAGAGACCTTTTATTAAATGGTAAATAAAAGATGTCATAGAAGGAAAACCATAAAGAGACAGAGCTTGGCCAAAATGCCATGCTACAAAACGGTCTATAAATTAACATGCTACTTAGCTCAAACAGGACCGAAACAAAGCAGCTTATATTGGCCATTACGGGACACTTAAGGGTTTTTACAGCAGGCTGAACTTTCTGCCAGTTAAATTTTATGTTGTTTTTAAAATTGATCATATTCACTACTGTTATCCAAATGCCATTAATTTAAAGAACTGTCAATCAGGGCTGATGATTAGGATGCTGGGATTGCAGAGTGCTGTGTATATAGCAGAAAGCATCAAAGGCTGAAATGCTGCAGTTTTTCTTGTGTACGGGTTAGAGATCAAATATGACAGTATCTGTTAAAAGGAAGATAGAGTCTCCAAGTGCATGATATAATTGAAATTGTACTTTGAAGCTGGAGTGTTAGAATTCCATTATTTAATGTACGACTACACAAAAGCTACTTTGTAAAGAGTAGGTTGCAGTGACATGATCTGGTCATCTTTTAAGACACCTTCCCTTTCAGGTAGAGGTTAGAAGTTGCCAAATGTAGAGCTGAAATCCTAAATTGATGAAAATGTTGTACCACCGATGCGAAAACATGGATTAAATAGATGTACAAATGAGCATTGCTCAAGTGAAGAATAAATACTTGTCCTGTGAACTAAAGGAAATAAATCCCACAAAACTAAGTATGAGATCATTTCACTTGCTGGAAACTTCTGCTGGTTGGACGTAAGAGATGTGATGGATGGCTGAGGCAGCTTGCTTGCAAGTTGTCTTTCACTCTTCTTTACAGGTAGAGTCAGAACTGTACATAAAACAGAGGAAGAAAGAGTTGTAAACTGATGAAACCATAAGAAAATCTCAATGGTGTACAGAATGGCACTTAGGAGGCTCTTTGATGTTTGTGGAAATAAGGCATTAGCTTTATTTGTCAGTTCTTTGTTTGCATTCCTGTGCTCTTTGCTTCCTGAGGAAATCTTTTTCCATTTAATTAGAAAGAAAAGGTAAGATTGGACTTGTTAATAGACTTAATTTGCAGCGCTGTGCAAAAGGTTTTTTATGAGTCTTTGTTGGGAATGTGGGGAGAGAATTTCATATCATTCTAAGCTCTAAATGTTCATCCTATTACTTGGTTCTATCTTTCCCATAGCAGCGGTGTATGCAGTAGTGCTTGAGGGTTATTTCATAGCAGTCCACTACAGCCATGTTCCTACCTGCCACATTCATTGCCTTAGGTGCAGGCTGTGGGGTCTCATTTGATGCTGGAGGACTGCAGTCCTAGATTCTCAGATCTTTATGTTATTAACTAATGCTCTGTCTTTAAAGCAGTAATGCCTCTGGTTTTATGGTGTTGACCCACAGTTGCAGAGGTGGATGTTGGTGGGACCTTCACATCTATGTTCAGTTACATTGTGTTGCCATGTCATGGTGCAGGGACAGAGGAGAGGCAGCCTGAGAGGATGGAGTCTGACATGGAAGTGCATATGAAGCGAAGGTCATTGAATTACTCCATGTGGAAAAAATGGCACCTGTTGACATTCATTGATGATTGCTGACCAAACAGTGGATGTGAGCACAGTGAGGGGCGGGTGGTGACTATGCTGAAAAATAGCATTATGTAATTGAGAACTTGCTCTATCAGATAGTGTTATTGTGTTCTTTGCATCTGATGCAGTTTCCATGCAAATAGCTAACAAGCAAGCAGAAGGACCATAAAGAAAATGAAACTCGCTGTACCCAAACTCTTAGCATGATTATTTGCATTTAATTTCATTCTGCTGCTGAAAGCGACTCCAAAAGCAGATTCTGTTGATTCTAGGTGCAGAGCAGTTTAATTTATTGCCCAGTAACTCTTATGCTGCACCCCGGAAGAGCTTGGGTCACCCATTTCACAGAGCTATCATCTGGGTCCAGCCCTCGGTCTCTTACAGCTCAGATTCCTTAGTTCCCATCTAATCTTGCCCACCTGCAAACTTTCACAGTTGCACCAGTGAAGATGGGAAGCCTGGTTCTCAAATTGCAGATTTTTCTCAGTTTTGAATAAGGGAACTTATTACTGTTTGGCGGGAGGCAGTGTGAGATGCCATTATCTGGATTTGTGGAGGCTCGCTGTGCTCAGCTCAGGCCTTAAGTGGCCTCAGCATGGCTCCAGGAGGATGCTTGTGTCTTGTTAACGTGCTGGGAACTACAGAGATTAGGTTAGGGGGCTATTTTGCACCCCAGAGGAGTTGTCATGTGTTCCATATATAGAGCTAATGTGGTCTGCTTCTAGAAATAACAGCTGGGTGTCACGCTGCAGCAGGTAGCACTGGCTGTACTTGATCTGGTTTTGCAGTGCTCAGGAAGAACTGAGAGAGCGTTATGCTGAGATCTAGGGCAGGGAAAGAGGCTGCAGATATCAGTCTGGGGATTGAGGAGAAGCAAACAAGTCGAGGTGGATACCCACGTCCTACCCCAGCATGGACTTTAAAGAGGAGCAGCCAAATACCTCCACTGCAGCCATTTGCCACCCTCTCTGCTAAACTTACACTGTCAGGGCACTGAAACCTTGCCAAGTTTTTCTATGTGGCAATACTGAAATATCCCATAAAATCATTGTACTTCTGGCTTTCAATCTGAAATTATTTCTGTTGAATGCTTTATTTTGTATTTACAAGATAATACGGTGCAACAAGGACAGACTTGATTTAAAACAGAGCATTTGGAACCACGTAACTTTTTGTGTAAAACATTAATTTATGGGTATTTTGCATGTGTGGGGCTTCTCTAGAACTGGAACTAAAGGAAGGCTGTGTGTGTCTGTGCTATGCACGGTGTTGGTTCTGTGCTCTGCATCTTGTTTGACTAAAGTTAGTCTGCCCTGAATCCAAACGTTCTCACACATACACTGTGCAGGGAAAAGGGGAAGTTTAATAAAGTGCTGCAAGCATTATATAGCTGTAACATTTTACTGAATGTGCTATGTAAATGAAATTTTTCTGATCAAGAAGAAGAGAAATCATCAGTCATGTCTGACATCTGCACTCATTGTAGCGTTTAGAGCTAGGACTGAATTACTACTTAATTTAAAAGCCAAAAGTATAAGAAATTGTACATCTAACTTGACATTTCAGAACCTCCCTACATTTGTGGATGGAATCAATTGTCTGCTTTATCAAGTAATACAGGGTTCTGATTTCTGTAATCCTTTCAACCCTTACTATCATGAATTAGTTATGATTTATATTCATGTAGAATCACGTTTCATCATCAGCAGCAATATATCTTATGCATAACATGAATACCATATACACGACATCCCTAGCCATATGTGTATACACAAAGTTATTATAATGCATATATAAGGAAGTATGGAACCAACTCCATGTGGGGAAAAATGACCTTCTGCTGCTCCAAATGAATTACACCATCTTTTCCAGCTACAACAAGTGTATATAGATCATAGTCTTGGAGCACCTGTAAAAGTCGTTGTTCCTGTCAATTTGAGCAATTTTCATGCAGTACCTCTGTTTGTCTTTTGCTGTCATGGGAGGAAAGAAATCCTTCTTATTAGAAGGACAGGATGTGTGGATGGATAGTGCATTGACGAATGACCTTTTCCTGCTGTTAATAGCTCTAGGAATGGTACTCCTGAAAACAGGCTTGTGATTGCCTTTGCCATTTGAATAGTAGCGTGTTGCGTGTTTTGCCTGGTGTCTTTGAGTAGCAGTGTTTAAAATCACCTCGTGACATATTTCTCCTACGCGTTTCTCCCATGCTGAGGAGTCCGGGGTTCCTCTTGCTGCTTTGCCTGTTGTAGAGTCTTCAGTTCCCTGACACTGAGTACCTTAACGAGACAGGCTAGTGAACTAATCTTACATTGTTACAAGAAGGGGGAAAAAAAAAAAGAAAGAAAAAAGTATTATTACAGCTTTTCAGTAGGAGAGGAGAAAATGTTACCCCTCCTTATTAATTAGGCCAATTCAACTGAGATGACAGCAGACCATCCTTCAAGCAGCGGATATGTCAACCCACTGCTGCTCAGCTGTCACTGTGGCGGGCACATGACGGGGAAAGAAAGGGGATGGTGGGGTGGGAACACGGGTCTGTGCAGACAGAAGGATCACAGCCCGCTGGTTGTGATCCTTATGTTCTGAAAAATATGAATTGGCCTTTATTAAAGCTTGCACAGTGGTCTTTTATTGCTCGCATGTTAGGTGAGAGGGGTTTTGCTTCTTTGGCTTCCCTGGGCAAAACACTTGCTTTCTCATGGCATTCACTGCTTGGTCACCCTCAAGACATGTTGTTTTATTTTTAATAAGACTGCAGAGTGATCCTCTGGTCTCTGTAGTAGGCACAGCTCTTAGGCCACTTGGTGCCGTAGCTGAGCCATTGGGAAGCAGAGCTTTGGGAGCCCTAAGTGTGGCTGGAGTGGGGCTGTTAGGGCACAGCCTGCAACAGAGCTTCCAAAAAGTGGCACATCTCAGGGATTTGTCATCAGCACAGCTCAGGTAATGCAAGTTTTTGTGTGGGTGTAAATAATATGAAGCAGCTATACAAATACCTACAATAAAATAACATACCTTTATTGTGCATAAAACTCACTACATCATACTTTGACCCAGACTAGTTATGCAGCTTCTCAGCTTATTTTAATAGCTATATGGCTGCGTAGAGAGGATGAAAATGACTGTGAAATCTGCACTCCGCATGGGCTGTCTGGTACTCGAAGTGCCACTGAAAGCTGTTACAGCAGAAACCTGGTTTAGGATGGATTTTTGATGGGGCAAAATCATACTTTGCAATTATTGACATTAAGGTATTTGAAAACACAAGGATAATGTGGCAGGAAAAAAAAAAAAAAGTAAATATGGAAGTGTTGACCTGTGTAGAAGATAATTACAGAGAAGTAAATCAGATGCAATACCTTTGATATATGTGATATATGGAAGGGGGAACAACACCTGGAGGAAAGGAAGAGCTGGAAGGATGTTAAAAATACTTACAGTTCTGACTGGATGCTTTTATGCCAGACTAAGAGAAAAAAGAACCAAAAAAAAGAAGCTGAAATTCATACAGTTTGTTAAGATTCACTAAGGATAAGAAAGTTTGCTGGAGGACCCAAAGTGTACGTAAGAAGTAGGGGGGAAAAAAGGGTTTGCAATTTACTGGCACAGACTTGAGCTATTGGATTTCAGTAGCTGTGGATTATGGTAAGCTAATGGAGGTCTTCGTTGCTGCAGTTTGGAGCCAGGAGGGAAACCTGAACTGCAGCCTCTGCCCACCTGTATGCCATTTGTTGGGGCCTTGAGAAAACCCACCCTGCTCAGCTCTTTCTAACTTCCATAACGTATTTTGGTCCCAATCGCTCTATCTATTAACCTACATACATCTATACTGGGAAACACAAGTGCAAACCCAAGATGCTGTTTGCTATTTCAGTCTGTCCTCAAAACTTCAAATAAATCAGACAGAATAAGACCACTCTTAATTTCCACCAGCAAACATAGTAGTTTTCCACAGCAAGCAAGTAGCAGGGCTCTGGCTGCAGTGAGTCTAACACAGTTACAGAGGTTTTTATTAATTTTGGATTAAAATGTAACATCAGCGGTGACTCACTTCTGTGTTAACTGTACTGTAGGCAATAGCACATCCTTTGAATCAGAATCATCATAGAATGAAGTATAAGCATTGCTGTACGTAAAGCTCCATTTTTTTTTCTTAGGAAATAGAAATATGGAATATATTAACTATGACATGCTTTTAATATTGCTGCACTCCACTGTCACTGGGCTTAAATAAGGGAGAACTTCATGCAATGAAAGAAAAGGTCATTTCTGACAAGGATGTAAATACACAGTAAATCCTTAGCAAAGGTGTGCCTTTACATTTACTGGGGAGCTGGGGGTTATTCCAATTTAGCTTCTAAAAGTGCGGAGCAGCCGGATTGCTTATAAACAAAGTGTTATTCAGAAATCAAATAGTATGCCTGAGCCTTCTTTCCTGCTTGCTTTGCTTGCAAGAGCACGTAGCCTGTAGCTCTGTCAAGCTGCCCCTATGTGGTGGCCAACATAAAGGCAGCTCATCTGGCTAGGAGTAGGTTTTCCTCATTGAGACAATGTGAGCTATACACGAAACAAAACTAAAAGTAGTTCTAAATTTAACCATTCAGTGATTTGCTTTGTTTCATTTCCTTCACTTCCTATAGGCTCCTCTAGAGGACTTTGTTTTTATATATGCATATTCCTAATGGAGATGCAGCAAAAGCCTGGGGAAGGAGCTGTTGTTGATCCTTTAATTCATTTCCATCAGCTGTGGTTTTGATGCCTACAAGTAACAAATCTGTTTTCTACATGCTTTTTTTCTATTCCATTTTTTGAGAAACTCTTACATCCAGGTCTCATTTTCCCCTATTCAGCTCTCCTCGTTAAATATCAGAGGTGTTTATTTAAGGAGAGCAGCAGGGGCTGGGAGGGGCCATGGTGGAGCTGTGGGCTCCAAATTGAAAAGTCTTCTAAAGTTGGGTGTTATTAAAAGTGCATTTAATCAGAGAAAGTGATAAACAATTTGTTGTAAGACACATAAATACTAGTTGGAAACTAATTTCAGTGGCATAAAAGACAATCAACTCTTGCATATAAAGTAAATGGAAAAAGCACCGACCTCTGTGCTATTACTCATGCCATGCACCGCATTCATTTAGAACAATTACTTTCTTCTCTTGGCCAGAACAGCCTTTTTGTATCTTCAGAGTAAAGCAAGAGCAGGAAACTATCCAGAAAACACAGCAATGTGCAAAATCAACCACTAAATTTCCCCCTTTTTGGTCATATTTAATAATCATGAACTGCCTTGTTGCTTAAGAGCCTGACCTTCTCTGTTAGCAAAGCTCACACCTAAAAATCCTGCTAAGTTTCAATTTCTAAATGTCACAAAATATCAAATAGGTGCAGAAGACAGGAAGCAAGTCAATAAATGTTTGTATTCTTCTCTTGATGCTCTTTTTAATTTCATTTTATATGAGGAATGAGAAAAAAATTAACCCAAAGTTTAATCTTTCCTATGAAGAAGGAAAGCAAGGAAGCAGAGCCTGGGGTAGCAGGCAGTTAAAAGTATTGATTACAGTGCTTAGCAATTTATGGAAAAATAAATAAATAAGGCGGAAATGCCTTCAGACTATTTAGGAGAAAGCATACTGTTTCCTATGGTGAGAAGAAGTATAATTAAAAAGCTATCAACAGTCTGGGATTGTCAAAAGTACTTTGTCACCTGAAGCACATTCCTTGTAATTATCTTTTGGGCTTTAAGCTAGATCACCATTAACCTCCAAAGAAGAAGGGTTACTATGCTTTCTGGTGTGAGAAATTGTATCATCATGTAAATTAAACCCTGTTAGGTAGTCAAATTGGATTTGCAAAACGATTGACTATTAAACCTAGTCATGTATATTATCGAATGACACAAAGCATGACATGTTAAGAGGGAATGAAATAGAAAATATATATTTTTTTCCCCCTATGCTTAAAAATGTCAAAGTTCTTGTACAAAAACGTACTTTCTGGGGGAAAGGAATAGTATGTGGATATAAAGACTCTCTGAGGGCCACAGAGATGCACCTGCACAGAGGGTGGAAAGGCCCTGGCACTGCTGCCCAGAGCTGTATGTGCCCTATCCCTCGAGGTGCTCAAGGCCAGGTTTGATGGGCCCTGGGCAGCCTGAGCTGGTAGGTGGCAATCAGTCCATGGAAGGGGATTGAAGAGGATGATCGTAGAGGTCCCTTCCAACACAAGCCATTTTGTGACTGCGTAAATATTTTCTTCAAATGTCCAGTGAGTAGGAAATGAGAGAACCCATTTCAAGCTTGTTGTAATGGAGCAGCAGTTAAGTCATGTTTACTATAACTCAAGGTCTCTCACTGTAATGTGTAATTCTCTGAGTTGGTCAGCACAGCGCTCCCATTGGAATGCAGTTTTCCAAATTACTTGCTCAAAATGTACAGCAGTAGAGACTGGAAAGAAGAAAGCTTGCTTCATCTCTGCAAGTGATATTGTAGGGACACGTCAAAATCTTTTAACCAAATGCTGAAAGATAATAGTCACATCTAGGAAGGAAGGGCTGAATTTTCTTATTAAATGGAGTCCTGAAAAAGTAATCTTTCAAATTCAAGCAGGACAAATACCTTTCTGGTCTTCAGGTAATGAAGGATGGATATATCAGGTGTGTTTTCTCAGAAACGTGAGTGAAACCCAGAGCTTTGCACACTGCTGGTATGCAGTTCTGTCATTAGGGAGCCCACCTTTCTCTGTAGTAACTAAACATAAAAACACTTTGCCAGCAATCCCCCCAAGCTTTCAGCAAGTTTCTTTTCTTTACTATTATTATTTGGAAGAAAACTTTATTTCACTTTATATTTTGCCATATTACTGCATGTTGACAAAGGGCTCTATCTCGTCTTTCTGCTTTCAAGTTGGGCAAAGTGGGTAATTGAGGTTGTGTGCACAATAAACGAGAACATCCATTGGTTCCATATAAACCTTTTAAAAGCCTCTGAATGGTGAGTGAGGCAAGCTAATACGAATTGCAAAAGGACATAATTAATTTGTACATGAAAGAAGATTTTTAGTATGCCATTAGCCTCTGTAACAGCCAAAAATAAAAAGGCAATCATGCATAACCTTGCCAAAAGTATGACAAACTTCTTGTCGTGAAAAAGAAAAAAAAGTATTTTAAGCAAATGCCTCATGATTTTTATACAAATTATCCTGTTAACTCTTACTTGCTGCCAATGAAATTAGATTTCCAAATGATGTTAAAAGAGATGCTCATTTCTGAGCAGTCAAAGAAATGAAGAGCATCTACTAAAGCAAGTGGACGTGCTGGCACTGTTGCCCAAAATTCAATCAATCCCAAAAACGTTTGAATTTTTGGTGAGACAACTCAGTCTTGTTTCTTCTGTATCCCTAATCCTTTTATACGCCTTATTAGTGGAAGTTTCAGGAATAAAACCTTGTGAGGAAGTTAAGAACTTCTGTTCTACCTGCCATACCTTTCAGAAGCTAATTTCTCCCTTCCAACTTTTTCATTTAATTGAAAGTTCTTCACTTTTATATCTCCTTCTTCTCCCTCTGTTGCTTAATCGTTTTCAGTACGTATGATTTGCACATTATATAGCAAATGATCTATTTTTAGAAGGAGCATGTAAATTCTAACAAATTCACTTTTATTATTATTAAGAGGTTTTATTTCTCGTTCTATCTAGCTAAGATCATAAACTGCTCTTGAAGACTCCTGCTAACAATGAAAGTTGAATTACGCTACAGATATTAAAATGACAAGATTGTGAGACTGATAAATTATTTTCTGCATACCGTGAAGAAAATGAATATTAGGATTTGAGTAACCTGATTTAGTCAATAATTCTATAATTCCTACTCCATCATAGCTTGCTTTTATCCAACGTTGATGGAATGCAGCGCATAACTTCCAGCCCTCTCTGAAAGTATCTGACAGTTAAATAATACAGATAGGAGCACTCTTATGAAACAACAGGGAGCTGGTGTTGTCTTGTCAGTGAATGTGAGCAATGATCATTTATGTTGCTAACACTTAAAATCTCACAGCAGCCAAAAGAGAGATCCCCGAATCTCGCAGGAATAATAGGGATAGTAAATAAGGGATTATGAATAATATTTACTGGAAAGATGGCAGGGAGCATTGCTGGCAAAATACGTATTTTGAATATGTCCATAATCTCTATGCGGTTTGCAATGTTTAATATGTATTTATCTGAGAAGAAAAAGTATTATGATAATTTCTGGTATAAAAAACTGTAGCATGAATGAATTTTGAAAGGACATACTGATTGTCAGCTTGATTTCATCATGGATGCAGTTAGTTTGTAACTTGTTTGAAAAACACTTGGTTAGGAGGGAAGGAACCATTTCTCCATCCCTGGGACGTGCCATCCCTACCTGGAAGTCTCCACACCCTGCTGTGCATACTGAGGAGGTGTCCTGCATAGTGACTGCAGGATTGAGTCATCACAGAACTATGGAATCACAGAAGGGACCTCAAAGATCAGCCAGTTCCAGCCCCCTGCATGGGCTGGTTGCCCCCCATCAGTTCAGGCTGCCCAGGGCCCCCTCCAGCATGGCCTTGAGTATCTCCAGAGTTGGGGCCCCCGCAGCTTTTCTGGGCAGCAGTGCCAGGGCCTCACCACTCTGTAAGTAAGAATTTCTGCCTACCACCAAACCTAAATCTCCCCTTTGGTACCTTTCTGCCTTGAATTCAGAGCACTCCAGAGTTGAATGCTTTTCAGTATTCATGTTGATACCTATTGGTTATATATGGCTGCTCAAATGACTTCCTAAAATGATCCAGTTCATCTCCGTGCGTTGGGTAGAATTGTGATTACCTGTGATACCACTCTAGTCTGGCATATTTTGCTTTATATGTATTTGGATTCGCTGTAATAGTAATTATGCTGTCCTGGATTTCTCTTATTGTCTTCATCTTTGGTGCAGTGCATCAGTAGAAAGCAGGACCGAAGAGAAGCCTGTGGTCAGTGCATCTGTAGCTCATGTTTTGCAAGTAATCTGTTTCTTCTGGTTATACCCAGGTCTCATATCTTCCTCTGTGATCTTTCTTTGCAACTTCTGACGATTTCCCCCACTCCATCACATTGTATTTCCCAGTTTTCCCTTTCCCTTGCATTTCCCCCAGTTCCGTTCCTCTCAGCATGCTCCCTTGATCTGTTGCTCTGTTGTGTTTCAGCTTTGCCAGAACTCCCATTTTCTGACACCTTTCCAGCTGTGGAAGTACCTCTCTTGATGAGGTAGCTGTTGCAAATAATGACAGTTACAACCCCATTACGGGTTCCTGCTGTACTTTGGCTATCTATAGTGCTAACCCAGGAGGGGACTGAAGGGCAGGGACAGAGATCTGCAACCTGGTGTAATGCTGCAGTCAGCAAGGGCTGGGGTTGCACCTCTTGAGTTCCTTCCATCTGAAGTTATTGTGTGACTCTAAATATAGCCTTTTTTTAAAGAAAAAAAGATAATAATAATTTAAGGAGATACATAAGACTCCCGAAGGACTTATGAACCATCTCCACTTCTTCCCCATCTGGACTTCTGTGCATTGTTTTGTCTTGCAAGGAATCCATGCTAGAAAGCACAGCTGGGGATCAGGCTTCTATCCAAAAGTGCTTAAGAAAAGCCAGGTTCCAATTAATTTAAACACCTTCCTTTTTTTTTCCCCTTCCTTTCACTTGATATCTTTCTGAGATATGGGAAATTAAGAATGACTGCTCCGGTATTGAAAACCAACAGTGATGTAGAAAAGTATAATAATAATCCCAGATTTTTCTTGAGTAATTAATTCCCGGCCATTTACATTTTCTTGGATTATTTATCTAGAAAAAGTTAGGTGAAGGATTGCGTCATTTACTCTGTAACTTTTGAGAAGAAATGTGGAAAGGCAAAGAGTCGGACTCACCCTGCCATAATTTGATTGGTTTCAGTGAGGTTGCACCGGGGACTCATTCAGTCTGAGAAGTTGATAATCATGTAACACAGATGTTAGAGTGTTTGAAGGCAATGGTCCATAATAGCAGAAGGAACAATACTACACCCCAAAGGGCCTATTGAGTGAATGAGACGTTAGTTTTTTACACAAACACAGAATCGATGCTGGTTGCAAGAGCTAAGAATGTCTAAGAATATAAAATGCTTTACTCAAGATCTTAGACTAAACCTGCTGGTGTCCATTCTAAAGCAAGGAGAGGACGTTTTAGCATCACCCTCTAACTGCCTACATAGAAATGGACAGTTTCAGTGTGCAAATAGCATTTCTGTATCAATAGTCTTAAAAATGTTGTCATTTTCATCTATTACTCAAATAAGGAACCCCTTGTTGGAATCCAGGAGATTTCACGTTCGCTTTGTGGTTCCTTCCTTGCAAACCAGGCAGCTCGGCAGCTCTCTCCTTTTGAATTCCCTTCCTTAGGAGAGTTGTAAGGCCTAGACACGATGAACCTCAAAAGAAACATTGATTTCTCCAATATATCTTTAATTGTCAGTAGAAAGAACTTGGCAACAACTCAGAGTGTCTGGTATAGCCCCCGTGGCTCACTTGGTGACTGAATGACATGCTGTCCTGCAGTCTAAGGAGAAGCCTTGGCGTGCTTTTTGGTTTCTTAGCAGCTTGGGGTTTTTGCTTGTTTGTTTTTTCAGGATGGCTCTTGAAAGGTGACATGGTTCTCGAATGCTGCTGGTTTGCTGTGTGTGTTTTATTTAGATTAAAAGGCAAAGTGCATCCATTCAAGGCTTAGGAGGTTTAGCATAATTAATTGTACAATACAAATAATTTAATTAAATTTCAACACTGTTAAATTAAAAGTCCTCAGGAACCACGTTTACTGTTTTTGTGCTGCCAGACATCCAGACTTACACTGTCAGTCTTCTCTAGAGATTATTTTTTTGTGTGGCACATTCAGTTCAAGTAAATGCCAGGGAATAGGAACAGCAGAGAAAACCAGCCTACCCAAAAAACCCCACTGAGAGCCCCTTTCCCTTATAACAAAGGAGGCAAGGGCTCTTGCTGTAAGAAAACTTGTTCCCTTTAGCAGCTGTACAGTCATCACATTGACAAGGTTGAAATGACGCTCATCTATCTCTGCCCCTTCAATCACTCTTCCATTGCCTGGTATAACAGTGCACACTGTAATACTGCACTGCATTTCTCAAGCTTGTCCTACAGAGCAGGGACTGAGTGTGTCTGCCAGCCCCACGCGGTCTCCAGACAACTATGATTTCTTCATTACTCTTTCCATGATTGGATGTCAATTAGTGACTTAAAAATAAAGTCTTCATCGTGTTAGCAATCCCCTGGGTTTGTGAGTCTCCCAACACCCCCAGCCATTCTATCTAATTCATTAGGGCGGTGGAAATGAACTACTGCTGTCAGGTTGCGTTGGGGAGAGGCAGCAAATGAGCTCCTGCAGGCTTTGTAGGCTGGGAGGGCTGACCCCCATCCAGTGGGATCGTGGCCACCGAGGGGCTCCAAAGGGCCCACTGCTTTCAGCTCTGCTGCTGTTTCCACCTGCACAATCCAAACCCTTCTGCCTAACGCTGCAGATTTCTTCTGTAAAGCTACTCGAGAGAAAGGTTAAGAATGAAAATATCTGCCAACTCAGGTCTTTTAAAGTGCCTTTTTGAGGCAGAGTCCAGACGAAAGGTTTCGTATTGACAGCTGGTGAGATGACATCTGCCCATTAAAAATCTCCCTCACACTTTTCCTTCTCCTCCAGGATTTCAAGACTGCAAGTCATTTTCAGGAGAGATGTAACCTTAGATCAAGTTATGTAAAAATACATCGCATCCACCAAGTGAGATAATCTCAGTGTGATGGAGGAATATTAAGCAACTGCCTTCTCATGGCGTGCACGGGAATGTTCAGGGTTTTCCTCTAAGTGTCTCTGATTGTTATTTCATATTGTGACACCTGTAATTGTATATAGCAATCTAGATTTTAACATTCTGACAAGGCTGCTATGGGTTCCACAGCACACATAAATCCATCACGATGGCGGGGATAGATTTTAAATTGATGGTACCACACCAAGCAGGGAAATAAAAGCACTAGCAGCTCCTATCCTTGTCGTCTAATAGCTGCAAATGATTGTATGAATCATTAGCTCAGAAACTATAGTCCTACACATTTAAAACCATTTCTAGATTAATGCCCTTTTCATCTGCGATGCAATATGAGTGGTCGGCTGCAAAGCAAGTAGTTTCTAGCGGTATGCAACAGCAATGGCAGTTTACAGTTCATTTAGTTCAGTGTTTCTTTGATCCCCATGTGGTAAATGCCATCAGTGGGGCAGTGTGGTGGGTCAGTTCTCCCCGACAGCAGCTGTGTCCTATTGATGAGCTCTGAATGTTCAGCTGCTATTTTCTACCTGTTCATCTGTCAAAATGTGGTGAAATGTGCTTGCTCTGAGTGGGTTTTCACAGCTAGTGTTTACTACTGATGGCATGCATAGGGATATGCTTTAAATAGAAAGTCAGTAAAACGAGGGCTTTGCATTTGGATATCGTAGAATCACAGAATGGCTTGGGTTGGAAGGGATCTTAAGGATCATCCAGTTCCAACCCCTTGCTGTTGGCATGTTTGTCAAGGTCAAATGTACAGTGCCTGGCTTTGGGAGCTTTGTATGTGTTTCCTTCCAGGTTCCTACTGCAAATAAAGGGTTAGACTGAGCATTTAGAGAAAATCAATGCACCTGCATTACATACTTTTTCTTCAGTTGGGCAGAATTGTTTGCTTTCTTCCTTCTGTGCTCTATAGGAATTTCCATTTCTCAAGTGGCAGTTCCTGGTCACCTGTGTTGCTTTCTCATCCTCCCATTATCGTGGGTTTGTGGGCAATTGATGGATTGCTGTAAGCTGTATCACGGTGGTTTTAAACACAGCTCTTTAAGAGTAATTAATAATCACATGGAAAGAACAAAGCAATTTAAGAAGTTACTTTAAAGCAAATGTCTCAACTCCTGTCTTTCATTTTGATGGGTATTTAATATTAATGATGCTGAAAATGCGAAAGAGAATTGGGAAGGCAGGCAGGACAGTGCTGGCATTTCAGCATTTTCCACTTCTCTTCCATACTCTGGGTAGAAATCTGCTCTGCTGTCCTTAGCAGGAACTTTTCTGCTGCCTATTGCAGAGCCCAGGAGGTCAGGCTCTTCATTTCACATACTTAAACAATGACGGCATGATGTCACATCTTAAACACGATGACAGAAAATATCTATGGGTCTGTTGTAACTTAACTGGCTTTATAGTGCGACTGAATGCAGGAGGATCAGAGGTTACCAACAACAACCTGATGTAAGTACCTGAAGGGCTGACACTTGAAAGGGATGCACTATCTATAATGATGAGTTCTTGGAAACTGTTGCAGTTTTAATACTGTTACTGCTGCATTTAATTTGCTGCTTCTTTTGCAGCAGGGAGTAAATGATGTTAAATATATTCTCCCCTGTATCCCAGCTGGGAGATTGACAGCTATTTATACCTTATTTGAAGTGAAAGTTAGTGCTAACTTTTTTTCCTCCCTTCTCTTCTGCTCTATTCTAAATTCACAGGCTCTGCTTTACTGTACTAAAGTAATAGCAGAGGGCTGTGCATTTTCCAGACGTGTCTGTAAATAAAATATGCAGGCATGCCTACATTTTCAAGTAGGAGCCAGCATATGACATTATCATACATTAATAGGTGCAAAAGTCAGATTCTGCTATCGGCATGTTAACGCTGAGCTCTTTAAGTAGGAAGACAGATAATTTCATATTTGGATGGTGTTAGCAGACACATTACTCAATCACTGCAGCGCAGACCTTGAACACACACAGCCTTACAGTGGTAGCTACTGAACGTGGAGTTTACCGGAGAGTTATCTCCATCCTTCTATGCCTCTAGTTATTATCATTATTATTATTATTTTCTTTTAAAGAATCTGGAGGAATAATAATAAAAAAGAGTAGATTTGCAAAAGCAAGGCTTGCAAGCTACGGCTGTGTAAACCTGGGCAGGCAGATGAGTGGTGGATCTGCTGGTGTAGGAGTGCTTCTTCAGTGCAGTGTGACCTAGATCTTGCTGTAGGAGCACGGGATGCACTCGTCAATGCCATTCGCTCCTGTTCCTGAGGCTTTGGGGGTGGATTTTGATTCTTTTGTGGCAAATCACCAAGGGATCTCCTATGGTTTGTGTTAGAATAACTTCAGGAGTGCTTCTGGGATTTCCAGCATTGAGGATGAGGCCTTGCAGCCCTTGCAGGGTCAGCAGAGGGGCTTGCACGCCTGAGTCAGCCCTCTCTGTCTGCTTGCCTTAATCAATTCCTCAGCACTGTGCTTCAACACGTCATGATATTCATCAATTCCCCTCTCCAAATAAGCAAGAAAATATTCCAGGAAGGTTTTTCTGTCGTTACTGATGTTCATAATATAGTGAGATTGATGGATTGCACTAAAATCCTCACTGTGGCAATAGCCTGTTTTGAAATGCATTGGAAAAGAATGAGGCTTTAGTGCAAAGGTATGCAAGAATATTTAAAGGTTTTTGGTAAAACATGTCAGATGTAGAAGGGACAATGGAATCAGAATGGCATTGTTTGGAGGGGACCTTTAAGAACATCAAGCTCCAGAACTCCTGCCCTACAAGGAAGAAGCATGAATTTATACAAGTGTATTAATTACCAGCTGAAAACTATGAGCTTATAAAAAGGGACATTTTTTTCAGGTATATCCCTCTTGTAGTTGAACTTTTGCTGTTTGTCATAAGAAACGTTGGCAGCCCTTGAGAATATCTCATTGGCTCTCTAACATGCAGAAGCCTTTACAACAGGTAGCAGCTGAGGGAACTGTCGGTAAATTTAAAAGAGGAGGCTACTTTGAAGTACTGATAGTGAACATCACATGTATATTGTTCCAGAGGGAAAATCAGCTCTTATGTGGAAGGTGTATCTAAAATTGAGAAGGGAACAAAGCATAAAAATACATGAATATTTCCATCATGCAATGACAGAGGTAACATTCCCAGGTGTTATTCAGCTGCCTGCATTAATTAACGCATTTCTGGAATGTGGGTATATAACCATAAAGACAGTTCTCTGTATATTACCCAAAAATGTCCACAAGTCTCTGGTTTGTCTTTGTTAACCCATAATGCAGAATGTTTCCTTTTACTCTAATCATGACTTCACAAAGATTGGAGGCACAAATACTAAATGCCAGCAAACAACACCCCAAAAACTAATCTGCCACTTTCATCCTGGTAACAGCATTTCACCTAGAAAACCATTTCTTGATCTTGAGCATTTAGCACTCATTGATGCAGTGGGGCATGGCCAACAAGATGAAACTCCCAGGGGCTTCCTTGTAAAAGGCCACACAAGGCTATCAAGTCATCCTGTACCCAAATCACAACAATCACAGCAATTCATACTCCTGAGTCCTATATCAAAAGCTTTAATTTCTGTCTCCAGGATCACACCTGCCCTATGTTATTTTTTTCCAAGGAGACAGCAAGATTCGTTGCAAATCAATTTGCCTATACCAGCTTGTTTGGGAGGCCTGTAAGTTGTCAGAAATCTCCTAAATTCCAATATGAATTTATTCATGAACAATTTATGGCCCCTCAATCTTGTTTGTCAGCCTTTAAAGTTAAATAATTCTTCACCCTCCCTGCTGTTTACTTCCAAATGTACCTATAAGGAATGATTGTATCCCTTCTCAGACTTCGTTTTGCTAGGCTAAACGGGCCAAGCTCTTTCTAATTTCCTTCTCCTTAATCACCCAACTAAGACTTAGCTTCATTTCTCAAACTGAGGTATGCAGAAGGATACACAGCATTTTGCCTTCTGTGCTGCCAGTGCTTTGGGTGATGGTCGGTCTCTGCTGAACGCTCGCCTCCTTGAGTTATCTATTGCTGAGCTGTGCAGCTAAGGGGAATAGATCAGTGTTCACTCACACAGCTTTTTGTACCTTTGCTAGAAAGAAATCCACCAGCAAATTAGTTTCAGAAAACTTATTTCTTATTGGAGCCATCTGTTTGATGGCAGTGGAGGTTGCTTCCTAATTGCTAGGGTTGGACTCAGGCCTCTACCTTCAAGCATGCAAAGCCTTTGGGAAGCCTGGTTTCTCTAACGAGTTTTATTGTTGTGTGTTGAAGGAAGTGGCTTTTTCACTGCAAAGATGCAATTTTTAGGCTGAACGTAACTGCTGTACGACGATTTCAAGCAGGCTTTGATTTGCTATAAACAGAATAAAAACTCATGTACCGTCCTCCCTAATTTCATCACCCGTGGCATAGGGTAAGTTCTTCAGCATGTGCTAAGATCCATAAGCTTCCAGTTTCTCCTGTATGCAGCTCATTTTGCAGTTTAGCCTCCTTCTTATAGCTCGCTTGGTTCATCACATTAATGTAAATTCAGTTTTTTTGCTAATAATTGGGTGATCAGGCAATGTTCCCTCTAGTCCTTTTGTCCCCTGGGATTTTTACTCAGTGGAAAGAAACTCATTGTATATGTTGTTTTGGGTGGTGTTTGTGAACGAGTCATAAAACCTTGGATGTCAAATACAGTGCATATATATATATATATATATATAAAGAAAAAAGCCAAAAAACCCAGACTGATAAATCTCCTCCTGTGATCTCATTATGTGATCATTAGGTGACCTGCCAGCCAGACAGCCGGCCCTTCAACAGTCGTACTGTTTGCTGTCTGCTCCTGAGAGAGCAAAGGGATGAGAGACAGCACACTCTCTTCCCAGGTCTGCCTGCAGTGACCTGACCAACCTCTCTGCCACCGTAGCTGTACATTTGGTAAATTACAGTTATCTGTCCCCTAGCAGGGACTGAAGACCTTGGTTATTAAGAATGATAAAGAGCAGAGAAATATTATGGGCAGTCAGCAGAAGAGCTGAGATGATAACTCATGGTCTCCTTGCTCAGACCTCGTCAGAGTCGAGGGTAATAGTGGCAGTGGGAGAAAAAACACGATATTTCATCAATTTCTGCAGAAGTATATAGAGGAGCTGCAAAAATTCATGAGACTCCCCCAAGATATGTGACAGGTCCATATATAAGTGCCTTCACACCTCCCGCCCCATCTTTTAACCTCTGGCCCTGCATCTCCTCAGCTCTGCTGTCCTGGCTGATATGAGGGCTGGCAGCAGGGACTGCTGGAATAAAAGGGCTGTGGATGCACACAGGGTCACTCATGGGATGGAGATGGTTGAGCAGAAGCAATGTAGAGATGCAGCATCATTATATCCAGTGAGTGAGGTTGTTCTTTATTCCTTTAGAGCAGGGCAGATACTTATAGTTTCAGCAGCCTTCAGCTCTTGTCCTGAATGATTAGAAAGCTGCCAATTGATGTATAATACCTTCGCAGTAGATCTCATGAGGAAATTGAATCCACTCTTGATTATGAAATTCCTCCCTTTAAACTGCCTTTATTCACAATTCGCCAGCTGAGTGAAAGATGCCACTGAGATTGCTTTTGGAAACAGTAGGTTTCCAGTTTGGTTAAGTTAGTCAAACAGCACAGAGAGGTGTTAATGAAACATGCAAGAGTTGCTTGAGAAAAGGCAAATGGAATGCAGGTATCAAGATGTGATGGTGAGGTATGCGAGAGATGAGAATCTCCTCTTCCTATGCTACCTGAAAACACTTCCAAGCTGGATTCTCTTGCCGGTGGTTCTCTTTTCTTCAGGGCTTCTAATATGTGCAGGATAAGAGAGTGGCTGTTGCATGTAAAGGTTAGTTTAGTTCTTTAAAAACAGTGAAATGTAGATTTCTTTCTTTCCCCTAGATGATAATTGCAGTCTCTTGCAAAAGGCAGGCTGGAATCAAGCGCAGATGCTTGTAGATAATAAATGCATGATTTGTACGTCTGAAGGCTGCATTGTGGAGCTGTGATTGGAGCAAGTCTACAAAAAGGCATATATGTGTTAAGTGCTGAAGCCTTCAGTCAGAAAGCAGCCTTTGGAAATACTTTTTTGAAAGGGCGTATCGACAGACTGAGTTTTAAGCATAGTTGCATTGATTACACAGAATTATGGTCTCCTTTGGACTAAACTGTGCTGCTATTAGATGGATTTTTAGACAAGTGTTATGCGAGTCTCAAAGAACGACAGCCACTACGCCAGAGCAGTTAGGGCTTTTTTCCCTATGATTATTGGCAGCTTCTCCTGAATATTGAAAGAAACATGCATTTTCCACTTAAAACATCGTGGATAAAAGACACCAGGTTGCAAGGGCTGGCGTGCCTGTAAGAACACACCCTGATAGCAGAGGAAAATGGGATCACCAAATAAAAACTATTCATCTTTAAAGGTTCCCATACTACCCATATGCTGTCGTTATCTCTCTTTTGCTACCACCTATGTCTTCGGTCATACATCACTGCCAGCAAGGCTTAGTCAATTTGTCTTAAAGCAATTCTCCTTTCTACACTGCTCTATAGAGCTGCTGTAACAATTAGACCTTCACACATAGGCCCTTTCCTCACTCTTGCCTCTCATGCAGTTTTACAGCCCTCCCCATAATAGCTATGCATTTGCACGCTGTAGTGGCTGGCTGTGGTGCTGATTATCATCATTTCACCATCACCGTGTGCTGCTTTAACCTTTTGTTGGACCTGGCTGCTGCCTCTGTTCTGTTTTGGTTGGGCAGCAGTTGTTGTGGGTTCTCTGTCTGGGATCACTGTATAGAGCAGTTAGCATTTGCAAGTCCTGATCTCAAACCACGGCGTTTAATTGTCGCTGCAAAACAAATGAATTGACCAGGTCAGGCCAGCTGTTATAAAAATTTAAGCTGCCTTTTGACTGTCTTCCTCTGTGCCAGTGCCCTTCAGTCACAGAGAATTAGGCTATCTATTTTCCTGCCCTTTGGTTGCTCTCCATGCTTTTTTCCTACTCCTTTCTCTCAGTGAGGCTATTGCTGTTGATTTCTGGGGCCATGCATCATGCAGTGGTGGGCATGAGATGAGGGGAAACTTCCATGCATCTCAGGAGACATCTCAGGTTGTCCAAGGAGGCTTTGGATGCCCTATCCCTGGAGGCATTCAAGGCCAGGCTGGATGTGGCTCTGAGCAGCCTGGTCTGCTGGTTGATGACCCTGCACATTGCAGGGGGTTGAAACTGGATGATCATTGTGGTCCTTTTCAACCCAGGCCACTCTGTGATTCTGTGACTCCTTGGTATCACTTTGGGGTTCTCAGCACAATGTCTCCCCATCTCTGTGAATTCCTATGGAGGTATCTTGGACATGCAGAGCTGTGCTGATGGATGATTCTCGAGCCAGCAATATTGGGTAAAGGATTCCTTCCTCTTTGTGCATCTGTGAATGCCTAGTACATGTTTTCCCTGAGGTTTTGAAGAATACTTTGCAGGCTACCATAATTTAAAAGCTTAGGTGAAATGGCTGGTGAGCTTAAAACTGATAGCATTGTCTCGTGTAATTTCTTTGTGCTTGTTAATGATCCCTCATCTCCTTCTGCTCATAATAGGGGTGTAGAACCGTAGTGAAAGTTGAGATACATAGAAAGGCTTTGACAAAAGCCAGTCTTCCGTGAAATAGAAACTCAACTTTAAAGAAAAATGACCCGCTAATAAATTACATTTCAAAACGTGTCTTCAAATAACACATGGAATCTGATTTACATTAAAACATGTCTGGGAGCCCTTAAGCTCCAGTTGCCCTGCTGCAAGCCAGGTTTTCGTTCAGCAAAGTCAAAGAAGTGTCCCTGCTCCTGTAGCCTCACTGTGGAAAACACATCATTGTGTGTGTCCATAGTGCTGCTGGTGTCTAATGGCACCAGGTTCCCCAGTTGTGCTGTGTGGGGGCAGGATGTTTTCAGGGAGGTGAAGGACAGCAATATAAAGGAGGAAATTCAGATGGAACCTCAAGTAAATGAGCGTCCAGTCTTAGTATTGGTGATTTTTAATCCTCCTTTAACCTAACATCTCCCCAAAACAGTCTTATGAGAAAAGCAGGGGAAGAAAAAAAGAAGCGTGTAATAGCAACTTACAGGCTTCCTCTAAGGTTAATTAATTGCAGTTAATTGGAAACTACTATAGCAATGAACAGTAGCTTTGAATCTGATGGTGGGGGAGAAAATGAAACAAGGAAAAAAATCCATATGGAACAATCCTGATCTTACAGATGTGTTTTTTCCTCTCCTCTCTGTAGGTTCGGTTTGCAAACCTAACTCAGACAATTTACAAATATAATTACAGTGGAGAATTAATTTAGTGGCTGTGCAGTATGGTGGAAAGAATAAAATGTTTTCATTAGGAAAGCTGAGACCAGCAAATGTGTAGGGGACACATCTGTGCCCATGTGTTTCACCAAATTTTAAGGAAATTTGTCCCCTAATTTTAGTTCCTTTCTTTGGAGATTGAAATCAGCAGTAAACCAGCAAATCTATTTAGATTAGAATCGGCAATAAAACCCATAGCAGCCCTTTTTTTGTGTCCTTAGAAGGAGAATTTCCTTGGTAAATGAGAGGTTGGTTTGGGTCCCTCCCCAAGCAAAGGGAGCGTGTTGAGTCAGCAGGACTGGAGCTGCAGCACTGCTTGGCCCCACAGTTGCACAGTGCAGCCCCTCAGCCTACCTCGGCCCCAAACAAGTCTCACCGTGCCGGGGAATTCATTTCTCTCACTTTCTCATCTGCTGAAGTAATAGGGTCAGACCAGCAGGGAAAGCTGAAATTGCTTTCAAGTTTTCCAACTCCCTGTGAAGGCTGCTGTCTGTATACAATGTGGTTACAGTTCCCAAACTGATGGATTTATTTTACTGCTGTAGTTCTGAGTGCATGGAGCAAGGTTGCACGGGAGAAAAGCTTACCGATGGAGATACCTAGAAAACCTAAAGCTAAAATAAGAGGATGTAGGCACATTTGGAGATGAACTATAGCCGATAATATTTGTTCGTAACAGACTCATACTGTCATAATAAAGGATCCCTTGTGCCACCTCAAAGTCTTATTTAGGAATTTATTATGCTATTTAGCATATACAAGGTTAAGAAAATGGATACCATAGCCAGATGGCTGGGGAATTGTATCATCCTTCTGCTCTCTTCCCCAGCGCCAATAAATTCGGTGGCCAAGGCAGGGCACCAGGTGCTGGATGCTGCCACTGGCAGCATGGACTGCTTGCTCCCTGCAGACCTAATGGGATCTCTGCTTTGAGGACAAGCTCCAGGGGTATGGGCTCAAGCACAGCCCAAGTGGCTGAAGGAAGAGGAGAGCACAGCAGAGATGGGAGCTGAGGAAATGCCACTTCATCCATCCATTAAAGGGAGAAATATTACCAGTGTCACGAGGTTGTTAGGAAATGAATTAGATAAAGAAGAAAAGTCATATTCAATTAAATCGTGCCTGTCTTCTCTTCTGGACAATGTGACACTGAGGCTATGCTTCACAGTTTGTAGATTTGTATAGAAATTGGTGCTAATAGTTCAATTTTGTGTAATTATCATGCTAGTAACATTGAAAATGAAGAATCTGGGTTGAGAGAGGAGGAGACAATGCTTCTATGAATAGTTAATATTCAGAGACAGATGGGGTGAAATTATATTTAGAGATTAAACTGACAGCAAAGAACCTCTGAGATCTAATGCCATCTCTGACCCGGTGCCCCTGTCCATCACCAGGTGTCAGGAAGGCTCTCTGGGTTCGGGGTATTCTTTTTGATATCTTGAACATGAAGATAATACCTTGCTATCTCACTGGGGCTTTGTGACAATTCACGTCTGTATAACCCTTTGAAGCAGAGCTTGTAAAGTGCTAAGCATTATTAAGATGAGATGAGGAGAATCTCTTATCTGCAGCATCGGGTTCTTCAGGGATGGGGAAGGAGGCAGTGAGCTATTATCCACAGTGCTCTTCTTGAGCCAAAGTTCGATCAGCCTTAGTATGATTCAACAAAACCCTGTTCAGCTGTGGACAAATGGACATCTCTATTGTAACTGGTGAAATGGAAAGCTGGATAAAGGGTGAAATCTCCCGACACCGCCTTTGATCATAATCTATCTATGCCTCAAAGGAGAGCATAATAATACAAACATATTAGCAGGAACAAGCCAGTTTTGCCAAAAATAACTCGTCCTGCTGTTCTGCCTGCACCAAGCCATCAGGAACATACACAGGCAGTTGTTTGGTTGTTCTCAGCATGGAGGGGTGTTGCTGTGCTGGTTATGGGCTGCCAAGCAGCACGCTGAGGGTCTGCATTCTAATAATGCCACGAACTGCAGTGGGCCTCAGTCTGGGCCTCTTGAAGACATAAATGAAGTCATATTGCTGCGCTGAGGCTTTGCACAGAAACAAACAAGAGGACAGGAGCAGCCACAGGGCAGGTAGTAGCAGGGAGGTGAGGAGGTTTTTCTGAGCAGGAGCACAAATTTGCAGTGAGTCTCTGAGAAGGGGACAATTCTATACGTAAAGGTGTTCTCACCTGTCAGTATGGACACGCTCTAACATTCAAAGCCTGTGCTTTGCTCTTTCAGCATTCTGAGCTTTGTGGACATTGTTTCAAGGTCGCACATCACTATCTCCTCTGTGGTCAGTCAAACTGAAGCATCTCTCCTCACTCTTGCCTAGCGCTTCTCCAGCAACCCCATGCACTGGTTTGGCCTTGGCAGTCCTAATGTCTTTTAATTAAAGGATAGATTGGTTTGGAGAGCCAATAAGACTGTGAATTCCTCTGATTCACAAATCTTTGATAGTTTGTGGGGTTCTCTTGTTTAGAAAGGGCTTTCTTTAAGCGAAGGACTGGGGGGTAATTGCAGATTCTGAAACAATTATTCACTTGTTTTCCTTGTGGATCTGGAGCAATTGGGAGCTATTGGTAATAGGTGAACTGTTGGACTGGATGATCTTTTAGGTCTTTTCCAACCTTGGTGATTCTGTGATTCTATGAGACATCACACTTGATGAATGTTAACACAGAAGTAGTGACTGCCCATTGCCACGGTGCCTCTTGCATTATCTGTCGTCTTCATTACTTAATAAAAATGACTTAATAAAATATATCCATTTGCGAGAGGACCTGAAATCGTACCATTACTTCTCATCTTAAATAATCATACGTACTTCAAAGAGTAAGTGTGCTGATTGGAAGTGAGGTTTTAGAGTATCGTTACTCCCTGAAGGGACGTATCTCAGCTTACTTTCATTAATAATAAATCATAACGTACTGGTTCTAGGAGGTTAAGAAGTGCACAACATAGATAGTATTCCCAGAATCTAAAGCTTTGGGTGACCATGGAACAATGTGTTTATATTCTTAGCTTGTTTTAATCTGCTGTGGCCTCTACATGGGATGGGAAAGGTGATGAATAATGTCCCAGTTCTCTGTCCTTTAAAAAGATGTTTTTCCATTTCGCTAATGATGGAGTTGTGCACATGTTCACATGTGAATTGCTTTTTCTTGTATGGGCTTTTAAGTATTAGAGAACCATCAGTCTCTGTGAGAGAAGTCATGTTTGTATCTCCCACCAGCACAGTATTCCTGGACCGCTCTAATTGCATACAGCAGGCTTTGCCATAAAGCCATGTGACCTGCCCCACGTTCACTTCCAGGTTAGATACGGTGATCCTTGCTATTGATGCATTGTTTTTTTCAATATGCACTTTGGAAATTTCAACAAACTATGCAAAACTGCACATCATAGAAGCTCTTAAAAGTCAGCTTTTGCCAACCACAGACTTGTCAGAGGTAGGCATTTAAGTCTAATGACGGAAGAGTAATGGTATCCTGAATCTCCCAGTGCTTTTTATTAATTGCTCGCAAATGCTGACTGCTGGCAACCTTTCCACAGTCAAAGCGTAATGGACTTGAGAGGTCAAACTTGCATTCCTGCGATGTAGCAATTTTTCACAATGCAGTCAGAATAATTGTGGAGGATGCTGATGTACCTCTGCCTGCCCTGAGAGGTTTGGGAGGTCTGCAGGACGAGTAGCCTTCATCCAGGAGGATGAGGAGCAAGATGGACAGGGTTGGTGAAGCTGTGAAACTCAGACCTGGGCAAGGACAACAGCCTTGACAATCATGGGGAGGTTTTGAGGTTTGAAATCTGAGGATTCAGAGTTTGGGTGAGGGAGAAAACAAGGATAGTACTTACTGCAACTGGCTAAAACTGGATCCTGCAGTTACACTGTCTGCTTGCTATTGGAAACTGAACAGTCGTGCTTATTTTCATACAACTACTTCAGAAGTTCCACTTGATAAAGCAAAATATATTTCACCTCTTACATTTTAGAGTGGAAATAGTGTTTCTATAAAGAAAAATGTTATGTTATTAAAATAAGGTCTGCCTTACATTTATACAAATACAAGGTCCTTCAGATGATGAATGATCACATCTAAAAAAGAGCAATCAGTAAACACTGTTTCTGATTTAATTGTAATAGAAAATATAAAATAATTGCATTAAATGTATTAATAGAACTTACCTAGTGGGATATGGGCATTTAAATTAGTTCCTGCCACATTTTCATACAAATTCTGCAGAGGTGCAGGGAAAAAAAAAAGGCCCAATATCCCAGTGCTTCTATTTGGCTCTTAAAGTAATTTGTCTCAATTTACCAACACAGTCATAGGTGATTTTCATTCAAAATATATCAGTTCAAAACCAGAGCGGTTAAAAAACCAGAGCAGATGAATGGAGTTAAACTGCTAGCCTGTAGCTATTCCAGATATATTGTCTGCCTTTTTTCAGAACAAAAAGGAAAAGATGCATTAAAGACAGGAAAGCATCAGTTTTCTGCTCTAATGGATTAAAAATTGCTGGGAACACAAAGAGGAGGGAAAGAGCATGCCAAGTCTGTGGGAAAGCAGTGGTTTGGCTTTGCCTTGCCTCTTCTTCATGAGGTAGTTTCCAAATTTTCATCAGTTTTCATTGTACTAAGCTTATTTTGTACATCACTGCTTTAATTCCCTCGTGCTGTCTAATTTTGCCTTGAAATGAACATTGTCCCACCTATATAAACAAAGGAAATAAGCAGAACTGGAAAGGATATACACATGGTAACACTTGCACACGTCCATAGCATAGAAAACCCACTTTCCCCTTTAAGCATTGTGCTGTCTGAACCTGTGGCATGGGGTGTTCTATAGAGGACCTTGAAGTGCCTTGCAGAGCACTGAGAAAAGTGCCATGGTGGCTACTGCAGAGCTTGCCAAGATTGATTGGGACAGACCTGAGCATCTCACTTTGTCCCAGATACCAACCCTTAAATAACTGAAGTGTGCCCAAGGCTGACCTGAAATTTTAACTGTCCCAATAAATAACAAACATGTCACAATGATTATTTTTCTAAGCATTGGGGAGGTTTATTTTACCCCAAAACACATAAAAGTTTTCATAAAATGCATAGTTTCCTTTATGAAAGTAAACCAGCTCATGCTTAAATTAACCTTGAGAAGATCTGACTGACTGTTCCTAGAATATCTCCTGTTTTACCTCAAATACATACATGAATGAAAGAATGAATTGTCCTTCCATTTCTATTTAGATAGAAACCAGGTAGGTTTCCACATTAGACAGTGAAGTTACAGCGCTAGCAGAGCAATGGAGATAAGCTCATTCAACCCAACTAAAGTATTGTCATTTTCAATAACTTCTCTAACTCTGCACGAGGAAAATTATGTTGAAGTCTCAGAAAAATTAAGCAAAATTACAGTTGCATAATGAAGCTAAGCTCTTTATGGCTGGTAATAGAGGAACGGGAATTTAGAGTTTAGTAAAATCACGGTGGCTCAGAAATGTTGTGACAGAAAGAGGGCAATGCAGATACAATAACAGAACTTTCCATTCCATGACTTCATATTTCCTGTGAGCAGATTGCAAGTTCTGGCACAATCTGCAGTCGCAAACATATCTATTTTTCAGTTTGCAATTATCAGAAAGATCAACGGTTCCTATTTTTATAGATTTTGTTGGAGGAATTTGGCCAAGTTATTCAGAAGCTGATGCCCAAGTGTTTTTATAACTCGTATGCACATATGTACATCTAGTCCTGGGCATCCTTTGCTCAGTAAGCAGCCTCATCCAAATTCTGACTGATGAGAAGACCCTTTCCAGCAAGAAAGACCAGTTTAATGGAGCATACAGGAATTCCATTGCCAGTTCTGAGCTCCTCCACAAGCCATGTGCTCCTCTCCACCTTGGCCATCATGTGAGCAACCCATGCTGAAACCCAGACACAGAAACAAATGTTGAGATTTGTTCAGTGATTTCATCCCTTCTGATTCCACATGGAAATGGAAGGCCTAAATGGAGAGAGTAATGCTGGGCAATGAGTCATATGTAGGTTTGATGCTGGAGCAGATTTGTGGGCTGTGAGTTCGCCTTGTTTACCACGTTGAAAGACAATGGGGTGTGTGCTGAGTCATCTGCATGTTGCAGCTCTTTCATATACAAAGGGCAAAATGAAAACAAATGAAAGCATCCTTCAAAGGTGATATTTCTTCAGCATCGCTGGCTGCGTGATGCTAGAAAGGGCTTCTGAGGTATATTCACGGAGAACAGCAAGGGCTTTGACACCAAAATTACATAGGCTGTGCTGATTGTAACGCTTCGAGTGTAAAGGAAGCCATGTACTTTTATTGTTATCTATTTATTTATTTATTTTTAATTAGAGATTTATTTTACGAATAAGCAAAACAGATGCATGGGAACGAGTGTCCTGTAATGAATGCAGGAGTGTATGTTATATATAGCTTAGCAGAGCATCTGAAATGCTCTTTGGCTTTCCCTTCGTGTGTTCTTGGCTCCTCAATGACAGGCATTTTTGTACTCACAAAACAAAACAAGCTCTTCTGTATTGCCTTGTTTCCTTGGAATATGAGAGACAAGCAGTTTGATTGAAGGTTTTGTATTTCTTATTTTCCCCTTAGCCTGTTCCTAGATGAAGCATGGTTTTAACAGTCTCGAGAATGCTTGTGTTTGCACTGAATATGATCAGTCCCCATCCTGTGTGCTGGGCCTGCAACTTCTCCATCCATCCCTGTTCTTTTTTCTACCAGTGTTACAGAGATGACCTAGAAACTGTCTTATCCTCCCTTCAAGCAGAGGGAACAATCAGTTACCATGAGCATAAAGTGCACAGATGGTTCAGTTCTTAACAACTCCAGAACTTTTATTTTTGATTTCATTTGGGCTAATGACAAAAAAAAACAATTAACCTTTCATTACGAAAAGCTTTTCCCTAAATAGCTGTAGCATGGATAGAGTTCAGGATGAGTAGGAAGAGGAAATCTGTTTCACCTCTTTTGAGCCAAAAATCACTTGTATTCCTTCTAGTGCCTGATTTAGTGATTGGCAGCCCTGTGCCCATGTCAGTGGCTTGGATCAGGATGGGCTTTGAGGTCTCTTCCAACCCAAGCCATCATATCATTCTTTGAATGCCACTGCACTCAATACCTGCATTTTTTCATGTGCTGCAGCCTTTAGATGGTCAGAAGTTTTGGGACCGTGCTGTGGGGTTTTTTGCAAGACACGGAGTGTTTCACATTACCCTGCCCTTACCAAAACACTGAAGTCTCACAATGCTGGTTGTCATTTCTCTTTGTTTTCCTTCTTTGTGTTGGTTCAAACAATATTTACTGCTTCTCAAAAACAAGCTTCTTGTAGGAAATCTAAAACTCTGCTTTGAATTTCTGCTGAGAGTATAGTAATATTGGCAACAAATCAGCCTGGGGGTGGCAATACAATCTCTGCCCTATTCTTCGCTGTGATTCCTCTTTCTTCATACCTCTGTCTGATCTCTGGCTGCAGCTGCTCTCAAGGATCTGCTTTGGAGGGTTAATTGTGGGCTCAGCTCAGCCTGTGTCTGCTATTTAAACAGAGGTACCAGAAGTACATCAATGGGAAGAAGTAGGAATGCTGATACAAATACCAGTGCCATCCAAATATGACAAGATATTTAGGAAATAGATTACTTGAGAGCAGAGGATGGTAAAGCTCTGCATTATGCAGATAAGAACCGCTGCTTGCACTGAGCCCACCTCAAAGCATGTGAACTGGGAGAAAGTTTTGTCTAATGGGGAAAAAAGCTGAAGCAATCAGTGCTGCAAAGTGCTGACTGGAAGAATAAACATTAAAGAGAGAAACCAGACCAGAAGGCAAAAGCAATCAGATTTGTAAAAGAGAGCAGATTCTGATTTTATCTTATGGAAATAAATGCAATAAAAGCTTTCTAACTGGAGTTGTATAGAGATGCAAATTTTTTTATGCAATAGGAGAGAAATTGATGCCGGTGGTTGTTTTAATATTTTATGGAAATGCTTCAGCAAATAAATTGAAGTGTTTTTTTATTTGCAAACAGAAGGTAAATGGGAGAAGTGAAGCTTTTCTTTTTTTTCCAAATATATATTTTTTCTATTAGATGACTTCACACTATGACTGCATAGTATTTGCAGACTGTTTATTTTTTTCAGATACTATTCTTAAGTAGTATAATATGCTCTGCTTGTCACTAAAAGACCTGGGATAAAAGTGGTCCAGCCCAAAAGCCCCTTTCCCTTTTACCTCTGTGCTGGGCTCCACAGCCACTCAAACCCATCCCAGCAGTCACCAAGAGGAGCCATGTCCACAGTGGGGCTATCAGTCGGAGTAATGGCCGCATCTTGTCTTGATGTTTCTAACATAAAGCCTGTAGAATAATAAAAGTGATGGTGAAACAGCACATGTAGACTTATACAGCTTTTCCTTTGAGAAGTGAGGGAGCCAGCGCAATGCATTACAGCAGTCATTTCCTCTTATCTGATAGGGGAGGGGGAAATTAACCCAACTAAAAATAGTCAGGGCATTTTGCCCTATGGTCTCTCTTCATCCTATGGATCAATATGTCCTGAGCTTGCATCCCATACATAAATAGCTTTCATGGGCCAGATGACCTTGCTGAGGAATAGATGGATCCTTAATCAACAGACCCATGGTACAGTAGTGTGAAGAGGGTGGAGGCCAATGTAGTTTATAAATAACTGAATTCAATTAAATTCAAACCAAGATAAATCAGAAAACACTCTCCTAAAACCCCAGCTAAGACCTAATGGTGATGGAGAACATCTGGATGTCACAGGAAAACCTTGATGATAGTAACAGCATTTTACCACAATCGAGCAGTTCTCCTATGCAGTGATAATGTCTTTTTGTCAAGGGGAGCAGTAGAAATATCTCTTTCTTGCCTAATTTGCTTCTGGCTGCAGCCTCATATTTCTGTGATATGAAATATGAAATGCCTTTGTTATTTTAATGGAGAAGGAAGGTTTGCACAGTTTTTAGCCTTAAAGTAAGTAATAATTGAGGACGTGGCTTTCTTTTTGGACAGCTGCAGTTCCTTCGTCAGTAAAGTACCTGGCACAAAGTGCCAGATGAGTCATCAGAGGAACACTGAGACTTACCTGCGTGACTTTGTACTTTGATTGTTCGGTTGTACGCTGGGAGAATTGTATCTATTTCTAATGATAAAAAGAAGGGGGGTACTTATTCAGGGATTATGTTTCTAAAATGTACGCTGCATCCCAAATTAATGTGAATAATAATCGTTACATTGCTCGTATTATTACTTTTTAAACATATTTCTTCATATCTTGGAAAACATTTCGTGCATAACTTCATTCCAGAAGCTCGTGAGAATGGTAATGCATGTGCACAACGTGCAATGTGCATGTCCTGAAGGAAAAAAAGGCTTTGTGCATTTTTCCTTCCTCTGCAATAGGGCACCAAGGTGACACAGCCAGCACCGAGGCAAGTAAAAGCCTTTAGAGTGAAGAAGGCTTGAGTGCAATAAATACAAAAACTATGCCACGAGTAATTTCAGGCAAGCTCAGTTCTAAATTGTGTCTTGATTATGACAGGACTGCTTTGTGAGAAAATGGAACTGACTGAAAGAGGATGATACACTTCACACATTTCAGCCTGCACCAAAGCATTCTGCAGAAACGGCCCATGAATACACAGTTCCATGGATGCTGCAGCATCCAGCCCTGCTCTGGGTCATTCTGATTTCCATGCTGCTGGCAAGTCACTGTTTCTCTGTGATTCACAGTGCATGAGTCAGGCTGCCTGGGGAAACAGGGACTGGTAATTAACTCAGGACACGAGGACAACCAAGCTCAGTCCAGTCTGATGGGCCTACTGTCATGCTTGATTTGTTTGATTTTTTGCCTTGATTAATATCAACTTTTATTAAAACCTCAACGTACACACTTCATGTCAGGTTTAAGTAATGTTTAAGTTAACGGTATGAGGGATTAGAATTAGGTGAAATCCTTCCTGTCCTGAGTTATTCTGTTGTCAGGAGAGTCACAAAGCTGAGGAAACATCCATGGAAGCAGAAAATGCAAATTGCTCAGCATGCGGCAAGTCCTGACACAAGCTGGGTGTTAATTTATTTAAAGCTCATGGTATTGTAATGATTTCAAGGTTTGCTTGGCTTTGAGGTGGAAATGGTGCATATATATATCAGGGAGTTGTAGGATAGAACATTCATCCAGTTAGCCTCGCTGCACCACAAGGGATAAAGCCCAGGATAAAGCCCATGCTGCTTCCCCTTCACACTTGGAAAGCAACAGCACAGCTTCTTTGGGGTAGAACCAAACCCTTGTAATACTGGAAGAGTCATTCTGCAGGTGAAACAGCATCCCTCCAATGTCAGGTGTATCGTGTCTTTCCATTCAGGTCAATCACAAGTTCGGATGAGGACAGGTGGAGCCACTGAAGTTTTATAGCAATATAAATTATTGATTGAAGTCGCTTTTGCAATGGGGTGAATTACAATTGCCATGTTTAAACTGAACATTCATGTGGCAGCTGATGGTTTTGTGAGATGCTGATCAGTAGTAATAGTTACCAGTCATAATTTTATTTAAATTTCAGCAATGTCCAGAGACTTCAATTAAGCTCAAAGCCAGCAGGGAAGCCTGCACAGGCAGATGACAAGAGACCTTCACAGCTTTTCAGAGCAGGAGATAAGAATTGTTATTATTCTATTTTAGAGATTTAGAGAGATCAAGCAATTTGGGAAATGGCTCCTGGGAAGTCTAAGGCAGAGCTCTGCACTGCTGTTGGTAAGCGAAGAAATCCAGCCGGTACTTCAATCACTGAGGTTTAGCTCCTGTGCTTTTTAAAGCCATGCTTTGTGCCTTTGCTTCTTGGAAATACTCGGTGTTAGAGTTCAACTCGTGAAACACTGCTGTTTAAATTCTTTCACATTTTATTTCTCGTGGATGCAAAGTTCCCTATGCATGAATGTGCTCATAACTGCTTTTCAAAGATAACTTCCTCTTATTTAATATCCCTGCGTTATGGCTTTTCTTCCAGTGTTATCTTTGAGCTTAGTACATCAATTTTGAATTTGTCTGCCCTCTGCTCATACAAGCAGAATTGGAAAATAATAAATATAGTATTAAATTATGCGTAACACTGTAGTATGTTAACCGCTTTCATGTTGATCAAGTAAAAGGGAGAAAAACAATTTGGGTCTAAACAAGGACAGCGCTTTTATGTTGGGGAGGTCACTGGACCACACCACACTCATTAGATACACAGCAGCCTCATAGAAAAACACCAGCAGGCCTCTAATGGTGAGGCTGAACATATCAGCTGATTTGTAAAATGCAAATGTTTCGTGAGTTATGGGTTTTAAAGCTGATTTTGATTAATGAAATTCAGTCTGCTTATTCCTTCAGCAGTCAGCCTACAAGAATCTAACCAACTAATTAGCTCGCTTAGGTAAAGTATTAAATCTGTCATTTGTTCAGAAATAGTGAGAAGAACAACAGCTCAGACCTGCTTAGGAAGGTAGGTGCGGGAAGAAACTTTCCTGGGGTGAGTGACCCAGTTAGAAGAACACAGTAAATTGTATAAAATTCTGCAAATCATTTTTTTCTTAGGCTTTTTAGTTCTAAACATAGCGGTTATTTCAATCTGATGTTTTTTAAATAGGGAAACAAAAATGATGTCATTAAACCTTGCAGACTGTGCGAAGTCAGGAGAGGTTATGAATCTTCAGATCAGTTTAGCCATCACTAGGGTGGATGAGTTCCAAAAGTCCGAGGATCTTTCCTTACTTATTACTTCCACTTGCATCTGTGTTGCAGATGCCTTGGTTTGTTCACTTATGAATGTTGCACACACTACAGCATTTGTAAATTAGGAGATGGTGCACTGGAGGAGACCCATCCAACTCGAACATGCTGGAAGACATTACAGAAATGTTACCACATGGTGACACTGCTTTAATGTTGATGATAGAAACACAGAATCATAGAATTGCCCAGATTGGAAAAGATCTTCAAGATCATCAAATCCAACCGCAGCCTAACCATGCTACCCTAACACTCTATTGATGTACCCTATCGTTTATGTATCGATGTCCACCAAATGTAGCAGCTGTAGGACAAGATCCCTTTGAAAGAGCTTCAAGATGTCAAAGCATAAGAGATAAGGGAACAGAGTGGCAGAGAGTATCTTGAGAAGAGAAATGGAGACTTATTGGGCTCCCCCCCCCAAGTTTAGTTTTCTAGAGGAGTAGTGGTTGGATTCTTCATTTGTAATTCATGGCAATGCCTTCTCAGACAAAGCTTATGATGAAGCCTCAGATTACGTGAGAACAAAGAAATGCATGCTGCTGTCGATATGATCATTCCCCCAACAATACTGATGCTGTTAAAATAATTCAGAAGGATTGTGTTTCGTCTCATAATGATGAGTAACTGCCCTCCTATTTCAGCCTATCACTCTTTGCATAATTCTTTTGTATTTATGTTTACTTCCTATCTTGACTGCTGCAATTGAGAGCCACTAACGTTCCTAAGGCAAGTTCTGGAGTGATAGAAACTTTTCCCGAAGCCTCAGTGAAGTTGTTCCATCCTGGCCTTGCAAATTAAAATCTTCTTTGGATACAACTTGTCCAAATGTAAAAGCTCTGCTTAGCGTGTTAAGTTCCCGCATCTGAGTGGCTGCAGAGGGGAGGATTCTGTCATTCATTAACAACAAGATTTTGTCTGTCAAGAAATTCCTCTGATTCCATTTCTGCATCATCTCAAAAGTCATCCAGATTTTTTTTTGAAGCATATCTTTCCTCTTTGTTAACGTTTCCTTTCTTTCAGTGTATTTCAGGTGTATCTCTTTTTCGTCTAGCCTCCCATTTCCCATTAGTTCTCACAATAACATCCTTTGATAGTTCTTTACTGGTAACACCGATATCACCCTGGTAGTAGATGAGCTGTTTCCCCGAGGAAATGCATTAATTCTTCCTTGAAGAAAAAAAGCAACTAGGAAAAAGAAAGATAGATATCTATTATATTTCTTCAGTAGTCTAAATTACCTGCTTCAGCACACACGTAGCCGGTGCAGCAGTCACAGGTATACCCGTTTTATTTCAGATTTATTCCATTATTGCACATCTCGATCATTTCTTTGTGAGAAACATGGGCAAAAATAAAAGCCACACAAAATCCCTCCATTGCTCCAGCTTGTGCAATCAGAAAGATTTGATACATAAACACCACTTCATCCTGAAACGGTGCTAATCCACATATTATTAATTTCAGTGTTTCCTCAATCCTACTTAGGACGACTTTGGTAAAGATCCTCTGGCTGTTATTCAACACATTTATCCTGCTAATATTTTCATGATTATCCCATTCTCTCTCCTTTGGATGTGAATTAGGATTTATTCTTCCACTGCTCTGGAACCTTCTCACCCTTTCAGATATCCCAGGAGGATCTTTCGTAATTCAGTTACTGTTCCTCTGCAGCTCTGGCTGTGAAAGCTCAGGCAAAGCTGCTTAGCAAATAAGTGAGCTCACTTTAGAAAAAATTACTAGATTCACCAGGCTTTTATGTTTGACATATCAGTACCACACGTCGTTTTACTGGGGTTTCCAATTGCTTCGCTCTCTTGTAGCATCTGCGTCAGCAAAAATGAGTTGTCAACCAAAAAGTGACATAAGCTGGATATCTTGCCCTGTGCTTTCTATCGATGTATTTGTGAAGTCTTTTAGCACGTTCCTTTTTTGTATTTCCTGTGTGATGCTTTTAGCACTTATCCTGTTTAATGCCCTCTGCGTATTCAGAACACAACAACTGTACGTCAGGAAAGGCTTATAACTAAGTCCAGTAAGTTCTGTACTGCAGTACAGTAGCAAACCCCTGGGACAGTGCCTGGAAGTCATTTGTGGGGATGGCAGTAGGAGAAATTCTGCTCTTATTCTGAGCTTTCCATAATGATATTGTAAAATCTTTGGCAATTACCCTGGTGACCTGCAGCATTTTGGCTTTTCGTATGGTCAAACAGTGCAACTGATGCTGCCTGCAGCATCCATATCTTCCAACACATGATGCAAAAGTGAAGGAATTCCAAGTATATCTATGGAAGCACGGAAAAAATTAAGGTCAGTGTTAAAATGAAAGCCTAGCCATTGTGCCTCAGTTAGTGGAGGGCCCATCACAAATGGAGGAATGAAAAAGCAGGGAGAGGCCATAATTAGTTCATGTTGCTGGTTCATCACTAAATTTGCTAACCACATTCATCATCAGGATACATTTATTTTAAAATATGGACAAATGCTTTTTGCTGTGACGCTGTTAGGCCATTTACAAAAGTCAGAATGGCTGTACATTCCGTTAATGTGTTACTGGAATAAAATCATGCTGCACATTTAGTGCTGGATTACGTGGAGAGCAGCCAATACTTGTAGCATTGATTACAAGGTCTATGCCTAAGTAGTTCTCTTCCTGATTTATGAGCAATGCATTATCATTCATTGAGTGACAGAGTAAGCTACTAGGTTTGTTAATTGGGCAGTAAACCACATTTTCATCCTCACGTTACAACATTTTTCATTGAAAAGAGACATATCTAACATTTAATGAAATGTTTAAATAAATAAATGAATGCAGAATTGTTGAATGGAGAGCCATTGCTTGTTTCAGCAGAAAGGAATAGTGTATAGTGTATTTATTAATTAGCCTGGCAAAACATAATTAAAGGGCTGTAAACTCTGAGGAAGTTAACCAGCCTTGTAATAAATACCAATTGATGAGAACAACAGGTCAGGTAGTATTCGCTAAAGAGATAACCTGTATGCAGAACCTCATTTTTAGTGTGGGACAATAGTAATAAGTTATCATCACGACAAATAGAGCTGACCTTGCAGATCCAAAGGCAGATTGCAATGTTTTCACAAGTTTATGTCGTTTTCTATCTCCTAGCAACTGTATGCCATCTACATATTTTACCACATCAAACATCTTAAAGAGATTCTCTGATGACTGTTGTCAGGAAAAAAGTCATTACAGTGTAGTTCCTGGAAGACTGTTGTTTTTATGACCGTGCCCCGTGTGTTTATGGGAAGCTCTGAAGCTACGTAGAAGTATTTTGCTGTAGGAATTTGGTGTTGAAAGCACTTTTGAGTTATTTTGCTGTGTTTTCAAAAGCATTCGGATCTAAGTTCAAGAACTGGCGTGGCTCCTGCCGACATCAGTCTGAGATGCTTTGGTATAAAAAGAAGATAATTTTCTTCGTTAGGGCTTTTCTTCATTAGTTCACCACCAGAGATCTGCTCATTAATTCTGTGATGGCTGAAGGCCAGCAGGGCCTTGCTCATCACACAGGACTACTTTCCTATCTCCAATCTGACCCTTCTCCTGCAGCTCCATGCTGTTCCCTCGAGCCCTGTTGCTGTCACTAGAGAGTAGAGCTCCCTATAAGGCACTGCACTGCTATAAGGCTTCCCCTCAGCCTCTCCTTCACTCTGAGCCCCACAAACTCAGGGACCTCATCTGCTTCTCATAAACCTCACCCTCCCTCTGGACCCTTCCTCATCTTTGTAGCCCTCCTTCAGATGTTCCTGGATAGTTTTATGTGCTTCTGATATTACGGCGCTCCAAACTGCACCCAGCGATCAATGGTGCCAGTTCAGAAGATCAAGGTAAAAGAAGCCTACACATAGAGGATCTAGGTGCAGATTTGATCCAAAATACATGAAGGAACTGAAAGTTTGTTGCTGTGTCATCCTTCCTTGTAGCTGGAAAGAGGAAAGCTTCCTTACATGACTTGAGCTTCTGTGGTGAAATAATGAGGGCAGAATAGGCCCTCTTCAACTGCAGCATATGGAAAATCATTTGAGCTCATTTGAGCCTCATCAGCTGAGCCTGCAAAATCAAAAGCACTCAGCTCAGTTAGAGATAAATCTGACAGGAGCTGAACTCACAGGCTAAAGATCTCATTCAGTCACAAAGTGCAGCATTAGGGAGTTTAGCAACAGATCTAAAGTTTGCAGAAGTTTGAAAACAGAAGAGTAAAGATGCTGAGGGCAAAACTGATCTCCAGCTGGCATCACTTGCAGACAGCCAGGAAAAACCCACTCTGAGTTCAGCTTCCTTCACGTTTGAACTCTGTCCTCTTTAGGTTGGAAAAAGACCTTCAAGATCATCCAGTCTGACCATTAACCATTCATGGTGTAAAGCCATGCATACCTGAGGAATAATGCCCCATGAGAAACAACAGGGTCATCCCAGCCAGGATCTCTGCCCTGTAACTTAACCATGAGCCTAAGACAGTAGTATGGTATCCATCTCCGCTGTTAGGAGTTTAGTTGTGGTTGCTGCAGATCACTGTTTGGTCCCACTCATTTTCTATCAATGTAATTGATGGTGTGCTCATCTCGCCTTCCCAGCAATTTTGTGTAATCATGTGTAACACCCATTCAGAGCAGTGGCTTTCTTCGTGAAATTTGTGTGATGAGACAGACTTCATGCAAGCTGTACAAAATTACCACTTATGGAACTGCACAATCTTTTCTAGGATGCCATAAAGTGTCATTATTTACCCTAGAAAGAGAATGCCTAAACAGATCGGTCTCTCATCAGATGCCATTGCTCAGGGATCTGAAAAATGTGGAGATGCCTGAGATTAAATCATCCATATGCCTGAAACGGCATAAGAAATTAGTTTCTCGAGCTATTTTTATGTTTTTCTAGCTTACAGCTAAATCATGTATTATGGTGAATCATTAACTACTGACTTTTATAGCTAATCCTTATATAGCCCGTTTTTAGCTCAGATGATATTTTTGAAATACAAATTTTCATAGGCTACAAACGTGCATCAAACAATGCAGTTATCTCGTTTCCACACGTCTTCAAGTTCAGTCTTTATGCGGAGTCTGACCTTTATTTATTGCATGTTTTCTACTGTTCTTTGGTGACCTCACCTTCAGGGGAGTGATTTTCCCTTCATTTGGGAAAGATGCACAGTTCAATTCTTGATACACATAAAATCCCAGCCGATTTGCTGCATGGACCTGAAATAGCCTACATCTGCAATAGCAAGCACTCTGCATTCACTCTCTGTCACCAGGGAGGGGACAAATCAGTTCAAGCCGATTCCAGTCAGGATAAGATTTGGAGATACATTCCTGTTTGCTTGCTACATTTCAATTGGAAACAAGTCAGGCCTTTAAACTTGAATGTAAGTTCTCCTGCAATTTCTTTGTACAGAAACGTGGATAATCAAATCTTTTTCTTTCCAGAGACGACGTAATGTTATGCTTTGGTTTATTCTAAAGCATTCGATTTGTAGTTCTCCCAAGTCCTGACGAGTCCTTCTAAAATTTAATAAGGCAGTGGCTAACATCCTGATGAGAGTTTTCTGGAGGGAAATGGGAAACAAAAATGTCAAAAATGAAAGAAACTCAGCCAGCAAGAGCTGCTTGATGAAACCTGGGCCTCCTATTAACACCTGATGGCAGTGACAAAGTACAGATAAAACTGAGGATGTAAATGTATGTGGGTTCTTCTTCGACTGCTGTACCACCACCATCTACCTCCGACATGGCGGGCCAGCATCATAAAATAAAAGGCATTACTTTTGGGGCAGCCTTCCTAATGTTGATCCATCACACTTCAGACAGATATCTGTATCCTGCTTAAATGTCTCCTTTTAATCTACTTTCCAGGCAGAAAAGGATCAATACAAGTATGCTGAAGTACAATGGGTTCTTATCGCTCCTTACTCAAGGATCTCTCAGCAATAATCACGACTTAGTTTATTCTACACTGTATTAAGAAATACTTCACAGTGTTTTACTTTTAACAACAGTGAAAAGACCCCGTGGCAGTTAAGACAGGTACACTTTCGTATTGAATGACTTAATTTAGATTGACATATTGAGACACTTCGTTTAAACTTCAGCAGTCTGAGATGAAATTACTTGTTTCAAATTTTTAAGAAAGCGGTGGCATAAAATCATGCTTTACTTAAACTTCATTTAACTGGAAACTTTACAAGCGGAGTATTCAGATGAATTTCTAGGGTTTGTTTGTAGGGATGGTTTAGGATTGGCTTACATCTGTATGTAGGTGATGCTCTGTACCTCCTTCTCTGTGCTATGGGCAGTACCAGGTGCTCAGGGAACCAGCGGTTGGATGCAGCTGAACTGCAGAACCCCTATAAAGCAAAGGAGAAGATTCCATTTGGGGCAGTGGCTGGATGTAGCCAGTTGCTGACATACTGCTGCTACAGGGAGGGAATTCTGGAAGCAGAAGACAGCATTTTTCCCAGTTAAGTAGTGATAGAACAAGAGGTAATGGCCATGAATTGTGCCAGGGGAGATTTAGGTTGGATATTAGGAAAATTTTCTTCTTAAAGAGGGTGGTTGAGTGTTGGAACAGGCTGCCCAGGGAGGAGGTGGAGTCACCATCCCTGGGGGTGCTCAAGAAAAGGGTAGATGTCGCACGGAGGGATGTGGTTTAATGAGTGTTGTGGGGGTGGGTTGGACTAGGAGATCTTAGTAATCTCTTCCAACCTTAATGGTTCTGTGATCCTGTGATTGCTCCCACTGTAGGCATCCGGCTGAGAGATGCTCAGGGCTTGCTGGGCCACTTCACAAAAGAGCTATGCTCCGAACTGTGAAAAATGGTCTTGTGTTGAAGTTCTGTGTTTTAATCCTGATGAAGAAAGAATGGTTAGAACTTAATTTAAAGATAAGCATAGCCGTAAGCACTTGTCGTACCTGGTAAGGGTGAGGCAGGCAATTTGTCCTCATCCGCGGATGCGGCAGGCAGGCTGGTGCTGTGGTGCAGTAGCCTGTGGGTAATGATGCTTTCAGTGAGAGAATGGAACGTTTTTTTCTTGCATTTTTCACAGCTCTTCTTTTTGCTCTTTGTGGATAGGAAAACAATTTGACTTCTAAAGCTCCCTGATGCAGCGCTAGGATGGGCAGCGCACACCGAGTGCGTTTTCTCACGGGGAGGGGAAGGCGATGAGGGTAAATTTGTAAATAAACAGAAGATTTATTCACAGGAATTGGTGCCTTTCCTGCAAACTAAAGGCATCCTTTTAATAGACACCACCAGCTCCCTCATCCCCTGCAGCCTCGGGGTGTGCACCCGCAGGGACAAGCACGGGGAGCGCGTTCCCGCTGCTTTGGATCCCTCACAAGTGTTCCTGTGTGTGCCTTCCGCGGGAACTGAAGTCTCATTTTGTGCTCCCATGAATTTAAATCCAGGTCACAGAGATGTTAAATAGCAAACGGCACATTTACTGTGCCACCCAGCTGCCTTCTGTAATGCAGCAGGAATGCTTTCTGAGCAGGGACAGTATGCCAATATTAACTTACATACAGGTTGTTTTGTTGTGGATGCTAATGTTTAAAAAAAAAAAGAAGAAAAGAAAAAAGGGAAGGGAGGATGCTGCTCACATTTAAATAGCTGCTTATTCCCTGCACTGTGTCTCCCTGGAGTGTTACTGTCTCTTTCCTTACTGAAGAATTCCTAAATCATTAGTTCCTCTTGGTTCAGACCTTTACCTTTGTGTGTATCGTAGCAAAGAAATGATTCTTTTCCAGGTCAGCAGAAATGAAGACGATGCTGTCTATATGCTGTTCCGACTCTTGTGTTTAGTTAAAAACCTGAATTACCTCCTTGGTTTACGACGCTATCTGTAATATTCTCCTTTTGTAAGGGCACATATTTTATTTCTCAGGGAGGAAAGGGACTTGTCAGAGACTGCTGCATTATTTCAGCCTTAGTAGCAAATAATAAAGTTGGACACCTGCATTCTGTACAAAAAGGCTTTTATCAGGCAGATGGAGAATGTGTTCCAGTGCATCAAAAAAGCTCATTGCAAGATAGAAAGGGTGGGGATGTGGAGGTATTTGCTGCACAGATGTCCTTTCAGTAACAGCATTACGATACATACAACCAAACAGCAGCTGAATTGACTTTTGACCAATAGATGGAGACAAAAAAACGTTGTCTTTCATTATACGTATCTGTACTGAGCAGGTCCATTTACCTGCCATTCCTTATCTGGCAGCAGGTCTCTTTGGAGCAGGTAGATTGATCTCTCTTTTATTTTCCCAGTGTGTATCATCAGATGAGGGACTTGGCTTTGCTGAGCACTTCCCTTGTAAACAAAGATTTGTTTTCTCTGAGTTCATACCTTAAAAAATAATACCCGGAAACAGCTTTTAAGGATCAAAATCTGAAGTCTGATTCATTTATTTTAGCCTCAGCCAAATGCTTGCTGAAATTCAAGCATGGTAGACATAATATTGCTAGCATTAGGAAATGTTCCTCAATCCCCAATACCCTGAGCACAGTGGAAATCAGTGCCTGCAGAACCAGGTCAACCAGAAGAGGTAGAAGTTGTCCTGATGATGGCCATGGTCACCATTACCAACCGCAGCTGTGTGTCTGAGCCTCAGGGTCTTCAGAGAGAGAATGGATGTAGCTCTGGGGAGACCTCATTGTGGCCTTCCAGTACTTGAAGGGAGCATATAAACAGGAGGGGGAATGGCTGTTTATGAGGGTGGATAGTGATAGGGCAAGGGGGAATGGTTTTAAAGTAAGACAGGGTAGGTTTAGATTAGATATTAGGATGAAGTTTTTCCACCCAGAGGGTGGTGATGCAATGGAACAGGTTACCCAAGGAGGCTGTGGGTGCCCCATCCCTGCAGGCATTCAAGGCCAGGCTGGATGTGGCTCTGGGCAGCCTGGTCTGCTGGTTGGCAACCCTGCACATAGCAGGAGGGTTGAAACCAGATGAGCATTGTGGTTCTTTTCAAGGCAGGTCATTCTTTGATTCTGTGACATACTGGATGCTGACCCATTCATGGCAGGACTGTACAGAAGTGTTAGTTCTACCCGCAGCACTGACAGTGTTTTTCCACAGTTTGTTTTCCTGTGCACTGCATTTCAGTGAATGAAGGAAACATGGACATTAATTAGTCTTGGCTGCGGGTTTTTTCTCTGTTCATTTGCAGTGTTTCCAATTTAAAAGCAAATCATCCCAGTGGGCTCCCGTATTGCAGCTTACCCTGCATCTTTCCACCTTCTACTCCGGAGTCCCTCTCAGTTAGAAATCCCTTTTTTCAGACCCTTGGTGCACAGGTTAACCTGTTTCTTCTTTCTTACGTGTTCTAATTGCCACATTTATAAAGCACGCATTTTTTTTCCCAAACCCTTGTTGAGCTCTGACACTGTTGTCTCATAAATCTAATGTAGATAAATGTGTTATAAGAAAAAAAAAACCAACAACTAAACAAACCCCAGTGGTGTTCTGCCATCTGTTGATTATGTTTTGATATGCCGTAGTGAACAAAATGCGTATTTCTGATCTGTGAATCCAAACACAATTTCAGTCTCACTCTGCTTTCCTGAAAGCACAAACTACTATGTTTAATTTATAAATGGCTTCTTATGTATTCTGCTCGTCTCTGGTGAAAATAATTAACATTTTCTTGCAAAAACCTGTAGATATAAACATCAAGGCCGCGACACGCATTATTAATTAAAAAGATGACGGCGGTTTCTGATTCCTTAAATATATAAACAGCTTTCAAAAAGTGTTTGATAAATGCTCACATCCCCTCTCTAATAAGTATAAAAACATATTTATTTTGTGTTTATTAGGAGAGTGAAATGAGAATACTGTGGTAGCACTTAAATATCAAAGTAGGATCAAATGAGGGAGACCTGGAGCGTCCTCGTGGTGTGGAACAGCCCTTCACATGCATGCAGCTCATTCTGTCCTGGAGGAGGTGTGCAAGGGCCTCGCATCAAAATGCACTTGCTGGCTGAGGGCTAACACCTGCAGCCGCCCACTAATATTTACGTCTCTGCAAAAAACATTCCACTGCTCTTGTAGTCATTTTTGCTTTTGGTGCCAATAGAAATATTCTTTAAACTTTGAAATCCCTGTAGAAAGTCATTGGGCAGCTGATTTGCCTCTTGCTTCTCATCTTGAGGCTTAAATACAGAGATCCAGTCTTGAAAACTGACATACAGACGAGGAACAAAGCTCGCTGTATTTACAAAACACGCACTTCCTTAAACACTGCTGTGGTTTAATTACCCACTTAGTATTGATCTTCTTGGGCTTTGGTGGTGCAGCAGCACTGTGCTTTTCTGCTCGCAGGGCTGAATTTCCCTCTTTCCTCACCAGTGAGAAGTTGTAATTTTTTCCTTCTTTTCTTGTCTCGACGCATATCCCCGAGACCTTTATTTTCTGGCATGCACAAATAATGCTTTTCTTCATCTGAGAGAGAAGTTAGTGTGAAATATTCATAGGATAAAACACTTAAGAAGATGTTAAAGGACAAATTGAATTTAGTTCTGGTCACAACCTTTCTACCAATTCATTTATAATCCCATAAAGGTGAAATTCCTCTGGGATTTAACAGAACGGTGACTCAGAAATAACATAATTAACTTCAAAAATGGTTGAACTAACCATGTCGAGTATGAAGCTGCTCATAATCTTAGCCCTAAGTATATTAGGATTTTATTTGAAAATGCATATTACTGTGAGTAAACATGACAGGCTGGGCTCGAACAGCACTCAGTTTTCTCATATTCTGTGCTGCACCCTGCACCCAATTTCCTTTGTTTTCTTATGCCAAACAGTTCAGCCATGAGCAATCCCTGATCAACTGGGGATTCAAGTAGGCCAAGAAAATTAATTTTTCCTGGGATTTTGGGCTTATTTGAGCCTACTAGAGAAAGGCCAGTGCCATATTTCAGCTTGATTAAGGGAAAAAAAAATAGCCTGGAATTCTGCAATTACACCAAAAGTGGCATTATGATTTATTGTGTCAAACCTTTCCGTCTTCCAGCACCACAATGGGCAGGGACAAAACAAGGCTTGAGATGGGGAAAGAAACCAGCAGTGTGATAGAACACCAGAAATGTGATTTTTAATTTTCAGTGCCCTTGCTTTCGTGGCAGTGAGCCATTTCCCTCATCTTGTTTAAAATAGTCTTATATTCAGTGCTTGCTTCACTTTGTTTTGAACAACCTCACTCTGATGAGATTCACAGAACTCAACGCTTGTCTTGCAACTCTATGGCAAAAGGTGGGAAGAGGTTGCTTAGGAAAATGTGCCGTGGCACATGTTGGTGTTGCCCCACAGTGCTGAGCAAATTGCTTCTAATTCTTCCAGCTTGTCGTGCAATTGGAAAGCAGAAAGTATGCCAGGCTCCTGAGCTGCTCATTTTGGTAAACTGGTATTATTTAAAAGTAAGAGTTTAAGGAGTAGTGGAAATAAATATTAAATATCCAGAAGCCTTTAAGATTGGTTTCTGCAGTGTAGAATATTGAGTTTGTTCTGAATTGACTTGCTCAGTTCTGAAGTCTATTACTAGTATAATTCTAATAGAACATTAGTGGTACTTTATAAAGATGTACTGAAGGCTTTTGATCATCAAACACATAACCCTTTTTTATTACTTTTGTCCATCCCGCCCAGTAAATATGATTATTGTTAATCTGAAGCAACTGTCTTGAGTTGGAGAGAAGCTCATTTCTCATATTCCCCCTCCTGAAATGCTTTGTAAAGTGGCAGCTTCATGTGCTGGGCATATATGCAAAAGATCACCGTGTTTAATCATGGTCCTTAGCTGGCTGCAGGGATATTTGATGTGGCTGGCAATGTTCAACCAAGTTCCAAATGCCATTGTTCCTGCAGGCTGGGTTCAGAAGGCACAGTTCAGAAAGGCTGAAACTAGTCAATTGAACCAGTTGTTCTGTAGAAGCAAGCAAAGTGCTAGAAAATACCGTTTCAGCAAGGAAATACTCCAGCTTTGTTCTTCTGGTGTGATGTTGTTATGAAGAGCCCTCCATAGGACTATCAATTTTTTTATGTTAATGTTTATCTTGTGACCTCCATGTGTGTGGACTATTATCTGAAACAATTTCCATGCTCTTTTCTTGCACATTCATGGCTTCACATCCCGTAATCTCTTTTTGCATGAGGTCACCATTTCATACAGGCTGAGCTGAACCAGATAAATTAAAACAAGCGTCGGTGCAGACAGCGTTATTTCAGTTTATACGACATATTCTGCTTTACCACAGATTGCCTGTGGTGCAGAAATATGTTTCTCATGGTAACGAGTTCCTGTGTCCAAGACTTTAATCTCTTTTTTTTAATTGATTTAAACCGCAGTAACATTGGTTTATAAGGTTTACAAAGTCTTTTCACTAGTTTAGCTAGATTAATTTAAAACCATGCTAAGTCAAATAACAACTTGTGGTAGATAAGCTCTTATTCTTTTCCTATCTTTCTTGTTCACATGTCCCTTGTTCTTATAATCTCTTCTGACTACGTATATTATATGACACATTTTGGTATAATTTAACAGTAAGAACTTTTGAACTTTTTCCCCAGCAGCTGCTGGAGATGGGCAGGTTTTAGAAGAAGATATGCACAGCTCAGTCATAACAGTTGTGCTGATTATAGTACCTAAACCCAATGGAAAGCAACCACCTGCAAGTCAGCTAAATGGCTAGGAAACATCTTTGTCTTTGACACTCAAAATGCAAGGCGCTAAATCTTGTTCTTGTTCTTATAGCTGGGTGCAACTCAATTGACTTGAGTAATATCACATTGGACGATGAAAATGTATTTGCTCCTTATCAGTGTTGTTGCCAAACTCCTCAATTATGAGTATAAACCTGACACACAAAGTTCACATCTCTGGGGATGTTTGCACACATATTTTACCTAGTCATTGCATGGGGTGATGGGTAGAATGTGAGACACAGATGATTCTTGAATCTCCTGTACAGTGACAACAAATTGATGGATATGGATGCACTGTGAACTGAGCCTATCTGATTTTTAGTTAAGCTTTAAAAGGAGGTAATTCTGGAACAAATCTTACCATTTGGAAACTGTGGATAGTGATATCAGTGCTGAATAGGGCTGACCACATTGCCCTTTGTACAGAAAAGAGGCTTTCTTTTTACCGAGGTTGTGGTCTGTCTTGGCACTGCATGTGGAGTATTTACTGGTCCAACTTGGGGTGCCCTCTGACTGGGTTCAAGCATATCGAGGAATCACTTTGTGGGTTAATGTGGAGAAAGAAGAAAAAATTGTTCAGAAAGATTCATTGGAAGGAACCATACAAAAAAGAACAGAACTTCTCAAAAGTTCCCAGGCAGTGACTCAACTGCAGAGTTGTTTTCTGATGGGACTCAATATGAGGCTAGCTTAAATGTCAGCGTCTCCCTGCAGCCAGTGTGTCTCATCTGCTGTGCCAGTGAAGACCGGATCGATGAAACCAACGATCCCTGGGGAGTGATTGACTCCGCTGTCTGGTGTGCAGCTCTGCAGATTCCTCCTGCATGTGCTGGGTCTCCAGCAGCAATGGGATTTTAGGAGCTGGCCAATAGTGAGCATATTGGCGTAGTCATTTGAAGTTCTTGGATCGGCTCCTTCTCGCCATGACCTCAGACAGTCATGCTATTTTTGAGTTTATAATCTGTTAACTCCAGCTTAATGAAGTTGAGCTAGTAGAAGGTCCCATCTAAATAATGTAATAATATGCCTGTATGAAATGACTGCTATCTAACTGGAAGAAATAACAGGAGTGATTAAATTAAATTCGATACACACATTAGCCACTGAACTACACAGCAGTAAAGGAAGAAGAGTGGTTGAAAACATTGTCTCTTCTCCTACCATAGCTTTATAATTATATCTTTAGGGAAATGTCACAGCTCAGCATTTAATGATCTGCCCTCAGACACATTTATGAGGAGATTTTCAGGAAAGGGAAGAGTTGACAGTAAAGTAAAAAGTTGACACACAGACAAAAAAGAAGCAATCATCGAATAGTGTGGCAATCACCAGCCGAGAGGAACACTGATCTGTGTATTTACATATAATGTTAATTTAATAATTCTAATCCTCTTCTCTCTAGAATATCCACAACAAGGTCGTGATCTGACAGTAGATGTTAGGAAAAATGGAGCATAAATCTTGGACAATGTCAATCTGTCATTGCCTCACAGCAAATTTTCGCTGTTTGAAAGAGCACAGCTGGCCAATTCAGTGACTGAATGTTTCCATGAGGGATGGCTGCAGCAAAGCCCAGCCCCTTTGCAACATTAAACTGCAGGGCACTGGAAAAAGAAATTCAAGAAAAAAAGGAGACATTTGCAGCTGAGAAAACAGTGACATGAAGTATTTGTGCTGATTTAGTAGGTGCATGGAGTAAACAAACAGAAAACAGTAGAAAAGTTATTTTTCTATTGCTAAGATGTCAATCTAAGCGAGATATCCTCTGTGGCTGTAGGTGATACTGAGGTGCAGATGTCACTGTCAGTTTTGAGGCTGCAGCGAGGCCAATCATTAAGCACCCAGCATAGGTATCATCAAACTGAAATACAACACAGTTTCCTAAATGGACAAGAAACAGTAAAAAATGACTGAGGTAACCGTTCATCTCTTGGAGCACATTAGATGTCCAAGCAGCTTCTGAGATGCAGGAAAAGATCAAATACTCTTGAGAAGAGGACTGTTTTAAACAGACCTGTGAGTGTGTTTACTTGACTGACTGAAACACTCAATAGAAGTTGAAGAAGTCTCTAATTAAATTATATGCGCTGCTAACCTAATGAGATGATTCCAAGTGAGATGGCAGCAACACCTACTCCTTTGGCATATGCCGTGGCTGTTTGTCACTTACATTTGTCTCAACGCAGGCAAGGAAAATAGACAAATGGTGTCAATTTCTTCTTATAGCCAATGTTAAAATGCTGTGCGCTATTATGTATGTTTTATTTTGGTGCTGTTTTTAAAGTGGTAGCTCCTGCTGACCTCATCATGGGCTTTGACCTCATGGAGTTGCACTTCTGTACAAGAAGTGGTAGAAGAAAACTTCATTCCCTCAGCCACTGCTGCAGCACACCAACAGGGCAGCCCTTCATCTCTGATGGGCTTTGCAAAATAGAAAATCACCCAAAAAAGCTGCTTTAATTTCAGGCTCCATTAGACACCATGTTTGCCAAATGGAAGATGACCAAATTGGTTGGAAATCTTGTCCTGAGACCTGTGTGCTGGTATTAAAAATGGGGAAGAGTGGGTAGTGATGGAAAAAAATCACATAATGTATCACTTTGCATCTTTTTTTCTTCTCATGGAAGTGTGAAGTAATTACTCTGGGAGTGGTGATTACAGAACTATAGCAGTATCAGCCTGGGGTTTCCAGTACCACATTGTTGAGATCAATATTTGAATGACTCGAAGATAATTAGAACATATATATGTATATAAAAACAACTGTGATTAAACATTCTTTCCGTTTCTTTCCCCTTTTAAAATGGTGCAAATGTGTGTGTAGCCGTATATGATTTAAACTCTAATTAGAGAAAGAAAATACTGTAATTAGTAAAGTGTAGAGCTGATTTTAATTCAGCCCATTATTTTTACTACGATGATTAGTTTGACTGGCAAGATGTATTCCTCACTCTGCATGCTTGTTTTTGTGCAGCGCTTCCCCCCAGCAAGCTATGTGTTGAAGTCTCATCAGATCCACTGCTGTTGGTGATGCTGATCCATTTTTCTTGCACAGTCTCACCTGGGGCTGCCCAGGAATTGAGAACCCAGTGCTGTAGAGTAGTTTGAATGAAATGTTATACTTTATAGTTGTGTTTCAGTGGTTAAGTTGTACTCAAGAGTTTAAGGTCAGGGAAAATCACCAGAGGACCCTAAATTGGCATCCAGGAAAATGTGGGTTAGGGAAAGCTGTCCGCTTGCTTTGCATCTATGGGGCAGACTCAGTAATTAGTGTGAAAAATATCTCATTGACTGTAATGAGAAGTATATCAGGGCTCTGCTCCGAGATATTAGTGTAATTGATTCAGCAGCCAGAATGATTGATACAAAGGTATTTGAACCTGGTCCTGCAATTTGGGCTGGTAGTCATTAAGTGCACGTAGGGGCCCTTGCCTGTCATTTGTAGCAGTGCCAAGCCTGGGAATAGCTATCAAGCATTTGAACTATACAGCTGTATTCTAAATGTTTAAATATTTTCCCTGGAGAGCTATTACCAGAGTTGCCAGCAGAGTAAGATAGTGTGAAATATTAAAAACTCTCCTCAGTTTGGAAAATAGGGACCCTGGAAAGGTGACAACGACATAGAATATCGAATCCCATCCCCAGGGATAGGAAGGGGCTCGATTGGGGTATATTGCCACAGGTAAGGAAGGAGAGACTTGAAGGAGAATTAAATTGATCCACTGAGTGGATTTAAATTGTGTTTGAATTAAAATTGATATATTTTGCCTGCTTTTTGCCAGAAAAGATGGAATCGGCACCCCAAGCAGCCCACACACACAGCGGGTATGTTGGACCTGCTGTGGACTTCTGCATCCCAGAGAGCTGGAGAGTAAATTTCAGTTCACTTAATCCTTGTCAGCCTCCTCCTTTGCTTCAGCCTCTGCAAAGAAAGTGTAAAAGGATGTCTTTACAGCAATGCTTCCAAGATTTGCTCTTGGAGGGGGGCTGCTCAGCATCACCGTTGTTACTCACCACCCAGGTGGCTCTCACATCATTTCTGATGTAACAGCTGGACTGCTGCGTACTTGTTGGAGCCCATGTTGTTTTCTTATCCATTGCTCTATAACTCTGTAATTCAGGAGGAAAATAGCTGTGAGTGTGCAGGGCACTGTTTCAAGTCTCTGTGCATCAGGTGGTAGCAAGTCCCGGGGCTTGTTGTAGTTTGAGCTGGACCCAACTATGTATATGCACAACTATGTTTTGTGTATGTCTATGTAAATACACACATGTATGTATAAGAGGATACATGCATATACCTTATATATACAACCTTCTATTGATAGACATGTATACTGAGGCTGCTAAGGAAAGGGGTCGATACAGTGTTTTATAAGGAACTATTTAAGATGAATAACTCCACATCAGAGTTTAGCTTAAAATAAGTGATCCTCAATACTTAGTTTGGGGCTGGTGAGCTTCTCACTTCCTAGGGAGCGGAAGACAGCACACACTGCTCAGCTTCTTCATGAGGCTGAAGGAATGGAGCCACTCATTCAGGATAAGTAAGCAAATTCAGCTGGGCAATGAAAGGAAGCCTAGACAACGGTGCTCAAACACTCTCTCATTTCCTCCCCCGCCCCCCCGCCTGCATGGCACCCCCCAGATGTCTGGTTTCAGTTTTAAAACATAATAATGTTTCATTAAGGAGCCATAGCAACCCGTCACTAATTTGTGAAGAGTACATTGTGAGCTGCATTCCGTACTTATCAACATTTGAGCACTTTAGATCTTGTTTCATCTCATTAGTGGATGTTTATGGGACCAGAGGGTTTCAGCACTCTCTGACTCATTAGTTAAGCTGTTGCAGTGCAGGTTATATGCTACAGGAAATCATGTCCCCAGCCTTTAAATGCTCACACAACCTTCAGCACAAGTTCACTCAGAAATGCTTTCTCACATTAAGCAGCCAGTTAAAAAGCAACGTGCAAAGGTTTCGGAAAACAACAGCAACACGCTTATTATAAACACCGTGTTTATCAAAGTCACTCCGTGCTCAGTTGCAGGCAGCTACACCACCAAACCCATGTCAGTCATTTGAAGGGATGGATATTGAAATTGCTGACTTTGGAAAATTCAGCCACAGGGCAGCATTTAGGGGGAGCAGCAAAGCAGAGGAGCGCATTGGAAGCTGCTTGGTGTTAACAACAGGAAGAAATCATGTTTACAGACTCACTTACTGGACTGAAACCTTCATTCCCTGAATGCTGCAGTAAACATGGGTTCATGCATGATCTAATTTGTATGAAAATAAATGCTCTTTTTTTCTCTACTAAACACATGAACCAGTGCGCTATTTAGTAAACCGACAGTAGCATCTGTTGGAGAAAGGCATATAAAATACTGATGTAGGAGGTGGCAGTTCATCCTGTTTACCGTGGTCTCACATGCTGTAGAAAAACTCCCCGGGTGCATAATTTAATAGGACATAATCCACCAATCTGCTTCTGTTGTTCGTTTTGTTGCTGTTGTTGCTTTACTGTTGTGTTTCTTCCCCATTACGATGTACGGTTTTCTCTGAAATACCCAACAAATAGGAAAAGCAAATGCAAGTGCGAATTAAGAGTGTAATGTAAATGCCGAAGCAGGAAATGGCATCTTAAATTTGTTTACAATATGCTGCAAGTCAAAGCATAGGAAACCGCTTTATTAATAAGCAGTTGATAGCCAAGTTAATTAGGAAATCACAGAAAAAATGTGCTGCTTGTGCGATAATTGCCTTATTAACACTGCATAGACTGTTTCCATTTTTTCAAGAATTAATGTAAAAGTCACACTCACACGTTGTGCTTTTGCAGAGTGAGGACTCGTTGTGTTATAGGCGGAGCTCTGATATTGTAATCAATAGATTACTTTAAGGGAGTTAGCATTAAATAGTGTCATAAGCTAGTACATCTGTTAAGCTTCTTTCTCCTGCTTCTACAGACCTAGTCTTGGCTGGTTGTCAGGTATTGCCCACTATTCCAGAACACGTTCTTCAGTTCTCTTCTTTTTGTACCTCCTGGAGGACTGAAGAATACTGAGGCCCTGGAAGTGCTGCTTTTAGGGGCTGCTCTGGTGACCTTTCTTCAGCTCTCCCGGGCTGAAGGTGTGTCATGGTTTTGCAATGTGCCACCTTGAAATACTGCGGTCAGACAGTGGGAGGTCATAGCAGCAACGTGCAGGATGCCATCCTTGGAAGGAAAAGCCAGTGGGCCGTGCAGGCAGTCAGCACCATGAAAATTACTGCTTAAATATATCTTGGCTTCTAGGTAAATTTGCCAGAGATTTCCACAGTAGAGCATTACTTTTTATCCAGAATCAAATTTAAATGGACTTTTGCAAAGTTCACCTCCTTAAGAAGCATTTGTTCTTGGCCATGGTCCAGCCAGTGTAGCATCCTGGCTGTGGCCTAAAATTTGATTAAATTAATGACTTTTGTCGCCTCTTCTATGGAGTGATAAAACTGAACCACAGCTCAGCAGACATCAAGCTGCTTTATGAACATCACAGACATAAAAGGTATTGCCACAGAGCCATAGGCCAAGCTTGTTGGTGGACTGGAAAATGGAGGAGTTGTGGACAAGGATTGGTTCAGTACGGAGCTGTTTCCTTGCCTTGCATCAGTAACACAAGCTCTATATATTCCAGTTGTTTTATGACTCTACCATGTTACTGCTGAGCAAGGGGAACCGGCATAGATCTCATTTCCTGTTGTTATCAATAACAGTGACAGTTCATAAGTTCCCTTTGTGTTAGATAATATTTTTGCTCCTATTTTTTTACATTTATATAAACGAACAAAACGGACTAGCAATAATCACATGGCAGTCTAGGACATCCTGATGGCCACCGTGTGAAAAATGCATAGAGTGATTACAGTAGCAAAAACTCCAAGTGAATATTCCAGTTTAAATACTTCAATTTTGGTCCATCTCACCTAAAAGACAAAAAAATACACGTCTCCCAGCTGAGACAAGTGACACTTCTTAGAAAGATAGGAGAAAGGCCAGTAATTGTTGCAGTCAACTGTGACGTTTATTGTCTCCTGCTTAGTGAACTCCATCTCTTTACTGGTTCAAAGTGCTGTTTGTAAAGTCATTGCTGTCTGACACATTGATTTGCGCATATAGGAAGCAGAAATGCATAACATTTACCAAAGAACAAAGCTTCCCAGCAGGCAGTTGAACAGTTTGCTTTTCCCAATGCCTTAAAATAGGTTTTCTTGGCTCTCCACTTACACCAACAACCTTTGTCTTGTGTGATGCGTTGTGGTGTGCTCAGGGATGGGGTTTGCAGGCTGAAGGTCCTTCTGGGCCCCTTGATACATCCTTACGGATGTAGGGGGTCTGCAGCAGCTGCTTTTTGGACTAATCTTGTCCCAGGATCTGGGAAGCCCTCCCAGGATTCCACCTCTAAGTAAAGCCTTGGAGATTATGTTTGCTTGCTTCAGCATCAGCTCCTGTAGTCCTCTACTTATGGAGATCTTTGTTCATATAAATGCTCATGTTGAGGTTAAAAAAAACACCCCAAACAACACAAACTTAATGTATACACGTTGTGATTTTGATTTAATAATATAACAGGCACACCTGCTGTTTAATATCCTATTCTACACTGAACAAAGTCCTCTGACTCGTCATGTACTTACTCTTTATCTGAAGTAATAGCAAAATGAATTATTTTCTGTTTGATAGATTTACAAAGCAGATATTAGCTTTAGATATTACTTTAAAATACGTGTACTTTGTGCTCTTGTGTAAAGAAATCACAGTCTTCTCAGTTCTGTTTGACTGCAGTCCTGTTGAATAATTTTTCTTGTGTTCGGGTAGCATCTTTTCCTGTGGATGTTTGATTTGGGGATGAGATTTGACTTCTTTCACCATCTGAGGCGCTCATACAAGCCGTGCTATGCAATGTGCATTTTATATGGTTTTCTGCCTTCACAGAACGCTAATGAACACGAGCATTTGGGATTCATTGGAAATGGTCTACTTAATGTGATGCTTCTGTTGCAGATATAGTCCTTTCCAAAAGTTACTGCTTCTCCAGCCCTTGCAGCTATTCCTATCGTATACACTGGGGAGCACTGACAAGGACATGCAGTTCACAAGCTTTTTAGATGCCAAAATGACTCCAGTTGATCTTCAGTCTTACTTGTTTTTAGCACTGATGTTCAACAGAAAGAAGCTCCAAATTCCAACTTGTGGAAGTGTGTTTATTAAGGCATGAATGAGGAATTCAGATGAACTTCATTGCTTGGACACTTCTGAATAGTGACTTCTGACTGTCTCCATGCCAGTATGATTCCAAACCTGATCTCGCTCTTTTGGAAGCCTAAGGCATTTTCCTTATTAAATGTAGTGGCTCAGCATTTGAGGCTTATAAAGGAAAAGGGCAATTGTCCTTAATACTAAACCTTTCAGCCCAAATCATTGTAAAAGTGGTGTTAGTGTTATTAAGAAGGACCAGGCCAAGACTATTTAACTGCTTAATCTTAGAAATGAGATAGCACAGCTTGCAGTGAGAGTGCCCAGGGTGCAGTATCAGCAAAATACTTTTTTTTTTCCTTCTTTTTTTTTTTTTTAATTTTACTATTATTTTTTTAATATATATATCAAATACTCTTTCTGTGGAAAGCACTAAATTATCCCACCTCTGCTATGAATAAGGAGAGCCCTGCCATTATGCCATGCAGAGATTCCCCCATTCTCAAGCACCTCAAAGGGGAAGTGTTGGCAGAGATATGGCTCGGTAGTTATACAACTAGCGTGCCTTCCAAAGGAAGCAGCCCCCAGCCATTCCTCTGCCCAACTGAACCCATCATTTGCTTTCAGATTGGAATCTTGATTCTCTCAGTCCCAATTTCCGTCCACTTCAGATAGCAAAGCTGTGTGCTACCAGCTCCCTATTGAATACTTCATTCTTTAATGTATCAATCCTGATAATTCCTCTCTGAAGTTAGGAAAAGCACAAAGAGTTTAATTGTTGCATTAAAAGGCACCTAGATCCTTGCACTGAAATGCAACAGTATCCTATGAGATTTCTAAAAAAACTCATTGGGAAATGTGTCAGGGAACTGAATCTGCATCCTTTTCATTACAGACTAATTCTGTAATGATTCAGGCATCTTTACCACACTGGGGACAGCTTATTTACCGTGCAATCCATCAGGGAGACAAATGCTCCTAGAAGATATGCCAAAATCCCACTTTTTTGATGTGTGAATGTTCACAGTCACCTGTATAAATAGCAGTGGGCTGCTAGAGAAAACTGTATTGATGCTTTTGCCTTTGCTTCTGGGATTCAGTTTATTCGGCTTTCATGATCAGTGAGAATTTTTGAGAACTGCTTCCACAGAATGATGCCTGTAAGGAGCAGGGGGGCAACGGGTGAGCGCAGCATCCTTGGGGACAAGCTGTCAGTTAGAGCTTGATGTCTTCCTGCAACCATAGGCTTCATTTAGAACACCTCCAGCCTCTGCGACAGGTTTCATTTCCAGACCCAGAAGGGAGAGGGGCTGGGATTGGAGAAGAGTTCTATTCTTGTTGCCCAGCACAGCACTGCACCAAAGCAGTGAGAGATGTCAACAGATTTCCGGGAGGTAATTCAATGGTAACCTTCTTCAGAGCTCTGCAGTGTGGGAGCCTTTGAAAGAAAGAGGTTAAAAGACAAATAAGTAGTTCTGGAGTACTGTTATTACAGCTATTTTTCTTTACTTCCAATGTGTGTCATCCTTTTTTATTAGGAACTGACTGTTGAACCAGGAAAACCGATGCACTGGGATAAAAATGGCACATGGGTGAGGAAGCATCGCTGATAAGTGATCTGAATGGTACTGACCTTTCAGAAAAAAACTGAATAAAAATAGAGATGACTCAAAATTTTCCAAGGTAGAGGATTGCCTGCATCCTCTCATTCAACTGAGGGAGCATGGGAGAAGAAAGCCATAGTGACAGAATCAGAGGGACAGTGATCCTCACCTTAACTTCCCACCTGCAGAACTCTGACACCAAGCGTTGGGTGCAGCTGAAGTCACAGCCCTCAGGAGCTGGAAGGAGAGCTGACAGTACTGAAGATGTCAAATTTGAGTGATTACTTCCCAATTCCCACTTGTACAACCGTTATGCCCTCAACACGCTATTCAAACATCAATTAATGTTTGCTATTGTGTGTGATTTAACTATATATTCCGGGCTTCTTTGTTCACTTAGCAGCAATAAGATGTCTCTGTGAGATCTACGGAGACTCTGAGGGGGGAAAGTCAATTCTTAAATTCAGCCTTGAGAGCTTTCAGTGATTTCCTATAAATTTGGATTGGCACTCTCCCAGATTCACACTCTTGTCTTTCCTGGTTTTCCGAACCCGTAGGCACCCATCTTTTCTGTTTCTCACATGAGATCACAGTGTTTGTCTACATCATTCATGTTCCATTTTGCAAATACCTTGTTTTATCTAGCATTCTTTATATAGGCGTTTGAAGTGAAACTCGCCTGTCTTTCATCTCCTTAAACAGGGCTTGTGCACCCTGCTCTGCCTTGGAAAATGACTTCCACAACTCCAAACGGGATGTTTTTGGCTGAGATACTTTTAGTGAGCTTCTGCTTGACTGCAGCGAGGGAAGTCTGGGGAAAAGACATTAGCCAGCTAATAGCAGCTCCCTAAATCTCAGTTCCATGGTACTGTAGGAAAGAACTCTGCATGTATTAGAATCATTTCAGTAGGGGCACCATAGACCAGATGAATGTAGCTCAAACAGAGGTTTTAGTCAAGTGCATCCCATTATCTATTTTCCTCTAGAGATTTCTCTAGTGGTGGAAGAAAATATCAGGGATGGGGCTGGAGCTGAATGCAAGAAAACTTCTTATTCTTCTTCTTGTAGATTTTGTGTATCTAAATACTCTTGCATAAGCTTTCCATTAAGGAATATAGCTAGTAGTGGTGTTCAAATAAGACCCTTAAAATCTTCCAGCCAAGAAGAACTTATGGCACCGGGATACCCGTTGTCCATTTGCAGAAGGTTTAGAGGAGCCCGTGTCTGGCTGAGCACTGATGTGAACCTTCCTGATGTGTGAGAGTTAGAAAGAAATGTTGTAGGCAGGAAACAGCATTCCTCAAGAGATATGGAGAAAGAATTCCTCAAGAAAGAACCAAGTAATAATGATCTAAATGGATTTCCTTCTTCCACACTCAGTACCATTGGAGAACATGGATGTTGGTTTTTGGAGAGTATACAATGCAGTGCACTGCCAGCGAGCTCGGAAGCTGCCTTATTGCCCCTCGCTGTCTTCATCATTTCTTTGCATGCATTATCCAGACAATTACCAAGAAACTGGGAGCAAGGAGAGAATGAAATGGCCCCAATGTCACTTCTGAAGTCAGCTATGCTGTGGGCTCTGTGTTATGCTGATAAAAAAAATATCAACCAGCTGAAGCGTTAAAAGATGGATTTTCTTTTAAATGAATTAAGTTGGATTTAGCTTGATGTTCCACATCACAGAGCTGTCAGTCTTTTTTCTGTGAACCTGGAAGCTGTCGGTCACATGGAAGCAAAGGCGATATGGATGTAAGGACAGTGGAAATCTTTCCTTCTGACCTTCAGCTGCTATCCTTTGGGTAACAGGATTACATTGCCAGGGTCCATGTCCCTGCTGCAGGCACACGACCCCTGTTCTATGGAGCTTTCTGTAGGAAAGAATAAAGCTGGCCAGAGCAACATGTGAACCTTGGCTGGGGAATGGCTGGAGACACGCACTGCAAATCAGAGCTGACATTTTGGCCTGCTGTTTAAAGATCATTCTGCCATTTTCATGGGGGAGAAAAACAAAACGAAACGGAACAGAAAAAAAAAAAAATCCCCTCATTTCCAGATTGCTGATAATAATTGAAAAAAGCCCTTTTCCTACCCAAACCCTCCCTGTCAGGATGTCTTGTTGGTGAAGGTTACCCACGAGCAGAGGTCTGCTGTAATGACATTTCATAAAGCATTAACTCCTTAATAAAGTAGAATTAAAAGCTGACTTAGGAAATCCTTATTCTGCAGAAGAAGGCATTGACACCTACAAGTGCGACATAAAATGTTCTCTTAAAACTCTCATGCTGAGGAAATCTGTGAGCTTTCTGTGTGCTTCCTTGCAATTGCATCTCTCCAGGTGTGCATGCAAATGTTTGAACAGCATGCTAAAGAGGAGAGAGAGAGGAGTGGTTAAAAATAACAATTTCTGGACATAGACGGTATCCTGGGATATAGAAAAGTAAGTCAAAGTACACCAGTTTTGCTGGAGACCATATGGCAGTTGTGCTTATTGTTCCACGGCAGGCAGGGACTCAGCAGTCAGGCGCTCATCTCTCCTCTGGTTCACGCCACACAAAAACTGAGCCTGTTAATTTAGAGGTTGTGGTAAAAGAGGAAGATAGAAATCCAAGCCTTTAGGACAAGTTTTTTTAATCTCCACTTTAAACTGTTACTGAAGCTATCCTCCAGAATTGTGTTACCTGAGTAATTAGCCAATTAGTATCTTAGGAGTGTCATTGCTATTCCTGTACGAGCTTATGGTTTCATTTTTAGACTGATGTTATATCCACTGAGGATGTGCTGTTTTGCTGTTGAATAATGGAACAATATTTATAAGGCGGATAGAACCTCACCTTTTTAGAGACAGCTTAAGTAACGTTAACAGACACTCAAACACTGCATCCATAAATACATTTGTTGCCTGGTGCAGGGGAAAGGTGTGCATCCTGACTTCTACCTCCAAAATGAAATCCCGGAGTCAATGCAAACTGAGCTGGTCCTGCAGATCCTTAGCACTTGGTGAAAAGACTGGTACCTTGCAGGCAGGGCCAGTATCGTCCATCAGCCTCCTGAGGGCTGCCCCATAAGTCAGCAGTGTGAAGGAATGAGCCACCACCTTCATTCACAGAGCTCACAGACATCACTGCTATATCAAGAAGCAGCACAGCATTTTGTTTTCCTTTTGGTCATAGAAATGCATGGTACAGTTTACACTTCATTGCTCTTTTGGAAAAGTCTGCTTTGACTTGCTGTAGGAAGCCAGTGGTGGGGATGGAACAAACTGTTTGGAGATGAAAGTGTGTATGATGTCTTCAGTTTTGGTAGAAATCTGTTTTAACTCCATTGCAAAAGCCATGCTGGCAACTGAATAAGCCAATCAACTGTTAAAAAGTGCATAGCATTACAAAAAAAAAAAGCAAATGGATACTGAAAATTCTGTGCTGCATTGCATTATACCTACCAGAAAAAAATGCAAAGTCAGCTATGATCTTCTATCCCAGTACCTGCCACTTAAAATTAGTTACCCCCCAGTTAGCATTCACTCCTATGTGCCTGGATAATTAGATGGTTATTTCGTCTTGTTAGAGAGAGTGCAACAAATTGATCATGTTATTTTCAAAATGTTGTGCATTCGTCATGTAAATGAAAAGCTGAGGCCAGAAAACCCCCAGGAATACATATATTTATTTGATTTAAGGTCATGGAAACTGTTCAGAAGCAGAAGTGTATATTAAAATGAAAGTAAAATGGAAGTTTTCTCTTTTGTGTGTGTGCTTTCTAAGGTAGGCCTCTTTGTTATGCACTCTTGTGTAAGATAAGAAGTATTTGAAGGTTACCGTGAGATAAAGGTAAATAGAGGTAACTCCTTTTGCAGTTGTTTTATCCTAATTAAAATCCAGAATGTTGTTTACTGCATAATATTTATTTAATTGAGGTTTGCAAACCCCAAGCAACAATTTACTTTTATTGTTTCAGCAGTTCAGCTTAGCGTCATTTTGATCACAGAAGAGCTACCAAGTAAACAGTTCATCTGAATAGCATAGATTCTGTTTTTACTGGTGGGAATTTGTCCTAGCAGATTAACTCTTTCAACAGGGATGGTGACACTACTGTAATTACACCTCGCGTACGACCTATCGCATCAGTGGGAGGAAGAAATTAGCGGAAACAGCTGTTAATTTTGTTCATTCAAATTGTGTTTGCTCGCAAGAAGACAGGCCATTATTTCTTCCTACAAAAGCCATAATGAAAATTTTCTGAGCCGATTGTTCCGATCAAGCAAAGAGCAATGTGAATTTGATTAAAGTCCACCTGAAGCAATGAGCTTGAGCGTATACAAAGGAAAGGCAAACTTTGGTTTCCAAGTCCTAGAATGGTTAGGCAGACCTCAGGCCAGTGTCAGCTGGGATTTTTTCATCAGAAAGAAATTGCAGGGCTGGATTGACCGGAAAGGTTAAGGCTAAGGGAGGAGAAAATAACCCCAAAGCAGAAAGAGCTATTGTAGGAACTTTATATACCTTGAAAAGCGCTGTTGATAAGGTCCGGATAAAATCTTTCCCTGCTTTGAGTAAACACCGTTTAGTTTTTGCAACCTCATTTTGTATTCGCTTTTTAGAGATTATTTCCCTCCTGCATTGTTGCTGCCTCTGTTTCCCTGCATGCAGCACCAGGGAAACAATAAGCACTATGAAATTTTTACAAATATCAGGCAGTCTGGCGCCCCTTACTTGATTCTTTCTATAATCTCCCTGAGCAGACTTGCCGTTTCACAGGATCTGATCAATACTGCAGCAGCAGCACTCCGCAGGCTCCGACGGCGTGTTAATAAATCCCACTTTTCTGTTGAGCTGTAGCTGAACTCTTCTTGAAATCACTTGGAGTTTTGTGAGCTGATCAGTGTCAGGACTGGGCTCAAAACTCCACTGTGGAGGGAGAAAAAATGTGCTTCCAGTTCTACTCATTGCCCTCTCAGTTCTATTCCTGTGTCCTGGGGGAGAAATTGGGGCTGCTCCATCACTTCAGGAGAGCAATTCTAAGTGTTCCCAGGTGGAAGAAGGTGCAGGAATAAAATATAAGGGCCAGCTTCACAGTTGTGTTACTGCGTGGTGCTGGCCTTGCTCATCCAACAAGGCTGGAGAAGACCTGGGACAAAACCTCCAGCACAGCTCTACCACAGAGATCTTCATCACCAATAGTCATCCCAGTAGCCTTTTAGTTATTTCCTTTATTGTTTTGGCCAACAGTCTTATCAGTCTCATCAGCTTTGAACAGGCAACAAAGATCTCTTGTTAAGAAAAAAAAAAAGCACTGTTGGAACTCAGAGGTAGAACAGGTTTTCTAAAGAAAAAAAGTTACAAAAGAATGGAAGTATCAGATAGTGATAAGGCTGTGCTCTCTTGAATTAGAGCTTTCTGATCTATGAAGGCAGAAGGGAACACTCAGTTTGGACATTGTCATACTGAATGGTTTTACTGTCCTGTACCAACCAAGCAGTTCAGTAGGGATGCAGCTGCTGTGGCATGACTTTGCCATTCAACTGGAACGTTTTCTGAGCTGGCAGCAGTCTGTCCTGGAGCTGTGTTCAACAGGATGAAGAGGAGCCCCAGTAGATACAAATCAGAAATGTCATGGTATTCTCTCTTCTGAGAAACGTCTTGGATAGCTCTTACTTGCACATAGCCAAGTGCAGCCTCCATTACCAGCTGATGCCTGATATTAGGTCATGCAATGTTGTGAAGGCTTAAGATCAAGCTGTTGGTTTTAAAAGAAGTGACAGAAGTGCTTCCTCAGAGGGACTCACATTGCAAAAAGCAATCAGTGTGGAGAAACACCTGGTTAAGAGGCTCCTGGGCTTGTTTTTGTGTTAATATTGACACTGTGTAATGCATCCTGTTTTCTGGCTGGTCTGTATCCTGGTGGAAAAGTCTCTTCCTTTCAACTTGACCTGCCTGAGACCTGCTGTTTGGCTTGTGGTTAAAATGAATGACTATTTCTCTTTTTTCTTTTTTCTTTTTTTAGCTGATACTCTCATTGGTGGAAACTGCAGTTTTTACCGCAGTGAAATGGCATTTGAATCCAGCTGGAATAAAATATTTCAGCCACTTCAGCATAAACAATTTTGTGTAAATGAAAAGAAGTTTTGAAAATATCAATTAGAACACTGAAAATATCAGGTTTCCTATCTTTGGGCCTGAAAACCAGAAGAGGGGGAGGACACAAAGTCTTCTGTGTAACTCTAATTTCATCACAGGGCTTTGTCTCAAAGCTGACATAGCATTTGTTACCGACTTTGATGTTTCTTTCCATGGTAGCAGAAAAGATAAGAATGTGCATGAGCAACTACATCATCTTAATTTCTGCCCTATGAGCTTTTTCATTAGTATTCATTGCTCTGTAGTCATTTCCCAGGAATTTTTTGCAGTGGATTGTTTGTGAGAAGTGTTAAGCGTTTCTGCTTCTTGATATTTGAAACAGAAGCGGCTTTAATTGGGTGCAGCAGATCACGTAGTACATTTTATTCTCTGGCTACGTGTCTTCTCCCGTGCACAATAAAGTCAAAAACACAACTTGGATTGATCTGGCAGTTTATTATCAAGATGAGATTATAATCAGGAGGCAGATGAGGGGAAAAAAAATGTCTTAATTATTTTTGTATAAACACGATTGTAAATTCACATCCTTATAATACCCTATTCATATTCTGGGGCATTAATTTGAATTTCACTGCTCTAGTGATTAATCTTGCCTTAAATTTACTCAAGTATGAAACCAAAAGAACAAAAAGAGACAGTGAAAGAGTCAGAAGAAATTCTTTTAACAAGTTGGATATTTATAGAACGGTATCTGGTATTTACCTACAAGGAGTTTTTGTTCTGACTTGTTTTTAAGTTTCTCGGGTGATTCATAAGAGAAGGCAATGAGAGTTTTTCGATTAACATCGTTGAACTATGAAACAGGCGTCGCGTGTTACTGCATACATCAACCTATCGGTTTAGTCTCAGTGTCTTACTTTTCTTTGAATGAAACAAAATAATAACTCTGCGGGGCAGCTGATTGCCTTATTATTTTCCATAAATCTACATTACTGTCACACAGGAGAACTGCCTTTCTGCCAGAGACGAGTTTCGATTAAAAGGATGCCAGAACGAATGTACCTGCCCTGCATCCCAAAATCAGACCAGTCTGGCTCCAACAAAACACAAGAGCAGGTTTTGCAAATGGAGGCCTCCTGCTTAAAATGTCCCATTGCCATTTATACAGAGGAACCAGTAGCTGAAGTGTCTTTTTACTGCCCTGATGGAGCACAGCTCAATTTTTCTCTATCTTGAGAAATCTATCATCAGAGGATGACAGGTTTCGATACAGATGGTAATGAAGCTTTTGGTTTCTAAACTATTTGCAAAAAACTAATTGTTACCTCATGTTTTTTATAGATGCTTCTTTGCTCCTCATTAAAATGCTGGACAGGACCACAGTAGAAAATAAAAACATTCCAAAAAAAAAGTATATGTAGAATCATAGAACAAGTAAGGTTATAAAGTTCCCATAAGTTCATCTAGTCTGGCTGTCAACCGTGAGTTAAGTTTATCAAGGAGCCACTTGTAAATAAAGAAGTTCAGATTCCTGGTGCACTGTGGCACAACTCATGCAAGGCAAGGGTCCATTTTCTAATGCTTTACCATGGTCCTATCTGGAAATAGAAACTAACAGAGCATCTTAAGGAGGAATTCCTAAGAGTTATGGTGGTGAGGGTGTTATGTTTAAAGAGTTGAGTTCATTGTAATTAGTTACTGGCAGAATAATGCAACTATACTCTTTTAAGGCTTATATTTAAAAAGTGTTTCTGTGTATGGCAGTAAAGTCCCTGCATTAAAAGTCAAAACTTAAGAAAAAAAAAAAAAGTATAGGATCTGACTTTTTAAACTAATATATATCACTACCACTTTCTAATAAGTCGTCTTCAACTGTTGGAGGCATCAGTCATCTCTTTCAGCATCCTTTCTCTCCTATGTGCAATATCTAAATATTGCCTAAATGCTCATTGTCCTATCACACTTAGTTTATCACTTTAGTGCATTTAGAAAGCTTGGCAATACTTAATTCTATTTTATTGTTTTATGACAATAAAAATAGATACCATCCATCATCCGCTTTCCCCACACTGAGTTGTTTCACAGCTTCTGGTTCTGCAGCTCCTTAGCAATGTGCATCTTCATGTGCTCCTGACATTTATTGGCCATGGTGGTGATGGGCTGACAGTTGGCCTAGATGATCCTAGTGGCCTTTTCCAATCTTAATGATTCTATAATTCTATGACATTTCTGCAGTGCTGCTCACTGCCCTTTTGTTAGTGTCCATCCTCACTAAGATATAGCATTATTATATTATTTCTTCAGATTTTAGATTATTTTTAATTCAAGTTTGTTCATTTTAGAAGATACTGGTGGCATGGCGGACCATGGCAGCTTTTTGATACAATTACTCACTCTTCTACTTTCCTGTCTCTTTATGCATTTTCTGGGAGGAGAACCATTGCTTTTGTTCCTGTGTTCATAGCAGATTCCTATCAGTACTGAGCTCATTGCTTGCTCCAGATCAGTTGTAAGTGCAAGAGGATTTAACAGGACTTGGGAGTGGTTATGTAACTGGAATAGAACGGAACTACACATAGATGTAAAAAGCCCACAATAATTAGAGAAATACTTTCATCAGGTGCATCTAGAGTTATACAGTTGTTATGGTTGGAAAAGACCTCTGAGATCCCCAAGCCCAGCTCACCCCACCATGCCAACTGACCACAGTCCTCAGTGACCCATCTTCACAGTTCCTGAACCCCTCCAGGGATGGTGGGTGACTCTCCCTCTTCCCTGGGCAACCTGTGCCAATGCATCACAATTCCTTCTGAAATCAGGTATTTCCTAATATCCATCCTGACTGGGATTATTTAAAGGGAAGGTGTTGTGTACTATTCTCATTTTGAATGAAAACTTAAGGAAATTCTTCTGCAGCAAGGCCATCAACATAGGAGAAGTTTAAAGCCAGTAGATGCCAGTAATTGTATCATTATAATGGCATGGCAGGTAATTTAAAGCTTAAGCTGCCAGATTGATGCTCTTTGCACGTGAGCTTTCCTTCCCAGGGCACCCTGCAAAGTGCTGAAGATGTGAGAAATCTCCCAGCCTCTTTTATGGGGTATTTCTCATGGGAGTAATGATGTAACCCTAACCCGGTCCAGCATAATGTGCTCCCTTATCAGCAGTCTCTGATAGAGAATGGGTGTGCACAGGGCGCTGTCTGTATGCAGACAGGCATACAGTACCTGAGGAAGCCCCTGAGATGTGTTGCTTTCTAGCTCCAAAGGCTGCTCCAAACTTTGCAGAAAGCCTGTGTGCACAGCAAGGCCTTTGTGATGTTTGCCAGCTCTCATCTCCAAAGCCAGAGCAGAAATGGAGACACAGTTTGGGGAAATTCTGTTTGGTCCCAACAAACCAATTTAAAATAATTTTAAAGGTAGAAAACAGTGAAGAACTTCTATTGATTCTGCTGTACAAGGCATGCTGTAGCTGTCACACCTGCCATGAGCTCTGGAAGCAGTTATCATTGCATATGCAGTAAAACAGCAGGAAAGATTCCCTCAAGCAATATGCAGATACCTTTTGTCCCCGCAAATGACCAGTGATGCAAGCATTTCTTTGATGAAATGAAAGATTTGTTTAAGACTGCTTTGCCCTTTGGTAGCTCATGTAGAGGAAACAATATCAGTAGAGGTGTGTTGCATTTTTGGCCTGTGGTGTGAGCATGCTCTTTCCTGTAATATGATGTGTGCAATGGAAATCAATCCCACAAGAAGCACAGGGCACAGCTACAAGGGCCTAAGTATTTCAAGTTCCCTATTTTTGATCCTGCAAAGAAACAAGAAGTGTAGAGAGAATAGGACAATATTGTTTCAGCCCACTTCACCTCAAAACAGCCTGCTGTGTGCATTCCCTCATGGCCCAGCATTCTGCTCTCTGTTTTAACACCCCCCCCAAAATTCTTCACACCAGAGATCCAGGGGCATCTTCAAACACTTGCTAAACCAAAATCTTGCAAGGACTTTCAAGGAAACAGATATTACATATCTTAATTCTATTTTAATGCTGCCAGAGAATAAAACAATAGCAGATTCCTCTCCTGATAATCACATTGCAACCAGAAGGAGACAGAAGAAAAATACTCTTATTTCTCAGCAAAGAAGTCTTGATTATACTTTGACATCTAGGAGTCCTCTAGGAACAGCCAATAGACACCAGCATGCAAAATGTGAGAGCACCTTTGTCGTGTACAGATGTCTGGACTAAAATCATACGTTTATGTGAGGTTTTACATAGTCATGCAGGCACCATGTGATGCACTAGTCAGTCTAGTCAAAATGTATTCTGAAACAAATAGGACATGTATATTGTCTTTGTGTCCCCAGGCTAGCTGGGCTGTGTGGGTCATGAGTCAGGCCTCCATTGTCACAGTGAAATAGATGCAGGAATTCTCTTTGGCCAGGTTCAGATGATTGCTGTGTTCACCATTAGCTGCCTACATGGGAGTGTGCACAGAGGTTAGTGCACTACTGGAGGAAAAGCAGAAGAGCTGCTAAAAGTCATTTGTAAGTTTGGGATCCTTATTTGAGTTCAGCCTTATGTGATCCAGAGGCAGAGCTTTCGGAGTTTTATTAATTTTTACTCAAATACACCTTTAAATCTTTCCTGTTTAGTTTTAGCAGCTAATTACATCAGTTCCACCAGAACCTGATATGCTGAACTTGGAGTTCTCCCTCCCCTGTACTTCTCAGTGACCCTTTGGTTTGGAAACTTGGAGAGCATGTATGACACGTTATCCCACAGCCACCTACATCAACGTTTCTTGATTGCTTGGCAGACTTGGCTTACTTTGCAAAATCCTGCAAGTGCATTTCAATCAAGCTTGAATTTGACTTAAAAATAAAAATATTTCATCCAAGAAATTGGATTTTTTCAATTTATTATAACTTTAAAAAAGATTCAAGCTCGTATGGGTGACACAAATAGTACGACTATGGTGATTTCAAAAATCATCAAAGCAGTTCTTTCTTATCACGAATTTGCTTGCAAGTTTGACCTTGCTTACTCCATTCTGTACTTGCAGTGCAGTACATGATTTCTAGTAATCTTTCTTGGCTGTTACCTTGCTTAGGAAGTCAGATGGCTAACAGCATTTCTGTGATGTCCCTTTTCTTTGTATCAACTTAATCTGAAATTTAAATACATTCAAATTACAGGGAATTTAAGAGTGAAGCAGCAACTCCTTTTTTCTTTCTTTGTGGATTTTTTTTTAAGGTTTTTATGTACTGATAAATCAAAATAAGGGTGTTTTTTGTTTTTTTTTTCTCACTTCCAAGTGAGACTCGGAAAGAACAAATGATTGATCTATAGAGGACACGAATCAAGTTAGAAGGGGCCATGACTCCACCAATACACCGAGAATGCTTTGTGAACTTTCCAAGATATTTTAGTACTTATTGATCGAAGCTTCAAAAACAAAGTAGAAAAAAATAATCGCTTCTCTTTTTTGCAACAGATTTGACTTGTTTTGCTAAAATCATTGTTATGCTCATGTCATTGTGTAGGAACTCAATTAGTCTTCCACTACTCAAGGGTCTTGTTTTTCAAAGCCTTAATAATCAGCAGTAATGTGGCATCAGAAATTCAGTTTAACGCAACTTCTGTCATCTCTTTTTCTGTGCGTTGCTGGCACCAAGATATCAAAAATAGCTGCCTTTTTGTAACAGGCCTCAATTACAATAAGTACAGAGTTAATGAATTGGGAAACTTAAAACCACCATTAGATGTAGCAAACAGTCCATACTCAGTAGTTCATTCTGTACTCTCCGTTTTCACTTCATGCATGTTTTTGTTCTTCTGAATAGTTCTAAGTGTCACAATTACAACTATCCTCTCTGCACTTTACTTAAGGCCATAGCCCTTGAGTCATGATACTTGTGAACCTGACATTTCCAGAGGTTTTGACCCCATTAGCTGGGCAAACCTGAGTGCTTTTCAACTACTGCTGTGCTTTGGGGACATCTTTGTCTTATTCCAGCTTAATTAAGGAAGTCCAGGCCACAGTGGCTCAGTGCGGAGTGTGTTCATTCAAGTAGTATTCCAAGGTACGTTAAGATCTCCAGGACTGTAATCAGTGACCTTTAATTGGAAAGAGAAAAAACACTACAAAACAAAACCAGGCAGTTTTTTTGAGGTCTTGAATGTCACATTTTCCCACAGTACTGTCAAATGAGATCACGGAGTCATAGTATGGTCTGGGTTGAAAAGGACCATAAAGATAATCTTGCTTCAACCCCCCTGCTATGTGCAGGGTTGCCAACCACCAGACCAGGCTACCCAGAGCCACATCCAGCCTGGCCTTGAATGCCTCCAGGGATGGGGCATCCACAGCCTCCTTGGGCAATGAGATACTTAATGCTTCTGCAAAAAATAGTTCTGTAAGTTTATTTTGCATATAATACCTATTTAAAATAGAAAACGTATGGCCTTCCCATAGAAGGGCCCATCTTCTCTGCAGTATGGCTGAGAGACGCTCACAGTCTCATGACCGGGAGCAGGCATTGCATGGTGGTCACACAACACAGGGGCACAGCCCATGTTATGAGTTGGACTTTGTCTCTTTGTGCAGCAAGGGGAGAGGGTGAGATTTTGCATCATCTGCATGTCTCAAAGGACAGAATTGAAATTCCCACTAGAGCAAGGTCAGGATGATAAAAGTGACATGAAAGAGAGCCTTTTTAGAAGGATGTCATTGAAAGGCTCGGGCTTTGGAAGGAATAATGTCTCAGAGAGTTGGTAATGGGATACAGATTATTTCTCCTATAGGTCACTGTCTCTATTCCTATATAGATCACTGCTAGTGGCAGAACATCATAAGCAGCTAATGGCTCAGTGAGGCAGGCACTGTGAATGTGCCGACTGTTTCTCTCTGTTTTCTCATGTGATTATTCACATCTCAGAAATGCCAATTTGACTCTGACTAACTGCTATTCCTATTAGCACTGTAAACAAAAAGGTCAAGGACTGAGCTGGAACAAAGGCTGAGCTATTGCCTCTTTTCAGGCTGGATATAGCTGGGAAGCTCACAGGGGAGATACAGTTCTCTGCAGAGATTTCCATCTCCAAAAGGCTCTTCTTGAAAAGGTCCAGCTGTATTGGAGCCCTGGTATAAAGACTGATTAGAAATTAAAATAATGCAATGAAAACTTCTTCATAAATGCAGGGCACGCTTATACAGAAAGGACGATCATAATGGCTTTATACCCAAGACAAAAAAAAAAAAAAAAAACAAAAACCCAACAAAACACTATTATTTTGGAGATGTTTTCTGCTGCTTAGCCTTGAAAAACTGTAGTTGTATTTATGTGTCTAATCTGACACATTTCAAATCACACTGACTTGTAATTCCACGTGTTTTAATGGAAACTCTGCGCAGAAATATGTTGAGTCCCTTTGACTTCCCCACCAACCAAATCCCTGCTTCAGGGCCCATTGCTTCCCTTGGCAGCTGGGGTGATGATTAATGGATCCAGGTGGGTTGTAGGAGAGTTGGGACCTTCCTGGGTCATGGCACAAACACATAACATCTTTAACTAATTAATTCTGCTCTGTTTTCATCTGGTTGTGTTTGTAGAGTATTTTTGCCCCTACTGACCTTCCTAGGAGGCTGTCCAAGAAGATGGTGTATTATCAGCGGTCTCCAACATCATAACCTCAGCCATTCATAGCCATATCATGTAGTTACTTCTTGGCCACTGCCATCTTGAAGTACTTCTTTCCTCCTTCTATCTCCTGTTTTTTCCCTACCCCACTCAATCCAGCCTTGCTTCAGTGTTCAGATACAAGAGACAAACCTCCCCGTTTGGTTCTAGGGTAATTTGTCACGTATTGGACTTTTTTCTTTTAAAGGCCACCTCAGGTAAAAAGAATAATATCAATATAAAGTCTAATTTTATGTCAGTGTTATTCTGGAGTGATTCAGTATATGTGTCTGCAATGTGACTAGAAGGTTGATAAAGTAATTACCGTTTTTATGAATCTAGGAGTTATTATTCCCTTAGTACGAGCCCTTGTAACTCGTCAGCTTCAGGGGGAACATTCATCACAATTTTTTTTTTTTTTTTTATGGTGACATGATATGAAAATGGCTTATGCAAGAAAATTCAGCTTACATATTTTAATAATTGCTTTCAATTTGTGCTTCCCACCAGCACCATTAATATGCAAATAAAATACAAAATGATGATGTCACATGGTAGACCTATTCACTATATTCTGCTTCATATCTGATGTATGCTGTGCTTCTGGAAAGTATATGGGGGAAGGAAAGATAATGATGACTCTAATCTGTTTTTACCATCAGCAAAACCAAAGATGTGCAGAAGAGGGAAAATAAACGTCGGAGGAAACAAATTAGAGGTCTGGTCCAGGCAGTGGTGGGAGTCCTTTCAGAACACTGAAATGTATCAGTCGACTGCCCGGAGAGCATTCATTTATTATGTATTGGTTTTCTACTATGTATAAGATCATACTGGGTCCCAGATCTGCAATGTTGTCGCACTTGCTTTGTAGTAGTTTCCAATATATTAACATAAAAATATTTTATCAAGCAGTATTTCTGTTTGCAGCAGTAGCTCATGTAGCTAAGTAGATGATTGTTATACTTGTGTTTCTTTGAAAACTTCAGTGTTTCAGTGTGTATGAAGCTATTAAGTATTCAAACAAATGCTTATTTAGTATCCAACCTAAACATGCAATAAGAAATTTCAAGAAAACAACAGAATCTACATTGATACCATTTCCAGTTCTGTTTGTTGCATTCTTCATTTACTCATTGGTAGCAAAGCCTGGACATCTCCATCATTTTCTTTTAAGCTTTATCTGATGGCAGTAATTATAACTTTATAAACTCTATCACTGCATCCTCCCCATAAGACCTAGACACTAATTTGAAATTTATGAAGTACTTAAGGACTTGCTCTAAAACTGAGATCTAAGAACCACCATCCGTCTGCAGTGCTTTGGCCATATGTTATCCAGTTATCTGTAGAAGCACCTCATTCTTGAAAGAGATGCCTGGCTCAAAGGCAGTACAAGCTTTCCCCAGCATAGTAAACTATGCATGTGCTTGTATCACACCAACCCCTGTTTTATTTTCTCCAACTTTTTATTTACTGTTCATATATTACCATGCTGTTTTATGCAATTTTGATAAGACTACAGATGAACTAACATAGCATCCAGCACTATCTCATGTATTTTTAAGATGCCAAGAGTTCAGGTTAGGTATGATTAAGGAGGATAAGTGTTCAGTTCAGCTGTGATTCGTTATTTAGTTGTATCCTCATTGGATGTGATGGAAAGCACCTGGACCCTATGAGATGCAGGTGGAAAAGGCAGAACAAGAAACACAGCAGCTTTTTCACTACTGTATTAAAGGACTGCTTCTGGGGTTTACTATGTGAAGAATGAATAATCAGAAGTTTTGAGCAGTGTGTGGATGAATGAGGTGGGTTGTAGAAACATGAAGATTTTAAAAATAAAGTTGAAGTTTATGGAAAGGGAGAACTTTCTTAGCTAAGGGTGGGTCTGGGAGAAGCGCATTGTTTTACATGCTTAGTGGGAGAGGTAAGGGTGAAATGGGAAAGGAGACTTAATTGTTGAAGTCCTGAGACAGTTACAGCACTGAGATTGCAGTGGTTACTGTGGAGAGAACTCTAGCATTCCTAGCACCAAAAATCAAGGGGCTTCAGTTCTCTTTCTTGAGAGAACCGTTTGGTTGAGAGTTTAATGCCCTAATGCTGTTAACTTTTAAATCGTTCCAGGGAACAGGTCATTGGTTGAAGTAGGGGTAAAGCTTATTTTCAGTGTTCAGAAGTAACTGTCTGTATGGATTTGTTGGTAGGATAAATTCACAAACTTGGGATCCAGGGAAGGGAATGAGGATGTGAGGAGTACGAGCAGGTAGGCTGTAGGCTATTTCTTTGGTAGGCCTGGAAAAGTTTCCATACAAAACAGAGTAACAGTCAAATTGTGTGTTTATTACCTGTAACTGGATGAGTTCTGAGTGTTTCAGGATTGGAACAGTGGCATGGTAACAAATGGAGATATATAGAGGGATAGAAAAGAAAAAAGGAAGAGAAAAACATCTTGCAGTCGGTAGGAAAGTGTGGACTCGAACTATTGTTGACTCTGGCTTATTTATCAGCTTACAATGCCTTGCAGAGTGGATTGTTTACAACATCAGGAATCATTCCTGATTGTTCCTTTGAAGTCAGCTGCAAAAGCATGGTGCATTTTGTATAAAACAGAACTAGCTGTGAAGTTTCCTTGTGTAATGATAAGGCTCCTTATCCAAATACTGCCTTTCTGTCTATAATTTAGATCAAGCATGCATAGATCAGACATGCATAATTCTCAGAGTGACTCAGATCATAAAAATCCATGTACATTGTTCTGCTGCATCAGAAAGCTTTTACCAAGCCAGGCTATATCCCTGGTCAAAGCAGAGGAGAAACATTTAGGTTCTTGGATATAAATGGATAGAGAAATGGGATTGACTGTCTACTTGAAAATGATTTGTGTGTCTGGGCTGTATCAATTCAGTGTTTCCTGAGGCTTGATTCAGCCACTTTGAAAAGCAAAGATCCTGTATTTCTTAGCTTGAGGCACAGCACAGTGCCTCCATGTGCTGGATAATAACTATACAGATTCCCAAAAAAAGATCTTGTATTTCCTTTTATGCTTGAGAAGATAGAAAGGTAGAACTCAAAGGTGTTTTAAATTATCCAAATAGCAAAAGCCAGCAAAGTGCCTGGCGTGTTTCTTTACGTGGTGTTTCAAAGGTAAATCACAGTGCAACTTTGCTGAGGCAAGGAGCAGGAATACAGACTGTCAGCTACTTGAAGCATCCTAATCACCAGGATAATGTGCGTTGTGTGCACATGCTGCCCTAGGGCTCGCTGTAAGGGAGCTGGGGATTTACCCCTCTCATTCACCAAAATCAGGAGTTGGTGAGTAATTAGTGTGATAGCTGCTGATGCTGCCAGAAAGCATTTTGGGGGCATGAGCTGATCCATCATGTTTTGCCAGCACCCACCTATTAGCCACCAACACCTATTCCCATCTGAGTCGGGTTAAATAAGGGTAAGTCACTTTAAATTTGATTGGAGTAGCATGTATGTTAACATCGGGTTATTGGTGAACTGCTTTTATGTAGATATAATTCCATATATATCCTTTAATGCCTGCTGCGTAACTATTTATTTTCTTCAAGGTCAAACTTACATTTACTTCTGCTACTTACTCCATTATATTAAAATAAATGTTTCTGGCAATGTCAGCAGAATGTATCAGCGTAGCTGGTGTCGTGCAATAGATCTCTTCTTCATACCGATTGAGAAACACCGGCGTGTGATTGTGGCTGGATGACAGCCGCAGTGATACTGAGCAATTTCAAGTCCCAGGGGTATGTCTCTGGATAGTTTAGTGCTCCCTTGAGCCCCAGAACAATCTCAGTTGTCTCTCTTCTTCCACCTGCGCTATTCAGCTCGGTAGGGCGAAGGTAATAAAAAACAGGTTTGCCCAAGGGACAAAAGTGAATGCTGCCTTGACCACTTCCTTTCTCTTAAAGAAGCTCAACCGACTGATATTTTCTTTTCAAGCTGAGGTAATGCAGAAATTCCATTGCCAAAGCATATGAAAACCTTGGTGTATCTGTCTTTCATACAGTTAAAGTTCAAATGCAGTTCTGTGTCTTTTTACTTGAAAGTATTCACTGAGCTTTCATAACCCAATTCTCAGTAAATAGACGAATAAATGTAACTTAAGTTTTAGGGAAAAATAAATCAGCATTCTCCGTGTATTTTAATTACAGTAATTTAATTATTAGGACTTTTCCGACCAAACTTCTCCATTGCAATGTGCTGGATGTGTACCCAGAAAAGCCAGAGTGGGGCATGACAGGTGGGGAAAGAAATATCACTCCAATTAGTGCAAAACAGTTGTTGTAAAAGACATGGTAACATCCTTAGAGATATCTAGAGATTACTGGGAGTCTCCAAGAGAAGGCCCATGGTTCTCATTAGCCGTTAATTAAAACTCTGATTATTTGGCCTGAACCCAATAATATTTCCAAACAGGATGATAATATGTGTAATTCTGTTATATGTCAGATAATTTCATCCGGGTTTCCTGCGTAGTTAAAACTACTAAAACCAAAAATCAGCTGTGAAAAGTTCAAGTAAGATAGAAAAGAAATGCAGAATGACCAACCCAGTGGGCAAGGTGGTGCCAGGATTATGTTTCAATCTAATGCCTTCTCCTTGTGCTCTCTCCTTTTGGAGTTGCGTCTTCCTTGATATAGCTGGCATTTGAGTCTGCTAAGAGCTTATTTGCAAGTGACAAGTATCAAGGTCTTGAAGAGAAAATAGAGGCTTCATCTGCAGAGCTAATGTAACTGGAGGAGGCTGGCAGTGGTGAATAATCCAGATGTCCCTGTAATATTGGACATTATGACAACGCTGTGTTTTAAGATTCTGTTTACCTCCTCAAAATCTTTGTCCCTCAGTTGTGAAGTGAATGTGAAAGCCGCTTTAATGCAGCTTGTATAATTCATTGAGCTTTTCTCCTTTCAGCAGCTGCCAGCATCTTTCATCAACCGGTCCTTGGGGAGCGTGATGCAGTGCGAGGTACCATGTTCCTGTTTGCTGATTACAATAGGCCTGATGTTACTACATAATCTGGACATTGCTTGGAAGCGTTACGGTTTGCACGTGGCCTTAAACTTTATGAGAGGGATCAGCTGTGTGCTGTCATAAAGCTTAGGAGATAATCAGTTGTTAGATTTGTTTCTGAGAGTTTTAATGTGACTTTTAACAGGGACAGGGTAGTTTTATGGAATCACTGACTCAGTGGTGATTGGATGCTAGGTGTTTCCAAGCATGGGTCGCTAAAACACCTTATAGTTGGCAGTTCTTATAGGGGAAAAAGAAACCACACATTACTTAAATATTGTAAAGAGGTGTGGGGGGGAGACACAAACCATAATGGCACACTCCACCTTTGCTGAGTTTCATTTTATCTTAGTTAGCTACTGCTTATGTTTTACTTGTTATAGAGACTGAAAAGACTAATTAGGTATCTTCATTGCTGAAGTATACCTACAATGCCCAAGTGGTTTGTTCTGTTCCATCTTTATTAGAAGAGGATTTTTTTTTTTTCTTTTTTCCATGGCAATTAATTCATGTTTGTTTCTCAGAATAGATTTCACAGGTTTATTAAGCTTTTCTACTAACTACTGTCAGGGAGGTTTGAATCTTTCTGGAAAGATGACAAAGATGTAATTGGAAAACAAGTCAGATGTTTTGAGGTAACTGAGTGATTTTTTTCCACTGTTGTTCAGTAACTTTCATGCAAAACTGATTGAGCCCCCCTAGAACGAGGGGCTGGAGTCCAGCCCTGCCAAATGGTTATGTGGTGCAGTGAGTTCCTTGGTGCAAATCCAGCCCTTCACGTGAGGATGCTTGTGGCCGCCTGGTGATGTGGTTTCAGGGGAAACAAGCAAAGATCCAAGCTGGAAGTCCTAATTGAGACATCCCCTGTGATTTGGAAGCTTTTGAGTTCTGTGTTGTTGTTTAAGCTGAGGGTATGAGGTGACATTGCCATCTCTTGACTGATACAAATGATCCTCCAACATGGTTTAAAAGAACTTTTCTTTCCTGTTTCTGCAGTGGATATTTATGCTGTCCTCATGAAGTCTGTGGCTTTTGTGCAGGTGGAGATACAGAGCACTTTATGAATTCAGAAATACCTGTGCAAGAAAGAGTGAGACTTAAAGCCCACGTGTGTAGCATTTCTTATTAACTTTAATTCTGGGCTGCTATCTGTTTCTGCTATCTGCGTTCTTACAGCTGTTGGTGGTGTTCAGGTCTTCCTGTGTGCTATTCAGTCCTACTCCCTGTGCTGGGGGTTTTATCGCATTGATCTTGACCCTTTTTGTGCCATCCCTAATACTAACAGTGGCATAAATCAGAAGCTAATTTAATCTACAGAGCATCAGACGCTTTCTTTGTTCAGATCGTTGGTTTCATTGAAGCTTGTAACAAATTATTGCCAGATTTGTAGTGTTCTTGTGGAGTCTCTCCCATAACCCCCCCCCCCCCCAACTGGGTAACTTAAGACAGCAGTGATTTTAGGAACCCAGTAAGCATGTGGCGAGGGATGGATTTGTTTGCTCTTTTCACCGTTGTTTTCTCTGGCACTTTCTAGGGCACCTTTTCAACTACAGTGAATGGAAACAGGGCACTGCTGTTCTTACACAGAAATCTGGCAAGTGCTAATGCCATCTTGAGCAAAGCTCTGCTCTTATTTTATGCTAATATAAAAGGTTTATGAAAATAACAACTTTATGGTTCTTATGCATGTTACTTTGCTCAAGGGAAGATCCTAACCCTTTTGAAGTCAGTGGCAAAATGCCATTGAAGAGTTCAGCCTTGAAATCTTCCATGTATCAACAAGCCAGTACAAGTAAATAACCTTTTCCCGTGACTTTGACTAAACCTCATTACATACCCACAAGTTTTGCAGAGCGTTAAAAACAGGGTAAATGCAGTATATGTACTAGTTATATGGTGAGGAATTCCAATTTTCTTCAAAGCCAGATCTTCTCTGGCATCACACAATTACTTTCACCTGCATGTGCTTTTTTACTTCTAGGACTTACCTTAAAAGATAGGGAGAAATTTCTACTGGAAGATAGCATGAAAGATGAAATGTTTTCTCTTTCTTCAGTTTCTTTATCTTTTTTTCAGAAGGTTTAGAGACAGCAGCAGGTAATTTGGGGTCTACGTGTTTGAAGAGCTTCAGCCCTGAGCTGTTCCCATTACTAAACTCAGCCTTCAGAAAAATGTGGTCACTTTATAAGGATGTCAAACAAGCTGGCTGCTTATGAAAAAAGCTGTTCATCCTTAGCTGCATTTAAATAAAATTGAAATAACCTAAGAAGAGGAAAAGCAAAAAGAGAATAATATTTAGTAAACCCTGAATAGATACATATACATACATATCATAGATATATCTATCTATACACAAATGTAAGAGAAGAGACTGAGCCCCTGCTCTAGGGTTGTGAAAGAGGAAAAGATGATGTAGCCTGGCTACATGCTCATGCACTTGAGTAATTAAAAAGAGGCAGCTGGCTTCCGTTTGGCAAACAGAGGGAATGTGCTGTAACAACTGTATGGGAGATTGGTAATCACAGCCTGAACCTCTGATTAATCAGCTGAGGCAAGTATGGGGTCAGCTGTGGGAGCACAGGTGAGAGTGATGTAGCTGTGCTCCCGGAAGGGGTGGAGCTTGACTCCATCCCCTCTGAGACCTCATTTAAGGGCTGACTCCCACTGGAGCAGTATCTCTTGGAGATCGCTCACCAGGGAGGACTGCCTCAACTGCTTCAGTCAAGGCACCACCGTTGGTGAGTTTTCCCTTTACTCATTCACTTATATACCTTCTGTACATTTTGTTTCCATCTGTACATTTAAAACCAATACATTTGGCGAGCCAGGCAGGAGCCTGCAAATATCGGAAAAAAAAAAAAATGTCTTTCCTGTGGAATGTGTTTAGCTGGCTCAAGGGGGAGAAGATCACCCCCTTAGGGAAAATCCTCCCTGGACAAATACCAGGGTTTGAGGCGTCCCCATATTTTCAATTAGCGACGATTATCGAACAATGGGGGCCCTTACGGGTAACGGGCAATATGTCCCCTTACCATCTAACTGAATACTTTCAGGGGTTGCAAAAAGATATTTTGACAACCAAAGAAAGGCAAATGGCTGCATCCATGGCTGCTTGGCCTTTATTGAATGCTTTAAATCAGGCAGAGGTTAAATCAGATAAGATTGAACATGAAAATCAATTATTAAAAGCCCGCATTGAAAAATTGGAGGGCGAAATTAATCTATTAACGGGGAAAAATTCATCATTTTTTTCAAACACCCCCCAAATTAGATATATTACAATGGATGATAGCAAGGATCCTGAAACATCGGATCAAACTAAGGTCACTAAATCTGACCTAGAAGAGCCACTTAAGACGGACTTATTAGAAGTCCGTCCTATGGTAACCCAAAAAACAAAAAAAGTCCAGGAGCGACCAGCAGGGGTGCCTCCTGATCAATGGACCCCTGCTGACTCCTATTTACACGTAACAGCACGTCCATATACACCCACTGAACTTATGGATCTAGTACAGCGCTTCAGGCAAAGACCAAGGGAAAGTGTCCCAGCCTGGCTGTTACGATTATGGGACTCGGGAGCAGAAAGTGTAATAGTTAACGGCTCCGAGGTATCTAAACTAGCAACTATAACAGTCCATCCTGCCCTGAGGCAGAGATTGTACTCAGGGTCCCAGTTCCCTGAAGAGAATCATTCGATCGTAGATTGGATAATGGCTGCCTGCCGTATGGTATGGTCAAATAAAACAGACATGCCAATACATACAGGAATGTGGTCTTCTATGGAAGACCTACAAAATTATATCCGAGAACTAGGCATGCGAGAGGCTGTCTATGAAGATGTATCTGTTAGTCCGGACATGGTGAAGTTTTCCGCGGGAATGAGGGACCTAATCTTACAACAGGCTCCCTCACATATGTATGGAACATTGGTTTCTATATTGAATCCTCTAGTGGCCGCAGAGGCAGCAGTCCAGCATGCTGCCCAATTGGTAGCGGACCTGGGGGAAACGGAGCGCCTAAGAACCAAGCGCAATATTAGAGTAATTGAAGATCCTGAAGTTTTTCCAATAGCCCGAGCCAGGAGATCGGCTCCACGAACCCCTCGGGCGGGACCCATTAGGGTGTCCCGAAAACAAATGTTTAATGATCTACTCCGAGCAGGTGTTCAATTTGCCAAAATTGATGGGCAGCCCAATCACGTTCTGCTTCAGTTGTGGAAACAGCTGAAGGATGAACAAAAATTTCAAAACCGCCCCAAAAGACCGGGGATAAGGCTTATAGAACGACGACCAACAACAGTTTGGAATCTAGAAGACTTTATCGTGCCAAATAGGAAAAAGAGGCCACCTCAGGTGCCTCGGGTCACAGTACCAGAGGCATCAGAGGTAAAAGACTTGAATCTGGCCCAGTTTATGGCGTGATGAGGGACGTCAGTCACCCTAGGGCCTCTAGACGGGACCGGAGGCCCTATGTGGAATTGACAATATATTGGTCCCGAGAAAATGTGCAGAAGGTTATGGCCCTCGTTGATACGGGGGCGGAAACATCTATAATTTATGGAGACCCAACAAAATTCAGAGGGAACAAAGTAATGATTGGAGGCTTTGGGGGACAGACCGTTCCAGTCACCCAAACTTGGGTAAAATTGGGGGTCGGGCGCCTCCCACCACGGGAGTACAAGGTATCTATTGCTCCAATTCCGGAGTACATATTGGGAATTGATATCTTGTGGGGTCTGGCTCTCCACACAACAGTGGGAGAGTTCCGGTTGCGGCAGAGATGCATTAGTATCCGGGCAATTCAGACAATATTGAGAGGCCATGCAAAACATGAGCCTATTTGTCTGCCCAAGCCACGTCGGATTACTAATGTAAAACAGTACAGACTCCCAGGTGGGCAGGATGAAATAACAAAAACAGTGCAGGAATTAGAAAGAGTGGGTATTATAAGGCCTGCACATAGCCCGTACAACTCCCCAATATGGCCAGTGCGAAAATCGGATGGAACATGGAGGATGACAGTGGATTACAGGGAATTAAACAAGGTCACGCCGCCCGTTCATGCAGCCGTACCCAATATTGCCTCCCTAATGGACACACTAAGTAGAGAAATTAAAACGTATCACTGTGTCCTAGACTTAGCGAATGCATTCTTCAGTATTCCGATTAGTGAAGAATCACAAGACCAGTTTGCATTCACATGGGAAGGCAGGCAGTGGACTTTTCAGGTTCTGCCGCAAGGGTACGTGCATTCACCTACTTTTTGTCATAATTTGGTGGCGCGTGATCTGGCTAAGTGGCAGAAGCCACATAATGTAAATTTATATCATTATATTGATGACCTCCTGTTAACGTCCGATTCATTAGAGGCGGTGAGACAAGCAGCAGATTTATTGATAGCTTATCTGCAAAAGAGAGGGTGGGCTATAAACCCACAGAAGGTGCAAGGTCCGGGGCTATCTGTAAAATTCCTGGGAGTAATTTGGTCCGGAAAAACCAAAGTACTACCCAGTGCAGTAGTGGATAAAGTCCAAGCGTTCCCAGTCCCTACAACATCAAAACAGCTACAAGAGTTCTTAGGTATATTAGGGTATTGGCGCTCCTTTATACCTCACTTAGCTCAGTTGTTGAGGCCATTGTATAAGCTTACCAAGAAGGGTCAATCGTGGAACTGGGGGAAGGTAGAACAAGATGCTTTCCAACAGGCAAAGCTGGCAGTTAAACAAGCCCAGGCATTGGGTATATTTGATCCGACCCTCCCAGCTGAACTAGACGTTCATGTTACCCAGGATGGTTTTGGCTGGGGCCTGTGGCAACGCCAGAGTTCTGTTCGAACCCCCATTGGATTCTGGTCTCAGGTTTGGCACGGAGCAGAAGAAAGATACAGCATGATTGAAAAACAGTTATTGGCTGCCTATTCAGCGTTACAAGCGGTAGAGCCAATAACGCAAACAGCAGAGGTTATAGTTAAAACTACATTACCGATCCAGGGGTGGGTAAGAGATCTAACTCACCTTCCTAAGACAGGGGTGGCCCAAGCACAGACGGTAGCACGATGGGTCGCCTATCTAAGTCAAAGAAGCAGCCTGTCTTCGTCTCCACTCAAGGAGGAATTACAGAAGATCCTAGGCCCAGTGACATATCGCAGTGATACGCCGAAAGAACCAATGGTCGCTCCACCAGAGAAGAGCCCTGTTCAGGAAGGAAGATATCCTATTCCTGAAGATGCCTGGTATACGGATGGGTCCAGCAGAGGCAACCCGAGCAAGTGGCGAGCTATAGCATACCATCCCTCTACTGAGACAATCTGGTTTGATGAGGGGGATGGTCAGAGCAGCCAATGGGCAGAATTACGAGCCGTGTGGATGGTTATAACTAAAGAACCTGGTGATGGCATCCTGAACATCTGTACGGATAGTTGGGCCGTGTACCGGGGGCTTACTCTGTGGATTACGCAGTGGGCTACCCAGGAATGGACTATCCACGCCCGACCGATCTGGGGGAAAGACATGTGGGTAGACATTTGGAATACAGTCAAACACAGGACGGTATGTGTCTACCATGTCTCTGGTCATCAACCCCTGCAGTCACCAGGAAACGATGAAGCGGACACACTGGCCCGAGTTCGATGGATTGGGAATTCACAATCCGAAAATATTGCCCGATGGTTACATCAGAAGCTACGGCATGCTGGACAAAAGATAATGTGGGCAGCTGCTAAAGCATGGGGGCTGCCTGTACAGTTATCTGATATCGTCCAAGCATGTCAGGACTGTGACGCTTGCTCGAAGATGAGACCAAGACCGTTGCCTGAAACAACATCCCACATTGCTAGAGGATATAGTCCTCTTCAGAGATGGCAGGTTGATTACATTGGGCCCCTCCCTCGGTCTGAGGGGGCGAGATATGCCCTGACCTGCGTTGATACTGTAAGTGGACTGCTGCAAGCCTATCCCGTACCAAAGGCAAATCAAGCATATACAATTAAGGCACTCACTAAACTGATGTCTGCATATGGGACACCTCAAGTCATCGAGAGCGACCAAGGGACTCACTTTACTGGAGCGATGATACAGCGCTGGGCAGAAGAGAACAACATTGAATGGCGATTCCATCTGCCATATAATCCAACAGGGGCAGGCCTTATTGAACGCTACAATGGTATTCTTAAGGCTGCCCTGAAGACAGACTCCCAGTCCCTGCAGGGGTGGACAAAAAGATTATACGAAACCCTGCGGGACTTGAACGAAAGACCTCGGGATGGCAGACCCAGTGCTCTGAAAATGTTACACACTATATGGGCCTCCCCTCTTAGGATTCAAATTACAGGTGCTGATAATGAGGTAAAACCGCAGGTTGGTAATGACAATAATCTTCTGCTCCCTGCCCCTGAGAATCTAAAACCAGGAATCCATAAGATAAATTGGCCCTGGAAGGTGCAAGTAGGACCCAAGTGGTGTGGCCTACTTGCACCTTGGGGGAGACTATTGGAGGTGGGAGGTTCAGTTACCCCCTCGGTGATAGGTACATGGCCTACTGACATCGTGGTCAATACTCCGGTCTTTATTGCTAAAGGGACACCCATCATGTCCCTATGGCAGATCAGGACTCCTCCTCTGGTGCCAGATATAGTTATACAGCCACAGATATCTGGCCAGAGGGTATGGTATCGGAGGCCGGGACATAATCCGGTGCGAGCAGAAGTATTGACCCAAGACAAGAATACGGCCTGTATCTTGCCCTGGAGGGCAGACCTTCCTCTCCTGGTACCCTTGAAACATCTGTATTACTCTCCCTAAGATTCTAAGCCTCTAGGACCATCAGAGAACAATTTGTGTGGACTGATGAAACGCAAATGGACCTGCACCTCGAGATGGCTTGTCTCCAGTAACATCTATCAAGCACTGGCCCACGGAAGATCGTGAATACCCATCCAATCATCATTTGAATAACATCAGCATTCGGTGCGACGGGAAATTGTATCAGCGTCGCGTTGGGTCTCTGTGATAAGGGAAAACTCACCTAATCATTGGTTCACGCTGTGAAGGGGTGGAGTGTATGGGAGATTGGTAATCACAGCCTGAACCTCTGATTAATCAGCTGAGGCAAGTATGGGGTCAGCTGTGGGAGCACAGGTGAGAGTGATGTAGCTGTGCTCCCGGAAGGGGTGGAGCTTGACTCCATCCCCTCTGAGACCTCATTTAAGGGCTGACTCCCACTGGAGCAGTATCTCTTGGAGATCGCTCACCAGGGAGGACTGCCTCAACTGCTTCAGTCAAGGCACCACCGTTGGTGAGTTTTCCCTTTACTCATTCACTTATATACCTTCTGTACATTTTGTTTCCATCTGTACATTTAAAACCAATACAACAACTGTGATGGGATTTATTACTGTTTTTTAGGGCTGGTAGATGTCCACTCACAAGTCTAGTCTGAGAGAGCATTACACGATCACTTTGGTGTCTTGTGACGAATAGCTGAGGTCACGCCTGGGTTACCAGTTGTTTTAAAGCCAAGATGTGGAGTTTGGGGCAAAAATAGCGAGCGAGTGCTGGATTGACAAAGTTGCAATTGGAGAAAGTGAGGTTTCTCACTCTCAGTATGTTCTCACGCTGAATTTATTGCATATGTTATTCCTCCTCTTCGTCATCTCCTTCATCTCTTTGCTGGGATAAGGAACCAAACACCATGTGCAGTTGTTAGGACTAAAAATGTTTGCTGCCACTGTAAGGTTTTACTTAGACAAGCAAAGCATTCCAGTTTCCTTAGATGGAGGACTTGTTCTGTTGCATCTGGCTCCTTATGCTTTCCTGTATTATAGAAAAACTGTTAAAAACTAAGCAAGCTTTTGAGTGATGATCTAGCTTAATTCCTGACTTATTGCCTATCATTCAGCAGCTCTGGACGATGTGTATTTGAGCTCCATTTCTATTCCCTGTTTGTTGTTTTCTCATGTGGCTTTGCATGGGATGTGCCATGTCAAAGTTAGACCATTGAAGCCATGAAACCCTCTGCCCAAGGCATAAACATAAAACACTGAAGTTTGCAGCTGGTGAGAGGAAGAGAGTGGGGCCGAATTCTTCCCCTCTCCTATCTTGCATGATGCCACTGTTGGTTTCCAGAAGGGTGAGCAAAAGTGCTAATACTTTAATTAGTCTGATAGCATAAGTATACGTTCCTGCTTATGTTATAAAACCCAGCTAATGGAACACGTCTTGCTCTTGGATTTCCCCCTTTTCTAATGTGGGTTAAATTCTTTATGCTGTCTCTTCTCAGTCAGTGAATGCTGGGAATAAAATAAAGCAAATTTAGTAAGAAAGAAAGCATTCACATTTACTTCTCGGTGTTTGCTCCCTTGGGTATTTTTAAGGTGTCAGCTGCTGGTGGGGTTTGCAGCCCAAGCAGATGTCCGTTTTTGCAACTGGAGACCAAAATGAGAGAAGTGAACTGGGTTTTTCATCACTTCTATTTCTCATGAGAGTAAAAAAAAAAAGTGGTGTGAATCTTAGTTTCTACATTACCAGAGAGAAAACAGCTGCATCTGCAAACGTTAGCTACATATTTCCTGTAATCCTTCTGCTCTGCTGTGCTTTAAATGCATTGCTGCCAGAGATTGTGGGTGGTCAGCTGGCATTTGTGGGTGCCTTCTTGTCTTTATATATGTTATTATTTTTATTTGTGTAATGGATTTTTATCAGTTGAACTTAAACTTGAGGCAACGTTCATCTGGGACTCTCTAGTAAATGTGTAAGAGGGTTGGGGGCTGTAGCATAACACATACAAACTGGTTGCATCTTCTATTCAGATGACTTAAAGTAGATTAAGATACGATGCAGACATCTGCTGATGTCTTCATTTGGAAACTGAAGCTGCGAATTATGGGTTTCTGAACTGCTGGAGCAAAAGAGTTAAAGTTAGCTGTATTTTATTATTTCACTGTTTAGATAGATTATTTACTTTTTTGGGACTATTTTAGGGATGAAGGGATGAATCTGTTGAGTAACACGTTACTTTGAAGTCCTAGTAGCATTCTCCTATGGTTAGCAGACCATGAGTTCAGTCTTCTGGGTTTATTTACCCTGGTGAATTCCAGTCTTGATTCATTCTTATTGGTGAGATCAATGCACAGAGTTCTGCTTGCACTACCTCAAAAATAGTAATTGCTTCCCTATGCATTCCTGAACAGCGTTTCCAAAGTACATGTATATGTTGGCAGACCACAGAGAATTCATGTTGTTTTTGCAGGTGCTTAACCAGCCTTTGAGCTTTGAGAAAAATATCCTTTTATTGCACTTGATGCCAAGTTATTTGAGAGCACTATTTCCAGCTTAGCTGATATGAAAAGGGACTCTGGCAAGTAGAGGCTCTCTGCTAGCATAGCCAAAGGTCATGGCGGGGTTGAGAGCTGATGTGAGACGTGGATGGAGACAAGTGTGATAAACTCTTTTCCGGCATGAAAAACTGATAGCACAGCAGATCTGATAGCATAGGAGTGGGACTCCGTTCTAAGTGGGTTTAAATAGGATTGGCACTGAAAGGGTTCTGTCAAGTCATGGCGTTTTCACTTCTGCCTTTGTGATATTCATTCATGCTCATCTAAATTGGTTTTGACTTACCTTGAATCAAGGAAGTAAACTGTAGGGCAACAATTTTCTTTACTTCAACCCCTATGATGCATGTGAATAAAATTATGTTTAGGGTTTTGTTTTGTTGGTTTTTATTTCCCCCCCCCCCAAAATTAGCCTTGTCTGCTTGTTTGGTAGTGCAAGGTAAATTCCAGCAGATGCGTACTGCAGGTGTAGATGATCAATGCTTTATGACAATCCTGTTTCTAATTTTCCTCTAATTTCCTTGATTGCTTATGAGTTAATTGTGTGTGCAATGATAGACTACAGAATGCTGCTACATCAGTTAATTAAGAATAGATAAACACATTTTATAAGATGTTAAAATAGCTTTTTTTTTTTTTTTTTACTTTTATTTATGTTTTCTTGAGTGGTAACTGTGTTTTTCTTTAATTTTTTTTGATCTCTGGAAATGTGACGTGTGATTGGTGATCAGCTACTAAACCAGAAATTAACTGATTAAATAACTTAACGTGCTAATGGAATGATCTTGGTATATTTCAAATCCCTCAGACACTTCTGTGGTAAAGCGTACTGGGCCTGGGTGATGCTTTGGTTTTAGTTCGCTAAGGAGTTTACATGAATATAAATATAATTGCACCTCTTTTTGCCAATTGATTTTTATTATAGTGCTTAATGGTTTGTTGAATAGTTTATAGGGTAATGAATGTCATTTCCTTGTATTATACTATAAATAACTTGGCAAATTTTTAATTAGGATAATCATGGTAGGTTTCTCTACTGCTGTAATCAAGCTTTGCTTTTTGCATCCAAGAACTAATGTACTTCTTTATCAAGTTAGGCCAATTATGTTTTTCTAGAGTACGAATTTTTGTTGATTGCGCAATGGTTTTCTAATAGTGCTTCCCTTCTTGAATCTTGGCTCTGCTTCTGTTGAAATCATAATTAGCTCCACTGGGTGATTTTTAATTACTTAAGTATTTCTGATTAGGAGAAGGCAGTGGACAGAAGTTTTGTTCCATGGAATATTTAAAAGTTTGGCTTTCTGTAGTGTTTGAAGAAATTTAAGCTAAGAGTGTCAAGAGCTGAAAGCCTCTGAGAGCGCAGTAGTGTAATATTGTCCTGCATGCGAGAACTTGATGTCTTCTCGAGCTCTTTTGCGGGGACTACCAAATGAGTTGCTCACGAGATAGCAGCACAGATACTTGCATCTCCATGACATTCCCCCTTCTGCTGCTGACAGATCTTAACCGCGTTGCCTTTTGAGTGCTTCAGACGTTGCTTGTTGGAATGTTTTTTTCTCCGTTAAGCAGGAAAACAAGCCTGTTTGTCAAAAGGGAAACTTCTGGTGGTATGCTTTCCACGTACATGCTTCTGGTGGGTTTTTTAATTAAGAATAGGGTCCTTGATTTCATGAAGGGATTCTTTACAAAAAGATGATTCTAACTAATTTTGCTCTTTTGAGCAAGAAGCAGTTTGCTACCACCTACAACTTCATAAAACATTCATGAAGTTTCTGTCTTACCATATTGCTGTGTTTCAAATGATGATAGATCCGCAGAAAGGCCAGCTCCTTTCTCCACAGAAATGAGAAGCTTGCATTCAAATTTGTTTCCCTTATTACAGCTGTTACAGAAGCAGGGGATCCTAGATTGTACCGAGGGCTTCCTGGTTGCATGCAGACCACAGCGAGCAATACAAATGCCCATTTCATTGCAGAGATTTGGCTTTCACTGTGCTGCAGAAGCTTTCTTCAGCTCTGCGGCCCCAAACTAGCTAACGCACACAGATCTAGCCGTTCACCTTCTGCAGCTCTGCAATTATGTCATCAAATACAAATTGAAGCATATGGTCACTTCTATGAAGTACAGAGCCTGAGAAAACTGGAGAGAGCAATGATGAGTCAAAAAAAATACGAAACCCAACAACACAGTGGAAATAGTTAAATGTCAATGACTGCATTGTGCCTTGTTAATATTTCACAGGAACGCTGTCAACTTTTTATAGAGCCCAAAGGATTTACACATTTTTTCTGACAGATTATCATGATTCCCATCAGTACACTTAATGCCAACATCTGTAGGATTCCATCTAATTTAGGAAACAAATGTATTCTGTCCTCGACCAAAGAAAAGAATAGTTTGGATGTTGCAGGAAATGCTTATTACCGTAGGGTCACTGCAATTAAGTGGAGGACAGAGACTTTTAAAAGGGTATGGCATGGAGCAACATTATGCTTTCCTTTTGGCTGCTGTTTTAAAATGCAAGTTGACTGGTGCCAACTTCTGGCCATTGTAATGCAATGAAAAAGCATGATATTTAACAGCTGTCATCAACAAATTGAATGGCACGCATGCTCATTAGTACAGGCTATAGAAAAATTAGGGCTATAATTTATGAATCAAGAAGTTTGAGGATGTAATATTGCATTTTTATATCCCATTCTTGACTTTTTTTTAAGAATAGTTGTATCTTATTTTTACATCTTTGCATTCATTGAAATGCCTCTCAAAAAGTAATGGAATTTTCTTTACACTAAATCTTGACCAGCTAATGTACTAATGCACACGAACGCCTGTTTAAAAAGGAAGAAGAAACCAACCCAACAAACCAACCCAATGTTCTGTTTTTGTCTCTTTTGACATCTTCATAATCAGTGATGATATTCCCTTCCAGGCTTTGTTTTGTTCTGCTAAATATATTTCATTTGATCTCTTCTCCTGGTGATCTCTATTCCCCAGGTCATATTTCAACCTGCTGGAATTCTTAATATTTTATATTGGTGTACTGACAGTCAAGGAGAAGTTCTATTTCATGTTATGCATGAATTAGTTTCATTTATGCCAGTGTGGTACCAGTCTAACTTTACTGGAAGTAGAAATAGTGTTCTTACGTTCTTCCATGGAATGGATACCAGAAAAGTATGGGAAGGTCACCTGTCTCTGTGTCATAATGTGATTGTATGCCTACAGGGAGGAAAGTCTGATCAAAACTCTAAGGAATGAATGGAATTTCTCACAAGCCATTTGAAATGTAACTTTGCCCAATTTCTGTAAGCTCTGATGATGGAAAAGAAACGTAACGAGTTCATTCAAAGGAAAGGTTGGGACTTCAGGATGTTGATTAAAAAGTCGTGCCTTCATTCTGTGTTCCTGTAGATTTCTGGTATTTATCGCTTCTAACTTGCGTACAGTAACGAGGTTAAGTTCCATCTTTCTGAATGTTAATTTATTTTGTGCTTGAAGCAGATAACTTAAGGGATGGTGAGGAGGAAAACAGGGATTTTCATGAAGTAGTCTCTTTGAAGTTGGTGGTGTTTAAGCAAGCAGTTACTTGAAAAACTTAGAAGAATTGTTACCTGCTAGAGGATGCTTGTTGAATTACATACTTCTTGAAATACGGTGCTTGCTTTTGAATGATAAATGTGCTATTATGTACTAAAATGTCAACCTTGAGGTTGCCTTGGTCCTGTGTTCTTTTGACAAGACAGGAAAGCAGAACAGAATCAGTGAATCTGATCAGAATAAAAATGAACTTGTAAGCCGATAAAGCGAGTCTAAACCACTTTATTAGAAGCAGCATTGAGTTAAATGGGAGCGATACTGCATTTGGTTTTGAATGATGAATAGGACTTCACTTTTAAAGGTTATTTTCTCTTGATGTTAGCTGAGTGTAATGCTGATGAAAGGTTTCTTCTGATTCACGTGGATCCTCTGTGGCTTTTGGCTGTGAAGTTCCAGTTTCTAAATGTATGAAAGATATTTCATGGAATCTAGCAAATACATGGTTTGCTTTTATTTTACCTTTATTCTGATATATATATTATACGTAAGTACATGGAATATATATACATATATATATATACACACACACATTTAAGTTTCTGTTTTCATTTTTTTAGGCTTTTTTTTTTTTTTTTTTAAATTTCATCTCATTTTTGCTTCATTATCTACATGTCCCATGTTACTGTTTTGTTTGGGGCCTCTCAGCACCACTTCTGGAGCATCATTAAGTAATGTCACCTGGAGGAAATGAGAGGGGAGGTGCTGGACGGCGGTGTGTTTGAACCAATGCAGATACACTGAAAAGAGTGTCTTGTTTAAGAAGTGCCCAGTAAAAACTTTAAAGGTTTGGGGCTTTGACTTTTTTTCCTTGGGAAAATTGGTACTTTAAAGAAGTCTCTAGAAACACGTCTGCAGGTCTTTCATATTTGTAAAGCATGGGGGATTTTCTATATTCTTTCTCCCCAGTGCTCACGAGTTCACAAGTATTTCTACTGCAGAACATAAAATTCATTTGGAATGGTGGATAAACTGCCATGGGAGGTTAAGTTGGTCATACGACTACCAAAGAAGGGAAACTATACAGACCAAGTTCTACCTCCTCAGTCTTTAGACTGCATTATGTTATGCTCCTTTTGCTGAAAATGGATTCACAGTGTGATATTTCTGATTGAACTGAGGCAAAGGAAAGTGCTGCCCAGGGTCCAGGCGAAGGTAACAGCACAGTTCTGATGTAGATCGTTTCATCTCTTGCTGCGTTGATAGCAGTGATTGTACTGAGAAATGTGAACCAGTGGTCAAGACATTTAAAAAATTACTTTTGAGAAATATAATGTAATTTACGTGTTTATGCCTTAGGCTGTTTGGTGATGAGAATGGTGCTCAGAGATCTGAATAGGGCCTAGGATCTCAGGGAAAGTTAGGGTAGGGAATGAGGAGGTTATGACCAGGTTTGTTTTACTTATCTTCTCTGTCGAATCCTAATAACAATGATTAAAAGTTCTTTAGTCAATTTAGCAAAAACAATAAATAGAAGTAGAAAGCTGTGTGAGGGAAAACTCTGGCCTTTTCTTGAAATGAGAAGATAAACTTTTGTCTCTGCTGATCTTGTAGTTCAAGTAGATGAAAGGCATGGCTGAGATGGCAAGGGTGGAGCTCCTTCTGACTGTAATACCTTCAGCATTGAAGACATTAAGTGTGCTCAGCATCACTTTGATTTGACTTCATGGGGTGATTTAGCTACAGTCCACAAGTGAAAGGGCAGTATTATCTCTGTTTGAATTGAGGAACAAGTATTTCACCTTGATTCCTGAGTGTAGATGAATATGCGGGTCTTTGAGGCACTGATCTCAGTGAACGGTGTGCCTTAGTTACAGGTGTATGGACAGATTTATTTGGTCCATATCTATGTTTAAAAAATAAATCTTAGATGAAAAGAGAAACACAAGTGTCCTCATTCTGATGAGATGTGCATTCTGTGAAATGACACTTTAAACCTACTTGAGTATCATTATTGAAGAGACTCAAAACAGTTTAGCTCTTAATTGATATTAATAGGAATAACCCTCAATGACGTGAACTTGGCAAGCCAGAAATTGCAGCTGTTCTCTGCAGTAGAGGCAGTAACAAAGATAATTAATTGTTTTTTTCCCTAGGAGATATATTTAGATTGCACAATCTAAATATTCTTTTCCCCAAGCCCTAATTCAGGCTTGGATTTGTTCTGCAAATACAGTTAGCAAAACAAAAATTAGTATTTTTTCACTGTTGTGTCATAAGAAAACCTATTGCAATTCTTTTAAAAAATGTAATTGGTTATTACACAACCTTTCAAATGAGGACATAAGCAGTCATAAAATAAGTAGTAATTTGATTAAATAATAAAGCTTTGTAGGAATTGGCTTAAAGAAGCTGATACTTGGAGAAGACTCAACACTAATGTATCAAGGGAATCAGTAAGGGAGATAATGTGTTCCTGGCAAGTATTTAGACTAAAAACTATTCTTGAGCAGGCACAGAAACGTAAGGCTTGGGAGGGATCCATAGAGGTTATCAAGTCTAATGCCCTGCTAAAGTGGGTTCCCTATGGAATGTTCCATAGGAAAGCATCCAGATAAGTTCTGTATATCTTCAGAGACGAAGACTCCACCACCTCTTTAGGTAGCCTGTTCTAGCATTCCCTAACCCTCAAAGTAAGATTTTTCTTTATATCCATGTGAAACTCCCTGTTGTACAGTGTGTGTTCATTGGCCCAGGCCAACCTGGTTGTCGGACACTGCTGAAAAGAGAATGGCTCCATCCATTTGATTCCTGTCCATTAGTTATTTATAAGTATTGGTAAGAACACTCTTCAGTCTTCTCCAGGCTGAACAGACCCAGGTCTCTCAGCCTTTCCTTGTGCATAGGATGCCTCAGGTCTGTAGCATCTCTGTGTCCCTACTGTTGGATTGTCTTCAGCACTTCCCTGCCTGTTTTGAACTGGTGAGCACAGAATTGGGCGCACACTACATCAGATGTGGCCTTGTCAGAGGAGAAGTTGAACCTTTGTGTGATGTGCTGGCGTTGTTCTTCTTGATGTGCCCATCTTCGTTTGCAAATAACTCGTAGTCACCATTATGATCTTCCTGGATAGTTAGAGAACATACCAAGGTTCAGTGCTGAAGTGCACCAAGAATCCGAAGGCAGTCATGCTAAAGCTATCCTTAAATTATTGATGGTTGGGCTTTACATTCTTTCCAGTTAGTTTAAAAGGACATCAGTGGTAATGCATCTTTATGAGTGCTTCCCCTAAATATGGCACTAAACTGTGACAACCACTGAAATGCTCAGGACCTTGATCATCACAGAGCCTGTGAGGCAGTGAAGCAGCCTCCTTATGTCCCTTTTTCATGGGTGTTACACTGTAAGTGGGCTTTTCCTGGCTCTCCAAGCTGTGATAAATAGGAGCGTGCAGTTTTTATTAACACTTATTTTAATAGGTGTTATAAAACTCATTCATTTAAATGCCTTTCCATAAAACAGTGTTGTTCTGAGCAGGGTTTCTTTCACCCGTTATTTATTTCTGTCATACATCTTTGCTAGTCTAATTTTGTCCGTGTCAATAATATGAGAAAACATAACATGCATGTGGTGCTCTATGGCTTGATATGGTATTAATTAATCTAACTCTAAAGACCAGCAGCTTCTGGGGCTGGTTCCTTTATGGCTTCTTTTGTTTCCCTCTTTACTAATATGGTCCTAAGCCACCAAAATATTTACCTTTATGACACAGATATTTTCTAAGCTGGGCTTCCATCTAATCATGCCCTTCTTTTCACTGCTTGCTAAGAGATAAGGGATATGCAACAGGAAAAACTGTCTGTTATGAATGGCAAGAAGCTCTTTATTCACTTACATCTTAAATGAAATCTAAATTGTGTCATGCTTTGTATACTGAAGAAGTAATATGTTTAATTAAAAAAAAAATGGCTCGATGAAATTCATTGTATGTAGGTTGCTCTGAAAGTAGTGCCTCCTATTTATTACTGTGGAAACTACAAGTGGTAGGAAGAGTGCTGCAGTAGAGTAAATTATCAGGTACAAAACACTGTTTTCAACGTGGCTTCCACTGTTACCTGTGCAAATCTGCCAGTGATGAACAAGAGCTTGCATAAAAATATGTACCAGCGGAGGTGGGTTTTTAACCATTATAAATCAAATAAATAAAAGTGTAATATCAGTTGGTTAGAATGCTTATAGAAAATGTTGCACAGTCTAGGCATAAGTAACAGGAGAAAAAGATGTATGTATAATAATATTTGAAAGACTTAAGTATTATCAGTGTGATCATAGATCAGATCAAACTAGTTCTTCCTGGAGCATGTGCATATATACACATATGTTATGTTAGAATCATAAGGGTTGAGTCTGCTTCGGTGTTTTAGCCTGGAAGCTGAGATGCTGTAGAACAGCTGCAAAAAAATAGCTAGTGTAGCTCTAAGGAAACAGCCCTGCCAGTAATTCCTTAACTCCAAAATCACTCACAACTGAAATCATTATTCTAACGTGCTCCAAAGCCATGTCTGTCTTCTGGGGAGAACTGCTTGCTCATATGGTTCTGCATCTCTTTCTTTCCTGCTGCTAGAATATAATTAAAGTTGCTAAAAATACGTGCTTCCTATTATTGGCTTTTTTTTTCCCCCTCTTGTGTTAGCATCTGCTATTATCCTATTATCAAGGGAAAACATAGTATGAAGATGAATGTTACTTGACTCTATTAGGTGGACTGTGCTATGTAGAGATATAGATGTCTCCTTATTCCTGGTCTGATCCAAAGTCCACTGATGTCTTTAAGTAAAAAATATGTGGAGGAACCTGCTGTCTTCACTGATTTTTTTTTTTCAAAGTCTTTTTGCCTGTCAGATGAAAGGAGACTTCTGAACTGTGAACCACCAGTTTCATGCTAACTTGTGAGTACTCAAATTTTAGTGCAGCAGAAATTAGTAGAACAAATGGGGGCATAATTACATAGCTTTTGCGTTACCGACATCTTACTTAATTATGGTTTAATCTACGGAACATACTGTTTGTTTAATAAGTCCCAGCAGAGACAGTTCAAGCATATGTTTTTGCATCACCTGGAGGTAGTTGGGAATGACTGTGGTAACACTGTCAAGAATGTGACAGTTTACAAGATTTTACGTATTTTACAATATACAGCATGGCTCACCTTTATATGCATGAAATCAGTTAAGGGTAAGCAGTAATAAGCACTTAGAGCCCATGTAGCTCAGTGTGTTAAGCACAGAGAGTCTTTGTTTCCCTTTTTTGTGTGTGGAAAACCAAGACATAATTTGCTTAGCACAGTCTCAGTAGCTCACAAAGCTGCTAATAGAACCCTCAGCATCCCTCCTGCTAAGGTGAGCTCTGGTTATTGCTAACACAGGCTAAACATTGATCAGCCTTTTGACCTACTAAAATGATGATATCTGCAAGTTCTGTCCTGAGCTTGCTAACTACAGGTGTCTTGGGTTTTATTTAAAGCTGCCCTATTTTTTTTTCTGAATATGGAGTTTCTGGTTTCCTTTTCCATCTCCTCAGTCTTCACTTGAACTTTAATTATTGCTACCCACATGTGGAAGCTCTCCAGAGTAGTTATAAAGTTTTTGGACCAAAGAAAGTGAGGATAAAGATGAGCTGATTTGCTAGTTGCCCTCTAGCCTGCTTTATGGTAAGATGGGAGTTTCCACTCGGAGAGCTGTGGTGTGCTGTGTTTATTCAGGTGTCCATCCTGCACATTACTGCAGTTTCCAGCAACTCCTTATTCAGCACATCAGACTTATGATCATGATTTACATGACTGCTTTGGTACCCTTTAAAAGTTATGATTGTATTGGCTACCATTCAATCCTTGGATATGTGATAGCTTTAGGAAAGAAGTTACGTTAAAAAGTGAAATTGTTTCATCCCGATTGCCCATTTCCATCATCTTGACCATTTCATATGATTTTGGTAGCTTTGGGGACTGCAGGGATATGAAACAATGGCTGATGGCCCATTGATAGCAATTCTGCTATTGAATTAAACGTTACTTCCATGTGAGCATGACATTGGGTTTTTTTGTTTCTCAAGTGTCCAAATATGCTGGCAATATCTTTGTTTAATTCTGTCCTTACAAAGCTTTGATCAAATGTTTTCTTTATTTTTCCTTCTATCTGCTGCCTTATGTCTACAGTGGTTTTTTTTAAATGCAAGTTAACCTTTATGAAGGCTAATAGAATTTCATCTCAATGAATGAAAGTAATAATTGTCTAAACCCATAATGGTTTGTTTTTCTTTTGAGTAGTTTCATACTTAATTTATATATATACACTTGTGCCTTGGTCTCACTATTCTTTACCAATTACTTTTTCTATTAAAGATGTTAGCATTAAAAAAGACTAAGTACAGAATGATGATTTTTCTATTCTAGAAGATGGGCAATTCCCAGCTTGCCTTTATAAAAATAAAGGTTTTTTTTATGGGTTTGAACCCAAGGTCTGTGATGGTCTTTTTGTTCTTTTATCAATTTATCTCCAAGGTCAGGTAGTGTCAAAGCTTTGACTGTTTCCTTTTCACGCCCAAGGTGTGAATTACATGTGTACTCATTAATCTACGTGCCTGTACTCAGTGCTCCTATAACTCACACAGTGCTATTCCTGCTGTCCTGCATGGGATAATAAATCCAAGTAGGGGTGGTTTCAAAACTTATTTGTAGGCAGCAAGCTGACACCATGCTGTTCTAAGCGATGCAATGTGCGTTTATGTTGGCTATATTTTTACAGTGCGTAAAGCTGCAGATATGAAGTCTGCCCATTATTTCAGTATGATCCGTCTTTGTAACGTCGCCTTTTTGGAGAGAATACAAGCTGGCTCTGTAAATAATATCTAAAGCTTTCCAGTAGTGATAAATATTACATCTTACTACTTCTGAATATCCATATTCAGATATTCATGTTCAAGATCTACTGACAGCTTTACCTAAAATCACAGAGCACTACTGGTATGAAAATAGTTATTCAATGAGTGCGTTTCTAAATTACATCTTAAATTATCAGTTTTGCATCATTCTATCAAAAAAGATAGACCTGAACTGTGGAAGGCCACAATTTTAACTAATTTCCTGGCTGTTAAATTGCAGTGAGGCTTCTATTAGGTGACCCATTGGTGTGCTATTGGCTTAATTCTTACTGTTTAACTTAGAGCTGTTGATTAGAGCTATTTAAATAATGGATATGACTTCAGTAGGGCCCAGAAAAATATAGAGTCAAAGATTTTTTATAAAAATGTTTTAACAATGATTTTATATAAAAATAGTTATCTTTTCATTGTAGGTTTTGAATGCTACAGCCTACTTTTTTTTATTGATTGATTTTATTCTTTTTTGGTATTAAAGTTATTTAGTATCCCTATTCAATGGAATACTTAACCTTGATAGTAAGACTCCTTTTAGTTGTGCATGTAGATTGTATTTAGGAAGCCTGATTTACTCCTTGTTCTTCCATCCTTTTAATTACTGAGTTAAGCACAAGGATGTTTCTTTGACGCTATTTTTCTGTAGATTAATTATTCCAATATAAAATTAACATATATTAAACATATGTGATTGCTTACAGTAGTAGATTTGGCTGCCTAATTTCATGCAAGTCTTCTGTTTCGCAAAACAAAAACCTTCATATTTCAGACTTTTTTAGTCATTAAAATAGAATTATGCAATAGGATTCCATCTGCTGTCAAAGCCTGTTCAGTGTTATTTTCTGTCATTTTAAATGGGACTGTTCTGAGATAGATGCCTGCCATCCGTAACCCTTGCTTCACGAGAGCCCTTTCCTTTGTTACTGCAAGAATGTCTTCATGCTGAGTGCCTTCTGGGGTTTCCCCCAAGAATTCGGTTCTCTCTACTTGTGTCTTGCCATTCCCCATGTCACTGTGCACTACGCTCGTGTGTTTAAATGACGTGCAGGTTGCATGTTCTGGCATGTGTCTCCCCCAGGCCTTTGCATTTATCACTCTTTGGGGGGAAACCAGCTTTACTATCTGTCAGACTCAGCCACTATCTCCATGACATGATCATGGTTAGCAGAGCAGTTAGCAGTAAGCGATTGGCAATAGAATGACAAAAAAAGTAGATAGAGGAGATGGATGGCTTGGTGTTGCTGCACTTAAATGTGAGCTGTAAGCAGCAGTTGTGAGCTGGATAAATATGATCTGATTGCAGTAATGACAGCTAGGTTGCACGTTATTGCAAACATTCTCTCTGTTCAGAATACCTGAATGAGCCATTGCCATTTAGTTGCTGGAAGACCAAACGGTTTCAGGATTAACCTATCTGGTCCAGCAGTGAAATCACCATGAGACCTGACGCAGAGCAGACACATCAACAGCCAATAATAAGCACAACCTCAACATTCTCCTTCCAAGGAAATGGATGAGATATCAAAGACTATCATTCAGTTCAATCCAGATATTGTAGAATTCCTTTCATAATGTCTTTTTATTCATTCCTTATGATAATTCACTGGTTACTCTTTTTAACTGTAATGCTGCTTTTTCTGTTGTGCTGCCATCTGAATTACTGACATCTTGTCCAGCTGATTTATGTTTCACACAGTTACCAACAATTTAAAAGAGCATCTGAAACTTCATTTGCTTTAAAACCATTGATAAATAGGGCAGTCCTATCATTCCGTGCCATCTCCAAGTATTGAAGCACTTTTACAATGTGCTTTTTCTTCCTTGCTGAGGCAGAAGTTCTACTAATGTTTGGAAAAAACATAAAGAATGAAATTCTGTTGTTCTACATGGTTTTAAAAGAAAACCTACTGAATTAATACAGTGACATTGTTGAGTACATATGTAACTTATCTAAATTAATTATCTTTGGCTATTTACTAATAGAACATTTGATCAACAGAGAATCTATCGATGATATTGTACTAAAGTATGTAATGGATGTTCTAGGCTTTCAGAAGAGAAAATCCTGTGTCTGCCACTTATTTAATTACTTTGTCTTAACTCGAGATTTCCTTCTGCTGTTAAGAAGCAATTTTACCTTGGAAACGTTACAATTAAATATGGAAGGCAAAGAAGTTAAAATTGTACTTGGGAATTGCCTGGTTAAAACAGCTAATGCAGGTAGTAGAGGGGGAAAAAAAGTACACTGCACTGAAATGGTCTTGAAATTGGCTCAGGGTGACTTTTTTTTCAGTCCCAGTCCTTCTGCTCATTTCTTCTTTTCAGGAGTGTTTATTTCCTATCTTTTGGAGATATAATCCTGGGAGAAGCAGCTGAGAGACTTAGGGTTTAGTCTTTTCTCTGGTGAATTTCCTCAAGAGGCAGTAGAGTGAGGAAGTATACGAAGTAATGTATTATGCAAGCTATCTCTCCTGAATGCTTCCTGAATTTCTTTTGCATGTGGAAGTTTGACTTGAGTATTGAGATACAGCTATTTTAGGTAGGAGTCATGGTTTTTAGAGTGTCCTAGTAAGGTTCTTGTCAAGATCCTCATTATTCCTTAACAATAAAATAGGAAAAAAAATATAGTCCTTGTAAGGTCCTCTCTTGTAACTGTACCCTCCTGATGGGGAGGCTTACACCACAGCAAATGAAATGATACTTTGAACACAACATGATAACACAAGATGAGATGGAGAGGCTTACAGATTGCACATAAATGATCTCCCTTTGTGGCATGAGGAAGACAAAGGACTGGAAACCTTTGAGGACCTCTCACAAATGAGCAATTTCTGTTTATCTTGGCACTGTCTGGATTTCAGCAGCTGAAGGGGTGTGGTGGTGGCTCTTACAGGGCTTGTTGTTCTTTGTATATAAGGGAATATGTGATGGTCTCTCTTACTCTTTATCTTGAAGTTAATAGTCACTTGAAGCCTGGCTGTTGGGGAAGAACAGCCTTTCACTGAGGAACGTGGTTGTTTCCTCCAGTTTTCAAGAAGATAAGGAGTAATTGTAAAGAGCCAATTTGCAGTGGGCTTATTAGGACTTTAAAGTTTTTATGCAGGACTAGTTGGAGTAGGGTTTGGCAAATTACAAGATTAGAAATAATGCTTTTCCTATTAGTATAGCTCTACTGTAATAAAGATGGTGTCTTGCTCTTCTATAGCTTTTTTTTTTTTTTTCTTGTGTCATTAGAGAACATTGCTATAATGCCATTTTATAGTTTGCTGAGTTATGTAGTATTGTGTGACCCCTTCTTGATTAGGTAAAAATCATCTTGGGAATATTTGGGTCTTTCTCATTATCTGAGTATTTCTTAGACTTCTCTATCCATAAAGTGTGCCAAATTAAGGCAGAATAATAACCTTCTATGGTGTTCAAATCCACAGGAGGGGACACAGGGTCAGCCTCTTTAATGGGTACTGTGTAGTCAAAGGAAAAGCAAAAATGAGAGGAACAAGGCTACCCCTAGGTTTATCACCTCCCTGCTGTCAAAATATGATTTGTATAAGGCAGTGGATGTTTCTGGTCTTCTTGTTAATAGTAATCTCTTAACATTACCTGCTCAGCTTGATCTCTAACACTGGATAAGTTTGAAAAACGTGAAGAAATATTTTAGCTGTGTAATACGTATGGGATCCGAGTGTGAATTTTTATAGATGAGGTTATGGACTGAGAACTAGGATGTGTGATGGCGATTAGAAGACTGACCAAACAGTAAGCAAACTGCCTGAAACCATGCTGGGGGGGTCAAATGTGCAGACTGGGGAATGCCTCTATGCACCATCTGAAGGTGTGTAGCAGGAGCTGAACATGTGGTGATGACAGTGACTGGTACCTCTGTATGTGCTTTGCCTATGAGTAAAATCAATTAGTTGATTAGTAACTGCTGATTGATGACTAGCACATTGGGAACTGAATAAGTATACATAAAACATACACATTCTTCCTTGTGGATGGTATGTATGCATAGAAACATGTTGCTTGTTAAGCCCTTTTCCAGTGCAGGGCCACTAACCAAAGCCTAGTTGACCAGGGGAGATTGCTGGATCTTACGAACAAAACAACTGGTCTGACTTTGTGCAGAACTGAGAAGGACAGAAGCCAGTGGTAACAGCGTTTCTTTTAGACTCAGAGCATAGAATTCTGCTTATCATTTTACAAGACACACTCCAAGGATGTTGTCTGTAATTCAGCACAGCCCAGACCTGAATGTTTTACTGTATGTTGGGCTCTTAATAATGTAGGTTTAAATAAAAAGGTTGGGAAAAGATTATGCGAGTCTGAGAAGTCCTAAGAAGGAACTGTAATAGTGCATGCTTTCTCTTTCCATCTCCCTTTCAGTTATAGTAATTTAGATTTTAGCATATGACGAATTCTATCATAAATTACTACCAGAATATACTTTCCAACTTCTGAGTAAAATTTGCAGAAATTAATCTGCAAAACCTTCCATGTTTCAGAGTGAGAGATCAAAGAAAATCCCAAATGGAAAACATGCTTTTGAGAGGGGGAAAGAAATTCTGAGTTTTTAAGCTCTTGTAATGAAGATAACTTAATTAAAATCAAAGCAAGGCTAATTAAGGACTTTAAAGTGCAAGTTTATGGTTGCATAATATATTTGAAACATGGCAGAACTACTCTATTATCATTGATATGAGTTCCCCACAGTTGTACACATGTAATGTAGGCCCCATTGAGTGGATCAGAATGTAAAAATACACCTAACACCCAGTTCTCTGCTTGCTGCCATTGGCCTTTCTAATTTTCCTTAGTCTTTCATCTCTTTTACTTCTGAAGTGCTTTTTGGGCAGGTATGTCTCCATCTTTCTTTGGAGTTTTAGCACCAAAATTCACAATATTGAATGCATAAAATCCTCGTATTTCCAGTTAGCTTAAGCTTGTTTTACAAAGCAGTTTAGACATTATGATCTTTTTTTCCCCTAGTCATTCATTTATTTGCTGGCATATCATATCAGTTAGAAGCTTGTGTTTGAATATATATCTTTGGATTAGTTAACACGTGTTGTTGTTATGAATACGTACTGAAACCTTAATGAGCAAGCTTCCTTCTATAATGGATTAAGGCCGTTAGGTTGATTATTTTTGTTGATTTTTTTTTTTTCCCACTTGGAGGAATGTTGCCATATGGGAGGTTTGGTTTTTTTGGGGACTCTCGGGTGTTCTCAGCAGATGGAGACTGAGGCATTGTGAGGACAGCAGCACAAGGAGCAGCTCCCATCTGAGGGGTCATGGATGGAGCATAAAGCACTGCATGGTACACTTGTAACAGGAAGGCAGAAAGATATTTAAATAAAATAAAGTATGATTTAAACAATGATGACAGTGATTTAACACGATTCAAAATGGCTTGATATCCTTGACTGTTTAGTACACAGGGGGCGGGTGTGCATAACGAATCTAAGCTCAAATCTTTGCAATGCTAGTGTAGCTTAAAAACAAGCAATCCCTTACTGCAGATCTGCTGGTAAGGCATCAACACGTACTGGGTGAATGTGCACAGGTGCTGAGTAAATTCAAGAGATGTTCCTGCTCAGGGAACTGGGTGTGCAGCCAGTTTCTTGCTTGGACAACTCTCCAAGGGGTTGGTAGGCTGCTTGCTATTTGTGGGGTAAGATGGTTGACTTGTAGTTCTATGGCTCAAAACTGGATCTGTTGAACTAAGTGTCTGTTATCAGGTCTCTGAGCACCCAGTTTGAGACAATATGATGCTCATTAACTGTTGCAGGTGAAACCTTGATTGGTATCAGTCCCAGGACACCAGGCTGCGTGGGAGGGCAAGGAGTGCACTGTCACAGTGCCTGGATCTTTGATAAAAGCAGATACTAATCAGAGTCACAGTGAATCGTTTACCTTCTTGTTGTAGAACTGAAGAAGCACTTGATTACATAGACACTATCTCCTGCACAGTCCTTGTTAAGATGCCTGATGACCTGCAGTGTGCTGCAGATAGGAGTATGTGAAACTTTGGAAAGTGCAAGTATTGATAAATCCTACCCAGAGTTAATATTTTTTTCCAGCTTTACTTTAATTATACACATCTAATTAGCTTCCTAATGGAGATTTAGAGCTTTGTCCTTTTAAACCTGTTGCTTTGCTCGTCTTCTGAAAGACTGTGGTCTTTTTCCTCTCTAGAAGCACTGACTTTAAAACAGAGGCGCTGTTGGATATTTGTTGGTGAAACTTTCCTTCTAAGAGGCATTGCCAGGTGTTTGCAGCCAAGGGTAGGAGTGTTGTCCTTAGGGAGACAAAGCCTTCATTTACCCATAGAGAGATGATTTCTAACCATCTGCTCCATAGCTCAGAATTGGTGTGTTTAAAAATATGTGAATCTTCTCATCCGCATTGAGCCTGCCAGCTCAGCACACATTATACCGAAGGAAACTGTGCAGAGAGGTGCCACTGAAAATCACTGTTTTCTTCTGTTGAGAAATAAGGCCATCTTAGATGCCCATTTTTTAGGTGTTGTTTTTTTTTTTTCCTTCTATTTTTTTTTTCCCCAAAAGAACACCAACTGCAGCGTATTTCTGATTAACTGACCCAATTCATTATTCAAAGATAGCAGCTGAGAAGAAGCGATAATTCTATAGATATGCAGAAGAAAACAGTTTGAAAAAGCATTTTCAGAGCCAATAAAACCCTGGGCTCATATTAAGCTCCATTCTTCAAGACAAGATCTGTTTTTCAAAGTGTTTTTTTTTATTGTTAGTATTTCTTCTCACTCTGTTTGGTTTATCTATAGATAGAGGATATGAAAGGCTGATCTCCCTGTAACTTCTTTAGTGTTGAATTTAGTTTAATTGTGTGGAAATAGTTAAATTGATTAATTAGAAGAGGAAAAAAGAAGATGCAAACAGACTCTTTCTCCAAACACATCGCTTGTACCTGAGCTGTGTATGAAGTAGCTTTTTAAATCTTATTTACTTCAAGTTAGGCTCTTTTCATAATCTTCATCCAAAACAAGATGATATTTATTTATGCAGTCATAAGTGACCATCTGCAGATTTAGGGCAACCTGGTACTCTAATAGTCATGGGATAATCACCTGCATCACTACTTCCTGGCTGCTGTTCCTCATATAAATAAATAAGAAACCTCTTCCCATCATCAGTCTTACCATTTTTTGTGTGTCAAACTCTCATTACCCTTGAGCACAGTGATAGGAGATGTCCCATTTCCATATATTTCCTCATTTGAATGCTATTCACTTGGGCACGTAGTGTTCTTCTGAGTTTGCTGTTTTGCTGTTTGTGGATGTTTTGACTGGCAGTTGACACTGAGTCGTGGAAAGGTATTTCGGTATAGATAAAAGTATAGACCATAATGGAATGATGCATTATGGAAGAGCCTCTAAATTAATGGCAGCATGGCCATACTGGTTATAATTCCACCTCAGATCTAGCCCATTCAAGGGAGTGGTTCCTCCCTTAGTGCCAAGTATTCTTCAGTAATGACCAGGATTTAATACAGACCTCGCGCCTAAAATCAGCGTGTAATTCCTTTTATTAAAATCACTGTAAGTTTTGTTTACAAACTTAAATAGCTATTCTGAAGTTCTTCATCACCTTCAGATGTGATTTTTCTCAGTGCCGAGGCTCTGCTTGCTGCAGTTTGTGATTATACTTGGAGTGTTATATTTCAGCATAAATGACAGCATCGATTTCTCCTTCTAGTCAATTATTGCCAGTTAGGAATTAGAAAAGAAATAAGATTTCTTTTTCAGTAGAAATTTTGCATTTAGATAATTGGGTGTGCAAACTCCATTATGTACACGTTTTCATAAATTTGAACTTCTTTTATTTATTCACCAGTGGGTTTTTTTCTCCTCTTGAGGGGAAAATAATATAATTCTTGAGAGCTGTAAATATGGTGCCATGGTAGATCAGCCCTGCCTGCAATGGGGGAGGTGTAGCTTGATGATCTTTGAGGTCCTTTCTAACCCAAACTATTCCATTCTATGTTAACTTGTGTGGGGCTACTTTTAATTGTCTGTTAGGTTCAGTCACATAGTGCTTGCAGTTCGCATTGTGCTACAAGGCCCCCAGAGACGAATGGCTCTACTATGGATTTTTAAACAGTGTTATGAATATACTTAAATATATATAATGTATTCATATTGCTGCATAACCTTGAAATGCTTGAACTGGCCAAACTTCCTTCCTCTTTCTTACTTCCAGCAAGTTTTTCAAGATGAGCTTTCAATGCAGAAGCCTTAATCATCTCTATGAGATGCTTAAGCAAAACTGCTTCCTTGAGCATAAAAACGTTGACTATGCAGTCGTTTGTTTTGTACAAAGATGAGTATAATGGAGCGCCTTACTGTAAATGCAAATTCCTATGGAGTTACAGAAGCCCTTTGGTAGCCATATTAAGTAATACAAATGGCATCTACCTTACAGTTGCAGCTTTGGCTCCTTTGAAATTATATCCATTGATAGATTTATAGGCTGACATTGAAAATGAGATGTGTGTATAGGAAATGGATGGGTTAATTTTAATTACGTAGCTCTATCCTAAAGAACTTTCCTGTGCCATAAGTTTTCTTTTGAAGCTTAGAGTCAGCTTTACAAGCGTGCTTAGAAACATATCTTCAAAGGATTTGAGAATGCAGTGTGTATATTTTGTCTGGAAAATGTGTTTTGTTTTCCTTGTAGAAAGCCAGCTGAGTTATTTGGAGGAACACTGGGTGTTTGTTATAATGCTAATTGCTAGTTGACAGAGCTTAGAAATGAGTGTTGTAAGGCTTCTGGATAATACTAAGCATTTAATCACGAACTGTAGCAAAGCTGGTCTTGCATGACAGCAAATCAGTCCAAAAGTTGGTAAAACTAGCGGACTATGACAGTGGCTTGAGGTATGCTAGCAATGATTAGCAACATGTAACAATACCTATTGTTTTTTGCTGTGAACTGAGCTTGTGAGTAGATCTACAGGTGGAATTAAGTTTAGTTCTTTTTTTCCTATCTCTTTATTTTTTATCTTTGTGGCAGTATTGACTGCAATGAAGTTGAGTATCTGCAAGGAGCCTTTCCAACGATCTGCAGTTGCAACCTTGTGGACAGAACTGCTACAATTAATGCATCAATAAATTGAATATAATATATTGCATAGAGGCTTTGTGAGTTTTAATTAATGAAAGAGTGGTTAGTTAATGATGGAGTAATCTTGCGTTAATTAGCTCTTCCATATGTCAAGGATATCAGATTTTGGTGGCTGAAGTCAGACGATACTTTGTGTGTGCCAGGCTTCAAAAATGAAAGCATGAAATTAAAGGTTGTTGAATTTTCATCTATTTAACGGATTTACTTAATAATGAAAGAGCTGAAGAGTAGGAATTCTTAACATTCTTCTTCCTAGAGGTAGTTAGTGCTAATCCTGTTCATGTCTGGTTGGAATGATTATGAGATGGACCAAGACTTCAAGGCTGTCTAGCCTGAGTAAGGTCACTGCCATTAGACATCACATTAAATTATTGTTTTGTGTTACTTCTGTTCACCGTTTTGATGCTTGTTTTCAATATCACTTTATTTTCCACTTTTAATTTTTCATTGTGTCTCTTTATTTTTCTCCATTTTTTTCTTATTTACTGCATTTTAAAACATTCTTGTTTTCAGAAGAACATCAGTTATGTGACGTAGGAGAGTTTCTGTGCCGTGATCGCATCACTTGCATCTCCCAGCACTGGCTGTGTGATGGAGAACCTGACTGCCCTGATGATTCAGATGAGTCTGTAGACACATGTAAGTAAGGAAAGTGCCAATTCTGTCACCTTATTTTATCCTCCCTTTAAAGGTACTGTTCATATTTGCAGTAACTATACAACAGGTACAGGCTCTGCTTTTATTTTTTTAAATTATTTATTATTTTTTTCATATCAATGAAACACATTTCTTCCAGTATCTAGATGAGAGCTAAAAGAAACGAAAGGTGTTTTTTTGTTCATGTGCCACCTTATAATGAACACTGTCACTACTGTCACTAAAGGATATGTTCCCTATGCTCTCATTGAGCTGCAGAGGGTAGAGGTGAAATCAGGCATAGGGAAAATGTGCACTGAAAAGAGGAACATCTGGATGGAAATGAGTGGTGCCGAGTGTTTTCCATAAGAGTATGAAGAGAGTACAAACATCAAAGAGAGAAGTGAAAGCAGATGTAAAAACTGTGAGGAGAAAAGAAGGAGAGGAAAGCTTTAATAAAACATGTTAATTATAATAAAAGGTCCTTCTATTATTGTTATTATTATTTAATGTGGCTAAGAGATTCTGAGGACCAGAGCAACAACCTTACAGACTGTTTTTCTTATCTGCCTTGTAGACTACTGATTAGGTGATATTAAATCTTAATATGCTTCTTGCTTTCTGGGGAAAATGAGGGAATTTCCTGATGTTATCCACAGAATAATCACTTAATGTAAGAGAAGAAACATGTATTTTGCATCAAAGAAATGCTTGCAATCAAGTAGGTTAGAAGTGTAGTTTACTGCTAATAGGAAAGAAAAAAAATCAAACATCAGGCAGTGCTTAAGAGCCTGATCCTTAACACGAGGGAAAGAAATCCGACATGTCTGCAAAGCATTTCTGGTTGGCAAACACTGTACTGATGATTGCAACCTTCCACTATTTGTTTCTGAAATTGATAGGGAAATTGCTTCTGGGGCTGAGGTGAGGGTGCTCTGATGAAGTGCTTGTGGAACTTTTGGGGACATTTAAAAACAGAATGTTGCATTCGGAAGCCTCAGGTGTACTCAGGATTTTATTTCTGCGCTGCTGATCGATCACTGTTGTCTCTAAGCTGATATTTCTAAAGATGACATTGAAGCATAGCGTATTGATGGCTTAAAACCTTTCCGTGTCCTACTGAAGACTGAGGTAAGAGCATGGAAACTGTCACATGTGCTGGTTTTATTTTGCTTCCAGGTGTTTTGCACATAGCTTTGTATCCAGCTAGCTGTTAGACTTCTGGTTATTTCCCTCCCAAGAACTCTGCGTGTTTATTGTACTGGATCATAAGATCTGTGTTCAGTAAAGCCATTCAAAATCACAGCAGGTTAATAACATAACCTCTGAAACTTATTGATAACTAAACGAAAGGGAATCAGAGTGGGAAAACAAGCCTGCTATCTTCTGACACCAGCTAATTGGATCCTTTTGGAAGCAACTTTTCCTTTGCAAACACTAAGAATTTCTGCATTTCTTATAATGTCCGAAGTCAAAAGTTGGCAATTAACATCACGGCTTTTCTGTACTCCAGCTTCATCACCTAAGTCGCTTCTGACTGGAGATGAATATCATATTCCTTAATTTTCATGCCTACCTGTTGTATCACTCTGTAAGGAGTTACAAACCACCTTAAAATACTCTTGTGAGATATTTCACAACTCTGTGGTGTTAATGTCGGGAACTCAGCACCTTCTAGACTCAGTGCATCTTCTGTCTGTTTGTTTATAAATGAATGCAGCTTCTATTTCTCAGCTCCTTGATGACTTACATAAGGTAAATTATTTGGTGTGGCCTGACAGATATTGCTAGTGGTTCCTGTAGCCATAAACAAATGAAGTTTGATTGATTTTTCTGCAGATCTGTGCCTAGCAATAGGGTTTTCTGGGTTCTAATAACACGCAGACATCAATCAAAGCTTTTCCTGCAAGTGGAAGTTCTTAGCCTCTCTCCCTTGAGGATGTCAAGGTGTCTAAAAAGAGAAATTCTCATGCTGCAGTTTTTCCCATGGTGAGAATATGAAAAGTCTTATTAGTCTCATCTCTCAACCCTTTATTTGCGGAAAGCTCATAGGAACAGAATATCTTTGTGGCCTCTCTCCTGCTGGCATTTTAACCAAGATATACAATATGCCTTGAAATACACTGGTACAAGCATGTGGTATCATGGCACAAACCATTTTTCCCAAGAATCTGCCTGGAATCGTGCAATCTATCCCCCTTTACTACCTTAATTAAAAATAAAGGGAGAGACTGGGACTGGAATAGAAAGGGGAAAAAGGTGACAGTTAATATTGTATTCAGCCACTGTGTTGGCAGAAGTTGGGGCAGGACTTGATGGTGGCTTTGGACAAAAGTAATGGAGCTGTCTTGTTTTGTCATGGCCTGTGTTTCTCTGAGTCAAAAGACAGCATCCGTCTCCCTTCTGCTTCTCAGCTTCCATCAAATCATCGCAGCAATAGCTTTGTAGAAGCAGAAGTGATTCTCTGCAGCATCTGCGTATGTTCTCTTTGTTTCTCAGCCACAGTAACTCATTCTGCTCTCGATGGAGCTGATGTTTCTTTTAATACCAAAGGACCTGGTTCAATAATTCAGAATAATTAATTTAGTGGGCAGATTTTGTTGCTTTACCGTTAATGATCTGTTCATGAGAAAATTGATGTCTAAAAATAATACTAATAAAATACTTGACCAAGTAATTTCTACCCTTTCTTGGGGTGTTGAGTCTCCAAGTTCATAAAGTTTTTTGCAAATACTCAGGATTCAAAAATCAATGTACTTAACCTAATCGGATGAGGTTTGGTTCTTTAGTAGGCTAAATCAGCAGGCTCACTTGAAATCAATAGAGCTGTATCTGGTGCCCCAGAATCTGGCCAGGCATGCTTGACTTTGTAGATAGTTGACTGTTTGGAGGTTGACACAGATGTTTAGAGGACTTTCTTAAAGCTTTTCCCTCCTAATTACCATTTATTATTTATTGTTGCCTATAGGGTCCTCTGCTAAGCTGTGCTGCTGGGACAAATGCAAAAGAATTAAAAATACTATTGAAGGAAATGGAGTTTTAAAAAAACAAACAGTAATAGCATTTTGTATAGCTAATAGCGCAAAAGTTCAATCAAAGCACCAATTTGATGCATTGCCCTTTTAGGGTACTTATGTCTTTTGCATTACAGTTGAGGCTCTAACATGTTCTCTAAACCAGCTTTGTGGTTTCCCAAGAAATATCTGCACACTGCTTCCTAATGAGAGATTTGATACCCTACTGCCAGGTTTGCCCCTCAACGTCCTACTAACCAGAATGAGACTTCAAAGGTCTATTTTCCAATGATACCATCTGTTTATAGTACACACGGAAATTTCTGTGTGATCAACTTCAGGATTTATTTGCTTTGCATGTTTCATTTCGAACATGAGCTCACAAACTGTTCTTTGTCAGAGCACATCATGCGAAGGAAGGTGAAAGAGATGAGGGAACAAAATTGCTTTACCTGTAGCATCTTTCTGGAGCGATATGTACTGATTGTGTTTGGGTTTTGTGATGATCAGTACAAGGGTTGTTTTGTTGTCTCTTTGCCATGAAACTGAAAAAGATGCTATAGTACTTGCTGGTACTTGTTCTGTGCAGACTTTGTCTGGCGTGAGTATACCCAGAACTCTATTCATATCATATGTTAAAGTAGTTTTTGTCATTGTCCAGTTGTTAATTAAAGTGAGAAGAGTAGCTTTACAAGTGTAGAAATTGTTAGTATAGTACCTAAATATAGTATCTTTTACCAGAAAGAGTATAAGGCAATTGGGTCCTGTGTTGCTCCTGCAATATGAAACAACAAAGATAATATTTCCTAAAGCTCTTAATTCTTTTATGTGTAAAGTCATTGAAGTTCAATAGGAGTCAGGTTCCCAAACCACTCTTAAGTAGCTTTGGAAAATCCCAGATCAATAAATGCATAACGTGCATTGAAGATGAGGTGCCATGAGGCAGTTAAAGGTAAATGTCAAAAATACTGGACACACGGGGGAAAAAAAAAAGTGATCTTGTGTTCTTATCTATTCTAATTTTGCTATGTGCTCAAGGAAATCTGCTGTGTAAAATAGCTGCTTGTACCTATTCTTCAGCAAGACACATAACTGTGTTAGTAGTCATATTAAACTGATTTGTTCGGGGTGATGAATGCCTGCTACTCACTTTTTTTCTTCTCTGAGGCAGGATTTCTCATATCAATAGCATAGATGCTTAACTTCTATAACACTTGTAGGATATAAACCACAACAAAATGACAAATGTTAGCAGAACTTCTGAAACTTTTGCTAGTTTACGTAAAATTAAGTTAAATGCTTAGCATAGCAATACAGTATTGCCATGCTTTTATGTTAACTGGTAAGGAGAAGTGCTTCTGACAGAGCAAAAGAGATGTGTTGTAGCAGGTTGGATTTCCTGGTCTGGAAGAAAACACTTCCAAATGAGGATCTCTTGATGGTTTCATCCGGCGAACATCTGCATTTGCTATCGATAAGGCCCAGTTGTGTCACAGAGATGTGACACTTTAGTGCAAATGTTCCTTCATTTCTCACTGCTTGTTCTGCTCCTTCTCCCTTTGTGCTGCCCCATCCTTGGATGCATATAAGTGCTTGCAATGGGCCTGGGATGGGCGTGATATTTTTTGCACATGCTTTCTGTCCAAGACAGTATAGAAGTGATGGTATAAAGGTCCTAGAGAACATTTAGAGGCAATTCCTTTTTGTACTTTACCAACGACTGGTAAAACTACTTCTGAGACATAAGCAGATTGTGAAATTACTGGAAGAAGTGCATTATCTTTCTTCAGATACAGCCGATTTGTTCATTTTTGTGTGAATACATAGCATGGCTCTTACTTTAAAACACATTCCTTGCATTATTAGGGTGTGTACAAAAGGTGGGCAACCTGGGCCTATGTGCAGAAGAGTCAAGCAAATGTGCTGGTGTAACACTTAATGCCAGTATAGCTCTGAGCACAGGCTGGTGGGTCCCACCAGAAGGACTTTGTGACTTTTGGTTGGAGTTCGATTGCCTTCTGCAATCTGAAGTATGGGAAGATTAAAGTTACACCTGTTATGGTGTATTGTTTTTTTTTTTAATAGTGAAGGATGGATCTATGGATGTATGTGATAATATGAGAGAGCTGGAATAGGGTAGGAAGATGAGATCATGTTCAAAAGAGTAGACAGCAGGGTAAATTTTTCCAGCATATATATATGTATATATATATATATATATATATATATATAAAAATTTCTGAAATGACTGTTTTGAAGGTAGCATTCAATAATCAGGTTAACACCACAATTTGGCAGGCAGTAGAATTAATTGCCTTTGCTTTATTAAAGACAACATAATTGTAAAAAAAAAAAACCCAAAACCATTCAATAAGTTCTTTTTACGGGTTTATTTTTTTATTCCATATATTTGCAATGAAGAGGCTTTAAGTTCAAACAGGTATAAATTCTGTAGCTCATCAGCTGCTTTTTCTTTTTCTTTCCTCTATAATTTCTGACATAAAATATGCAACTGCAGGTTCAGAATTGGAGGATTTAGAGGTCATTGCATCTCACAGTGACATGGTCATTAGAAATACACTGCTTTGGTCTGTAGCTGATTATCTTTCGCATGGCTTCCTGAAAGTGTTTCATAGGGAATTCAGTCATATCGTTGCTGGCAAAATGAGCCTCTTTTAAGGTCTGAGGGAACGTGTTGGTATAATAAACACAAGGGCAGGATAGGGCCTTTGAAGGATGATACCCAGTACCTAAAACTCTGAAACAGCTCATTTATGGATTAATTGCTTGCTAAAATTTCACTTCTTATGCAGAAGGAACTCTAATGGGATATATACTCATAAGGCAAGAAAATACCAATCTTGTGAGAAACTTACAAAAGCAAGTCATACTTTGACCAAGTTTGCAAGTTTTTAAGCCAAAGCATTTTTGTTCTCCTAAGACATCAAAAAAGGAGGTGGCAAGACACCACAGTTTCTCTTATGTGAGGTTGTGCTGGCTGTTAATCCAGCCATATGTTTTGCAGCCCTGACCTTCTTCACACTATTTGGCTGCAAAAAAAACAAAGATCCATGTCTCAGTGGAGATCACAGTTTGGGCATGGGCAGTCTTTTAGACGCAGGTGCAGGGATTCTAGTTTCACAAGAGGGATATATGTGCTTCTTTGTCCCTACTGAGGAGTTAAGCAATAGTCTTATGTTCAGAGGAATTGTACCAATAAGTAAGTTGCACAGGGAGCAAAAAAAAACCCCTTTTGTCATCACTAAAATGGGGATTTCATGAGTTTATTGGCCATTTGACATTAGTCATTGAGGGGGAGAGATATGAAATTGTAGCATGGGTGAATTCATTCCAGGTACTTCTGTATTTGGCTTTTTGTTTATTTCAGTTCTGCGTTTTCCCACAAATATATGTCTCTAGCTCTTGCTGGCACTTATTTTTTTTCCCCCATGTTTTCTGCTTTGGTGGTTCTGTTGATAAAGCTACTAAAACTCTCTGTCATCCTCTACTTGCTTTACTTTTCCTCTGACGTCATCCTAAACAGATTCACTTTCCTCCCTCGGGTCCCATCCTTTTCAGTAGTGCTCTAATCCTTATTCCTTCATTTCCTGCCGTGGTTCTTATCTTCCTGAGCAGTCCTTTGTCTTTTGCCAACTTGTCAACTATTCAGCATCAGGAAAAAAAGCATTTTGGGAAAGGTGAAATGCACCTTAAATGTGATAATTCAGCCAAGTATCAAGGTGATTGTGATACCGTTGGTTATTAGGATATCATTCCGTTCTGCACCAGGAATAGCTTTGGCAAAATGGAGGTAGAGAAATTACTGTAACACAGCCTGGCCTATCGAGTAGGTATTGAAAAATATTTAAAAACATATTTAGAAAATAGAAAAGTATATAACATCATCAAAACCCTTTTTGGCTTTGCTGGTGTAAGAAGGTCATTTTTGATAATGCAGGGATATATAAATTACGACAATATTACCTATGAAATTTCTTGTTGAAAGGTTTTTATCTGAGGTGACTCTACTCTACTGTGGGCCTCGATGGCTCTGAGACTCATTACAAATGTGTATAATTATAATGGTACGTCTGGTCTGCAGATCCTGCACCAGGAGAAATGAAGTGTATTAAAATAGCGAGCCGGGTGGTATTCTTTATTTGTCACTTTGGAAATGTTAACGTGCAATAACCATTTCTCTTCTCAAAATTACTGATGAAAACATCTCTCATTAGCAGGCAGATGGCTTTCTGCAAGGAAAGTAAAATTGCTCTTTCTGAAAATAGGGCCGTGATTTAAAATAAGAATTCAGATATGATTTTAGCTCTGTAATGCACAGTAGATATAGTCAGCAAAGAGGGCACTCTGCTATGGATGAAGAAATAATGCAAGACAAAAGCTCTGCTCACAAATAATGCATAACTATGAGAAAAAATATAAAGAGCCAGAAGTCTGAATTCAACAGCGCTACATTTTACTCTTCAAATAAGGCATAACAGGAAATGATGAACAAGAACTCACTCCAGAGGTATCCTTCAGGATTGAGTTCTTTACATTATCTTTGGATGTGCAGTTCTAATCCAGAATGTCTTTGTTTTAGCAGCTTGTATGTTTGTCCTGGTACTTCTAGGTGAAACGTTATTGATAGAAATGAAGCATCCTCATGCTTCTGCACTGCTTGATGCTTTCATCTTATGTGAGTCAAAGAAACATCAGTACCCACGTGCCTCTGGCTTAGCAGGTATCTGTGCTGTGCCCTCGGAACTTAGGGTGAATTTCTGTGTAAATCTTGGGTGTGCCCAACTTGAAACAATTTAGTTTTAGTTTTCTTCATGAGAAAGTACATTTATACAGTTGGACCCACGTTTGTGTACATATTTCCTTGTGAGGCTGATGAACTCATATTTACCACTGAACAATTATAAATTCAAGGCAGTGATTCTTAGGCAGAGTAAGGTTTCTAGTTTAGTTTTTACTTTATTTATTCCTATGATCTGCATGCAGCTTGCAGTGTGCTGAAGGCCAGCCGTTTGATTCATTACGATCCCTTAAAGCCACATCTCATTGCACTTTGGCTACACTGGAGTTGTCTGAGGTCAGCCAAGTCAGGTCTGCCATTGCTGCAAGTAACTGTTTAATTTCTTTCCTGCTAACGATCCCGTGAATTGGAATTCATCTGACAAACAAGGTCAGCTCAACCAAACTATTTTTGTGTTTACAAAATTATTTAATTTCCCTTGTTCTTTGCGTCCTTTGCAGTGACTTTGGCCTGGCCTTACACCTCAGTCACTTCCTGATACGTAGCGGGTTTTGTGCTTGTCCTGACTGTGTGACTTCATAGCAGGAGAGGGAAATTACAAGAAGATCATTAAAGTGTGAAATTAAATTCCAAAAGATAAAACGTCTAAAATATCTAAAACATTACCTTAAAAACAAACAGTGTAATTGATCCTACTTAATTACATGCTTAATAATTTTATACCAATGTAAAGCACATTGACGATGTACTAATCCATTTCATATTCACTGCCACCACAGATTTTTCTCCTTCTTATTTGCTTTGCATCTCATCATTTCGTGCACATAAAACTAGTATTCTTAGAATTTTTATAGTATTATTTCCATATAAAATGAGGAAAAGTCTAATATATGAATACTAAGCAGCTCATTAACATGGTTGTAATATATCCATGATAAAAGCATCTGAGAAATGCTGATATAAAGAGTACTTCAGTCCCGGAGTATAACTAAGATTAGAAGAATCATGCCTGGGATAACAAATACTTCAGGGAAAACAGGAAATCTTAAATACAAATAAAATCAAATAAAGTGTTTTGTATGGTTAATCAAACACATTAACGGGAGCATTTATTTTCGTTACATAATTAATATATTACTAGTTCTAGCAGCCAGATTTTTTCTTTTTATTAAAAGAAGCTTAAAGGTATGGGAAAGATTTTAAATCCAGGAGAGAAAAAGAAATCTACTTGGTACAAAGATTGTTGGTGATTGATTGGCACAGCAAGCAAAACGTGTGGATAATATAGAATCACAGAATGGCCTGTTTGAAAAGGGCCACAATGATCATCTTGTTCCAACCCCTTCTACATGCAGGGTCACCAACCAGCAGACCAGGTTGCCCAGAGTCACATCCAGCCTGGCCTTGAATGCCGGCAGGGATGGAGCATCCACAGCCTCCTTGGGCAAATATCTCTAGTTAAGAAGCCTGATCTTTAAATTGGTTCTATGTGAGCAAGCTGTCTCCTGATAAAGAAAGAAGGTTGGCTTTGAAACAATTCATTTGTTGAACAGTTTGTTCTTTCTCTGCCCATCTTTTTGAAGGTTTGATCCTTGAAGTCACTGCCATTGGCTTTTTAGCCTCACTTTCTGTGTCTGGGCTGCTGGAAAAGGCTGTTGTGAATTACCTGTCCAAAACAGTCCTAACCGTGTGACAGAGGAATTCTACATTCACAGCGGGTGTCTCTTAAAAGTTGGAGCTCAATTTCAGGAAGGAAAGAAAAAATGCAGATAGATAAATGTTTCTTGCTAAGCTAGAGCAAGGGTAACTTTGACTTAAGCTACACGTTAAGAAAAAGATGTATTTATTTACTTGCACTTACGATAGGTTGAAATGATGTATATAATGTTCCCTGACCTGATATCTGCTCTCTTTGTTTTTTTGGCTTGTGCTGTCAGGACTGGTACCCAGAAAGATGAGAGCACACAGCAGTTCATGTGGACAGCATCGATAATGCAGGCAGGGCTTAGTGCTGTGGGAACACAGCTACTGCTGAAGCAATGCTCTGCTGCAGCTGCCCATTTGTACAGCTGGGGAAGGCTGAGTAGGATGAGTGAGAGACAGCCCTTGGACTCACAAGGGGCAGCAGTAGAGCTGCAGGATCTGATCAGTTCCCAAGTTTTCCAGCATAGACCTTCCTATGTAGGTCAGTGCAAACTGTGCAGACTTTGCGTCTCAGCCCAGGCTGTGTAATAGCTTCAGTGATTCACTTGTCCTTACTGAGTCTGCCAGCCACTCAGCCAGAGTACTATTGAACACTCTTCAGTTCCTTTTCTTGTAGTCAATCACTTCTATCTTTTCCTGTCAGCAGCATAGATTTTTTTTTTTTGTTTTTGTTTTTTAAACAGTTTTCCAATGTAATTGTAATACTTCATTCCAATAGGGAGCGATCTAAGCCTGGGAAGAAAGTGAAAACTGCACTCATCCAGACAGCTTGGTTGCTTTTCTTGTGGTAAAACAGACATCTCTAAATCTTAGTGTGTTTATTCAATTTTTTTTTCATGACTCAGCTGTATGTGTTCTCATGTGTGACTTGCCAGCAGCCCTACTATTCTGAATGCATTAAAAAATGACGTGTGTTTCTTCCAACAGAACTCTTTTCCTTGCACTGACTTTATTTTATTGTAATAAATAGCTGAAAAGATTCACGTGTAGTCAAGGAGAAGGCTCCTTTTCCATTTTGGGAATGTTTGCTAAAAGGTGTTTGAAATTGCCACTGAGAAGTCAATAGTATAGAAGAAGCAATGATGAAACACCCATGGTTTCCTCAAAGTTTCATGTTTTAATTTCTTATATCCTCCCCTTCCAGTATGGGCCATATATATCCAGCCCTCACAGTATGAGTCGTATACAGGGTGAACATACATGAGCGATCTTGTAGCTCTATATGTCATTACTGTGGTACTCAATGGTACAGCTCCTCCAGTACTGTACTGGGTATACCTGTAAAAGCTGAGGGCTTGCCAGGGTAAATGCTGTTTTACTGCCTGGGCTTATTACTGGGCTCAGTAAGATGCTTATTGCTGAGCACAGTGTGTCTGGGCTGAGACACAGGCTTATTGTTGGTAGTACTTAATGATATTGGGATAGACAAAATCCCTTGAAAGACTAATATCAAATTTATGCATTGAGTTGACAGTAAGATTTCTTTTTTTAGAAACTGAAATTGCCAAAGTAAAAAGTATATGTAAAACCCATAACTGTTATCAGCCCAGGAGCATGCTAAGTACCAAAGCTAATTCCTAGCGCTATGTGATAGCCTTGGTAAATGTACTGTGCTACGTGCCTGCTTCGCTGTCGTTTATTTATAATGACAAATTCATTATAGTGAGATGCTTTTAGCTTTTTAAAATGGCATCAGTAATATTTGGACAGCGATCCCAACGAACTCACGAGGCAGTGATCTTAGGTGGAGGACTCTATGGATGTGCTGAGCTCATTAAGATGCCTTACCCTAGTAGAAGGCATCAACTATATTAAGAATCGAGTCCTGGCAATAAAAACAAATGCAGCATGGCATTGCAATACGTTACCATCCCCTGGTTTGCTGTATCATTATGCTTTCAGGGAGGCAAAGGCGTAATAACCTGAGCTGGCATCAGCCCAATTAGTGCTGGAGAACTGTAATGGCTTTCACAGGGTTCAGGGATGGTTCTTCTGCATTCTTTATCCTCCCCTGAAGGCGAGCAGGAGCTTTTCTGTTGCAAAAAGTAGTGACTATTGTATTAACAGATGACTGTCTATCTCTAGGCAGTTGTGTTGCTTGCTAATAAATTTTGTAATGCCACTTGGACGTGGCTAAAGCATCTTAAACTTACAGTTCTCTGTCCCATATTCAGTCAAAGAAACATAATGGATGCTTCTCACCTGGAGCATGGAAACATGTTTAACATATACATGGTCTGCTTCCAGTTTAGGCTTCGTGATTCCTTTTATTCCAGGGTTCAGTGTGTGTATATATATATGTATATATATATGTATATGTATGTGTGTGTGTGTGTATATATATATATATATATATATCGTATTTTTCTCTCTTTCCTCCAGAGGGGCTTTTGCAGTTCTGTTTCAGCAAGGATGACATGTGATTGATTGTAAAGCACAGCTAATTCTGGCATCTTGTAAATATCAAAACATGTTTTGCCTTTACGGTGATGTGCTGGGGTCAAAATTGCGTTTCTGTTTGAATAGATGAGCATTTCATCACTGTTAATATCTACAGCTTAAAAGCTACAGGAAGAAAATGGGAATTTTTAATACTGTTATGTTGTTGATGTTTCAGCCTATGTCCCTCTAAGGAAACTATGCCCCTCTAAGGAAAACCCCTATATTATACACCAGTATTAAATGACACTATAACACTCCAGTGAATACCAGTTCATTCTCTTACACACATGTTGCTGTGTGTGCTTTTTTTTTGGGGCCGTGGTGCTGTAAAAGGACTGGGTAGTGCTTTTGGGGAGATGTTATCTCTGCACTCACTCTTATTTTCAGCATTGCTCCCTTCTTTCACTAAACCCCTTTGGTTTCCAGACTGTCTATTGGGATTGCAGACTGATATCCTTTGGACACCTCTGAACAGCAGCTTTTTTGTGTTGTTGACTCAGTTGGCATCATTCCCCTAATATCACTGCATCTTGCTTGCTTTGTGTGCATCTGTTTAGATCTCATACTCCCTCAGGGCATACACGATTGCTAATCTAAGTCCTCAGTTTTAGCTCACTATTCTCTTGTTCTTCCAGTTGATGTGCAGTATAAATATCATTGTTGCTTGAGCACTAATGTACAATTTAAAACCCATAAATACCCCATTTGCTGAAAGCTAATAGTCTATTCATTTTGTGCTGAAATGCTGCCTGTTACTTTGGTGACAAATTTGTTTTCTGAGGAGGTGATTCTCTTATCTTTTCTATGCCGTGCAAACTCTCACAAAGTAATGTAATTTCAGTTCTTTCATCTCTTTTATTGGCAGATGCCAGACGCTGCCCCAGCTGTCTGTCATGGGGTTGGGCTGACTGTAGGTGTGCCTCTGCTGCCAGGGCAGCCAGTCACTGCAGGGTGATGCTCTGGGTGGTGGAAGCACAGCAAAACCTGACTTTTGTCATAGTTTGGTGGTTGTTCCATTTCATAGCTTGGTTTTGTTTTGTTTTTTCCACCATTGGATGTCAACTGGGAATATGCTGCTATTGCAATAGAATTTTCACCCCGTGTTTTAAGAGAGTTACACTGTAATAGGATCTGTTTCAGTCACTCCAAGGAGGAAAAAAAAAAACCAAAAAGTGGGGTTACAAATGTTATCCTGTAATTGCTCAGGCCTGAGGAGTCTCAGAGAGGATAATTAGATGTGGCATTATAATATGACTAGTATACCTTAATGTTACTATTGGATAAAATAACAACTACTTCCACAGTCTTACCAGAGACTTTTAAATATACAGGTTGTCACACAATAAGGCCAATCTGAGAAGTACCAGGAGTGGTGATAGGTTAGATAGGTTAAAATATGTTTTAGCTCCATCTTTAACAAAGATTTTCAGCTTCACTCTCTGAAGTTTGTTGTAGCATGAACAGGAAAACAAGAACCAGAAGTAGGTGCGATAAAATAACCTTTTCTTGGTTTTGAAGTATAAAGAGACATATAAAGAATATATATACACACACACACACACACACATATATATATATATAATGGAAATCTTTTAAGAGAAAGATATGTTATCTCAGATTATCTGTTCTCTACTGAGGAAATATTGTTTCTTCTACCACTCTTTACCTCATTATGCCATCAGCTCTTGTGTAGGTGTGAATGGTATAAGATTATCAGCCTATCAGAACTTGATAAATATCTATGAGAGAAGAGATATGTGGAAGAATTTGATATTATAAATAGCTTAGCTCTGTAGTGTCTGTGGAGTTTGGCTTGTAAGCAGGTATCACCAATACCACATAATGCAGCCAATATATAAAGAATTTTGCTTACCTCCTCTAAAGATGAAAATTAGGGTAGAGTTCCTCTTGCTCTCACTTGTAATGATACCACAAGTGAAGCACATAGTGAATGTTGTAGGGAGAGGGAACATAAAGTAATATATTTTTTAAAGAAAAGCTTTTGTGTTTTTTCATAGTTCTAGTAGAAAACCGAAAAACTGTGAAACTTGTGCCGTTGCTGGATGGAAGTTAAGAGAAGCTGAGCTCCCATTGAGGTTAAAAGGGCTTCTGAGCTTGAATTGGGCAGACCAACAACTTTTGTTACGGTTGTATCTCTGGTGACCAGTTGTCTTGTAGAGACAATTTGCAGTTGCTTAATTGTTTGAATAAATTCAGCATTTGGGGATTTAATAAAGGAGAATATTTCATTGCCTGTACACATAACCTCAGTCAGCAGCAGAACTACCAAGAGAGCTCAGGAGTCTATGAACTAAGGCAGGGAAAAGCAGCAATGAAAGTGTGCATCTGGCTAGGAACCATTTCATTTCCTAGCACAGGGACCTGGTGCCAATACTGTCACTGTAAGGAGTGCTGCTCCTTAAGGCTGTTTTTCTGTCATTGTTGCTTTGATTTATTTTTGCTCTGTGAGTTTAAGAAGCAGAAGCAGTAAAATAGTTGGCCAATCTGTTTTGTCCTCTAAACGTTCTCACTTGAAATTAAAGGGTTCTGGGGATGCCTTTTAAAATGGCTTACTTATGTTTTTACATTTTAACATTACTTTTATATATATGTATATATATATATTATCAGTGTTTATTCATGTATTATGTGCTTATAACATTTTAAGGTATATTGAATGTCATGAATAGCGTGTGGAAGTAGAGCCTGTGATGATATTTGGCAGCTCACTGTCCCATCCGTATTTGTTCATAGGTTTAGGTAAACATGTAGGGTTTGTTTTGCTGGATTTCAAATCAATGCGGGCTCTGGATCAGCAGTTTGTTAGGGGATGGCTTTGCAACAACTGCCAGGCTTCTGTCACATTGATGACAGAATGATATGATAATTAAACTATTGATCACATCAGGAATCCAGTCACAAGGTAGTGAGCTTCATTCACTAATAATCCAGTCTACATATTTCCTGCTCTCTCGTAATTATGAGGTGCTTCAAGATTCATGTGACAGTTTGGGGGGTCATTAAAGCTGTCAGCTGAGAGCCGCTCCTTAATGAGATGATTGGAAAACAGCTGCGGTTTGTAGCAGATGAGAAGTAAATTAGCCTGCCTACTAACCTGGACATCTCCTTACTTTTTAGTCTAAACTTGCCTTGCAAGGTGAGGTGACCTACGGTGCAGGTGCTGCAAAATACATGAAAAGAACTGAAAATAAACTTGTTATGTTTGCTTAAAGGATGGTGGCCAACTGATGATGGCTACTACTGGTGCGCATGTTCCGAGAGGCACATTCTTATGCTTTCCTAAGCTTTGTAGTAAGTTTGCTTCTTTATTTATTAACAAGGTAGCAAATACAGATGCATGTGTTTCTTCCTGTGTTTTTATGCTGCTTTGATTGTGGAAAGATGCTGCTGCGTGTTTGTAGTGTCCTTCAGGCAAACGGAGTCAGAAGGATGGGAGATTTGTGCCACATTGCTTTGCCAAAAGAGGAAACTGTGAGGATGAGGTCTTGTTTTGAAATGTATGTAAAATAGTTGTGTCTTTGGTTTGATCATAGGAATAGGAAAAGAAGAGTAGAAGAAGAGTAGATTGTAAGTGTTGTTGGTGTGCCTTTAATCTGCCAACAGGAGTCTTTGTGTGAGGATTTGGAGAGTTTGAGCAAACGCTGTTGCGCTGTGCATATTGAGTTGGCTTGTTGATAGTTGTATATTTATCTTAATTTCCTCTTACATGTGACAACAAAGGACTTCTTTCCTCAGCATATCTGATTCAGACAGCAGCGTACTTGTGTATGTTCAGAAAGAGAGCAGAAAGATCGTAGTTATGACACTGCTCAGTGATCATAAAAGCATCGAGCTCACTTTAAAGTATTTTCCAAAGCTTTAGATGTTTTCAATGTTTTGCTGTTTGTTTACCTTTCTAATTGTATTTTTCACACCAAACCTCTTCTAAGTGCCCTTTGCAGCTTTACTCCAGTAGAATGTATCACAAATAAAGTTGAGATTCAATCTACAAATCTCTTTGTCGTGCCCTATAACAAACGTGAGCTAGTTGACACCTGGCTATTCTGGGGCACGGTAAGCTAACTAACTTGACTAACTATTCCAGAAAACTTAGTTAGCCTTTGCTTCTATTGGAGCAATATTCTATTGTCTTCTGCATTGTATTTTTATTTAACCAGTGTAAGTTGTCCTTCAAAGTGACTTTTTTTTAACTGGGTCTGTCAGGATGTTATTACATACACCTGGTCATTTCAGCTACTTACACCGCGTGCTAAATACACTCAATAAGCATTTCATTTGGCATTAATGGGATAATTATTGTATGTGAAATACTGATTTATGATAAAAGACACGTTTACTAAGATCTGACATTTGTTCAATTCATTACTCATTTTAGATAGCAATTAAACTTTACAAGGTTATTTTGAATTGATTGCTCCAGAAATGTTGTACGATACTTACCGTAATTCACATGCAGTGATTCATCATCTGCAGCCACCATGCCACCTTAACCAGATATTAATTTTAACTCAACCCTAGACATTCAGTTGCTAATTATAGCCTCTAATTGTTTATAATACGTTGTAGCAGACTATGGTCAATGAGTATAATATGTATTTTGTCTATGAGTGCTTCAGAACAAGATTTTGTTGATATCAGGGCAATACATACTATGTATACTAGGAGAAATGCATACTATGCCTACTGGATCTCCTAACTGTATAGCAAACCACACCCAAAAGGTATGTGATAAAATGAAAAATATGTCAGAAGTTTTGTTTATCTGAACTAATATATGGACAAATACCAAGCTGGCTGACTTTTGTGAGAAGTTATAGCATATTCAGCTTTAGTGTTTCATAATCCCCTGTACTTTCTGGAAGAGCCTTTGGGAGTTACTGGTTCACTCTGAAGTTCCTATTAAATAATGTATAAAGGTATAATATAGCTGTCTGTCCCATAAAAAGTCAGAGAAAGTTAACAACGAGTTTCGTTTTCAGAATGAGGTTGTATTAGATGAGATTCTGACCTCTGTGTGATCATGGCCTTTGAATAACAAAGATTCTTATTGTTCCAGTAGAGCAGAGTGATGCTGCACTGGGAAAGGGATACTGAGCTCACACAAGAGAGGCAAATGAGCAATTGTACAATTTGTATGGAACTCCTGAGCGGCCTCTGGAGCTTCTGCCAAGATTTCATGTCAGCAGGCTCCCTGCTGAACATCCCAAAGGCAACGGGCAGCTCCCAGTTCCCTGCTGCCACTGATCTCCTTGGCATATCTTTGCTCCTCTGAAACTGGTGGCAGCGCTGAGTTCTGATCATCTGGATCATTTGGAACCCAAATAGTAAAAGCTCTTCCACTTTTTGCTTGTTGCTGGGTATTTTTGTCTTTCATGTGCTTAGTAGATGTTGAAATTCCACTGCTGCAGAACTATCTTTTCTTTTTCTTTTTTTTTTTTTTTTAAAAAAAAGGTGATATAAAAAGAACAGAATGCTAAAATGGGAGGATTCTCCAGAGACTAGAATAGAGGAATAAAGAGGGCATGGCTTTGGGAGAGAGTTGAAAGAAAAAAGTATCTTCAGTCCAGCATTAAGGTAGAGCTGAGTTCAAAGGAGTGGTATTTCCAAGTCTTTTAAACCTGTTTCCAAAGAAGGATGCTGCCTTCTCTGTCAGGATAATTGTTCTTTATGAGAGAGAAAAGGCACAAACAGGATATGCAGTGTTTGTTGAGGCTGTGTAGGAAGAAAAAGATGTATTTTTTTGAGGGAAACAGTGCAGGTAACCTTAAGTTAGTTGGAAGTTCTGGTATCCGAAGGAATTAACTTCCACATACATATTGAAGTTCATGTACAAATTGACTTGTTAATGGCTGTGACGTGACTTAGAAATTGCTGAAGAATTGTGGAAAGTAGGAACGGAATGCCAGAGACTTCACTATAATTTATAGCCTTTTTAAACATTCTCCTTTGTTTTAAAAGTGTTTAAAAGAAAAACAAACAAATCAACCCACCATCTCAGAGTAAAAAATTCTCTTATTAGAGAAAGTTGTTCATACATCAGTTCTGCTGATCTCCTGTCATTATCACTTGTCCTATAATTGAACAAAATATATGGGGATAGATTCTTGTAGCATGAACACTTAACAGTTACTGTGGCTGACCCTTCCTATTGCTGTGGCTGTTTAGCAATGTTTGCTATGAGAATTGGCCATACTTGGCAAAATTGATGAGTAATGCCTCCAATTTAATGATATTGGCCCATGATGTTGGAGGTGGATGTTGTTAGGATGGCAGTATTGAACCTGCCCACCAATATTCTGTGATGTTTTGTTGTTGTGAGATAGATGGCAGCAGAGGGGCAGTGTGACGGAACGGTGTCTGATTTGAACCTGTGTATGGCTATGTTGACAAATAGTGGTTTATAGCTGAGAATTTGCTCTATCAGAGCATTACTGTGTTTTTTGTGTCTGTTGTGGTTTCCATGGAAGTTAATGGGACGCATTGCTTTTAGGGCAGCCTGCGTAATAGGTTAAAAAGACAAACATGCATTTAGCTCCACTCACTATAATTGTTAGAGTGTGAATGTTTGAAAAATGTGAGTATTTGCAGGTTTTTTGACGCTGTTATGTTCTTAGTGCTCTGAAATACCATCCTTGGTTTTGTGGGCTGCGTTATGCTAACAATGTTTTATTATTAAAAGTTATTTGCTTTCTAAAATCTTGCAGGATTTAAAAAGAAATCAAAAATAATCCGTGGTAGCCAGATGGTTTCTTACAGCTTTGTGTACTAGAAAAGGGTCTTTGGAAACTGGAAAAAAGAAAGTCCTGTAGACAAACACTGTAATCTCTTGTTGTGATTTACGTAGCACATAAATGCATACATTCCTTTCAGTCTTCCAATTAAGTAGATTCTTGCTCATTATTACACTGCTCTGAGGAAGAAAAATATTAAATCATACTGGGGGAAGAAAAAGTACAGAAAACTTCTTTAAAAGATGGCTTTGAACCACTCTTAGCAATGGTAGGTTGGATTTTGTATAGCAGGCAGTGACTGAAACATCAGTTCAGAAATTATAACTTCTCTGAAGTTTTGTAATATGTCATCAGCCTCCTCTTCTGCGTTTCTGTTCTGCTTCCAGAAAGAAATTAAGATACACATTTATCACAGGAAGAGGGCTGTAAATAACTTTGGTTTTATTTTTCTCAATGAGGCAAACGGACAACTTAAATCACTTAATTTGATTAAAAAAAATAAATCAGCTTTTTATTTTTAATCCTTTTTCTAATGTTCCACACAGAGAAGCACTTAAGGTTATCTGCAAAGAAAAAGATAGAATGCTTTGGAAACTAAGATGAAATATCTTGGGGGGTTTTTGGTGTTTTGTTTTTCTGGAAACATCCCAAAATCTACATGGGTTTATCATCACTTCTGTTAACTCCTGGCTGTGATATTTGTTCCAAATGGGTTTCTTTTTTAATCTTAAATGAAATATAAAAATAGATCTTGTTCTCATGTTCTCATCATCTTGCATCCCAGGCTGCCTAGGGAAGCTGTGGGTGCTCCATCCTTTGGAAGGGCTCAGGGACTGTCTGGATGAGACTTGGGGCAAATTGGTCTGGTAGAAGGTGGTTTGAACTGGGTGGGCTTTGGATTGAGATCCTTCCAATCCAAACCATTCTGCCTTTCTGTCCTGTTAATATACTTCTCAGAAGACCAGGTATTTACCATATGTGCCGATTGTAGTTGGAAATGGGTGCCTGCCGTATGCTGGAGTATCTACAAGTAAGTATGTGCCCATGTGTTGATAAAGGAGTGGGTGTTTTTCATGTAAGTGAATCCAAAGCAGCGTTTCCTCCTTTATTTTTATATTTCTAGCCTTCAGATTTTATCTTGTATTTTTCCAGAGTTTTCTCATATAACATAATGGGGTGAATTTTTGTAGCTGTATTTGATTCCTTCAATACTTTTGTAGTAAATGGGCACACTGAGCAAAAAAAAAAAACCAAACCCAAACAATCCACCAACAATCTTATTTAAAGAAAAAAAATAAAGGGCATAGCTCTGGTTTTCTGCTAATTAGCTCATTTGCTTAAGTAAGTGGAGAGAAAGAAAATGCCTGAAAGCATATCTTTTACAGAAGATTACTTGACAGTGTTACTTAATTTTGTCTGTTTGCAGGTATCCTGCTGAAATTTCCTGTATTCTTTCTTTGTCTGCGTCTGTTCGCACATAAAGGATTCTATTAGCACATCAGTAATGTTCCCTTGAGGGACTGTACTTTTCCTTCTTCTCTTCAGGCAGAGCTCCCAGGTATCAGCACTCAAGTACAATGGAAAAACCTCAGGTTTGCTGAAGAATTTCTCCAGTTTCACCAGTGGGCTCATTCATTTTATGTTGAAGAAATACAAAGACTAATGTTATTGGAAAGAAAGTTATTACAAAAACTGCTTTCTCTCGAGCTGGTGTCCTGGCTCCAGTAGCAGATTGAAATGCAAAGAGAAGTTTTGCTTGCAGCGCTCGGCCAGAGTGTGTTGTAGGATCAAAACAGCTTCTCAGTTTTTCATTTTGAAGCTTTATTTTCACATTTCTTGCAGATTTCTTTCTTATGCCATTTCTTATCTCTCTGGTTGTATAAAGGAAGCAGCAAAGGAAAACATTACCTCCAGAGAACAGAGCTTTTGCATTTTTTTTTCTACCAGGATTTCATAGAATCATAGAATGGTTTGGGTTGAGAAGGACCTTGAATATCATCTGGTTTCAAACCCCTGCTATGGGCAGAGTTGCCAACCACCAGACCAAGCTGCCTAGAGCCACATCCAGCCTTGACTTCAGCTTGGAGCCATTTCTCTGCTTATGATAGGGCCTGCTTCCCTGTGCAAAGTGCTTGCCCAAGTACCCAGGACTCACCTTCTGTACTGAGTACAGGCACCAATTTAAGCTGGCAGTGAAATTCCCTGCCTATTTCATGCTTGGCAGACTGTGCTTCACAATGCCATCAGTTGCACAGAGCTCTGATGCGTTCAGGGGACCATGCTGTTGTTGAGCAGGACATTGACATGGCTATTTTTTTTTTGTCCGGCCTGCCAGACACCAAAACAATTAAAGGCTCCATCCACAAGGTGCAGGCAGATGCCTGTCACTTAGGAAGCATAAGTCCGAGCTTCAGATCTGCAACAAGCCTCTCAGCTGCCACTCAGCATGGCAGCTCTCACCAGACACTCCTGCGTTTTGGGGAATCATGTTCTGCTCCGCAGGGCGTGCGTGATGGATTGGGTTATGTCAGAAATTTGAGTGGCATCTGTAGATTTATTATTTGGCATCTATTGGAGTGGCATTGCAAGTTAGAAGGATGTCCTGGTGGGATGATACCTGAATGTGATTCTTGCCTCAGAAAACTCTTGTGCTTCTGCACTGCTGAACTGTCATGCATGTGGGATGAAGCAGTGCCAGCCAGCAGGAGAAGACTGCTACATCTCTGTCATAGATGCCTTGCAAAGCAGTATATGAAACAGGATACATGGGAGATGCTCCCTTAGACCCCTCTGGTGCACTCTGGGTCAGCTCTTATAGAGGAGCTCCAGCTGAGGTATGGTGGTAGGGCACAGAGTGATGACTGGCAGCAGTAGCGTACTTTCATCTTAGTCCCACAGAGTAAAATGAGTAACTCTTATCTGCTTTTTTTGTGTTTTAATTAAAGTCACAGAAAGATGAAAAATACGGGATCTTATTAATCATAAACGGCCTTTCACCTGCTTTACCACCTCAGCTCACTTTCTGCCATTCTTCTTTGCAGTTATGACAGACTTTGCATCTTCTAATTTAAACTAATGTCTCCTGCCTTCTCCTTCATCCTTCCCTGCGTGGCAAGGAGGTGGGAATGACCCAAAGGCAGATCAGGGCTTCATTTTCCCAGGAATAGCTTGGGCAGAGCTGTGTGTAGGTTGCTGCAGATCCAGTCAGTATCTTTGTCTGGCTAGTTATTATTGTTATTTATTAGTTTATAAGCAGCTTTTCTCACTGTCATTTGAAAACAGAAAGAAAAATAGGTTGTAAATTTCAACCCTAACTGTTCTACTTCCAAACTCTGATGTTTCCCTTCATGTATCATTTCAATATACTTGGTTGTCTTCTTAATTCTTAGTGTAATAACTATGTTATATAGGATAAATCTTTGAATAGGAATTGAACCTACGAAGTGAATATGTTTGAAAAAGAGGAATCATGCTACTCATCTTAATTTCATGAGGTCTCTGTAGTAAAATATCTTTATTAAAGTTAATAATTACATTATAATTCTTTGTAACTGCATGAGGGTTAATGGAGCAGGAATGTGGTTTGCAGAAGAATTCCCTTCAAAGAATTACACTCAAACATCTTTTTTCAAGTAGAATTCAACCTTTTTTTCCCCTTCATCTCCAGAAACCTTCTTATAGTGAGAATTGTACTAAATCATCTGGAATTCATACCCAAAACCCACTCCGTGAGCATATTAAACTTGCTGAAATGAAGAATTTCTTGTTAATAGAGATTTACCTATTGGACTTGAAAGATGGCTGATGGAGTGTAAGATCTGGTAAGTGCCAGAGACTTGGAGGGAGTGAGGAGATGGAACCGTGAAGTCAGAGCAGCAAATGGAGAGGAGCAGGGCAGGTGGGAGAGAGCACTTGCTAGGGCCAAAGTGCTCCTATTGCCATATGATAATATCTTGGGCAGCTGTCCCCAAAAAATAAAATGCAATTTAATAGGTGCTTGTTGTAAAGACTCATCTTGCATCTCAACTTGTATGCGTGTCAGAGCAAAGCAACGTTTTATTATTTATAATAATGCAGTATGCTTTTTAGCACTCTGTACGTTCTTCTGAATGCCATATCTGAAACTGGGTACTTTGCAAAGCACGGTTGTATCATTTTTGAAGTCAGCCTACCAAGCTTAAAGGCTTACATAGTGTAATATACAAAGCACTGTTTATGAATGACTTTCACTGCTTTGGCTGTAAGGAGGAGCCTTTGCAACCTCCATGTGCCCAGGGAGATAAAGCTCAAAGGATGCATCCCATAGTCTGTTGTCACTGAAGTCGATGGCAAAAGGCTCATTGATTTGGGTGGGCCAGGATCAATTAGTCCTCAGTTAGAACATGACCTCTGGACACCTTCTTTAATCAGCATTTCCCTATAACATGAGTGCAGCTTGGCACTACCTTTACTCCAGTCTGAATAATGTTTGTTTCTATGGATCTATGTTATGGTTTTAGAGTGAAATAAAGGAAATTGAAGTAAATTTCTTCATTTCCTTTATGCCTGCACCAATGCACATCTTTTACTTAGTGCAACCTGTTAGTTTTCTCTCTCTCATTTTCTATTCACTTTTTCCTTTAATTTGGAAGCTGTAGCTTTGCTTCATTAGTCTTTTAGTTTTTCTATAAATCCTATAGTTCATTCTAAATAAATAAAATCTACACAGGCAAATACCCCAGTGGTTAATCACAGGAAATCTATTTACTATCTTTTAGGAAACAGCACTGCACATTTCCATAAACTCTTTAAATATGCTTGTTAATTTGTATGTGATCTTCTCTAAATGTTCCAGATCAATCCATCCCGAGTAGCACTCCGTGTTGTAAATTTTGTTTTCTGACTTCTAATCATTAGTGGTTATTCCCTTGATGGTCTTATTAGCCTTGAGTACAAATACCTCATCTATCCTACTGAGTAACTAGAAGTCTTGATCTCCTCGAATGCTCATTCAAGGATATTTGGACTTCACTTTCTTGCCCCAGAAAGCTGCTTTTAATGGGACATGGGACAAAACGAAGGAGGGAAAGCCCAGGACAAGAAAACAGTAGTAGGGATTTTTGCAGCAGAATGGGCACCAGGGCCCTGATTTTTAGCGCTCTTGTTTGTAGTGTGTATGTCCCTATATATAGTGGTGCTAAAAATATGCATTATATATATATATAAAACTTTTCCCCCAAAGTCTTGTTTTGTTAGTGGTACATTTGAGTTCATTTTTGTTTTGTTTTTTTTTCCTCACTCTTTTTTAACCTACTTAAAACATAGCCTTTCCTCAGATGCTGCCAAATACTGTGAAACAATTTGAAGCTGTCCTAATTCTGGCTCCAAAGCCATGATAAAAAATTCCTCCTTCACTTCACAGCTTTCTTTGCCAGATTTTAATATTCCCACCTGATTAGTTATCTCAACTGCATTTGGGTGTTTTTTGCTTTCCCCAAGAAGTACAATTAGCCGAATTTGTTTCAAGCTACTACTAGCAGTTTGCTGTACAAATTAATTTCTTTAATGATTTCTGAACAAATGAGTGTCCTTTATGTATTTTTGAGAAAGCTAGAAATGTGTTGCTATGTGTATTTTTATTCTTCTGATCTTTCCGCCTCTCCCAACTCCAAGAAATAAATATTAAAGTAGTGAAAAAGAACTGAGAGCAGGCCTGGCACCCTGTGTGATTCTAGATATACATCACTGGGTAGCATTAAAATATCGCTATTTATTGGGAGAATGTGTAGGAAGGAAGGTGGGAAGAGAGCAGGAGAATTAGGAGCTTTTAGAAGCACGGGGATGTGGATTTCTGTATCCGTGAGGGTGGTGTCCAGCCCAGCCTGATTTAGGAGACAGGAGGAGAAGGATTCAGAGGAGTTTCTGCTCTTTGCCATCACGACCATTTCATTCCCATTCATTAGGCAAGGTAGAGACTGTAAGTTGTAAAGCAGGAAGTGATTGCTTTATCCCTCCTGCTATGTCAGCACTGATTGAAAAGGCAGGCAGCAATCTCGCATGTGGTTTTTATAGAACCTTATAAAGATAAAAACCCTATCATATATCTTTCACTTCAGGTATAGCAGCTGACGTTTGCTGAATGTCTGCTGAAGAGTGATTAAATTCTTTTTTTTTCTTTTTTTTTCTTTTTTTTTCTTTTTTTTTCTTTTTTTTTTCTTTTTTTTTCTTTTTTTTTCTTTTTTTTTCTTTTTTTTTCTTTTTTTTTCTTTTTTTTTCTTTTTTTTTCTTTTTTTTTCTTTTTTTTCTTTTTTTTTCTTTTTTTTTCTTTTTTTTTCTTTTTTTTTCTTTTTTTTTCTTTTTTTTTCTTTTTTTTTCTTTTTTTTTCTTTTTTTTTCTTTTTTTTTCTTTTTTTTTCTTTTTTTTTCTTTTTTTTTTCTTTTTTTTTCTTTTTTTTTCTTTTTTTTTCTTTTTTTTTCTTTTTTTTTCTTTTTTTTTCTTTTTTTTTCTTTTTTTTTCTTTTTTTTTCTTTTTTTTTCTTTTTTTTTTTTTTCTTTTTTTTTCTTTTCCAAAAGTTACTGTAAGGATCTGTATGAAAGCATTAGGGATAAATGCTGATGACTGAATGCCTCTGGTTTCTGTCCTGGGTGCAAGAGTGTACTGGGAGGTAACAAAGAAGATCCAAGCACAAAGTTGGGGAAAGCAAGAAGATAGAGAGGGCTGGACTCAGGTCTATTAGGTTTTGCAGTTAATTGTTCTGACTTTGTACTTTTTCAGACAGCAAAGATGCTGAAATGCAAGTGTGTACTAGTGCTTTGGAAACACAACCGAGCTTGTGAGCAAGTGATGCTGCAGCCATCTGTCTTCCAATGCAACGTACTTGTATATGTCTCACCTTACAAAATAAATATGCCTTTAAGGGACTATGCCTCGTGTGTAGGACAAGTGTACCATATAAGTATGGGATATAAGCCTATGCTGAGTTGCTTTCCTGTTCTAAATGGTGATTGATTTTTCTTTAACCATTTACACTTCATGAAAAATAAATCATATTGGTCATCACTGCCATGGCTTTTGTATTGCTGCCTTTACTGATGTTTTGAACGAATCTTCAAGAAAAGGATTCCTTGCTTTATGCAAAATGGATGTGTTAAAAAGCACAAGAATCCCTTTGCTCTCACCCTCCTATCTATGAGTTTATGGTTTATGTTTAGTGTTCTCAAAAATGTGAGATTTCAGTGCAGTGAATACTCTGAATATGATTTGCAGCCTCTGTAGTTGATGATATTTAAAAATGGCTAATAGAAAGCTAATGGTGGGGTTTGATAGGAGTTCTTGGCTAATGGGGACTGGTTCCTCTCTTTCGAGTTGCACTGCATTGGTATAGCAACTCTGTAAACAGAGTGCTGGAAAATTATGGATGTAGGTGTGCTGTTCTGGAGATTTTGTGAGATGAAAGAGGTGCTTAAAGAAATCAATTTAAACAACTTGGACTTCTTTAATAGGATGTAGCCTGAGTCAAATTTCGTACATTACATTACAGTACTAATGGCCCTAGAAGTAAAATTACTTTTTTTTCTTCTTTTTTTTTTTTTTTTATTTTTTTAAACTGGCATTTATATAAATATAAGTTAGAACTTAAAACTTATCCGAAATTGCACAGCTGTGCAGTTTCCTATACAATCAGGGAAACAACCTTGTTATAAAGCATCGTAATATGAGAACATTCTTCTTCTCCCTCCTTTAGATCGTCTTGAACATAATAAAATGTGGCATTATGATAGATACCTTTTGGGAGTACTTAGTACACAAAATGGACTCTGTATTTCAGTAGTAAATGGCAGAGTTACTAGCATAAAACATGCCAAATAGATTTACATTTAAACAGAATGAAGGACCCGAGGGAATGGCATTGGAGCTGCATCTGGGAAGGGTAAGGCTGGGTGTTAGGGAAAGGCTCTGTCCCAGAGTTGGTGGGCATGGCCTGAGCTCAGGGAGAATTGGGCCACTTCTCTTAGTCATAGGGTTTGGGTTTTGGGTGGTTCTGCACAGAGTCAAGGGTTGTAGATTCAGTGGTCCTTGTGGACCAACTCTGGATATTCTGAGATTCTATGATTATCTCCATCCTCAAGGACAAGCTCTCCAAAGGCAATGCAGCCAATCTCCCAGCTTTGGCTGGGCTCTTTCTTTGCTTAGATTCTACTTTTGTCACTTGAAGATTTATTTTTTTTTTCTCCCAGTCATTTATTTTATGTTTTTTCATCGATTAACTTCTTGTCATCTGTCTCTCTTGTTTTTTTTCCTCCCAGAAGTGTATGTCTTCAGAATGAAGAATATAAGCCATGCTTGCTTGATACTGTTGCTTTATTAGTGCAAGAATTAGAGGTAGATAACTGATTTTTCCTTCTTATTCATAGAACCACAGCAGACTAAGTCGATTCCAAATAATGAATGTAGCAACAGTATTTTTTCTGCCACCTGTCACTGCAACTTGTGAAATCAATAGTCAGAAAAATCAGTGACTATTTCAAATTTACCATCAAAGGTTTGCTTTGTGAATGTAAGTATGCTACTGAAGTTGTGTGCTAGTAAGGCTTCTTCAGATGGAATTGCTTTAGCAAAAAGGCATGTTATGTACTTAAAAAATCGACTTTTCCATTGCCTGAATCTGCATTGTCCTTAAGTTGAGTTAATTCACTTAGAAAACTTCCTTAGTTGCTTGCAATTTATGAATGGACTTAATTGTTCTTTTGATATATGCTTTTTAATACTAATGAGATAAAGCACATTTTAAAGGGTGTAGTCCATAAAAGTATTTTCTGTGCCTTACGTAAAGTGCATTTGTCTTAATAATAACATTGATTTTTATAGCACTTTTAACTATAATAATAATTAAGAGTGTGTGAGTGAAGTAAAGAGGGATATCTCCTATTGACTTCAGAGTCAATTTAAATTACAAATGAAATAAGGAAAAAGCGACCTAAAAACTGAGGTGTACGTATTTATATCATAGTGAACAGATAGCAATTAGTGAAGAGTGATTTGCCTCCAACTTTCTTTGAATAGCACATGACGCAAAGCTCAATACATTGCAAATGAGTTTAGACACACTGGAGAGAAGACGGAGAAGTTAATCTTCCCTTCAGGGCAGTAGTGTTCCAGGTGATATATTTACAATGGATTTTGTTGCATTGCGTTTTAATGCTTCCAAAACAATGTGTTCCCACTTCTTTTTTCCTTAGGAACTTCTTTCTTAGATTGTATATTTTGCAAGTCTTAGACTTACCTAAGAAGCCGTGTCTGTTCTATCCAAACAATTAAATAGCATCAATTTGGATTGATTAGTGAGGTCAAACTTGGTATTGCACCAGAAAGATACAGAGCCAGAGAAAGTCATGACACAAGCAAATAGCACTGACTCATTGAACTGTCCTGGTAGAGCATGAGAATTAAAAGCAGTCATTGGAGGTGAGGGAACAAAAGCATGCAGGGACAAGTGAAGTGCATATTGTTCAGAAAATACGTGGAAAGCCAGCATTTGACTGAGAGCTGAACTTTAGTCTGCTTGTTGGGATTGGAGGCCCATAAAAAAAATAGAAAAATGAGCGGTCTCTTCAACAATAGATTATTGATGATATAAATAGTTTGCTAATTGAAGGCTGAAGACCATTACAGTAGCTGTGGTGAAGTCTCAGCCGTGATGCTGCTACCAATAATTGCAAAAAGCAATACATTTTTACTGGTTAAAGAAATTTTTTAGTTTGTTCTGAAAAATGTATCACTTTTAATGGCAACTGAAATCTTTTAGTGATTCATATAGATGTCTAAACACGCACTGTATTTTTACTATTTTACTGTGTCGATTCTGTGTATAGCGTTGGAGAATTATTTCATCTGCCCTTCTTTCATTGTTCAGCTTTGGGTCTTTGAGTCGGTATTTTTATACTCTTCAGCTCTTTCTAATTCTTGCTTTCGGTTCTGATTCTTTTTCTGCTTAATGAAAATTATATAGTATAGCTTGACGTTATCCAACAAAAAGATATGTTTGAAGTGATTTTTTTCCTCCCTGCATTGTTCTTTGGTAGACATGAGGGATATGTCACCATTTCCCTGAATATGTCTTTCTCCAAGTAATACTTGTTCTGTTGAAACTGGAAAGCTTTAGACCAGATATGCTATATAGTATTTGGATATCTTCTGCTTTGGTAAGATTGGAGAAATCCAGAGAGCAATCAAATAGATAGATCTTGTGCTCAGTTTTAAACCCAAACAAGTAGGATGCGCTCAAGGTGACCTACAGAAGCATGTGTGTATTTCTGGTGAGGTAATGCAGGGCAGAAATAGTTTTAATGAGGTTGCAAAAACAAAAATAGCTAGGGGCCTAAAGGTGTCATTTTATACCAAGCCTCTCCTCAAAAACAACTTTCTTCACCAGATTATCAGACTGGTTTCTTTGATGTAGAAAGGACATTGAGGTGGTTGAGGTTACCAAAAAGCCAATTAAAATGTTGTGGGAAGTAGGGCTAGCTGTGGTGTGTGCCCTGACTGCACTGGCATCCTCCTTGGGCAGAAACAGTGAGCCCTGTGCTTGCCCAAAAGCAGAAAATTTATGGATCTACCTGAAATCAGCAGGGAAGCGCTGTGCAAGACATTAGTGACAAGGTTAGGTCTTCACTCAGAACGGCAAATGTGAAAAACTTATCAAAAGTGAAAAAGCAGAGCATGGCTTTATTCCAGTTTGTCTTTCTATGGAAGGTCTTAAAGGAAGGCAACCAAGCTGAAGCAGTCACTTGTGCAGGGCATCAGCTCATTTGCAAATCAACATGGCAATTTTGAACCACTTATGAGTCCCTCCAACCCCTTCAGAGTCTACCAAGGGTATTTGCTGAATGCCAGATATGGACTGCCTCATTAATGCGGAAATTGGTTTTGTTGACATTGGGCTTCATTTCAAAAGCTTGAGGTGTTGCTGTGGTGCGGAAGTCTAATAAAAGGACTTAAAAATTAAAAACTAAAATCCCTGTAAAACTCTTAAGAGTAAGCTGGCAATCAGAAATGTACTGGCCTCTTTCCATGAAGTGCAGTCTTATTGGAATAAATACAAATCATTTTGGGGTTGAAATTTGCAAATGCGTAAGCCTTTAATTTTGTTAAAATGAATTACCTATAATTACCTTGTTGCTAATTCATAGAGGTAGGCTCCTAAAAGGCGCTGAATATCCACCTTAATTTACCAGCAAAGAAAAAATCAACAACAAACCTGACAAGTTAAAATCGCATTATGGTAAAAACAACTTACATCCTACTTTAGTAATTTGCTACATAAAACTTAAAATAGAAGTAATAGCAGTGTGAGAGGTCTGTGGCATTAAATATCAAGGGAGCAGCCATCTACATCGTTCTGGTGGTACCCCTGTAGGCATCGCTGTACCGACTGCTGTAGCTTTATGTAGACCTCGAAACATCTTTTCCTCAACTTCAGATGTTGTTGTGAAGCTTTAATCTTTGTATGAAAGTGACAAGTGATGAAAAGGTTTTTGGAGCCGTGTTCTATTACTTTATGGTTTATCTTGTCAAGGTAGCAGCAAAAGAACAAATATTCCACTCGATCTGGTGGATTCTGTGAACGCTGTTCTGTGATTCACAGTTTAAGTCCTGCAGTGTTTCTCATTGTAGTGTTTTTAAAAACAGAAGCAGAAACAAGTTTTTTAGTCAGATAATGTATGGGAATGTTTCATAGATTTAATCAAATGTTATGGTAGATGAATGGAAGCACTAAACTGATGGTAGGAAATACATTGCCCATGCTGCCCAGAGAGGTTATGGATGGCATGTCCCTGGAGGTGATCAAGGCCAGTTTGGATGGGGCCCTGGGCAGCCTGGTCTAGTATTAAATGGGGAGATTGTTGGCCCTGCTTGCGGGATTGGGATTGGAGCTTCATGATCCTTGAGTTTCCTTTTAACCCAGGCCATTCTATGATTCTATGATACGCCACATGCAAGCCTTTAAAATTACTTTTCTAGTGTTTTTCGGATTAGGTAACCACTTCAAACTAGTACTTAAAAACTGATTTAGAAATACTGTCATTGAAAAATTAATGGCAGCTCTTTGGGATGTATTTCATTCCTACCGTATTCTACCGAATCGGAGCAGGGCAGTACATACGCATTTATACAAAGGCAAACACAGAGGTTAAATCATGAGCACGTTTATAAAGAAAAAATGAATGGAAATGGAAAGCTCCTTGTCATCTCAACAGTGTGCTCAAATTTCTTCTTGCACATTGCTTTGTGTGTTATCTTTTCTGTCCATCAATATGAAATATTCTCAGGCTCGAGGATTTTATTAATCAAGCTCATCCAAATTATTCTAATACACTTGAAAAGCTCTGTCAAGACGCATAGAGTTATGTGAGCTCATAGCTTTTAGCCAGGAAGGAAGTATCTAGATGAAAATCAAATCTGCAGCTCCAAAGCCTTGCTTAAAGATCGGAGCTGAAACCTAAATGTGTCTCTCTGTGGTCACTGAAAGACATGAAGACAAACAGGTAAAGGTTGCACAATCTAAGTAGCAGAAGCTTTTTTCTTTTACAGTTCCAGATGTGATTTTTTTCCCCTTAAGTTAGCATATATCCCCTTATACAAATACACTTAGAACATACGGGCTGCTTTTACCACAAGATGGCCTATGGAAATTGAGAGGGACATAATTAATTGAAATGCTTGGAAACAGCATGTTCCCCAACCACAGCAAAATTCAAGATAATCATTTCAGCCTTATTTGTTCCAATGGTTCTGAAAGAAAAAGATGATGGTAAGAGCAGCTGGACCTTGAACTTTTTCCCTTCAGTCATTTTTGAGGATTTATTACGGAAAACGAAGGAATGCATTTATAAATCAGTTATGTAGTTTGGTTGCAGGGAAATACATACATCAAGGCTGAAGGCATTCATGGGTATTGCACTTTATATTCTGACTGCTTTATTGACAGGCATATCCTTGTGCTGCCTGTGCAGCTGACCGTTCCAAACAAAAGCACAGATCGAAATTAATTTAAAGCAACTTGCTAATTATTTTATTATTTATTATGTCACCTGAACGTTTTGTTTATATTTCAATTAAGCTTCGTGTCTAGATGGAGACAGAGCCACAATTAGACGGTGACATTTTATTCCAAGTTTTAAAGCAGTTATTGTGCTCTCGTCTGTTTAATGCCAATATTAAATATTGAATTCTGTGTGTATCAGTTTGGTTTTGCAGCATTTTCGTCTTCTATTTATAAATGGAAGTATCATTACGCTGTTTATTACCATCTGTTTGACTCTGACGGGTAAGAAGATTTTTATGTGAATCAGCCCTTCCAGTTCACATACTGTGACTAAACAATATGGAGGGGGAAAAGTGTTCTGTGCTTCTAACAGCATTCTTCTTGGAATGGAAGTCCAGTCTGAGGAGTAAATCATTTGTCAATATGACACCAAACAAAGAGTATGTCATTGTAGTGTGGATTTCCCCTTCCCTCAAATACTATTTCTGATCTCTTTTTGTGTCGCACCCTAATGCTTCCATTAACTGATCTAATGTCTTCTTTCCCTCATGCTTTTTGGCTTTGTTCTTAATTCTTGATGCTGTTAAAATCATATCATTTCCTCCAACTTGGGATAGTTATTCTCTTCAAAGTACTGCCCCTGTGGATTGACTTTATTGAAAGGTGTTTTTAGATGTAGACTGTAAAACTTTTTTTTCCTGTTATATTTTTATATAAAATGCTATTAAAAAAACACAACTATAGAGCTTTCAAAACGGTGCACAGGAAAGAGTTTCTGTCAGGGGCTCTTTTCTGCTCTAAAAACCTGATCTGTATATAAAAAAAGACTTTACATTTTAGATCTTCTAGACTCGTTATCAGAAGTATTTTCTTTTTGACCAGCATTAGATAGCTTGCAGCAAACAGATGGGAAATGCTTTGAAATGCTTTTAGGCCAAAGAACTGAAAGTATCCGGAGAAAACTCCTTGATCATATAGGAATCTCTTCAGTACAAGAGAGGTTTGGTATTGTATAAATCAGATTCCTACACCATTCTCACCATCCCTTAATGGCAATTTGGTGGATTTTTATGGGACTGTGTTGGTTTACGCCAGTTCATTTTCACAGTGGGTATTCAGTTCACTTGGGCCAACCAAGTGAATGTACTGGAGGTACATTTATAGCACTTTTCTCCTTTTCAGTCTGTTTTTAAGTTCTTTTAAAGGTATAAGAATGGTCAGAAGTTGTCATAAGCAATGTGACGTCTATGGGTGGTGAACGGTTTCACCGTGCTCATGATGAGTCAGTATGTTCTTAAACTGAGATCTTAAAGCTAACCTCTAAATCAGGGAGCAGCTAGTATAAGGAAATGTGCCCCTAGGTTGATCTGCTAGCAGATACTGTGGCTGCTATATTTATAATTATTAGTAACCGAATATAGGAAATGATTCAGCTATTAAATCTGTGAAGTCATTTCTTTGTGAGCCACTGACTAGTGAGGTTGGTGGTGGTAAAAAAAAACACAACAACAATATTTGTTCCCTTTCCTTAGTAACATAAGTAATAAGGAGCTTGCCTGAAGCACATTTTTATATCCATCCTTATCATCATCTTGCTCTGAAACCTTTTGACTTTCTGAAGTAGGTTTGCCTACGGAACCCTGAGCCCCAGGGATGGGGATTCTGTGCCCCTATCCTTGGGTTTAGGTAGGTTAAGATCTGTTTTGCTACACCTTGTTGCATCACACCTATCTAAAGGATTACACTTTTTATTTGATTTTTGTAGACCTTTTTATTTATTTTATTTTTTTGTTTGTTTGTTTTTTCATACTTTGAGGTTTGCCTAGCTTTCCTTTAGACAACCTGTAAGATATATATGTTTATATATAAATGTTTTCTTATGACTGGTTTCCTGACTTTGGCCATGACTGCCAAATGGCTTCAGCCACAGAGCTTCTTGTGTCAGCAACTTTTCTACCTTTGTTAATGCAAATACTGCCTTAATGTCCCAGGTGAGAGCCGTGCTATTAATGGGTGCCCACCTGCCCACCTTTCTGAGCCAAACAGGACACATCCTCCCTGAGCATCCGCATCAAACCACCAGACGAAAGCATTTATGCACCCTGCTCAGGTTTCCTGGGACCAAAATTGCCCTTTTTGAGGCAGAGATTGTCCTGTTCAGGACCGTTTCCATCTGGTGTGTTTTTCCAAGTGCCCACTTTGTTGTTTCTTTTTCAGCAGAGCTCTGGGACATGATGACTCAAAGCGGCTGCAGAGAAGGCTGACTGCATCCTTTCACGGAACAATAGCTCTCATCTCTGTTCATTAAAGAGAAGGATTTGCTGAAAAGAAGGATCATAAAATAAAATGCTTATGCCTGGTACTCTGTGCCAGTATTCTTCCTGAGACAGCTAAGCATCAGCAAAGGAGAGTTTGCAGGAGGAAAATTTATTGTGCATCTCAGTTTTCCTCTGCACTCACTCTTCAGGCCATAGGCATAAGGATGCTGGTTTGTTGGGTGCTTTGTGGCCTGCATTGGTGGGTTATCTTTCCCTGCTGTAAGCCCCACAAGGGCTTACCCTGTCTGCATGGCCAGATCCACTGCATGTAGTCCTAGCTTGGTGACCCTGCCTTGTGAAGCAAGTTTTTGTAAAGGTGGTCTGTAGGTGTTACTGATGATTAACAAAAAGTCTGAGTGGTCTTTGTGATGATTGAGTGATGAGCAGCAGAGGACTCAGCTGCAGGGTTAGAGAGGGATATGTTGTGCGTTTAGCTTTATGGCAGGATTCTTCAGCACCAGGTTAGGGGTGGCAGTTCGGGGCAGGCCCCCACTTAGATCAGCTTTGCCTGCTCTGTTCTCCCTGTTACAGAGCCCTGGATGTGCACAAGGTCTTCTGATTTGCTGCTTTATCCCTGGAGCCCTGCTGGGGAAGAGGGCTGGGGAGCAGTGATGTCAGTGAGCTGCTGCTTGCTTGCTGTTCCTCTCCTCGTTTTATTCTTGCATGTGTGTGTGAGCAAGACTCCATAAAACAGTTGTTATATGCAAATGAACAAATGTGAATTATCAAGAACTATCAGTTGGGGAGGAGAAAGAAGTCAAGTGTCTTATCTTTCCTAGAGACATATGCTGCAACCAGATAAGCCATTCACCTTCCCAGGTATGTTCCATTAAGTATATGATTCAATCAGCTAGGATATATAAGACGTACTTCAACTCTAATCTCCTTGGGCAAATAGTATTCAATTATACTTGCCATTTAAAAAAGAGAAGTATCCTGGGCAGTTAGAGTGCTTGTATGTTTGGCACTCAGTCTTGTTATGCAAAGGCTAATAAAGAACATTCCTCCTAAGAAGGCTTAGGACAGGCAGATGAAATATTGAAAAAATAATATTATATAAGTCCTGAAGTGGAAGTGTTCACTATCCCTCAAAATGGTTTTCTGACGTCTTATCTAATTGTTTGAAATTAGGTCAAGGATGGAGAGCAAAAGAGAACTGCCATCCATTTCTATGCCTATGATGTTCTGTGCATGTGATTATAATTAAAATAGACATGCCGCTGAATAACTTGTTTGTGAGTGCCCTTTCTGTTTTAAAAGCATATTCAATGATGTATTTTGTTTTGTTATGTAAATTGCTTTTTGGGTTGAGTAGTGTATAGACAGTCTAATTGTCCTGTGTTCTTCTAAGCAGATATTAGAGATGTCAGTAGACTGTCTGTCCCAGCTCCTGCAAGTACTCTCTCTGCTCCTCCCCCTAAGATCTAGCAAATTGTCAGCTAAGTTGAGTCAGACACGTTTGTAATTTGGTAGCAGACTACCACTTCCATTGATTTGACTTGAAAAGGATCTAACGTAATATCTGTGGAGGTTTATGGGAAAGATTCTGCTTGATATCTGTTACTGGAAGAACTTGCAGCAGTGTTTACAGTTCAGGTTGTTGAGCACTTTTCCCACATCAAGCTCTATTTTTGGTTGTTTATCGTCTGCTAAGCTTTAAATATATTGGCAGAAATTTCAACGTCAGTTCTATCGGGTAAGCTAAATGCTAAGATATTTCAGTTTACAAAGCGTGTTTAGTATTTAAGAGAGACATTAAGGGAAAATAAATAGTTGAGCTGAGTTTTAATTATCAATGGTATAGCCTTTCGCTGAGGTGAAGATTGAACAAAGTAAGGTAGAATGTCCAAAATTCCTTTATCCCTCCTGTTCTCTCTGAATTTGCTAATAACTGTCTTCATTCAAACTGCAGTTAGTAAATGTTGTAATTACACCCAACTCTTCTTTCTGCCATGAAATATACCAGAATCTCTTACTATCCATATTTTGACCAGCTATAAACCCATATTACTCCATTTATTTGTACCCGGGAAACTCCATTTACTGGCAGAGATAAGTACAGGCAAGATAATAATGAGAGAGATCACCATAGTCTTTTGTGTCATTCTGGAGAAGGACACCCAGCAGAACTCAGTTCTCCATCAAAACTGATATTCCTTTTCCTGCCTACGGGCAGCTTCTGCCCATAGGTATTTGGCCTTCATGCATGCCCTTTGATGTGAGCAGGCAGGAACTGAATCCTGGCACAAGTAACAAACCTTCAGTGAGCCCTCTTCGGTCTGACAGTGCACAATATTGGTGCACAATAAATGAGAAGTTAATTGCACAAAAATTTTTGTTATTTGGAACCACAACAAGAAACTTGAATCTATGGATACACTCCAAGGGTTTGTTTAGTCTTATATATCCTCAAAATACTTGCTATAATGTCCTTTTTGTGGCAGAACTAAGCCTGCCAAGGTAAGTTAATAAAGATATGTATTCATTCAGACAAGGAAATATGTAATCAAAATGTACTTGAAATGAGTTGAGATTGGAAGCTGACGTCAGAGTAGCCATAGTTCTCTCCCTGCATTTCTTAGTGCCCCATAGTTGTTTTTTACTTCATTTATATGGTTCTAAGAGCAGTTCTAACCTAATCAAGTAGATTTTTTTCTTGACTTTTTTTAGTTTTAAATTTCCCAGCTAAAGCACAAAGCTATTTGTCAATTAAGGATTTTGGAAACCAGCTTTCCCTTGTTCACAGCTTTTAAATGCAAAACCAAAATGAAAGAAACATCCTGCTGTAGTAAACAGAACTTACTTAGCGGTGTTGCTTTGTTTCCAGCCTGAGGTTCCCAGTGCGTCCCTGCACTTACCTTGCTAGCTAACTTTGCAATGGACTGTTCATCTTAGGAAATGGTTTTCCAGTAGATAAGCAGTTAAGACAGCATTAATAAAACCCTCTGTTGCAACACTTACCTCTGGTGACCCCTTGGGAAATGCTGCCTTCTTTTACATTGCCACTTCTGTATTATGCAGGAAAGGAAAGTATTTTTCTGGCTATCCCCATAGCTCTTTCAGTCTAAATCAGGCCAGTCACAGATACGTAGGTCAGGCTGCATGTTTCTTTCTGAATTGCAATTTTTAGAGAGTTCAGGACTCCCAGCGGATCAAATTAATTGGGGAGTGAACTTTGAGTCAGTTTCTTGACCTTCCTTCTCCCTCAGTCCGCTTCCTTTGTCCTCACTCAATAAATAGTTTGCAGCAATCCAAATGTCAGGAATTTCAAGTAGCCAGTTTACAGAAAGGCACGCTGGCAGAAATGCTGCAAAGAGATAATTTCACTTATTGCAGCTGTACATTAGACCAAGAATAGCGGCATTCATGTTAATCTCTAATCTCCGTCAGGGTGGGCTTCAATGGAAGGGTCTGTTAGATATATCTTATGTGGCTGCTACTATTCAAACACCAGAACTACTGAAGGGAGTAGCGAGATTGTTTGGAGGTAAACAGATCTGAACTGGTTCGGTCACAAAGCCAAGAACTTTAATTATAAATTGTTAAAGCTGTATTTCATTCTTCACTCACAGAATAATAGCTGTGGTGACGGGTCTGGAAGGTGGAAACAAAATGGAAGAATAGCAGAACTTTTATTATTATTTTTCTTCTTCTATTTTTATATCTTCACTATAAAAGCAGTAGGTTAAATACTGCGGTGTATTGTTTGCCCGTGGCTATATTGAATTTGAAAAGTTGTGCTTGGACGGAAGATGTTCTCAGTAACCTGTATGCAATGGGCTCATGCCTAAGCCACAATTTGATTAAAAAAAAAAACATTAAAACAAACAAAACAAAACAAACAAAAAACCCTACACCTAATGAATATTTAATCAGAAGTTTATTATTGCTTGTTATTGTGCAACAGTTTATTGTCCGTCATCAAGTTTGTAGTTTGTGAGATTCAATTTTGCAGATAGGATGCCAAAATCCAGAGGATTTCTTTAGGTAGCTGCATGTAATTTAGGAAATATCCATAGGTATTTTGGTAAGATTAATTCAGCTCTGTTTGCAGTCCCCTCTGACCTAAATGGCTGGGCTCTGAATTTAAGGAAAAGGGAAACAGTCTTGCACGCTGAATGCTTTCCATATTACTTTGGCTAAATTTTGTCCATGGATGTTCTACTCAGTGTTTGAAAGTCACGGAGGAAAACAGAACTTGATGTGGCTGTGATTTCAACAGAGCTTTTTCCTTCCAAAGCAAGGTGCTGCTCTGTAGGTGATACCAAGCTCTATGCAAAGCAAACCAGCCTGCTGCACGCATATGTAAATGGCCATCAGTTCAGTGCAGTGGTTCCCTATGTATTTCTACAGCTGTTCGGAATATGGGCATTTGCCTCGTTTGAGGTAATGATAACGAGCTTAGATAACTGCTCAATATTTCAAAAATGAAGTGACAGTGATAGGTCCGTGGTGATTATCCTGCCCATGGCAGAGGGGTTGAAACTAGATGATCATGGTTCTTTTCAACCCAGGCCATTCTATGATTCCCTTCTCTCACTGGAACCAGCACTTCTGTCCTCTTAATGAAATTACCTTCCCAAGGATTGCTGCTCCTTTTCATATCCATATTTCCCAGACACCTGAGTTTAAAGGAGCAACACTGTAGTTTCTTGCTTTATATGACTTTGTGTTACTGCCATTCTAATTGTTTATTGTGTAAGAATAGGGTGGAATTAACCCAGAATAAATACGTGTAATTTAAAAGAAAGAAAAAGGCATGACAGTCCAAAGTGTAATTTATGCTGCAAAGGCCTTTGTGTAGAATTTGCATAGATACTCAGCCAGTGGGACTCTTAACTTTCACACTGGAATTCATGAAATATATTTTGTTTTAAGAAGTAATGGAGAATATTGAGGAGTAAAATTTGTTCAGTTCTCTTTTCCTCTTTCAGCAGTGTTGTAATGAAACGGAAAATCAGCAGCCCTCTAGAAAATTTCTTTCGTAGAGAAATAGAAAGTCTCAGCCTGGAGAATTCTGTGGAAATATTGCCTGGGGATATCAAATTAATTCTGCATTTTAATGAAATCACAAATAAGTCAATTTAAAACGAGAATACCATAAACTGTGCTTCCTTCCTACAACTGTTCATGAACATGGAAGGATGTATACCTGAGGGAAATGGGGTTCCTCTTACATGCAGGAAGGAAAACGTCTTAACTAAGAATATATGTTTTTTTCTCTTTGCCTATGGGTAAACATCACAGAATAAACCCAGTTGTTTCATTTTCGAGACACAAAGTGTCTTGTCAATCATCACTGTTAATAAGGTTAGGCAGAGGCAGAAATCCCTGTGTATGTCAGTGTGGTGTTAGATTTTTGCATTGAGTTTGCAAAGCATAATTCTTGCCTAGCAAACCATAGTATCAAAAGATAAGACTAAGAGAAATCTTATTTGCTTAGCAGGAGGTATTGTAGATGCTACACTGAACTTTGAAGAAACTGTGAAACTGTTAAAAGACCAAAATGAAATGAACTTTAAGAAGTGCTCAGTAATTAGTTCACGTCATTTAAACATATTTATGAAGTTTCCAGGTATTTTAGAAGACATCTTGAAATGCTACTCCAGGACGTGCAGGGGGTTAGAACTGAGCCCTGTAGTACTTTCTGCTTTTGTTAGAACTGGATCTCACCCCAGCACATGCTGCCACATTACATCACGTATAATACTATTTCTAAAACATTGTATGCTCTAATTGACATAATCAGGTATCAGCAGTTACAGCTGACACCTTAGCTGTCACCCGTGAAGTCACACAGTGATATGCTGTGCAGGCTGACTGTCTGACTGAATGTTTTGATCACTGTTTTTTGGTGAATTCTTGAGTGCTATTATTCTTGTCTCCTAAAGCTTACTTGTCTCCTATTACTTCAAAGAGATAATGCAGTTTCTTAAGTACTGTACATGTATTTAACGGATGGATATGGTACTACTTATACTTGAAATATTATTTGGAAAATATATTCTTTGGAAAATACTATATCTCATTGATTGAAAACTTATGCTATGTGGTATCATGAGGGGAATCTCTGAGTATTGGTCAGGTCAACATGTATGAAGCTGTGAAAGGATGACTTCCTTACTCTGAGAGAAGCTCTGCTTTTCAAAAATTGGTAGTTTTTCCTAATGTGAAACCTTAAAAATGTAGTGTCATTTCATGAAGAAGTATTACTTCTCAAAGAGTTATTTTAATATGTATTAACGTGTAAGGATAAAAAGAGAAATACTGAAAGAAAACTTGCAGCGCATAGTAGTGCTAGATGTGAACTCAAGATTCTGGCTTGTTGGGGATTCTCAGTAGTATTTCTTCTGTATTACTTAGCATTTAGGCAGAATTAGTTTTTCATAATGCAGTTTCTTTGAATTATACCAAAAAGAAACCTTGCATTTGATTAAAAACGCCACTTTCGTGACAGTTTGTGTTTTAATACCTTAAGTATTTGTCTGGATTAACAAGAAACAGTTGATAAGTTCTAATTACATAAAATTAGTTCTCTATGAACCCAGAAACAGAAAAAAACAATACACAATGGGGTTTAGATTGCAGCAGCTACCCTTGAACACTTCTTGAATTAATTTTTGTTCCCAAAACACTCAAAAAAGTATAACTGCCTGAAATTTGGAAGAAAGATTTGTGAATGTGGAAATGGGATTCAGTGCTACCTGCTTTAATTGTGGAAGTTTCATGTCCCCAAATGTATAGAAACTTAATTGGTTCAAATGCAGCTGTTTTTCCCCCAAAAGTAGTAATAGAGAAATTAAGAGATCTACCATCTAAAGTTCTGATTCATTGCCATCACAATATTGATCCCTAGAAATGCCTGATGAATTTTACCTCGTAGTAGGAATGCTACACTGACACACGCTCTTCTTAATTCCTGTAAATTAATATTTTCTCAGCATCTCCTCATTCCTGTACTGAATTAGTTGGAAATGGTAGCAGTGCTTCACAGCTTTTCTTTTTCCAGTGTGATGCTTCTGTTTGAGGTGAAAGTTGTGCTCCTCTCCATCTCAAATTAATTGTGCCAGCAGCCATAACATGTTATTATGTGATTCATACAGCTTTTATTTGCCATGAAATAAAGGTAAGTTAGCTTTGGGGTATGAGCTGTTCCTTTTACTTCATTCTCTTTAACATCACCTTTTTAGAAGATATTTAAAGATTCCTTTTCATCCCTCTTGGTTGTTCATAGGCATCTTTTTTGGCTGTTCTCTTCACTGGTTGTCAATTGACAGTTCAAAGGTCAGCCATCTTGGTGATGCCCCTTTTGCCCTGCATATTCTGTCCACCTCCAGCCCTGCAGCATGGTTCAGCTGGTTGGTAACTGATCTCTGCTCATTGCATTGTGATGGTAGGGCCTGCCAAAAGAAGGTACATAGATAGGAATAAGTGTAATCCATAAACCCAACAACTGTCATTCACTGTTTCTCTTTTCTGGACTCTAGATAAAAGTTGGCAATAATAACAAGTTACAATAATATTGATTGCAGCCCAAATGCTTACCAAGGAAAATAAACAGTAGGGAGACAATAACAGAGAGTGTTCTTTAGGTCAACTCTTTTCACTCCTAGATTGAAGGATATAGATACAAATCATGGGGTCATAATGGCTGCACTTCTGCCAAAGACATCAAGGGAAAAGGGTCTCCAGTATGGAGAGATAAGGAGCCTGAGGTTACAGCCTGTTTTCTAATAGCAGTAGTCAAAATCAGCCATAAATTATTGCTTGAATCATCACAGTTTTAAGTACAATTAACTCCATTGTGTTTTGTGATGTGTGTTTACTAGAGCATTCTGCATAGTAGCAGCCAGTTAAGACAGCTATATTAAAGAATTGGGGCTAAATCCTTCTGATTCTAATGGTTGACTAGTGATGACAGCACCTATTTTCTTTAAATATAAAATGAAACAAGATCACTGGGAAAAATAATTATGGTTCAATCAATTGACGTAACTTCCTTAAGACTCTGGCTGCTACCTAGCATCATTTTAATTCAATATTAAAAATGAAAAAGGCTACAAATTATGTTATATTAGATCATTGTGTATACTGAAGCAAATGAGTAAAAGTGGAATAGCAATTCAGTTTAGCCAGTAAAACAGAGATCTTATCATGGAGGTACAAAACCTGAGAGATGGGTCTGGCACTTCTATGAACTCATCTCTGATATCAATGTCCTTCAACCAAAGAGAAAGATTAAACTTCAGCTCTCGTACCATTGACACCTATACAGGAAACCCAATTTTGTTGAAAGGTAGTTGCTATTCATCCCTGTGGCCATTACATGAATAATTAGCATAAGATCAAAATGCTATAACCGATCTCTTTCTCCTGATTCTAAACACGCTATCAAGAATGATTTGCTCTTCTTATCACAGAACTTCTAGGTGACAAATGCCTCTCAGAAAACAGCCCTCTTACAATGCCATTCAAATGCTGTCTGATTTGCAAATGCAGACTTCTCCAGCCTTTCTATTCAATAACCCCAGTTACTAAATAGAGTTTTTTTTTCTTCCCATTGGATTTGGAAGATTCTGTTTTTGTTGGCTTTTATTTGTGTTTCGTAATCCACAGATTAAGTTCTTCAAAGGAAGTTCCTTAAATACTTTCTGTTTGTAAGAGCCACTGAATTATCAAGAAATAACTTAAAAATAAAGAACTAAATCAGTACAAAGTATGGTAAATGTAGCGGGTGATAAGAAAACAAATCTGATATGCCTGCATTTTGAATCACTGTAATGTTTGCACACCGATGAAAGCTGACCAAGCATAATCTGGTTTCTCAGCTGAATACAACGTAATTCTCAGTCATCCTAGAAAATTATATAAACCCCCCTTAAACCAAACTGCTAACTACTCAGAAAGCATCAGCAGATTCTGTATGATCAAAACTGCTGTTCTGATCTATACAAGGTGCCATTCAAAACCATAAGCTAAATCCTTATGCCTGCTTTCTCTCTTTAGTGTGTTTTCTCTTAATGATTGGTATTTTCTGGGAGAATTAACACTAATAGCATGTATTTGTGTCTATATCATTGTCTTTGTTTGAGAGCAGCAAATATTTTTTTTAGTCCAAACATGCACATGTGAAATTTAGCATGTTTTTACATATTGTGATACATATTCCACTTTCCCAAATGTGTGTGCTTATGGGTTGATGCAAGAATTCATAAGTGCTCTGTTAAATGTGGGTCAGAAACCTTTTATGAGCAGGGATGAACTTGGGCACACTCTTAACTTTAAGCACATGGTTACATGCTTTACTGGTTTCATATTCTAAGTACTCTACATCACTATGTGCTATCTATTATTAAGGAAAGACTGCTAAGATAATGAACAATAATTGGTGCCTTTGCAAGGATATAATAATGTTCTTTTTAAGATCATTTCATGCTACAAAGATATATATCTTTTTACCTTTTTACTGTAAACTTGCATTTACTTCTTGAAAGAAACATGCCTGAAGTTGCAATTTACACAGAGGTAAAACGAGGCAGAAAATCTTGTCAAGAAATGCTGCAGATGGTAAAAAAAAAAAAATGCTTTATATGAAATTTGTTTGCAAAAATCCCAAACTAACCATCGGTTTACAAGCGTTATAGAGAAAGGTAAATATTAGTTAAATGACCCAGAATGGAAAAGTTGTCTAGTCAAGGTGTTTTTGTTAGAAGGAGAGCTATCTTTGCATGTAAGCATCACTGAAATATACGATGAGGTTTATGTACCATCATTACCATGGTTCAAACAAGCTTAACAGAAACAAATTTGAAGCTTACATGCTAATCAGCAGACTTCTTAAACATATTTATTCATATCGGTTTTGCCTGAGTTTTCTCTAGCGCCGAGATGTTTGTGGAAAACAAAATTATGCAAAAGAGTACAAGGTTTAATGCTTCTGCATGGAGAAACTGTATAAAGGCTGTGGACTGTATTTTGACACTTGAAAGTTGTTTGTAGACAAGAAAAAGAAGATCAAAGGTGTGTAAAATAGTGGTCATCAAGAGCTGGGGAATATTTACAAATCCCTCAGTTTGAGTTGGGAATCAGATTTGGACAAAGGCTCAAAGTGAAGCCTCTTTCCATGCTGTTATATTCTCATTTCTAGAAATAAACTTCTAGCTGCCGTAGGTATGAGACGTTTGAGCTGCTTTAGTTAGAAACAAAAGTGACAAAAATAACTTATTCTAAGATGGAGCCATCTTGAGCGAAATATTGATTATAAAACTGTGACATTTTGCCTGCAATTTTAGAGGCTGTCCTCAGCAAGAAATCTCCTTTAAACTCTTGGGTTAGTGTGTCAAAGCAGTTTGGAAACGCATCACTATTTCATGCGTAGTAGAGTCTGTCCAGTTCTCTGGATAAATCTGCCCGGCTTGTGCATCCAAGGAGCCGCCAAGTAGGAGGAATAGTACAGATTGGGAGCACCAGCATCGTGCCCACTTGTGTAGCAGGGTAGCTGAGCTATACATCCTGACCCTATGATCACATTCTGATTTCTTAGTAAAAGTAGCTCTCAGATGAACTCAGTGCTTCTGAGTTGTTCAGTGTTGTCTCCCACTGTTATCACTAAGTACCTAACATGTACTAACTTAACTAACCCGATCATATAGAAAGCAGAACAGTTGCTGCATCGAACCTACCTTTTTCATTTGGATTCCAAAGAAAGTTCCAACCGCAGGCATACTGAGGCTTAATCTGACATCTCTTAGTTGATGAGAAGCAGGATGTTAGGGTATTACCTTGTTTAATTCAGTTAACAAGGCTTTTTTGACCACGGCTTGCACAAATCTAAGGTCAGTCTATTCTCATCATAGAAAACTTTCTTAAATGTTTTTGTTGTCAGATAGAAACCATGAATTGTGCATCCATTTTTGACTCATTTCTATTCCTTATTATCAAATGCTTCTGTATCTACCTTGCCGAGTATCAAGGGCTTTTCTAATTGCATAGATGGACAGATGAGATGACCTGCAATCTTTTGTCATAAAGTAATGAAACTTTTTGGCTTATATAGAGGAATTACTTTTATTCTAAGTAATAATTAAATTACATGTAATTAATGGTTTAGTAATAACACATTATATCTTCTACTGACAATTGAAAATAAGATTATTTTCTAATTATACCTAATAAAATAATTTTAATATAATATCCGTTAGTTTTCAAAAGAGAACTTGATTGCTTCCTCTGCAGAAATAGCGAGAGGAAGAAATGTAATCTTTCTTGATTTGTTATGATTAAAAATCCCATCCATTTTCATTGACAATCATTTACCTCTAGATCACCCTTATGGAAATAAGATTAAAATAGTCCTATATCTATACACCTGGATATTTGTTACTATTCTATTTGTTTTCAAATGTACTGTATACTGACTGCATACATGAAAATCCTCAGGGATATCATAAAAACACTTTGTGAAGGATGACAGGAGCATTCCAATGATCGCGTGAAGTATGTTTAGCTCTAATAATGTTCCCTGTAGCATTTGCATTGCAAGTGGTACCAAGATTGTCGTAGCAATACAGTGACAGAACGCTTAGGGGTATGAAGGTTGAAAGTAGCCATTGACACACTACTAGTATCAACCAGAAAAAGTAAAGAGAGAGAATTTTAGTGAAGTATGAACTTGAGCAGATATAGATAAAACTTGCCTATACTGAGATATATATTTCATATTTATAAACTGGATCTGAAAATGATTTCTAACAGAAAATTAACCTTTTTCTAGCTAACTTTAAAGGAATAAATGTGAGCGTGCTGGCTTGCTAGCGAGCACATTCAGAGGATGAATGCTGTCACCTTTGTATTATGCCTGCAATTGCAGCTTCTTCCATTATTTCAAAGCAATTCCTGAATAAACAAGAACTGCCTCCAGTGTAGGACAGCAAGGGGTATACAGTGGAAAAAAAAGAAAGAGTATTAAGAGTATTCTTTACTGTTTGTGTATTCTACAGAGTTGTGCTTTATTTTCTTGAACAGGAAGAAGCACAGAAAATAAAAAAGACAGCATTAGATTTTTATTTCTTTTTATTTTAACATTCTGAAAACCTAACATTGTTCTTGAGGTTCAGATCATAAGCACTTTTATTTCAAGTGTCATTGCTTATGGTTACAATAAAATGGTACTGCAACAGAGAGAAGGAAGATAGTCATCCATGTGTGTATTTGCATTCCCTCTTTCTGGTGGATGTTTTCAAATGGAAGGTCCTGTTGAATTTGCCATACATCAAGGTTGATTGATGCTGTAATCGATTTTAAGCTGATTTCTTTTAGCAGTGTCATGGGAAAACCAAAGGTGGGAATACAGCTTTCGTGATGAGCACTGCATATGGTTCACTGATAAGGAAGTGAGAGAGGAAATACACTATTTTAAGTCCTTCAGGATGGAAGGAAGGGAAGAGAGAAGGGAAGAAAAGTTCTGACTGTTAATGTTTCAGCTGGATTTAAATCACCATGGATTGGCATCAAGATGGCTGAAAGAGTGCCAGCAAATCAAAGAATTAAAACTCAGATCAAAGCAAAAGAAGTGTTTAAAATGGCACCACTGACTTATATATGTGTGTGTGTATATATATATATTTATATATATATACATTTTAAAAAGTAGTGATAAAGTAGTATAAGACTTGGATATTCCTCAAAAAGCTGTCACGAATTAATGTTAATTTTTAATTTAGCTTCTGCAATCAGTTTAGCCCAGCTGACTTCAAACTCTGACATACGGAATTAAGTATATGTGTATGTGATTTTGCATTTTAAGAGGTATATTATTTGGATCTTTGCTTTTCATTTTGATAGCTCTTAGGGTGCCCAAACATGGCATTTTTCTTTAGGGTTTTTGTTTAATTCTACTGGTTTTGGAAACAGCTCGAGTTCATTTATACCTCGAGGACAGCATGAAAAATCCCTATCAGTCTGTTCCTGAAATTTTTCTGATACCTGAGAGGGAAAAAGGTGGTAAAACTGGCAGGTACGTGTAGAAATCATAGGGTCCCAAATCATACTATAAATTAATTGCAAAAATCATAATTAGGAAAAAAAAAATACCATAAACTGTAGGTTGCAGCCTTGGCCAATTGAATTTTATGATCTTTATGTAGAAGGTGAATAAGTGCTCCAGATTTGTGCATTGATTCACTTAATCTGTCTTCAAAACTTTAGGGTTTCAGCTGTGGCATTTCCTTCTAAAGTACAGTTGGACATATGTAGTAGCAGCAGGAGCTGTGCTGCCTCCAAGCTTTTGATTCTTTATAGGTCTGCCAACACTTTGGAACCCATACATAGAAATGCATGAGGTAAGCAAATGTTATTTATAGAGCTTAAGATGTGTGAAATTTTTTATTACTTTTTTTTGTGTTTTCTCTCTTTAAGCGGTGATACCTCTTGAATCTTCTCTGGCTATAAAATGAAAGAACATTGATGAATAAGTCTGTTTTATGCAAATGTAGGTAATGATCCATTAACCTGTGTTATAACAGCTAACTTTCACATTTGTCATTCAGTGACCTTCTAATATGGGGAAAATAAATACAATTCAAGCCTGTTCTGTTGAACTAATTCATTTTCTTACAGTATAATAAGCATGTAGTAAAATAATCAAATTTTAAATTATAATTGGGAATCTTCATGGTTAAAAAAACAAACCACAACAGCAGCAAAAAGAGCCACACAAAACCTTGGGAAAACAAATCCCTCCCCCCATGAAAGCTTTAAAAAATGAAGTGTTTTTCTTTGGATTTTGGCTCTTTAATGTGAAAATGTAAAGAGGGTCGATTAATAATAATTAATTGTAAAAGTGATAGGAGAAAAGCTGCTGTAAACACAGTGCTTAGAATATTAACAGACAATAAAATCAGGACCACTTTTCTCTTTTGAAAAAAAAAAAGAAAAAAAAAACATTTTTCTTCCCATCTGCGTATCTGTAGAATATTTGTGACTGGAAAAGGTACTTGAGTCTTGTTTTATCCATATGGTCCCATAGTAACAGATGCCCAAAATGGTTTAGGAAAGGTGTGACTCATACTATCTACTGGATTTTTCCTGGCATTTTTTCCCTTGATTTGTCAAAATATTGCACAAAAGAATGTTCATTTATAGGATTACAGACTAAAACCTACATTTAGAAATGCTGTCATAAATGCCTGCATGCAGTCTGGCTGTCTTTCCTGCCAAGGACTGTTAATGCTTAAATTAGGCACCTGATGGTCTGGTGCCTTGTTGTTCACAAATGTCAACTGCTCATGAAAGAAATAACAGTTGTGTTGTGTTTTTTGTTTTTTTTTTTTTTCTCCATCAATTTCCAGAATAACATTATGTGTGAGCTCATAAACCCAGCTAATTGTTGACCAAAATGCACACAAACTTAGTTTTTGCATTGTTTAATTCTCCATTGCAGGTTAAATGGCAGCATGTAATACTGCCACTGGGGCTGTAAGCGTGACTCTTCAAACTTTATCTGTTCAAAACAAAAAATGGCCAGGATTGACCATAAAATAGAAAACTTTGAGCCTTTTTTCTTGCTTCTGATTAGAATTTTATGTAATTATTAGTTTAAGAATTCAAATTGCAGTTTTTTTTTCTCTACGCATGTTTTATTCAGATAAAAAGGTACAATAATTTTATGTTTTTCTTTTATTAATGTGCATTTAGTTTTTAAGATGATTCATTCCTTTTTTTATCTTCTCCATCTCCTCTTTGCCCTTCTTTTCCAGAGTTGTCAGGAATAAAGAAAACAGCCCACAACTGTGATGCATTTCTTATAATGCTAATGCTTATTAATTTCTAGAATCATCTTAGCAAAAGAGCTATTTAATTTGTACTTTCCAGAAGCTTTGAGCTTAGTCCTATTGCAGTCCTAGGAGCTGTTTCTTAGAACATGTTTTACCTCAGACATTGAGCATCCCTTAAATACTCTTTGATGTCCTCAGTCTGACTGGAGTTTTACTACTGCTAATCAATGTTTGAGGAGCTGTTCATCAGTTTGGGTAGATGCAAATATCTGGAATTCCCATAGCTTACCAGAAATTCATTTGTTAGTGAGCAAATGGCAAGATTTTTGATGCAGTTGAGGCTTTTGAGGATGGATTTGGGAAGCTGAGTGTCCATATGGAGTACTGTCATCCTTGATGTATTGTTGTCACAAGTGAAGGGAAGCTCTGTGTGTGTGCATTTGTGGCCAGCATTTGTGGTCTTTGAATTTCTGCCTCCTCTTGACCTGCTACAGAAGGGCAAGTCAGCAGATTTTAATACGTGTTCTTAGTATAATCTATGTAGGTCTTCCAAATAAACAGAACATTGAGAGAATACAGACCTGAGGACAGGCCAGTGGTTGGGATGGAAGTGTGAGGAGGCTGAATCATCTTGGAAGTGGGAAATTTCTGCCATGCCTTGTTTGCAGGGGAGTGTTTCCCAGCTCATCTTCTCATATGGAATGTAGAAGGTTTTCTGCTCTTTCCCTTTGGTGCTTTATCCCCAGGCTTGGTATTGTCCTATTCCATTTAAGACAAAGGTTGCCAAAAGAGAGGAAACAACCAAGCATGGCCATTCCTGAGATATGTAACGTGTCTGGGATGGATCGGCTGTGAAAATGATTGCAGTATAGTCAACTTCTTTGGAAGGAAATAATATATTTCCTTTCCAAACTGACAGCAAAAGAAAGTTTAAAGCAGTTACTACAGTCACTCAAACTGAATTTGAAAGGCGTGTCACAGCTCTTAAAAACAGCTAAGGGAACTGTTAGCCAGCAATTAATGACTCGGTTTTATTTCCTTTGTGTTATCTGTATGTGTGCTGCTGAAGTACTGCATTCAGAATAGTGAGACAACACTTTAAAATTAAGATGAGGGCACAAGGAAATCTGGTATTCACAGCAGGATCTTTAAACATTGTGTCTGGTACGCGCTATTTACTTTTAATACCTTGTGCTCTAAAAATCTGTTAAAAACTCGATATGCTAGTTAAAAACAAGCAGTAATGAGTCCACAAGTAACTGTTTGCTCTGGAACATAATGCAGCATGGTACTTTTCTGACTAGACTGAACCTGATGGAAATGTTCAAACACAGATACTGAGAACACAATAGGCTGACAGCTAAGGATGAGCAAAATAAACTATTCATCCAGTAGGAACTTTGTGCACGACTGTATTCGAAGCAGAACCAATTTGAGAGTTGGGGAACATTTAATGCTTTCAGGATTTTTTCTTAAGCCACATTGACTCCTAAACTGATTTTTTTTGTTAAGGGTGTAGCTGGTGATAGTTAGCAGTAATTCTTTAGGCTACAGCATTTTACTTCATTTTTTAAAGGCTACCAGACTTCATATATAAACTATATGTAGGATTAGGATAACTAGGCTTGTTTAACTTAAGCTATAGCAATGTCTGTAAAATATGTTTTAGATAGGGTTGTTTTTTTGTTTTTTCTTTTTTTTCTCTTCTTCTTTTTTTTTTCTTTTTAATAGTAATTTGATAAGAGATTCACAAGATTTCCTGAAATAAGTCATCTTTCTGCTCTCTTTTTCCATGTCTTGATTTCTATTTTCTTGTGCCTGAAAATCAGTGGGCTAGATAATTTCATTTGTTCATTTAGGTGTTTGTTTTTACTTTGTTTCCCATCCCTAATCCTCCTAAATGATGTACATAAAAATAACAATAATAAATTATATGACAGCGTGGCATTGCCTAGGCAGGACTTCAACTGACATTTTGATTTGGAGATTGAGTTTAACATTTCTTTTAAAGATTTAGTGTTCATCTCTGGTTCGGCATCACAAAACAAACCAACAAACATCTTCTCCATGAGGGCTTGTTGAAAATTCTCCTGTTTTTGTTACCGGACATCATTTTGGCTTAATTTAGGTCAACTTCTGAGCAGCAAAGTGATCTGAGAGAAACTGGCCACTGTGCATTAAGAATTTAAAGAAAAAGTAGTTAACATGGGGGTTCTGTGAAGAATCTTGGTATTGTATGTTTTGAGGTACATTATTTATGTGTACGTGTGATAGCACTGAGTGATAAGAGAAGCAGTTGGCTTTTTAAAGACTGCACAGAGCATATTAAAGAGGAAAGGAGTTCACATGCGGTGGTATTTCTTCCCTACTGCATATCACTTGGAATCATAGAATCACTAAAACTGGAAAAGACCATTGATATCATCTCGTCCAACCATCAACTTAAATGCAAAGACCTCATTGTCACTGTACTGGGTAAATGAAAAGATTGGAGCTAAGGGTAGCTTTTTTCTTTTTGATAAGACTACAGAAATCTTCTTAGAACATAAGCATTTCTGTTACATTAGGAAATGTATTAAGGCAGTTTTCAGGTTTCCTTGAGATTTTCTGAGCTAGAGTTGGAAAACAATTACAAGTTTACTTGTTCAGTATTGCTGCTTTCAGTAGTGAGAAAGGCACTGCATAGGAACTGTATGAATATATGCATAAAAGCACAGCATAATACATTTTAGGAACAAATTCCTTCAAAATTGATTCAATAGCTTTCTGATAATATCTACCATGCAGTAATTTTAGACAATGTCTGACACTGTGTTGTGCAATCAATTAGATGTAATACTATTTTAAAGTCTTTTTTTCCTTATTATCTCACTGGATAGGGCACTCCATCAAAATACTGAAGAGGCAGAAGCAGTGCCCACTCTTTTCTCCATCCTCACAGTACAGTCAAGCTTACATTTCCCCCCCTTTGCTTTTAGTTCGGTGACTGTATACGTAATCCATATAAAATATACTAACTGGAACAGATGGAGTTGCATAGTACCAGACATCATAACAGTTGGGAGCCCTCGAAAGAGATGTGGAAAAGGGATTAAAGCCTTCTCAGGTGGAGAAGGATATGGACCAGGATGTCCCCTGGGGAGCTTGTTGTCAGCGGGGGAGGCAGGAGCAGGCAGGAGGCACCTCTTCTTTTTCTTTTTCCTGAAATAATCAGAGCACATCTACGTGATGAACCCTGCAATGAGAACTGAGTGTAGCCTTGCTTTGATGCATCTCCAATATGAATGCAAATATTTTCAGGCTTGGGTTTTGTGCTCGCTGTGTCAGAGGAGCTCTGGGTACCCATCAGAGCTTATCAGTGTAGACGTTGACCCAAAATTTAGTCATTTTTTGAGTGTCAGTGGCACTAGAAATTTGGAAGCAGGCTTCTAATGTTGATGGATTTAGATGCCTCGGGCTTCTTGAAAATAGATTCTAGGTTTTCATAGAAAAAATGTCAGCGATGGCAGTGGCATTTTTGTTTGTTGTGTAAAACTGTTCTTTGTAATAAATAAAATAACTCATCTGGGGAAGGTGCAGATGCCAGACAGAAGGATAATGTTGTGCCAATATTTTAAAAGAGTAAATGGAACAGACCTGGTAATTGCTGGCCTGTTAGCCTGATATTGATCTGGAGCAAAATAATTCAGCGGTTAATACAAGGCTTGCTTAATAAAAAATTAAGGGAGGTAATACAATTAATGCCTGACAGTATTGGCTTAGAGAAAATAGATTCTACCAAGCTACCTTGATGCTGCTTTGATGAGATTACAAGTCTGATTGATAAAATAAAGATGTTGACATTAGTCATATGCCTTAGATAAAGCTCTCTGGTACAGGATAGTTTGGGAAAGAAGAGCAGCAAAACAACATGTTGCCTGAGATGAAAGTAAGCAACTAGTATATTTGAAAACTAATACATATGTGACATCACTGCATAGATATGTTTTTAGGTTGTTGTTGTTGTTTTCCCTCTAGTATTTAACATTTTAATCACATATAATTGAATATACATAGAGTATTCATAACGTTTTTGGATTATGCGAGGCCTTAGGATGCGGTTAATGATGACAGCGTCAGACTGGATTCAGAATGGGTGGAATATCTTATGTGCAAGAAAACAGCATGCAAAGAAAAAAAAAAAAGCCCATGCCTTTGAAAAAGTCACAGTCTGAGAACTGAAAATCCTACTTGGAAGTCATTATGCTTACAGGCTGTTGTTTGATGGAAATGAATTAAATATGAGTTCTTAGTGCTATCCCCTCGTGTATGTAAACAAGGTATACCAGATAGGAATGGAAAAATGATATGTCTGAATTCTGTTCATTTATAACACTATCAGAAAGTCATCTAGCGCTGTCCACAATTCAAGGCATGTGTTGACAATTTAAACTATATTAATAAAAGAAAGATGAAAGTTTATATGCTTTTCCTGTAATGGGAAGCTGGAAGAAACTATAAGATAAAATCTGTACAAGGCACAGGCATGAAAGTTACAGCCTGACTTTGTTTTGCATGGGAAACAGTACACTGTTAGAAAATGGGAGTGGGAAGGGTGTTTTGCTGTCAAACAAATAAAACTGAAACCATGGGTATATGGCTTCGGCTGGTTTACTACATAGCATAATATTCAAACCATTTATTTGAGCGTTAGTTACAGAGCTGGAGTGATCTTTTTCATTTTGCTTGGAAGGACTGTCTTCATGGTGGTGGTTGTGTTGTGTTTTGAAGGCCAGCTGACCCACTGTCCAACAGAACATTAATTAAATGATAACACACCAGGCGCTTTTCTAGGTGAGCTCATCAAAGTTGGTCCTGCAATAGTTTCCAGTCATCGTAGTTTGGGTAAACGTGCAAGTCTCTCTTAGGTTATATCTTTGTAGCTATGGAGTAGAAATTGCTGTTAGCTGAAGACATGGGGGGAAAAAAAGATCCAGCAAAAATTGAAGGGTGGGTAAATACTACCTTTGCAAGTGCTGTCTGTAACAGGATGGCAAAACTGTGTTACTAAGGAAGCAGCGATTGACAAGAAGGAGCAATGCATACCTTGGTGGTGTATATTATTTGAGAAGCCACAAGAAAGAAATGACAGGATGTTGAGTTTTGGTAGGTGAGAAAAGAGTGGAAGACATGCAAAGCAACTCTCAGATCCAAGTTATGTGAGACAAATTCCCAATTCTATTTTTAGCTAGATATCAGTCAGAGAGAATAGAGAAATATGCTATAAATGAAGAGTGCTGACATGGCACATGTTGCTAAAAACTGAGGAAGGGTAATGAAACAGGACAGAGAAGGCTGAAATTTTGTCAGCTTTTCATAATGCAAATTAAAAAGCATTACAGTTGATCTTCCTTGACTAAGTAGTCTATGAATATTCATGTGTTCAAACAAAAAAAAACAAAACAAAAACCAAACAGCTGAAATGCTTCAAGAAAATAAAAACAAACTTGATTTTTGTACTTAAATTTACTGCAAATATTCTGGTAGAAGTAGATTTGGAGTTTCTAGAGTTCAATGGCTCGAAGAGGTGGAACGTAGGATGAGTCTCCAACTTTAGTACTGTTATCATGTATGAAGTTTTAGTGTAGAATTTCACGAGGTGCTTTCGGGAGGACTGAGTAGCACCAGTTGCTCCTATAGGCAGAAGAGAATGACATTCAAAAATAGTAATCTAGTTTGGCACGCTTAAATTGTTTTTCTGCTCTGTTGTTACCTTTGTGGGCACATAAAATGAAATAGAGTTCACTCACTATTCATATGCTTAAATAATAAGTGTTAGAAATGAATGCTTAGGTAGATGTCCTTATGTGTAGTGTGCATTCTTTAGATAGTAATGCTTTTGAGATCTATCTATCTATCTATAAATTATCTTACTTACAATGTGCTTCAATCTATTGAGTTAGATAAACTCTGATATCTTGAGGGCAGGCAGAATAAGAAAACAGTAGAAATCCCCTAACTACAATTTCAGATAAGCTTTAAGGAAATATGGTGAGTAGTTCCTAAATACCTAGACCATTTACAAAGCGGTATGGTTAGGAGGAATTAAAATACTTTATTTCTTATAGAACGATGTACTGTTGGCTCATGAGCTGGTTTTGATGTGAGGGAGAAATAACTGAAAATAATCTAAGACAAGTTTTCTTTATGCGATGAGGAATGCTACCAAACGTTTGTTTGGGGCCGATGTCTGAGTTTCTAAATCTTCTGTCTTAAGAGAACAGTCTATTGAAGATCTGGGTCCTTGGTCCACCAAGGACCTTCTCCTAACTGAGAGGCTCGATTAATTCAGTATTGTACTGGTACTGAGCAAATATTTTGGTGAAAGCTAAAGTATTTTTCAATTTTCTGCCATTCTTTATAAAAGGGATTTAAAATGGAGTGTTCCTGATGAAATCTTGTAGTCCACATAAGAATCTGTCTTCCCCATCCCTATGCTGTAATTCAGCATCACTGTGCCTTAAATATGAACACAATCCTGCCTGGGCAGAGAATGCTTGTAATCCCCCTGATCCAGATAGGTTAGCTGAAGGAAAGAAAGCTTTAATTAAATTAATGCACAAATTCCCTTTGGAGAAGCTAAATAAAACTTGCTAGATGTAGGATATCCAGCTCTGAGCAAATGAGAAAGTAAATCTGTGAGTTGAGTAAACTGGAAAAGAACTCCAAAAGAAAGATATTGAAATGCAATGCTTTGAAAGGTGATTATTTCTGAAAGAACTGCATCCCCTCTTGGGACATGGTTGTTATTCCTTAATCTCGCTGCAGTCAGGGTGGTTCGTTGGGATGTGGTTAAATACATCGTGCTCACGACCAATGGTTGGGTTGGTGCAGAAGTGTGGAGCAGTTTAGGTTTGCTGCCTCACTATTGCTCACTACACAGAGTTGACAGGAGAGGAGCATTTTTATCATGGCATATAGTTTTGTTTCTCTGATCTGACAGGGTGCTGAAAAACAAATATTTTCTAGAGAGCTTGTTGGCTTCAAAAAGCCAATGTATTCTTCAGGAATCTTGACAGTTGGATATTTTTAATGGGTGAAAAAGGGATGAGAAACTAAGACTTCCCAAAATGTCATGGTTGTAACTGTGCTGCAGACAGCACTGTGTTTGAGAGCAGAACCCTGAGCGTGGTCTGTGATGTGCTGTGTAGTTCTCACAAATACTATCTTACACACATGCACACCTCTCAATGGTAAACCTGAATTTGGAAACGCGGCATTTCAACCTGCCTGCAGCTGGGTGACCATCAGAACATGCTTTATTTTTCTCAAGTTATGACAGCAGTAGGCTTTGAAGTTCTAAATCTGCAGTGAAAGTATTGCCACAGCATTGCATGACTGTGCTGTCATGGAGTTATCTCTAGATCTATCTGTGTCCAGGGGAAGGAGCAGGGAGATGGGAGATTGCCTAAGAACAGTGGCAATGATCTGAGGAGGAAAGTTAATTCCTAAGTATGATTTCAGAATGCAAGATAACACAATATAATACAGTATAACTGGAACTGAGGTTGATAATCAAATGAAATGAGAGAGCAAAACTGAAGGCCTTACTCTTACTCTGAAGGCGAGATGGTCAGGGTGCATGCACTGCCAATATGAGAGCCAAAAAAAAGAGGTAGTCTTTTGACTTGCCAGTAGTGTTATCTTTCTGTCTGAATGCAAAGTCCTCTGAGTTATGTAGTTCTCTTCTGAGAACCAGGTAACTGGAAAGTTGTCAGTCTCTGGAACTGGAGCATTAACTCTTAAATTCCCAGTGCTTTATGTGATGTTCTGATGTGAAATACTGATAACAGACATCATAAAATCATGACATAAGTATCAGGGGAATGGCTTTGGGATGTTGTTGGTAAATGCGGTCTCCTATGGCTTGTAATGGGTTTTGATGGTAAAGTCAGCCCTTCTTTTTCAGAGGGGATATTTTACTCAGTTGCTGAGTCCTGACCTTGTTCCACAAGACGGTAACAAAGGCATCAGGGATGAAGATTAACAGTGCTATGTTATATGTTGATGTTATATTATATTTAACTGCCTGACAGACATGCTATTCTGGTAATAATAACAGTACAAAACCTGATATGGTCCTTTAACAATACCACTTTCATTTTTTTCTCCTATGCCCTCTTAATGTCACTCGACAAGCAGGAGGATCAATTCCTTGATGACAGTTCAGTCATGAAAAGTGGCAAAAAATTCACCTTTTTCAGGGAAATAACGGCTTATGACAATGTGGGTTGTTGTTTTATATTGCTAAATAATAATGATAATCAAGAAAATAATAGAATTAATCATGCTATTTGGGTATGATTCTTCTAACAGAAGGATTTCTGTTGTTTCTATTGTTGCTGGCACTTGAAATCTGTTCGTCTGCACAGTGAGCTGTTTTGGGAGCTAATCTGTAAGTGAGGTTAGTTTTGCCTTGTCCAGCTTTCGAAGTGGTCTTGGGTTGTGCAGGTGTTGGTGTGCAGGAAAAGAGCCTGAAGGAAGATTAGAAACAGGTATTTTAAACTGCTGTGGGACTGCAATCCTGATGCATTGTCTGAATGATGTGTGTCTTGAATGGGTAGAATTTAGCAATTCTCTGGGTGAGTTGCTGTTTGAGAGTAAAATACCAAATATGGTGGGTCTGATGGCTTGACCAGAATCTCCTGTTTTTAGTCCCTGACCTTTGTCATTAAATAGTCTTTCCCTTTTTTTAATTTTCAGAACATATATATGTATATGTATATATAAAATATTAAGTAAATCACAGTTTAGTTGGATCAGGCATGTACCAATAGCAGAAATCTTCAGGATTCAGATGCTAAGAATCCAGAAGCACAAGCACAGCCAAAGCTGGTGATACAAAGAACCCAGTCAGTTCAGTAGACTTAAGTAGACAGTGGGGAAAAATGAAAGATAAAGGACAAGTACAGACTTAGTCAACCTTGGGAAACCATTTAGGTTTCCCTGGTGGTCCAAGGGAAAAACAAAGGCACTTAGCTGAAAAGCACAGTGGTGCCATCATACCAAGTAGAAAATGGCAGACTGGTCTCAATTTGTTGTTTAATCCATCAACTTCTAGTAAGTCCTGCAATGTATTACACAGCAGGTGGTTTACAAGGTTTTCTAGTGGTGGTTTTACTCTTTTGGCTCTCTTTAAACTTATCCTCCTTTGTATTTACATGCAGTATAGTTGAAAATTAAATAGTTATTTGCTTTTTCCTATGATCATTTTATAGCCACTAGTAGCTGGTTGTTTTTTGTTGTTGTTATTTGTTTGTTTGCTGTGTTTTTACAGCAGATTGATGATTTTTGGTCTAATTCTTCCATTGTTTTCTTTACCTCCTGTTGTGGAAACTTTAGTACAGAGTATTTTTCTCCTTATTTCCCCCCCTCTTCACTTTTACATATTTCTGTTAAATCCTTTTTGAAACGAAGTGTATGGAATTACATGAAGAATTCCACACGTTGTGTATCATGCATTTATACAATGGCTTAATGATGTTTTTGATATATGTTAAGAGTTTTCTGTTTGCCTTTCTGAGCTAAGCATTGAGCTGACATTTTAAGAGAGCTGCCTGACATGGCTCGAAGATGTCTTTTATGCATGGCAAAGTATTAAATAGGGCCTATTTTTGTGTTCAGTAGGGTTATTTTTACCCATGTGCATCTCATTGCCATTGGGCTGTATCTGCCTTTTTATCACCTAAATGTTCTCTATTGTGTGCGCATCTCTTTAGCCAAACTTATGTGCGTACTTTCAAACTTGTCACATGATTTACTTAAATGCTGAATACCAGAGATATTCTGCACTGATCCTTAAAATAACCTTATGGAGATGTAGGTTATTTTTTCCTTATGGGAAAAAAAAAAAAAAAGAAAAGAAAAGAAAAAAAAAGAAAATCAAGAAAATCTACCGTATATTCTTTTGTCTTTTTGTGAATCTTCAGTCCACAAGATGTTCCTCTGTCTTATCTCACTCTTGCTACTTAAAGAGATTTAGGTAAGGGACACTAATTAAAGAGGTTATCGTCAAGACATAGCAGGTTTTAATTATTCTTGTCCAGAAGCTTCTTACCTTTTCAGTGCCTCATGTTCTGTTAATTCTATTAAATGACTGTTAGAGGTTTCTTTCTCTCTCTCTTTTAACACGGTTTGGACCCATTTTCAAAGAACAAAACCTTCATTTTGTATCCGAACCAATAAATTTCTGTCTTATGTACGTATAGATATCATGCTGTCGTATTGCATCTACTTCAAGTACTTAAAGAGATCCGTCATGTGGGGGTTGTTTATCATTCCTAAAAATGAAAAGAATTGGATTTAATACTGTGTTTTCTTTTAGTGTCTTGATTTTGCTTTCAAGGGGTGTAATTTCTTAAGAGGGATGGAAGAGCTTTTATTCTTATTTACATAGGCAGAGTAATGTATTTCTGCTGAGAGCCAAGGTCAAGCAAACTGATACACACTCATATTTCCCAGTGCTTCATTCTGCTGAAAGGACACAGAGACTAATGTTACTTTGAAGACCCACCTTGCATTTCTGATCCGTGTTACAACCAGTCTCGTTGTTAAAGATGAGACCAAATGGTGAAAACAGTGCAACCTAAGATCATGCAGTGCAGGTTCAGAAGCATTTGAAAGGGCAGATAAGGACAAGTTGTTATTATTTTTTTAATGCCTTTTAGGCAAAAAACTACGACAAATATCAATGCCTGAGCTCATACTATAAGGCTTTGTGTATATTAGACTGGAATTTTGATTGTTTTTAGTATTTACGTGAAGAAAGTAAAGGAAAAAGAGGTTCCCTGAGCATTTTTTCTTTAATTATTTTTCGGGACTTTTAGTAGGCTCACATTATGAGAATGACTTGCCTCTGAAGAATTGTTCTATATAAATTTAGCCTGATTAAATTTAGCAATAGAATGAAACAGAATTTTAACTCATTTAGAAAATCTCAATCCATCTCTTAATGAAGTTTCCATAATCAACTTATATGGATGGGGGGGGGGGGGGTGGGGAGGGGGAAGAAAAAAAAAAAGGAAATTAAGAAAATTCATTATTTAACAGTTCAAATGTGACACTCTTTGCAGACCCCAAGAAACTAAGAATAGGAAAGGCCTGATAGATATTTCTTTAAGGATGATTTTCCATTTCTCCATAGAAGATGGTTTGAAAATTCATTTTCACCGGTAGAGCAAAATTACGTTGATGTTTCCTTTTATTTTCCTTTTATTTTTCCTTTTTTTTTTTTCTTTTTATTTTATTTTATTTTATTTTATTTTATTTTATTTTATTTTATTTTATTTTATTTTATTTTATTTTATTTTATTTTATTTTATTTTATTTTATTTTATTTTATTTTATTTTATTTTATTTTATTTTATTTTATTTTATTTTATTTTATTTTATTTTATTTTATTTTATTTTATTTTATTTTATTTTACCTCAGCTTAAGTTTAAGACATCTTGATACATTCTGTTTTTCACAGATAAGTTCCCAGCAGCCAGAGATTACAGATTAGTGTCAAATGATGATCCTTTGACACTGAAATCTGTTCTCAAACAGAAGCTTTCATGACACAAAACTATCTGGAATGGCACCACTTATTGCCTCAAAGGCAATTTACTTTCTTCAGTTGTTTTTGGACAGATGTGAAGTGGGGGAAATTCTGTGCTGTTCTTGAAAAGATGTAGTTCCTTCTCTCTTCCCTCCCCCCTCCCTTTATAAATTCTACCACAAAGCCAAAACATGAGATTTGATATTAATAATGCTTCTAACCTCCTGAATGATTAATATTTAGATGATGACTTAGTGCAAGTAAGACTGTTCCGTTCTTCTGATTCTAAGACTTAGTAGTGCTAATGAACTCAAGGTTAAATAACACTTATATAGCACCGTCCAGACAAGGGAGTTCAAATGTTGTATGCACATAATTAGTTATGCTTTGGCAGATTGGAATTATAAGCGTGTAATTTGTTTTAAGCAAGAGTTTGCAAAAGCAATATTTTGTCCCAAGCTCATGCTGCGAACCAGGTAGACAGAAGTGAGTATATTGAAACAAGTAGTCCTGAGTTTTAGGTCCTTTTCTAATCACTGGGAAGAAATAATTCACTAAAATATAAGAGTAGCTCATACTATAAACACTTAAAGTGTTAAGAATCATAGAATAGAATCATAGAATTACTCAGGTTGGCTGCAGTATGTTTCCTTTTCTAATTTTCCTCCAGGCAATGGTTAGAAGTGAACCCGTTCCTGCTCAATCTTAAGATGGGAATCTGGGATTCCATCAGGCCAAGGATTTTACACCTCTGAGCTATGGGAACTCTTTGCTCTCATCTTCAGGGATACTTGATCTTAGGCATATCCCTCTCATTTTGTTCCTTCAAAATGAAGGAACAAGGCCTGGATGTGATCATGGTTGTGTCGGGGTGTATTTACTCCTGGATCCCAGGATTTTCACGGTTGTGGTCCCCATCTCCACACATCTCCAGGTTTTTTTTTCACTCCTTAGTTAGCTAAGAAGCAGAACACTGCCCCGGCAATTCAAGATGGGTTTAAATTAAGGTAAATTAGAAAATCATGAACTATTTAATAGTCCTATTTCCACATTATTTATTCAGAAGAAATTTCTATTAACAGTGCATTGGACTCACAAAGCAATTAATTCCATCCCTTTTGCAGATCTTTTTACAGCTACTCTGACATGCTCTGCAGAACAAAGGGTTTGATCTTTTGGGACTAAGATGCTAGCATTTTTTCATTTGCTTATCACTGTGTTAACATGTGAGGGAAAATGATTAGCTCCATTGCTGTGTTCTAAGAAGATGCAGAAGGTCAGGAAGACGCATTTGTATCTACATGTACTTCAGAAGTATTTACTATTGCCACAATTCGGAGCATCCAATGTGGCTGTCTCTTCTCTCTTTATGTCCCGTTTGCCATTGTATCCCTGTGAAACATGGCCAAGTTCACAGCTTGTTTTCTGTGTTTTGCTTGGTGCCTGATGGAGATACAAAGCCCAGATAACAGTTATGTTAGATAAACTGTCAAGGATTTTGTTGACAGAAAGATGTATTCTTCCACAGTTCCATGGAGGCCAGGAGTCAGTCGTGAGACAGCAGATGCCTTTATTCACAGCGGTTTGTTTTCTGCATAGCTCTAATAAATGCAGTAATGCTGATGTAAATGCACACTTCAATTATTGCAAAACATAATTTATACATTAGTTTCCATAGTAACTTGTCATCACTATGGTGTGGTTGAAAGTAGTGACATTTGTGAGTGCAGAAAGTCAATTTTACAAGGTTTACCATGTAACATCTGATTTCTCAGCTTAAGAAATGGTGTTGGTTATAGCCTGCTGCATTAATGGTGAGTTTCTTATATATGAAGCAGGTATAAACTAGGTAAAAAAAATCAGTTAACGAGGTCATCATATTTTAAGCATTATGAAGTGTAATTGAAATTTTTCTTCACAAGAGGCAATATTTTCAGAAGTATACGACCTTTCCTCATGGGAATATTGTTTCTTCAGGGCTCGCTCTAGTGTTAAATAAAGATTTAGCTGTTCAGCTCTGAAGGAATCATCACTTTCAACCAGGGACAATTCAGTGTGCCAATAAAAAGGTTGTGTACAATTTAGAAAGAACGAGAATACGATATTCTCGGATCTAATTAGTTTTCTTGATATATAAAGTAATATATTTCTCAGAAGGGTATAAATGATAGTAACACATTAATTTTGACATAATGAGCTCTCTAAAAAATTACAGTGTTTATGTGAAAAATATATACAGTACTTGCAGGCCTGTATTCCATTGTCATGCTCACAACCATTGCTGTATGCATCCATAGAGGGAAGTGCCATGGGTTAAAACATGACCTAATGCTGCTGCAAGCTTCTTTCTTTTTTTTTTTTTTTAATAGGCATCTTTAATATGGAAATCTCTGCAGCAGTGGAACTAGTTCTTCTCCAAGAAGAACAGTAGTTGGTACATAGTGGCCTTCAAGTTGCCATATGGTGACAAGTTCAATTCTTCAAAACTTCAAGGCTTTCTTTTGCTCGTAGGTTTGCCAGTTTATCTGCTTATAAATGAGCTAGAAGCTGTGGGTATATGGAATAGTAGTTTCACTTATGACTTCTTTTTGTTATAATGTCAATTTTTAGAATGTAGCTGAATAGCTATTCACTTTTAAGAGGAAGATGAGAAAGAAGAATAAGAATGAATGTGAGTTAAAAATCTTTAAGATAATGCACGCTAAGGAGGGAGGCATGAGTTTTTCTGTTCCACACATACTGTGAAGAAAAGGCATATCTGGAGATAACAGAATTCTGCCAGTCATCCTGGCATGCAAGCCTATGTGCAGTTAGAAGCTTTTGTGCTGTCCCATCGGTGCCTGCAACATTTCAGTGCTATGGGCCCTGCCTTTTCAGTTCTCCAGTCAGACCTTTGCTTTCTTATATTGCAATTGTCGCAGTACTGAAAATACAGTAAAAATTAAGAACCAGAAGTGTATCTGTTAGCATTTCACTATTACTATTCTATCTGTAAAATGAGGTTAATAGGACGTAGGCATTAGGTGGACTAGTGATAATCCAGTTATGTAGAGAAATTGCAATAGGTCAGGAGGCTTCTGATTGTCAAATGAGCGGGAAAAAATGTATGAATATTCTATTCTGTTTTGAAGTATGCTATGATAGCTTGTCCCAGTGTGCATTATGCTTGGGAAGTGGGCTGTAATTTTACACACGTCCGTCTTCACGCACACATATATGGAGAATTAATGACTTCAACTTGAGAATTAAACTATAATTTAACTGTCACCATGTACCCATGATAAATGATTTGTATGCAGAACTGTAACTCTTCTCACTAGCTTCCTAATTCATGTTTTCTGACTTAGTCATTCTTCGTACACAGATATTCTTATGCCAGAGGAGAACGTTTAGGACAGGGTGCACAGAGGTCATTGCTAGTAAGTAGGGTTTATGCACACTCTATGTATGTGATGTTAGTAAAGCTGTTAATGGAGTTCTATCCATTTAAATAAGTTACTAAAATGTTTTCATCATCAGTTGATGTTACTGTACAATTCTGCTGTGTGCTTTATCCCCATTTCTGCAAAAGCAATCTGTTCTTATGTGGAGCTGTTGGTGAGAGTCCAGAGGAGGGCCACAAAGATGATCAGAGGTATGGAGAAACCTCCCTGCATCAACAGGCTGAGGGAGCTTGGTTTGTTCAGCCTGGGGAAGAGAAGGCTGTGAGGAGACCTCGTTGGGGCCTTCCAGTATTTAAAAGGGGATTGTAAAAAGGATAGGAATCAAGTTTTTATTTGGATTGGTAGTGATAAGAGAAGAGGGAATGTTTTTAAGAATGTCTTTAAGGTCAAGAAGGGAAGATTTCAGTTGGATGTCAGGAGGAAGTTCTTCACATAGCAAGTGGTAGGTGCTAGAACAGGCTGCTCAGAGAGACTCTGTCCCTTGAGGTGGTCAGCGCCAGGTTGTATGGGGCCCTGGGCAGTCTGGTCTAGTACCACATCTGGAGGTTGGCAGCCCTGCCTGCTGCAGGGGGTTTGGAACTCGATGATTATTTGGGGTCCCTTCCAATCCAGACCATTCTACGATTCTTCCATTAATACCTGAAGGAATTATCAAATTATTCATTCAATGACAGAAAGACTTCTGTCTTTTGGACCAATGTTATGAAATGAATGAAATTCAACGTATTAAATGCACTATATAACTTTCAGGGATCACTGACCACCATCCAGAACTATATAAAATAGCCCTATTAATCATAGGATTGTGGGTCTACGTAGCTGAAAAAGGTTTAAAAAAATATATCGGAGGATTATAGTTTAGCAAAATATCTATTGCATGGTGTAATCAATAATTTGAACGTTATAATTCATATTCAGATTGCTGTTGAAAGCACAGTGCAGCTTTGATCTGTAAGCATGACAGAAACTAGCAGGGCAACCTGCTTTTGCAGGATATATGTATGTATTAAAAACATACGTAGTGGTGAAAACCTACCAGTTTTCACAACATATATCCTGACCCTGCTATGCTTTGGTGGTTGCTGCATCATGTTTTCGCTACAGAAAAAGTGGCAACGTAATTATAGGGAAAGGCACAATTACAAATTGCATGCAATTACATCCAAACAAGTAAACAAAACAAAACAACATTCAGCAAGCTAAGGAAGAGCTGAAAGCCTTTTAATGGAGATGCCAAAGATGGGCTTTTGCAGCTCTACAATTTGCCAGTCAAATTGTTGTCTTTTAGGAGAACTTCCCCACAAAAGCTCATAGTAGAGCAAATGAGTGGCAAATTGGCTTTCTAAATTATTATATACTGTTCTGATTGATTTTCTCCTATTACACTTTGGCAAGATCTTAATATTTTCAAAGTTGAGAACTTTTCTTAAAGATCTGAACTTTTCTGTTTGTCTCCTGAAGTAAGACATGTTCACTGAGTATGGCGCATCCTAGGAAATCAGTCATATTTGGAAGATGTGATTGTAATGAAAAGCTTTATGAGTTCAGAAGGTGATTATTGGACCTATGTTGTTCTGAAGTTTATCACTGAAATAAGCTGTATTTTCTGGATATAAATCGATGGGAGAATGAAACAAAGCTGCAGAGATAAGGTCATATTCTCACGTATAGATGGATTTCGTTCCAAAGAAGTTAAATTTGGATTGTAAGTGATGGTTGAGAGCTTCTTTGTTATCTTGTGTGTACAGTTACCTGAGCTTCAGTAGGCTTAATTCTGGTTAACACTGTGGGACACATGCATCAAAAGGATGTTTTTCCTTCCCTTTTATATCACGATAAGGAGGCGTCTTTCATAGAGCCGCAGCACTTCAGCTGGAGCTCCTCCTACTTCAGTGTGAGAAGGGACAGGCACCCCAACTGGGCAATCTTTCCATTATTACTTTTTGTAAGATTAAAAGGTATTTGGGAGGTTGGATAAAATACATAGGAATTCTTCCATAACTCTGTGCTATTAAAAAAAACACCACAACAAAGTTCTTCACCCTATCCAGACATTATCAGATTATTCTATGTTCTGTTGAAATACATTCCGCAGCTGCATCCTCTTGACGAATAATCGCGTAATTCAAGATAATTGGCTGAAATTTTCCTAGAAAATAATTATTTGACGAATTAAAGCTCTTAGTCTGCAGCAGTAACAAACTGTGAATAGATGTTTAATTCCTGTGAAATGCTGACTTTTTTTTAAATGGGGGGAAGGTGGAGAGAGCCTTAAACTCATCGAACAAATTTTTCCTTTACAAAACATTGAAAAGAGGCAATTTTTTTCCTTTCTGCAAACCTTAATGGGATCCAAATGCTATTTCAATTGATACTTAAAAAATAAATAAATAGTAAAATGAGAGGCAAATGCCGACATAACAAATTTATGAGGGTTTTATTTAGCAATTGATTCTGTAGTTAAAGATTGACTGTTGAAATCAAGAGCTACACACAAGGGCCTGCCCTGTTCTTTAAAGAATTTTCCCTCTAAATCTGTTTTCAAGCCACTTAAAAATACTATTTAATAAAATATGTCAAATAGGAGCCACATATGGCATATTCTCCTGCAGCTGTGTAACAATTAATGAACCAATTTATATCAACTATAGAATATGTCATCAACTCACTACTGTTTCAATTCTAAAGATACAACAACAAAAAAAATGGAGGTTCTTGGAAAATCTTTAAAAGGACCTTGTAATTGGGCAGTATTATCTCATACATGCAGTACTTTCCTTTATGTTGTTTGTTCTGGGCAGGTAAAATATTGCAATGTTTTGATTCAAAACAGCTGAGAGGAAAAAATAATAAAGGAGCAAGCAGATAACTAATAAAAAGAAATGGAAAAAATACCTGCTATAACAGATGACCAAATCATAAAATATATTTACATAAAATAAATAAGCAAACAGAAGGGTATAAGCATAAGAGCCAAAGACTAAAGCTGGTGTATTCTAGGGAAAAGACTGGCACGAAAAGCTGAAAGCACACCATTTATCTGACTAAAATGGTGGCACATTTGCACCATTTTCTGAAGTACTTTGAGGTAGGACAGAAGACATCTTGTTTTGAAACTGTCTCCCAGGCTCTTGTTTTAGTTAATTTTTTGACGTCTACCAGTGTCAGTTAAAAGCTTCCTATCTGAGCGTATGTAATTCAGGTTAAGAAAAATAAGCAGAAAGTAATATTTTGATGCATTTCATGTCAGTGTGTAGGTGGATGTAGATTTCAGTTCTCTCTTATCGCCTGGGTAATGTGCAGAGAGGTTGTTTAGATTTCAGCAGTGTGAACTTTGTTTAAAGGTGGAAAAAAAAAAAGTCAATGTATTGGAAAGCACAGATTTAAAATCACTTTAGAATACTGTTAAGGAAATCTCACCTTGCTGTTTTTTACTTTGTCATATTAAACGATTGAGGTTAGCGCTTCATGAAGTGAAAAAATCAGTTTTGTATTTGATTTCCATATGATACTCTAATGTCCCCTTTTGGAAGTGTTTCTTAAAGGCCATGCAGCTGAATCCTAACCGTGGTTCTCTCAGGTGGACTTCTTGCATATCTATAAAATGCTTTGTAGCGTTTGTTCTGACTGCAAACTGTCCTGCCCGTGGCTTTGTGCACATCAGCATGCCACATTAGGTGAACACATTTTGTACCATGTTTAGCTTATCCAATGTGGTGCTGCTAACTATTTTTCCCTAAAAGGTTCTATGCCGGTGTTAGCTAATTCATCCTATCATGGAACCATAGAATGGCTTGGATTGGAAAGGATCATCAAGCTCTAACCTCCCTCCCGCAGGCAGGGCCACCAGCCTCCACATTCAGCACTAGACAAATCTTGTCAAATGCTTAGGGCCGGAATTCAATTTTGCATTGTATTAGTTTCCTACTTAAAAAGAAGTATTTCTGACTTAGTACCAGGCTGAGTGATGTTTCAGTTCATCAAAAGAATGTGCATTTGGGTCGATGAAGGAAGATCTTCTGATCATCTGTACAAATCTAATTGATGATTAGCAATTTTCAAAGACTATTCCTTTCCGCTCTAGAAAATTTGTATCCTTCCCACTTACATTTGTTTAAATATGGAGTGAGAGCATTAGAAGAGTGAATTATCTTGGTTCCTGAAGGTAATGATCTTCTGCGATTATCCTATGTAATCGGTTTTACGAAATTTGGGAGGAAGGAAAGGAAGAGAAGATAGAGAAGATAGACTTTTTTTTCCCTTTCATCTCCTCTTGTTAATCTGTGTAGTAACACGCATAATCTTTCTTCAGTATCAAAGTCAAGGTTAATATCTGTCTGTTTAACCTTGGAACAAAGGAAAGAAGAAAAAGAACACAGAGAAGTCTGACTCACCCATCAGCACAACTTCTGCAAATACGCTGAAGATTATTTGCCAATCCAAGTTGCAATAAAATCCATGCATTTGTTTTTGGCTTTGTTTAACATAACAAGATCTTTTGTTTTCCTCTTGAAAACCTTCACAAAGACGGAGTTTTATATACAGTGGAAGTGACAGGTACCTCTGAGAACTGATGTTCATACATGGATTGACTAAAAAGAGATGAAAGAAAGGAAGGAGGGAACAGGGAGACCTCTTCTCCCAGGTAACTAATGGTAGGATGAGAGGCAATAGCCTTAAGTTGCTCCAGAGGTGGTTCACTCTGGATGCTAGGAAAAATTTCATCACAGAAGGAACAGTGAGGCAGTGGCATAGGCTGCCCAAGTAGATGATGGGGTCACTGTCCCTAAAGGTGTTCAAGTTCCATGAAGATTTGGCACTGAGGGAAGTGGTTGGTGGACGTGGTGGGAGTGGGTTGGAGTCGGGCTTGGGGATCTGAGAGGTATTTTTCAACCTTTGTGATTCTGTGATTCTAAAAGTGTCAGTGGAGTTCAGAAGACAACTGCGTAGCACCACAAGACATACAAATAGTCAGACGGCTCACAAGAAACTACCTACACCTACATTGTTCACGGGATACAGTCAACCCCACTGTCAATTAACTGTTCTTCCATGACACTTCATAAACAGCCACAACTAACCTAAGTGCTGATTGGCATAGAGTACTGTTACCTGCATATGTTCTGTAGACTGGGAACTTTCTCTGTGAATTTACTCTTGATTTATGTAGCTATGAATAAACAAATTAAAAAATGACTGATTATCTAATATAGCAACACAATCCCCACCTAATTATGCAGGTGTTAGCAATATCGGTCTCTTAAAAATATCTCGATTATGGGTCTGATAAACAACCTGCTCAAAAAAGTCTTGTGCATGCACTTAGTTTGTAGTCAGCTATGCATGATCTTCCATTCCTTTTTTTTTTTTCCTTTTCCTGTATAAGTTATTTGAATTTAATAATTTACTTATTGTCTTTCCATTAGCAAACCCATGAGACCCTGATATGGCACTTTTCAAATCAAAGCCTCAATACTTACATTAAATGGTGCTAAATATATATCTCATAAAAATGAGAAGGACGTATCAATTAATGACTTTTCTTCCAGGAATTCAGGGACTGAAGTGGCAATAATTTTCTAATCTTGATCCGAACTACCCTTATTTTAAATTAAAACTTTAGCTTTTTTCTCTTTATTATTTCCTGGACAATATAGATATATGTGTTTCCAGGGAAATACACATTCCTATAAAGGTTTCTTTTTTTTATTTTTTTTTAATTATTATTTGAAGCAAATGATGACTGCAAGGATCATGATTTTGTTAAATCATATTGATTCTTCTTGCTTCATGGAGGAGGTTTCTGCAGAGTATAATCTTCATATAAAGATTTTGAAGGAGCGCTGTTGGTTGCACTTACATACTATATAATTACTAGCAAATGAGCTGTGCTTCTGCTAGGATTGGGTTCTCATCTGTGCTCCGTGTGTGTGTGAATGATTTATCTGGTAATTATGTACGTGCTTCCAAAATGGGAATTGATCATTTTAAACCATTTTAACATAGTTCTGAGTAAATATAATCATTAACTGGGCTTTAGCATGGGTGTGGTGTGTAGGATTCCCTTCCTGGACTTTACCTTTTGGTGGCTGCTTAGTCTGTTTCCCTATATTATGCCTCAGTTCATATGTGAAAGTGTTTACTTGGTGTAAGCAGTCCGCTTAGTGCCTAATGCACCTCATGTACTCAGTAGCAATACTAAGATCTGCATATAAAGTTTCATGCTTTTTTAATTTGACTGCAATAATTACATCTTTATAATAGTATTATTGATGAGCATGTGATGATCTGGTTTGTGAAACCCCAGATACTTGAATCAGACTGGTGCTGTTTCTTTCTGTATTTTGTTGCTGTGCCTTCTGCTTGCTGTCACAATGGCTTTTTTGGGCTGTTTTTATTTGTTTATTTGTTTATGGAATAGTTTTTCTTGTTCAATGACTTGTCATTAGATTGCGTTGTCTGCCTGGCTCAAATGAAAGATTTTTCTTACTGCTAAATGCCCAGATCAGGTGCCCCCAGACACCATGGCCTTCACCTCTGTGGCTTCATCACAGTTATCAGAAGAGTTTTCCTGACTAAAAGCCTCATTAAAAGGTCAGCAACAGAAAGGCAGCTGCTTATTCCTGAAGACCTGTCCACTAAAATCCTATTCAACCCAGTACTCTCAAAGCTTTTTTCTCCTATAAATGCAATTACTGATCTCTATTCTTCCTGCGTTTGCTGTTCTTCATCCTCTTAAAATTACTTTACCTTCATTATTTTGTATTTTTTTCTGAACATTTGCCTTATTCCTTTTGAAGCCTATCTCTATCAATGTAAATGGTGTTTTCATGTGCATTTTGTCTGCCTTTTTTTTCCCCTCTCATCTAATGCAGAAGAGAGAAATCGATGATGTGTATACTTCTCTGTTCACTCTCTGCTTTCCTTTCCTTTCATAATGTCTGTCCTTCTGAGCAGGTTTCAGGTAGTATAAGAATAGAAATTCAGAAAAAAAAGAAGAAAAATATAAACCATTCCTCCATATGTATCATTGGTCTTTGCTTGCATCCCTCCTGCTTATTTATCCACCTGCCTACCAGAATTAAAAGATCCATTCTGTGTCCTTATTGAATAGTGAGACATCCTTGTCTTCACTTATATCTTCTAATTGTCAAAGTCTAAAATTCAGCTCACTCATTTCATAAGGGACAGAGTGGGCTTTTGATATATACATATATAAATCTGCTTTAATGATAATTAGGTTAGATATTGATAAAATGAAGATAATGAGAATAAAATTAATGGTTATAAATATGGAGAACTTGTATTTACTGAGAAGTCTGATGAAGTGCAGCTTTGCTCTAGAATTCATTTTAATCTTGCAGCTTACTTTTATTTGTCTTTGTTTCCTGGTGAGGGCATAGGTTTCAGATTGCAGAGTTTTTTCCTTTTCTTTTATTCTTTTAGGTTTATTTTTCTCTTCTCTGAAACCCCAAACAGGGTAAAAGTCTCAAATTGTTTTGCTGGCCTGAAGAATAAATGTCAGTGAACTGCTGTGCACTGAGGGACTTTCTCTCTTGAGATGATATCTGTGTTCAACAGCTCACTGAAGCTCTTAAAAGACCGATTACAGTCGGATCTGACAATCATTTGCATCTTTGTGTATGTCAACAACGGTCCTCAGTGATGGAGAGATCTCCAGCTGCATGCAAACAGATGGCAAGTCACTCAAGCAGTCTTCTCAGTTGCTGAACGTAGATAAGTTGTATATCACTTTAGGTCAAAGGAAAAACACTTGTGGGAAGGCACAGTGAGAAGTAGGTGAAAAAGTGAGATTAACAGCTGGAAAAGCAGCTTGTCAAATCTTCAGTTCCTTCAAAAGCATCAATAAGTATAAAAGCATTTGGATTTTCTACTTTAATTAACGTAGCTGCTTGTGACAAGACAGCCTTCAAAAAAAGCTTTGGAAATCTTCATCTAGTGGTTACAACATTGCCACTTGAAAAAAAAGAAAGATGCAGGTTTGAAAAATGACATGCTTGGCTGAATAGGAGACACCAGAATCTGTTTTTCTAACATGCAGAACATGGGAAGAGTTAAAATGTTTGGTTGCCAGCTCTGCGAGTGCATCTGTAGGACTCTGACTTGAAAGTGGTCTTCGATAGTGAGAACCGTCCTTCATCAAACCTGGAGGGAGTTGGCTGGGAAGAATAAACAAATAAATAAATAAAAAAAATCGTTTTGAGACGTTTCAAAACCTGGGGAAAACAAGCAAATAAACAGCTAAACTACCCCTATCTTTATAAGTCTGTTTTGCCAAGTTCAGTGCAGGCATAAAATCAATTTTTCCCCATTCAAAACTGCTTTTCATTTCACTGAATTGTAATGTGTGCATGACAGGGAGGGTGGAGTTGCCTGTCAAGGCTGAAATAACTCTTGCTGCATCACTTGTTCGTGATCTAAAAGTTACCTACCTGATTACGCTACCCTTTGTCCATAGGAGAGGGGATGGGAGGTAGCAGACGGCTCCAGGCCCTTTAGGAGACTGATCATTTGTTTTCTTCAGTTCATATGCATGCTATATTTAAAGTAAATTGTGAAAGAAGCCTGATAAAAGAGGATGATTTCCTCCAAGTGAGGGTAAAATGGGTTATAAACCAGGAAAGACAAGTGATTTAAAGACCAAGAGTGTCAAAGGATAAACTATAGCAACACCAGATAAGTTTCTTTCTGTAGGTATTTATATGACTATGGCATTTGTCCAGCACAAACCAGGTGGTTTATGAAAAGCTAAAGTGCTTTCAGCTTGACTCTTAAAAACAAAGGAGAACAAAATTATTGTATTTCCTGATCTTTGCTGATGTGAACCAAGAGCTACAAACATGGACAGTGCAGATATTTAGGACATAATCTAAAATGTATTGATTGTGCAAGGCAAAGAATTGTGCTGGAATTTGTTAGTTTTGCTGGGGAGCAGGAGATGGTGCTTGTTGAAATAGACACAGTGTGTGGATGATAGCAGTTTTAATTAAAGTAGTTAAGAAAGTTAAGGTGTAAGGGAGAAATGAATAATCCAATGGCCAGAGTATTCATCAAAGCTTCCTTAACTGAAGAAAGGCCTCGTGTAAAAGTCTTCCTTCATTTTGTTACAGTCTTCTTTGTATTTACTGAGATTTGTTGGGTAGTCTCCATTTGGATGGTGAAGCGTGCTCTGTCACTTGCTATGGCACAGGGGCTTATGGATACTGGTGGAAACAGAAATACAAAAGTGTTCAGAAAAATGAAGTATTGGTAGTAAATTGAAGTGAGATGAAATGGGAATTGTGGGGAGAGAAATAACAATGTGGTCCAAGAAGCTTGAGATGCTATAGTGAATGAATGTGAAGAAGAAAAAATGGTTTTAGTTTACATTTAGATTTCTTTATTCGGTTATAAAAGGACACTAATTGTATAATTTGCAGTTCTTGTTCAGAAAGGGAAGAGATTTACTGTGAACTAAAAGCGCTCTATGAAATAGCCATGCAGGAGTGAAATTGACAGTTCTGCACAATAGGCCAAGCATGAATTCCATTACCTCTATGGCACAGCAGCTCTTACAGCAAAGCTGGCTCACACTTCCCCAAACCAGTGTAAAAGTCTAACTGTTTAATAGGAAAAGAGGATGTTCAGCACAGCAGTTAGTCATCAAATAATGGAACGCCCCTGGAAAAGAAGCTGAATGATGAGCAAAATGCTGTGCTTGGTCTTGAGATCTACTTGTTAAACCAGTTAAAATCCTGGCAGTGGATGTCCAGAGTGTCAATAGTTTGACGCATCGATTTTGTGGGTGTAAAATGTGTATTCTGAATAAGAATAAAGGGATTTTGGAAACTCAGAACAAGGTTTTGTCTTTAGGCATGCAAAAGACGTGGCAGTTTTTTTAAGGGCTTAATTGGGAACTGAAGTTTACTTAGTCCTTGGATTGAAAATATTTCAGTTGATGGCTGCTTGTGACTGCCAGGGGAGCAACGTGAGCACTTAGAACATTTTTGGAACTTTTACAGGGCAATGCAAATCAATTTGTTGTCATAGAAGTAAAGTTATTAAGTGTTGTAGAGAGATATGTAAGACTTTACATTTTCAGCTCATTTAAATTAAGAAGAAGCTTATTTTTGTAATCATTAATCAAAAACTTTCAGCAAAATCTGTAGGAAAAAATCACAATGATTTTAGAGTTGCTATAGATCTTCTTGGTATTTTTTCCCCTCATTTGCTTCTTGCTCCTATTTCCTATTCTATTATCTGAGATCCTGTTCTATACTTTCAGTTTAATTTTGACTGTGCTGAAATGAGTTTGTACCATTACAGATTTGTTTGTTTATCTTTAATATCAGTACTTGAGTGTGGATTCCATAACTATTGAGAAGGCAGTGTGACTGGAAACAACTTCTTAAACTAAAATTCATGTTCCGAGACACACAAACCACTGCCTGAAGTAAGAAGCATCTCAACTGTAGTTTTCTGAAAGTAAGTGGGAAAGGCACTTCTGTTTAAACATAAAATTAGGTCCTTGAAATGTATTTGGATGCTGCTACAAAGGCCAGGAGGTTTACTTGTTCCCCTGATAAAGGAGAATTACATGGAAGCATGCCCAATGCTAGCAAAGGTAGAGGAATTAAGATTGCAAAGAACAGACCTGAAAGTTAGGCTCCGTATTTGCAAGGAAAAATGGGTCCAATATTTGTACACTGTGAGCTTCAATGCCTTTCTTTTAAGGTGTACAATAAATGCAGACCCACCCAAACCACCAAGAGGCAAAGAAAACAAAAGATAGGAAAAAAGTCCCCCAACAGCTCACTGATGTATTTTCCATCCCCATAAAAGCATCCAAAGGACAACAGCAGAGAAAAAGGGAAAACCATTGCTTTTCAAGTGTTTGTTGTAGTAGAGCATTCCAGAGTCTGAGTCTGTTCTTTATGGTGTGGGTTTCTCTTATTTTTAATGATCACAATCACAGGAAAAGCAGAAAACTTATGTGAAAATAAACAAGAATAAAAGTTACTTTTATCCAACTCCGCTATTAGCTTTGTAGTTGAGGCAAATAGGTCAAAGAGCAGAAGGAAGAGATATCCGACCTTCTTTTAAGACTGAAACTTCAGCAGCACAAAAATGAAACATCGTTTCTGAAAGAGTAAATCAGAGATAAATAATAATCACGTTAAGGGATGTTAGGTTTAGGAAGGCATCCAAATATTGTTACAAGAAGTGGACAATCACTGACAGAAAAACAAATGTTGTTGGGTTTGGGCTCGGCTTTTATTCAGAGAAAAATGAAGAGTTCAGTATAGAGAGATCTGATGGTTTTTCATCTTTACACAAGATTAACAAGGCAAAAATGGGTAGTTTGGCAGAGGCTTGGATCCCTGCAGACTTTCTGTTTCTTGACTATTATGCACATACAAACAGCTCTGCTGTGTGGGTTTGTACAGCAAATGGACAGCTCTCAATCAGACAACTGTGTTAATGTCCCTACCTCTATTATAAAACAGAGGAATACAATGAAAATTCTTGAGTCTGCTAGCGACTCACATCCTTCTTAAACCGCAATTCATTTCTTTCGTAGGAAATAAGAAATTATATTTGGTTTCCTCTTTGCCTTAGGCCCTTAAGAATCAGCTTTAATATAGTTGCATCTCTGTAAGCTCAGGTTTATCGCTGCTAGAGTTAATGAAAGGAAATGAACTTAAAGTCTGTGGGAGCTGAGCTGGTATCCCTATCTGGTGTGCTGTGCAAACATCTCTGGTTTGAGCTATCTCTTGCATTTAGGCATTGGAAGTGAAAGTGGTTGTCCCTTGCAGGGCCTGACAGGCCTTTCCAAGCACAGTGTTGGCTTTAGTTGACCAACGATTGCCTAGTTTCACCCCACAGGCCTCATCTGCTCTGAACTGAGAATTAAGGGCTTTTGAAGATGTGCAGTAGTGAAGAGGAGCAGTAGTGAATAGGCACAAAATTAAATGTTTATAAAAGTTCTGAGTGATTTTCAAGAAAAAAATCTGTGGACAACTTTGGCTTCTTTACTCTGAAAGGAAATAAGAATCAATTGGGGTATAAGAAATCTTTCAAAGAGTAGGAAATGAGGAAGGCTATTTTCTCGCTGGTAAACATATAAAGCTTGTTTTCTTCCTGAGCAGTACTTATCAGGCTTCCGAGTGTGTTGTTTGTCTCTCCAAAATACTAATTTCATGTTTCCTATAAGCAACGTACAATGTATACATATTTTTACCAGCTATCCTAACTTTTGTTTTGAATGAGTTTTGGCTGACCTATGGTTGTTTGTAGGGAGGTGTAGGTATGTAGTGAGAGACAGGAAACGGCAATCAGAGGAGTCCAACACCACCATGTTTGTTAGACATGCATGATGGTGTATATGATTTTTCATCTGAAAATAATACATTCCTGGTATTTTTATAGTTATCATCCAGTGATTGAATCAAATAGGACCTTCAGCAGTATGAAACCCTGTAATTCTTACCTAACATTGTGTATTGCCCAAGAAATCTCATTATTTTGTAGTCTTAAAGTTTGTACTCAAAACACTTAAAATTGGCTCCCATCATTTCAGTGCATGACTGCATAAGAAAAAGCAAGTCACGCAATTTATTTTAATTAGTGGTAATTCACATTTGTGTACCTGTGTACAAAATAAAAATGAGTAACTTTGATTGCATACTACCTAGCTCATTTTAAAAAATGCATGAGATGCATTTCTAAGTTACTGTGGTAAAGCTAAATCAAACATCCACGATAAACTTTAAAATGAATAAGTTATACAGGTTTAATAAAGCTCAAATACTTAGAAGGTGTTGGCCCTTTGAGCTAAATTTTCATGTAGTTTTAGAACACATTTATGCATTTTAATGGTAAATTTCCAGCCCAAAATCATAAATAAAACATGCATGTAGATGCTAACATGATCTTCTAAAGAACCTTAATGTTTTGCAAGAAAGATAGCTTTGTTTTTGCTGTTTAAAATCAGTGTATGCTCCAATCCTTTCGTATTTTCAAAACACTCGTATTTTATATGATAAATCTTGGTAGCTGTGGGATATTTCATGCTATTTGTGATTTGAGAACTATTTCTAGGTTTGAATTCCAGTTCTGTTGATGCAAATATGAACTTGGTAAATTCCTTCTCAGTGCATAGACATTTCTGAGGTTGTGTGTGCATGCATAAATGCTCATGAGATGTGTGGTATAGAAGGATTTTCATCACATTTCCAGAGCGTCTTACAGCTATGATACAGTAAATAACTCTTACTATTCCCTTATTTTAATAGAATTTCCACAGTCTAATGAAGAGCTGAGCTCAAACACGATAGAACGGAATGCATATAGATGGATAATGTGTGCAAATGTAGTCAAACAGGTTTTAATAATGTCTGGCAGAACTCTGTAGAGATTCAGAGATCATTCTGTGATGCATGCAGCCATTGTATTACACTCCCGTATTGCTCTGTAACCATCTCTGTGCATTTATCTACTGATATTTATACACTTTGAATATGTAAATATCTGTAACATAAATGTTGATGTGTTACAGTGTTTCTGATATTGGGTACTTTAATTGTGTAAGTAATTAACACTTCTTTGTTCAACTGCATTATCATTTTTCTCAAACTGAGACTCTTGTTAGCAGCCCATTCTGTATTACTCATAGATGTCAAGTCATTACAAGAGTTGACACAAGACAACCCTGAGATGTGTGACACTAATTAAGTAAAAATCTCTATATTAAAAATAGATCCCTTACAACTAATGTGCTATGGCCATCTCCATAAGAAAATACTCACTTCTTTCTTCATTGATCATGATGTATTGCTTTAGTGTGCTGCAGTAAGTCACCAAAAATCCATTTTAAAAGCTCTTCTGTTTCTCCAAATACGAAGAATATTAATTATTTTTGCTTCTGGAAAACTGAGGGCTCTTTTTTCACTTCTTCCAGCAGCCTGCCCTGACAAATATTTGACAGTCTGTTCTCCAAAAATAGTCAGGAAAGATGCATTAACAATGGTTTTGCTTAATGATAGGCACGTAGTGTAATCCTTCTACATATTTTAATGCATCTTACATACAATAGTTTAGTAAAACTGTGTTTTAGCTTTTTAATTTTTAGGGACTGTGGCAAAGAACATAAATTCTCTCCTCTTGCTGTCGGTGTGGGTAAGTTTTACTGCAGAAGTTGAAGCTGCGGTCATTGAGCAAGTATATAAAAATACTAAAACTCATCGGAGCGCAACTATATTATGCTGGGCAGTTGTGATGGAAGATTGTAATGGTGAGAATTGTGTTATTGTTGCCTTTAATCAAACATCGCTGGCACGCTGAGTCTTGCAAGATAAGAAATAAGTTGATTTTCCAGAAGAGTTCATGGAATCCTCTTGTGGATTCCTCATTCTTCTCTGAGACACCAATCTATTTTCTCTAGAACCAGATACTTTTATTAGTATTTTCTGATCGTACTTAAAGACTTTTTGTTTAATAGTTTGTTTAAGATAATGCAAGTTGATAGGCAGGTAAGCTTTGGTTTTCCTTTTTACCATCATTAATCTTTCTGACCGTCTTTAACTGTGCTTTAAAAAAGATAAAAGCATGTTTCCAAGTGATTGCACCCTAAAATTGTTAATTTAAGAGTTATCCTGTGAAAGGAAAAGATGTCCAGTCTTGTAGAATCGTTGCATTAGATGGGTTTTGGCTTTATTCACAAGCATAGTATTCTGGCAGGTTAAATTTCTCTTTGAGGTAATTTTAGGATGCAAGATGCTCAGCTGCATTGAGGAATCTAGATGGGTTTTGTTATTATGAGCTGATTTTACTATTATCAGTCAGATTACTGCTTCAGTAGGTAGATTCCTCTTAGGCAAAAATTGCTTTTAAGTTGAAGTCCCAATTGTGATGGCCCCTTAGGTGTGATCAGCAGAAGAGCTGTGTTCTGACTTCAGCCCTGTCCAAGCCCATATGTGCCCAGAGGGGTTTTTGGATAATGATCCAAAGCTGAGCTATTTTATAAAGATTTTCTTTCTATCTCTTTTAGCTCTTTGTCAGCCTTTGTGTAATCTTTAACATCATTTTCCTACTTTTCTCCAGTGGCTACCAGCTACGTTGCAATAAAAGGTATGAGTCCTGTAGCTCTGTTAATTATTTACTTCTGTGTAGTGAAAGTGAGCAAGTGTTTGACATACAGAAAGCAGTGATCAGGGAACACACAGCCATAGGAAAAGTGTTTACTGGAGAGGCGTTTCAAATACAGCTACTGGCAGAGTCATTGTAACGAGAGTATGCAAACAGTGTTCTTGTTTTAAAACAGAAAGAAGTATTTAAACAATTAAACGTAGTGTATAATATTAGGTTTTGGCTGTCTGCTGTTTGCTTTTCTCTAGCACTTAGAAAAAGCACACAGATAAGAAGGAAAAGGCATGAGACTGTAGAGTTGTATAAACCCAATATTGGTATGCTGCATTTTGCACCTCTGCATTCATTTGTATGTAATACTACTGCTGCCACTGAAAGCCCATCACAGGTCTATAAAAATTGGAGTTTTACGTGCAAGAATGGGTCTTGTTAAGCTTTGCAGATGGCTAACTTTTGAACTATTTAGTCTACAATAGCACACAAATTGTAAATCATCCCTTGGAAGCAAATTCCTTTTTTTTTTTTTTTTTTTTTTTTTTTTTTTTTTTTTTTTTTTGCAATGAGCTTTTGAATGACTAAATTAAATCTTGGCATGTGAAATGCAGAGTAAGATCAAGGCAAATACTTGACTGGCTTTTTGAAACTCGGGGCTTGGTTAGCCGTGTTTCTTCCTATACAAAGAGCAAATAGCCAAAGCTCTTGAGAAGGAGGGGGAGGTGGATACCAGAGGGCTGGCTGTGTCATACTCCTGCCCACAGGGAGAGGTACTCAAAGCTAGATGTGTGTGTGGGTTGTGAATCAATACAGAGCCCTGATTTCAGAGATGACTCAAAGCAAGCATTTGATTTCTGAAGTTCTGCTCTCTCTCTTTCTCTCTTGTTTTTCCCCCCCTGGTATTATTTTCTACAGTCTTTAGCAACCTCACCTCTTGTGTTTCAAGTTATCATGGCATGCAGTAGGTATGCTCATTCATTTGCACATTCACAGTCCTACTCACCACTGCTGTCCCTGTTCTCTTAGTTCAACATTATTTTAGGGAGGATATGCTGTGTTTGTGAGAACAGAGATTGCAGCTATTATTCTGCCTCCAATGCAGCAATACATAGCCTGCTTTCTTCTTCTTTCCAATTGTCTATAACTTAGCATACGTGTTTATTATTGTTCTCTTATGGACAACTGAATGACTAAGCTAGTTGAAGGTTACTTCAAACTCACTGTCAGTCTATGTGGATGAATAAAGCACAAGACTAAGTAAGAGAAGCAAAGAATGAATAAGGGCTAACTTATGATACATACGCCCTTATTAAATATGAAGTCCTTTGCACGTATGTATACCAGAGAATAAAAGTTTTAAATAATTTCCATAAATTTATGCTGGTATTTCAAAGTCTTGGTATTTAAACTAGATTTAGTTGTGGCATAGATGTGATATCTGTGTAAGAATGACTTCTTCAGGCAATTAGGACTCGTAATCTTACAAGTGTGTTTGACAAACCATGCTCTGCATTGTCTTATGGTGGAGTACTTTCACCTTAGCCTGTATTTATGCAGAGAGATCTAAGCAGTCGTATGGATTATTCTTTTTTAAACATTGTGCCCTTTTGGCTTAATTACAGTAATTAATCAAGTGCATTCATCAATACTTCAGAGCAAACCTTAGTAGTTGCTATGCTAAAACTTAAATAGAGGAGTATGTGCTGCAGTCAGAGCAGGACAAGTCATTTTGAGCAACTCTGGATTTGCATCATTACAGGTATTATCCTTGGGTCAGATTCTGTCCATTGCTGGATTGGTGCACCAGCACCAGGACAACGTTCTTTTTCCTGAAGTCCCACCCACACAGCACTGAATCAGCAGAAAAGATTCTGTGTAGGTAGTTGCTCACTGTCACGGCAGCTGGTGTACGACACAGATGTAAAATTTGAAGACATCTTATGATTTGGAATAATTGTTCCTTGTGGCCAAGGATAGCTCAGGGTTAGAGCTGCTTGAAAATTGCTGGATTTCCAGTAAATTAAATGCATTGTTATAAAAGGGATGTGCTACTTTTCTCTGCCTCGTTTGTTATTTAAAAGTGCAAGCTGCTACCTGTTATATGAGACATTGTAAGAAAAAACCTTCAGTTAAAACTGTCCTGAGAAAGACAAAGGTGAAACCACCAAACTCAGAACCAGCAGCTGTGCTACATTTTTTTTTTCGTCACATATGAGCATCTCTAAATGAGTGTGCGAGAAGTGAGGGTTTGTTTTTGACTACAGTCAATTTTTATAGACATTGGATTTGTGTTAAGCACTATAGCATGCCTCCTCCTGTCTGACTATCTCTACAGGCTTTGCCAAATATCTTTTATTCATACTTTGTAACTGTAGAGTTAGCATTGAGTGTTGTGCCTTAAATTAAATTTGGAGGATGTTTCTAGAAAGAAACATACACAACGAAATGTTCATCTGTAATTTTTGCTGATGAGAAAACATTTTTACCTCGCTTTCGATAACAAAACTCGGTGGAAATAATCAGCTTGAACATTCCCAGTTGCATCATCTACTTGGAAATTTAATATAGCATGAGCATGAAGCAACACAGATAGAGGGTTGGTTATAAATATGCCTCAAGACCGATTCCATATCAAATTGCATGATAAAATGTCTCTGCTAGTTTTTGCAGTGGGCTTTAATACCTTCTCATGGTGTGCCTTTGGTGGGGAAGCAGAGGTGAGGGATCAATTACATGCCCTGTTGCTGGAGGACAGCCCAAGGACTCTTTTCAGTCCCTGTGGAAGGATAAACACTTGGGCTGTATAGCCATTAGCTAGATTCATTGTACGCTGCACAGGTTGAGCAAAACCATAATGCTGTATGTTTGTCCTTCTTCATCACATGTTCCAAAAGTAGATTGAGCCTTGGTAAGGTGTGGCCAAATCAGAAATGGTCACTCTAGTCAGCTAGCCAGAGGCATCTGGATCTGAAATAAATCATTGTCCTACTGCTGTCATCCTAACTGCTCCCAGGGCCTACCGTGGGGAAAACAGCAGTGACTTGTTCTCCACATCCCTGCTGTGTCACACTGCCACCCTCACTGGGCCTGATCCTGACCTGCACCCACTGTGGGGTAACTATGGCTACATATTCTGTTTCCTAAATCTGAATCTATAGAACTGCACTGCTCTTTCCATCCTCCCCACCCTGTATATGCCAATGGGATATGAGTGTTTGAAGCACAGGGATGCTGTATTACCATAATTACAGCCACTACTTTTGACTATTTTTTCCCCAGCCTCCAAGGCTAGGAATTATTGTGTCTTTTGAAGGGAAGAAAAGACACCATCCATCTTTTATATTCTTAGCGTTCTTGCACTGATGTAAAATACACTGAGATTATGTTGAAGAAGAACACTTTAAAATTTCTTTTCCCAAAGTTCACTTGATAAAACTGCCAGAAGTGGCTGTCTGTTAAAGGAAAAGGCGAGAGGAGTAAACAAGATAAAAAGCTGCTCATCTTTATTTGCATTAGGTTGTTCAGAAAGTGCAGCAGTAGGGTAGCATTCCACGGGAGAAGGTTGTGCTGCATTGAAGGCAGAGCAACACAGAGTGCTTTTTAGCTAAGTGGGGCTTTTTTTGTTATAGTTCAGTGAAGATTGTGGGTGATTGGGGCAGCTCGGAGGCTTGGGACACACTGTCATACTTCATAGACAGCATTGAGTTAATTGGGGCCTGGTACCTTTTGGAGTCATTTTGTAGACATTTCTGCTTCTTTTGAACTGAAGTTACCTTCTTATGTAGGTCAGTTGGGCAAAAGATATTGTATCTCCATAGCATCTAGTAAAGTAACACAGAGTATATATGAATTTACCTTAATCACTGTAAGAAATCAATCATTTCTAATCTTGACCTTTATATTTTCACAAGTGATGCACTAAATCTGTCTTGAAAGCAAAACACAGCAAGCAATATTCCAGTTTCCCACCCGACTGTTCCTCCTGAAAGAAATGTAATTGAGGAAGCCCCCCTACTATTGATTCTAAGTTAGAGAATAGATTTTAAATTGCAGTATATTTCTGTCCTGAAGGAATCTTTGTATTTTAAAAGAAAAAATCATAAAGTCAAAATGAAATACCGAAATCTTTAGCTTATCAGATTTTCTCCTGGTGAGATTTTAAATGTTAATTAAGAGAATCATTATTTTCACTCATTATTTTTAGAAGAAAAGCACATATGCTTATGGGTGGTTTTGTTTTTTGGCCTAGGACTCAGATTTTCTGTTTGATCAGGAATGCTGAAAGGACTCTAAGCAATCTGCCATGGCTTCCATAGTTCACAGGTCTAAGCAATTTTTTATGAATGTTCACTTTTTAAAGAAAAAGTTATTCTTTTCTTTCTTGGACTCACTCTCTATTCACAGTGGCTCTAAAGCAATGAATAAACAAGCCGTGGCAGGTAAATCAGATCACTGGTTTGGTTGAGTTAAACTGTAGGTGCCTTTGAGTCCTCATGGAACTGAAAAGGGAATCAAATGGAATGTTTCAGTTTTGTATGGCCTCTCTGACACTGAGCTCACGGCTGCTCTCTGTTGCTTTATTTTAGTTCTTTGGAAGCCCCATAGAGTGAGGCCAATACTGGTGGAAGCAGTCAGGTATAGCAGGGAGCTGTGTGTGCATGGGCTGCTTCTTGGGCCAAAGCATCACACCCTCGGAGAAGGGAGAAAAGAAAGAAAGAATATGCCAAAAAGCTAAGCATAAGCAACACCAAAAGGCAAAACTCCACCCTGTGTTCTTACGCACAGCTGGAAGGGGATAGAGCTGCATTGCCCCCACTATGTGCTGCCTTGACTCTCTCCTTCTCAGTGGGTTTTCTTACCACTGTCTTCAAGCCCAAACACTTAGGACACATTTTAGTCATCTCTCATCTGTCTTGTTAATTTCCCCTTGAATTTTAACAGAAAACATAGGGAAAAGTATGTTATTGGTGAAGAATTCTAATGTCTACATTTTCTTAGCACTTATTTAACCTAAAACACAGTGGGAATAGTTGCTTCATTTATTTTCACTGAGAAGATATTTAAACCCTTTATCTTAGGAATACAGTTTTTCTGAAAAACTGTAGATCATGTCTATAATAGAAATGATGCACTCCAGACACCATGCATTCATCCCTGCATGCATTACCGTTTTATCCCTAGAAACAGTGCCCAGCTTCTCTGTTAATCAGTGATATGGGTGGGAGGGATACAATGGGAGTCTTTCCTCTGAGCTCTGGTCTTTTGTGGTGCCCATTCTGAATGGTGGGCAGCCTGCTGATGGACAAGACAGCAATGAAAGTTTTTACTCCAAGTCTTTGCATTGGAAAAGTTTTTTTTTTAAGTTAGCATTTTCGTTTAGTGAACCATGCTAGAAACTATCTAAATGTGTTTAAAAATCCTAAATCCCCTCTGGAGTTTTGCTCTGCTTGGTCTTGCTGGCTCCAAGAGGCACAATCTGCTGGCACTGAGCTTTTCCCAGGGAGGAAGCAGCTCTCAGTTTCTCTCTGTTTCTTCTGCCCTTCATCTCAGAGCTAGCTCCTTGCAGAAGGTGAAAGCAACTTGCACTTGAGCGCAGTGCATCCTCGGTTATATTTCCCCTGAGGATTGGTACAAGCTGTCAGTTTAGCACAGACCCAAAGCTCCAATACGAGCAGTCAAGGAGGTTCAAGTTGCTTCCTGGCAATTTCTACACCTCCCGTCTCTGTGTAGCTAGTCATACACTGCACATAAGTTATGAGTCATCCTTTAAATGTGCTACACCATTCAGACCTCCAAATGTTCTCTGGTGTGTGTTAGAAGCCCCAAAGTCCTTATCATGAGAAATAACGTAGTTTGCTGTTTATTTCTTTACAATATTTTTAACAGTTAGAACCGTCACAAAGTGATAAACAGAAGAACCTCAAAAATCCTTGTACTTAACCGTTCGGAGTTAAGGAGCTGGTGTCCCCAAGGGAGCTACCACAGCATCCCTGTTCTCTCACTGTCATCCTGAGCTGCATGGTTCCAGGCACCTTTCTGGGATGGAGGGGCAGATTCTCTGATCTAATGCAGCCATAAATATGGAGCATTCGCTAGGAAGCCTGCTTTACTTCTAGGGAACCAGATTTAGCAGAAGGGTTGGACAAGGTGATCTCCAGCAGTCAGTTCCAATTGCTACAGTCTTATGATTCTGTGATGTATATGTATTTTCACAGAGAGCTAAGACTGTATATCAAAGCAGGAAATATTATACTAAGCTATTCTTGCTATGAGCATAGAAATCCTACATGATGGTTCACCAGGCAATTGCACAACTTTTACACTGTAATGTTTGTGAAGTTTTATTTTAGCATCTGTGGAATTTAGTATGAACAAAAGCCAATACTTTATTATACGTACTTTGGGAAGTAATCCTCTCTGACCTGCTGATTTCTTTTTAATTGCACTAATCTTTACTTGATGGTTTTAATTTGCCAAACTACAGCAGTGACGATGCACTAAAAAGCTTCAGAGTGGATTAATACACGGAGCGTTGCCCTTTGCTTCCAAGTGGAAATAGCATGCAGTGTAGAACTTCTTTTTGTTTTGCATTGTTGTAGATACAAAAGTCTCTGAAATGCATTTTCTGTGTCTATTTTTAGGTCCCGAAGAAGCAGATTTCAAATGCCCGCTGAATTATATGACCTGCATTGGTACAAACAGATGCATTCACTTGTCCCAGCTCTGCAATGGTGTCTATGACTGTTCTGATGGGTACGATGAAGGAGTACATTGTCGGGGTGAGTAGATTTGCTAAGCAAAAAATGCTTTAACTTGAACAAATTTCAATCAGTAGACTTACTGCTAGGACATAATTGTTGATGACCATTAGCTTGACTTATGTCCAGAAACAGAAATTCAAGAACAGGTTCTGGAACTTCTACTAGAATCAAATGTAACAATATTCGGTAAAAGGTAAGAGAAATGTGCTCCAGTTCAGAAAGCGAAATTAGAATTTTAAAGTCCATTGGACAGATTTCCAGAACTGTCATAATAAAATCCAAGCCTACACCAAAAATAAGCAAATAAAATTAAACAAGGAATGAAAAGTGCCATATGCAATTAATCAGTGTAATACTGCCGACTTCACAAAACTATGAATAGTAATTTTTACATAGCTGGGTGAGGATACAGGTTGTCATGCAATATATGACAATTCTTATTCATGGTGATGGGAATCATTTCTTTTTTTGAAGGCTCTATGTTGCAGTGCTTGCTCAACAAGCTTTACAGTAAATGAATGTTTGTGTCAGCATATTGATTTTAGCACTGGTCCCAGTATCCAAAAAGAAACCAAGCTGGCCACAGCAGTACATGACCCCCTACTGAGGCTTTCTGATGTTGCAGATGTGGGCTTTCTGTTTTTTGGAGAAGAGTATTTATGATCTCAGTGATTCATATGTTTCTATAAATGGCTCTGGATTGTGACAAAGGATTAAAACCTGCCCATGCTGTGTAATACCTTATATGTTAATATATATATATGTATATACATATACTGTAACTATTTAAATTAGGTGAAGAAAGGAATCAGAAAAAGAAATAGACTACAATCCTATGGTAGTGTAAATTAAGTGGGTTTTGTTTGTTTGTTTGTTCTATATGTAGCGTTTTGTGGTCTGTGCTTCAGAATGGAGTACCACATAAAGTCACTCGTCTCCATTCATCCCCTTTTAATTTGTGCTCCAACCAGCCTTGTGATGTTCAGATTGATTCCCAATCCTTTCTTTATTATCATAAATGAATATGAAAACTTCCCACTGGTAAAATTAATGTCTGCTCTGATAAATTATGATAGCATTTAGTAAAACATATAAAATGTAAACATTTGATCACAGAACACACGTTTGATGAAGTTCCTTAATAGATATTTCTATTAAGGTCAGAGATGGATAACACCTCGTTCATGTTTTGTGGCAATTTCCTACCATCTGTCACTAATATGTCAATATGATATGTTCTTATGTATCAGAAATTTGAATGCAGTATGGTATTACTGTTGAATGGAGAACTTTTGAGTCTTTCTATTGCTGTATTTTCTATATCCTGAATATATAATCGTTATATTTAGGTCATCCGTGTGGACAAAATTGGTGAAGTTGTCCCTGAAACTTTGTTGAGTAGTTAATTTTCCTGGTAGTAGTAGCAAAAATGGCATTCAAGTTATGTTTCTCTTTAGTTAAGATCATCCACGTGATATTTTTGATCGATCAAGGGGGAAACAGCCGTTTTAAACATGAAATTGCATAGAGTTTGCTTGGTCACAGTCCTATGTTGAAATGTTTTATTAGGGACACTCATCATTCTGTGAAAATAAGAAGTGGTCTGTGCAACAGGCCATTAACTCCTGATTAAGGCATGGGGCATGTGACTATGGCAAAGACATCGCAGTGTTCAGGTCACAGTTCCACAAGGGTGAAGGCTTCTGATAGTGCTTAAGAACTATTGGAGCACAAACATTCTGTAGCTGGAACTTTATTAATTTATTCTCCACATTTAGCATTCTTTTCTTCGTTCATTATATTATGATCTTAGATATTCAGGCATGCACCTTTCCCATAGAAATAAAAATATGGTCGTAACTGCAGGTTGAAATGGTAATGTATGTGAAATTTCAAGGAAATAGTAGTAAATACAATGACATTCCTTTCTCATCATCTTTTATTTCAGGCACATATGCATTTTTTGCTGGCGAATGTAATGCATAAATTCAGGAGGGGTTGTTGCAATACGAAATAAAAAATGTTTTATTATGTATAGCTGTTTCACATTATGTGTTCCAGTGTCCTTCAGAGTAGAAGGGGTCCTTAGTTCACTGAAACTCATAGTGTCTATAAGCAGTAAAACATCTGTATCTGGTCATTTTGGTTTCCTAGCCATTTTTTGACTAATTGAAGAATTCTTTAGAGATGCTGGAAGCATAAACGAGTTCTCAAAGTATACACTTCGCTCTTGTTTGAAGTGTAGTTTGGGGATGATCAATGTCCTTAGATTAGACTTGGTCAGGGAGATGGGTGCACTGGCTGTTTGGAAGCTTGACAAGTCTCAGGTAAAAATTACTGATGCCAGAACTAGACCCAGACATCGGTAGTTCTGGCAGAGGAGTGGTTCGAAGCTGTTCTTGTCAATGAAGCTTTTTTACTTCAGCACAATTTTTCATGTTTCTTCCAAGAGCCAGATCTCTATTTCTGTTGCATTTTCAACCACTTTCAAAGCTCAGCCAAGCAACACGCTGAGATTTCTTGTGCCACAGGGGAGCCGCCAAATTACCGCAAGCTGAACTATTTGAGCTCAGCATGTTTTCTTCCCACGCTTCATCCCAGCACACCGCACTCATGAGCTTGCCTAGGGCATTGCCAGTATGGGATTGGGACTGGCTGTGATCGGCTACCACAGGGGTCACATGCCTTTGCTTTGCTCCAGCCTCTGCTTCTGTGGTTTTCTGAAGGTGAAAATACCTCGTTCCTTTCTGAAGGCTTTAGGAACGGCTTAGACAAATACCTCTCAAGGATAGGAAGATGGAGTAACTTGGCCTTGAGTTGGTAAAAAATTAGATATATCCTTAAGGTAATTTCTAGAGAATTACAGTCACATTCCTATGAATCTTAGGAAGGGGTTTTAATAGGGCTGCAGAGGTGATCTGTGCAGTTCTATAAATCTGTACTTTTTATATAATGGCAAGAAATTGAAGATGATTTGCCACAATTAGTTTTTTCTCTGATTTAGAGCTGTAGAAAATAAGGACTTCTACAGAATATAGAACTGCCCTCTTTTCACTTAACTAGCTTAAGAACTAAGTTATTATTAATAGCAAAGGAATTATTATGCTAAAATTATGGACATTTCAGCCAGCAAATACTAAAAGATTACTGAAAAAAAAAAAATAAATGCTAGCACAAATGGTCTGAAAATCTTTGGCTTTGTGCCAGTCTGTCATAAAATGGAACACTTTTGGAGCAATTACTAAGGAACAAAACTGACAGAAATAACAGGGGCCCAGGTAAGAGCCCGGTGCAATTACATACTGATGCTCTGACATTAAAGGTGAGGTATGTTTTGCATCACACTGCACCGTCCATTACATGTGATGGGCACCGTTGTGGGAATACTGCAGCAAGTTTATCCCTCGTAGCTGACAAGACATTATAACAGCTTTAACAGCCTACGTGTCCAGCTCTCCAATGGACACATTAACAGGAAAGTATATGGGGACCTCATTAAACGGTCTTCTGTCAAAGCTATGATGTAGGTTATGCTCTGTGCTTTTTGGTTTGAGGACAGACAAGGCAATGCTTTGGGGAGAGAAGGGAAAGAGGAACAGTGGAGGGACAATATGGAGGTTTGCTCTTGCACTAACCCCTGAGGTGCCAAGCAGTGAGCAGGTTTTTGACGACACTTCCATTCAAGTCACTGTTACTGGTCAGCTCTCAGTAGTGTCTGGTGAGTACCCCATATGTGAAGTGCCAAGGATGCTTGGGGAGCCCACGGTGAGCACACATTGCTCATCCCGTCTCTGGGTCACAGCAGCTCCCCTCACAAGTCAGCTGCATGAAGCCTATGTCTGCGTCTTTTCCCATGTGTAATAGTGATTATTCAATCACATATTGAAATGAACAGTAATAGCGGAACTGTGGCATCCATTAAAGCCTTTGCTATTTTGAGAGTCACCGTCAAGGAACTGCCTGCATGTTTCCCTGATTGCCTTACCTGACCCTGGTGATGGGATGAGCCTGGGCAGAAGGAACAACCTGCTTTACATTTGGAATAATGTCTTATGAAAATAATTTGGGGAAAATGATATATTAATTGGGTTTAACCCAACATGTTATTATAAGCTAATTACAAATAAGAAAATGCAGGAGATCAGTCGTCACTTGATGTACTTTTAAAATTAAAGCTAGAATGTAACTGAACTTCACTGAGGTCTGATAGAATCCTTTTTGGATTTATTTGTTAATTGGGATCTGAAGTGTAGTCTCTAGTCTATAGAATATGCAAGGATAAACTCTGGATCATTTAGCATTAAAAAAAGCCCTGCAAAACACAGATACAAAGGATTTTGCTAAATAATTGGTATGTTTGCAGCAGCCTATAATTAGGGTATTAATTTTCAGGTTAGGGTTTCTGAATCAATTGTTACAAGATGCTGCTTTCATTGAATCGTGAATTCATTCACTTTATACAGATGGAACATTGGAAAATTCTAAGTAGCATTTACCAGAGGCAAAAACACACATTCAGATTTTTATGGAATCTTCAGACCTTTCAAGAATGAGAAATTGCAAAACTAAATATTGTAATGTTGTGGAGATAGATTTAGATCCGAATCTACCTGGTTTCCCTTCTCCCACCTCCCCCCCTTTTTCTTTTCTCATGAAGTATTGTTTCAAAGGAACAAAGAAAATCTAAATTAGTCTGGGATTGTAAATGTTCCCAGCGTTCTCTCGTGAGACCTTTCCTGTGCACACCTGCAAAAGAAATCTCTGTAAACTCATTTGGTTTATTCTGACAAGCTTGAAATCACTCATCATCCTCTAAGACTGTGATGTACAAAGTGTCACATCAGGTTACCGAATCCTTGAACCCCCAGGAAATCTCACACTGCTCCTGATGTACCGGCAGGGCTGCTGAAACCATCAGGTAACACTCAAAATTATTCCCTCTGCAACCACTCTGCATTTTGTAGCAAGCTTCTAGTTATAAGACAGAAAAGAGAAAAAAGCATAGACACTAAAATAAGATGATCATCAGTAGTCTTGCTTTGGAACAGGGCTGGTAGTAAATTACTATATTTGTCTGGGCATAAGCTTATCTTGCATTGCTGGGGTTTATTTTGTCTCCTTCTCATTTTACCATCCAACTATCCAGTTCCTTGTACATTATTCTCTTTCTCATCTTTTTACCTTAATGCAGTATGATGTGGCTCATTGAAATTATCCAAGGTCATTTAGTCTGTTCTGCTGTCAAGAGAAAGAAGTCATGGGCTTGGTGATTTAATAACTTTCTATCACAAAATCCTATTGCAGCGAAGCAAATTAAAGGTGGCTGGATGGGTGGGAGAGCAGAGGAAGGAATTTGAGTGATGTGATTTCATCCCACCTTTTATGGGCTGCTGCTAAAGAGATGTCTCAGGCCAGAATACACAAATGAACGCCATTGTTAAGATGTCAGTATTAGTATTGTCCATACATGATGTGTAGAATTTAGTAGTCTCACTGTATGTGAGAATAATAATATGTGATACCAGGTCATTAAAGAGCGTAGGATGCAGGCTGTGTAGTTTTGTGATTCTGTACATTGAAAGAGTAGTGCATGTTTTGCCTGCTCCCAATCAATATTCCCATTTCAAGTTGCACTGTTTGTTTTCTTGACAGAAAAAGTTGGATAGTGTTACTGGCAAATCATAGGTTGGCCAGCTACCGCCTCCCTCCATGTAACCGCTGACTATCTTTCCTGATAAGCAAAAATGTGCATATATTTTCTTCAAGGTTATGGAATTATTTTTACAGTGGGAAATGCACTCTTGGAGATTTGAACCATGGAGTTCTTTCTCATCTTCCTTACATGATGGGATTAAAGATTATAACTCCAGTACTTTAGTTCTTCTATGGTTCTGTTGCCAAGTAAAATGCATAAAGCTTAACAGACTTTAATATCTTATATTTTAAACTAGATCATGGTTGTTGATCAAACCAGTTAGCTGGCATGGTGGAGAGCAGACTTACACAATCTTGATGAAAACAGCTCCAGTGAGTGCAGCAGGGGCATGCAATGGAATGATCTGAGAAAGCTTTGTTCTACATCCATGGGATTTAGCTTAAATGCTCTTTGTTGTTGCCTGCTGTTACTGTTTTGAGGATGCCCTCGATTGAATAAAGAAAACTGACATTCAAACTCTTACAGTAAGCATCCAATTCTCAGTGTTCAGTTTCAGTTTAAAGAATTTTAATTATCTTTCTCTTCATTAGTGTGTAGGATTACCTTAGTACCTAATAAGTTTTCTTGCTACAGCCAGTGACATTCTTTAAGGAGTTATCTCATATAACGTGTATGTATATCTGTGTATGTGTGTAAAAATGAAAATTAATTACAAAGTACTTTTATTTAGATAAATACTTTAGGCATAATCTCTATATTAGAAATTCCGGGGCAGAAAGCCCTGAAATTCATAAATACACTCCATGAGCAGGAATTAGAGCTGCTACTTGGCTTCCATTATTTCACATCACAGAGCATATCTTCAGTTCATCTTCAAAACACAGACGTGGAGACAGCTTTCCAGTGAGGAGAAACTAAGGCCCTGACACCAAGTGCTTACAGAACTGTAGTAACCTCGAGGCATTGAGGGAATGATGGCAAAAGGTTTCTCATCTGCTTACTGGAGGGAAAGGAAGGTATAGTTTAGACTTCCTGAAGTGTTACTTTTACTTCTTAAAGTTTCAGCTTGAAGTTTTGTTGTTTTCTTTTTCTTTTTTCAGTATGTATCTTTTGGAGTATATGGCAACTTTAAATTTATACCTATAGAGTAAGACTTCAGTTAATGTTTCTTACATTAATCATAAAATTATATCTGGTGAGAAAAACCAGATTGGAAGTACCCATCCACCAATAAAGCCATCACTATTCAATCTCCATAGATTCTTATTCTAGTGACATTATTTGCGTATTCATTGCTCACATCAACAGAATTGTAAAGGAAGTGAGTAACCTGATGTTTGAAGTTAGAATGAAAATTAAGTTTAAGGTACATCTGATGAAAAACATGGCTTCGGTCTCCTTAAGTTTATTCATAAAGCCGACCTAAATTTATAAAATAGTATCAAATGGAAAATAGATAAGAAAAGAGCAAATTCCAGGGCTGGCATCACATAATTTGTCAGAAGTGTAGTTGTCAGTTTTCTGCCCCAGGAGCCCTCAGCCAAGCTAAATTATGAGACTTGGTTTCACGTTCTTTCTCTCCCTGCCTGAGGGGATTTGACTTCCCAGCTCCTTATCTTCCCAAGGTGAATAAACAAACGAGCAAACTACAAGATGTTCTGCGTAGGGGATACAGCTCCTCCTCATGGCTCTCCTCTCTGACATAAGCAGTTAAACATTTATTATAACAAATACTTGGAGCTTCAGCTGTGTTCATTATATTTCTTTCCCATGGCGAAGAGTCAGTCTGGTTTCAGTTAGTTCTGTCTCAACCATTATTTCTATATTATTAACCAAAATGGTTTAATTTTGAGTGTTGGGGTAAATGTACTCCCACTTGGCATACATATATGCTCCTGTGCAGCATCCACTTTCCTGGCCATGTAAGTACAGTGTATTTCTGAGAACTTGGAGGCATCATTTTGAGGCCACTCACTGAATCAGACAGCAATCTTCAGCCTCTATGCAGTGTTGAAGCACTTTGGAACTCTCTGGGGAAGGCTGGTCTCCTTCCCTGCTGACATGCTGCCTGTAGCACAGCGCATTCCCATGCCTCTGGAGAATGACTGAATGAAAAGGGCATCTCAGAGCAGTGGATTTAGGGCACTCCTGGAAAAAGGAGTTCAAGAGCCTATAAATTGTGCAAAGATATGAACATGTTTCTCTTGGGTCCCCTGTCTTACTTCCCTTGAGAATAAAAGAGAAACAAATTGAAACAAGTAAAGGTTTCATTCAAGCGGTTCTTACCCTTCCTTTCTTGCTTTTCAGTAGCTAGAAAGCATTGTGTAGGTTTTACAGAGGCTTCCTGATATGTAGTCTGTTATATCAAGGAAAACAGGATTGCCAGGCTTGAATCTTTTCAGGTCAGTTATTTAGACAATCAGAAAACTTGATGAAGGGAGGCTTCCTTTGCCTGGTTTTTAATCATCCCTTTAAAGTGTTCAGAAGGTAATACATCAGGAAGATTTCTTTAGGCTATTCTGCCTTTTTACACGATACAATTTAAAGGCGAAAAAGAAAGAAAGAAAGAATAAAAACTCATTCATTTTTCTTCTAGACAAGGATTTCAATTTCTTACCACATCCCTCTTCTTGCATTTTGCAATTTTATGTTCAGGAAACTGTATAATCAGAAAATCTAAGTCATTTTCAAGTCTTGTAATACAATTTAAAAATTAAAAGTTACCATCATTCCTTAGACAGTGGTAAACAAGTCAAGATGACATCAGCAATCTTAAGTGAGATGGATAACATTCAGTGGTGTGAAAAATTTTGCTATAACACTTTGAGAAATAACCGTTGGTCTTCCTATCAGAAGCAAGAACATGCATATAGCATGGTCTGGAAGGTTTTGGTCATCTTTTGTTCACAAAAATCTGAGTCAAAAAAGCATAACTTTATAATGACTTAACCTTTAACTCAGTGTTAAGATATGTATTTCAAGTTACGTGTGAAAAAATACAGGTTAACATATTGTGAGACAAAAGAAATTAAAAGTGTAGGGAGATGTGAAAAAGAGAAGTGATATCATGGGAAAATACAGACAGTAAATGGCAAGTAACAAGAATTGCAAAAAACAATTAAGAAAGAATGAAAACTAGGAATATACAGAGGTCCATCAATCCAAGGTTTGGTGCATTGCTATATGTGAGGGCTAGTAAAGCAGACCCGTGGTTGAAACTTACTATTTTTCATCATGTTCTTACAGATTTTGAGCTGAGGAAAGTGCATGCTCCTGTATTACATACTGCAAACTCCCATTTCTTGGAATTTGGAGACAGACAAAATTCACCCGGAACTGAAGCTCTTAAAATTCACAAGTGACATTAAATAGTACTTGTACAAGCTTCAGTAGTACTCACCTAATAAAAGTAATAGAAATTGGCTACAATAAAGTCACATATAATTTATAGTGTTATTGTGTTGCAGAAGAGACAGATTCCAGTTAATGTCTTTCTTAACCAAACACATTGTGCAAAGAAAACAGAGGTCTTCTCGATTGTTCTCTGTGCGAGTAATGTGTTCCCAAGGTTCTGAAGTTAATCTCTTCAATTATGAAAGCTCTTGTTAAAAAACAAACAAATAAATAAAATAATAAATAAATGAAATAAAAATAAATAAATAAATATGTGCTCTACAAGGGAAAAGAACTTAGTTGGGACCCAGTCTGAATCCTACTTCAATTGACGGCAGTATCCCCTTGAGTGTTGGCCTTTGGATAGGCCTTTGGATGGGGCCTATCCAAACCTAAAAAATAGCTTGTGCTTAACTTCTAGAAATGCTCGTATTGGAATGGTGTCAAAGCATTTATATACACAATAGGATCATTATTTTTCAAGAAACTAGGAAAATGCTAGATGCAGAGAAGGGTGAGCTGTATCTGAAGTGCAGGATGTGACCTTTTCCCACTCTGTGTGTGGAACACTAATATTTTCTGGCATGTATCAGTTGTTGAGTGAGGATGTTACGATGGCATCAGTTGCTCTCTGAACTTTTTAACTCTGGGAAATCATGCTGTAGAAAGGTATTCGATGACATGAAAGTTCCTGAGACTACATTTAACATCTTTCTAAATTAATTTCTATCCAGTCATTCTTAAGCTCCATTAACACGGAGCAAAGCATTAAAAATATCACTTGGTAGATAAGTTATCTTATACATTGGATAGGTTGGTGGAACAATGGACTGTTGTCAGCTTTCAGTTTTTCCCGAAAGAAGTGAAGGCCAATAAGAGTGTAAAAGAGGAGGAGTTTGCAGCACAGCAGCCTGTGATTACAAAAATGGGTTTATCAGTTGCTCAGTGACATTTTTCTGACCCTTTGGGATGTAGCTTGGTTTCCAAGCTCGTGTGATCTTCCATGAGAGCTGATGTCACGTTCCCAGAGCCAGATTAGCCAGAGAGAAAATGTCTGTGTCTTAAAATGAAAGAGTCATTTATAGCGATTTAAGCCCCAAACACATCTCCTCACCATGCTACTGAAGGTCAGAATCCTTGCTCATTAAGAACTACATAGAGCCTTTTAAACAAATGCACTTTTTGATTACCAGCAGGCAATTCAGCACAATTTGTTGCTATCTATGGTACTTTTTATTTTCTAATGGTCTTGCATATTTGATAGCTTCTTTCAAAATTATGCATCGGATGAAGGGCCTGCCACTAGTTTAGCTGACTTTTTCTCCCCCTTTTTTTTAATGATGTTCATCTCCTTGAATTTATCAGAAGAGAATCCAGCTGTGCCTAGGAAAGGCAGCTCTTTGTATCTGTTATGTATATCCACTGAGCAAATCTAACAGTAACAGAAGTCCCCCTAAAGGATGTTTTTGGGTTAGGGAGCCTGAAGCTGTGACCTAGGTACTTGTGTCCGAGGGAATATGCAAGAGGGGAAGTGTCCTCTACTACAGGACAAGAGCTGTTTGTTGCTCTACCACCTGTTCTCACTCTGCCTAATTTGAATCTATTCCTTGCAGTATCGTCCCTGCTTTTAAAATAAAGCTACTGTATTTGAAGGAATAATCTTGTTTGGTATATTAATTTTAAACATGGTGATGAGGTCTTTCCATGGCAAGCTGTCTTGATCTTACTTTAAGACAATCTCAGGAACCATCCCAAAAACCTACTGGATGAATGATGTCCTTGCAGGATAACAGCCTGTGCCCCTGACTGGTTTTGTCATCATTTTCCTCACCACTTCTTAGTTGCATTCTTTGCTATTGACTAATAATTTATTAAAAGCAAACATATCATCATTTAATGTGCATTCAGATCTTGATTTATTTGCTCAACTAGATTTCCAAAGTTAAAAGAATGTGCAGCCACATTGTATGTTCTCTTTTAAATGACAGAACAGTTCCATCCAGGATCAAGGCTTTACTGCCATAGAGTTGCAGATTGGGAGAATAGCTCACAATTCTGAACTATCAAAACATTTAGTTGTCTTTTAGAGAATTGGAGCTGTTTTCCTTCACTGAAAGACAATGATGTGATCCGAGAGCAGCATGAAATATTTATGCACAGGTAATTTTTAGGTGCAAGTGTTGATTTCTACAGGAAACTCACAAATGTAGCTTTAAATTCAAAAAGTAATGGCACGTAGCAGCATCAGGAGAATAAAACAGGATGGGAATAAGGTCTGTGCTGCAAATGGTTATTCAGCTACATAAAAACAAAACTGTTCTGATAACCCGAGTACTTGCATTTAAGGACATTGTAATTAGAAATACTTTTGTGGAGTGTAACTATTCTGCCATGAATTGACACAAACATTTTATGTTAAATAATAATAAGATAATTATGAATTTAAGTGGACACAGCATGGAGCCTGTCCTTGTACTTCTTGCTAAATATGAATGTCATATGCTGCATAAGAATCATCCTGAAAACATGGCTCTGCTTAATGTAGGAGCTGGATGTTTTGATTTTAAGAAAAGGGAAAACAAACACATATCCAAACAAAATCTCATGTTGCTCATAACGTCTAGTGTTAGAGGAAAGGATAAAACAGTCTTCTTCAAACAGTAATTTCCCTCTCTTGAGCTTAATGGAAAAATGCTTTAAACATCATCATACTTCTTAGAGACATTATGTGGATTATTGTTAAGATGAAGTAAAATGGAGATCATAGATGATTCCTCTCTTAAAGTTAGTGGTTTCTATATATGTACCCTGTCTAGGTTTACAAAGAAGAACAAGATGAAAGGCTGAAAATGCCCTTACATGATCCCAACAGAAAATCAGTCTTTCTACTATTTGAAAACAGACCTCTTATTCTGAACTGCACTGTTATAGGTCAGGTTTTTTGACATTGTCTTGAAACTGATGTAAAGAAATGTACCATTCCAGTGCTGAAACTGTTAAATTTGTGGGATGTAAGGAAAAAAAAGCAAACGTTCCATAAAATACAGAAATTTGCAATCATGTAATTCACGTACCTTAAAAAGGTCCACCCATTACATTTAATGAAAAAAATTGCTTTCAGTCCAGGAATTTTTTTCCTTCTGATGACAGAGGTCTGCAACTGGGAGAAAATATGGGAAAATTGCCTCAGCTTGCCTAAGAGTTGCTATGGTCTGAAGGAACCTTTGCTGTATAACTGAGGATATATATAATAAGTAAAATACAAACCTGAGGATGTAAATGATACATAGTATAGATAGAAGGTGGGCTAGTTTGGACCTCAACTCTACGGCCTTCCTCATCCACACCAGCACAGGTATAAAAGGAGATGCAGCGTTTTGAATGAATTTACCCTACATTATTTGTGTATGGAAAACCAATCTGTTGGTCTTAATAAAGCTGCCATCAGTTCAGCAATGTTACGCAAGGGATCGAGGAAGCCCTTTTCTGTCTGTAAACCATAAGTGAAAGTAGAAATAGCTGTTGGCTCATGTTAGTATGAGTTACAATCATCTTGGAAAGTAAAAAGTAATATGAATGAAATACAATTCTTGTTAAGGGATCCATCTGCAGGCCTTTGCTTCCAACTTCAGCTGTGAAAGTGCTTCTCACATGTTTCTTTCTTCCCTAATGAAGGCACAGCTGTGCATTTAGGGGGTTCTGACAAAGAGTATGGTTGTGGAGTTCTGCGCTTCCAGAATAATTTATCTGCCTTCCAAGAGAGTTGTTCTTAGGAAACTTATTCTTAGTGACATTAGTACTGGCTCGTATGGTGGGCATGTTAGGGAGGCGGAAGCATCAAAAAGCTACAACAGTTTGGGAAATGTTTTCATCTTCCAGAATTTCTCTCTGCAATTTGATTTTGAAGCCTTTATGGAAAGATAAAGGAATATAATTAGACTCCCAAATGCTAGGGGAAAAAATATATCTATCTATGTATTCATTGTGATAAAGATTTAAAATAACAATTGGAAATTAAGGTCTTTCAAAAAATGAAATATTTTAAGAATTGGAAGATTTGCTGCATTTGGATGAGTATTGCTTTGTCTCTGTGATTTCACCTTAGCTGCTCTGGAATATGTAGTCAAGCCTTTGTAGAGAAGCTTACTAATTCTTTTGTCTGAATCCATATCTGTTATTTTTAAGAGATGTGTGTCACCAGCTGCAGTGTAATTTCCTGTTAGAACGTAACACTAACATTTCTTTGAGCTCCTCAGAGAATCACCTAAAAATGGATGTTTTCAGGGATAAAGAGACACATAATCCAAAACACTGCAGGATAAAGCTTTTAAGGTTCTTTTGAAATTAACTGAATTTCATCACATTCATTCATATTTGTTGTCAGAAATGGTATTTTTTTTTTTTTTTTTAAATAAAATTGTGTTTCAATTGTGGGCACTTGGACTCCTTAAGGAAATCAGGAGATATAGAGAAGTTCTAGAATGATACAAAAATTTTTCAGAAGATATGAAGTAGCATCCTTAGCAAATCAGGTATTTGCCAATAGTACTAAGCAGTGTAATTGCTGCCAATCATTATTTCCTTCCTATTTGCCCATATTCCTAATGCGATAAAGACTGAGATTTTTGCAGCACAAAGTTCTGACTTTTCAGAGGACCTTGGGTCCGTGCCTTGAACTCCTAGGTACTAATGTAATAATAATTATTTGTTACTAGTCTCTTCAAAGGTGATTATGCATGTAAGGGAAAACCAGTTGGTTATTATGCATCAGAAGGATCAATGAGGCGGTAGGGTACCATAGAATAAAACATCAACGATTTGCCTGCTATATTCAGGACATGCAACAGGCTCTGCTAATTAAAACTAACGAGAATAGAGAAAATGTTGCCTGCTGTGTTCCAATGAAGAAAATAGCTCAAGCAGTTTCTATGGGATTTGATTGATTTGCAAACTAAGAGAGTAAGTTTGAGGGAAAGAAAAAAAAAAAGACACATAACTGCACAAAGTTCCTAACAGTCTTTAGTATTTAGGAGGAATCACAAGTTGGGGGGAGGTTTTGAAAGGAATGATTTAAACGTTTGCCTTTTTTCCTCCCTAAGTAAGAATCAATGGCTATTTGCCTTTAAAGTTCCCATAATCTCTTACTAGAATGAAAATTTCAGAATATGTTTCTCTCTTTACCATCAAATGCTTTGTGGATTTATACTGATGAATATCCATATCCTATTTGCAATGGCGATGTGTGCTCCTTTTAATCCATTCATCTTTCAACAGTGACAAACGGTGGCTGTTTTCTTTTTAGTCATAAAGTTAAAAAGGAAATGTCGGTGAGTGAAAGAAAGTGATTTTCATCTTTTAAAATCACCACAAACCCATTTGTTATTGACAGATGCCAAAGAAGGTCTCAATCATTTCACGTGGTTTTAAGGCAATGATAGCTTTACTTGAGCACATTAAATCTTCACTGGTGTTTTACATAAGTCATCAGTTACCTCATGGCTGTTGTTCCTTGCTGGGGCAAAATGATCAAGTTGGTAAGTGCATGAGTTACATACTTTAATCATTGATAGGAATACCAAAATCTGTTAATCATTTTATTGTTGTTTAACCAGTGTTACATTGTTGGGCCTGATTTGCCAGTACATTCATGTGTTGTGTTTGGTGTTTTGTCACTGAATTATGATTTCATTTTCCTTTGACCTTGTTTGTCCTTTGCTCACACAATTGCTGAAACAATTTAGTTAAAATAAAAAATGACCCAAACTTTTATTTTTCAATCAAACTGCACAGAGCATAAATCTTAATTAAGCTGACAAAAGTTCAGCTGATTTTCTGCTGTGGTTGCAGCCGTGAGTGCTGGCAAGGGACCAAGCACCATGAACAGTCCAACCTGGAGAACCACTTGGACAGGCCAGGAGACATCTCCAAAATGTCCCATGGGTTGTCATAAATCCTCATAAACCACAGTCAGAAGACTGTTGGAATTATATCTTGATTTATTTTTTTGGTTTTTTAAGAAACTAATAAACAACACATATTACTGCTTCAGTAGTTACAGCAAATTTGTCTTTTGTTAAACATGCTGTATGGGAGATTGGTAATCACAGCCTGAACCTCTGATTAATCAGCTGAGGCAAGTATGGGGTCAGCTGTGGGAGCACAGGTGAGAGTGATGTAGCTGTGCTCCTGGAAGGGGTGGAGCTTGACTCCATCCCCTCTGAGACCTCATTTAAGGGCTGACTCCCACTGAAGCAGTATCTCTTGGAGATTGCTCACCGGTGAGGACTGCCCCAGCATCTTCAACCAAGGCACCACCACTGGTGAGTTTTCCTTTACTTATTCCTTCTGTACATTTGCTACCATCTGTATATTAATAACCAATACACATGTAAATAGCTGGAGCAACTTGTCTGTTCTAATGTGATGCTTTTGTAGAATTCTGTGGTTCTAATTTGGTGCTATACGTGATAAGTACAAGATTACCTTTATTTTAGAGTACTTCAAGCACTAAAAACGTGCTCATCCATGGGAGGAGTGCAACGTGGTTATGTTCTTGTTGTTTGTTGCTTGGGAAGGCTGATGTGACGTTTTGAAACCTAGAATTTGATGCTTACCAGAATTGTGATCTTTCCCGGAGTTTGAATTTAATGTGGTATATTGATATAAATGTCACACATTGTTCATGTTGTACACCAGACAGAAGGAGAATCACAGAATGGTTTGGGTTGGAAGAGGTCTTTCAGATCTAGTCCCTACCCCCCGCTATATACAGGGACAGTTCCCTCTGTGTACTGGTAAGTCTATCTCAAAGGATTTCTTCATCATTTGAAAATTAAACTTCCTAAGCATTCATATAATGTATCATATTTATCTAAATCTGGACCAAACTAATCAATCTTCTACCCATAAGTGGTATTATGATGATGATAATTAATAAGATAACAGGTCTAACTTTCGTGTGATAAGCTTTTCTTCAGGATAATGAAACTGTGCAAAAACAAACAGAAACTTTAACTTCTTGGGGATTTTGTATTGTTTAAGTTGGAATCCTGTGAGTGATGAGGAGATGAGAGACTGTCCTTCCCTGTTCCAATAACCTCCAAGATAACATATTTGTGTGATTACCGAATTCGCCTGTTTCCAAAGTTAATAGTAGTGTGAAACAACCTTGTCTTCAGTTTGTATCCTGTACTGTGCCAGACATATTAATGAACAATTCTAACAAATAGTTGTAATAAATAACTTTGGGCTTAAAGGCTGATGTAGACAGTTTAGCCCAACTAAACCAGCAAGTTTGCTCCTTTCTAATGTTGCATACTAGTGCAGATCAGAGCAGTGTCTATGTGCCTTAAAACTCCCACAGCTCCTCACCTTAGGTTTGGATTCAGCTCTACGCCTGTCATGGAGGATGATTGTAATTGTTGCTAGTTAACTGCCTTCTCCATCTGTGCATCAATTGAGGGGATATCCTCCCAAACAAAAACAAATCTGGCGGCTGCTTGGAAATTTCAAGCAGCTGTGTCCTATATAGGTAGGGCTTTATGCATGCTGCTGCTGCTGCTGCTCCGAAATCACCACTGCTGAGACTACTGCATGCTCAGGGTGGATTGGGAATGTGATCTGTTAAAGAGAAAATTAACAACACAATGAAAGAGGAATGTTTGCTTTTAACAGCTCTCCTTTTATCTTCTTTTCAGTGCTTGTTTGTGCTTTATCTTCTTCATGTTATGGCAGAAGTTATGAATGCTGATGAGTCAATGCAGATCCTTAAGTACTTATTCTGGGAACCGTTTACCTATTCATATAATGAAAGCTGAAGTCAGATTCAGTCCATTTTACACAATTTATTTCCTAAAAGCTGCCTACAGAGTGCTTTGTGCAGCAAGGAGGGCAATTTCACATGAAGAGAATCTCATGTATTCCAGTGCTAGCCTATAAGTAACTTGTATTAGTTGTCTTGGTTGTAGAGAAGGCACCAGAATGCTTGTGTTTCCAAATCACTATGAGCTGAAGAGGAAAACGGAATACAGTGGGTAGGTGAATAAAATGGAGAAACAGGAGAGCAAGGGCCATGTCAATGACCTCAGCAGTAGCCCAGTGATGGGCTTAGATCTGCTCCTCTTGCACTGGGTGTGCCAAAAATTGCCAGTATTTTTTTCTGTGATGCTATGATCTGTATGGATTTACTTCCACTATTTTCTATAATTCTCAGATAGCATTTTTAGAATAATTGGAGTCTCTGTAACAGATTCCACACCTTCTACCCCAGACATGAATGCATTTCAGTTTGGGGACAACCATTAGGTATCTTACAATTGCTTTATGATCTGTGTGCATGGATGACTATCTCTGTTCAATAGGGCCTTGGATATTTTTATGGAACTTTCTGAGCACTTGTATTAACGTTTATACTTTTATTGCTTTATATTGCTTAACCTCCCACACTAAAGAGGTGTTGTATGCAGTACTTCTAAACCAATAGTTGGGAATCCTAGTTTCTTGCTTTCAGTTTTGGGGAAGACAATACATTGCTCCTGTGTTCATTGCTGCTGCTTTCTCTCAAGGGCTTCTTGGTGTCAGCTTCTGCGTGGTCTTCATGCTTTCTCCCAAAACACATTGGAATCTTCTGCATTGAAATCAAATAGAAAAAAAGAATACTTCCATCTTGTTGGTTTCATTTGTTTTCTGACTCATTCTAATGCACAGGATTATGCTCGCCAAAACAAATTACACATTGGAAGCAGTACAACAAAGGTATGTACTGTTTCAGTGAAATTAAGTTGATCTTGGCAAAACTACACAAATATGAGTGAAGCCCAACTGTGCGTGTTAAGAAGACAATAAATGATAGTCGTCTGTTTTCACACCATTTTTAAACAAAATTGTTATTCATTGCTGCACTGTCAGTGCTTCCATCCCTTCTTCTGTTTTCTCCACCTCCTCTGTCCCACCAGGCTTGGTGTCGATTTCTGGATGAATAATAACATTCTACAGAAGAAAGGTTTGTAATTTGTGATTACAAAAATTCACGTGCTTCCCTAAGAACACCACAACCTGCAAGAGCTGTGCGTGTCCTGAAGGTGCAAGAAGACTTTCTTATCTTGCATCCTGTTGAGCTGGGTAACAAATATAACAGGGTGGCCAAAGCATCCAAAGTGGCTGCCATCTGATCTGCTGCCAGATTGGCTTGGGTTTTGCTCCTTATTTTTTAATGCAAATCTCAGAAATAATTATGTGTATTGTAATTATTGGTGTGTTATTGCCATGGATTTGTTGTACAGGAAAAAATAAATCTGTATTCCGTGGAGTCTAAATTGCACTGAATATCCACAGGTATTTACTAGCTACTTCCACTGTTCCTGCTGATTCTTTATGTGAGTCAGTGAGGTCATTTGTGATGCTTGAGTCATTTCTCTCCCTTGGGCACTCTTACATGCCGTAAGAAAACCAGTTAAAAAACAGAATCCTGGTTCTGCCAATATTCCTTACTGCCTGCTATCAAAAAGGGCTTGGCAGTTCAGTCCTTTGCACCAAAGCTCCCCTTTGCCCCAGATGACCATCAGAATTGTGCAGTGTGCTGTGGCACAGTAAAGTCAGCAGCTGGTTCCTGAATATCCTTCACAGGATTGCTAACCTGAACGGCCCCTGTGGCACAAAGACAAGAGGAGAGGGAATGTGTTGCTCTAATATTCCATACTGCGCTAAATTAGAATCCATTTTAATGATGCTCCATTTTTCTTATGTCCATCCCAACACTTATTCGCATCATATGTACTTTATGGACAAACTGCAGGCTCTTTTCTGCTGCAAATTCTAACTGTGAAGTTAGAAGAAAAACGAATAGTGTCTCACCACTGATTTTCCTCCTACGTGGTACGAAGTGCAATCTGCTGCTCGGGCTGAAAGAAAACCATGGGAATGAGGATAAAGGAGGCTGTGAAGTGCATTTATTGGAGTATTCCTGTCATCCTGAAGAGAGAAATAGTTCAGTACTGGGATGTGTGGGCTGGGTTCCTATATGTATGTCTCCTATGTATAGGAGAGTTTTTCTAGTCCCTGATTGTTTATGTCGCAGGATGTTCAAACTGTCAGTGAAATTGCATGAGTTCTTCTAATTTCTAGGGACTGTTCCCAACTTTAACATCCCTAAACATTTTTATTTATTTATTTATTTTAATGTAGATTATCCACTTCAAGACCTTTTGCCTCTTTCCTGGTGAGGTCTCAGTACTTCCAGACTGCAGTCTAATGAAGGATAATTAATATAAATCTCTCTGCATTTAATCATCTTCAGAGTCCTTCCTTCTTCTTAGATCGTTCCCAGTAGGCCCTCATTAGCTCCCACCAGCATCTCTTACTTACTATTCTGTAAGCTTGAAAAAGTTGTGGAAATGACAGAATTCTTCCTGTAAACTGGCCTATTCACTTCAGGGCAATTTGTAAGCCTTTTGACTCTGTCTTCAGTACTCCAATTTCTACAATTGCCAGTGATTATAAGCAAACCTCTGGTCATACGTGAGTCTTCTTCTATTTTCTTTCCTGCATGTCCTGCCCAATGTTCTGTTTGCAAACAGCTTTCCCCATCAATTAAAACAGAGTTGAGAGAGCTAGGGTGATACATGAAAGGAAACATCAAACAAGTTCCTGGCCAAGGTCATGATTATTCTGTTGTTGCTCGTACACACAATGAGAAGAGATTTGGTGTTAGTTCACACTGTGGTAAATGAACGCATATTCTCTTACAAGCATACAGGTCTCCGTATCACAGTCAGTGAGTTATCTGCTGTCTAAGCACCCATGTTCTAGAGTTACTCATATCTTCAGGGGAAAGAAACATTGACCTTGCCCTCTTGGAATGAGTTACATTTTCCAATCTGACACTGCATTTTAAAAGCAGAAGTTATTTTTACTAATAGTTCTATGTATGCATTTGTATAAAGGCAGAGGTGATGATGCCTTGGTTGATCACCACCATTTGGGAGCCGCCTTCTGCTTTTGTTCCCTGTCCAATCCTTTGTGTGAGAAATTGTCTTTTGTTAGTTTTTTACAGTAGGTTTGCTTTGTTCCATATATTCCAACACCATTTTGGTTTCAGTATATCTCAGATTTTGTTTTGATCAGCTTTGCTGCATGTTCATGAATTTTTCTTGCCTGTGATAATCAGTTTGTGTCACTGGAAGCTGTTGAGAACCAGCAGATTCATTTAAAGGAGACAGCAGGTATGTCTTTAATGTGGATGATGAAATTAAGAAATAGTTGATATACTTTGGTTGTTGAATTAAGATGTTTCCTCAAATCTCCATTTAAATTGTTTTCATCCTCATTAGTATGTAATAAATAAATATCACAAGAGTCAACTAATTGAGAGAGCAAAAAACTTTAAATTCCTGCATAGAAATCTTTCATTTTAGCACCTCAGATTTTCTTTTTTTCCCCCTTAGCTGCCATTTAACAGGTACAGGGACTAAATTTAGTTCATTCTGCACCTCTAGCAGATGTTGCACTTCTGGCAAGTGTTCCTCAGTGAAAATTCTGTGCATTTTAGTTATTTTAATATAATTTCCCGATTGAAGATGCAAAGGAAAATTATATAGGCATCTCTTTTGAGTTAATACAATAAAATAAGCTCCTCTGTGTTTCCCTAAGTTTTGTAGTTTATCCATGTTTTGATTAAAAGAAATTATACACAGAAAGGCACCAAGGGATAGAAATTAATTCTGAGATAATCTCGGTGATTCATACATTTTATGAGAATTTAAGTCCAAATTCGAATCACTGTAATTAATTGATTTTAGCGAGATTAGCTGAATTATACTTGGCAGAATGGGCCTCTGAGCCTAACTAAAGATGCCTTTCTTAGATGAGTTTGCAAGTAAAATGTAATCAAACTTGCAAACCTGTGTCCTTGTTCTTGCAAAGAGATATAGATGGACAACCCTCGTGTGTGTGTGTGTGTGTATGTATATATATATATACACACACACATATTTTCTTAAAGCATATCTGCATGCAAGGGAGGTAGCAAGTTCTGGAATAAGGAAAGTATTAAGTTGTTTATTTTCCAGCTGCCCACCCTAGAGATACCTACAGTGCAAAAGGTCACACAAATATTCTGAAACCACTTTCTTAGATTTCAGAGAGATTTCTGCATTGTGTTGAATTCAAGGCTATCACTTCTTACCCCCTCTCTCATCCCCCACCCCCCCCCCAAAAAAAAGCAGGAAATAGTGATACCTTGAAATTCTCCCATACTTGAATTAAATACTCTCATAGGCATTGCCATTGACCAGTCTGATTTTATAGTCTGACAGCCCAAAGCATGCCAGGCAACATTTTTATTTCCAATGTATAGATAAGGAACAAAAACAGAAGAGTTTAAGTGACTGAGCAGGAAATTGGTTGCCTCACCTAGAAATAAAACTAGGCTTCAAAACACTTAACATGTGACTGTAGGTTCTCAGTGTATTATTATAGCACTGTCAATGTAGCATATTTCATCAGAGCCAATGAAATTAATCACCAGCTTAATTTTAAATACAGTTTTGCTGACTCACCCAAACTATACTGTCATATATTATTGTAACGATTTATACATGCTGGTAAAGTAGATGGCTTTATGCCCCTGAGGATAAAGTTTTAAAAATGTGATATTATTTATACCAATGTATCAGTTGACAAGAAAATTCTCTAAATATAAAAGCATGGTCTGAAATTCCTGAGAGGTTTTTCCTGCCTGAGTGACCAGCTAGTGAGAGTTTATGTATCGTTTCAAGTCAATTAGAGAACTTGTCTTAATAAATCTCCTCAGCATCCAACCAGGTGATAAATTCATGTCAAACATGACTGTGCTGTTTATCATTTTATGTGCAATTTTGCACATGCTCCCACTCCTTTCACTACTATTACATCTAAGGAGACAAACGTACATACATCTTGTGAAGGAGTGCAGAGCAATGTGCTTCCTGGTGCTTGAAAATAAATACTTCAGGTTAACAAACTGATGGAATGCCACTAATCTGTGGGAAGAAGAAATCTTCATTGTTGACAGTGAATTTCCCATGAGAATGCAGTAAAATGGAGAGATTTTCGGTTGTTTTTTATTACCCAGGCCGTTAAATATCAATCAGTATAAAGCATCATCAAGAAGTTGCTGTCAATGTGTGCTATTATGTTATTATAAGGGATTGCTTGAAGACACCAGGAAAATAAAAGGACTTTTAAGTAGGGAAAAAAATATAAAGAAATCTTCATTAAGAAATGAGGGAGATCCTTCCTACCTATCCTAGTCCAAGGGAGATACTTGTTTCCTTGTTGACAAGTGATGCCTGATGTCAAAATATGGCTCGCTTCTATGTGAGAAAAAAATAGTTTTACACAACCAAAGCTTTATGCTGTTTGTGTAGTGAATGTATTTTATGCTACAGATGTTGGTCTTTGAAATAAGGAAGCCAGAAGCAGCCCAAGTGGGCAATTGTCTATTAGAGAATTAAAGTAGAGATCCCAGGGGAGAAGTCCTTTTCCATTATTGATTCCAATTGGAGAAATTAAGATGGACAGAAAACTTTGGAGATAATTGTCAGAGCTTCCTCAAAGATTCTTTACCACAAAAGCAACACAGCAGCGTTTCCTGTCAGACTCAAATCTCGTTCATCTTTAGAAATCAAATCTTTATCGGTTAAATCTTAAAATGTTTAACAGTGCCATCTGGTGACCTTTGCCATAACAACAGCAGTGTATTTCAGAGCATCTTTTGAGGATCTGAAAGGGCTGCCCTAGCAGCTGTGTGTTACTGACTGAAAACCTTGCTTAGGGATAAGCCTGAGACATTTATTGCTTCTCTTCAGTTTTCTTTATTCTGCAGCTTCGAAGACTGAGATAAGCTGATTCATAAACTTATATTTTCCTCCTAGTGGTTAGAAAATTGAAATAATGTCCATGTAATATTTGTTTAGTTACAAAGCTATGTGTAGAATGACACAAATAATTACTGCTTGGTATCCAGACATCAACACAGCTAATAGACACTCACTGAAACTTGGCTATAAACTGTGGTAGGATTTCAGGCAACGACTAAAGACAAACAATTCACTTCTGATGATTCAGTAATAAACCTTCACTGTGGTGGTTTTCCATCTTTTCTCATGTAAATCAGAATTTTAACATATAATGGTTTATTTAAAAGCTTTTAATCTTTTAATGCATTTTTTTTTTTTCCCCCAATGAAAAGACAGAGATGATGTATTTTCTTTATCCTCAACTGTATTGTGCACTGCAATTTTAAGCATTGCAGGGCCAGAATCTAAATGTGAGCAGGGGGAATCTCACTAATGGCCATTGGAGCTGTTAAATGAGCTTCCAGAAATTCATTAATTTTAGTTAAAATAAAAACAGAAATAAAAAAACCCAACTGCATTTAAGTTTAAATTTTGAAAGTGGTTTAATAAAAGCAGTAGTTAACAGTGACATTGAATGTTGTTTTTCCTTTGTGGTGATGAATTTATTGCATGAATCCTCCTCCCTTCAGAAAAGGCAAGAAGAAAATTAAGTGATTTAAGTAGTTTAGAGAGGTGTCCTCAAGTACCGGCCGTGACATAAGGAAGCTGATCACTGACTGAACATCATGGGAATACCTTTCTCAGACAAACATGGAGTACCTGCTGAGCTCTGAGACTTCTTCCAGTAGTCATTTGCACACAGCATGTTTTGACATATACAATAGACCCGGGTAAATGAGTGGAAATAGAAAACCCATAAGGAGCTTCAAAGTGATGTACTTGTGTTTTGCTTTATAAATATGCACTCGTCAGTTTACTGTTAACCTAATTACAGGAAAAGTGAATAACTGAAAACTACACCTGTGCAATGGGAGACATTGCTCTGCGTGTTTACCTCAATGAGAAACCATCTGTGCATATCTCTTGTAGTGATAATATTTCTTCATTTTCTTGCTTTAGTTGACTCCTCACTAAGTAATTATCGCATATCCTGTTCTCTCCATCCATCAGTTCTTCGCCGCTTGTTTTTCAAAACTCAACTTTGACATTTTATTCCCTTTCTGAATTTCAAACTTAATGTGATGCTTAGGTCTAGAGACTGTGCGATTGTATCTCTTTGCATACTGCATTTGACTCCTGAATTGCAAAATATATTGTGCGAAGGCATTATTTTCCTGCATGTGAAGAGAAATGCTGCATGTTCCTGAGTTTTTTAAAGGCTGACAGCCTTGTAGGGAATAAATCTTCTCAGCTGATTTGAATTTTATAAAGTAGTGTTTTCACTCTGGAAAAGTTGGTGAGTATTTTTGGTTACTTTTAATTGATATTTCATTTTACACTGAACAATGTGAATGTGATGAGGAATTTTAATCATATTTTTAGAGCATTTCTCAAGGTGGACAAAATGCCGGCGAAAAGCTTTAGTGTTAACTAAAATGGCTTTAATCATTTGGTCAGGAAGCACAGGCACTGCTTCCAATCTATTGTCTGCTTGGTCTAGACCTTCTCCCTGTGTCACTTAAAGCAGTTCATTAGATGATCATGCTGCTAGACATCATGAGGGGGCAGCTCTCAATTTCTATTAGCATCAAGTAGTCATTAAAATACTGATATCCCTTAGTGAAAAACACAGAGCCTAGGAGGATATTTCTGGAGGAGGATCACTGAGTTCTGGAGTAATTATTTCTTCAGTCTTTGTTTATTCTCTGTGTGTGTGTGTGTGTATATATATATATATATATGAATAAAATATATGAAGTTCTCTAAGTGGATCATCCCAATCAAGATTTTGTCCTGTAAGACATGATTTCAAGTCATGCATGTGGATAAGAAGGCTGTGAAGCTCTTCACCGATGAAAGTGTTCATTATGTGACATGAGAGTAAGGGCTAACCAGATAAGTTTACAGAAGTAGAATCTGCTGGGAATTATTGAATATGCAACAAACATATCTTAGAAAAGTCCTTGACCTGAATATATTTAGTGTGAGAAACTACTAAAGGAAAGTATTACATACTTGATACCACTTCTGCAGGCATCAGATATTGTCATTGCTAATATCTGGGTTAGAACCACTCTTGGTTGAACAATTTATTAATTTTGAATTAGAAAATATCAGAGGGATTTAAAAAGAAATAGTTCTCTCAAGGGATTTGGCAAAGGAAATAGTAGAATGGAAATGACATAGTCAGAGTTGTCTCATTTAAACGCGCATGGTCTTATTGGTTCCACATGCATGTGTGCATTCATGACAAAAATGACATAAGTCACAAGAAGGATATGTTCCTTTATTTGTGTTTCTGTTTAAGAATGGTCAGATTTAGGTCATATTGTAACTACTATGATTCTGGTTTAGATTTTGTTGTTCTTTTCCTTTTTAGTTTTGTGCTTCTTTTATCCTTGGATTAGAAATAAATTTCATTTCCAGAAAGAAAATAGAGTACCCTCTACTGTATTTCATTCCTAAACCCCAAAGTGAAAAGATCTCTCAGCTTTGAAACTCATAAAGTCATGTAGAAGCAGAGCTGGATATGTATCAGTAGAAGTAATTATCTGTGTCCCAGAGGATCCCTCAGGTTGTGCTGACACTGATACCTTATTTTGTACATACGTCCTGAGAACCCTAATGACCGCAATTCATACTGTCATTTAGAGACTAAGAGAGCCCGCTGTGCCCCCCTCTTGCTTTTACAAAGCTGACACAAACAAGCAGGACAAGAATCCCGGTGTGTACAAAGTTGCTTTTATCATATCAGCACAATGAACAATGCAAAAATTAAATGCATGCAGGCATTTTCCCTCTAAGTGCAATGTTTGGCATTTAAGAACCCAGCCGTATTTCTTGCAGTTACTGTGTTATTTACAAAATCAGTTCTGATTTTGATAAATATTCTTCCCATCATAATATTGTTGTGTATTTTATCCCAAATGAGAGCACCGGCACCATAATTTCATCAATTATGTGTCCTCCCTTCTAATTCAATGAAGCAGCAGCCCAACTTTGCTGGATGCATACCTACATTAATTGCTTAATTAATGTATAATTAATTCCACAGAGCAAAGTTTATGTATATATACCTATGTGATGAAAAGTTTTGATGTCTTGGATAAAATGTGATGGAAAACACTGACTGGTGAATATATCATGAGTGGAACAGAAAGAAGGGACTTCAGTGGATAAAGCTACTAATGACAGATGGGACTTATGAGGTGAAGTAATAACTGAAGTCACACTGTGGCTTTCCCTTCTGCATTTACTTTCTAAAGAGAATGATGCAGTAACATTTGCTAATAGCATTAAACAGTTGGGAGAAGTTAGTTCAAAGGAAATTATAACGTTCCAAAATACATGATGAGATTAAGAAAATTACAGATGTAATCAAGAAGAAAACTAAGTTTGAAGCTAAAGTAATAATCAAACTATACTGAGGGTGTGAAGTCAACCTGTAAATATCTGTGTTCTCTAGCATCAAATTTGTAATCTAATGTGTTTGTACGCTGCTTTCTTCTCCTCCCCCCCACTCCTTTATTAAGCTTAAAATACTGAGGCTGTATAATGAGCTACTGTTGATGTCTATCAACCTTGAATTAAAACACCAATGGAAATGTGCATAGGAAATGAGACACTAGTCTGAGGAAACTACATTTCTTTGGACGACTAGGGGAATGCTAGCAAAGGATTATTTAAACATTAAAAAAATGGTAAGGATTGTTTAAGTTTATTAGCTTATAAGTTTATAGTACATCAAGAGTTGACTAGACATCTACTAAATTAGTTTTGCTCTTCTCAGTTTGCCTTTTGGTCATGAAAGGTCTTTACTAGATCTTACATAATTGTTAAACAGATATATTTACGTTTTATTTGATGGAAAATCAGAGACCTGCTTTAAAAAAAAAAATCCAATAAAAATGCTCTTCCAGATGGCACTGTCTTTATTGCAATGAAAAAAGAATTACTCTTTGCAATGTATATCTGCATACATAAAGTTACGCAAAAGGTGGAAGCTTTGACCTCTTTTTTTAAATATAAATCTGTATAGAGTTTTATTAGCATACACTGTATACATCCCATAGGCTGCTAAGGAATCCCACTAAGAAAGGAGATTCAAGGACAAAACACAAACATCTGATGCCATTTAGCATCCACTCTGGAGCTGTTACTCCACACAGACATATGTCTCATACAGATTCTTTGGCAGGTGTGCCAGCCTTACATAAGAGCTGTAATTTCTTTGGAGATATGTTGTTATTACAAATATCATCTACCATAAGGATCTGAAGTGCTCTATCTCTATACATTTGTGTCTGGTCTTCCTGAGATATTAGTATCTACTTTTGCACAAATTAGCTTATCTGGCTCATTTGACCAAGTGCTTTTACGTTTGTGAGATGTTTCTTGAGACCAAACTGTGGACGGGAGCTTAATAAATGATGTCCAGTCCATTTCAGAAGTGGCAACAGCAGTCACCTTCACTAGTGCAGACTGCTAAGAGCATGGCATGCAGGTTCCTGTTCATCACTGGTGAAAATGCATAGCTAATAGTGGCAAATGCATTAAAATTCAGTGCTTTGTAGCTGAAAATTTCCTGTATCAGTGTTATGATGCTTTTTGTATTCATTGTAGCTTCCACAGAAATAAATAGAAGGTATTACTTTCAGAGCGACCTACATATATTGGTCTGTCCTGAGTGCTCCTATTAGATTTTATTGTTCCATCAATTTTTTGTCAGAATACATGACGCACACGCATCATAGATCACAAAATTGATAAATGCTCCCATTCATCTGATGTGCCACATAAATCACTTCAGGTAGTGATAGAATATTTTAAAGAACTGACAGAACCAGTTCAGCCAGAATTGTTTTTCTTCTCTCCTGCTGAGAAGATTCAGTGGAAATAAGAGTGGAAAGGTTCTTGGTAGGTCAAAGTTTTATAGTTTGTAAGAAAAGGGTACAAGTAACCAGTGACCCTGCACGTAATTGACCTCAACATCAAAATCATTGAACGCAGATAATCTATCAACAAAAGCAATACAGAGAAACATGTTCATAGTACTGGAACAGAGAAGCTATGCTTAACTTTAAACATCTCACAACAAACAAAATAAGAATCAAATATATTGCCTTCTCGAAAGTGCTCTATGACTAAGTCAAACAGTATGTATTACTACTCTGAAAGTATCTGAGCTATCCTATAACATGCCTGGCCAAAACCTTTGAATAGACATTGCATAAGAAAGCTCTAGACAGCTCTTCTCTCTAACACTGAATGCAGAAATTTTCCAGGCTACTGGTTTGACCTTTATGTTATGTAAGAGAAGCACATAATTTTTCAGGAGTGCATAATGTAACTGAAATGTGATCTCCTTTACAAAGTAGTATTTAGTCATCAGAACTCTCTGGAGAGCATTGCTGTATTAAATGCATATTATAGGTCTGATACTGCTAGACCTAGGCAGCAGATGAGTATATGGTTAGGCATTTTGTTCTTTTTTTTTCTTCTAGTTGAACATACAATGTCTGAACTTACATGCTTTTAACAGTTAGGGCTTTACTGACCGAATTAAGCATGTATTCTAAGTGCCCACTGGTTTCTTATTTAAACAGGGTGCAAGGGATGAAAAACGGTGTTCACTAATAAGAAGTTTCCATCTACTTCATTTTCTATTAATTTTTCATCACTCTTTTTATTTGCCTTTCGAATGTAGCCCACCTTTGCCCATTTTATTTCAAGATCCCAGTCTTCTTTATCTGACCTTTTAATTGTGTTTGGACTGGGCAGGTGAGATCCTGCTCCTTGTCCTCATAGTGCTGTTGAATGTCAGTTCTTGTAAATTTCAGTGCTGTATGTTTCTTTAAATGATCAAAAATGTCCCCGAAAGGTCATTTGAGTTGTTGGTCAAGAAACAGATATGAGTAAGAAATGATGTAGAAATGTTAAAAATACACAAAGCTTTGGTACTAATTGGCTGTATGTAAATGAACAACTCGTATAACCAATAAAAATAAGACATCAGTAATAATAATCAAAAAGTATTTGGAAAATTGATTCATATAATTATTCAGTTCAACACGTTTAGTAGATCTGGTAGGAAGTTTGGGTTTTATTTATTTATGAACTATGTGAACACCTACAAAATAGTCCAGGGCTCAGTTATCGACAGTGTAACTATTGATAAATGAGCAAAGACCTGAAATGTCTCTTCCTTCTATACCAAGTTCTCAAGTAGAGCCTAGTATAAATATATATATATTTTCAGCTTCTTCCAGTTTCAGTTTATGGCTGGGCCAATTAAGTAAGTTTGCCTTCATTGAAGATTTGACTTGCCCATTTGAAGAGCAGAACCTGCTTGTGTTTTCTTCCATCTCTGTACTTACTAAAGTTTCTACTACAGGTTTGCACCAGTATTTCTTACTCTATCATTTTCTGCCTGTTATTCAGCAGGCACCAATAGGAATAATGTTTCACTTCTGGATCAACAAGAATTTTAACAGCTGATGTTTCCCCTGGCTGTCTCCGTGTGTCTGATCATAGAATCATAGAATCATAGAATTACTCAGGTTGGAAAAGACCTTGAAGATCATCAAGTCCAACCGCAGCCTAACCAGTAGCCTATCTCTTAAAAAACAACCACAAAACAATACCACAACAACAAACCTCTGCTAAATCATATCCCTGAGTACCACATCCAAGCGACTCTTAAACACATCCAGGGATGGCGATTCAACCACCTCCTTGGGGAGCCCATTCCAGTACCTAACCACCCTTTCTGTAAAGAAGTTCTTTCTAATATCCAACCTAAACTTGCCTTGGCGCAACTTGAGGCCATTTCCCCTCGTCCTGTCACAAGTCAGTAGTGAGAAGAGACCTGCCCCACTCTCACTGTAAGAACCTTTCAGGTACTGGAAGACAGCAATAAGGTCTCCCCTCAGCCTCCTCTTCCTCAGACTAAACAGCCCCAGCTTCCTTAGTCTCTCCTCATAGGGCTGATTCTCCAAGCCCTTAACAAGCCTCGTTGCCCTTCTCTGGACCTGCTCCAGTACCTCCATGTCCTTCTTGTGCTGAGGTGCCCAAAACTGGACACAGTACTCGAGGTGAGGCCTCACCAATGCTGAGTACAGGGGCAGGATGACTTCCTTAGTCCTGCTCACCACACCATTCCTGATACAAGCCAGGATGCCATTGGCCTTCTTGGCCACCTGGGCACACTGCTGGCTCATATTCAGCCGACTGTCCATCAGCACACCAAGGTCCCTTTCTGTCTGGGAGCTTTCCAGCCACACCTCCCCAAGCCTGTAGGGTTGCCTGGGGTTGTTATGACCAAAATGCAGGACCTGACACTTGGCCCTGTTGAAACTCATTCCATTAACCTTGGCCCATCGATCAAGTCTATCCAGGTCTCTCTGTAGTGCCCTGATCTGATAACTATTAAGTTTCAGCAAATATCTACAATTCCTGTCCATAATTACATTACTAACATTATTATTATTCAATAGTAAGCAAAGCAAAACAGAGATCCAAAGGTAAACAGCACACAGAGACTGATGCCTCTGAGTCGTGTCTCTTCCTGTTTCTCATAATGAGAAAGTGACTTTCAGCTAGTTTTTGGGTTATGATGTTGTTACGTGCCTTGCAATATAACTGGACTTCTTAACAGCTGTGGTGCATTTGAGTTTTGTAGCCATTCTTATCACAGATTTTTCCACTCAGTACATAGTTAAATTGTCCATACAATTTTAACAAGTAAGTAGGTGCAAAAAAAGGACTGGTCAGATTCCTTGTGATGATGATGATGATGATGAGTAGTTGGTATACCTGCAGTCATCGGTTTGAGACGTTCACTGGCCATTGATTGTCAGAAACTGGGAAGATAAAGCAGAGGAAAGGTGACTCAGTACATGTCTCATTGGCAGTATATTCCCCTAAGCATCTGCTTCTGGCAGTTTTCAGAAACAGGACACTGAGCTGATGGATTTTGTGACTGAGCCAATGTATTGCATGTAGCTCTCTGAGCTCCTTTCCTCATAGTTTTCAAAAACCTTTGGTTTTCTTATTTTACAAACCAGTCATATTTATTCGGAGATGTCATGGCTCAGATGAGAAACCTCCATCCCGGAGACATCTTAGGCATCAGGATGCACTGGGGACTATTGCAAATAGCTTTCCTTCCCTGCCCCTGCAGATGTTTCCTCTCCTGGTTATCAAGTTCCACAACAAATTTGATAGTAGCTGTAAAATGAGTAATTTGGATGTTAATCTATAAGCCTCTAATCTGCAAGTCTCCAAGTGTTTTCTCTCCATTTTAGTAGAGTTTCTTCTTCGTAACTCATTTTAGCTTTCAGCTGTGCCTTGCCCAACTTTGACTGATTGCTGGAATGAAATTTCTTCGGCATCATAAGTTACTTGCTGGAAATAGAGTTGGCCTTCTCTTCTATCAGTATTCTTAATACTACCAAATAAACACTTCCTGTTTCACTCTTTGTGTTCATGTCCATGTTGTTGCTTTTCATTAAGAAATTTCATGTTTCCTTTAACTTTTCTGCCCTTACAACATGAAAAATATTTTTGTCAGTAGTAATTGAATTACCAGTCACTTTGTCCTGATTCGTTGTGCCACTGCAAGACAAACGGACTTCATAATCTGTCTGGACAGTCTGGTTGTTACTTTAACAGATGTTTGATCTCCAAAAGCAAGATGTTCCTCAGCTGTTTTCTAGAAACCTTTCAGACACTGCTCTAATTCATTTTTATGCCTTCAGCTTTGGTTTTAAATCATATTTTTCATTTTTGGAGACATCAATGAGCTGTGGAAGTATCTGCACTCTTTGTTCTGTTGCAGATCAAGAGGAGAACCCATTCCTAACTGCATGCCCTGGAAAACTAAATTCTATCTGTACCATTTACATGATACCTGTTATCTTAAACAGTTAACCAAATCCAGGCTCTTGGAGGTTATATTTAGTCACAGAGAATATCCTAAGCTCTCTTGTTCGGCCAGGAGTTGCAACGCAGATGATGGCTTTGGCTCACCAGCACTCAGCCCATGAGTTTTCCTTTCAGCTTTTTTAAGGACAGTGCTTTCTGAAGCTCTTTGGCTGTGTCCCAGCCTAATTTGCAGCTTTTAATCTCTGCTTCACTGGTCTTTCTATTTCTTTCATTAATAGAAAAGCAGTCATGAAATAATAACCAGCAAAAGTCCTCTTCCCACGTGTCCGGCATATATCCTATTGAGCTGAATAGTGACTGTTGCCAAAGTTTAAAGGAAATCTTAAGTTGTTTTGGCTACCTGGTTCCAGAAAGGAGCTTACAGCTTACATACTTATGAGTATCTATAATGAATTCACAGACAGCTAATTCTGAGACCTATCATCCACTCAAGAAGCAAGCTTATAATCAAAGCAGCCCACTTTTGGATTACTGACTGTTTAACTCCACTATAAATAGGCTGCAGGCAAAGAATTGTTCAAAGAAATTAGAGTGATTTAAAACAAGAGATAGTTGTGTAGGAATGCAGAAAAGCCAGAAGAATTATTGAGCTTCACTGCTGGTACAAATTTGCCATAGATTATTTTCCTCTAATTTTAGGTATAGAAATGGGGGGGGGGGGGGAAACTTCTTAAAAAGGGACCATCCATCCTTTTCTTAACACTGCTTCCACCCAAGCAGCATTCCACTGTTTTTCCTTTGATGTGTTAGCACACCTTTCTTGGTATTTACCTCTATGAAAGCAATGCATGCCTCCACATTTCGTTAATAGAAATCGTGTACATGAAAACTTTCCTAATTCTGTTGGCAGTTGCCTATTTTTGCACAACTTCAGTTGCCGACCAATATTAACATGTTCTGTCTGTATATAATTTCTTTTCTAGGAACACTGTGATGAGTTCAGTACTGTGCAATCCATAGTTATGCAATCTGTAAATAATAATAGATTTCAGGCAGGTATTTTTTATAAGGCTGTAGTTCTGGAATTGTAATAATTAAATATTGAGCCAATTAAGTATGGGTTGAATCCATTCTTTAATACTTCTAGCCTTCTAATTTGAAAGCTTTTTGAATTTATTTATATGCATATTTTCTCGCCTACACATGCCAGCAAATGCATATCTTTGTTTCCCTCTTGTTTGCCTTCATTTCTGGACAGACTAAAGATTTGTGAAAAAGATGAAACCTGGGAAAAGTAATGTTTGAAATAGAGAGATGCATGTATTATTCATGTAGAGAGCTGTTTAGGTCCTGTTTCAAAAACATTAAATATTCTATACATTGTTAGCAGAGAATGCTTGCTTTCATTCCCTGCCAGTTCCATATCTTTTTCTGTTCTAACATAGTTTCTTGTTCCTCTCTGCTGATCCCTGCTCTGGTAACTTGCATTTTAAGACTTTTCCCCTTTTACTTTGACACAGACGCCAGATCTGAGAGGCTGGTGTTTGACTCCTTTCCCTCTGAGGATTAAGGAGAAGCAGAATGGGACAAACCTCTGTGCAAGGATGTATCTATTTCATATATTTCTTTCCAGTGACATAGCAGAAAGATTGCATAGTGAAGTAATACACAACCTCTGTAGTTCAAGCAAAAAATTCATTCTGGAACACTCAAATCTTCCAGTGCTTTTAGTAACAAGAATGTTTATGGAAACTTAGATTTTAAAATAATATTGCAACATATTTTGTTTTAGATGTAGAAATGTAATATTCACGTCCAAAAATAACTGCAGCTATTGCAGCCATCCAAACACGTGACAGAAACCTCATGCATGATCTGCTGTTTCAGACAATTAGCTCAGCATATAATGGCTGAATATCAAAGGATCAAGAGAATCCCTCACAAAACTGGAAACCACAGATCAAGAATTATTTGTGGAAAATAGCAGTTTATTTCTAAAGTCAGTATGGAAAACATTTACAGAAACATTGTGATCTTAGGAGAAAAAAATAATGGATCTTATATTATCTAGTAAACTGCTAATTATTTATCCATCTCTGCTCAGGAGTTCAAGTAAGAGTAAAATTGGATGGTCCCTAATGAGATGCGGTGGAGTTTCACATTTTCCCTGTTGAGTTGATAAAAACCAAATTAGCAGCACCTCTGAATGTCAGCGTTGTGCGAGCAGATAGGCTAATTTCGACTGTGTGCAGGAGAGGTCTGCAAGGGCAGCAGGAGAGGTAGAGGAGGTTGGGAGCAAGAGGAGGTGCTAAATTGGCAGCGGTGATCTTTTTTCTATTTCGATAGAAATGCAAATTGGATACTCGCTGCCTGAATTAATGGCTGGTCTCCAGAAAGACGAGGTGTCATTGATGTGTGCTATCCATGTTTCCACAGTCTCGCTAAGAAAAAACACAATAAAAGGTAGCTTCAACAATTAGTGGAAATATATAAATTTGTTTCTGTAAAAAATTACAGTGCAATGCAGGTTTGGAGCTGCAGTTCAAATTCATACATAAGAATCATGTATATATATATGCTATACTGGGACACCCTTTTCCTTAGGTTGCTGTGCTTGAAGACTACAAATGCTCTGCCTTCGGTTCTATAGAGATGCAAAACAAAAACAAACACAGAACTAGGATTTAAAGTGCCTCAGATAAATCCTCATTGTGTTTGAGTAATTTAGATGGTAAAAAAAAAAAAAAAAATAATCTTCTTTTAATGAAGTTTAAAACCCCAAGCTCTAATGTCATTACTATTTTGCATTGTGTATTTCAGTTGGAGAATTGATTGTGGACGTTACTTGGATGGTATCTCAGCATTCATTGCTTCCCTTGTCTTTAGCTGTTCTGTCTCACATTTCAATGGCTGTAGAGCCACAGTAACTGCATATTCTTTGGTAATACTTCCTATTTCAAACTCGTACAGTAAACAAGCCTTTATCTCAAATCAGAATTAAATTAGGATATTCATGTCACCCAGCAAAAGTAAGACATAAATTTGCTGAAAACTCATTATTCAGGTCCTGCCTTGTTAATTCAACCCAATAAAATAAGACAAGGAGGAAGGGCTGGCTGTGACTCTAAAACATCTTAAAAAGAAAAAAGAAAGGAAGGAAGAAAAGGACTTTCATGAAGCCCAACAGGTGTGATTAATGACTGGTGGTGAGCCAGGAGGAGGTGAAGTCTTTCTGCTGTTGGTGCACTTGCTGATGGTGTAGCCTGCCCTCCTGGCCCTGGCCATCTCCTGCATGCCTGGGGTTGCCTTCCTGCCAGCCTGCCCATCTGCTGCCTGCTCTCAGCTGCCCTCTGCACCTGCCCGAGATTCACCTCCAAGCTGGATCAGATTCAGCCACCTAAAATCTTGTTCTTGGAACAGCAGGTAGCAACTTCCCAGACCCCACTGAGGGTACAGGGAACCAGACTGGTGCATCTCCTCTCCTTCCCCCCAGCTGTAGCTGTTTTCAGCAAATTAAAAAAAAAAAAAAAAAAAAAAAAAAAAAAAGAAAAAAAAAAAGTAGTTAATAATAATTACAACCATCTCTGCATTTGCAGTGTGGAAATTTAAATCTCACTGTAAGCAGCATGTCTTAGTGCGAGTCCTCTCATACCAGACGTTTTGATTTCATCCCCATTAGAAGCTGCCAGATGTAAGAAATTAAAAGACCTTTCACGGCACAGCCAAGAATCCAATTGCTCTTTATGAGAGGCTCCTGACCCCAATGCTGCCTACCCATGTATCATCAGCACACCTGGGGAGCACTGGATGGAGAGAGCTCTGGCAGGTGATTGAACAATGCTAGATTGATAGGAGCACATTCAGCTAAAAATCCGAGTGTTGCGTACAATGGGATAAGCTATTTTTGTTACCAATGTATGAGCTGTACTTAACCATTCCATTCTCAAAGGACATTCTGAAGCATTGAACAACAAACAATGAGGACCTTGATTTTCCTGTTGTTTCCTGGAAATGTTTTGTTTTGGAGATGGATGAGGAAATGCCTTGCTTTAGGTTGAAAAAAATAGTTGACAAAGGAGAAGTTGATATATACAATGGAATCTAAATTAACTTCATTCAAGAAGCACAGCATCAAAATATAAAGTGTTAAACTAAATTATTCTTTTTTTTTTCTTTTTCTTTTCATATTGTGGCACAAATCCAAAGAATTAATTTTTATTTGTATCATTGTAAATTAATAGAATTTGACCCAAAGTCAGTGTCTGTTACTCTGTTGGTATTTTATCCTTGTTAAATATATTAGAAGATATTTTTCACTGTGAAAGCCTTACTATAATTAAGCTAGATCTAAGTAAATAAAAGAGTATAGTTAATGGCCAATAATGAGATTTATTTACTGTGGCCTTAAGTTAAGGCTGTATGAGCTACTTGGCCTTGCAGAAACAGCAGTCAGATCGGCTGCATCTGAGAAAGACTGCAGTCTAACACGTTTCCTTTCCCAAACACATAAAAAGCAATCCCAGGAGAATAGAATAATTGGATATATATGTATGGAACACTTGTCACTAACACAGATAGTTGTGGTCTGAAGGCAAGAATACAGACAAGAAGTAACGTTGTGTTCCCCACTAAAACAAGCTCCTTTTCTTACATGTGTATTGAGTGTAAAAATTACTATCAATTCCAACTGGTTTGTCCCGTTATATTAACTGTGAATTCAGCTAGGAATATAGCTGAAGAGTTAGCATTTTGCTAGCACCTTCAGTTCAAATCTGCATTCTTACTCAATGGATCTAAATTCCAATGAGTTTAATCCTGCACAACAGTACTTATGACTTCCAATGAAAGCAGCTGGAAGGGTAAAGGGGAACTCCTGTGATGTTTTGCAGTGTGCTGCCAAGGCCTTTCAAAGGTGAAAGAATAAAGCTGGATAAGATGATGATAAATAAGAAAGGGAAATAGGCAGAACATAATGCTCTCTTCTGGACATGCAGAGGACCAGCTTTTCTTCCCTCAATTCATGAGGAATCCCTGAATTCTGCCAACCCGTGAACAGAAAAATATCCTTCACATCTTGCCATCTCTTACTTCTAGCAGACTAACAGGGGGAAGATGGAGGATCCTGCTTACCTGCTCAGAATTTCCTTCTCTGTTTGTAAGACTGTGGGTATCTGTGGGTAACGTGTTTTTTTTGAAAGCTGGCTGAGCAGTTTTAATAGTCAGTGTTTGAGTTACCAGTTTTTGAATTAGTGGTGAAAGCGCTCCATTGTGTCTTTGATTATATCCTAGGGACTGTAAGATCCCCTGACTATAACCTTTTTCTTCTTCATTATAACCAACCATCTATTGATATCTTCATTTCCTACTTCACCTGGTAGTAAGACAGTTTCATCAGGTGTTTTAAAGGGTACTAATTGTGGAGTCAAACTCATTTTCATCAAATTACAGGAGTTTGGAAATATTGCTCAATAGTTCATCCGATAGTAGTTAATCCATATGAAGAATAAATCTTGACTCTGCTCTGCATCAGAGATACCAGGTACTTAATGCTTGCAGTGTGAAACTGCAAGCTGCAGATAGGAACATTATTTCCTTAGTCCTATAAACCCCAATTAGATTTTCAGCCACAACCCTTTCAGCTTCAGGAGATCTCAGGCTACTGTCCATCTGTCAAGGCAGAGATTTATCTAACTAAAACAGGGTAAGATCAGAGCAACCAGCTCATAATTGCCAAAATGACTTTCCCATCAATTAGCTGTTCCTTTGATCAGCAAGCCACTGCAGATTTGGGTGATCAGAGCTCCTCACCCTTCTGGAGCCTTCCTACTGCAATGCAGGCAAACCCAAAGCCTTGATCTTCTTCCCATGTAAGCCTTAGTGCCTCGTTGCATGCATGGAATGATCTCTTTCACCTCCTTGATTGCTAACTTTGTTTGCTAATTTTGCTAAATATATGCTCATACATAAGCAGTAGCACTCTGATTACTAAATTCAAACAAAACAAAAAGCTTATTATCCCATTCCTTCATTAACATACTAATGGACGTAAGCAGCACCTTCGCTGCTTTCTGTTTCTCATTTTATTATTTTGCAAGCCTTTCAGCCAGTGCATATAAGCACACATGTCAGTTAGACAAAGATATGGGCCTTCATTCTACATCTGCATAGCACAATTCAACACAGGTATAATTCAAAAGTAGAAACAAACCAAAAAACTGTATCATAAGTCTTAGCACCAGCAGGAAGAATTTCCTATATTTAAGTACTGTGAGTTAATTAGATATTAAATATCAAGTGGGAAATGAACTGCCGAGTCACAGCAATATGTGTTCCTGTGTACTCCTCATTGGTTAATCCCCTGGAAATGCCAATTATAACACCAGAACTTTTTAAGCAATGGTTGGACTAACAATAAACTCACTGTTTTTGTAAAGGTGAACTGCAGTAGATATGTTAAGTAAGTCATGGCTTTGAAACAGTGATTGAGCTCCTGGTAGAAAGGCAGGGCCAATCCAGAGGAGCTCAGGTGCATGTAGTGATCCTCAGGTGCTTGTAGTGATCAGAAGTGAAGCCAGGATCTGCCCCTTTCCAGCCTGGGTTGCAGTGGAGGCAAAGGTATCTTGCTGGAGGTCCTTGCATACCTGAGGTCTTCTAAAGGTAAGCAGCTTCTTTCCTTTATTGTCTACGGCTTTTGCATCTGAGCAAATCCTTGCTTGTTGCAGTCTAGGATGTTGCTATTCTGCTGTCATTGCTGTGCTTTCCATTGTGTTATGTGGGGTGATTCTCTTTACTGATGAAGATACAAGATGTCTTTCCTTGTTGTGGCTTGGGATACTCAAGATTGATCAGAAATTGCCACCTCTGAATAGATGTTCTGCATTACGAAAAGCTCCTAGATGATGAAAGGTGCTGTTTCTTATGGATGACAATGCTGTAGCTAGATGACCACCAAGACAGGTTTTATATATTATCACAGCTAAGTTTAGAAGGTGATGGTACTTTGTCTTAATACATCAGCATTCTAACAAGACCTCACAATACGAAACAACAGTGATTGTAGCAGACAATAAATCATTCTTAGCAGTACAGTAAGTTTTCATAGCGCATCCTGATGGATGTCAGAGCTCAGCAGAATACTTTGTGCATCTGAGAGAGAAAGGCTTGGCTATCAGATTTCTTCATGTCTGTTTCTTTGAAGCTATAAACAAAATGTTGTATCATTTTTTACCAGTAATATCACAGAAATTGGGTAGTAAGTTTCAACTTAAAGGCTTAGAATTTGCATTTAAATTGTAAACAGTATTTCTACTTTGTAGTCATTTTTAAGTCATATTTTTTCTAGAAAAATACTGATAATAATCTGTCAACACAATTACCTTTTTTTCTTTTAATTGGGTTTGGATTTATGCATTACAACAGGGAGATAAGAGTTAACAGTTTTTAATAGGGAAAGCTGGACTAATTTACTAAGAGGATTTTGTTTGAGAGAGCTGGTAAATAGATAGTAGGCTATCACAAACAAGAAGAAATTGTAACTTTTGTATGAAAGAGAATTAATAGAAGAAAACATGAAAAGCTGAAAAACAGGATTTTGGCTTAGTTCCTGGTGATTTTCATGATAGCAGGTTCACTGTTAGCATTTCATTTTTAAATGTTTTGCAAATATTAGTTGAGCCTCACAGTGTCCTTCAGGAGTACCTACAAGTCAATAGGCTGTGCAAGCAGACATCGCAGGACTGCGGTTATATCTCAGACTCAGAAAATGCTCTCCCTTCCCAAGTTTGTCTTCCTCAAAAGCACAAAGCCATTATCCTTCAACAAACTTTTCCTCACCTGCTGGAGGCAGTCATGTAAGATCTGTACAATCCTGAAACATTACAGCTGTCACGGAGGTGCAACAAATTGCCACTCTTTAATAGCACCACATCTATTACTACAATTGCACCAGAGCCTGTTCATAAAACAACCTCATTTTCTTTATATACTCATAGTTAATACCAAGATTTATGTGCTGTCTGTTGAAATACTGCTAATATTTTTAATGATTCTTAGGTTTTTATCGTGCCACAATTGTTTTCAAGCAGATCCCTGAACAAAGGCAGCTGTCAGAGGCATCAAATACACATTGCCTATTGGTATAGAAAAGAAATAACTGGTTCTAAGCCATTCAGAGAGAGAAATGATATTCACTTTATCATCTCAACGTGTTTGCAGAAGCAGTTGAAAAAGCAAGGCAAAACCAAGCTACTCAGGGATTCTGATGACCTGCAAAGTCGTAGAGGTGACTAGAAACTGGTAGCAGCGTATTGGTCCTCTGTTTGCTTTCATGCTGCAGAGTGAAAGACAGAAAAATAAGAGCAAGGTAGAGGCAAAGAGATAGAAGAGGATGTCCGGACCCTGCAGGAGATAGGAAAATGCCTGGGACAAGCTTTGGAGGATGATATGAGGCTAGGACTGTGAAAACCAGAGACAGGAATGCAACAGAAACCAACAGAAGCCAAATCTCTGGGGGATTTGGAGTAGACTTAGGCTAGATATAAGGAAAAAATCTTCTTTTGTTGGTGAGACACTGAAACAGGTTGCACAGCACTGTTGTTGATGCCCCATCCCTGGAGACTCTCAAGGTGAGGCTGGATGAGGCCCTAGGCAGCATGACCTGGCTGTGGTGTCCCTGTTCATTGCAGGGGTGTTGGACTAGATGGTCCTCAGAGGTCCCTTCCAACTCTAAGGATACTATGATGGGAGTAAAGACAGAAGTAGGCAAGAAGAGCAGCCACGGTTGAAGTCTTCTAGATGAGAATTCAGCATACTTCTGAGAAAGGGGAACAGCCAGATTTGAGTACTGAAAGCAGTGAGTTAGAAGCGATCATTATTTAAGGACCAAGAGAAAAAGAGTTGTTTTGTAAGCATGAATTATATTTTAGAACGGAATAGCATCTTTCTTTCATCTTCATCCATCCACAGAAAATCCCCAGTTGCTATCATCTTCCCTTTCCAAACACCACAAGTCTACATTTTCCTTGATGCTAACCCAACCTTTCCTTCCAGACCTGCATCCCTAAACACCACTGCATTTCCCATGGCCTCCAGCTGGCTGCTGGCCTCCCGCTTCCTCACAGAACCCAGAGCTTCCATCTCGCTGCTGGCCCTGGCCACGGCCTTGCAAGCTGCCCTTGTGTTCCTTGGCAGGCAGAGTGCCAGGCTTGCTGGGACGAGCCAGAAAGAGATTTCCTTTTTTGCAGCTTTCTTGTTAGTGGAGGCAGGAAATATGATTCTCACCTTCCAAGCTATTGATTCTCACAAATCATGTCAGAATTTAGTGCCTTTAAAACTTGCAGCCTTTTGTTTGGTTACAGTTGGCCAACAGCGTCAAAAATTGTAAACTGAAGGTTCAAATGGAGAAACACTGCAAGAAATGTAACTGTGTGTGTGAAGAGGAATGTTCTTTATTTAATGTTACACCTGAATTCTTCCTTACTGTGAGTGTGTAACAGCACCTGCAATGTATTCATTGCAGTCTGAATCTCCACTCTGAATTATACTGAACAAAACTGGCTGTCCGGTGGCTTTGCTGAACCAAGATGTCATGTCATGTATTTTTATACGTGCCTTCTGATTCTAGAGATCACTAGGCACACAACATTTGCTCTGATGTCTGTATTTTTGGAGAGGACAAGAGCATCTCTGCGGGGCTCAGAGACAGGAGGTCAACCTGAGCGTGCAGATGGAGGCAGGGCTGACTTTGCATCCACAAGAGATGAATGCAAGACAGATATTCTTTAGGTATCTATGTACATGCCTACGTGTATATGAATTTATTAGCTCATTACCACATAAAAGCCTGCTCAGCTGAATGCTGTAGCTGAAGCAGATAGGCAAATTGAAGCCTGTGTAGATTTTGTGGCTATTGACAGATTATTTTTAAGCCAGCGACTGTATTCCCACAGCACGGTTTAGTTTCACGGATGCTTGCTGCACCTGCTAACAGTCACAGAAGAGCTGGGTGCCAGTTGTTTTGCTGCTTCTCCTCGAGCAGCACACGTAATTATCTGCAGGGCTTTTGCTTTGTCTGGCGGTGCTGCCGCTGCTTCCCCCTACGTGTCACTGCCACCTGGTCCCATTGCTAGGTGAGAGACTGTGACAGCCTGCCTAGAAGAAAAGGCAGGAGAGAGGAGGGGAATGTGGAAAAAGGTGAAATAAGCACACAGAAAAAAAAGATAGTCATGAATATATTTACAGATGTGTGGAACATATTTTGTGTTAGCCTGAAAGCATGATATAAGCACTTCCTCTCCCCTGTCACTGCTTGCTTCTCATGGAGTTGCTCTCGTGTCTTTCAAGACTGTTAGGAAGGACAGAGAACAAGGTCACATTTTCCTTGGCCAACAGAAAAGCTGATGCATGGAACTTCTGGCTGGCTCTCGCCTGCAGACAGAATACTCTAAATCTGCAATGCATGCAGTTTCCCTAGGGATGGGAAACTTAACAACTGTTTTGCATTTGCAAACTATAATAGAGGGCTTTAGTGAGACAGATACACTGAATGTGACAATTCCAGAGCCCTGAATTATACAAAGCAGTCTTAAGTCTACTTTCAGTTCTATGTGTAAATGGAATTACACGCCAAATTATTGCTGCCTACCTGTTTTCTAACATAATCACAACGGAGAAAAAAGGTGGTGGGGTACCGCTGCTTTATTGCAGAAAACATTTTTAAAAGCCATTATTTTAAGTATTTAAGTAGTAATTCCCACTCAATTATTAGAGAAAATGGATGGGCTTAGAGTTTTGTACAGGTCTTATTTCTTTCTGTGTAGATTTTCATGCCATGCTTTATTTTCTTTATGTAGAAAAAAAATATCTCTAGCACCCAGACCAATTCTAAATTGTAAATATACAGAAGAAGAATAGTAAATTCTCAGTCACCACTGCACACACACACACAAAGAAGTTTATTTTCTGTTAGAAATATCCTTTGGATCCCCATGGCCTGAGAGGCTTCAAATGGCAATTGCTCACGCCAAGGTTTTGGTTGTTTATTTTGTTATGAAGTGTTGTCCTTAGTACCACACAAGACCAAAGCTGCACAGGGAACTGTAGAGTTATGATCACTCTACACTACAAAGATTTAGGGTATATTTGTATTTAGAGAATATGGTAGATTCGCTTCCTTTATGTTCCAAAAAGTAAACTCAACAACCTGCACTAGGGAGAGGCATTTTGTTTTGAAATGTAGGGAAATGAGTTTTCGCTTGCTCTTGAACATCCTAGAATAAGCAGAGAAAGAGATTATTTTTACAACTCTATGTCCCTGCAGCTCATATCACTTTATTCTATTGCTATATAATGCATTATATTTGTTTGTTTTTAAGTATGAACTGACACAGCTTTTCTTTTGTTTCCACTAAGTACAAAACACAGTTATATATATATTTCTGTTTATGTCCTTTTGGGCTTTTATTCAGTCCTCCTAAGAACAAATTTAATTGTTCCTATAAGCACATAAAAATTAAAAGCAGTTTGGAAATACAAAACATACACCTATGTTAATCATCACCATTCTGCTTTCACTACTTAGTGCCGTGAACTTCCATCAGCACAGTCGTATTGCTGTGAATTAGATCTGTATTATTCACTGGATAATTAGCAAAAAATAGTGCTAGATTAGACCCATTGAGTTCTGCATAATATGAGTCTGCAGTGGGATTTAAGAAGCCAAAGCTAGGCTAATTTTGTCTGGGTGATATTTTAAGGAACGGTGGCAACACAGTTGGCAATGGCACGTTTGTTAGAATACAAATTCCAGCTTTTTGATGACTTTTTGAAATCATCAATGAGATTGCAGTACTTTCTCTCTGCTTCTCTGTCAGACAAATGTAAGTTATTTGTGGCTTTGTAAGCCACCTCGGAAAATTGCTTTTAGATGGAAGAATTAAAATCTACCTCATTTGTTAAGGTTTATAGGCCCTGGTGCTCTTGTCAGAAAGCATACTGCCATGCAACGAATGGCAGCTGTGTATGTAGTCCTTTGCAGAGAGCAATGTGGTTTTCAAATCAGAGAGCAGGATTTGTAACCATTTGTTATTCACATATCATTCTCTTGGTTTCCTTACTGCTTGAACTGAGCCTGAATTTTTATTGCATGTACACTGTTAAGTGCACACTAAGGAATTATATGAGCTGAGTTGGCCTGCTGGTTCAGATTACTTGGTGTAGAATAGTCATTCTCAAATATATATTATGACATCCAAAGTTCATTTAATCAATTGAAGAAGTATAACAGATGAGTAAGAAGGAGGCAGGTTTATTAAAGAAGTCTTCATGATTCCCTAAACAATCACGCACAAATACTCCCATGATTTTGGGAAGGTTGGTTTGTTTGTTTTTCAAAACAATTCAATGTACTTACCATGGAATATGCTGGGTTGGAAGGGACCCACGTCAAACGTCAGTTCCAGCTTTGAATTACATAAATGTATTTCTTGTGTTCAAAATTCAGAAGCATTTTAAAACCACGCTGCATGTATCCATTTTTGCTCAATGAAATATTATGCCTTTTAAGCTAGTATGGTTGGCTTCTTTTCATCTAGCTGCATATGTTACTTTTTATAAATAAACTTTTTTTTTTTCTCCCCAAAGAATCAAGCAGAACTTCTTCCAAGACTTCTATTCTCAAGTGTAACTTTGTGAGTGGAGAAATAATAGCTTTAATACTTGGCCTTTATTGGCTAATTCAGTAGTTTTATGTACAGTAACTGAGAAAGGTAAATGTAAGGGGGATTATGAGGCGAAGGAGAAACATTTTCTATTTCTCACCCCAAAGGATCCATTCCCTGCCAGCAGACAGTACTTAGGGAAACATATAAGAAATAGGGCTGGTGAAGAGACTAAGTGCATGTGCTCTCAGTTTTCATAAGCTTAGCATCTCCTGAGTCACCTTGCATCTGGATCATCCTTTTCTGCCTTGCTTTATGAATTTCTTGAATCCATTTTGAAACCTTTTATACTTTTCTTCCTTTGTAATAGCATGGCTGTGATGTTGTCCTATAGCTCTCATCTTCTGCTAATATGAGTGATGGTTATAACAGGAACAGTCACAGAGGAGATCTATGTCAAGTGTCTTAAAGCTCCTCACAGCTGAAGGATTTACAGCCTCCATTGGAACATGCACTGAGACATGGCACTGGTCAAGCTGGTAGTTGCAGTTGGATGGGTGAGATCAAGTCTAGAGCTCTGCACTTGTGTTGTTTAGGATGATTTGTGGCAGACCCCAAGGGGAGATTGAGCAGATTCGGAGGTGGAGTGTAAGCTCTCCTCATCCACCTTGTCTTTCCTTCATGTTGCTTGGAAAAGAGTAGATGTTAGCAACCCAAGGAACTATTGCTATCATAACTTATTGCCATTGCCTAATTCAGAGACTTGCACAGTGCAGGTCTGACTCCTTCCAACAAAGTAAGCCATAGCTGACAGTTGTTTTGACAAGGAGTGATATATTTTTTGCTATAATTTTTGAAGTTCTTAACAATAATGAATATCTTCCTACAATTAGCCGTAATTGTTTGTGCACGGTTTATTCATTTTGATTATCCACTTTCTAATTACTCTTGAAGGCTGTAAATTTCACCATACTTGGTGGCACACATCTGGAGCGTATAATAAATAACAGCATATGTTCACAGAGGTTACATTACCGAAATCCTCAGGGATTGAAGGATGGTTTCAAAATGATTTTAAAATTAAAGTGTAACCCAACAAGGTACTAATAAATGTATCCAATATATATACACATCGGTTCCTTTCTTCAACAAGCATGTTTACCCTTAGCGAGTGCTGTATATGACATCTCTGTAGTGTAGAAGGTTTACGGTGAGGTCAGAGAAATTCTTCCATCAAATTCAAGTCTAATTAACACAGCATTCTGAAGCATCCAAGTTTTATTAATCGTTGTCAAAATCATTTCTTTCTGACTTCAGATAAAGTAGCTTATTGAATGGAACTGTCTAAGTGAGCTATGAAAACAATGCTCCTGATCTTTTTGTTTGGGTTTCAAATTGCACAGAAATTATCTTTCTAATTAAATATAAAGGAAATTTGCAGAAAAGAGTAAGCTATTGAAAAGTTGATCTCCTTTTCACCCAACAACTCTTCTTTTTTTTTCCTCCTCCTTTTTTTTCACTCCCTCATCTACTAACAAAAATTCCAGCCACTCATGTGAGTAATGTAATCCTACATCTAGAATGTACTGGTGGTTGTGGTAAGACGTATATACTGTGTAAGTGGGAGTCCTGCTACTGCTTTCATCCCAAGAGTTCCTTGTCTCTTTCTTCTCCTTATCAAAGGTTGTCTTTGTTTCCTTTAAGAAGGTGTGAAATGATCCTGGTTCTGAATAAGCACGAGTTTTTGAAAGAGATAATGTTTCATTTTGCCCAGTAGAAACTTATGCAATCAGAGCTATGAAAATGGCTGCAAAATTAAAGTGATTGTGACAATTATAGCAGCAGAGATAGGGTCCTCTTCACTGAATTCTTGTGTGAAGGAGAAATATAATTCTTTCACTTACTCTTGTGTTGTGAGAACAAATGTGTGAAAGCATCAGCTCGTCTTGATAATCTTTAAAAGAAATTGGAAGATTGTGTATCATGATTCGAGAAGTTAGGGTAAAAATCATGTAGGAACAGACTTGTGAGGTCAAATACACAAAATGTTTCATTTTCAGTTAGATTCATCCTAGAGGTATCCATCACTAACTTTTAGCAAAGACTGTGCATTATGTTTTTGCGTGACTTTAAGTAGGGGAAGGGAATTTTAAGGTGGTATCGTACATTAAAAGAGATTTGTAAGGATTTTAATTTATGCTGGTATGTATATTGATCTAAGAAACTTCAAACAGCAATCTTTTGTAAGTAAAACACATCTTTGATCTTTATAGGTTAGGAAACTCTGGCTTCGTTGAGGTTGTGTTTCATATTCTGAGTAAGTTCATTAGGTGTTTTTCTTATTAGAAGTAGTAAGCCCTATGCTTTGAAATTTCAGTTGCACATGATGCAAAAGAGATAGCTGCTATATGTTAACGTTTGCATTCTTTATTACCTGGACCTTGATGGAATTTCAGAGTGGCAAAATAAAAATGGTGAATTGATGTGTGTACAAGCCATAAATCTAATTAGCCGTTATGTTCCATTCAGATCCATCTGCGTTTCTATTGTATCTTCAGATACAAAAAAAAACTTAGACAAAATGTAGAATGAATATTGAATAAAAAATAAAATTGACTGAATATTTTATTTTTCCCCGTTTATCTACCACAGACAGTATGGAAGTAAATATTTATTCACTCAAGGGGATTAGTGGCCAGTGGTGGACTAGTAGAGTGTGATTGTGTAGTCTGACCATATGCAACTCCTAGGTTTTGAGCTCAGTTGATAAAATGTGGAGAAACTTTGCCCTGTAGCACTGTGCACAGAGCAGTCTGTATATTTCTTATTTATAAAGCAGTAATTATCAATTACTACAATAGACAATTACTATGATAGACTCACAAAGTTATTTATCAATGAATCTAAAAAATTAGAGATATGTATTTATACCTTTCCTTTTATCTATCACTCTTGAGTTTAGGATTTCTCCCTGCAGTATAGTTTTGATGAGCAATTTCCCCTTTTTTCCTTTTGACACGGAAATGATCTTTTATCATTAAAAAAACAAACAAAAAAAAACCAACAAAAAACAAAGTTGTAAAATATGAGCAGGAAGTTTAACAGTTGGAAAACTCGACTTCCTGTAGTACTTTCATTCAGAAGCCTGGTTTCTTCAGCCCCATGCGCCAACACAATATCATCATCATCAACAGGCAGTTTTGGAGTGCAGTTCTGTGCTGTGTAGTACTGTTGAGCGTGATTCAGAAGTGATCTGATTGTCATTCTCTTTACCACTAAGCCAACAGAATGATTACTTTTCATTAACATCACCTGCACCTTACTGTTTTAATTACTGGTAGCTCCAAGAAGCATTGTTGGATAGTACCAAGTAAAAAAGAGGGTTTCTGAAACCCAAATCTGTATGAGTGCAATCTGATGATGTTTTAGATCTGCCCTTGATTTGCATTCAGATATAGCCAAGAAAAGATATCTGTTGATTTTTACTAGAGGTACATTTCTAATATATTTTTGATAGGAGTCAGTAAGTTAGATTGAGCTATATTTTACTTTGGTTTGTGGGTCATCAAAAATTGGGAAAATTGCAGTCATAGGCAATTCTGCCCTCGGTTACTAGCAAAATTCAGTAACTTATAAAAAGGTTATATTTATGTTGAGTAGTCACAGTGTAACACATTACACATTTTAGAATATTTATTCGGGAGAATTAATTTGTGAAAGTATTAATTGGTGTCTTGGTAGAAACTTAAATGTCAGCAACAAGTGATAATATTCTTTAGTAGGAAAATGAGGTTCCTGTACTCACCACCATAGTACCTGGGACCTGAGGACCTTAACTCTGTGACCAGGTTGTTAATTGCTGAATGTCAAACTAAAATGCCATCTCATAACAAAGGACAGTTGCTTTATTCGATGATACTTATTCAAGTGAGGCTGGCAGGAATATCGTTTTGCCAGGAGGAAAAATATAAGCACAGTATTCGGACTGAAGTTCTACCAGGATGTAGCAATGTCATGAAGAACTTTTTTTGTTCTCCCCACTTCTGTAGATGAAAGCACACATTGTGAACTACTTGGTAATAACAGATGTGGCCAACACACAGGGCTGCCTGCTGCTTCTCTGGTTGGGCAGAGTCTTTTGTTCCAGGATCCTGTGTACCAAGTGTGAAATAGGAATGCTCGTATTTTGAGAAATCTTACCCTGCATAATAGGGACCTAATGACAACTGAGCAAGTGGTTAGAAAAACAGGGCATGAAACTAGGCTAGAGCCAAGTGCATAAATGAAACTATGAAAAAGGCAGAAAATGTAATGTAGGAGAAGATCCTTAGGATAGCAGCTAGGCAGTAAGAGACTTGGCATTCAGCGTGCCTGAAATACACGGGGAAAAAAACAATAACAGCTTGCCATGAGGAGCATAACAGTTCTCATCAAGATGAGTGACAATCATCACTAAGATACAGAAAAAAGCCACTCTGCAGGAATTGTGGATTTTAGTTTAATTTGCATTATGCAACTTCTGTCCCTGTGCATGTGGGCTCAGCACCAGTTCCTGTCCATGCCAATTTGCTGCACTCTCAAGGTTTTCCTTTTGCACAACTCCCAGAGGAGCAAGGCTGTCGTATGGAACATTTCCACTGTCCCAAATCTGCAAGTTGTAGGAATGGAGATTCCTATGAGGATTCTTGATGTTCTATATAACATCCTCATGTCATCATGAGGCATTCCATCACGCATCTATTACACCCTAGGGTGCACAGCCATTAAACATATAGATAAAATGTGCCCTTTACCAGCTGCACTTTTTTTTTTTCCCCTGACTGTTCAGACTGTCCTTTCTGTTCTTTAAGTCTCTCCTCTTCCCTGTCCTCATCCATCTCTTCTTCAGCTTCTTATGTCCACATGTGTCCTAACAGAGGGCTGTAAAATCATACTTTTTCTACTTATTTTAAAACTAAATTGTTAAGAGTTGTAGAGAAGTAAGTTTATACCAATAATGAACAGTGATTTAAAAATAAACGTGCATGGTAGGTGTCTGAAGATTGAAGCTGCTGAAATGGTTGTTTTCACACTACATATCAAACTGTGTGCTGGATCTTCCCGGAGAACAGTCTCATACTCTTATTTCTATTCCTGTGCCTGTTCAACAGCTGTATCCCTAAGGATAGTTATTATTCTGTGGTATGGGGTAGCTATTATAATGTGATTCTATGTAGACTGCAGTAAATCATGCTCAAACAAGCAAAGGACAATGTAAAGAGAAGTTTGGAACGTGAAAAAAGAGAACAAACATAAAAGATTATGAACACACAAACCAGCGTTCCTACAGATGTTTCATACGCATGGAATGATGTTATCAGTGTTAAGTGCGTGGCCATGGGCAGATACCCAGAGTTGCAGCAGTCCTGGCAGGGCGAGACGCCATCACTCTTTACCAGATGGCATTGCTCAGAAGAAGATGAGCAGCTCTCACACATCTGATTGCTCAGAGCACAGTAACAAATAGGTGAAGTAATGGTAGCCAGCTATTATTTCTGTTCATGAGCCTCCGTGCTCCACAGAATTAGGAGATCTGTGGAGTCTTACATGCTTTATAAGAATGGCAGTTGGTCAGGATTGCTCCTGCTTTGATTTTAACATGCTAGACAAACATATGCTATTCAGTTAGAAGTTTCCTTGGTTTTATAAGCTTTTTCTACTAGTAGCAGACATATTCCCTTTAAAAAAATGCTGTTCAAACCTAGATATCAGAATGTTTCTGCTATCTCTATTATTCTTCACATTGATTTTTCTGTGAACCTTTTTTTTCCTGCTTCTCTTTGATACAACAACAACAGCAACAGAAAGTTTTATATGTATTGTTTGCAGCATGAATCAGTTAAACAAAGATGTAAGAGACCAGAAATCCTGAAAAGTAGAAAGATATGGCTGTACCAAGAGAGATTCATAGAGCCGTCTTAAAGGATTTTACCAGAGATTGTATCTAATCTATAAAAACAAATTTTAGTCTTCTAAGCTAAGATTGCATGTTGGGTTCTGTTGTTGTTATTTTGTTTGCTATTGTTTGAGTTTGTTGTTGGGACTGAAAGTTACTCCAGGAAATAAAGGGCACTTAAGGTTAAAATAGAAGTGCATTTATATAAGGGAAGGAAATTAATGAATTACTGAATGCTAAAGCTGGGAAGATAGAAACTGGTCACAGGTTTTATTTTGGTTCAGTGGGAGATGAAGAAAAGAAGTTGTTCAGTGATGTTAATTATAAGGCCTTTTGGACAAGGCTTTTCTTTTTTGATAAAGTAGCCTAAGAAGAAATGTAACTCTGCTGGTCCCCCTAGTGTTCAGAGACAAAGAGTGAGGATGGATAGGAAATAACAGCTGATGAAACTTAAAAGAAGTGCAGATCAGGATGTCAAAAAACAAGACAGAAGACATTCAGAGCTAGAAAAAAGCACTGCAGCGGGAACTGAGTGGGAGATGTATTGGCAAGAGAGAAAGGCTCGGAGATCTGAGACAGAACTTTTCTTGGTGACATTGAAAACACTCTGTTAGGCATTTGGAAGTAATTCGCTGTATCGATTCTGTGCTTAGCATGGAAATGATTATCATGTTTGTGCACCAGCTACTAAACATGCTAAGCTGTCTTATCAGCATTTTTTAGTTTTAATATTCTGAACAATAGCCTTTTGCCACTATAGTCCCATACAGGGAGAGGAATTCTAATCCCCACTTGTACCTGATTTGATTTTACTAACATGTTTCCTCTCTGACAGATTCCATTCATTATGTTATGAAATCCAAATTAACCCCGGGCTCTGTGATGTGCTTGTCATGGTCAAATCGAACTAGCTCAAATTATGCCACTGGCCTTGTTTTATTTTCTTTTTTTCTTTTTGGTCAGATTTCATTATTTAACGTAAGGATTAAACAGCATCTCTGTTCTGAAATGCTTCTGTGCTACACTGTAAGCAACGTGAAACAGCTTACAACACCAGTTTATTAATAGTCACCGTAGAATTAGCAAAAGTGTCCATTTTGAGATGAAGAGCCCATCATTATCCCCTGTTTGTTTCCTAGGTGAGAGGAACCAAGTTCTCATCCTGTTGCACAATGAAACCAATATGGCAATGAAGAGCTCCTACAGCATTAGTCAGCCAATTTTGTGGCCTTTTCTATTCACAAGGGAGGAAAAAAAAAATAAAAATCATCCAAGTCCTAAATTTTCTAAATGAGGGCTCTTTCCCTTTCATTGAAAGCAAATAGGAAGCTTGTTGCCTGGTACAGCTCAGCTGGGGCCTGTTACCTGGGAGTGATTAGGAGAACGTGCTTTCTGCCCAGTCTTTTTTCAGTCAGGGAACACTTTTCTCGCTTGCAAAAAATAAGAAATAAGAAAAGGTGGGACAAAGCCATTGTTGCTGACCAGCACTTTTCAATCAGGTCATCTTCTCTCTCTTTAAAAATATAAAGATGAATATTGTAGCTGCTGCTAGTTGTTCTTCTTGAAGGGCTTTCTGAATGTCATTTTGTTAAAAATAAAATAGAAAAAGATTTTATCTAGGGATATAATCATTCTTGTTAGAGATGGAAAGAAAATACATTGGCTTCTTATTTTTCGGATGTAATTGTCATCTAGTCTCTCAACTAAGGAGTTTTGGTGTTCTACTATATTCATTTATTTGTTTTTTCCAGTTTTTCATTGCTTCTCCACAGCTTTTGATCTGTATTTCCACCTTTTATATTTGCTTTCTCCATCTTTGAAAAACACAACTAATTTCAGATGATCTTAAATTAATTATATATGTAGTAAAACAGTTAACATAGCTAAAAAATAAAATATGCTTCTATATGAATGTTTTGTATGATAGTAAAAAAATGCAACCAAAATTAATAAGTCAGAGAAATGTTGTTATCTTATGTAGGCTCTTCATATATTTACCGGTAATTTTCTGTTTTAAGTCATGTTTTAGGTATAAATAGCTGTATCTTAATAGATCTTAATGTCAGGTAGTACGTTATGTCCTCTGAGTGGCTTGACACAGTGGTAGTCGTATCATTGTGAATTCTGTCTCACTGTACCAATGGAAACAGGAAAGTACTTTCACTGTAGCTTTTTGCAAGTACTTCCTTTGGTTAATTTACTTAGTGCATGCTGCTTATGAGTTAACTCAGCTGTTTGCTGCTTCTGGGAGCCTGACTGTTCAAGCACTAATGCCTTATTACCTCAAAGAGGAAATTTTTATGTGAGCTGCTTTATAGTGAAAGTTGACATTGGGTTCTTGGAGTTTTTTAGAAACATCTTTGGGAGCATCTATAAATTTTTCATGTGTAGGTGATAAAATACACAGCAGACAGCCATCCTGTAACAAATGGTACCATCTGAAAATGTGAAGTTATGATGGTTGTATTTTAAAGTCCGCAATTGTTGGCTGAGGCAGAGGCTGCACAGTGTAGATGTGGGTGTATGTCTGTTCTGTAGCTCAGGTTGCTTATGGAAAGCAGCGATGCTGAGCTCCTTAAAGACTGTTCTTATACTGCATTGCTGTGGCACTGGGAAGTTATAATATACTGCGGTTGCAGACACTTGGGTGGAGCAGAGGAGTGTTTATTTTCTAGAAGTCACCCATATGTGAGATAGGTTTCTCTAATGAAAAGACAGATTTGCATGCTTTCTCTTTTCCAAACAATCTTTCTTCTTCCATATTTACCATAACGTGCAGAATGCCACGTAGACTTTGTGACCTTCCTGCTCTCCGTTCTTGATGTCTGACAATGCAGATCCGAGTTCATCAGGCTGGCTGCATTGTGGAGCAGCGGTAGCAAAAGAGCAACTCAACGCAGCGGTATCAGCCTCATTAGCAGCAATAATGGGCTCTTAGTGCAGTCTTGATTCTCCTATGATTTTTAATGGCATAGCTTTTTCTATCATTTTTTTTGTGTGTGGAGAAAGCATGAAGTCAGAACTTTTGTAGTCAATAAAACATGGAGGGTTGCAGATACACATTTCTTATTCTCAAGGTGTAGTTCTCTTTGTTCTGAAGAACAGGCCATTGTCAATAAAAAAAAAGTGTTTGATGGGAGATTTTCATTAGGAGACTCTGAATTTGAAATATTCAGGTCAGGAAGAGCACACTGTGATAGTCAGCATTTGGTTTGAACTTCTGAACGTTGGAAGGGTTTTTGGAGGTACCGCTTGAAAGAAAGTAAGTCTGTGATCCTGAATGGTCTCTCAATTTATTAAAACCCAGAATGTACTAATAAAGGCACTTCAGAGAACATTATTCATTGTAAAAATGCGAGTAAAATAATATCGGCCCCTTAAAAGTTCTCCATACGAATTTTTGGAATGACTTTTGGACATAGTTGGATTTTTTTTGATAGTTAAACCTGGTAGGCAGCCTGGGTCTGCAGAACAATTGGATTTCTTTCTGGTTGACACATAGCTGGATTTTGCTGGTACAATTTTAATTGGGAGCCCTGTTAGTAGTCCATCACTTTTGTTCTCATTTGTATTGAAGTAAAGATCTGTTTTTGCCATTCTGAATTGGCACAGCTCTGCTTGATATTGTGCTTCATTCTCACAAGAAAATAGTCTTTTCTTTCTGCTTTATCCTTACTTTAAGGCACCGAATTTTAATTACATATTAGAGTGAATTCTAGAGGTCAACTAGAGTCTACTCTCTTATGGACAAAGTGGGTCAAGAGTAAATAATGGCAAATAATGGTGATAGGGATGCGATTCTTCATGATCCCAGCTTTTTTGCTAGTGTAGTTGTAATCAGATTGCAACTTGCTATGCTTAATGAAGAGCTCTACAAGGAAAACCTGCAGGAACTCATTCCTCTTCGTTAAACATGGTGGGAGCCCAAATGTTACATGTGTCCTTTACGTACATTTTATTAAACTGATGCATAAGGAAGTGCACCTGTATGTATTTTGCAGCAGGGAATAACTTATTTCCTGCATGTGTAAAGCTTACAGACCTCCACAATCAGAGTGGGGAGACTCTTAATGGTGCAGTGTATTTGCAGAGTATAAAGACATTCATTAGCTCTATCAGCCACATATCTCTTCTGTCATCACTGTGGTTCTTGGGTTCCCTTAGGACAATCCATGTATTTCTTTTTTGTTATACCAACCATAACAGAAAAAAAACAACTCAATTATCTCTAAATTTAATCAGTTTTAACTTCTAAATAACTGTTATCACCTTTGGTGAAGTTAGGACATTGTAGAGCAATTCAGCGTTTGATAGTTTTTATTATGTGTTCCTATTAAAAAAAGAGAAAAAAGAATTAACTAGTGGAGAGACTTCTGGGAAGATCGTAGTTGTGTTTTAGTCTCTGTTATTGATACTGCAAGTTATTTGTGAAGGAAAACACAGCCATTTCTGTTTCTTCTTGAAGATTCTATGTAAAGTGTTATTTTCCCTTGGTTGTCCTAAAAGTTCATACGAATTGTGTTTCCCTCCCCCAAAAAAGAAGTGGACCATGGTGGTATAACTAAATTTACAGAACTCCTTTGGTATTAATTTAACAGTTCTGGGCTGTCTTTTCTATATGTGACCATAATGTTCACATATATAAGGCAAGTTTGGAAATGTTATAACAAAGCGGAAATATTTTTTTTTACCAATAGCTAACAACCTACAGCTCATCTGCATCTTGCAGGTCCTGAGGTGCCATGCTTTGCCCAGTCAGGTTAGCCATGTCAGAGATGAGTATTGCCCATGCAGAAATAGCCAACCCTTGCTGAGCACAGTCAGACTCCAGGATATTTTTGAAAGGATTGATTCTCATCTGCTTCCTTTTATCCAGTCAGTGTATGAACAGTTTTGGGGAGGGCAGGCAACGGGTGGGAAATTATTTCTGTGCCGATCACTGGAAGACATATGTGCATAAGGATGCATTAAAATAGCTCTACTGACTGTTGACCTGTGAAAAGTACATACAGGTGAAAGCCTATTTGTGAGCAGATGCAACAACATCTGTTTATTACTTTCTTCATATGGACCTACATGAGAAATTATTTTATTAAATGATATTTTTGGTTGAATTTTTGCTTTCTTTGACTTGTAAAACAAGTCAAAGGCAATACCAGTTTCTTGCTCTTTTTGATTTCCGGGTTCTTTTTTCTAATCAAAAACACTATTTTTCTGCTTACATTTCATATTTCTATAACTATGAGATTTTTAAGTAAATATTTCACGTACATAATTGTATGTGCTTAAAAAATATTACCCAAAACAAAGTGATGCACATAGAGTAGGAGCAGGAACATCATATAGGAAAAAGAAATAAATGTGCAAATTGTAGCAGCGCTGTAAATATGGTTTATTTTGCAGCTCTTACTGCAACTTGTGACACCTTTCATATGAGTGTCACCTTTAGGAGGCTATTTTTGGCAATGATGCTTCAGCATGGGATTTTAAGGGTAACAGTGGGTATTGGATTTATTCTCCGGAGATCACCTTCACATTCACTCCTATATTTCTAAGTGTATTAAAAAAGGGAGTAATACACCTTGCTGAATAATTATTCGTATTTGTTTTATTATTTCTCATAAAATAAGATTTAGTAAAAACTTGGCAAGTACTGTGGTACGTTTTTCAACAGAATTCAAAGCCATTACTTTGTTTTGGACAAACAGCAGTAAGTACAAACCTTTAAAATTTGTATTGGGACATATTCAGGTTCCTTACCATTTGGCACTTGCAGAATACCAATGGAGCAATAGAATTGCACAGCCAAAACTAGAAAAATGATAATATATGCCCCATATCCAGAGAGCTCAGAATTAGCCACCGTTTACCTTCGTTAGCCATTCTTAGGAAAAAGAGGAAACGTGAGACTTAACAATCTCTTATTTTTCTTCATTCATCAGAGAATATGAATGTATTAAATGTTTTAGGAGCCTTCAGGTCCCTGGAGTGTTGCTGTATACGAGCAGTTTAACAAAGCTCTGCAAACTCTGCTTGCAGAGGTTTTGGCGTTTTCATGGCTGGTAGAGAAGCCAGTTGTTATTGAAAGGCTTCTAAATTATGGAAGCAATTCTTGTCTTCCAATTTTTCATTACTGCTACTTCCTATAAACTCCAAGGAAATCTGAGGAAAAAGCATTGGTGTTCATGTTTGGCTGAATGGCTCCAGGAGTTACTGACTTTCATTTCTGAACTGCTTTGTGGATGTCTTATGTCAGCCCGCACCCTTTTTGGCCATCCCAGTGGGTAGGCTGAAATACAGCTCAGTTTACAGCTCGTTCTAGGAAGCTGTAAAAAAGAAACCTTATTTTGCCTCTCCTCGCACTGTCCCCGTTTTGAGGATTCCTTGCAGTGCTCTGCTTTTGTCACTGCAGTGCTCTGTGTGCAGAGCCTCAAGTCATGAAGCAGATGAAAAAAGGAGGAGAGAGAAAGAATTTTGAAATGAGGAGGCAAATGCTGTGACTCTCTGCTTTGCTGCTTCCCTAGTACGTTTCCTGTCAGAATTTGACTTAATAAATAACTCTTTAAATCTATATTTAGAGAAGAAAATATTTTAGCAAGAAGTAAGACTCAGCACAAGCAAATCTATTTAAATGCAGCATAATTGAAATGTCAGCTCAGTCGTGAAATGCCTGAAGGTGTTTCTTCAGTGAAGGCAGAATATGACACATAATAGATGTATGAATACTGTAGTATAGAATAAAGCCTTTGTGTGCTCCTCAAATCTAATCTCACCCTCACCTTACTGGATGTTTGAAGATGTTTGGCTGGAGTCTGACTGCTACTGCAGTTCCTGCTCTTCCCTTCTTCCAGGGAAGCTGACAGCTCGGAGGAGGTTTTGATCCTGCAGAAGAGAGAAGCTCAGCATCTCTCTGTGCTCAGGAGCAGGGAGCCTTTCCTGGGGGACACCTGGTGTTTGCTTGGCACTGCTGCCCCACTTTGCCTAATAGGACTTCTTTCTGCTCAGTGAGGGCTGTTGTGTTCTCTTCACTCAAGAAATATATTGGGAATTTTTTTGTTCTCAGTGATATCTAGTTCTTCATTTTAGCTGCTGATGAAGTGGCTTGAAGACTCAGGCTCCATTACTACTACTGTCCCTTTCTGGCAAGGGCCAGTTGTCCCTCAAAGGGTGAAGACTTGGAAGTACCACTCAACGTCTTTTCATCTTTCAGATTTTCAACAGTTGCTTTGTATTGTGTTTGTATACACCTCCTGAACGGTGCTGCACTATTGGCCTTCCAACAGAAGCGATAGCTTAGTAAGAAATTGGTGTCACAGGCCAAAGTGTTGCTAATTCTGCTGGTTAAGGACAGGCCAAGGTCGTGGGCTGATAGAGTTGCAGTTGTGCAAGGTTCCATTGGTGTGTGTCCTCGCCAGCTCTGTGGCTCTGGTTTTCAGTCTGCCTGTGCAGTGCGTCTTTTTTCAGCAGCTGTCAGGCAGAGAAGGATCCATCTCCTCTTGTTTCATGTGGCAGTGCAGGTTTTTTAAGAGGTTAAGTTCAGCTAGATCTTTATCAGCAGACTGCGATTTGAGGAGGAAAATGAACTTGACAACTGTTTTAACAACCTGACTGTTGATGTGTGTCTTTGCTTAATGCCTGGAGTCAATATTTGTTAAGTTTGACTGATAAAAATATGTGTCTCTCATCAAGGTCAAATTAATTTGTGGAAATTTGCCTTTGCTTACCGTGCTGCTTTTGCACAGAATCTTCTGTCAGGCTTGGCTAAAACTGTGCAGGCACTTTCTCATTTAAATTATGATTATCTTCACAACATGCCTGCGAACAGTACCTCATTTGAATGTGTTTGGTTGTTTTTTTTAAAGGATGCCTCAGATTAGATTCCAGCTCACTCAGGTGATGGATTACCTGACCTGACCTAATTCATTAATTTTAATAGTGTTGGAAGTCTCTATTTTATTTGAGGCTCCTCTGATAAACCTGTCTTATAGACATCTTTATAATAATGTCCATTTATCAGCTACTTAAAGGACGTAACTTGAAACTGGCTGTGACTGCTAGGATGCACACTGTCTACTTGCTTCGGCTGTGTTGTGGTTTAGGCTTTCAGTGTGTATTGCATTAGGGAAACATAAGGCTGACTTTTCATTAGATAGTTATAGTTGGAGAGAAGTTGTGAAAAAGCATGTGTAAAATATGAATGGATGTACCTATGCACATTCAAATGTTTGTATAATAGAAGTATGATTGAACTCCTGCTGGCACATAGTGCAACCATGCCATGTGTTGTACTACAACATTAAAGCATACCTTTATGGTACAAAAACATGGAGGATTTTTCCTGATGTTTTGCATGTTTTCTAGAGTATTGCATATAGCAAAGCCACAGTGTGTTACAAGGGAATCAATTCTGAAATACACAAACCCTCCATTTATGTTGCTGTCTTCTTAATGCAGATCCGTCTCAAGATCTACTGCATTTTCTTACTGTTTGTGTCCAAGTTTGTCCATACTGTGTGTTTATGAAAATGGTGCATGCATAGAAGGGCAGAGAGCCCTGGGAATGTTCGTCTTGGATAAGAGGAGGTTTGAGAAGGGAGAAGGGTGGGGATCTTATAGATACTTATAAATATCTAATAAGTGGGAGCCAAGTGTGTGGGGCCGTGTTCTTTACAGCATTGCCTGATGACAAACAAATGAGCAATGGGCATAGATTGAAAAGTATGATGTTTCTAAACAACATGATGAAAAAAATGCTTTAGTATGGGCTAGTAGAGCACTGAAACAGGCTGCACAAAGAGGTGGTGGAGTCTCCCTTATGGAGATAGTCAGAATCGATCTGGACGCCTTCCTGTGCAAACTACTGTAGGGAACCTGCTTTAGCAGGGGATTGTGAGTAGGTAACCTTCAGTGGTCCCTTCCAACCACTGTGATTCTGTGTTTGAATATAGCTAACTAAGGGGAAAATCCAGGAGGAGGGAGAATTTAGGGGAGAGATGACAACACTGGGTTACGAAAGGGGTAAGTTAACACCCTCTAACTGAATAATGAAACCGCATTTTTTTTTGTTGCCATGCAGAGAACAAATTGTCTCGCAGTAAAAGGAAGGCACATACAAAAACTGTAATTCTGTACCAATGAAATCATCCAAGCTGCTTATGAACTGAAGTTTAATCACTGCAGACTGCTGCAGTTGTCTTTTCCTTTTGAGTTTGTTTGAGAATTATGGATCGATTCACAGAAGGAAATGAAAGAACTGCTGAGTGATGTAGTTACTGCTTTATTAGCCCTCTGAATTGTTGCTGTGACTTACATACAGGGAAAAAAAATGTGATTGCAGTTCATGGAAAAACTGTGCAAATGCAATGCTTTGGATAGTGGCTGTGCTGGGCTGAGGACTGAGACACGTTGGAACAAAATAGAGAAAACAATGCTTTTGGCAGAATACCTGAGCATGTTCCAAATAGAGAATTTGGGTAGCGCACAGGGCAGGAAATGGGGAGCACACAGCACAAACTGTGAGGTATCAGAATGAAGGAGCAGCTTGCTTGCTGCAAGGACTAGACCCAGAAACCTTCCATAGACTGGAGCGTTACCAATCATTCCAAAGACGCCGAGTACTGATGGGCCTGGAAAAGAGCACAACAAATATACTTTGCTTGTCCATTTCAGCAGACCTGATTTTATTTTTGTTTACAGAGATGGTAATAAAATTCAGGTTTAGATGCATGAATTAAAAAGGTTCTTGAGTTACGGTGAAATCAAGTCTTTCTAGCAGCTAGAGTTGATGAAAACCTAAAAAATGCTCAGTTCCTGTGAAGCACAACTGTCTAATTTAGGAAATAACTGGAGTAAAGGCTTTAGTTAGAAAATAATTATGGCTTTGAATGCTTTTTTATAGTAATTAAGACTAAGAAAGTTTTGTTTTGCACAAAGAGAGAGATCCAGAGAGATCCGGTTATTACTCTGGAAGGTAAATGTATAAATATATGGAATGTTATAATACAATTATGTTATACAATATAGACATACAATCAAGCCATAATGAATCCATAATGAAATGCTTGTTGTAGTGGTTGGTGACCCTGCACACAGCAGGAAGCTTGGAATTAGATGATCGTTAGGGTCCTTTTCAAGCTAGGCCATTCGATGATTCTGTGATCATTCAATGAATCACGTACAGGCATGCATTCAGCAGCTGCCATAGGCTTGTGAGGGGAAATCTGACCTTAGGCAGAACAAACAGAAAACAGTGGAACTTTTTTTTTTTTTTTTTAATTATTTCTAAATTTAAATAGAATTTTTATGTCCTGATTAGGTTAAGAAAAGTGGAGTTGATCTGTACGCACTTAAATTTATCTACTGCTGAAAATGCTTCCCTGGTTTGATTTTCAATTTCTGTTTTCTCCATGAAAAATGTAATTGTACCACACGTATTTTAAATCACTCTTTCTTTAATTGCCTTTTTATTTCACAGTGATCATGTATTCAGAGTTTCTAGAGGAGAGATGATGCTGAAAATCGTGTGCTTAATAGCTTTTATTAGAAGCCACTAAATAAGGACTTATTTTTGCTCAGCTATTCTAGTGTTACCTGTACCTTTGCACATACCTGAGCTTAATAACATTTGGATATTAACCATTTGATATAAATTATTTAGAACTATTAACTTCCGAATGTAACATACACAATTGCTGTATTACTTTATTCCCGCATAATCTACTCTTTCAAAAATCAATTCCTGTGAGGATGAGGTGCCAAAACAGCTACAAATATGAAGGAAATGCACTTATTTACTAACTTCTTAGTTTGGGTGTAGACATTCCTGCTAAGTCCAGCATAGTATTTATGTCATTAGGGGAATTTCAGATTCTCTTCCAAATGTGGAATGAGCCAAGACCATCTGCAGTTACACACATCTTCCATGTTTCTACTTGAAAAAGTTGTGAATAGCTACACTAAGTGGTACTGTAATTCCACTGCACTCTTTGTAAGGAGGATATATCAAAACTGATCCCCACCAAACCTGTTGCAGTGCTCATTGTCTCGAGCGTAGTCAGAATTGTTTTTAACAAAACACACAAGCTTTGGAAATGGAAACAAGATGAACAAGAAAGTGATGGTTTTTTTTTTCTCCCCCCTGAAGTGAGGGGAGAGCTGGGTTAACTTTTAGTGTGCCAGAATATAGTGGCCAAATGCTGAAGTCATACATGAAGCCCTTTTGTAAATACCAAGGCATTTTTTTTATTTATTCTCAGTAGCTAGAAATAGGGGCTGATCTTTGTACTACAGTTTAACCTCTAAAGCACATTACCTGAGTCGCTCATTTTCTGTTATCCTTTGCAGCTGTGCCTCTAATAATCTCCAGCTATGGCATGTTGAAATTGGTAGTGAGGATTTTTATGTCGTGTTACATCAGCTTGTCAGTTTTTTCTTTTTATGCCTTTTTTGTATGTGTTGTAGAATCACAGAATAGCCTGGGTTGAAAAAGACCACAGTGCTCATCCAGTTCCAACCCCCTGCTGTGTGCAGGGTCACCAACCAGCAGCCCAGGCTGCCCTGAGCCACATCCAGCCTGGCCTTGAATGCCTGCAGGGATGGGGCACCCACAGCCTCCTCGGGCAACCTGTTCCAGTGCATCACTGCCTTCTGTGTGGGAAAACTTCCTATTATCTAACCTAAACCTCCCATCTCAGTTTAAGACCATTCCCCCGTGCCCTGTCACTCTCTACCTTTTTAAACAGCCATTCCTCCTCCTGTTTATATGCTCCCTTCAAGTACTGGAAGGCCACAATGAGCTCTCCCCAGAACCTTTTCTTCTTCAGGCTAAACAAGCCCAGTTCCCTCAACCTTTCCTCACAGGAGAGGTTCTCCGGCCCCCTGATCATCTTAGTGGCCCTCTTCATATGTAAACATACATACAGTTGCATGAAAATATGACCATTACCCAGCCAATAAAAAGAAAACACCATGTCACTGAGAAGATACATCATTGGAGTATGCTGTTGGCAGGTTGCTTGGTTTAGAGTGTGGGCTCAAGGAGGGGCTGTGATTGTGGCTGTAGTGACATTAACATAAGTACTGAAACAACAACTGCAGAACTCATAGCAAAAAAAAAAATAACCAATATCACTTTTTGATGGAAATATTCAGTAGAAATTAGATTAAGCTTTCATATGTATTGTTTGTGCCAGTAGCATATGTGAGCAGTACTGATGCACAATTCTGAGCCATGGAGTTGCTGTGCTGGATAGATCACTGACTTGCAGCTAAATAGAGTAATGAATGAAAAGCAGCTTTTGTGCTTCTGTTGCTTTCAAACTCGGCAGCTCTGAATCAATTACATGTTGCCAAAGGCTAAAGTCTTGTTAGTTGGGTAAGATATTCGAAAAACAATGAGGCAAGATGAGTCATGGTTAAATGGTAAGAAACATTATCATATGTTACTATCTCATTGCTAATTTCATATTTTCAGTGGGCTTTCTTAGTATATTAAGTTCTTCCAGAAAAGTTCCAGCTAACTAATGCTTGCTGGTTACAAGGTGAGATGACAAGAAGACACCAGGCATACAACCAGCTGTGCAGCTCCTCCCAGACATTGGGAGAGCAGCTGTAAATCACAGTGATTTTCTAGGCTTTAAGAGTCAAGGATGCATATTCTCCTGTTTTATTCAACTCCTGCATTCCCATGCGCTGCCATAAAAGCATGCTACAAGACTCACAGGTTCATAGTGCTCTGATAAGTAAGGTGTTGGGGAAAACCCTTTGCAACATTATTTTGAGCACTGGCAATTGTGAATCCTTCTAGACTCCAGTAGCAACATTCAGCTCTATAGGGAATCTGGGATCTGTTGCTATTCAATCCCTCTATGTAATTGTTCCAAGTCTTTGGCTGAGCTTCCACGCAGGCAGAGCCTCATGAGCCTGAAGGTTATGCTTGGCCATATTTTTATTTTTATTTTTTTTGAGGATTTTATCTGTCAAGTGAAGTTGTACTCTTGAAGAGAAGTGATTTCTGAGCTACTGCTTCCATGAAGAGGCATGAAATTGGGCATTGGAAAAAGCTGTTATAGATGTCTTTCAAAATGATTTAATTATATTTTTTCACATAACTGAGAATGGTGCGAAGTAAATAAAGATGCTAGCCTTTTATTTTATTTTATATTGTATTGTTATTGTAGTAATTGTTTTGCCAGCCTGGGATGTTCTAAAACTCCAGCACCATTTCCAACTCTATTGCACTTTACCTTCAGTGCTAGTTGATGCAATGTAACAAAAGGCAGAGGCTAACCCCATCCTTTATCTGCAGAAATTGTCATTCCAGAAGAGGACTGAGATGTCTTTGTGTGACACGTAAGGGGAATGTGGCATTGCAACTTATAGTCTGTATCTATTTCAAACACAACAGAGAATGTCAACCCACCAGGTCATGCACACTTATAAAGCTTTTGTGAAGTGTCCTTTGCATCCTGTTGTGCTCGTTTAAGACTCAGACTGGCAATGCTGCCATCTCATCTTCATACAGCAGTGAATTAAACAGCCAACTAATTGCCCTCTATGTCTCGCTTGCATCTTCTCCTATGTTCTCTTAGTGAGAGAGCAATTGTGAATACCACCATTACATAGCAACCTATCTCACTAGTTCAGTTTTTAGTAAAGGCTTGATATTGTAAGATATTTTTATTCTAATTCACTGTATAATAATCAACTTATCAGCTACGTACTCTGAAGACAGAACAGATACGAAGGGGTACAAAGTAGTTGAGAATAGAAAAATAGTTCTTTTCTGAATGGGTTTAGTGCATGACAAAACATGAGTTGCATAAATGTTTGTGGTCCTGATCTTGGTGTCTGCTGTTTATAGATGCATGCATGTAGAGTAACCTGGGATATCAGCAAACCTGATCAGTGGGATTTTTTTCTATTTCTGAATTGTCTTTTAACAACAGCTACAAGTGTTTGTTTTTTCACCTTTGCCGTTGATTTCTAGAACATTTAATTTCTGCAAAGATTATTTGCAGTGACATTTGGTCTCTTAGAAGCCAGTATTATCTAAATGCAGCTAGATAATAGTAAAAGCAGTTCTTTGTAAGTATTGCTTAGTGGAATTTTGATCTTTAGTAGCTGAGTATCCAATGGAACAAGCAAGCTTAGTGCCCTACAGCATAAATGTGTAATGCAGTCTTGAAGACACAGTTTTGTTATCTATATGTAGGGCTTTTGTAACTTGTATCCCTGTAAAATAATACATAATTTTCTGCCATCTACCTGCATGTCAGCACAGGTAATCAGAAAGTGATTGGTTTGGGCTGAAAGGCAAAAAGATGCCAAGGAGCAGCAGGCAATTAACTTTGCTTAATTTAAGGGGGTAGCCATTCATGATCATTAACGATGTTTTTTTTTTTTTTTGTACAATACAGGAAAAGGTGAGCCAATCTAAACCAAGATGATCAGTTATACTACCTTCAAATGTGTCATCCAAGTTGTAGAAAACATCAGAAATAATAGTTTCTTTCAACTTGCTGAATGGCTCAAACCTTGCTGCTTGTAGAGATGGCATAAGGTCCAAGCCCAGCAACCAGCAGGAATAAATGGAACACTTTATATTGGTTTCATTGGGTACTGATAGCAGTACTGAAAATTGAAGTATTAAGAATTTCAGCTGAAGCATTTTGTACAAATAAATTGACTGAGGTTGGGTGAATTAAGAACTCTTATGATGATCTGGGTCTGTGCACCTAGTATCACTTGCTGTTATTAAAGTATAGGAAAGGGATTACTGTTCCCTACCACACTCCCTTAGTAACTTGATATAAATCAGTCCTGCACCAGCACAAGTGCTGATCTTTACACCAAGGTGTTCAGAACTGCTGTAGAGTTCCATCTTTCTTAGAGGTGTGGAGGTCTTGCTTGTAGCTTTCCCTTTGGGTTCACGGAGCAGAAAGATTGCTATTATGGAGCACCTTCTGTAATTTCTTTGCAATTGAAGTATCAGTTGAATGATGTTTTATTTGTATTAAATCACGTGTTACAGGATGCCGTAAAACAAATTTATATGAAATTTTAATTGCTTAATGTAAATGGACTTTGAGACAATTGTTTTTGAATGAGGGGATCTGTGTGAGGAGGTCAGATACATCAGTCATCAACAGGTGGGTGTTTTAAGACAACGGACAGCAATGATGAGGCACTGTGAACTGACTTGCCTTTAAATAGAGCTGGAAATCATCAGCATTTATAAAACTACACGAACAGTCACATTTCTTCCTCTCAAATGTCGTTGTTATTCAGTGGTTAGGCAAGATAACTGGAGTCACACGCAGGAGATGGCATCACGGTGACCCTACCCTAATTATGTGTTGGGTGACTGGTACAGCAGAACACCAGGGGTTTCAATTATTCATTAACATTTCCAGAGCACTCCACTGAGTAGTTTTTAGTCTGAGGTTATTTTATTTTAAAAAATACTTAAAATTCTTACCATTCTGAAATACCTGCAGTAAAAGGGATGATGTGATTGATATGTAGATGTTCACCTGCATATATTTGTATGTTTTTACAAAAAGAAAAACCATAAATAGAAAGCATGATTTAAAAAAGCAATAATCCTGAGATGCAACTGCAGTGTGTTTGAGCTCTTAGCAAAATGTGAAATAAACTGAGTATGTACATATCAGAGTGAACAAAAGGATTAAAATATCTAATGGTCAAAGAAAGCGATACTTAAGGAGCAGAAGCATAAGGCATCTTTTCATCAGAATAAGCTTATGTATTCCCTCTTTTAAAATATATAACTTTAAATTTGCAGACTCTGTATCATAATTTGGCTGACCATATCAGTCCTGCCAGTGTGTTATTTCTCCTCCACAACTGCATACTGTTTTTACATCCAAAGGTTAAATGTCCAGAGCAGTTGTACAATGCAGTATCATATGGGATTTTACATTGGAGTGACTGTCAATTGTGAAATTTAAATACACTTTATTCCTTCATTTGATGAATAGAGCATAATTTTCCTTTTCCCAGGTGAGTGACTTTGCTTTTTGTTGAATTTTGATGCCAGAGCTGGCTCTATTTATTGCCTAAGTAGATTATCTGACTAGTGCAAAAGTCTCCAGCTGGAGAAGCAGGGTCACACAGACCAAGGCACCCAGCACTGTGCTAAGTCTGGTTTCATATGCCTGTGATGATGGAGACTCCACAGCCACTCTGGGCAGCCAGTCCCAGTGTTTAGCCATCCTCAAGATGAAAAAGTGCTTTCTTATGTTCAGATAGAAATCCCAGAAGCATTTTGTGGTGGGTGGAGAATAGGGACTGATAGTTCTGGAATGTGAATAATTAAAGGGCGGTGCAGGAGAGGGCCCTACCTTAGCAAGGACGGACTCTTCATCCATATTTAGATTTCTAGATCTCCCTAGAGAAGCTTCCTAGCTTCCTCCCCTGAGCATTGCTGAACTGTATTCCCTTTAGAAGTTGCTGTGCTCCTGCCACCAAGTTGTATTTTGTCTCTCCAAGCATTCCGCAGGCACAGCAATGCGACTTGCTCACAAAGCTGAGAAATCAGGAGCTACCTCTGTAAATGCATTTTGTATGACCAGGTTTGGATTACTAAGTCTGCTCTTAGATGACCTCAGGTCCTCTCTGTGTTTTATCCACTCTCCCAGTCTTTGTCACAGTGCAGGAACTTTGTTAGTTACTGCTTTTGCTTCTGATTTATTAATGAATATGTTCAGTATTGTCAGGCTTCATGTAAGTGTGTGTGACATCTCACTAGACACACATAATTTAATGATGATTCTCAGTAACTCAGTGGACCTGTATGTATTCGATACTGTGAAAACACCTGAAACTATACACTGGTTTCTAAAAAATTAAATGTATGTATTCTTGACGGATATATATTATTTATATCTGTATCCTGTATCCAGATTAATAGCCATATAAATTGTCTCTTCCCTTCAGCCATGAAATCACTTGCCCAGTTTGAACTCTCCCAGGTGAACTTCTCCTTAGCTTATGCTTATGTATGTGTATGACAGCCAAGGTATAACTAAAACAGCAAAAGGTCAAAATAATGAGCCATTTCCACTGGTGGAGCTAATATTTCACTACATGCCTACTACCTGCTGATCTCATCTTTTCAAATGTTTTGTGATGCTATGGTTGAGGAACGCTACATAAAGCAAATTGTTTTGAAGCTCAGCCAAATATTGTAGGTCAAGATTTAGGCAGGAAGAAGTTTCAGTAGTACATCCTTGAAATATAAATTTATTCATGAATATTGTCCAGGGATGCTGTTAGCTAATACTCGGAAGATGGATATTTTCACTTCTGAGAGGGAACACTGTCTGCAGTGTGGATTTGGAAGATTTGATTTGGTTTTTTAAGCTTTGTTCTTCCTCCAACATTCTTTTATTCTTTTTCTTGTGGTTTTTTTTTTCTCCTCTTCTTCTTTTTTCCCCTGATTTAATTAGCTTGAAATGACAGAAGAAGAAGAAACCTGTCTTTTTTAAATAGTATCTTGTTAATCACTTGTTACTCAGCGGGACATGACCGTTTTCATAGAGCAGTGATTACAGTAAGGCACTTCTGGTTTTCAGCAGGCAAGAAGTTTGTTAAACAAGATATGTAATTTAATTCTAATTGTAAAATAGACAAATACATTGTGATGTCTGTTTAAAATGATACGTTAAGTTGTTCAACAAAGTTTAATTGTCAGCACAGGGCGTTTTGTACCAAGTCTTCCCCAAAGTGGAGGTGGCATGTAGTAGTGGGGGTGGGCTTTTGTATAACGTAGATCAAACTTTTTTTCACAGATGGTAACTTAGATGACTAAAGCTGCTGCCTGGTGTCTACATGACAACTCTGTGCTTGTAGAGCTTGTTCAGGAACAGCTTTGTACCCAGAAAAAAACATCATTCTCAAATACCATTTCCCTGCTTACGTCCTGGGAATTTTAATATGAGCCTAACATCCAAGGCCTTAGGAAAAGATTCTGCACTTTGGAGTTGAAGACGTGTAGTCATGAGCCATCCAGGCTACAGAGGAAAAGGATTTCATTTATACCCAGGGCAAATTGCTATAGACAGTTAGACCATCCAAGGTGGTTGTTGCTCTGTCTGTTGCTCGTATAGAAATCCTATGCTACCTAACTGAACCCTGCAGCGAGGCACCTGAAGGCTGGCTTGCAGAACTTATCTGTAATAGTTTCAGTGTTGCAGGCTCCTAACTTCTAGATCTTTTGTCTAGATGAGTGGGTAATTTTGGGGACTAATAAAAGCCAGTATTAGTTATTTGTTTTCCCAAGTCTCCTGACTACAACCCAGGAAGCAGGACTCACCTGGAGCCCCAGTGCAGAGGCTGCTGCTGGACCTGACACGCAAAGCAGGTGAAGGAAATGTTTACCTCAACATTAGTCTAGGGGCAAACAGATCCTCTTTATTTTTCTTTTCCTGAAGGGTTTTGTTCCCCCCAAATAGTGCACGTTATTTGGAATTTGAGCTCTGCTTCTATGCTGAACTTTGGCTGAGGTCGCCATAATGGGTGAATAAGGTTATGAATCTGATCTCATATTTCCATCTCTCTTTCTCAGCAGTGTATCTACCATAACAGACTTATGACCTGGGGTGCGTGACAAAGATCATTATACTCTTGTCATATTTTTATGGTACGATAGTCAAAACTAATAAAATGACCGACAAATGTAAGATAAAAACAGGCTGTATTATTTCAGTGCTGCAATTGAATTCTATCAATCAAGCAACACTGTTCTGTCAGGGAAGAAAAGTGTAGAGCTTTATCTTATGTATATAACATCAACAATAACCAAAAAAGGCAACAAACAGGAACAACAACAACAAAATACAAACAAAAGACCCTTTGGGTAAATTATATTAAAGAGTCTGATAAGTAAAAGAATTGCACTTCAAAAACTTAGCAAATGAACTAGAAAAGAAAAATAAGGCTTACAGCCGGTGTGTGATAAGGATAGTCTAGACATCAGTGTATGAGTACTGAATCATAAAAACAATGAATAACAGAGCGATAAGATCAAGTATATTCAGGAAGCACAAAGCAGCCGAAAAGAATCCAAATATTTAAGAGAAATAAGGGTGTGTATGGAGTACAATTAGAATATTAATTCAGCATCAAGCTCCTGTAAGTTTTCCTTTGGGGAGTTTCAGAGACAAGGGGAAAAGAATCTCAGTTGTAAACTGAAAAGCAATGTTTTAGCATAAGATGCTGTGTTGCTTGAGGAATACAACAATAGAAGAGACCTCCTGGGTTATGAAAGCAGTGTCTGGTGTTCCAGGGGCCTTTCCATATGCTGTCTTTCATGAATCTGTCATAATCCATGTGGAAAGTATTTATTTATTTTTGGTCTTCGTTGTTTCCATTCAAAGAGGAGTTTCAGAGCCTGATTATAGTTAAGAATGTCTTTTTTCAGCTCAAAGTTATTAATGAGGAATTTATATCCATTTGTACTTCTGCCAATAGCCCATTAGCTTAAATAGTCTCTCTTCTCCCACTCTGGATCCTGTGATGTATTCACAGACAGTAGCCATGATTGCTCATAGTTTTCATTTCCCAACACAGCCAACACAGAGACTGGCAGACTCACAGCTCTCTGCCCCTTTCTGATCCCTGCAGCCCTACTCAAATCTAGGTTTGTCCCCATGGGATCTGTTGGGCTACAGCTGCGAAGAGCTGCATTCTGCAAGAAAAGAACTCACTGGTTTCTTGGCCGTTAATATCAGTGCTTTCTCTATGGAAAATATTAATCCCGATGCTCCCTGATCTGCATTTCTCTTTTCCCTAGGCAGCATGGCACTGGTTGCTCAGAGCCACTATCTGATGAACTGTTCGATAAGAATCCCTTGTTTCAAATCGTTAAGTCCCGAATCGGCAGCAGAAGCTCTATTATTTCCTCAGCATTCTCTCTTGAACTTGGAGCTATAAACTTCAGCCAATTGCTTTCACTTTCTACGGCTCCATATAGCTGATGCTTATCAACATTACGTAATCAACTAATTTTAGTGTAGAATAATAGGATGTTGTCTGTACTCTCCAGCATCATTACAAAAAGGGCAGTACAGGGTTTGTATATTATAGACATATTAAGACATACTTATGAAACTACTGGGTACCCATTACAGCCAGAAAGCCCTATTGTCATCAAAATGGCTCAAAAATAATGGCACCTAAATGCATGTTTCTGGGGGAAGGCTAACTGAGGCATCTTCTTAAATTCATTCTAGTGCTCAACAATCGATTGTGAAAATATATACAGCATTTAGATAATGCAAGTTGAAGTGCTTGAACTGCCAAAACCTCTAAGCTTTAGAACCTGATGTGAACTTCTTGTGAACCCCGTTTCAGTTCAGGAGGAGTTGACAGAACTGATAGGCAGATTAATTGCTTCATTCATTCATTCATTAAAAAGATATGCAAAGGGGGATAGATCCACGTATCATTCATCTTGGATGGGCTATGATATGCAGTGTATTTCCTTGAACACAGAAGGAATAAATGAAGCCAGGATTTTATTACTCTGAAATCCCGTGGGAGTAGTTTATCCAAAAAGCTTACCTCTCCTCTGAGTCATTGCCAGAGATATATCATGTTAGGGGAGATGAAATCAGCAGCATCACTGCCTGACTGACTCCTCTCCTATGGGACTGGATACCTGAGAGTCAGAACATGAAAGTCAGTAAGCATGACATTGACACAGGTGTATTTGAGAAAGCAAGGTGTCTTTTGTGATAGAGCTGGAACCCAGCTTCAGAGTGGCTTTCATGGGACATAAGGAAGAAAAAAATGCTGCCCAGAATGTCTCCTGTGGAAGAAAGAAAGCAGTGAACAAAATGACCTAAATCAGTGCTGGCAGTACACCCTGGGCCAAGGGAAAATAAATCATCCAAAGGCATTCACAGCTACTTCTGATATCCTGTATTTCTGCAAATCTCATGCCTGGCTCTGAAGCTCTGTGTCTTGAATTGCGGGTCTCATTATGAGCTATGAAGCTCTCTTCTGTTGTTTTCCCTCAGTTTGCTTCTTCCTTTAAATCTTGTAGCAGAAATACTATGCTTGACAAATTTAGGTTTCTGTAGCTGTGGTAAAAGCTGAAGGCTCAGTGATGCTCATTCTTCACCGCCTGTGTACTTTGTAAACTATTTCACGTTGAGAAAGGGAGACCAAAATGGGCGGATGGAAGGGCCAGAACTGAGAGCCCTTAATTTTTATTCCTTTAAATTTCCAGTCTGGAGCATTAAATATATTGATGTTCACTGCTTTATGATTTCTCTTTGCCTGCTTACCTCTTCCCAAGTAGACTGCCACAAATCTAACCAAGCCATAAATGTACACACTGTCTTCCTAAGCATGTCCTTCAATTCTTCAAACATTTCCAGAGGCAAGCTAACTCCTTTTTTTTTATCCAAAGGTTTTCAGGATCAGTTACTTAAAGTGACGAAAGCCGAAGAGCTAGTAAAATAGAACATAGATTTATTTACCCTCAGTGTTGTTGTAATACTTTGTACTTTTCCATTTGCGAGCTCCCCTGACACAGTTAGCGGATCAGCAGTAGAGCAGAAATGTTCTGGGGCATGAAGACGTCTCTCACACAGGCAGTAATGGAGCTGTGAATGGAAGCCAGTTTCTGTTGTAATAATCTCGCTGATTATTTAGCGGAGAAGAAATCTTAGTTTGAAGTCAGAAGCATATGGCTGTTGACGCTGCTTCTTAAACAGATTTGTTGGAAAGTCTGGTGTGTTTGAAGGGCTCCTGGCTGGCTGGTCATCTCCCTCCGGGGAAACTGGAGAAAGTAGTTGTAGTGTAAAGCTCCTTGTCATTGCTGGTTGAAATGTGAGAACAAAAATTGGGTTTGCTCAGTGTTCCAGTTTTTACTGCCTCAATCCCTTATTGATAGGGAACTGTCAAATGTGTCATTTGAGAAAAGTGATCTGAAAATACTTTCTTACTTGATCAATAGCATCAGGATCAATTTGTACCGAAGCGAGTGTAAGTAGTTACACAAGGGGAGGAAATCAGCAGAATACCTTCTTGGAGAAGCCCCTTCTAAAAGCACAGCAGATGGGATGAGGACACCAGCAAAGCTGTGACAGACAGTGTGAAAAATAGAAATGTGTGGAAAGAATGAGCGATGAGATGTGCGACAAGAAATATTTTTGGAAGAAATGATCTTTGCACAGTATTTGGTTTGTACTTACTGTAAAGAAAATGCAACAGTTTTGTCATGAAAAGCCATCTACGTTTTACTGCAATCATTTAGATATCAACAGATCTTATAAGAAAAGGAGCAGATCAGCTCGTTTCATTCACTTTCCTTTAATGGATCTCACTCTCCAATTTACTGTTGCTGTTCTCCAGCAGTCTTTAATGGCTGTGTACAGGTCCCACTATTTGGGTTTAAGCTGCTGGCTATCTGTATCCATTATGGAAAGAGCGCAAACAAGCCAAGTCCCATTTGTGAGTCAAATAGTTATCATCTGGTAAAAGCTACTGGCTGTACAGCACAAGATAAATATTTGAGGAAGAAAATTATAGGTTGTAAAGAATGGTTGATCCATGTTTGCTTAGAAAATGAAATGTATATGTTGATTTTGTGCAGATAGAAATGTTAAATAAATAGATAGTATATAATCAGCCTTGGTTCCAGCTGCACACCTTGGTGTGCAACCCTATTTCAGTTTACCTCAGGGGAAGTTTTCTTGTTTGCCTTCTGAATGGTACTTATTCTTGAAAGGATGTCACAGATTTAAGTACTGGACTAGAGACAAGAAACAGACAAGTTAAGCTACAGCCAAAATTTGTTACCTTCCTTTTCACAAGGGCACACAAGGCGGAGAAATAACCCACAAACCACTTGGAAAATGGGTAGATTTGGGCAGTGGATGGTTTATCAGTCTCTAGTCAGTCCATAGATCATTTAGATCATAAAATTCTAGGGAATTTGCTCTGATGGTTGTGTGACACTTTTTTTTGTAGCAGTAGTTATTGCAATATAGTAAGTAAAACTTTGGGTGGCAGACACATCCACTTTCCTCCCGAAATGTCAGCTTTATTTTAGCAACTGAAGATGTTCCAGAACTGAAACCCCAGTTCTCAGATGCTGATGCTGATTCTTCATATTAATTTCAGTTCTGGTCTTGAGTAGAACTTGATGATGCATCACATGCATTATAGGTACCAATGTAAAACTATAGACTTCTCCTTTTCTTTAGGGCATTCCTAGTCCCTTTAAGATAGTTCTATAAAGGAACCTTTCTCTGTCCATTTTCAGGTTATTTTCTCATGCATCTGCATATAGTTTCAACAAATGTATTGGAATAAACTTTTACAATTGTTTTGTATAATCCTTATCCCGTAGGGAAAAGAGTTGCTCATCAAAACACACTTCTTTTGATCAGCAGTATAATTGATGCACTTCATCCAGCTTCAGGCTGAGAAGTGGTTATTTAGTTTGTTTTCATGCTGTTGAAGGTTGGAAATCATAACAGTATTTATTTCTGCTGTATTTCTTCTGACTGTTAACATCGTGCCTTGTATTGGTGATCTGGATTTAAGCAATGCATACTATGAAGGATTTCAGTAGTAATGACATGTAGAGTGTCCAATGTTTATTCAACAGTAAACATCCAACATTAAATTATTGAACTAGAATGTGTGCCTGTTGATTGCTGTGAAAGTTCTGCATGTATTGGTAAATCAAAGCAAGCTTTCAAAATATCAATTTATATGACAAATACAGACAGTGTAGATGTTGAAAACCTTCTCACAGCCTTTGCTGTTTTCTGTATCTGTAATCTAACTGGTTGAGATTTGGTGCTCTTTTTTCCCCCAAAATCATTGCTTGAAAAATGGCAGATATGGAAAAAATAAATATTGAAGCAGAGCAACAGTATGCCTTGACTATATACTTTTGCACCATGTTTGGTAGAAATGGAATGTGATTTCTTTTTATTATGTTGCAGAAATACAATGTTCAAAGCAAATGTTTGACAACGCATTATATGTCATAGGTTCATTTCCAACAACAACTAATGGAAATGGTGATTGCTTTTCCTTCCTGAGATGTGCATTTACACAAACATGTATATTTTAAGTTTGTGATTTGGCAACAGTAAAAATAACATTTAGTAACAATTTGCTCTAAATAATTTTATTTACAGAATTGCTACCCAGATGCCAACAGATGAATTGCCAACACAAATGTGCCATTACCAGGAATGGCACCAGGTGTTACTGTGGAGATGGCTATGAAACAAGCAGTGATGGAAGAAGTTGCACAGGTAAACAAGGAGGATGGGTTAGGATTGCCACAAAAATTGACTCCTCGATGTCTGTTGCATGCAAAGAGCTTTGGTTGAGCTACCAACTTTTGTCTTGGAGCCATACAGGGGAACCAACAGCAAGCTCGTGAGCATGGATGAGCTTCCTTACCCATCTTCATTGCATAGGCTTGTGGAGTCAAGTCAGGGAAAGAGTCCCCCACAGTTGGTCAGGACTTCCTTGCTAAGTTCTTTGTGTTCCTGTGTATATGCTGCAGCATTAGCTATCCTAACTAACTGGGATGAAAGTAATTTCAGCAAGAGGATGTGGGAAAGAAGTCAGAGAAGTCTTTCCCTTTTCTGTTACCGTGTTTAGACCAAATGGCGTCTCATTTGTGTAAGCCAATCTCCCGGCCTCTCAGCCTAGAAATGCAGTACAACTTATAGCACTTCAATTCCTTCACATCTAGATCACAGTTGGATAAATGGACATTCCCAAATCACAAAAATCAGCTGGGAGTGTTATTCTGGCATAATTAAATGTGTATTGAAATTGGGGTTCTTTTCCATTTTTTAACTATATGATGTTTTAATTCTCTATCCAGTTATTTGATTTTTATTTTCTTTTTTTCTCTTTCTATAAGCAGACTGAAATTCTGTTGCTGAGTCTTAATCACTTCTCTCTTGAAGTAATAGTGCTAAACGAGATTCTTCATAAATGCAATTTATTTGGAGTTCTTTTGCTCTATGGTTGTCATGTTCTGTGATTGAAAATATGGCTGAGGAAATAATTTCAGCAGTGCTGTTTAAAATGTCAGTTTATTACTTAAACTCTCAACTGCTGTTAAACAGCATGTCTTGATTTTATAGTATTATGTCTATATGCCCTACTTGAGGAAGCTTCTCTTCAGATTTGAGAAATATATAGTTTTTGATGCAGCGGATGATAGTTTAATCTAGAAATTGTGACAGTTCATTTATGGAACCATAAGACATTTCCAGCACAAATAGGTTGAGAGGGATAATCAATTTTCCTCCCTTGAAATATTGTTTCATAGTCCCTGATAATTTTTAATAGAAATGGTTTCTAGTAGAACAAGGGTCCAGATGTCTCCCTAACACAATGTAGACATCAGATGTTAATTGAAAATATGAATGCTTTAACTTCAAAAATAAATAACAGTGAAACTTGAGAACATTTCACCTTCTGTTTGGATGCTGGAATAATTTCATCAGCAGACATCGAGGATAAGGCCATGGCTTGAGAAGAGGAGTATGTGATTTAATGGATCAAAATTTCCTCTTACAATTTCAGTTCCCTTTAAAAAACAAAACAAAACAAAACTCCTTTTTTAGTAAAATTTCATTTATGTCCCTTTAGATTTGAATGAATGCAATAGATATGGAAGCTGCAGTCAGATGTGTACAAATACGGATGGATCGTATACCTGTAGCTGCGTAGAGGGTTACGTTCTTCAGCCTGATAACAAATCTTGCAAGGCCAAAAATGGTAAGTTTTAATATCTCCTTACCTTAAAGAAAATATTTCTTGCTTTGAACCTGTGTAGACGATAAGTATGAAAAGATGGATAGAACTGCCTGCAGAAGAGATGGATTTTCCTTCACTGTATTACAAAGAGCCACATAACAGCTCTAGAGCAGCTTCTCATGCACTATGAGAATACTCCAAAGGAGATATTATAAGTTATAATATGGCTATGATTAATTAAAGTGAAATATTCAGTTCAGCCAAAATTAGAATAGTTCCCAGTTTCCCTCTTCATAAATAAAGATTTTTCCTCACACAGAAAAAACAGGTTATTTACTCTGGGTAGACAACAGAGGTAGTGAGAAGGCAGAGGAAATGATCATGAGGTAATTGTACCCTGAGGATGAAAAAAGTCATGAGATTGCCTTGTCCTTGTACTATTCCAGGAGGTGAATTTCATGATATGCACATACATGCCAAACTCTCTGTGCATGTTTTCATTAGTAATTATAAATCGGATATTTGAGGAAAATAGTAAATAGTGTTTAAGGAAACAATGTTGTACCAAGCATTTTTTTTACACAGCATGGTGACTTAATGTTCTTATATTAAAAAGCCAACACTTTCTTCAACAAGTTTTCAACATCCATGATGATTGAAGAGCTGAGTATACATCTGTGTTTGTCACATATATTTTGAGTGTTGTTTGTAGCTATTTTATCATCATAAAATTTGAAAGTCTTATGGCTTTTTTTTTTTTGAGGATATCTCAAGTTAATAGCATCACTACGTATGTTCTGACTTGAGCACCAGTAAGTTACGTGCTTTGCTACAGCTAGTATCAAGTCTTAAATTGATCCACATCATAGCTGAGCAATTCGTTTTAATACATTGCCAAGTATTGTGAGATAAGAAAGTCCATAAAACGTAAAAAAATTTAGTACTCTTCTTCCTCTACTACGTAAAAATCAATAACTCCATTCTAGATCAGGAAATTCTCGTGGTGCCTGTATTGGACTCGAGATGAGCCTTTGAGTCTCCTCTCTTGTATACAGCAGAATGTCTATCTCAGTGTTATAATGAACTGTCAGTGTCTTGATGGTCTTGGTGAAATGAGTCAGGCTGTGTATTAACAGAGAAGAGCTACTCCTCTGTCTTTCTTGGTTCTTCATCATGTCTGTTGTATGGTCATTTTCATTTCTTCTGCTATTTTCAGTCAAGAACTAAAGGAATCACTGTAAGTTAGTGCTAATAAGATCGGGATGCTGCAAGGACATAAGCAGTGCTTGTTACGTTGTTTTCGTGCATAAACACAATTTTTCTTTGAAGTAATGCTGAATTAAATTATCAATATTTGAGCAATTGGGTTGAACTCTTCACAGTGCACAGAGGTCAAACAAATTGTTGCCACAATAATGGTGCCACAGAAAGCGACAATAGCTGTAGTGACCTATAACAGCTTACACTGCTTCACTGCACCCAGCTTACGGTGTGGAAAATAGTGACATTTCAGTGTTCCCAGAAGGTAGCTTTCCTTCAGCCTTAATGTTATATTCGTAGCTTCACTGATAATACTGTTTTTCATGTGTTCCTGTCTTGTAGGGTAAAGTTCAAGCAGAAACAAAAACAAAGTGCTGCCCTATATATATATATATATATATATAAAGGACAGGTGAGAAAGTAAATAGGGACCATTCTTGCCAAAAAGTGTAAAAGATGAAATGGTTCACAAGTTAAAAGTTAAAGTATTCCTGATCCTTATTCAACAGTGGGAAGTCTTCAGCTGGAGTATAAAATCAGTGAGAGGCATAATGGATTGATTAGTAGAACAGAATCCAGAAAGTTATATCTGAAGGAGAAAGCAAAAAAGCTCTTGGTAAAAATAATAAAAAAAAATAAAACAAACCACCTCTTTAATTTTCTTTAATAGCCTAATGAGAATAAGGATATAAAGAGCAAGCCATCCATTTAGTCTGCGCATAAAAGCAGTTGTCAAAAACATTTAAAAAATGAACAAAATAATTCTCATTTCTTTGTGTAAAATGTTTGAAAGTTTTGGTTTGGGTTAGCTTAAGCATTACATAAAATTTTCTGATGTTAATAAAAGGAGATCTACTAAGAATATAAACTTCCATCCATTGTCGTAGGTAAAGCACAGCAGGCAGTACCAAGCTATGAGCGCTGTACCATGTCTTAGTTGTCTCCATATGATTAGCAAGAGGATTCTGAGTACTTATTAGATGGAGGGCCAGTGACCAAGGTACAGAGGAAGGGAGATGTGCATGGGAGAAGTGGCCTGCAGGTGCCAAGGGATGGCTGTTGTGGCCTCTGTAGATGTCAGAAAATGATAGAACCACATAATGGCTTGGATTGGAAGGGGCCTCAAAGATTGTCCAATTCCAACCTTCTGCTGTGGGTAAGGACTCAATCCAGCAGCTCAAGGTCCCATCCAAATCAACCATAGGCGCCTCCAGGGATGGGGCACCCACACCATTCCTGGCAGCAGTGCCAAGGTCTCACCACCCTTTGAGTGAAGAATTTCCCTCTAATATCTAAGTCTAATTTTTTTGTTTGTTTTTAAACCATTTCCCCTTGTCCTGTCTATCTTCCTATGGTCTCCCTCCTGTTTATAAGCTCTCTTCAAGCACTGGAATGCCACAATGGGGTCTTTCTGGAGCCTTCTCCAGACAGAACACCCCCAGCTGCCTCAGCTTGTCTTCATAGGAGGGCTCCTTCAGCCTTCTGAGTGTTTTCATGTCCTCTTCTTGGCCCTCTCCAACAGCTCCAGGTGCTCCTCCTGCTGGGGGCACCAGACCTAGATGCAGTACTGGGAGTGAGGACTGCATCTCCTTTACAGCCTCAGAGCCCACCCTGAATGGGCACCTTTTAGCATGTGGGATGGTTCAATTAAGCAAAGCAGTTTGCAGGAGCTGCTGTTTTTCCACCCTTCAGGCAGCTGAACGTTTGGCTGTGAAGGCAGGGAGGTTTATCCCTCATTAAATTCTGCATTTTCTTCCTTAGCTCATTTAAATAACTTTGGATCTTGAAACTTTTAGCTGCACAGTACCTTTGGGAAGGTTGTTAAAATAGGTATCAAAACAGCTAGAGGCACACCATGGTGGTTTTTTTCCAAGACTTTTTAACCACACTTTCTTTTATGAATAAAGAAGCACTTAATGACTTTTGAGGTGAAAATGAAACAAAGTGTAGCTCTGCTGAATGAGTGGAGTTTTAGAAGTTCTTTCTTTGCCAAGTTTGTATGTCTGTACTGCAAGGCCTGCACTGTATGAAAAGGATTTTTAAGGAAACAAAAGGACAGAACTGGAAAACTTCAGATGAGGGAAATAAAACACAACTGTTTTTCTTGCAAAAATTCCTGATATATTTCATATGTTCATAAACCCATCTGCAGAGAAACAGCGTGTGATAAGAAGCACTTATTTTGTAGATAAAGCATAAAGAAATAGGGATTAAGTTTACAAGCTATTTCTGATATTCGTTGCTCCTTAAGGTATCTCACAGCATAGTTTTCTTGTAGAACCTTGTCAATTGATGCTTAGAGGTTTTACAATTGAAGTAGTCCATTTTGGGATTTGTTGCTTAAGTACAGAAAATTAATTTCAAAATAAAATGTGACTGCGTTTTATTCGGCGCTTCTGAGTGTTTGTCACGCTTTCATACAATGCGTGCACTTTACTAAGAGCAACGCTCTTTGAATTTACAACGTAGACCTCAGAGAAAGGGTTCTTAAGTTGCTTGTAAACACTGATTTGTGATTTTGATCCTTTGCATATCATAGCAATGAAAAAGAAAACAAACAACAAACCAGTCCACCGGCACTGGCATTTCTGAAGATTTCCTTCCACAGAATTAGGACTGTTGGTGGCAGAGCAAAAAGGCTTTATTTCTGATCTGTTATGACATCACTATTGATCTGTATTTTCGACAAGATGAGGAAAGGGGGAGAGAACATAAGGCTTTCATCTTTTCTGCTACTCTATCTTAAACATAATTCAAAGGGAGATGCTTTCACTTTAGTCTAGAGGGATGAATCATAAAACTTCCTGGATTAGAGAGCTATTCACTTCTTAGCTTTCCTATAAAATGGGGGAAAAAAGAAAAAGAAGAAATAAGAAATAAAAGAAAAAAAAAAAAAAAAACTCTGGAAAGAAAAGCAGACATGAAGTCCAGTTATTTGAAGAGCTGCTACCAGCTCAGTGCAACTCATATCTGTCCACTAACCTTCTAGGCTTTGTGCATTCTGTTTTGAGGCACAGACAAGTCGTATTTGTGAGGAGAAAGAGAAGAAATCTTTTTTTTCATAAAATCGATCTTTATCCGAGCAGCACTGAAAGAGGCAGGTCGCCCACCCTAGAGTGACAAAGCACGATTAACCAGTTCTACCCATTCAATTATTTCACGTACGGACTGCTTGAAAAACAGAATTTTCAGCTCAGCAACCTGACTTTCGGATAACTTCTGCAAGAGTACATGTGTGTTTTAACATTTAGTCATGGCTGCTAAGCAGTGTCTTGAGTATTGAAGCCGTGTTTGATTTATAACTGTTGCTCAGGAGTTTTAGTGCTAATTCTTTTTCAGATTTCTTTTATTTCTTAGACATTAATGCTGAAATACAACCTTTCTCTGGAGTTGGGTGATCGTTGTTAAAATTTCCAGTGGGTAAGCTTAAAGCAGTGCAGGAAAGAATATGGTTCTCTATAAAAGCCTCAGACAGCTAAACAACCTGACTGGCTCCTTAACTACAAACAGTGCCTGCTATCTGCTTCTTCTTGAAGGCCTTACAGATTGCAGACCGTTGTTATATCTTCATACAAAGTACAAAAGCAAAAATGATAGTGAGGAATGCTGGATTAGAGATGAATGATGGTATTTTGTGGGAAGGGAGCAGCAGATCACTGTTACGTGTGAAAAACATAGCAAGATACAGACACAAATACACCTTTTATATCAGCACGGAAACTCTCAGAATGAGGGAGACAAAATCTCTTAAGCCTATTTGTCTTCTTCTGATGGTTAGCAGTTCGGAAGAAAGGATGCAGTAGGGGCAGAGACTGACGTACATGGTCAACAGTGTTGACTACAAATGGATCTATTTTGGAAAAGGTAAATAAAATTTCTTACTAAAAACCCCATTGCCCTGTTCTCTGGGGAGAATAAAAGGATGGCTAGGGAGCTTCAGCTGCATCTTACAACAGTGTAGAAGAGGTTGCTTTGCAAACTTCAAACCTTTGGAAATGTTTAAGTTTTCAGAATCATGCATGGATGCAGATAGTGATGGTGAATGTAAGACCAGTGAGGACTGTCTGTAAATTAGAAAAGTAAGTTACATAAGTGTGGTTTTGCAGATGTCATCATGAGATTTACTGAGGAGAGAAAAGATGCTGCGAAGTTCATTTTCATTATAGAATGAAAAACAACAGGATAGAAAGAATGCATGCTGATCCATTATAGAAAAGAATTGTCTTAGGCGATAAAGTAAACAAAATATTAGCATAAGAGATGTCTAAATAAAAGCCCGTAGTATCAAAGAACAGAATTTAAAAAGTACTTATGGGGATTTCAGTGAGACCACTGAGCAGTGTGTTCAATAAAGTCCCTTTTCTCCTTAATCAGACCTGCTGATGAAGGATAATTTCTTAAATCCTTTTAGTTATGCTTTTTTTTTCCCCCTTGATTTCTTAACCTGGAATTGCTTAGTAAAATTCTGAAAACTGTGTGAAATAGAATGTTGATCGAAAATACTAATTTTAATGTTGAGTCATGTTTCTGAATGTCAGCAGGTTGCTTTGGGCTGAGAACTCTTGGGGTGAGACTTGGCAGCTCAGATATTTTTTTCCACATGCTTGGCAATGGAAGTGTGAGATTCTATGTTTTAGGGCTTTTCTTTTGTTCTTTTGTTTTCTTTTAATTAATATAACTTCGAGAATTTTGTCAACTTGATGTTATTATTCACGTGAACATACTTCATTGCAAAATAAAACATTCCTATTATTCCATTAAAACCTACTGCAAGCTTGATTTGGAGCATCACAAATCAAAGCCTCTAATGAAGGAGTGCTTCCCTTTAAAAAGAACAGAGTCAACCTGCAGGCACATGGTTTTGATATAGAATCCCCATGATGGTTCTACATCGACTGGTACTGTATACCAATGGAACATAGTGCTCTAGATCTAGGAAAAAAAATGACAATTTCATTAATGAAACCTCATATAACAAACTTCTCACCGTACTGAGATTAATATGACTAAGCTAAAGGCATAATTTCATACCAGCCCTGGATTTTCTATCCAATAAAACAATGAAAAATACACCTAAATTAAAACCAGATGCTTTCACATCCGATAGCACTCATCATAATGCAAAATTTATTTGCACTCAGTACCAATTTTTTCTCTCTAAGGTAACAAGAAATTATTATCTTGAACAACTTGTCAAATCATGAACTTTTAGCATTGCCATAACTGAACATTTTATATTTAAAATACGTATTTAGGTTTCCTTCAGTATTCATACATTGTTCTGAATATCTTCATTCATTACTGGGCAGATTTCCAGTCAAAGTGATTTAACTGAATGTGGAGTTGTTTCTTCATCCTTCTGGTTCATTTGGTTTTTTGTCACTTGACTCTTAACCCAGTGGAAACTACGTATTCTCTGTTCCCTTTTGCTGTTAGGATTTTCCACAGCATAAGTCTTTCTTTCTTACATTGCACTGTCTTAAACCCAACATACACATGATGTAGCCAGGCTTCATTGCTTTTTGTTATTGTTTTGTTGTTGTCGTTGCTCTCTTGCTTTGCTTTGTAGAAGCATCCACTCAGGTTTTGTCTCTTTTTAAAGGTTCAGTTACAAACGTACCTTACCATTCCATGTTTACTCAGGTTTTCATGGCTTTCATTCTATTAGAAATGTCAGTAATCTGGATACAAATAATTTGCATAAATGCATTTCTTTTCATGACTTAGGCATGAAAAATGTTGCAATAATGCTGCACAGAATTAAACAGAAGCTGTGGGGCTAGGGTAATTAATTTTCTTTAATGATGTGAATTATTAGAACAGCAAGATAAAATATGGTAGTAATTTGAAATATATGATAGTTATGAAAATAAAAACAAAACCTATTTATTATCTCTTAAAACATGCAGGTAAGAACATGTAAAAATTTCATTCAAGCTCATAAGATAGATAACACTTTATATTTTCTCTGATTTGTTTCCAGAGCCTGCTGATAGACCTCCTCTTCTTCTGATTGCAAACTCTGAAACAATAGAAGTTTTACATCTTAATGGAAGCAAAGTGTCTGCTCGAGCTCCTTTAAAAGGATCTTCAATTTTGACAGTAGATTATAGCTACAAAGAGGACACAATTTGTTGGATTGAATCAAGGGATCTTGCAAGTCAGCTGAAATGCACAAAGATAACAAGAGCTGGGAAGTTAACAGACGAGTGGATAATAAACGTTGTGCAGTATCTTCACAGTAAGTATTTGACAGTCATTTAGCAAAACAGTCAGCTTCATCTTTGTGAACAGCTGCAGGAGATCTCAGAAATATTTGAGGCTTGCTGTTGAAGACAGTCTTAAGGCATTAAATATTGAAACTTAAAACTGTAGCGCTTTCATGTATCTCACTGCAATGTATATATGCATGAAAAGTTCTTAAAAATGTGCATTTTTATTGTTGAAATAACATATACAAGTTAGAAAACCAGGGCAGTACAACAGAAGAAGAAATATAAAATGATTTCTCTTTGGCAAAGTGGTGCTACATTGCGCTTCTATGTGGTTTTGTACTACTGGGATAGTAACAATAGTGAATGAATGAGGGACATGCTTTTCACAACTGCTGTAAGGTAGCGTAAGTTCATGAAAATAGAATATTTCCTAACAGGAAGGAAATAAGTTGCTGCCTTTTTGCAGATGAGGGTTAAAGAAAAAAAAGCCCTCATAATACTGAATTACTCCTGCATTATAGCAAATAGCAGTCATATTTGTGGACTGCTGTTATCTTTTGAAGGAGATTCTTGGGCACTTAAACATTCTCATGTGAACAGATTGCAAAACAACACGCAGTGAAAAAATATAATGACGTTTCTTCAACTTTCAGGTGAGAATGGTCCATAGACCAGCTTATAAAGCACAGCACTGATGAATGTAATGGTGGTATTAACAGTAGGCTTATAAAAACTCAGGACAAGAAGCTTCACTGCTTTGCTTTGGACCTAAGATTCTGAACATTTCTTTTTAAGTAGAGATAGATGTTAAAGAAGAAGTCTGAAGTGACCTCAAACTCTTGGACCATCAAGTACAGGAATATTCAAGTCACAAATTTGGTGTTATAGTTTAGAGATTGGGCTTGAGACTTGTGAGAGCTGCAGTAAAATGTGTTCATTTCTATAGAGCAAGAGAAGGGTTTTTTTATTTGTCTCTTTTAACCTCTTTTTTAGTTCAGTATGTAGAAAAATTAATAGAAAAGAATAAAGAAAAGAATGTTGGTGGCCCTGCCTGTAGTAGAGTGGTTGGAACTTTATGATCCTTGGGGTCCTTTCCAACTCAAGCCATTCTGTGATGCTATGAAAAAATTAGAACATGTTGTGTTGTTTGGTTTGGCTTTGCCTTGCAACTCACTGTAACAATATTTCTTCTAAAGGACTCTCTTAATCAAGATGCAAAGTATAATTGTACTTGATTCTGTCTGCTTTCTATTTTATTGAAGTGTTTTTGGTCCTGTAATTTCATAGGGTTCTTCATACTCTAGATATCAAAATGTTCTAATGATCGTGGTGGTAATATTTGATTGTGCCTTTTAAATTCATTTCGTTATTGATATTTTATTTTGTTTTCCTTTTAGTAAGAGCAATCAGATTAACAACAGTCCTTAGCAAAATTTGGTTTGTATTGAACTGTATCTGTGTCTGTTCTGTCACTTATCTTCATCATCAAAGTAGATCCTAAAGCTGTTTTGTAGTTTTTTCCATGAGTTGTCTCCTGCTTTTCTCAGCCTCTTTTCTCTGCATATGAAGAGGCTTAATGATAAATATCTGAGGGGAGTCTGGAGGGAAATGGATGAGAACAGTCTCTTCTCAGTAGCGCATAGCAATAGGATAAGGAGCAATGGCTTAAAACTTGAACATAGGAAGCTCCATAAAATGTGGAAGAACTTGTTTATGGTAAGGGTGACAGAGCACTGGGACAGGCTGTCCAGAGAGGCTGTGGATTCTACTTCCCTTGGTATATTCAAGACCCATCTTGGCACCTACCTGTCTGACCTATTGTAGGGTACTGCTTTAGCAGGGGTGTTGGACTTGACCTCTTGAGGTCCTTTCCAACCCCTCCAATCCTGTGATTCCATAATTGCCAACCTCTGAGCTGTTTGGGTCTGCAACAGCACTTCTGTTACTGAGATTAACAGCATGTCATGAACTATACATGGAAATGTGTACAGTGCCTCCAATTAATGAGCTAGTCATTTCTTGTATTCTTAGTACACATCAGCCTGTTGACTCCAATGTTTTTCTGAAACTTCAATGTATTTGTTGTCTGGTTTAAATGAAGAATGGAAATTTCCATGGAAATTACTTTCAAGAGTTCAATCAGAAGTTGTCTGTTGCAGATGATTTTTTTCCTCAGTGATGTAGAAATTGTCCCTCTAGTTAATCTCTTCCCTTCCAAACATATATCTGGAGTTATTTCTGTAAGGACTCTGGTGTTGCTATATTCATTATATATGTCTGCACACATGTATAGGTCATTTTGGGGCTACTGCAAAACTGATTTTTAATCTTAAATTCTTCTTTTTCTTCCCTTCACCCTTTGTTACCCATCATACAACTTCTTCTATTTCTCTTCATTGTTTATCACCTGCACCGGATGAGGCAAACAAATAAATTTGGCCTCCTGTTGAAGAATTTCATCCTGTGCATTTTCAAGTGTAAGTGAAATTATAAGCTTCTCTGGCCTCAGAGAAGTTGTGCCCATGGAGCTATTCATAGAAAAATTAGAAGTCTAGTTTTCATAGGAAATAACCTTTTTTATCATCTAGCTGCAAAGACAACATTCCAGAATGTATTTAAAACAAAAGAAAGTGGGGGAAAAAAATAATATTTTAGCAATGAAATTTTCAACTTCTTTATCCTTGTCTTCTAATCTGTTACTTCATATAGAAGAAAACATGTCATCTACATATAACACAAAAATTGGTGGAAAGGTCAGTTGTACAAAGTGATTGGGGCTGCTTGAAGTGGGCCTACAAAAAGTGCTTTTTTAGTGAAGGCAAGTGAGTTTTGTAGTTAGGAACAAAGAGTACAGGTCCTATTTTAAGATGAAAGACTACTTTTAGGAAAGCAAGGTCTGTGAAAATGACTTCATTTTCAAGGCAGAGCATATCACGCAAGCTCTAGGTAGTGAATGTAAAGCTTTGGGTTCATAAAATAAAGAAAATTATGATTCTTTAGTATTTAGCATGCTCCCTCAAAAGGCAGTCCAAGATGACTTCATTTTGGCACACAGGTGTCCCAGATGAATTACTTTGAAAAGCAGTGCTAACTTGGTCTGCATCATCTGTATCTTGTTCTGCATAGCTTTAAAAGTGGCAGAGAAACTCTCCTGCACCCGTGTTTCATTTGCTGCACAGGCAGTGCAGTGTTGGCATTCCTTGTGCTCTAAAACTTGGCACAAGGAGTGCCAACAAGTTATAGAGTACTACCTTCAGTCTTGTATGTATTGTGAAAATTGCTATATCACTGATAAGGCTTTTTTTCTTCTTTCTTTTTTCTTGTTTGATAGGTTTATTCTTTTAAATAAGAATAGCTTTCCATGGGCATGGTAATGTCAGCACACACATTCTTGTCTTAGCTAATATCAGGTGTTGCTTTTTCTTAAACTATGTCCTATTGAAACGAGAAGCTGTTGGATGTTAAGTGAAAAGTTTTCCTTTCAGGCAGATTTATATAAGTAGCATTGCAGCCAAATATGCTTTCAGGGAAGACTCTCAGGTAAGGCAAACTTATGCACACACCACCCATATAACGGGCATGCTCCCTGACACTTTACACTATCTCATAGTTACCTTCCAGTATCTTGTAGTTCCCTTCCAGTTAGTACAGCAGGACTGCCAGGAACAATCATTTATGTGAAGTGCTACCTTGAGGACCAAAGCAGCAGAATGTCTTTTTAATGGAAAGTCTTTTTAGTGGAAAAATCTCTTACAGTTTTCTGTCCTTAGAACACTGCAGTGTGTGAGCCTATACTAAGGCTTTTGTGTATTAGCACGGGAAAGCAACAAGAACAGAATTTTCTAGATGACAGAATCTCCTTCTTCCTCATTTAAATAAGCATTTTTTTTTACCTTCATCATAACAAGTGTCAAGCAGCTTGTTCTCACTCCAAACAAGCACCAGGCAGCACAGCCTGGGTTTTAGTCACTATTCTGCAGAAAACTCTCCTCTAGGATGCTGCTTCAGAGTGTGATATTTTGTGTTTGGCTGCTGCTGGATTCAGTCCAGTCCAGTTTGATGTTTGATTCAGGTTTTCTTGGCATATTATATAAGCCCCACACAGCAGATTCTTCTTGGCCCCACGAGCCCAAGCCAGAGCTGACTTCATGGTTCTCCCACTTTTTGGATGCAACTGCTGTAAAGACCATCAGACATACTATCCAACAGGACTTGCTTAAATTCCCTTCTGTTCCAAATTTTTATCCCCCTAATTGTGCACCCACAGGTAAACAAATGCTTCCTTTTTCTTCTGAGTTTAGTGGGGAAAATAAGCATATATCAAACAGCTCCTTCCAAGCAGAAACATCTGAATAAGGATTAAAGGCATGAGGACAAGGAAGACCTTTGATACTCTGCGTTATGTTTTTTCTATTTGTCTCTTTGGGCTTTGATATCATGCAGACACAAACATAGTTTGAAAGCTTCCCCTCCCAAGACCTAAAACATTTCCCAGTAATGATTAACAACTACAGTGAGTGTTGTGCCATTCAGAATACCTCCAGTCATTTAGCTTGGCATTTATGAGTCTCAATCTTATCGAAGGAAATGCTGAGCACTAAGTATGGTGCTTCTGTCAGCAACCTTCCTGTGAAGTTCATATAAATATTCATTAGAAGTCAAAGGAAAGTATGTCTTACTCAAGAGGAGAAGAACCGTGAAGATCTGGGGGAGGTGTTTGTTCCTATATGGAGTATGCCCCCCCAGCTTGTCTCCAGACAGGCAATAGAAGCTGTCATATATACCTGTACACTGAGTTTTCTCTTTCTCCTGTGATAGACAGCCCATGTTTGCAGACCTCCAAGAAGATGATCAGAAATGAGAAATCTTCACGATAAAGATCATTTCCACCTCAAATCACACTTCTGTAGTGTTCAGAGCATCTGATACAGAATCTGATACAGTGCCCTAAAGAAATAAGACAGCATTCTTAGGATCCACCTGGAGCCCAGGCAGATCTTACATTGGTGTTAGGGCAGTTCTGGGAAGAGTGGACAAATGCTGCTTCTGGGATAACAATTTCTTTAGTATGTCCCAAGACTTTTTTTGTTATATTTGGCAATATCTCACTGTAGATAAAGCTGTCATTAAATACACAAAACTGAAATATTTTTCTTATGAGTGTTCTCTTTATTCAGATTGAATTTCCCATCTCCTTTTACTGCCTCATGAGATGCTACCATTCTTTAAAGCTGACCTTCCTCTTTACTACTGTGGAAACATTATTTTTATTATTGGACTTTATTACCTTGTTATTCATGTCCTTTTACAGGTGACTTACAAGGATTATCTGGTATGTGTTCTAGCTGTGCTGTGAAATTGTTGAACCTTAATGGGGAATGAGGTTTGTGCCCCATCTTAGGCTATTATATACATTCATCATTGACATGTGCGTAAGATTAGATCTTTCATCAAATTTCACTCATGACTTCCTGAGTGCTGTTTGTTTCCATGTTTACTGTAATTTCTGTGTTCTTTCAGGCATTCCCCTACACGTGCAAGTTTTTAGTAGGGGCTAAAAACCTTTTATTTGGACATCTTACATGGGAAATTCTGTCTGTACTTCAGGGGCTCTGAGGAAACGAGTCAGAGCATAATTGGGGTCATCTTGATGGACAGTAACATGGTCTAGAAGTCTCTGCTGCTGAGATTCCTTTAGCTGAATTTATTCTTCTTTCTGGTGGACTGAGACTCAGAGAACTTTTGATCCAGTTTGTGATATGGCTTTGTTGGTGCTGTATGATCTTTACTTAATGCAGGAAGCAGTGCTGTCTGATAACTGTCCTCTATGTAGTGTTATTTTTCACCCTATAATGATAAGACTTCCTTAGAGATTCAAGCTTTTGGAAGTTGCTTTTATCACTCTGCTGCTCTCTTACAATCCTAGCTAATCTTTTCTGATTATTGGCTATACACAGCCTTTTTGATGATAATCATGTTTACTAGAAGAATAAGGGTAGTCCACATCTTTTGCTGAATGCATTCATTCAGCCTTTCTCAGAGACTGCCTGAAGGCTCTGGGATTTGTTTTCCATCAGGAACCATCAGCTGGATGTCTTCCATTGACTGCAGCGGGTATTGCACGTCCATGCCTTTTCCTATTAATAGTATTCATATATTGAAGTGTCTATCTTAGTGCTTGGTGGTTTGCATAAAAGTTAGGTGATAATCTTTGATATCAGAGATCCTAAGAGGGTCACGCATATATTGCAAATTTATAAATGCTAGCTGTAAAGCATCCATCTGCTTTTGGTGCTTTCTTGGATACGGTCCATTCAGTTTGACTTGAGAATTTCTGCTATTGGATTGAATAGTGTCTCTGTAATGTTGTATTATGCATTTTTGAAGCAATATCTTCCAAAGCAGATGTGCTGAATTTGTAGGATTTCCCTTCAACATTAGGTTACCTGCACTTAACCTCTTTTGAAATAACAGCTATTTGTTAACTGCTTGTTAATTGCCAAGAATAGATTTTTCTTTCCCAGTCATTCAATCAAATATAATACTACTATTTCTTCATCCTTTGTTACGTAGCCAACTTCTACAATTGATCTTCTATTGATATCATTCAAAACCCTGCCTCTGTTCTTATCTAAGCTGGCATGATGTCTTTTTATCTTTTATGTGCTTTTCAGTAGTAATGCTCTGAGCAGCTAATTCTTATCTCAATGGTATTTCTCAGTACAAATTTTTGATCGCATTATATTTTTCTCTAAAAAAACTCCTGGACTCTGCCTCAGATAGTTACCAAATAGTGTCTCTGCAAAGCCTACAACTCTTAATCTCCTTATTCTCAGTTCTACATTGTCAGATTCCCTTCTTCCCAGTCACCAACTTGCTAGCTGACCATTTATGGATGTCCATCTTAGTGCCATTACTGTCCTAACAGTCTGACACAACTGTATTTTGTTTCTCTTCATTGCATCCCAGCCCATCCTTGATGGCAAGGTGTCAGAGAGCAAGCTGGGAGTTTCCAATAGAAGTATTTCATATATAAAAAAGGGACAGTCAAAACATGGACAGTAACCATGTAAATTTATCAAACATATTGCTGATGAACTCTGTAAAACTGGGTGATTTTGCCACTTGTGAAACAGTAACGTTTTGTACTTTATTAACACTTTTCAGAAATATGAAATTAAATAATGCATGCTTTATGTGATTAAACACATGCTTTCGCATATGCCTTCAACATCCATTTACATCCTGCTGGCTTCATTCTGGCTTTTTAGATGGTAGTCACTGGTAGTACTCTTTGTAATGTCATTTTCACAACTATTGATCTTGTGCAGTAGTTCTCTCCTGCCTTTCTTCTAAGGAAAGAGGAGTCACACAAGAGATTTGTATTTGTAACCTTGAAATTTCAGTGGAGTTGGCTATGAAAGGCTTAAAGTGTCCCCTCTTAGAAGCTATCTTCAATGGCAGTAAAGATCTAATTAACAACTTGGTATTAAATACCATCAGCTAATTGTATATGCATGAAATTTGTTCGTCTTCTACTGGCACTATATTTTATTTATACATTTCATGTTTTTAATGAGGCGGCTTTTCTTGCTAAGTGCAGATATTTCTTTGTAATTCCATGTCACACAGGATGCTAATCAAGTTACTTCAATTAGACTAATTGACAGTAAATTTGTTACATACTTCCAGATAATAGCTTATTAATTAATTAATTAATTAATGCAAATAGGTCATTCAGAACAACCAGCTGAAATCAGCTGAAAAATCAAGACGTCAAGAAACTTCTATTTTTACTTAATAAGCTTTGGATTATGTCATTACAATCGGTCCTTCACTCACCTTAAGGCTTATTTCTGAGACAGAGATCATAGAAGTCAGCTTGTGACAACATTGCAGTAAAATTTAAAAATGACTTCTTTTAACCTTTTTTTTCATCTTTATCGTAAAGAAAAGGGCATAATCATATTGACTTGCAACTAAACTTTGATCTTATGTCTTGAGCTACTACAGGGCAAAGGTAAATAATGATCAAGCTTTTCATAAGTGAATGACAAATGAATCCAAGTACAAGTGAAAGGAGGAGCTATACCTCTGATAAAATCTAAAGCAGTTGCAGCATCTTTGCCATTACTTTTTAGGGTTTTCTATCAACTGTATCACTTTGTCCAATGTATTAGTCTTCTTTCAATGCTTACCTGGGCATTTTTGTGTTTCCAGTCAAGGATGGAAAGGCACAAAGGCATCTGCCTTGCACAAAGGCACAAATCCTCTACATAATGCTTTATCAAAGGATCTTAAGGAAAAGGGAATTTCATGTTTGCAAATTTGGTAAAACTGTGATTATTATTTGCATTGCAGTGGAAGTGGCAAATTAAACACATCCTCTGTTTGGTGGTTTAATATATGTTTGTTTTTTTTTTTCCCCAGTATTTAACTTCAAGTGACAGAACAAAAGCCTCACTCAGAAAGTATCATTATCTCCACTTCATGAAAATATTTTTGTCTTCTCAGTCCACAGAATTTAGGTTGTGGATTTTTACTTAGAACAAAGCTTGTTTGATTCAAGTATGTCTTTTGACTTTAGCTCTGTAGTTGAACCTGAAGTGAAAAACCCATACGGATCATGTCAGTATTATTAAATACATAAAATGGAAGAATAAAACTTATGCTTCTTAGTATTTGACAGTTACCTTGAATAAAATAAAAATCTTGGTTTTGCTTCAGAGCTTTTAGTTGTGGCTTTAGTGAAGTACTTATTCTGAAATTGAAAAGTTACATGTCAGAGATCTTCTAAGCATAAGAAATCATTTTTTCTAAAGCCAACTCTAAGCTGTGTAAGTTTCTTAGTTCTTGAAAAAAAACGTCCTCTAATCATTGTAACAAATTCAATGAGAAGAGAGGAGACAAGGTACGGAAGGGTTGGTCTGTTTGCACAAAGCCGAAGCCCTACATTTTATCAGCACGTCACAAAACAGCTGCTGTTTGATATGTTGAGTTAGGCATTCGCCATGACAGCTCTTGAACTGATGATGAAGTTGCAGTAGTCTTTGCATGTGTAATTACACAGAAGCTGTCACACCATATAAGCAAAAGTTAATGAGCTGATTGTAAGTTGTGGGGATACCTGCCAAAATTGGCAGTTCCAGAGATTCTTGCTCATTTGCCATTTTTTGGACTTGCTTGAATTACTTACATCAATAATTTGATTAAGAATACGATTCCATTTGTTTTATTACAAGGATTTTCATTTATTTATTTACTTGTTAGTTTGTTATTACCTGTTTAAGGAGGGAAATAGAATGTATTTGTAAAGATCCACACAACTTCTTTTCTTGCGTGGAATATCCTGAAAATAGTATGTATTTTCATTTTAAAACTCTTTCAAGGATATAATGGTTAGTTACTAAGTCTGTTTAACTGGTTTCAAAAGTCAAATTTGTTTCAGTAGTCTGCATTAACTCCAGAAATGATCCTCTGGGGAAAAGACTTCATCAAGTAAGACAAAGAAGTAGGAAAACAACATTTTGTAAGACTCTATGAATGCACTGTAATCTGTGTTATATATCTTCAAAAATAATTGGCCAATGTTTGGATTTTTATTTTTATTGTTCCTTCTACAAATGCTTACTTGACAGACAATTATTCCTTCATAAAGTAGACTGAGCAAAAAACAATTTGAGAAAAGCTACCCTGAAAATAATTGCAATGCGCATCTATATGACCTATCGGGCATCTGGAGGACTGTGCAGCAAACACAGCTGCTTGTGCCCTTCTCCTGCTCTACTCCTAAGCACGGTTTGCATCCACACATGGCAATTTGCTGCAGTTTTAGGAGATGCAAAAGATATTAGTGCAAGGAAGAAAAGAGCTTGAAGATAAGACCTGGAGTGGGATGCAAAGAATGTGTCTTTTCTGTATTTCACTGAAAGTTTTGGGAGAAATTCTTTTTATTGTTTATGGGAATGTAAAGGCTTAGGTTAGATATCAGGGGGAAGTTCTTCAAAGAGAGAGTGGTGAAGTGCTGGACCAGGCTGCCCGGAGAGGCTGTGGATCCATGGAGGTGTTCAAGACAAAATTGGATGGAGCTCTGGGCAGTCTGGTCTAGTATTAGATTTGTAGGCTGGTGGTCCTGCATCTGGAATGGGGACTGGAACTTAATGACCCTTTGTGTGCCTTCCAATTCAAGACAGTCTATGATTTGATTCTATGAAGGAGGAGAGATTTAGGAAGAAGGGCAGGCATTATGCTGGTAATTATGAGTCTTTTGTTTTGTTGTTTTATTCTTTTTTCCCCTGAGACATTTTTTGTGACATTCATCAAATAATCTTATCTTTTCCCCTCAATCTGTAACATGAGAATGTCAGTATTTCTATATGTTGTAGGGATGCTGTGAGTCTTTAAAAGAGAAATGCTAAAATGATGGGGAATGCACAAAGTAAAAGCAGTTAGCACAACATACGCAAAGCTTCTCTAGTTGAAAAGAGATGGGATTATGCTCCCACATGTTTCCAAATGGCTTGTAAAACGTTCCGGAAGGGGCAGGGAGCTTTCTGAAAGCACAGTTCTGCAAATCTAAAACCAACACCGTAAGTCTGAAACTATGTTCTATTTCTCCTTTTCACATTACATGAAATAAGTTAGCAAGAGGGCTTTTTGGTTTTGTTTTGTTTTTTCTTGAGGTCAGTCTGTATTTTAAGTCTGGACAGTCAGGCAACGTTGATCAAGTCAAATATACAAATCAGTTTTCTATTCAAAGACAACTATTTTGATATTGAAATAAATGGATGGATAAAAGAACTGGACAAATATGACGGAAGGGAAGATAATGGTTGCATGAGTGTTTATCTGTTACAGACAGCCGGTAGTCAACATTAGACGTGAAGGGCTTTATTTGCTTGTTTTCTTCAAGCTGTAGTGCCAGGCATGTGGCAGCACTGAGTGCTTTGAGTGTTTTGCAGAAGTACAAGCATGCTCAAGGCATCAGGCAGTGACAGTGATTCCTCTGCACTGTGCTAACGGTTACCCATGGATATGATGTTCCTTTTTGAATAATTATATTTCTAGAGGCAGGGAAAACAATGAGGTAAGCAGCTTCATAAGAAACAATTTCCTTTTCTTTCCTTTGCAACACTGAAAAAAAGAGATTATCTCATTAAGGTTAGTCCATGCTGTAACTTTGTTCCAATGATACTGAGTGGCGCTGTGGGGCCTCATAATGTATTTGCTAACTTATTTTTTTTAAATTAAAGATGTTTATAATTTTTTTACAGTATTGTTTAAGTCATAATTCTCAAGCTGGATTTAAATTCTTCTTAGTGTGCAGATTTTATTTTAAGCACATTTTTAAAAGATTTATTTTAGAAAAATAGTTCTATTTGAAAACATAATTCATCCTATTCTTCTTCTAGTATGCTTGATAATAAAATAAAGATTTTTGTGCCCAATAAGAATATTTTTTGTATATGTCAGAATGAAATAATCAATGGTCAGTGTTACCTTAGGATTAAAATCAAAGTGAGTGTAATAATGCCCTTTGGTGAAAAGGAACAGATTGATTTATAGCAGTGGGTCATATCAGGAACTGTTTAGTCAGGTTGTCTAGACCATACATACAGCAGGTCCTTTGAACCAGTGTCATCTAACAAGTGTCACCTTCCACAAAACATAGAATTTAGGTTTTCTTCCTTTCCCAACCTTTTCTTTAAGAGCTGACTCGGTTCATTTACTTCTACATTATCCTCCCAAAGGCGTTCCTGAAAGCATCATTGTCCACTTCTGGGATTAAACTGTTCACGTTCTTTCTGGAAGTCATCTTCCTTAAATAGTTATTATTGCAAAAGGAACTATATATATTTTTTGACATGTCTTTAAAATTGAAATACTCTACCTCTTAGCATCTTTATGGGAAAGATGATTAAGTGACCTTATTTTTGTCTTAAGGATGGTTTATGAAGTTCTTAATGAGTGTAGCAGTCACAAAAGGTGGAAAGTTGTACACTTCTGCCTTTGATAGAGGTGGTTAAAAGAGAAGAGTATCAGGGTTTAATGAAGCCACAGCAGTTTGCTTAGTCCACATGTCTGATGACATGCCTACTGTAGCTGAATTATCCTTTAATTTTAACAGTGAATGACTTAACAGCTTTGAAGTAAATAACTGGGTTTGATTTACAGCCTCAGTAGATTTATAAGAAGCTTTTCAATGTGCAGTTGAAAAAAAAAGAAACTTGTTATAGCTATGTACCTCCATAAATCTGTCTTCATTGTTCAGCATGTATGCAGGCTACTGGGACCCCATTACAAGTTTACAATCATTTGGCAATCTGTTTGAAACTCAGTAATGCAGAAATTAGAAAAGTTATGTTTTTTATGTTTTTTTGACTGTTTCTTGCTTCTGACATGAGACTGGCAGAAGAATATTCCCTCCTTATAAAAATCTAAATCCCTAGGTTTAAAAAACAGGGCCATTCATATTGCCGTCCTTTTATCATTTGACAGTTCTGCTTTGCACATTTGACCCTATCGGCATCACAGCCAAATCTCTGACTTGAGACCCAGACCCAGGAAATTTCACTTATTTTACTCATTCCTGAAACGTGATGCATTGTGACAAAGAATCATAATGTGAGTGTAAGAAGAAATATGCTAAAAACTTTAGGAGCAGATTTTGCTACTCTACCGTAAAAACCCTGGCAAAGGCTCATAACCCAAGCCTGGGATCCACCATAAGTGCATTTACTCCAAATGCTCTGTAAGCAGGGATTTGTTAGAAAACAAAGGACTTATTTTTGGTGTTATTCTGTAGATCCTGGGGTTTCCATTGGGAGAAATGGACTCATCATTCAACATGCATTTCTCCCTCCTCGTATCACCTCAACCCATATAGTGACATGTCTTAACTACCGCTTGGCCCAACTTCCACCTGGGGCACTATGCTTCCCAGAAGCCTAAGGAACTAAATCACATAGAAAAAACACACTGAAAGAATCTAACGTCTGTATAAGTAAAAAGCAGTGGCCAACAGGACTATTGCCAGACAAGTTGGAGGTAGAAGAGGGCCACCAGATGGGCTTTTTCACTTGTGTTTTTACTTAAACAGCAAATATATGCAGCTACGTGCTGTGCTGTAATAGCCCGTAAATCTGGCTTGCATAAGCATATTTTGCCATCAGTGCATAGAAGGTATCTTACGGTGTAAGAACTAACAGAGATCTCACTTCTGGGCAGGTTGTGCCACAGTCTTAGTAGAGTCCTTTGCAATGAAGCTGTTCCAAACTGATTTGAAGTTTTTGAAGTTAGATCTTTTCTTCTTGAGAAGTGGACTGTGTCTGGAAGAATGATAAAAAATACAATACTAAACATGTCAATTTTAATTATAAACCTGATTATTTTCTCTTCTATATCTAGTTAGAATGCTTGAATCTCCAAGTGACTGGAGAGACTAGGTGAATTCACGTGCCATTGGGATGCATTTATTAAGTATTCATAATATTTAGAATGGGATCATAGATTTTAAAAGTCTTCAGTTTGGGGAAGCTGCTATTGTCTAAATGTTCACATTTATAGGTTTTAAAGTATTATATTCTAATATCCCCTAGGGTTAGAAGAATGCCAACTGTATTTTTGACATTAACCCAATTTACTGAAATTTAAATGATGTTACCCATCAAACAAGAGAAAAAGCTTTCTTCAGGAGAACCTGTAGTCTGGATGCCTTAAAGTGCTTATTTAAATTTAATATGTTTTAGATTTTTGCATTACGCTCCTTACAAGCACAAACTGTATTTTTTTAAAGGAATTAGATATTTGTGGAGGAGCCATTAGGAACAGCTAGATGGGTATTTGTCATTAGGTGTTTCATTTTTAGACATATACAGTAGTCACTCAGGACATGTCTGTTTAAAGTTTAGGCACCGACGTTGTCTAACTTATTGAATGATGACATTTTTAATAAAAACAATATTTAGTAAATAGCATTGCAGACACAGTTATGGCCAGTTGCTGTCAGTAGGAGAAGCACAGAGTAATTTCTGCCAGTTCTAACTTTACTCACCTACTGTTTCAGTCCAAGGCTGCCTGGGCTGCTAATTAGGAGAATTACTCCCAGAAAAGACGTAGAGCAGAAGCAGATTTCACAGCCTGTCATTTAAGTGTGTTTTAACTACTATTTACCTGGTCCCACTATTAGTGGCTGTTTTACTAAAAGAAAGACTTGCCACTGTTAGTCTCATTACACAAAACTCAACAAAAAAGCCTGTCTTTAAGCTGCTTTCTGTTGCTCTTGAGAACAGAATTTGTTGCACTGTAAATATGTAATTTTATCTTTTTTTTTCTTTTTTTTTTCTTGTTCTTTTCTTTAAACAGGGAGTAAATTATATGGAACATTCCCTGACACTTTCATCATTTGCTTCCCTTACACTATTCACAAAGCTTTACTGTATATCTCAGATTTGCATTCTTGTAGTTGTGGAGAAGTTAAATGCATCTATTTGGAAAGAAAAAAAAAAAAAAAAAAAAACAACAAACCCAACAAAAATATACCCTGGAGATTCAAGAAACACAAGGAGAGGCAAAATCTCTTAAATATGTTGTCCTATTTTTTCTTTACTTTCCTGTTTCTTCATTTCTTATGGATTTTGATTCCAGGTTTGTTTGTTTGTTTGTTTTCATGTTTTACCTGTTTTGGCTTGAGCAGGAAGCAGGGGATGCTTCCTTATTTGAAATACAGGGAAGCTAAATCTCAAGTCCTGCTATTTGATGAAAATTAGTCCCAGGTGCAAATAGTTCGTGACACAACAGGCTGTACAGAAAGCAGGTATGAAAACGCCTGTGAGACACGAAATCTGCTGTCCTAGCCTTTGCTGGACAGGGGGCTGAAGGTGATTCCTCCAACAACAAGGAATTTGAGCAACACCAGTCTGGCTCTCCTGTACTGCATGGCTATCAGGGTCATGCTGACATCTTCTGTGTTGTAGGATGCTCACTTGAGGAACATTTAAACACCTGGAGGTTTGGCTGGAGCAATCCTTTCTCACTTCTCACAAGCATTTATTCCCCTTGCATATGGCCAGCCAGCCAAAAAACTGTTGCACAGCCCTCAAAATTCCCTTGCTTGTTGAGTCAGTACTACTGCACTAAATTAAACTCCTAGCAGACCTGCATACCTGTGACAGCATGAGCTGCTCCTTACAGTGCAGAAAGATGCCTGTAGCATAAACAATTGAAGTTTTGATGCAGTAGGAGCAGCAGGCACTACCTTTCCCTCACCTTAGATTTCCAGCCAGTGTTTGTGGCGGTCAGGAAATGGCCCACTGATTGCTACCGTTTTGAAGGCAGAACCACTTCTTCAAACCACTTCCCCACCCCATCAGTTGTCAATGAATTGTTGTTCATTGAGTCTTAAATGCATTTCCAAGATCTTTAAAGAGTTCCCATTGCACTCATGTTCAGAACAAGGGAAAATTTAGACCTATAACACAGTGGAAGCTCCTGCACTTGAAATAGAGGTCATCTGTCTTTTTAATTATTAACCAGAAATATATGTGGAACACACTGAGCATTTTTAGTTTTAATTATGAATAGTTCCTCTGTTTGCTTGGAGGTTTCTATAAAGAGTCGTAACTTTTGGTTCCCCATGTCATTTGCTTAGATCACTTCTTGCATTAAAAATAAGAAGCTTTTATTGAAGTGCATATAGGGAGAAAACGTTCAAATTTTTCTTATTTCGAGTAATTTATTTTTTTCCAGGTTTGTAAGTAACAAAACCTGCTAGCTTATTTAAGTTAATGGGCAGCGCTTGTGTTGAATCCTTGATTACAGCAGTAGGACAAATACAGGAATATGGAACCGTTTTTCTTTTGTTCTACAAGTCCCTATTTGAAATTAAAATGTGAGCTTTCTAAGATATATATTAGAAATTTTAAATGAAAATAGACAATCATTCAATGCGGTTCTGATTATCATAAACAGCATATTGGTTTTAAGATATGTCTTTGCAGCTCCTTTTGAAGATGTAGCTGCCCTCACATGAAATCGCTCTTTTCTCTCGAAGTAGGATAATAATTGTATGTTTGAGAAAAGAAAGTTTTGCTAGTGCCCATGTTCATTTACTAGAGTAAGATTTAGATGACGTGATATCTTAGTGTTTTTTTTCTGAACTCTTTAAGGGGTTTTAGAAAGTACTAAAGGAAAGTTGTCCGTGTTTTGCAGAAATACTCCATTGAAACTGCTACAAAAGCAAGGAAAAAAACCTCAAAAATATATACAAGATGACTCAAAATAAATCTGTGTGTTTTTAGGAGGCAGCATTTCTTTTTAGAGATTTCTGAAACTGCATGAATAAAAGAAAAAGCAATTAATTACTTTTAAAATGTGAGCAGACCAGCCTGTCTACACATACTGGGCTTTAATATATGAATCCAGAAAGAAGCATGAAATAAATTCAATGACATCTTGAGCACATAACTGTATATTTTAAAAGTCCCCAGTGCAACCAAAGCCTTATCTCTATGGTATATAGTGTGTTTGACTTCTGCGGGAGCCATTCAAAGTAGTTTAATGCATAGCTGCTAGTGAAACCATAGATATTAAAAGTTTGATTCATAAAAGCTGCCAGCGGAGTGAATTTCTCATGTGGGATATGATTTCACAGTGGAGTAGATTTGGACAATTCTTTTTAAACTTCTCTTGTGAGCCATTGGATGTGTCCTACGTATAGCAGAGCTGATGGTACAAAAAAGACAAAACCTAAACCACAACAGTGGAATTCAAAATACACAACATATTTGTGTTAGATTGACCATTAAATGAAAATCTGACTGTGCTTTGAATGTCTAAGTTAATTACTGCATTCACTGCACAACCAGAATATTTATTGTTGGGAGATATGTTCTTTGCATAGTGAGAGACCTCCTCCATTTCATGCTGTAGACTTCTGGAGAAAAGTACAAATTACTCTGCTGCTGCTTCTGGAAACTGTGACCCAGCATAGCATACTTTGTAATGAGCAGCTTTACAAGGAATGCATTTAGAATGAGCTCGCATCTTGCAAATAGCTTGTGCTGCTGCTACTATGCTCTTCTCAAAGATAACCTGCTGGGGAAGGGAAAGCAGAAAAATAGGAGTTAAGAGCAACAAATGGTTTTTGAAGTCTCTGACATAGAGGTTATTCTGTTAAATTGCTTCTGGATGTCTCACTTCTTCTGGATTGTTGAGCAACCTCTGTTCCAACTATTGGATGCAAATGGTTGTCCTTAGTATGACCTCCAATTAATTTCCCTGTGTACCATAAACGCCTGCTTAATGTCATTTCTTGTTAATGACATGTTAATGAATAACTGAAAAAAATGAAGTCTGCACTTTAAAGATGTGAAAATATTCACATTATCTGTTATGTTATAACAAGCTGTATGTATCATACCTTTCAAGTGCATATGAAAGTCGGGTAAGAAAAGAATCCCCTTCCCCAGCATGTTCTTTCTCTGCTTCCCAAAGCATAGCAGTCTTCCAAGACTCACATTGCAGGAATTTAATTACCAATTTCATGTCTATTATAAACATCTCTTTTGCAACTTTCATTCTTCACCAGTGTTTTCAAAATCCAAGTTCTGAAAATGGAAAGTAGAAACTCTCTAAACTGTTACTGACTTCCAGAGGGACTGTGTGTTTTCTGACATTTTTTAAAAGCATGCTCTAACATTTGTTTTCATGAGAAAAAAGAAAAGTGTTTTCCTTCCCATTGTATGAAATATTTCTTAGTGTTTCTGTATATCTCGTGGCACACCTGACATTGGCCTGCTCTGGAGGTTGGATCCTGGACTAAATGGAGCATTCCTTTATTGTGGCTCAGCATGTCTTCATAATAGGAGCTATCAGAAGGGGAGAGGCATAATATTCACTTTGAATTAAAAGAAAAAATGAATAGCAGAAGGGGAGAAATGTGAAATAGAAGAGACAGCAATGAACTGTGTAATGGGATGGCTGAGATGCAATACAGCTGGTGCCTTCTTGATATTTTATTGAGCAAATCTGATGTTATCTGCACTTTGAAGGACATTGCATGGGTCTCCACGTGTAGTTTAAGTATTTAGGAAATACATAACTCATAAAACCTATGTTATTGTCAAAAACTTAATGACTGGAATTTCTTTTTTAGTCAGGTTCACTTTATATTCTCTCACAGAGGATACATTTGGTAGAAGCGACAGTTTCTTGTTTGAGTGGGGGGAATAAAGTAAAAAAACATGTGAAGGATGATAGAAATACAGAAAACTGAAAGCATGGAAAAAACTCGCTGAGATTGTTCAGAACAACAAGAAAAAATAAATGTTGAGGGTGAATTCACTGCACACATTTACTGTTGCATAGTGTGGTTTAGTTATTAATAACTACACAAAAGATTTTTGGATTCATAATAGTTCTAGTCAGTTTTTAGTTCCCTTTACACGTATCTAATAACCTGTTATGAGCAGTATGTGTGAGCCATTTCCAGTCCCTCTCTTAGAGCTGCACCAGCCCTCAGTGATGTTGCTTTTGAATATATCATTAAAAGTGCCACAGACAAAATTTAAAATATTTAATAGAACTGCACACAGATGGGCACCTTTCTTATCCTTGAAGCTGCAATGAAACTTCTGTACTTAGAAAGGAAAACTCTCTCCCACAAGTATTCACCCACAGGGAACTGAATTCCTTACTGTATGCCATATACATGTTCTCCTTGTAGAAACAATTTGAGCTCTTTAGTAGAGCATTTATTTGGTGAAATGGTTACTGCTTCAGTTATTTATATTACCGTTGCAGTCGTGAGCTTTTCTTTTTCTCCTTTTTATTTTATTTATTTATTTGTTTATTTTGGCAGATGTGCAGCAAATAGCAATTGACTGGATCACTGGGAATTTTTACTTTCTGGATCATGTCAGTGATAGGATCTTCGTTTGCAACCAGAACGGAACGGTGTGCATTACGCTCATTGAGCTGGACCTCAGTAACCCTAAGGCCATAGCTGTTGATCCAACCTCAGGGTAAGATTAATTATTTGCATTGGGAAATGTTGATTTTATATGACGTATGCTCATCTGTAACTGCACACAATGTATCTCTTTCATTATTCTGCATTCCTGAGTTACTTTTATAGTTGCTGTAATAGAACGTGTAACCTGTAGCAAGTAGTTAGCAATATTATTAGCAATGAGTGCCTTGTAACTTTTCAAAACGGAACTGGAAAACCAATTTTATCCCTACTTGTCATGAGATTATTTTTTTCCTGTTACATGTTTTTATAACTGGAGTGCATGGAAAAGGAATGTTTTATACTCTATCCCCTTAGCTGCAGAAATATGAAGACTGGCTCTGGCAAGTTACATTAAAAAAGAACTGGGAGATTTTTAATCTGCTTTAGAGGGTCAACTATAATGATAAAAGCACATGGTATTTGCTTTTTCACTTCCATAGTTATGTTCAGTGCCACTTGGGAATAAAGCCTTGCTTAAAATGCAGGGTACTAAAAATCTTCTGTTCCTAACAGCCGCCAGCTGGGAAAAAACTTTAAGCAAATGATGAAGTAAAAGCACAGCTAAATAGGAATGAACAAGTTAATTTAAAAACTGTAAATTTCAGTGAAGATTTTGGAAAAGGGATTTTATTTTCGTTTTATTAGTCCGTAAGCAGTTAAAGCTGAAACTTCAGCCTGGTGGAACGCATCCTAAACTGCCATAAGCCCCTTCTCAATAAATACAAAAATATTTACAGTAGAACAGCTTGTCATCCATATGTGGACTTTTGTCACTCTTTGTTTAAAGCCTGATTGAATATTAAGATGCATGATCACCATGACTTTAATTCTGACAAGAACAGCTTGCATGTAAAGTTTACAAAGAAGTTTTATAATGTAATTCTTGAATATGGCTGTACGTCTACCCGCAGCAGATGGTAAGCTTGACTTGATCTGACTGCCGTGTTGTTTTAAAAGAAAGGTAAAAATTCACATACAAATTGATTTTTCTGCATGTTCTGATGTGAGAGAATTTGAAGCTTTCAAATATTCAAGCAGCAGACTTTTTTCCTATACGTTCACTTGTGTATTCTTTGCAGGATTTACTAGATACATCCACAGCTTGTCATTAGATAATCTTATCTGTCAGGGATGTAGGAATGTTATCCTGAATTTTGATTCTGCAAGGAGGGATGGAACAGAAAGACTGATTTTCCATCTATTTGTTAGCTGCAAACCATTCTTATTCAGACAGTTCCCTTTACCAGTGCCGTATCATCTATTTTAGTGTAGATGGAAGTGCTGGACTGGAGGGAGTCCAGAAGAGACCTAACGCTGTAACGTTATACAGCAATACTGATTTAATCATGGTGCAAAAACTGGATGGAATTTTTTAATTATTATTATTTTTTCATATTTTTCACTTAATGAGAGTTATTTCTTCACAGTTTTTGTTGGCAATTTTATTAATTATCTGACATATGTTTTTAGGTTAATGAAATATCTAACATACTTAGTTATCCCCAGTTTATGCATTTGTTGTGCTTGTTAGCGACTGGGTTTTGGTACAGAATGCAAAGAGATAATCAAACACATTTTGGCTGTATAAAAATGTTTTCTTCCATTTTTTTTTTTCTCTCTCTCCTTTTTCTTAATCTTTCTTTTTACTTTTTCATGCTGATTCTAGTTGAGACCTATTTCTAGGTGTATGGGAACTGTTGAGTTGTGGCCTGAACCACTGATTGAGCACCTGGGGAAAAGACCGGTCAGCCCTGAGAGCACAGGTGAAGATAATTCACCTGCATGACTGGAAGGGGTAGAGTCTGGCTCCATCTCTCTTAGACCTCATTTAAGGGCTGACTGGCACCAGGAAGGCTCTCTTTCTGGAGATCCTTTCTTGGTGAAGCTTTCTCCTGTGAATCTGGAATCTTCTGATGCAGGTGACCGATCTTCTACCCTTCCTTTATAACACCGTTCTATTATGCTGGTGTTTTCGTCATCACACTCTTGTTATAATGCCTTTCCCATTGTATTGATCTGTCAGTTGCTACACTAGGTCAGAGTATTAGTGTGCTGTTATCTCCTTATTATAGGAACTTGCTGATTTTGCTATTTAATTACTTCTTTATTTAAATATGAAGGCCAAGCTATTCTGGGCTTTTTTTATAGCAAAATATATGTTTTAAGGCATAGTCATGTTTTAAGGTATTTGTTCTTTTAATGCATATTGCTGTCATAGCATGTTCATTTTTCAAAAAGCTGGAAGTATGTCTGCACAGAGAAGGCCATATTCTGCGTTAAGGAATTTCAAACTCAGTCCTAACCACTAAGTCTATGTCAAACTTCTTCCTGGTAGCATGAGGTTAAGCCTTTCTGTTTTTATCAGTTCACATCTGAATTGTTTTAGCTGCATTTAGTTGTTGCTTTCTGAACCAAAAATTCTGTTTACTAATAAGTACAAAATAGGTGGAAAGTTACTTAATTTCATACTTTAGGTGAATGTGATGAATTCTCCATCTCTATGCCTCTGCATTTTGTTAGATATTTAGTGGTGGTGGTTTTATATATTCTTTTGTGTGCATACAGCTGAACTACTGAGCTTATTTCTTATTATGCAGGGACTGAATGAGAACTTGTGTTATTTTTCTAAGAATGAACTTTAAGTTGAAAGATGAAAGGCTCTGATACCTGGGTCTGGTTACACGTGGCCTGTTATATTGGCTCTGATGCTACTTATGATGCTGGTCATCATTTTCTATTATATTTCCCAGGCTTATGGAAAAAAACATGAATTTTAAGGAGCACACTTATAAAACTGATCCAAATAAATGAGTGTGAGTAGAAGAAGGGCATGCAGGGTGAGATTACAAAAAGGATGTGTGGCGCAAAGCTGGCGAGTGGGAGGATGCACAGAGTAGAATGTAGACAAGTACTGGGAGCGAGGAAATGGATTAGACATCATGTGTGTGAATCACTAGAAAGGAAAGGCGTATGGAGGGAGAGAATAGGAGGAGGGAGAGAAGAATGGCAGAGGATGCCCAATTAGAGGCTGAAGGCTCAGTAATGAGATCTTGTAGCTGCCATTTAAAAGTTGTGTTAATAACAATGTGGAGAAAAGATGTAACTGCTCAAGAGATTTGTAAGGAGATCGAGCTCACTCTTTAATACCGCAACACTGTGTGTCATGTAAATATTTGGATAAATCTTTTAATCAGTTTTTCCTTTTGCTACACTGTAGAAATAATGAAAGTAATAAAAAATAAAAAAAAAAATAAAAAAATATATATCTGTTCAGTTCTTTCACACAACAACTGTAAACACATCCAGCAAGGAACTGTGATACTGTGGCTATAACAGCATCTCTTAATGTGTTACAGTGCTATGCTGTATTTCCTGGAAATGCTAATAACTCCAGAGAAGTACAATGGTACAATAGCAAAAAATATATTCAGATCTTCACTTGAAAATCTACAGTAGCAGTGATTTGCTAACATGTCTTAACCTCAAAGGTGAACAAGGGATGCAAGTGAAGTTATTTCTGTCTCTTAAAGCATTCATTTTTACTTGTGAATGTATTGAATGTCTGAAATCCTTCTGGTTCAGGTAGTGGGTGGAACTTGGATATTGGCCACATAAACCCTGCTACCAGCCACAGTGACCACCTATAGTCAGGTATTTTGTTAATTGAGCTGCATGTGATTCTCCTGAGGTGTATGTAGTTATTGGATAGGATGAAATGTACTGTGAGGCTCACAGAGGAGTTCACAGTAACAAAGTCAGTGGTGAGAAAAGCTTAAGAGGAATGATTTTTTGCATGGGTTACGTCTTTGACGGAGTATCTGAATAGGCGGAGCTTTAAAAAATCTTCACTATGAGTTCCACAGTAGCCAAAGAAAAGCAAACTGGATGATGAGGAGGCAGGAGACCTTAATCAATGTTATCAATGAATCAATCTTAAATAGAGAACATCAAATGGTTTTTGTTCTCTGTTTCTTTCAATAAAAAATAAAAAGGAACATCAGATGAGCATTTTCTATATAAATGAATAGTGTTTGCATTTATATTTTGTGTTTATTTTATTTGCCTTGAATGAAGCATAATACAAGGCAAATGCATGGCAGTAAAAGACAACTGCAAGTTAAAATGGGATCTTGTTTGGGAGTAGAGGCAAAGGGTCAGATTTGATTTGAGTCGTGTCTTGCTTTCAGCATCTCTTGGGAATGGGGATCTTTGTGGCTGTTTGTGAGGATGGCCTGGTTTGAGAAATCTCAGGTCTGGTGTTGTTCCCAAGGTTGCTTAGATAGAGAGAAAGAAAAATGCCTTAGGTCTGGCCTGGCAGTGAGGTAAATGATTGGACTGCAGTGATTTCACAGTCAAGGAATGTCAGGGATTTGTATTCAGTGAGGAGATGAAGGTTCTTGCAGGGAAGGAAGAGAGCAGGAATTAAAAAAGCAGAGGAGGTCAAGACAGTATATATATATTTTATATTGTTCTTTATTTGCCTCAATGTTATTTAGACAGGGGAGGTTTGGGGGATAAAAATAAAATATCTACACCTATTGTCTACTGCCTTTTCTATTCCCTTTTTTACTCTCCTGTTCCTGAGCTTTTATAGCACTTTCAAGGCTTGAGAGACATCTCTGTGTCTTAAAACTTTTTTCCCCCTCTCAGATTAATCATCGTTCTTTGGCGATCAAAGAGGAGTGTTAAAATCATTAAGGCTCACTTTTAAACAGCAAAATCATTAGTATTTTAATAACACCATTATTAAAAGGGTTCAGTTCCTTTTCTTGTCACAAAGGAGATTCAAAGAGCTGTAAGATACATGTAAGACACAATAACTTTTAGGGTGTTTTAAAGGTAACCTGGAAAAGAATTCTCTTCAGGAAAAAAAATAAAACTTCATCATAATTAGTGACGATCTGAAAAAAAATATCATTAAGGATGCAGCTTTTCTTGCTTGCTTTCCTCCTTCACAACGCCTTTCTGGCTGTGAGAAGACAGGCTAGATGAACTCAGAGGTCTTATCCAACCGTAATGATTCTATGATTAATAATTCTATGGAGGTAATGCAACTGTGGAGCCAAAACAAACGAGAAAAGGAAACATTCAGTCAGATCTCCCTCCTGTAGTTTGTTCTGTAGTGGTACATATCTGCTCACTGGGATACCTTGCTGTTGCTCCTGATGACAGAAAGAAATGAGGGTATCTTCACCTGCCCTCTTTCCTGAAGTAATATGTTATGACTAAACATGCACATGCAAAATAATATCAGAAGAGTGGTGTCAATAATTATGGATAAAAAGTCAGTGGAAATAAAATGCTTCAACAAACCAAGGTGAACACGTGAACAGCAACAACACTAATACAACTCCAGGAATTTGATTACCTGGGGCGATTCATAGCTGATGCGCAATGCATCATCTTGCTTTCATTTTAAATTGTGTAATTAGTGTTGTTACCCTTATTTCAGCCCTCAGATCTGTTCTTCAGCCCCTAGCTAATTAAGCTTCTGAACAAAACTGTCGTATTTTACTGAAATTACTCTGAATTTATGAAGTAAAGTGTGGTGAAGGAATGGAAAACAGTTACAATACCCTTCCTGTATGGAGGTCTCAAAGTCCTTTCTCTTTATTTCCAGTCCCTGAATTGTCCAGGTAAAATCTACAAGAGTTAAATCACCCTATCAGTGATTTTCCTCCAAGATGAAAGCAATTAAGTTAGAGAGAATTGAGGGCACTTTATTTCTGAATGAGAATATAAATGGGAGTTTAAGGCTCTTATAATGCATGTACATTATGTTCGTGTCCATCTGAATTCCCCTTTTATTTTATTTTTCTTATTACCTGATGGGCTTATTATCTAGTCAGCTACTGTAAGGTCATTTCTGTGGAAGACAAGCTCTGATATGAATTAGAGCACTGCATGAGTGGAAGCACATAAAAATATCTTATACAATAACTACTAAGACGCATCTATTTTAAGAAGTACTTACATTAGACTGGGCTCAGAGAGTGTGTGTAGTGAGAGAAGGACACTCAAGCATACAGAAAGTATGATGTTACAGAGTTCCCTAAGTCTTCTTTTATAGCGATGGCCACACCTTTATTTATTTTTGCACCACTCTTTGCATTCTAGCATAAAAGTATATGATATCTGTGCTTGCACAGAATCATATAATTGCTCAGGTTGGGAAAAAATCTTCATGAAGTCCAACATGAACCTAACTATACTGCCCTAATAACCATCTACTAAATCATGTCCCTGAGCACCACATCAAAACAAATCCAGGGATGGTGACTCAATCACATCCCTGGGGAGTCTATTCCAGTGCTTTAACGACCCCTTCTGTAAAGAAGTTCTTCCTGATATCCAACCTAAACCTCCCTGGTGCAACTTGAGGCCACTGTAATCTCAGAGAGTGGGACACTAGGAGAACATGGGTGAATAAATGTATCTTCTGACAGTTCAATATTGTTATTTAAAAGGTACAACTGATACATTACTAAAGTAGCAAGTTATTTCATTTTCCCTCTTGAAGGGATTGGAGAGATTTATAGTAAAAGGGGCACAAAATCGCACATTTTAAGGCTTTTTATTTGTTTCATTTTCTTTCAGAGGTGCTGAGTTTTACTACAAATGAAAGTGAAAACTGTGTATAAAAGAGTTTTGTCAAAAACATAAAAGATCAAGGAGAATATGCAAAAGTGCACACCCATGAACAGCATCCTTACCTTTTAAGAAGTGCCTTTATTTTAATAGAGAGCTATCAAGTTGTATGTTTAAAAGCTGCACTTGTATTGCTCTGTAGATGCAAATCTAAGCGGCTTTCTTCTGTTGAGGATCAAAAGTAACATATAGAAACATTAACTAGGTGTTCCTGCTTGCCTGGTACAGTGGTAACATTGCTTCAGCCCTTGGTTTTGCCCTTGGTGGAGCAAAGGAAGGGCTGGTGGACTGGTGCTGCAACTGCTGCATGGCCTACATGGCTAATGACAGCAGTTGTGGGCATCACCCATGGGTGAGGAGCAGCTTTTTTTTAATGATGAGTTATCCTGAGTTACTGACATTTCCCTCTTTCTCTGCTTTACCATATTGAAAAATACAGCAAAGTAAGCAAAAGCAGGGGAGGAAGTTCTTACTTTATGCTTTGAAATGAATATGTTGTACTGCTGGAAACTTTTTGCTTGTCTCTAGGATTGCTCATTGCCAGTCAGTATGAGCTACTTATTTCTCTTCCATAGGTAAGGTGACACACATACAAACAAGATATGGTCCAAGTTTGTAGTTGGCCTCAGGCGAAGTGTTTTTATACTTGCGTGTTTGGATGGTGTCCAGGCCACTATGTGAAAACATGCTTACCTTGAATCAATTGGCAATTAGCTCTTTAGAGATGCAAACTTGTAGTGCAGTCAAGGCCATGAAGAAATAAGCACTCTCATTGGTTCTGCTTAAACTTTGTTACTTCATGGTTCGTGTTATTACTTTGCAGCAAGTCTGCAAAGCGAAATCAAAATACACCAGAATTTAGATTCAACAGATTTAACATGAGAAAGAGAAATTATGAGTAATAAGCTATTTAAAACTCATTGCTTTTTAACCTGCTGAAAATTAGCTGCTTATATTCTTAGAGGTTTTTTTTTTAAGCTTTGTAAACATGCAGTTTTGTCTGTAGACTTAGACACAAAAATTGTTTGGCACCATCTCTTGGCTGATCTTATCAAGCAGACTATCACGATGTTGCATTACTTTCTGATGGCACAGCTCCTTTGTCTGAGCATAAGGAGAGGAAAATATGCAAAACTGCTTTTCCAACAGGGATTACACTGACTTCAACAGAAAATCAGACCTCTAACCAAAATATTTAAATTGGAACAGAAATTGGTTGACTACCCCAAGCCACAGTCTTGTTTGTGATTTGGAGTGTTTGACAAGTTTTTATAATATGAATATGTTGAATCTTCTCAAAATTTAAAGGATTTTTCTTTGCTTTTCATTTATTAGACTCACGGTTAAAGCTTTGTGGTTTATCAGGTAGGCAATTTTCTGAACATTAATACTTTCCATTCTGATATTTTAGTGTATGTATGGCACACTTCAAAAATGAACTGTAACATTTTCAAAACAGATCTTAATACTGATATCTAAAATGTATATTTCAATATTCAGTACGTTGGCAGCTTAGGTTTGAAAGATCTGAATACCTACAGGTCATATTCAATTCTGCTATAGCTGAGACTGTTCAGATGTGTTTGTTATGGTGCCTTATTTTTTTTACATAGTGTGTATCTGTTCATGACAAGTGCATAAAACTCATGTACGTAGGCCTTGAATTCTCTTACCCAGCTCTTGTGCATGTTGTAAACCATAGTAACTACCAGGCTTAATGAAGCTGTTCTTGTTTGTTATTTCTGTTTGTGGAGAAGCTGTTGTGAGTGAGGTAAGGCATGAATATTTCTTTAAGTATTATTATCTTGGGAAAGAAAATTGAATTCTACATACGATTTTGTCCAGGATTTTCTGTAAGCATTCCTGTCTATCACTGGTGAATTGTTTTAGCTTAGTGTTCCACAAGGCACTACTGCTTTTGTATTTAATCTTATGTGGATATCCAGTGTGAGTCACCTGTGTCCTTGGTATGCAGCAGTTTGGGCTGTGTCCAGCTGTCTGAAGTAATTTGGATCAAGGTATTGAGTATATAATGCCTTACTATCAAAGGCAAAGTGCTGTGCAATGTCAGGCTTAATGTATTTTAAGTTGAGCGCACATCAGAATATTTAAAATTCTGCATTTAATTTCACTGGTAAAACAGATTACTTTGCTTACACTTGGGAGGATTTTGTGAAGGGAGTATGATGATCTGGGAGACTGTAGGAGACAGTAGGGTTAACAAAATGCATTTCAGTTGTAGGGCACGGGGCTGCATACAGTGTGGTCACTCTGTGCATCAGGCAGACTGCTTTGAAACTGAGCATCTTGGTCAAAAGGAATTCTGGTTGTGTAGTGTGATAACTTCAGACTGCATTACATTGTAATACTTGCTATCATTTGAATGCATGACCTTGCACTGGTGACACATCTTATACAGGCTTTTGGATGAGTGGAGTCAACAGTTAGTGTTGCTACACTCCTGACCCATGCAAGAATCCAGGATAACAAAAGCCAGCCTTAAAACACGACTAAGAGTAGCTAGAATAGTTAGTGACTTAGCAAAATGGAGTCTTTCAAAACAAGATGTGTTCTATATTCTATTATACACTGTTTACCATTCTTAAAGATAGTTCCCTTTTTGCACAGCGGAACTTCAGAAACCTCTTTCTACAGTCTTTCCCCTTCCATTTGTGTAAGTAATGTTGGAAGGCACAGAAGCGGCAGCTGCCACAATGACAGGAGTGACTGCTCATGGGGGAGTGACTGTGGCAGCAGGTGCCCATCAGCCTCAGCTGCCTTCTGACCTTTATGAAAACAGGAAAGAAATAAACACTTACAGGACAATACTGCTTTTCAGTAGGACAAAGTATGCTATATAAGCAATACAAAGGTATTAGAGAAGAGATTTATTTCTGTGAATATCTACATATAAACCATGGGGCTGGGTTAGGATCTACATGTCTTTCTTCTAGAGTTATCCTTAGAGACCTGGCTGCATTATCAGTTTCCCCGTTGCCAGTTAGTTACAGGAAATATTACTTTACTAAATCCTGTTAATAGTTTTCAGAAACATTAGCTTCAGAAATATTTCCATTTAGGCTATAGTTAGTTAATGAAGTAAATCTGTGTTCCTGTATGCATGCAAGCTATAAAGATCTGCAGCGAACATCTAATTATAATTAACATCATTGACCAGTTAAACAGCGTAAGCAGTAACATATGCATGGGTGAGTGCTCTCTGCTTGCTGACAAAACAAGCTGCACCATATGGGGCCCCTGGTGCCTCTTGTGCCCCACAGTGTTTTCCCTGCTTCCCTGCTATGTCAGATGGTGATTGTGCTTTCTGTGAGATCGCTGCTGTTGATGTGGTTTGGAGGTTTATTTTGTGGATTTTTTTTTCTCTCTTTTATTATTTTATTTTATTTTTGGTCTAAAGATGAATTAAATATATCACTTTGGAAGCATCTGCTTCTGCAGGTGAAGGTAGCAGGTGATGCTGCCTATGAAATGTTAATATTTTAACGTAAAGCTTTGCTTGCCTTCTAGGGTAGAATGCAGCACATATATTTAAAAGCAGTAACTCAAAAGTAAGCTTGGTCATTTGCATTCAAATATAAGCATGGATGAAAGCATATGTAGTGCTGACTGTATGGTACAGTTCGATACATAGGATAAAACAGAGATACAGCTGCAGCCAAAATCTCCAGGAAGTTCTGCTGTCAGATTCTACAGTCAATTTAGAGTACTGCAAAATAAATGTTCCTGGGCTTTAATGTTCCAAATAGCACAACTCAACAAATACAATATGGATTATCCTCTAATATATTAAATGGCAAATACTGTCTTGCTGAAAGTTAAATAAGTTTGGGCCTCCTCAGAGGAGGATTGGAATCCTAAGTAGAAATACAAACTTACTTCCTCACACATATGAAAGATTGTGTACCTCTGCAGCTGTCGCCTGAAGATACTGACACAAGGAAATGACAAAGAATGTGCAAGTGTCTGGCAGCTAGAATGATGGTGGGCAGGAGTGGGCTGGGTCAAATCTGCAGTCAGGTTACTGGTGCAGGACCTCAGATGAAAGGTCCAAAAATTACTCAAAAAAAGATGAATGTGCTAAAATTGGAAGAGTTTATTCTGTGTCAGATCCTGATCCGTCGCTTCTGTGTTTGTTGCGTTGTTTTTTCAACCCACTATTTGCAGAAATTGTGGGCTGCATCTGAAGGGCTGCAAAAGGTGAATGAGAAAAGCAAGCTTATGAGGAGGCTGTTGTACCAAACATGTGAGATGTCTTAAGGAAACTGTCTTGAAGGTCCAATTTGGGACCGAACTGGGTAAAATAAAAAAGAAAATACGAATAAGATGTCAGAAACCCTAAAGGTATCACTATTAGCATCATTCGTAATAAAGAAAACCAAACCACTTCAAATTATATTTGTATTAGATCTCATTTGAGCGATTCCTGGCTGTAGAATAGTTTGATTGCAGTTTTTAGCACTCCTTTTTCTTTATTATTCGCCCATTTAAACGTAATGCAAATGCTTAACTAAATAAGCACAATGCAAATTGCCACTTAATGTATTGAATGCCAAATATTATCTTGCCAAAAGCCAAATAAGCTGTCTATTTCTGCTCTGGCTCACCTCCATATTCACTCATATTGGGGCTTAATGATGGGTACTTTATTCTATCATGTTATTTTTTTGCAGAGTTGTTTCAGGGGAAAAGAGACTGTAATAAAGATATGAACATCACAATTACAGAGCCTTGTCTATTATCGTGTTTAAATCTGTGCCTTTTAGTGTCTCTTGGCCTCTGCATCTTTAGTTTTGGAATATCACTTTGGAAAGCTTCGGTTCCTTTCTATTATCGTGTGTTTTAGAAAAGTACTTAAAAATAATATAGGCAGATGTAGAAAAGACAATAAGAAACAGAAGGTTGCATTCAGTGCAGTAAAAATAATCTCAGATCAGAGAAGTAGATGGAAATAGAAAAGGAGGAATTTGAGTGAGATGGGACAAAAGAAGGGGAACAGGGTATGGGAAACTTTATTTGAGAAAGCAAATAGGGAGAACATTGAAGGGAAAGAAGGAAGAATAAAGTGAAAAAACTTTAAGATGAAAAATAATGCTAGGATATCACAGAAGGAGTTAACGTGGGTAGATATCAGAAGAAGAGAAGAGACTTATGTTCCCACACATCCATAAAAATTCATGCAATCTGTGCATTGTTACCAGGGCACAGGTTTTGTTTTGATTTACAGGTTTTAAAATGAGTTGGCTACGGTTCTAACCCAACCTTTCTGCTGGGGAGAGAATTCTGCTCTCGGGATGGCCAGCCTACTGCCTCCCAGCATGCTCAATTTCACTTCTCTGTGCTTTCTTTCCTTGGATTTTACTTGTTATCAGCAAAGCACTGCTGTAAAATCAGATAATGAAGCCTTACAGGTCTCTTAGAATAATAAAAAAAAATTGACAGGTAGTAATAACCAGAGGCACCTGGACTGTATTTTCTTCTCAGCATGTGGTGGCTTCTAGAGCTCTCATTCACAGTTTGCCATGGATGAGAAAGGTAATTTAGCCATTTTCTCACTGATGAAAGAGAATATGGTAAATGGAGGAGCCATGACAGTAGCTTTCATATGTTTATGAAGTTGTATGTTCAGTCTTACTGTCGTGTAAGTTTATTATACACAGTTTAAAATATGTGCACATTCTTGGTAATTGTCACTCTTCCAAGCAACTAGAAAGCAACAGTGATCTTATGCAAGTGACAAGTGTAGTCAAAGCGTTCTTAGGAACATGTCGTTTTACATGTCTCCAAATGTGTGTCTATCCCCATGATTGAAGGAGAATGAAGGGAAATCTTCCACACTGTGAAACAAATCTCCACTTGTTAATTTTCATTGGGTGAGCTGCATATCTAAGTAGATTAAAAGAAAAAGAAAGTAAAAGCAGCAAATGGGCTGCTTCATGTAAAACAGAGTTCAAGAAAGTCATAGAAGCTCCAGTTTTCCCTCACTGTTGGATGAGACCCAAGTCCTTCTTGACAAGCCAAATCCTGTCTTTTTCACATCTGGTATCCTGCTGGTGTTTTGTTTTGCTGTTGTGGTACTGCAGAGAAATAGAGCTCCTAATTTACAATTTGAAACCTGCAGATGTTGGTAGGAAGTGTTTACAATATAGGATAGATTTCTACAAATGATAAGGTGAACCACAAGATGAAGATTGGAGAGACTTTAGAGATGATATTTGTTTCAGTGATAAAGCAGTGACTGTCAATGTCAAGAGTCTGGGTAAAGTGTTTCTATTTGGGCTGAGATAAACAAGGGAGAAAAGAATGTATATTAAATATTTCTTGATCCTAGGTGGTGGTGGTGGTTGTTTTTTGCATTCAAAACAAATAATATAACCACTGCACAAGCACTGTTTCATACAGTGAAGTACCTGACTCCTGGTAGAAGTGCTGTTATGGAACTGTTATGTTTCTGAGAAGCTGCAAGCAGGGTAATGGCAGCTACTGTGACTTAGAGAAAAGAAGGAAAGCTAAATGAATGCTGCTATTCGGCAGTCCCTGTGGCCTGGGCAGCACTGCCACTTACTTTGGCTCTACATCACTGAACTCGGTCTGATAGTTTCCATATTATGCTTGTTGTCTATAAGACCAAAAATTATCTTTAAAAAAAAACCACAGGAGTATGAAGCCCAACTTTCTGAAATGCTGACCGACTTAGGGGTTAGGTCTTGCATCTGTAAAGTTTCAAGGGATGCTGGCATCCTTCATTTTCTGCCTCTTCCATTTCCTTTGTCAGCCAAACTGTGTTTCAGATTTCAGATTCATTGTACATTAGGATGTTCCTAGAAGCTGGTGTATATGGGTGTATATGGGTGTATATGGAAAAGGGCAAAGAAAGTACTTATGCAACTTTTTCAGAACTGAATAATTGCCAAACATGATGTGTTCAAAAGAAAGCAAAACCGAGCATGTTGTGTAATATAACTTCTTGGTGTATATCGCTGCCATATTGAGTCTTTCCTTCTTTCAGTTGCATATAAAATTAATTTTAAATGAACCAAATAATGTAATTTATAGGTTTTTATTTTCCTCAGTGTTTTTATACATTTTTGCAGCATTGCAGGACTTGGAAATTAATGCAAATATTTGCTGCACCTAGCAAATGAGGTAGTGTGAATGCATCTCTGTCAGTTGATGATGTGGTTAAACTCTTGGCTTTTTGCCTCACTGGTGTTGTGGAAAAACAGCTTTTTGCACATAGATAAAGTTCAAGTGTAAGGTACAAAAACAACAACGGTGTCTTTCCTGTTTGAATAATTCTCATGTGTTGGAGCTCACTGCTCTCAACTTCAGCACCTCTAAACGTGCTTTACTTCTGGTCAGTGCTTCGAGAAGAATGAAAATTAATGAATATCTGTTATGAACGATGGTATTTTTATCACAGCAACTTAGAGACACTTGATAAATGCCATCAGTTTCATTCCTTTTCTCTGATTTTCCTAGCTTTCTTGGATCACTGACTTCATCAGGTGGTGTTAGGAAATATTTTCTAAGAACAGCTGCTAATAAAACACGTGCATTCTGTTCTTACTGTTTCCATTTCTGAACTTCAGACAAAATGAATTCCCATTAAAATTAAAAGAAAGATTAATGAATCTCACTAACGTCCAGTGATCTGTTATGAGCCCTTACATCCAATTATTTTTCTTCTATAAATAGCTGATGATTTTGTAGCTAAATATATTTGCGGTGTGTGTATGGCAATGAGAACATCTACTCCACTTCTGAGGTGGAGTAGCTTAATCTATAGAATGACTTGATCTTTTGATTTCCAGTATCAAAATGCCTTCTTTCTTTTGGTTAGTTTAGCTCTATGAACTGCTTCCAGGACACTTTTTGTTAAAATGGAAGAGGAGGTACAAAGTGTGACTTTATGGCTTATTTTGGCCCATGATTGTGACCATGGAAGCCTTTATATTTCAGTGTGTTTTCTTTCTCAGCACCAGAGATCTCTCCAGCCACTGGCCTACCAGCTATCCTCTTTCTCTTCCATCCAAGCTGTTTATCAATGCATAAGTAAATCATTTTCATCAGCAATTAAGCAGCTGTTAAGGCAGAGATTAGACTTTTATTTTTATCTTCCAGCATGCATTTACTGATTGTATTCTCAATTTTCAGTTAGCAATGGGAAGCACATTAAACTTCAGAACGAAGCGTGGGGACAGGTCCTCCGATATTCCAATGGATGCATGCAGATATAAAGTCTCATCCAGTCAATAAGAGATGAAACCCAATTGGCAAACTGTTACGATATGGCATTGTAAAATGTACCTTTTTAACAGAATATTTCACTTGATACCAATATCACTGCTTCATAAAACATTCCACCACAAATCCTAATGTGTAGTGTAAATAATAAAGTTACATCCTGTTCTCTCCCATCTATATTTTTTTTAAAACTTAATTTTTCCTCACCTTTTACATTGTTTCCCTGGAGTTTTAACTGTTTTATAGGTACTAAAATGAGTCTTACCTTCCTGAGCACAATGCTCAGGTAGTAATTTATTTCCTGTTTACAGCTGTCTGATACTCAAAGATTAAATGTTCCAACTTGGACAAGGAACGGCAGAGCTTACAGAGCATGTTTTGAACATACCCTTTCATACTTTATTGACTTCAGTACACACAACAGCTAGCATTACTAGTTTAATTAAAAATAGTAATAAAAAGAAGACAGCAGCTATGGGAAGGTTGTTATTTTGCATTGTAACTGGAGAGTGTTGCTATGAATCTTAGTTCAAAGTGCTTCGTTCCCACTAGTTGCTGTGCAGGGATTTGGGGTTCAGAACTCAGGTTGTGAATGTTTGTTTGATTCTGACTTCCCAGAAATGCAGACTATGTTTCAAAGAAGTTTAGATATAGGAACAAAGCAATCAAGATTTTCTAAAGTCACCACATAACTAATTCCCAAGAGTTTATCCTTTGTTTTGCCACGATTTTCAGTGGGATTTGAGCACTATGTGATCTTCTGTGGTAATCATCAGTGCTGCTCATGCTCTGCACAGTACTTTGACACATGTATGCATCTAGGTACCAACAAGAAGCTGGCTATAAGAGACATTTACTCATTGCTGAAGGCATAACACCTTTAGTGAACAAAAAGTAGTAGCTGTACTGCCCCTGCTCTTTTCCTTCCTTAGGAATAAAAAGCAAAACGATGAGGAACACATCTTTAATAAGGTAAGAAAGGAAGTGGCTGTTCTGGAGCCAGAGGTGTTTGGTGTGTTCAAACCCAGGCTATCTTCCACCTTGTCACAGACAGCAGCAAGAAATTTGATTATAATAGCACTGGAGGTTGTAAGGTTATTTACTGGGGTTTTGTCAAGGCAGGGCAATTACATTGATACAAAATGGGGTGGGGGGAAGCCTCAAGGTAATTTGTGCTCCCTTCACCTCAAGCTGATTAGAGTAAATTAACTGCCTTTGCAATTAATGTGCAACGTAGATATTCATTATTTTTCTGATGGCAAATAAAATAATGTATAAATATAACAATATGTCTTGTTAATCATGCCTGTAGACTATTGCATTCTAACGAGCGAAAACCTTCCTGGCCCCATTCCCCAACCCCCCCACCTTTCCTCTGATGTCACTCTGCATCAACTTTACTTTAACATAAGGAAGTTGAAATTTCTTGCTGCAGAGGCACACTGAGATAATATACTTTCAGACTAGAGGGGTTGTTTGCCTGAAAGGGAATCTTTTCCTCAAGCTGTATTGAAGCAGTACTGTTTAGTGTGACTTAGTGACCACAGTGTGTTTACAGAATCCCATGAGACTGAATGGGATGCTTCATAAATGCATAGCAGTCTCATTTCTGCATCTGTTTCTTGTGAGATGAGCTGTAACTCTCAGGTTTTGAGCGTGGATGTTTGTTGATGTTTAAGTTTGTAAGGTAACATGCAGAGCTCAGCTCTCAATGCATCGGTTCATGCCTGTGTAGATTACTAGATTGCGGTTACTTTGCATGTTAATATAATCCTATAGCTGGCAAGAAATGCTTCTTTATTTCATCCTTCTGTAATTGTTTCTGCCTTTTTTTTGTGTGTTTGTTTTTTGGTTTTTTTTTTCCTCAAATTTAGTTATGTTCAGGAATCATCTACTTTAAATCCTCCTAGGATAGGTTGGTGTTTGGAAGGATTATGACAGAAGTTACGTATGCAGGTATCACCTGGGTACACTGATTTTTTATTATTATTATTATTACTATTTTTCCTTCCCTCCAAATATACTGACTTTCCTGTAGTTGTCTTCAGGGTGCTGCTCTTACATGGCTACATTTCATATGTGTCACAAGAGCAGTCAGGAAGAAGACTAAATGGAGCCTGTGGAGAGAGCAATAGGACAAGGGGAACAGTTTTAAGCTAAAAAAAGGGAGAGATTTAGATTAGATGTCATGGTGAAATTTTGCACTGGGAAGACAGTGAGGCACTGGAACAGGTTTCTCAGATAAGCTGTGGGTGCTCCATCCCTGGAGGTGCTCAAGGCCAGGCTGGATGGCAACCTGATTTAGTGGCTGGCAATCCTGCTTGGGATAGGAACACGGTTTTGGAGATTCCTTCCAAGCTAAGCTAGTCTATTAAAGAAGCGAGGTGGCTTTCAGTTTTCTGTTTTGTGAATTCAGTAATGTTTTATGACTTATTTGAAGCTCATTCCATACTGAACATAGTGCTGTTCCTTACTGCCCACTGGAGAATTAGCAAGTGTGACTTATGGGGGCACCGTTCAGCTGAAATGTCTGCCAGCCTACAGGCATCACATGCTGTATTCATGTGCCATTCTGGCCAGCACAGGGTAGGTTGCTGCACTCATTGGGAAAGATGGATATCTCTAACTGCAACAGCTGTTCCCTACTGGTGATGCTGACTGAAGCTGCAGCAGTATTGTCATTAATTTGATTGTTCCTGTTCTTCCTCTAAGATATATGTAACATGTTGTGTCAGACTGGACAATCAGTACTGTACCAAAAAAAAATCATTCTTTTCCTCCCTAAGGGGAAATTACATTATGAACATTCTCCTATTTTCAGGTGATTATAAACCCACGAAATTTTGCTCTGACTAGTTAATATTAATACTGGTGCTGTGATAAGATATATGTTTGGATAATGATTTGATGCCATATTTTATTTGAAGAATAATAATTAAAAAAAAAAAAATCAGCATAAATTGAATTATTTGTTATTCTACCTGTGAAATGATATGAATATTGCAGTACTGCAATTCATTATCCTTTTCCAATATGGAAGCTTCATAGCTTAGCATTTACAAATGCATGAGTGGAGTGTGGGTGTTCTGATCTTTGTCTATCAAATCATTATTAATGCATTAAGTATGAAAAGCAGTCTCCCCATCCATTTATATAAGGGGTTGTTAGTGAATAAGGCCTACCCTAGAGTCATTCAATAATTCTTGTCAAAATATAGTTTATCTAATTGATACCAATACGCTAGGTTGCTGAATATGAAGCTCAAGGAAGATTAATCAAGATTTATTTGATCTCTGCTGAAAGTTGTCAGGGAAGACAAGACTGTAAAATATTGAATGCAAACTACATCTGACTGCAGATTCTCAGGAAAAGAAATATTTTGTATGGTCACTATCATAGGCAATAAAGTTGTTAATAATGAGAATAATGCAGCTTTCAGAAGCTGTGTGTACTTAGTCATTCCAATGAACTCAAAATTAATGAAAAACTCGTGACCCTCCAAAAATCTTCTTTTCTTATCATGGCTTTGTTAAGGCAAGATGACAGTACTGAAGATTGCAGTATCTAAGCAGCTGTGTGAAGTGATGAGTTATGCCTAAAATTCATAAGTATGTGATGACTAAATGTGAGTGAAACAAAAAGAACAATGTAGATACATCCAGGTTCTTCGTTAGAAGTATTATAGCTGTTTACTTTCTGATATCATAAGATAATCCACCTTTGTGATCATTTCTTGTTCGTGATCTTTATTTCAGTTCATTCCTTGTTTTTAATTTAACTTGTAAATGCAATTCTGGGAACAGAATGATTTACTTCATTGGCAGTTAATGAGTTCATTGGACAGTTAGAATCTGTAGTGTAGAGATGCATTAAGATGTGCTTAATAAGACTTGCGTAGACTGACAGTGTCTGAACCAATTTTTCCAGTAGAATGTCTGTTTGCATTGGAATGCTTTGCAGAATCACAGAATCACTGCTGCAATCTCATAATAACAGCATTTCAGTTGCCTTCTCATAAATATAGTGAAGTGATGCTCAAATCATGAAGTAAAACATCACACATTTGTAGCTCCCTCAGCGAGGCCATCAGCTTCCCCATTAGTCTACACCTGTGTGATATCCAGAGATAGAAATAGTTCACTGGGTGTTCAATAGCCACTGATACAATTTCCATCCTTGAATTTGTTGTTGAGGAAAAAAATCCTCATCCATTCTGTTGACTACTAATTTATGACCTTAAATCACTGCTTTTTAAAGCTGGGGTCTGAGGCTTCTGAGACCTACAGGCAACACCTCTGAAATATAAGCATAGCCTTTCATCAGATCTGCATGCAAAAATGGAGCCCTGAGATTCCTAAAGCTTGCAAAGCGATTTTTTGATTAGTTTCATATAATCCTCTATAATGATGATTATTGCAGCATTTTCTGTAAGAGATAGATGAGACAGGTTCTCAAATGCCAGCTTTTACTGACATTTAGTCTGGCATAGGTCACAAAATACCAAGGAGAAAGAACTGTTAAAAATTAATAATAAATATTTAAATAAATTAGTACAGTAAAAACGATGCCTTTTTTTCATTCTTGATAACTAATGTGAATAGGAAAAGTTGGTAATCAGGAATCTCAAATTTGAAAACAAAGCTTGTTTAATTTAAAATAGAAATCTGTAGCAATGGATGTAGGTGATTCTCTCAGAGTGGTCAGATGCTGGAATAGCCTGCCCCGGGAGGTGGTGGAGTCACCATTCCTGGCAGTGTTCAAGAGACATCTGGATAGGGAGCTAGGAGGGATATGGTTTAGTGGTTTTCTGTAGGTATGATAAAGGGAGGACGGCTGGACTAGATGATCTTGTAGGTCCTTTCCAGACTTGTGATTCTGTGATTCTACGTACAAAGCATAATTTTCTCTCTCCAATAATACTGAATGTCTTTATTGTTGCGTTTCATAGTCTGGGGAAAAGGAGGCTGAGGGGAGACCTTATCGCTCTCTTCCAGTACCTGAAAAGTGCTTACAGTGAGAGTGGGGCAGGTCTCTTCTCACTCATGACAAGTGACAGGACAAGGGAAAATGGCCTCAAGTTGCACCAAGGTAAGTTTAGGTTGGATGTTAGAAAACACTTCTTTACAGAAAGGTTAGTTAGGTACTGGAATAGGCTCCCTGGGGAGGTGATTGAGTCGCCGTCCCTCGATGTGTTTTAGAGCCATTTGGATGTGGTACTAAGGGATATGATTTAACAGAGGGTTGTTAGTGGTAGGGTACTATGGTTAGGCTGTGGTTGGACTTGATGATCTTTAAGGTCTTTTCCAACCTGGGTAATTCAATGATTATGTGATTCATAGTGCCCAAAATTTCATAAAACTAAAATTACTCAAACTGGACTGAAAGTCATTTGAGAAGTGGGTTTAGTTCTGGGAAATAATAGCCCACTAGTATCTGCAGAGCCATTTTTAAACAGCTGGCTATGTTAATGCTCTTGCTGTCCTAATTTACTCCGTTGCTGTACTTAGCTCTTGGCCAGTAGTCTGACTGTTTTCCTTTTAGGCTGGAAATCAGGCACACTTTCAGGGTTCTTCCTTTTTCTTTTCTTTTATTCTTTTTCCTTCAAGTTCAGAACAATTAATGATTTTGTGTTCTTTTTTTCCCCAAATCCTATTTCTAAAAACTGATTTTCAATGTTTATTTTTGTTTTTCCGCAGAAAGGAGAAGGTTGTTTATAAAGTGTATGAGAAAAGTAGTCTTGAGTGTATATATAATATTATATATTGAAAATTAAATAGCTTCAGGAAACATACTGTGTTTTGGTTATTACTATGAGAAAACTTCAGTATAATCCTAATTAAGCCTTTGACAGTAACTCTTTCAGTGTATATATTCTGCTAGGTACTCGTGTTTTGTAGATATTTTATATGGTAAAGTTGTCATCCCATTATTCAAGAAATAATTCAAAGAAAAATAATATAAATATTATGCTAAAAGGAAATCCAAAAGTAGTTGACTTCAAAGCACAAGACAGAGCATGAGTTTCCAATGAAGGAACATAACTTAAATATACTTTGGTGAAATTATTTCACTCCATGTTCTCTATCTGATAAAATATATGGCTGCTAAAATTGACCTCTGATGTAATAACAAGCAAAAATCCAAGTTGTGTGTATATATTCATCATCATGTTCTTTCCATGTATAAGTTTTAAGTACATCTATGAGCACTGAGTACATGATTTGAGTGATAATACAAATTTTCTGAGTATGGACAAGCCCATGTGCCAATAGTTTTGGTTTTGTATGTACTGTTCTGGAAAAGGAGAAACATTCCAATGAAGCAAGAAAAAGATTATATTAGAGCATGTATGGGTTTGCTACCTATTTACTTTGGTTGGGCTACATGATCTTAAAGGTCTCTTCCAACCTTGGTGATCCTGAAAAGTGGAAAGGGTCAAGCATGGTAAATTCTTTGCAAGATATTATTTTGATATGCTTAAACAGTAGGGGAGTATACAATTGAATCAATATAATAAATCACAGTTCTGATTATGGTATTCCATTTGCTTTATAATCTTTCTGAATGTAATTTCCTTAGAGACGCAGAAGTAATATGTGTTTTGTTTTCCTCCCTGACAATGGAAATCAAGTTTGGTTTTCTATTGGCAAAGACAGACTCTTTTAGCAGGAAAAAGATAGTTACGGAACTCCACTCTTGTGTTGTGTTGCTCTGCTCACTAAGAGGTACGAGTGACAATTTGTATCTACTTTAGCAGGCCAGATGTGATTCTTTTAAATCCATTCTTAAATCCACAACATCTTATTCTGTTCCCTACTCACACTGCTGCCTATCTTACTGCAAATCAGAAAACCTTTGTTTAAACTGATGGCTTCTGTGTATTATTTTCTTACAAGTGTTCTCTATACAGCATCTAGTTGAGCTTTAGTTGGTTTTGTATATATTCTCTTATGAAATAAATGGTGTATTTGAACTAGGCTCTGTGCAGTGAGAGTGAGCTATCTGTTTTTTTTTCCTGATCTATAACTCAGCTCGTTGCTTCTCTGTGTGGTGCTAAATCCACAGTTCTCTATGAGAAGATACCATTTTGTTTTACAATTTGCACTCATTACCAGGACTTCAAAATATTGGGAACATTTGGAACGTATGTCCACCTTTCTGTTACAGAAACCACAGAAGAGCATTAATGAAATTTCACTCCTACAGAGCCTTTAAAACATCCACCTATCACTTCCTTCCAAAAACAGCTAAGAAGTTAAAACGTGTCACTGGAGAGCCCTCCTGGTTTCTAGCCCATTTATTATGGCAATATGTTTCAAGGGGAAGTTATTGTTATCATGATGGATGGTGCATTGTGCTAGAAAGAAAGATGGGAGGAAAACGCCCCCAATGTTTTTTGCCTTCATATCTGAAGGGGGGGCGGATGTACCCCACATGTCATGGTTGTTTTAAGTATTGTGTATCATAGAATCATAGAATGGCCTGGGTTGAAAAGGACCATAAAGATCATCTATTGTATGATCAAGTAAGTAGTATTAAGTACCTTAAACTTGTCTGGTACAGCAAGGGTCATGGCCAGTTTACCACCAAAAATGTGTGAAGTCAGTGTGGCTGATTTATTTTGTTTCGTATGTGGATAAAGAAAACTACTGAACTCAGAAATCAATTGAAATATTAACAGAGAGGAAAATGTTCCTGGACCATGCCATAAGACATAGTATTAATTAAATGCAATTTAAATTTTATCGAATTACCTTCATTTAGATTAAACACAGTAGAAATCAGATACAAGACTGCATAGCTTGGAAAACAGAAGTTAGCAATAAAGAGGAGACAGTGAGAGAGCAAAAACTAAACACAAGGGTGGTAAGGGAGGCATATAATGTTTTACAGCTGAACTAAGAAGCTATCTGGGTCTGGAAGGAAATTTCTATTGAGGACAGATATCTTTTGTCAGAAAAGAGCAGCAGGTCTTTTGAGGCCCTCCTAACTGGTTGGGGACTTGGAGAAGAGGTGAGTCTCTGACCACTGGAATAGGAACTGGGAAACTCACTGTTGTGTCATGTCATGTGGCATTCCTAATTAAGCTTAAGTTTTATTAGTAACATGGCTTTGCTACTGTTTGTTGTTCATTGGTTTTTCATTTTGAATTATTACAGGGATTTTATTGCTCGGATTGGGGATGAGGAAATAATTCCTATGTTTTCCTGTCTGAAACCAAACTCTCACTGGAAAAATCCAGCCATCAGTTTTTCAGACTTACCTGTTCGGTTATGGAATGCATTGCATTTCATAGCCTGGAGAAAGTCAGCTAACAACTGGGAAATTGGCAGAGTGAGGAAGATTCATGTAATAGCTGGTGATAGGATGACCGTAAATCAGCAGTCTAATAGAGCTGTGAAAATAGCAAATACCATGCAGTGATGGATGAAACTTCATCTGATGTGGGGAAGTTACGGTGACTTTGTACAGACACCAGTGAGCTTTTCTTCAGAGCAACATATCCAGTACTGACCATGCTGTGGTCAATAACATGACCTAAAATTCATATAACTTCAAAGAAGGGTGACATAAAGAGGCTGTCTAATGAGATAAGAAGATTGATTTTACTTGCTTAACTCTAGCTGCTCAGTAGACAGTGGAAGTTTGTGCTTGCCATAAGGAAATACATTTAGAAAGGAAAAAAAAGTGGGGGTGAGGGGAATGGGGAAAACAAACTGCTGAAGTCTGTAGTGTTCTGTATAAATTAGTAAGCTGTGATGTAGTCTTGAGAATTTCTCATTGGTTTTTGGAGGAGTTATTAGCTGCCCAGGGGGTGGTGGAGTCACCATTTCTGGAGGTTTCGGGAGATACTTAGATGTTGTACCGAGGGACATGATTTAGTGGGAAATTTTGGTGATAGGTGGATGGTTGGAGTGGATGATCTTAAAGGTCTCTTCCAACCTTGGTGATTCCGTGATTCATAAGCATTAGAATAAACCATTCTGGAAAAGCCTCTTGGGAAGAGCACCGGGACAAAACAGATACTTTAATTGGTTTGAGAAGTATGGAAAAAGATTATTATCTGGTGCCTGCAAAGCACCTATACTTGAAGAAGATAACATATCTTAGTATTAATTAAAAATGGACAGAACGTGTGTTTTAAAGAGCTAGGAGATAATTCAGATTATCTATGCATGAAGAAGTCTGTAGCTCTCCAAGGATAACGTGCCTTAAAAAAAATAAATCAATTTAATGCCAAAGATTTTTGCAGTTCTGTAGCTCCCCCAGCTAGCATCCTCATTGGTAGTCTCAGGAACTAAAGGCTGTAATGAACACAGATCTCCTTGCCCCTGAATGAGCTGTCCCTCATGGTCAGTACTAATGCATAGTACATGGATTGTACAGGGAAATGCAAATGGTCAGTATTTGTGCTGAAATTGCTCTGTGAATTGATAAAAGATTTCACCATCCTCTACAGAAAATGAATAGGCAAATCCAGCCTCATTTGTGAACAGCAGAATCAGTCTTTAGTGTAAATTAATACCTGTGTATCCTTGAGAACTCCCAAGGCAAAGGAAAAAATAGTGTAATTGTGGGGTCAGCTTCACGTGTTAGAAATGCAACCCTGATTTAAGCCTTATTTTATCCAAATCTACAATGGCATTTTAATGCAGAGTTGTGTTTCAGATTCACATGGTAAAGTATTGAATTTTCCTAATCTAATTTTCGGTATACTTTGATCATATGACAACAGTTAGGTGATTACTTTCTTGCTCTGTTGCCTCTACATTAAAAGTTAATGCTATTGTCAGTCTCCAGGAGAAGGATAATTATTGTCAAAATTAAAAGTTTGTATGTTATTTATGCATGGAGTTATGTTTCCTTGCCACTACTGATGTTAATAAAAATCAGATATTTAGAAAACAAAGAAATACCTTCCCCGCCCAAGAATGCTGCAAAAACAACTAAAACTAGCTGTTCTTTTCTGTATCTATTTGTTACTTACTTGCAAAAGTTTTTTCCCTAATTGTGTAAATGTAATTATAGAAGATAATTAATTATAAATTATTACTTGTATATTAGTCCTTTTTTATACAGAGTAGTAGTATTAATCTTGTGTAGGAATAATGTTTGCTAAGCAATCTGGTAAAGAGTCAACCTGAAGTCAAACTTCAGATCTTTGTAGCGCCTGTGTATGTGTGTATGAGGCCCTATATAGACATACACGTGTGTTTGTATATGCATAAATATACATAGATGCATGTTCTTGATCACAGCAGCAACACAACTTATTTCTGTGATTGCAAAATGAGCTTTGATTTGAGTAATTGAATCTTAAATCATAGATTTCTATTATAAATCTAAATGTGATCCCTTCAAATTGTCAATGTGTAATGTTTTAACAACTTATTTTAAATGTAATAGCTATTAGACTTGTTACTGCTGATTAAATACACAGGTATATATTCTCATTAATTTTCCTTGGCTCTTTTCATTCCAAACAAAGCATTTGCTTTGCAGACATAATTTTTGCTTTGCATATCATCTGTGGCATGCACATTTTGATTATATGAATTTAAATGTTAAGTGTGTGGTTTTTTAAAGTGCTCTTAAAGTGCAGCTGTGGTATGGAATTACAATGAAGGACAAGACAGGAATTCAGAATGACTTTGATTAATCAGATTCTCTGTCAGGAATGGAATTATCCCTCAGGAATGTTGTAGGTTAAGTTTACTCTGCCTTATGGCCTGGTGATGGACTATGTGACCTTTCAAATTCTCCTCAGTCCCTGCTTTATGATTTGATGATCAATTCATTTTAGCTTTTTACAGCTACTCTTCCTACACTACGAATAATTCTTATGCCTTCAACATTTTTGTTGATGTTGTAATCATTTCCTTCTATGAAATACTCTTTATCTACATTTTAATAAGTAAGAATTCATTCTAAATATGGTAATAGTGACGGATATGGCTCTTATTTTGCTGCACAGCAATCATGTATTCTTTCTAGCCTAATATTTCCGAATATTTCTGAATGCTGAATTTCAATAACAGATTACAAAGCTATAAGTTACTGTTTTTCAACATGAGTATATGACAGGTTTTTTATACTGTTGATGTAGGGTTATTACCACTAATGGCAATAATTGAGGCCATAATTCACTTCATTTTCAAAATGAAATCCTGATTCTCAAGGTAGTTTTAGTAGCACTGAATCTGGAATTGTATTATTTGTTATAATATGTTAAAGTCATGCCAAGGTGGTCTTTGCTTGCAAATGTGATTTAATCTCACAAATAGTTAATCTTGTTATAATATTGTCAAGTTAATCAGAATTGATTTGTTTAGTAAATCCACCGAATACTAATCAAGGCTTGGGTTGAGAAGATTTAGTAGCAATTTTAAGCCTTCAATAGCTTCCTGTTATTCTTGGATGAAGTGATTTGTTGAGTTTCTGGAAATATTTTGAAGCCTGCTTTATAACTGGTAGATCTGTGCCAGTCACCCTCTGAAGATGTTATAAATGCACTGCAATAATGCACATCTTCTTTAGGAATACATTTTTCATAAACTTGATATTATGAATCACCATATTTGCTTTACCATATATGTAATGAGTTGTTCTCCAAACCATCTGAGCACTTCCTGGATTTGCCACTGTTTAGTATTTGTAATTATCTTGCCATTTCTTTTTTTTAATAGTGATTGTATTGATATATTTAAGATTCTAATATAGTCTCTATACATGTGTATACCGACCAGGAAAAAAATAACACAATACATTGAGGTGCTACATGAGGTGTAAAGTAATTTGTTCATGCTCATTTATGTACACGTCTGTATATTCGACTTAAAGAAAGTATGTAAGCGTGGATTTCTTAGAAGATACGGTGAACTGCTTTGTTAGTCACTGATAACTGTTAATAAATATTGTCTCCAAAATGACAAGGAATGAAATCCTGCTTTGCTTTGTGCCACGAGGAGCTTTGCTCTATGCTCTTACCCTTTGAAACTCACATTTTATTTTCTTTCTACAGAAAGCTTTTCTTTACAGACTACGGGAATGTTGCAAAGGTTGAGAGATGTGACATGGATGGAATGAACAGAACATGGATAGTGGACTCTAAAATTGAACAGCCAACTGCTCTTGCACTAGACCTCATCAATAAATATGTGTACTGGGTTGACATCTATCTGGATAATGTGGAAGTTGTTGACTATGAAGGGAGAAAGAGGCATACAGTCATAAAAGGCAGACAAGTAGGTATTTATTTGAAAAATGTAGGAAAATATAATTATACACAAACATACTTTAAAGGATCTGCTGCATGTTTTATTTCATTTGCAGTTTAGCCTATTTTACAAATTATGAACTTCCATGTAGTAGTTCTTTAGCAATGCACCGTTTAAGTCTCAGTTCCCATTGTAAAAGGCTTTAAGAGGGAAAATATGGGGCAGTGGAGAGATACCAGGCAATGAATCAGTAAAGACAAAAACATATTGCCAGTTCAGGAAGGGAAGATTAACGGGTGGAGGAATGTTAAAGAAACAGAAGAACAGCAGAAGTAATTCACCTGTTCAGACCAATGAAGATGGCCTTAAATCATATTTGGTTGATGGTAGTGATGTTTTTTCTTAATTGATTCAGATGTTCAGAGTCATAAATACAAATGCTGAGTCTGGAAGCTTTTGAACAGGACTGTATCAAGCTGTCGTTGTTTCAGTGTGGAGAGCAGAATAGTAGTTAGCAGTTCTACACAGTTGTAAGGCTCATGAAAACCAAGGGAAAGTTTACAGAGATTAAACTTGTTGATTGCTACTCAGACTTTAGGAACTGGTGTGGATACCTTGGATATATCTTTTTGTGCTTGAGGTTAAACAGGGTGCATAGGGAGTCCAAATAGAATAATTATTTTACCTGTTGTGCCGTGATTCTTTGCCCAATTAGCAAATGACGGATTGTTAGCATGGCCAGCAAACTGTACTAAACAAATTTCAGGGGCTGAAGTTTATCTCCTATGCACAAACATATCAAAAGTAATGCAAAGAAGGATTCAGAAATTTGGTACAGATTCATCGTTATTATTGCTTTTTTTTTCTTTTCCATCCATGATTTCACTATAATTGGATTGAATTCCTATTGGGTTTTAGTGAAATACTGTCATTGATTTTATTTAAGTTTTAATTGCTTAAAAGCAGAAAATAATGGCAAAATTTGGTCAACTTGGGATAGTTTCCAGGAACCACTGAAATATTTGATGCAAGGCGACTTTTGGATCATCTTTAGTTTTGGTTTGTGAAGTCTGTCTGAATTTGTCTGAGTAAATGAGCTGAGTAAATACACTGTGGTGAATAATTTATTGATTACGCTAGTACGATTCCAGCCTGTAAATATCTGAACACCTGCCAACAAATTCTCTTTAGCTTGCTCAGCTTTCAAAATTGCTCAATGAGATTTTAAATTTTCTAAATCCATACATCAAGCACAACCTCTGTATAATTAAACACTTCGTGTTTGAACTGTCATTGGCTAATTAACCAACTGTATGTAAGTAACTTTCAATCAGTGTACTCGTACACATCAGAGATGAATGAAATAGTTCGCTTCTTGTTAAGCAAGCAGTATTGTGTGAACACAGGCATATTCTAAGGTACAACACAAAAGGAGCACCAGCATAGTTAGTTACTTAAAAAATGTTCAGTGATAATATCTTGCCCTGGTGGCATGCTTTGATTGTGTTACAGTGAAAAAATACATAAATTCAACCTGTAAACTATCTATATTTACTAAAATTATTAGTTAATGCTAGCTAATATTGATGATGGTTATAAATATTTAATTAACGTTAGTTAATGCTAATGTAATATACTGCATTTAAGACAACATGCAAGAGTTTTTAATCTAAAAGATGGAAGACCCACGGCATTTTAAGAATAAATGAATGGGTTGTGGCAAGTATTTTGCATTTTTTTTTTCCAAACTTGTTTATGGTTAGAAAAGTCTTATAGATCCCTGTTCATTGCAGAGGAATTGGACTAGGTGACCTTTAAAGGTCCCTTTCAATTCAAGTGATTCTACAATTACAAACATGTGAACTAGATTTGTAATAGTTTGCTTTTTGTTTTTTACAGATTTTTATCAGTTTATTCATAAATTATTTTGTGCAGTTTGCTGTGTGCATTGGACGTTATTATTAGATGCTTATAAAATGTATATCTGAAATATTCAGCTAAAATAATGATTGCTTCCATCTTTTTTTCCAGGTTAGGCATCTCTGTGGTTTGGCAGTATTTGAAAACTACTTATATGCAGTCAATTCAGATAACTTCAGTATTTGGCAAATAAACAGATATAATGGCACTGATGTTCGGTCCCTTACCAGAGTGGAAAATGCAAAGGAGATCCGTGTGTACCAGAAAAGAACTCAAACATCAGGTAAGATGAATATTCCCATTCTAGGAGACATAAAACCAGCTATTAGTGGGATATGTTCTCAAGAAGTATTCTTCCAAAAATACTCAGTTAAAACTTAATGTTACTGCAGAATTTTTGTGACTTCTTCATGTGCCTGGTTTCCCGTGTCTTTTCCTGCCAATTTTCCTGCTTCCCAAAGCTCCTACAACTGATTCCTGAGCATTCAGCTTGGAGAGCTGCCAATGAGCTCTGCTTTGCGAGCTTTCTGTCTTCATAAACACAGCCTTTTGGGGATTTAACACTCTCAGAATTGTTAGGTATCCAATACCACCCACCTGCTTAGGTCTCATACTTTGGAGATTCCTGCTTTCTCTGGATCTGCTTTTCACACAGAGTTCAAACCTTGTGGGACTCAAAATCCCTTCCCTCAGTCTTTGGGGTTGCCAAAATGAATGGAAGTTGGGCAGCCAGCCTGCTGAACTGCCAGCACAGTGGGGGAATTGCTGTTCACTTTAACCCTGCTTGAATAAATACCATCTTTGGCGTTCAGTCTCCATTCAAGACTGGGATTAGAAACTTTTATATACTCAGAATTGTTGTTAAAATATCCATTTCAGATGTCTAGTATGACTTGAATCTTGGATCCAATAACGTATCTTTCTGCACTCAAAAGGATGCCATGATCCAAAATGTTTACAATGATATTTTATCAATTAACATATTTTGATATGACTCTAGTGATAAAACCCAGAATCCTCTTTATGACTGCTGGATCATAAAAAGCCAACGCATTAATTCTGGTGATAAATGTCACTGTTATTACACACACTGACTGCTCTGAGAGAAGTTTCTGATGTGGTTTAAAAAACAGAAAATAAAAAGATCTCTGAGCTGATGGAGATTCAATGAACTAATTTTGCTCTGTAGCTGAGGGCACTGATTTGCAGATGTTGGTATCTGATAGAGGTAGCAGAGACTCTCCTCGCTGTAGGCTCCCTGTTTCTATCCCTGAGGGACTCAGAGAGGTTGAGTATTGGAGACATGTGAGCACAGTGTAATCTGTTATTACCTCCTGCAATTACTCTGTTCCTCTTGCCCTTTGTTCTCTCTGCAGCTTCTTTTGTTTCAAATGGGCATGTTTGTTGCTTGTCAAGATTTGCTGTAAAGGCTGTCTCAACTTGGTGGAAATTCTGTATACCTCTAAAAATATTGACCTTAAACCTCTCGATTACTTTCACCAAACAACTAAAAAGCTTGAAGGGAAAGGAAAGGAAGGGCTAAAATATAGTTTTTGAGCTAAAATACTGTTGTTCTGTTGTAGGCCAGCACAAGGTAAAAGGATAGATGTTATTTTCTGATCAGATTTACCTTTAAAATTTTTAAGAAGTTTAATTTGATGAGCTATTCTGCTAATTCAGAGCTGTGCATTTAAAAATATATCAAGGGAAAGGAATTCTTTAAATTCTTCAGCTGTTCAAATGCAGGAAAAGTGCTACAAGGCTTGTCTTGTTCTTCAGCTTCTGCGTAGATATCTCCCATAGAAAGGTGCTTTCTAATGGTGTTGAATGAATAGTGAGGTGGGATGGGATGGTTAGCGTGGGATTCTGCTCTCAAAACAGACAAACAAAAACCCCACCAACAAAATGATTTGAACAAAGAAATAAAGGGAAAGAAATTTGGCTATCTCAGGGGATTGCTGTCTGGTGAATCACTGCAGAATCTCATTAAAGCAATAATCTCCTTAGACTTGATAGCCACAAGATGATCCTTTGGATATACGGACTTATCTTTTAAATCACCTTGTTTTAAAGTTAAATTTTGGGGAAGATTGTGATGAAAATTCTGTTTTTTTTCTACGCCTGAACTTTCTACATGCTGAAGGATATAATTATCTTGCTTCAAATGGAGTTCAGTCATGTTGTTTTTCACTCTCTGCAGTCAGAAGCCATGCTTGTGAGGTGGACCCATATGGAATGCCAGGGGGATGTTCGCACATCTGTCTGCTCAGCAGCAGCTACAAAACACGGACTTGTCGCTGCAGGACTGGCTTCATCTTGGGAAGTGATGGCAGGTCATGCAAAAGTATGTAATAAAAATCAGAGAGTTTGCCAGCTGCTAATGTTCCCAGGAATAGTTCTGTGTGCTATTTAACATGTAATCAATAGCAATAGAAATCACATGCTCTATTTTCAGGTAATGTTGTTTTATAACATATTTACCTGATGCTTGATTCATATACCCCTTTTATTCCCTTAAAATGATTTTACTTGATTAGGATCCATTTGCACAAGTGAAAGTTTAGGCGCGGGATGCTGTTTATAGAGTTCTAAAAATCATTATGAGCTATCAGTTAATCAGTTTACTGTGTTGATTTTTATATATATATATATAATATACATTCTGACAATACATAGGGTCTGCTATGCTGTTTAATTGTTTTAATCATTATTTATTTCCATTTACACAATCATCTTTAAATTTTGAAATGGACCCCTCATATAAATGATGCAGGCAAGTTTCACCTGATAATACTTTGTAGCAAGAGGATTGATTTGTGTAACTGTGGTTCTATCTGTCACAACCACATGATTGACATGACAGAAGGTAGGATGCCATATCAAAAGACATGGACAGGTTTGAGAAGTTGGACTCACACGAGTCTCATGAAGTTCAGCAAGGCAAAGTGCATGGTCTTGCATCTGGGGATATCAGAGCAATCCCAGACATCGGTGCTGACTGAGTGACAAACATATTGAGAACAGCTCTACAGAGAATAATTTGGTGTTTCTATTGGATGAAAAGTTCACTGTGACTCAGCAGTGTGTGCTTTGTAGCACAGAAGGCCAACAGTGTTTTGGGCTGCATCAAACTAGAGCTGGCCAGAAGAGTGAGGGAGGTTATTGTCCCCCTCTGCTCTTTCCTCATGAGGCTCCACTTGGAGCACTGTGTCCAGGATTGCAACAAGGCCAGAGGGGATCATGAGGTGTTAGAGCACCTCTCATATGAAGGGAGGAGAGAGCTGGGTTTTTTCAGCCTGGAGAAGAAAAGACTGGGGAGACCTCACTGCAGCCTTTCGATACTTAAGAAAGGAGACATTTATTGTGAGGACTTATAATATAGTACAACAAAAGGTTAGATATAAGGAAGATGTTCTTTATTGTGAGGATGGGGAGGCTCTGGAGTAGCCTGCTCAGAATAGCTCTGTTGAGCATCCAGAATAGATGGGGGCTTCAGGCCAACCAGGTGAAGTGGTAAGCAGCCAAACTAATGGCAGGGAGTTGGAATTAAATGTCATTTAAGGTCCCTTACTATTTAAACCAATCTTTAATTCTATTTTTTTTTTTAAATTTATTTATTAATCGAATGATATTGATGTATTTCAGACAACAGGCATGAAACTGAATCCATTGATAAATTCTGGAAGATAAATGCATTTGAACCCAGTCAAATTTCTCACTGTTTTCAAACGCAGTTTCAATGAACTCAGAGAAGCATTGGGGAAAGTAGTATATTTTTGAGAATTTTAAGAGATCTATTTATAGTGTGAAGCATCTAAGGGCATTTATAAGTATTGTTAGCTTATCTCAGTTATTTGTAATTAAGCCATTTAATGAAACTATAGAAATCTCTTGAGAAGGAAATATAGATATCTGCGTTTTGTATCTCGGCATGAAACAAATCAGTATGTCAATCTGTTGTATTCTTTTCCTATTTGAAAGAAATTTGCTATAAGCTTTTGCTTGCTTCTGAGAAACTTCAGGTGAAAAAATAAAATGGTGTTCTGTATTTGCTGAACTTTACATTCGCGTTACATCTAATGATTTCTTCAGTCATGGTCTACATTACCTGGATAGATCCTAATGAATTGTAAAATTAAATGTCTGCAGTGCTTTATATGTGCATTTCACATTAGATGCAAGGTTATTCTGCGATCTAGCATTTCTTTTCAGTGTGAACTTCTACTGAAGAAAAATAATTAGATGTAAGCAGTTCACCAAAGTAATTTGTATTTTAATTAAGGTAATGTAATTAGCTAGATTTCTTGAGTTTAGATACCTTTGGAATATATGAAAGTTTAATTTTTGGTATTGAATAACGCTCCTGCTCCCCCACTAATTGTGCCAGTTAATTAAACAGTGACTTTGTTCACTGTAAAGAAGATTAGGCGGCATCAGTTGTTTATGTTTGTAATCTTTCTTTTGCAGGACCAAAGAATGAATTGTTTCTTTTTTACGGGAAGGGACGCCCAGGAATAATACGGGGAATGGACCTGAATACCAAAGTATCTGATGAATACATGATCCCTATAGAGAACTTAGTCAATCCTCGTGCTCTGGACTTCCATGCAGAAACCAATTACATTTACTTTGCTGATACTACCAGTTTCCTAATTGGACGGCAGAAAATTGATGGCACAGAGAGAGAAACAATCCTCAAAGACGGTAAGAATGCTAACTGAAGATTTAAAACTTTATTTAATCTACCCTTTGAAAGCAAACCCAAACGAGACCTTGAACAAACTTGGAGCTAATTTTTTTATTTTTCTTACAACTTCCTATTTATTTTTCAAGTGCAGAGATGCTGTTTGATGACTCCGTGTGTGCTTAGCCTGTATCTTGCCACTGAGTAACTCTATCTCCACTGTATTCTTTCAGTTGATGGGATGAATCCATAATGTAACAGTTCACTGAACTGTCCCATATCTCTGGGAGTGTTATGAGACTTTTCTCTATAGACTGTATCACAGTGTGGTTTCTGGAGTCTATTCAAGTAGGCTGGCAGAGGAAGACTTTCTGTAGTGCGAAATCACTAACAACAATAATAATAATTTGGGTGGTTAGGCTTTGTTTTGTTGTTGTTTTTTTCTGATGCATTTTTCTTCTTCCTACCTGCGGAAGCAGTAGGAAGACATGAGCATTTCTGAGAATCTAAAGATATTTTTACAATATATGGCAATTTGAGAAAATATCAGCACTGCTCTACTTTCCACTTCTCCCACCATATCATACAGAGTCTCAGTGGCCAAGAATCACATCTCTTTGAATTAAATGCTGTTTTTCCAACTAAAGGCTCCAATCTGTCAACTCACCTTTTCCTTTCGTAGAACTAATTCATGGAATATTGCTTCAGCTCCTTACCTCAGTTGAAATTCATTCTACAATAATTGTTTCCTATTAGTCAAGAGGAAAAAAAAAAAAGCCACGACAAAACAGAAAAACAAAACAATTGCTTTAATGCAGGAGTTTCCATTCCATTCATAATCTATGTTTTAATCCAGATCTCAGAAGTTAGCTCCTATTTACAGTGAGATTGTCCTTTTCTTTGGTGTAAGGTCTCTACAGGTCTCAAACACTTAACAAGGGATGGCTATCTAAGTAATGAATGCTCAGCTGCCGACTGTGTAATTCTTTGATTCACTGTGAATACGGAAATAGATAACATGCATCACAGAAGTTCCACTGCTGAAACACTTTAACCAGAATACACACGTTTCATTTTACAAGGAAGTAATCCAAATGTTAAGTACAGGAAGAGGATGAACAGTATATAGATTTAAACACTGTAAGGTAATACGAAAAGGCATCCTTGCCGAAGTGTCAGATGGGTTGAGTTTAGTCTAATCAAACAGGCAACCATAAAAATATAATATATATATATATAATAATATATATATATATACTGAATCAGCTACTTCTCCTACATTATGTTTAACTGTAATTTTTATTTATTATAGATACAACATATCAGAATGCCGAAGTGTTCTGAAGTGCTATGGATTGTTTGATCATGTATTATTGGTATCACTGATACTTAAAATGAATAAAAATAATCATTGTCATTCTCCACCCACTTCTTTCCCAGGAGTTTACATGATTAGTTAGAACATGGAGAAGTTTCATAACTTTAAAGTATGTTTAAAGAGTACTTGTTAATGTATGTTTCATGGTTTAAAAAATTAATATGGCCTCTGGCCATACCACCTCAGCTTTTATTCTTGTCAGCTCTTGAGAACTCAGCAGGGATAGATTAAATCGTTCTCTGGTGGAAGGCTACTAGAGAAAATCAGGTGTGTCAGTAGGTAGTTTAATATTTGCTCGGAACAGCATGCTGCTAAGGAGCTCTATCTGTGGTAGGTGTCACTTCTCAGATTAGAAGTTGTCATTTTTTGTGACTATCAGGTTTTGCAAGAACAGATATGCTAGCTCGAACAACACTGTAACGTAGATAATTACAGTTTGCCTACATGGGAGCCTGATCCTACAAGCTGTTGACTAGCAGTTGAGAATGCTGAGCACCTAACGCTGCTGGAGTTTGATTTCCCATATAGTTTCAGCTGTGATTTCCTATTCTTCACTTTGGAAAATAAACTGCTGTGTAGTATTGATAACTGTTTGACAGCTCACAGCAAAGCCAATCCTAGAGTTGGCAGCACAACTGCAAAAGTAGCATACTTTCATCAGCAACAGAAAATGCTATAATTAAAGCTTCAAACTTATTTTGAAATGAATTTTTTTTTTTTTTTTTTTTTTTTTTTTTACATTAAAAAATGAAACAAACCAGATTTTTAACTGTTTTTTGAAATATTACTCAGTTGGACTACCATATGGATGACCTCTCCCTTTTTCTTCTTTGTTTTCTAAAGCGTTTCTTGGCCCATTGATGTTTTTGGGGGTCACTGTGGGCCTTGAAGTTTTTTTGTTATTCTCTTGTAAAAATTAGCAAGGATGGGCAAGGGGTTGCTTTGTGTTTAAGTAAGATTAAGGTAAGACTATGAATCTGTTTGAAATCTATCTAGCTGGTTGGTATATGGGAGAACACCTACTTTTATGTTTTTTTTAATCAGTTTACATTGTCTTTTATTTTAGGCCATGTTGGTTGCATGATTTACCTGGTATTGATGGAGCTAGGCAATTCTGTATGCTTATATAATATCTTACAATTTGCCACATTGGTTTTAAATATGTTGCCTTTAGAAATACAAGCTTTTAAAAATCTTATGCATCTATTTCACATATATGGAGCCCACATACTACTCTTGATTATAAAATTCTGATGGAATTACAAATGTTAATTTTCCAGTTGTCAAATGAACAATGATAAAAAATGGCCGTTCTTTTACTTGATTCATTGTAAGTTTAAAGGGCTTTGCTGTGGAAAGTTGGCTCAGAGTAGTGGAATCAATTTTGTTTAGCTAGAGTGGCAGAGCAACCTAGAGTAAAACTGAGGAATGTATTCAAAGCTTTTAGATAGTTAAATAAAAGTGAATTTCAATTAGTTCTTATATTCTGTGTTTGGCTGAGCCATGTTTGACTAACTGAGGAAGACCTTCACTCTTTTAATGAACTATCCATCCCTTGATAGATGTTTATCTAAAACAAAGTCAGTTCTTTGCTCCTCGTTGTGTAGAGATAAATTATCTTCTTTGCTGCAGCTATGGGTCAGTCTCATCCAACATTATTCTCTAAACTTCATGGGCACGTTGCCCTTGCCCATCTTTACTGAGCCTTCTTCCAATGCAGGGGTTTTATTAGTCAGTCACTCAAATATAGTCTCTATTTGGACTGGATTGTCTCCCCCCAAAAAAAAGCCAAGTAAGACCTTTGAATTGACAAGCTGATTTTTCTTAATGCACAAACCATGTTCAATTTCAAATAAATAGGTCAGACAGAATACAAATAAAAATAAGTTCTGAACAAATTACTCCCTTCTTCAGACTTGATATGAGTCTTTTCTGTGTGTTCTTAAGAAAAAACTTGCTGAGATGCCTTTGATTTCCTACGTATAAGTCTAGTTTCTCTTGTGAAGAAGATGTACTTAGTACTTTGTTGGTTGCTTTTTATCTCTCTATTACATTTTGAATCATATAATGCTAAATTACAAAAATGTTGAGGAGGTGTCAGTGACCAATGATTTGTTATTTCACTGATTTTACTAATTTCTACAGCTGGATCTATCGACATGTGAACACAGAAAATGTGAAATAATCATAATGGAAGAATGTTTTCACCGTACTTCAGTTAAAGTTTAGTTAAAAAACAAAAACATACAAATGCAGAAATAGTCAGGCTTCACTTTTCATGTTCAAAAAAAACTACTTGATTAAAAATGGCAGCTATTTATCTTTAACTCCTGTTACTGTTCAGGTCACTGGGGTAGAGTTCAAGAACATACACACATCGATTGTTTAATTTAACATATGTAGTACGCATGAGATAGAACAGCTACACAGTTGGAGTTATAGGCAGTTGTACATTAAAGCTACAAAACCTTTTTTAAAGCAGAATAATTTCTCAACTACTTTATGTATCCTATAATATCGACAAGAATTTCCAGCTTCTCATATTAAAAAGAACTTCATCTTTATATTTCTTTTCATTTCTCTGTGCTGTTTGTCCACTGACATTGTATTCAGATAGGCAATACTGATAAGGGAAAATGGTTTAAAGCTATTATATGACTGTTTTGCTATAACAGTCAGTAGCCACAAGATTGAGTTTGCTTTCTGGTTTTAAAAATTGAAAGCATTCTTACTGAAAGATCTGTCTTAAGGAAACTTATTTTCAAGTTCTAGCATACAGCAACTGTCTGTGACTTAATATACTTCAATATTACATTTTCAATGCATTTTTCTCTTTTTTAAAAGCAATAGCTTATAAGATTTAGGAAAAAAAAAAAAAAGAAACGTTGCAGGAGCAGGATGTTTGAATGCACTGATAGGGAACATGATGGCATTACAAAGCACTGAAAAACATTGTTCCTCTGAAGGGTTGTGCAGTCATTTGTTGTTGCAATGCGATTGAGATAGTAGCAGTACTTTTTATAGAAGCTTTTATTGCATGTAGGTGCATAAAAGGCCCAATATTTCATTTATTGGATAGAACCATTATATTTTAGCGTTATCATCAAAAATGCACTATTTTATCTGTTTTACAGTAAGTTGAAGGTTTCTGCACTGTGCTATTATGTATATTGTGATTTATTTGCCTTTGAGTAGGTAAAAGTACAGTATGTTCCTATTCATCCTGGAGACTTTCACTTGGGGGGAACAAAATAGGTTATTAGAGCTGCAGTCAGTAAAGGTGTTTGAGTTCTAAAAGCAGTATCAGTGATGAGTTTGTCCCAGAAAAAACATCTGCAAAATAAAAAAAATAACCTCACAGGTAGGAGACAGTAAACTTTAATATTGAAATGCAGTCAATAATATTAGAAGTCAAGAAAATAATCCAAGTGCATTTAGGATAAATTTCCCATTGCTGACACCAATGGATAGTGTTAGAATGTGAATATGTAACATTAAACATTTATTACTGTATCTCCCTTCTCTCTCAGATCTTGATAATGTAGAAGGAATTGCAGTGGACTGGATTGGAAATAATCTTTATTGGACAAATGATGGCCACAGGAAAACAATTGCTGTAGCCAGACTGGAAAAAGCTGCTCAGAGTCGGAAAACATTGCTAGAGGGAGACATGTCTCACCCCAGAGGAATTGTTGTTGATCCTGTCAATGGGTACGAAGTAGACTTTTGTATTTAATTCATGTTTTCTTAGTATACTGAATTTTGCTTGGGATGGGTTTTCAAAACCATATGGTGATCTAGAATTCTGCAGTAGTCTGTATCTCTTAATTCCTGTGAAGAATTCTTGCCTGCAGCTATCAAAAGAATGTGCTTACTCAGATACAGCTGAACTTATGTCGATATAATTTGAATGCAATTCACCTTTTGCTTGAACAAATTGAGTATATCAGACCTGTATGTATTTTTAATATTAGATGAGCTTCTTAATGTTCTGTTTTTCTCTTTGTAAGTCTCAGTTTCTTATGTTAATTAAAGCCATATCCTAGTACACATTAGTTCACTAAAATAGATGAGACAGGTATTTTTCATTACTAATATAATGAGTTGTGATTGAGCAGACAACAAAGGGAATATTATATTAGAGTGGTTGTGGTATACATAAAAATTCACTGATCAATTTCCTTGTTAAATTCTCACTGGCAGACTATCTAGGCAAGAAACTGTAGTGTTGGTGGATGGATTTCTGTTTTTTCTAGTACTAGAAAGCATTTACACTATCAGGTTTTCACTTTTGTGCTTGTCCTTCGATGAATGGAAGTGACTGTGGACAGGCTACAGTAATTAAGGTCAGATAGTAAGAATATAAAATCAGACCATAAAACATAACCATACCTGCTATTACTTTGTTAAATTTTCCAGCTGAGTAAATGCATGGCACAGGAAACAGTTTATGAAGATGTATTGTGTGAAAAGGACTATTATATAAAACACTTCTCTAATAAAATAACTTGCCCTTCATGATTATGCTTCTTATGGAAGCTTTTCCTGAGGGATGGCTTTTATTATGGCATTTTAATTATGTTTAGAAAATATTAGTCTTGAGTTAACCAATGCAGAAGCATTTTGAGATGCAATTAAAGCACATTAATGTAAATGTCTGTTACTGTAAGCATGTTTTAGCTTATGACATGATAACAACAAGTACAGGCAAAAAGTTAATGGAGAAAAGCTCATTAATTGCTCTTCAGCAGTCATGTAAATATCTGCAAAACATATTTTTGCCTTCTAATAAAATAAATCGCATACTGACCTGTGTCTTTAATTGAGCGTTAGGGTGTACACAGGTTTTATTGTTCTGTGATTAAAATGAACATTGAGTTAAATGTGCAGCAGTGTTTTTAATTCTCATAGAGCAAAAGTTGGTTGATGTTCTTAGCATATATTTGCAAAGACATTGAAAGAACTGGAGAAAAAAAAACAAACAACGTAAACCTTCTGTACAGTGGCTTGGAACAAAGAGTAAATGAATAAAAACCATGTATTTACATAAACTTGTGGTGTATATGTTAGTTGTCACACCATATCCACATACCTATTTGTTTTCACCAAATTCTTATATAAAAAGCATGCTGATCATATTAGACTTAGAAGTGGTTTGAATATAATCCCTGATCAGTTGGTTTGATGATGTTTACATGATTGTATTTTATTTGGAATGGATTTGATAGGAAGACTTCGTTTTTGGGTTTTTTTTGTTTTTTGTTTTTACTTCTGTATTCCCTTCCTTTGGAAATATGATGATTTTGAGAATTAAAATTACACGACTTTGTTCAATTAGAAAAGTAACAGAAGAAAAATCTCAAACAAATAAACACAAGGTATGTTCTGTAGTGTCCAGTAGAGTAGACAGTATCTCAAAGAAACAATCTGAGCTTATACTTGTAGTTGACTTACTGTGATGCTTGCTTGTTTTTTTTCTAGAGTAACATAGGTACTTTTTTATTTTGGTGGGGGGGGTCGGTTATCCACACTACTGTTACTTAAGCAATAAAACTATGATAATTTCTTAGCATATATTTTTCAAGATACTTTTATAGTCATCTATCCTTCTCAGTGTTTTTGGGAGAGACAGCTCATAATTGGGCAATTTGACTTCTTTCATGTGAAATGGGAGGTTCAGTTATTCTGTAGCTATTAAGCTAGACTGTAATTAATTTGTGTACTGTACCTTCTTGAAACTATCAGGCACAATTAAAAACAGACAAATAAGGTTTTGCTGGAAAATAGCAGTTGCGGTTTGAACTTTATAGCAAAGTCAATAAAATGCTGGTTGAGAGCTCCACAGTTCTGGTGTGAATAATTAGGCTTTGAAATAATTATTTCACTTCTCATGTAAGTCTGTTTAGCATTCAAATAGTTCATACAATATGAGGAAAAAAAACTTTGGGTCGTCAGCATTCAGAGGACACATGGAAAGTCTCTATTGCTATTGACTTAGGAACAGCAATGGAAAGACAAATACATGGAAAAGACAATATTGCTCTGACTTGTGGGTATGCTGTTGCAAACTTCTGTTAAAAGTCTGCAGTATTATTCGTGTGATTAAAATGGCATTTGAATGTTCATTTTTATAATTTAATAGCTGGATGTATTGGACAGACTGGGAAGAAGATGAAATAGATGACAGTGTGGGAAGAATTGAGAAGGCATGGATGGATGGCTACAGCCGGCAGATTTTTGTAACATCAAAGATGCTATGGCCGAATGGTTTAACTCTGGACTATCATGCCAATGTGTTATACTGGTGTGATGCCTATTATGATCACATTGAAAGGATATTTTTGAATGGAACTGAAAGAAAGGTAAAAGAAAAATACTGCTGCTTTGCCACAGGCATGCTCTTTCTCTGGATTTTATTGTGTTATGTTAAAAAATGCTTTTTAAGCTTTTTAGTCTGCATAACCCTGCGGCGTGTCCCGTGTCATCACTGCTGAAACAAGCAATGTTGGCAGCCTCCTGGAGGAGAGTAACACAGCTTAAAATTTTCATCTTTGCTTTAGAAAGTGACACAAAAGTTATTCTTTATTAATCTATTTTTTGCATGTGACAATGAATTGCATTTTGGTTGATCCACCGAGCTGCGAGGAGCTTTTCAGTCAAGTAAAACAAAACACTGCTTTCTTTTGGCTCTGCCAAAGTGAGGCTTTCATTTAACTTCACTGGGTAATCTACTTTCATATCTCAGCACCCCATTGGAACATTTGTGGTTCTGTGCAGAGGAAACAATAAATGCAGTCCAGTGATGATGAGATTGTTTTAGTGCTTCATGATGGTTGAAATACTTAGATACAAATCTTTATAGAAGTTCTGTTGTTTTGTAGAACAAGAGTAGAAGAAGCATATGGAAAACTATTGAAACGGTCTGGAATTGAATCATTTGTGAAAGGTTTAGCATCTGTTTCATAACATTAGCGCTTTGACAACTGAATTTTTCACTGTAGCATGAATAGACATTCAGTCCATTTACATCCATGTCGACTTCTTAATAAATCTGTGACTTTTCATTTCTTTTCTACTCATGATTTCCTCTGTATGATGACCTTCATATGGCCAATATGCAATTCTCTAGAAATAGAAGTAGTAACTGCAGATATGGTTCTCCCTGGGACTCATCTCTGTACAATTACACACTTCTTCAAGAATCCTTTATATTGGGTGATCTGCTGTTAAGTCTATGCCGATGCAACAGTGTTGCAGTTTGTCACAATAGCTGGGTAGGGATTTAGATTTAATGCTTTTGCTCCAAATCCATCATGGTCCTGTAAGGGAGGCAGGAGGAGGTTGAACACACTGGGAGAAAGACATTTTTTAATTAAAGATCCTTGTCTACTTGCAATGCTGGACATGTTGTAAAGTTCCTGGATAGAACAGGTGTAGTAAATGCAGCTGCCATGGATTACATATGGATTACTAGTGAGAGCTTATGGCTTTGCCTCCCACCATGACTGCTGAATAAGAAACCCCTGTTTTCATAGGCTTCATATGGGGAAAAATGTTTTTAGTATTTTGGGAACAAACTGTGGTGTGTGCTTATGGTTTTTTTTTTTCTTTTCCTGTTGCTCTCCTTTTTTTAGTTAACACAACCCCAATTAAATGAGAAATTTTTCAGAAATCGGTCATTTGCACTTGAACAAAAATATGCGACTCATACTGTTCTTTGCTCTTGTTAGAAGCAGGAATATTGAATCAAAAACCCCGTTGAGGTAAAAATCATTCCAAAATATGGGATTGAGATGTGTGTTTACTGCAGAAGACAACCTCAGCAACATTTTATAAGAAGCAAATATTTGATATACTGGACGTATGCTAAAAGTTATTAACTGCTACACTTTGTTGCTAGGGAAGAAGATAGATGTTTGCTGAACATAATAATTATGGGAATGCAGGAAACCATGCACTTTATTTGAGAGAACAGTCTTAAATATCTATGAAGTTCTGAAATTAATTTTTTATGTTGTTTCAGAGAGATCAGCTTTATGCTACTTAATTCTATTGCATTAAGTTTGTATGTTTGGGCACAGTACTCAGCTTTCCTTTATCCTCCTTTATGTTCTCTGTAGTGCGTTAGTTATTTTAACCCATCCAATGCTCACCTGTGGCTAATTAATTGCAGGTAATCTACAGTGGAAAAGATCTGAATCATCCTTTTGGATTGTCACATCATGGAAATCACATTTACTGGACAGATTATATGAATGGATCTATTTTCCAGCTGGATCTGATCACAAGGAATGTGACACTGTTAAGAAGTGAGAGGCCACCTTTATTTGGGCTTCAGATATATGACCCACGTAAACAGCAAGGTATTAATAAAATGATTTCCCTCCTATCCTTGCAATACCTTGAAAATACTAGTTGAACAATAATAGGAAAAGGAATATGTTGGTTGTGGAGTGGCAAAGGTACTTCTTGATATTTCAGTCTTGTAGTTACTGAAAGCATTGAGACAAAATAGTGTTTGTAACTTTTTTTTTCTTTTTAATTTATTTATTGGCTTTTTCATTGTGTGTGAAAGAGACTCTGAAAGTATAAAATAGATCATATTCTAGTATGCATTGGATCTTACACCTTTTCTCAAGGAGACATCATAGCTTATTTTTGTCTTCTCTCTTCTCAATTGTCTTCACCAGCACCATATGGTTTAGCCTGCTAAGAGTACATGGTAATGTTATCTAGGATGCAAATCAGTAGCCTTTGATAGTAGTTGAAAAGTGGATTCTTCATATTGCTCATTTCGGTAGAGAAATAAGATATCAGATATGGACAGTGTTTACGAAACACATGCACTTTGATTTCCATATTTACTTTTACAGAGGAAATTTTGAAAGCCATTTATAGTATATAGCGTTTCCAATGAGTATTGAATATTTGCTTTCTTTAGTGGAAACGTAGCTGTAGTTGTAGTCTGCCAGTTCAGATGGAAAGCATGAAAGTAAGCATCAGGAATTAATAGAAACGAAATAGTGTTTTTTAAAGTTGACCATGTTAAATATTAATACCTCTCAAAAAGGATGTCTTCCTTACTGGGCTATCACTTTTGACATGTACTGGTAGGATAGTGTTTCCATTTCCATAGTTTCTTTAGAAAACCAGAGGCCCTTAAGTGTTTTTATTCCTGAAACGTTTGCTTCTGTGAACAAAATAGAAATTTCCCTATTTATCCCATTGCTGCTTAGTAAATATATGGCCTTAAGGTGTACTTTGCTTAACTGTAATAGCCAATATGCTAAAACTGTTTTATTAGGTGCCTCACAGGTACCTTGTTCTTAGGCTTAAAGCCCAGTTGTGTTTTCACAGTATCATCACTAGTGTGCAGCAGCTCCTGTTAGGTGATTAGAACACCTGACAGCTGTCAGTATCTTCATGTGAACAGCATATGGCATTTGGGGAGAAACGGCAACAGGGGAACAGAAAGTGGAGAAATAGCAGATGTGTTCAGGAAAAGTTCTGTAATATTTTCCTAAAGCTGCCTTCCATAGCTGTCGTTATACTTACATTTTCTGTTTTCTTTCTCTCTGAAGTCTGCATTTGTAGCTACATTGTTTTAATGTGCGCAGGTTCAGATCGTTTCTATATACACTGCTGAATTTCTTTAAACTACTATGTGCATGACAATGTCAGCACGCGTACCTGTCACTTATTAAGTAGTCTTTAATACTTGTTCATCCTCTGAAAAGAGAGAATTCTATGAACCAATGGTATCATTGTTTTTATTCTTTCAGGTTGTTGCAACCTGTTTTAATATTACAATTACTAGAAACCAAACTAGGAAAATAATGTGTCTCTAATAGAGAAGAAAATAAGTGTATTAAGGCATTTCCTTATTCTAGCATGGCTGTTGGTTATGAAGTGTCTTTTGTTGCTTTTACAGGTGATAACGCATGTCGTGTTAACAATGGAGGCTGCAGTACTCTCTGTTTAGCCATTCCTGGAGGCAGAGTTTGTGCCTGTGCTGATAATCAGTTTTTGGAGGAGAACAGTACAACCTGCATGAGTAAGCTGTCTAAAGAATATATGGGTTCATAGTACTGTTAAGGGATAAAAACAATTCTCATTATATATATATATATATATACACACATACATACATATATACATACATATACATATATATATACATATACATATATATATACATATACATATATATATATATATATATATATATATATATATATATATATATATATATATATATATATATATATATATATATATATATATATATATATATATATATATATATATATATATATATATAAAGCTCTTCTCCTTAAAGAATTCTGTGATTTTTATAGGGTAGAGATATTCATCCAATTAAGATCCCAATTGCAGAAAGCTTGATGAACACAGTAAAGATTTACATCTTCTCTGGAGATATTCAAGACCTACCTGTGCATCCTGGTGTAGGGAACTTGCTTTGGCAGGGGGTTGGACTCAATGATCTCTGGAGGTCCCTTCCAGCCCCTACGATTCTGTGATTCTGTTTTCTTGTAAAGGCAGACAATTAAAAGCACACCGTATTTGAAGATGAAATGTCTGATACCATAAGAGACCTCAATTATTTCAATTCCCTTTTCCACAGAGTATCAGAAATAACAGAATTTCATGATGAAATATATAAATTAGTTTAAGTAACAGATTATTATATGAACTAAGTATCTCAAATTGAAATCTAGCATAGAAAATGTTCATGCTGAATCTATTCAGAAAATACATCAGGTAGATATTTATATAAATGTATATATAATATGCCATTCATAAATTAAGCAATTTTTGCTGTCTTTCACTTGTATCTCTTCCTTGGATATCTTCATTGAAATGTCAGTAACATTTTCAGCATTCATAATCAATGTGGGAGTAGAAATATTACAGGATAGTATATGCAGCTATATTTTTAAAAATATTTGCACTCAGCATTTGTAACATTAAAAATTCTTATTGTTCGCCTGGGTCTCATTGGTCTATTTCTTCAAGTGTAACATGTGTAACTTTACATCGACCTTCAAGTATAAGCTGAGAAAAGCGTAATGATTATTTCATGACGTGATGAACATTCAGTTTGCAATTACCTTGAACTTGACCCAAGTGCATGGCTAGTAGAGTCATCACTGTTGCTGGAAAAATGTCTCATTAGGAAAAAAAGTTAGATGCACTCAAATCTGAATCAAGCAAGTTTCCTGCTTTTTGCTTCTTCTTTCCAGCGCATTTTAGTGCCCGACTCTTATGAAAGACTTTGATGTTCCTGGTGGGGTCATAGCATAATGTGTATTTTACACATTAGGCATTCTGAACCTCATGTTGAGAAATGTATCTGTCTGGATTTATCAATAAGCTGAAGGAGGTTTCCTAATTTATTCAACTGCAGTAGATTTTTATCATTTCATATTTGCAAAGCTTAGACAGTGCATAATGCAGGTGTTTAAGTTGTTGCCTGGATACAAGACTCAGCTTTTCAGTAATCATTCTCTAGTCCTTAAATATGCACCAGAATTTGGGTAGTCTGTGAGAATATTCTTTTCACTATCAGCAAGGCATTACAGTATTTTAAACAGGCACTCTCACACTATCGTCCGAAGCACAAATATAAAATAACAGAATGCCACTCAGACTTTTTTATTTAATGAGTTCTCCCATTTATTACAAATGCATGATCTCAACTCAAATCTGCGTGCTGCTGGGGGCTTTAGGTGGAATTGTTTCAAATAGGTGAAGTTCATGAAATACTGTTTTGATAAGTGGTGTAGTGGAAATGCCAAGTCACTGTTTGAGCCAGTGATTGAGCACCTGGTGGGAAGGCAGCACCAACCCAGGGGAGCTCAGGTGCATGCAATTTACCTGACTGACTGGAAGGATTGGAGCCAGGATACACCCTGTCCCAGACATCATGTAGAGGTTGGCAGTTGAGGCAAGAGTATCTTACTAAAGATCCCTTCTAACCTCAGGTTTTCTGAAGTTAAGCAGCTTCTTTATTTTTTGCCCATAACTGTTGTGTTTGAACAAATCCTCACTTGCTGTATATATTTGTATATGAATACATGTAGAGGTAGTATTCTGTATGTATCAAGCTGACAAGTTACATGTGCATCTTGTTTGGTTTTTTTTTTTTGTAGTTAAACATGGAGAACTGCCACCACAGCTGTGCAAAGCCGAACAGTTTCAGTGCAACAATAAGCGCTGTATCCACGATCGCTGGCGCTGTGATGGAGATGATGACTGTTTGGATGGCAGTGATGAGCACGCTGACATTTGCTGTAAGTATCTTTATTACTAAGTAATACGTGCTTGTTAAATAGAAGTGTGAGGAGAGCCAAACGCAAACCGTAATCTCTAAGTCATTCATATAAATCATTTTCTTTTCCTGTGTATAATATTAGTATTTACAAATAACACTTGTGTACTGGTTTCATAGCATAGTAAAAGAGTAATGTTGGTGGTCTTCTGACTCGGACGCAGCAATAGGTTGGTCATCTGTGGATATATTTGAAACCCATATTCACACAGTCCTGGGAAACCTTTAGCGGACCCTGCTTGAACAGGAAATTATACAGTGCAGTCTCAAGAGTTCTCTTCCTACTTGAAGGGATTCTGGAGTTTTTTTCTTTTAAGAAAACCTATACAATACTTTCCATTTTAGTAACATGTACCCCTACCTTTAAAAACGCAGTTTTAGTACAACTGTATTATTTGTTGTTTGTTTCTTTGTTTTCCTGTAGAGGGGTGTTGAAATGAAATGCTAGAAAGTATACAAACTATGTATCTGTGTCATTCCTGAAAGCTACCTAACCTGACTATAAATTGAGAGCTGACGTGGCGAAAATGTCTCTTTCCTTTCTCAGATTGTTGCAGTGATTACATCATTTCTCTAAACCAAATCTCCTCTACGAAAATGAAAATACATTATTCCTTTTCTTATCACTTACAGACGTGAAGATCTGATATACTCCTACTCTGAGGCATTGTTCTGTGTGCCTGAATACTTCTGTCACGGTCCTCTCACTCTTGTCTCTTTGAGACAAAGTAACTTGAATCTGTGTGGGTTTGTTTGTTTTTGCTTTTTTGCTTTTTTTTTTTTTTTTAATCCCTTTTATTTTTTGCCCTGGTGATGATGGTGTGTTTTTGGAATTCACTACTCTTTTTTGAATGTTGTCAAGTGAAACTTGGGTTACATGTCTGAAATTGGATGCATGTGTTTCTGCTGAGTCATGTAGGAAACTAATGGGGATGAGAAGAATATTGATAGAAATGTTTACGCATCCTTGGGTAAATCTTGTGTGTTTTTGAAATAGACATTACTGGTTTAATTCTGAATTCTTTTTAAGGTGTTTTCTCTGTTGATCTGAGTTGAAACATTAGTCAGCAGTACTTGTTTTAAAACAAGAAGTTCAGCTGATAAAGACAGTGAGAAGGAAAATCTTTTGATAACGTTGACTTGATTCTTATTTCAGTTAGTATAATTTAGGCTAATTCATTGATCAAATCTTTTGATACCCATAGGATTTTTACAGCTACAGATGAAATCATGCAATCCCAAATCTGAATATGATACACAGTTTGTGTCCAGCATGTTAGCAGTCATCTCTTTCCAACAGTTACTATAGAAACTTCAGTGGTTTTTCTGGAATTAGTCCGAAAGGTTTGCAGTTATGAGCAGAATGTATATAAATTTTAAACATTAAAAAAGCAAAGGTTACATATTGTTTATTAATAGAGACATAAACATTATCTTAAAGTAAAATTAAAGATGAGTCTTCATGTTTGATTGTTATCAGGTTGTTTATACCAGACTTTAGCTCCATTTATATTGCAAGTGAAGTTGCTTTATAAATAAGACTTGAAAAGCTTTTCTGCCCAAGTTATTAATTAATATATTTACTTCCAATGCTCTTTCACTCTCCACACAAAAAACACTCATGAAGGGTTCGTGTGCCACTGGTATCATGCTCACTGTGTTGTTTTCAGTGGGCAGAATAGGTAGAAAGGTCAAAGATAAAAGCTACTGAAATGTCAGGGAAAGGCCTGCAAGATGTCCTTTCATTTTAAATACCATTTCTTTCCAGATTTATGTTAAACTTTTTAAGAAAGAGAACAGATAACCAAGTAGGTGGATAAGAGCTTGGGTTTTTTGTTTTTAACTGAGCATTTGAAACTACACAGTTTACTGCTCTTGTGTAGGCGAGTGAGATCTGCTAATAATAGACCTTGTTATTAGTATAAAGAGCTGAACATACGTACTTGTTACAGCTAGGAGAGCAGGCCAATCATATGTACATAACTTGTATGCTTTCAAAGTCTTCATGCTTCCTATGATATTAGGTAAAAGTGAGAAATATTCTACAATTAGACATAGGCTACCCAGAACAGAAATGAGTAGGTTTAAATAAATGTATGTAAAAATGTATGTAAATAATTTTTTGGTTAGTCCAGATTTACCAGAATTTAAGATACTTCAAGTCTTTGCATGTGCAGTTAAATTTTTCAAATAGATTGAGCCATATTTGTTCTTTCACCTACTGTTACATTACAAATGTTTGGTGACACCTGTCTTATAACTTGACTCGTGAGAGGGCAGAGGTCAGCTACATTTGTTGCAGTTCTAGAAAGATTTAATTTCATTATTTTAAGCCTATTGTGTAATTGTAATTGTGAACTTGAAAGCAAAAACCATTGAGCTTCATGGATCCAAGTGTTTACCATATTTTGTTACATTTTACAGCATGAATTCTTATGTCACTTTTTATTGTATTAATTTAAAAAAAAATATTCTAATCCTCCAAAATTCACAGCCCTGATCCACCCCAGATAAAAACCTGAAGAAAACGTAGTCTTTCATGTTTTATTCAACATAAACCAATGTCATTTAGTCTTGTATAATTTTAACCAGTGTGATGGATATGTGTATTCAGATTGTCAAATTCATTTGAGTGCCATGCTCCCAGGCATGCATTCTGTCACATACATGGTACAAACAATGAAATTTGTATGTTTTAAATGGATCCTTTGTATTTTAGACCTGTTGAATTTCTGAGATCATGACTTTCTGTGATAAGTCTTCAACTTAGGGCTTTAATCTATAATATATTACAAATATTCAGGTTAAACCTTGTGTTTGAACTATTTTGGAATTAGAGTTTTACCTCTTCCCTTTTGGTATCTTTTTGTCTGTACTTCTAAAATGTTTTCTAACTTTTATCATTTAGTGGTTAAGAAAAGAGTGCCTCCATAAGAATTCATTTAGTGTGTACTCTTTAATTATTGGAGTACTGTTTAAGTACTTCAGTATTTTTTGTTGACTCAATTACTAAACGCTTTTTTGTCATTACGATGATGATATATCCAAGATAACAATACAAACTGCATCACCAGGGAATATAATTTAATATGCTATTTTCAGCTGATTTTCACTGCTTTCTAAGGAAAAAAAACTTTTCTGCCTTTTCTCCCTAGTCAATCATAGTTGTCCTGAAAATCAGTTTAAGTGCCAAAATAATCGCTGCATTCCCAAGAGATGGCTTTGTGATGGAGCTAATGACTGTGGTAATAACGAAGATGAATCGAATAAAACCTGTGCAGGTAAAACCTTTACTGAATTCCAGCCCCATAAGCAATTCTGTGCTGTACTGAACTAAACCAGTCAGCTATTAGTAATCTGATTATTGTCCTTTTAAATTAATTCAGATGTTGATGCCACTTAGATGGAATACAAATTATATTTTACTTCATCTTTGTGCTTGATTGTGCTTTCCAAAGTAATTCAGAACTTAATCTGTCCATATGGGCTGACTGTCAAAGTACTACTTAGGTACAAACATGTTCCCACTAAATCTTTTTTGGCAGTTAGAATTGTTTGTTAACATGCTCTGATGAGTAAATTTTATTTTGTGCTGACAAAAGCATAATTTCTTACTCTGTTTCCCCTTGATACCTTGAAAATTGTTTTCATTTGTAATTTTATTTTCTGTATAATGGATTTTTAAGGAAATGTCAAGGTGAGGATTGTTCACTGATTCTACTGCAGTAAATCATGGAGTTCCAAATCCACGATGTTTACTTCTTGTCAGTATGCTAAACAATGCTAAACAATCATTGAATGTTTGCTGTCCAAAATGGCAGACATCAATGGCTCTTTAACTGAAATGCAGTGGTAGACAGCTTTGCCATAAATTCCCAGGATTCAATCTGTTCGATTTAACTTTTCATATATGGAAAGGTCTGTTCCATGTCACCATTACAATTATTGCAGACTGTAATACATATTGATGTCTTTTCATATTCAAGGTTGTAATCATAATCTACTTTCCTGTTTCTGTTGTTTTAGTTATGGGTTCACATTTTGAATAAATTCAGTTATAGGATCAACTTTATAAGTTAGACTTTATTGATATTGTACTGTTTATCAGATTTCAAAATCATGTGTGTAATTGCATGGTATAATTTCTTTTGGTTATCTTTGTTTCATCAGAGGAAAGACATATGTCATGTAGTTTAATGGATTGTTATGGCTATGTATTTACAAATGGAAGGATTTCAGGAAAAGCAAGGCCAGGCATATTGCGTGCATTGTTGGTTTTATCCTGTGTGTGTAAATATGACTCTTGGTACATCATTGCTTATAGTAGGAAATACAGATTTATTTATTTTTTAATAAGTAAAATTCCAATTGTACGTTAGATGTTTTCATACCCTGATTCACTTCAGTTCTAGCACTGTTATTTTATCAAGTATTACTGTTCTTCTACTGACTAATACTGTGTGTTGACACTAACAAGTATATGATTCAAAGATAGATAGGACAGAGTCCTGCGGATTTCAATTTCCTCTGAAATCAAAGGAGGTGAATGATGTTTAAAGTGAAATGAGCAGCCAGGCCAGGAGATACCATCTAGATTTGTGACTTCTACATACAGACTTGAACCAAAAGATCTAACAGATTTAGTCCATTTCCCTTGCATTTTTGGAGTGTTTTGTCTTGACAGCAAGAACATGTCAGATTGACCAGTTTTCCTGTGGGAATGGACGCTGTATTCCAACATCTTGGCTGTGTGACAGGGAGGATGACTGTGGAGATCAAACTGATGAAATGACATCCTGTGGTGAGTGAATATTCCTTTCCAGTGGGAAACAGGAAAAAACACACATAGCGAGTAAACGTGTAAATGAAAGTGGCTGATAGTCTGTGCTCCATGAAGATAAATCTTAAGGCCTTCAGGTGTGAGAAAGTCTATGGAAGAAGGACTCATTTAGTGAATTCTGTTTAATTTTGAGTTCATCATGACTGACAACCAGTTAATACGCATTAGTTGAGTTTGGTATTATTTTCTAAGGCCATACTTCTCATTCTTTATAGCTGCATTCAAGTTTTTTTAAGATATAGATATTTATACACATATATTCTTTTTTTCGTATGTTTTCTTGAGTATTAACCTGCTTTCCCTTGGCTTGTTTCACATTACTTATTCCCTCTCACTGGACTCGCTGTATCTTCCAATATGTGAAATTACTCCAGTCTGTGTAATGATATGACACTTAATACTGTGATTAGCCAGCATTGTTGGGCAGCTGATCAATTTACAGAACTTAGTGTTCTATTTGCAATTTCTTTCCATGTGTTTTGTATGGTATATTCTGTCAGATTATCTGGAATATTTCTCCCGATCATCTAATTAGCATTAATTTCACCCACTGTTTTCCAGTTTAACAAAACTTTACGTCTATTCCATACTTGAGGATCTTGTTCCTTTATTCTTGAGTGCTGTGGCTGTACAAATATGTTAAACATTTGATTTTTCATTTTTTCTTGTGATCTGATGGCTAACGAAAAGCATTCTTACTATCAAAGTTACTTGGCTACTCTGAATTATTCTGCAATAGAGTTTAAAATGCATTTTTTATCAGTAGTTTGCTTTTTGTTACCATTACAAATCATATTTAAGTGCAGCAGTTCTTAGCTACAAATAACTTGGATCATACTGGTTCAAGAACTTATGTGTACTTATGTCAGTATATAGATGCAGTGAGCAGTACTGGACAAAATGATGCCAGTATCTAAACACAATTTTTCTTAAAATACAACCACATTTAGTAAGAATCATGACATTTCTTAAGAAGGATTGAGAGCTGAGTGCACTTATTTTGTTTTCTTGCTTTCATAAAGGAAACAAGGCTTAAGATCATGTTTTGTGTCCATCTGGGTATCTGCCATACCATTTGCACTCAATCACCAAAGGGTGAAGAAAGTATGAAAGAATTAGAGCTTTTACAAGACTGCTGGATAGCACAGGGAAACAAGATTGGTGTCCACACTGTGGAGAGACTTCACTGTGAGCTCAAGAGGCACTTGTGTTGTTTTGCCTGTCTGCTGGGCAGTCAGTGCAGGGATGGCTGTGAAACAGCTTCAGGAGGTGTCGTCTGAATGATAAAGGGTGCTGGGGAGGCCTTAGGGACAGGGAGGGACAATTCATCTATATCTAAGTACCATTACACTTGAACGCCTATGTTATTTGTATCAGAACAGATACTTGGTTATCACTATATTGTGTACCTTCAAGGGAGAAAATATATATTTTTTTTCTAATTTGTTAACAACATAAAGCTTTTGAAGTGTGATTGACAAAATATCGTTAAATTTTCCTGCCACCCCTTTCTTGTGTTGATGCAATAAAACTAATTGTTCCAATCATATGATCCTCTTAGTGATTTCTCAACTTTGCTATTTAATGCAGCTGGTTTGTTGTTTCATGTATGACTTTTTTTTAAAGGCAAAATCCTTTCTGAGCAGCCATAAAAATTATTTGCATCAAAAGCATCAAGGGACAGCGTATCTAAGTCAGATGTTCATTGGCTAAATATTTGTGAAGAGACATTATGGTTATGTGACATGTTTTAAAGGTGTTCTGGTTCTTGAGACCTATGTCAAGTTTTAGTTTTATATTAGCTCAGTTGTGAAACTGTAACAAGACTAGAACCTGGGGGCACCTAATGAGGTATACGCTTGTTGTTTTCATGTAGTTTTATGGCTGTTTTGATGTAGCTGACAGGTCTATGCACCATTTCAGATGTTACTTTCCATTGCACTTATGATGCTTTTTGTAAGAATTTCCAGCCTGAAATTCTTCTGTGAAGGAAAAACTTGTTTTTACGTAGCAATTCAGGTAGATTGTCCTTACTGTTGTCTTTGGTTTGCATTTGGTAACTGGTGGTTTCTGAGAAGCATCTTACACCCTTGATGGTCTGTATATAGATCAGATTTTAGGCTGCTCATTACTCTTTTCAGATTGTTAAACTTCCAGATTATTTTCTGTGAAATTCTAAGATTTGTGAAGTGGATCTTGTGTTTTCCAAATGATATAATGCAAACACAGTTTGACATCTTAATGGCATCAATGCACATGCATTCCTCATTGATTTCAAAAGAAAAAGTTGGGGGAAAAAATCAAGTTGTTCAGTGCAGAAGTGTGTTAGGCAATTGTGAAAGCAAAGTTGTAACAGAATAATGGATGAGTCTCTGAGGATGATAAGTTTTCTACTTCTTTTTTTAATGGGAGTACACATGGGAAGTGACTGTAAATACTGACATTTTGATTTTGTATTTTACTACGTCATTGTGCAGTAACTTTTATCTCTTGGCTGTTCTTTCACTTTGTACTTAACCTTCTGATTTTTATAGTCTTCCATTTCTTGTCTTTTACTGGCAGCCATTGCATTTGGAGAACCATTTTTTTTTTTTTCTATTTTTTAACCTAAATGAAAACGCTGATAACGCTTGTATCGGTTATCGAGTTAATGGTGGAGACAGGCCTTGTATGATGGGAGTATAGGGCCATGTCATATAACTCACAAGAATGCATTTCATTGATCCCCGTCGAGAAAGGATAAGTATTGGCCTTCATTTACTGTTCAAAGCCTTTATATCATTTCTTTTCATTCTCTTACTGTTTCTTTTATTCTGGAGTTTCTTAGACAGATGTTTCATAAAGTGTATTTGGTTTGTTTAAATCATGCAGGCAAGACAGTGAAAGGAAATTACTGAAGACTATATACATATATATACATATATATATGTATAGTGTGTGTATATATATAGACTATATATTAAATAGTTTTTGGTTTTGAATGCTTTTTCAGAATTCCCAACATGCGAGCCACTAACTCAATTTATTTGCAAAAACGGAAGATGCATTAGCAGCAAATGGCTCTGTGATTCAGGCAAGTATCGAGTGCTCAATATCTGAAAAAAACAGAGCAGATATTGCTTTGTTATTGTTTTCTTTTGTAGCTGAAATTACCAGTTTGATTTGTAAATGCTCAGAGAATAAATAAATAGTAGCTGTTAGTTACTCGCCTAATGGAGAATGCAGCAAAACTGAATGATTATGTCAGAAATGGTGCCATGAATATGGTGATGGCTGCAAATATAGAGTAGAATACAGAGTGATGTAGTAGTAGAGTAGAGTGTGATGTAATCTTCAACTGTTTAAAAAAAAATAAAACAACATTGCTTATGTATTTTCTGCTTTAAGGAAACAAATCAGTTCCAGTAACAAAATATCTACCTTGTTTGAGGGCAACTTCCACTTATTAAATGGCAATTGTCAGATGGGAAGTCTAGGAAGACTTATGATGTTATTACTACTTTTGTCATAAAGGGAATGTATTTGGTAGCTATTCACATGAGTGTTTTTCCCAGCATTATGACGTGGGAGGGATGTCTTACCAGTCTTAACAAAATTGGACTCGTTCTTTTCTCACCTCAGAATATGGTATTATTGTGATTTTTATGAGGCTGAAAGAGATTCATAGCTGTATATGGGCAGATTCCCTAAATTATCACAGTGTGCAGAAATTCTGTGTAAGGAAACCCTACAGCGCTTATGTAGCACTTTTTTCCTTCTCTTGGTACCACAGTCAAAGTAGCAGAACTTCAATGAGATTGCTGGAATGACTGCAACAAAGTAAAGTATCACTAAGGATAAAATAAAACAGCTTAATTTGTGACCATCTGTATTTAAGCAGGGAAAGAAATGAAGAAAATATACAGCCTTCTAATGCTTACTGGTAAATTTGACTCAGTGTGAGTAAGTGTAATGATCTTAGACTATCTAAAAATGAAAGAGCAATGAGTGCTGTTAGTAGAGTTAGGGAACCATATGTTCCTTTACATTTAGACCTTACAGAATGATCCTAACAGCCCAGAGGACCACGCAATCACCACCCACATGATTTAACATGAGAAAGTGCCAGATTCTGCACCTGGGAGGGGCCAGTGCTGTCTGTATGCACAACAGTGTGGAGGATAAGAGGCTGGAGAGCAGCCATACGAAAAGCAATTTCAGGGTTTTAGCTGACAGCAAGTTGGATCTGAGCCAGCCAGCAGTGTGTTCTGGAGCCAAGAGGATTTGACTGTACCCTGGGGACCCTCAGGGCCAGCACTGCCACCAGGCGAGGGAAAGGACTGTCCCTTCTGCATTGTAATGTGTGGCCTCACCTCCAGCACTGAATGCAGTTTGGGTGCCGTGGTATGAGGACATAAAGCTATTAGACAGCATCCAAAGGGAGGGCTATGAAGATGGGAAAAGGCCCAGATGGCAAGGTGTGTACGGAGCAACTGAGATACATTGGTTTGTTTGACCCAGAATCAAAAGTGCAACTCCGTGATCCTGGTGGGTCCCTTCCTTCCCTTCCTTTTTAGGATAGGTGATGAATCTGTGTATTAGAAATAATTTTACTGTATACCTGTGGGAAGCTAAGGAAAAAAATATTGTTTTATTTACTTTGTGTTATTTTCCTTCCTGGTAATAGCTTGTTTCTCTTGGCGTATTTATTCAGATTATCTATCTTTAAAAATCAATATTTGCAGATGATGACTGTGGAGATGGAAGTGATGAAGTAAGCTGCATCCACTCATGTTCTGCTGATCAGTTCAGGTGTTATAATGGCAGATGTATCCCAAGCCATTGGGCATGTGATGGTGACAATGACTGTGGAGATTACAGTGATGAAACCAGAACAAATTGCACCAAGGAAGGTTAGCTATCTTATTCTTCCCATGTTTTATGACTTGTAAATATAGAGAATATTTTATTGTAGATACAGGAGACTTTTCTTCAGTCAGTGGCAAAAGAGAGAATGCTTTTAAGCATTGCTTGGTATAGAGAATAAGTATAGCTCATGAATCCAGCAGGGGGTGAGTGTTCAAGCAGAGCATAAGAAAGGGAATTAGGTTCCAGGAAGTTCAGAGGAGACACAGGGATATATATAGTTGACATACAATATATACATGGTGGGTTTTTTTCAGATGGCAGTGAAGACTTAGCCTCTAACTTGCAGTAATCATACTATAAATTTTGGTGTTAAGTTTCGCTGGGCTGCTGACAGTCATACAAATTTTGAACTTCATCTTAAGCTTAAATTTAGGAAAACCAAATTCCAGCTCTTCAGGGAGTTAGTTAATGAAACCCCCTGGGAATCTATTCTGAAGGACAAATGGGTGGAGCAGAGATGGAAGGTTTTTTAAGGAGGCTTTCCTTAGGGCACAAGGGCTCTCCATCCCCTGATGTGGGGTGTTAGGAAAGGGAGGCAAGAGACGGGTTGTGATGCTGAAGCATAAGAATGTTTTAACAAAGTACAATAAAGTCCTTAACTTTTTGTTTTTACAAAATGTAATAATATTTATCTCTACCAAAATTATTGATCTGGAACTATTAATTAGCCTCCTAATTCACTCTCATATCAGAGCATAAACTCCTCCCCTGCCTTTTCATACAATACTATGTCCTGCTGGGATTTGAGCTGCTGTGTCTGAAATAGGTGTTTTACAGTCATCGTCAGTCCTAAGGTGTCCTGCTCTGCTATGTTTGTGTACACTTGTCCAGGAGCTTAGTATTGCTTTTTCTAAGATGGAATGCTAAAAACAAAAAGCAAAGCAACATCTGATAAAATAAACCATAATATTACAAGCAATGCTACAAAACTTATTACAATAATACTTACTTTGGATAAACAGGATTGTTTATCAGTATTTTAAACACGTGTTATTCTTGTTAGTTCATTATGATTCCTAAATGCAGTGGTAATAAATAGCTGGTCTGGGAAAGAGAAGAAGACTGAGAAGGCCATTGTCTTGAAAGTGCTTTGAGTTTATCTGAAGGCTTTTTGGATTGATGAGACAGGAGGGGGCACTGGGATTTGAGTTATTCCTGCGGACTGTGGTTTTGGCTTTGATTGAGAAAGAGGATTCTAATTCACTGTAAACTTTGCATGGAAAAAGCTCACAAAGCATATTCTTTGGTGTAATTCCCATTTTTCTAAGAAACTCCCACTCCTGGACGATGCAATGGGAAGGAATTTCAGTGCAGTCCTGATGGGAACTGTGTTCCTGAGCTATGGCGCTGTGATGGAGAAAAGGACTGTGAAGATGGTAGTGATGAAAAAGGCTGTAATGGAACTCTACGGCTCTGTGATGGAAGGACAAAGTTCTCCTGTGTGAGTACAGGTATGTCTTTGTAGATCATGCTCTCATTTATTCACACTGCATCTGTGTCTCTGTGTGTGGTTTGGTAATAGGTGTGCAATAGGAATATTCATCTTAGCGTTCGATACTACTTGAGATGTTATTTACACCAGGAGTATATCATTAATATGCTACTCTAACCCAATTTCTGACTTATAATATGAAATGGAAGGCTTTTGAGATTATGTAAGGCTCAAACTGTTCTCTGTAACAGTACATCAAAACAAATACCGAAATTTAGCATTTAATAGTACTTCAAAGTCCAGGTATTTTCTTTCATTTTCTGTCTTTGGAACTACAAGCAATTTGAAACGGTACAAAGTAATTAGTTAGAAGACTTCAAAGAATTAGAACTGCAGCATTGGAAATTTGAAATGCAATATTGAGAGGAAAAAATGTGTTCTCAGAGAAAGCTTAAAGTCTAATCTTGTTACAGTGCTTCATTAAAAAATTGGGAAAGAATGTGACTTAACTAACATTTGCATTAGGATTTTTCAAAGTCATGCTTAGATGGAACATGAAATGAATGTAGGTCATAAGTGTATTATTTCTTAAATTTTGTTTTAAAGTTCAATGAAGTATTGCGGGTAAAACATCTTATAAGAACAAAATTTACATTGGGGGATGTATGTAATAGGTAATAAATTTACCTGAAATTATTAGTGGAAAAGAGAATGTACTCTAATATCTGTGTTATAGCTAAGCATGCAAAGTGCTGAGATCCGGTTATGTAAACTATGTCTAAAAGTATTTGGGAACGTGTATGAACCGAATTCATTATCAATGTGTGAACTACTTGGTTGCTTGCTGATAACTGGATTTTAAGCTTACAGAAGTCACTGTGTCCAAATGAAGAAATATAAGATAAAAACATTTTTCTATACAAAATCTGAAAGTGTGTTCTTGCAGTCTCTGGAAGTAGATATAGAACAAGTAGTTTTAAAATGAAATACCATCAATAAGTGAAAAGGGATTTCTCTTTCCTAATAGAACCTTTTCCCTAAAATAGACTGATAGAAACCTGAAACAAGAAATGCACTTCTTTCTGAAGTATACTGTCTTTTTCCTAGAAGAAAAGGTGGTGAAGAGTTCTCCGAGTGTGTTTCCTTGCTATACATTTACCCAGGTTTATAGCCATGTGTAGTTAGTGCAGCATCCCTGTCACTTGGTAGTATGGAGGATGAGATGTGAATTCTCTGGCTGCTTTATATAAACACAGAAGAAAAAAAAAAGAAAAAATAAAAAAGAAAGAAAAAAAATAAAAAGCTTTCATCTAGCATTGGGACTTACAGCTTTCATTTAAAGGAACACGATCATTCTTGTAGGTTGTGTGGAACTATCATGTCAGAAATCAGTTCTGACAGTTCCATAGAAAACTCTTCATTGTTTTCCTGGCCCTAAAGGAGAAAAAAACTGAAGTTTCAGAGGAAACCTGTTGATAATGCACTGGAATAGGAAATTGAATTAGATCTTTTATTTCGCAAGTTTTTCAGTTCGTTCCAGATGGTGGGAGTAATGAAAAATAATGGTGTTATGAGAAATAGTTTCTACCATGATCCTTTCAGGTTTCAGAATGTCATTTACTCTGTGGGTTATTTGAAAGAAATAATAGCAACCAACTTCTTGTATTTGTGAGAATTATAGGGGCTATGAGAAATTGGCTAATTTCTTCTTAAATATTGCTAACTGGCGGTGTCCAATTTCCTAATGCAAGTGATTTTTCTACCTAGGATAATGGTAGCCTCTAAGATCTGTAATATCCAGCTCCTATTCTGACACGCTGTTAAGAAATCCTATACGGGGTGTTCTATATTGCCTTTCAGTAATTTGTCTCTCACAGTTGGATCAACTTTATCCATCATCTGAATTGTTGTGGCAAGCATCGTTGGTTGCCTTCATCTTTTCACTAGTATAACAAGCTTTTGAATATTGAAAGACATCTGTTACATCTCTTTAATCACCTTTTTATAAATAAGTGAAAACATTTAATTCTTGATTGCTTTTTAAACTTTAAGTATTTTTGTTGGTCACACTGTACCCATACAACCTGTGCAGTCCATAAACTAATAAGCAGTGTCAGCCAAAGCTCTACAGATCTATTAACTTGCATTAGCAGATTTGAGGTTGATCTCTTTTTTTTTTTTTTGTCATCATGCAGATGTTTGTGATGATGTGATAAATAATGTGTTAGAGTTTTGAACATCACTAAGATAAGAGATACAGTAGCTACTTGATTGAGATAAGTAGTGTTGGGCTGTTTCTAGCCCATTTCTGCTCTTAAATTAGATTTAGCTACTCCTAAATTACCTTAGACTAGATTAAATTAGGTTAAAGTTACTATTCTAAATTCAGATTCTGATCTCCAGAATTGTTAGGAGCATGTACCTCATCTCAATTTTATGTACTGCATAAATCCATCCTTTTTATTCAGACTTCCTACTTTGCAGATAGCAGTGGTAGACCAATAATAAAATCTGTTCAACCTCACTTAAAATGTTATGAAATTAATAACTCAAATGGTTGTAGTCAAGTAGTTCTGTGAAGGCAAATTCAAAAGAATACTGAGTACTTTCATATCATGTGTAGTAATTCTGAACTGTATTGTACATTTGTCATACTGTTTTTTTTGAAGAAACAGTTAACTTTGTATCTTACCATTTTTAATACTATATGGAATATATCAATACTGTATGGTGGACTATTTTTCACTTTTTTCCCAACATATTAATCGTCCTTAATTATTAATTTGTTGTAAAAATAAGGAATGTAGATGTCAAATGATCAATACAGTAATACTGGATGAGGGCAATAGCAAACAGTGCTGTCTGAATATGGAGCCTAAGAGTCAACATTGTGAAGTGTAATGAGCAGAGCAGAATGCAGAGAGTGACAGTGAGTAAAACTGGAAGGGTTTTACAGAAATATGTAGAGAAAGAAGCTAGTAGGAAAGGCCTTACGGACTCTTGAAGGCTGAGGAGAAGGAAAGGGTTACTGCAGGGAGAGGCAGCTTGAGATGACTTTGGGAAGAAGAGAGGACTTAGTAAGAACATGAGATGCCCTGTGGAGTTCAGAGGGTGGGGGTACACGATACTGGTTGTTAAGGATCTGTTTGGCAGAGTGGGTTATTTCTACTTCTTTCATACCTACTCAATCTCTTGTCTCACTTTGGAATCCACCCTTTCAGCATTAATTCTCAATGATACTAAGAAGTAAAGGGAAAAAAGGCATTATAAAAAGTAAATTAGAAAAGTATATTTTTTTTGTGATTTTGTTTTTTGTGTTTTGTTGGTTTTTTTTAACCCTTAGTTCTTGGTATTGTTGAGTGCATTTTTTTTTCTGAGGTAATAGCTGTCTTTGACCCTTGAAACGCTCCCCTTTCTCTCATTCAGAAGGCAATTATAAATAATCTGCTTTAAATAAAAAGCTTTTAAATACCAGAAATTAGCTTATGACAGTAGTCTCAACTCTTACCTCTCCTCCAAATCATGTAAGATAATTGGCTGACTGGCATAGCTGGGGTATTGTGTTAAATGTGTTGGATTAGAACATGCATATTTTTGTGTGTGAGGTTAAACCTATCTTACAGCTTTTACCAGCCAGGAGCAAGTCCAAAGTGACTGAATGCAGACAGCTCTCACCAAAACGGGTTTATTTAATCAGTCCAAAAACTTCTTGAGCTCAGTGGTTTAAAAAAAGATAATAAAAATAAAATAAAAATTAATTCTCTATTGCACTTGCTCATATTTGTAGGAAATGGAAAAGAATCATTTGAATCAAATGCTCCCACATAAATTTTGCTTCAGTTCTTCTGATGTACTGCCTAACAGTGAATTCTTCAGTGCTATGTGAGACTTATAGAAATTAAAAGGTATCTGTTGAGCACTTAACTAGTGCTGAAATTTACTATAAAGGCTTTTGGAAGCCAGAAGTGTAAGTTTCAGTAAGGGGAATTAAAGCGAAAGCAGTTGAGTGTATTTGAAGTAATGATTTCAGGAGAGTCATAATATTTCATTAAGTACGTCTCTTCTGAATTTTCTTTAAGATTTATATCTTGTGAGTATATTCTACTTAAGAGAATGTCTCAGCTATCGTAGAGAAAGATGGATCTTTTATTATAACATATATCTTCATTAGAGTAAAGGGAAGGCAGGAAAACTGATTTGCTCCGTAAATATTTGTATGTATAAAAGATTTTAAAAAACCCAACAGATTAAGAGCTCTATTGATAGCAACATCGGTTTACTTTGGGACCCATCTAGTTTGCTTGACATTGATGTTTTCCAGTAGCTCTCATTCCACTGCTACGTTATAATATGTGGAATCAATATTCACTTCATGATAATGAATATAGGCACTTTTATGAAAGAGTTCTGATTGCATGTGGGAATAAGCAGTGTACATGTAATACATACAGCTTTGTTTTCATGTGTCTGTTCATTCTTATCTTTGCAGTCTAGGGTATTTGGGCCTGACCATTATAGGAGAAAGGGGAGAGCTAAACATTTCTCCCTGTTTAAGTTTCCATATGATTTTGCACTGGTAAAATTATGTTCTGCTGTTTGAAACATTCACTGTCATATAACAATGAAATTTCAATTCTTACTGTTGTTCACTGAAAGTGAATTGAAAGTGAAGGCAGCATCACTTTTACTGGAGCATATTTTTTTGATGTTGTTGTTCTAGGTTCACTGTATTTGTATCCAGTTGTCATTCTCTGTGGAGGACGGCACCTTTCCCATTAGAAGAAGGCAAAAACAACAAATGCAAACTATTATGTTAATCTTAGGCTAACTAGAAAATAATTCCACTGTAAGAAATTAAAATCTACTACAGTGCTGTGGAAGACAGTAGAACTGCAGCTAGGGATGCTAAATTTTGTGGGACATCTTTAAAGAATCTCTGTGACACAGAGTAACTGATACCCTGTAGTTGTTTAGGTACTGGGATGCATTTAATAACCAGTAAGATTCAAGTTTTATCCCAGTTATTTATTCCACACTGTCATGCTTACTGCCCCCACAAAGTCATGCTTCAGTCTTGGTATCTTGCTGGGAAGTTTTCATCTGAACTGGGAAGACTGAACAGAAAGACATCAGTTCATGCTGTGCAACAGTTTGCAGTTAACCAGCCTTGCAGTTAAGTCTTGGGCAGACATCTATAGACATCTATAGATATCTATAGACATCTATAACTAAGCAGTTTGTATATAGAAGCACAGTGCAAGGTCTCCTTATTCATTGGAGGAATAAGTCCATGTCACTTCTCCACTGCTTTTGAGAGTTCAAAATGCAGTTTGAGATATGTTCATAAAAAACATGCGTATGCACACACTGGTAAGCAGTAGCTTCACAATCTTATTATTCTTCACCTATTATAATCCCTGCCTTTGATAATTCTAGTTTAATACCCCTATGCTTTTAAATGTCATAACCACTTTCTCTTAAGAGACAGCTTTACATTTCCAAATGTTGTTGGTCACCACAAAAGTGCATTTTTATTTCTTTTTTTCCCTTTTCAAGAGTGAAGAAAATAATCAGAGAACTGCTTTGGTAAAATTGAAGTCTTGGAAGAAGTTTCATTTATTATAGTTATCCCATGTAAAAAGAGGAATATTCCTCTGACGTTCTGAGTATTTATTGTTTTATGCTTCTGAGAAAGGTTTTGTTTTCTCAGCTCACATTAACAGAATGTGAAACACTGCTCCTGTAGAAGGCAGATGGAGTAGAAGATAAAAGAAGAGAGAGGAAGAAAAGATGAAGTTAAAAATAGAAAATAATTGGCGTGATTTGGAATACCTAACTGAAATTATGAGGACGTATTCTACCTGTGTGTAGTTCTGCTCAACATAGGGGAAAAAAAAATAGGTTTATTATTACTTAGAAAATTGGGTTGTCAACACCAATGCGTGTTATGCCTCAGACTCTTAAGTACGAGTTGGTTTTCTTCTGCTCATCCAAGAGGAAAGTACTATTAATACAAAAGTGTAATACCAAAAGAATAATTTTCTTTGTGATGTTACTGAAGGCTTTTTCTAAAGCTTACTTCCAGTCTGATTTCCTGTGTTTATTGTCTCTTTTCTCCAAGGGAGATGCATTAGCAAAGCGTGGCTATGTGATGGCGATATTGATTGTGAGGATCAGTCTGATGAGGATAATTGCGAGGGCTATATGTGTGGACCACCAAAATACCCTTGTGCTAATGATACCTCCATCTGCCTACAGCCTGAGAAGCTCTGCAATGGGAGAAGAGATTGTCCTGATGGATCTGATGAAGGCGATCTTTGTGGTATTTCTTTTAGACACATTTTTCTGATTCCTTATCTATCATAATACATTCTTTCAAATAAAAGTTCTCATGTTAACCTTAGGGAACTTTTATAACAGTATCTTATGTGAGGATTTTTTTTTTAAATTAAATTATACTGTTCTTCTAATTGAATGAACTGTCTGTTTTTTACAAATAAGGGACAACATGGCTCCTTAGGTAAGTCTTTCTTTTCCTGGAGATAAACAATATAGGGATCTATAATATCTATTAAAGTACTGAAACTAATGTGCAGTTCTCTCAAATTGCAAAGGCCCTGGGTTAACGGAATCCTATCAGTAGCTGTGTAAGTGATCATGAAGAAATGTATTTGTATGTCTAGAAGGCAACATGTCTCCTTGAAGGTAACAGCGTGGATAAGGATATCTTGATTTTTTTTACTACTATTATTATTACCATTATTATTTTTTATTCTTGTACATGTTTCTTCAACAATGGCTTGCCTGCAATTTAGATACATCAGACTGATTGTTGAAGCCTTCCCAAACCTAGAAGTTCAAGTAGTTGGAGGCAAGGAAAGTATTTCTGAAAGCATTTGTGTGCTTAATTCTCTGAGTCGACCTTTAGCACTTGGTCACTTCTGGAGTTGGGATATTGGTCTGAAATGGTCTTTGGGCTAAGTCTTTATGGATACTTCTTAAGTCAGTGAAATAGACATGAAAGTCTGGAAAAAAAAAAAAAAATAAAATATATATATATATATATATATATGTATATATATATATAGTGTATCTGCCATGCTAAAGTTTTGAAAGTTTGCAGTAAAGATTCCATGCTGCTAAGGACTTAAAATTCTATGGCTTTAAAATAAATGCAATAAGCTGTTTAGCAGATTTAAAATTGCTTGCTCTTCTTAGAAGCCTTTCCTGCATTTTAGTGGACTTTGTGTCTTTCAGAAGTTTGCAGTATAACAGACAATCCTTGCAGCCCTTAATGCCCTGATTTTTCCATGTTCTTTCAGATGAATGTTCGCTTAATAATGGTGGATGTAGTCATCAATGTTCTGTGGTTCCTGGAGGAAGAATTGTGTGCTCATGCCCTGTAGGATTCAATCTCAGTGTAGACAACAAAACTTGTGAAATTATGGATTACTGCGCCAAGCACCTTAAATGTAGTCAAGTATGTGAGCAGCACAAAAATAATGTGAAATGCTCATGTTATGAAGGCTGGAAGCTCAGTAAGGATGGAGAAAATTGCATTAGCACTGGTAAGCTGAAATTGAGTTGACTTTCACACTTCCAGACATCAATTAGATTTTAATTTAGTGTGAGTGGGTGTTTGTTTTCATCTCACTTTTAATTTGAATATAGGCTTTGCTTGTGCTAGTTCATCATGAAGTTACTCCCTTTGGGCACTACTGGACCTTGGGTCTCTCTTGACATATCTCTCTGTGCATCTCCAGAACCTTTCCCAACTTTCATGATATTTGTTTTCATTTCTTTGGGACTCTCTCCTGAGTTACCCAGACTATGAAGTCCCTGTATGGAAGTAAAGTTCCAGCAGTGACCAGCCTCCTGTTGGTGATCTCGCATCTTTCCATATATTGGAGTGTGTGCTGACTTTTGTTTGGTGCAGGTGTTTCCCAAACTTACTGTTAGCCTGTATCAGCTGTAAGTCATAGCAAATTTTTATTTCAGTGTTCAAAATATTAATTGCAAATATATGCACCCACACAACAATTATCTTCTTTCAGTTAGCACTCACAGAATAAGCTATTTTTTAACCTATAATGTTTTGGTACTTGATTTTGTCATCAATAAACCAGTTCACTAACTTGAAGAAATAGAATATAAACCAGAGCAGGAGAGGAAAATGCATTCTCTTCATTGTTCAGTACTTGGTTCAGAAGTACATCTCAGAAACAGCAGTGTCTGTTAAGCTCAATGTGAATGTGTATGAAATAGATACTGTCATAACATCAGTAGTTTCCTGCATGAAGTTGAAAATAACATAGATGTTCAAAGTATCACTTTAGGACTGTTATATACTTATTCCTTGGTATTATCTTAGCCACACAGTGTCAAAATGCCTTCAAAACTATTTTACAATTTATTTGGATATTTCATAATTGAACAGGTTTTATAATTAAGATATTCCTCATTTATTACAGATACTCAGCATTTCCTCAGGTGAATTATAGGAAAAATTGTAAATCACTGAGAGAGAACTAAAAGCCTAAGTTTCTCATTTCAAATAGCTTGGAATAATTTACTAGCTAGCAGTCAGCTTAACTGTCTGCATTTCAGAAAATATAGGAAATTCTGCTTCTGCTTCGACCTTGCTTGACCTAATTTGTACAGCATTTTAGAGCTATATAACAGCTGTAATGAAGTCCACACTGCATGTAGTAAAAATATTTATCAATGAACAAAGACAATTCAGTTTTGTATCCTGAATGTTGCATTAATGAGCTCTTAACAAATGCTTTAAAATTGAAGGCCTTGCTGAAGAGATTTTTTTTAATATTTTAAGGAACTTCCTATTAATCCACTGGTGGGAACATCATTTAAAGAAAGTCTTTGTCACAATAATTGTTATAGTATGTAAATAATTGCTACTACATGAAATTAGTTATACGTTTTGCTCAGCTATCACTCAGCTATGCTGATATGTGACTCTCAGATCACACATCACTGATGTGTTACTGTGGCCTGTATGTCCAAAATGCTGTTGTTCTCTGTTCAAGTTCTTATTTTATTGCATTCCTTTCATGTCTTTGACCCTTGATCAGTCACATTTATTTTTTCACTGTCATTTCTGAACATTCAGAAAACATATTCTTACTGGGCTACAGGAATGAAAGGATTAAAAGCATTGTAAAAAGATGTTAATAATGTTATAGAGGAAGGCTTCTTACAAACACTAAAGCAAGCAGCAATTACCAATATTTGAAACCTACGGGGGGAAAAAATACAGTACATATAAAATATACTCTCTGTGCTGAAAAGTAAGAAAATTGAGTCTAATGCTGTTTAGCTTTTCTTAGGCCCAGGAGATATTTCTGCTTAATATTTACTGGCTGTTGGTGAGAATCTAAAGTTACACATTGATTTTTACAGATTTTGTCAGACTATTTAATGTTAGATATATGATCTGAGACTGGAGATGTCAGCTAGTATAAAGAGAAGTGATTCTGTTTCTTATAAAACATAAAGACTATATCCTAATGCCATCAAAGCACCAAGAAAATAATTCCGTATCAAATAAGACGTGTGCTTTTACAGTCAATAATAATTTTAGTTTATTTCATTTAAAGGTATGGTGAATACTCCAAAGAACAGAAACTAATACATTAATTGCTGACTGTTTGAATTGCATTTTAGTAAACCAGTCAAGGAATCCCAGTTTTGATCTCATTTGTGAGATTTATGATCCTCAAAATGTCCTTTGTGGTTAACATCTCTGTGTGTGAGAACTTATGTGAATGTTAAATAAAGGCTTATAGATTTGTTTACTACAGATAGAGTTGAAATAAAATTTCTGGAGGTAAACAGGTCCCCAGTAATGCCAAATGCCATCAGTAATGCAAGATGATATAAAATAATTCTTACTCTATCTGTGTTTGTTTGGAAATCTCTTGAACTGGGAGATGATGCACAATGTGTTAGATCAGTAACCAGTAATCCTTCTTATGGGAGGAAAAAAAAACATTCAGAAGAAGATTATTAGTTAGCCCTCTGCTAATTTTTAGTTCTAGGGTTTAAATAGACTATCTATAAGCCAGCACTTCTGTAGTACGCTGCAGTAACACCTAAATTCAGTGTCCGATACTGCATGGTGTTTTACAAACCATTTCAGTAAGTATCCATCAAAACAAAAATGTGGAAAAAAAGTAATTAGATCTATTTCAAGCTTTATTTTAGGTGCTCTACTGGTGTCTCTTGCAATGTCTTTCTCTTCCTTTCTTCTGTTTTTCTTCAGTTCTGCTTCTCTTATTTTCTTGAGGTTCTTTAGGGCAGTAGTGTTTTTCTTCCATATATCGTGTTTTCAAATAGTTTGATTTTCACTGTTCTGGCACGTATGTTGTTACATTACAGACTACTCAAAGAATGTTTCATTCATTTTTTAAATTGTATTGATCAAGCTAAAAATATATTACAGAGCTCAATTATTCAAATAGGAAGTCAATATAAATTATATATTTCCATATTCTTCCTAGTATCTGTTGGAACCTCCTTCAAAATAAGTTGTGCTGATATATTGCACTTGAACTCTTTCACATCATGATAGGAAGGAAAAAAAAGTTTCTTGGAAGATACTTAAATTTCATTCTTATGTTCCGCCTTTCAAACTTGGTATAATAAAAGTTAGGTGAACTCCAAAACACACAGTTCAGGTTTCATTTAAAAAGCAACTTTAAATATATTCTAAGCCTTAAGACTTCAGCTGTGTTTCTGTGTGTATGCATGTGTGTATATATATACTTCTGTGTTACTGGATGCATACTTGGAGAAAAGAATGATCTGATTTTTATCCTCAGTTGCTCTTAGCTGTTTTTAAAATCCATTCTGTTAGAATTTCCAACTGTCTTGTGATATTAAAAAGGAAAAGGAGAAAGAAAAGATCTAATCTTTTTTCTCATTGTTTGTTTTATTAACACAGCTATTAGCTTGAAATCTTCACCTCATGTAAACTCAATAAAAATTAAAATAGAAAAGTTTTATAATATGGTTAACCTACGCAGTAATTGTTTATGTATATTTAAGTGTATAATGATATAAGCTTATGGGAACAAATGTAACATCATTTGAATAGCAAAAAAGAAGTGGTTCAGTGGTAGTTGGTGTGGTGTATCAGGAAGTGTATAAATTGCTCATTTCCTTCACTTCAGCTTTAAATGAAAAAGGATTGTATATATATTTCAGTACTTTTTTTTTTTTTTTTCCAATTAATTTTCTTTTAGAATGATATAAAAATAATATTTCTTTTCTGATACTTTTGAGAAAATAGTTTATTTTATATCTTGAGACTTACAAGGTCTAGTTATGGAACAATTTGTGGTGTAGCTATAAAACATGTTTCAGTAGTTGAGTGTGATATTCCCAATTGCAATGTTTGGTGTCTCTCATACAGATCAAAGATAATATTATATATTGTAGAGAAGTGAGGTGTTTATGGGGCTAAAATATAAATTTGAAAGACACTCCATCAGGAAGTGAATTGCCTTAATACTCTGTTGTTCTTATTTCACTTGTCATTTATAGCAATGTATAACAATCTTTTCTTTATTATTCTTTTGAAACGTGTAATCTTCTGCTTCCAGATCCATTTGAAGCTTTCATAATTTTTTCTATTCGACATGAGATCAGAAAAATTGATCTTCACAAACGTGACTACAGCCTTTTAGTTCCTGGTTTAAGAAATACAATAGCACTTGATTTTCATTTCAGTCAGAGCTTACTGTACTGGACAGATGTGGTGGAGGACAAAATTTACAGAGGCAAGCTTTCTGATACTGGAGGTATGGATTTAATCCTTAATTTCTTAAGAGTAAAAACAACTGCAGTTATAGAATGCTGGTTATCCTGAATTGTTACTGAAAGCAAAACCTGCCTGTTTTTTGTTTCGTTTTTATTTTCCTTTTTGCTTTATTGAATTAAAAATGAAAGTAGATCTGCGTAAGTTTTGTCTGGTGTGTTCATTAGAGAGCAGAGGCATTAGTAGTACATCCTTCACAGATACTGCAAAATTAGTCCCTGGTAACAGGGTATGTCAGCAGTAGGACTCTGTATGAGATCTGGCCTTCATTGGAATTTCCTCAGTAAACCATCAAGGAATAAAATTGCTCTATTTCTATAGAATGAAGTTTATTTATGCAGTGCAAGTAGTATGGTTATTTACAGTAGTCTATTACTTTTGCAAAGACAAAATGTCATGTGGAATGAAAGCTTATCTATATCCATCAGATGAATCGAGGATTTACTTCAAGAGTGTATGATACACTTGTATTTCTATGTACACTTAATCAGACTCTATATTAGTTTTTTTAAGACTCTCTCTTTCTTTTTGAGGTGTAAGTGCCATTGAGGTGGTAGTACAACATGGTCTGGCCACACCTGAAGGTCTTACTGTAGACTGGATTGCAGGAAACATATACTGGATAGACAGCAATCTGGACCAAATAGAAGTTGCAAAGCTAGATGGTACCTTGAGAACAACATTAATAGCAGGAGCTATGGAACATCCAAGAGCTATTGCTTTGGATCCCAGATATGGGTAATTGTAAAAGGATTATTTTTTTCAAGATGAAAAATATTGTAAATATAGAAGTTTAAATGCAAGATTGCTTGATTACTGTTTTTGTGAATTGTAGTTTTTGAAAGCATATAAGTGAAATACCACCTGTTACAATGTAGTGTGGACACTGTAAGTGTTAAGAAACGGTAAATTAGGAGATACTACTTGTTTACAAAATACTTTCTCTTGTTGTGTGATATTTTTCCTTTGATTTTATTTTCAATGTGGATGGTGGTATCTGGCCCATTTTGTGCCCTTAGGCCACATATAATGTGTATTACTGTTCACAAGCACTAAATGGAATGTTGTTTTCATTTAATTTAAAAGGAATAATTGTATCTTCTCTCCAATTTATTTATTTATTTATTTGTTAAACCATTTAAAATTCTCTCACGTGCTTCAAATATGTTCTTATATCTGTTTTATTTTCCTCTCACTAGAATTCTATTTTGGACAGACTGGGATGCAAATTTTCCTCGCATTGAATCCGCTTCTATGAGCGGAGCAGAAAGAAAGATCATATATAAAGATATGGATACTGGAGCCTGGCCTAACGGCCTTACAGTGGATCACTTTGAAAAAAGAATAGTATGGACAGATGCCAGGTAAAGTGATAACAGTATTCTTGGTTATCTACTTATAAATCCTCATTCTTAGATGCAGAAATGTGAACTACATTGTAAGTGTGATGTGGCTGTGTACTATATGTACATAAAGAGTCTTGTGTGCAAATGGATCTTATGTGCGTTCCTTTCATTGCATTATTATTATAAATAATTCGTGTTTCAGTTATTTGTCCTTTGCAGTTTTTGGTGGATAGTTGTTGACTGTGAGATTTTGTCAATATACAGCTGTGCGGAAGTACATTTCATAACTAGTGGATAAATACGTTTGGTTTAAGTACAAAAGTTTCTATGAGAAATTCTACCTTGGTTCCTGAGAAAGAAGGGGTCTTCAAATTACCTACTGTCAAGGCCCTAAGTGCATTAGCAGATCCTAATGGCCATGGCTTCCCAGGAACTACGTCTGCATGTCCTGCTTGTACCCATGTGCCCACTTCAGCCTAACCACAGCACTGCCTGTCCGCAGACCCTGTATCCAGACCTTAAGCCACAACTGACTTCTCCCCTGTCTCATCACCAGAAATAAGTCTGACAAACTGGACTGTTGGCTGAATCTGATTGCTACCCCTGGGTTTTGTTGTGTTTCCCTTGCTCTGGGGCAGTGAAATGTGGCCTGGATAGTGAGTCTTCTGTCCTGCCAGCTGTATTATGCCTGGTCCCTGGTTTCCTGTGACTTTAAAAAGCAGTTTGCTGTTAGTGTTCCCTGACACCAATACACAGAAGACCTATGTAATTTAATGGTTTGGTTTTTTTTTCCCTTAAGTTCACCTGAATGGAAACTTCCCTGCTGCATTTTCACATCATGAAATTAAATTTGACTTTTAAAAGCACTGCACAGGCAAAACATTTCACATCCTAGTTAGAAAATTAAGATGAACTAAATCAGGTCTGAAGCTGATGTTTGCTCTCTAAGCTTTTTTTTGGTCTTTCCAGTGTAAGGGCAAGGTCTTAAAACATCTTGCTCCACAGTGTCATAATGGTTCTGTGGTGTTTTTTTATTTTCATATAATCTGAAGTTTGGTTTTATCTTGTAGATCAGATGCCATTTATTCTGCGTTATATGATGGAACCGGCATGATAGAGATTATACGGGGTCATGAATATCTTTCTCACCCCTTTGCTGTTTCTTTGTATGGGAGCGAAGTATATTGGACAGATTGGCGGACCAATACGCTTGCAAAAGCCAATAAATGGACTGGCCAGAATGTCAGCGTTATACAAAAAACAAGCGCTCAGCCCTTCGATCTTCAGATATATCACCCAAGTCGTCAACCTCAAGGTGACATTTGAACAATCGTTATTGATATGAGAGGGAAAAAATTATATACATATCACAATATATGCATATTGGTTTGCCTTTAACTGTTTATTTTTACTTAAATGTTATGTTCAGCATGGGTGTTATTTGGGTGCACATGGAATCTTTATTCAGACTAGAGACAGTGTGAGGTTGAGATTGCTGTCTGTAAATATGGCCCATTTGGAATCTTGTTCTTGATCTGATAAAAACGAAGAGCAATATTTATTTTTAAAGATTCCAAATTAATATTGTTTTAAACTGAAGGAGTTGATCTAATGAAAGCAAACCTCTGTTGGCCATCCTATGCTTCTAAAGGAAGATGAATTCTTTTGTGAAGTAAACTATGTATGCAATTTTTATTAGTAAATATAGTTTCTGAATGCTTAAAAGGATAGTGACTCGAATTGTGGATGCCTTCTCCTTGGAGGTGTTCAAAGCCAGGTAGGATGGGGCCTTGGGCAGCCTTCTCTAGTGTTAGATATGGAGCTTGGTGTCCCTTGTTATGTGACAGAGGGGTTGGAACTTGATGATCCTTTCCAACCCAAGCCATTCTATGATTAATTTCCATGTAAATATAGGGAAGGAAAAATACCACAGGAGGGTGAATGCAAGTAGTCACAGAATGTTCTGTGGTCTCTGGATAAATTTCAGTACTCGTTCCAGTAAAAGAAACTGATATGAAATTTGTGTCAGTTTCTTAGAATGTTTTGCCCAGTATATTAAGATACATTTTCAAGGAGCATTCACCTGTGTATCACTTGAAATTAATGTTTTTTTGCTATGCTTTTTAATTAGTCACATTCTACACTTTGGTGTCTGAGGACCTGTGTTCTATAATCAGTGTTTTCATGGTAGCAGAAGAATTTCTGTTAGCCTTTTCTTTCTGCTACGAAAAAAAAACAAACAGGTATTTTCTGTTGGGACTGGGGCCAGGCAATGTCTTGGGTTTATCTGACTTCAGGGGGGAGACTTTCGATGCATAGTGTGATGATATTCAGCATTCCTTATTCACGGATATCTTGGCCTAAGCAATGGAATGAGCTGTAGAATAAGTTTTAAACTGTAATTTTTCAGTATCTATAAATTAAAATATCAAGTTACGTAGCTGCAGATTTAGAGTACACGATATTCCGATTTATCACTGGCCTGTGGAGTATGATTTAAATAACAATCTTTCAATAGAAGCAATTTTTAATTTATTTTTTTTTTTTATAATTTTTTTTATCTTATTTTACAGTAAATTTCTAATTTTTGTGAGGTTTATTCTAACACATAGCAGCCACTCCCTAAAAATACTCCTGCCTTTGGGTTTTTCTTTATGGTTTGTGCCCTGTTATTACACAGTTTTCTATTCTTTTACATCTGCGTTTCTTATCTGCTTAGTATATCAGTATGCTTGTTGAAAGTCAGGCACGTCATGTACTTTGCGTTCCTGATGTTAAGCTAGTGTCATTAATTCCAGTTTTCTCTTTTCATGTTTGGCTTCTTTTTTTTGTGGCACTCTTTCATCTCAAACTGTGTACTCTCCTGTAGCTGCCAGATTTCTTGCAGACTTCTGTTTGAAAGGGAAATGAGAAATTTTTACTTGTAGATGCGAACAGCCTGTTTTTCATTTAGCTTTAAAAATGAAACCCAATCTCTTGGTTGGCTAAGCTGGGTGTGGGTGGGAGGAAGGAGAAGCATAGAGATCTTTTAACAAGAGCTTGAGAACTGCCATAAATCTATCATAATTTATGCAGTATAGCATCATGAAGAACCGAGCCAACTTAAAGCTACTCACATTTCTTCTTGTCTATTCTGTTTCATGGCAAATGTATAAATGATATGAACATACTCTATGGTATACTATTTTCTTTCAGCAATTAAGTGTGAATTTAATTATTTTAGGCAAAAACATTAATTTTAGAACTAATGCATTTTCTGATCAGTTCTTAGCTTGCAAATTCTGATGATTAATGCTGAGTTCATTGGATATCAGCAGGTATTTTAACTTGACCAAGTATGGCGGAAGGATCCCTGGACCACTGAAAAGCAATGTTACAGGAAGTATTGACAGTGAACAGAGGCTTAGATCTAACTGGTATTTAATAAGATAGACAGTAGACTGTCAGCAATTTAGAAGTGTCATTTTGATTTAAGTGCATATATTTGAAAGTATACAAAGAATTTAGTCACGTACTTAGTCATGTTCTGAAGTTGGACTTGATAATCTTTAATCTTGATTATAACCCTTGATTCATAGGCTGTCAGGGTAATCTTTCAGTTGTCAACTGGTAATAGAACATCTGGAGCTATTTAAGGGTTAATGGTGAAGAAAAATAACTATTTTGTTTAAAGAATGATTTAGACAGCAGTCAAGAAGACATATGATGAAGAATGACATATAACTGTGTGCAGTACTGTAAGAGGAGTAGATTGATAAGCAGTCGGGAGTGTAAAGCAATTAAATAATGCAAAAGGCTGTCCAGTTGGATGCAAATGGCAGTTCTGTGCATTGCAGTCATCAAAAGGAAAAAAATAGATTGGTGAAAAGGATTAGTAAGGGAGTAAAGAACCACAAATAGTGCACTGTGATGCTCTATAAATCCATAGCACTCCCACACCTTAAATACTTCAAGCAGGTCATATGAAAGATTCTAAGAATTCTTGACAGACTGATCGAGAGTGTGGGAAAGATATTTGTATGAAGACAGGTAAAATGCTGCTTCTCGAAATACAGCTTATAGATGGGCTTCTGTGTGATGGAAGCCTGTGAAATCCTAGGTGGCGTGGAGAAGGGAAGTATGGATTGGTTATACGGTTATTTGCAATAGAATTAGAAGGAATGATCAGAGCTAGCACAGGGAAATGAAGGAGAGAAAGTCTTGGTAGCTGAGCCTACTGCACACCTGTTTGCCTTCAAGAGAATTACTTTTTATTAAAAAGTAAAGGATGAACTTAGCAGTTACTCAGTGAAAGCAGTATGAACATGAAAGGAATATATAACTGTGCTGGTATACATCATTTTTAGATTGTGGTAACATACTCTTCCAGTCCTGCACGAGTGTCTGCTTTATAGCACTGTAATTTTCCACAGGTGTTCTAGTCCATACTGTATAAAATGCATAACTTTTGGTGTGGACTAATAGTACACAGACTATTAGAACACTTTAACCATAATTTCGCCTTTTGGATAGTAGTTGGACTTAGTGATCTTGGATAGTTGGACTTGAAGTTCTTTTCCAACCTAAATGATTTGATGATCAATAACTAGTATTCCTTTTTATTTTTATCCTGTATGGTATTCTATTTGAACTGCATTCTTGAAGAGCAGCTCTCCTGAGATCTTTCAATATGCGTTTTTATGACATACTTTACAATATTGTCAAAACCCTAAATCCCGATTTTGTTCAGATATTTCCTGAGACAGAGGATTTACTAATGTGAATAGTCCATTAACTCATTCACTCTAATCCTGAAGGGCTCATGGAACCTTCATAATTTCCATTTATTTTTTTAGGTTCACATTTGTAAAATATGAGTTCCTTCACCCCTGTTCCACTTCACAGCCCCAATTTTTTCCACATAATTATTATAGTTACAAGAGAAACAATGGTGATGATAAATTAAACATTTTTATATTAACATTTTTGGAAAAGACAAATAAAGTTGTGACATAAAGATAAAAGGGAATTTACAGTTCATTAGCAGTCAAAGGAGCTATTAACTCATCACCAAGTCTAAATATTTTTACGCTGGTTGACCCAACTGTCTTGTCAGAAATGCAGGAGTGATTACAGAGAGGATGTAAGATGTCTTTTCCCACCCCACTAAGCCTTGGAACAGCAGGAGAAATGGCAAGGACTGGGAGAGAGCTGCCAGTGATGAAAAGAAACTCGTTGGAGAAGTGTAGAAGATCATGGCTTTATGATAGAATAATAAAAAACACTGGATAGAATTAAAGTAATCCATTAATCGGAGGCTCTGAGTTCTGATCAGACAAGTAATTAAAGGATTCGAGTGATACAGATCAATCTAAGGAAGCATGCCTTGATGAGAGAGGCAAATGGTTTAGTGAGACTAGTTTTAGTTTGCCATCTGATTTTAGTGTTTGAGTGTAAGCTACTATTTCCCAAAGAGATTCAAGCATCTAGTTTGTCTTGTTAGGTAATTACTATATTGTGGGCTAGTGCAAAATTGAAGAAATATATTCCAAACTAATTGATTTTGTTAATTAGAAATTTGTCTTGACAAGCCTATTCTTCTCACTTCCCTTTTCATCACTGCTAATTTTCTGTGTTGCTTTTTTGTTGCTGGTTTTCTTTTCTTTTCTTTTTTGGAAATAGAAAAATCACTGCATTTCCCATTCATGCTTGAAATGTCTCTATAGGAGCACTCTGGAACTGTATATGTGCAGTAATGAATGAGGATTACAAGAGTAGTTTCACTACTTTCTCTGAGCATTGTCCCCGGTCATTTCTCTATGCTCTTAAAAGCAATTTCAGCACATCTTGTTTAGAGGAGAATGGTATAAAGTTGCTTGAAATAAAACGACTCTTAGGAAAGCTTTTTTTTTCTTTGAACAAAGTAAAAATAATTTTGCATTTCAAATCATCTTTTCATATTAGGTATTTCACTGATATGGTAAGTAGATCAAATCAAAAGGGGAGCATTGAATTCACTGAAATTCCCTTCATGGACCTGGCTTGACACTTCACAATATGAAATGTGTTGTTTATGTCTTCATTTATACCAATGTGTGTTTTTTTTTCCATGCCTCCTGATGAGGAGTGTACAATTGCTTACATTTTTATGGTATGACTAGGCTGCAAAATTAATTTCTTATTGAAAAGGAGCACTATGTGGCACAAAGCAAAGGTATAGGAGAAGGTATGACTGTTTACAAGGGTGGATAGCGTTAGGACAAGGATTTATGGTTTTAAACTAAGATGAGAGTTTTAGGTAAGGTGATAGGAGGAAGTTTTTCACACAGAGGGTGGTGACTCACTGGAACAGGTTACCAAAGGAGGCTGTGGATGCTCCATCCCTGCAGGCATTCAAGGCCAGGCTGGATGTGGCTCTGGGCAGCCTGGTCTGCTGGTTGGTGGCCCTGCATATAGCAGTGGGTTGTAACTGGATAAGCATTATGGTCCTTTTTAACCCAAGCTATTCGATGATTCTATGGAAAAAAATTAAAATCCCCTGGCATCATGAAGTTACAATGATAGTTTTGGTGGTGGCTTAAATGAAAAAAGTCTGTCTATTTCATTATTTGTCTGGGAAAAGATAGTAAAGTTCCTGCACAGTAGTCTTAGTGATTCTTCAAACAGAATATTCTAACTTTCTAACTAGCTTACAAAGATCTGACAGAATACATACCTTACACTAGCTAATGAGACAAGGTTAAGAGCATGGTAGTTAAAGTAGGACCTTTTACAATCAAATTTTAATGTCACAAAAATTGCATCGCTAGCAATTATTGCTGATTTAGTGGAATATTCTAATACAGCTGTCTGTAATTTTAGAAGAGGCTACTAAGTACAGTTGTAGTTTCATTTACCTCTTGACTGTCCTTAACAAGGAATGTTAAAGAAAACCCTGAATAAGGCTTTTACCCTCTCTGGTCTATCAAGAGAAGAAGAGATCCAATAGTGAATAACATCATCAATTTATGTAAATATTACATTAATCACACTTTGAGCAGTTAGCTTTTTAAAGGTCAAACAGCTGTAAATCTCAGTGAGAAATTTGAAGGAGGCATCATTCATAAAGATTAGACCTTAAGTAACTACAATCAGTTTTTAGTAGTGTATGATGGGATGTACATCTTGATATCTGATTGCATTTCTCATAAATGTGTATTTATCTTTATTGTTTTCCTTCAGATATAGGTGAATAAAGTGTTTCTTAGAGTTGTGGTAGCAAAGTTCTTGTTAAAGAAGTTGAACTGTTAATGAATTAAAACTTCTTACAGAATCTTGTCATTTGTTTCTAGTGAAAATCAAGTGAAGCAAATTAGGATAACTACAGTGATAGTCATAAGATAATGAAAAGAAATGCGGTTTTGCAAGATGACTAGTTCTGAAGGTTGTATTTATATTTTGTGTATTTCATTATACAATTTTAGCTTCAAATCCATGTGCTGCTAATGAGGGCAGAGGTCCGTGTTCTCACATGTGTCTGATCAATCACAACAGAAGTGCTGCATGTGCATGTCCTCATCTGATGAAACTTTCTTTAGACAAGAAAACATGTTATGGTAAGTTTTTCTCCCGTGACCTAACTGTTATCTTAAGTGTTTGATCTTGGCAAACTAAAATAGCCTTAGAAATATCTACAGAGCATTTTAATGATAGATTTTTAAAAGGGGCATCTTTTTGAGAAGTGATAACTTACAGTCAATGGGGTATGTGTAGCTTTGGTATTTATTACCATGGTCAATTTATCCATTGATTGTATTTATGATATGTTAGCAGAATTTAACAGAAAGATTTATAGCATAAGGTCCATCATCAGAAAATGATGAGTCAAGTAGCTTGAATAGCAAAAATATACTTAAAAGCTTTAATCTGTCTGTTCTACTAAAATTTTCTGAGCATCACTTTCAAGGATTAAGAAAAAAAACTAGAGCTGCTCCAAAAGTAATGCTTCCTGTTTTATAATGTTGTATAATGTTGGCCCACAGCATCAGAAGCAGGTATTGGTGGTATAGTGGTAAAGGCTGAACTTCATCACCAGTATTCCATTGCATTTTGTTGCTGTGCCACATATGGCAGCAAAGGCAGTCTGACAGAACAGAGTCTGACATGGAAGAGCACATGGAGCAAAAATGTGTCATTGAATTCCTCTATGCAGAAAAAAATGACACCCACTGACATTCATCAATCCATGCCGATTGTTTATGGAAACCAAAGAGTGGATGTGAGCACAGTGAGGCAGTGGGTGATGTGTTTCAGCAGAGGCAACAGCAGCATGAAAGATAAGCCATGCTCTGGATGGTCATGCATAGCTATAGCACCTCTAAATAAAGAACATCTTTACCAACTCATTTGCACAAATCAGCTAATGGTGGTGAATGTTTTGAAAAATAGTGCTTTTAGCTGAGAACTCCCTATCACATTGTTACTGTGTGTCAACCACACCACTGTGCTCACTGTATTTGTTGTAGTTTCCATGGTAATAAATAGAAGGCACTACCTTTGGAGCATCCTACATAATATGGAAAGGAAATGTTAGACATGTAGCCTTGAAGAAGAGCTTCACATATATTAATACTTTATTTTTCAATCCCTAGAAATATCAAGAAATTGTGTCTACTATCTTTTAAGACTTTGTAAAGCATTACTTTAATCAGTGCTGTGTAATAATGTTAAGGAAACCCCAAGACAAAACATTTTATTGCATCAAGAATATTGTGGAAATAAAGTTACCTTCACAGTTTATACACAGAGCTTTGCTTCAATAATTTAGATTGCTGAGATAAAAAGTAGTGTTCTGTTTTGCTCTTAATGTCTTTAATTTTTTTTTTAATTAATGGATTAATGGAACTTATAATTATTGAGTTTTCTTTTTCCTGTCCCCTTGCCTCTTCCTGCCTACACTTAGATTCTGATTAGTTTTTACTGAGTTTTATGTGCAAAACTTTCAGTTACAGTGATAGTCTGCTCCCCTTGGGAATACCAAATATCTGTGATAATATTCTGTGAGCATCTGTTAGAATATTCAAATGAAATTTATTTTTTATTAGCATAAGAAATTAAAAATAAAAAGTTAAACTCTTGCCTTACACCTCTGCTAGATTGTGTTGATTTAATAGCGTAGAAACATCCTGTCCTGTACCCAGAACTAATACATTTTTCCTGTTATTTTTATGCTTTGTAACATAATTTATTTCTCAAGTAACACTAAGTGCAGGTTTTCTGGAGTTGTTAAATCATTCATACAAATTTTATTTACCCGTTTGCAAATGAATGACTTTTTCTTTTGTTAGCAATGATGTGAAGAGGATGAGGTGATTTTTCTTTTCTTTTTTTTTCTATCTTCTAACAGAAAGGAAGAAATTTCTTCTTTATGCGAGACGTTCAGAAATAAGAGGAGTGGACATAGACAACCCCTACTTCAACTTCATTACAGCCTTCACTGTTCCTGACATCGATGATGTGACGGTCATAGATTTTGATGCTGTTGAGGAGCGGTTGTATTGGACTGATGTGAAAACGCAAACCATCAAGCGTGCCTTCATTAATGGCACTGGTTTAGAAACTATTATTTCAAGAGGTAAGTAACATAATATTAAAAAGAATACTGGGTAAATGTTTGTGTGTTTTAAATTTGCTGATGTATATCTGTTCAAATTCTTGCTAGGTATACGTTGCCCCAACATTGCATAATGCATGTAAATAATAGGGAAAAACTGTTCAGAATTCTAGTTTATTTTTAAAATAAAACAGTTGTCTTTTTTTGTTTTTAAAACCATATTAGAATTACATCATTGTTTTACTTTGTAAATAATATAGCGTGAATTTGGGAAAAAACTGTCAAGAATGATAAGGAAGCTTAATGAAACTGACTTGTTTCTCTTAACATTGTTATTATATTCTTCAACTATTATCTAGCATTATTTCATAATTTCATCTATTTTAATTGATGTTATCTTCTGCTGTGGAGTAATTTTAATCATGTTTATGAAAGGTGTAATTTATCATAGATAAAACTTAGAAAATTACCACATTCTGACATTATAAAGACTACTTGACATGCATAAATGATCTTATTTGCTAACAGTCATTTTTATACTCCTCGTAAGATCTTCAGCTTTATAAGAGTGTACCTCTGGGACTCCAGTTGGATGAAGTCTCGTGCCACTGTCACAAAGATACTGAAGTCCTAGTTGAATCTTTAAAAGAATATGAAATCCTTGGTTTTTCAGTTCTTCCAACCAAAAAATAAAAATGTTGGGGATAAGCTTCAAATGTGTCGATGTGATGTTCCTAATGTACAGTAACCACTTAACCTTAAATATATGTGGTTAGTCTGTAGCAACATCCATGTTTGTTTGTCCATCCATGCATGTTTGTCAGCAGCAATAATTGTCAGTCACCATAACCAAATTAAGTTGATAAAGCAATAGTCTGCAAACTATTAACCGTAATGAAATCATCCTTGGCCTCTCTCCTCAAGTTGTTGGACAGTATGAAGGAATGTGCCAAGGCAGATCAACATTATGCTATCTAGATGTTAAGCAGTGATGTTATACCCAGCTTCTATGGCAGATATTATCATTTTGAATCAATATCTTGTTAAGGAAGGCTGTTGTACGCAAAGAGAATTGTGAAGCCATCTCATTAACCATATCTTACTCATGGTCTACTAATACTACCTACTGTCACAAGTTGGCTCCTTCCAGTAATTGTGCTTTTTCTAAATGCTGCAGAGCCTATTCTTGTTTATTATAGATGTCCCATGAAAGCTGTTGCACGTTTAATAGAAATTATTTGTGATAGATTTTGGGTAGAGTTGCCTGTGTTGGGCAATGCAGACCGTATAATACATTATTTCTGTTTTTTTCATCATTTTTTCCTGTTTTGAACTTTATATTCAGTATCATATGTTCAATAACAACACTAACTTCTTCCAGTGGCTCTCGATTTACTACACTTTATGCCTTTATCTGTGAATACAAGTAGATTTCTTGCATCATGGTGAAGCTTCAAGACTAAGTTGTTTGTTGCTTCATTTCCTTCTCATTCAAATCCTAAGTTAAAATCATCAAAGCAACATTAAATATCAGCTTCAGAAATACAAAAAAAAAAAAAAAAAAAAAAAAAAAAAAAAAGCAGCTTTGTTACTGTAACTATCTATCTACTTATGTGCTATAGAACTGTGAACACATTCTGTATAGAGCCTGCCTGGCAATAAGGAAAGAAGTGGGCTTTTAAACTAAATAATACCTTTGTTTTAGGAAGTCTTCTAATCTTACAGACATTAAGTATGATTTAAAGTAGTAACGAGTTTTTTCTTATAATGTTTATATTTCTGAAGTGTGATCTTTAAACTTTCTAGTTGAAGCTCACATGTTCTACATTGTTGTCTTTTAAAAATACTCAAGTAGTGAGTAATAAATGCTCAGTTAGAAAAATGCACTACAAAAACACAGCATCTGTCTGATAGTGATTTTTGGACACTAGGATTTATGGTAAATTTTCAGGTGAATTTAAGTGCGATTTCTTGAATTTAATACTATTTTCATGTTGCTTCAATTGTATCAAGCTGAAGTGAAAAAAATGATTATTCATTGTTGGCAATCATTTTAAAAATGTATCTTAGAATATTCCATGGATTTGGTTTAAAACAAAATAGGAGAAATAGTTTCTTTTGCTCAAAGACTGAGAATAGTCTAGAAAAAATATCAATAGCATTGCTGTCAATTTTTGCAGATATTCAGAGCATCAGAGGTCTTGCAGTGGATTGGATATCACGTAATTTATACTGGATTAGCTCAGAATTTGATGAAACGCAAATTAATGTGGCACGTTTAGATGGTTCCTTAAAAACCTCAATCATCCATGGAATTGATAAACCTCAGTGTCTTGCAGTTCACCCAGTAAAAGGGTAAGATGTCTTTGATTCTGTTATTCTTTCAAGCTGGAACTAGATTTATTCATTTAAAAGATTTTGCCGATAATTTCTCAATTGAATATTTATTTTTGAGTTTATTCAGTTTTAATTAAATCCTATACTTATTACTTAATTACATAATTCTAAGTTTATGAACATGTTTTGTCTGCTGGTGTGTTAAAATTGCTGTGTACGCAGAGCAACATTTTTAATATGTTTATTTTCTTCAGTAAGCTCTATTGGACTGATGGAAACACAATTAACATGGCTAACATGGATGGAAGCAACAGCAAAATTCTCTTTCAGAATCAAAAAGATCCTGTTGGTAAATATTATTTGTTTCTTATTCAACAGTACTTCAGTGTAAACGTTATCTTCAAATGGTTTGTCATAGTATGTCACAGTGATAAAAACATGCACAAAGGCTTGGGGAAGTCTGACATACTTTTGTGTTTCACCATTTGAGGTGTTTTGACCAATTGTAGTTGAATGGAAATCTACTGTGATGGTTCCAGTATGCTATTGTCAACTTGTAGCAGTTATTTAGGCTGAAGGTGAAATAGAACCCACTGTGTCTTTCCATCTTTAGCTCATGCATAAAAGAGTTAAGAGAGCGAGAGTTTAATCCATTAAATCTGTGTGAGAGGGTTCTTTATGGAACTTTCCTCAATGAAAGATCAAATATATAATAGAAAGATAACTTTGATATTATTTTTTCACATACAGAAAGGAGCAGAAATTAAGTGTATATTTTATAACAATGACTTCATTTTTAATATCAGATTTGTTATAATTAAGTTATGGCATTTTCTAGGAAATCATATCCTTTGTATGCATACTTTATTTTCATGCAGTTACCTTCTTTTTGTGGCTTCCTTTTTTTTTAAGGGAGTCAAAGCAGTTATGTCAATGTCTGTGCTGTATTAATGGACTATCAATAATGTGCTTAAATTTTAAAGGATTTATGACTTTCCATAACTGAATATATTAACAGAAACAAAACATTAGTGAAATAAATTTGACATTAGAGTTGATTTGAATAGAAGATGTCTGAGAAATGCTGTATGGTTGATTTGCTGTTACGTCTATGGAGATGTAGAGACTGTTACCTATTTATTTGGAGGAAAAAAGTGATAAAGCCACTAATTCTGAGGTGAAATGTATCCTCATAATAATATTTGGACAGTACTAAGAAGTAAGGCTGTGTGCAGACTATTGCATTGAATATCTTGTGATCATAGGTCGCAAGGTCTTGCATTGCAGTCCTTATGGCTTCTGTCATTGAATTTGTTCTGAGTAGCAATAAAGCTACTGAGCTAAATTTGTGGTAGAGTGGTAAGCACTTTTTTGTTTTTCATCTTTAAGTATATCAGTATGGTCAAAGGTTTCATGTGCAAATCCATGTAGGTTTTGTGACATTTTTCTTAGTGGACATATAGTCTCAGTGGTATAAGATGAACTATTCATGCATTTAAACATTCCTGTAAGCCTTGCAAGACTGAAGATTATGACATAAGTGTTTTACTTCACCACAGAGCTGCGAGACAATATTTTCTCTGTAGTAATGGATTAATTTAACACCTTTGAGGTCTCAGTTACTTGAAGTAGGTTATTTCAGATTGAAGGTTCCTTTTACGTAATGAGACTACAGAGATCCGTTTCTACCTTCTTTTAGCAAGTCTGAAACTGTGCAAAGTCATAAAGTAGGTAGTATATAAAGTCAGTGTGTATATGTGCACATAAAGGGAAAATGAAGTGAGCAAGAGAAGCATCAGTGAAATATTTAATTCAGTAGACATCGTGGCTTATTTTTATTGTCAGTCAGGATGAAAATGAGAAGGGATTGTTTATTTCCTCAGACATAAAACAAATTCACAGTTCTGTAGTTAAAATGAGCATTACATTTCTAATGTTATTTTCTAAATATCCAACCACATGAAATACCTGATTGTTATCATTAGCATAATGTGTTTCCATGCTATAAACTAGAAAACACCTCTGAAGGTGAGTGGCCTTTTGTTTCAAGAAACTGTGTTTTTAATATAAGTAAAAATAAATCTTGTGTAGTGCTAATTTGGAGTATTTGTGGATCTTAGTGAGAGGTCTAAGAAGTGAATTTGTTTATATAAAAATTTAAGTATAAAACTTACGATGGATACTCTGAAAATTTGTTTAGCTTTCCTAAATAAAAAAAATACATATCAGCCTGTAAAGTTAGATTTGTTTTCCAGTCTCTGGATTGGAAATATGTAGGTGTTCTCTCATTTTGAGTTGTGTTGAAAGAAGGCAACTGTTTCATTATCATCAAGATCACGTAGTTTAGTTTTTGGAAACTGATAATTTTACAAAGCTGCATTTTTGTCTTAACTGGTACATGCTATGTAGATCTTTATAATCCATCCTGCAGTTTTGAAACTTCTGTATATATCAGTTGGGACAAAAAAAAGAACCAGTTGCTGGAGTTTCACTAAATTACTTGCTGTGGGATTCAGATTTAGTGCTATATTCGACTTTTATACTTGGTGAGGCAAATTGCTTCCATCAAGGATATCTTCAGTTAAGCTCTAAAAATAAAACCATGCATCTATCGTATTATTTTTGTTAAGAAAACAGATATCATTACATTATGGAATGTTGTATTTCCAGTATGTTTTTTGCAAATCTTTGATAAAAGTGAAAGTAAATATTACTAGATCATGTCTGTAGCTATATTTGAGCGGCTGCATAATTATTGGTTATTGAGCTCTTGCTTTTTTAAACAGAACTCTATTCCTTATTCTAAATAACCTTAAACTTTCAATTTGGGTTATGATTTTAGTACTTGCCGATTTGCTACTGTAGTTCTTGCTTCATTTTTTGTCTGACTCATTATTTGAATATCACTTGCTAATTTTTTCTTTTCTATACATAGCTGAGTCTGCAAACAAAGTATAGGGATGCAAACCAAAAATCTTACTGAGTCTGTCCCATGACATTTTCTTTTAGATTAAAGAAAATTATTTCATAAATGTGTGGACATTAAGAAGTGATATCCAGATTTTAAGCACATTGCTTTTTATACATGAACTGTAAACATATGTAAACAGATAAATAATCTTTCTTAAGCCAGTAAGAAAAGAATGAGTTGACACTCTTACTTCTCTGAAAATTTTTTAAAAATCTTTTATTTCATTGACAATAATGTTAATAACGTCTGTGTCTTAACTCGCACATAAAAGATACCAGTTATAATATTAAATTTCATTGTTATTTCTTTGTGAGGAAGATACCGTGTAAATAATAATAATAATCTGCATAACGATTCTTCTGACTTCATTTCATGATGTAGTTTAATTTTAGGAAACTCTCAGCTCACTAACATCTGATCTTCAGTCCATTCACTTGCTGCTTAATGTCATGTTAGAAGGAGGAATTAGGCTATTCTTTGGGTTATTAATTGTTCCATATTAGCTTAATATAGCAGGAAGTTTACATGTTACAGCAGGTCACTACTATGGCTGTTATTTCAGAAAACTGCACTGTTGTTTTTCTTTTATACCCTTTATTAGTTATCAGATGTAGGAGCTCACCTTGATGAACAGTAGCAGTTCATACCTAGCGGACAATTCTGGGCTATATGAAGCACTCTGAGACTGTGATACTAGGTCTTCAAGGATAGTGAGCCTGTTTTCCTTATACCTCAATCTTTTGAAAAGCAGGACATTTAGAGACATGTCTTGGTGGTCAAATAATGATGAATCCTTTCAAATTGATATTATGGGCATACGTTATTGTCATCAGGTAGCTGCTAACACAGACACTATATGTTTCTTTTCCACAATGCACATGCTGTGGGTCATTTTGACATCCTTGAGAAAGTACATAAGCTGGCCATTCACATGAGAATGTGTTGTAACTGTGGCACCTAAATCAAGCAAATCACATGTTTTCAATAATAAAACCAGGAAAATTCATGAAAAATAAACATGTTTGTTTGTTTTGCTTTACATTAGAAATAATAGTTACAATGCTACAGAAAAAATGTTCTGGAAAATTAAACTTACAGAGAAGGAGATCAGTTGATGCTGTGTAATTGGCATACCCATGCATGGAAATATTAATAACTAAAATAGTAGAAAACCTGCCAGTATAACATTGTAATTGTTGTATAGGTAACATTTAGAGCATCATCATTAGTAGATCTCTGTGCCTGAAATCAGTGAGCAGTTATGAAATTACAGGGAGTAGCAACGGCTATATGATTATTTCCTCTGTACCTGTGTAGCACCTTTGTAACTCAGTGATAGGGTTCATCCACATTCTCTGGGTGGTTTCCTGTGCTAGGCTGAAGTACTGCTGCTCTCTACAGTATGTTGCACTACCTTTTCACTTGGATCAATGCTTATTGTGCAAGCTGGAAAGCACTTTGATGCAAAGAGATGTTGCTAGATCCATCTGCCAAAGCAACTTCATCCTTATCCTCCCTTTAGTTTGAGTCGCTTATCTGCTAACCTACATGCTTGCAGAGGGGAAGAAGTCTCAGTAACTTTAAAGAAAATGGAAAACTGCTTTTGAAAAGCTTACAAAAGTGGGCGCCTTTTGGCCTACAGTGTCAAATGTCCGTAAAGGAGTAGTGGCGTGATGCCAGTTCTAAGTACTGCTGCACATGGCACTGCTTCCTCCTGTCACAGTTTTGAAAGTGGGTCTTCCTTTCTGCAGAGAGGCAGATTACAGGATAGAAGTTCTCTTATGCTGTGCAGTTTCTGGATGCTGACTTTTGCAGTGAAATATGGTTTCTTTTGGTGGCATTTTTATTTTGAATGCTTAACGTGAGTTATGGGAAAAGTCTGGTACAAAAGCACATTATTGTGTTCTGTATTGTCACAATGCCAAGCAGATTTCTCAGTGGAAAATTCATTCCTGCATTTTCTTCAACGTTTTTAAAAGATTAGAGGATATGAAATATATTATCTTTTAATTCTTTATTTCTTTTAGAAAATTATATATTTGCTTTATTTAGTAGGTTTTTTGCATGTATTTCTAAGTTTTCTTGCATCTAATTCCAAAGAGTTGATCATGATGTCTGTTTACTATGAAACCAAAATAAAATGTGTACTGAAAATGCTTATTGGCATTAAGTTGTGGTACTGTTGATTTTTTCAGCATTTTAAGAAGATAACTGTGTATGTAGAGAATAGACTCTTTGTAGTCCTTAAACACACACAAAAAAATTTGTTGTTTGTTTTGGTTGGTTGTTTTTTGTTGTTCTTTTTTTAAGTCTGAGTGTTCATAAGTTTAAAATAAATCGTTGGGTTCTGGCTGACATTTCTTAGTAGTTAATGACCTCTCTAAGGACTTGGGCTCTTTCTCAGTGCCAGATGGTCCTTTCATCAGTCACTGATTCATTTCTGCAGATGTTTGAAGAAATAGAAGGCAGAAACATTTCAAGAAAAATGTTGTTTTCACTACAAATGGCTAAATTTATTTGGTTTTGTTGATTTCTTAAGTTTGAGTGGATGGCAATTATGTGCATATATGTGTATGTTTTCTTGAATACACTCTTTTATGGGAAAAAGGGCTTAATACTAAGTGTGTTAGGTATTAAAGCCAAAGTTGAAGTTGTATTAATTACAGGTAATTACATGTATATACATATATGTAATGTATTGATTACTGTAATTACAGGTTTATCGATAGATTATGTGGAGAACAAACTTTACTGGATCAGTTCAGGAAATGGAACCATTAATAGATGCAACCTTGATGGTGGCAATCTTGAAATAATAGACTCAATGAAAGAAGATTTACCGAAAGCCACAGCTTTAACCATAATGGGTAAGTCCAGTGGTAACAGCAGTGATTTTCAAACAATTGCTTGCTAATTGATTATGAACCAACAAAAACTTGGGAAAAAAACAAATCATATATGATAAAATATATGACAGCACATGCAAAACTTGTTGTGAGAGAAGTTTACATTAATGGAAGAGCTGGATTCTCAGGTGTCTGTTGTGTAATGTTCTGGTGCTAAGTTGGCTGAAAAATAAGCTTTTTATTTCTCAGCATTGCACCTTAGGAATGTCAGGATGCAAAGTTTTTTAAACATTCCAAACATAATAAAAATATAATTGAATAAAAAGAAGGAAGTTCATATTAGGACTGTTTTCTAAAAATGAGTCTTAATATTTCAGATTGAATATGTCACAGAATTTACTGTATTTCTCATGTGCTTCTACAGCTCTTGGCCCTCACTGGAACTAGGATACAGTGTTAAGAAATTATGGCTTGACTCAGAATTAGTGATTTATATTCTTCCAAAGATCACTAGAAATACAAATGCAATCTTTCTGCTTTTCCTTTAAGTGCTTTGCTTACCTTTGTGCTAATTTAATTCAAAATGATTTTAATTGCTCTGGGATGGTTTTGAGAAATTCTATTGACATCTAGATTTTTTTTTACATAGATAACTCATCAAATGCTAGTCTCCTTTAAAAAGTGTTTTGTCTAGTTGATTAACTATGCACATGTGCTTTTGAAGATTACTTTAAATGATCTCCTAAGACTGTACACACACTGTGTACATTAAGTCATATTTTAAAGCAGTAACTGCTTAAAGTGCTTAAAGAACTTTATTATGAAAATATTTAGCATGTATTGAATCATAAATATTATATAGTTGGAGAGGTGAAGTTTCTGTATATACATTCATAAACCAAGTTTTGTGTCAGAAGTAGTTATGAATGTTAATACAGAAAAATTGTCTTTTGTTTATTAGATTGTAATTCAAAACTAAATGAATAGATCTTTACTTCAGGGAGCTATTGGAGGTCTTTAATATGAGATGTTGTGAAGAATATTTGTTCTTACTGTCACTGAAATATGTATGGTATCAAGTCTTTATCCATGGTTCACAGAAGCTACAAGAGTGACGGTCCATCTGGGATATTGAATAAAGAGTTTATAGCTATCATTTGAAGAAATATTTCATGCTTGTTTATGTGAAAGTAGTTTTTGCCAGTATGGAGAGGCAAGTATTTTTGCAGCTTAGTTTTTAAGAATATATATTAAGCATGAGCATATCCCTGTTATATATGCGGACTGGGAGAATAAGTCCTTGAGAGTAACCCTGCTAAGTAGGACTTGACATAAGCCAGCAGTGTGTGCATGCAGCCCAGAGAGCCAACAGTATCCTGGGCTGCATCAGAAGAAGGGTGGCCAGCAGGAGGTGGCCCAAGGGTAGGGATTTTCCCTCTCTACTCTGGTCTTGTGAGGCCCCATCTGGAGTGTTGTGTCCAGGTCTGGGTCCCCAACAGAGAAAAGAAATAAAGCTTTTGGAAGGAGTCTAGAGGAGGACCGTGAAATGATCAGAGAGCTGGAGAACCTGTCCTACAAAGGTGGGCTGGGATGGGCTAATTCAGTTTGGAGAAAAGGCTTTAGGGAGACCTCCTGTTGGCTATCCAGTATTTTAAAGGGGTTATAAACTGAGAAACTTTTTAGACAGATAGTGATATGTCAAGGGCAAATGGTTTTAAACTAAAGGAGAAAAGATTTAGATTATGTTTTGGGGGGAAGTTTTTCCCTGAGAGGGTAGTAAGACACTGGAACAGGCTGCCCAGAGAGGTTATGGATACCTTGTCCCTGGAGATGCTCAAGTCCAGGTTGGATGGGGTCCTGGGCAACCTGATCTTGATCTAGGTACTTGATCTAGGTAACCCTGCCTGCAGGAGGGTAATTGGAACTTCATGGTCCTTGAGGTCCTTCCGACTCAGGCCATTTAATGATTCTTTTATGTAGTAGTTTAGGATTCCTTATTTTTGAGTAATGACAAGTATTCGTACTTGAAATTGATCATGCGTTTTTCTGTTTGTTCCATTTTTTAGTTTTGCCTTTTTTTAGGAACCACACGTGATAAACTGCAATAAGACACTGAAGTATTGTAGTATGCACTGTAGCTTACAGTATTGTATGCACTGATTGAAAAATGTGGAAATTTCTTATTCATTTCTCTTGTATGGTTTTATGTTGTGGAATATACTGTAGCAACACATGATGCCATTTGTATTGCTGAAGTTCTGATAGATTTACATTAGCTTCTTGTACACAAGAATTGGTAGATAGAAAACAAATCAAATCACGTTCTTGGCATTGGGTGTTTTTCCAAGTAAAACTAGTATTTTGGAAAGCTTAATTTTATTAATTTAATATGTCATATATATGATTGTGTCATATTGTTGTTTATGTTTCCACTGAGGCAGAAAGAAGAGTTGGGAGTATTTTTGTTATCTAGAGTAGTCATGCCTCAGTCATAGTACATTGATCAGTTGGTCTTGATCATTAGAGGCTTTTTTGGGCTAAACTGCTAAAACCAAGAAAAAAAGTTGTTTTGCTAGTGAAGTGACTATAATCTGTACTGAGGTAGCCGTAGTCCTTACAGAAGGCAAAGAAAATTAATGGGTCTTTTAACAATTTCCAAGACATTTTATGTTGTTACAGTTCACATTCCTAAAGATTTTTTTCTAGCTAACCATTGTAAATTGTTTGGAAGTTAAGTGCTGTTATTTCAGTTATTTACTGTTGTTTAGTCCTGTCTAGACTTTAAGTAATTTTCTTACTATTAGATCCTTTAGTACAGAAGGAATGAGAGATGCATTCCTTCCTTGGCATGAAAAAATAACAAAAATGTTGATGTCAAGGTGGCCCTCAGGATTATCTCCAAAGGAAATGGAAACAAGTTATGTAATTCACATTTTTCTGTACTTTATTTTGTCTATTTATTTTTTCCTGCTCAAGTGTCAGTCATCTTTATTTTTCCATAGACTAAGCTCCAGAATTCCTAGTCTTTTGGTTGCTGCCTTTGCTACGTATTTTGATGCGTGATATATGTACAATGGAAGTTAGATTCCTTTAGCAAGTGATGCACTTTAACATGCCCAAATTTACTATTTTTCCATGACCTTACGCATATAAAGTTTAATTTGTCCCATTACTTTTCTGTATTGCTAAGGTGCTCCAGAAGTGCATTCAGTGCATGTGAATGCAACAGCAGCTATTTTTAATTAAATCACTATTCAGAAATGTGCATTAATGCTTTTGTTTAGCACCTCTCACTGTTTATCATCTGACATTTGGTCAATGGTAATTTTCTTCTGCTGCTATATTAAGGATTCATTTTGTTTTGTTTAAATCTTGTGAAGTTTCTTCTGATCTTTTATCCACTTCTCTGATTCACAGCCCTCTGTTTCCTGCGTAATTTTAACACCTACTTCTGACACCATTTACAAGATACCAAAACATTAAAAGTATTTGTTAACTTGTGATGTTCCTGATGAGAGAATCTCTGATTTTACAGTATGATACGAGATACTTTTCAAGATTAAGAGAATGAGAAAATATTTTCTGTGCTTGTGTTAAGATTCGCTTGAGTTTAAAATATGATATTCCATATCTGATTTTTGCACTTTTGCTGGTAGCTGTGTAGCTGTCTGTCAGAGATATTTGAGCACATTTTGCATCAGCACATCACAGAAATATAGTTTACATAAAATTAGGAAAATCAAGTAACTTCTTTAGAAAATAGGAATATGATGTAGATTGTTATAATGAAGACATAATTTGTTGTACATTAGTGTTTTGGGTTTTTTTTGTTTGTTTGTTTGTTTTGTTTTTTTTTACAATTAATATTCATGGTAGAAACCTCAAAGGAAATGTTCTATGGTGGTAGGTGTTAGTGTTTCTCTTGTCATACTTAATATGAAATATAGTAACCTCATATACTGAATGATTCTGTGTATAAATGCTACTTCTATTGAAATTAATGTTAAAAAAAAAATCAACAGTACAACAAAATCACATATATAATAGCTTATCAGTGGGAATGTGCATATTATAATTATATCTTTTGAATATAAATTGTTTATAATGCAGCCTTCAAGCTATATTATCAATCAAACAGGTAGGCAGTATTTCATTTTTGACAGAACACGTTAGTTCATATTGACAAAATATATTCATGCTACTTTTATGTCATGTGGTTGGCTGATGTTTTACTTGATTTATTTTTTTTTTTCCTTTTTTCCTGAACAAACTTTAGAAAAAAGCACCATAAAGCATTTCTAGTAACTTAAGTGGTGGGAACTGCGACTTCCCTGAAAGTGATTGTTAAATGGAAGGGGCCGCTTCAATCAGGAAACTTCAGATACATACACCTTAATTTTCCAAGTCATCAGTCTTCTAATTGCCATAACACCATTCATTACATTAGCATTAATATATGAAATATATCTAGGCAATTTGCCCAGTTCTAAGTACAGTACATAGTTGTCTTCCATAAATACTCAAGCTATCATTAATGAAAACTAATGGCCCATCAAAATTTGCATTCAGAGTACAGCTTGAAATCTCCAAAGGACTGTCCACAATGCAAGTGTAGCAATTTTTGGCATTTTAAATTGCTGTTTCCCAATATGTTGCTGCACTTAATGCTAATTACCCAACAAAATGGATAAATACAACACTTTTTAATATTTATTATAGCACAGTTTCAGCAAGAAGATTTTAATGAATGATTGTACAACTTTCTGGGTAGTATAATCAAGCCAGTTTGATATTTAAAGATTTCAAATAGTTATTTACTATTTTCTTCTTATATTCTGACTTCCTAGATAAGGTAGCATCAGAAATACATTTTATTTAACTGATTTAATATTCCTGACAAAATATCTTAGGTATTTTTATTGCTGCAAATATAGGAGTTTATCCATAGTTGAAGATTATCAGAATTACAATTTCAGATTTAGAACATAAAATTCTGTGACTTTAAAGTGCTAAACTACAGAGTGTTGGTCAGTCACTGCTGGCCTTAGTGACCAAGAAATAACCTGCAGTGAGGTGGAAGGAGACCATCTTACTGCCTAGATTTTGTACAGGAACTAAAGACTCTGGAAGGGTGTTGTGGCATCTAAGGGGAAATGAGAGACAGACATTGTAAAATACGTTATGGACTGTGGAGCTTACACATAAGCCTTGAATTTTGAGGCCATCACATCAAAGATCTTCACAGGCTTTGGAGTCTTTGAGAACTAATGTGTTCAGGGATTGAAATGAGAAGAATGGCTATGGTTTCTGTGCCAGTTATGGGCTGTTAGCTCTTTGGAGTTTGAAATAAGAGCTGCCAAAAATTATATTCTGATATGTTGCGAAATTAAGCCACTTTTCATTTTTTCCATTAATTAATACCTATTGATTATAAGTTGGTTTGTTTTTTGTTTTTTGTGTACTTAAAGGCATTAAAAGAAATGAAGTTCACTCATAAACTTATACATAGCTAGGCATTTTGATTTAGTAGAAGCACTGTCAAATGAGCAATGTTTGCAGCAGAAGAGGAACCAGGGAACACTGACTTCCTGTCTCCTGTATGTTGAAAGCAGTAACTTCGACTTTCTTTTATTCTAGAACCTCATCTCAGTTTTTCTCTTCCTCTTCTGCACAACAAATCTCTCTATTGCAAGGACTTTTTCCCTCCATTCCCATGTTCAAATTTTGCTATCACAGTACCCCATTTCCATCGCACATCTTTTAAGTATTTCCAATTGTTTTTCATCCACTCCACTTTCCATCTTCTCTATGTCATGACAAAATATGTACTGTTGCCTCTCTTAGGCTGCACGTAAAGTGATAAACTTGCCAGTAAATGTGCTGCTTGACCATTTGGCTGCCAGAAAGGAAGAGGGCTTCAATCATTCAATCATTCAGCTGTTCTGCAATATTACTGGGGTTCAAGCAGACAAGATTTTGTACAGAGTGTCTTGTGAGCTTGTTGAGGAAATAGGACATGTGTGTTCTTAGTTGTCTTTCAGAAGTAAATCTGTACTTTGGTAAAGATTACATTTGTTCTGTGCACCAATATATATTCTCCCCTTCTCCCCCCAGTATTTCAGTTTTTAGCACTAGCAAAAGTACTTAATGTCTTTATTGTGAAAAATGGAAATCAGGATGTCAACGATCTTATTGTATCTGGTAGAAATAGCTAGCAGCGCTTTGCATTATTTTTGTTTGTCCAGAGCTAGAAACATCCAGAAGTTCTTCACTGAAATAATGAGTTTATGCAATGTCTGAAGGATGACATTAAGAGTTAGCAATGGCTAAGTGTTTTCTGTATGTTTGGTGTGCTCTGTGTTTCAGTCTCACCCAGATAGAAAAGGACTGTTTTGCTTTGATTCCAACAACCATTGAGACTGATGAATAGATGGGAACAAGCTGGCTGAAATTAATTGATAAAAATGAAAAAAAAATGTTATAAGGGAAACAACTGAAGGCCTTGGCATTGGTTAGGTAAGGAGCTCTTCATTGTGAACATTCAGTTGCAAAGATTTAGCTGAGTTCTCATTTTGGAACTTAAAGTTTGTAGTTGTTTAGTCTTAAATTAGAAAGTATTATTACTATTTGCATTATTCTTTTAGAAATACTTGCATTTCAGTAATACGTATTTGTAATGTCAGTTCATACTTCAGTTTTCACTAGACTGAACTGCTGCCATGGAACTCATGGAAGAAATTTATGTAGAAGATAATATTTGTATTAAGCAAAGCATCTTATCCTTATTGTCTAATGCTGGTGCATTGTATGTGAAATTTCAAAGGCTTTTTTGCTTCTTTCTTGGCACATAGCAAGTCACAAAAACATGTCATGGTCAATTTCAGTAGCCTGATTCTGAAGTTGTTGTGGTCTCAGATGTGATGCGAGGGTGAGAAGTTCTTGGGCATTCCTAGCTCATGACACTTGACTAGTCCCTGTCACAAGACTGTCCATTGTCACTCCAGTATCATCTTTCAAAAACTGACGGGAGGTTGCTGTTGTGGAACATTGTTCTAAGGTCTTGATGTCATCCTTCAGATCTGTGCTAAAGCTAATTAAGCATTTTAAATGCATACAAATACAAAGAAACAGCAGATGACTGAAGGACGTTTCTAGAGTTCTGATCTCATCTCCTTTCAGTCTTTACTGTCTTCCATGCCTTAGCAACAGGGAATAAAATTTTTGTTTGAGAGCTTCAGAACAGGGTTTTTGGAAGTGTATTTTTCATATTCTTTCCTTCTATTTTCATTACTTTCTCTTACTGTATTTCTTGACAAGTCATCTTAAAATGTGTGATATTTTCCTTTATTTAATGCTTTTCACTTTGTCCATGTTGTAACTTATTTTATAGTTCACTTGTATTTGTGCACGAAGCTTCAAATATTGAAAACTTGATAGGGATACTGCCCAATGGAGGTTTGAGGTAAATTAGTATAGTTTACTACCCTAAGGAAATGATAAACCATTAACATCAGTGTATTTTGTTGGCTTTTGTTAGGTTAAAATAAAAAGCCTAATGAGCTCATTAACTGCAGAGGCTCTGAATTCCAGAAGGCACTGAGTCAGTTTGTTGTATGATAAAGAAAATGGCACTGATAGATGTCATGTTTTTCCAAACAAAACTAATATTTATATTGAAATGATGTTTCAAAATAATATTTTCCTGAAGTGATGTAAGTGAAGCGGAGACAATATATTTCTCCTGTTTACATTTCAGTTTTTTGACATTTCTATCAAATAGCTTATCTGTTTCAATTCTTAGGAAGAAGATTATTTTTACAGTAATATGTATATATTTGTATCTTATTTTTAATGAAAGTTCATATTTCATAGTAAACAATGTAAGTACAGGAAAAAGTGATCAAACATAGCTTCTAGCCTCATTTCACTTAGAATCCTGCCTGAATTTCAGGGAAATCTTCATGACTCATTAATGCTTTTTTCTATGATTTTAATACTACATGAAATTTATGATAATCCTTTTTATTACTGTTATCAATATGAACTCAGTGATTTCAAACTTTAAGACAAGATTAACAAGATTCTTAATGATTTTCATGATCGTTTTCATACTTAACAATTTGAACATTCAAGTCAGTGAAAACTTGGAACTTGAGTTCCTGTTTTCTTCACATACATAATGAATGGATATAGAAAGGTCTGTGGACAAATCATGTTTAGCAGGAGTACTGAGTATGTGTTTTGTAATCTTTTGTAATTGTATATAATTCACAGCTTTTTCTTACATGCGATCAGAGCTCAAAAGAAAAGAGCTCAAATGATTTTCCCAACATACTTTTCAAATGTGTATAATTCATAATGATCACTCCTCTTAGTTTTCAAAACTTGAATTTTTTACAGATAAAAAGCTTTGGTGGGCAGACCAGAATTTAGCTCAGATTGGAACCTGTAACAAACGAGATGGAAGAAACCCAACTATCCTACGAAACAAGACTTCGGGTGTTGTGCATATGAAAGTATACGATAAAGCAGCACAGCAAGGTAAACTTTAAACATTTTTAACCAGCTTTTAGGTTGTCTGATATCTTTTCCCATGTTACCTTCCAAATGTTCTTAGGAAACAAAAAAAAAATAAAAAATAATTGTCATTGTAATTCAATTCTGAAATACCTTAAAATGTTTTAGTATTGAATAAATTGTTGATTTAAGGTAATTGATTATGTCTCTCTGTGTACTTCAATTTATTAGATAGTTTATATACTACACTGTAGTGATGAAGTTCTATGAAGAGTCTAAGCTTAAATTTTTTTGCAAAAATTAGTTATGATACAATATGATTTAAATAAGTAAAGTCATTAACATTCTAGATTACCTACTGCCCTTAAGGTCTTTTAATGCACTTAAATTGACAGAAAATACAGCAGAAAAATAGGGGAATATTAAGAATATTGCTGGAACTGAACTGGCAAAGTGGGAGTTGATATAATATGAATATGTGCAGTTTGAAGTCATGCTGCACATATTTTTATGAGTTTGGGGGTTATCAGAGTTGAAGATATTTGGGAGGTTCTTCTTTAGAAGTCCTAACTTAATCCCACAGAACACAAGTAAGAAAGAAAGGCTTTTGTAGCTGTTCCACTCATTTCCCTAGGAAGTCATATATTACAGTTTGGTATTGACAAAGCTACTAAAATTTTACCCAGATTTTGCTTTTCTTTTCTTAATGGAAGATGAATGCAAAGAGCATTGACATGAACACAATGTTCTTCAACTTGTCAGTAACTTATTTTATAGACAATCCATGTACACTTCAGCATTTGCTCCCAAATCTCAGGTGTACAGACTGTGCTTTTCATCCATAAGTGAGGTTCAGTCCTGGTGATTAGTCATTAAAATTCCTGTTATCCATAAAACAGTTAATGAACAAGTCCACTTCATAGGAATTTCATCTCTTTTTTTTTTCCCTGAGATCATTCATGAGCAGATTTCTTATGTTCAAGTTGTTAAAAATCTATCGAAATGGGAAATGAGCTTCATTATTCTCAGCCTTTGCTTTCAGGCTTCAATGTTATTCATTCAGTTCCACATTGAGCACCTTCCAGGAATGCTTTATATGAAACCTAGAGAACTCCGAAGGTGCTTTGGAAGTCATGTCCTTTCAAGTGGCATGAGGGCATATAGAGTTTCTTCTGTATAGAATGGGTAACTGGAAAACATTTTTGAATACAGGTGAATAAATATATTTAGAAAATCAAGAATAAATGCAGTAAGTACTACTCAGATTAATAACTTTTATTTCTTAGACTTGTTTCTTCATAACACTTGAAATGTTGTATTCTGTATACTCTTCCTAGCATATTTTATTGAAAAGTGTTTGTGCACTAAAAGTAAATGTCTGAGTTAAGAAGGAGTGTAGAGCTGTGAGATCACGTTGGAGGGTATCTTATTTATTCTAGACAAGAGGTAATTCATGAAGGTGCAAGGTTAGTATAGCATTTGATGAATAAATAAAATATGATCGATGGCATGTTAATGGTCCAGAGTAAGAGATGCTTTTTAGACTGTCATTGAAAATATTTCAGCATAGCTGCTCACTAGCTTAAATGAGAAAACTGAAAATATTGGATTACTTTCAACATAAAATGAAAGTTCAAGAAACTGAATTATTTTTTTAAACAATATAGTAAGAGAAAAGCTGCCATCTCTGTGCGTAAGTACCATAAGAGTATAGCATGACTATATATGAATAACAGTATAGCCTGAAGTATATTGTGCATATCTCCATTTTGCCAAGAATTTACCTGAACAGTTCTTTTTTGTTAATATTAAAAAACAAACAGCAACAACAAAAAACCCACCAGTGACAGCAACACTCCTTGTTGGTTATTTTTTTTTTCAGTCGGGAATACACTGTTCAGCTGGTTACCTCTTGTGTTTTGTCCTGTCATGTTCCAGGTAGCAATTCCTGTCAATTCAGTAATGGTGGATGTTCCCAACTCTGTTTACCAACATCAGAAACCACGAGAACTTGTGTTTGTACAGTAGGCTACAACCTCCAGAAAAACCGCATGGCTTGCAAAGGTTAGGAATGCTTACGGTATTTATTTTTAACTATAGTTACTTAATTGTAAGGTGGTACTTGATGTCGGATAGTAATTCCCCCCTATTTGTAAAACTGTATTTATAACTTAAATAGAAATAAGCTATAATAATTCATGGATTTTTTATTTTTTTTTTAAGAGTTGGATTTATCATCAGGACAACTATGGAACAGTATAGGAAAACACTGTCTGTTAATAATTCCTCAAGTGCTGTTAATAGGGAAGGTCTCCATTTTGCAATCTTCACCTATTTGATTTTTCCCTTAGGTATAGAATCGTTTGTTATGTATTCTGTTCATGAAGGGATTAGAGGAATTCCTCTTGATCCAAATGATAAAATGGAAGCTTTAATGCCTATATCTGGAACCTCATTTGCAGTGGGCATAGACTTCCATGCAGGTAAATATTCTGTTTAGTTTATTGTGTATATGTTAGATATTTTCTACTGCCTTTAAAAACAGAAAAGAAAGCAATTTAAAACTTCTAAAGGGAGCTCTTCCTTCTTGAATATCTCTAATCTTTTGCCAACAAGTAAGAAGTTAAACTCATTAAACTCTTCTCTACCTTTGGCCTACCTTCTTTGTTGATGGTTTTGTACGTCTATTTAGCAAAATTTCAATTTCACTGAGTATTTCACAGTGCTTTCTTGCTTGCGTATTTTGCCTTCAAACCAGTGCCAGCTAGTGCTCAGAGCTTTAGTTATACCATGGCTAACACTCAGTGTCTGTTGGACATAGTATCACTTTGAAGAATAGTGCTTTGTGGCAAGAGTTTACTGTATCAAATGGTGCTTTTGTGCTCTTTGTATCTATTGTCATTTCCATGGAAATAAATAGGAGGCATTGCTGTTGAATCCCATAAAATCGTGAAGTACAGCATAAAATTTGGAATAATATATGGAATATTATTTGTATTTGTAACCAACAGGAATCCTTTTAATACAGTGGAAATTAACATAGTGGGTATTTTTCACTATGGAGTGAATAAGTGACAACCGTCAATACTTAAAATAAATTTATTTGTTTGCCTTCGCACATCTTTGAGCAGTTCTATCAATGTATCGTATTGAACATATTCTGCACGGTGGTTATTACATTTGCATATTCAACATGTTAGTATTTACTTTTAAGTATGTTTTCTAGAATCATGTGCTTTGTGAACTTCCTCTTGCAGTACTGAATGTACTAGAAAGAGGATTAACAAAGAAGCCATGCTGTCACAGGAATCCTTTCTGAAATAGATCTTATTTGCTACTGCCAGCTTCTAGATCAGAATTATCTCCTAAAAATGAGGGGTTTTTAGTTCTCTTAAGGGTGATGTAAATTAAGGCTTTTTTTGGTCTCTTTGCTGCTTGCTTTTTTTCTTTTTTTTCCTTTTTTTTTTTTTATTTTTTTATTTTTACAGTATTTGCTAGGGTTTCTTTTGGAGTGATTGTCTGCTGTCAGTGCATGGAATTCTTATGCACAGTTATCACCGAGTTATTTTTTTCTAGTAATTGCTTTGATGTTATCAATAAGGTATTGTTCAACAGAGTTCTAAGAATCCATTTCCAGTTTGAGAATACTACATCTTGAAGCTTCACTTATTTGGTTCTTCATACTCTCTGTTGAATAAATTTATTGTATGCTTACACTAAAATAAATCTGAAGGCTCAAACTGTCACTGGGAAGCACAGCTTTGAAAAGATTCTCAGCAGCTTCATCTGTGAATTGGAAAAGCGAGGTAATGAATAGATGTTTGATCCTTCACCCTTGACCTGGTTGGTCTTGAGGATGACAGCTTCAACAGGAAAATTCTAACCCTTAGAGGCAGTAGGAGCACTGGCTGTAAGAGGTTGTCCTTCCCAGATGGAGTACTTCATTCTGCAGGACTTCAATTAATTTCTATCAAATCACAATGTATATTGCAACTTGACTGTGATAGCTCTGAGCTCTGACAACAGAAATAGATGGAATTCTGCTTGATGCATCACTTGGTTTTCCCCATCCTTTTACTAGTGGTACTTCGTGGTATCAGAGAGGAACATTTTTTCTCCACTTCAAATTCTCAGCCTGGCCTTTGAGTTTAAATGGTCAGTGAAAGTAATATTGTACTCAGTTGCTGCATAGTGTTCCTTTTCTTCCTTCTTAAGTCCAAGAGTTTTTGTTATGGTTTTTATAGGTAATGATACAGTCTATTGGACAGACATGGGTTTCAACAAAATTAGCAGATCGAAACGGGACCAGACATGGAAAGAAGATGTTGTTACAAATGGCTTGGGAAGAGTTGAAGGCATTGCAGTGGATTGGATAGCAGGTAGGAGTTTATTTGTGTCAGGTATTGTTGTGAATTCTGACTGTATGCTCTTGCATTTCAGCTCAAGACTAAAATTGTTTTACTGTCTTTACTAATTAATACTGTTTGAATTATCTAATACTTTTTGTTATTATTTTCTCAGAATATCACAAATGTGTGTTGTTTTTCTTTCTTGAGGGTGTGGTGCATTCTTTTTTGTGTGGAGTGGGATCCATTTTATTAAAGTGGAAAAAAATATTTAACTGTTTTGTTTCTAATGTGGATGGTCACAATTGTGGCAACCAGCGATACAAGTTTATACTTAAAAACATAAGTCTAGAAAGGACTAAAAACTAAAATACAAGATGCACACGATTTAAAGTATAGCAGTTAGATTCGGGTTTTAACTTTTGCGTTTAAGATTTTAACATTTCTGAAGTGATGTTTTCTCTTTTCAGTAACTTCATGATATTTTTCCCAGGTAACATATATTGGACAGATCATGGCTTCAATTTAATTGAAGTTGCCAGGCTCAACGGCTCATTCCGATATGTAATCATATCCCAGGGTCTGGACCAGCCAAGATCTATTGCAGTACACCCCGAAAAAGGGTAACATGTATATGGCTACATATTTTTCTTAATATCTGCATGTTTGCAATGAAGCTTTTAGGAATCAAGGCCTTTTTTCTAGTACATAGTCATTTAATAAACCCCAAAAGTACTGTAATGGGATGTATTTTGCCATAACTGGACCCAGGTGGAAGAAAATGTTCTTCACCTATCCTGAGAATTTTCATGAGTCTCATGAAAAGAGAATCATTTTATCTGAAGCATATCCATTGTGTGGAGATGCGTTTAAATCTGTTAATTACTTAAGATTCCAGCGTATCCAAGAAGTTACACCAGCTAATGAAGACTTCAGTGTGATGGTGAAATGGTGTAACAGTGTATTCTCTGATAGCTTAAATACTAGTATTGAGTAACATGTCTCTGCAACAACCGAAGAGATTACACACGGTGGCTGAAAGCTTTGTCAGATAAACGTGGGTAACTCTTGTTGAAAATTACATCAGTTTTCATCCAACTGTTTGATGAGACTATAATGCTTCTCTAAAGGAAATGAGAAGTTTCTATCCCTTCAGGTTATAAAGCTCATGTTAGGAGAGCTACAAGTAAGACAAAAGCAGTAAATTCTGCCAAGGATTTCCATCTTTTTTTTTTTTTTTTTCTCCCACTGGAATATGAAATGTACTCTCTGAGTTGAATTACAGCTCAGCAGATTTAACTGCTACAGTTGCCTTTCCTAAAATGTAAACCACATGGTGTGCATCGAAGTTTTAAAGAAGCATTTGAAAAGCTATCTCCTCTCAAACCCAGAGAAAAAAGCTGTGTCAATGATTTTCCTCAAGCTCAAATAAGTGAATATCACAGTACATACAGGAATGCAGTTTCCATATTGAAACAGAGGAGTCTGCATCTCTAGTGATGAAGAATCCTGACTTCTCAACAAGAAGTGATGCAAAATGCTGTCTGGAACTTGCCACAATTTCCATTATGAGAATACAGTTTTATCAAGCTGTGTATTTTGTAGAATACAAATGCATTTAAAAGTGAAGGTGATAGTCAAAGTAGATTTTATTTCCTACATAACGCGGTTCCTTATGTCACAAATCCATACAGCTGGGTTCATGTGGCACCAGTGGTTGCTTGGCCTTATCTGTTCACAGTTCAGGATTTATGTTGTTCTTCAGAATCCGGATAATTTTTATTTTTTTAACTCTGTTCTCAGTATGTTCTTATGTTCAGAAAGAAAAAGAAATTAAAAAGCCCAACTTTTGCAGAATTGCAGAATATTGCATAAGAATCCAGTACAATTCTTTTGACCAGAAAAGCACACCAAACAGTCTTAAAAACAGTATTTCATTTACAGCATAGTTTTCCTCAGCATGTTCATAATGTGCTTAGATAAGTTCTGTGAACACATAAAAGCTTGGACTCTCTTTAATACTGTGCCACAAAGTGCTCTGTTCAGATGACTCCAAAGTTAATTCATGCAACTAGGGATAGCAATGTTTTTCTAGTGTAGTAAATGTCTATCTTTATAGAAGAAGATAAAGGCCTGCTTATCCTCTGTATTATTGTCATCTCTTTCCCTTTGTCAGGCAAAACATTCAGAAATGTTCCTCCCTTCCTGCCCTCTCCTTGCCCTGTCTTCACATATTTCATTTCTCTTGAAGCTTGAGTTGACAGCTTTTAGAACGGAGAGGAAAATAGCAGTTATTTGATCTCATTGAATCTACCCATTATACCAACAGACGAAGCGGCCAGCATTCAGCTAGCTGATAGTATTATTTAAAGTTAAGAATGTGTAGTTCTAGCTAGGAGTGTCCTTCTCCCTCGTCAGGAATACTTATTCATTTAAAACGTACTTGGTTTCCATTTTCCTTCTATGATTAAATAACTTTTCTGATAAAACTCAAAACTGCTTGAAATACAGAGTGAAGGTCATTCTGAAATATTTCTTAGGCTTTGTATCTTTCTCCTTTGAAGACATGGGGAAACTGCATTTGCATTATTGAAGTTCAAACTCCAATTTTGTTTTCTTGACAGAAGTTGTTTTGTCTTTTCAAGTTAATTCTAGGGCCACATCAAAATTTTATCATCAGCTACTTATATGTGGGATAGTTCCTAGTAAAATTGTCTTCTAGCGTTGCAATATAAATACCGATCAGTTAGGTAGCATGGTGCTGCAAAAGTCCAAGTATTTTAGACCTTCTGAGAACATTTGAGAAGATCAGTCTTATTTTCTATGCTAGTTAATGATTTACTGATGTTAATATATCAATATATTTATAACCATCAGTGCTCCAGTATTGTCTTAAGACATATATCTTGCCTTGCCAGGATTTTCTTTGGAGATTTCTAGATTATTTTTTTAGAATCTGCATGTTACATCTATTTAATGTTGGTTGGTTTGTTTAACTAGGCTGAGAGTTTTGTGTGCATAACTGAATACCAGATGCTCACCTTTCTGTAGTCAATAATTAGTTGATATTCTGTGTTAAGGATATTCACCTCTGATCAGATCTGTCTGTGAATACAAGTTCAGTTATGTATAAAAGTGATGTTAGCAATCTCAGTAAAGGAAACACTGTCTGTAGATTCATTAGCCTCATTCTGCTATATCTAAGGCAGCAGATTGAGAAGTAGGAGGTCAAGGCAGATTTTTGTCCTAGTGTCTCACCTTAAAACAGTGATGTGTCTGTGCCAGTAAGTATATGGCAGTGCATACACAGATAAGTGAGATGAAAGTTTTTCCTTTGAGCATAAGGGAGATTAGTAAAACAACTTTCCCCTACCAGTTCCCTGACTGCTTTCCTATTTAATACATTTCTGATTTTGACATACATGTCCTCCTTTTCTCACAGCGTTTGCTTGTAGGCATTACATTTCAGTAATTTCTAATTTGGTTTTAGCATGATTATGTTTTGAAGTACCTATTTGACTGTAACGATTAATTTGTTTTCTTTGCAATGGAAGGCCAGTATTGCACATTCTCACCTCTTTGTTTTTATGCTAAATTTTAATAGATGATTTCTGTAATGTTTTAGGTATTTATTTTGGACAGAGTGGGGACAGATTCCTTGCATAGGAAGGGCATATTTAGATGGATCTGAGAAGGTTGTTCTTGTGAGCCTGGGGATTGTGTGGCCTAATGGGATTTCCATTGACTATGAGGTTAGTTTTTCTGTTTTCCATTATAATTTAAAACGTACAGTATTTATTATGTTTCATTAAAGTCAATATGACCTCCACTTAAGTGCTATCTTAGTAACTGTTAATGAAATGCTTGGACAAGATTTTTGATGTTTCCTTTAAAATTAATCTTCAGGAAAATAAATTATATTGGTGTGATGCTCGTACCGACAAGATAGAAAGAATTGACCTTGAGAGTGGAGGGAATCGTGAGATTGTGCTGTCAGGGAGCAATGTGGATATGTTTTCAGTGGCGGTGTTTGGAGCTTACATCTACTGGTCTGACAGGTAATTTATTTTTCATAAGCATTTGAGTCTCAAAATGTTATTTCAGTGCTAGGTGCTTCACCTCTGTACGATTAGCCATTCCTTAGCAAGGTCACAGAATGGATCACAGAAAGGTATGCGGTTTGAAAGAGAGGGCATTTCTGATCTGAAACCTAAAGCGTATCCAGTATCATAGATGAGAGCAGGTTTTTCACCTTCTGTTAGATGAACTCTCCACTGCCCTTCAGTCATTTGTTTGGTGTGAAGTAGTTGAGGATTGTTGATCAGACATCTTCAACTTTTTTGGCAGAGCACATGCAAATGGCTCTATTAGAAGAGGCCACAAGAATGAGGCCACGGATGCTGTGACCATGAGGACTGGCCTTGGAATAAACCTGAAGGAAGTGAAAGTCTTTAATAGAGCACGAGAGAAAGGTTGGCTGTTCTTAAGGATGCTATTGTTTCAATATCACCTGGTGGTACTTTTCATGTATATTAAAACATATAAAAAGTTAAATATCACTGATTTATGGCAATACATTTTATTATATCTACTTTTTTTCCTTAGAGTATTTTTTTAGCAAGATTTATTTATTATGAAAATATGTAGTAAAGTTAGTTTCTTCCAAAACCTTCCGAGCGTTTTAAGGAGAAAGTCTAAAATCAGAATACTTTTCTATCATTCCTTTTTGTTTTCTTTTTTTCTCCTCAAAGCACCCTAGACTTAGGAATGAGGTGGGCCTTGAATTGTGCTTGAGAACAGCAGTATCAGGATGTCTCAGATTTCTATTGGAAAGCAGTACTTCTTCTCACAGCTAGAAAATCTCAGTCTTTGTGTCTCAAATATTTATTTCCTAAGATTCCTTGGTCTTGAGTCCAGCTTTTTTGTGTGGGAATAGTTGTAAGTAGTTAGTTATCATTTACATTTAATTCCTTTTGCGGTTGGATACACAGTAATCACATACTGACTGAGAGCCATGGTAGAAATCGATGAGTTTTATCCCCCCACTAAGAGTAATCTTTTTTGACTGTTTTTTCCCTAAAATTTTAATTCTGAAGGGGCTTTGAAAAATAAATATATCTGTTAGAAAGTAGAGACAAAAGTTTATCACCTTTATAGGCAACATGCTTGTGTTTCTGTGAGCTGAAGTCTATAAAAAATGATGATTGTTTCCTTTCCTTAGAGTTGCTACCAGATGAAATTTTAAATACATATTCAAAAAGTACAGAAAATGCTACATGAAAAAATGCTTATAAAGAAGATCCTTTTGATAGGAATATATTTCTAGTGTTGGTAGCGCTCAAAACTTGTTTTAGTCACGGCATCACATATCTGATGATGTAGTTTTTATATACATCTTACCTAAAATAACTGCATTAAATGTAAAATAAATCTTCATTTTGAAAGAAGACCTATTTAAAAATCAGTGAAAAGTCTTTCCATTTTTTTCTCACATGAATTTGACTAGTTTTGCGAACAATGAACATATTTGTATTAATTTTGCTAAGGAGTCCTGCAAGTGTTCTCACAGTTTCATAGACATACTTTGTAGAGAATAAATGTCCACAGAAAAAAAAAAAAAGGATGTTACTGCTTCTAACAAGGCTAGAAATAGTTAATGTCTGCTTGCTTGGAAGGGCCTTCTGTATAGAATTAAGGAAATGGAGCAATTGGATAAAAATGCTTCTCTATATGTAATGATTTTTATTGATAGCTTGACTGATTTGGTTGCATTAGGAATGGGACAAATGGTTACTGAGGCTAAAAACATTTTTGATGTTAGCTCGAAAACCATAACTGAATGAGTTTTTAATACATTTTTCAAATTTTACTAGGGTACAAATGGTTAATGTCTTTGGGAGGGGCTGTCAGTGAGCCAGGAGGACAAAAGGGAAAAAAACAGGTGAAAAATACTTTTGGAATGTTTTTTTCTGTATCACTCTTATATATTATCCATGTATACTTTTAAGTTTGCTGAACTAGAAGTAGGTAATGCTCCTTAAAAAAAAGCAAGGAAAAAGAATTAGCTAGTTTCCTGACCTTTTACTAAAACAAATGAATACAAAAATAAGCAAACAAAACCAAGAAAAAAAAACCCACACAAACAACCTGTGCTGATTGACAAGTGATCCATGCTTTTTTTTCCAAATGCCTGTTTTACCCTTTCTGATGAGCCAGCCCTGCTGCAGTGCTATTCATGAGGGGTCTCCTCTCCTTTAGTTCTGTTATACAAGGATAAGCCCTAATTAGTCTGTTTTTGTAGCTGGCTTCTTGTACAGATACTTACAGCTGGTGAACTGTGGATTGCTGAAGTTTGCAAAGAGAGACTCTAGAAACTATAGGATCTCTTCCATGTATTTGCCTTTCTCAAACTCTCATCCTTCCAAACAGATATTAACTTTTCTAGCCGAGTAAAGTCTCAAAAGCTTTTTCTAAAAGAAACCATGAGCAAACATACGTGCAGATAATTCTCCACGTATTTTTTGCATGACTACAGTGCAGCATTTCTCATAATTTTGTCAAAATTCAACACTGCTAATGTTAACTCTCTTTTCCCCATTGTTTTTACTTAAGTGTATCTTTAGCTTGAAATGTAGCAGTTAGAAAATTCAGTCTACGATACTTTCAGACACTAGATGTTCCCTGACAATGATAATGGCTTTCTACCAGAAGTTATTTAAAGTGTGTGGTTTTTTTTCTCCTTCACTATCTAGAAAACTTTCAGAAACGGGAAAATGACTATACTGAGAGCTGAGTTGTTATATGGAAAGTGCTGTCAGAAACAAAAGCTAATTTATCTGAACTAACTGTAATTGTATTTCATACATAGTCCAAAAAATATGAAGGTAAATAGATCCTAATTATTGACAATTACTGTAATTTTAAATATCGCTTGTAACAAGTGTAGTTTATGTCACTGAAGTTACTAATGTGACGATGATTATTTAATAGTATACTTGTCAGAGAGCAAGGTATTAAAGTTCAGTTTTAGAGTAAATTAAAACAAAAATGTCAGGAAACATTTTTATCAAGGACAGAATAAAAGGGAACACTTTTGTGTTTGTTTTCATTTGACAGAAATTAACACTACGGTATTGTGATGGTATCCAAATTTGTCTCTTGGTTTCAAAACACTTGGAACAACTCATAATAGTCTCTATCCAAGTTTTTGTCTGAACACGGGGGAAAAAATCTATTTTCTTTTTATCAAGTATGTAATCTTGTGAATTGAAAGAATATTAATTACATTTTTTTCATAGATTGTTTACTTTAAAATTTGGCGTAGTTAATTGAAGTTATATTCTTGACTGCTTTGGCCTTGTGTTCAATTTTATTGTAGAATATGTTTAAGAGAAGAATTCTTGGAATTTTAATAAATGACATTTTGATTTACATCAGCTACAGGTAATAGTATAAAACGGATGGTGTTTTTTCTTCTTTTTTCATACAGGTACTAATATTTGTGCCAAGAATAATGGTGGGTGTCATCAACTCTGCCTTTATCGAGGAAATGCACAAAGAACTTGTGCGTGCGCACATGGCTATCTTGCGGAAGATGGAATTACCTGCCTAAGACATGAAGGTTACCTCTTATATTCAGGAAGGTCAATATTAAAAAGTATACATCTTTCAGATGAAAACAACTTGAATTCACCAGTAAGGCCATATGAAAATCCAGAGTACTTCAAAAACGTGATCGCTCTTGCTTTTGACTACAGTCTGAAAGGAAGAGGTACTAATCGGATATTTTTCAGTGATGCACACTTTGGAAATATACAAGTTATTAAAGACAACTGGGCTGGCAGAAAAGTGCTAATAGAAAGTAAGTAAAAAAAAATTTATTTGCCAAAATATTTTAATAACACTCATTAAATGAAAAGTTGTTTAGAAATAAGGTTGACTTTATCATTGTGAATTCATTAAAATGTTGACTTAATAGGGTTTTATATAAGCATATACCACAACTGTTACAGTTTGTACCTCAGTGTGTCCAGCTGATACCGTTCTTGTAGTCAGCTCAAGAAAAGTGACTTCTGTCTAGTGATAGGAAGAGCCAAATTCCAAGCTATGAAATGGTTCTTTTTACAGAGAGACTTACTGAGTAACTTCAGATGTTTACCATGCCTTCATTCACCACAGTAATAGCGAGAGTTCTCTGAAACTTGACTTTTTTATTAGCTTCCGAATACTTGAAGCTTGTAGCTCCTCAAGGAGTCAACATCAGTATCATTACTAAGTCTAGCGTAATTTCAGTGCAATGTGAACTTAAGTTTGCCTTGGTAGAACTTGAAATTGTGACATTCAAGGCTGTATGAGAAATAAAGACTAAGAATAAAAATCTAAAAATTAGTCCAAGAAAAATATAAATTGTAGAATCTTCTGCCATCTTGCATTTCTATTCAGATGTAATTTTTTTTTTTTTTAAATAGACTATAACATTCATCTGTATACATATGATTATTTCTTCTTCAGTTGTTTTGGTAGCCCTTTTCCATAATGTTTGAAGTGTTACTTCATTTCTTCCCTGGTAGATAATTATCAGCTGAGTTTTTGATGTCATAAAAGTTGCACTGCTGCATTTAGGTATTTGAGGGAAATATTAACAGGACCAGCAAGTAACTGGAAGATGAGGAAGTATATTTGGTGTAGAATGTGTTGCCCTTTGCTACTGCGTGTTAACAGAAATACTTGTAGAGAAGAAAGAAGCAAACAGCTGGAAAATGATGAAATACCATTCTACAACTTGCACTGGATAATTGCTATTGTTACATGCCTCAGTCCTGTAGTTCTGGGAAGGTGTTCCTGGTAATGGAAACTGCTGATATTAATGAGTGGAAAAGCATCTTTGAAATATGAATACATCATCTTTATATTTATATATGTGTGTATATATATATATATTTAATTTTAAGTATGTTTATGCGCATATTTTAGGGGAGTTAATGATATCCGTATTGAGATCCAAAGGAGAAAAACTAAACAATATTGTCAATATGTATTCATTACTCTTAGGAAAGAATGAAGACCTAGGGATTCAGAGCTGAGATTAGCTGAACGTGAGACAACCACTCACCTGTGTGGGGATGATACAACACTATCTTAACTTAGGTGTTACAAGATATGATGAAAATTATTACACAGAAAACCTTTGGAGAATTTTAAAATTAAAACAGACAGGAAAAAGTGATGAAGCAGCAGTGCAGATACAAACTGGATTTGGAAAAGGATAATAAACTATTCCTCATTACTTTATGATTGGCTGTTGTGCAAGAGCTAAAAACATTCCACAGAGCACAGCTGAAAATTATACTTTTAGGAAATAGTTAGGAAGTGTTTCTGCTTGTAATCTTAATATGCCTCATTTCATTTTTCATTTTCAGAGTCAGCGCTCTGAATAATTAAATGTCAGATGAAGTTTTTTTGTTCTTCCAAAAATGTATTGTATATGCTTAGGGTATGGCTCTGAAAAAAAAGTTGTTTTCTAGGAGTGTTTCAGGTTGTTTGTTTGTTTTCTGTAAATAGAAGGATTATCACATCCCGGTATATGTTACTTTACTGTTCACCTTTGTATGTTTCAAAATCTCTTTGTATTGAGCCATTCATTTTAAACTGATGTTCTTTGATCACTTCTCCTTTCTTTCCACAATCAGAGATTTTTGATCCCTGTGAACAGGGAACAATTTCTCAAGCTCCTTGATACCATAGTTATATTTGACCAATACAGATACCTAAAGAGGGAAAAGAGTAATGCTTTCTTCACATCAGGCATTCCATTTGCTATAGGACAGAAAAATTTCTGATTTCCATGTTGGCTATGTATGATTAGACAGAAATTATTGAATGGAATGCAGCCGGCACGTTTCAGTAATGTTTTGTTTTAAAATGACATCTTTGACTTTTGTTTTGCTCTTTTTTCCTCTTATAAATGATTAGTATCCATTTTTGGCAAGTTTCCCTTTATTGGAAAGGGATGCAAAACCACATGAGAATTACCTGGTGTGATTCTTACACATGTGCAACTCCTTTCCACTTCATTAAACTGAGATCTACAAATCAGACAAAATCTGACTCAGTATTTAAGTCAGATAGGGAAAATAGAATGCATTATTTACAAGATATTATTGTCCCAGATTTTTAGTTCAATGACTGTAGTTCTTATACATACAAAGAATCCATTAGCTGATGTGTTTCTATCTCACTGAAATCAGATATGCCATTCAAATCCAAGACATTATTGAATTTTTCTGCACACTAAGAACGAAGTTAAGATATATAAAGAGCCCTTTATTAAACAGGTTTCCAGTTCACTAAAAACAGATTTACAACTCACAAGCAACCCATTATCTAATATGTTTTTAGCTCACTGAGAATAGATTTACTACCCAGAAACAACCCATTATCTAACATGTTTCCAGTTCACTGAAAACAGATTTACAACCCATACGCAAGCTATTATCTAACATAGTTCCGACTCACTGAATATTGATTTAGAATTCATAAACAACCCATTATCTGACAAATTTTCACCTCACTGAACAGATTTGCAACTCATAAACAACCCATTAGCTAACACATTTTCGGCCCAGGGAAAGTAGATTCATGGCGTATAAACAACTTGTTCCAGTTCACTAAAAACAGCTTTGAGATTCACCAAGAACCAAGCACCTGGTAGAGTTTAGTCTTCAGCAGGAAGGAGTAGTGACAGGGAAAAAATAGTAATAATAAAAGCAAACAACAGTGTAGCATGTGCGCAGTATGTCATACCTTAACATCTTTATTTCTGTACAGGTTAGTTTTTTAGAGTAAGTCTTTTGAATTTTATTTTCTACAGTCAATAAATTAGTAGGGACTTTTCTAGAAGTAACTGGATGGAGTTGATCTTTCTTGACAGCCAGTTTGTAAAAATTCACCTTGTTCCTGGCTCTGATTTCTGACAAATTCTTTTGGCTGATGAATTGTCAAAGCACTGAGTATTTCTTGTGTTTTTGTTTTGTTTTTGTTTTATTGTAGCATCATGCAGACTTTAATCTAGTCCATGGCCACTTTTTGAAGTTGCCTCTACAGTTTGTTGTACGTTGTGGCATGGCTACCGTCTGAATAATCTGTTCTGATTTTGGTCTTTCCTTTCAAAAAAGAATGCAAAATTGAAGCGGGCACTTTAGAGTTATCAGACTGTGGGGAAATGAGTGTATGCATGTACTTTGTGGTCCCTCCCATTTTCTTCTTAATCTTCCACTTCTTAATTGTGAATATGACTCTTACAGTTAGGTTATAATTAAGTTATAATGCTTCCGCTTTTCACTTGTGACTTAAGCTAGCTGTATTTCTGTCTGTTTTTTTGTCCTGCTGTGCTGTCAAATCTTCAGGAGCCTGCTAAAGCATATGGTATTTATTCTTGTAATTCCAGGTATTAATGGTAGTTCTGTATGAAACAAAGCATGGTCAAAGGAATTGCGTTTGAAAAAATCATCCTTTTGCATACTTTTTAGATTAAAATGAGGTAATGGAGCATTATACAGAAAGAGCAGAAGAGAAGGAGTAGAAGTCACGAAAAGTTAAAGGCAGGGGGTTACGTAAGGAGGTATATGGAAATTTGACTTGCTGAAATTGCTTCAGGTTATCAATCTCCTTTGAAACAATATTCTTAGAATAAGCTCAGAGAGAATTCTACGTTAATTTTCTTTCTTGTTAAACACTTGTAGGCAGAACAATACTATCATTTCAAACTTCTGAGTTTTTCAATGTTATTCAAACAAGAAGATATTTCATATATTTTTATCAGAGAGCATATGAAGTACATTCCGTTTTTATAGATCTAAATAGGTATCTATCTAAAAGTAATTTTAGCATAGTTTGAAAATGAAAAAGTCTCAATGGAAACAAAAGTATTTGATATAAAGGATTTTTATATTATGTGCTTACCACATACCACACCTTTCATAGGCTATTGATTATTTTTTCAACTTAGAAAGTGCAGGTTGATTTTCTTTTTAATGAGTTGATGATTTGAAGAGAGTTTTTTTTCTACCTGGAAGGTTTCAGTTTGACCCAGAGGAAGTCAAACCTGGTATATTATTCATAAGACAGTAGATTCTTTGTGGTTTTGATAGAGTTAATAATTAGTTGGACCCTTTAATATCAATTATATCCTTGCCTTTAAATTTCCCACTGCTGAATGCAGTCCCCTTTCTTTTCTTATGTAGGGGTTTGTGATAATTCCAAAATTTGTCTATGTGGCTGTAGAAGAGTTAAGCATTGAAGTAGATTTAATGTACTGTTACAACAGTAGAAAGAAAATAAGTGAAGAAAATTGGTAACTGAAGACTAGGGAAAGAAAAGTGGAGGAAAAGCAAAATAAAGCAAGTCAGAGGAAACAGTATTCAGATGATATACTTTTAGTACAAGCTGTTTCCTTTCCAACTGTGTAAACAATGACACCAAGACTTTTTGCTGGCGTAACATCCCTCTCAGTATAAAGGAAAGTGTTATGTGGAAAAAAATGCTGCTTCTGTTTTGAACTTCAGGCACTAGCATCTATAGAAGGTAAAAAATTTATTCACTACTAACATAAAGTGTCAGGTCCTGTGATGTATTGTAAGGCTTTTTGCAGTCGGAATCTTTTAAAGGTGCTCCAGTGTTCGCTACTATTCTTTCTAACTAAATGGGTCCAATTTAACTGTCAAAAAGGCATTTATATTCCCATTTCTCTTACAAAGCTTTAAATTTGGCACATTGTATGAGGTCCTTTTAGTTGTTGAACTTTCTTTGCTGAGAAAGAAATTTTTAATCTGTTAAAAATAAATACTTTAGTATTGTTGCTTTTCATTTTGTAAATGAATTGCATTCATTCTAACTGTGTATGATATAGTTGCAATGACTTTCAGTTTTTAATGGAGGAAAAGTGAGAGGCTATTGTAAAGCCTGAGACATTTAAGTAGTAAAATCTAAAGCTATTATTATAACTGCTGCCTTGTTTGCAGAAACCAAAATGTCTGGTTTATCACATTTTGTTTCTGTATTTGGCTGCGTACTATGAATAGTGGATAAAATGCACAATGTGCACAGTAAATAATTTGCTATAGAGGGATAAAGTTTTCTGACTTTATACATAAGTTATTATAGAAGTATATATTTCGTAAATTTCATTTTATGAAACTCTAAAATGTATTCGTAATGGAAACTGACATATGCTGATCTTTCAGTTCAGAATGTCACTAGCATTCCCAAGCTCAGTATTCAGGAAAGGTGCTGTTTGCCCATTAAATCTGAGATGATTCATGAAGAGTTGAAACAGTTTGTGACTACTTTTAACTTTCCATGTTGCCCTTAAATTTTTACTGATGTAAATTTTAGACATGCAAATTTCTGCATCGCCAGCTGTGGCTGCTTCAGTGCAAAGCCATATTATGTCTTACAACAAGAATGTCAGAATTTCTTTAATAAATCATTTTTGAACTTAAAATCAAGTTAGGTGCTTTGTTATTTAAATACTGATTATCATATAAAATTGTGACCACGCTCTGTATCACGGTTTGATTTGTGTTTCTCTATTATGCAGATATGTTTGTATGTGCTGTTAACTGAGAGCCAAAGAGAAACCCAACATTTATAAACAAAGTTCTGAAACAAACATACTGTTCCTACAATCAATATTTCTTGAATTTAAAAACAATTGACTACATGTTCCATATACGTTCAGGTAAAAATGACCAGAATCTTAGAGTGGTTTTATTTATTTATTTATTTATTTATTTTGTGAATTTCTGAGCTCATCTATTTCATTCATATGTTAAATTCCATAGTGAAATGTAGAAAACCTTCCCCTGCTGTTAGCTGACAAAAGTAAATAATCTGGCACTTTAAATGCTGTTATGAATCACCTGTTTCTTGATCTGAGCGTTTTACAGAGCTCTTCCTGTGTAACTGAAAATGTTTGTAATAGTAAATATTGTATGTCTTAGTCTCTGGGAGGAAACTTAAAATGATGTTCCATGAACACTGTACAATTTGCTGACTGATCCTTTCAGTCTGTTCTTCTGTTTTTCTCCATCCTGTTTGCATTATCTGCGCTCCATAGATTAGTGAGCCCCCTGTTAGTGAGCATGCTAGTTTTCACTGAGTGTTGGTGGGTGATCAACTTTTAAACACCCAGCTTCACATACCTTCCCCAGCTACATACTAAGGTTTACCATCTGTCCTACTGATAGAATCAGTATCTGATACCCTTCCTTATACAGAAATATCAATCTACACTATACTTACCCATTGTTTATTTGGTTGATATCTACGATAAAAATCTGTCATGTACTTTTCAGTTGGATGATTTAATCATGTAAGTATGATTAAAGTCATCAACTGCATGTTGTACTCCCTTTCATGCTTGGTTGGAGTGATTTCTAGCTTGAATAGTCTCATCAGGAGTTTTCTGCAGACCTACATATGTTTGCTGGTGGACTATAAACATCTCACTATGTAGGCATCTGCCCCGTCATTCACACTATACTTCATCACATATAGAGTAATTATGTACAGTATTTTGTACATCTTCACTGTTAAAGACTAAGTTAATGTTATAAATTCTAAGTTTACCCAATAGTGTCTTTTTCCTGAACATTTAACTAATACTTGTGTTTTGAGTGTTAATTAAACATAAACTATGGTTCTAATTGTCATTACAAACTCACCAACGTTTTTGTATGATTGCAGTTTTCTTTATTAAAATAATAGCTTGGTTTTGTGTTATTTTTCTGAATTCTAAAGTAATTTTGTTTCTCTTAAGTTTAAAACAAATATTCATGCTTTCCAACCAGGTCTAAGTAAGTTTAAAAGAACAGTAAGTTTATATCCATGGGAGATTTACAGATATTAAGGTAGTTGTTGTCTGGAAGAACCCAAAGCCTATTTTATTACATCTAGTAAATTTTAATTTGCTCTTATGTAATGTAAGGTTATAGCACAATTTTATATGTTAGATATATAGAAAGATGATACAATGTTTACTGGCTTATGGTGTATTTTAGCGAACTTTGCATGTGCCATAAAATAAAACAGTATTCTTAGGCTGAGTTGGATGGTGAATTTAATTCGTTACTGTAGTGTTGTATACATCATATTTTGAATAAGGTGTTTTGTTTTTTTTACAAGGTAATGTTATGGCCTCGTTCTACAATTAATTGATGACAGAAGAATTTGAGAAATTAAATCAGTCTCCAATTTTCAAGTCAAAGGCTGTTTGTCTTGGCTTATTATGATGATTTCTTGCCTTTTGGCAATGTAAAGAGTGAAAGAGAAGGGAAATGATTAAAAATTCTAATTGAGTATTTACTCAGTTTCTCTAGATTGTTTTTGTTTGTTTGCTTTTTAATGTTTGTATGGCCTTCTCCTCAGTTCAATTAGTGATTGTTTATTACCTATTGCCGTAATTTTAGGCAGGTTGTTTGTACTGCTTTTTGTCAATCTCCATAGATAATTAGACTGTGTACTCATGGGGGAGTTGCAAAAGCCAGTTCAGAGGTGAAGTAAAAACGATGCTCAATGTTAAGCTCTGAACATTAATGCCTTCTCCAGTGTTCTGATATGGAAGTCTTATTTGTGTCTGACTTCACTATTGTTTTGGCCTTTCACCAATAAAAAACATTAGTTTGTTGAACAATTACAGTTTGTTTTTTTTATTAACCTCTTTTCTTTAGCAAGGTTGTAAGAATATAAATTAAATGGAGGGGGTAGTTGAATTTATACATTAAAAATTGGGAAAGTTTTGATTATGAAATTTCTAGAGAGTTCTAAGTGAAGAAGACGGATCAAAATCCAGGAGACTGTGAAATTGTATATACATTACCAAAAGTGAATGGCAACAACTATTAGGTAATTTAAATTTTACACCCTTAAGTATTTATTTTGTACTTGTAGTAATGAGGAAGATCTAATCTGAGTTCTTCAGTTATTGATTTGTTGCTTGTCTGTTCTCTGAGAAAGTCAGATGAAGATCAGCGTGACAATATTTATAGGCCACATCTCATCTGCGGTATGCAATCCATCTTCGTTAAGTTCAGTAAAAGTGATAGATAGCATTTGGCAACATAATGATGTGATCGCTCTACCATTGCCTTTGTAAATCATAAGCTGTTGCATTCTCTTGTGTAGATATTTAATCAGTTATACACCCCATTACTGATTTAATTCAGAATGTCAGTGGCAGGCGAATAATGTGAGTATTTGTGTATTAATATCATATTGTATTAATGTTTCTTTCATTTAAGTATGTTATTCATGTGAAAATCATAAACTGTTGCTTCATGCCTAGAATAAATTTAATCAGTGCTGTAGGCATCTAATGCCATCACTGTTTTAATTCAATATGTCAGTGAAACAAATGTGTTTCTTTTCATTTCCAGTTTCTTTATGCTTTACTAATTCAGAATATTGCATGATGCTGTGAAAATGTGAGGCTGAGAGCAAACAAATCACTAATTTTCATCCTGTCAGTGGATTTGGAATTGAATCCTCCAATTGTAGCATAAAATGACAGTATATTTTTGCATATATTTTAAAGTAACTGAATATCTCATGGTAAATGTACTGCAACAAGAGAGAAAAAAATCCTTTGTGCTCAATAATATCCCTTACTGAGTAAGAAACAAATAAAAAATAATCTTGGTGCAAAATGATGATGTTGTGACACTACAGTGCAGTTACTTGGGAGTCTTCTCCACTGTCCTTTCCTTGGCAATATGGAGTTAGTAGTAGGTTTTAGTTTGGATGAAAGCCATGTGCAGATGGCAAGAGGAGCATTTTTAGGGCTGTTTCTGTCCTTTATTGATATGTGGCTTATATGAATATTGAGTTTTGCAACTAACATCTTAAATAAAATGTCTATCTTAGTCAAGAAATAATGTATGTATACCTATATATAAATACATTTGTATTTATTATTAAATGCAGTGAAGATTGGCCTGTAAGAATTACTGTTGATAATTTATCCAGATCATACTAATGCTGATAAGAACAAAGTGCCTTCCATTGTATGAAATTATCTAAGTTCTGGTTCACTTTTGTGCTTACTCTTTGGACTTTGTCATTGAATTTAAAATCAGCTTATCTACAGAATCATGCTTTTTAAAACTAAGAAATGGTTCTCTTCTGTGTTTGGATTTTTCAGTCCTGTAATTGAGAAACATAATAGAACTGGAAAAAAATGTTGGCACATAAAGAAGAATGTGTATTGATGTATTGCAGACGTTAGTTTGGAGTTGCAGTATGAGGCATTGGTCCAGTTTTATAATGTGAATGATTGTATGGGAATCTGGTTTCTATAGAATACGAACTTAAGCACAACTTACTTTTCAAATACACAGTAATCATTCTACTTCTGGCAGGAGCAACATCATTATCCTTAGTCTAGTGTGGAATGGTTTTACTGTATGGTATACAAACAATTTGCTTTCAAAAATCGTGACAGATTCAGACAAGTAACAAATCTGAAGTTGATATAAATTCAAAACGTTACATAAGGGAAAAATGTGTGATTGTTCTTTCCACTGATACTTGTCTTTCACATGAAAGCTGTGGTTTGCATCAAATCCTGCTTAAATCCTTGCTTTTTAGCGGCTGGGTCTATATCCACGAGTTAAAGGTTTGCCTCCAGTTTCCTGAAATTTTCTATAATTAAGATGAGGAAATATTCAACATTCACAATATGAAATGTAAAAGTGATGCAGTGAATGCTCGGATGGTTTGTTCACAATGAGTAAGACACAAAATTGGTCAGAATCGCCATCTTTTTAGCGTAGAAAATTTTAAGTAATGATAAATTGGTAGCATTCAGCATATATGGAAATTGATTGAATTAGAATTGTATTAATAGTATACTTTTAAATCTTGAAAGTAAATTGATAAGACTGTTAAATACTGTACTTTAATTAAGAACGCTTGTAACCCACGAATCTTTTCTAAAGCCAGAATTCTTATCTAGAGGGTAACTTTTGCAGTGGTCAGAATTTATTGTAATTTTAAGGTTGCTTTCAATCCCATTCTTAAACTTACTCTCTTTATTGAGTTACTCTAAAGTGAGCTGAATGTATCTTTTTTGATTCATTCACCTTCTTTAGTAGAAAATAGTCTTTCTATGTATATTCACCTCCCTTTAATGAGTGACTTTTCTGCAGACAGATCATGAAAATGTAATCAGAAATTCTCCAAATGCTGTAGAAAGAGAAATAGGAAAGAAAAAAAGAGCAACCAAACAACTGATTAATTGCTTACTTTCTGGCTTTAATTTAATGTTGGCACTTTCAGCTTAATGGGAGTTATTTGTGGGCTTCCTGTTCTGTGGGTATGAAAAGCATGGTAAAACATTACATCTTCCAGCAAGTCAAGAGGAAATTGTAATAATCATCATAATGTAATCCTCATTATATTTTTAGATTTTGTCTTCTGTAATTCATTAATAGCTGTATAAACCTTCTGCTCTAAAATTACTTGTTTCTAAAAAAATAATAAGTGAAGTAATCTGTGTGCAGTTCTGTAATAATTCAAAAATAATGGTCAGAATTAATTACCATTTCTCATGGTCTGTCACTTTTATACACTGGAATCAGATGCAGTTTATCTTTTTTGGATGTTAAATATATGTTTTAGCTACTTAGTAATGTTGGCTTTTGTTTCTAAATCACATTTTTTACAGAGGAAAAAATGTTACATTGTGGCGTATTAGAACAACGTATTGATGCTGCAACGTTCAGAGGTTCTTTCTTCAGTATGTTATTCAGGGACTGTTATAGAAGGATACTTTGATTCCTTTTAATGTAATGTGTATCTATGTTTAAAAAAATGCATCCAAACATAAAGTTCAGTAGTACAATTAGTAAAAATGGGCCCAAGGTGTTGCTTGCATTAAGTCAAAAGTTGTGGCTAATTTTCTGCCACGATATTATTGCTACTGTGTTATTATTTCAGGTTATTATTGTATAGAACTGACGGAGTAACAGGCTGAAATACTTTAACTGTGATTTTTGCAGGATCAAATCCAAGGAAAAAAAGCCAAAACCTTTTTAGAAGTTTTATTTCCTCTTTGTTTATAACCATGTCTTCCAGATGTTGGGTCAGTGGAGGGGCTTGCTTATCACAGAGCTTGGGACACTCTATATTGGACCAGTTCAACCACATCCTCAATCACAAGACACACTGTTGACCAAAGACGTCGAGGAGCTTTCAACCGGGAAGCAGTAATCACAATGTCTGAAGATGATCATCCACATGTCCTGGCTCTAGATGAATGTCAAAAGTATGTATTATATCTTTCTTATCAGATTTTGGTTTTTAGCTAGTATCAATAATTGTAGGAACACTTTACTTCTTTGTTTCGTGGTCAGCTTATGCCACCGAACCCTGTGAAGGTTAAATGAGTTTCTTGTTTTAGGGTACAAACTTTAGTATAAGTTGTTGGTTTTTTAATGGCAATTGCAGAATTAAGCTGTAGAATTGTATGTATTTTTTATGTTTAAGATCAAATATTGATCACATTTTCATGGTACACTATATTTCAAGAAAAGTCAGCTAATGCAAATGGGCAAATTCTTCTATTAGAAATCAGTGGAACGCACATTAGCAGAAGGAAGTTCATGTTGTTTCACAGGTTATGCTTATCTCTATTGGTATATAAAAACAGAGAAAGATGGTCAGAATTATGCAGACACTTGAAGAGAAAAATCGGTACTCTTAGACAATGACAAATCTATGAAAACACTATAATTCAAATACTGGATATCGTATTTTCTTATTCACCACTGATTATCATGGTTACCTAGAGATGTTATTCATAATTGTGAAGTCACGTTGTGTTTTTTGTTGTTGTTGTTTTGTTTTTTGCTGTTTTCATGAAGAGAATAAAATTATAAAAGGTATCTTATTGTTTTCTTTGTTATTTTGATTTTAATACAGCTTAATGTTTTGGACTAACTGGAACGAGCAGCTCCCAAGCATCATGAGATCTACCCTCTCAGGCAAAAATGCTCAGGTCATCATTAGCACAGATATTCTGACGCCAAATGGACTTACCATTGATCATAGGGCAGAGAAACTTTACTTTTCAGATGGCAGCTTGGGAAAAATTGAGAGATGCGAATATGATGGATCACAAAGATATGTAAGTTAAACAAAAATCCCAAACATGTGTACTATAAATCTGTTAGTCTACATCTGTTACCATCTTTAAAGTCGAACTAAATGTTACAAAAAGATAGCAAGCTTCATCTAGTATTGGTTGTATGTTAGATTTAAAACTGAAAAAATAAGAATGGCTAGAAGTAGTGCTCTATTAACTCATTGCATTCTAATCTGTGACATTTTGAAGATATAAACACTTAATACAAGGACTCTGCATGCACTGATATTGGCCATGAAGCATCATTGTACTAAACAATATGTGAACTTGAGAAAAGTAGGAATAAAAGTATGAGTGATTCGAAGAGATGGGGATGTTCTGCTTACATGGGAAGGTTATAATTTTCCCTTTTGTGTAAAACTTCACTGAAAGCACTCGAAATTCTTCTAAGTGATGCTTGCTAGTATCATTGTACATATCTTATATTTTCCATTGCTGTCTCTCCGTTTTCAAATATACTTGTACTCTTTTACTTTTCTATCATAATACGTCTTGGTCATGTTCTGTTAGTTTCAACCTAAGTAGACAGTTTGCTTTCCATGTAGTAATAGAACCTTTCAGTTCTATTAACTATATATCAGCTGGGCATGTTAGGAAGCTTTACCGTGTATGGTATTCTGTGTCATATAGGTTCTGATTCCTACAGAACTCTGTGCTTTTTTTCCTCAAACATAGTATACATAACAGCTCTTCCATTCCAGAACAGTTTATGCACCCTTAGTTGAACAACAGGCAGCATATATTGCAGCTGCGTGATTGCAGATTAACTGGGCATAAAACTTGTGTTGATTATGTGCTTCTGGATGAGATATGTGAACAGGTTTTTTGCCTATGTTCCCCTAAGTGGGAGGACTGCTTTGGGTCATTTGCTGCTACCAGTTTCTATAAAGTTTGTTATTAGTTGATTATTTTGGAGTTTTTATCATTTGAAAACATGATTTTTCTTACAGTTGAGTAGCAATCACCGATTCTGCATTGGATTTCTTCTCTGTGTGATGTATTTGTGTGTGTATTTCCTGAAAACTGTGGCAGTGTATCCTACTTCTTGATCCAGATCCTAAAAGATTAATAAAAATAAGTCTTTATAAATCAGCAAGGTGCTTGTATTGGCTTCTATTATTTTTGTTGCAGAGAAGCAATCAGCAAATAAAAATGGAATCAGGGGGCAGTGGGTAGATCCATTTGTACTAACTGCACCTCCATACCAGCTAGATGGGGCAGCCCCAGCAGGACTGCAGTAGGGTCACAGTGCAAGCACAGGATGACTGCTGCACGGTTCTTCTCCTGTATCTGCAGGCATCTTTGACCAAATCTGTAGATACTGCTTGGGAAGTTAACTTGCAGGCTGTACAATGTTTAGCAACATCAATGACAGCATAACTTAGAGTCAAATTTGATTGATACTGAATCCTATGAACTTTAAGATGACTTGTCAGCAAACCAAAAGATGAAGTTTCATGTGTCGTTGTGGCAATTTTTTTAGGTGCTTTAAGTGTAAAAGAATAAGTATTTTGTCTAAAACTATAAAGTGATGCGAATCACAGCCTGTAGTTTAAAGATCTTTTTTTTTTTTTTTTTTTTTTTTTTTTATGTTTCTTTTCTGTACTTATGTGTTCTAGGTAATTGTCAAATCTGGACCGGGTACCTTTCTTAGCCTGGCTGTATATGATGATTATATTTTCTGGTCTGATGGAGTGAGAAGAGCTATTCTGCGTTCCAGTAAATACACAGGAGGAGATACAAAAGTTCTTCGTTCTGATATCCCACATCAGCCAATGGGAATTATTGCTGTTGCCAATGATACTAACAGTTGTAAGTTTCAAAAGAAGATACTCTATTTCAAGCATTTTACATAATTTTAACTAACTTAAAATATTTTATTGTCTAGGGGCTGCTAACAAAAGATGGGACAAATGGTGTTGAATGAACTGTGTCTGCTATGTTCATTTTTCCAATGTGATAGTAGCTAAATAATTTATTGTCAAGTATCTGCAGCTTTGAATGCTGTGCGGGGAGGTTTAGTGATTGTATTCAAAGGAACTCCATTTGTTTATCTTCTGTACGCAACCCACTGAGGCATGCTGACATTTTCATTTGACTTATAAACTTGAACCAATTGCCATAGATCTAAAATACAACGTCTCTAATAAATTTGCCACTGAAGCAAGTTTAATAAAACAGAATCCAACTTTTATTGTTTATTCTTCAGGTGAATTATCTCCTTGTGCGCAAATGAATGGAGGCTGTCACGATTTATGTCTTCTGACTCCTGATGGACGAGTGAACTGTTCATGTAGAGGGGATAGAATACTGATAGATGATAACAGATGTGTGAGTAAGTAATACTAGCTGATGCAGTGCTTTTTCTGTGGTGCGGTGTAGCTGACTATCATAAAGTCAGTTGGCCCAAGTCATGAATTTGACTTCATATATTTCTATATTGCTCTAGACATTATTATTATGTTTTTGAATTTTGGCAAAGCTTGGCATGTAACAGGCTTTAAACTATTTTACTTCGGATAAGACTTTTGTGGGGTTAAAAAGCGTTAATATTTGTTAATTTCTTCAACTTCAGTTTGGATGTTTGTGTTCTACTTAACATTTCTTATGCTGAACTAGATGATCTGCAAATCTAATGAGGATTCTTAGTTCTTACAATTCTGATAGGAGGGAAATAAGGGAAAAGCAGTGCTCTGATAAACATGGCTGGCATTCTAAGGACTCTATAAATCATAAAGAGGATCAGAGTTCACTTTGTCCAGAATCCACATTTGCAGCACTTTCGTATTTCATATTTGAATCCAATAGAAAGTTGTTTTCAAGTTATGTTGGCTTATAATTTTTGTATAGAGGACATCTCTTCCTCCTGAAATTGAGTAGAAATATTGTAATAGTAACAAGCAGAAGAGCACAATAAGTAGACTTCATTTCCTCATTCTTCCTCTTGAGTTGAGGGCAGTGGTAACAAGTCATCATCTCTTCTGTATTGCTAGCTTGCTTTGCTACATCTTCCCATAAATTAATGGATCTTTGGCTGCGTTTGTCTTTTACAGTCTCTCCCATCTTGTACTGGAGTCCAACACCATATGAAATTTCTTACTATTTTTTTGTTGTTGTTATCTAGATATCGGTCCTTATCAAAAGATAAAAAAGAAAATGATGTGTTGTAATGTATGTTATTTTTAGCTAAAAATTCTACTTGCAACATTTATTCTGAGTTTGAATGTGGAAATGGTGAATGCATTGATTACCAGCTAACTTGTGATGGCACTGCTCATTGTAAGGACAAGTCAGATGAAAAACTGTTTTACTGTGGTGAGTATTTCCAGACATTTGAACTTCAAGTTTATATTGATTTCTCTGTGAATTTTCTCTTAACATATACCAACTGATTACCAAAATGAACATCAGAAGAAAATAATAAAACACACATTTAATTTAATTAAACAACAACAAAAGAGATTACATGGAAAAAATCAGTTGTGTGCCTGTAGATAAAGGAAACATCCTTTATGTTTTTGTAGTTTCATAGAGTACTTTGGGGAGGAAGGTAGGTTGAACAAACAAATAGAAGGTCATGTGGAAACAAATTAGAAAGAAAGTTGTATTATCAAACAGTTTGTATTTTCATACGCTTTGGCTATTTTACACTCCTTCTTATTGCTGTATTTTGTTTAGAGTAAATGCGGCATCTTTCATTGTGCTTTATCTGAATTGCTAACACTGTGTGTCACCTTTATGACAAAAGTGTGCTGTAGAAAATATGTTTAAAATGCTTTTCAGTGTGCCTGATTTTAGTGCAAGGATATTGGTAAATCCAATGTCTAAATTAAATTATGTTCTTGTTTTCCAGAAAATAGAGGCTGTCGAAAGGGTTTCAAACCATGTTCTAATCGACGCTGTATTTTGCGTAACAAAGTGTGTGATGGTACGAATGACTGTGGTGACAACTCTGATGAATTTGATTGTAAAGGTAAATGATGATTACTACCGGTGTGATTTCAGACTATTGCTCCACGAATATATATTTTGTGAATAGAAGTAGTTAAAAAATACAAATATTTTAATTAGAATGACCGGAATTTCCTTTTATCATTTGAAAATGAGGGCAGTTGCACGCTGCTACCTTTGAAATCACATGTTGGGGCTGATATCAACACTGAGTTTGGTTTACATTTACAGTGCTCTAGAAGGAGATTTTTGTTGTTGTTTTTTTTCTGTGGCAAACTCCAAATATAGTATTATTGTGTCTTCCATGAAGTGATACATGAGGAAGATAAGCTATTTCTTTACTGTATCTGCTGTTCTTTCTTCTTTGAAGAAGACAGTGTTTGCTTTCTTTGCTTCTCAGATGCACTGCAATGTCTGTGTCTTATATAAAATGTATCAGCGTTGTTTTCTGTTTTATATCCATGTTGCTTTTGCATTTTAAAACATGAGTATTTATATTGTGCTTCTGTCAATGAATGAAAAGAAGATAGCAGACAATGCAAATCCTTAGTTACAATCCAGAAAGTTTGGAGGAGCAATTATGCCACAATACACAGATAACCCAAAATGCAGCTCCGGCAGCTTCTTTTCTGCAACTACTGCATGGCTTTTAAAACATCTAAAAACATCTGATTGTGGATAGAGAGAAAAGTATACAAGGAAGAATCCCTATGTGTTGTTAAAGGAAAAGATCTAAAGATTCATAGATAGTCCTGCAAGGGCTTGTCTCCTCCTCACATTGATTATCTCAAACTGAGTTGAATTGTCTTAAGAGATATGTCGAAGCCATGATAAAGGAATTCAAAAATCAGAAATGTATTCCTTCAACCATAGTGAGTTTTCTGAAGAAGCACTAGATTCTGGATGCACCATCCGAAGAGGTAGAAACTATAAGCATAATAATTATAATACACATCTGAACCGTTTATTACATTAATTTATATATATATATATATCCATATATTGTAGATTCAGCATGTACTTCAACAGAATTCCGTTGTGCAGATGGGACTTGCATTGGAAAATCAGCGCAATGCAACCAGATCATTGACTGTGCAGATGCCTCGGATGAAAAGAACTGCAGTAAGTTCGTGTTTGTCTGTGCTTCATCTTAGCATTTTTTTCATGATTATTCCTTGTTATATAGGGGATCATTCATAGCCATTACTTGTTGGATAACAATGGTTGAGTAGTCTGTGCAAATTCAAGATAAATGTGAAAACCACAAATAAAACTTTGTATTAGGTGTGATACAGTGATCTATTGTCTCCTTCCAGATAATACAAACTGTGCTTACTTCTATAAACTTGGAATCAAATCTACAGGATTTATTAGCTGTAATTCCACTTCACTTTGTATACTGCCAGAATGGATATGTGATGGATCTAATGACTGTGGAGATTATACAGATGAGCTGAAATGCCCAGGTAACTGTCAAAAAGAAAACTGAAAGTTATAAATTATGTTTCTGGAAAAATATTTTCCCTTGTTCCTTGGTTCTTTTTGTTGCTTATTTTGATTTTGTCGTTGTTTTCTAATGTTAGAAAATATTTGTTTTGGTCCATATGCAACGTTTAACGCAGATATAAGTGTAATGTTGGTGAAGTTTTTTTCACTAGCCTTCGTGTTTCATTAGATTATGCAAATTTTTACCAATTAATGCATCCAAAAACAAGTGTAATGCCTAACTTCATATTTCATCCAGGTTAGGTCTGTCATTATTCATTTGTATTTGGTTAGAACATTAGTCCTGAAATATCAAGCTCCAGCATGAAATCAAAAGAGCTGTTTCAGTGGATGGTATTTCCTTCCTTTCATATATATAATTATTATTATTTTAAAACTTTCTCTTTGGTTTTTTTGAGGTACTTTATTGTAGACTGCAGTGTAGAATCCAGGACTGTTACTTTTGTAATTGTTCTGTTCCTGAGTCAGTAGAGATTAGGTACACTTAAGTCCCTGAGGTGCTGGACTTCTAGAAAATCAAGATGTGTTTACGGCTGGAACTTGGGTTGTTTTCTGTAGAAATCTACAGCTTGAAAAAAGGAAGAAGCAAATGTATTTTACAATTTAAAGAGTTTTATTATTCCAAATTTTCAGCTGAGTTTTTAATGATAATTCAGGAAATTCATATGTTAGAATAATAATTTTTCAAGGTATATGTATGTGTATTATAAATTTGAAGGACAACACTTCAGTGACATTTTGTTAAGTAATTTTTATCAGAGTGACTGTAGTGTTAGTGAACCTCAGAAGATAACAAAGTATTCAGTGTTGAAATTGGTTTCTCCTCTGCTCCTGTGTGGTAATGTTGGAGAGAAAAATGCCACATACAGGAATACGGTGCTTTTTTGAAAGCTGTTTCTGGAGACTTGAGAAATACTCTGTATACTCATAAATTATATGGCTTACCCTGAATTTTGAAGTATTACAATAAAAACAACATCACAGTGATATGATTTGTAGAATTAGGTCAATACTATCAATTTCTGGTCAAACTGGGGATATTGCACTAGTAAAGAAACTGTAGATATCAAACTTATGTCAACTGTCCCTTACCATGAGTTTTAAACAAAAATTTGTAGAATTAAAAATTAGTAGTAATTTTTTTGCCAATAGTATTCTTCTAATCTTCCAGAAACTCATTAATCTCTTAATTTCAACTTTTCATGTGTTCCAGTTTGTTTGTTCTTACGCTGATAAGGACATTGTAATCTTTGCATAATTGTATCCTAAGTCTTTACATGCAATGGGAGCATGTAAGCCAAGGCATTTTAGAAATCTTCCTTAGAAAATAATGTATCCACTCATGTTGTCTTAGTCTTTTGGTTTTGCATCTCCCTGCAATATACCAAGCCAGTATCTAATATGGTAGATGAAAACTTTTTTTTTTTTTTTTTTGTATCAGCAAATATGCACTTTAAAAATCACTTTAAAAATTCATTTCCATTTGTTCTAATAACTGGCTCCCATGTGGCTGTAATAACCTTCTGTGACCAGTACCTCTTTTTCTTTTTTTTTTCTGAGGATTACTGTGAGTAAAAATAAAACTTGGAATTGTACATTATTGAATGCTACCTAATTTTTGCTAGCCTAGTAATTAGCATCTGGTTATTCCTGTTTAGTATTCTGTTTGTCTGTGACATTATCCATTGTGTTATCAAGACCTTCTATTAGAGTTCTCATTTACTTTGTGCCAAATTTACTGATGAAAAAGATAACAAAGATCCAGAAGGTAACTTGGAACTTTATCACAGACATCAATTAAACCAGTTATTAAGGACTTTTATCCTTGCTGTAGGCAGATGCGTGTTAAATTATAGTTTTCTTTCCAAACTCCGCGTTTTCCAGATTATCTAATAATTCTTTAGAATTAGCTGTTTTTGAGCTCAAAATAGCTTAGAATTACTTTATTTCCTTTGTTTGTGGGGTTTTTACCAGCCCAAAGAAGATTTTCAGGCTACTGTGATATAGCTTCAGTAAACTAATGTTGCATAAGTAAACTAATGTTGCATTTTATTCCATTGTCCATTTATTTGTGTTACTTTATTCTATCTTTCCAAATGTGTTCCAAAACATTCCATCATTTTAATGTGTGACTAATTGCCTGGATCATCCCTTTATTTGAAAGCAATACCATTCCAGTTCAACCCACTTGTGATTTCTTTTTCCCTCTCATTCAAAACTGCCTGCCTGCACATTACATTTCTGACTGTTATTTCTGTTATGAATATGATAATTCCCATTAACAGTCTTAACTTTATTCATTGCCATTGTTCTTAAAGAAAAATAAGGAACAATATTCATGTAGGGGTGGTTGTACTTAACCAATCTTTAATTGCTACTGAGCTGTCATAGACATCCTGTTTCTTCTTTGCTTTTTTAATACTCATGCAGTTGAATAAGGCATAAATATCATAACTTTATTATTATTTTCTTAATAGAAAATAGAGGGGGGAAAAATACTAACCAAACAACAGTATAAATAGCCCTGATACATTGAAGTAGTAATAGAAACCTTAGCAAGAGAGTTTTAGTGATCTTCAGTGCTCGGAATGAGGAGATATTGCCTGGGTTCTCACAGGCCAAGAGCTTGGTTGAAATTTTGAAAATAGTCTTTGCCACTCATTAGACTAATATTACTTCTTATGTCTTGAAACTACGTATATTATCATGTTCTCTTTCTTCATGTCTATGAAGTAAGTCTTAAGGCACTTGAGACTGTACAGAGAATATATACAGTGCCTTAAGTGCCTATACAGAGAAATGAAGCATGGAAGAATGACTTTCTCTTTCATGACAGTCTAAATCTGGCTCCAGTGTTGGTGATAAAGTATGGTGGCAACTCTCAGAGCATGCATCAGATTTATTGCTTATCTCAACGAATGTGGCAAAAATAATGCCCTGATTAGGTTATCTTGTTGATACTAGAGGATAGATCAAAAGGGCAATTTCTTCAGCTGGCGTAAAATAACTAGAAGTTTTGATTTACCGCATATAAAGTATTATAAACTGAACTACCATTTTTCCACTAAAAGACCTTTTAATTGATGTTGTTCCTGTGTAAATTAATGAAGTATTTCAGCTCCCTACACTTAGTCATCACTATTTTCTGACTTGCATGAACACAGTTAAATAATGTAAGTAATATTTATTTTTTTATGTTTTTAAACATAATCACTTTGTTGTCCATCAGTACTCAGAAATTTAGCAGAAATGTATTAGGCTCCTAGTCATACTAGTAGAGACCATTTTACATTACATTCTTTATTTTATCACAGTTCAAAACAAACCCACATGTGAAGAAAATTATTTTGGTTGTCCTAGTGGAAGATGTATTCTGAACACCTGGCTTTGTGATGGGCAGAAAGACTGTGAGGATGGAGTGGATGAATTGCACTGTGGTGAGCATTTGATCTGATTGTACTTCCGTAATCACCGGCATGTTTTCAAAACAAAACATATCTGAATATATCTTAAAGATTGAACATAAAGCTATATGGAAAAGTTCTCATGTAACATTTTCAGACACAAATCTTTACTTTCAATGTTTTATGCCTTATCACACACTAGAATGAAAGCACTATCTATATTTTCTTTTTTCTCCTAAAGAGACATTTTCATACAGGCTTTTCCGTTTCTTTAACATCCATCAGTTTCACCAATTCTTTGTAATTCTTCACAAGACCATTTTTATAACTAAATTGTTGGGAATAAATTACAGCATAAATTGTTAAAAACTTGAAGGATTCATTCCATGTCAGATCTCTTATGGTTCTTAAATTCTGCGTAACTGAGGAGCAATCCAGGTTGATTTAGCTTGTAGTGAGAGCTGGCCTTTATATTGGTATGGCTTAATCGAACATACGATTTCAATAATTCAGTTGTAGTTGAACAGGGAAATCAATTTTTTTTCAGAGTTAAAGAAGGGATTTTAGTCAATCTTTTTTTCCTACTGAAAACTCTCAGCCATTTTGATGTAGTTGTTAAAATATTTTATTTTTGAATCAGTTTCAAGTACTGAAAATTCTTTTTGTTTCTAAATCTTAAATCTCTTGTCATTAATTAGAGAAGTATAATTTTTGTCCTTAAACAGGGAAGTCTGCATGAATAGTGTTTTATAACTGTTTTGGAAAGGATCACCTTAATGGCATTTATGTTTAGAGTATTTCCGCCATCTGATTTGGAAGCACTGAAATTTGCCATTACTTTCAACTTAAAGTAATATGCTGCAGTTGGGCAGGCAGAAAGAACTTGTGTAGAGATTTCTATGTGGAGGGTTTCTGTGGATAAACTACAGGGAGCATAGTGCTGTTCTGAACCTAAAGAACACAGTGGCTGTTGTCATTCTTAGATTCATCCTGCTCGTGGAATCAGTTTGCTTGTTCTGCAGACAAGTGCATCTCTAAGCAATGGATTTGTGATGGTGAGGATGATTGTGGAAATGGCTTTGACGAGAGCGATGTTATTTGTGGTAAGTAGAATAAGTTCACCTCTGTGTCATGTCAGACCATCCATACAGAAAGAGTCCAAGGGATCCATGAAGGTAGCAGGAAGGGAGCAAATATAGCAAGTATATTTTGCTGATAAGATTAAGTGATGAATTGAGTAATTCAAAACAGAGTAAAAATGAATACTAGGATATAATATTTTGTTTAAACAAAATCCTGTTTAAAAAGAAGCAAACGAAAAGAAATACGTAGTGAAGCCGTATGTTGAATTACTTGCTCTGAAACTGTTCGAGATTTTCTTTCTCCCACTAGTATAACATGTGGTACGTATTCTTAGAGGTTCTCTTTTAGGTATATGGGGCTGATGTATGCAAGTTCTGAATATCTGTAGCCTCTTGCCATAGAGTGTAGTTATGTTAGGATTGTGTGGCTTATGAGTGTAGTTCTTCATTCACACAGTCCCAGCATAAAGCCCAGAATTGGTTTGTAAAGTTATTCTGTTGGATAGTTTTCATAAATGGCAGTAAATTAAATTTCCTTACAGTAAATTCAGAGAACTAAGTGTGAGAGGTAATAGATGGTCAGATTTTTCCTGTAAAATACAAGCTAGCCTGTTATGTTTGCCCTACTGCACCAAGAAAAATTTTCTTTGCAGCCACTCATGTTATTTTTTCAGGTTCAGTGACATGTGCTGCAGGGACATTCAGTTGCCTCGGCTCTCACGCCTGTGTTCCTCAACACTGGCTTTGTGATGGTGAAAGAGACTGTCCAAATGGAAGTGATGAACTCTCTACAGCAGGCTGTGGTATGTTTGCATGATGAGATGTGTGGTATTTCTTTGCTTGACACTTTTGCCTTTACAATATCCAGATGTTGTTTATATCTGTGGAGTCATGCTTCTATATTGTCAAGATTGTTAGTACAACCACATGGGGCATACATAGCAGGATCCTTAAATGTTTTAGTCAGAATAACATCTTCGGATTTTGTTAATATATACTGATGTACACAAGCTGAAAACAGCGTGTCACATCACACATATTAGACAGCGTGTTTACTAATGAAAACTAGCAGGTTGTTGACTACATTCCACTGCCTGAAGAAAATGCTACTGCGTGTAAGAGATGTTGTACATCATAACAGCGAAACACTATCACCCTCCAATGTCTTCTGCCTAATTAGTTGATGCCAACAACTCCCACCCTGCAAACTATTGCACTCAGTCTTCTGTGGGACACATTTGTATTGTGTGTCAAATGTTCAGTAGTAGTAGTATCATCGGGGGTCTTCTTTTATAACTGTATACAACAATGGTCTAGATTTAAAATACTGAAATAATGTCTCTTCACTGGATGTATATTCTGTGATATATTGTTTTTTTTAGTTGAGAATATTTTGTGTGTTTATGGCTTTTAAAGAGCTTTTGTTCAGGAGCAGACTAACATAGAAAGGAAAATTTTCCAACCTTTGTTTCTCAGAGGCAGATGTTAAGTTGTAGACAGCATCAACTTCTGAAACCATTTGTGTTATATTATGAGAGGCCAGCTACCTTTACTTCTTTGTTCATCACTACCAAGTTGCATACAATCTTCTGCCATTTATTTGTCTAGTGATTTACATAAGATGCAAGTTATTTACATTGAGTGCACTGAATCTAAGTGCTAGTCATTTTTTCTGTAAGAAAATGTGTCTGTCTTACTCTCTCCAATTTCATCTATGTTTTATGTACTGTATTCTCTTCAGCTCCTAATAACACTTGTGATGAGAATGCTTTCACGTGCCATAACAACATCTGCATTCCAAAACAGTTTGTATGTGACCATGATGATGACTGTGGAGATGGATCGGATGAATCACTGGAATGTGGCAAGTATAATAAAAGTAGAGAAAACAGAAAAGTTCTAAACTGTTAAATGTAGGGCCTTCTGCAAGGTCTATTACTTTAAAGTCACTATTGCAAAAGAAAGTTCTTTGCTTTCATGCATTAATAAATTCAACTTGATATTAACATTTTAACTTGGAAATTTATAAATTTTATAGGTATTTCCTCCTTTTTTGTGGAAGTCTTAGAAAATACATGCTTAGAATGGTTAAAATGAGTATGCATGTCTCAAAGAGAAAGCATGTGTGTTATACAAGTTATGTAAAACTATTTAGTGAGTTTAGTAATTTCCAAAATAGCTGTTGGAAAACTATTTCCTACTAATTAGGATAAAGTTCATTTACTTATGGAGATTACTTAGGAAAATGTATTTAGTTTTATGTGAGAGCTGCATAACTACACTTTGCATTGGTGGGAATTGATACAGGACTAGACTGCACTGCACATTTGATTATTTTTTTTTCTTGGAAGACTCTTGTGTGTAAGCATATGTTGCTGAGTATCTGTTAATGGAACAAAAGGCAATCTTAATTTATTTTGTATATGCAACATTCTGTGTCAAAAGTGTTGAGCAAAGGATGAAATCACCGATTACTGTACTTCTAGGATATCGTCGCTGTCATCCTGGAGAGTTCACTTGTGCTGATGGAAGATGCCTGTTAAACTCCCAGTGGCAATGTGATGGGGATTTTGACTGCCCAGACCATTCTGATGAAGCACCTATAAACAAAAAATGCAGAAGTTCAGGTCCGTATTAAATTCTTTTAGAGCCTGTCTAACCATTTTTCTTCAAACAGTAGCTTGGGGCTGTAGTTAGGCAAATATGAAACATCATATTTTATATACTCAGTGGTTTGCTGGTGTAATATGCCTTACCTTTGTTAAACCACGTGCAATTGCTGAAACTTCAAAGTTTAGGAGTTTCTGCTACCAGTCTCCTGACAGTTCTACTGAAGTTCTTGATATTATGGACATACAGAAGAGTTTTCAAATGATCTCAAACTGCAAATGAATTTTACAACTGTGAAAGCCTTGGGATTTGTACAGTGTAGCTGGTGGTACGTGAATTTGTAGCTGTGTCTAACGCTGCTCCCTGTTTTACAGTCTGATCTTTTTCTAAACTAAGTCATTCATTACGGGAGGGGAATTCCCTCAAGTTATCTTGTATTTCAGCTTTAGTTCTCCCTTTAATTTTTTCAAATCTAACTTTAAAATCTAATTACAGAAGTTCTCTGAAAGAAGTACAGACAACTTTAATTAAATCTAGTTCTATGTGATAGTAAAAGTCCGGTGTTATCAGTGTAACTTTTTGTAGTGCTGGTTTGTATTACGTGGAATGATACGTAACATATTTATTAGAATTTTAATTTTCAGTACCTTGCTTTAACTTGTTCATTGTAATCTTATAAGAGAAATGGTCAGCCTCATAAATACGCTGACCAATTTGGACTGAGATTGTCAAAGATGGGTTGTTTTAAGTCTTCCACACAAGGAAAAAACAGATAATAATGTCATCAGCAAAGGAGATGCTTTAGAATATTCAGTCATGTTACTAAACACCACAGAACTCATGGGGGAGAGAAGCCATGCTTTCTAAATCTACAATGATTACATTTTGTGCAGAGACAAGGTAGGAGTTTCTCAATTAGAAGAAAACAAATATATAGGAGAATTTGCATGTTTTCCAGTGGAGGAATAAGCATTTGAAGAATAAAAAAGGATTTATATTAGTACCATTAAGAAAGTAATATTTAATTTTTATGCAATTGTTTGCTCTTTCATGCTCACATTAGAGCTGATTCATGAGAAAATTCATTCCAAATACTAGTAAACTACACAAAGTTGTCCTCTTTTTCTTTTCCAGAGCAGTCATGTAACAGCTCTTTCTTCATGTGCAAAAATGGCAAGTGTATTCCTCAGAGTAATGTTTGTAATAACAAAGAAGATTGTAGCGATGGCTCTGATGAGAAAAGCTGCCACATTAATGAGTGCCTCAGTAAGAAAGTTAGTGGCTGCTCTCAGGATTGTCAGGATCTTCCTGTTGGATACAAGGTGAATATCTTTAAAATATAGTGTAATAAAGTCAGCTCTTAACTGTTTCTTAACTATTCCATGGTTGTAATAAAACTGTCTGTTACCTTCTTGTGATGAAGTGTCATACCTTCAGAGTTCTCGATCACATTACTGAATCTGTTAAACAGATTTGTAAATTATCAACAAAATATTCATAGAATCATAAAATGGTTTGGGTTGGAAGGAACCTGCAAGACCATCTAGGTCCAACCCCCTGCTGTGGGCAGGGACACCTTCCTCTAGACTAGGTTGCTTACAGCCCCATCCAGCCTGGACTTGAGCAGGGAGGGTTCATTCATGACCTTGCTGGGCAAAAATTGTAAAAATCATATGTAGGCCTTACCAAATAAACACATGTTCAATTGAAAACAAGGAATGCCAAAAAGGGTTAATTGTTTTCATGAATAAACCCTTTCCATATTCTTGAGAAGATGCCTTTTTCTATACTTAAAGAGGAAGAATAATCTATCATTCTAAGAAGAGGGTTGTTTGAGAGGGAATTATATTTATGATTACACCACCAAAAGCTGAGATGAAATGTACTTTTATCTTTCTGTTAATAGTATAAATAGCAATTCAGTTAGAATACTACCTTAGAAAACTGAGGATACTTGAATTTTATGGTGCTAACATGTTCAGGAGATAATAAAAAAGAGTTAGCAAGTAATTCAAAATGAATGCATTTGTTTGGGTGTTTTTTCCAGTGCAAATGCTGGCCTGGATTCCAGCTGAAGGATGATGGCAAAACATGTACAGATATTGATGAATGTTCATCTGGATTTCCCTGTAGCCAGCAGTGCATCAATACATATGGAACATACAAGTGCTTGTGTGCAGATGGGTATGAAATACAGCCTGATAACCTAAATGGCTGCAAATCCCTTTCAGGTATTGCTTTTTTATTATTATGATTATTTTTACCTTTGGTTGTAATTTGTGATATTCTTTATCTCCAAGGTATGTTTTGCTCTTCCTTTGTGCAAGATAAGCACGCACTTTGAAGTACATCACTTCAATAAATAGTAGGAAAGGAACATGATTTATTTTGAGTGTGTATTGTACTCAGAGCATGCTTGGTGTATTGTTACAGTGGATTATAATAGTTTGAATTATTATTTTTACTAGAAAAATTATCAGGACAGTTTAAAATAATCACTTAATTCTAATTCTCAATAAGAACATTATGTTTATTGTTACCTTAATCAAGTAACCTTGAGGAATCACGTCCTTTGTAATGTGCTTCCGACGGCCCCGTGGCCAAGTTACGCACTGCTTACACCAATGTGGTGGGTGGTAAAATGGCGTTTAATTAACCTCGTGAGTCCCTTATATAGGGCTCCTATTTCATCTAATACATATGCATTACTGAGCATGGGAAGACCTATCGCGTTACAGCACGAGATCTCGCTGATGCCTAATACAACATTTCCCCCTCCCCATGCTCAATAAAGTCATGTCCCGTTACAACGCGAACGCTAGTCCTAAACCTAATATATAAAAATGTTAGTCTCCATATAAATCTAAAATATATAAGTTATCTAAAAAGTGAGGTAGACAAGCTACAATTCATGCAGAGGTAGGTAGTGCAATGTCTAATAATATTAGTGGTTTTCTAATTATTATATCCAAGGCATCTTGGGTTTATACAGTTCCTTCTTCTTCTTAAAGCTTATCATATATCCGTTGGCACTCCATTTTGTCATTAAATATTCTTTCTATCATACGCTGTAAACAACCCTGGATACATTGAAACACACAAGGTAGGCAAATCATTAAAGCTAAGAAAACTAAAATCCCTATAATTAATACTTTAAGAAACTGTTTAAGCCATGGGCCAATATTACCAAATAGTCCATCCAGCCAGCTGCCGAATGCATCATCAATTGCAATTTTCTTGGTATGCTCTTGCATCCACTCCAACTTCTTATGAATTGAATCACTGTGGTCGCTCAGATTGAAGCAGCACATCCCTTCAAAGTCCTTGCATCCGTGCCCTTGGGCCAGTAGCAGAAAGTCTATCGCAGCTCTGTTCTGGAGAACAGCATGTCTGATGTTATTAATGTCCATCAGGAGTTCCGACAAGACCATTGTGGTGACATTAGCTTCTTTCGCAGACCAACAAGCCAATCTCTCAATTTCTCTCAGCGCCTGGGCTGCAGCTACTCCTGGGGCTAAGATTGACGCAAAGATTCTGGCTGTGGGACCCCACAACTGAACCTCATCCCCACAATCCCGATCCAGATTTTTTATTGATCGTTTCTGGCGTTGCACTCGAACCATGCTTTTCATAACATTAATCACCGCAGAATGATTGGGAGCCAACAGTGTCAATTTTCCCAAATAACACGGACCCCCAACTGGATTCTTTGGTATCCCTTGCCAAGCTCTATCCCCACATATCAAGAATATACCCTTAGGAAGAGCTTTGGCTGTACCATTGCTCCATAATCCTTCCCCAGTCAAAGGTTCCTTCCGAGCACAACAACCAGAGCATGCTAGATTGTCAGGACCCCAATAGCATGAGATATTCAATAAGGCATGTACTAAACGGTGATGAGGCTGACTGTAAACTCAGGCAGAAATCTTTCTGCCCAGTTCGATTAGACCATGTGACCCAAATATTTTCTGGTTGTGACATGAGATGAGCACCCTCTCCCCCTGTAACAAACACAAATACATAAAAACACACAACAAGCGATACAACAAATGTCCTTCTCGTAGGTACAAGCAGTGGTTCTTTATCTGTTCCTTTCTTCTTTCCTGAAGAGTCACTTCGCGGTTGCGGCTGGCGGGTTCCCATCAAAACACCGCCCAGTCCCGTTCCTTAAGCCCCAACCCTCTCATTGATTCACGGATATCCGACCAATCGGTGGGCTTGCGAGAATCCTCTCGCTCCTCCCTCCTCCGGGGAGACGCGACCAATTGGGTGGGGGTAGGCGGAACCTTTCGTTCCTCCTCTTTTTCCTCCCCCTTCTGGGGAGGCGGGACCGACAGGGCAGGGGTAGGCATTTCCTTTCTTTCCGTCCCTCTCTCCTCCCCCTTCTGGGGAAACGGGACCGGCAGGGTGGGGGCAGGCAATTCCTTTCTCTCCACCCCTCTCTCCTCCCCCTCCTCGGGAGATAAGACAAACGGGGTGGGGATAGGCAATTTTCTTTCCTCCGCTTTTTTCTCACCCTTCTCGGGACGAGATCCCTCCTCCGGAGGTGGGTCTGGGGGTGGCTCAACGCCTCCACGGCGCGCCTCCCCACACGACTCTCCCTCCCTCGGACAAATTCCATCCCCCTCAGGCGAGTAAAAGCTTTGCAAAGAGGGGTATAGGCGGGGATAATATGGTGGCGCCTCCCCAGATGACACAACTTCCGCCTTCTCTTCCGGAGTTGTTTCGGGCGCGGCCATGGCCATTGTGAAAACGGCCGGCGTGGCCGGCGCCATTTTGGGTGCAGAGTCGCCGCCAGAAAGCGATTCCTCCGCACCCCCCGGGACCCCGGACGTCCCAGTATCCAGACCAAAAACCCCAGTCGCGATGGCCTGGACTTGTTTCTCCTCCTTAGCGGCTTTAAGAGCACCCAGGACCAAACCCCAGGTTTTTAACTCCTCCGCTTTATACTCGTGCATTGCTCTATGGAGCATGGCAGCGGTGAAAGAATCCCACCGCTCCGAATCGAGCAGATTACTAGGGGAGGGTAAAATCTGCGCCACCTCCAAACAGGAGATGACGGCAGCTATATCCTTCTTAGAAGGAACATTTCTAACGCAGTGAGTTTTACAAACTCGTGATACTACCTTAATGACGGAATCCATTGTTTTTTCTGGTGCGCGACACCGTACGTCCTTGCACCCTTTGTATATACTCGAGACCTGTAGTCCCGCAGTCTTCCACGGTCCTCGTTTTCTTACGACCGAACCGCAGGTAGAACATCAGCTGCTTCAATTTCCGCCCACCGAGGCGCTTCTACGGGATCTAACCGTAGGACTTGCGTCCGCCACGCAGTTAGCCGTCGCACACTACCCCCAGGACGTGCCTCAGAGAGGGCACCAAATGTTACCTTAATCAAGTAACCTTGAGGAATCACGTCCTTTGTAATGTGCTTCCGACGGCCCCGTGGCCAAGTTACGCACTGCTTACACCAATGTGGTGGGTGGTAAAATGGCGTTTAATTAACCTCGTGAGTCCCTTATATAGGGCTCCTATTTCATCTAATACATATGCATTACTGAGCATGGGAAGACCTATCGCGTTACAGCACGAGATCTCGCTGATGCCTAATACAACAGTTTATGTAGAAGGCTTCTGATGTTTTATTTTGTTGTCTTTAGATTACTAAACTGCCCTTGAAAGTTCCCATTTTGTTCAATGAGTACATGGTAAAAAAAAAAAAAAAAAAAAAAAGAAAAAAGAAAACAACTGGGAAGTATAACAGAAATGGCAAAATCTATTATTCCTGGAGCATATGGAATTCTCCACTCTCATATGCAGTAAACAATGAAGTTCAAAATATATTTATAATGGTGCTTATTTCCTTGCACCTCTCTCTGTGCCCCTGATATTTTTTATATACTTTAGTCAGTAGGATTCATGAAATCAGTGAAAGGAAGAGCAAAATGTTAACAGAAAATAAACAAAAATCCATTAGCATTTTCTGCTGGGTTTTGTTTATAGCGCAGACCATTTCCAACTGTAGCGGCCTCCTACTTTTTCAAGCTTTACAAAAGAAAAGTTTCATTTTGCTAGTTGGTTCTTATTTTTGCTTTATTTTTTATCAACACCATCTAGTTTATTTCTAAATGCTGTGAAACAGGATTATCTGTTTCCCTTGTGTATGTAGGAACACAGAATTAGTCCTTAGAGTTGTAAGGGAACTTTAAAGGTCATGTAGTTCTAGTTAATGTCCAGGTGCTTCCCTGAGTAATCAGAGAGCGCACAGGATGAGATAGAGGATGAAATTCTGAACTTACTCCTACCTCAGAATCGTAGAGTATCTGAGTTGTAGATGCAAGTCTTAAATAAGCTTCCTCATTAGTGTTTTGTTTTGGTACAACAGTCTATTAGTAGAGCAAAAATAGGACAGACTGTTTTTGCCTTATTTTATTATTACTATATATGCCAGTTTCAGAAGTGTTTTAAAGTGATAACGTAATTTGAGTATCTGAAGGAATATTGATTAATAAACTAGAAATCTGGGATTTAAAAAAAAGAAAAAAGCTAAATCTGGCTTGAGTTCAGAGTTGGAAAACCACATTATGTCCAAGTATCTCTTTAGTTATGTGTAGATTGTTTAGGGTATGGAAGTCTCAAAAATCTATGTTCAAAATGTGTTTGTTTGCAACAGAAAAATACAGTAGTGTCAGTGATCATCTGAAAGCGTTCAAATTAACAGAAGAGGCATGGAATGTATTTCAAATCTAATCTCTGGCATTAAATTAGCATAAAATACAGTATGGTTCCCATATTACAAATGCAAAAAAATGGAATTGCATTGAAAGATATACTAATTGATTGCCTGGTTCATTTTTATACTGCATCATTGATCTTTCTTGGAACATTTGAATGTTTTAAATATTTCTTTCATCCATAACATTGATCAGAGCATGTAACATTTATTTTTCAAACCATCTATATTTCAGCATTGTATTTCTGATTTTTCCATAAATTAACGTAAAAGCTAGTCTAATATATTCTTTCTCCTGGGGTTTAGATGAGGAACCTTTCTTAATACTGGCTGATCATCATGAAATAAGAAAAATTAGCACTGATGGATCCAACTACACTTTGTTGAAACAGGTATAATCATAGTACCATGCGCTAAGTTTAACTCCGTACTTTTATTCTTATTTAACGTATGCAACTGACAGAAATGTCATTCTACAATTGGCACTGTATGCAACGCAGAACAACTGTAGTACCTTCACCGTTTGGATAACATTTTAAATTGACTGTCTTATTCGAGTTTGTGATGATTAAGGCTCAGGCAGCTGTTTTGTCAGTCATTCTGATTGTACTGAAAATCACATTGTTTGTGGTCCTCTTCCACTGCAATATGTTTGGAGCAAATTTTATATTCTTTTCAAAGTATATTCACATACGTATGGCCATGTATTGTTTAAGCTAGTTACTGTCAGCATCCGAGTCTGTTTTTTGATCTAGCTAAATACAATTCCAACATTTGCAGTATTGCAATGCATGAACACATATCCTTGGCTAAACCTGATTTTTTTGTGCAATTGTTCTAAATTATTATGCAAAAAAAAGCAAACTGCTATTTGAAAATAGCTACCAAAATGGTTACCCAGTTGCCTACTAAGTGCAGAGCTATCATTTGAGCAGTTTCTGCTCTGCTTCTATGCTTCACCTAAGTGTAGTTACTTATCACAGATTGGAGTTCCAAAGAATGTTTTAATTAAAACATCTATTTTCTTGACTGTTAATACAACAGTTGAAACAGACTAGAAAATCAGTTGTGCCAGTCAATAGCATTAGGCTTTTTATGACTTCTCGTGTCAGTAAGCTGTGCATCTTAATGTCACAAGAGAGGTGTTGAGGTTTTCAGAACAGTAGGTGCACAATTAATCACCTTGCATTAATCATTTGAATTTATTTAAGCATAGCAAGCATTTTGTCTGTTTGTTCTTCTGAAACCCTTCTGATGGTTTCTCATTTGCATCTCACTGACTTGCCTCTTTTGCTGGTATATCTACTGCTAGCAGCCTGTGAAAAGAGGGGAGCAACAGTCAATTTTCTTTATGGTTGGTGCTGACAGATTGGCTCAGAGCTTTATCAGTCTTGGATTTAATGAACTCCTTTTCAGTGCATTAGGAGCAACATAGCTCCAGCCATTGAACAGAATCCGTGGTTTCCATATCATATCAATTTAACAGTCTAATATATACTTCAGCTTTGATCCTCTATGTAAGCCATTTTTGAAAATAAACAGACTTGAAAGCTGAAGAGGGAGCTATACCAGCATAACAGGTGAGCTGTCTTCCTCATGAGGACGAGGACATCTTTTTGTCCCTGCATTGTTGCGATGAATCAGCTCTAACCCTTTCTTAGACATCTATCAGATGAAGGCAAGTTCCAGAGCTCCTCTGCCAAAGGAGCAGGACCACCCTTCTTTGTGTATTTGATTTGTGCCTTGTCATTCTAACAATTGCTCATATAAACTCAGAGTAGAGGAGCTGAAAGGAGGACTTTGGTCTTCTCTGAGCTGTTATGCGTCAGCCTTTTACTCTTCTTTTTTTCATCCAAATGTACATAAACGGGTCAACTGTTTGGATTATATTTCACATGTATTCTTTTGCCTTTCATTTCCTTCACTCATAGTCATAAAAATCCATTGGCAAAGTAGATAGACTCCTCATCATTAGTAATTTACTTACTATTTACCTCCTTTATATTTGCATTGGGGCACATAGGAGACTACAAATTTTGGACTAGACTGTGGTGTGCTGCGTCTAAGATGAGAAGCTGATGTCATCTGAAAGTTTCAGCATTTTGTCTAAAATCAGTCTAGACAAAAAGAGAAAAGGCAAAGAATAAGGAAAGGCGGACTTTGAGGAGCTATCCAGAGCAGGAAGAGATGATGTGGTCAGGACAGAGAACTCTATTGCTAACATACAGAAACAATTCTACTTGCAGTTGATTTATGAAAAGTATTGGAGCTATGCTGATCCAAAATATTTGCTGCCATAGACTTGAAGGCAGACAAATTCATTTATCAGCTTTGTTATTTCACAAATGCATACAGTATTTTAACAGATGCAGAGATAAAGCTTATTTTTCAAGAGTTACTGACTTGGATTTCTAGAATGTTATTGTTTTTTGATAGACTTTTGTATACATTCATTTGTGATCTCCTTTGTTAAGAACTTGGATTGGGGCTTTATCCATAGGTGCATGTGCTGTAGTAGTAGGAAAATAGAGATCCGTTGTTTTGCAATTACAACTGGCAGAACTGCACCAGTTCTATACTGGTACTAAAACTCTGCATGCGTGGACATGTGTGTTTTTTGCTTTGAAAATGAGTGGTCCTTCAACACTGCTTTGTTTCATGCTTTCTTTACTGATCTTTTATGTTGCCTGATTACTTTTTTTTCCTTTATGCTTTACTCAAAAGATAGATCTAACTTATTACACTATGGTTTGCAGATAAGCTACATATCACTTTCAAGGCAATTAAACATTGTTCTTTGTTGTTAGCTGGTCTAGAGCATTCCCTCTACAGCTGGGAATTTCATTAACGAGGGATGTTGCCTATATATCTGAGAATAGAAGGTCATTGGGGTGGTAACAGCTGATGAACTGATTTGGTTTTATAAGCACATCTATTCTTTTTACTGTTGCTGTTTCATCATTGGTAACAAAATCTTTGTATAATATTAACTATTATTTCATTACAAGTCAGAATGTTAAACAGATTATAAGACAAGGGCTTCCTATTCTCAGATAAGGATATGAGGGTCATCATTTGGAAATAATACCTCTGTTTCTTATCTGTCATTTGGGATAAAATGCCAATATTACACGATTGCTACTCGTTCCAGCCTGTAGGATTACCTCAGCTATGATCACCACTCCTTGATGTATTGGCTTGGTAACTGAAGTCACAGGAGACCTCCAAACACCTGCTAAATCTCTAACTTTTATACCTTTTGTATATACTACAAATATATGTGTGTGTTGTATAGTCTAGCATCTGAGAACTTAAAACCTCCTTCTTCTGGAATTAAAATTCAGCTTTTTGACATTAGAGTTTATAATTCCCAATTCATTACTACTAATAATAAAAAGTAACTACTAGAGATAGTGAATATTATGCTATTTCTGATTTTAGTGTCACAGAATGAATATTCTCACATTTTCCAAAGAGCTGGCATTTTGATACAGAAGGATATTTTAAATCCATTCCTTAGTGAGGTAGTATTCTAGTGCTTACATCAGGTGGAAATGGTTGTGAAGTGTTTTTTTTTTTTCCCCCTAGTTTGCCAAAGTAATGCCGAAGGTAGTAATTAACAAAAAGACTTAGCAAGATATAAGTATTTACTGAAAAACTGCTTTTAATGTTAGGAATTGGAAATGTCATAGCTTCATTTAATTTCAAGGCATCTGATTTTTTATAGATGCAATAGTTATTTGTCACCACATTTCTTTCTGTTTTAAGTGTTATCTTATTCTGATTGTCTAGAAGTAATGTACATTAAGGAGAGGTACTCAGAAATAGCAGTCAGTAAAAGAAAGCATTTTGATGACTATTATATACAGTATATTTGCATTCTGAATGTTATCAAATAACCTATATTCAAACTTACTTGAGCAAGAAGACTTGATTTTATTTTATTTTTCCCTGTTTTTAGGGACTAAACAATGTGATTGCAATAGACTTTGACTATAGAGAAGAGTTCATCTACTGGATTGATTCAAGCAGACCAAATGGAAGTAGGATAAACAGAATGTGTTTGAATGGAAGTGACATCAAGGTAACTGTTGATTAATAATGTCAATATTAGAATTACCTTTTTCAGTGTTTTGGGAAATTCATGGCGGTGACCTAAATTGTGAAATAAGGTATGATTATACCTATATTTTAGCAAGCCGTAGTGAAGCAGAAATTCATTTGGAACTTGTCTGATGGTAGAGGTAGGGGCTAAGAGCATTTATTAGCAAAGTTCTGTATGACTTAACTTGATGTTTGACTCAGTTTTTACTTCTGTGGGGTTTATAGCAAGACAAAGAAAAAAAGAATGTGTAAATAGGTAAGCATGATAAATATACTGATCTATTATTTCTTTGTATACGGTTTTCCTTGATTTTCAGTTTGGGTTCCTTGCTGAAGATGGAGTGAGACAGTGAACGTAACTCAGCGTCTTTGCTTTGAATGATACTGGATAAAATAAAACTGTGCCTCTCTATTTTGCTTCACAAATCCACTATTAAGTACATATGCTTACAAATGAGTGGAAACATACCCTGTGAATTTAGTTCACACTGGTACAGTATTCAGAGAGAAAATATTGATAATCAGTGCATTTGATTTTCATAAGAACGATTGTGTTTTCCATTTGAGAGATTTGGCCCAGATTTAGCCTCTATAGATTTTTGTAATTTTTGCTTTTCTAGGTAGTCCATAATACAGCTGTTCCCAATGCACTGGCTGTTGATTGGATTGGAAAGAATCTATATTGGTCCGATACTGAAAAGAGAATTATTGAAGTGTCTAAAGTGAATGGCTTATACCCTACCGTCCTCGTGAGCAAAAGAGTGAAGTTTCCTAGAGATCTCTCCTTAGATCCACAGGCTGGGTATGAAGCAATTGTTTAGTGGTGATTCAAGGTTTTGTCATGCATTGTTGTTTGGGTTGGGTTTTTCTGCCTTTTTCTTTTTTTATTAATTTTAAAAAAAAAAAAAAGAAAAAGAAAAAAGAAAAGAAAAAGAAAAATACAATATTTGTGATAAGTTTGAGTGTGTCGACCTCTCTGTAGGATATAAGATTCACAAAGTCCAATCTTGGCAGTACATTAAAAGATATCCAAGATATCAAGCCTAAGTGATTTAAATGCACTTTTTATTAGTTCACAGTGAGTTGCTTACAAGCTCATCTCACATGAGAACTGTTGTTCAAATTCTGTATATTTGTTACAGGTAATTCTAGAAAAATCCCCTATGCTATCTAGAAAATGAAAAGATCATGGATTTGTTACCATTGTATTCTTGAAGTTAACTAGATTATTTACTGCTAATTTTGCATCTCTAAACCAAGTGAATGTTGTATTTTGTTGGGTTCTTTTAGATACTTGTACTGGATTGATTGCTGTGAGTATCCTCACATTGGCCGTGTTGGTATGGATGGCTCCAGTCAAACTGTTGTCATAGAAACACAAATATCTAGACCTGTGGCACTTACAATAGATTATGTCAACCACAGACTGTATTGGGCTGATGAAAATCATATTGAGTTTTCTGACATGGATGGATCTCATAGACATAAAGGTTGGTTGAATTGCGACTGTTTTTGCTAGTTTGGTAATTTTCAAATTGTTAATGCTTTATTACTTATAAAAATGTAAAGACTGCATTGTAAAATATTTTTAATAACCTTTTTATATGTATTTCCCTCCTTACCAGCATTTTAAAAGCTGCTTTTCATATTCCTTTTCCTATTACAAATCAATATCATTTTTAAACATGCATTCCACCTTTCAAATATGTTTGAAGGAAAAAAGTCAAATGAATCAGAAACTCTAGGAAACAGACTCAGCAGAATTCACTGCTCTGCTTATTCTATACTCAAGAGTACAGTTGTTACATATGTTCTTGACCAAATTATAAACTTGATTGTTGAAAGTGGAAGGGAAATTTCCTGGTTCCATGTACTTTTAGTGTGGCTAAAAGTATCCTCTTTTCCAGCCTGAGAAAGCCTGGAAGGTTTGTTCAGCATAAGTCAATGAGTAGACTAGTATTAGAAGTTTAATTTTGGGCTTTCTTGGTGGATGGATAGAATAATAACTTCTGAAATACTTGTATAATGAGCTAATTTTTATTCTTGTGTTCTTCTTCTTACGTAACAGGTAATTAAGAAGCTAGTATCTTTTACCTATAAAGTTTTTTAAAAGATGTTTTATACTGTGATGAGTGCTTCTCATTTTTGACCTGGTATAATTATGGTACAATCTTACACATTAATTCAAATATACGGAATATTTTGTATTCTTTTTGAGGAGTTTTTTTTCTGCAAAGATGAAACTATCACTTGAGCTCCATTCCACAAGCATTACCCAAACTTTGGATCTGCTGTTATCCTGTTAAAACTTATCTATGCGAGGGCTTTTATCTTATATTCACCGCTTCCAGGTTTTCTCTGAGCCAGTGTTGATGAAATGACTCCTTTATTTCCAAACTGGAAATGTGCTGAGATGAAAAACAGGAAAAATATTTTCTACTCTTTGTGCTCAAGAAGAATAAGTTACAAAAAGGGAGAGAAAAATTCCATGACAGCTTTTTGAAATGCTGGATTGCAGAGACTACAGCAATAACTATGAGAGCTGTAAACATTGCGATTGGTCTTGATAGCAGTCAAGGATGGTTTGATGGTGCTAAGCTGATTGCCTAAGCAATACTTGTCCAGACATCCTCTGTCTTCAGGCTAACAGTCTATTTTTCTGACAGAGTAAACAAGGTTCCATACACTTGAAGTTATTCTACATGCTGCTATCCTGCTGTGTAATTGTTATACAATTATCCTCTTATACTTGATGTATCTTTCAAAGGAAAGGAATAAGTAATGGCCTCACCTCACAGGCAGGCATCACATCTTACTCAGTTTTCTCTTTCAGCCTGCGTGTTTCAGAACTTTTCTGTCTCAGTAAACGTCCAATCAATTTCAGGAGATATCTACAAAATTTCAGTCTTTGGTGTCTGTATGACTTTCAGTTGCCCAAATGGATGCAATCAACGTCACCTGCTTTTATATTCACAGTTCTAACCTCTTCCCCAGAAGATGTGTCACAAATACAGCTGGTGACAGTACAGATCAGCATCGCTTCTAGCAATACCATCACCAGTTTTAGACAGCTGAATGCATTTATGAATTCTTGAAGGAGGATGTCTGAGTCCCCGAGTATTACAGTGAAAGTGTTAGAAGTCAAGTCTTTCTGGTCTGTCAGTAGGATGTTAAGCCTGGTAGTTTTATTGTGTCCATTTAGGAATGAAAATTGATTTAAAAAGATTTCATCCTAGATAACTGAGGCACACTCCATAAGTGATGGTGATTTTGTGTCAGACTTGTAAGGATATGGTTGTTATAGATGATATATGAAAGAGTCAGGAAAGAATGAACTTTTGCTTTAAGAGAGAACCTGTGATCTTTACATGATTTGGGGGGGAAATTTTCTCCTTAAGTAAAAATGTTGCTTTCTGTTATCAGATGCTTCTCTAAAAATGTGACTATCAAAGCAAAATCAAGTTGTAGCAATGTTTATAGTGGATTTAACATAGAATTGGATTCTTGGCATCTGAAATGGATCAACAATATCTGTAGACTCTCCAAAGAGTCTGCTTTGAGAGTTCTATAGATCCTAGATCATAATGATCTAATCAGAATCTTTTCCTCCCTTCTCCACATAAATGTTTCACATCTCGGTGGTTCTAAATAAAACTAGCAACAATTCTGGAAGATAAAAGTTAACTATCACAAATTACTTCTCTTAATAAGGGAAACTCAGTGATTTTCTCAGTGACATTATTTTTTTTAAGGGAGTAAAACATAATGATCCCTTCTAGCTTTTTAATACGATAAACTGTAATTGATGTCAATAAGCACTTAAATAAAGAAGATGGGTTTCATGTCTTTTGATGACTGTGTTCTTTGAAGACATGCTGTTCACATGGATTTCATAGTCTTTCTTGTTTTTCTTCTGTCATTCTGAAGGACTTTTTATTGTGAATGTGAACTAATGGATGCTTGAGCTTTTTGTGTCCTCCATTCCATCAAATGCAGAAGAAGGATAAAGGCACTAGTACGATGAGCACAAATACATACCCATAGAGCTGATAAAAGTCTAAATGGATAGTGTGAGCAATACAGTCTGAAGTGCCAGTTATTGTAAGCTAAGTTGCTGGGTGTTGTTTCCTACCATTTTCTATACCTTTTGAGGATACAGCTATCTTCATGTGAGGTTTTATGTTTGTTTTGTTGTCATTCTGGGAATATGTTGTTTTGATCTTAAATTGCTCATTACAAAGTGTGTGAGGAAAATGTCACAGTGACTCCACAAGATCCACAAAATGAATCTTGTGCTGGAATGGGTGAATCTTAACGTGTATTGTAAAGAGATGTTTGCAGTTTGAAGCACTTTGTGCTGGAAGCTTCTTAAGGACAAGCAGGACAATATTAGGCTATCTTTTGATACAGTGTATGTTAAATAAAGGCTGTTTTTGCATGCAACTGCTCTTCACTTGTATTTTGGAAGTTTAGGCTCTTATTTGTGACATTTTTTTTTACAAGATTTTTTTCTTTCTCAGGAAAAGAGAGTATCTGCTGCTTTTCTTTTGTAAAATTTCTCAGCGTTTCAATAGAGAAGTGAGCTTTTGTAATTGTCAAGGGAGTCCTAGTAAGAACTTGGAAGACATACTAACTAGGCCAGAAATCTTACCCTACTCAGTAGCTCTTATTGGCACTAGGGGCAGAAATGACCTTGCTTATCTATTTGAAGTTTAATGCATGATTATGTAAACAGTCTTTAGAGCTTAGTCACAAATGTTATGCACAGTAAATGATTAAGCAAGCATTGAAGCACTAATCTGGCTAAGCACTAAGCTGTTTTACTTCTGTAAGCTTGAAGAAAAAAAAAGAAAAGCATTCAAGAATTTGTCAGCCTTAACAGCTGCTTCTGGTTCCCTTTGCCCAAAGGAGATAGAAGCTTTGTCATTCCCTAGCTATCTGATTGCCTCATTCAGGTTTTCCTATCCTTCCAAGGTCTCAGTGTACAGAGATGCCTACCATTTTCCAGTTTCACTATTAGAAGGCAAGAATTTCAGTGTAATGACACTACAGAAATGGAGTCTGATAGTCTGGCTGAGGTAGTACAGAAACTCCTCTGAGCCAAGATTAGAATTTGACAGCATCTCGTTGATCCATGTTTTATATTCATAAAGCAAAACTTTTACCACTTCATTGCTTCATCATGGAGGGGCATAAAAATTAAGACTTGCTCAACCTTTAAACAAACTGAAAACTTGGAAGTGAATTTTGTGAACTGCAATATAGTTATCAGAGAGAAGCTTTTCTCTAGCATATTATTTTGAAAAGTTGTTCAGAATTGGCTTCTACCTGGGTGTTCACAACTGTTCTGAAGTAATACTTGCAAGTAATGATTAAAAGGCAGTTAGAGATGAGAGCACTATTTTGTTTCTTTTTAGCATCTGTAATTTCAAGAATTGCTAATTGCAGTCCTCGTAGGTAAAAAGAGAATGTTTATGTCTGATTCTAGACTGTGCCATCTGACTTTAATAGCAGGGTGAATCCAGCTGTTCATGGAATTGTCCTCGTGCAAAAGTAATGAAACAGATGAGAGAACTAAGTGTCTTCCAGATTTAAACTGCAGTTTGCATAGATGAAAAATTAGAGAAGTCTAAAAACAAAACTTTTAACCTAATATGACAGATAAACAGTGGTTCCAATATAGTAACTTTTTTTTTTTTTTTTTTTCAGATAGGTCTGTGCATTCCTTTTCTTTACTGGCTTCCGTTTCTCATGAAACTTCTCATCTTCTTTTAGCTGTTTGATCAAACACTTTTTGGGTTGAATAGTGCTTTCCTCATGTAAAAGAGTATATTATTTATGTATAAGATCAAATCTCATTAAGAGAATGGAAGAAGAAAGAGTGTTAGAAAAAGGGAAGATTGCAAGGGGCTTGCCTATCTGTAATGGAGGACAAGGCTATGGTAGGAAGAAGAATTAGGAAAGTGAATTTCCAGTGTCTTAGCTTCAGCTTGAATGGAGTTTTACATAAATGGAACATTACTTAAGTGATGATTTCTTTTGCATTTTGTGGGTTTTGTCCCTGGTAATTATTAAATAAGTTGTTGATCAAGTATTACCTACGGAGGTTGGTAGACCTGCCTCTGATAGGGGGTTGGAGCTTGTTGATCCTTAAGGTTCCATTGAACCAAAGCCATTCTTCTATATGATTCTATGAATATGCCCTCGTAATTCGTTTTACTTCACGGACGAGGAGAGCAGGATCTTGAAAATCAAAATAAGTTGTTAGTGTAAATTTACAAGATTCCATTAGTGTAACAGGATAAAGCATTTTCTACTTGTTTTAATACCTGGTATATGTTTCAGTATATGAAAAATGACTGAGATATACTGTACTGGTGAAAAGCACAAGTAGTAAGTAATGGTCTAGTGAAGTTCCCCTGGACTACTAAGGCGCGGTATCCATTAAAATACAGGGCTGCAGCTGTGGTGTTTTATTTGTTAGGGGTTTCTTGAGATATGGATTGGGTGTTAACTTATTTCAAACCAAGTGAGTGTTTCTTCTACTATGTATTTTTATGATAATCTCATGTGGTAATAATTAATGATTTTTAGAAAGCTTAGAATACTGATGTCTCCACAGGCAAAGAACAAGCATGAAGTACTGTCTTACTGTTGCACCAAGAACATATAGCATAAAAGTTATATCACAGTTTTGTTGGTTTTTGTCAATCACAGTTGATGTGATGGTGGATTGCACCCAGATTTACTCATAATCACATAATAAATATCATAGCACAGCGAAGCAGCTGAAAGACTTAATTTAAGTGAAAGAACTGCCTGAGGAGAGTGGCCACAGAGTAGTCCAGTTCTTCTTACTAGAAAGTGATTGAAAGCAAAAATCAGTTCTTCCACATAGCATGCATACACACAGGTTTTGATGAACTCATCCTTCAGAGTTATAATTTCCTTCATCCAAATGACATTAATGTGTAAATTCTGCACTTCCTTAATTAATTACAGTAATCTGGTAGTAAGCATAGGATATGATAATTAGTATTCCCAATTAATAATTATGCTGAGGCGCTTTAAACATCATTCACTTTTTAATTTAAAACTAGCGACACGTCCTTCTGCCAAAACAGCATTAAGCTTCACTCAGCGTTATAAAGATATATGCAAAGCCTGAAGAAGCTTCAAGGAAAATCTTAAGTGAAAAAATCTTATATTAAACGAAATAACACAAAGAACATTAATGATCAGCATTTGACTTCTTAGTCTCAGTTGCACCTAGATGTGGAGTTACATGTTTATTCCACTGGTTTTGTTGCTGGATATACCATACTGGTATACACCATACCATGAAGCCATGTATTGCTGTATAATCTGCAGATAATTCTACTATCCAAGGGAGTTGCACGATTTACTCAAGAGCAGAGTAGGAATAAAATTAATATGCAAGCAGCTGATGTAATTAGGTGATAAGCGTGTAGATTTTTTTTTCAGTGGACAGGCAAACTCTGCTCCAGCCATTGGGTGTTTTCCAGAGTCTGGGACGTTTTTCTTGGCACGTATATTGATCAGTCCTCTTCAATAGAAAATATCAGACTGAGGAAAATTAATGGGGCTGCCTGAACTTATACTTTTTATTCTTCCTTTCTTGTTTTTGTTTGGCTTGTTACTTTGATGACAAAACTAAGAATAGTAGTACTTCAAGAACTGTTTTTCTTGTTAGCAATGAAAGGAACTTAGCAAGAATTGACATTGAGAATGATTCACTTCTGTTTTATGATTGCCCTTTTCACAACATGTTTCTGCACGTAAGGGAAGCTTTTCTTGAGGGTAGTAAAATAGGAATCTGTGCCAAAGTTGCATATGACATAAATTCCAAAAATTACTCTTTTTTTTTTTTTTTTTTTTTTTCTCTTTGTTTTTGATTGATTGCACTTTGGCTAATTTTTCAGCTTTTTTATGAAGCTCCTTTAAAAAATAAATAAATCCTTTCTATTGGATGGCTAAGGCACATGCGATCATACAAGGAGGGAAAAATAATCTGCGGTCTAAGAAATGAGGTTTCCTTTTGTCCTTTCTTCCTTGCCAAAATGACGTTGACTTATTATTTTGTAATATTGTAATTATATGATAACATATATTAGCACTTTATTTATGTTTTTATTGTATGCTTAGTTCTGCCAGGAATAAGCAGCAAGTCCTCTTACTGTTATGCTTAATGCAGTGCTGTTTCTCTTGTCAGCATGTTTCCCCAAAATGAAATGTTGGTAATTGTCTTAAATATTATCAAATGCAATGCATCTGTGGATATACACATTATGTTTTATAACTTCTCATCTTCTGTAAAGAGTGGGTTAAGTTATACTTGGGTTTTGTCCAACTTTGAAACTTGACAGCTGACTGGTTGAGAATCTGGAGGTGATATTTCTTAACTGAAATTCTTCCATTTCCTTAACATTGATTGGGCTGACTGATTCCAAGCAAACAGGGCTCGCGTATCCCCATTCATCTTTCTCATAACTGGTAATAAAGAACATTTTAATCTTGACACGCTGTTATGACAGTTATTCTCCAGACATTGTGTAGCAGTTGTATCTGTCAACCCGTGCAGTATGGAATATTTTAGTTGGCAGTCTTCCAAGAGTGAACATTAATCTTAGCGTTTCTTCTTACAGTCCCTAATCAAGATATTCCAGGGGTGATTGCGCTAACATTGTTTGAAGACTACATCTACTGGACAGATGGGAAAACCAAATCACTCAACCGTGCCCACAAAACCTCTGGATTAGACAGACTGTCGCTGATTAACTCCTGGCATACCATAACTGATATACAGGTGTATCATTCTTACAGGCAGCCTGATGGTAATTATTCCATATTTTCTGTTCAGCACATTGATGTTTTTCATGTAGAAGCCAGTTGCTGAATTAACCGAAGATGATTTATCACCAGTGATTTATTTTTTTTCTGTATTATTTTGAATTTTAGATGTCTTTGAGTGAACTTTTAAAAAATATAAATCTGTGGTTAATGTTGTAAGTATATCTGTTATTAAATAAAGGCATCATGGCTTGTTCAGTAATGAGATACACTGAGTTTTATAGATACCGATTGGAATTACAGAACTGTAAAGCTGTGTTAGAGTCCAAGTTTCCAGTTAGAAAGATCAGAACTGTGTGTCATGAAGACGTTTGGCATTACTATTGCAGAAGTGGGAACAGTGTTAGTAATACAGAAGAGTTCTGTTGTTTAGAAGCCTGAGACTGAGATAATGTCTGAGAGTGTAGGCATTAAGGTTGCATCCGATCTAATGTCCACCTGTTGGAATTCTCGGTGAATGCAGTCTGGCACTTGACACCAATTAGCTGATTTTTTTTATTATTTTTATTTTTTATTATTTTATTTTTGTCTCATTATTACCTATCTTTTTTAATGTTCTTTTTTCTTCCTCTAAGTTTTTTCATTATTGAATGTACGTCCTTTGTAATGTTTGCTGTACACAGAAGAAAAGAATAGCTTAAAGGCAAAAAGGAAGGGATTTTGTTATAAGACTTTCCATTGTAAAACTATTGTGTGTAATGCAGTTATCTCATATGAAGCAGATACTCAGAAGTAAACAGAAATAATACACTCTGATATTTTTTTCCTATTCTGTCCACAGTGTCTAAACATCTGTGCACAGTAAACAATGGTGGTTGCAGTCATTTGTGCCTTTTAGCCCCTGGTAAGATGCATACGTGTGCCTGTCCCACTAACTTTTACCTTGCTGCAGATAACAAGACATGCTTATCAAACTGCACTGCCAGTCAGGTAAGTGCATATGTACATTCATTTTACCATACTTTAACCTGCTTTTTAAATAAGTGCTGGTGTCCATGAAATATTGAAGCTCTTGTCAAAGGGGCTGAACAGTAGATAACTGTTGAATGTATTGACAGTGTTTCATCTTCTTGATTATCTGTTGAAAATAAAATTGCAGTTACCTTCTTTTTCTCCTAGAGTGTAGAGCTTGTTCTCTTCTAAATGTGAATGTTTCTTCCAGTCATTAGTATGGATAAAGCTAATAAACTTATCAAAACCACTTTGAAAAAGCATTTATATAAAATACATGATAGAATTTCAGAATGATTTGAAAATACACATTAATGAGCAATCATTGCACAATTAGAAAAAATGGAGCTCAGTCCACTAGATAGATAAGTAACAGTTACAGTAAAAACAATCCATTAGCTGTGATGAAAATGGTAGGATGTGCAATTACTTAATTATTGCATCAATTAAAACATTGAACTGTGTGACGTGGATTTCCTGTGTCTTGAGACACATATTTTGTAGAGCAGATAAACGGCTGTACAAGGTTTAAATGGTTGTTCTGAGGAAGACCTTAAAGGATCAAGGCATGGAATGCATGAAAATTCAGTGAATAGTTCTTTATTAGTGGAGTTACAAGTGAGTGTACCAAAGTCTTTAGAAATATAGTGACTTCTGTTGGCTGAATCACAGTGCACTGCGTGTCCAGAAAAGATAATTAAATAAAGAAGTGTTATAAAAGCAAAATACATAGATAACTAGTGGAATAATGATACAATCACTTAATTTCTTGTAGTTTGTTTTTTCTGGGGTGGTGGGGGGCGGGGGGGAGGAAAAGTATTATTGATACCTTTCTTCCTTCTTTCTCTCTTTTTACAGTTCCGTTGCAAAACTGACAAATGTATTCCATTCTGGTGGAAATGTGACACTGTTGATGACTGTGGAGATGGCTCTGATGAGCCTGAGGAGTGCCGTAAGTGTATTCTAAATCTGGAACCCAGTCTTGTCAGTAAAGCCTGAAACAAATGTGCTGCTTTGTAGAAGTTAGAAGAATCTTTTGTTTGCAGTATGTGTTTGATTTCCTCGGTCCCTGTCAGATTTACAGAGGGCAGTGTCTTGTCTGTCATCCTGTAAATATTTACATTAACTAATGTTTACTAAACTTTTAAGATATCTGGAAAAAAGATAAAATTAGAAGTTTTTTCATGTTTTAAACCTTTTCTTCACCCCTTATCAAGTTTTGTTGAAGATTTTATATTTTAGAGCGTTCTGCCTTGTCTTTTAAGAAATAGTTCTGCCATATTTGATCTTCTTTTGTGTGTGTGTGCGATAGAATCGTAGTATTATAATCTCAGTGGCTTTTATTTTATTACAGTTATATAAGTTTAGCTGCACGTTATCATTGATTGCAATTTCCAGAATAACAAAAGTAATGTTCTCCATGAGATTCCTTCTAATAATCTTTTCATTATTTTCCGTATAAGTCTTTCATGTATATATTTTCATTTTGTACTTCTATGAATATTTCCAAAGGAGAATTTGGAGAGCTAAATCCCACCTCTCCAGTATGAACAATTTTATATAGTGATCATTTGTCACGCACCCTACCTAACCTTGACACACAATCATGAAAGTGGTGCAGATATAGCATATTCCTCTTTAGCCTCCCGTAGTCCGAATAGCAGTTTCCCATAGTTTTTCTCCAGTGAATTGTAGACAACTGGAAGTCAGTTATGATGATGTTTTCAGCATCCCAAAGGATGACTTCTGGGAGTCAAGTAGCAAGTTTACTTAGTTGGAAAAATACCTGTCTAGTATATTGAGTTCTCAAAGAGCAATGTTGATGCTGTTTTCCTTCTCAGTCATTAACTGCTTTAATGCTATTATATTAATGTATGTAATTCAAAATATTGTTGTATCATTACCTCAAGCTTAAATACACAGAAATCTCTGCTATGCCTTTTACAGTCTTCCAGATAAGTAAATATTTATGGAAAATTTAGCTATAGAAGTGCATAATTATTCACTCACACAAACAGCAGTGGCTATGAGAACAAGCAATGGTGGACATGTCAAGAGCAAGACAGTGAATTTATTAAATGCATATTTAAACTGAAATGTTTTTCTATCTTAAACTGCAAGCTTATGTGCAGCTAACAGCAAACATCTACCAGCAGAGGATTGTACATTTAGTAAAATGTAGCTTCAGTTATGTGAATTTAAAATCTCTGACTTTGAAATTAATTTTGAAGAGCCATGCATGCATCTTCCTTACTATTACCAGCTTAGATTCAGGCAATGCTATTCAATACAGATGTTCAGAAATACTTCTGTTTGATCCGTAGAGGAGGAGCTATGCTACTGAAGCTTTGGCATTATTAATAAGCAGTTTTCTTTTCTTCCAGCTGAATTCAGATGTCAGCCAGGACGTTTTCAATGTGGAACTGGACTTTGTGCCCTTCCAGCCTTCATTTGTGATGGAGAGAATGATTGTGGGGATAATTCTGATGAACTGAACTGTGGTAGGTGTTTGTTTGTATTACAGATGTGCTGAGCTGTTGTAAATGCTGTGATTTGCATTCTGCCAAGAAAATGATTTTGTATTTCACTTAGATTTTAATCTTCAACTTCTCATCTTTTTAAGTCAATATTTTTTATTCTTTAAACTTCCAGACACACACGTGTGTCTGACAGGTCAGTTCAAGTGCACAAAGAATCAGAAATGTATTCCCATAAACCTGAGATGCAACGGACAGGATGATTGTGGCGATGAAGAAGATGAAAGAGATTGTCGTAAGTAATGTTTAGAGAATTTTGTTCTGATATATGTAGCTGATTTTAAACAACAAGATGAAATAAAATATGTAAAATAATGTAAATGTTCTCCCTGTGAAATAATTGGAGGAGCATGCAAAACAGCTAATTCACTGGGTTGTTTGATATACGATGTTTTATATAAAAGAGAACAAAGTAAAATGTCATTTATTAACTTCATTTTTTAAAGTTATTACAAAAACATGCGTAAACAAATTAATTTCAGGCATTTAATTTCATCTTTGGCTGAAATATCAATTTTACTCTTAACCACCTCACAAATGACTGCTCTTCTTGAGGCTTTCATCTTCCATGCCTTGCAGCAACATATTTCAAGAGGAAAAAAAAACCCTCTTTTCTACTTCTTTTATTAAAAATGATGTGGACCTATAGCTTCTTCTCTATATTCTTTCATTGATGTAGTTCTCTACTTTTTCAATTCCCATTTCTGCTGGGACTTCATTAATTTACCTAAGCTGCTTGATTGCCATTTACACAGATACTATACATCTTGTGGTAAATCCAATTATGTTCCATATTTCACAAAGGTGATTAAGGAAAATATTTTCAGTTAAACGTGAAATATGTTAAATAGTTTGTATTTTAGATCATTCTGGAGTTAAGATGCAGGTGCTGTGTCTTGAGATATTCTTCATTCTGTTCATTATTCAGATTTACAGCTGTTCTATAGTTCTATTTTCTGAATTAGCTGTCTCAAACATTGCATTTATACAAAGGACAACTTCCCAGAGAGAAGGGTTGCGAAGGGTACAAAGACTTTGTTAATTATGTTTGATGTCCATCTTCCGAATAGCTCAGCAGAGCTCAAGCCTCTGACAGATAGCATTATGTGCTTATTTATGTGTTACATTTCTTCAAAAATCAGATCATTAGGGCCAGGTAAACACCTGCAGAAGATAGGGGAGATTGCTTTTTTCAGTATAAAAAGGACACATAAAATATTGAAGGTCTCTTTACAACTAGAATTTGTAGCAGACAGAAATAAAATGAAATCAGAGCAACAGAGCCTACAGCACAGCACTGTTCAGGGAATGTGGGAGGTATAGGAGCATAAAGCAAGCTCTTGAGTGTTCTGAATCTCAGCTATCAACCCAACTGCCAAGGCACAGCATAGGATGGGGGATGGAAGGGTTCATTACACACATTTTTCATTTCTGTCTTAACTAACACTTTACTAATCCATTCTTAGGGGTTGGAACTTGATGATCCTTGTGGTCTCTTCAAACCCAAGCCATCTTATGATTATATAGGCATTATGAACTTCTCTCTTAAGAGAGTTAAATATTCTAGCTTATATTCTAATAAAATCAATTTTTGTCGGATTTCAAATTATGTATGAAATAATTTTGCCTTCTTTTTGACGTTATGAACAATATAAGCCAAATGTTTTCTTGTAGAAATTAAATGATGACTTAAGTGATGACTTAAATGAAACTCAAATAATGACAGATACCTAATTTCTGAAGGGTTCTTTACCCTTTATTTTTCATAGAAAGCAAATGTTTTGAACATGATCAGAACTATCTAGCTTTAATTTAGAACCTTCTTCTTTAAAGCCGAAAACAGTTGTTCTCCAGACCATTTCCAGTGTCAAACAACAAAACACTGCATTTCTAAACTGTGGGTATGTGACGAAGACCCAGACTGTGCTGATGGATCGGATGAAGCTAACTGTGGTGCGTATGTCTCTGGTTTAGAATATATCACTGTTTTGAGTGTGTGACTGTAGCTTAATGTTACAAAAAGTAGTAAAGGGAAATTATGATTTCACTTAACAAACCCTCCAAATCTATGGTGGTAGCTGTGTAATGTGATAACTTTATCTAGCTCTTACTGTTCTTGTTGGGTAGTAACACATAAGTAGACTTTAATGATTATAACTTTAATATAGGCATTAAAATAGACTTAAATACTATTACATTATTGACTGGAATTACGAATTAATTTCTCATCTGCAATATAGTGACATTTTCTATTTTTCTGAAAAATTACCAAGTTTCCACCAATTTATTCCACATTTTATTGCTATTGTGATTAATAAATAGTGAAGGATTTCATAATTTCCTTTAGTCTGCTCTAATTTCAGTAGAAGTGCATTATTTTTTTTTGCTCCAAAGTAAGAAAGAGACGCAATACAGTAGAGGCATTTCATAGTAAATGAATTGCCTTTGTGAAAACCGAACTCTGTTTTTATTTCAAATTTACTAGTTGATTATAATGCCTTCTGTTTTTATGTTGGAGAAAATAGAAGCAGTGAATATGGATAAATCGTTACACGCCACTCATAGCTATGCACTATTAACTAAGGATATTAAGAAAACAGGATGACTTTAATGTCATTTAAAATTTTCCCATAATTTTAGTGTTTGAGATATGATTAAATCACCTCTTTATAGCAGTAGTTTGAACATGATTTGTTCTCCTACATCTTTTTAATAATTAAAGATGGATATTTTTATGAACAAACTTGAAGAAAATTAAATTTTGTATTTACAAGTAGGCTGTAATAAAGATCTGCATATGCTGGTGGTAATAGTAACTTATCGTTTATAGTTCATATTTAAAATGCCTACATTGCAGAACTTTGCATAAAGGGTAATTTCTTTCTTGCTCATGTGCTCCGTAGTCATATTTTCCTTTGTAAATATTTGCTACCATGTGTTATGGGGATTCAATACTCAGTGAATTTGTTGAAACTATACTGTACGTATTTAGTCTTCTATGCTTCATTTCCAACTGAGGCAATTAAAGTACTTAAATAAGTCTTAATGAATGTATGATGTTTTTCAAAGAATATTAGACCTATTGCATGCTTTCTGCTATAATTTAATGCCTTATTTTAATTGCCTGGACAATATTTAACTCAGAGCTTTGATACTTTTCATCACAAAAGGCCCTTTTAGGGGTTAGCATATGAAGAAAGCTGTGGAAGCTTAGGAAGCTACAGTCTGCTTTAAAGCTTATATGTATTTTAGATATTTACCAAAATAATTTGTCAATGACTGTTTTCTCCTTTTTCCTTTTATTTAAAATTAATTTCATTTTTATCCAAAAATGACTGAATCTGTCAATTATAATTTGAGATAGGAACATGAAAATTAAGTAACCGTGACTTTTATTTTCACTGTACATTTCTACATCAACTTCCACGTTTCCGTGGAGTTTCACTGTAAGAAAAGTGGAAAGCAGTTTAGTGTTTGAAGACAGCTGTGACAAAATGTGGGTGTCACAATACAAAAAATAAGCTCTTTACCTATTTATTTTGAGTTGAATATATGTTTCCAAAAAAATCAGGCATTTCTTATGAAACTCTCAAAAATTTGTCTTTGTAATGTCTTAGTTCTACTGTCTTCCCATTTTCCTGAGCCCTCATTAATCTGAAGAATGAAGTAGAAGATGAGCAAATCCTAGTATGTTAGGCCTGTCAACTGTAAGACTACTGTGAGAGATCAGAGTTAACCTCAAGGAAAAATAAAGCTTTCAGAGTTGTCAAGTAACAAAAAAAAAAGATCCATAGTTAAAATATATATGTATATTGTAGATGAAAAGAATTAAATAGTTCTTTTTATTTATTAAAAATAGAGTAAGAAGGAAGATTAATAATGAAGGGACAATTGTATGTTTAGAATTCACAGACTTTTTTGCTTGTTTGTTTTTTTAAGAAAGCTGAACTTTCTCCATCAGTGTACATTTATGTACAATACAGAGGCAATGCAAGAAAACAAATTTAGTATGCTTTAGGAAGAGTAAGGAAATAAATCTTGTATGTTGTCTTCAACCTAGCAGGTAGTTGAAAATAATGTTCTGTGTTCTATCTTTACCTGATTAGATCTCAATATTCACTGTAGAAGCTAAATAGAATATCATCTGTGATTAGCCTTTAGGACTCATTTTGTTGGCAGTTATGTTAATTTCAGACTATAGAGTTTACTAGAAATACTTCAATGCTTAGGACTGGTATAGGATGTGAAACATACTATGTGAAACAAAAGCAAGTACAGTAAGTTTCTATTTTACTGTTATTTTTATGCCTTCTATTGTTAGAAGTTTTTTAAGTGCTTGCCAATGCAATTATTTGAAATGTCATAATTGAAATCCTGCTCCCCGTGGTAATTTTCACAGCCCCAAGCCTGCTGGTGTTCAGGAAGTGTTTGGACAGCGTGCTCAGGCAGATGGTCTGATTTTTGGGTGGTCCTGTGTGGATCCAGTGGTTGGACTCAATGACCCTTGTGGGCCGCTTCCAACTTGGAATATTCTATAATGCTATTATTCTATGAAATATCATTGATTGTCTCTGGATTATTTTTGTCATCTTGAGAAACATCATAGGATAAAGTATCTGGGGAGGAAACTGCTAATAAATGTGATGTTGGCAGAGAATTAGGATCAAGTGCAAAAGGCAGTACTTTAATTACCAGATTTGTGAGTGTATAGACCCACTCTAGTATCTGTCTCAATCAATTTGGTATTCAGTAGCCACACCTAAAACAAGACACAGAATCAGCCTGCAATGTTGTCCTGTCACTCTTCAGTCTTTCAATTTCTGACTTTGCACTGATATAAATGATATTTCTTCTAATTGCAGACAAAAAAACTTGTGGGCCTCATGAATTCCAGTGCAAGAACAACAACTGTATTCCAGATCATTGGAGATGTGACAGCCAAAATGATTGTGGTGATAATTCTGATGAAGAAAACTGTAGTAAGTAACTTCTACCTAAATGCATATTTCAATGAGTAGTCAGTTTAGCAACACATAAGAGGTTTTTCCTTCTAATAAACTGAGTACGTATGGTTTCTTTATGCATGATAGAGATGAAAAAAATGTTTGACCTATGACTTTTCAGTAACCTGATGAACTCGCAATGAATAGTGCCCAAATCAGTTTACCTTTGTCATAGATTTAATCTCACATCTCAGCCTTCTTATCCGGAAAAAAACAATGAAACACATCCAGTCAGAAATGCTTTTTAAGAACACTTTTGGATCACAATTGCTTCATTTATATTCCTCAGGTGACTTGTCCTGTTTTCTGCATCCAGAAATCCATTTCTGTAACACCTAAATAAAAAACAGGCCTTGTTATTGAAAGTAGATTGGCTAATCTGATTCTCTTCTACCCATGAGTAACCTCAGTGTATAATAAGTCTCTGAAATACCACTTCCAGTGTGTTAATTTAGATCTGGTCCTGAGGAAGAAATGCCAAACTCATAATGGTTCCCTTCATCTTATAATCATCCTCTTTATAAAATGCTTCCAAAGGAAAATTCCATCATTATTTTTGAAGTGTCTTCCATTCAGCTGGCTAATCATTTCAAATAATCTTTTCTTTTGTTCTCTGAAATCTAAGAAATTTAATGTCTTTTAGTATAGGTAATCTTTAATGCGCTGTCCTGATTGTATATCCTTAGGGTAAATTTGACATCTTTGAGGTAATCACTCAGAATGCTTAATGAATTCTTGTGCTGTCTGCCCCTTTCTCTTATCCAACACGTGGTGTCCAGAGGTACAGGAAGTCTGAAGGCAGTCTCGTTTACCTTTAAAGTTTAAATAGATTTGTATGCCTTTTGATCACAATCTGTTAGAAAACTCTGTGAGTTAGTGAAAGCATTTGTATCATAGTTTTCATATGCAAGAGCTTCATCTAAAGGAAAAAATGTCATCTGACTTGATAATTGCTATCAGCCGTGTATTGTTTAACATGGGCAGGACGGAGCCAGTGAGGAGGGTGCTGATGATGCACAAAAGCTTTCTTAGCTTCGTAGGAGATTTTACTTAGGAAACACAGATTTTTTTCTATTATAAACAGCAAGAAGTTATTTCTGTGGTCATGTAAGATATCAAAGTAGATGTGATTTCCCTACAGCAGTGTTAATCTACATGAGTAGTTGAAAATTTTGAAAAAGAAACACCTTTCCTAAACATTACTACTGTCTGCAATATAAGGATGAAGCATCTTGCTTTGAAATATACCATCTGTGCAGTGGGATTATTTCTCTTTCTTAAATATTGGGTTGTCATGGAATAAAATTATAAAAACAAGTGTTCAGATAATGGAGGAGTAATCATTCATCAATTTCTTTTTCAATTTCTTATCTATCTTTCTGTCCATGTCAGTAATGAAGTTACATATTCTATTCATGGCTATTCTCTAACTTTCAGATCAAGGAATCTGTAGCTAACTGTAGTGCGTAGGATAAGTGATTTGATAGTACCCAGCTGAAGCCTGTGCAACAAATTAGTTACTTCAATTACTTCAATTCTAAGAACAAACCTTACAGTATATAAGCATTTAACAGATCTCTGCAGAGTGATGAGTTGTACTTCATGTTTACTGCTTAGTATTTGTTTTTCTTTGCTTGTCAAATACGTGCTTTACTTCTCAACATTTGAGACCCTTTATTCTACTGTCTAAATTAAATACAGTATGCTGTCACAGTTGTAAACTTCACTATTTCAGAAGCACTGGGATAATACATAACATTATTGAGTCATTCAAACTAGAAGTAAAAAATACCTTGGTAGGCTGTGTGGCCTTTTATAATGTGTAATAAAACATATATATATGAAATTAAAGCTTCCAAAGAATTTGACAAAATGAATTGCATTGCACATTAGAAGTTGTTCATAGCATGCGTGCATTGACAAAGAGGTTTGTGTGAGAAAATGCGTTGTTTCTCAAAAACACAGAATGAATTCACTGAATTTCAGAAATTTAGCTCAAACATTTTTATTAAGGTATATAATTTCTTTTCAAGTACAAATAATTATTTGATGAAATGAGCAATGGTGAAAAAATGTGTTTTGGAAATATACGGGTGTGAAAAATTATTAGTGCTACAGTAAAAACAGTTGTCTGTTATGACTTTGTATCTGGTGTAGTTTTTCCTGGCTTTGTTGCTCTTTCACTGTATTTGTCTCATAATATATAGCGTGAAAAAGACAGCAAATGAGTAGAGGACTGTCATTTGAACCCTCCACTCTCACCCCCCCCCCCCCCCCCCCCCCAAGCAAATAAGTACGATTTACTGCCCAGACAGGCTGTGGATGCCCCATCCCTGGAGGTGATCAAGGCCACGTTGGATGGGGCCCCAAGCAGCCTGGTCTAATATTAAATGTAGGGGTTTGTAGCCCAGCCTACATCAGAAGGGTTAAAGCTTGATGGTCCCTGAGTTCCCTTCCAACCCAAGCCCTTCTATAATACTGGGGAGGTCCCTACTGAGAGCACTATTTAAAGTAGAATGTATTTTTGACTCATTTAATAACCATCTTTTTGGAGGGGGAATTTTCTTTCAGGGAACTTTCAAAATGGAGAATTTCATTGTAATATTGACTGTCTTATTCTTGCTCAAAAGACTACAGTACATTCAGTATAACCAGTAATGTTGTACTGAATGTAGTTAAAAACATATATAATATACTGTAAACACTGAAGCAAAGCAAGTATAATAATGCTGCAGGAAGACATGCATTTAATCAGTGTGGAAATATTTTCTCAGTGCTTTGTTGCTCTTACAAGGTGTCAAGAAAACAAATTAGTTAATTTTGTCCTTGGATAACTTTGTATTCTAAAGGCAATGAGAACTAGCAATTATTTAATGTCTAAGTGAACACATTTACACTAGTGTATTGTAAGAAACTAAGCTGGAAGAGCTGGAACGTCTCAATGTCATCTTCAGTAGACAGATCTCTAGCAGACAGTGCTATAAATTCTCTGCATCATTTGCACTGCTTCATGCTAAGCTGACTTGGTGCAAATACAACCATGCCCCGTGTTGGTTTTCCAAGAGCAGCTAGATTTCAATGATAGACAAAGACATGTTTAACCTGCACGAATACAGGTAGACACAACACTATAAGTTTGAACTTGATATCCTATTTTAAGAAAAAGATGATGTTCTCTCCTAGTTGTGTCTAATAGCTAAGATGCCTAATACTTTAAATTCATGATTTAATGCGATATCCATGCTTATTATACAAGATTGAACCACAAATATGTAGTGATTTTGAATCCTTCTTGTGAGATCCCATTCTTTCTACCATTCTAGTTGACAAGTGTGTCATCACTACGGGTTATTTTCAGATTTTAAATTATGAAGAGAGATCATTTTATGTGCTGAATTTCTCATAAAATTCTTTATAATTACACAAAAATGCTTATCTCAGGAAGGAGTTTCAGTGTTTTTGTAAAGTAGAAGCTGATGGATGCTGAACTTTATTGGTTATACAGAGACCTATAAATATTCCTTTCACTAAGGTGACCATTCATGGAGAAGCTCTCTCCTGTGTGCGTATATAAATCACAGAGAAGTATTCCAATAGCAGAAGAAAGATTTCTTGCAAACAGAGAAATGAGAAGTTACCTCATTGTTTTCATTTTTGCAGAATCAAATCTCTTTTTATAAATAATTAACAGTATAGAAAAAGTATTTGCTTATATTTTGCAAATCACAATGGAAACATGACACATGTTTATTTGCATATGAATTGTTTTTTCCACAAATTATTTCCCTTATATAATTTAATACATTTTGAAATACCTCTTCCTTGACTTTTGACAGAAAAAGAATTGAGGCAGTGATTTGCTAACATCCATACAATGAGCTTTTGCTTTGAGAAAAAAAAACTAAAATCAAGGAATCCATATAAATATTAACCTTTGATTTGATTAAAGTCTCTTTCAGTATTTTACCACCTTTACAGTAAATAAAATATTTCCTTATGTTTGGACTGAACATCCCCTGACTCTGCACAGTTCCTGCATGTCCTGACGTCAGTTATTAAAGATCAGAGACTGGCACCTCCTTCTCTCCACTTCCTCTCCTTAGGTCATTATTAACGAGAAATGAGGTCTTCTCTCAGACTCCTTTCCACAGACCATACAACCCAAGTGTTCTCATCCTCTCCTCATAGGACATGCCCTTCAGGGCCTCCTACTAGCTTTTTACTAATTCTTAAGTGGAAAGTACATAATATTCTCTTGGGAGAATATTTTGCTCTGATCCCTCTTTGATTCCACTCCTGTCCAGAGTTTTTATGGTAATAAAAGCAAAGATGCAGAGCTGTGTGCTCAATGAAGTAAAAGGACTGAAACAGCCAATCTCGCTTTCTTAGGAATCCTCCATCACTCCTTGCAGCCACCTTCTCCTGTTTGCTTTGCCTATATCTCAAATTAGTTTTGTCTGCTCTTCTCCTCTACCTTCTGTAATGATTTCCATCTTATCTGCCCTGTGTTCTGGTTCTCCCTGGGGAATAGAAGAACATATCATTTCACCACAAAATAACCCACTTAACTTCCAATATACAGTGTCACTTGTCTGTATGTAAGCTCCTTAGATTCTTTTGTATCTAACATCTCCTTATACTTTTCCCTGAAATTACTTTAAAATTCCATTGTTTCCTTATTTTTACCTTTTTCTGTTTTCAATACTTACAGCGTAGAAAAGTCTGCTTTTTTTATGAATGCATGCTGTCTGTTGACTTTTGCACTTCATCATATTCCCTTTCTGTTAAGCCTCTAATAATTCTGTCAGTGTTTAAGCCAGCATTATTGTCATGCTTCATCCCATACTTAATTGCTGGAAAGCTGAATTATTTGACTTGAAACTTCAAACCTTCCTTCTCTGATTTTCTCTTTACCATCTCAAAGCTGTTCCCCTGAATGTGCGTAGCACAACGGAAGCTATTTCTTGATGCACATATATGTTACAGGCCATTTAATTGAAAGTCAAGGGTTCGTTTAATTCCAATTACATTGGACATTAACAGGTGCAAGACAAATTTCTACTCTGTGGTATCTCTCTCACTAAATTTGTCATAACACGCCTACACTGAAATAATTAATATTTATTCAGTCTTATACATTTTTGTAAAGAAATCTGCCAAATGAAATGAAAGTATTTTCATGAATGGCTTGTAATATGCAAATGAAATTTAGCTATAAAATAGAATGAAGCAAAATCCTACAGGAAAAAAGTTCTTAGAATTGGAGGGTTAATGATTTTGACTTTGTTATAGTAATTCATTGATTGACTGTTTGGGGTATTCCTGTATGAGCTATTTTTATGGAAATGCTAATAAACCTAGGCTTGTTACTCTTCTTTGTTCAGAGCCTCAAACGTGCACTTTGAAAGACTTTCTTTGTGCAAATGGAGACTGTGTTTCAGCAAGATTCTGGTGTGATGGAGACTATGACTGTGCAGATGGCTCAGATGAGGTAGGCTTCTTCCAGGGGAAATATCTGAGAAAATTGCTAGGTTTAGATTGATTGAGAATGAATTTCCTACATATGACTATATAAGTGGGAATGCAAATATGAGACATGAGTTCATGCATCATATAGATAGATGTCTTCACTAAATAAAAATCAAGCTTCCTGAATTAGTTAATCTAAAAAGAGAGCAAGATTTAAATCAAGTCATTTTTCTGTAGTCTGTCTATACTCTTTGGGCCCCATCAGTGATAGAGTTCTCTTCCTATTCTTTGTATATTTTGTGCTCTCATTGGGGAACCTTTGTGTTTTGAACCAGCAGTGTATTGGTTTATGGGTTTTGTTAAGAAAACATGGGTTGTTGCTTGAGTAGCAAAGGCTCTCTTGGTATTCTGTTCTTTCTCAGTTCCTTTTTGTAACTTTTATTTTTTGTTTTGTTTTGTCTTTTCCTTTTCTGCCAGTGTTGGAATTCACGTGCTGCCCACTTACTTAGAGGGTTCAAGTCACAAACAGTAAATCAAACTTAGAAAGCTATTTTATTTTATAAGACACAGACATATTTCATAGTGTGTAGTGCTGTAGTGGTGTGGGCTGTAGCTTTTCTGGTTCGTTAAGCATTTAACCATGTTTATATTAAGTACTTGATCTTGAATATACACTGTTTTTATTGTAACAGAGGTACTGTGAAACAGGCTGTTCAAGAGACCAGTTCCAGTGTTCCAATGGTCAGTGCATATCAGCAAAATGGAGATGTGATGGTCATGAAGACTGCAAACTTGGGGATGATGAAAAAAATTGTGAACCAGGTATTCTTTTAAAAAGTAAATTGAGATATACTTTCTTCTTTTAGATTTGTACCATTGTGTCTTCTAAAACTCATTTGAAATGAAGCTGTGTCTAGCCATAGAATTGTTGTGGAAAATGGTATTTAATTAAATTGAAATATAACTCAACTTGTAGGATCCTTCTCTAGAAAAAAACAGTATTACTTGGTATGTTCTGAGAGTGTCAGGAGTCTTTTTGTGGTGTTCATTCTGTTTTCACAGGTCCTTATGCAAAGCTTCTTTCTAACAAATTGTTGTTATTATTTTAGTCCATTGTTTGTATCTTGGAAAATGTGGTTATTTATATTTACCTTAAGTTTTTGTTAAGCTTTCTCTACATTAGTGCAACATTTGGCATAGATTTCATAAGTCCCCTGCTTTCCTCTGTGATAGAAATGTCTATCTGTATTTTAAATAATAATGATTAATGTGTTTATTTAAACTGTAATCATGTATTCTTCACAAAATCATGGTTTAATGCTGATTAAGTTTGTTTAATTATAAGCACTTACATAACCTTAGGAAAACTCTAAGCCAATTTTAACCAAGTATTTATTTTAAGTATATTATTCTATCAAAATGGGTGTATTTTCCATTGTTATCAAGCATAAGGAAAACAAAAAAAAAAAGAAATTTCTCAGTGATAAAACATTTATAACCTTTAACTATTGTTACACACTTCACTTAGGATGATACAATTTGGTTTCATTCATGCTTCATTGTAGTTTATGAAAGATTGGAAAATCTTATCATCTACCAATACATTTTTGCTTGCTATCTTGAAGGAGATAAAGACATGAAGTTATAAAGCAGCTTACGCATAAGTTATCTTTTTCTAATGCTAAAATATGGGTTTATAACCAGCATCTCCAACCTGCTCTGCAAGTGAATACATCTGTGCAAGTGGAGGCTGTATTTCAGCATCTTTGAAATGTAATGGAGAGTATGACTGTGCTGATGGATCCGATGAGGTAACTGAGCAATTCATGATGATTTTTTATCTGTTCTCTGATGTTTATTTTTAACTATTTGGTTGGAATTTTGGGTTGGTTTTTTGTTGTTGCTGTTTCTGGCATCAGTCAAACACCTTCAGATAACTTGGCCCCATGATTTGGTTTCTGTGGTACTCACATTGGATTTACATCTGTTTACAGCAGACCAGTTTGTTTCCCCTGAATCAATACCTGTATATCATTCTGGGGCAGTTGGTTTCAGGGACTTTTCAGCTTGGAAAAGTGTGTCACATTTTATTATGTTATTGTTCTTGTTTATTATTAATTAGTTCTCTTCTGTATTCACATAGATGGATTGTGTAACGGAATGTAAAGAAGATCAGTTTCGATGCAAAAATAAGGCCTACTGTGTCCCTGTCAGATGGCTTTGTGATGGAATCCATGACTGTGTGGATGGTAGTGATGAAGAAGACTGTGTCCAAGGTTGTGTTCCTAGTGGTATTGTATTCTGTGCCATCAAAGAAATCAGCAATACATCCAGTATTACTGGAATGCTGGAATGTTGTTATTTAAAATGATGTTGTGAGCAATAATAATTAGAATGCTATGCAATATCATGATAAACCTTTAAATAAATAAGCATAAAATCCCAATTTTCTTTTTAGTTCCATGTACACAAAATTCTACATCTAACAGGCCTCAAGTCAAATTCTACTCAGAGCACAGAACTGTGCACATAAATTGATTCACACAAATTCTATGCTTATGACTAAGATTCCATATGTTATTGAGAAATACATCTCAGTCTAATTTCCAATGTTGTTGAAATTTCAGCAGTCTTGTTCTAATATATCTTTTCCACTGTGTATTCATATATATTTGCATGCATATAGTTATACGCACAAGGAAATGCACAAATGTAAGCAAGTAAATATTACTGATGATATTATCCACCTACCACCAATATTTCCTCACTAACTATGCCTCATAGTACAACATCTAAATATTTCTTGAACACCTTCAGGGACAGTGACTCCACCACCTCCCTGGGCAGCCCATTCTAGTGCCTGACCACTCTTTCAGATAAGAAATTTCTTCTAATGTCCAACCTGAAACTCCTCTGGCACAACTTGAGGCTGTTTCTTCTGGTTTTACCGCTATTCCTACTAGCCATATCGCTAGGTACATGTAGCACCTTATCAACTAGAAGAAAGACAGAACTTCTCTGTCAAACAAGCTTTTAAGAAGTTTTACTTCTTAAAAATTTTACTCAGCTCTTTGTCAGATTGTTGGCTTATTATTCTCAATATTTGTTTTTATTTTCTTATAAATGAGCCTAGTTCTGTGAATTAGACATCTAGAATTATGCATGTAACTATACTGTATGCAGTACAATAGTAGGTAATAACAATCAGATGATGCAAACAGTTGCAGAGCAAAACATCATGTTATCATGTTGTAAATCTGCTAAGCAGCAACAATTACTATGAGGGGGAAGAGTTTACATGGGATAATTACGTTTGGCTGAGAGACCAAAAATTGAAGAAATTTGGACACTAAAGGTATCATATAACTGTATTAAGGAGACAGATCAACAAAATTTTAACTGTTGAGGAAAGAAATCAACAGCTCTTGGTGCATTTGAACCTGCTTTTTAAAATATGTTGACCACGAATATTTAAAAACAATGAACTGTAAATAAGTAGTGACATACTTATTTAATCTGAAGTCTGCATTATTCTTTGGATGGCATAATGGAGCTTCTGTGAGCTGCAAATTACTTATAATTCAATAAGAAGCCTTGTGCCTTGTTGCTTATTGTTGTAATACTTTGCATTTCTGTCACAATTATGATTTCCCTTAGAGAAATCTATTTTGTAAAATAATTATAGAGGGCAGAGCAATCACATAAAACAAATGCCAGTTCATCTCACTGATAACTAATTTTTTCTTCTTTAGAAATACAGTGAACACAAATGGAGTTTTACTCTACAGCATTTTAAATGATTTCCACAGTAGTTATCTGTAGCCCACTGTGCATGTTTTAATTATCACTTTTTTTAAACCTATTATCCAACTAGTATTTTTTCCACAGTGATTAAACAATTGTTTAAATTCATGTCTTTTGTAATTATAAAATACTGGAGTTGTATATATTTTTCCATGAATGATGATAATATTTCCTACAATAGGAGTTAATTGTACTCAGTAACATAGTGTGAGAGTTCCCCAAATCCTCTTACACAGTAGGTATTTCATGCAAATTAGTGTTCTGAAAAAATAAAATTCAACCTGTTCTGAAGCATTTATAGAGGAATAAAGCATTATGTTGACTTTGGGAAGATGGGAACAGGGCCTTGAATGAACAAGTGGAAAGCCACAGGAACTTGATCTTCTGTGGACCTAGAGTAGATGTAATGTGCTGAGTAAAGACATGGAGAGTTGTGATGCTATGATATAAGATTTCACAACCTCCTCTTCTGCAAGAAGAGTTTTGTTTGTTTGTTTTTTTCCTCCCATCCTTCTCTTCTCCAGAAACTGAGAATCTATACCAGAAAAATGAATCTATTTACCAGAGAAAATGAACTTCAAGAAGTTTCCATAATTTCATTGGTTGTTGGTGTTAAAATTTATTCATAGCATCTTTGAGACAAAATATCTTATTACTGCTACACATCTTAAAACTGATTCCAACTTCAACCAATTTAACAGGTTGAACACTTAAAACATTTTCTCTTGACTTCAGTTGTATTTTGTTGGATGTTTCAATCGCCAAATGCACCAATTCACCGAAGTTACACAGACAAAACTATTTTGATATGTGTTCTGTATTTATGCTAAAGATCCTAATTGGTAATTTCAGAAGTTGAAAAAGGACTATAATAGTAGAGGTCATCTACTCTGTGCCTAAATCTAGGTCTTCCCTAATAACAGGGTTTACAGTTGATGGGATTGCTATAAGCCTGGTCAAGTCTCACGTTCCTCAAAACATATCTCAGAGAATGGGAGTAGAAGTTGGATTGAAAAATCAGGAGGAATTTCCTTAATAAAACGGTTACGAAAAGAAAATGAAAGTAGCATATGATCATCTAAGATTTTGCCTCTTCAGCTCTTACATTTGATATTTAATTCATTTAGCTGTGCTACATGTGCAATTCTCTACAGATAGTTTGTGTAAATGTTGCTGCTAATATTGTCAAGAACTGGCTTTCATTTGTTTGTTTCTTTATTTCTGACCTCTTTCTTTCCTCCCAGGGGGTAGTATATGTAGAGCTGATGAGTTCTTGTGCAACAATTCCCTCTGCAAGCTGCATTTTTGGGTTTGCGATGGAGAAGATGACTGTGGAGATAACTCTGATGAAGTCGCTGAAATGTGTGGTATGTATGGCATTAAATTTCTGCATACCTTTTGAGTAATAAAGCAAATAACTGATTTAGAAATGACGCGTAACATGCATGAATATATGAGGATATGCATCTAAGTTGTCTTCACATAACCTTTCAGTTACCTTAAACTTTCAGTAGAGTAATCTTTTGTAACTGCTAAGTTAGTGTTGTAATACCTGGCACATGTGACAGTGAAAACTGCTCTGAGAAAGTGGATGTAATTCACCTTCCTTCTTTTCAAGTTTACATTACTTATCTCTATTGAAATTACAGGTTAGGTATTTAATAAAAAATGACCTGAGTCTTTTTTTTAAGTTATATTTATCTGGTAGTTGTGTACTTACTTATTCTAAAAACAGAGATTTTAATGAGATTACTGTGGAGAATATTCTTTACAGCCTTGATATTCATACGGTTTTGGATACGTGTGAAAAATTAGTCTTTTTATAGGAAATACACAGATGGAAAAAAATGTGCTTCTGTAATGATCTGTGTAGCTGATTAAAAATACAGCTTCCTTTGTTTCATTTCTCTTGTATTTAATGGTTTTCAAAAATAGTGTAATATTCCATATCATACATAATACTTCCATTCCTAAAAAGGAAAAGAAGTTCTGAAAACATTGTGCTAGTACATTAGGAATCACAACTTAAAATCAAGTACATTCATATGTCGTGTACAGTTGTGTTTCCGTGTTTGCTTATTGCCTTGATAAAGAAACATTTTAAAAGATTCAAGGAATATAACTGGGTAATAGCTGATTTTTATTTTTTTATTATGCAGTGAAGTTTCCATGCCCTCCAACAAGGCCATACAGATGTAGAAACAACAGGGTTTGTCTGAGACCTGAGCAGATTTGCAATGAGGTTGATGACTGTGGTGATAACTCGGATGAAGATCACTGTGGTAGGTGACATTACCTTTCAAGGCATTCCAAACAAAGAAAACAACTTGAAGGCAAACTTTGTTGCAGATATCTGCTTGTCCTTCAGTAAAACTTAGCTGGAGGTTAGTAGATCATAGTTAGAAATGGAAAGAAATTAGGCTTGAAAGAATTGCTTGCTGCTTCATGGTCATTCCAATTTCAATGTGTCTAAAATAATCTAAAAAATCTTACTCATTGCTTAAGTACTGATTCATTTTTCTTACTCATTTGTAATTATGTAGATAAAATCACATATAAAGCCAGACCATGTAAAAAAGATGAATTTACTTGTAATGATAAGAAATGTATTCCGATGGAGCTACAGTGTGATTGGTTTGATGACTGTGGAGATGGTTCAGATGAGCAAGACTGCAAAATAAGTGAGTTTGCTTGATATGTTTTTTTTCATAATTGTAGTAGAAAAGAAATTATAGGTCAAGACTAATAAACTCATCTACATATAACCTTCTCAGCAACATACAATTGTAACATGGATGTAACATGTTACCTGCACAGTATCTAAGCAGATGTATCCAGTCTTGTGTCAAGATGAGTTGCTATAAGATCAGCTTTTAAGTTGTAGTAATCATAAGAGTAGTTTTTGAGTTTTTGGAACAGATAAAGTGTATGTGCATTGCTTTTTACTTCATATCTGCAGCAGGATGAATTTTAGTGTTAAAATTATTGATGTGTGAAGTACGATATCTTGCCTAAATAGTATCAGTTCATATGTGCGTGTAGATAAATATTGTAATGTCATACATTTGTTTAAAATTTAGCTTGATTTTTCAGTAGAAAGATGCATGTGACAGTTTTTGTTGGTTTATATTGTTGTTTTTAGCAGTGGTATTTTTAACAGTTGAGACAAATCTATCAGAAATGTTAAGACATTTTATGTTTAGGTGTCACTGAATATACATGTGATGACAATGTGAACCCTTGTGGAGATGATGCATACTGTAATCAAACAAAAACATCCCTACTGTGTCAGTGCAAGCCTGGATTTCAGAGGAATGAGAGGAATAGACAATGTGAAGGTACAGACTGTTTCTATCACCTTTCACCTTAAACTATTGAAAGTCAAATTGGCAGTCATTTTTCTGTGCTATTGAAGGAGATGTCTATCACGTGTATATTTTTCCTATGCTACATCCTGCTTTATAGCTATGGGATTTAGAAATTAAGATAAGAAGCTGAAAGGACATAAAGGATGTAGATATAAGCATTTTAACTGGAGAAGTTATCAAAGATTAATGTTTGTTGTGAAAGTCAAAAGGTTCCAAACAAACATTAGATGACTTTATAATTTAAAATGTAAATGGATGATTTGTGGTTTAATAGAAGAGTTAACCAGGCAATTAAGATTAGCGTTTAAAAATGTATGTGAGAATATTTTGAATACTTAAAAATAATGAAGATATATAACACTGAAAACTGAAATGAAATCAGTTGAATGTAAACTACTTTAGAGAAGGTAATCCTAATATTTATTATAGCACACTGAGCAGGTAAAAAAAGAACTGGTAGTTATGAAGAAATATAAGCCTATCTTCAGAAGAATAATTATTGTGAATTCACTTCCATACTGGTGAGAACTTCCTTGCATAAAAAGTGCAGATCACTGCAGGGGAACAATCAATGTGAATGGACTCTTAAAGTATAACATCATGATTTGGCTTTTTGGTACAAGCTATATACATGAAGTTTTCAAGTAACAGCTGATTGTGTAGTTTTGAGTATAACAGAGGTAGATGTGTTGAAGGTAATTGTAGCAAACATTTTCATTCTCAAAGCTGATTTCAAGCCCTAATGATGATAGGTTAATATAGAAAGGATGGAGAAATAGTGTAAAATAAGTTTAAAAAATCTAAGCTGTATTGAATGCAGTGGGAATAATGTAAATAACTGCAGGAAGCTTCAACTGTTGTAAGTTATGAAATGCTTACAAGTTCATTTTCTTCATCTGCATTATTGCATGTGTTTAGAATGTGTTAAATAATAAGGTACTGTACTATAGATACGTAAATTGTATCTTTTCTTACAGACATCAATGAGTGTATGGTATTTGGTGCTTGCTCCCAGCATTGCAATAATGTTAAAGGGTCATACAGATGTGCATGTGAGAAAAATTATAAGGAATGGAATAACAGTTGTAAAGCAAAAGGTAAGGTTAAAAAAAAAATAAATGGACAATACTAAATCATTTGTTATTAATATGGTTGGTAGCACTGATAGTTTGCATATAAAAATTGCTTTTAGATAAATATTTCTTGAATAGTGCGTGGCAGTATTTCTAAGAATCACTCAGATTTATGTTTCATTGATTTAAGCAGTAAATTCTTATATCTACCATAAAAAAGGAACATACTTAATATGAAAGTTGGTTATAGTTTGGTGCTGTACTTTTTTTTTTCAATCTCCAACTTCTATTTGCAAATATATACAAATACAAAAAGGATAAAATGATAACAAAGAGAAAGAAAAAAACAAAGAATACTTACCAGGATTCTTCTGAGCATTCAGATTATGTTATAGAAGCTTGAGGGAAGGATCTCCTTATTTTAATACTTCAGGAATAAACTAAATAGAATTTGGTGTTAACATGTTTTACTTCAGACATGTAAGTGGAGCTTTTCAAATATAGTTGTCTTACAACAGGTATCTCATGTAAATCAGCTGCCCAGACCACACAGTATGGAAGGTAGATATGCACACGCAGACTGAGTTTCTGTCTTCCACAAGACAGCTGTATTGTACAAAACAGAGCAATTAGTTTTGTCTGGGCATTGTGTAATTTCTAAATTCATATTACAAAAGAAAAAAAAAGCAAAAAGAAACAACCCAACTGCTTGAGTAAATTTACCATAATCCTTATGGATCTATGTCTGAATAAGTGACAGTATGAGCGTAGCTTCTCACCCATAATTTAGTGAGATTTTAATGTAAATGTGATTTATACCTATGCTTGGTCTTCAGCATGGCACCACTGTTAAAAATTGTGGCTCCTTGTCTTTGTGCATATATGGTGCACAACTATGAGCGGTAACTAATCAGAGTTTTATAGTCTGTAGAGTAATATTTATAACATACATCTTAGAATCACAACAAAATAAATCACGTTAATCCCAGTCCTTCCTTCTCTGTAGAACAGATACATAATGGGTAGGTAGATGGCAGTAGCCAAGGTCTTGCTTTATTCACGTTTTCTTGATGGTAATTTGTTGTGGGAAGATCTATTCATGAGTAATTAAAAATTTCCTCCATATATAACATGGACTCTTTTCAGGATGAAGAATCATTACTTAATACTGAAGAGGTTCATGCGGGTTTATTCATATATTGATTATGTAGTCTCATTTGTCACAGACTGAGTTTGAAAACATTTATGTTGTATAATGGTGCCAAATTATGAAGAATGGAATTCCTACCCTGAGCATAAATGCCTTTCTCATCCCAAACAATCAGAAAATAATTTTGACATTAAAAAAAAATGGTCAGATAAACACTGATTTTGCATTAGTTGACATTTTCCTTATTTTTGTTTCATTATAATAATCCCTAGGCTCTGAAGAACAAGTTCTCTATGTTGCTAATGACACTGACATCCTGGGTTTTGCATATCCATTCAACTACAGTGATGCTCATCAACAAATATCGCATATTGAACATAATTCAAGGATAACTGGAATGGATGCATATTTTCAAGGGAACATGATTGTTTGGAGTACTCAGTTTAATCCTGGAGGGATTTTCTACAAAAAACTTCATGACGAAGAGAAGAGGCAAAGTAACAGTGGTTTGATAGTAAGTAAATAAATAACAACAAGCAAAAAGAAAAACCCCAAACAAAGATTCATTTCCATTCACTTTTTATTTTTTTATGATAACAAATGTTGATTCAGTAAATCAAAATATCTCTGTGGTAATTAATTTATTCAAATGATGTACATTAAATTAAATGACTATGACTTTCCATTTAAGACTGATGTGCTTTGTCAAGTCTCTAAGAGAACACCAATGTAGTATTTAAATTTTTTCCAAGCAGCAATATTCAAATGCTAAAGGGAGATGTGCTGCAAATGTGGAGTAATTCTAGTGTAATATTTTTTTCATATAATTGGAAATCTCTAGACAGATCACTATATCAAGTTCTGTAAGTAGAGGAGCAAGAAGCTTGTAAATCTTGTGAAGTTAATGTGTTTGGTTTCTATGTTTTTGTTTTTAATTATTTATTTCAGTTCTTTGTGGTTTATATCCAGATAAGTTTTGCAATGGTAAGTGCAGTCTGCTGATCTGCAACTGCTTTAATGGATCTGCGTTTTATTACGGGTGCATAAAACTGAACATAAGCTTCCTCAAGATTTCTTAATAGTCTGGGGGTTGTAATTTTCATAATGGATTCACTGTTATCTCCCAGCTTTAAACTAACAAAGAAAAAATGTTCTTACAATTACTATAATTTTATTTTGCTTTATATATTTCTGTTTTGTCATTACGCCAAAATAAGTGGTGGTCACTTCCTCCTAGTATGAGGCTACTGAAAAGGAGCTTTGTTTTAAGCAAAATCTTATTTATTTTTTTTTTTTCTTTATATGCTATTTTTCTCCAGATGTCCTGGTAGGTAGATTCCAGTGAAGGTATTTCATTCAAATCATATAAAATTTTTACAAATCTGTATGTAGCAAATGTACTGATAGCTGACTGTGTATAATTTGGATACGTTCCATATACCATAGAATCATGGAATGGTTTGGGTTGGAAGGGATTTTAAACATCCTTGAGTTCCAACCCCCTCTGCAGTCGTATTTGTGGAGCACTTATTTCTCACTGTGCTAACCTATTCAGAATGTTCTCCTAATTTTATCTCATTAATACTCAAATATTATTGCCATATGTATAGCTGATCAGTAAATTAATTAATTTGGTAGTGTTGCTCTAATGACATCACTTTGAAAGGTTGAGAATTCCTTATTTTTAACTCAAGTTTCAATGGATAAGTTTTCAAAGGTTACATTATAACTTCTATTTCTAGACTTTGATATATAAATCCAGATGGCAAACTTGAACAAACTCACCTGCATTTTCAGGTAATTGCATTAGTGCAAAAATCCATCTCAATTGAAATTGCTCCATGGAATTAGCATATCAAGAGACTTCCTCAGAGAATAGCTTCAAGTATCTCTTATATTTCTCCGTGAAAAGGGCTTTAAACTTGGCACAAATTGAAGCATTAAAGGAAATAGTAAATATCAACTCTTCAGAGTTTATTGACAGATGCAGAAGAGGATTCTGATAGAGTTGATACACATGAATCAGTGATAACTGGTGCAGCTGTTTACTGGTATAATCCTTTGAGAGAGGATTTACAAGTTATCTGAGGTGAATATTCATCATAGTGATTTGCCACTTAAACTAGAGTGCTGCTATTCATGGAAGAGAATACAAAGCTGAACATTAAAATAATTGTACTGTAAAGCATGAAGAAAAACATGTTTTGTGGTGTATTTAGTCACTATATTAGAAGCTTGCTCGAGGCTTACTGTTCTGAAAGCTTAGAAAGGGCCCCTAACCACTCCTACCACATATCCATCCATCTACTCAAAACTGTGCTGCAGGACTCAGGGAATTTCTGTCCATGGCTTCAAATAGAAACAATTTCTAGACTGCTTTCTCTAAATATTATTTTTGCAATGTATTATGACCTAATATCTGTCATTTAAAGGGAAAAAAAAAAAAAAAAAAAAAAGAGGTTTTATATATGAAAAACATTGCCTTAACGAACCTGAACTTAGTTTCTATCTATCCCTGCTAACATATGTCATAGCTTTAATATACTCTGTTAATAGACACGGAAAGAAGTGGCATCTGATTAAGACTGCAGGCAGTAGTTTTAAATCTATAAAACATTGATGTTTGGTTAGCAGCTATTTTTCAAGTTACAATTACAAATATTTTCTGTGTCTGTATCATGCAGTCAATCTAATCTATCTCATGGTATAATAATTATGCAGATGTTTCAAAGGGCTGAGAAATATTACTGTGTTTTTTAAAGATTCCTGCTCTAATCTAATGTACTGGTACAACCAGGTTAACACGGAGCTTCCACCAGTACAAGAAAGCTCCTATAGAAGCACTTATTGATATTAGCAGGCATTCAGGCTCAAGGAACATTTAAGGAATACCTGCACTACTCTTTTCAGCTGTTAACTGATTTAAACATTATCCTTCCAGTAGACTTTCTCCTTCTTTTTTAACAGTGCTTATCAATGGAAGGTTTTTACCTTCTCCTGTCAAATTCAGCTTTAGGTTATGAATTCTTTTCTGTTATTTACCATCATACCAAAATGGTTTCCAGATCCAATATGCAGCAACTAGTTGGTTGGTATTGTAGCTTTAAAATAAAGTTTTTATCTACAGAAGGCATTTTTCAGTTGACAAGAACTGAACTTGAAAGTGGTCAAGCTGGCATGTTCCGTACATGAGTAGAAACTACCTTAATTTAAGATGTGATTAGGTTTTAAACACCTAGATTTTCTACTGCGTTGTAGTAAATGATATTCAGCATCTGTGTGGGCTAAAAGAACTGTAAAAATAAAGTATTGAGGTGATTTTGCTCCTGTATTTCTGACCATGTTCTGTATGCAAAAATCATTCATCATTAACATAATCCATATGAAGTAAAAGCTCATTTACAATAAGTAATTCTCCTAGACAGTACAAGGAGGTGTGTAAGACATCAGAAACGTGATATGGCAAGGCTGAAACATAATGAAGACAACTGAGAATTAAACATCAGTAGCATCAGCTTGTTTTCTTTTTATTCTTTATTTTTAATCTCATACACCAGATGGTAGCTTTCCCTTTCTTATGGTTGTTATCTCCTTGTTAATTTGATATTTAATGTGAGTCCCAGCTTTACTGGAATTTCACTCTTCCTGTGTGGATGGGAAAAGGGTCCATGTTAGTGGCAACCCAGCATTGTGCCAGAGAGTTTGTCTTGTCTGTGTCATGGGATCTTGTGTCACTTGTTTGCTAGGTTCCAAAAACCATAAAGAAACAAACTTAATGAAAGCAGTGAATCATGAACGGTCCAAAGGAAGGCAACGAACTGTGTTTGCCTTGATAGCTCCTGTCCTTTTAAAAGAATATTTTGTTTCAGTGTTGTAGTTTGTTGCTTCCAGGTAGGTCATGAATTCTTACAGTGTCCAAAGTAGTAGCTGGAGATGTCAGGTCATTAAAGACTACTGACACAGATAGCTGAATATTACCCTGGATTAAGAGCCGTTTGGATTGAAAAAAAAAAATTGAATGAAAACTCAGAGAATACAAATACTGTCAGGTATCTTTTGTTTGAAATTTTTGAAGCAATACATAGATAACAAGGAAAAGAGCAGGGTGTTACATGCAGGTACTACACTACTTGAAAAAAATAATATATTTTGGATGTATTTGCTAATTCGGATGCTGCCAGTATTGTTTTGTATTAATAATAATATTAAAAATAAATAAAAACAACTTAAATTAGTATGATCCTGTTTTTAAAGTACTTGTTTCTAAATGCAGTGTATATATATATATAGATAGATAGATACATGTATATATTAATTTGTTGTTCTAATGTTCATCTAAATAAAAAGTTAAGGTTCTGTATGTCTTTAGAACATTCATTCTAAGATATTTTTAGATGATGAAAATTGTCCAGACTGTCTAAATTCACCATTATAAGTCCTGTTTTTCACCCAGAGATGGAAGGTTTTATTGAGTGGAAGGTTTTTGCTCATAGTTTAACTTGATATCATCATACATCAACCAGCAAACAATTGCATATCTATTTAATTCACAAAAGTATTATTTTTTGATGATATGCTGCATTTAGGTAAGAAATAACTGGATAAAATTTTATGGATTTTATTTCTCTCCAAGAATGTCAGTGAACTACAGAGAATCCTGTTCATATCTGTCTCCTATTTGCAGTATGAACTTTGACTGTTAGGACCGTATTTTAGGAAATACGCCTTAATTGTAATTGTGAAGTTATAAAAGAGTTATTACTGTTTATAATCTCAAAGTTTTCATCGGCCAAGCCTTGCTTACATATGGAGCTCAGTTTTAGTTGATGGCAGAGCACAAGTACACTGAACAACAAGGGAGGAGTGTTTCGATATCTTCCTTATTACTGCATGCTAATACTGGTCAGAATTCAGAGGTAATTTTTGATGATGTTCTAAATGCAGTCATTTTGTTTACCCTTGTCATTCTTCTGAGCAGTCATAAATCATGATGGTATAAACTATCATTTCCAGTGAGAGGATTAGGATGGAATATTGTTGCATAGTTCTTCATAGAGAACAATAAATGTATAACCTCAATTCTTCGTTGTTGTTTTTTTCCCTTTAGAATTACAACATTTGTTTGCTTCAGCAGCAGTAGTTCAAATAGTTCAGGGTTATGAATATTTCAGCATATAAATATACACAAAAGGTAGAAGTTACTTGCCAATACAGATCTGTAACTATGTAGCTGCTTTAAGTGGTCATTTCATTACATCTGACTTTAACATCTGTTCCTTTTAGTGTCCAGAATTTAAAAGACCTCGGGGCATTGCTGTTGACTGGATTGCTGGAAACATTTATTGGACTGATCATTCCAGAATGCATTGGTTCAGCTACTACACAACTCATTGGACTAGTCTGAGATACTCCATCAACGTCGGTCAATTGAATGGACCTAACTGCACAAGACTCCTTACAAGTATTGCAGGAGAACCATATGCAATTGCTGTAAATCCTAAAAAGGGGTATGTAAGTTTCCACATTACTCTGCTTTGGTAATTCAAACAGTAATTCAAATTAAGAGAAATAAAACATCTATAAATATTTCAGGTCTTCCAAGACATTTACTTCACCTCATTGCTCCATTTGCGTGCATGCAAATCAGGGTATGCTATCTCCCAAACTTCAGGGACATTGCTTACAATAATTTAATATCTGTAAAGTGTTTTGAGGTTCAGCAAGTGTATATGTATACATATATTTATGTGTAATGTTTTTAGGATGATGTACTGGACAGTTATTGGGGATCGTTCTCATATAGAGGAATCATCAATGGATGGTACACTGAGAAGGATATTGGTTCAAAAAAACTTACAAAGGCCTACAGGTATGCAAGTTACCAGTTTTTTCCTGATTACATGGCATATCTTAACTCTATGGATTTCTTGGCTGATTTCCTTTTTTCTAAGTTTGCAGTATATACATATATAGATATGTAATGTATAATTATATATTTTATATATATATACACATACAATATATATATATATATATATATGTATAATGTCTGTAGTTGTCCATGTGCAGATGATAGTAAAAATTTTTAGTTACTTTTTCATATGATACAACTTAATACGAATTAAACTTCCACAAGTTTACAAAGCCATAACAAAGCATTGCATAAAATCACTTTAAAAAAAGAAATGATTTGTTCAGTAACACTTGACAAGCAAAATCAATTAATGGCACACAATTAAGGGTGGGAAAAGTTTTCTAAGAAAGCATATGAAGTCTTGCAGCCTATTATGCTGTTTCCTAAATACTCTTAAATATAATTTAAAACCAAAACCAAACAAACAAAAAACACCAAGATTTTAGGTTTTGAAAGAAACAACAACTGAATTATCTCAGTATTTTGCAGAACTGTTGTGAAGCTTTACAGTGCATGTTGAGACCTTGTGAATTTACATTAAGTCTCCACTGGCAGGATAAAAGTAGTTTTTATGACAACGGAAATAGTAAACCCAAAATGAAATGTGTCTCTCGAATATCAGCATCCTGTCTTGAAACCTCAAATGATGTATTTGTGACCCATTTTCTCATGCAGTATTTGATGTTTCTTCAAGGTTACAGAGATAATATTTGTTATTATTGCATTGTAAATTAAGGATTGTCCAACTCTGCTATGCATATCTATTGAAACACTGGCTTGTTGCAAGAGTATGCTATCTGAATATCTTAGCTTCTCAGTTAGAAGCAGCCACTGTCACAGCAACGAGTAGACGTGCTTTAACAGAATGAATCCCTCACTAAGGTGGGCTTATGTGTACACAAATTGCACTCACATGACAGTGGGAATATCTCTTTTTATTGTCACAATTAGATTGAAATATAAGAACATAGGACATTATGTATAGGATAAGGAAATATCTAGGAGAGGAAGCTTATGATCCTCTTTGGGCATGTATAAAGCACAATAATATATAGTCAATAGTAAGTTGTCCACTTCTGATGAATAAGACTGGAATCAGAATTTTGTTTATCAGTATTGTTGCCTGCTCGTTGCTGATGTACTTACATAAAACACTGTGAATGTGTCAGATAAATATAAGTTTAATTGTTTAAGTTCTGTTGGATTTTTTTGTCACTAATCATCACTTTATTTGATTGCCGAGGTTATGTCCTAGAGAGGCACTTACCAATTCCTTTATCACTGAAAACAATCCAACTCAATTTTTTTGGCATCAAGTTTTGAATTTTATAAGTTTTGTGCTGTTAGTGCTTTTCTGTTTGTTGCTTTTTAAGCAGAGTTGCAAATAGAAACTTATTTCACTGGTCTGTGTGTCAGACTTGCTACACATCCTCTGATCTCTCTGTAGCTGATTCATTTATGACCTTAAGAGGAGAATTTTTGCTGTTATGTATAATTTATTTTGATGTATTTTTTCTGACTGACTTACATAAGTAGAAAGAAAAATACTTTTTCCCATTCTTATTAAAAATACACTACAATGTCTGAAGCTCAGAATTAAATTATTTTATGGTTCAAATATTGTTACAGGCATAAGCTTCTGACATGACTTAAAATGGCATATTAATCATTTAAGCATCCCTTGGTGAAACAAAGACATCATGATTTAACTATTTAGTTATTGCCTAGAGGCTGCATAGTCACAACAAAATCTGCTGACATAATGTTTTTGTTGGTAGAGAAAATTGCAGGATTCAATTCTACATTTATAGTCTCACTTGGTACATATTCCTACCTGAAGAGGACAATGGTTTGGAAAGGTACTGACCTATGAGAAAGAGTAAAAGCAATTGGTTGAAATGAAACAAAGATTTAAGCTATAGGTGTTATGTTTTTTTCACCTTGGTCTCTGAATGATAGAAAAATGTGTCGCTGCTCGACAGTTATCTCAAATTAATGTATCTCATTGGACCTTTTTTTTTATTTCCTTTGTAGGTCTTGTAGTTGATCAGTTCAGTCAGCGGTTGTTCTGGGCTGATTTTGAATTGTCTGTCATTGGCAGCGTTCTGTTTGATGGTTCTGACTCAGTTGTGTCTGTGAGCACTAAGCAAGGTACGAAGTGCTTTCCAGCAGTTTTACTAGATGTAAAAGCTATGAAAGAGAAAAGCCTTCAAGATTAAGAGCTTACAGTCATGGCCTTTTTAGGCAATACATTAGATATTCAAACAAATAAATATTTAAATTTGTACATAATCTTTAAAGGAATAACTATTAAATGATATGTGTAAATTAACAAGAGTTATGTAATTATTAGCTTGGCTATTATTAAGTATCATTGTAAGTAAAACCTGTCTAGTCTATATGAATTTACGTAGCAATGCAAGAATCTTGCCTGGTTAGAATTTAGAGCTGTATGCATGGCACAGGATGAAAATGGCCTTAAGTTGTGCCAGGGTAAGGTTAGGTTGGACAACAGGGAAAACTTCTTTACTGAAAGGGTTTTTAAGCACTGCCATGTGCTCCCCAGGGAGGTGGTTGAATCACTATCCCTGTATGTGTTTAAAAACCATTTGGATGTGGGACTCAGGGACATGATTTAGTGGAAGGTTGTTAGAGTAGTATGGTTAGGTTGTGGTTGGACTCGATGATCTTTAAGGTCTTTACCAATCTGAGTAATTCTATGATTCTATTCTACAAAAGTGATCTACTTAAGGGAATGCTTAGTGGGCAGTTATTAGTGGAGTCTCACTGTGTTTTATCACATCTGTGTTTTAACTACTGGTCTGGAATACACCAGAGTGTTCTGGAAGATATTAGCTATTAAAAAGCAAGAATTAGTAAAGGCTTTGTGTTTATTGTTTTCCATAAATTTACCATCATTATGAAGTGTAATATTAAAAGTAGTATTTCTAACACTTTAAGAAGGAATGATTTTAATAAATGGTTTGTGAGAATAGCTTTTCCTTTGTAAAGGAAAATATTTGGGTTTTTTTTTCCTTGTCATATTTTTCAAGTTAGCATTGCAGCTGAATATGTTCTCAATAGCTCACTCTTCCTCTAGGGTTTCCCTTCTTCTCTATATTAAACCAGTTTCAAAGACCGAATCAAAGAGATTTTATTTGCTTGTAATATGGAAAGAATTTCTTTTAAGAAGATTGCTTCTTAAAGGCAATCTTTGTGGGTACAAACTGCTGCCTGAAAAATAATGCTTTTTAGCTTGTAATTGCAGTGCAGTTGAAGTTGTTATTAAAATTAATGTTTGCTACTTGGATATGAATATTTGTGTTTATTATTCATTTTTATTTAAGGTTTACTGCATCCCCATAGAATTGACATATTTGAGGATTACATATATGGAGCAGGTCCTAAAAATGGTGCATTTAGAGTACACAAATTTGGCAGGAGCCTTGTAGAATACCTAAGTGTCGATGTTGATAAAGCAAAAAGTGCCTTGATTTTTCATCGCTACAAACAAATGGACTGTGAGTAAGCATAATTACTTAACACTGAGTGTTTTTCAAGTTCCTCTCAGAAAAAGAAAAATAATAAAAGTATCCATCAACTGTAGAAATGTAAAACAGATTGTAGCAAAGTGAAAATAGATTTAGTTGTTTCGTTATATAATTATAATTTAGATTCTGATGCAATTTTCTTTCATTTGCAATGGCATTGGACAAATGCCTACATTGCATACCCACAGTGCAAATGAAATTAAAAAGAAAACTGAATACAAAAATACCTCTTGTCAAAGTAAAATGAGAGTTTTGACTGAATATTACCAATACATTTGTTTTTACTGGAGTCAGTTCTGTCATGGTATGGATGTGGCACTTTCATTTGAATGCGTGCCGACTGACTTAATGCTGTTGGTATTCTAGAAACAGAAACTGAATCAGAATTGTGAGTATCGTTTTGGTCCTAGTTCTAGAAGATAGCATAAGTCTTAAAAAAAAACGTAAGGAACCTTTTAAAATGTTTTCTTTTCTCAAACAGTGCCTAATCCGTGCTTGGACCTGAGATGTGAATTCATTTGTTTACTCAACCCTTCTGGTGCATCGTGTGCTTGTCCAGAAGGAAAATCATTAGTTAATGGGACGTGTATTGATCAGAATCTCTTAGGTAGGTACTGAAAATTGTGTTTGTACGTGAACTACTTTAACATGCACAAAAAAGTATGAATTAGATGTTTCAGGCTGACGTACCACTTATGCTTCAAGGAATGGGTGGATTCCTTGAGAAGATCTCAAGCACCATATAGTTTATGGCAGGTTGACAATGTATTTGGTGTTAAGAGTCCACTAATAGCCTCCAAACAAGACACATTATGTGAATTATCAATGAATGTACATCAATTATGTACACTGTAACTTATGTGTTCAAAAACATCCTACTTTCTTACTGTTAAGTCTGCTTTAAGGTAGTCATTGGAAGGTAGTCTCTCTGTTAGGATAGTTTACTTGGAAAGGACTTATTATCAAGACCAACTGCCCAACAACTCCAGGGCCCTTATTCTTTTTCTTGTGACTATATCCCCCAAGTTGACTCAGATTCTGGCTCTTTGGATTGTTGATGTTTGTGGGGTTTTTTTTAAACAAAAGGAAATTGAGGTAAGTCTTAAAATTCTGTGTAATAGAATTGTCATTCTGTAAATAACTTGATCCATTGAATTGATTTTTCTTCATAAGTACTCTGTGAGGAATTCTAATTTTTGAATCCTCAGTGATTTTTCTGTAAGACTAAAGCCAAATTGTCCTAAACAGCTGTTTTGCCAGCGTCCCTTAAAACTGATGAAAAGCAGAATTTGGGGGTTTTATTTGGTTCTCTCAAGTTAGAGATTTTACAATATGTGTTTGTTGTATCATTCAAAATGACTTAATAATAAAATAAAAGCCATTTCCTGTGTATTCTTTGATAACTTTCATCTTTTTTTCTCCCTGTATAACATGTTTTTTTTCTGAGATTTATTTCATGACTCCAGTAGGCCTGACTGCTTCAAATGTTACAACAATCCCATGTCATTTGCACTTTACACTCGTTCCTTAATAGATGCATTCAGTTCAATTAAGTATCACCTACATAATGTTTGTTAGAATAGGCAAGAACCTTTGTGCCCCCATGAAATAGTATTTTCCATTGTGGAATGGGAATCTGTTCATGTTCCAATGAATGTCGTTCATTAATTGTTTATTGTCCCTTCTGCTGTCATCTGTTGCATAGCAATAAATTTAATGGATAATTTTTGGGAAGGTTCAGCCTTTGCCATACCACCAATGTCCACCTCCAACAGAGAGGACCAACATTATGAAATACGAAGCATTATTTTTGGAGCAGACCTCATAACAAGTAAAATTGTTTAAACCTGACATTTCCAAAAAGAATGTCTGCAAGGTCTTTTGAGTCCACGTTCCAGCTAACTGTGACTAGTACTTAATTGCCTCCCTTTTATTTTGTATTGATTGTTATTTATTCTTTACCTCAATATTGTATCTCTTGTTCCAGTGATGAATACTTACTAGTGAGGTGTTTCTTTTTTTTTTTTTTTTTTGTCCTCCAAAGCCTTTATTTGCTATTTCAGATTAGATGTATTCAGCCTTTTGTAACAATTCTTTAGTGTGTCTCTCCTGTATTTTCTTTTTTTTCCTGTCTTCTCCTGTGGGAACATTTTGTTCCCGTCTTCCATACAAAGGCATCTGATCCCCTTTTGGGCTTCACTGATGTGAATCATCTGGAGTAATTTGATTCTTTTAACTACTTGCAGACAAAGAAGAAAAAAAAGCATCATGAAAACCCCCGTACTGTTTAAGTCTAACATAATATTTACAAATTGACTTGTCTATTACAGCTTTCTGTCCTCATTTTTAGTTCATGTAAAGTCTGAGATTATTGTATTAACTTTTATTAGTTTTCTATGAGATTTTTATTTAAATTCTTGGATAGGGAACAAAATCAGTAGCCAGTTTTACTAATCTTGTTATGCTGGAAAATAACACAATGCTTTCAGGTTTTCCAGGTCAACACTAACTGATCATTTCATAAAGATATAACTTGTACTGCATATAAAACATGCTTAAGCGTCCCAGTCACTTTAAAGGCAATTTGTTTAGATAAGCTTTACTGTGGACAATTTTTGATTCAGGCTTTCTTTTTTTTTTTCCCCCGACAATATGAAGCCATATATTTCTTGTTGTGTTTAGGGTTACTCTAAGGTTTGTATTTCACGTTTTATGCATTGCAAAACTATAACTATATTTATATGTTCTTTTTCCTGTTGAATTCATAGGATTTGCCAGAATTAAAAAATTTTTAACTTCTGTGTCTTGAATGTGCAGAATTATTCTAGAAAAGAAATAAAACGGGTATATTTAATATGCTATCAGAAAGGTTCCTAAAACGAGCAGTTATTTGTGCTTTAGTGTTATTCAGTTTTTATACAGTTCTGCTTTATAAATTCATGACTAATGATAAGTAAAACAGATAAGCAAAACAAAAATAGACCTTCTTGTCAATAAGATATGCCACATTATCCATTTAAACAACTTCTGTAATGAGTAACTGAAGAATGGTTCATGGAACATCAAAGGATTTAATGAACCACCTAAATAAATACTTGAGGCATCTTCAAAGTTCCAAGCACAAAGTAGCTTTGTTACAGTAGATGTAGATCCATGGTGGATACTGAAAAAATAAAGACTATATGGTACTGTAAAGACCTGAATAATATAATGCTACCCATTCCAGAACATTCAGATGTGTTGTCTAGTTTTAACTTCAGGCACCTGCGTATCTCAAATGAAAAATGGATTATATAGGGTGATATAGAACAGGTGACTGCTTTGTATTCTGTATAACTAAGAGTAATTTGACCAAACTTCTGTATCAGTGGGTATATTACTGAAGAGTTCTCAGCGTTTCTGACTTTGTACTACTTTGGCAGCAGTCTGTCTTTATAAGCTTTGTTTTGTGTGAGATGAGGAGTCATGCTAAATGTGTATTTTGATCTGCAAAGGTTCTTGACTGTTGTTCAGGATTACAGTTATTTGGATGCGTGAGCATTGTGTACATGCTGGTCTGTAATTAATTTCTTGTTGGTGTCATCAAACAACTTTATTTCTTGTTCACTCAAATGAACAGATTTATTTCTCGGTGTTTCCAGGACAGAAACAACTCTGATTGCAAAACAGCTTTATAGAAAGATTGAATCTGTCCTAATCAGAATGTACATTACCATGCACCCTACAGCTAAGGAGGTGGTACTGCTGCCATGAGCACTTTGCAAGCACACGGCAGTAGACTGTCTTTTCTTAGACAGAAGGTAAAATTGGGGACTGTTTAGTCTGGAGGAGACTCAGGAAGACCATACTGCTATCTGCAGCTCTCTGAAAGGAGGTTGTGGCGAGGTGGGGATTATCCTCTTCTCTCAGGTAACAGAGAAAGGACAAGAAGTAATGGCCTGAAATTGCACCAGCGGAAGTTCAGGTTGGATATTAGGAAAGATTTCTTCTCAGGAAGTGTTGGTAATGCATTGGAATAAGGAAGCAGTGGAGTTACTGTCCATGGCGGTGTCAAAGGGTAGATGTGATGCTAAGGGATGTGATGAGATGTGGTGAGATTGGGCTGATGGTTCCCCTTGGTGATCCTAGTGGTCTTTTCTTTTACAGAATCATAACTGTTGGAAAAGAATAAACCAGAAAGTATGGTTTAGAAGTACCAGGTTGGTGTGGTTTAGAAGTACCAGCAAACATCATTTTTTGAGGATGATTTAAAAGCCAAGCAGCTTCCTTTTAAATGTGTTCAATAGTGTTTATTAAGAAGGATGTTAATAGATTGGAAGAGAGAGGGAAATAAATCAACTGCAAAAATGTAAATCCCTTCAGGCTGAGGTCACCAGATGAATACAGAGTAGTTTTCTGAGATCCCCAGATGCCACCAACATTATCTGGTGTTGGGGAGGGGATGTCAGTTTTTCCATCACATTGTTTGGATGAAACAGGAGCCAAAAAGATGTACGCAGTACCCTGGTATGATACAATCCCCCGTACATATATGCTCCCATTGCCTCTGAAGCTCTCGATGGCCTTTCCAGAGCTGGCTTATGTTTTGTTGAATGTTTGTTTGTTTGTTTTTTCTAGCACTGTGTGGTGGTTTACCTTTTAGTTTATGAAAGCGGTATGTATTTTTGCACATAGGCAGGGATCAGTAGCTTTGTATAAAATACAGATTGTTCTCTGTGCTCTTGCTTCAGATGATACATGCAAACTAACCTGTGAAAATGGAGGAAAGTGCATCATAAACGAGAAGGGGGATCCACGATGTCACTGCTGGCCAAGTTACTCAGGTGAAAGGTGTGAAACCAACCACTGCTACAACTACTGCCAGAATGGAGGGACCTGTGGAGCATCTCTCCTTGGTACATATTTCTGTGCAGCCATATATTATCTTACATGCCTTAATTTAAATGTTTGAATCTATTCGTAGCTTGCTTTTTTTCTTTTTTCTTTTTTTCTGTGACTTTTTTCCTTTGTATTTAAGTTCTATGCAATATAACAGCATATGTTGTACATATACTTTATTATCAATGATGCTTTTTCACTCGTGGGTCTCGGTGTTTTGGCAAAGCCAAACTACATCTCACAAAAAGTAGCATGAAATTATCCAGAATGAAAGCACGTATACTGAGGGAACTGTAAAGTCAAACTATGTGTGGAAAAACTGTCAAAATGAGGATATCTGGGAGTTGGCCTTTGTGCCTAATACATAGGCTGTTCCAGGTTGTATACTGCAATTAAATACTGCCTAGTCTAGAGAGGGGGAAAGTGTGCTAAGATGTACTCTAAAATTCAGTGCTATGTGAGAAGTAGAAGTTAAATTCTATGTGATGAAATGACCAACATCCAAAGGAAATGCCAGGCACCTGACCAGAGGATCTGTTTAAAACAGAGCTGCCTATAGTGCAGAATCATGTATCTCAGTCTCTGTGACAAAGTGACCTTAGATCTTAATGTTTTCCTCAATATTCTGTACTGATTTAGCTTATATAGTTTAATAATTTAGCTACACTTATTGGTACTGGATGGATCTTTTTCTGATATTCAGATTTGTGTACTGAACAAAGAGTTTTTCAGTTCTGAGTATTTGGGAGTTCATAATAGTTTTCGTTGTTCATGTCACTAATAATGGCTAAATAGTAGAAAATCGGAATTACTTTAAGTTGTTTGAATTATACTTGAAACTGCTTGCAACAGCTCATGGAAGTACTGACACAAATGATAAGCGGAGATTTGTATCAGTTTAGTGAGATCAGTATGTGTTCAGTGAGGGTGTGCAAGTGAACGAAAGATGTTCATGGATGATTTAAATGATGTGTAGAACTTCACTGTCATCTGAAGAGAGGATGTTTACTCCCACATCTTTACATATCTGGTATTTAATTGATACTCCTGGGGTGTTAAAAGACATAACAAATAACTTAGCTCCCAGTGCTCAGCTCAGTTCTGAATGCTGCAGCGACCTCTGGGTTTTATTTTTTCTTTTCTTTTGCTCAGACACCTCCAACAGTTTGTAGTTCACCCAGCAGCTAACAGTTGTTGTGCTCAAACAGCTATGATATAACCTTGATTTTTAATACTTTTTTTCCTACTAAATCCAACCTCTGAAATCTCTCTGCCTTGCTAGAATAACTAGAGAAGCAGACTTGACTAGCGAGTGAGAAACATGAGCAACTTTGCATAATATACTTTTGCTGATGTGTTAATTGTGGCCCCGCCTGCTACAGAGAGCCTGAAGGTGCAAAAATTATACTTGTTCTGCTTGGTCTCAAACAGGATAATGTGTCTCTACCAAAAATGCCAACAGGAGAGCAGCGTGAATATGACTACAGTCCACATTTCAATGTTAAACTGCCTGATGTGGGGAATTCAGGCCATTAACTTCATAAGAAGTGGGGTTGGAGATTCGTGATCCTTGAGGTCCTTCCTTCTGTGATTCTGTAATTAGCTACTTAATGCTCAGCTTTTATCAGCTGAGACCACATGGAGCCATTCCTGCTCGTTGGATCTTAGTGTCACACATTGCTGAGCATAAATTGTGCACCTCACCCCCACATCCTTATGATGTCAAAAGTTCTGATGGTTCTTAGTAGGCCATACCTGCTGACAGGAGTATTACCCTGCTGTGCTTTGTTCACTTTCCAAGTTTCATCAATTTATTAATAAACATATATCAAGTTTACCAGATTTTTCTATCTGCCATTTCCAGTTCACGCCTAAAAGCCCATCCCGTAACCTTCACATGAAGATGTGGGGAAAAAAAGTCGTATTTCTAAGTCAAAGCGACCTTGCCCAGCATTCCAAGATAACATTTTCAAATTGATCTGCATCTCATCTTCCTTGCACATCTTGCCCCTGCACTATGTAAATATTCCGTTAGGAAGAAATCTCAACCCCTTATCAGACTGCATTACTTACCTGTATCAGATTATAAATCAGGTCTTCTTGAAACAAACTAACAAGTTAATGAGATGTCCCCTTGTTCTAGTTTAATCTAATCCATATTATGCTAAAACCATTGTTTTTTACAGAGGAACTCTAAAATGGATGTTCTTAAGGCATTAAAAATTAATCCATTAACAAAGATCAACTCCTCAGGTGTTTTGCAACAACCGTTTCTTCTTTCCAGTCATATGGACCACTATGCCAAGTATGCTACTGGGTCAATGTGCATTTAGCAGCAAGGGCTGCAGGCTGCATGTGCCATTCACAATTTCAACAGAGGGAGTGAAATACAGACCAGAGCAGCATTCGCTTGTTTCCTTCTTGTCATTTCAGCCTTGGAGGCAGAGCTGATCTTCCTTGACAGGTTCACGAGATGCATTAGTGGACAAGTTACTTTATTCTTGCTCACTGAAACATGTAGGAATATAGAGGATCTTTAGTACCAGGAATTCCTCTGCTTTTCATTCATGTTTGAAGAACTTAAGCATTTTTTGTTCAGATTTCAGATGTTTCTTCCAAGCAGGTTGACCTGTCCATTGGCAAAAGGTACAGAACATACTGATTATTTGTGTTTGTGTAGAGAATTCTTTTGCATCCAGGAAGTATAAAATTACTACTTTAAATCAACTTGCTACAATTTTAACTTATTTTACTGTGTTATTCCTACTTCTGCAGCCGCCTTCCCAACGAGTTCTTTCCAATGGAGTTTTTTGGTCCGTTATACTATAGGCTCATGAAACTATGCTACTAAACTGTTGCAATCAAGTTGCATTGTGTTTTCCCTGATTCCTTCTTTTTTTTTTTTTTTTCTTTTTTTTTCTTTCCTTTTTTTTTGTTCAAAATGATGCTTTTTCTTCTGGAAATTCCAACTTCCATATATGTGTAAGTGCCTATCCAGATTGTACCTACAAAATATAAATGACCTGTGATAACTGCAGCTTGCTTGAATCTTCCATTTGTGGGAGCCCTGATTGCCCATATCGATTTCTTATATTTTTCAATTCAAATAGCCTCGATGGAAGCAATCTGCAAGTGCCATTCTACACTCATGCCCTTTGGGGAGTATAGGGCCTGTTAATAAATGTACATGGCAGAACTGCAGAGCATGTGCCTTCAGGCTAGCACCAATATGAGAAGAAGCAGCCACAGCTGGTGATGGGGAATGTTACACAGGGACCACTTAGCAGCTGTATTTCCACCCTCTCCCCATTTCAAGGAGTCAGTTGCTGTCTGTTAGTTCTGCCACGATGGGCTCCGTGAAGCGCCTCTGTGAATTTGATTCGCTCGGGATGATATCTGGACTTCCTGATGCGGTGTTTGCTCATCCAAGCTGTTGTGCACATCACTTGACTCGAGGGAAACTGGTTCTGCTGCATGCTGCTGGTGTTTAGCTGGGGAGCTTCACAGGGGAATGAGCTTCTGAAGGTAGCCAGCTGCTGTGAGGATTCCCTGGGAGTTGGGGAGTTTCCTCGTTGTTGGGTTCTGTCCCATAACTCAAGGCATATACACCATGAAAGCAAATCTGTCATTGTTTTCTGATACAAATAGAGTGCCGCAGCATATGAGATGCACTTCTGGTGAATGTGTGTGTTCCAGTGAACATGTAAATTCTATTCTCCTTCTCTACCTAATTCTTAATAGGAAAGCGATAACCAATTAAGTAAATCACGGAGTATTACTCATTTTTCAGAACGTGATTGTGCTAAATCTTTGCTGGATGTGGTAAGTTGTAGAACCTCATTATCTGCACACAAATGTTAATTTGTTAAACAAATCCCACTGGCAATTCAGGGATTATTCACTGTTGGTTTACTTACTGCTAAGCCGTTTGGCAAATTCCTATGTGAACATTATATAGCTAGAGATTGGGGCAGCTTTAATTAAAATTTAAAAGTTTATGACAGTTGTATTGAACTACAAAAATTGAACAAAGAAAATGTCATCTGTTAATTAAAAGTACACATCTGAGACATGTAATTAAAAGTTTGGGTATAATAATGAACACTTTCCAGTAAACCAAATTAATGGGAATTTGGAGGGGAATATAAAAAGGATATCATACAGATACTTCCTTTTTGCTTACAATTTAATGCAAAAATGTTGGAGGAAAGTTTTCTAAATGTCTTGAACACATAGACCAGATTAAACTAGTTCACAAAGTTAGATAAATATGTTTAACTACATAACCAAATAGAATCATGATGTTTGTAGAAAATCGAGGAAAAAAGTGTTGTTTCCTCTAAATGGTAATTGATGAAACACACTCCTAAAATTAAAACAAAAATTGTATATAATGTAGATGTTACTTTGTGTTCTGCTTTAGAAATAAAACATGGGGACACAATGCTGTGTACTGAAAATGCTACCAAGGAAGAAATTGTTTAGCTTGTTTACATCTTGCCTGTCCCTGCAAGTCTCACGTTGGTGAGCCCCCAGGGAAGTTGTATATCTCCTTGTAACCAGGACTGGGGACTAGATGGGGGAGAAAATAGGTTTTTCAGTAGAGGATTGTATGTCTGTTCTGGTGTGTAGATCCAAAGGAAACACCACAACCAGCCTTGAGAGTACTCCACTAATGCATTTTGAGATGGTTCTTTTCTCCTTTGCTTTCACAACATGGACAGAATGCGTATCTATTGGGATTGATCCCAATCAGCTCAGCTTCTAATTATGTACTCTAATACAGCTTCTCTCCACTACTTTTGGTTCACTAAAGCTAATTATGGTTCGCAGAAATGAATTATTGCCATTCCCATGAACTGCTGACAACCCCTCTAGAGGATGCAGTGTTACTTATAGTAGGCTGGTGTGCAAGATTGCTTTAATAGGGACAGCAAGTGAAATATGCAAATGAAACAGATTGCGCGTGTTCATATGTAACAAATAGAATGCACACATTGCTGGTAGGGAGTTTCCCATCAACTGGAAGAAATAAGTTACTTATGTCTAGGTGCATGCATTCATCTAGGCTAGCTCATTGTTTGGAAAATTTTTATAAGCTAACAAATACAGTGTTTATTTTCTTGAAGCAAAAGGCAGTACATTCTTTTTATAAATAAATATTACAGAAGTGATGAATTTCAGGGATTGAGGGGCAGCCATTATTCTGTCTTTATGCTATTTTAGTCCTGTAACTTCATTAACGGTGTAAACGCGTAAGGTTTCTGTGCCTGAGACCTACCTGGCAACAGTTGGTAGTTAGGATTTGTGACATCTTGGTTACGTTGTCATTTGGATTCTGTTGTATGAAAACTTGTGGCACTCAGTGTTTATCATTGTTTTGTACAGGAATTTTGTTAAGCTCTTTTTGGAACCATTTCATATCCAAAATCCAAAATAATTGAATAGAATAAGGCAAATGAAAATGTCATTACTGTTATTATTGTTATTATTTCAGATGCCAACGGTCTGTATAAATAGGCAATGAACTATTAAAATGAGTAAAAGTTATGTTAAATTGAGTGGGAAAAAAAAAAAAAAAATGGGGTTTAGGCTATACTGAATTAAATTTTCATATAACTGTCCACAATTTGACATATTTATAAGGCTACATCAGCAAAGAATAGAATATTTTTTTCTACAAACAATGAAAACATCCTTGTCCCATCAATTTAAAAAATAGAGGAGCATTAATAATAAAAAATGATTTCAGACTTATGTTCTATCACTATTTCATTTGTAAGATGGATTTAGAGGAGGAAACCCAAGACTCAGGGGCAGAAATTTAAATACAAGTGTATACATGGGGAAAAGCAAAGAGTTTGTGCTAATATCTGAGTTCAACATCTTTGATTTAATGTTTAGAACACTGGGGACAGATAATGAATAACCAGGGTGATGCATATTAAACTAGTTGGAGCTATTTTAAGTCGATGGTTTTGTTCCTGCTGTACTCATTAGAGGAAGAGACTAACTGATCTCACGGCCTTTAGGATGATTTGCAAAACATTTTAAATTAGCATAGCTTAAAATAGAAAATATAGGAAAGAATTACATGAAGGGTTTGATGTAACAAACAAATAAAGACTAAGGGGAAGAAAAATAATGCAGAAATCATTTTGCATGCCTCTGAGAAAGTAGAAAAATTCAGTCTCTCATGTATTCACCTATGAATATGATACTATGGTATTAAAACAAAGGTAGACTAGAAATAAATGAAAATTGTGGAGTTAATGGTATATTTAGTTTGTATGACTTTAATGAGAAAACCAGCTAAATAGAGAATAAAGTAAGAAAAGAATCACACATTGCAAATTTAGATGAAGAGGTGATAAGATTTCAGGAGAGAAATGTGAATTTGTTTTTAGATGTGGATACCTGTGAGAGAGATTGTATAGAAATTCCTGAAGAAACACTGAATGAGAGAAAATACTGCAAGCAAAGCACCAAGTGGTGATGTTTAACAGATCAGGCAGGGGTAGGGATTTACTGTTAGATTAATACAAAGATAAGAAATTGCTATGGGAAAGTGACCCTTAAATGTTGAGGCATGATCTTAAGCAGTTAAATGCATTGTGTATGTTTTAAGCTAAATGCTGTATACTGATCTGACTCAATCTAACTATAGCTGCTGTGGTGTGCTTTCCACCCCACCACTCTGTGAAGCAGGATTTTAGCTAACAGTTACTGGCTTATGGCCTGGTGTGAAGTTGTAAAGATGTAAATGTAGAGATAACTGGAGTCTTTCGTTACTGCATTATCTGGCTTTCTCTAATCTCCTTCAGATTCCACAGCTGTACCGCTATCCGGATTGGGTAGTCAATAACAAAATCCCAGAGTTTACTTTTTCATGTTTGTGTCTGCAATTCCAGGCTGAAGGTCTTCTGCCTTATACATACAACATATTATACATTTAACTAATTGACCTTAACATTTCTTTATCTGTAGCCCTATTTCATCACCACAAAAAGGAGATAACAAGCAAATGTATACTAGTCTTACAACATCCCATTAGTTGCCTTCCTTCTTCAAATTTGCTAAAGCCGATGATACTGATATATCCATTCAGGATTAGACATTTTGATTCTCCCACCTTTTTCCTTAGATTTCTGCCATGTTTGTGTTCCTCTGTTGGTTTTCTGATGAGACACTCCTTTAGTTCTGCCTGCTGCCCAAGTACTGTTTGATTGTCACTAGCCTGTGCATGGTCTTTTTTGCACCAATTTCTCATTCATTATCTTTAGCAGTCTTGCTCTGCAGTAACTCAGTAAGAATCTTGGTTGTACCTGCCAGCAGGTTCAATTCCATATGATTCAAATGACCTCTATCCTTTCTGCCACCTTATTCTGGAAGTGTACTTGTGTTTAGATTAATCTGAGTCTCTTTCCGCATCAACCTTGCAATCCAGGAAGGAGAAAAGTGGTAAACTCAAATCAGTTATCCCTAAGTTTAAGAAAACCCAGAAGACTGAATTAAAGCCAAGTGAGGAGGCAGGCTGGAGGAAAAGTTTTATAAGAAATAAGTTAAGAGTGAGACTACATTATTAGGAATTGAGAAGGAAAATGGCCTGCTGGACACATCAAATCATTTGACTTGAAGAGGAGATTGCAGATGAGATATAGAAGTACATTCAGGAGATAGAAAGACATTTACATGATATAGAAAGTTGTTTTAGAGAAGATAAGCTTTAAAAATTCAGTGATAAGTGGAATAGTTTAATAAAACAGTGAAGTTGAAACAAAGCTATAAATCTCATAGACACAAGATTTAGATAAGGGGGGAAAAAGGGAAAATTGAAATAGGTTAAAATCATAGGAGGAAAATGCATTAGAGTTTAAACTCTAATTTGAAACCACATAAAAATTGGCTACTATAGGATAGGGGTTCATTTTATACATTTTTTTCCCTCCTTCGCTACTTTTCAGATGTTGCAAATTGGACATTTGTTGAATCTTTGGTGTGATTTAAGACAGCTATCCATGAGTTACAGTATTGAGTTAAAATATTGAACTCGTGCAGTGAAATGTATTACTCTTACGATGCGTATTTATCTTCAAAGTAATAATTATTATTTCAGTTTTTAGTTACTTTTATCTTAAAGTAGTTGTTGGTTGTTTTTTGTGTTTTTATTAACAGGGAGGCCCACCTGCAATTGTGCGCTGGGTTTTACAGGGCCAAACTGCAATCAGACTGTCTGCCATCATTTTTGCCAAAATGGAGGAACTTGTAGTGTCACTGCTGGAAATCAACCCTTTTGCAACTGCTTGCCTGAGTATACAGGAGACAGATGCCAGTACTGTAAGTAATCTTCACAAACTAGAAAATTTGAAATTATAGTTGAAGTTTAACGTGAATCAGGTTGTTTTCCTATTGCACAGATTGATGAATTTAACTCCAGAATTATTCTGAGAAAATGGGATCTTACATATTCAAGGGATCTTTGAACAATATCCTTCTAGACTTGCATGAGAAGAAGGAGCTTTTTTAGAAATTATTTACATGTTTACATGGAAAAAAAATCCTACTAGTTGTATCCAACATCCGACTTCATAAATCAGATCATTGCTCTTTTTGTTGCTGGTGGAATTCCTAGTCAGTTAAAGAATTTTTCTGTTATCCTTTAACTATGCAAAAAGCCGAACCTTGAGTCTCCAACTGCTCTCTTCCCCTTTTATTTCTAAACCCGGTAAGCAGCGTATTGCCAGTGCTGCTTTGACTTTTGTTCCTCTGTGTTCCTCCATCAGACTCAATCCAAGATCACCTTCAATGTGGCTTCTGCCTCGGAGGATTGAAAACCAGGATTTCTATGCTGTATTCTTGCAGAGCTCTCAGGGCTCAACTTATGTTCTCTGCATCTGAAGTTCTCCATACTTTTTCATTTTACTGACCCATCAGTCTCATCTCACTGAGATGTTATTTTCCAAAGGTTTCCATGCCTCAGCAAAGTCATTAGCACTCTAAAAAAGGAGCTTGTTACCAAGAACCCTGACTTAATATGCATTAATTTTCTGAGATTCAATTTTGTTTCTAATTTTCGAAAATCTCCTTTTTTCTCCCCCTGCTTTCCTTTAACTCAAACACTGAGACAGAGGTCTGTCACAGTGCTTGTTCTAGAATAGAGCATTCAATGTAAAAAACATCATCTCTTTCTTTTTTCTTTTACATAATTCACTGAAAAGGGTAATATTGGACAAAATTGAAGGGGAATTAACTGTTAAAAAGGTCTGTTTTGGAATCATCTGTTGGATACAAAAAGTGCTTAGTCTTAGTGATATGGCTGTCAAACAGGGAGAGGGTTAGCGCATGTCTTTAAGAAGGATTTGCACTGAAGCAAAATGAATGCATTTCCAGTTGGGAGACTGTGAAATAAATTGAAACCTTTGAATGGGAAACCAGCTGTAATTGTGATTCTCTCCCACTTGATATTAAACAAACTGCATGGATCCACAAATAACTATCTGCAAGAACAATAGGGTATTTCAAAACAGTATAGTACATAAATCATGCCCAGACAGACACACAGATTAAGAAAAAATATTTACTTGAGGCTTACCAAAAAACCAAACAAATTGTTTCTAGTTGAATGCTTCTGCAAACATATTGTTAGTTGTTGTTTTTTGTTTTGTTGTTTTTTCCCAGAGCTTTTTTCTTTTCTTTATTTATTTATATATATTTTTAAGAATCAATTTAAATGTAAATTCAGAGGCCCTTTTTAAACAGTACTCATTATCAGATTTGGATTGTCTGCTGCTACTTTGGAAAAACGGCATGATACAAAGAGACTCAAACATTATAAAATACAAAATGAGGCTTTTGTTTATTTAAACCTTAATACGTTTAGGTCAAAAGAGTCTTAAAATCTTACAGGATATTATTTTTCTGGCCAATCACAGTTCTATGAAACTATGAGTTTACAGCTAACAGTGGGTGTATAGATTCACAGCCAGATCATTGTTATTTGTTTGCTTTAATCAAACATATGTATGTTTTTTCACTGTATTTATCATGATCACTTTGTAGGCAGAATGAAATATATTAAGACAAGTTTATTACAAAGATTGGTTGCTTCTGCTGTATCTTTTTTGGTCTTTCAGTGATATGATTAAACAATTTTCTGTGCAAAGGAATGTGAATGTGCATAGGTATTTGACTCGTGCTCTGCAGTTGAAAATATTTTAGTGTTTTTATGGCAGGGAGAAGACTTTTGCTTGCAGTACTGCCAGATAGCAAAGGCCTTATTTTCCTCATCTTAATCTTCTCTATTGACCCAGTGCAGAGTTTCTCCTGTGATTAGTTCACATAAGGGCTAATAACCAAAATGCGTGTTTCAAAGTCAAGGCAATGGCATTGGTGAAACAAACTTAAGTGAATGGATTTACGTAAAATTCTACTAACACTGTACATGTTGTTATATGCACGTGTATTTGAATATAATCGCCTATTTTATATTCCTGAAATAAGTAATACAGAGTAGTTGAAAGTTCATTTCTTGTGTCATTTAAAGTCCAAACAGCAAAAAAAAAAAAAAATAGACAATATTTCCCTCATTTAGAATAACTCAAAGTGGATGGAGTGATCACATTAGCTCTTTCTTTCGCTGAAACTGAAATTCCATTCAATAAGGAAATTTTAAAAATTGCTCTTATTATTGCGATCTAATGCAACATTCATATTGTGGATCTAGCAGAACCTATCAGAAGATTGAAGATGCTTTAAAGTACAAACTTCTTATTTCCAGATTTTAGGGCTTCTTGTCCTAATCTACATGTAAAACTTCCCCTCTTACTGTGCTTTTCTCTTAAAATGTCTCTCACTCTTAGCTTCCAAACAACAGTAGTTTTTGTTTTGTTATTCTTCACCTGAAATCAGGGAGCAACACACACAAGGGATTACTTTTTACTACTCTTGATGCCTTTTTGGCCCCTCTGGTCTGTCTACTGTCTGCTGAAGTAGGTGGAGACACACAGATAATCAAGAGATAGTCAAGTAAAATGGTTTTGTCTTCCATCAGAATTCTCCCCACAATTGTCAGCAAAACTGATGTGTTAGTCACTAAAAGCTTCTTGGAATGGCAAACAAGCATATTTCTTGCTTTGTGAGATGCCCTCATAATTCAGCAGTCTTGAATATGCTAAGTAAAACATATCAATTGTTGTTGTCTCCAATTTGCACAGCATTTTAACTGCGCAGAACTGGAGAAAATATTAGAGACTGAGCAAAGTGGGGGAATTTGGCCTGGCTGAAATGAGAAGACTTTAAAATAAAACTGTCAAATGAAATTTGTCAGTACTACATAAATAAAAATGAACTGTAGTGTTAACATGCCAGTATATTATTGCTCAAGAAGTTTTCTTATTTTGACATAGTATGTGTAAATGAGGGTGATAAAAAATGAAGTTGTTCCTGGAACTTCTAAATAGTTAAAAGAATTCACAGCTTGAAGTCTCAGTCCTGCTGACTTTGAAGTAGATACATGAAATAATGGGGTCTTGCACAGCCTACAAAGATAAGCATGCATGTAGGGTTTTGTAGAACTTATGGATCATGTTGTTATGTGTTATTGTTAGAACTTCATTAAGTTTTATATGAGGAGAAATGTAAGTCAAAGTTAATTATTTCAAAGTGTTGTTCTCACTTCAGTTTAGTGCGATGCCTTTAATGGTAATGTGAATTTATCAGAAGACTTCTATTTAGCCACTGTCCCATTGAATATATTTAACATCACTGCTATTCTCATCACTAGTCTTTATATCAAGTATGATGATGCTCTAAATGGTTGGACATCCAGAAGGGAAAAGAAACTTCTTATGAACTTATATGTCTGTTTCACTTTATGTTGATAATATATTGCTTATCTGTTGGGAAGACTCTTGATTCTTATTGTTCCCAGTGAAGTCACCAATTTCATTCACCATTTTATCTTCATGATTCTACATTTCAACATAGAGAGTAGTAAGCTATTTTTTTAACACATGAAATACCTCTCCTCAATATCTTTTTAACTAGCTTTCATGTTTTTTGCAGATGTTTGCCACCATTATTGTGTGAATTCTGAATCGTGTACTATTTCTGATGATGGAAGTGTAGAATGTGTCTGTCCAGTACGATTTGAAGGTCCAAAATGTGAAGTAGACAAGTGTATAAGATGTCACGGGGGACACTGCATAATAAACAAGGATACTAATGACATAGTATGCAAGTAAGCATGTGTGGTGGGGAAGGGGTCTGTGTACAAAATTATGTACCTGTAGCCACTATACTGTAGTTTATTTTGAATCTGTGAATGACCAACCCTTGAAATTATCATGTCAGAAAAGTGCCTTTATGTGTTCAGCTACTGAGTCATGGTTAACCCGGTGGCTCTCATGTATGGATTGTTATAAAGTGGTTCACTAGATTTATTACATGCTGATTGTTTCTTTTTCTTCTTTTTTGTCCCTTTTTAACCATGGCAGTTGCACTAATGGAAAGATTGCCTCCACATGTCAGTTATGTGATGGCTACTGCTACAATGGTGGTACATGCCAGCTGGACCCCGACACAAATGTACCTGTCTGCCTGTGAGTATCCTGCATTGTGGAGACCATCTAGATCTCTCCCTGCCAACAAATACTAAAGTTTCTACAAATTTATCTGTATTCCTGGTTTATGAAGAAAGTAAATTACTTTGGTTGCAGTCATAAGATTTGGTAATTTTTCTGGCTATTTATGTAATCTGATTCTTTGTCTACTTATTTTACAATACATAGATCAAAAGATACACCTTAGATCTATACTGTGAATGTATATTTGCACAAAGATGTATTTCCCGAGACTTCTAATAATTTCAGGCCGTATCTAAAGCTCACGTAGGCATGTGATGTACAGGACAGTTGTCTGTTGCTGCTTCTCAGAGGTGGATTATGTCTATAAGCGATGATCAAAGTTGATGACATTTCTGTAAGGAAACTAATGGCTAGAGAACAGGAAGAATAATGTCAGTGATTATTTCCTTAATGTCTCCAGGGATGTGCTCTTGTACCTCTTGTTTCAGTCATAACTTTTACAATACCCCTAGGAGCTTGGCTTTTCTGGAATGAGATAATTTTCTCCCTCCTGCAGAAATACACCAATGTTGAGAAAATAATTCAAGATATTTTTCCTAAGCCCAGATATCAAATACCAAAGGGAATGTGATTTTGTAGTCTAGACTGTTAAGTACTCTCTAAAGAGGCAGAAAACCCTACATTCTGGTCCTTTCTTGAGAGCTATTGTATATCTTCATGTTCAGCTGCTAAATGTTAAATATGGAAGTAGAAATTTGTAGCAAGAATTGAATTCTTTCCTGCTCTTGCTCACGGTTCCAGTGAGCTTCTGAAGTCACGTTCCTGTTTTTGTATTGTCTTTGTTTGTTGATTGATTTATGGGTTTGGGTTTTTTCACATTTGCTTAGTAAGTTATCCAACATTTTCTGCACTGCAGAAGAGCTTCGCTGTGGAATAATCTTCAATATCTTAGTGGAGATCAGAGAATTCTCTAGGAGAGTATGAGATGTTAGAATTAGACTCAAGTGTCTCATTCCCAGGGTGATGTAAATTAATTATTGTCCAAAGGGATATAGTATTGCAGCAACTTTGTGAGTACATGTACAGTCACCCCTACCTTTTTGACATGTGTGAGGTGTATGGACTTAGAGAAAGTGTTGATTGTATTCAGATTTTCAAAGAGTTGACTACAGAAAGGGGGCCCAAGCGTAGGGGCTATAGTATTTGAATGCTGACAAGAAATGTTTGAAGCTTTGAGGTTATTGAAAGTGGAATGCAGTTCTACACCACATTTCTTCTTCAGTTTGGAGTGACTCTGTCTATTATTTATTATGGCTAGTTTGGAAGCTTGCAGTTGTTACTTTCTTTTTCTTTAATAAACTGCCTTATTGTTTTTTAAATTCATATGGAATGCCATTGTATTTCAAGAAAAACAAGTTTCAAGCATCAGTTTGTGTATGACTTTAATGGTGCATGAGAGCTGCAGCATATTGCCAAGACAGTCAGCAATGCTAAGGCTGAAATTTTGAAGGCCCTTGCATTACCCCATATTGATCAATCAATGCAAGTGTGTAGTACAGTTGACAAAAATACCGAACACCTGAACATATAAGTTTGTATAGGCTCATTGTTTTAAATGTTTGATAAACTTTGAGAAAACTTATCAGTGTAGTTAAATTAGACCTTTCCAGGAAAAAAACAAAAGAACTATTTATATCTGTGGGTGGGTGCCTGTATATGTGTGCGTGTCTTGCCATCATTAAATGTTATGTATTTAAAACTTGTTCAGCAAAAGGCAGAATATTTATATAGGTCTATTTTACTGAAATTCTGCAGATGCTCTGTGGGGTTTAAAAGTCAGCGCTGTGACCAGAAAGTGAACCCTTGTGATTACTACTGTCAGAATGAGGGAATTTGCACTTTAACTGCGTTTAATGAACCGAGATGCAAGTAGGTTTAACCTTCCACTTAATGCTGCACATTCTGTGACATCATTTCAGGCCACAGTTCATTGGTTCAAGTCATGCACGTTCACATACATTTCACAGTATATACATAATCTGGGTGCTCGTTTCTGTAATGCACACTTACCCTTTGATAGTTGCACTTATGAGTATATTTAAACATACTGTTGGATTGTCCATGTCATTGGAGGCAAAAAAAAATAAAAAGCTTTATTTTTATTAAGTGTGTGGAAGAAATTGGAAATGCTTCATGGCTTTTACTGTTCACATTTTGAGACATTTTACCAACTTAATCCTACACAGCATAAAGTTTAGCAAATAGTGACATTGCATATGTTCTGTAGCCTAAAACCAACTTATTATTTCTTATCTCGGTAGGGAAAGAAACAGAGGAGCTATTTAGCTACTATTTCAGGAGTTTAGCCTGCAATCATAAGTCTCTTTGTAAACTTTATAAAAATTCACTGTAAAATAGCACCTCTTAAGCAGAAATGTTTGAGCTTTGTTATAACTTTGACTTTTCTGATAAAAAAAAATGCATGAAAAAGATATATTTGTGTGCTGTATTTTACTAAAGGATATGAAGTCTCTTTATTCAAGGGAGAAGTTTAATCCCCATCAGGAAATAAACAGCCTTATGAACACAGAAAGCGCTGTGAGAATTGGTATCATTGTATAATAGGTAGCAATGAGAGTGACTAAGGTACGGTGAATAATCTGACTTTTTTCAATACAGTACAATCAAAAATTCTTGGCCAGTGTTTTTCTGGCAATGAAACTCCAACTAGAGCTACCATAAATCCATTAGAAAGTAAATTAGAGTTCTGTCCACCACAGATTAAAATTTTGAAGAATAGGGTATGGACTTTTGGTGAGCATTCAATGGACAGTTTCCATTTCTCTATATCATACTTGGGTTTTAAGAATACCATAGCTCAAAGTAAAGCATGTTGCTGCTTGTAAGACTATGTAATGCAAATACCATTCTTCCTTTCTTTTTATCTTTTTACCAAAATATTGGAGACCTTACCTGAGCTCTCAAGATGGTAACAGTCCAGAATTTATTCTGAAGCATTTTAATAGATAAAATAATCTGAATGTAAAGCATGGAGAATTACTCTTATAATTCCTCAGAATGCATTAGCCATTTAAAAGGTAAAAGTTTACTTTTTATTAAAGGGATTTTCACAGATAAATATGAAGATTATATAATTATTTTTAATATGAATTTTTATTGCCAACAAAGTTTATGTTCTCTTTCAACTGTAGTCAAATCTGTCAGAGATACAACAGTAGAGTTTAAAGAAAGCTATTTGAATTAGGATCTTTCTGAACAGCATTGATACTTGTTTGTGATGTTGCCCATTCTCTTGATCTTTTGATCTAGTTTAACTATATTTGGCATCTACAATAGTTGGTTTTTTTTAATAAGATTAAATCATATTTGAATCTCTTAGTCTTTGTGTTGATAACATGAATTTTAACCTCTTCAGTGGGTTCTGTGTGTGGCCAGATGCCAAATGAACAAGTTGCTTGATGGAGAGAGAGAGAGAGAACTGTAGTTCCATATGCCTCAGTCCTTGCTAGCCATAGTTCTCACTTCGGTTGTTTCCTGTATCTTCTTTTTGTGGCACAAATTAGCTTTAAACTGGAGCTTGTTTATAATTTTACAAACCCCGTACTGTCAAGTAGAAGACTTCAGGAAGGAATGAAACAATCCCATGCTTCAATAGAGTCATTGTGCCATGAAACAGCAATCTCAAAGCCTTTTTCTATAAGTTCTGCTCCATTATTAGAGAGAATGTACCCCTTCAGCATACCACACTGTGTGTGACATCTACCTGGTCTATAAGAGACAGTTAAGGTTTACGTTTTTCTTAAATAGTCATGGGTAGACAATTTCTAGAAGGAAGAAATTGGAAATAGCTGATTTTATTTTAATTCAGTAGGAGCTTCTCTGCCTCTCGCAGCCTTTATGAACTTACTCTCCTTTTAGCAAACTTTGCTGCTAGGGTTAATTTTTTTATTATTTTTTTTTCCAGAAATCTTCCTATTTCAAGATTTTTGATCTTTGAATCCAGTAAATATCAGGTTCACATGGGAAGTAGAACTTGTACTTTCCACCTAGCAAAATTCTAAATGAATTAAGGCCTTAACTTGACTACACATCAAACTCTTATAAAAGGAAGAATTTGTGGAGTTGGTCTCTTGCTTTAGTCAGTGCTCTGCCAAGTTGCAAAAGATAGAGCATAGGCTGTTTTGATTTTGGATGTAAAATCCTGCACAATCTAAATTATGAATTATTAACATTATTATTCATTATTACTTATTTTATTTTTCTGTATTGTTTTCCTTCCTGCTCAATAGTGAAAGTTTGAAAGAGAATTTCATATCAAAATGATAAAATTTGAGGCATTGACTTTCTGAAAATATCACTGCTGTGGGTGTCCTGTACAGGAATAATCCTGTATTGTAGTTACTGCCTTTGCAGTTTTTACATATTTATTTAGAAATATCTTCTGTACTACCATGTACTGGTATGTGGGGACAAGGGGGAGGGAAAGGGGACATGTATAGCAAAAGATTATTAGATATGCTGGAATTGCTCCTAAACTTCATCAATGCATAGAAGAAAGAATGAACGTGAGATCAGATGCCAATGAGAAATAATCAACAAATGTTTTCTTCCCCATTTATTGTACAAGCTGTTGTTTGTATTTGTTCTCCAGTTTATAGTCAAAACTGACAGAAAAAACCAACATAAATTGTATTGATTATTTTCATCATCCAAGTGAATGGAAAGAGAGTTTATAAATGCTTTAATAAGCTTTTGAATGACCCTGCAATTAATGCGACAACAGCAAGTTTATGTTATTATGCTGTCTAAATAAGATGATAGTCATTTTTTCCTTTTTATACTACTGCATGTGCGTCTTAACTTCAGAGCCCATTTCCTAGGAGTCAGTCCATAAGAAAGAGAGAAATTCAGAGGGCTATTTGCAGTATTAAATTAGTTGCCTTAGTTAAAATATTGACTCTTCACAGACCTTTAGATTGTGTTGTATTGCTAAAGTAGAATATTGTTTCTTCTACAATGAAGAATAAGTCATCCTAGACACTTTAATTGCTTACAATAAGTGGATCTGTGGCTTTGAGAGCAAATTTTCTAGAGAAATCGGTGATCTTTCAAATTAATTAAAAGGCATATGCCATAGAGGAGCTTGAAGGAGGAAAGCAAGACTATGATAGGAAAAGAATCTGGCAAGTGAAGAATGGAGAAAGATGACTTCATTTCTAAAATGAAAATTTTATCTGAGTAATATGTTAAAAATGGTAGTGGAAAAAAAAAAATAGGGAGAGGAAATGCATCATTTTCAAATGAGACTTCAAATGTGAGCAGTTCATGTAGAAAGGCGCACATGTGTTCTTACTTTATAAGCAAATGCAAAAGTGTAGTAGTGCTCTGATCAAAAAAGGGCTAAGGTATGCACATAATCTGGCTGTGGATATGAAAGAGACATCAGTGAAGTCCCCTGACTTTGCATGTTCTGAAGGCTGAGTATAAAAAACTACTGCAGCATGGAACAGCTGTGGCATCAAGAAGACTGCCTAAGAGAAGGAGATTTAACCATGATAGACAGCATAAATTATAGAGTAGATAAATTTATGAAATATCTTGCAATAAATGTTTTCCGTGTGCTTTCCAAGTATATATTTAATGAGATATCTAATTATAATTATAAGAAGAATTTCAGTGTTATACCGGTTCCTTGAGTGCTTCTGTTTTCAACCAAAAAAAAAAAAAAAAAAAAAAAAAAAAAGACTTAAGTGTCTTGAATTTGAACATAATCTATAGGTTTAAACATTATAGAAGTCTTTTCATCAAGTTTGTATTACAAACTAACATCATTTTAAAGTTCTAAACATGAACAGATATTTGAGAAGTGCTTGATAAAGAAATGACAAGATGTTGGAAAGGAGGAGGTTGTGTATCCTTTGTTGGCCATTTAGCAGTTAGACTGTAATGCAACTGCCCTTTGTCTGTGAGATTTCAATTGTTCAGATGCAACTTGAAGAGAATTTGCTGCTGTACATCACTGCTCATTTACCTCTGTAAGGAGAAAAAATGGTGGTTTGTTATATCTGTTGGTCCAGTTGTTTCTCATTGTTTTAGTATTTTTTACCATATCAGTCTATTCTTTTCCTTTTGCTTAATTGCTCAATGTAATTTCAACTAAAGTAGATGTTAACACACTTAATGTTCATATAGCAGGTCTATATTATTGAATTTAAAACATGTGTAGCATATGTACTGTATACAAATTGCTAATTTCTTACCTAGGGATCACAGAGGCTAAGATGCATCTCAAGGCTTATAACCCTATAATACCATCTCTCTGTATAAAGAATGCCTTCTTTCCGAAAGCATTGCCATTTTTTATCTTTTTTAATAAGAAACAGCTTTTTGATTTACCTTAGTGTAAGGGTTTTTTCATAATAAAATATCCTATAGTTTGGGGAAACATGGGGATTGTTTCCATTTCTGTCTTTCAGTATATTTTAATACAAATAGTAAATAACTATAATCCAGATGTTATCTTCTCTCGTGTTCATAGTATTTGTCATATTAATCATATTTTCCAATGGAATAATAATGTGTTCTTACATTAGGGAAGCTGGATACTTTCATTAGCATGTTTACTATCCATAGCTTGACCAAAAAGGAAAGCAACGTTAGAAAATTACTAAATTAGTTTTTTAAGTAAGAAACATTCTCCATGTCAGCCTCTGTGTTGTGATGACTGTTTCACTGATTCTGTTGTACTTCTAATATTAACCTTTTAGTGCTGCTCTCTGTCATTACAAGTGAGATGCCTATACAATTTCAGTTCAGAGTTTTTAAAACATCTTTTTAATACTACTTTCTCTGCATAAATAATCCTTATTGCATAGCCCCTTTTTTTCTGAGGCTGTATGTTTCCCAAACAACCACCTCTTTCTAAATGTAGACCTAAACTGTAATGGAGAGAGCTGTAGCATACTTTCATTAATGACCTTGGCAACAAGGCCACATGCAACCTTTGTTTATCACATTAACTTTGAGGATTTATATTGGCATTCTCTAGGACGTTACTGCTCTTTGATCTATTCACTGACTCTATGGGGGACTGGGGATTTTCACCTGTAGTACCTTGCACCACTTGGCTGAGAACATTCTCTCCTTTGCTGTCAAGCTCCCCACTGTTTCATCTTGTGTTTCTCTGTATAGACTACATTGTGTATTATCAGTGTCTCTCTTCACAGTCCTTGATAACATGGATGTCTTCAATGAAATCAGTGGCTTTGTGCAATTTTTCTTTACTAATATTCTAATATGTACTATATATATAAATATATATGTATATCTATATACACATATAACATATTTACTAATATTCTAATATACTAATAAAATTCTGTGAATCCAGATAAAGCAGAAATCTGTTCCCATGCTGGATACCGAGTATTCTGAGTTTAAAGATCAGAAAAGACTAGTATCAGAAAATTGTCTGATATTATTAAGAACAACTCATGTCTGCTGTATCTGAAGATTAGCAAGAGTTAAGAACTGCTTCTTTCTCTCATGTTCCCACATTAATCATCATCTGTGTCCCAGCTCTATCTTTATTCATGTGCCTTCTTCTGGCTAACTCTCTGTATCAGATTCCCTTCCTAGTAACATGCTTTTTCCACTGGACTTTATTTCTTTTTTCTGTTCTGCCCAACAAGATTCTTCACTATCTTCCTATCTTGGGACCCTATCTTGGGGTCCCAAGGGGCAATCATTTTATCTCTATGGAGGAAGGACAGAAGGAAATGATTGCCATCCTGTCAGCTTCAGCCCCATTGATGTTTATAGGTGACAGCAAGCATTTGAAAAATGAAATTGAAGTGGACACTAGCTGTCATGATTTTATGAGACTTTTATTAAATGTATCAGAAGTGTTTCAATATTGCCAGCTTTTGCAATTAAAATGCCAAGATACATAAAGAACTACCTTCCTCCTTAATTTGATCCTCTGTTTGCTATATAGAGAGCTGTAGGATTTCTTTCTTCGCCAGCTGTTGTTATGCCAAATCTGTTGTAAGATTCTGAGGAGCATCTACAGTATGCACAATTTTCTCATAGATTATACTTGTGTATTTCAGTGGTGAATCTTCTCTCTCACTATCTTATATTCTTTTAAGTGTTTTAAGGCAAGTTTGCAGTAATGATTCGCTTACGCAGCAGCATTTTCAGTTGAAAGATTTAGGTATAAAGTCAAGGTATGTCTAACTCTTAAGGAGTTAATTCCCTTTCCATAGTGAAGCATTGTGAGAAAATTGTGTCTCTTAACAAGTTTTGATCACGCGAGTTGAATTTCCAAGAGCAATGATGCAAAAGCTCCTAGTGAGAAATTTAAAGACTTTATTTCATGGTTGTCATATACCAACGGTTTGATTCCCTTTAGAATAAAAATAAGTATAAAGATTTATGGTGTCTCTCCACAAGAATGGAGGTTCTTTCTTTGCAGCTGTACGTGAAACTTTTGGAGAGGGGAAAAAAAAAAAAAAGTTCTTTAGATATTAAATAATATTTTAGTAAGATAAACTATCACTGTAATTTCTTCCATTTGATAGGATGTATAAAAGAAATGGAACAGATGTGTCCTTTAAAATACTGAAATCATGTGTTTTTTGTGACTTGGAATGAGCTGAAATGGTGGTGAGAATGTCAACTGTCTTCAGTTTTATAATATATTATTCTAAAACATATTTTCTGTAATTAAGTGGCAACTGTGAGATTTTATTCACTGGGAAGAAAAGTAAGGATGTTTTCTATTTCAATAAGTAAAAGAACTTGCTAAATCATAATGCAAGTAATCTATGTAGGAACACTTTTGAACCAACGATCAATTAATGAGCATGGTTTTGAACAACCATCTGTGCATTGTTTATCTCTGTGGAGTTTGAGCTAAGTGTCTAAGATATCCTTCTAAGAAAAGAAAGCAATAAGAAATTAGATCCAAAGACCATTCAGACTTAATATGAAACCCAGTAAAGGGATTTGTCTGGATGCTGAATTGTGCTCAAGGAAGCTTAAGAGCAAATAGAGAAAGTAGCCTTTCTTTTGCTGTGATCTGCAAAGACAGGGGAGGATGAGAAGCATCACTAGCAAAGCTGGCTAGGACTCTTCTGTAGCAATTCCACAATACTTACCTGGAATGTTTTGTACCTTTCCAAACCTTTTTGTATCACAGAACAATGTTACTCGTTGTGCATGTCCAGCTCCAAACTTGGCAATCTGTTTAATCCTTAGAAAGGTATTAGATAACAATTGTTCTTAGAACTGCACGCAAAGTAATGCTTTACTGCATTTTCCTGAAGACAGCTCATGTTGAAATTCATAAATAATACAATAATACTCAGAAAAATATGAGTCACTTTGCAGCATGCAACTGTGGTAGATGAAAAGTGACTGCTTCCCGCTGTTTCCACAAGGAGAGTTTCAGGTTCTGTAGTAAACTTAATCATGCTTACAGCCGAATGAATAAGCAATTGGATTTCATTCAGGTGTTTGTTTCAGTTCCTGATGGATTTGCTGAGACTGTGTGCATGGACTCCATGTGTGCTGGGTTGTGGTTTTTTTTTTTGTGCATAGGGAGCAACTTCTTAACTGAAGAAATATTTGCATATTGTTATTCACGCAAGTAAATTACAGCAGAATATCTTTGTGCTCATCCAACACCTGGCTCACAAAGCTTATATTCTTAACATTAGCAGTATTCGAGGACCTCTGAAGCCAGCAGAGAGAGACTCCTGTCCCTTCAGATCCATACCTTTTTGTGCTTTAACTCATGCACGCTTACATGTATATATTTCTGTAAATATTCATGTACTTATATGGTTAAACATTTTAAAGTATGAAATGCTAATTTATAGAATTTTTGGGAATGAATTCAAATGCAAGGAGGACAGCTTCAGTAAACCTGTGAATATCACTCACTGATTGGTCTTAATTGTGCGAGAAAATTATTACAGTCTTTGAGAATTATTCTGTGGTAAACCTTTCAATATTCAATGCAATGGGCAACAGCAGCACCCTGGGAAGAGGCAATGAGTGCAGATATTGGAAGTTACTGGGTGCATGTAATCATCTATAACCAGCCAGATACGCTTTTTGGAATTAGGAATTGTTAGAGCTTCTAGATCAAAGTTGACCCTAAAACTGTAATACAAATAAACCTTGCTAGACTAAGCTGGCTATGCACAGATCCAGCTCACATTCTCCATCATTATTGCATAGTTGTAATTGGTATAAGATGCATTAATACACTATTGGTTATTGTTTTATTATCTAATAATTTTAGAAAAGGACTCTGGAATCAAATTGTGGTGATAGTAATAGGAACTGAAGCTGTATTTTTGAGCTAAAACCTCACTCTAGATGTTGTAAGCACCATGGTAGAGTACTAATAACTCCTTTCCATGTTGCTTGTTGATTTTTGTAGAATCACAGTTGTGTGCATCTCTTTAGAAGATGCTGGTGGTCTCTTTAATACGTGTGTTAACAGCTGATGTCTAATTAATTCTGCCATCTTAATTGGATCTTTTAGATGCTCAGCCAACTGGTCAGGCACACAGTGTGAGAGGCCAGCTCCCAAAAGCAGCAAGTCTGACAATATCAGTACGAGTAAGTACTTCAAATAACAGCTACCACCTCTCCTGTTTTAGTCAGTTTAGACAATTTAACCTGATTAAGAATAAAACTGTGAATATGTACTGGTTATCTGTATTAAGTGCAAGAGGGGGAAAATCAAGGAATTTTTTCAGTGTTTTGATTGGCATTCAGTGTTCCATAAGATGGTTTGGATCCATGCCATGCACTACATGCTCACTGCTTCAAGGCTAGCCTGCACTCTTCTGAAAGTGTATCAAGTGACAAGTGCTCAGCGATATCACTGCTGTGCAGGGAACTAGTACAAGACCTCTGACCATCTGAGTCCCACTGAAGGCATCAAAAATAGAGTTGTAAGCAGTTCGTAACTTTTGCATTGGCTGTCTGCAGAGCTTTGAATTTTACCTACTGTGAAAATCATCCTGACAATAAGAACAGTTCCTGTCATATTTTTTTTCAAGCATACCTGTAAGCATAAAAGAATGGCGTTGCTGCAGCATTGGCTGTTTAAACTGGACAAGGTTCCCTGCAGTGCATTGAGTATGCTGATGGTACCCTGCTGTATATCTCAGTCACATTTAACCCAAGAGGAGTGGGGGGAATGAATTACCCACTATTCAGGTCAGCTTGATCCTTAGATAAAATCTTCCTAGCAATCCAGACAAGTGACATAAAACTTACAAGCCGAAAACAGGCAAAAGAAAAAGCCTACATCAGTGTTTAGTATTGAGGGAATACCTGCTATGATTTAGGAAGCAGCTGTTCATCTTGTGCCTGCTGCTAGACCCCAGGCTGCACTGTGGTCCCCGGGCAGCTTGGAAGGCTGGGCATTTTTTTGTTGTTGTAAATATATCAAATTCTTTTTCCTCCCACGTTCACTTTCCTTCACCCATTTCTTTCCACAAATGTTATCTTAAAATAGCAATTGTTGTAATGTCCTTTACAAGCTGAATCTTCCTAAGCTGAAGGGGATTAAGGATGCTTCAGGTTTTTGTTCAATACTGCTTGCTTTATTGTGAGCCTCTGAGAATCTGACTTTCAATAAGCCTGTAGGTAGAATTCAAGGACTCTTTTTTGCAGTTCTTTATTTAGACTGCATTTCATGTAGAGCAGAGGCTGCCAACAGCTTGTATGGAATGAATCCACTGATCTAACGGTGAAACAATGAGCTGTATTTTCATTTTTCCAAATTAAGTATTTTAAAGGCTATGATATTAAAAGAAATGCATTTCATTCCACTTTGGTTTATATTAAAGACCTGTAGCTGTAAGTGCAGACTAAAAGTATTTTATATATATATATCTTTAGTGCTAGATACTTATATTAGAGCTAAGGAAGGCTTCAAAGGGTACCACTGCTGACCTTATTTTTGCAGGTCTTATCTCAGTTAAGTTATATGCCAAAATAACATCCAGGTAATACTCTTCTTCTCTGTTTCCTCCTCTCCTTTAACATCACTGTCTGATCTGTGCACTATTTTTCTGCTACATTAAGCACTTACTGTAGTTGTCCTGATTACTTAAATCAACGTAGCAACATTATTGGCGCTCAAGTAGAATGCAGTAAAAGACTGGAATGTGCCAGCCATCCAAAAATGAATATTGCTTATTATTCTTCACGTTTCCCACAAATAAAAACCAAGACATTGATATAAATGCTAGCAGTTGAATTATTCATTGAATTACAGAATTGCATGGGTTGGAAGGGACCTTAAGTTCATCCAATTCAAACCCCCTGCTGTGCGCAGGCTTGCCACCCACCAAATCGGGTCTTCAATCAGATCCATACTTACTGAATATTTAAAATTAATAGTTGTGTGACTTCAATATAATACTAAGGATGATGGAGGCACAGTTGGAATCAGTTATTGTAGTTCTTAAGTCCAAAGTGCTCAGCAGTTCCATACACCTTCACATGTAATCCCTGCAAAGAAGGGCAGGGTTTAGAATAGATGTGTGTGGTGACAAAATACATCACACCATCTGTGATGGGCAACATTCAAATCTCATATTGATGAAGCTCAACACAGGAAATTTCATTTTTTGTTGAGGGAATTTGTTTTTTTTAAATTAGCTATGTTACAGCTGTTAAAAAAGCAATGACTGTGAGGATTCAAAGAGATTTCCTTTTGCTATTTTAGGAAGCATCGCAATTATTGTTCCTCTTGTTTTACTGGTGACTTTGATCACTACTCTGGTAATTGGACTGTTCCTGTGCAAAAGAAAACGAAGGTGAGTAATTCTGTACTTATGTATTGAATAATAAGCTAAATGTCTTAAATTTATGCAACTTTTTTTATACCAAAGGTCTGCAGTTTTGAGTGATTTATTTATTTAAAATAGAACTGTTTCTGGATTCAGTGTTAGTTGCATTTCTGTTCTAATTGGAACAATTGCTATTTCATATCTTCATGTTCTGCATACAGTAAATAAGATGTAGGTCTTGTCAAGATTGCTTTATTCTGCCAAGGCTGCATAAGGATTAATAATTTTATCAAGAGACTTACTGAGCTTCATAAGCAGAATTAATGTATTTCTTTGGAGCAATGTAATTAAGAAATGTTGTTAACATCTATAAATACTTGCAGAGAGAGCTTGTGCAGAACTTCCGGTTTCTAATCATAGTTCACACTGATTTACTTACATTGATTAGCCCTTTCTGATTTTGTGTTAGCGAAGATGTAAACAATGTGCCTACTGCAGAGTCCCAAGCCCTGTCATCCTCACTGAAATTCAGTACATAAAGAAAGAAAGAAGAAAAACGTTTCTTCTATATGAAAAGCCAGTATAATGCGCCTCTGTCCATACTGTTATTAGTGCTGACCCTGAGAGGTTCCATAGATGTCAGATGATGCGGAGTCAATTTACTGATAGCCAAATCCTTAAAATGAGTTGCTGAACTGTAAACTGTAAACTACCTCAATGGAAGAAGTTAATCAGTAAAGTAATAGAGGGGAACTCAGTAATGTATTTTTTTCGTGTATATTTTAAAATGTAATCTTTTTTAAAATTCTCTTCAAAAACTATAAAGTATGAAAATAGGTTCAGATGCTCAACACTTGTACTCTACAGGTAGGCAGTGTTTCTTAGGAGATGTTTTTCCATGCCATTTCTGAAAAATACGGTTCTATATTAGATTTCAGCTATTAATGGCATCTTTAGCATTAAAGCAAGAAGACCTGACCATTATCATATTGAGTGTGACTTCCCTATTACCACCTCCATTTCTTATATTTACTGATAACAGACTCAAGGTTAAAAATAAGACTGCTTTACTAAACTGAGGAAAGTATTCTTGTTGAGCTGCAGCTTTCCAATAACTACTGGCAGAGGATACAAATTGGAACTATGAGAAGCCTTACAGTTTTAATGCATCACAATGAAATCATTTGCTTGTCCATAGATTATGACTGTCTGACTTAGAATAGCTTGTTTGAAATGAAATTGAAACGAATGAATGGGGAGATTACTCACATTTGCTCCATCCTGATTGCTGCAGAGAACCTGCATTATATTTACGAGACTTTCTTTGGGAAGTGCGGGAAATCTGGAAATGGTGGGGGAAAGTCAGGGTCATAAGGAATGTGAGTGCATTCATAACACCTCAGCCAAAATGAGAAATGCATTAAAAAGCCTATATACAATTCCAGCCTATATGGGATCTACATGTATGCTCAGATTGCTACTTAGTTTGAAAAATGCAAGGATTTTCTGAGTTTCTACAGGAAATGCTTTTCATCCTGTTGTTCTTAATAATACTTAAGATAAGTAAAACTTGTACTGTTCCAGGAGAAAATAGCTAAGAAATAATTTGTATTTTATTTCTTGTGTTTCTGCATTACAGGACAAAAACTATAAGACGGCAACCCATTATAAATGGAGGAATTAATGTTGAAATTGGCAATCCATCATATAACATGTATGAGGTGGGCCATGATCACAGTGAAGGTGGTCTTTTAGCCTCTGATTTTACTGTTAATGCAGAAAAGGTAATTTTTTTTTTTCTACTGGCCAATATGCTGCTTATTTTTTTGTCTTACAAGGTATTGGCTTTGAATGCAATTAATAGAAACAAAACAATGATAGTTCGATTTAACTACAAATAACGACAAGTTAGATTTAATTAGAAAAAAAAGACTTTGTGTATGTTAACATCTGTTTTTCAGTCTAATGATTTCTAATGGACACTGTTTCCTAGTGTCTGCATTTTAGCAAAACAGAGTTGGAATTAAGCTACAAAATGAGTTTTTTCTCATGGAATTAATACTGAATGGAAGGTGTATTATCTTACAGTCTAGATTTTGAAGTGTGAAAGAGTGTAATTATACTTAGGAGATTTAACTACTTTTACACCAACTTTTAAAAGTGAAAAGAATTCAGAATCCTGGCTGGATAGATAAAATGTTTACACAAAACTTGTATTACCATTTTTCTTAGTAGAAGTTGCTGTCATTTTTACAGCACCACTCCTCAGTGACTGAACATCCTCAGTGATGTGACATGGGATGAACAGGGTAATGCTTTGATATCTTTCCTAGAGCTCTGTAATCAGACATACACCAAAGGGCAGCCATCGTTCTGTGGCATTTCTGACAAAGCAATAACCGGATTACTGTTAGCTCTAGGAATGTCATCGCTGAATCACATAGTCAGTGTGCAGAATACAAGAGGTAAGCTGAAAATGGAGTTACTCCCTGGAGGATGAGTAACTGAAGCAATGCCCTAATCCTTCATGGAGGGGGGAAAAAAAAAGACTTCTGAATTCTATTCTGGTACTGAATGCAACAATTTCTCAAGCTGAAAAATACCTGTTATGAAATTATTTTTCTTATTTTTTTTAACTATACATCACTCCTGAAATAACGGTTTCAATCAGTACACTGTTTATTTAACAGTGATGATAAGTACGCATGGAAAATGCTCGATTAGCACAGAAACTAAAATTTTCTGTTTATACAGGCCAGATACATAGGGGGAGGGCCCACTGCATTCAAGCTTCCCCACACAGCTCCTTCAATCTACCTAAACTCTGACTTGAAAGGACCACTATCAACAGGGGTGAGAAATAATGATTCAAATCCATTTCATTCCATCACAACCCCTTGCTAAAGAAAGGTTGTCTGTCATTTTAGAGCAGAGGCATCTTCTGTTTGTTTTTAATTTTGGTTTTGAGTCTTAACAGCAAGAATGGCAGGAAGGTAGATGTTTACATTTTGAAGTAAGGGTTTCCTCTCTGCATATAAAATTAAATCTGTGCCTATCATGTTTAACATCACCTAGAACTGCAAATGTGTCTTTACAAAGGCATGCACAGCCAGTAAGCAAGGTGATGGCTTTTCATAACGTTATATAAGGTTACTATAGCATTCACAGCTATATATGTATTGATATATTTTCAATTTATATGCAATTACAGACATTTAATGAAGTTTATCAAGCTTGAAAGAAGTTCCCAAGTAAACAGAAAAAAAGTTTTGTCATTTTAGAGGAATATGATACGAAATAAGTGAACAATTTCCTTTAATACTTGCACTGCATTTTTTTATTGTTTAGCTTTCAGTGATTTTTAGACAAAAATCTGACAGCAGTTTTAAAATACCAAGACTGTGGCTACAATTCATCAGGCATTCAATGTTTGCAAACATTAAAGTGTAAAATTCTAAAAGAGGAACATCAATATATTCATTTTCATGTGCCTCAGTAAATATATTCATCTTTTGTGCCATTTGCATTGCATGACTGTAGTACATTCTTTACTATTTGAAAATGTAACTGTTTGTAAAGGGTGTGATGTTTCTGATGGGCCACAGATCCATTGATGAGCTAGAATAAATGCCTTTATCCAGCATCAACAGTTTTCTGTTAGTCAGCTCACTCCAGTAACATTCTATACCTCACAGTACTTCATGAGGACCCACTCAGAGTATATCATGAGACAGAGCCCACTGTTCTATAGAAAGTAACTTGGTAAGGCAGTGTATAAAAGCCAAGAGTCTTTGTACTGTTGTAGCTATCATCCTTAACAGCGATGACATAAATTAATGACATAAAAAAATCCTGTGAATTGTCATAAACCTAAATTTCTTATGATAAGCATAATGAAAAATATGAAGGTTCAGATTCAACGGGAATAGGCAAGTACAACTGAGAGCTTATAACTTGCTGCAGCAGATATCATAAATTTGTGTTCCATTACTACAGAAGAGTAACGTGTTTTTCAAACATTCTTTCTAATTCAATTTTAAGAAAGAATAAAGCACCAGGCAGTCCTTTTGTCACCTGCAGTAGATAGAATGGGCAGCCTTTAGCTAACCCCAAGGAACAGCTGCTTTATCCACCCAGCCTAAAGAAAATCTTAACCCTGGGTTCAGAAGAAGTATTGATCAGTAGGGAGAAGATGAGTTAAGATTCTAAACTTTATGTTCATTTGTTACCCAGCTTGCATTCAGATAATTGAATAATCTACCCGCTTCTGTTTGGGTTATTTAAAATCTAGCCACTTCCTACATATACAAAATATATAATTTACCTGATTTTCTATCTCACCTGTTCTTCCACTCATAGTATTTGTATAAGAAAAGCTGTGTTGTTTAATTATTTATAATTTAGAGGAATATTTTGATGGTAAACTGCACTTTCCAGTTGTTAGAGGTAACAAGCTGAGTATCTGGTTGGATAGCAAAGATCTAGGAGATGATAAAAGCAGAAAGTATGAAGAAATTGAGACATTTGTAGTATAGATATTGGAAGGTGCTTTTGCAGTAGCATTAGTGGTAAGGGAGTGAGTTGCATCCATTTTACGCATCCTTTTATACTGTCAAATGTAGTATATTTCTCATATACTCAAATGCTTTGCAGATTTAAAAATGGACTTGTCCTGTAATGAAGTACCACTCATTTCAATAGATTTGTCATTACAATCCAGGCTACCAAACTTGTTGAGAAAATGCTTCTCAATTTGTCAATACTATGATATGTTAACAGTAACACTGGTTTATTTTTAAAGCAAGTTTAATTTACATTACGAAAGTATTGAATTTTTGGTCAAATCATGTTGTATATTTGGGCCACAGAATTCGAAAACATGGTCAGCTATTGATGGGATGCTGATGTCTTAGAACAGGTAATATATGGAAACTGTTGGTTGCAGTTTTCTACTGTTAAACTTGTCACATGGTCTCACAGTGCACCTTCTCTATAACATATCTATTCTGAAATCTTCCAGTGTAATAAGGTGGACAAGTGAACTTCAGAGACATTTTTCAAGGTTTTTTTTGTTTTGGTCATTTCTGTTACGGTTTTAATGTCATAAAATGCTGCATGTCATGCCATTGATTATTTTAATAGCATGTCTCATCTCACGAATTTAATTTGAACTAAATAATTAACTCATTTTTTGCAGAAACCCAGGTATCTATTAAATATGTCCAATTATATTTTGTGTGTACTTGTTCTAGCTTTAGCCACACCATTTCCATTTCCATCAATGTTTATTTTGGTTTAATCTGTCTGATCTAATATATGCTTAATTTCTCTGCAGCCAACAAATTACTCCAATCCAGTATATGCAAAGTTATACATGGATGGACAAAACTGTCGAAACTCCTTAGCAAGCGTTGATGAAAGAAGAGAACTCCTTCCAAAGAAAATAGATATTGGGATAAGGGAGACTGTGGCATAATCTGCTGTTACCTTTTATACTCTGTATAAATGTATAAAATATAATGATTACTTTTCTATGTACCAACAGTATTATAATTGTTTTGGCATCAGCATTACCTCTGTTTTTTTGTTCTGTTGATTGTTTTCTGAGTTTTTCTTTTGCTGATGACTTTTGACTGACCATTTGTAAGGTATTTTTATGATAAAGAAACTGCACTACAGTACAATTTACAACAATGCTGCTGAAATAACACACCTTTAAATTTGTTAAAATTGCAAACAACATATTCGTTTGTAGCGTGAAAATGAGCAATCTATTTTCTATGAACTTTTTTGGTTCTACTTAATCAATGAAGATGGTATTTGCACTTTTTCATTATGTAGTCTGGAAGCTGTAGTACAGTGTGTAATTTTGTTTATTTTAAATGGTGAAAGAATGATTGAATGGTCTACTCTCTTCTTTGTGCCCATTAGAATTTCTCTTCAGATCCTGATGAAGCTAGATAACTTTTCACAAACCAACATAATTTGCTTTTAAATTAGCTTTAGGTTGCCAAGAAGTAAGCAAGACTATAGAAATGAAACATCTAATGATCTGCATGAACACGATGATTATGTTTCAGAAATTCAGTGACTGTACATGATATACTAAACATATATACCATGTAAACAAGCTTTGTATTTATTAAAACCTTATAGAACATAGTAACGATATATCTTGGAAGCTGAAACCTTACTTGCTGTGGGACAAAGCATATGAACTCCAACAGTCCTGTAGGACAGTAGCCACCCTAGAGCACAAGAGGGCATTGCCTACACATGCATTATATGTTTATTCACTTAATCACACACATTACTTATGGATTAATAACTCCCCAAACATGTACCAAGCAGTAGGGGGGAAAAAAATAGACACAGAAAAACACCTTAAGCACACACACACAGTCACAGCATTTGGTTTTGACCGTCACAAAAGTAGTCACACTTGTTTAGAGATACTAAGGAATCCAAAACACTGCAGTTTCTTTAAATGAAAATGAACTGTGATATTGATAAGATAAACTGTAACCGAGTTACACAGTAGTTAAACCTTACCTAAGTCTGAGTTTCAGTAGTCTGGGTTCGATATTGCAATCCAACTATCTGGAGTAGTTTTCAATATTGGTTTCTAGCACTTGCTCTGACCTGGTTTGTTTTCTGTTGTTGCTAAGAAGAAAGATCTGATTCAACTTTTTTAATTTTCATGAAAATAAAGAATACAATGTCTTTCAGGTTTGAACTGAATCAAAGTATTTTATACATAACTTTAAAGGCACAAAAGACTGATTCACACATATACAGTGGAGGATTCTTCCTTCCTCTGCTAGACGTAACTGACTTTTAGTTATCATAATATATTAACCTAACAGATTAAATATGTTTGTGGTTGCTCTTTCTTCCCTTTGTACAAGCATTACAAAAATAACTGCTGTTTTATAAGAGATTTCTGTTGTACTATTGTGCATGCATACTACCTATTTCTAAACTTTGCCATACTGGGGCCTTTATAAAACTCCTGATTTATGTAATACTAGTGCAATTTTGCTTGAACAATGTTATGCATATCATAAACTTTTTCAGGTTCTTGTTTAAGTACATTTTTTTAGATGGAACAGTATTTTTCATTTTGGTTATAATAGTCATTTTGCCTATGTTTCTACAATGAAGTGTTAAATACTTTATAAAAAAGAAAATTGTTGACTGGCTTATTTAAATGAAAGTTACATACTTAATTCAGTGTGTTGACTAATTTTTAAATTTAGGATAAAAATGAAAACTAAAGGAAAAGAAATGGAAGGGAAGGAACCTTGCTTTGTACAAATGGCGAACTTTTTTTTCTGTCAATTTTTTATACAACTTCTATTTGAATGTTTTCACAGCTCTGCACATTTGGATAACAGGTGTATGGCTGTATATTCTGTCAATAGAATTTTAAAGCTATTTTGTTTTCTACAGAAGTACTGAATACTTTCATACCGTAGAACTATGACTACATGGGTTCTGCCTTCATTCTGTTGAACCATAAGATAGGATCTGGCCCTCAGTTTTAACATAACTGTAGATTTTATGGGATGTAAGCAGTTTTTCTTCTCAGAAATATTTATTTTCTGGCAGGGCAGAGACGGCCTCGTATCTTCAGTACTCAGGCAGAACTACATTTTAACCAGTGGGTGTGCAGGTAACATAAGTTTGAAATCATAAACACACAAATCTGGTGAACTTCAATTACTGTGATATCTCATGTCTTCTTTCAGTGGGGCACTTTTGTTTACAGTAGCTTAAATGTAAATTAATATTAAAAAATTAAATCTGTTTATTTTCTTAGAAACACGCAGTTGATGTCAGTGTAGTTATTAGATATTGGATGTTAGATCAGAATCTGATCTTCACCTTATAGGCAAAATTTTGATGGTGATATTGGGTTAGATCACTGCTATGCCTTAAAGATCTTTCAATTATGCACTGTAATTATCCCCAGTGGATGTTTTTGTTCTTTACTTTTTTTTTTTCTTTTTTTTTTTAACTTTGCTGAAGTTCTCCATAGGGGTGGTTTCTCACTATCCTTGAGCCCCAAAATCCCCACGTTCTTTATCTGCACAAACCACGTGAGGAGATGAAAGTTGGACAATTGAGAACCTGGTCAATAATAACCTGTATGTGCATCCTCATAAGTTGAGTGAAATAATTTTGTGTCCCAAAACATATAAACAGTTACAAGGAACAACAAAAGCTTTGAATTTTCTACATCTCCTCAACTGTTTTGCTGTTATTAATGCCACAGATTTTTTGTGTGTTTTAAGTTGGCATAAGCTTAGAAGAAAGGAAAAAATTGGATAAATGTGCTTGGTATCACTGATTAAAGCGTATGTCTCTTCAGGATATCATTGCAAGGCTTTCTTTGGTTGCTTTCCTGAAGATACTTTTGGCATTTCATGTGAAATGCTTGTGAGTTACTTTTTCTCTGAATCTGTAAGGTTACAATTATTTTTCCCCGACGCTAATTATTTTTCTTAGCAGTATGAAGCAGTTTATTATTTCCGTAAATATCAGGTGCTAAAATTATTTAGGAAAAAAAAAATAAATAAATAAATAAAAAAAAAAAATGGACCTTCTTTTAAGTCTAACCCTGAAAAATACACTGTTGGGTTTTTTTTCTTACACTTATTAAATGTCTAAGCAATGGTTTCTGGTTCCTGGGTGATGGTACTGCTCTTTACTTTCAATACACACATTTTTGCTGAACAGAAGAAAACCGTGTAAGTAATTTTGAAGGGTAACATGATGTGCTCCAATACAAATTGCATTCCCAAAAGCTTTGCTGAAGGGAGAAGCTTTACAGAGAACATAAGGAAAAAAGGAGAACATTTAAAACTACAAATTGAGTTGGATTATACTTGTGCAACGTAGAAAAGTCATTCTGTACAGCTAAGATAACATAAGAACAGGAAATACATTTGAGAATATTTATTTTGATTTTTACTTTTGAATCTCTACTGAACAATCATGTTTGATATTCACAGAAGGAAAACTCTGAAGTGCAATGCCTTTAAAATTTGTTTCTGAGTTGATTAGCTATCAGTGAGATTGTGGGATAAGATTCTAACGTAACAACAATTAACTTATTTGTATCAGGCTGGAAGTGACCATAAATAGTGAGGTCACATGGAGTAAAAATTGGTTTAAATACATTTCAGAAAGTGTTTCACATGGAAGTGCACAATAGATCAGAATAAAATTGAGTTCCTTCTCATACGTACTCCTTTCTGAAGGGTAAGAAAATAATTTAAAAAGGAAATCATGTTGATAATAAAACGTCCTCTGGGTAATCAGCTTTAAAAATAGAGACATTTTTCATGCAAACAAAAGGTGAAGCTCCTCTCTGTAGCCCTGGGCACCTCTGCATAGAACTGAGGCACTTGGAATTTTTCAAGTCTTATAGAGATGGATTGAGGGACGCAGGTATAGCGGGCAGAGGGAATGATAATTTATCATCTCAGTTCTCTAATTTATCACTTACTGTCTCCACATGTGTGAAATACAGATCTAATGAAAATAAGGGTTTCTAATTTAGTGCCCATACTGTTAGATGACAAAAAGGAGCAGACAGACATAAAACATCCTTTGGTTCCTTATGCCAGCTGCACGTCCCTCAGTACATGTTGTGACTTCATGACCTCTGACAGTGGCCTTCAAAGTAATACATGAATAGAGGAAACTGTCTCCTGGCCTCTGGATGATACTGAATGAGCTCTACCTGGGAAAAAAGATTATACGCATACCCCTACTACTGCTACTAAAGCTAACAATGGTCTATTTTTTTGAAAGAAAAAGAAAAATCTCTTTTTAATCAAGCAATGCACCTGTACCCAACACTGATAATGTATATATACGTATCAGAATGGTTGTGCCTTTACTCACAGCAAAAGCTTGTTTAAATAGGTGATTAGAAAGGGAGGATCTGTAGCTCCCACGGGGAACTCATGGGCTATATTTATTAAGCATTACTGTTAAGCTCCTTTATTTAAGTTACTTCACGTCAAGTGAATGGTCAGTTTGGAGGGGAAAAGGATACAATCTGGTCATTGAACTTTCCTGAGGCTTAAATAAGCAAATGTGAATGTAGCAAGAGTTGGCACTGCAGAAGTCTTCAGCAAATAGTTGTATAGCATTGATTCTCACTTGTTTCATGTTGGTTGTGCACCAGCAGCATCCTTGTGCCATGTAAGAATGTGCTTAGTATAGGTGATTGATATAAGGCAATTATATAAGTAGGTTTGTATTTCTGGTGATAATATTGAAGATCTGCTCAGCAGGTCAGTGTTCATCTGCTGGAACAACCTAGGAGAACATGTGAGCCTCAGCGATGGATTTGTGCCTGTATTGGCCAAGTGAAATGTGTGGATGTTTGAACCTGATGCCAGCCATACCCCACATGTACTGCACAATGAGCTTAGCAGTCAATCTGCGTAGTGTTGCTCAGTCCAAATGCCAGGAGGTAATGCTAAGATACAAAGTTTTAACTTAGTTAACTGTTGCAAGAGTTGGATATCGCCTATATGGCTAATGTGGTATCACTAGCTAGGGACAGTGAAGTCCAGGTTCAATGGGAAGTTAGTAGTAAGCCCTTGAGTAGCATACTGTTGCTGGGCATCGGAGCAATCACAACTGATAGGAAAGTCAGAGCAAAGATATGAGCCCTCCGTGTGTTTTGCTGGAGCAAGTCTCTGCAGTGGCTTTCTGCTTGTGTTTCTGAGGACTTCTTGCTAAACTAATGATGATTTTCACCATGTTACCACAGTGGTCAGCGTTGCATGGTGTCTGAAAACAGCATGGTAGCTCAGGTAAGATATCTTACTGTGGCAAAGGGTGCGAGTTTGGTGGCACACTGTAGCCTGGGATACATGCCTCTTGGTGACTTGCATGAGCCCTGAATTTCAGACAGACGATCCTTATTTTGGCATTTACAAACCAGAATAAATAAACCTTTGCTGTTTTGGTATTAATACTGCTACTGTAAACTTAACATAGCAAAAATAAACAGAGATTTTTTATTTTAGGTTTATTTATCCTGAATCCAAGTTCTTAAGAGCTTTGGTGTTCATTGTGTAGTTGATGTTCTTGACCACCATTGTCTGCAGTGTAGTTAAGCTAGTATGAGGTACTTGGCATTGCCAATCAGAAATTCTGCGTGCTTGGTGAGATTTGATATGTATTTTGTAAATCTGGAGCTTTGAATTTACAGAAGTGAAACTGTTGTTCTTAATTTGACCTTTCTATGGCTCATGACCAAGTTTTCTTTATCGTAAGGAACGGAAAGGAAAGCAATGCAAGTAATGAGCACCCACCTTTTATAACAATGTCTCAGAAGAGATGTCCTGGGGGAAGAGCAGACAGTGAGGTGGGAAGTCTCTCCTGTGTGTTAGGTTATGGTTACCCTTTTCCAGGTATATCTGTGGATCCCAATGTCTCTTATCTTCTCCTACTCCACCCCATCCCTTCTAACAGTAGTCGCTTATTTATATATATATATATATATACACACACATATTATTTGCTGGTTTTGATAATAAAAGGAACATAGCCTGCTATTAGTATTAAAGTACACAGTGCATCCTCCACTGATCAGAGCCTATTTGTTCAATTGGCATAAAATGTGAAAGTATGTAATGCTATGCTGTTGTCCTTACTGCAGAAGTTCAGAGGTCACGCTTTCAAATTTCATATACTGGGTAGCCATTGGACTTGACTTCTTTTTAGCAGCCGGGTTATGATAAGGCCACTTTGTGGAGCAGGAGCCATGCTTCATGTGAGCCCTGCAGCTGGCACACAGGCCATACCCCCCAGGCTGGAGTTCCCATGCCCCTGCTCTTTCAGTGCCCTTTCAACTGGTTTAAGAGAACACATCCACCCCACAGGGTTTTGTAGTTCAAGAGGCAGGCTGAAAATAGGTCTGTCATGAAACAACTGTGACCTTCTCAAGATTCTGTCTGTGTGTGTGGTTGGGTTCATACATTGTAACGCCCTGGTGCATCCTACCCAACGCTTGTCAGAACGTGTTAAGCCTTTGTTAAAGGTGTGTGATGATTTTCTGTGTACATTTAGGTACTCTATTCATTTTGAAATTCCTAAAATCCTAATACTTAATTGCCCTGAACAATATTTTAATGCTAATTATTCTACAATTATAGTTTTAATTCACCTTTTCAGCTTGTTTTTTTATACTGTAGAATCAAATATCTTTTCCCCCCCTATTTTTAATTGATATTTAAGAAATATAGCATAATGGAATCATTAATTTGAGATTGCTATTATATATACTACTAAGTCACATCCAACAATATTAGGATGTCCCTTTTCTGCTAAAAAATGGAGCATTAATGTAGCTTTCAGTGATAGGTACTAAAACATCTTTATAAATATTTGAAAAGAAGCTGCTCAATGAACTGTGCAAGACAGGAGGCTGACCTCGCACAACTAATTAATTACTGCAATCAGAGGATCTCCAGACGAAGTACCCTCTTTAGCAATTTGAAAGCTAATTAACATTCGTGTCTTGCAAAAGTCACTTGACTTCCAATTATGATTAAATATGCAAGGTCACTGGGACATGGCAAGGCAAAGAGCTGAAAGTAATCTCCTAGTACTGTGGTGACAGTCAAAATAATGTCATGCACTGAAGGACTACAGAGGAAATGCAGATTATGCATTGTCACATGCTGTGTGAGGGGCTGATGGGAAACCATCACAATGGCTGTTGGGCCCTACTTCTGTAGACCAAAGCAAAATGCTTCACTTGTGATTCCTGAAACAGAAGCACACTCAACAGCTGAAGCTGTGCATAGATCTAATCAATACATTGTCTTCCCAGTTTTTAGAATATCTGCCAAACTGTTTGGCTGCTCTCATCACGCATCGATCAGCCTTAGTATAAATTTAATAAGTGTTAAGGAATTGAAGAAGGTCTCTTGTCATTGAATTAATCACAGGTGACTAAACCACAGTGCCTAATCAACAGTGCAACAAAATACCGCATTATTTTATGTTGTTATGATCAGTGGATTAAAAAGACTTCTTTGTTCTCTGTCTTACTATGACGTTCATGCATATATTAGCATCTGCACCTACTGCTGGATGCATTTTTGTAAATGTACAATTAATTTCAAATTTTGTGGATAGAGCAGTTCCAAATTGAGAAACTTAAGATATTTTTTGCCTCACGTCTTATAAAACAGATGTATATATATACAATTTAAAACCAAATATTTAACTGAAGGAATAAGATAATTTAGGTTAACAAGCATGTTAGCACCAAATGAAATAGCAAGCATTGACTAATGACAAGGTAATTAAAAAACAGTGCTAATATTGTCTGTTTAAAGAGCCATTTCCAACAAATACAAAATGACAACCTGAGCATTGTCACAAACTTCTGTATCACCTCCTATTTTTGTTGGCACTGTTATTATCAGAACAGTTGTTAGAGCCTGGCTCAGGTGAAAATAACGAGGTTAGACACCCCACACTCACTGTCACTAGTGAAGTTAATTGCTTCCACGTCAGGTAGGAAAAAAACCCAATAACCTGCAAACTTCTGAACTCCCTTTAGCTGCTGCAACGAGAGTGTTTATTTGTACAGCATGATGTAAAATATGTAAGTTCACCAAGGAGGACACTTCACGCTGAAACATGCTTGGTAATGTCCCCTCCAAAGGGGAGGGAGTAGGAAGCATTACCCTTCAGCATGACAGGAACAGCGAATTAGTCCATCAGGAAAAGAAAGGGCTCTTGACCTGGTAATTCCACAGTTGTGGCCCAGAGGAAGTGAAATTATGTGCTTCTTAACTAACCAATAACTCCAGCACAATATTATAACAGCAGGTTTCATGGTAAAGGATTGAATATGAGACTAGCCTTTGGGGGACATGCAAAAGATGCTTGGCTGCATGGACACATGTTATCCAAGGCTGGATGTCTCCAAGGATGCAGCTTCAAAGGTGAGCAGAAAGTTGGAGATTCCAGGAGATGTGCAGAAGGATACTAGCAAACTGGCTAAATACAAAGGAAAAAGGAATGTGCTAGAATTTGGGGGTTTTTCACTTGCAACTACATGTTCTTTTTTAAATATGGATATTGTAAAAATACTTCTGTTTAATTTTCCCTTAGCTGGCAGGAGCTTTGCAAGAGGTCAAGGTGCAAGGCAACAGCCAGGCACTCCACATAGGAAGGTAAGGCAAAACTGTATATCAGACAAGTAATATCTCTTACCCATTGCCTTGGCTTCCCAGTGTATCCTTGAGAGGCTCCATAGGCTGTACTTGTCAGTTTTGGGTGTTCTGTTTCAAGATGCTTCGACCATTAGAAGAAGAAAAACAGTATAACCAGTAAATCACACAGTGTATAATATATAGCAGAGGAATTACAGGGGATTCTTTTAACTTTTGTTTTCTGCTATTTTAGAGAGTATGAATGTTTATTCAAAGTTTGTTGGACTTGGTGACCAACAGCATCTTCTTTTCTACATTATTTTCAGTTATTCACATTCCAAAGTACTTAAATGCATTTTTATCCCTTTAGTGTTTTAATAGCTGTGTGTGTTTTGTTTCTTGTTTGTTTGTTTTTTTACTACCTGCTCCATGAAGTATTTCTATGACAGGTTGAAAAAAGAGTCAGGAAAATTAGCTAGATTTCCATGGATACAGATAATATGAAGTAGAGCTCTTTGTACTGAACTGTAGTCTTTCTTTATACTTTCTATAATTGTAGAACTCAAAGTTTAAAAACCTGTGATGTTTCTGCCATATATGAATGATAGAGAAGCAGAGTCATCTTCATTACAGATGACAGAAATCCGTAGACAGTACTGAGGGGAGGAAACTACTTAATTAAGGAGAAGAAATGCAGAATCATAAGTCTTGACAGGACCTCGGTGTGCCATCAGCCCTCTCCATATCTCCAAACAGAATCAGGTGTAGCTAAAGCAGACTACTAGGGCATTCCTCTCCTATTTTTGAAGTGTTAATGTTGTCCTTAAACAACCAGTCTTAGTATTTGCTGACCTTCTCTTGTCATGCAATTTCTGCTGTTGACATTTAGAGCTGATTTTCCTATTCACGATGGGCAAACCATACTTCTTTCTACAACTTTTAAGAAAGTGAGAAGCAAAAATGAAGCAGATAAGATGACCTCACTCCGGGGTACACATCATCTCAGCCTTGCACTACTGCTTGTGACCACTGAGAAGCATACTGAAATGATGTCTTTAGCTAGGCTTGGGTAGCAAAATGAAGTCCAAAGGTGTTCTGTAGTCCTCCTTCACTGCAGCTCTGGACCATCATTGGTATCTAATAGTGCTGATGGGTGATAAGCAGCTGCTCTCACTGCCGTCTCCTTCTTATTTCAGAAGAGTTAATTATCAAATGGTCACACAACTCTAAATTGTCCCTTCTTTGCTTATGTCTTATACTGTAAATGAAGACATGCACTGACCTCTTGCAGATGCTAGGTTCAAGCTCTAAGAAACTTACCCTGAAATCAGAGTGGAACTCTGAGCAAATATTTTAGTGTTTCAGCAGACCAAAGAATCAAAGCTATACCTATCTGTAAAAAGGCAAGAGGCATTTTTCTCTATCAGAGAATCATGAAGATTGTCCTATTCCAATACATCTAAGTTTATTACTGCTATACCAACACAACAAGGCATAGCTCTACAAAGCATTCCTAATTGCTTCTCTAAAGAGACCTTTGGGCTTTGTTAACTTTAAGGAATGACTCTGCTGTCTCTGCCCTGCCTTATTTCACAATAGGAGGCTGAACCTTTTGAAGCATCATCCGTAATGCAGATAATGAATCAGAAATGCCAATACTACAAAAAAAGCCTAAATTTAAAAATAAATTAAAAAAAGAAGAAATGAAAAGTTGAAATGCTAACTGTATGAAACTTAAGAGTAGCTTGAACAGTGCAGCTGAGGAAAGTGCACAGTTAAACTGTGGGACTGAAATGGGTCATTGATTTAAAAAAATACCTATGGCTTTACAAGGTTCTTAGTACAAAGAACAGCTTAAGGGGTCATTTGATCTGAGGTCACTCGGTGAGGCAGGATGGAAAAGTACAAATGAGTGCTGAATCCATGGGATTAAAATAGAATCAGATGAGTGAAATTTGATAAAGTACACGCTAGTACATTTGTTTAGTTCTGAGGTTTTGTTTTCGATCAGTGTGGATGTTTACTACTCAGTCAAATTACCAAGGGTCATCGTTGCAGTCTCTCTCACTGGAGCTCTTTAAATAAAAGCTAAATGACTTTCTAAACAGATAATGCTTTAATTCAGCAAAGATTTAATTTGAGTAGAGCTGTACAAAGGATCAGGGTAGAAGTTCATCGCTTTCAGGCCACAAGGACTACGATCCTGTGGGTTTGCTATGCGAGCAATTTTTTGAGTGGCTGAAAACTTCCTGAGAGGTGGCAACATTCATCACAAACTCCCCCTATAAATGGTGTTAATGGTCATTTTTGTGTTTTGTTTCAATGTCAAGGATAAAATTACAGTGGTAAGCTGCAAGTCGCATACTTTGCCCTTGTAATGGTTTACACTTAATTGGCATAACACTATTCAAGTGTCTTTCAAACACAGAGCCACAGGTACAGGTGCGATTAAGTTCTCTGATGATACTCATAACATCAGCAAGAAAGCAGTGATGTGCTGCATTTGTAGTTCTTAAGATGAGTGTTTCCATTAACAGTTCAACACTAATGACTGACTGCAAGACATGAAAATGCAGACCTGCTGGCTGTATATAAACAATCAGGCAGTAGATGAGGGATACAGCCACTAAAGAAAGTAGGTACCTAAGACCCACCTATCTCCCATTATACTCTGGTTCAAAATCTGCAGCTTTCCCCTTCAGCTGTCAAATACCCACCACTACAATTAATCCATGAGAAGGAAGAAAGGGAAATAATTGTTAAAGGTTGGACTGACATTGATTTACTTTGTTATAGATTTGCAGGGGGAGTAACCCATAGTATTTACTGTGTGCACTGGGATGGAAAGTCAACAAAAACCCCAGAAGTCTGTTCTATGATCAGAGTGTGTGTGATACTATGGAGTTAACAGCATGCTGTTAACCTTCAGGAAAAGAAATAGCATTTGTGTTATTCTTCCTACGCAATGGAGAATGACTGAATTTTCCTGATTAAGGCCATAAGGAAGCTGGAAGAGAGATCTGTTTTCTAAATGGGCAGCAACTTTCTTTGGGCTGACAGTTCCAATAGCTGGCATATGAGGGCATTTCCAGGCCTTCTTTTGTTGGTTTATTTCTTTCTAACTTTTCTGTTTTGTTTTAATGTTGTTTTGGTTTGCTTTGTTTTTTCCTCAGTTAAAATATGGATTTCAAAGAGCAAGAAAGGAGGTAAGGGAAGTGAACATGGGTACTCAACCCCAGGAGTGCCCTGACCATACATTTCCTTCAGAGAGGGAAATGATGTGGTTATATAAAGGACTAGGTCTGTTATGTGTAATTGCAGTGATTGCATGCTTTTTTTCTGCCTGATGGCTCTTGCGTTCACTCTTGCTGCCACTTTATGCTGACCTTCTCTTGGGATCAGACGCATCAGCTGTGAAGGACAGCTGTCTAGTCTGGTTTGCTTCCCTCGTGGAGATAAGCAGAGGTGTGCATTTGTTTCAAGACAATGAGGGGATTATAAGAACCTTATAAAGTACAAGAATACATGTAAAGGGATATTTCTAATGAATACATTGGGAAATAGAAGCTTATGACATCTCACATTTTAGTTTTCAATGCTACAAATGCATAGAAATTGTTTGTTTCTGTTGAAGGTGCTCCCTGGCCTAACCAACGGCAGCCTTACAAAACAAAGCACTCTGTTATCCTACATTTTACCCTGTGATTTCAATCTTGAAGGCTTTTAATGATGCTACACAACCATTCTGCATGCCAAGCTAGATGGAAATCGGAAGAAATCACCATTGAGATGTACCTGCTTTTTTGATTTCTGCTCATGGTATTGATAAAGCCTCATATTTATGTATGAAAATATGCACCTATGAGTGTTTTTTCTGCCACTATGAGATCTGTTGACACTTAATTTAGCAATATCCGGGGCTAAGGTGCTACAGAAACACACAGATGACTTCTAAAGTCCAGGCACGTGAGCAGGAAGTAAAATTTCTAGTTTTCATAGCTTGGTTCCACGTAATTAAACTTCTAATAGGAAATGAATATGCACATAACTTGCTCTTTATGAGTACTCTGAATTCTGAGTTTGCCAAGAACTGAGCAATTATTATGATATAAGTAACATGTATTCAGTGTACATAACACAAGTGTTTGTGATGCTTTTCTTAGACTACGGCAAAGAAAAATGCTACCCATAGGACTAAACAGCTTTGCTCATAAAACATTGCAAGTATGGAATTTTAATCTAATCTACTTAACTATTTTATCAACATGCTTTGGGATGATTAAATCAGTTTCTTTATGCTCTAGGATTTAAAACCCTGCCACTGGATGTTTTGTGTGTGAGCTCAGGAGTTCACTGTTCAGTGTGGGTGAGAATGTACAGCAGAAATTAAAGCTGCTCAAAATTCTGTGTAGCAAACCTGCTTCTTAATGATAGATTTTTTTTAGGTTCACTGTGCAGTCAGGGCACATGAGATTTTATGGTGGTTTTTTTTTTTTTCTGAATCGAGTTTACTGCTGAAAGCAGCAGTGTAGTTACCAGTAAAGCATAAATCTGTGGTCTGAAACCCTTGTAAGAACACACAATATTGCTATTTAAAATATTCAAGTGAGAAAAAAAATGAAAAAAATTGGTGCATTTTGAAGTAAAACACTGCTGCCCTGTGGTTTGCTGGTACATGCAAGTATCATGTGTACTTGCTTTTTAAGAAAAGCATGAGTAATGTCATGGTAACGAACATTGGTTGGATAGTGCTGATGGGTATCTGGATGTGAAATGATACTCACAGTATCTGTTCTACAAAATGAGAGAAAAACTTGTTTATCCCGTTGCTGTATGACTTCAGATTCACCATGATTTAATGCTGCAAGTAACACTTGCTGCTCAATTCCAAAACTGCTCAATTCCAAAAGCTCAGTTGAGTATTGATGGAGATCCTCAGTGGTGTGTACTGTAACTATTATTCCCAGAGGGGAAAGCCTGGCAACACTCCACCTCCTCCCTAAGTGAAGGCTGATGTTGGGGAGGTGCACACCTGTACTTGCACCGAAACTTAACAAAAAAAATACATTGAACTGATTCACATTAACTTTATTTTTCCATCTTCCCCATTCTAAATAGCTTTTGCTTATGAGGCTACCCCGTATGTTTGAAGTATGCTCAGAATAGCTTCAGAGGTAAAATGCGTTGAACTAAAATGAATGCTTAGCTTCTACCAAGAAGCTACTATGGCTGTAGCACACATCTGCTGGAAGAAGGAAAAAATGTATTTCTTGGGTGACAGAATTTAATTAACTTCGAGTTACATCATCTACTGCAGTATTCATAGATCCAAATTCAATTCTCTTTGACAAATCTTTTAAAAAATCCATTGTTATGAAAAGCAAAGAGCAGCTTCATTACTAAAACTCATTTCCAGTTGCTGCTTTTCTCTACTACTTTTAAACTCAGCACGGATTTGAAAGGAATCTCTGCTTGGCATCTGAGCCTGGAAAACTCAGACTGATAAATGGACCCAGCGCAGTCTCTAGAAATGTGTTCATCTTGCGCTTTCATTCCCCCATATGTTTTTTAGCCTCTTTTTGCTCTCTGGATCATATATAATAAAAATATTTCTTAACTATGAACAATTCATGAGAGATAATTAGCTTTGTGGATGAGCCCTTGTTTCCAGCAACTTGCCTTACTTTTTCCTGTCGGTCCTCTGACACCAGCAGGCAGCTTGCATTGCACTGCATTGTGTTATATGACATGATATTACATTTATTGTGCTGTTGGCGCTTCTCTGCTGAGATTTTTAGTAGAAAGTTCCTTCTATTCCATTTCCCACAGTGTTTACCATCTCAAAGTGCCTAGAAAATCTATTGTTGTTGCTTACAAGAGAAAGAAAATAACAAAAATTTTGCCGTACTACTTTTCTCATCTGGATTCTACACGTCTTATCTGTTCTATAAATGCAGGAATCTGCATCAATGTGAACCATACTCTCAGATCCTGGGATACTAGTGTCACAGTGGAAAAGTACAGCTGGTGGCATTCTCAGTGAGAGGGTTAATCATGCTTAATGAACCTAGTGAGATGGAAAGCAGAAATTCACTCACAGCCAGCTTCAGTTTTCCATGGTCCTAGTAAATTGTTCAGTAAAATTCTTTACTGAGAAAGAAAGGCTGCAGGATGCTGTTGTTAATGACAGGACGGTGTGAAAGGCATATAACGCTTCTCTTGTTTCTCTTGTTCTTTTTCTTGGCTATAAGCATAATCTGTGGCAAGGCACTTTACTGACATGTAAACGCTGGCTGTTGTACTGCATGCCTGTGATGCTGTTGCTGAGGATGAGGGCTGAAAGCTATCAACAGTGGAAGCTGATTGCACTAAGAACAAGTCTCAGTGCTCCCAAATCCTTTTTCAGCTCTCTGGCACAGCTTTTCTCTGCCTAAAAACCAACAGGAGCATCTGTGAAAAGGAAGAGGAACAACCAAACCTCTTGGAGGCCCAGTGAATTTCTTCACCATGCACCAGCCTTCTCCCAGACCATGGGACCTTGTAGCCATGGAGCTGTGGTTGTCATTTATTATAATTTATTAGCCTGTGCTAATGGGACAGTCACCTGAATGCACCAAGGTTTTTCCTGCCAGGTTGGGACCAGTAATATTGCCAGGTTGGGACCAGCAATATTGCAGCACTGAGGTACGTTTTCAGCAAGTATTTCCTGTGCCAAGCCAAAAGCCCCAGCCTTTGCTGTTTAATCAACTGAAAAAGCTGTTTATTGCTGTCTATACATGAATGTCTGAGCACCCTGCCTTAATTAACTGTGTCAGACTTGGCTGTCATTTGACACAGGTTTTATTAGAATAGATGCTAAATCCCATCTTTCATAACTGTGTCTTCAACACATCTGCACTGAGCACTTTTATGTAATAATTAGTTTCCAAGAGCTGTCTTTTATTCACTTTGTGTTCACTCAAGGGTAGCCTCATCAAAGTTCTACCATGGCTTTCTTCTCTTCCCTGCCTTCCTCAGCACTGCAGGAAGCTCTGGCCCAGGCATCTCTGCTCCAGCCCTGAGGTGCAGACCCAGGAAGCATCTCGCTTGGATTTTAATTCATCTTCCTGAACATTCCCTGACTTCATGGAGTGAAGTTGTCCATGCCAACAGTGTGACCTTGCTCATTCTGGAGCGTCTTGCCCTGGTAGATCCATGCCTTCCTCTAAGCACAGCCCATAGCCGGGTCTCACCTTCTGTAGCATCACTGATCCACCAACTGACTGAGGCTCTCAGACCTCCATTACTTCAGCTCTTGTTCTTTACTTTCCCTGCCTGTTAGCAGGGAAACACGCTCATAGTGTTTGTCAGCTAATGTCACCTGTCTATTTACAAGTTAAGCAAAGTTGCCAATTTCCTCTTCATGACTCTTCATTAGATATTTAGGAGCACTTTGATACCAGCCCTGTGCTTTCCTGTACATGCACTAGATCACTCCCAAATGCATGTTGACTCCTGTGGCTCTAAGATACAAACTGCCTGCCCCACCACTGCCTGCTTTTGGAGATGAGGAATTTGAAGACAAAAAAGGTATGTTAATTTTCATCCAAAAGTGCTGCGGACTCCGGGGGTTTGTGTTTAATGGCGAGGCTGAGTCAAGGTGCACACCTAGGAATGTCCACCAGGACTGTCACCTAAGTGTGAATTCATGGTTTATGGGTTCAGGATGCCTCGACATTACAGATCTCTAAATAGGAGACCAAAAAAATTGAGAATAAATTTGTCTTCACAGCAAAGACTGAGGTGGTGGGTAGTAAGGAGAATCAGGGGTATGTTTTCCTGTACACTGTAATGCTATCACTATTGTTATTGCACATGAAGCCTTACCATCATTTTTAAGTTCTTTTGGGAGACGTTATGAAACCCATCTTTCTGTACAAAGATATTCAGTGATAAATCTTGATGGAACTAGCTTGAAAGTGTCAAATATTTGTATTTAAATTTAAGTTTAAATTTAAATTTACTTGCTCAGGCATTTGGAGAATGATCAATTTTAGTATTTCTGTGATGTCTACTGTGATCTTAGGTACTATTGCTTGTCATAAGAAAGGAAACAAAAGAATGAATCACCCTCTCCTATTTGTATCTTTAGATCTTTATTACTTTAGAGGTGACCAAATCACACTATTGGTGTCTATTTATGCCAACATGCTAGAATTCCAGTCTGTCCTCAGGAGCTTACAAAAAAAAATACTATATATATATATATTAAATAGTTCAGTTAGTGAAGACATGAACCACTTGCGGGAAAAAAGAAGTGCTGCTCAATTCTTTCCTGTAAACTCCTACAGGCAGATGTGGGGATGACTGGCTTTACTCTGAGTAGGATACTTCCTTTGGAGACACTGAATTAATGTCAGTGGGTGCATAGCAATGATATATTTCAAATCCCTTCTGCAAAAATAAATAAATAAACTGCCATCTTCTCCTAGATATGTCTTTACCCTACATGCAGCCCCTTACCAGGCAGTGAAAACTCCCAATATAGGATGTTCTTTTCAGTCATTGGCTGTCCCAAAGGTATCTTCTAGCAATTATAGATAGCACATATTTTTGCCAAGTTCTCCTGTTACATGAAGTCTTGCTGGGTATACAGCAGTGAGGACAATCCTGCAGAGAAAGAGTTCAGGGCTGAGGTTATCTCTACCAGATCTTCATGTTAGTGCCAAAGTGGCTGCACATTGACCCATCTCCCAAGGATTCAGAGACTAGCTGGCATGAGCTCTGTTTCTCTCTTTCTTTTTTTCTCTTTTTAACTTTCTGTAGGATGTCTGTTCCAGTGAAAGTAAAGTAAAATTCAATGGTACTAGATGTAACATCCTTGCAAATGCACAGCCCACGCCACTGCCTGCCATCACACCAGCATCACAGTCTTTTCTAGACAGGTGTGTACTGAGGAAAAGTAATAGGCCTGAACAGTGTCCTCTCTCACACAACTGATATACATCAGTTTTCTGAGCTCTTCCTCCTTTGCCAGCATCCATCACACTTTCTTCCCACACACTTACACTTCACCAAGGCTATCAGTAATGTCTTCCTTCTCCCATTTATTTCTCTCTTTTCTTTTTTTTTCATTTCTCCTGATACATTCCTGGCATTTTATCAATACTTGCTCCATATTATCCTCCCTCTGACTCCAGCTTCACTCTTCAGTCCTAGCACAGTGCAAAACATCTAAAACAAGTAGCTCCCCCCCACTATGTCCAAATGTCCCTACAGCCTATGGAAGCTGCATGACATTGTATAGAAGTGAAACAAGTGCATGCCCTCCCCCAAGCACCCACTACAGAGGCACAAACAAAAAGCTGATGCTCAGCAAGGAACAGGGCTCCTTGTCCTCCCTCAAACATGGCAGCCCTTCTTCATGTTGGTCTCCTTCTGACAGCAGGATGGTCTTAGAGAACAAAAGAGACATATCTCCACTGATGAAAGGGAACAGTTTTGTTGTTACTGGATGAAGATTATTTCTGTGCTGGTTCAGAATGGCAGGGAGATGAAGGGATTCTTCTGGACATTACAGGTAGGAAAAAAGCATCACTTCTTCCGTAGAATTTTGCCTGTTTCCCAACTGTTCGAAAAGAGGTTTGACACACAGATATCCTGGCAGTGGTCACTGGGTTATGGAGTGATCTGTATGTTGGTGTGGTGAGCCAGAGCTGTATCAAAGCCAATTTGCCATTCTCTCCAGCATTACTTTCATTCTGCCCTTGAACTTCTAACTGAAGTGGAAAGAGCCAGCTATGAGCCAACACTGGCTGTTTTGACCTATTTTCAACTTCTTATGTATAAGTTCTAAGTGTCCTTTTGTTGCACAATGCAGTGCATTAAGTAACATTGAGTCCCTATGTGACAAAAGCACAGAATCCACTTTGATCTAGTCCCTTGATAGAAGTACAAAAATGATCCTGCACAGCCTCTTGCAGAGAGACCAGAGGCAAAGTTCCCCACACCAACTGCATGTGGCCCCTCTGCCAAGCTTCAACATGACCACAGCTCATCAGACAGGGGCACACTGAGCTGTGGGGCTGGTTATTCATTTATCAAAGCAGGATCTTGTGCAGAAACCCACAGATCTCAGGGAACCATTTGCTGCTGTTGGGTCAGAGTCCGTTTCCTCATTTCTAGCAGATACTGCAGCATGATCCCATCACTCACTCACTGTCTCTCTGCTGATGCTACTCTGTTGTTTTGCAAGGGGTTTGTTATGATATATATATTTTTCTTTTTCTTTGGCATCCCAGCTGGAAATGTAAGATAATATCCAAAATAATTAAGAGCTCCTCACACTATATTTCCTGCTTGCATTCTGTCTCCAAGACATCTTCCATGGGAGGTAAGTTAAAGGGAGAGCAGAGTGTCAGAAAGCTGACAGCCAAGGCGGACGCGAGAAGAATTATAGGCATTCAACAAACATTATAAGGACAATAACACACTGGCTTATGGGTATTTATTTTTTATGAGCGGCTTTGGCAGTATTTTGTTTGAAGTTTTGATGGCCATATGTTTTCCAGGGAGGCACAGCACTGTTTGTAAACTGTGCTATAATTGAAATTGAGTTTTTATGAAATCTATGTGAAATATGATAACACATTAAAATACTCTCCTTTGGAGAGTTTCCTCATTGATTTTTGTTGCATTAAATCTGTTTACACATCAAAGGAAAATATTACATTCTGTCTGTCTTCATTTCAGTCACACCCTTCCTTTTGTTTCCTGGAGACTGCACATGGCAGAGCAAAATCCCCTCTGTTCAGAGCTCTTCCAGCACTCACACTTCTTTTAGTGAAATGATGCTTTACACTATAATTGGACTTCTTTCTTTCTCCCATCTGCTTAGCAAACCAGGAACTTTACGATGCTTTTTTCTTCCTTCATCTTTTGAGCAATTCAGCTCTATGTATACACTGGGACCAATTTTGCCCTACTGAAAATATGTGGAATTTCATGGCTGACTTCTCCAGGATCAGGATCAGACCACAGAGGTATCTGCTATGGACAGAATCTGTAGCTGGAGCTGTCATGGCTCAGTTCACCTCAGAGGAGCTTTGCTGCTTTGTCTGAGCATCTGTCCCTGGAAAAGTTCTTTTTTGCTATGGCAGATGATGTTTTAAATTCCATCAGCATGCTTTATCTAGGTCTTCTCAGGTGCCACTGTAAAGGCTGAGCTTTCTTCAATTTTTGAGCATGAAAATATCATTTTAAGTATACTTATATAAGTGTCCATCAAACAATTGCATATGCCATTGAAAAGTGAATGCATAGGAAGGAAATAATGTAGTCACAGCAAAGGCATGTTTTTGCCTTAAGTACTAAGGAAGAACTCAGAGTGAATCCATCTTAATGACAAAATGAAAGTGGGAAGTATTCTCTGCACAGATAACTAGATACATGGTGATAGGTTTACTCACAAAGCTCCTTGTCAGGGCATCAGCACTGTGATAACACTGTTTGCATCATCCAGTCCAGGCTGCTCTTCTATGGAGCTAGGACAAAGGCTTGTTTCAGACACAAAAGAAGTGATCTGTTTTGGTGTTTTTCTCTGTCATTGTAGGGATGACAGCTAGATGCTATCACTAATGCCTGCTGGATTTGGTTCAGAGTTAAAGCTCTTGCCAAATCTTATTTTCATTTCTCCTCTGCTAACTGAAAATTTGTCATGTGTTTTGTTTTGTTTTGTTTGTTTTGTTTTCCTCCTCTTTGCACTCATTTGGCTTTCATTTTCATCTTTTTTCCAGAAAATATAATATGTTGTATGTGTCTGGACCATCAAACCCCAAAGCTGACCCTGCACCCTATGCACAGAGCCTCACCATAACCAGTAGAGCTGTGTAGGGTGAGCCTCATCGTGGAACTGTTTGCACTGTCTGGAGCACAGGTTTGCATTGCCCTTATTGTGTTTGCTACTGTGGTGTGGCTGAAAATGTTTTTACTGTTAACAAAACCTATAATTCCTCAAAAAACCCGATGGAAGCACATACCTCTATGGCCTCCTAGTTGGGCAGATACTCCACACTGTTGGCAGCCCATAAGACATGTTTTCTCAATGCCCCTGCTTTCTTTTGCTGTGCCTTTGTTTCGGTTAATGTTTAGGTGTAAAAGAAGTTCATTTGCAAGCAGTCAACAAAGAAATCACTGAGGCCTATGCATGGGATTGCCATCTGTGACTGAGATGGAGGAACACCAGCTTGTGGGGCAGTGATGGTACAAGGATGGTTCATAAAGATAGAAGATGAAATAAAAAATCATAGTTATGTGTACTGGAATTTAGAGGCAGGACTTGGATGCTGAGGCCACCTCTAAAATGGCTGTCCAGGCACTTAGAAAGGATAGTTCCTATGTGAAGCATAATGTATACCTGCAAGGAGAACAATCTCAGAAGATATTGGAACATTCATATTAATGCTGCTTTGAAAGTTCTTTGAAGGAACAGCAAAGTTAACACAGATTAATTGACTTATTGATCTCGTGAATTAATATTCCACAAAAGAGCTGTAAGGTTGCAATGAAAATTTGATTTCAGCTCACTGTGTTTTCAGTGCCTGATTGCAAATTTGGTTCCATCCATGAAGGCCCTGGTGCATCAGCCCCAGAAGTTTCTTCTCCCTCTCTCCTTATGGATATGTATGTGGCAATGTGTCTGAGGTGCGAAAATTCAAGATCTGGGGTTGCCAAAGATTGCTGCAAAGCCTGGTGAAGACCACAGCAGTTGACCAGTGAATTTTCTACCCAAGGGCTGCATGATTCAAAGGTGCTCCTTGGCAGCAAGGTGGGAGAGATGCGTGGCTGATTGTCCTGCACATTACAAACAACAGGTGAGGCCTTCTATGTGTTATTTGCTATTAGAAAGAGTGGAAAGAGAAGTGGGAAGTGAATACTGTATGTAAGACATAGCTTTCACAAAAACCAAGTTGTAAGACAGTGCCCAAGTGGGCATTTGAGTACAGGAAAGTAAGAGATCTTTCAGGCATTTAAAAAATTAAAAGAAAGGAGGAAGGGAGAAATTTTGAATGATTTGGGGTACACATTTTATATATATATATACAATACAAACTTGAACTCTTCCACCTCCTTGTGCATTAACCAAAGAGCAAAATCTGCCTCACTCTGTGGTTGTGATGGGCCCCCAGTTCAGCTCAAAGGTGAGGTGGGACTGCCTTTGTTCCTGGCAGTAGGCTTTCAAGAAAGAACAGAAGCTTTTAAATAAGTAAATAAATGTGAATCTCTTTTATTTTTTATTTTTTTTTCTGAAATTCATACTTGGCTAGTTACCTTCTAAACCAAAACTAAGAACAAAATGAAACAAATCCTCAAGGAAATGAGGTGAGACAGAACAACAAGAAAAAGGTTTTGGGGCATCTCTTCCTCTCTTCCCATGCAGGTCTCTGCTGGCTTGCAGGGCTTTTTTGTTTGTTTGTTTTTTGTTGGCTTTTTTTTGGTCCTTTTTGTTGTTGTTGTTGTTAATTCAGAGTTTCTGAGCAGCAGCAAACTGTGCAGCCCTCTTTCTCATTCCTTAACAGGTTTATTTGCTCTTCTCCTCTGAGGCCAGGTTGTCAGCTCCCCGTGCTTTACTGCAGCTTCTCTCCTTGAGCTACAGGCTTTCATAATTTTAGTTTTTCCTCTTTCATGTCCTTTGGCACATGACATGCCAGGCAGCCAGCTCCAATGCTCCAGCCCTTGTGCTGCATCCTTGCTTCTATGCACATGGGCCATTTTCTCCCTCCTTTATCGGCCTCCAAATAAAATGGAAAAAGCTCAAATCAAAGCTGCAGCCCAGTGGAGTAGGTACAAGGAAACAGAGAGGGCTAAAATGAGCAAGAGGCAAAAAGAGAAAGAGAGAAAAGTGAGAAAGGAAAGGAAAGGAAAGGAAAGGAAAGGAAAGGAAAGGAAAGGAAAGGAAAGGAAAGGAAAGGAAAGGAAAGGAAAGGAAAGGAAAGGAAAGGAAAGGAAAGGAAAGGAAAGGAAAGGAAAGGAAAGGAAAGGAAAGGAAAGGAAAGGAAAGGAAAGGAAAGGAAAGGAAAGGAAAGGAAAGGAAAGGAAAAGGGAAGTATATGATGAGTATATGATTTGTGTGTGTGCTGTGCACAGAAACTTTTGAAGAGCTTATTGCAGGGCAGGTTCTGAGCGTGCCCTGAAGAAATAAGAATATTAATAGATATCTCTGATGGGGAGGGTCTGTGTGCCAGGCGCTGACCTTTCTGCTTCTGTGTAGACTGTATGATGAGTGTAAATGTATGCACACACGTGTGTGTGCATATGGATATATAAATTATATTTATTTCATATATATATATATAATGTGCCTAGATGCGTGTCAGTACAAGTGTTAATTGTTATTGTTATATGTTAGAATAGAGCTTTTATTTACAGGAACACATGCTTATCTTTTTCAGGGCAGCCTCCCTGTAGCAGTGATTCCCACCTGGGAGGAGCTGATAGCCTGAGGGAGGACTTGTCCATATTTACTTTGTGTCCCCATTGTGCTGTTCTACAGTCACCTAGCAGCCAGGTAAACTCTTGGGGTTTGACATCTCAGCAGCACTGGGAGGTACACTGGCAGTCAAAGGTCAGTGTTTGTGTGAGAATAAGGACCCAGTCTGTGGGTCACTGTGGGTATACCCAGTGTTGAGTCAGTGTGAAGGACTAGGAAGGCTAGAAACCAGTGCATTTCCTACAGGAATTGTGGCATACATTAATTATGAAGTAATGTCACGTTGAGGAGCCATACAACAAAAACAACAGCAGCATACAATTTGGGTAATTTCACAATTGGATTAATTATCAAGACATATTCTGGATGATAGCAAATATATGGCTGGTTAGCTTTGGCATAATACAAAATAAATGTAGACGTTAATAAATAGCTATGCGTTTCTGCCCTAACTTTGATGTTAATTGTACATTATGTGTTTTATAATACATGAGCTGTTTTTCTATTAAATGAACATATTGCACAAAGTATTTATTATGTTTTCTCTCTGTCTACAGAAAGAATAAAATGCAATAGCTCACCGAAATATTTCCATTTTTTAAGTAATGATGGAAGCAATGGTCTATGCTATGAATACATTTTCAAAATTATATTTAATAGTTGTTCCTGTTTTGGTTCTGTGTATTTCCTGAACTTTCCAATCTTCTCAGGAGAATCATGTTCAAAGTAATATTTAGCATAGAGAAAAATACTAAATATTTCATGATATAATTTGCTCTTATTAATGTAATTGTCTGCATAGCTTAGATTAAAAAATTACAAGAATTTGTTTCTCTTTCAATAGAAGTTGTAATTTCTTAAGAATTTCTATAAATGTTTTGAGATTAATTCTTTGCTCTGGGAATCACTGCAAATATTCCCATTATTTGATACTGAATCTGAAGTTGAAATCGGCTTTACACTTATTTTTCTCTTTATAGCCCTGCCAGAGATTCTTTGTCATAGAATTAGTACTATTGTAACTAAGTTACAAAAGATTAAATATTTTCCTTAGCAATTGCATGAGTACACTTTGACATTTCTTATTGATGATTATTGCTTTTCTTGAGCAGATATTTTAATGTTTCAATACAAATCTCTCCACACAACCACTAATGTTTTATAGTCTGAGCAATTCCATGCAACTCCATGTCACTGTTCACTTGTAATGCCAAAAAAATTGTATGGCAGTCCATGGATGCAAAGGAAGAGCACATAGGATTAGGGAATGCAGTCCCTTCCCTCTCACAAGCTCCTTGCCTGAAGTAACTTTTCTGCAGTAACTAGATCAGTTCTTTCCTTTTTCTGACATTTCTGTAAGTAAAGAGACTGTATATATGCCATTCTTGTTCTTTAAAAGTTTCCTATTGTTGGACTGGAAAAAAAACCTCAGAGCAATTTTGTTTAAGGAGTATGAAGAGAACGTTTCTGTTTTTCTCTAGTTTCCTAGACCTTTTTTAATTAAATTGAAAATCTTATGATGTTGCCCTGAATCCATCAAATATTCATCCAAATGATTCTGTTTATTGGCATCTCCACATTAGCATATCAGTCTGTTAAAATTCCGGTAACCATCCATCTGCCTTGTGGCTCCACTTCTAAGCAGACTTTCTCTCAGCTGCTAGTACCATTAAAATCAACTTTTTCGCTTGAACTTACTTTCATTTAAGCCACTGCTAGAGTAGAAAGGAGCTCATTTAGTGATGCTTTTTCACCTTTTAGGTTAACTCTGAATGCATCATTAACAGAAAGATGTTGACTAATTTGGAGGGAGTTTAGGGAGAAGCTATAAAAATGGTTAGTGGGTCAGGAAAGTATGCACTCTGCAGAAAGATAAAATGAACTATTCACGTCTAGACTGGCTGGAAATCATGAATAGGAATTTTTAAAAGGTGTAAACATGAGTAGTGGAAGAGTTCAGTGCATTAAGGCAGAAGTTATGGGGGAGAAAGTAGAAAATGTTTCTTTGCATGTTCATGGCAATTTGGAGAGAGTCGTGACACCACAGTGCAGGTAGACAGACTAGAGGATTGCAGGAGCTTTTGTGTTGCATACATGTGTGTGTTTTGTACTTCTATAGGGAAAAATATGCTACCAACAATCAAGAGAATAAGCCTAAATATGAGAAAATTGCCATTTACTTGTAGCCACGTCTTCTGATGGGTCCCATATTAAGCTGTGAACGTGTCCTTTTAGAACTGCTGGAGGGCTTGGCATGCAGGCCATTAAAAATCACAAAATAGTAATGAAAATAGGAAGCAATCTGGCTTTCCAAAGATTTTTGACCCAATTTCCCACAGTGGGGCAGCTCTAATAGTACATACCAGGGCCCGACTGCATAACTTGATCAGAGCGACTCTGGGTGGTCTGAGACAGTATCCACTTGAAATTTGTTGCTTGTTTTCCTTTGATTTGACTCACAGCTGGGCAAGCTGGGGATTCTGAATTTACAATTTCAGCAACACTGCAGAGTGCACACAGAGTGCCTGCACATCACACAGGCTTTGGGTTGTACCTGCCTTGCTTCATCTGGCCATGATCTACGCAGAGGTCCCTAATTTTGTTGCTGAATGCTGTACAGGAATTTGCACCGTCACAGAATAGTATTTAATTTCTGGTTAGACTTTAAGAACACTAGGTGATGGAGTTTAAAGAAAGAAATGATGTTGGGAAGATTTCAAACGCATTATCTTCTTCAGTGAGTGAACTCGTTCACATTCCAACATTTAATTATAAAATGGCCTCAGGAAACTCAGTACCCTCTATGGTCAGCAGTATTGGCAATATCTTTGAACAATATCATGGTTTGGTTTAATTTCCAAAGAGGAAACATATTAAGAGGAATGTGAAAACCACTGTAAAGGTAAACATTTCATAAGCCAACTGACAACCACATTAGAAATATTAAATAAGCTTAGAAAATGTTATCTGGTTTGCCTACAAATTTAATGTGCTTGGAGAGAAAAATGTTACCTGACTGCATTGCAGGATCCAGTGATTAAGAACCGAATGAGACCTAAAGACCATCTATTTGAGTAATCTGTCTCTGTCAGTGGTGAGATGCTTGAAAAAAATCTACAGAAGATCTTTTCCCAAGCTCAGGCTACAAAGATACAAAACACAAACTAGTCACATTCTAATATCTGAAACATGAATGTTTAAATTCATTCTGGAACTATCAATTATGTCTGTATATCTTGGATGGTCATAGATTATCTAGTCCCCTTAAAAACTCTTGTCCTCAGGCAAATTTAATCTACAAATGAGGCTATAATTTAGGGAACACTATTGCAAAAGGATGAAATTCTTGTTTTAACTTCAAGTGAGGATGCATTCAAGTTATTTTAAGCAGTTACAGTTGTTTGCTTTGTTTCCGTGTAAGTGTGTGCATCACGGATGAATGGTAAAAACTTCCTACAATCCTTATTGGACATCCCTCTCTCCTTGCCCCATGAAAAGCAGTACAGGTGAGGGGCTCACTGCACTGACTGTGTGGTGGTTCCAGAGGGTAAATGACTGCAGTTATAATAGACATTGATGCAGCACATACTGTCAGGAACACGTACTGTCAGTTCATACTTATGCTTGGCTGCAGTCTTTCATACTCCAAAAATTCACATGAGAAAGAATCTGCTGAGTGTGAGCTGACCACAGTGTCCAGATGTCCCAGGCAATTTTGTTCTAGAGATATTTAAAAGGAATGAAGTGAAGTAGCTTTGTCCATTCCAATAGCTATCTATGTGTCTGTCTGTCGTTTATTGCTTTTTTGCCCCCATATCCAATGACTGTTATATTCCTAAGGAAAATTTTCATAATAATTGTGGTGGATTTTGCTGCAAGTCCATAATTCAAATCACTGTTCCAGCAGGTACTGCAAGTGGCATTTGATCCAAAGGCCAAAGCTTCTCTTATTAAACAGCAGAAAGGAGCGCATACTTTCAAGGGAGTGATGTGTGCCGAGCAGGAAGAATAATATAATATCCTCTCCTGTGAGCTGGATTGACTCTGCTGTGAGATGGCAACCTCTAGATTGCTTGTTGTGCTTAAAAAACCGGTGAAGCATGAGTATAGCTTGAGGGAAATGCTGATGCGAAAGATACTCTAGGAGAAAAATGATGGGTAGAAAATGTAATTTATCTTGACCTTACATCCTAATAGTCACAAAAAAGGAAAGAGAAGAAAAAGGAAAAAAAAAAAAAAAAAAAAAAAAAAAGAAAGAAAAAAGAAAAAAACCTCAAAACAACACCTACCACAACATAACAGAATAAAAGTTAGGAAAAAGGAATCAGTAAGCAGCCCATCATGTTTTATACTCCAAGAATGTCAAAAATAGTTAAAATCTAGGAGTACGTTATTTTTATCGTGTCAAAAAATGTTGATATTTTATAGCAATACTCTCATGAATAATTACTGTCTTGCTGTTAAGCCAGATTTTTTTTCTAATATCATTTTGTTCCTATTTAGATTTGGGGAAAAAAAGCTCTTCAGAGTAAAACAGTCCACAGCGTTGTTTATCTGTACAAGACTTACAAATTTCTGGGAGACTGGTGGTAAAATGAGATTTACCCAAAATTGCTGCAAATTAGGCTGTCTTCCTGCGCTATAGCATGGCTCAGTGGGAACCAACAGATGAACGAGGTATGCCAAAGGTAAAACATGTTATGTCACTCTTAAAAAGCTGAAGTATTATCATTCACAGAGGTGCAAAGATAAGACACGTTTATTGTTTCCAGAGCTTTTAGTTCCCTACATTCAGCAGTATGTATTTTCACAATTAGTTTTATATAAAGTTCAAAGCAAGTGTGTTCTTGTACACAAATTTAAGCAAATGTGTTAAAAGCTGGCTGATATTTCTTGGCTGGAAAACAACACAAATATGCTGAAAACATTTGATCTACACCAGTATAAAATCAATCTAGAATTGAGTGAACCATAAAACAGCATCCTCCATCTCAGCACCTGGTCTGTTCCTATCTTCATCCCTATCTCTTTGCCTTTCAGACAGCACCAACAACGAGCAATTTCAGAGCCCCAATTAGTGAATTTACTGACAGCTCATGGTAAGAGGGTGAATGCATGCACTATTCTATTACTCTTAGCAGACTGTTGGAGCTTGATTGTGCTGGTACCTAGACATGCCCTGTAGTTTTCCTGGGCGCTTTGCAAGTGAAACATTCAATGCATTAATTTTATTTCATCTTCGTCTTTGATTGATATGTATCCAAATGTGCAGCAGCCAAAAAGCATTTCATGACAAGAAAAGAACAAAAAATCTTATTTTTCTGAAAATGGTGAGGAATTATCTTTGTTCACTGGGAATTCCCTGTGCTCTAGTTCTGTGGAGAAAAGCTCTATTTCAGAGTTCTGCTTGGATTAACTGATGTGTTTTGAGAAATGGGAAGTAGGGAGAAATTGAGTGCTGCCATGCTCTGACCACAGCACTACCATTATCTGCCGTAGAACATATTATTACAGTACCATTAAAATATTACATATGCAAGCTCATAATGTCATCATATTTCCCCCAACCAGCCAGGGAAGATTGTTTTACATAGGCACCCCTATGTCACAGTAAATACAAATATCTAAATTAGATGAGAATAGTGCATTGATGTTTTTCAAAGGTTACTAGTGTTTGCTTTAGCAACAGGATGATTAAGATTTGCATGAAAAGTCCATTAGAAGATCAATATTCAAAAACTCTTCTTTGAGTGCCATGTCCTGCACTAATGTGATGGTGACTTGGAGGAAGGGTGTCCAGCTTCTCTATGATCACATGTTGCAGAAGTCCTCCATCATGTGCACTACTGTTCCCAACGTGATTTAGCTAATGAGTTAAAACTAAGTACAGCATCATGTTGGCAACAGTTAGAGCTGCTAATATTATTAATAAGGATATTATGACTTTTTGGCAAATCTAAACCTAAATATTAATGAACCCAACTGATGTTCAAAACTGAATGTAGTTCACGTTAAATTTTAAAGCTTTGAATTTCGTGAAGATCTTCGCAAGTCCTAGTTCAATCGACAGTAATTGCAATTTGCCTTCAGCTACTGTGCCTCTGTGTTATTTTTCCCTGTTGGTGTGGGAGATAACAAATGTGTGAATGACATTTCAGCCTGGTAATTGGGCCATTTATAGTTCCTTGTTAGTTCTTGCTGGATAAGGGCTGTGGTGCTGATTTTACACAAGGATCAAGCACCTCATTAAAAGCACAGTGCTGAAAGCATGCCTGCGATACCTGACTGCAAGACAAGTGTTACTGTGTAATACGTGAAAAATAAATGACTTTGTACCTGCCATTATCATAAAAAGATGGCACTTCTGACAACTAAGACAACCTCTTAGTCTTCTTCTGTATTGACCTCTAATTTAGAGAAGTCTTTGTTGGTTCAAGTGGTGTTACCTCTCCTTGTCCCACCTTTGTTTTTGCAGGAGCTGAGACATTGTGGCTCAGCCCTACTCCTGGCTGTTTGCTGGGACCAAGCACGGGGCAATGAGATTAGAGCCAGCAGTGGTCATAGAATCATAGAATTGCCTGGATTGAAAAAAAGATAATGATCATCTAGTTTCAACTCCCTGCCATGGGCAGGGTCACCAGCCACCAGACTAGACTGCCCAGAGCTACATCCAGCCTGGCCTTGAATGCCTCCAGAGGTGGGGCATCCACAACCTCTTTGGGCAACCTGCTCCAGTGCATCACCACCCTCTGAGTGAAAAACTTCCTCCTAATATCCAACCTAAACCTCCCTTGTCTCAGCTCCTAAACAGTCATTCTTTGGACAAAGCCCTGGCTGCAGCTAGCTAAGCCCAGGCTGTTTTCCGCCCCATCTTTTCGGACATTTTTCCCTGTAAAAGCAGTGGAGATGTTCTGGATTCCAGTTTACAGTGAGATTTTTATTGTCTGTCAGTGACTGTGCCAAAGACAGCAAAGGTTAGAGGATTCTCCAGCATTGTTGGTGTGAATTAATTGTGAAGTCATTGTAGGAAGAAGACCAATTGCTTGCAGTAGAAGAAAAAAGAAAAGAACAGATATTTTCAGGCACAAAACTTGCACCAGGGGCACAGACACACTGTTCTTCTAGCTACGCCAACAAGTTTAATAAAAGGTATTACCTCTCCCCCCACAAACCTTGTTTCTATTATATTGCAAGACCATCACAGCAATAACAATGCTTCTGTCATAATATTAGCAGGAAAATGTTAGTAGTATCTATTCAGCTGCAAGCTATTCCCTGATACCATCAGAGAATATGATTTTTTTTTTTATTATTTGGATATATAAAAGCAAGATGTTCAAGATATACTATTTTTTTTTTTCCTTTTGGTAGAGAAAGAGGTTTTCACGCAACTATCCACTGAAGGTTTGTAGTTTTATGCTTGGTTTTGGCTGCATCGTTTCACTGCAGCTGTTGCTGCTGAAATTGTTCAGTAGCAAAATGGGAAGAACTCAGTGAACGTGTAGGAGAAAAAATCTGTCTAGACTTGTTGAGATTGTCATTTAGGAAAAAAAGCCTCTGTGAAACGCAGGTTGCATTTAGCACTATGCTAGCAATGACTTGGAACTCCTATCATTATTAAATTCACAGTGTTCACAGTGCTCAGAAGTGACTGTGAAATGTGCCTGACTTCTCTAATGGGTTTTGGAATCAGAAAAATATGTAAATGCCCGAAGATCTTTCCAGTGATATTGTCATCATCCATCTGCATTACATTTTTGCCTTAAACTAGAACATTCTCTCATAGTGAATAGAATGCTTGAAGGGGAAGTTTCTATTGCCTTTTTATTGATTATTAATGAAATCACAGTGCTCTCAGCATGTGAAAACTGCAGCCCTGAAATAAGGCTAGGCAGTGATAATTGTTTCTCTTAAATCATAAATATAACAAGAAAAGGGAGCTTTCTAGGAGACTTCATGATTTATGAAAATTGAGTAATAAACATTGCTTGATTTGCTGGGAATCTGGAGAAGTATTTCAGGCAGCTTAAGGGAATCAAACATATTTCAATTTTCTTCCATTTCAGGCATTGTGTCAAGAGGAGTGACTGAAAAACCCCAACAGATAATGATGAAAAATGTAAGTACAGTGAAGGTTCTTAATAAAAGGACACTATAGAAAGCCACTGTCTGGCTTAGTAGTTAAGATAACAGAGCACTAATGATTATAAAAAAGAACTACATATGTTTAAACTGTTTTTCAAAGGGCTGTGATGTACTGCATAGCCAATAAATTTGCCAAATGAAGCACGAAAGCAGCAGATTGACAGAAGAAATTCATGACTGAGTTGTGAAAGCACAGGGGGACACAGCCCCTACAGCTGTCCTCCCACATGTTCTCAGAGTGAAAGAACATCCTCTACAGCTACGCCAAAGGACGTTGTGTGCAATGGATGCCTTCATCTGTGCATATTTTATTAACAAACCTTCATGTGCAGATTCCCTGCTATTAACATGAGTTTCTCCACTGTCACGCTCCAAGCAGCATATGGTGTCCTGGACTGGAAAAAGCCTGTGCTTTGCATCGGACTCAGCATGAAACCACATCTGTGGGCTCATCCCATGGATACACAATGCAGATGTGCTCCTCACCATCCCTTCTGTGGCTGCGGGGCCAGATCCTAGCAGAGACAAATGCCCTCATACAGGCTAGCAGTGCAGAACTTGAGATGTTTACAGTGATTTCCACATGAATTATGAAATGCTACCCATGGCTATTTCACTACTTTGTTTAACTCATGACAGTAGACATGCCACCACATGGAACAATGTACAATATATGTGGTAGCTCTCATCCTAACATTGGCTGCATCATAAATTTGGGAATATGCCTTAGTCACTTACTTTTCTATGCCTTGTCTCATAAAAAGCTATCTTTTCACATCAACATTTTCTTTCAGTTTGAAAGAAAGTTAGATAGAAAGCACACATTACATCAATTATGTAATATAAGGATAGTGCAGCACTGGAACAGGTTGCCCAGAGAGGCGGTGGATTCCTCATCTCTGGAGAGACTCAAGGTCAGATTGGACCAGGTTCTGAATAATCTGATGGAGATGAAGGTGTCCCTCTTCCTTGCAGAGGAGTTGGACCAGCTGGCCTTTACGGATCTCTTCCAATGAAAAACATTCAGTCATTCTATGAATATATTTTGTAAAAATCTTAGTATTGAGCTTTTGACAAAGATTTCAAACTTCCTCATAAATCTGTGCTTGACCAGACGTGTCCCTAAAAAGACAAGGCCAAACTGTCTTACACCCCAATGTGCCTTGCCTTGATGATACAGGGAAAAATGATGTTGTTTATGAGGGGATAGAGTTATTTTGTATAAACATACATGAAAGATGCTTGACATAGTAATCCATCTTAGAACATGGTCGAAGCTAAATGTTCAACTAATTCCCATGGGATCAAAGAAAATAATTAAATCAATTATTCAAAAATTATTGGAGGAAGTGTTTTGGAACAGCCAAATAGGTTTAGATTAAATTTTTTTAATTGCAAATGGCATAGCATTGTTTCTTAAAATTTATCAAGATTAACTAACGCCTCTGTTCTGGCTGCATAATCCTAACCCAGCAGAACAGATGCGTATAGTAGAGAAGCTGGTGACATTTTGTGTTACATTATCATCTAATTATTCAATAAAAGAATTAGAAGGCACAGTTGAATGTAACTCTTTGGCAGAGCTAATGCTTATGCTCGCCTGGCTTTGCCACACATTTAACAACATGAGACTTATACCTCTGCCAGGCACCGGTTGATGAAAATTCTCATTCCCTTCATTTTTGTCATTTCCCCAGTGTTTCTATGGAATTACCATGCCAGCAGGATCAGGTGATGACTGGTTAATATGCTGCAATATGTGCTGTTTGGTTATAATTTTTACATTTTATTGCTGCGTGTCCTTTGTCTGGGCAGAAACTTCCCTATAGTGCTAAGGTTTCCAATTTATTTTTTCATGCAGGACATTTGTTTAACTACACCTCTGAATTTCTGAGGGTTTGAAAAGGAGCTGAAATGCTGTTTCAGGTCAGTTCATTCTAATTTGAACAAAGGAAGATTTCCAGCTTTATGCATGTCTTCTTAAATTCAGTTCTCGTAAAGAGTTTGTATGGAGCGATCACCAAAGCAGGTATTGTCTCTTTTTAAATACCTTTGTAGGGATATTCCTTTCTAGTTTTGGCAAGGGACTTGCTTAAGAGTTGCCAGATAATGAAAAATATAATATTAATGTTTTTAGTTTTTGTTTTTCCCCTCGATTATTATCTGAAGGAGTAAGTAAAAATGACAAATGAATAAATAAATAAAAATGACTAGTGCTATTGTTTTAAAAAGTTATGCAATTTTGACTGCAGAAAATACGAAACACCTGAAAATTGACTCATCTGGAGAACGTATCATCTGGAGGCTGTTAAGTAGTACAAGTTTTCACCTTTAAGTAGGCAGATGGGTTTAGCAGTAAGAAATTTTTTTCTGCTATTTCTCAGCAGTAAATGTTCTTAACATTTGGGGAATTAAGAATTTAGAGCACTTGTGAAAAGGATTAATTTTACTAAGAATTTTTTAAGCCCACACAAAGGCTTCAAAAATGAGATCTTTTCTTGCAAATGAAGATGGGGAAAGAGCCATGTGTGCACACCTCGAGCTCCCTGCTGCAGGCTGCTGGTGGTCATGATTTGGAAAGTGAGAAGGCAAGGGAAGCAAATCTGCCAACTTAAGAAAAATTTTCAGATTCAGTTCCCATCCAGACCGAACAGAAAGGCCACGTGCCCTCTTGTTTCATGGGCAGAAATGAAGGAAAACAAGACCAAGGCCATAAAAATTTGTCTCATTTTGTATTTTAGATGAGATTGTTCTCCTATGTGTCTCCCAGCAGCTGTCACAGACATCGTTTTCATCCTCTCCCATCTTCTTTCCCTGAAACCCACCTCCTAAAATCCACCTCCTATAATTACTTTCTGCATACACACATCTTATGTTAGAAGTCTGAGACAGACTGAGGACTGGCCCAGGCCAGTCTGATCTTCTATCTTTCCTGTCTTCCTCATTCTATCTTCTAGATAAGACTGGTCACCCTTAGAACTCCTCACATCTCTTTCTGTCCCTAATGTCCCAGTCCAGGCCACTAATTGTGGCTCTCCAAGGCAAAGAGGAGAGAAAGTAGACGGAGATGGAAGAGCTGGAAACCCATCTTGCACTCCAAGGAGACAGACAAAGAGCTCACCCCCCTCACACCACTTAAACAGTTCTTATCCTTGAGGTCACCTTGAGCTTTATCTGAATGAATCTTTCCAGAGAATGGGCTGAAATTTTGCATGTAAACAGTAAAAAAATGTATCACTACTCTGTTTGCACAATCATTTATAATTTGGTGCTTATAAAGTTACTATCAAGAGCACCGTGTCTTAATATTTGTTTTGTATTTTTATTGCATATAATGCTTCCTCTGATGGCACTGTTTCAAAGATAAAGAAAGTTAAATATGCCTATAGATAATTACAATCTCCTATTGTTTTTCATATAGATAGCCATCATTTAATTTAAGCACTTAGGACTCATTTTCTAAAGAAAAACAAGATTTCATAATTGATAAAAGGGATATATACATCTATGCATTGTGCATATTTGGCAATATCTTTCTGCAATAGTCTTTGAACTCAAGTAGTTATTACAATAGAATATAAAAAAACTTCTGCAGATGCTGTCTGATTCATGTGGACTGCTATTTAACAAGTATCAACTCTATCAAACTATGGTTATTTAAGAAACAAATCCTACAGGTTCCTTTGAAAATATCTAGTCTTAAAACTTAGAATGAGTTTTTGTCAGAGCAAAGTTAATGCTTCATCTCTTCTAGGTTATTAAGTTTTAGTCTTACACTACCAGTAAGTACAGTGATAGGTACATGGAGAGGGCAATTGACTGTCTCTAAAGGTTAACTGTCTTCTGGCTGAAAATGAGTACAATTACTCACCAAAAAGCAAATGACTAAAACCTTCATCTGAGGAGTTTTCAAATGCAACCGGAATGGACACTGTGCAACTCACAGAGGATGGAATTTATAGAAAGAAATAAAAAAGCATCTAAAGAAATGAAAGATTAAAGTGATTCATGAGAGTGTTCCAAAACAAATGCAGATTATTTTGGCTTTGGGAAGAGAGTACGTGGTTTACCATCCTTTCTGAACGTAGTTGCCTCAAAGCTGTATTAATTTGGTTAGTTGTGAGGTGGGGGACTGAGGGAAGAGCATAGGTCACTGCATGGATCAGTTCATCCCTGTTTGCAGTGCCACGAGAAAACATTATTTACCTGGTTGAACTAAGCATTGGATATTATTCTTTTTGGGGAAAGCCTGACTGTATTAAAACCAATGAATAGTCTGAGATTTAATTCCAGGAAGATGAAATAAGGACTCTGCAGGTGTAAGAGATGTAGGAACTCTGCTGGCTTGTACTGCTGAGCTGCAAGCTTTCAGAGCTGGAAATAACACTGTGGAGAAGTTCTTTACCAAGGGATTGGTGAGGTGCTGGACCAGGCTGCCTAGAGGGCCTGTAGATGTCCCATCCCTGGAGTTGTTTGAGGCCAGGTAGGATGGGGCCCTGGACAGCCTAGTCTAGTATTAGATGTGGAGGCTGGCAGCCCTGCCTGCAGCAGGGGAGTTGGAACTTGATGATCCTTGAAGCGCCTCCCAACACAATCCATTCGATCATTCTATGGTTCTATGATTTCAGAAATTGCTGTTTTCTGTCTCTCCAGGATGACAGGGAGAAGAGAGGGAAAGTCTGAAGAGCACATCACAGAAACACAACGTAATTTGGACAAATAAAAGTGCTTAATTCCACTTAATGTGGTAAGTTCTGTATCATTTTCAAGTTACGGTTGGTTGATTTTTTTGTCCCTAGGCAATCTTTTAAATGGGAAAAATCATAGTTTTGTCCAAAGCAAAGCATTTCCATCTATAGAGTTGGAGTGCTTGTGAACAGGTCCCTTTTCCAGGTGTTGTGAAGCAGTGAGGAAAATCAGACGCCTGACGGCAGGCGTCAACATTAGCAAATTGTTTTGTTCTTCATCTGTTTGTACTTCAGCCTCCTGTAACATAATCAGCAGGCTACTGTCCTGCCATTGTGGCATGGAGGTGAAGATTAATGGTCATTCCCCACAAAAGTGGGGAAATAATGACTGTGGTTAGAAAGTCGGTGTGGAGATTAGCAGCTCTGTCCACAGAACAGTGTTTAAACCGTGCTGGTAAATATGATACAACCACACAATTAACAGCGATGCTGATAGTCAATAAAATATTGACTATCTGTACTCATTAAAGGAGCCCTGGTTGATCTGTGCACCAAATGAGTCAGGGTCCTGTGGAAATATGAGCGTGCCACGGTGTAATTAGAGACCACATCAATATAGTGCATGAGAGCAAAAGAGAAGATTGTCCAGACACGCTGACTTATGAATGTTTGACATTGCAATATTAACAACAAATGTTAATAAATTATTAACATTCATATTTTGTGGCAGATATGAAATGTAAGAAATAGCTTTTCTAACCTTTGTGTCAGGTATACTTTGGCAAGACATGGGCCTAATCAGTAGCTAAGACACATGCAGGTCTCTTTCAGCTCTGCTTTCCTAAACAGAGAAATGTTTTTTTTTCATTCAGTTCCCCATGAATGTGAGTGGAACAGAAAACCACAAGCATTGTAGTGATGCACATCTCATTATTTCGAGGCCAGATAACTGCATCAGTGCGATGCTCTGTGCAATGTCTGAGGGGACGTGTCATACCAGCAGTGGGTAACAGCCGTGTTGTTGTGTTTGTCCTGTGCTCCAGGAGGCAGAGAACTGTTCATCCAGCTGGCTAGCATTAAATTAAAAGCTCCTAAGACCAGGTTTCATAAAGAAACTCAGTTTTTCGCCAAGGAGTAAATAATAGGGGTTAAACATATTCTGGTATTCCACTGGTAGCAAAGTTAGTTTTTCCTCTGTGAATTATATACTTTAAATGTTACACCAAAAGAAGGTAAAGGGTAACTCTTCTCTTAGTTTTCAAAAACATTTTTAGAGCTCTTAACAATTGACTGTTGGCTCAGTATCCTTTGTTTTTCTCTACGTCTAATTGATTTCACTTATTTAGGCATAAGCCATAGCAGTTAGCTCTGTCACATACCTGTCAGCTTCAGTTCCATTCCTGCAAGTTGCTTGTGCACTATCTATGCTGCTGTGTACCGGAGCCAGTTGGAGGCATCATCTGGATGCACAAAAACTGCAGCTTATTTGGAGCTATCCCTTTGTATCTTCTGGCTTTAATTAACAAAAAAGTTTTGCCTTTTCCTCTCCTTTTCCTTTACTTTTGATTGATCTTATCTGACCCACAGGATTTCACATGAAACAAAAGTTTTTTTCCTAAAGCTCCTTTGAGCACATGTCATGTTGTTTCCTAAATTCGTTAACAGCTCCATCTGTTTGGCAATCTTCATTTTCAAACATCATATCATAAGATATTCAGGAACTGTAAAAGGTCATTTAGGCCTTAAAGCTTTGTTCTCTCTATCTCTGAGAGTTTCGTACCCAGCTATCTCACATTCTATCTGGTCTCTTGGGCAATATATTTTAATAAGCCTCTAATGCCAAACTTAATTATCTGAATCTGAAAATTCAAGCTCCTAAGCATCCTTCTTCTTTTTTGCTTTGGAGAGCCTCTAAAATACAGAGAAGTATCTCATGTTCTTAATTACAGTTTGTTTTCTTTTGGCCATTAGCTGCACATTAGTAATATGTTTAGAAGCAAGTCATTTTGTAGCTTTTGTGACCAGTATCAATTTTTACTCGTTAGCTCTGTCTGCTTAGCATGGAACCCCAGGGCTTTTTGCTTGTGGGACATGGCTCTGTACTGGCCAGGGTTGAAGCTACCTGCTGAGAGACCTCTGTGTGCAGAGGAAATCTCAGAATATGGCACGTGGCCATAAGGATGGCTGTGAAGCTGTTCAGTTCAGTATTTCATCGCTGTTGTCAAGTAGCAGAGGAATGAGAGCGTGGTTTAGCCCTTCTGCTCTCACCCTCAGCTCAGAGAGGTGGCAGCCACATCTTGTGTAGATTGGCCCCAGATGTGCATTTCTTCCCTCTATTGGTTTAATTGCTCTTGAACCTTTCTATGACTTTATTATCCATAAAACCCTATAATAGTCAGTTCTTCAGTTTAATCATGGCTGCACAAGAAAAAAAACTTTGACCTTTGCCTATACTTAAATTACACAAATTAATTTATTGCACACTCCCAAACTCTTCCATTGCAAGGAATTGTGAATAATTACTGCCTATTAACTTCTTCTATCTCGTTCATAACTTTCTCCCATGACATCCCACCTCAGGCATCGCTTTCCCAAACAGATTATGTTCAAACCTATTTAATCACTCCCCACGTAGATCCTGCTCCTATATACCTTTCCTAGCACTGCCACATATCTCACACTGAATAACTATCTACTTGATTTCTAGTCTGAGTTGGAGCAGTTGAATTATATAAAGTCAGCTCTATGTAAAGCATGTAAGAAAAATGTATCCAAAATCGTTCTTTGATGTTACTTCAGATACAACTTCAGATGAGAGATCAAACTAAAGCACTAAATAGAGTCCCTCTGTGGATTCATACATATCCATGGAGCAGTACTTAGGTTTCTCTTGTAGAAGACAGTTTCACAGTTCTCATTTTGAAAGTGCTGCCTGAGACATGATATCTGCAAGAGAAATGAGACCCTTCAACTGTGCATTCATTCCCTTTATGTAGGCAAATAAAGTCCTTTCTGTCATTTGCTGTTCATTAGCATGGGCTAGGCATCAGGCTGGACTGTTCCAAGAGCAGTAAACCCCAGATCTGTGCCTGATAGAGGGCTGTCCACTCAGCAGGAAAGGTGATAACCTCTGTTACAGAAGCTAATTTCTGGTGAAGGCTTCTGAGGATTTGTACTAATTATATTTGAAACAGTTGCTTCTGCTTAAATATAGTTAGTAATCTGATCCAATATGATGTGCCTGTAGGGAATGCATGCTCAGCCTGAACACTGAGCCTCCGGAGCAGGAAGCTACATCTGCCTCACTTCTGCCTGCCTGCTGTACTGGGGGACTCAATGTTTTCTAAGGTGAATGAGAAAAAATAAGTTTGTCAACATACAATTGCTGAATGGCCCAATGAGTGTTCTTTTCTTGTGTGTGCATTCTGCATTTAGTTGTTGAAATTTACATGGTTAAATCAAAGTATTTAGCTATTTCAGCATCTTCATGAGAGCACTGATGGCTCAGGCTTAAAGTTTGATATCCAAGATTAGGGAAAATTCATTGATTACTACTAAAGAAAAGCTAGAATTCAGTTCAGATCTATTGAATTAGTGCAGCTTTGATGGAACTGACTAAGATGTTTCAGTTAGACCTAGAAACAAACATTTTTGCAATGCAAGCATGAAGTTTTCTTTGGCTTTGTTATAGTGTATGATTGTACCTTTAAAAACAAAAATTAACCCATCCCTTCACTTCCCTCTGCTTGTTCCCAGCTAAGCTGCTGTAGGGGAATCATCAGACTTGCTGTGATTATGTCAGAGGTATGATAAGTAAATTACAGACTGTGAGTTATCTGTTATTTTTACCAAATAAGAAACCTACAACTGAGTGGTAATTACTGCACTGACTATCTCTACATTGTTGCATCTTTAGAGGCGGTTAAATAATACGTTGTACTTCCTCGTGAATAGTAATAACATCCTGAACAACTTTAGTCATTCACCTTAAGATCTGTCTCATGGAAATCATTAGCCAAAGCCCTACGTTAGGGTGAAGGTCTGGCTGGGTAGGACATCAGCTTCTAGTGTAAGTAGCAATCTGCTGGGGAAATGATTCTGAAAATGTAAATGAGAAAGAAGATGCATTTCAAATCATCTTTGATAACAAAGGAGAAATAAACAACCCAGCTGGGATTCAGTGGCATTTTCTGATTTGTGTAGGTCCTGTTCCCACCTCGTTACCAGCATGTGTGCAAAGAGTGGCCATGCATTTTGTACTGATTAGCCTGACGGTTTGAAAGATTAGCTTGGTTTGACGTGTAACAGTGAATGCAATTAGGAAAATAGGACCATATGTTATGAGGACCTTAGCTGGATAATGAGAATGGAGGAATATGAAAAGTGTGTTCCAAAGTCTCAGGGAAATGATACGTTTAGCAAACAGAGGCTGTCAAATCTCAACTGACTAGACAGAAGGGCTGTTACATGTAGTTATTACTGCAGAGGATTTACAGAACATGGTGAGTTAATGGCACATAATTTCACAAAGCAAAGACAAAAAAGTTAACAAAGACAGTGTCATCAAGAGTCTACTCAACAGAAAACATTGTCACAGTCACTAATCCCATTTAGCTATAACTTTTAAAGTTACAAATAACACATCTTAAAGACAGACCCTGCCAGATGATGATAATGTGCAAGTTGTTTGGGCATCAAATCAGTACGAACTTTTTGCACCACTTGTTCTGGCAAGTCATGGGTAGAAAAATGTGTCCTCAGTAGCTCAGACTGTTCTGTAATGTTTTCATCCCCTATCTATGAATTCACTCTCTGTATTGCCTTTTCATTTAGCAACACACCTCTTCTTTCCACGTCAACAAGGATGGTAGCCATGTCTACACACCTGTGTACAATGAGAGTTTTTTAAGACTTGTGCTTTTGATTGTTCTCTGTTAAACTTGAAGGTTATCACCATAGCACCTTTATTTTATTTTATATTTTATTTCATTTGATATTTTTCTCCTGGATCAATTCCACAACTCATTGAGATCCTTGAATTTGAGTACACACCGTGTTATAAAAGAATACAGTTTTCCCTGCTGCAGTTTTTGATGATCTTCTTTCATCTCCTACCCATTTCCCTACTTTCAAACTACTTGTTTGAAAGTAGTTTATTTAATGATTTATTCCAATGTTTTTTTCTGTTAAGAGAGGCAAAGTGGATTGGTTTGCAAATCTGTCTCTTCTGTTTATTCAAAGTTAAAGGCTTTGTAATCTTCCAGTCTTCCTTTTCCTCACGCATTTTCAGTACATTCTAGCCGACAAATTCAAAGTCAGAAAGAGCTGCCTTTCATAAGCAATCTTGTTGTAAAGCATTATCCAAAAGTGAACAATCTATTTACAAATGTTGCTTAAAATCTGCATGCTTCATTTTTCAAGACATCAGCAGCGATCCCTCTGGGATCAGACAAATCCAAACACTTGGAGAAAAGATGAAGTCAGCAGAAACCACCGGTGTGCTACAGGATTAACCGAGGATTATTAAATATTTAAAAGAGACTTTTTACTTGCTCAAAGTGATTGGACTTTTTCTCCCGTGATTTTGTCATTACTCTTAAACACAGAGAAGCCTTTTATTTTGTCTAACATTTTTCTAATTAAAAACAAAATAAAAATCCCTAATAAAATAATGACTACTTCTTGAGGCCATCAGCTCTCCCAGTTAGTCATTAATGCCAAGGAAATGAGCCATACTTGATTGTTATTGCTACAATGTAATTTAGAGCTTCCTAGAAACAGATTTCTTGAATATATTCTAGTCCTCCTGGTCCACCTGAGAATGTGTGCATGATTTTATCTACATAAAAATTAGAATATGGTCACATTAAAGCAAATTAAGGAGTTAACTGAGGAAAAAAAAAAACAAACATATATATTGAAAACTGCAATGGAAATGATAAATTTGATTTTAACAACACTTTTATATCAAGACTGTGTGACTGAATAGCCTGATCTAGTGGGTGGCAATTCTGTGCATGGAAGGGGTTGTAACTAGGCGATCTTTAAGTTCCCTTCCAAACTCAGCCATTCTGTCACTTTCTGGCAGACAGACGCTAGGCACGGCTTATGGAAAGTGGGGTGCATTGACTCAGATTCTCTTCTGGTCTCAACAAAAAAAATGGAAGGGGGAAGGGAGAGGAGAGGAGAGGAGAGGAGAGGAGAGGAGAGGAGAGGAGAGGAGAGGAGAGGAGAGGAGAGGAGAGGAGAGGAGAGGAGAGGAGAGGAGAGGAGAGGAGAGGAGAGGAGAGGAGAGGAGAGGAGAGGAGAGGAGAGGAGAGGAGAGGAGAGGAGAGGAGAGGAGAGGAGAGGAGAGGAGAGGAGAGGAGAGGAAATAAGTTTGGGGTTTGTTTGTTTCTTTCTTTTTGTTTTGTTTTTGGTTTGGTTTGTTTTCTTGTTGTTTTTTTCTTATATTTAAGGGTTAGTGCAGAGTTCTAAATATTTCTGTGTTTTCAGGGGATAATATTTATTGGAACCTGGAAAGACAAGCACTCCAAAACTTCCTCTTTATCATCTGATCGCAGTTGAAAAACTGACGCATTTGAAATGGCAGAAGCTTTTTAATGTGGAACCGTTTGGCAACCAAGATAGACTCCACTCTCAGTTTTAACAGTATAAGTACAGAACACAGTGAACAACACAGGCAAAAAATAAAAAATAATTTAAAAAAATCAATATGCTGCACACTTGGTGAAAAAATGCAGCAAATCATGTAAAAATGTCTTCAGTCTGGTGAGTGATTGAAAAATATCTCTTTCTTCTGGGGACTTTGTTTTAACAAGCTGGCAATAAGTCTAATGAGATCAAGATCTAAGAGACGGGCTGTGAAAATGATTTGTGTAGTAGACCTCTAGTGGAATCTTCTCTCCTCTCTTCCATGATTGTCACCTCCTAAATGAATGTGACAGCAGTAACCCAAGATTTGGCCTGAGTTTTGCAGCTGGAAGCACTGTGTTAAGAACAAGCTTCACAGTTTGATATAATCCCTGACCTTGCTGTTATCCATGGCTATGTTCCCAGTGGCTCCTTCATCTCTCATCCTGAGGCAGATGATAGAAAAGAAGTCAAATGATTGAAAACCCCATGAAACTGTTTGGTCTCTGGACCGTGATTTCTAAAGTGTGACTTAAGACCAAAGTCTTAGTTATGGAGCACCTAAGTACATCTCATGCTGCTATTGAGCAGCTCAGCTTCCCTCTGCCCCCACCCTGGGTTCATCACTTAGGTTTTTGGGAGACCCACAGGTATTCATAATGGGACAGCACTATGGCTGTCCTGCAGAGCTCACTAGATGCTGTCCAGGTGAACCAGGGGGCTTATATCAGTAATAACAACTTCCCAAACTATTGCTGCTGGGTCAGTGAGATCCAGGAACTCCTTCAAAAAATGTTTTCGCTATTTTCTATTACCTATTCTCTTATATTATTTTTCCTCTCTGCAAAGTGATTGTTTTCAGGCTGTTATGATGCATATTTGGTGACACAGGCTGATTTGTTTGAACTTCTGTTGCTGCCTTCCCCACAAACATGTGCTGAGGCTGATGCATCCCTTGCTCCCTCCAGCAAACAGCATGGAGAGCTAACTACCAAGTGGGCACATGATGAATGCAAAGTATCAACCAGAAAAAGCTTAAGATAGTAATAGGAAGAATGTGAACGTGGGATCACATCACAGCTACCTTAGCTTGAACAGAACAGAGTGACTGGTGATTAACAATCAGGAAATAAGGAAAACACCGGTTTCTGTAATAACACCCAACTGCCTGTGAGTCATCATCTATGAGCAATGCACATCTTTTCTACGTTGTCTTAAATCAGTACTTTTTCTATATTTTACAGAATTAGCTTTCAGAAGTGTTGCTGTAGCTGGTTCTCAGTGCACACATTGGTGGCTCAGAGGTTGGAGGGGAGGACCAGTGTTACTACAAGACCTCTGCTCAGTGCCTGCCATCACTGAACCCTACTGCCTCACAATGCACGTCTGACCCCAAAGCAATGGAAGGTAAAGGAGAAACATTTATGTGAGCTTTGGTAAACCTTGTCCTAAGGCCTAACAGTAAACATAAAATGAAACAAGGCATAGTGAGAAAAAAGTTTCCCATGGAAGAAGGGTGCGTTTTAGTTGGCACATTAAATTATGCTTTGTTATATTTGGTTTATTTGCTGCCTTGCTCTGAATATAATTTAAAAACTGGCAAGTCAAATTGTCTGCATGGCCCCGGTGAAAAGAAAATACCTTAGAGAAATTCTGATTTGATAGACAGCATAATTGCTGGGTGCTTCAGGCTATCGAAGAGCCCAGAACCTAGATCACAGGCGAGATGGGAGATCTTTATACAGTGTGGTCCCATCTGTAATTAGTTTGTGAAGGGGATTGTTTTCTACATTTCTGGTATGTACAGAGTGATTTCTGCTTCACTGATGACTGTAAACATTGTTCTAAGTATTATTTTATGATCCCTATAGGAATAACAATGTAAACAGCATAATTATGTTCACCTTTGAGGCATATCTAGAAACTTTGTTCTTCCAGAAGAGTGATAACAGAAATGAACACTGCTGACAAGGTAAACAGAGAGACATGGCAACCTGCTTGTTAGAGACAGCTAATGCTTGAGGGAACTCTGCATTCAACACCACTGCAAGAAAAAAAATCTTAAGGTTTGTATATTTATCTTGTGCACATGTTGAGATTTATTCATAAATGTATTATTATATGGGGAAAATATTAAAAGCAATAAATTTTAAGATCTGTTTTCTTCTGGAGAAAACACTAAGACTTACTATTAGTAAACAGTATTTCTGTATATATTTATTATGAGCACCGTAGATCACATGCATATTGGTGTCAGTTTTTACCATACTTTTATTAACACCAGCAGGATTCCTGCAGAGTAGATCCGCATTTGGAAGACGCTCACTTCAAATTTTACCTTTGCTTTGTCTAAGCAGAGCGTAACAAAGCCTTCTGCTTTAACCTCCTGGTTGTTTGCTCTTTACAGAGAGGAAACCTCCGGAATGTTTCCTTCTCAAATTGTATTTTCAAGGGCTTTCAATACTTGTGATAAACATGTAGGTAAGATTAAGGGTTACTGAATGTGATTTAGCTAAATGCTTTAGCTTTAGATAGCAAAATGTTTGCTCTCTTTGAAGCTGCCCTTTCGTGACTTTTGGGAGATGGAATATCATCCATCTTCTTTCTTACAGATGAGTTCCACTCATTGGGGTGGATTGGCTTCTCAATGTTTTTCACTGAGGTATCATTCAAATTTGGCTAGGAATCTTAATATATTTTTGGCTCTCCATTATTACATTAATTTGATTTAATTGCATTTGTGTGGCATATTCTTGTTGACAGACTTCAGGGAAAAGACTGGGTGTAAAAATCACTAATCATGATACAGTAGTTTCCTAACACTGAAGACAGTTTCATAACAGAAGAAAAACTCTACAAATAGCTGCTCTCGCTTGTCTGTAGATGGAGAATATAAATGTGTAATTGCTTCATAGTGCAATTTATGTATTTGATTTATTCATAAATTATGTTCACATTTTAAGAATAAACATATTCAGCTTTCCACTGCAGAGAAAATTATTCTCAGATTTTAAATACTACTTTTCATCAGATTAGTCTTGTTTGTAAGATAGTGTAAGGTAACAAAGGTACATTTTCCAGCTAAACGCATTTGGGGATGGAAAACACCTAGCGATAACAATAACAGCAATTCTTGGCATTACTATAGCAACTTTCATCCAAAGATCTCCAAATGCTTTCCAATAAGTAATTAATTAGGCCTCACAGCACCCTGGAGAGTTAATTACAAATTATCAAGCATACTCTCAAACCATTTCCATTGAAATTATACTTGTACCCTTTCCAGATGAAAACAAAATACTCTGGCTATCACACCATGACCTTTCACTCCCGTTATTCATTTTGAAAATGTAATTAGATGAGAATTTGAACGCATCCAGTTTTAGGAAAAGCTAACATAATTGCTACCTGACCACAAAACTCATTAGAATGTTTTGTTTTGTGAGATGATACTTTTTAATCTAACTCTTCAATAAAACGGTGACATCCACAAGAAAAAAATGAAATACTGCTGGATATCCCGGTAAAATTCCAGAGAGATTTTAAATTGTGGACGTCCATCTGTTCTTCTGTCACAAGAGTGTTTGGTTTTGAGGATGTTTGATCCAGACTTTGCTTCTGACAGAGTCAGAAGAGGAGGACAGATCAGTGTTGCTTCCAGACTGAGCGTCCCTCCAGGGATGTGGTGAGCTCTGCTAATTCAAATGCTGCAGTCTGGGCTGGAGGAGGTATTTGTTAGAGAATGTTGTGTCCCTCTGAATGTAGGAGGAGGCAGAGAAACAGCAAGAAAAGGCTGAAATCTCAAATCTCTTTATAATGGAAACATCCTGCATTTCCTCAAGCATTGATAGTACAAGGTATAATTCCTTCCTACCAAAAATCTGAAGCTGTAATTTTACCTTCATCACATAGAATCATAGGAGTAATTAAAAACACTTTTACTATGTCTTTTGCAGCAACATACTCATTGTCTAGTTTTGATGTAAGATGAAAGTAGTTTTCTTGCATAATTTTCTGAAGGCAAACTATTTTGTTCTTTCACATATTAGTTTTGTAGGAAAGTAAAATGATGCTCTTGTTTGCATGGGCAAAACTTGCATACATTTTTGTGGTACTTTTCTGGATGCACTCCAACAGATCCATGTAACTCCTGTACTGAGGACTCCACATCTGCATGCAGCACTCCAGGTGAGGCCTCACCAGCACAGAGCAGGGGGGCAGAATCACTTCCTTCACCCTGCTGGCCACGCTGCTATGGATGCAGCCCAGGATATGTTTGGCTTTCTGGGTTGTGAGGGTGCATTGCTGGCTCACATCCAGCTTCACATCCACCAATTCCCTCCAGTCTTTTTCAGCAAGGTTGTGCTCAGTTGTTTCATCCCCCAGCTTTTCTTGGTAATGGGGGTTGCCTTGACCCAGGTGCAAGACTTTCCATTTGCGTTTGTTGAACCTCATTAAGTTTACCTGGGCCCACTGCTCAGTTCAGTTTGATTAAACTTTTAAGTATTGCTTGGGCTAAGGAAAATATGTAGCATCTCCTGCAGAGGAGTTTAGTGCTGGTGAAGGCAGACGGAGGTGAAGAAGAAAGCCGTAGGAAAAATCTGAGCTGATATAATTACATAAGGGAACAAAGTTGCTGGTGTGTGCTGTAGCATAACCATATGCAAATAAGCATATTAACTGCTCAGACATTCTGTTTTTCAAACAAAAGCAGTATGGTAAGAAACAAGAATTTGTAATTACACTGTGTGGCAGAATTGAAGTGAAGAATCTTCTTACAAGAAACCCCAGCTCTTAAGCAACTGTTACTAACATTAATTATACAACTCTTACAAATGAATGCTTGAGTGGCAGTCCCTCCTATAGAAATACTGGGTGAATAAAATCTATCTGCCCAGCTACAAGTGTATGTCAGCAAAGGTATCACAGGGAGAACAAAGGTGATTTTACTCACTGTTCTGGGAGCTGGCAGTTCTATGTTTATTTTAAATGAGTCAAGCCAATTAGAGGATCTTGATCGAACTTTTCTCTGTTTCATGTTTACTATTACTTTTAATAAGAGTAGAAATATTTTCCTACATCAGAAACAGGCTAATGCTTGATATTTAGGATGTTTTTAGGTGATGAATTCTCCTTTAATGTTGGTCTTGAAAAGAATGCTAAAGTGGGTCAATACAGTGTTAATCTTTTGCCAGTAAAGCTCTTAATTTCCTTATAGAATTGAAGCCACTCTTCTTTCCTGGAATTTATCAGGCAAAAAGGAGCAATTACAATTAGTACAATTCAGATTTAATACAAAGCACAGTATCTAATATGGAAGCTCAAAAAGAAAGCTAAGATCTTCTACATATACCAACAAGCAATATAGCAGAACTAAAACATTATATTTCAGCTGCTCCAAAAGTAATGCCCCCCATTTTATGATGTTAATACAGTGATGTCAACGGAGGATATAGATGGGATGGAAATAGCGGTTGAACCTTATTGCTAATATTCCATGTCATTTTGTTGCTGTGTGACAGGTGGCAGCACGGGGGCAGTCTGAAAGAATGGCCTCTGACATGGAAGTGCGTATGGAGAAAACGCATGGGATTCAGTTTCCCTATGCAGAAAAAAATGGCAGCTATTGACATAAACTGATGCTTTCTGAACATTTATGGAAACAAAGCAATGGATGTGGACACAGTGAGGCAGAGAGTGGTGCATTTCAGCAGCAGCAACAGCTACATGAAACACAAGGCATATTCCAGATAGCCATGCAGAATTTTGCAAGCATGGCATGAAGACTCTCATGGTAAAAATGCACACTTATGGTGGTGAGTATACTGAAAAATATTGTTTCATAACTGAGAATTCGCTCTATCAAGTAGTGTTATTGTGCTCTCTGTACCTGTTGGAATTTTCATGGAAATAAACAGAAGGCATTACTTTTGGAGCAACCATATACATCCTGGAAAGATAAAATAACAGCCACTAAGCATCATTTCCAGTTTATTTTAACTATATATATTAGCAGTGTAAAGCTATTTTGAAGCTATTAAGGCTCTATTTATCATTAAAATCCTAACTGTGGCTTTATCTCATTTTCAGATTAACAGACACATGAATCCAAATGGAATCCACCTCTCTTTTAGAAGAAAGAACTGTCCACAGCTTGTTCAGAGCACACAGGTTCTGCTCAAGAGGAATGCAGAGGGCTCTGGGCAGGACATTGCTGAAGACAAACTCCAAACATGCTCCCTTCAGGAGTCAGGGAGAGAGAAAAATGATATCTGGACAAGGTAAAAAAAAATTAATATATTATATATATATATGTATATATATATTTAGTAGTAGTTTTTGTGGTATAATTTTTCTGGGGGGATGAGGGAGGGGAGGAAGGAGGGAGGGAAGACACAGAAGTCATTCCAGAAGCATTATCAATGTTTTATGCCTCTATGCGGACAGGAGTTCTGGGTATGTCTGAACATATGGGCCTTGATCTTGGTAAATATATATAAAGAGAAATATATATATTTTTTCCTGATGAGTCTCTCCTGAAATGTTTCACGTGGTTACATTGAGAATGGAAGCTGGCTTTACTGTTGATGTAATAATATGAGAAGGAAAGTAATCGGCTGTTTTCATGCAGTCTGATAATGAACTACAAGCTGTGTGAAATCTGCTTGCATAGTAGTAAGAAAGATGTACAATAAGCATTCGGAGTGATTAATTATCTGAGTATGTTTGTATCCAATTTAGAAGCAAAGACTGACATAGTCAGAGTATTCAGTCTGTCTAGAGACCAGAACAGAAGCATGAATGAAAGAAAATTATTAAGTGCAACATTTTCCACGATGCTCTTGAATTTGGTTTAGAATATTAAACCTTGGTAACAATTAGTAGTATGTGCATGACTCCCATTATTGTTAATGGTGAACATGTGCTTAACATCCTGAGTGCTCTACCAAAACTTTATTGAAATAGCTTCATAAGATGTCCAAAATGTTGTAGAGCTTAGAGTAAAACAGATTGCTAATGCCAACTAATGTGCACAATAAAATCCATGGCAATGGTGCACTGATTAGGATGTGTTTTTCAGAATCTTATCTTTACAGAATATTTAATCTTGAAAACCCAGTTGAAAAACATTACACTACACAGGGCACATCTTGCTCTTGGATACAATCAAATAAATCTAAAGTACGTTCATACAAGTCAAACTTCTATAGCCATAAAACCAGTGAGAGAATAGACTTTGGTCATGTCTCAGAGCAGCATTATGTTGATGCATTCTTGACATGCAAATGTGCGTGCAATCAAGGCTTAAAATGAATCGTGTTGTGATACGTGCTCAGTTCTATGGACAAATTTCTTTAAACCAAGTGCATAGTTCTCGGGGAATGCATACTTAAGGAATGGCAGATCTCAGCATAAATATTTTGAAATATGGGGGGAAGAAATTCAAAGTCTTTGCTATACTAACTTGAACCAACTTTTGGCGTCTTGCATCGCCTCCTTGTGTTAATTTGCCCAACTTTCCAAAATCTGTTTTTTAAAGCTTCTGATGCCTTAAGTTTTTGAAACATAAAGAAGGTTACCACTTCTGATATCACTCTCCAATCCTTTTTTGGTACTTTATGAGCAACCAGGATGCTCTCCTGGCCAGCCCACTCCTCCCATCTATAACTTTGTGATTTGAGCCTCGATCACTGACCAGCTCTTCAAAAAGTGATAACCAGCAGGCACCAGACAGCACTTGCAGCCATGACTCTGTTTCACTGAAAGCAAAACCCCACTGAAAATAGCAAGCTGCAAAAATAATTTAGGATAGAAGAGGAATTATAACCAGAGTGGCTTTCATAATGCAGCATTTGATACTTGGAAGCATGGCTGAAAAACCTCTCTACTGTTCCTATTTATTTGTGAAGAACCCTACTACTTCAGAGTTGTTCCTCATGATCAATACCGGTTTAAAGACCTGCAGAGTAAATCCAGATGACTAGAGCTCAAAGTCTTGTTAAATTGCTGGCATTCTTTTTCCCTGTAACTGGCTCTTCCTTGGCTCACAAACCAGGGTTTTCAAGAGCAGTGGTAGGAAGAGGAGTGATATATGCGGGGAGTGTCTGGGGCTCTGTTCACTATTGAATGGGAGAAGAATGAGAGGAAAGCACAAAGAGAGGAAATTAGCTGTGCACGGGTGTAATGAATATGTGGCACAAAGAGGTAATTAAATGAAGAATGGTTTAGCAAAGGAATAAAGGTGTAGTATTTATCTTCACGGAATAAACAGGCTGGAGGTTTGTATAAAGTTCCCATCCCTGTGGACATATCTTTGCTACTGCTAGGTAAATATAAAACTAGGGTGAAATAACAAAAACTAGAAGGGTGAATTGTGACTGCTTGTAGCTGTGGCTCCTGTGTTTTTGAAAATGGATACTGTCAAGGAATAGCCTGTGTATTCACCACCGGTGGATAATACTAAAAAGTTGCCCCTAGTAGATGAGATGATTACGCAAATAAGTGCCCAAAGTATAAATTGTGAGCTTGTTCTAAGTGCTAAGTCAGTTCTAGTTTAGGGCAAAAATGTATCTTTATGTGCAAGTTGGAAAGAAATGGTTTAGAGCAAAGACAAAGCACTTCAAGATGCTTAATAAATGTTCATTATAATTGCAGGTGAGGTGCTATGGAAGTGTAAATACAAGCAGAAAACATTCAGCTCAAGTATTTGGAAGCAAACACAATACACACGCACACCAGGAACACAAAGCAAAATATTTACCAAAAGTGCAGAGACTTTATAACTCAGCTGAGTTTCAGCATATTAACATTCAAAGTAAAGATATTTATTTTAGTTGGAGTGCTGAGTATTCTAATAATGCTGATGATTCCAGTACTTATGCAACACTTCTGTGAATGTATCTTATCATGAATGGTTTATTAAACTGGTTCAAGTGGTCAACAAGCATTGCAAGTACATTTACTTTAACTTTAATGTTGCATGTTACATTAGAAATGGCTGGCTAAACATATTTAAGACATTTAGCAGTGTGAAGTGCTACCCAAAAATTCAAGCAAATGTATTTTTAATAGTGGTTGATGTGTTATGACTAGTCTGTGCCATAAATGTTATGTGTATTATTTCTGAGATATTTACACATTGCTAGATTCCATCTGTAGTACTTCTCTGTTTATTAAATTATATAAACAAACACTAAAATATGCCATAAGAGTAACAGTCAAGTGTAAAGTTCTCTCACAGATCTGCACAGCAGGTACCGGTTTGGATATCCCACCACCATTAAACGTTCAGGACTCTCATGGTAGGAAATACAATCAAAATTACAGTCCAAATGAGCAATTGAAGTGTTGGCATGTTTATCTGAGTTTTATTGATATGGAAATCTGAAATGGCAACCCTACCTATTTACGGACAGCCTTGGTGAAAGCAGATAAGATAAAACTTAACATGTTAAGGCCAGCTCACGAGGACTGTAAAACAGCATAAGCCGGAGTGTTTCCTTACAGCTAGACTTCTTTATAAGTGGTAAGGGATCCATATCTATAATGAGAAATATGATATGTTTAAGTTGAGTTTGCCCAGCTGTTCCCATAAGCAATTTCTAATTTTCAGTTGCTTATAACTTTTTCTGCACTTACATTTGCTTCTGACTGCATAATTTATGCCACATTGTTTTGCATTTCGTCTCTGGCTATAGGTATGAGGAATTTTGGCAGCAGAGCTGTTCTGCATTAAAGAGGTGACTTTTCCTAACTTTTTAAGGAAAATTTCCCAAAGGGGAAAATCTTTGCAATCTTTGGCTCACTCCTGCTTAGCAGAGATCAACATTGCTGGTGCTGGCAGCAGATAGAGGGTGAGCAAGAGGATTTTGCTCAGATGATGAAGGGTAAGGACTAAGATGAATGAAAGGAAGGAAATGAAGGAGAGAGACCAAGTGAGGTCATAGGAAATGGAAAGGATCTGGGGTGAAAGTAGTTATAAGAAAACTGATGACAATATTAGGAGCCATAAAGAAGAAAGAATAGGAGTGATGATGCTGGTAAAGAGGAGACCTGGATCAATGAAAGGGCACCATCAGAGCAGAGATAGGAAAAATAGCAGTGAGAAGAAACAGCTAGAGAAATGGAGTTAAAAGCAAGAAGTGAGTTAGATGCACATATGAACAAATAACAGCCAAGCACTGGTGCACTCAGCTCAGCTGTGCTTGCTGAATTGACCTGATGCTTAGTGCACTGTTACTAAGGACCCTTGTGGAAAAGTGTGGTCTTGTGCCTATGTATAGTACACAGCTATGCAGTGTGTTGTAAAGCAAGTGCACAAAGAGGACACAGCAGTTCATAACTTCTTTATTGTCTGGCACTCACCATAAGCACACTCTTGAGGCACAGGAACAAGCACACTTACGGAGGTCGATCATAAGATGTCCCTGTTAGATGTGTCCCCATGGCTCTATACCTATGCTCTTATTTGTCTGTGATGAAAAAGATGGATCTGGGTAATTCAATTCTGGAATGGATAAGTGTCAGAGAAAGGTCTCTGGCTCTGCTAGGCAGAAAGGTCTGCAGGGAACACTAAGAGGATGCAGTTTGTGAGGAATGAGATTGGGATGGAAGAAAGAACCCACCAGGAATTGCCCATGGGACAGTTAGAGCTGCTTCCCATCTGGCTGTATGGAGATGGAGGGGGGCTGTGATGGGTATGTTTGGCAGCTCCCCCTTCCTCATTCCTTTCCTGGCAGAGATTGTGAGATTCTGAAATGACCCGAATCACCATGCAGCATGTCATATGGTGAGGTGGAGAGGTTTTGTGTCTGCAGTTGGGAGTGTACGCAGTTCTCTGTTTGCACTAATGAGAAAATAGATCTCCCTGTTTGAACAGAGCTCAATCATTTCCAAGATCTTACACACTGTAAAAGATCTTACTGCATTTTATACAGTCTGAATGTCCTTAAAGTGAAACTTTTATCTCAAAAGCCTGCAGTATTTCCAACCTGGGAAGAGACTTGCTGAAAAATGAATATTAGAGCATTTCAGCACTGTCCCCAGCTCTTGCTTAGCTCTAAATTATAACATTTGTGAATTAGCTACTGTCTGTTTTCTGTAGTTTTCCATTACAAGGGGTCAGGCACCAGAGGAAATAGTTTTCTGAATCAGAAAGGAATATTAAATGACACCACCGATAAGTATGAACAGTGGTGCAGAAGATTTATTGAGTAATGTGTTAGGTTGATAAATGATAACATTTATTTGCAATTTGAGGATGTGACCCAAATGACACTCATTAGCTCAGCTTGTGTAGAACCGATTAGTTTTGTAAATTTATTATTTGTCTGGTGCTATTGGAAGAAGAGTCTGTTTAATTGATTGGAAATCTGTTTCATTTCAGCAAATATTACGTATTCTGTTCTTAATTGTATTCTGTTGTTTCCTCCTGAATGTCAGGGAGATTACAGTCTATTACTTGAGTGGGGGAGTGCTTGGCGCCTTACTAACAGTCTGCAGCAAATGCATTAATCCACACACAGAGAGGTGGTAATAAAGCAAGGTTTCAATTACCTACTGGGCTCCTTAGGAATACAAGTGGCTCACAGAATCATAGAATGTTGGAGGTTATCAAGAATCTTTGGAGGTCACCTGGCCCAAAACCAGGTTGTATATTAGGAAAAGTTTCTTCTCAGAAGGAGTGGTAATGCACTGGCACAAAGTGCCCAAGGAAGTGGAGGTATCACCATCTGTGAAGGGGATTGAGAACCGCGGAGATGTGGCACTGAGAGACATGGCCTATTGGGCAATACTGGTGGTAAGTGGTCAGTTGGACTTTGATGATCCTAGGGTTCTTTACCAACCTTAATGATTCTGTGTAACACCAGCTCAAGAATAGCTGTCTGGAGCAGGACCATGTCCAAATGGCTGGTTCTGTGGTAAAGCTCGGATGACGTGTGTTCAGCATCCCCAGTGAGATTCCTGGATTTAAAAGCATAATTCCAGAATACGTATTGTTGTGTTTGTTTGTTTGGTTGGTTTTGTTTTGTTTTTTTTACTGTGAGATAATGTCTGTCTATCTTCAGGATCCACTGTATTTAAGTCTAGGGATTTGGAGAACCTGAGAGGAAACTGTTGTGTTTGGGGTTTTGAGGAAAAAGTCCAGTGAATATTAAGCTATTACTATTACTAAGCAGGAAATACTCCAGAATCTGGAATAGAAAATTGTGCCTTTCTTTTAGAAGGGTCTGAAAAAATCCTAAACGAAGTCAGGGAGTTTCTGCGAGTCTGAGCTGTGCAATACTCTGAACTAGGGAAGAGCTTCAACAGTTATGAGAAATACTGACATGTAGAAATTGGGAAGAAGATTATCTTCACAGATATTAATATAAGACTCTTCAGAGAGGAAAGCTCTCACATTATTGAAGAGTCCCCTTGCAACATTTTCTAAACCCATTAGGTGTGTTCCAATGGCTGGAGATGAGTTTTGTTTTGACACTTTGTTATCCCTTAGTGAAGTGTAAACATTAGGAGATGAAAACTGAAATGAAACCTGAGAAAAATAAAATCCTTGAGTAGACCCATAATAACTCCATCAGCCTCACAGCCCTCATGAAACAGAGGGCAAGAGTAGGCTCCTCATCCTCGACTGGCAGCAACAAACCTTCAAAGCATCAAAAAATCTAGGCAGACAGGCATTCAGAATTCCTGCTTCCTGCAAACATACTTTTGTGTATAGAAAGCCTACAAGCACAGGTGGCACAAGACTACATATTCTGTGGCTCCTAAGAACTTTGTTGCCTTTTCACATCCAGCTAAACCTTTCAAACTTCTGAAAGCTCAGGAACATCCAACCATTCCCTTGTATTTGATTTTCCTTGACTCTTCCAGGGCTTCTGAACTAGGGCTAAGGCCTTTCAACCTAAAGGTGGCATTGCAAAATGGTATGGCTCACATAAAAAGACAGATAATTTTTTCCTTGGGAAAGCTTGTCTCATCTCCTTGCACTGTCAATGCTCCATGGAGCACTGAATGGAGAACTGGATGCAAAAATGTAGTCATGGACCACTGTTGGGAGAAGGCTTTTTGTCTTGTTTGTTTGATTCATTCCTACATGAAGAAATAATGGTATACTAATCAAGAAAGTGACCTTTCCTCGTACAACCCTGTTAACTGTCCTGGGTATTATTTTGTTTATAACTTCAGTGTGGATATTTTTCAACCTGAACAGAATTTGCAGTTGGAAAGTATTTTCTGACATGATTTGCTCAGCTAGTATTTCCTACCAAAATAGGAAATATCAGCTTTGATAAATTATTCTACACTGGTGGCACTTCATTTTGTACCAGCTGGATGTGGCTGGTACTGATGTGGCCTCCTTGTTTGTATGTAAAATCAGGGCTCAAGACTTGGTGACAGCAACCAGATATGCCACAAGGCAGGACAGCTCCTGCTGTGCTAATGAGGGGCCCTGCACATGCACAGGGCACAAACATTCTTCTAAACTATAACAAATGTACATGGAGCCTACTCTTTCACTTTGATACGTAAAACTGCATTGTAATTTTGTGTTGCCTTTGTTTTCTTCAGAATGGATTTCAGATCCAGCTTAAGAGGAAATATTCACATATCCAGTCTCTTCGTATTCTCACATTACTCTCAGAGCCATTTTATTTCTTCTTTTCCTTTTATATCCTTCAGTAATCACACTGTGCTTCATGCAGTTATGAGCAAATGAATGGAGCTCACGGATAAACCTATGCTACTGCAAATGCTGCAAAAGGCAGCTGCAATGGAGCCCCAAGGGCTTCTGATGTGCATTCATACAAATCCTAGCAACAGGGTTTGTACCAAAGGTGTGATCAAATAAAGGGTGTGAAGTGGTAATGTCAAAACACACATCACCTTAGGAGATGTGACCAGAGCTGCCATATCCAGGGTGGGCTGCTTAAGTTGCACTGTCATGGCTGTGAACCCTGTATCAGATGTGGATAAGGTTGTGAGACTATCTCTGCACTAGCTATTTTCTAGCATGCAGGAGATGTACATTAAACATACAGAGCAAGATGACACAGTGCTCTATTAATTACTATAGAGATATATTTTATACACATTTAAACTTTCTGATACACAGTTTTGTCTTCTATCTTATGCAAGTACATTGGCTGCTGCTGTGGAGCAGAAAATGCTGAGTGGCTTCCAGTGAAAACATAAACTTGCTCATAACTACAGAACAGTTACTTGCATCTCCATAACAGCATTATCCTTTTTGTTGTTCACACATTATAATTTGCAGTGCAAAATAAATATGCATGGTAAAACTGCTAATGAATAGCATTTGGATGCAGTTCTAGGAGTAGATCTTAGGCATGATGTGGTGGATGCGAATAAGTGAAGCTCTGCTAGTTCAATCAGCAAATCAAGCCAGAGATGGTATTTTTTTCCTGATAACTGTCACCTTTGGCTAGTTCCACTCTACCAGCATTCAAACATCTCCCTGTTGTGCTTTATGTATTAGCTGTTCTTCTGCTCAGAACTTTTTTCTCCTTTTTATACAAGCACAAAAGAAGGACATAAAGCAGCCAAGCAGAACAGCTGCAGCTCATACACGAAGTTATAGCTAGGAACACACATTCTAAGTGCTACACGGCGCCTATCTGCTGTGCTAGCCTCACAGCAAATAGAAGCAATACAGGCATTACCCACTAGCTTGCTTGCACCTGCCTGACCTTGTCCACAGTGTTGCTGCCTGGCCTCACTACTGAACACTTGCTCCAGCAGACTTGTATGTGTCTGACAATCCCACTGCATATATCCTCAAATCAACATAAAAATCTTTGTATTTATACAAACATGGTACGTGGCTCTGAGATTATATTTTCCTTGCTTGTATGTAGAATAATTGATTATCTTTCCCTAGTATAAAGTATGTCAGCCCCATGAGGCTGTGGACAGTGCTGAAAAATAATGCAGCATTTCCTCTGTGTTCTCTATTTATGCATTGTACATAACTCAGGGATATAGAAATTAACATTGCTAAACACTGAGAGGGAGGATCTAGTCATTTCACTACTAGCCCTCTGATTAGACCAGGAGAGCCAGTTAATATTATTTGGTGCTGTAGCTCAGTCCACGGTTTAGTGTCCCATGGTTTCCTCTCACTAATAAGTCTTTAACACAGAAATAGCTGTGTAAGAGAATACCCTGCAGGTGCTAGGCCAGAACTTAGTAAGATTTGCAGAGGATTTACTCCATTTCCCACCAAGGCTCTGCAGGCTGCATAGTAAGGAAGAAAGAATGCCTTGAACACATATCCTTCCTTCTGTTTGGTGTGCTTGCTGATGTTGGGATTCCAAGGTACTAGTGAGAACCAATTCAGGCCTTAATATACCCAACACAAACAGCTAACATGAGGAATTAGCATCCACCCATCCAAAGTCTCTCAAATGGCAGCTTCTGTAACATCCCATGGTACCATGAAAGCAGGCTTCTCTCCTCAGGAAGGAGTAGTTTGGGATACATAACATCATTAAATCATCTACTAACTGAAAAGCATGAAAATTGAAATACCACCTTCAGCTTTCATACTTCAGACAGGTTTCAGAACAGTGCATGAAAGGTCTGGGGTTAAATTTATGCCATAGAGTGGTTGCATGAGAAAAAGTCTCAGAAAGTATAGCATATTTAGTCTGAAAGAAGCAGCAGACTGGCTGATGATCTCATTATAGCCTCTAAATATATAAAAAGATTATAGAAGAATCTGATCGTGACCTACCTGGCTGGACTCTGAAAATTAAGGGAAGATATATTGCCCATGACGGACAATGAAATCTGCACAGAAATGAAACAGGGAAAGCCTTAATGATGCCTTTTGAGTGAATTGGAGCACAAAGTCTTGAAATAGAAAATGCATATATAATAGTTTAACTAATAATCAGAGGTGAGGTATGGAGACTAGAGGTGAGCACAGTATTCTTAATAATGTTTCTGAAACAGTAGCATTGTGAAAATTATTATGACAGCCTGATGGAATCATTTTGTAGAAGCTGTGCTCCAGTTTGTTGTCTGAAGTAGTGGAGGAGAATGGTTTCAAACATGCCATCCATAGGAGGTAGGAAAAGACTGGGGTGCTGAGGAGAAGTCATTTCTGGAGCTGGCTACTCAGCTGAGGGCTGTGAGTATTGGTCCATACCCAGCCATGGTGATGGTTACCTGCGATGCATGTAGGGTATATATGTATAGTGTAACAGTAAGAGATCTTAAAACTTTTTCCAAGCACACCTAGCATAAAAATGCAAAAGAGGCTGCCAACAGAACTCCTAGTAAATGAACAGACAATATTTTTAACTACTGAGTCAAAATAAATAGCCATAAGTATAACACTCACACTGGGGACGAATTACCCAGGACAGCCACACAACCTCAAAATCAGGAAATTAAGATCAATGAGGGAACTCACTCATGCAGGGCTTTTTACTTAGGATGGAAAACACAAAGAGTAAGTTATCAAGTAAGGTCATAAGAGGCAACAGCATAAATGAATTTAAGAGACAGCTCGACATTTTTATGGAGAGAAGGGATTGAAGCATTCAGAGCCAGTGACAAATCAGGGAGATGGGACTGAGATAAAATTAACAAGGACAGGCTTGCTTGTGGCCAGAGGCATTTTACTGTCCAGCAATACCTTATGTCCTCCATCATTACATCCTAATCTGACACTGATATCTGAAGGTAGCGAGAAATCATTTACATCTCTCAGTATATTAAAGAGGAAAAAGGGCTTTCAGAGCTTTTTCCAAAGAAGAGAAACATAAAGGTGTTGTTTCATTTCAACACATGCACAGATTTGCAGTGGATGATCTTTCAGATCAAGGAGAGCAATCAGAGATTCCCATGCCACTGTTTCACTTTGGTGCTGAATTTACTCATCCTGCTATTGCAACATCTCTACTTGCTGATGCAGCGCCATGTGCTGATGAGGCAGCAAAATGGCTGTGGTAGATTTTGACAAGGTGCCCAGGCCCCCAGCAGCCTTGTACTGCATTCAGAGGTGTCTGAAGATGCATTTTTTGTCCCTGATGTATGAGGGCATGATGCAAAATTCTGACCAAGTTAAGGGAAGAGCAGCTCATGCTGTGAATTGTATCCAGAACTGAAAGAGAGCTGTGAAGTAAGAAGTGAGCTGTATGCCAGTAAGGAAATGTGTCTGTCCCACACTGTTTAGGAGTTAATGCTCATAAAAGGAAGATTGAAGGAAATGGGCCTTGACGTTTTGGAGAATGTAGATTAACATTTGTTCCAGCTTAAAAGCACAGAGGGCAAGCAGAAGCCATGGACAAGGATATTCAGGGTAACAGAGCAACTCCACAGACTGACTAGAACTAAAAGCTATGTTTTGAAGGACATACAGCAGAAGGACTTTTCTGGGTATTAGAGAAATCTCAGGTAATGCAGGAACCCTTCTGAGACCTCACTAGTCACCTTGAGACAGCAGATCTGCCTGTGGCCCAGAGTGCTTTCCAAGTCCAGAGAAATCACCATCAGATACATTATGTACACTGTTCTCAAAACATCATAGAGGTCTTGTGTGGCTGTACTTAGTGGTAATTCTGTTTCAGTATTCACAGTGTCTTCTCTCCCTTTCTTCTTTGCAATGTAGAGAATGGGATAGAAAATAAGTCCAGATCTTCTGGGTGACCAGCAGGAGAGGAGCACAAGAGTCCGAAATCCACTTTGGATGCAAAAGGCTCTCTGGAGGCACATCAGGATAGTGTGCTTTGCAGTGTGCGTGTTCTGAAGAAAATATCTTGGACACAAAATCCTTTAATGTTTCCAACATGCTGAAAACACAGTGATGCAGAATAACTTTCCTTCCTGCTAACAGCTTTATCTTATTTATAAATGTTGAATTTGACACCAAAAAGTATGGCATTTTTGTCTTTCTAGTACATTTGTGGTTCTATATAAACATACAGTCCTTATACTCCTCTGTAGAGAAGCTTAGCAGATTTTTATAGTGTCTTCTTTAAAAGAGAGCACATTCCTTTTTGTGTAGGGTTTGCTGTAACTTATTTCTCGATCTAAACCTTGCTAATGAAGGCTAAACATAAATAATGCTAATCTGGAAGAAAAAAAACACCTGATACTGTTAAGCTTTTGTTGAACACAACAGAAAGACTAGTATGCGTTTTCCTTCCTCTTTAGCTACTTGCACCGTAATCTGAATATCAAGATCTTAAATCCATCAGGAGCCCAGCAGGCAGCCCACCTTTATGAACAACTTTACCCTTAGAATAGAATGAAAATGGCTATTACGAGCCATCAGGGGATGGGCAGCCCTGCAGGCTCAGTGTGTTTAGCTAATATAGAGCAGGAGGAGGTGGAAGTTCTTGAATTTGTTTTTGTTTTAAATGGCCCCTCTGCTTCCCAAGGAGCTTTATTGATGGACTCTGAAAGAAAGCTGAGGTCAACTCTTTGTGTTGATGAGTTAGTGGAGAAATATTTATCTAAGGACTTATGAAAACTACTTAGCTGTAATAATAATGTCAAATTGCTGTTAAATGTGCTTCAGGAACTGTCATTAACAACATAGCTGTACAACCTAATTCTATTTGTTTAAATAAAGATCTCCTGAGCTCACATTATTCTAGCATGTATTTAAAAAGCTTGCCTGCTGAAAGCAGAAAACTGGAGACAGAGAGCAGATTTTGGATGATATCCAAGCTTTGTCATATCCATTCTGCACTGTGAGCATGTGGGGACAGTGATCTCAATAGAGCTTTATGGACTCTGTAAACAGTAATACTGTAGGATTCCTTTTTGCCATTCTTTGATGCAGCTGCAAAGAGCTGCAAGATACCACCCTCTCCATCTCATCATGGGAATCCTGGCGAGAAATATTTATGATGGCACCGGGGAAACTGCCCATTTCCCTCTTTTTTCTTGGCTGTGTGGAGAATTGCTCTGCAGTGAGGGCAGGAAGATGTTGCATAAGGACAGGATGGGAAGCTACTAGTGCAAAAGATGCTTAAGGCCAAACCCAGTAAGAATAACATAAAATAAAGAATATATTAAATAAAATGAAAATAAATTAATAAATAAGGTAGATTTCATTTAAGAGCATCCTACTTCATCTATTAAGCTGACAAAGATCCAAAACTAATCGGAGAGCAGACATCTGCAAAAAAAAAAGATGCAAATGAAAGAAAAAGAGGAAAGTGCCTTACATGCCAGTACCACTGCAGCGCAGGTCTCTCACTTGGGACTTTGAAGCCGTGCCATCATCCACTTGAGTCTCAATTGAAATCATCTAATGAAGAGGGTTATCTAGGTGCTTTCTTTGAAGGACTGATGAATGCTCACTTAAAAACAGGATAGTTTGCTAAAATTGGAACGGTGATTTCAGAAGAGTCATTTTGCATTTTTTATGAGTAGGCTGAGGTTAGGCTATCAGCCTTATGATGGGGCTGAAAAACCTCCTCAGCCAGAAGTGAGATGAAATTTATGCCTTCATCCGAGATGTTTTTAGTGAGGATGCCCATAATCCCTCCCTTCAGTCCACTGTTCAGAATGTAAGATTCATTAAACCAGGAGAACTGAAAGTGCTGCCCCCCAAAAAGCACTATCATCTACAAAGGAATCATTGCAAAACAACATGGAGTGGAAACACTGTTTCTCAGTATCAGGGGTATATTTCTGCACAACATGTTCTTCTAACAGAGATAACGATGGTTTGAATTCCAGATGGAATAATTTCTTTTAAAAGTTGATTATATCACCTGAGGGGGAAAAAAGAAAAAGATAATTTAAAAATAATATTAAGAGTTGGCAGACATTGCCAAGGTTAATTGACAGTGTAAGAAACGCTTCAAACTGACCTGACACATCAGTTATATATTAATATCTTACCTGTCTTAAAACATCTGTTTCCATTTTTTATTTCAATAGTTCTTAGGAAATTAGCTTGTATTTCACAGTTCTTGCAGCCTGGATCATATTTGTTTTGTGTTTGAAGTTTGTTTCTTGGATGAATTGGAAGAACGCAGATGTGCAATTAAGAGTAGTAGTGATGGGCTAATTTTAAAGATACAACACAAAAGTGCAGTTCATAACAGTGGAAAAATAACAGGTCAAAAGTGGCTTAAGCACCTACTTCAGGCCAGTGTTGCCCGGAGTGCTCCTTTGTGCACTCAAAAGCCCTGCAAGAAGCACTTTAGACCAATATATGCAAAAGCACTTTTATAAAACCACTGAGAGGAGGAGATAAAAATGGCAAATACCATAGCTATTATCTAGAATAATATGTTTGAAGTGGAGAGATGGAAACTCAGAGGATCTTGAGGGAAATGTCAGGATTCAGATGAAATGTTTAGCTCGGAAGATGTTTCTTTTCAATCTGGAAATTATATCATCCAGTTACTTCTCCCTTCTGTGGACAAAACAAAACTGAATTTCTTAGGAGATATAAAAAAAACAAAACAAAACAAAAACCCTGCAATTTCTGGGTTATTGCTTTGAGGAAAATACTTCACCTATCCCATATTCAATTTCTTTACCTAGTTTCTGAATTCCTTCACTCCTTCACTATTGCTGGTGACTGATGTATCCTGGTCCCCCACTGAGGCAAGACTGACCTACATGGACGGTTCCCTGAGCAAAGAAGGAGACATTTCCTTTAAAACTGCGTTCAAGATCTGCTTTCATTTGAGCCTGTCCTGAAGTCAAAGAAGTTAATGTGGCTTTATCTGAGAACAGAATTTTGTCTAAAATCTTCATAACATACCAATTCCACAAGGATAATTCATAGTTAAGGCCTCTGAACACATTTAAAATAATCCTCTTTTGCTTCATATAAAGAATAGAATAGATGGAATTGCTTTCCCAGACTTTCTGAGGAAATTGAAGTGATGTGTTAAAGTTTTAACAGCTTTTATTTCTCTTTTCAGATCTTAACCCAGTATCAAATATTAAAGACCTAATACATTTAAGAAAAGCAGAAGTTGCTGTGATAATTAATTTCCTATCTGAGGGGGAAAAAAAAGGTATTGCTAACCACTTTTGGAAAGAAAGTAAGTAATCCTTTAAAAGAAAACCAGAACAAATGTGTGCACATGTACAAAAAGCTTGCTTTTTTCCCCTAAGCCTCAGCTACATTTGTTGTACTTTAACAAGAAGACATAATTCCACTTGAGAATGCCGTGTCACATCAAGAACATTAAGTGCAAAATGCATTTAAAACATAAAACTTCCAGATTCCACAACCTACATACACTCTATGTGTTGGGAAACAGGCTGAGGAATAAAAACATTTGATGATCCCATAGATATTTCTACCAGATTGAAAATACATCTTTCCTCCAAATAAGCTCTTTATGAGAGTTCTTCAGGTTCTTTTCAAATCATTTCTTTTCAAATGTGTTTGCACAAATAAGATTCTAAATATGTCTGTGTATTTTTGCAATTTTAATGTCTTCTTTCTTAATATGTTCCTCTTCTTTGTTAATTATTCTTTCCTCATTTATTTATTAAATTCCTGACCTCACTTCATCCACTCATCTAGAAAAAATGTAGTTATAAATGTATATGGGAATCCTCCAAAATTAAGTAACAACTCTGACAGCTACGTATTCTCTAGGGAAAAAGGACAGTATACTTCTTGACACATTTTCCACTTAAATGAGTAATGCCAAATCTTCTCCTTGTATGTCCTGCATGATTTCACATTGCATTAATAGTTCTGGATACACATCACTGCTCTGTTTGTATTAGTTTACTTTCATTATTAAATATTTGAAAATTTCTGTCCAAATGCCCTGGTTCTTCTCTATCCTTGTACCATTACTCCCTTCTCCATCCATCTCCTTTGGTGCCTTCCTCTCTTCTCTTGTATATGGAGAAAGGTAGGCTTGAGTATCTCCCTAGCAGACATTCTTTATGATGAATTTTTATTTTCAGCATAGAACTTTCTGATGTCAAGGATGGACTGCGGTACACTTTACTGTAATTGGTTATGGCCTCTCTAAAGAAATTTTCTTCTTGTAACAGAAGTAGTGGCTTCAGTTCAGTTAGGTCAAAACATTATTATGTTTCCCCATATCTGCTTGTTTCTTTCTAGCATTGCTTTTACAATAACTGAGAGTATTGCAACACTTCAGAGCATTACAATGCAGACAAATAACTGAAGTGGGTGCAGGTTATCCATACCTCTCTAGATACTGTGAATTGTGCTGGAAGAGCCAGACCTTTGGACAGAAACACATTTGCGTGACTTAGCCTTTTGATAAGTCCTCCATCAGTAGATACTTAAAAAGAAAGAATAAAGATTCCCATCTGACTCATTCATTTACGTTTATCTGAACAGGTGAAATGAAAACATACAGTTCTTTTGCACTCCAAAAAGATTTCATTCTTACCTCAGTGTCAGGGAAGGTTATGGAACAGATCACCACAAGTGCAATCACACAGTATACGTGTGAGATAACCAGGGGATCAGGCCCAGCCAGCTGGGGTTCATGAAAGGCAGGTCCCACCTGACCAGTCCTTCTATGACCAGGTGACTTGTCTGGTGGGTGAGGGAGATGCTGTTGATGTAGTCTACATAGAGTTCAGCAAAGTCTATGACACTGTCTCTCATAGTATTCTCCAAGAGATGCTGCAGCCTGTGGCTTGGACAAGTATACTAATTGCTGCATTAAAAACTGATTGTGGGCCCATACCATGTGGTGGTGAATGGAATTAAATCCAGCTGATGACTGATTATGAGTGCTGTTCCCTAGAGGAGTCCTCTTTAATATCATTACTGATGATCTGGATCAGGGATTGAGGAAGGCCCTGCAGAGGGATCTGTGCAGGCTGTATAGCTGGGTTGAGATCAGTGGGATGAGGTTCAACAAAACCAAGTGCAAGGTCCTGCACTTTTGTCATAACAAACCCAGGCAACGCTTCAGGCTTGGGGCAGAGTGGCTGGAAAGCAGTATGGAGGAAAAGGATCTAGGGATGTAAGCTGACAGCTGGCTGAACACGAGCCAGTAGTGTGCCCAGGTGGTCAAAGAAGTTTCTTTTAAGGTAGTCAGAAAAACTAGAGTCCTTAATGTCTAAACAAGTAAATAAAACTTGCTGAGGAGTATATGATGGAAAGATTTTCTGTCAAGATGAAATGATAAAAAGCCTATATAGAACAGACCGACACCTCCATGCAGCAGCTGAGGTCACTGATAAGCAGTGGAGAAGAATAAGAGAGGAAACACAAAGTTATCTAGAATTCTATATAATCTTTCATAGGATTATCCCTTGCAGCAAGGGATCTATGGCAACAAGGATTCCTAATCACTTTTAAAACTCTTCTTGTCCTATCTGAATTTAGTCATAAAGATGAGCTGGAGCTGGTTTGCTGTGGGATTCGTTTCCAAGTACAGCCCTCACATGACATTGCTCCAAATGCCATACTGGACTCTGTTGTATTGTAGATTATTCAAAAGCATGGCTAACGTTTTGTGGGTATAGGAAAAAAAAAAATCAGTGAAACTTTATGAGAATGTGAATGTCAAGGGCAGCCAGCTGATTTTGCAGTGGAAGATTTTAATAGCAAAATCCTGCTCATCCCAGAAGAGCAATTATGATTTACTGATATAAGCATTTAAGAGAAGCTTAGTCATAAATCCTAGCTGCAGTCAATGACAGTGAGTCTAGATTTAAGGCCTGACTTCTCGGTTGTCAGGGTGAATAATCTGAGGGCCTGAGTTCGTGGCAGCAACCTTAGCTGGATGATCGTGATGTATTGGCTGGTGACCCTTGAGGTAGTGCTGAGTTTCCATCTAAACTCAGAGCTAGTAAAATCAAGTTGCTCTCCAAAAATGTGTGAGCGATTGAGAACTGAACTTTTGTATTCCAGAATGCAACAATGGTGAGTTTTTGACGGGTTCAAACCACAGATCTGCAAACAGAAGAGCTATAGTTCAGGAAAACTTTCAGAAAACACGGTAAAATTGGAGATGCAATGTCCAGCTTCTTATGCTTGTAAGATCTGCCAGTTTCAGAGGTAGAGCAAAAAGATGCAGAGAAGATATTTGTGAGTGCTGGATAGAACAGGGCCTTTTTCATCTTCGTTAAGATGTCTGATGTTGAACATGAAACAAAAGAGAGGATTCAGATTACAATGAAACAGATTGTGTCTGTGCCAAAGCAGGATCAAAGGAAGCAGTATATTCTCTTGGAAAGCTTTAGGTCTGGCAGTCGAATAAAGAGGATATTTTTCAAATAATTTCTTTGGGAAAAAAGTGCAGAATTTGAGCTTTATCTTATATGTGACTCAAGAATGTAGGTCTTTTACTTCTTATTCAAGATGAAATCCTGTTACATGGCTGCCTTTTGAAGGATTTAATTGCTCCAAGGATTCACGCTTACACAGTATTCTTCACCTCTTAAAAATCACCGTAAGTCCTACTTTAGTAATGCTATTCTTTGATGAGAATATTTCACGTCCTGTGTAAAGTGGGTTAGGACTTTCCTCATTCCCTTGTCATCACATATGAATTCTAGCCAATATAAATGTCCTGTCTTATTGGCAGGGACCAAAGAAAAATCAGACATACTGAAAGGATTGCAAATGAAGGACTTTTACAGCTACAGTAAGTAATAGCTTATTCTTCCAGAAAGCGGAATATTTTGGAGGAAAACATGGAGATCAAGACAAAAGTTCTTGGCTGCTATTGCTTATATTATTGTCTGTTTTCTGGGTAAACAATAGGTCCAAAGCTCTGCTTTTCAAATAAGGAGATAACTGTCTTCTTCTGCCAGTTAAGAGTGTAGAGACAGAAATGTGCTGATAATTCCCATGAAAAGTGGGATGGGAGTTTCTGAAGGTCATAATAAGAAAACAGCTCAAAAGATAAAGTGGTTTCAGTTTTTAAGGTCGTCATTTTCAGAGTGCCACGTGCCACATATTTCTTTTCTCAGTTCTTGCTTTCATTCCAGCAAAGGGTTTTTATTAATTTATTTATTTTCTATAGATTTCACTGGAGCGAAAATCACAAAAGATAGAGGAAAACAGGAAACTGGAATTTCCTATGTGTTTCTCGCACTAATACTAAATAAAATTTTAGGTAAAAGTATATATTTTCTTTTGTTTTCTTAGGCTTATTCTAAGTATTTCTTCAAAGTTATTGCTTCTCAGTTCTGCTTTGGTTAACAAGTAATTCCACTTGCACATCAGCCTGAAACACATTAAATAAATTAGAGGATCCAATTTGCTGAATTACCATTTTGAAAACATTCCATACTCCTACAACTACAAAACAAAGTTTGGATCCACTATTTATTGTATTTTGTAATGCAAAGCTAATTTGTTATTTACTGGAAACTTAGTTTGTTTTGAGCAGATTCAGAGAGTTTCCCAACCATGCCCTTTTCGTTTTAAACTGTCACTGAAATAAAGATTCAGTTATTACCATTTCCATATTCTGAATATAATTATCCATTAAGCAAATGAAGAACAAATAGAATTGGAGAGATAGAGTGTATTTTTTTTTTTTCTGGAAATCAACCTTCTATTTCCCCCCCCCCCCCCATGAATTAAAAATGTGTTTGTAGTTCCACAGAAGTAACTGCATGATGAAGAGAAACACATATTAATGTTGTTATTTTGGTATTGTTGTGGTGCCAAATGACAGAGCTTTTATAATATTTGTGAGTCAGTGACTGTACAGAAAAGTAGTTCCTGTTGATTAATTGTATTAGACAATGATATGAGCAGAGGTGAGAAAGCTGCTGCCAAGAAAAAACAAGACAGCAATGAGAAATACACCAATAATAAATATCTAAGGATGCACTGATGCACATAAAACCATGTAGATGACAATATATTTAATGGCAATGATGTCAGTTTCAGTGAGAAGTAAGATAGCATGTCTTTATGTTGACAATTTGAGTAGGTGAGAAAATCAAGATATTATGCTGGCTTGCAGATGTTGAAATCAAAATGTCTCTTAAACCTTCAAAAGAAATGTCCTTCAAATTTAGCATAAAGTATATAGTAATTGCTTTCTGTCAGTATAATTGCTTAGTCTTTCAACTGACTGAAGGTCATGTCCAAAACCTCACTGAGGTCAGGTTCACAGTGAGCAGGGCCTGTGATTTCAGTGTTGCAAATAGGGAAATGAACTGGTTTACTACAGAGCATTATCCATATGCTCAAAGCTTTTTGAACATCTCAGGCCAAATTCTGTTTTCAGAAATATGTGCTCTAAATCCAGGTGGTTTGGGGTTTTTTGTTTTTTTGTAAGTCACCTTACCTATAATGTCATCTCCTCTTTTGTTTATTTTACTTTACTTACTTACCTTTTTATTTATGTCTATTTTACACTTACCCTTACCCACATATAATTACAGTTAACTTAACAATGATGGCTCAGGGAATCTGTTTAAGGATTTGAAATTGTCCCTTAATTGGATGCTTTAATACACACCAAACCAAGTACAATCTGCCATTGGCATCTTTTCATCTAGCAGTAATGGAAATCGCTTAAAGCTTGCTGGCCATTTAGGCAGATGGACCACCAACAGACCCAAAATGTAGCCGCTGTTTTGGTGCAAAATCACAGCACAACAGATAACTCCTCCTGCAGGCAATCTGCGAGTCAGCTTGAAATGGAACTTAAAATTGTAGAAGGGAAGATCCCTGTACGAGACATGTAAAAATGCTTTAGCTGGCAGACAAATAAAAAGGGATCATTCCTGCTCAAAAGACTATTAATAGAAAAAAACTTAAAGGTCAGATGAGAGACCAGTAAGAGAAGAAAAACTTAAAAGTTAGTTGAGATAGTGGGTTCTTACTTAGCAGAAGAGAAACAGATTATGGGAAAGACTGTTAAGGTCAGGGTTTTCATGTAAAAGTAATGAGGAAAATGAAGAAAATACATACTTACAGACATTTACTATTAGGTATAGATCAATTTCTTCATTTTGCCAGACGAAGTAAGGAGTGAGCACCTAAAGGCAAATCACAGAATGGCTTGAGTTGAAAGGGACCATGAGGAATATCAAGTTCCAGCCCCCTGACACAGGCGGGGTTGAAATGTCCGCTTCTTCTGCAGTGCTGCATGTCTCTCAGCAGCCATTCTCTTTGGGTTACTTACTTAGCAGAAATCTGGTTTAAATGTTCATCTTAAAGAAAGACATTAATGCAAAGAATTTCTTTGCCTTGGTTACTGGGAAAGATGTTGTCATGGGAAGCTCTTCAAAAGCCATACTGTAGTCTGGTTTTGGAGGATGTGGAAAGTCCAGAGGAGAAACCTGATTCAGAGCAAAGGGGAAGTGCTCACCCAGTTCTTTCTGATGTAGAGAGATTGGAAAGCATTCGTGTTTGATGATGTGAGACTCAAATGCCGCAACTTTGTGAGTGCCTGGTTCTTAATGGTGTTATTTGCTATTCTAAATGGACAAGAGGATTTCTTCTTGGCAGGACAAGATGGGGAATGATCTCACAAGTTTCCTGCTAATGCTTTGTCAATTATTATTATTATCATAATTAAACAGAGCATTAAACTACATAGAATCTCATAACAGTAAATGACACTTTTGGTATATTACCTGTTTAATGCTACAGTAATTGCTTGTGATTATATATAACTAATAAAAAGTCTTCTTGCCAACATGATCTTTTTAATTAAGTATTTCATAGCTTCTAGTAAAAGCAAAATGTATTCTCAGTTGGTGCAATATCAATCTGGGACACCAGCCCTGATGGTGTGTTTTTCTGCTTTTCTCCAGTGTTACCTCTGCAGTTTGATCCACGCAAGAACTGAAGGCTACTGAAGTCACTTTCTTCAAACAGTTCTGCTGACCCCTTTTTACCATAGCTACAATTATTCAGATTTTGATGCCACCTCTTCCTGCTCCCTCTAAGTGCAACCCTGAAGGAGTTTAAGACTCAGTAATGTGACTCCTACCAATTCTATGAGCAATTCAATCAGACTTGCTTGGCTTCCAAATTTGTCAGGAAATGAGCATGAAAGCTTGAAAAATGTTGAAGTTCTCTATGCATAAGCAGTTAATGTTAAACAGATTAACAGACAATATAGCTCTGACAGGTTTATTGGCATCCTTAGAAGTGGAAAACATAGATAGAAACACCAAACTTCATCCCAGCCTTCACAGCACTGTTACTTGTGAACTCTTACAAGGAAATGTCAGGTTGTTTCCAAAACCTACTAAGTTTCATATTACCATTCTGTCCACCCAAAATCAGATCTTGAGGTTTGGATCATTATCAGATATTAATAGCTAGTTGAATAAGGTTTCCTTTAATCCTCTTTCAAACATTTGTGAGAAGAATTTTCAATAGCATTCAATAGGTTTCCATTTCTACTTCATTTCAGCACTGGTGTATTTTAGCTCTTCACTCTGAATCTACACCTACTAATGTTTCTTAGGGACTAGCAAATGCAGATCTTTCTATTATTGTGTTTTTGGAGTCTTACCTCCTAGCATAGCCACCCTAACCCAGAGACCCATTCCTACAAATCCAACTGCTGCATTATCCCACTCTGCATCTTTAACACTCCAAGTATTAATTCTTTTTGTGTATTTGTATGTCCTAGAGATGTCCTAGATGGTAACATATTGTTTATTTTAATGGCAGAGGATGGAAGCCTATCAAGATCTTTCCTGAAAACACTGAGGAAGATGTCATTAGGAGGAGATGCTGCCTAGCTGTCTTGTGAGAATACACAGTCCAGTCACTGGAATCAGTCCATCTGTAGCTCAGGTACTTGATCAAAATTGATGAGCATCCAATGATTGCAAAGGAACTGCAGGTTGAGTTCTAGCCCATTTCTTATGTTTATTTTGATTTTACTGATTTTTTCCAAGTTAAAACTAAAAACGCAAGCAAATTTCTTTCTCCATCTGTAACAGTAGGAAAAGAACACTTCTAGTACACATATCTCCTGAAAACTGCTATTTTCCACAGTCCTTATGTCACAGTTTTCAGTTTCTCAAATGAATCGTTTCAAAACTATGCTGACACAGAAAGCTGAACAGATACTGTTTGCAGAAGGGGAAAAAAAGACAAGAGACATTTTTCTGGGATCATTTCATATACTTTTACAGTAGGTCTTCAGGCTCATACTGGTCATCAGAGACTCCTTCAGGAAGATGTTTAGTACCTTTGTAGATTATGTGAGAGAAAAGATGAAAATATGTAATAGAAATACACTTACAATTAGACTATTTATTACTTCTAGCTGTAAAAAGATTGTAAATATGGCTTTTCTGGCATAGCTCCTGGCAAACAAACTAACTACAGAGATGCAAAGTTGTGGCATTTCCATTTCATTTCTTGCCTCATTAATTTCATTAACTTACAAATAGATGAATACATAAAATTAAAAAGTAATTTCCCTTTAATATTTTTAAATTACTCTCTCCAAGTATTCAAATCTTTTAATCTGCTCTTTTAAGGTCTCCATCTAATTGCTTTTACGGAGACATAATTGAGGTTTTGTGAATCAGATATCAGTGTGATTGATTATAAAAAAGCTAATCAGAGAGTGCCATTCACAAGACAAATGCAATTGTTTCTAAAATATTTACTTGCAGTCTCTACCACTTACTTTGCAGCGTGTGCAAAACGATGTGTGGGTGCGATGTGTTAAGGTGTGATTTTATGTGGGGAAATCAAACCTAGTCATGGAGAGAAGTGTGTTTCTTCTTTTTCTTATACAAGGACAGATTGCATGGGAATTATAGTGTTTCCCATTTAATAGAAGTAGCCTTCATTTTGATGTTTTTCACAACAGTGACAAATGGCAGCTAAAAAGAAAAGAGGAGAATGTAATCAATCTTCCCACCTTTAAAAATAGCTGAAAAAGAGGAGAAAAACTAAACTACTTAAAAAACTCGTTTGAGGCAAACAATTATCTGCAAGATTAGGTGAGCACAGAAGATGATTGGGACTGGATGGCCTGGTCTTGGAGCAGGCAAAAATGTGGCTCTGTTTCTCCTATCTGTTTGGGATTCCAGTTTCCATGGGCAACATAGAGCAGCAGGTAGGTCCAGAAAGAAGAGTGCTCATGGAAAGAGCTGCAGGGTAAGTCTGAGAACAGAAAATATGTAAGGAAGGAAGAAACTAGAAAGAAAAATGGGATTTTATTTCAAGAATTCTAACATATTGGTTAACTTTGGCTATAGTGTCAAAGACTTAAAGGGAGTTGTTCAGCCTGGAAATCATCTAGATGGCTAATATTTATTTAGTAGTATTTTAATAATGCGACAACTTAATGTTCATACTTACTATTGCCAAATAAATAAATAAATAAAAATCAGTGCAGTAAAATTACATCCTGTGATATTTGAATGACATTTCTCTAAAGTTAGGACAAGCCACAGTAATATAAAGCTGAAAATTTCACTGTATCCTCGGGAATCAATTCCAAAAGTTTATATTACAAATGAAAGATGAAAATATGTAATGCCTTGATCATTTTGCTGAACTTGGTGGAAAGTAAATCCTGGAAGGATTAGATCAGGCTCTGCAATTGACAGTTTTGGTGATGGAATGCTTTGAAGGGAAAACTTGTCACTTCTCAGTTCGTGTAAGATGTGAAAAAAACAGGTCAAATTAAGCGGTCAGTTGTATATTCTGGTATTAAAAATGGTACAGGTGATAAGAAAATATGAGCACAGGGCCAGTACACAAAGCAAAATTTGTTGGGTTTCTCTATCTGCTTCCTGATCTGCCACGTTGAGATGAGAACAGCAGTGAGTAACATCCTTGTAAAGCACATAGTGATACTGGCAGCTAGAACGCATCTGGTAATCATTTAGCTGAGGATATTTTTGTCAACATAAAGACTCCTGAAATAAAACAGTGAGGCCCAAGAAGAAATTGTAACAAAGTGCCAGAAAAAGTGGGAAAAGTTACCAAAGCATCTGACAAGCTCAGCAAATGTCAAAATTCCCTCCCTGGTGAATTTTGATTTAAAAACCCACTGTTTCCATTCTTGCTGAATGATACTTCCAGAAGTATATGTATAGATTTTTTTATGTTGTTGTTGTTAATTATTCTTGAATATTACAAAGGGGCTGGAAGGTATTTTCCACTTTCTCATTTGGTAACTGAACCATTAAGAATGAGGTGGTGGTATAAGAACTGGTGAAAACAATTTAAGTCACAGAAGAAAATATGTCATTTCAGATGTTGCGATGCTTTTTATCTGGAAAAAAAATAAAAACAAAACCAAAAAAGCACACAACAGTATACTAGCAAATTAAATTAACTTTCTGTGCTGAAGGAAACTTGTGACTTCTCCACTTTTGCTCTTGAATTCTAACTGAGACTCAGCATGAGGAAATGGCGCAGTTGTTTTTGCAAGTAAACTAGAAAATACATCCATCAGGGCATACCACTCACTGTGTTGTCCAGAAAGCTTAATTCTGCTGCTTATACTTGTGTGCTAATTGTCATGCTGAGTTTTGTTGTCTATCCAGTAAGCCATGCATCAAAACTCAAGATTCAACATTAAAAGATCATGCTCGTGGAAAGAAGCAGGTATAAATGAATAATTTTTCAAAACAGTGAATGGTGATTTAGACTATTATATGTGGGGAAGCTGTATTATTTAACATCAGGAAGATCTTCAGAGATATTGTTACACAGTGGTCCCTGTATTACCTACATTTACTACTAAATGCATGACCTTCAGAAATACATTTGCATTATTCGCTTTACCTGGGTTGCACAGGTCTGGGATAGAATAATTTTACTAACAGAAAGTCATATCAACATGGAAAGCGTATTGTAACCAACTCTTCACTCAAGGACTTTCTAAACGTTGTGGTTAGCATAAGTGCTAATTAGAAGAGAACGAGTCTGAGAAAGTGTTGTGTTTTAATATGAGATTTTCTGTAGGGAAAGAATTATATGTGGATACGTGTGAAGGTTTCTTTCATGTGTATGCTCAGTGATAAATCTCAAAAATGTTAATATTTCTTAAAAAGATCTTTCACTGTCATCTCTATTCCAGTCTAAGTGGCAATATAGTTTGAACATTTTGGCAAGTGTGAACTCAAATGTTCTTAGATGTGCTTAGCTGGGTGACATTGCTTGTACGGTATTTTTATGTTATAAATTTTATTTTATTTACATTTGCTGCTGCCCTGTATTTACTTTTCAGTTTATCTCCTGGAATATGTATCTTCTCCTCTTCTTACCTTCATTTATTATTATGATAACTTTGTTATCATTAACTGATAATTTTTCCACTCATTTTATCTGCCTTCTTTCCTGTGAAAATACAGTCATACCTGTCTTTCAAAAGAGGATATTGTAAACAGATTAACTCCATTTTCTTTTAAAGCCTTGCACTCTCAGTAACTTTAATCCTTTAACCTCCCTTACTCTTATAGTTTTTGAATGGATTTGAACCGGTGACCTGTAGGTGAAAGATCATTTTCCACCAGGAACATTTATGTTTCTGATATTGCCTTTATGGCTTTGCTTTACGTGGCATTTTCTTTTGCTCAGGCCCATGTGTATGTGTGTGAAGGTTAACTGTAGGAATCACCAGACAGCTTCTCTCCTTTTGTTAATGTGAGCTACCCATATCCAGCAATGATTTTTGACACAGCAGTGTCTTCATTCGTTCATTTACTGACATCAAGGAAATTGATCTCCTCAGGAGAAGACTATGGCATCTGACCCACTAGAAAAGTAGAGATTTAATGCTTTGGGTTAGGAATCAGAGCACAGAGCCTGGGAGCCACACAATTTGAAGCATCCTTCACAATTATATGTCAAAACCAACCGCAAGTTCTCTAAACGAATAAAATTGGCGGTATTGATAACTGACCAAAAACAATTCCCGGGTGAAATATAGAAGTAAGTCTTACCTGAAGTATTGTCCACAGAATCTGAAAGAAAGCATCTTCTAAGGTCTGTGTTTTTTTCATGTACTGTTTGGAGAACTTCAGATACTGCAAATGAACTGGAAAAAGGCTAAAGCAACATAATTTTTGTTTTCTTCCAGTGGAGGAAAATACCTACAAATTTATTATACCCAGGTTTTTGCTGAGAAACAAGCATTTAAAATCTATTTTACATTAATTTTGCAAGATTATTTTTTTTTTTCCAGGAAATAATTTATTTTCCTTCTGGTTAAATCTTGAAATACTAAAAGCAGTATAAAAGAAACACTTGTAGATAAGCTTGAAAATTCCAGCATTTTAGTTTGCTTATGCATTCACGTTCGGCTTATTATTTGCAGTCTAGCAGTCCTCATGCTCAGACTAAAACCTTTAATTTCCTCCATAATATATATCTCCATGAAAGTGAACATCTCAGAAGACTACAGACATGGCAACAGACAGTACTTTGAAAATGTTTTTAAGGTTTCACTTGAAAAGGAAATTATGCCAACAGGCATTAATCATTTTGGAAGCTTCATATTGCTTCACAGATATTTATAATGTTAATGAAAACAGTGATGCTATTATGAGCTAGTGAATCAAGAAGTTCATTTGCCCCAGTAACAGCAGGGGCTTGAAATGAGAAAAAAATCTTTCATACAGGGATGCTGCAGAGTTCTGAGAATGCTAAATCTCATGAGTATTGTTCCATTCAAAAATGTCTACAAATATGTGTTATGCCAAAAAGCATGTAAATAGGCACATGCACATCTCACCTTTCTGCATTTCTTTGCAGTGTAAACTACACAACAGCATTTTTTTCCTGCCTATATAACAATACAGGGTGTAAAACAATCTTTTCTGTGTAATTTGTTTTTTTCTTCTTTTTCTTATATAAGCAATTTAATTCCCAGTTGTGATATATGATGTATGATATGTGGAAGGAAGAGAGGAAGGAAGGGATTTCAAGAGGTTTAGGCTAAAAAAAAAAAAAATAGATTTAAAGCTACAAAGAGTTTTTTCTGTGGGTCTATACAATTGGTGTGTGATGCTGGTTGTGATCACAGCTGGCAAGATGTTGAGTATGGTCTTATTTGTGTTATTAGACATCTTCTATCTAATGCCAAGGCTGTAAAGGGTGGTACAAATGTTGGCTTCATTTCAGAGTCAGTAGTACCAGCAAACATAGCCCAGCTAAAAATAACAGATTTTCAACTACTTATTTTCCTATTTTGTCTTGTTGCCCATAGCTTAAGGTCAAGGCACTTTGGCATGCAAGCCTTCTGCAAGACATATTTGTGTCTGCCAAATGTAGTTTAGCAGGTAATGAAATGCATTTTTTCACTAGGGTCACGCTACCTAATCAGATGCTAAATGCAATTATTCATGGTCGAAACTCAAATAAGAAATTAACAGGAGGACTGCTTTAAGCATGTTTTCAGTCTGCCAGCGTTCCCTTTAATTATTTTTTGAAGTTTTGTATAAATAGTCAAAAGGCAAAAAGAACAAGCTCTGAAAAAGCTGTAAAAAAGGGATAGTATGTGTGTGTCAGAAGAATGACAGGGAGAGAGACTGTGATAGAAGTATAGAAAAAGGAAGGAAGTACTGAAAAGTAAGATGAAAAAAAGAAACAGAAAGAAAGAAATAGAGACAGAGAATGGAACTCACATATAGCATTTGATAGCTGTAATTGCTCTGCTCTTTATAAAGGCTTCCTTTTTCTGATTAGAGAATTTAAGATAGTTACTACCGAAAACAGTATTTAAAATTCATTCTTTTCCTCCTTTTTCTTTGAATTCTTCATTATGTAAAATATGTACTTTAGTGCTCTTGAAATGTTTTGTTCTCTTCATTAAATTGCTCCATTTTTATTTTAATGTCCCTGTAGTCTGGATTTTTCTCTAAAAATGTCTGTATATCTGTTAAGAACATTTGTTCTTTCAGAACCTGTTTTCCATTTTATTTCTTTAATTCTTTTTCTGAGTGAAAGTGTGATTTTTGTGTTTTTTTTTTTTGTTTTTTTTTTTAATACCTATTTGTCCTTTTTCTTTTTTTTTCCCCCTCAAAAATTCTTTTACATCAGCAAAGGGCCCATCATTCTGTACCACATTCATTTTGTCTAAATCTGGCCAAAGAAGGACTGTGACTGTGCATGATTAGTATATACAATAGATAAGTAATGATGATTTTTCTTTTATCAGTATTGATTTGATGCCCTTGCCAGAAATTACTTGTTAAGGCTCACATTTTAAGCGCTAAAATAAACGTCATTCCTATTGATATTCTGGAATGTCAGGTTAGTTAATTGGGGTAATATACAGGTACAAGTGTCCAAACCAGCATATCAAACATTTCCCACCATTGGGCTCATGCTCTGTCAGCTAGCAGAGGAATGAAAGCCAGAGGAGCAGCTCAGTCTACCATAACCCATTCCTGTCTGCTTCTCTACTCCTTTTTGCTCCCCAAAGTGAGTTCAGCAAATGCCTATTTAGTTGGGCCAGTTCTTTTGATATAAGCTTATATGTCTTCACTTAAGGAAACACTTTTATTGAGGGAGAAAAGCCTCGTGATGGTATTTGTTTTTACTGTGAGTTTCAGCACTGCAAGAGTTATGGACACCATCTCACCAGCACTAATGTGCAGAAGCAGTATCGGGCTGATATACTGAGCATCATTACTTACCGTGGTCTTTTAAAGAAGTTGGGAATTGAAGGCTGAAATCTCAAGACAGTCCTCTCAGCAGTCCAAGGACTTGAGTTTAGAGTTATCCATAAATTCTGTTTATGTTTATCCAATAAGAACTCAGCCAGTGAGTGCTGCAAATAATCGTTTACTTAAACATAAATGGAAATTAATTAGTCTATCAAATGAAAGGAAAGAAAATTCTGAGCCAGGGATGCACTCATAGTCACAGTAACACATCATAACTTTGCTGGATGTACCTAAAATTTCTTTTAAGTGCAGCTGCCAAGTCATCAAGATTCTTTTGTTTATTAGCCAAAAATCCTACCCAAAATAGGAAAACTTCCAGTCTTTCCTATGAAACTTACTACAGTAGCTGATTTCTTATTAGAAAATATTCCTCTTAAAAATAATTATTATTTATTATTTATTGATTAAGGCTTATTTTTTAATGGAGCTGTTTTGCAAAGATTCAGAGTCAGGTGCATTTCTAACACCCCAGCTCCTCTATTCTGTGCATCAATTGGTATGCTCATCAGTTAGCCAGTCCTGCAATAAAATAAATTAATGGACTATCCTATTTCATTTCATGGCATCCGGCTGATGGAGTACAGAAACTGCTATAAACCCTGGGACTCAGTGGGACTGCTGGTATGAGGAAGGAATGCAGCATTTGGCCCACATTTTGCACTGACCAGGCAGAATTAAAATTAGCACAGCAGTTTGCCTTGAATGAAGCAGAAAAGCGTGGTGCGGGCTATGCAGCCTCCCGACTATTAAAATGACCCCTTCTCCCTTTTATTGTTCCTTAACTTAATTTTTGCCCTACTGAAATAAATGAGACTATTTATACTGTGAGAGGAAGGACTGGATAATCTGGCCAATATAGCGTATTAAAATTATATGTATTCTACGGTTCATAATCAAATATGATTCTCTTCCTGAAATAAGCACTATATGGTAGAAGTGATAATCACTAATGGGTCAACTGGGTACAGAGCACTGTAAATTCAGGTGATGAATACATGGAGATGCTGTAGAATTCTGCTTTGCATTATTTTAATAGAGAGCAGAGGAAAATAAAGGAAAACTTCCTCTGAGTTATACCAATAAAATCTCACTTAATTATATGTTATAGATCTCATGCTGCTTAATTTTTTTCTTAAAGCTTCAGCTCTTAGTATCACATTATTTAAAAATGGATTTCCCTGGATGGAAAAAAAAAAATAAATAAAAATAAAAAACAGAATTTTTCAGAGCTGGGAAGAAAATCTTTACACCGGAAGCTTGAAAAACAGAGAGTAAACGCAAACAAAGGTTAAATGTGTTGATACAAAAGGCCAGTTCGTGGATTCAGAACACGATGGCTAGCACTGCAGTTACATATCAATGTTCTTCAGCAAGGTTCCTCAGGAACAGTATAGCTGTGAGCAATGGGAGAACAGGGATGGAAACAAGTATTTTCTGACCAACAGCTATATTTTTAGAGATATTGGATGCTCTTAAGGTACTTAGCTGCAAGCAACAAGGACAGACATTAATACTTTTCCTTGCCCTTTCAGATGAAACAAATGCAGCAGGTAGGAGAATTTTGCACTGCAGAGCAAGAGTGTGATTCAGCATTATAACATATTTATATTCTACACCTTGTACAGAAGAAAAATGGAGGACCAGGGGTGAAATCATTGGCTGAGTGATGTCATGGAAATAATGTCCTTAGAGGAGGACTTCATGCCAAAACCCAGGAGCAGACAGATTTCTGAGAAAGATCTTGATCATCAGTAACTCCTGCTAATTCAGTGGAAATCACAGGTGGGCACTCGATATTTTGAAACTCCCTTGGTATGCTCAGTACTTTGAAACTCCCTTGCTATGTTATCTTTCCTGTTCTATTTCTATCTGCTTTTTATTCCCCTATTGATTTTAATGGACTTCAATTAAGGTCTCTTGTCTCAGAATCTTTAGTGCTTTATTTATACAGAGCACAGACTGCTAGATGGCTGCTCTCATTTTTCCCCCCCTCAGAGTCCTTAAAGCACTGGAATTTTTATTTATTTTTTTTTCCCACTGGTATATTATTTTAATTGGGATAAATTTAGAAGCATTTAGATACCTTTCAAACCATCTGTAGTTTCACTGATGCGTAATGACTTTATGGATATATTTTGATAATTGACGATTAGATTTTATTTCTTGCCATCCGACTGATATTAAAAAAGTTCAGATTTGGTTAAAACTGTATTTTAGACTCAAAGAAAATTCATAAACCATTCCATCACTAGCTACAGCAAATGGTAGGAGAGTTTTAGATCAGGAGAACACAATTCCCTATTTATAGATTAACATCACTTCTTCCTCCTCATATTTCACATTTATGTGAATATAGCTTGAATTTTAAGATTAGCACCTCTGTCTACTGCCAACTCCTCCCTTCATCTTTCCAACCACTGTAAATCTTCAATATCCACTGCCAATGAAGCGCAATATCAATTATGTACAAATAAATCTATGTAAAACCACAGCACAATTTCCTTCTTGAAAAAGCAAGGGCAATCACAATCAGCATCAGTAACCAGAATCTTTGGAAGAGGATATTTTCATTCAAAATTATGTTCTCACTAATTGGCTAGACTTCCACTGTCACTCTGGTATGTTATGTATATCTGAGGGGTGGAATTGCCCTCAGAGACTCCAACAGCAGCTCTCAGGGAATAGAGATCAATGAAGCAGAGTCTTGCTGTGGTCAGAGTTTAACTTACTTTGTACATATGCACATCAATCTCATAATAAAGTCATAAGCAGGCAATCTATGATCCTTTCTTCTATAAACTTTAACCCACATACCGCAGTTCAGTTCCCAGAAAGCTATTCTGTCTTGGGAACTGCCGTGAAAGATGGAGAATAAAACGAAAGAACATGTTCTCAGCTATCTGACAATTTCTCTCAAAGGACTGCTCTTCAGGAGAACAAAGGATAACAGAGTATTTTCTAGGCAAAATCCCTTCTTTCCCTTTTTCCTTTTAAATAAGCAAGCAAACAAATAAATAAAAATTATCTGGTGCCTCCTACTGCAACATGATTAATCAATAGTACTTTTCACAGAATGGCAGTGGAAACAAAAATGTCTATAATCAAGTTCCTCCTTAGTATTTAAAACCCACTCTCTGACATGCATCTGCATGTTAAAATTGGATAACCTATTCTTCATTAAACCTCAGATGACTGAAGTGGTTTTACACGCACAGAAAATTTCTTCCGCCACAGAACTGAATTTTCTTTTGGTAAGATTATTGTGTATAAATCTCCCCTTCCACAACAAATTTTAGCCTCATGCTTCTCTTCTTGGTAACCTACCCAGCAAAACCTGTGGCTAAACTTCATTTTCCTTGATGTGTACCTATCTACTGGCCAGGAAAAAAATGAACCTCTCTGCCGGTATGCTATAAAAGACCATAAAGAAAAAAATTCCCAGGTCAAGACAGCTTCTCTTATCCCCTCTTTAACATCCCATGCCCTTTAGTGCTGGCACAGCTAAAGAGAACGTGTGGAGCAAGACTGCTAAGTGAGCACCATGCCATCGAACCAAGGGACTCTATTGGACACAATCCGTATTTCTGGTTAGAAAACCAGCACCAGCTCCTGAATCTTCAAGAGAGAACATTTGCTTTTTGGAAGTCCACCTTATCCACTCAATTTGACAATAGATAAGGCTCCTTCAACACCACCTCTTATCTCCCAGCAAGGCTAAGGTAGCTTTAAACACCACAGACTTTTAGCAGCATAATACATTTCCAGGAGCAATAGCCCACATCTTTATTCATGATGTGAATGATGATCTGAGTAGTAATAATGAAATAGGGTGGCAAAGGTTTTCCATTGTGAACTAGTATTAATCTAATTTCCTACAGGATGCTTGTCTAAGTCAGAAAAAAAGCAAGCAGTTTAAAATTCTTTGGCAAGTCCCTGATGAAAAGTAGCCTGGGAAGTGTTAAGGATTGCTGGAGAATGCTAAATTACATTCACTCAGCTCTACTGAGAAGGCTAAGCTGATTTTGGCAGGATTTTCATAGTATATATCCATTGCAAATTGGCTTCTTATTTTTAGGAATATTAAGAATCATCAACATTAAAAAAAATTCAGCAATAAGTATTGAAGGTTTTTGGAAATGAATAATGACAATTCTACCATACTGTAGATTTTTACATAAAATATGACAAATGAAGGGCTTTTTAAATTAACTTATTAAATACGATATTGTTTCAGACCAAGTAGGCATTGTGTGGCTGTGTATGTCAAACAAAATTCTTCACCTGCTTTTAATGGCCAGCTGTTTCCAATAGACAGAAGAAGCATCAGCTGCCCACTGTCATTAACCCATTTAGAAGATGGCAGCAGAGCAGCTTCTTCCTGCAGTTCCCTTTCATTTGAATGCAATTTCTCTGTTTTACCAGTATAGAACACAGGTGCTGCTGGGTACAGGCTGTGTCTTCATACTTTGCAATGCTTCCAGAAATGATGGAGCCCAACTGGTTCTACTTCCATGGTGACAGGTTTGAGTCTTTCCCAGAAAAAGGGCAGCTTGATGGGTTGATAGCTGGACTATTTAATCTTAGCTATTTTTCCAACTTTGATGATTCTATGATTCTAAACATCAATTTCTTGAACTCTTCTTTCAATTCCTAACAATATTTTGGCTATCTTCCCCACTGAGATTGCTTCTAATGCTAAGAAAAATAATAATTTTAGATTTTTAATGGCAATGAGCCTTTCCTCATAGGCGTACTATAGGGAAGGTTGTTTACTGTCCCAGTTCTGCTTTGTACTTGCATACAGCCTAAGCTGTTGCCGGTGCTGGGAGATCTGCAGGGCCATGCTGGAAAGCCAGGTTGGCACGACCATTTCTACACTATTATTGGGCAGTCAGTATTCTCCACTGATGTGACCAGAGAGTCTCTGGGAACTGGATCTTCCATTTAAGAAGTAATTCCCTAAATCACAGCATGGGAATATTTTACAGGATGTGTCAAATAGCTTGGGTGAATTAGCATATCTGACAGGCAAGGAATGAAACTAGCATTCAACCTCATACTTAATGAATAGTCCATATGTCCAGAGAAGCAGGTAATTTATAGTCTAACATTTTCTTTTGATCTGCCATTTGCTCTTTCTCTCTAGAATTAAATCACGTCAAAATGCACAGGGGAAGAAGGCAAAGGGAAGAAGTCTTTTTATTTTTAATTAGAATGTGCTAAATGGTAATAAAGTAATGTGAATACAGTGGAGACCTCTTAAATCCATAACAGTAAATCTATTGCTGCAACAGGTCCATCCTTTATCTAGTGTTCATCGAAGAAGGTTTCACCTGTAGTGTAACAGTGACATGAACTGATGGTAATAGAGCAATACATTTAAAGAATTCAATAAAGCATCTGTTGTAGATAGTGATATGCCTTGTAATTTTATTGACAAAGGTTTGTTTTGTCCTGAGACATATAAAATGCTTGGGTAAATGGTTTGATTATACAGTACTTTTATAAAATACACACTCAGCTGATTTCTTGTGCTATGCGGCTTGTCAGTGATTAGCCAAGATGATTTTTAAAATGAAAATAATTGGATAGACTCTTAAAAATGTATGGTGTTTGGACACAGTGCAGACTGAAATGGGGATTACTTATTTCTAGGTTAGCAGGAGACTTGTTTTTCAAACCATCACAAACTGGCATTAGGCAGGATGGCTACTTGGTCTGAAAGGGGGCTATTTGCCTAAAACACCTCTCTTTTCTTCTTTTCTAAGCATTTGGTCCTGGGCCAAGCTCTCCTCCACCCAAGCCCAGCACAGCTCAATGTTGCGGTTTTAGTTAACCCACTTCTTCCGTTCTCCTCTCAGCTTCGCAGTAAGTATGTTTTCCTTTTGTCAAAATGAGAATTTATGCCTTCTTGTTTCAACTTGCCTTCTAAAAGGGAAAGTAAATGATTTATCTGAGGGATTATTGGACTTTCAGGACAGGGCTTTGAGGTGCTTACAAGATATGTGTGTGGACATACAGTAGAGCTCTTCTACTCAGTGTTTTGATTTATTTATTGTTGGTACACTTTGTTCTTTTATTTTTAACTGAAATATTTTAAGAGGTACTGCAACGTTTCCTTTGGTAGAAGCAAGTGTGTGATTGCACACATCGTAAGGTTCTGTACCGACAGCTTTTTGCTTTAATCTTAAATGACAGCTACATCTGTTGGAAGTTTGTTCCTATCTCTTGTTTTTTAAAGCTTGACAGGTTGGAGGAGCCCTTTTAATGACAGTCTGGGTAGCTGCAGATAGTTTTTGAGATGCACTTCGCAGGCTGTGAGATGCTTAAGGCTGTTTTTTCTCTTTTCTAGAGTTTCCTAGACCAACTAATCTTACCCTAGCTGGTCTTTTTGTGTGAGCTGGGCTTCATGTCTTGTCACTCTGGGGTTAAACTCAGTGGATAGGCAGGTGGATTTAGGCGGTGGAGCAGGGCCAAAAGTTGTCACCATCTATAGAAGCAGCTCCAGCCAGCATTGTTCCATTTCCCTTCCTCTGGAGCCAGGTTTTGTTTTACTGATGCAATTATTTGTCAGACATTTATTGATTCTTCACTGATGATCACAGAACTGTGGACCACAGTACCACAAATGTTACAGACATTGTACTTAAAGGTCATTGATACGATTAATTCCCTACGTATTATTTTTGCAAGGACATGTCATTGTTACCAAGGTTAGCATAAAAGAGGTACATGAAATCTGTGTGATTTGAAGTTTCACAACTATTATTGTGCTGGTTAAAACTTTCCAGAGAGAATAGAAACAGAACAGCTAGAAATCACATTCTCCTTGCCAAAACAGATGGAAGGCACTGGGTGCTGGATGGGCTTATTCTGACAAGGCTTTGCCAAAGGTAAATGGGATACAAAGCATTACTTGCTGCAACTCCATTAGTTCCCATAATTAACAAACAAGTCGTCACTTAGCTTTTGTCATGTCTCAGGTATACTGAGTATGTCTCAGTATTTCCATCTCTTAAGCTTCCGCTTTTGATATTTGGGTAATTGTTAAACATACGATACCGAAGAACACACAGTGGCTGCATAGAAGTAATTCACAAGGTTTTTTTTTTAACAATTAGATGTGATTACTCTAATCATATAACTTAATTAGTCTTTCTTTTCCCCATCTAAAATTAATATGGAATTTTTAGGCAATTACAGTGACTAACATTATTCAGTAGTAACACTAAGTAACGCTAAGATGCCTTAAATGCAATCTGATAGCAATTTAATATGAAACTAGTTACAAATACTGCTACTAAATCACCAGTTTTAGTGAAAAGCCAAAACATTCTTAGATGTGAAGAAATACTGAGCATCACATGGAAAACATGAAGAGCAAAATGAATCATTTCTAATCAGGCTGAGGGCAGCAGAAAGAGAACTGGCAGCAATGCTTCTGAAAGCTCCTCCAGCTCCCTCGGGTTTTTCTCCCTCCTATGTTTATTTTGGTTCCTGCTCAGGGCCATTTCAAGCCTCTCAGCTCTCTCAAGGAGTTCAACACACAAATATATTAGAAATGCAATCTGTTTTCACACTTTTATTTCATTGGTTTCCTAACTTTTATACAAAGCAGGAAAAGCTTATCCTAGGTGTACATGACCATGAAATTATGCAACACATAAGCCATGATGACTTCACTGACATTTCCTGCTGGGTTATATTTTGGTGAGGTTTCCCAGCTGTAATGCATAAGCAATGTATCTGTGTGTGGCAGCAATCAACCTTTTTTGGGAGGCGGCACACACAGATGAACACAAGTGTTGCTTCCACCTCAGTGTCTGTTCTTCTCTACACTAGGAAGGAGGTGAGAACAGGGCAAAATTAGGTTTGCATAGCAGCTGGGTAATGCTGGAGCACTTGAGCACTGAGCCGGGGAAGCAGAGAAAAAGTGACAAGTTCTGATTTTCCAAGACATTGTATCTGAAGTGATTGGCCTGGATATCAAGAGAAGATGAAACCCAAATCAGAAGGGTTGGAGAGGTTTTACTTTTTCTTGCTGAATACAGTGTTCTGCTGGCTATGGTCAGAGAGAAGACGTGGCAAAAACACCCAGCTGGGTTTTTAAAATGAAAAAAAGGACTGAACTGCAATTCGTTTTTCAAAGAGAACTTACACATAAAATATATGGCTATTAGCTACCTTTAAAGGCAACAACAAAACAAACAAAAAAAGAAACACAAAACTTTTGTTTGGTTATCTGTTCAACAGCACTATGCCAGTAAATCAAATCACTGTATCAGTGAAGCTGGAGACACTCTTTAATGAAATTGCCAACCTAGGATACTTGAACACAAAAGAAGAAACAGCAATCCAATAGTTTTCACAAGATGATTGGGGCAGATGATGAGACTGAAGAGAGAGAGGCAAAAACTTTGCATCGTGCAGGCATCCAAAGCTTCTTAAACTTCTTGTACTCTTAATAAATATGTCATTTCTATACCAGCCATGTTAATGCAGTGATAACAGCAGGAGAATAACTCTCTTTGTAATTGTGTGAGACAACCAGATATATTCCCCTGTCTCCCTGACTAATGTTTCCAACATGACTTGTTAGCTTCTGCAATGATCAAGCAGCTATTAAAGATAAAACTGTGTTAACCTTTTCAAAAATTAGAAAAGCATGACTGTAACTGGAACTACAATAGCTTTCTGGAGAACAGAGCAAAAGGGTGAAAGATCATCCTGCTGAGTTGTTGGTAATGGATTTATTATTTATTTAGTATGTCTGAAATGCATATGAAGAGTGCAGCCCTATCCAAATGCCTGTTTTGTGTCACTGTGTTGGTAATCTGATCGCTATAAGTAGGTAAGTAGGAAGATCATGGATTATTTTTTTCAAACACAGGTAAATTTTCTGTTTAGATCCCTCCTTGACACAGACATTAGAAGAGTGATAATAGAAAAATAACTCTTAAAACTCTGATGTTTAGCATATTTTTCTCAATTTTGAGTTCAAACTTGAACACAAACTGTTCTAATTCCAGTGATTTCATGAGAACCATCCCATTCACAACAGTTTGTTCGTGTTTATATATTCGGTCAGAGACCCATGGATTAGACACTAACATAATGCACAACATAGCTATGCTACGTGTCAGTGGGGCTGTCACAAAGCATCCCATGCACTGACAAACTAGAAATTTAGGATATTCAGAAATTGGCTTGTATGATTTCAATGGACAGTAAGAAAAAAAATTCAACCTTGACATGCTTAAGCTGTAACCACAGGCAGCTCTTTGGTTAACTGATAAGTATAGCCTACAAGTGACAAACAGGCAATAAATCCCAACCAGAAGTAAGAATGACTGATGGTCAAAAAACACACTCATATGGTCTACTATGGAAACATTTTTTGACTGTTTTCATTAAATAAACTTTTTACTGAAGTTATCAGGGCTGCTGACAATAAATATAGATTACAGCAGTCTGAAAACTACAGTAATGCAATATAAAATCTCAGACACATGGAATACTTATGAGGTCTGGCTTCCATCTAAGTATTGTCTCAGTTGCATTTTTTGAGATTTTAATCTCTGCAAATAATTGATTGTCTTCCCACAAGGATTAGTAAAAGGATCATTTAAATGACTGTGTCCATATTAACCATTTTCCTCTCTCCAGTCAGGTTGGCAAGCACTGTGAATCATCTCTTTTGATCCCTACATAACTTTTGTAGAACAAATTGGAAAAGCAACATCCACAAGGAAATATATGAAGATCTTACCTGCCCTGGGTGAAAACATTTATTTCATAACATAGGAGCTGCTGTTCTACCAATACAGGTGAAAAACAGCCCACAATAATTCAGGCAAGGGAAGGCTGGGTTAAGTTAATGAGGGAAAAAATGGAGAGAAAAGATAGATTTCTCTGTGATCTTGGAATTTTGTTGTAATCCTCAGCATCAGAAATAGGCCCCAAATGGTCATATTGCCAATGATTGACTTCTTCACCTTGACGACTACTAGCAAATACAATCAACCCCAAAAGTCAGAGAAATTTGGGGTGGTCCCTGTGAAGGAACGGGGCTCATCGAGGTTACTTTGGGCACCCCACAGCGAAGCAAATAGAGCAGGCCCAACTGTAAGACATCTCTCACTGTTTCTCAGTATATTCTTTCTATTTTACTAAGAAACCAAAAAGCAAAACAAACAAGTACAAACTGTTCTACAGAAGCATTTTGTGCTCCAGGCAAGAGTATCGTTTTCTTGTAGCATCTCTTCTCACTTTATCTCCTCTTCCCACAACCAGCCAAGAGACAAATATAAAAGCATGCACCATTTCAGACAAAAGCCGTCTTTCTCTCTTTGCATCTCATGGAAGACTTTGAAATTCTGGGACAAAACTGCCTTCTCTCATATCAGGCTGAACAAAGCAGCTATGTCCAGAGATATTATATGCTTCCCTATGAGAAGAAAAATTAATCTTCACATTTTTATTTATGGAGGACAAGTCGGTACTTACATGGTAATATTTATAAATATTTATAAATATTTGTTCTGATTTAAATTTATACAGAATTGTGCTGTTGGCCCAGAGGAATACATCAACTGGGTTCTTCTCTTCCTTCTCTCAGTTCATGTGACAGAGGCAGGTGGGGGCATGTACAACTATAGCAAGCCCCAGCCCCTGTGCTGGGAGATTTAACACTAAAAAGAGATGGAGAGGTAAAGTTTGCTGGAAATGGAACCTAAAAAGAATAATAAAAAGCTCGTCTCAGCAAAAGGAAGTATCGGAGCATCATTTCTCAGTAGGGTGTCCGGTTCCACATCTAATCTGAGCAGAGCTATGAGAAGTCTGGAAACATCAACCTCTTCCCACACAGCGACAGTCCCAGTGCTGTGCTTCAGCTGAGGACTGAAATATACCAGATATAAAATTTCTATTGAACTGGGACAAAAATGGGGTATCATAATACTGTATGCAAATAATTAGAGAATAAGAGGGCAATACTAAAACTATCAACTAGAAAATGACTTCAGCAATGTAGCATATCATTTTTTCGAACATAAACTTTGTGAAGTCAGAGATATTAAGAAAAAAAAATCTGTAAATCCCTCTGGCAATAAGCAATGGAATTAAAACCGAAGCGAAATTAAATTTGAGAAGATTAATGTTCCTTTTTATATTTTGATGACAACTATAAACATAATGTAATTTTGTGAATTTACTGTTTTAAACTGCAAGCTGATACCCCACAATGGTGCATTTTAAGTCACAAAGCAAATAAGTACTTTTTATTCTAATGTCCCAGTAGATAAATTCTGCAATAGTAACGGAATGGCTTTGAACTTCTTAACCACCATTTAAAATAATGCAGAAACAAGTAAGAAATTTATAATTGAAGCCTGGCTGTATTTAAAACACACGTAGCAGGGTGGAAGAAAATAGGAATGCTTGTGGATCAGTTAGTCAACATGATGTATGGAGGAAGCAGGAGGGACCAGAGAGCTCCTTCACAGAAATAAGGCATATCTTGCATTATCAGGTTGGATAGTACTAGGAAAAGTTTCTTCTCAGAGTGGTCAGGTGCTGGAAAGGGCTGCCCAGGCAGGTGGTTAGTCAACATTCCAGGAGGTGTTCCAGAAATATTTAGATGTTGTGCTAAGGAATGTGATTTGGTGGCAAATATTGGTGATAGTTGGATGGTTAGAGATGATCTTGGAGGTCTTTTCCAACCTTGGTGATTCTGTGATTCTGTTCTACAGTGCATGCCCCACACTTACCATAAACACATGAATGCATGCAGACAAAAGGGGGGAAATCCAAAAGGAGCTACAGGGAATATCAGATCACATCACTAAGAAACAAGACTCATTTATGAGAAGGTAAAATGTGAAGGACATGCTCAGACTCTGTGTGGTACTTCAAGTTAATTCAAGTGGCAAGAGACAACTCGTGCTATTCCCCTTAGTACCATGTATGTAGTCACTGTGCCAGCATTGTTCACAGTCAGATGAAGTTGAGTGAGAACGAGGGCTCTGATCAAATAACATAAAGGATTTCTTTACATATTTTCATGCTCTGAAATTATGCTAAGTTTACCTTAAACAATACTTAATCTTGGGTATTTTCTATGGAACCTTTGGACAAAATGAACACCTTAGCTCCACATTAGCTTTAGCTCTTCTAATTACACTATAAAATGAACCTTGATAATCAGATCTCCCCATTACTGCCATCAGAATTCTGCTTTTGTTAGACAGAATGCAAACACAAAAATCATTTAACTTTTTTTCCATATGCATTCGACCTATCTGGAGAAAGTAATGCTAAAAGGACATTTTAAGTCTATTTTCTCACCATTTTATTTATTTATTTATTTTCAGGAATCATCTCTCTCAGAGCACAAATGTGCATAATAATCCACTTGAATGAATAAGCAGTCAAAACAATTAGAAGTAAAGAATGTCACATCGTTACCATAGAAGTGGCACAGTCATGCTGCAGCCTGACAGGCTTCTGAAAAGTCTGTAGGGGATTTCACAATCCAAGGTCCTGCTTCTTCTGAAAATTATAGCAAAACCTCCATGAGATTCACAGAAGCCTGTCTGGCTCTGTGGTGGTTGCAGCTGGGAATGACAAGAAGGGAGGAAAGCAGGACAGCATGAGCTAGCAAGGACAGGGAGGTGAAAGAGCTTCAGTGTTCTTTTCTTGCTTTCAACTATATCCGGAGTGTCTTGAAAGAAAAACAGGGATTTTGCTATTTCTTGCCCAGAGAACTGGGGCTTGCCTCCATCAGAGCTGGTTTTACCTTGCATTGCCAACTGCCCCTGGCTATCCTTAGACAGTTTTTCTCCTCAACTTGATGAGTGGTGCCCTGGCTTCCAAATCAATGAACACATAGTTGGTCCTATCAAAAACAAACATAGATTCATAGAATGACAGGGGTTGAAAGGGATCTTAAAGTCCCCCACCAGCTCATGCTGTTCATGGCCCATCCATGGCCTTGAGCACCTGCAGAGATGGTGCACACACAGCATGTGTGCAGGGCCTCACCACCCTCAACATTTGCACCACTTCCCTCGACATTCCTACACAAATATTTTTAATGTGGAATTGTAACAGCCGTTAAATATTTAATATTAAATAACCTGTGGGAACTGTTATGTGTTCTATTTGAAGACCAAAGGTAATAACAAAAAGGTGAGAAGAAAAGCAATAGCTGGTTTGTCTGAAAGCATGGAGCAATTTTAGGATGTATTTTATATATGAACTCATAAAATTCATACAGAAGAAATTAAATGTATAGAATGATTTATAGGTGGATTTAAAAGGCTTGCAATCTTTTAGTTTCATACATCTTCATGAAAAGAGTTATAAATCTCTATAACCTAAATTGCTTATCCAAGCTCTACAGAAACAGCATAAACAAAGCAAGCAATTATCTGTAATAAACTTTTTCTTTAATATTTTGACACTCACCCTTTTGTTAAACTACATGAAGTAATTAATCATGTGCAGTATTAGAAAATGAGATTTTATTTCCTAAGTTCACATATTTTTCGCAATTGTGCAGAAACTGTCATCTTTCTGTCATAGTAATCAACTCATTAAGCATTAATACAATGATGATGCAATATCATCTATGCACAATTATTTATATATTCATATGAATACCGATACAATTGTATTTTGCCCCCCATATATCACAATAATCTCAAAACTCTAGAAAACTCCCTTTGTAAGCTGCTACTTGAAGTAGCTGGAAATTCAGTTTTCATAATGGCCAGTGTTGACATTTTAAATGATAATTTGAGTGGTGTTTTCTGCGGTTCAGGCATTGATTTCTACACCCATTGATGAGGGCAGAAAAATCTCCACAGTTTCAGAAGATGTGGGATTTTTCAGAAAGGCAATTTTAGCCTTTAATCTACATCCTAAAATACAAGTGAAGTGTTAGCATTTGCTTGGAGTAGCACTTAAACTGGAGAGACAGGGATCTCTGAAACACAGAACAAAACTCAGAATAAAGGTAATTCAGGAGAAGAATGACATTGGTGCGTAATTCCTTTGGAGAGCAACAGCACTCCGATCGATTGCAGTAAATGCAGAATGTCTTACATATATATTGCAGTATACAAAAGCTCCAAAAGTTTGCTTCGAATAAAGAAAAAAGACAAGTTGTTGAGAATAAGATTTATTTTGATGTAAAAAGAGCTATGCTTAGGCTGTATGATAGTTACAGAACAGGGAACGCTTACCAAGAGGAAGCAAACGTGACAGAACTGGGGATCAGGCCTCAGCGTGTGCCTCCAGGTTTTTCTCCTACACAGATTATGGCCAGAAATACATTTTTAATTAAACATAGCCCCCTTCTCATGTATTAATGTACAAAGAGATGATTGTACGCAATGTGCTTTCATTGTCATATCCCACAGCCTGAATTCTGCATGTTAAACTTCATGCAAATTGATCAGATTTTGAGGTCAGGGTTGGCAGTTTTGCCCTGGGCAGCTGAAGTTTTGCATCAGCTGCTTTGTGGACACCCACCAAGTTGCTGCTGGCATTGATGGTATCAAGGACAGACCCTGGAGGATGAGGACTCCAAAAGGCAGCTCGTAAATGAAACTGTCTGATACTGTTATCGGTAGCTGTAGACAGCTTTTAATCTCTGTAGGCCTTCAGTAACTCAGACATACACATCCTGACTGCAGACCACACAATGCTTCACCTTAGCATGAAATCGATGTTGGCTCTTGTCATGAAGAGGCTGGCATAACTGATGGCATAAATCTGTGTCCAATACCCCACGTACTGGATAAATTAGAGCAAACCACGTATCTGTTCAAACAGAGCTCCTCAAACAGAGTAATCAAGACTGTAGTTACAGCTATAAAAGCACACTGGTTGCAAATTGCATGTTTAGGCAACCTGTGTACCCCAAACTGAACAGGCCAGCCATGTGCTTGAGCTCGTTTGCAGCTCAGTCTCAGGAATTTGGCTCGACTTTGCACGGTGATGCTTGGAAGCTTTCTAATCTGCACTGCAGGAGGCTGGTTTTCCCAGCAGCCATGGCCATTCTTCTCTGCTTCATTGTCCATAACATGGCAACATCTGCGGGTGACCATCTCAGGATTTTCTCTGAAAAGGAAGAAAACAAGACAAAATATCTCTAGTTTATATCAAAAGAGCAGTGTCATATTTAAGAGATCACACTCGTTCCCTGTGCTCATTTCTGCCTTCTTCCCTGTCAAGAAACCTTTGGGAAGTGGTACCTTTCCACTGTGTTTTTCAAAAGCAGAAGGATCAGCACACTCCTCAAACATGGCCCAAATTGTTTTGATCCTACTGTAAAAGATTTCAAACAATTTCCGTGTCTCTTTGCCTTTAGTTTTAATCTTTCTAAATCCTTTCACTAGATACTGTTAGCAGCAAGGGCCAGATTCAAACAGCAGTTTGACCTCTTTAAAAGGAAACCATTTCTGGCTTGAGCAGCCTCTGTGAATTGCTGGGATTAATAGCATTTTGTTAAGCTCTAGTTACAAACAGAGAAATAATTGCACTAAAATTGGCATGGCTACAAAGATAAGGTAGCTGGCTAAAGCCTGGTGCCCTCTGTTTCACCAGCTGTATGCACTGATTGGGTCTATCTTCAAAACTATTTGAAGCACCAGAAATAGCTTAGGCTGGATAATTTCTGTGGTTTCTGTCCCCACCTGTGTCTTCCCTAAGGCACTGCCCTTTTGTAGGGTACTATAGATGACCTGACAACTACTGAATCACAAAAGCAATCAATTTAATCTAAAATCAGACCCCTCAGTAGTAAGTGACAAGTGCATTGCAGTCTTCTTCTCATCCTTCCTGCTGTACCAAACACCTTTCTGTTCCACCCAAACTACAGCGTTGGACTCTGGCCCCTGCTGTTCTGAGGTGCCATTTCCCTTCACCACCACAAAGTGATTAACACAATTAAACTGATTTATGAGCTGTTGGCTCCGATCTACATTATATTGAATTCGGGTTCTTCTTGACAGGCTGACAGAAGAACTCTGTGTGAAAGCCTATCTGTTTTCTAACTATATTAGTTGGTTTAATAAGAGGTATTACCTTTCCTTATAAAAGTTTAGCGATGCATTGATTCACAGAAACAGTATTTTTTTAAAATTCAATGACAACCAGCCCAACAGAGAAGCACATAGAAAAACATCACTTTGGATATCAATTCCCCTGCTAACAGAATCCCTGCCACAGTACCAGGGCAGACTGTAATACCAGCATTGAGATGCAACCAGCCCCGTCTGTTCTCTGAGCCCAGCCCTCTCTCAAGAAACCTTGATCCATCTATAAAGGTGTGATCACCATCTGAGATTGAGCATCTCACCAGCCTGGTATGGCTCTGCCTGCAGAAATGTTGCACAATGTGTCTCAGCCAGGAGCGGTTCCCACCATTTCCCATCAAAGCATCCTCCCATCAACAGAGGAGCTGGGAGCTGAGGGAGAGCTCCTTGATATAAAATAGCAGAAGCTCTTTTTGCTCCACTCCTCAGACTGTTCTGCACTTCTTTCAGGCAGGACGAGTCCTGCCGTTTCACTGCAAATACTCTGTATAGAAAGTATATGTACATTAAATTGCCTCTGTGACCATGTTTGACTCCTACTCTACAAATAAATGGGAGTAGATAGATAGCTCCCTTCCCTCAGGAACTTCTGTCTGCAGAAAACTGTGGATCACTGAGATATGCAGATGAAACATCTCTTTCCCTCCACCAAGATATGAAAGCAGGGAGCTTCTTCCCCTTCTGAGCTTCAGGCCAAGGGGCTCTGACACACACCGAGCAAATGGGAAGATGTGTGATTAGGTAACTTCCAAACTTCAGAAACATTTCCATTTCAAATCCTGACTTCCTGCCATGCACATACTCTTCTGTAACCAGGCTCCGAGGCAATTTATTAACAACTCCAGAGGAGTGATATCTGCAGAATCTGTTTTTCAGTTTTTGACAGCTGAGCAGGGCTAATGTTCCTGTTCCAGACTGCCATCACGGGAGCGGTGCATATTCTGTATATTCAACGAAGAAGCATCCTTTGAAGGTGTAAATGAAATAGCTTATCTGAAGTAGAGATAAAAAATCAATTTAAAACATTTTAGATCGTTTATCAGCATATAAGAAAAAAAAAAAATACAAGATTGACCAGGCTTTATAAAAAGGGTTTTAAATCACAAACTACCAGTACTTCTAGGCTGCGTTTCCTGTTCACTAAATTAAACATTTCAATGGATAGCAATGCATTTCAGAAAAATAAATTATAAACAAATAAATAAACGATAGAATAAAACCTGTTAAATGGTTTCAGTATTTTAAATTCTTAAATACAAAAACCTGTTGAAGTCGCTCCTAGAACCTTAAAATCTAACAAAACCCACTGAGATCAGCACTACATCCGGGATCTGAAATGAGGGGTTTTAAACAATACCTGAAATACCCTAAATATTCAATAATGAAAAGTTAGAGAGGTGTTCAGGGAAAGAATAAAGGCAATTTTGTTCACATCAGGGATTTAAATGAAAGTGAAGTCATGGAAGTCTTAACGTTGTTCTTGAACTTTCTCAGAACAGAGGTCTTCCTTGGATGAATGTTACAAGGAGAGTGGAAGAAGGACTTAGACTAAAACAGGATTGACATGCATGATGAATTACAGTTCATTAATCCAATTAATGAGTAATTCCAGAAGCTTTAATCCCAGATAAAGCTCTTTATTGCAGCTCTGTTGGCTAGTGATGCACAAACTAAAAGCCTGTCAGCAAATCTATCGTAAAATTCTATTAAATAAAGCTTGCCATACACTGCCATAGCTTGTGCAATAATATTTTGTCCAAATACATATATATATATAAGAAAAAGAGAGGAGGGAGCGATCTCTAACCTTATTCACCCTGATTTGATATATAAAAGAGTTCAAGATACATTTAAAATGATGCAAGCCAGCTGAATGCAACTTCAGATATTTATAAGCACTCTTGATTTAGAAGGTAAATATACACCCCAGTTTCTGAAGTCATCTGTGTGTATGATTTTCTCATACACATTCTGTTGACTAATGGGAGTCTATAAAGTACATCAGGCTGCTTTGGGAATAGTCTCTGTTTTGTTCTTGGTTTATTTTATTTGTGGTGCCACTGTATCCAAGTGATTCTTTCTGAGCATTTCAGAAATAGACTCTGTCCTCCAAAAGTCTTACAAGAGAGAAGAACTAAGAAAGGAGGAAAAGCTGAGAGTTGCCTTCACTGACTGGAATCACAGCGCAACAGCTGACAGAGCATTAAGTATGAAGCAAGCATTTGAAATTTCAGCTTATACCTAAGAAGTCAAAACATGATTTAAAGTCTACATAGCAGAAACAACAGTGTTTCACAGCTTCTCAGAAAACCAGGAGGACTCCCCTCCCAGGAAACCATTCCCCTCAGACTGAACCAGGCTTTGTATCACTGTTGTAACAACCCCCCCAACCAAGCACTTCAAATATTCATTTGCCCACCATAATGGAATGAACAGTGGACCTTCACCAAGACCCTTCTGAAAACAGGCATGCTGGCAACTTGCAGTGACAGCCATGTACTGACTTCTATGTAGTGACTTTGATTTGTTGAGTACTTGGCTACCCCGCACTAAAAACATAAATGCATTCCATTTTAACAATGGAGAAGGCTTGCATTATCATGAGAGGCTGTGCAATCCACACAAATATTGATCCTGATCTCTTCAAACAGCTGTGTCAAATTACCTTCTGCATTCTCAGTTTGTAAAAGCTGTGTTACCAAAGAGACAAGATCCTGCTATGACGACTATTTAAGTAAAAGTGCATCCTTTCTGATATTGCCAAAGAGTCTGTTGTGGGAGGATGGCAGTTCACACCCAATTACACAGCATGACGGATTCACATTTCTTGATCAATGGCTTTGAAGCCTTCTGGAATAACATTGCACAATGACCCTTCGTCTTAAAGACCAAATAAGATGATTAGTGACATGCAGGAAAAAAAGGCTCAGAATTTCATGCATGTCAGAAAAACTCTTAACCACTTTCTGTCTGTGGCAGTGCTCCTGAACTGGAAGAAACTTCAGTCACTCCAGCACAGAGAAAGCTGTGTGATGGAAACAAACAAGTGCTATTAGACTATTAGAGCAGTAACACCGTTGTCTCCAAAAGGCTTCCATTTACCAAAAGCTATCTCACAATTTGAAACCAAAAGAGAAATGCTTGTGTGCCTATTGCTAGAACTTTGGATTTCTGGAGTTTGAAAATACAATGGAAATCACAAATGTTAATGAAGATTCGGTGCATGTTAGTGTGATGAGGCATGTTACTATAGCTGACAGATTTTGAAAATCAAGGCCATGAGAAAGTGTGGCGTTAAGAAAATCTTTTATGCTATCAGTGCTAAAAGTTTGTCCTACACCACGCAAAGTAAACACTACATACTTCAGAAAATGCAGCTGTTGAAGGAAAATGAACCTCATCCAGAACTTAAACCCGCTGTATGAATGCAGTCCTGAAAACGTGATGTCTATCCAGGAGAAGCAATGTGTGATATTTGACTAATGGAAACAATAATTCCTGTAGTTGTTTTAATAGCAACCATGGCTGAGAGTATCCTAAAGGATCAACTAGGCTGTGTGTAAGACTGCTCAGCAGATTAGAAATCAAAACAAAATGAAAATGGGAGTGGAAAAAGAAAGCTCTCACCCTTGCAAAGTCCCAGGGAAGATGAGAGCCACTCTGAGGGCATCTCTATATGGGAATGTCAGATCCCATCCTTCACTTTCTCTCTGCATTGACCAGCACTAGGGGGGAAACCAAGAGGGTGTGGGGCACTTCTGCCACCATTAAAAACTTTGATGACTGCAGCTTTTGGCCTCCCACCACAGCAGGAGCATTGGCAGCCAGGTCATGAGAGGAACTGCCAAACAAGTGACATGAATTGAAACACTTTGACCTTGAGCCATGCATGGGCCTGAAGCAGTGCATTTAATGTCTTGAGAGGAGCAGGAGGTGTGAGACACGTATTAGAGAGAAGGTGAAAAGTAAAACCGATAAAAGCACAAGATTAAGAAAGTCACCAAAAAATGACCAGGCTGTTTAATGTGAGGAGAAAATGATCATGCTATAGTCCTCCAAATGCTTTTAAAGACATATATCTTTCCTTCCACCTTTGAAGCTTCAACTGTGAAAGTTAATCTAAAGGAAGCAAAGTGCAGCCACTCTGTTCAGACCATTTGATATGCTATTGCTTGCAAACTTCCTTTAAGAATATCTTCCATAACTAAGAAAATTGCCACATACTCACTGGCTTATAAATGGGAAATTACAGATAAGAAAGTCTGAATAAAACAAGACTACTCAATATTAGCATTCCAAGCACTTGGTCAGTATCAGTCAATTACCTCACTGCTCTTCTTTGCCATCCTCAATCTCACTGAAAAATACAAGCCCACAACTTCCCCACGAGATGGATGTTATTAACCCATTTTTCATAGCTGAGAGCTGAGACACAGGGGAGATGGGTGACTCCCTCCGGGTCACTGTGCTGCTAGTGTGAAAACTGGAAATAGGCCTTGAATCTCATTTATAAGACAAGACACAGGGCAGTTCATTTCAACCAGAGTTGTTTCCACATTGGGATTTTTCAAGCTTACATCATATGGATGAATTAATAATTTAATGTCTCAAAAAGCCTCCTGCTTCTCATAGAACTCATTTTAGTTCTTACATTACATTATTTTTTGGAAGATTGAGATGAGCAGTGTGAGGGCAGAGGTGTGGTCTGATGGTATTTATCAGTATCAGTTGTCACCTCACAAAGCGTTACAGGATGTACATGTCCAGCTTTCAGTGTTTGCACTGCTGGCAGCCTGTGTGTGATCCCACTTTATTGCCTTTCAGCTTTTTCCCTTAAAAACAAACAGTATACTGTTCCCTGGAGAAGGCAGGTATTGCTTTTTACATTTAGTAATGAGCCAAAAAGGAATCTATTCTGGAACACTCATTTTTGCTCTGTTGCTGATCATAACAGCAGTACTTTTCTACGAGCACTCATTCAGTCTGCTGTTGCAACTAACACACTATAAATGTCATTTGCTGCATATAGTTAGATCAAATTTTATTTATGATATTCTCCATAGTAATGATTCACTTTGTGTCCAGGCCAGAACACTGCAAATTCAGTTGTTTTGCATTCATTATATGCATTATCCTCCCCAACCATACAGATAACAACATCCAAGGGATGTTTGGATCCTGTGTCCCAATGGCAGGCAAGTCTCTGCCAAAGACAATTCTGATAAGAGGTGTTAAATAGTTAAACACAATGGATTTTGATATATATATATATATTTAATTTTATTTTCAGTCATTAGGGTAATTGCTTATATATGGAACATCATTTGTTCTTGAATACTGCGATGATGTGAGTCTCCTGTTAAAAACTGAAGATGAAATAATTTAAAATGGCTTATTGACCTTGGAAGCCATATTCCTCCAAGCATCAAGATGGGCTGTGCACATTAATTGGTGTTTTTGAAATTCTACCCTTTCCCTTTAGGAAGTACAGGCCTGGTTAGTCTGTAACTGTTTACATATTTTTAACACATTTGTCCACATCACAGTTTTCTTTATCCTTGATTTAATTTGCCTTGAATAAGAAAAGCTCTGTTGAAAATAACAAGTTTATTACAACTTTATTTGAAACAATTCTTTTGAATAGCAGACTGAATTGCTAGCATTATAGAGTAACCACTTCTAATGAATAATAGAAATCTGAGATAAAAGACTCCAAATAATTATAACTTCTTAGAAGATACAAAGGCCGAAATTTGCAAATGAAACTAGCTAAATTTTAACAAATATGTCCCCAATTAAAACTTAATTTCACTATGACTTTCTAAAAGTCCGTTTCTATAGTATTTAACAAAAAGCTCTGTGAAAAAGAGCTTAAGCTTTGTGTTTTTTCACTTATTAAAGAGAGGAGTGGAATTTCTGACAGACACCAATAAATTGCAAAATTTAAATGTTATCAATAGGACCTATTTTGTTGCTAAATTATCTCAGAAGTCTCGCAGACAGAACACTGCAGTCTAAAGTAGTCAGGACACAGAGGAAACAACGGGCAGACAATCTTGTGCTAATCAAAAAGTGAGCACAATAAATTTTGCGCATTCTCTCATATTGTAATCAAACTACAGTGCAAATCTCCTGTTGAGCTTTTGCTATTAAATTTTACCTACCCTGCCATAGGCCCTTCTTTATTATTTTATTCAAGGTAACGATGATTAGACTTATACTGATGGAAGAATAATTATAAATAAGGAAGTTTAATATATTGGTTGTTTGCCCAGGAAAAGGTTAATCATACTGTGTTGATTCTGAAGATGTTTGATCTTGTCAGGATGTGCCTTATTGCCAGCCAATGCCACGTGCACTATCAGAGTTTGAAATACACCTTATGTATAAGGTAACTCAAGGTAACTTGTGTATAAGGTAACTTAAGCCCAGAGTCTCTGGTAAAATTTTCCTGTGTGGCTCTTCTGGGGGCTTGAACTACAGCATACACAAAACTGATTTGGCACCACAAGATGAAACAGAAATTCCAGCTGTGAAGGACATCTGAAATGTAACCAGTTTCCAACACTGCTGACTCCAAGTGCTGGCTCATATTCCTTCCTCATACAGGGCTGCACATTTTAATGAGCCTCCAATTGTGTTCCAGTAGAGGCTGTGCAAAGAAAGCCAACTATCATCTTAGTTTAAAAATATATTTCACAATATCCACAATTCATTTTATAAACGCGTTTCATCATCTCTCATTTACATTAGTTTCATAATATGGATCAAAGACTGTTAGAGAAGAGTTAGGAGTAAGACTGAGATTCAGAGTGATGTACCCAGAAGAGCTCACAGGTGAATGCAATTAAACTGAACACCTGAGGATCTCCAGGTGTTCCCAAGCTAATCTCTTATATAGGTTAGTGAGCCACATAAAGCCTGGTTCTTGTTACTATGCCTAAGCTCCTTTTGCCCTACTGGTCAAGCAGGGGCTGGGAAGCTTAGAAATGCTGTTTGAAGGGGTGTTAAGACCTTAAGAGGTTTCTATTGCAGCCTGCTTGAAGCAAGATTGTTACCCAGAGATCAGGTCAGCCATGGTTAAAAGTTACTGGTGACTTCAGCTGTGAAGGTTGTTGAAATTGCTGGGCAGCCTTAGCCCTGTGGCTAGTCTGGTGATGGGCTTGTGGTTGGATATGATGATCTTAGAGGTCTTTTCCAACTTTAATGATCCTATAAATGGAACGACTCTCCTATCACCAGTCCAGACAGCAATCAGCTGGAACAAGCATACAGGCAGGAGGGAAAAACTGGATCTCCTTTTATAGCTGTGTGCAGCAGCAAACATCTGTTGCAGCAGAGTGACTATGTAAAGGCAAACTGCAGCCTTTATAAAACTCATGTTTTTTGCCCGCTAACCAGCTACATTATAATTAATAAAAAAAGGTAGAAAGAAGGCCTTAGTTTAATTAGCAATTGAGTATGAACAGCACTTTATTATCTCTGGATTTTAGATCTTTCAAGGACTCTGGTGCAAAGCACACAGGAAAAACTGAAGGAATGCATTTATAAATCTCATAAATTTGCACTGGAATCTGTATACATAGAATTGTTTGTATGTATGACACTCATTAGAGTGCTGAACTTACTTATACTTATTGAGCTGGTTCCAGTGAAGAAAAAGAAGCTCAAGCAACTGGTCCAAAATTATACAGCCACACTGATGCTCAGCTGGCAATGAGGACTTGCTTCATCCAGTAAAGCACATCACTTTACATCACTCAGCTTGCAATGACAGATGAAGGTAAGATTGACAGTTCATTTTCTCCTTTAATATCTTATGTTAGTGTTTGTTACGTGCTTATAATTTTAATTTCACAAATTTATAGACTGAGGCTACTACACAGATATGAAATAGCTTAAGAACTTGAAGTAAAAGAATGTAGCTGAAGTCTTAATGTGTACCACTTTCTCCAGCTTGTTTTGTAGCCTTTCTGGTCTGAGCTTACCAAATTAAGTTCTTGACTTGGATGAAATACTGCAGAAGGGACTTTGAAAGCCAGCTGGCAGAGATAGATGGATTGAGTTTGCTCCCAAAAAACACCAGCACTGATACCCTCATTGACTTCAATAGGTGAAGGGTGAGGTCTAGAATGACCCAGTGCAGCAGGGCACCACTGGATGCAGAGACAATTCTTCATGATTTTTTGTAGAAAAAAATCCAATTTTTGCTATCAAACTGAACTTGGTAGAGGCTGGGGAATCCACAGTATCTGACACTGAGGGCATCTAAACTTTTAGGAGGCTAATCATGTTTCTCAAGTGAAAAAGTTGAGCCGCTTTGAAAGCAAGTAGCACATTGGCATCTTGCATAAATGAATATCATTGATATCCCAGTATTTTCTTAATGTAATGACTAGCCTATCAAATGGATTGCGCCTTTTAAGGCAGGTGGATTCTTAGTGAGATGACTGTTATCTACTGTAATACTTTTTTGAACCAAGCTAGGTTTTCTAAAGGTCAGCCATGCAGTGATTCCAGGGATTGTTGCAAGTATTACAGATTTCTATTGTGTACTCTTACTATTATAAGGATTATATAAGTAATCAGGCTTGATATTTAATTTTGAAACAAAAAAAAAAGTGATTTTCCCCTACCCTGCTGTAGTAACTGTTGTCATACATAGGAGGGTTGTTTGTTTGTTTTCTTTCATTGAAACTGTAGGGTAGAAAGACTGTTTCAGAGGTTAAATCTCAGTTTGAGCTGTAAATCTAGCAAAAGAACAAAAAGAAAATGTTGCTTTGAGTCAGTTTTGTAATGATGAATAATCATGATGATGGAAATGGAGGAGAGAATTGTAACTGAACAGATAAATAATGACCCTGGCATTCTGGGGTTGTTAAATGTTACCATTAAAAAATCCTGGTAAATAGAAATACTTGACCGAGTATTGGACACCTAGTAGAACATGGACACCTAGTAGAACAAACCCTTAACTATTACTTTTTGATAATCCTGTTCACTGGATGACACATTTAAGTCTTTTGTGGCTCAGATTGCTTGATGGCATCTTCTATCTTAGTTCTTTAGATATAGACTAGACTAAAAAACAGGGAAGAAAGGACGTGAAAACCTCTTGCAGTGCAGCACATTGCTCTAATCAAGTTCAGACTAGATTATTACAGATCTAATTCCCATGACAGTTATCTTGTGACCCTGTTCTTTGCATCGCATGAGTGAAATTTACCATTTCTCTAAGGTCTGCTTCAAGCTCATCTTTGTGCTGAATGTGTGCTATTCAGCATGCACTACTTCTACTCTCTTAAGTGAATTTTATTGGTTGTTTTTTGGGATTACTTTTTCTTTTTCGTTGGGTTACATGAAAAAGCAGCTTTCTAATCATCTGTGCAGAAATGTTCTCTGGTACACAGTCATTCAACAGAGTAGAGGCAAGTGTAACTGAAGGGCTCTTTCACATTGGGGCTCATCAAGAAAATTTCTAAGACACGTTTAGTTTGTGAATTATTTTAGATATTTTGAAAATTAAGTGATTTTGGTCCTGGAACACAAAGAAGAAAGAAATAGCTGGAACTGCCATCCCTGGAGGTGCCTGAGGTCTGGTTGAATGGGGTCCTGGGCAGCCTGATCTAGTGGGGGACAGCTCAGCCCATGGCAGAGGGTTGGAATTGGGTGATCTTTGATGTCCCTCCAACCCAACCATTCTGCAGTTCTATGATCTGCAAAGCCCCTTCCAACCCAGGCCATCCTGTGGTTTTGTGATTTGATTATATTCCTATTTGAATTGACTGAATTTAGCACTTGACTAGCAAGTAGTTCAGTCTCTTTAGGATCAATGGGAGTCTATGAATACATAATCTTGGCTGTCCCTATGAAGGAGTCATGGTGTCTGTAGCAGCATGTTGCAGCATTAAGAATTTCTGCACCTCCTCAGCTCCTGCCCTGGCACTGCTGAGCATGCAGACCAGCTGTGCATGACTGTTCATGTTTTTGTCACCACTGTTGTAACTCCACATTACAAACTTTGTTTCCCAAGCAAAGAGCATCTGCTCTCTGAGTGACGTGTTTTTAATGTGCTAATTTATCATTGTCAAATACTGGATTTTTATTGCTGAAATTTGAATATTGTATTTAAGGCACTATTGTGATTACAGATGTAATTTGAAGCAGTGTAGATTTAACACAAAAATACTCTCTGTATTTCTCCTGCAGTCTCATTCTGATGTGCCTTTCCTGACTTTGCATGGGTAGATGATGGTCAATAGGGCAATGATGAAAGGTTTCAAACTAAGAGAGGGAAAATTTAGACTGGGTATAGGAAAACAGTTTTTTATGATATGGAGAGTGAAGCACTGGTACTTGTTGCAGACAGAGTTGGTGGATGCCTCATCACTGCAGGCACTAAAGGTGAGGTTGGACCAGGCTCTGTGTACCTGAAAGCACCCCTGTGCATTGTAGGGCAGTTCATCCCAATGGTCTTTGAAGATCCCTTCTAACTCAAGCAGTACTATGTGAATAGCTGTCTGCTTGAGGTAGCTGCCACCCAAACTGCAGAGCTGCATTAACTCCCTAATCACACTCCCATAATGTGAGATTGGCTGTAACGGTAGAGGAAACAGCCTGGAAACAGAAGTTTAAGTCCTGCCCACTGTTTTTAGCACTGCAATTGCCCTAAAACTGGGGCAGAAGTGCCAGAAGCTGCAGATGTGAGTTAAAAGTTGAATGAACTGGGAAAAAACAACAGATAAAAAAAACAAGGTATTGATGGTAAAGACTACAGGTTATTAATTAAGTAATCCCACAGAAACTGCGGAGAGTCCTGGTGATCCCATAAGGAGGCAATTGCACTGCCAGGCTGGGGCCAGAGAGCAGATTAGAAACTTCATAGAAAGAGATCCCTTCAAGAAATACTCCATCCCACTTGCAAGAAGGAGCCCTCCCCTCTACCACCCGCGTTTTCATCAAGGCAATTGTAGCTCTGTTCAATTTAACATATGTATCAGTAACCTTTATTTCTACAAGAAGGGATGTGAGGAAGCTGAGTGCAGCAATAGGAGCCCTGAAATTCTGAAGCGGCTGTTCCCAGGGAGCAGAGTAGTTGAAATAACACCACCATCTACTGGGCAGCCGTCAATTCTGCTAGTGGAGAGGTTGTGCAGATGAGAAGTGTGTGACTCCTCCCAGCCGCAGCTCCCTTGCTATGTAACAGAATTACCCTGATAAGCCCTCATCATGTAATTCCTCGTTATTTTTGTTATTCGTGTCGACTGGATTTCCAGGCTGCTCTCTGTATGAGACATAGCTAAATAGATGTGTAATAAGAAATGACTGCCTCGCATGGATGTGCACGCATAAGGAAATGGGGAACATTTTTCATCACATTTCGGAGCGGGGAGCAGCACCAGCTCAGCAGCTGTGCCCTGTAAAAGATATATTAATTTTATTCCCATCAGGACCGATATTATTTGCTCTTACAGATCTGTTGCTAGGTCACATACAGTTGCATGCATCACGCCTGCAAAGCAGAAACTGGAAACAGCAACATCCCTGACAAGTGGAGATGCGTGTCTTGGCCAGATGTGGGAAGCAGCATGTGACAAACACACAGAAATTTTTCGTATGGGATGTATAAATGCTGCAGGATTTCTTGCTGCTGTGTGTATTAGATGTGCTGTAGCCACCTTCTATGCTTATTTCTGATACAAACAATTTCCAGTAGCATTGTGGGCTATACCTGATACATAGGAGGTATTCTGCAAAATTGATTTGAGAGCCCATCAGCTTGGTTTGAGTAGTGAAGGCACATCTGCAGCCTAAGGCAAAACCAAGGACAGTGCAGCTGGTATCTCATGGAGCACATTTTGCCTCCCCTGCCCAACTGCCTTGAGACTGCTGGCAATCAGCTCAGTGGAGAGCAGCTTCCAAAGGAGTCAGGAACAAGGCTGAAACAAGGCGATAAGATCTGCTGCTGTCCCTTAAGTCCAGCTGAGTAATGGCCCTCCAGCAAAACACAGTGAGATTTCCTCCTTCTGCAGCAGGAGAATCTATGGAGCTGTGTGATTCCCAACCCCATCAGCTCTTTTTGTTTTTACAGCATTATAAAAAAGCTTTTAATGCCTCTGGCTACATCAGCCACCCAACCAGGGAAAAGGGAAAAGGATAAAAGCTGCTTGTGAAGTGCTGCTGGGTGGGAATCATGATACTGGGCAGAGAACTTGGCTGTTCTGGAGCATGTGCATGGGGACTGGGGAAATCCTCACTAATGGGGATGAGAATGGACTTAGGGAACTGCCCAGGGCTTTCTCGATTGAAAAAGAGTTATCCAGGGTACTTCTGATGGCTTTTGGTTATTATTATTATTTTTTTTAATTATTATTTTTATTAATTTTTTTTCTGAATGGCTTTTAGTTTAGATCCTCTTAATGTGCATTTTTATAGCTGAACAATGGTAAATCCACAGTCTGAAAAAATAAACAAACCTCCATCCTCGTAATATATTTATTTGTTTATATTTACATAGAAATGAAAATTAATAGCCAAGGTGCATTTTCTCTGTCGGTAGTAAAAGGAAGAGTAGTCCCTGTGCATTTATTATGATTAGATACAGTCAGTGTCTGTCATGCATGAATGAAGCCATACCTGGAGCTGATTTTCTATCTTATATAGAAAGAACTTAGATGGTTCTTTTTATTATTATTACTTTTAACCTGCTACCTATCCTGAAGCCAAATGCTGGTTTATGCAGTGGTATCTCCACTGTCACTGAGGTGCATCTCTCTCAGCCCAGTTCCAAATACTCTACAGACAACACACCCAGCAAGCTCGCACAAAAGTATGAGCTATTTTAATAGGACTAGTGTGAGCAATTGCATTACTTAATATCATAATGTCAAAAGCAAGGCTATATTAATATTGCCAAAATATTTATCAAATAACATACGCAGAGTATATTTTCAGTTCAGTGGTGAAATGATTGCATCTGAAACCAGCCTGGTGCTTCTGAACACCTGGGTTCCTGTACATATCCTGCACATATTTTTGACTTAATTTACTGTCAAGATGTGATAGCTGCATGCACTGTGTATGTAAGTAAAGGAGGGGTATTACATCTCCTGATGACATAACTATAAAGAGCACCATATGGAAGGAGGAGACATTTCTTTCTAATTCATTATTACAGTGGATCTTCTCAAATAGTTCTTTAGCTTTACAATTAGCTTTCATGCAAATATCAAGTACCAGGCTTTTTATTTTGCATGTTTTTCTTCAATAGTTTTCTGAAAATATTTTTTATTTGTGTTGCTTATTTTGAAGCATCAATTTAGTTCTCTTAGCTTCAAAGCAAGTCTCTTTAGTTACCCTAGGAAAATACTTTTATTGAAGATACAAAACCGTATCAATGCAGTAATCAAGTACTTGCTGCAGAAAATAGAATGCAACCTATATTGAGTCCACTAACAGTAACAACGAATCTTTTCTGGCTCTAGAGGCAGAATTAATTATTTACATGTTTCTCATTAACTTTTTACCTACTGTTAACAGTAGGTTTTTAAAAGAATTCCTTTCTGTCTGTGATCAAAGTTTTCAGCAAGCCCATTTACAAGCAGTACACTTAGCCATTTTTAATTATTTGCAGTCTATCACAGAATGACATTTGCAATTTGTAAGCAATGCTGAAACTCTGCAGGTATTCCAGAAATTCCTGATAGGTCTTTCTGAGCAACCAATGCTTTCACTCACTGCCTTTGGCATGCTGTTGGATCAGATAGCATGTATATCTTGTCTTCACCTTCCAAAATAATCAGAATCTCCAAAAGAGGCTGAAAGCTGTCTGTGTATTCCATGAAGCTAGAGGTTATGTGATTCTTTTGAGTTCTATCCTCTCTTTTGGATGTTCTGGTAGCACTATCAGCATGACTTAGGGCAACAGGATGTGGATTCATACTGGTATACCAGGAAAAAATCCTTCTTTTTTTCCCATGCTACATATTCTTTGGCAAGTCTGTCTCAGAGAAACTTATGAAAAAGCTATCTTCATAATTCATCTCAGAATCAGGAAAATTCACATTAATTTCAACAAAAAATAGTGAAGTTGATCAAAGTGGCTCTCTTAGAGCCCAGAGTTTGAAGAAAACCAAAATGTGCTGCAAGACATTCCCATTTCTTTTTAAGAAGTCCATGGATTATCATGACTTTGTGAGTTTATGAAACTGAATCATTTTCTAATCTGTTCACCTTCTAAAAAAATAGGGAAGAGTAGCATAATAGGAGTTAGATTCTTGTATCCATCAACCCGTGCAATAAAATGGGCCTTGATTTCCCAAAATGGCTGTTGAGCTTTCTCATACTCCTAACTGAAGTGTCTTATCCCTCAATTGTTCAGCCCTGGCACCATGTGCATGTCTCCTTACACAGGGAAAGCATTTATCCAGTGGCTAAAATAATGGCTAATACAATGGCTCCCATACCATGAAACAACCTGTTTCTGTTCCATGACCCACTGCGAATGTGATAGGCTTATTGGCAATGTGACAAGCCAGACTATTGTTCATCTTGCTGAGCTCCCAAGGAAAGTTCGGCAAACTCTAATGAGCACCCAGGGAATAACAGGTTTCAATGGAGAAGTTTCTTCTTCGTCTAAGCAGTAGTTGGCTTGCATCTTTAATATTTTATATCCATTATATCTCAAAAGGATGTGCAAGGTCTTGGTTTTCATACAGGCATTTAGCCTACATTCAAATACACACAGTAAATTCAGTATTTTGTGATGTTATTGAATGTCATAGATTTAAGATTTATTACCAAAGGAAATTACACTGAAACAATTTAGTGGAAACAAAACAACCCATGACTTGATGATGGATGACTTTGTTCTATAGTCTAAGACTAATTATTTAACAAAGTCTTTGTTACTTTTGACTTTAGGCCAGGCAACATTGTGAGCTGACATATTCTAGAGTAATTAACAGAAATGGTCAAGTTGTAATACATTACAAAGCCTTCAAAGGAGCAAAGCACATTTAGATGGTATTATCAAGGTAAGCAATTTTATAACTTAGCCATTGGTGTTCAGCCATAATTTAGCTGGTGATATTTAATCAATCCCACTAAATATGTTAAAAAATAAATACTGTAACAATAATTGCAAGCCCCGTGTCTCTCAATGATACCTCTCAAGTATCCTCTTCAGTGAGATGCCATCGCCTGCTGTGTTTACAGGTTCACAGCATGGAAGTCAAAAGCAATCTTGGCAGGTGCAGAAGATGTGTTCTTTTTTATAGTTGAAAAAAGATAACCGTTCTGTAACTTGTAAACCTGCTTTATCTCGGACCAGAGGATTTTACAAGTCTCTCTGTGCTGGGGAAAATGCTTTCCTATCTCCTGTGCAAGTTCCTGAGACCCTGTTTAGATCGTCCCATCTGCTGAGCTGAATAGGCAAAGGGTTTGGCCCTAATTTTGGTCTTTTTTAATTGGTGAAGAAACTGCAGGCTCTTATTTTAGGTTAATAAGTGATATTAGATGAATAGTATGTGCTGAGAGGAAACTGTTAGAGGAGCGCTTTCTTGTGGATGCTTTATACACAGAACAAGTGTGCCTTATTTCCATCTCCAACGTACGTACTTCTTAAAAAGTGCTTTGTGGCACCAAACTCAAACCAAAAACTGCACAACAGAGCACTCAGCTGGAAGACAAGCAGAAGATTCAGTTGGGTTGAAACAGCAACAAACATTAACTTTTCCACACAGCTATTAGAGAAATAGGTGCTTTAATGGGCTTTCAACCGTTAAAAGGCTGAATTAGATGCTGAATTAGAGTATTCAATTAATAGGTAGTCAGCTGTGCAAAACCTAACCTGTGACATTAATGCTCTGAGGTCCAAATGAGTAAATGTGATTAAAGTATCTAATAAGCAAAAAGGTTTTCCTTGCTTTTATATAAATAGGTACCATAATGTTTATATGATATTTGCTGTGGCAAACTATTAATTTCAGTGCCTGTGTTGCATCAGTTTGAGCTGAGATAAAGTGTAAAGCTGGAAAATGAAATATGTTCTCTTACTACATTTGCACTGTTTTCATGAACACTCAGAAGCAGCAACCAAGGAATTGTTGGGTAGTTAACAGCAAATCTCATATTGCCAGTAAAAATGAATAGATGGAAAAGAAACTGCAGTAGTGAGCAATAGTAGTAACTGAGTCTAGGCAATATCTGAATATTATGAATGTTAGAAGCCAAGGGCTATTTTTCTCAAGGTGAAATGTCCCTTAAAAAGTGGCTAAGAAAAACTAATCTGAAATGAGGTCATAAAAATGCCCGTGCTTTTTGAAATGGATAACAGGAGTTGGGCTAAAAGAAAGGAAGCATTCAAAATTAGCCGGGTGGAGGCTTGTTTGAGAGACACTAATCGTGTTTAAGCAATGTAATTATTTAAAAGCAGCCCATTAGCTATTGCCTAAAAAGCAAAACAGGTTTGTAAAATGAAGTTATAATTCCAATTTGTGTAATATTTGGTGTGAATTCTCACCTTTAGTGGAGAGGGGGGAAAAAAAGCCATACTTCAGTAGAATGTTCATTTTCTTTAAAATGTTATGATAAACATTATTAATTTTCACAGGAAGGTGAGTGAGATGAGATCTCTTCATGAGAGATGAATTTATAAGACAACTATTAATTTTAAGAGCTGAAATAATAACATTTGGAGTGCTACTGATTTTATTCAACATCTGCTTTTCCCACTACATAATGGGCTGATATTTAATGTATCTCAAAAGTTGAAAACCTGGAATCTGGAAAACCCCCAGCTGAGAGAATGGAATAGAGGAAGCCTTATAGAAATAAATGACTGGGCTGACTGTAAATTGGCCTTTTGCTCCTGTGAGGTCTTTCTAAGCTCACTGATAATAACTTGTTTTTTCCACGAGATTACGTGTACAAATTACTGATTTCAGTAAGTTATTTATGTAATTTATTGTGCAGTGAATGTACCGGAGGAAAACTGCCTGATGTGGTGGTCATGGCTTGATGACTGGACTAAATGATCTTAGTGGTCTTTTCCAACCTTAATGAGCCTACGATTCTACGATCATTTCTCTAGTTTCAGTTATTTTCAGGGTGGGCTGAACTCGGTAACTACTTTGAGCTTTCTGACAATTTTACCAGTAAAGAGATGAGATCTTGAAAAAAATGCTGCCATAAAATGTGCAGATTTTCCTGTTCATGGCTGAAAGTGTGTTGTTTATGACCTATATTTCAGAAGCTCCTGTTCTACCTTCCAAGGCAACACTAACCACAACCATCTAACACTCCTTGCACACCTAATACATAAAGCTGATAATTATTGTTTAATACAGAAAAGAAGTTCATCAAGAGAAGCTCATAAACTTTACTACTACCCTTTGTTCATGAAGAGGAGGAAGTTATAGGAAAAAAAGCAAGGAGTAGTAGGTCCCTGTGGATGATAGTTTGGGTGCCATAACTGATTTATAGGTTTGGGAAATATCTGTAATGCCCATATTATACTTGCTCTGGGGATAAAGAGAGGATTTAATTCTCGTGTGTTATCAATCTGTTACCCTTCAAGGCAATAAATTCACTAAAATAAAAAGCAATTCAGCTTCATGGAATTGTTGTTGTAACATGTAATTTATCACTTACTACATGTAAGTACCAAAAACACAAACATTTAAAATCATCACCTATCAGAACTATGAAGAAATGAAAAATATTTCACAATAAATCTCTGTCCTTTCCAATGCAACCTGCTCTGTGATAAGGATGAAGGGTAAAATGCAGGTTACTGAGAGCTTGAAATAATTCCAGTTTGTTCCATTATAAATGCTTCAACAGAGTTGTTAAAGCTCATTTCCTATTTGTGTAAGAGACAGGTGGCAGGAAAGAGGGAATTTGACAACGAGGCTGTTGTGAATTGGTTTCTTCTGCAGTGGTGCAGTGGGATTTTTTCTAGGAGATATCACTGAGACTTAAACTATGTGTTATTGGAACTATCCTGTGGAGAAATCTAACTGTCCTTATGCTGGGATCCTTGCCTCCTAATGCTTCAAGTTAATCTGATATTGATGAATATCCTGATTAATACTTTAAACTTTTTTAATCTATAATATCTGAAAAGAAATAATATTTGTAACTTTTTTTTTTTTTTTCTTGAATGAATGCAGAAAACTTTAATCAAATTAGGGGACTGATCTACATTGTCATTTATCCATTAGTTAGTCACAGTTTACATTTTAATACTATTTATATTGTATTTTCATTACAACAGCAATGCTTTTTATTGACACCCCTCCCACCCCCGCATCACTTGCTTGTTCAGCAGCCTAAAGGTCCCAAAGAGGGAACATCTGTGTTGAAGAAATAGAAGCAACCACCAGGTTTGCTTGAGCAGAGCCTTGCCAAGGCTGCTCGCAGTAATTGGGATTTCTTTGAACGCAACATCTGCTCATATACATCCTCTTATAGGATCGCATTATGAAGGCCAGGATGGAATAAGCGGATGAAAGAAGAGATGACAGATATATGGACAGTCAGAGTTTCGATACCAGTTTATGCTTGTTTCAGCCCAAGCCAAATTCCCTCCTTTTGTTGTTGAACCTGGTGGTTCTGCTCTGATTCTTGTTATTGCTCCTGGCTGGAAGATCTTGGGGGTTTGGAACCTCACTGTTCACCTTTAAAGATTTTGACTTCTTCAAAGAGAAAATTTCCAGAAAAAAGCTGAATGAAAATGGTTCAAGGTAGGAGCAGCCCCTTCCCACCTCATGCTTTTACACTGCTAGCACTGATAAGAAACTCCTGGGAAACGCCTTTCTGATGTTGTTTCAAAGGAAACTGTTTCCTCAATGGAAAGCTGACTCTGAGAAAATCCTGTCTGCTATTTTTCTGAGTAACAGTGGGTTTTGTATTAGTGTGATCTGTCCACAGTCAGTGCTACGAGTAGACATTTTTCTTACTCCTACTTTTTGTTATCTTGTCAAGAAAAGACTTTTGGAAGAACAGGCAGACATTTATCAGTAGAAATCCAATTGCTTTTCTCTGCTCTATCCTGTGTTATTGGACTAATGCACTAATGTAAAAGTGTTTTGAAAATTTCCACTCCCTAAGAGTACTGTGATACTTCCATGCTTATTTGCCTTAATTTTGAAGAAAACCAATCAAAATGTGGGGATTTCTATTGTTATTATTTGTGTGTGTATATGTTGGGTTGATGTTTTTTTTTTGTGGGTTATTTTTTTTCAACAAAATATCCCATTGCACTTAAATGGAACAATAAATGAAGCAGTTCCCCATGGAAGACAGAGCCATGACCAATTCTGACACTAGAGAAGCTCACAATAAAAATGAAACATATACCAAGCAGATCTAAGAACAAGAAAGATTAATAATAATCCTTTTTACTGATTTTGTGGAAACTACATGTTTTCTTCTGAAAATAGATTCTGATCAGAAATCCCCAGCCAGTTCCAATATACACCATTTGAACATGGGTCTCTTCTTTTTATTAGCCTTTACTAATTGCCAATATCTTCAAACCAAAAGGGATTTTTCTATGTGAAGCTGCTGAACAATGACAGCCATTCTGTTAGGTATATCTTAGGGCGCTCTGTACCAGAGATGTATTACAGATGTGATTTATATTGACATCTCTGCAATAGCTTGGCATTTTCCAGTTAAATAAGGAGCTCCCATGAAGAATGCTCACCTCATTTATGGCACAGCCCTAGTGCATGCTGACTTGCAGGCTACTGAGATCCTGTCACTTAGCTTGGTGACAGAATCCATCTGAGAAGGGCGCTGATGGTGCATGGTGCAAATTTAATAAGGACGTGCTGTGCCCAGTTCAGATGTCCAGGGCAATGCACATGGAGAACCAGGAGCAAGAGAAAACCTCCAATCTCAACCCATTCCGAGCAGCAACATATTTTGAAGGAACTGGTTTAATATCTCTAACAGGTTCATTTAGATCTTAAGCACTTATTCTCTGTCTACCCTTAAAAATGCAGAAATAATGAGTGGGTTTCTTCATCTTATCTTTTCTTTAGTGTGTGAGTGCCCATAGTTTGGCCCATCAGTTAATGAGGAGTACTGTATTGAAATCCACTAGAGGAAATTAGAAACTGAAGGATAAACCCGCTGAATGTGCAAATCACTCTGCTCTCCAGGAGCTGTGCGAAGGGGAGTGTACTTCTGTATAATGATTTATTATTCTAAAAATGGCAGTTAGTTCTCACTAAATGAAGAGCTTTGTCTTGTGAATTATGTGTACAGCTTCTCGTGTTATTTTCTGAAGAATCAGACTTGTGAAAATGAGTGACTTCTGTTAATTGAATTGTCTCCTGTACGCTAGACAACAAAACAGAGGACAGCCCAGCACTAATAACCGTGTGACCATTGTTTATTTCCCCAAACTGGACACAAGGCGAGACAAAGTGCTTCCCATTTAGTTTCATTTACTTGAAATAACAGCGGTGAGATAAAGAATAGTTGTTTGAGTTACCAAGGTAAGTGAATGTTGTACTTTGGATACAAGAATATTGTTTAGTATTTGTCCAGTATATACAGTGATGAGTAACAGAAATGAGAGCAGAGGAGAATTCCAGAATTGAGAACCTTCTTGGCCCTTTTTGTGGAAGTCTTGTGGTTGTGTCTCTTGCTCGGTTAAAATCTGCTATCTTGAGCTTTCCACCTCTTCTGAAACTGCAGAAGAGTTGCAAGTCCTTGGACTTAGGCAGCCCATATAAAGAGAAAAGGAATGGACCTTAGGAGCACAAGGAGCTTATTTTTTGTTGCTGAACGAGGCAGGTATTTTCTGTCAGATAAGCCCAGCAAACAGGAAAGTACAGAGGAGGGTTCTGGCATAAGTAAATGCATAAATTCAGACTTGCAGAAAATGTTATGCTATTAAATGATATGTCTTTTTCCTCCGAAGGACTCTGTCCTAGTAACAAAGTGTACGTACATGCAGGGTCGCACTATCTTTGCCAGCTATGAATAATGAATCCTCTCTGCCGAGAAAGCAACCCCAAGAGACAGCCTCATAGTGAAGATACTCCTCAGAAGAAGGAGAAAGAAATAAACTCAGAATATCGTTTCTAGATCAGTTTCTAACCTGTGCTTAAAAAGGAAAGTCCTCCCACAACTTCCACATCTCCACTGGCTGCTTCAGCCCTTCCAGCTCTTGCAACCAGTTCCCAGCCCCACAATGCCAGCTTGCAAAGTGGGATCTTCCAGGCAAACACTGTCTCTTTCTTGTAAAGGGAAGAATCTGAATACCTAACATGCGTATCCATTGAACAATTTTTGGCTAAGGCTGAACTGCTGTTGCCAGCTCCCAGCTGTGACTTCTGGCTGGTTTTAACTCCCCATACTCATCTTTACTATTCAAAATGAGTGCAATACAAGATGGATTCGTGTAGTCTTCAGAGTTGTGTAGCCTTGTTGCATAGACAATGAAGCTAATTGTGTCAAGTGTCCTCAACTAACTGGGCAGTTTTCACTTCTCCTCTTATTTGAAGCTAATGGTGTCATAACTGAGAGAGCATTTTGCAGTATTTCTTTGCAGATTCTCCATGGCTTTAGTTTCCCATTATTTTTTTGGATTAATAACTTGGGGAGGAAGGAGATTCTGTTTGTTCTTTTTCTGACTTAGGTAAGGCCTTGTCTTGAGCTGGGAGGTGGAGAATGTTTGCACATTATTTTCTTACCTGAAATTGTTTGTCCTCACAAATTGAAGGGAGACAAATTCAGCCCTGGAAAACTTCCTGCCTGGGACAATAACATTTCATGTCATCTGTACCAGCGGTATCTACCTTCAGATTCTCCCTCTGGTTGAAACCTGCTTGAGGAGATGGCAGGTAAGGAAATAAGCAAGCCAACTTAAGCATCCCTTCTTTCCTGTATAGTAGATCTTGAATATCTTTCACCAATTCTTTTTTTGGCTAGTTATTTTTTCTTTCTGTATAGAAAAGGCCTATAATGGCTGGAGTATTTGTGGAAAGCTTTCTCACTTTGTTGCAGGTAAACATTAGAGTTATAAATTTTTTTAGAATCACAGAAGCCTTAGGTTGGAGGGGACCTTAAAGATCATCCATGTCCACCTCCATGTTGTGGGGTGGTTGCCACCCACCTTATCGGGCTGCCCATGGCCCCATCCAACCTGGCTTTGAGCACCTTCAGGGATGGGGAACCCACAGCCTCTTTGGGCAGCAATGTCAGGGCCTCACCACCCTTTCAAATATTTTCATCCATTTGTGTTAAGGAGATGAATGAAGATCTCTTAGGAAAAAGGAAAAGAAGAAGAAGAAAAAAAAGAAAGATTATAACAACTGGGTTTAAAGTCTTAATGAACTTGAAGGAATATATTCTAAAGGTCAGTAATATCAATGGAAAGACTCCTAGGAAGCTGTGGAGTCATAACTCAGGCCCATGACATAGCTCATCCAATAAGCCTGTTCTAAGCAGCTGTTTTTCGACATTTAAATCCATAATCAAAATTAAGAGAGAGGTTTTAGAAGGTTCTTCTTTTCAAATAACCTATAGGTCTCAAAGAATCCAGTGGTAAGTTTCTTCAAAGGATGCAGTTAAAACAAATGAGCAGCATTTAGAGCTCCTGGATGTGCTGTGGAACATTTTTAATGGTATTATTTACGTTTTTAAAGGCAATGCTCCTCGTAGTGATGTGAGTGGATTGTTTACAGAGTTCTTTATTACTGTATCATCAGATAATTCACTATATCCTTGCTTAAACAAGCAGAAGCAAAATAATCAAACTTGACAAGTCAGAGAAAAGAAACACTGGCAGGTATGGAAAACAGTGAGCAGTGGGAGGGGATACAATATCCCCTGAATAAAGTGGCACAAATACAGAGCATAGCACATATTAAGAGCAAATACTTCATACCCCTTTTTAGGTTGACAGTATACAATTGCCTTGCAATAAACACTGCTCAGAGGGACCCATGCTGAGGCGCTTCAAACTGAGGTAAAACTTAAGAAAAATTTGATTGAAAAGCACGTATGACCGAATTCTTTCTGTCATTTGCTTCTGTTTTCCAACCTTCTGTTTGCCAACCTTCCGAAACACAGATCTTTTCCTCACGAAGACCAGGTGTTGGCAAAATTTATTTCAGTAGGAAATGATGATTCTCTAAAATAGCATGCAAAGGTGCATTGACCCAGGACACAAACCTTTAGGACAGAGCAATTCTGTAGCAGGTTTGCAGCAGTGGAATCTGAAAACAAACTACTTGTGTATGCGTATTTTAGCATTTTTATATTCCTCTCCTATAAAACACGATGTCTGATGTAAGTGCAGTGACTTGAACTCACTGTTGCCAGCCTTGACAAGATGGTGAGCAGGCAGGTTTGGTTTACAGCCCCAGTGTCTTCAGGCTCACCTCCCACCACCCATCCTGGCGGTACGCGCTGTTCTCACCCTCTGCGGGTGCTTGTGTGCGCGGGTGTGCTATGGGGTGTGTAAATCAGAGCAGCTGCAGGGAAAGCAGCTGCAGGGACACATGCGCTCGGCTGCTGTGTGCGTGGGGGGGTGAGCGTGGTTTGTGTGTCGCTGGAGGGCTTCCCTCTTGGAAATTCTGGGATTAATGACACATTAAGCCCTCTCCAACAGACTGGATTGAAAAGAAAGGCGAGGGGGGGGGGGGGGGAGAACAGAAAGAAATTGCAACAGGCAGGCAGGCAGGCTGATGTGTTTTCCTGCAAACTTTAGGACTTCAAAAGTTAACTTCTAAGCAACTGCAGATGCGTGGATAAAAGTTGCCTTGGACACTATGCAGCAGCCCTTACCTTCCCAGCAGCATCTCCAACTTGTTGCCTGCTTCTGCTGGATTCCCCTGTTGGCCATTAGCAGTGAGTCAGCTCCATTAGGTAAGGATTTTTTTTTAACTTTTTAATTATTTGATAGTCATCTGGGAGACAGAGTTCATGTGTATTTTAGAACAGAGATGATCCTGTTTACATTTACTACTGAATGTGGGTTAGAGTGATAGAGGGCTATTATTAGAGTCACCAAAATAGAATGGAAGTAAGGTTAAAATAAACAGCTTCTAAAGTAATGAAGGAGGTCACAGTGACAGCCAGGCATGCTTATGGCACAAGATGTTTATTGTCCCTTAGAGGAGGGTTGTGTGGTGTCTTATTTTTAATAGAGACATTGCAAGCCTCTGAAAGTTGTTACTTCTTACAAGAAAATTTCAAGAGATTTAAAGAATAATCATAATGTTTTCCCATAAATGAATCGTAAAAGAAGAAAAAGCTTTAAAATCAGAATCTATTCCTCTGACGAAAGGAGTGCACACACTGTATATCAGAGCAATGTTCCAGATTAGTTAATTACACATATAATAATATGCAGCTATATAGTCTCTGGCAGTATAAAGTTCATAAGTAGTTTTTCTGCTGCTCTGTGCATTAATTGCGAGGCTTGTTTCACTGTACAAGGCACAAGGCTCGAAGAGGACATAGATTTTGCATACATAACTTGTTTATTCAGCTTTATTAATCCACCGCAAGAACGCATTGAAAATTATGTCAGATGTTATTCAGCCAGTAAAAACAGAGTTTAAACAGAGTTAAAGCAATCAGTCAGACAAACAAACAAAAACAAGAACAAGAAAAGCCATACGACCAAAGCACGGTGCTGTCATAATTGTGGGTATAGCCTGGGCGAATTTTGTGGAGGTACTTCATGGAAGAGCGTTGCATATTTTTTCCAATTTTAATTCCAGGAGAGTTTCGACCAGTTTTAAAGGTGTTTGTCAGCCAGCACTCATTAGCTGTATGAAGATAAAACAATTTAAAGTGCTCTTCATTTGAATATCAAAGGGTCACCCAGCAAGGTTTGCAGGACTAAACACAAGGCAAATGACCTTCTCGCCTTTATCTTCAAACAATGCCTTTAATTTCTGAATCCTTTTGAAGGGTTGCCAGTGATATGGAGTGTAGTAGCTCCTTATCTGATAGAACAAGCTTTTCATCAAGGGGAAATGACCTTTTAACTCCTTGTAACAAAGTAACCGGTTTCCCACTGTATTTCTGTTACTGGAGGTATTATACTTCAACGTACTTAATAAGCTGGAAACAGAGAACAAGAGTCAGAAAATAGTTCAACATCTCTTAGGTGATACAGAAGAATTCTTAAGACTGTGGTTTTTTTCTCTCTTCCTGTGAACTCGAAGTAAACTGCTCAGAAAAGTTTGCATTCTGACAGATTGCATGGTGACATTATAAGGATATTAACAGAGCCATATGCTGTTTACTTTTGTACTCTGAGTATAACAAATCTACTAATCCCATAAGAATTTAACTATGAATAAGGAGCGTCTGACCAAACAGCTTTTTGCAGATGCCTCATTAGGAGGGAGGCGAAGATGAAAAAGTCTTTTAAAGACCAAGAAAGAACTTTATCATCTTCTGCAGTCTTATTTTAGGGAACGAAGCTCCCAGTGATTGCAGATTTTCGCATTATTTGGGTTTTTCCATCATTTCTTGTGATCGAAGAACAAGAAAGGGTTACCAATAATGTCCATAGCTGCTCTGGGTAGTAGATTAAGTGAAACATTAGGCACAAAAGCAACTGAGTGAATCATAGATGTGGCAGGGTTGACACAACATAGCCTGTCAGATTTTTCTAAGATGAAACTCAGTAAATAAGTTGATCAAAAGAAAAAAAAAAAAAAGAAAAAAGAAAAAAAAAGACAATGGCAATTTTATGGAGGTATTTTTAGACAAAAGTATCCATCTTAAAATAGACAGCTGCTTGCAGCATCACCGTCAAGATGGAATTGCTCCCTGTCCCTTCTGGAGCCTTTTTATCGTGTGCAATTGGAAAAGTTTTGAACTTGGGTACGTTATGTGCAAAGAGGCACCAACTTGCCATCAAAGCCCATAAAATCCACTGGAATTTTTGGAAATTTACACTGCCAGGTGTTGCATAGATGGTAAAGTCAGATACAATTATCAGTGTGTCCTATAATGTTATAAATGCTGCTCTTGCTTTCCGTAAAAGAGCAAAATGAAAATCAGACTGTGTAATCTGCTTTGGGCACTACCCATAAGCAACTCATGATCTCATCTTTGAGCTTCTGCTGTCAAATCTGAGTGTTATGAACTTTCCATGCTTTCAGCAGAAGTCTGCTCATGCTGGGAATTAAGCAAAAATGGGTTGAGCTGGGAAAATGTCCGTCCATGTGTATTTCAGATGGAGTGTTTCCAGTTATTCAGGAAGTTTTTCACCCAGAGGGTGGTGACAGGTTGCCCAAGGAGGCTGTGGATGCCCCATCCCTGGAGGCGTTCAAGGCCAGGCTGGATGTGGCTCTGGGCAGCCTGGTCTGGTGGTTGGTGACTCTGCACATAGCAGGGGGTTGGAACCAGATGATCATTGTGGTCCTTTTCAACCCAGGCCATTTTGTGTTTCTGTGATCCCAAATGCCACCCAAGGCTGTGAGTGAGCTTGGTCAGGGACATTCCAGTGACTTAAGAAATTACACTGGGATTATTCTGGCTCTATGTCTTCACTGTGTGCAAAAGACACTTACAGCACCGTGCAACCAAAAAATACCCGTCTGAATGCTTTCCTAAAGAAGTAAAACCAAGACTAGCTTTATAGCTAACAGGCAGTGAGGGCTGCCAAAGTGTAAGGAACAGCAGTTACAATGTGTTCATATTCTGAAATTATTTTTAATAATCAAAATGTATTTTCAGGGTAATATTTACTACTCTTTTATTAAGGCTTTTGTCAACATTAGGCAACCCCACTGGCCTCACGGTCTGGAATTAATCCAGTTTGTGGTGTTTGACTCAGGAGTGAAATGTGGTCTTATCTGATTACGTGCAGTCAATGCAGAGCTAGTAGCAAGGTTGTACGGTGATTTCTGTTTCTTGATAGCTTTTGCTCTCCTTTTTTCCTCTCCTTTTTTACCCAAAAGATGACAAAGCTAGGGTAGTGCTTTTATGAAGAAGGCAGAATGGAGCAGCTGTTGCCAGCTGAGGTTGAAGGAATCTCTTTCTTTCACCTCACAAGTATTTTTGTGTCTCTCCTGCATAGCATCAGTATGCCCCCACTGGATGTCAAGGCCTTGAGGTTTGATAGATAAATGATTTTTAGCTCATACATTTGCCCTCCAATGTGATGATGAAACTAATGCTCAATTTCAAAGTTATACAGGCTTAAAAACTGTGTTTGGTGTGATAGGGCTGCTTCTCAAGGCTTTCCTTGTTCCCACTGACCTGTGAAATGTACACACTCTTTAAACTTCTAAACAGCTGTTTATTACTCTACCCCGCACTAAAATCAAGGATCATTTTATTAGACACTGTTTACAACAGTGTAGGACATTCATGGACAAAATGTTTACTTTAATGGCCCAGTTCCTCAAAGTTATTTTGTCTCCAAACGCCAACTGCTAAGAGGTATTGTATACATCTAACTTCCTTTGCAATCGATAGGAGCTGCAAGTAGTCAAGACAAATCAGTGTTTGTTCCTAAATTGACAAGACAAATTGCTGCAGAGAGGAAGCACCATCATTCTGTTTTACAGATGGGATAGAGATGTGAAGGTCACACAGAAAATCCTTGGGCAGAACTGAGATCTGTACCAAGGCCTCAGGAGTCACATCCCAGCCCCGTTAACTGCAGCACAGCTCCTAACTGAAACAAAGGCCAACAAAGGAAATAGGAGTGTAATAGAAATGCTCAACCCTTCTTCATCTTCCTTATAAACTCCAATGGCTGCACACATAAACACAAGGAGACACAAAGCATTGCTGGTGATATTTAAAGGCTTTAGCATGTTTCAGATGACCAAAACTTGAAATGCGTCCCATTTGATTTCAGTCATGAAAGGGTTCAATCCCTCCCAAGATGCTATATGGAACAGTTGAAGAACACATCTGTAGCCTGTAGGCTGTATCAGCAAGTTTTAGAAATGGCTCTTTCATTACAATATCTTGCCTCCATTTTTTTTGTGACCTAGACTGTCTCTTCTAAAAGCCTGTGGAAATGGTGACAAAGACCATTTGGGGCTATTAACTGGATTTGTACCATATCCCTTTAAATAATTTGCCGAGAAAAGCTTTGAAGGCAGCCAAACTACTGATTTGTCTGACTTTGGACTGAAAGCTTGTTTTCATGGCCATCCCCATGTATGTTCTGACTTTCTGTCTCACGTGTTCCTGAATATCCATCCTGCTGTTACACAGGTGGACATTCGGTTCTGGATGCTGCCAATGCTCATTACAAAAACACAGTCTTTAATGCTGGGTTGACAGCATTGCCTTTTCCAAGCTTTTTAAGTTTTCTTCAAAGCCACGTAGTTTACCTTCAGTTATGACTTTTATTAATTTCATGATGGCAGCTACGCTGTGAGTTTTGCCCTGAAAGGAGATTATTCATGGCAAAACTAAAAAAAAAATACAAATAAACGATTAGTTTGAGGAATATTTTTCATCTGACTTTGAAACACAATTATAACCATGTGTTAGTGCGTGCAATTGTTTGTACAGCTATTCTGGAAGGAGCTTTGTGTGCTAAGCTCTTAGGAGATTTACTTAATGAATGTATGTACTTACTTGCTTCTTTCTGACATATATTATTTTGATTATTCCGACGTCTATTACTTTGATTGCTGTATTCACACTGCATGGCATCCACAGAGAGCCGCGAGGGAATATTCTACATATTGAAAGGCAAAAAATTGATTGCCTAATATAGTTGAGGGATTGTAGTCGTATGCTCTGCTCCTTTTGCTGGTTTTATATTATTCATCGATTGAGAGCAAGTTTATCTTATTCCCCTATTTTGTTCACAAAGCAGCTTCCAAGAGCTGGCTAGCAATTTATCTGCATACTGAAATAATGTAATGCATCTCCTGTGGTAGCTGGAGCATTTTACAACTCAACTATCCCTTGGCAGCTTTGTGTGTTGACAGTTTCAGTAAGTGGTCCCTCATGCAGAGTCTTGCTCATGCCTCAGCAGCTCACTAGCCCTTGCAGCTTCCATGAACTAGTTGGTGGGTACCCCAGATTCCCCCGTTCCTTATGCAAATAAGAAGCGGCACACTATTTCATGTTCTGGACTGGCAGTCTTACTTTTCCTGTATTTTTTAAGTAACTACTCGAGTTGTATTGACCTTCCGTTCACTGTTCTCAAAAGGCAAACGCCTATGGCTAAAATCTAGATGACTATAAAATGATGAGGGAGGATCATCAAAGTTCCTGAATTAGTAGTTCTAATAACAAACTTAATATCAAATGTAGATAATAGTTTAGGATCTGAACAAGAGCATTCCTCTCCAAAAAAGAGTCTTTCTTATGTCAGCTCCTTGTTTCTCATCTCAGTTTAAAATCATGTCTTGATGATGCTTGACTGTCGTGCAAACTTTTCATAGAATTTTATCTTCTGGCTGATGATATGAGGAGAAAAAGGAGACAAAACTCAGTCATTAGTTTATGCACTAGCTAAGCTAACGCTTTGTTATTTGTATCTATCTTCGTAATTAAAATTTTCTTTAGAATTAGCACTGGATAGAACTCATTGTATTAATCAGGTATGTTATTTTTTGATCCGGTCTAGCTACTGAAAAAGGCAGATTGAAAACATCTTTCAGAGATTATTTTTAATAGTCAACTCCTTTGTCCGTTTCTGCCAATTATTTGCTCTAGAATTAACTATGACTATAAAATTCGTTGGCTGTGACTCAACCTCCCTCAACAACAGAGCATAGGTGCTTTGATTCACTCATGCTACCTTATTGTCAGCTTTGTGTTTTCCTCAATGGATTAGAGAAGAAAATATATAACAATTCCCAGAGCCATTTGCTCTGTTCTTTTAACAGATGCTAAGATTAGAGCTGGAAACAAAGATATAAACAGGGTGAAATCTAATTCATTCCTTGTTTCTCTTTTTCAAGAAACATAAAGAAAATAAAGCAGAGGTTCTGTCCTACCCTGATATACTGGCAACTCATTTTTGAGTGCTAAAATACATTTCTTTTTTAATGAATGTATATAAAGTAGCATAAGCTAAAGTTAAGCAAAAGCGGGTGAGACCCATCCACCTACAACTGTAACAGTCCTTGAAGAATTTGGTCTCCTTTCTTCTATAACATTTTTGGAAGCCTCACTCATGATTGTTTAATATACAAACTCTCCAGTTTCACATAACATTCAGTCCTTTTCCTGGACTGGTTAGGTCAATTGATCCAGTAATGGAAGTCCCTAGCAACCCACTGTGAATAGTTGTGCTGGGAGAAGTGGAGTGGCCTGTAGTGTTCCTGGTCTGGAGTCTATTTGTTCATCTTTCATTTGTGGGACCTGTGCTGGGATATGGCCAGCCTTGCCTCTTGGGTTAATATATCCCATAAAGCATTACGACTCACTTATAACAAGCACTCCTCATGGAGCTGAAGGTCTGGCATAGCCTTGTGATATGGTTACAAAGAGATCAAAGATTATGGCTGTTTAAGGGGTTTAAGGGGTGGGTTCCCTGTTTCTTGCCTGTGCTTGAGTGAGGGCACTGAGCCCATACAAATGTTGTTCAGGATAGTTGAGTTCCAGCTACAGTCTGTGAGCCCAGCACAAGCTATACATCTCCCAGAGGAATTTTACAACTATTTTCTCCTCTTGACATGATTGCTTCCTTGCAATACAAATAGCTTTGATATAAATCATAAATCTAACTACCCAGCATCTTTCCTTCCCTGCTTCTTACTTTTTCGTGTTTTCCCAATAACTGATATTCTAGTCAGGAAAATCACCCACAGTTATTCCTGCTGCTTCGTAATGCTTCTTACCCATGAACATTTCTTGTTCTGTTTGCTATTACCTGCACTCCTTGCATGGCTGTGTAGACGCTTTCTTTCATTAATCGACTCCTGACAATATTATTCATCTGCTGTTTCAAAACAACTTCATCTTCTGTCTTAGGGCCGAGCCTGCAGGTTGCCTCCCAGGAATGTCGAGCACTCTCATTAAGCGCTGCTGGGACAGGAGGGGACCTGGTGCATTGGCCCCACTCAGCCCTTTGCAGCTCCAAGGACAGGACACAGAAGGACTTACACAGTCCAAGACCTGCTTAAAAAGAAGATCCAGTGAGTTGGCTTTGCTGGTTGAAAAAAATGAAATCCTAATGAGTACAAAGACAAGCTGGGAAACAAGCAGTCTTCCCAAGTCTGGTCTTTGTGGCAGTGTGTTTTTCTTCTAAGTTGTAATACTCTCAAAGCAGACAACTTTACTCTGGCCTCTTTTAGGCAGTGAGAAATCTCTCCCCAGCAGTGATGCACAGGGTTTTTGAAGGACCCTCAGTGAGGTTCTCAGATTTAAAACCTCACAGCTGGCCAGCACATAGGGATAAGCTGTGCTTTCCACAACCTTACCATATGCTAATACTTATTTATGTTACTTGCAATGTGGCTAAACTGAATGTGAAACTAAAATGTGGCAATGCTGAGAAAGGGTAGGACAGATGGTTACAGGTATATGTAAGCAGAGAGGACATCACTGTGGGCACCGCTGTTGTCAGTGTTTCATGTGAATATTGCCAAAATTAGTGCTGTAGAAATGCTGCAAGGAAAATGATGAAGGACGCCATAAATACCCCTCACAAATCCAGCCATTAAACTGGATTTTTGCTCCTGAATATCCTTCCCAGCTCACAGCTGGTACGGCCCAAATCTGCACTGTGATCATCTGCATAGCAGCTTACGAACTGTGGGACTTCCCAAAGATAAGCAACCTCAGGTTGGGTAACTGCTGTTGATCCACGCAGGAAGTTTTTCTTCTATCTGATTGCTTTAACAATTGAAAGCAATTTAAGAATTTACTTTTCCACTGAGTCAAAACACAGAGAACCCCAAAGCTCTAACCAACGGCCTGATGTTTTTTAATCACTCCTGACAGGAAAGATGTTGTGCTTTAGTGTATAGGAGCTGAATCAATCTCTTCTGTCACAGACAAGTGCCCTCAGAACTAGGCTATCGATTATGCCAGGGGAGAATATCTGTAGGTCTCTTATTCGAACTGTTTCACTTTTCATTAGTAATTAAATACATCTTACAAGGAGGGCTTCGGTGTCATTCTTCCATGTCTTTGTCTACTGTAAAGGTGTAAACAATTTCAGTGGACCACTGGTCCACTCATTCTCTTACTATGCTCTTATGTATAATTGCTATTTATACCAAAATTTCAGTTTCAGTACAGGCAGATAATACGACCATTCAGTTGATCAATATGTGGCTTGGGTCAAAACTAACCTCCCACACACACAAACCTCCCTTCATAAGATGAAACCTGTAACAACAATAAGCACGGGTGCTCTTAAAACTTTCTACAAACATTTTTGTTAACAGCTTTTTAAATAACGAGCCCTTAAAGTCTGCCCTTAGACCTAGCCCATATGTACGTTTTTCTTTAAAGGAATGAAAATATATATATATAAATGAAAAGTGTATTGAATTTCAATACTGTCATATTTCAATGATAGCTGATTGCAGAAAGAAGTGACTTATGCCCACTTGTGCCTATGAAGCAATTCTTTTATGGATTGCCAATGAAAAAATGTCCTTTTCAGGAAAACAAGAGGCACAGAGTAACTTGTATGCCCTATTGCTGCTTTGTGCTTAACAGAGAGCATGGGGAAAATGGGTATTTTGCTTTAAGATAAACACAACGTAATTTGTTCTTCATAAAAATCTCATGGAAAGAAAGAGAATCCATAATACAGGAAACTTGATTTAAAGCTCCAGAGCTGGGGATAGAAGGTATGTGCTGGCACACAGCAGGCAGCTAAATGGAGAGCTTTTGTGTAAATTCTGTATATAAAGGGCTGTGAATTGTTATGCTTTTTGTTGCATGAGCTGTTGCATTTAACCTCTTTGAGGCCTTGGGATTATTCCTGCTCCTTAAAGCTGCCTTAATTTCCCACAGTGTTGTCAGGAGCTAAAGTGCACTGTTACCTGCTGCCATGTTTTTCCATTTTGGTAGAAATTATTGTTTCATATAGTTTGATTTTAAGAGTGTATTCTGGCATCCATGTGAGGAAAAGGCACTATATGAAAGCAACAATAGCACGAGGGGCAGTTTTGTATTTCGTGGGCTTTTTCATTAGCTATAAAAAATAGTGGGGAAGGAGAAGAACAATATCAGTTTTATTTAGACAGGGGGATGAGAAGACAAAGCACAGAAGGATGTGCATTCCTGTGCACCACCAGGAAAGGAAACCCAGCAGCTCTACCAGGCAAAGCAAGTCTCTGCTATCAAGCTCTCCCGCTTCTGCTGCGATGGGCTTCAAACCACTGCAAAAAAGTAGATGAATCTGGGTAAAAAAAGAGATGTTTTTCTCAGTTTTCATTAGACAAAATGGCCTCTGTGGCTCATAGGGAAGCTTTGCTTTTGTGCAGCTCTGTGAAGGAATAAAAAAGGGCAGAAAGCCCTTGAACGCCCACTGAACTCCACCTGTGCTATCTATCTTAAAGAATCAGAGAATGGTGGAATGGCTTAGGTTGGAAAGGCCCTTACAGATCATCAAGCTCCAACCCCCTGCTGTGGGCTGGGTGTCCCCAAGCAACTCAGGACCCATCCAACCTGGCCTTGAGCCTCCCCAGGGGCTGGGCATCCACAGCTTCTCTGGATGGATCTTTATTAATTTCACCAAAGCAAAGCAAAACATTCTTCTTACCTGAGCAATCTGTCCCTTTATGTAGCCTTGGAGAAATTCTCCTGTAGTGGAAATGCTAAGTCACTGCTTGAAGCAGTGATTGAGCACCTGGTAGGAAGTTAGGACCAACCCAGGGGAGCCCAGGTGCAAGCAATGTACCTGAGTGATTGCAAAGGCCTGAGCCAGGACCTGCTCCTTCCTAGATCTCATTGAAGGGTTGGCAGTGCATGCAAAGGAAGATCTCTTGCTGGAGATCCCTGCATACCTGAGGCCTTCTGAAGGTAAGCAACTTTTTTTCCCTAATTTTTGTGCCTAGTGCTGTTGTGTCTGAGTGAATCTTCACTTGCTATAGCTTGCGGTCTTGCTACTCTGCTGCCGTTGTTGTGCTTTCCATTGCATTGCGCCTCCCAAATCATTAGTGCTTTGTTGAAGGCCACCTAATAAAATTAAAATTAATAGGGCTGTATTAGCAAGTGTCCTATCATAGGGTGGTAAAACAGAACAGAGAGAATCTTGTTTGAGTTTGGAGTAAAGTTTCACATCAGAGTGTTTTTTCAGCATGCAATTATATGAGAGGGAAATTGCGCACTGCCTTTTTTTTCCCCCTTTTACCATGGGCATGCTATAATACCATTTTCATTAGGAGGAAATACCTGCTGTCTGTAGAAAAATAATTTGTCTTGGTTTTTGAGAACTAAATTATTCCTTACAGAAGATTAGCTGAAAAGCAGTGAGTAGACTTCTAAGCGTTCCGGATTAAATACAATATTTTCTTCTTTCTGGTGACCCCTAGTGATCTGTTTTGTGAGTGAGTTCAAAAGGGAACCCAACGAGTTATTTATTTCTGAAGCTTGGATAAGGCATCTGGAAGATTTTATCAATGTGATTTTGGCCACAATTACGGAAAATGGGAAAAAAAGATTTAAACAGGTTATCAGTGTCATGTGGTTCATTTGAAACCCAAGCAAAGCTGTAAAGCAACATGTGAGCTCCCAGCCCCTGACTTCTTTTAGGGCTACCAGTGAAGTAAAGTAGCGAATAAAATGAGGGCTGGGCTGCAACACCAGGGAAAAAATAGGCATTAAGGGGAAAATCATTGATATTATCACAGATATCTGGTGTACAGATCAAAGCTTATTTCAAACCTTCAAACTTATTTCAAATCCATTTCATGACAGCGTATGAGAAGGAAGTCTCTCTCCCTGTTGCATGCCCACTGTATTCCATGACTGTGAGGCATAGCTTGTTGAACATGTAATTCCATCACGAGAGAGTGCCCCTTGCTGTGCATGCACTTCTGCATTATACAAAAGGCTTGGAATAAAAAAAACAAGCCTCCAGCTAGCATTACCCTGCTCCTGCTATTGTACACTCTCTCTCATACAAATAAGAGACATTCCTCTTGTATTAATAATTGTAAGGTGGTCTTTTGTGTGATGTTTAGGTGCTGTTGTGCCATGCGTCACCATCCCAGGACTTTGCTTTCATCCCTTTTGCCCTGCTGATATCTGTTATTTCCAGCTCCCAGGCAACACAGAAGCTTGGACACTGTGTCTCTCCCACAGTGTCCTTTTTCCAGAGGAGAAGGGTAGGAAAGTGTTTGTTGCTTCATCTCTGATTGTAGCAACAAGCTTCTCATTTCTTTCTGGCCCTTTGCAAATCTCAGTATGATGATTAAGTAACTGAATTTTGGTTTGATTTTAAAAAGAAAAAAAAAAAAGGGGGGGGATTAGTTTCTCATTTCGTATATATGAACTTTACAGTTCCATGTTAAATCCTAAGCCATTGTTCTCATTCAGCTCTGCTGATGTTCATTGCAAATCACAGAATCATAGAACAGCTTGAGTTGGAAGGGACCTCAAGGGTTGTCAGGTTCCAACACCCCTGCCACGTGCAGGGCCACCAACCTCCACATTTAATACTAGACCAGGCTGCCCAGGGCTCCAGCCAACCTGACTTGAAACTCCTCCAGGGATGGGACATCCACAGTCTCTCTGGGTAGCCTGTCCCAGCTCCTCATCGCTCTCTATGTGAACTTCCCCGACATCCAGTCTAAACCTTCCCTCCTTGAGCTTAAAACCTTGTCTACCCTAGTAAAAAGTTAACTCCCCTCCTTTTTATAATCCCCTTTTATTTACTGGACATACGGCAGTCATACAGAGAACAAATTTTGGCTCACTTTTACACCCCAAAGGATACTTTCAAACCCATTTTCACCGCATGAAAAAACCCAACAACCCCCCTCAACAACAGCCTTATGTATCACTGATATGCACTGCATGTTTCTTCACTGATTCCCTGCAATCGAATCAGTGGAAAAAATAACATTCACCACATGAATATTTTGAATGCTAAAGTGAAGAAAGTCAAGAAATTTTCCCTTCTGTTTTTATAGCCAATGATTTAACCCAGTTTACTAAATTCTGCAGTGAAATATCTAAAATAAGTGTTCGATCTTTGGATTCTGAGGCTTCCTTCTTGGTTAAAGAACAGATATTTTGATTTTGAATGTTTCTTCAGTAGAATGCAAATATTGCTCTCTTCTCACAACAGGTCAGAATGAAGTCAATAAAATATGCACGGAAGAAATGCAAGCAGCATTTGGCTCAATATAAAGATTGATAATGTAACCACTCCCCCAAAAAAGCTTTATTAGTGTCATAAGTCTCTCTTGTTTTTTATAGTTTGCACTGAGCAAAACAATCCATCTTACTTGAACATCATGCGCATTCCTGAAGCCAGCAGTTAGTACAAGTCAATTTTTAATTATGATATTTTTATAAAACCTACAATTTATTTCCTGATTTGGTAAAACACTTTAAGCAGCAAGTCATCGATATAAATTATGTAAATCTCAAATGGCCCCAAAGTCATTAATCTGACTGGATTTCATAATGAAACATAATATAGCAATAACCTGCTGGCTCTCCATCTGACATCACAAAGCAACCAAAATGGCTACAGCGGTGATGAAGTTTTGTTCTAGTCTAGTGTGGTGTTTAACCTTTTAAGTAAATTGCCTGCCTGTTGTGTACAGAATACCTGCTCTGCTCTTAGATTTAGGGTCAAAGGAAATTGAGTCTGACGTTTTTCTCTCAACTCTGAAAAACAGAATAGGAATCACAGAATCATCGACTTGCTTAAGTTGAAAGGCCCCTTAAAGATTATCAAGCTCCAAGATTATCAAGTCAACGTGATGACTAAGGGGAGGAATCAAACCAGATACAAATGCCTGCCATTGGAAATCTTCCCCTTCCTAGGGGACAATTCCCACATGGTCCATTACTTCTTCAGCGCTAGAAATGCCTTTTCTTTCCATGCATCCAGTAAGTAAAACAGGCTGTATTTCAGTTCAGTTAACTTCATATGCTCATCTCCATATTGGAACATCACACCAGCAAATGCGCATCCCTATTTACACTCCTTATATTAACCCAGCTACATGGTGGCAATAAAATTCTGTAATAAGAAATAGGAGCTCTCATTGCACATTCACAAAGCCCTCCAAAGAACAGAGGAAGAACAGACCGTAAGTCTCATAAATCCAGCTTAATTTATTCATAGTGAGAGTCTACGAATCAGACATTTTTATATTCCAGGATATTTATGGTAAGATGGTGAATGTATAAAAAACAAATCGCAACAAAAATCCAATGATTGATGATAAAAATAACAAAACAGATAATAGATTTTGAACTCTTTATCAAAAAGTGAAATATTGTAAACATTAATGATGTGGCTTATAGGCATTAAATCAGATCTGTGGTAGGCGAGGGCAAGGTGAACATTTCAAAACTTTCCTTTCAAACCTTTCAACTTCTCTGCTTCAGTAGTGGCAGTAATATGGAGATATTTTCCCTTTGTCAAATGTGCCTAAGTAACCTGTCAAGTTGATTCTATAAGTCATACTCATTTTCAGACAGCAGGTTTTCAAGTATTTCATCCAAAAAAAGGGGTATAGTCTGTTAGAGATGTCCATGTGCTGTGCTGGAGGTGTCTTTGATTCCTTAGGGCCATGTGGAAGAAGGATTTGGTGAACACTACTGTGCAGACCTCCTTAAGCAAGGTTATAAGTGCCCCTGCTATACAGACATTGCCATTGCTTGTGCTTAGCCTGAGTTCTTTGCTATTAAAAGCCACCGTGAAATCCATCTGAGAAGTAGGATTTTTCTTTTAGCCATCTCGATCTTTATGTTTCTTTGGGTAGAAATTTCCTATTTTGCACCCTTAGTATGTTTGTTTTCACTGTTATAGCTGATGTTCTCACTGCATTCCACTTCAGCTTGCAGAGCTCCCTTCCCTCTGTGCACATATCAGCAACACAGAATGCCTCCTCACTCTCCTTTTTGCTACACGAAGCAAATTAATTTTAATCTCTACTTACAAAGCAAGCTCTTAATTTCCCCCTGATTATCCTAATAGCCATTCCCTCTGCTAGTACAGATCTGAACATGTATGCAGGGATCCAACTGAGTCTATGCAGTGGCATTAAGTTAACTGTTGCTCTACTGTGTTTTCAGCACTGTAAGTACCTTTTCAAATTAGATTGGAAACAGTGCAACCAGACGGTATGCTCTGGTCTTTCTCTTTATTAACCCAATTCTACTATTAATCCTCAGGATTGCTAATGTGCTGCTCTGTGCTGGAAGTATGCAATTCTCATTTGTATGAGAACAGGACTTAAAAGATCCTTTGGTGATCATTCCAGATGACACTGGATAAAATGTGAGCATACTCAGTTCAATTGTATTTGTGTTTTTGTTGGGTTTTTTTGTTTGTTTGTTTAAAGGGAAGAAAATGAATGTGCAGCAATAAAGGAAATTCTGTAACTCAGTTAAAAAGCAAGAATCCAGTAACTATCAGTCTTTTGAGATAATGGCTTTTGCCAATCAGCTATTCCTTGCCAGTTCCCTATCTTAAGCCTCAGTAGCACACGCTGATGAGAAAGAACTTGACCTGCAGAGCCCCACAGGAAACAGCAGTGTGCACTGTAGGTCTCCTCTTAGGCCACCTAGCAACTATGAATGTTTTTAGGTTGATCATATAGGTGAGAAACTAAGAAAATAGAACATTCCTAACTGAGGAAAATTTAGGGTAGTTCTTATAGACTCTATTTCTCCTGTTTAAAATTACTCAATTGTGTGTCAAGGTTGATCTCCTGGGACAGAGCAGCCAACACTGCAACATTTGTGCTTGCTTGATTTCTGTGTGATTATGACATTTTCTTGCTACTTTTGGGAATTCGCAGAAAACCAAACAGTTTTGTCTTGCTCTTCTAGAAGAAAAGCCAGCTAAGAGTCAGCCTTGTGAATAATGGGCAGCAATCCCAAAGCCCATCTGCCTTTACTGCTTCTTCCTCCCAGAAGAATGTGCCATCTACGTAGCTAGGTGGGTCCAAGACCCATCACATGCTTAGTATTCACAGAGGGCCCTTTTCAGAGGAGATACATGGGGCCTGAAGAAGGAATATGGCAATTTAATAGTGGCCTCAGACACATGTTGCAAATGAAATACAGGAAAACAGGCTGGGACAGACACACATTGGTATCAAATGGCCATTCCATAGAAGGAAGGAACAAGTACGTACATAGATACCTATTTTATCTAAGCCCTGTAAGCAAATATTTGGTTTGGTGTCTGCAGAGAGTCACAGTGTTGCTCTTACTCTCTAATGATGCACTGACGTTCGTTTCTGTCTTCAGCAAGCACTCACAATTAACAGAAAGAGGGTAATATTTATGCATTAGTTTCTGTATTTGACTTCAAGAGCCAGATGAATAAAACTAGATAAATGTCAACCACAGGCTTTAATGTGTTTCTGGAAACAGGCAAGGGAAATTTTAATTGCACGCAGAAAGGTTTCAAGATCAAGAAAACATCGGGGTTGGAAAGACCACTAATATCACCTAGTCCAACCACCAACCCAACTCTGTGACCCCTCAGTGCAACCCTTACCCTTTTCTTGAATACTTCTGGGGACAGTGACTCCACTACCTCCCTGGGCAGTCTGTACCAATACCTCACCACTCTCCCTGTGAAGAAATTTTTTCTAATATCCAAACTGAACCTTCCCTGGAGTGACTAAAAGCCATCACCTCTCATTCTATTGCTGTTGCTTGGGAGAAGCAGCTGACCTCTGCCTTGTCACAACCTTCTTTCTGAGAGCTGTAAAGAGGGTTTACTGTGATCGTGTCTATCTGATACTAATGACTTCAATTTCCCAAATCAGATTCCAGAATATGCAGGCAGGCACAGCACCTATTTTGCTCAGATTACTTCTCCTGAAAGTAATAAAACAGCCAAAAGCCCAGGTGGCACTCCTGAAAATGTACATTTCAGAGCCCTGAGACTTGATCTAGCAGCTGCCAGCTTCACCCCGTGAAAACCATTAGCAGCTGGCTTCACGTCTAGGAAAAGAAAATGAAATATGCTGCATTTTCACAGCCATCAATCAGCAGAAGCAGTGCCAGGAAAGCTTCATAACGATGCAGATATTGCCAATTGACACTGCAAAAAATTATTCCCTTCACAAGAGAAACAAGAAGCAAAAAAACAACAGATGATCTCAGGGCACACTTGAGTGCATAGGGCAGTGATTCCTCTCTGCTGGGGAGGGAATGGAGATGGGGGAACACCTCCTCTTCCAGCAGCACTCACCCTGACACCCAGGGATGGATGGCAACAGAAAGGCCCATTTCTCAGTGCTCTCTGGGGGACTCTGCAGCTGTGGAGGCAGCTGGACCCAGCCGCTGGGTGAGGGGAGTGACTGCCTCGCTCAGTTTTGTGCTGCTATTCCTGGGAAGAAAGTTCTGAGAGCAGAAGATCTTAAAATGTAAAATAAAGGTGGGAAAGCTGGACTTGCAGAATGGATGCATGAGAGCAATATAAAAGCATGAATAAACAGCAGTTTGTTCTAAATTTATTTTTTAATGTTCTCCAAAATGACTGAGAGTTATCAGAAGCATCTCTGCTCTTAAATGTTATATTTATTTCCAAAGGTTCATCTGGACATACTCCTTTTTATTATCTTCACTGACTTCCTGACAGAGATACTGAAATGTCTGACTTGACTCAAGCTGTGAGCAATCTTTTTGTAGGAACGGAGTGAAAACAAACTGATAACAAGGGTGATTTCATTAATAAAAAAGAGCCAGGTGACTGGTTACATGAGACGTGATTGAAATCATGCGTGCAAAATGCTACATTATCATATTGTTTGGATCATGTTTTTCCACGGCACAGGAGAAAGTATCTTTGTCAGCTCAGTGGATAAAGGTTGGAGATGATTGAAGTAAAACAGCAGGAGGAGGCTGATATGATTGAGTCACATCTCCAACTGACCATGTACAACACGGTAATGGAGGTGAAAGTAGAGGGCAAACTAAAATTAAGTGGAAAGGACATGAGAGACAAAAGGCTACACATATAGGACAAGGAGAGGATGTACAATGAGCTGATTTGTATAGCAGGCTGAGTGCACAAATTTCATGCCCTCTATTTAGATACTTCCTGTTCATACTGATGCAAATGCTGTACTGACTTGTGCTGAAACGAATGGCCTCTTTAGTGAACATACATGGCGACAGGCATGTTTGATTAATTTTATGGACTTGGGTAGAGAGGTCAAATGGAAGCCCATGAGTCAAATTTCCAGCAGCCAGATTGGACAACAGGAGGAGGAAATAATATCTGGGGAGAAAAGCAAGGTCAGCTCTGGACCCACTCTGGTAATTATTCATATGTCTTCAGCAGAAAACAAAAAGTGTTAATCTTGGTGTAAGCCACCAGGTAAGAATATCATTGTTATAGGAAATCTTTGTTATTACAAAGCCAGTATAGTCTAAATTGTTCCCTCTGGCTAGATTCAAGTCACGAAACCAATGGTCACATAAGCCACAGGGCAACCAGGACGTCAGCACTGTAGTGCTCTCCGAGGAAGAACTGATCCATAAAAAAGCCATTAGAAATGTCTGCAGTTTGGAGCAGAGGCTGCTGCAGGTCACGCTGTGTCAAGCTGGCATTGGGTCCCCAGTAATCTCAAGTAAACAATATTGGGAAACAGAGAGCTTCCTTACAAAGAAGAGTTTTGGCAATCATCTTCATGGCACTGGTTCAGCTTTTCTTGGTGCTATTTCAACTTGAGGCCTCGGTTCACTTCAAAATAATTTTCACTAATAGTTTACATCATTACATACACTCACAAAGAGCTATGCAATACACGATTACTATCTCCAAGTGTTTCCAGAAGAGAGAAGGACCACATGGTATGATCATGCAGTCATCAGACCCAAAAGAAAGAAGTGATTGATAGAAAGTGCTGTAAATTTATGCAGTTGCTAAGAGCACATGATTCTCTGTCTGCAGATTGGGAACTATAAAAACAGAGTAATAGGGTGCTGGTTACCATCTCAGCTAGGAGGGATCTAAAGGATGCTGGTTACCATCTCAGCTAGGAAGGGATCTAACTTTTACCAAGGCAAGGAAGAACTCAGTGCTTTGAGAAAGCTGACAAGACACTATCCAGAGTGAGTATTTCACCATAGAATCACTGAGATTGGAAAAGACCACCAAAGTCACCAAGTCCAACTGTCAGCCAATCCCCATCACACCCACTAGCCATGTTCCTTGGTGCCACATCCACCTTTTGCTTGAACGCCTCCAGAAACGGTGACTTCACCATTTCCATGGGCAGCCTGTTCCAAAGCATCACCACACTTCCTGAGAAGAAATCTATTCCTCTTCCAACCGCCAGCACACAAAGTCGTGATGGGAAACATTCACTAACCAGGAAACCGCAGAGCCAAGGTTGTTCATGCCACCTTAATTCGCTCCATGTGCTTCTGAATTATAATCTAGTCTCTAGGGCATGATCGTGCAGTGATTTGCTCAGGGACCTGTGCTTCCTTCAGTGCCCAGGATAGATGGCACTCAATTACTGAGTCAGTAGCTCGTGTCTTTCTTATTTGTGAGCATGTGGCTCTAATGCACGTATGCCACAAAATAGCAAAACCCATCTTGGAAGTGCCATTCATTTCCTGATAGGCTTTTTCCTTCTTCATTATAGAAACTGGGTGTTTAATGTGCAGTCATTAATTTACTTTCAGAGCCCTTGTGGGGTGAAGGGCAAGTAGTATTCATGTTATCACAGCAAAGGAAAGTAGTGTCGGTCCATTAAAAAGGGAGGAAAGCAGGTAAAATGACATAGAGAATATCAATTCATTCGGTCTTTGTTGCTTCAGCCTTCTCAGAGTAATTTAATTTTAATCAGATACTTAACACAGTTAATTTTAAGAGGGCTATAGGAACGCATGGCAGAAAAAGCAGCTAAAATGGGTATATCCAGGTTGGCAGTAACTGATTAATCCACTCCAAGTAACAGCCAAATAATTATTTGAATCATTAAAATCTGTCTTCAAAAATTATGGAGGACCTCTGAAATCCAGAGGACAAAGGCAGAAGCACAATTTCACTGCTTAATATCAAGAAGTGAAGAAAGGATGATTTGGGAACCTGCAAACCAAGCAGAGTGCCTTCAGTGCAGGTTCCTAATGACTCAAAAATTCCAGAGTTAGTTATTAGGAAAAATTAGGAAGAACAGAATTTGGTATTGAGAGCAGTGCACATAGTACACACCAACTCATTAGACCTGTGCACTCAGTCTTGAGAGGCTGCAGCTGGAGTGCTATGTCTGATCTTCATCATCAAATAAAGCTGGACAAATTGGAGGCATTACAGTTCAAAAAAGGAGCAGCGAAGTTAACGAGAGGCCTGCAAGTGTGACCTACAGAGAAAGTTAAACAAGATAGTCTTGTCCACAAAATGGCCTTCACCTGCAGCTTAGGAGGAGAAAGGCAAAACCCCTTTTGTGTGTGGCTCAGCAATACTAAATCCTGCATCAGAATGGAGGAAATGGTGAATTCAGAGACCCGGAAAAGGGATTAAAAGCATCTAATCCATGGAGACAGATCTCTGAACCTAGAGGATCCTGAAGGGAAGCCCAGTAGGAAGATGATCTCCACTTCCATGGAAAATATAAAGACTTTTTTCAAACTCTTTTAAGCAGGAATAAAACCTTTTGAAATGTTTAGTAACAGAGAGAAGGAAGAGAAGGAAACAAAAAAAAAGGGTCCTCTCATCCCCCTTTCCCCTGCCGATCTCTTAATAGCCATTAGCCCGGGCCATAACTTCTTTAATCTGATAAGTTTTGATGGGCTGACTCAGAGCAGAGACCAACCTCCTGTTTTGCAATAGTCTTTCCCGGGCTTTCATTATGCACAAAATCTCACAACCACAGTTTCACTGGAAATTCACAGTTCTGAGAAAATCTCAGCGGTTTCAACAGTTTCCAACAGGAAAAAAAAAAAAATGGTTCACTGCAGTGCTTGCAGCCAGCTCTGACATCAGGATCACAGCAGCAGCTAAGCATTAAGTGCTTCACATTTCTGCATATCAGGATCATCAGTCAAGCACCCAGAAAACAAGGAGCACAGAAGTAATGAACACCTCTGACACGGCTGGATTGACTTAGCCAGCGTGCCACCAACCCCGTGGCAGCCATATCAATCAAATCCTCGGGGAAGCTTTCCCAGAGTCTTTGCACAGAAACATCAATATTAGGTAACGTTTTTAAACACTGTCATCTGTTTCAGTCGATCTTCTTCGTCATAAATTCACTCTTTTTGTATAGGCAAAACTGGGAGTTCTTTGATACTATCAAGAGTCAAGAGAACAAGTGCACCACAGAACATCATCCTTTCTCTTGCCGTTCACATTTGCTTGTCTGAGAAATATGTGCAGTGGCAGAACACTCATTTCCACCCCAGAAAGTGAGTAATAGTTCTGACGTACCAGCCTCATACAAAACATCTCTTAGCTCTTTTAAAAAATTCAGTGTTCAGGATCTTTGCTTGATCACAGATGGATTTTCGAGGCAGTTTGATTTTACTGCCCACCTTTCTACTCCTTTTTTTTTTTCCACCTTCATAACATTTGGATTATTCAGATAAAATCTAAATGGATAAAGCTACTGCTTTCCCAGCCTGTCCATGCAATTGCCTTGATGCATTTATATGAAATAATCTCACACAGAGCTTATACTCTTCACTTTTATCAGCCAAAAAGCGTACTGGAATTAACATATGGTATCGCACTCTATTCCCTTTATACCGATTCCAAACACTCAGGGGCAAGTTGTTAGCAGACAGAAGGTAAAATGAGTGTGCACCAACCATGCCAAGCCCTAAGCAGATAAGGGTACAAACAAGCTCCCCCTTGCTGGGGAGCAGCAGGGATTGCTCAGAGCACTCTCCTCGGAGAAGCCATGCAGACAGAACTTCGGGGCAGCCCCTGAAGGCCTGAGAAAAGAATTTGGGAGGTTCACAGGGAATTTCTGAGAGCTGCTCAGGAAGATAAGTTCTGTACCAAATCAACACAGCATGTGCAGAGTACCGACTAACAATGGTAATGTCTCTAAAGTCCACGTATGTTATCCCACAAGTGGAAAATGGGATTCTGCATAATCCATGGTGCATGGTTTTGAGTGCTGATGGATTAAGGAACTTTCTCTAGTCCTTCCCTGTCTTATTTTCTTGGACCTTTTATTGTGTTGCAACAAGTGTCTCAGTTTCTTGCTTAGGCTAGATGTTAGGACAACAAGTACAAGTAGTCTAGTTTCCTCATGTATTTTGCTCCTTCTCCTTCTACCAAGGTTTCATCTCACAGTAAGGGATTCTCTTATCATGAAATTCTCACTAGCAGCATTGCAGGGGCTAACTCTAGCGTTTACTTTACTTAGGCTGAAAGAAATTATTAATGGTTTCATTTTCTTTAATCTAATGTTGTCTGCTAGCAACTCCAACTCCACCTCCTACTTGATCTGGCAGAAAAAAAGCAACCCTTATTTCAGCAATTATACATAGATATAGCTGTCTGCTGCAAAGCAGACTCTTCTCCATATACCACATGCACCCATGACCAGAGATCAGTTCACTGCATTTTGTTCTCCTGTGAAATAGTTTAATGACTACCTGCACAGCCTTTTGCAGAGACAGGCTGCCATTTCTCATGAAATCACAGCCAAAATAGCCTTCTGTTCTTAACCTCTAAGAAATCTTTGAAATTATTTTGGCTATGCAAAATGACTGCAAATTATTATTGCAAACAATTCAATCCCTACAGAAAACCTATTTCACCCTTGGAATGAGCCCATGAAGTCTGTGGAGGATCTACAGAAAAAAAGTTTGCCTTGAAAAAGAAAAGGTTATTCTTCCCACCTTAGAAGAGGACTTTAAATGATGGGATGCATTCCAGTAATAGGACAGAGAAGCAAATCTGAAAGCTGCTACCCCATGATCAGAGTGATAATGCTTTAGGTCCCTGATTAAAGAGAAAATTTCAGCTTTGATGTACTCTCTGTAGTCGAGGAGTCATAATGAATAAGTAACAAATATTAAGAAATGAGTTCAAGAGAAATACAGACATTAGCTGGTAGAGGCAGCTGCTTCAAGTCAGAGCCTAAATATTATCCTTACGGGGCCTTTTAATGATGGAGATCCTGATGGCAGACCAGACTTACTGGCAACAAGATTGAATGCAGTCTAAGAAGAACTGTGACCTAAAAGGATGCAAACCACAGGAAGAGCACTGTGTCATAGGACTGAAGTCTGCATTTTGCTTTTGAAGGAATTTGTTAAAATGTTTGTAAGTCACATACTAATCCAGAACATTTGGGATACATATCCAGAGTTATTCTTTTATGTGGTTGATCACTACAGCATAGGAAAGAAATGAGAATTAGATACCCTTGCTTGAGGGGGAAGACAGAGGAGTCCATCTATTACAGAAGGACTATCAAAGGAGAGGGCGGTCTCCTTGCCTCATATTCCCATGCAGCAACTGTAGCAATAATTTAGATATAAGGAGGCTGTTCCTCATTTCAGCATTGCTCATGCCAAATATGTCTCCATGCTCTTTACCCTGGGGTAATCAGGGCTGGGTTAAGCACCATGCCGAGACTTCTCTTTCCTATATGTTTATGCTGTGCAGTGTGCATGCACTGTATTCTGGAAATCAGGACAGTAGGAGCTGTGTCATACTGAGCTCGTATTATGGCAGGGGTCTTGCAGGGCAGCAGACAGAGAAAGAAATAGAAAAGAACTAGAAAGTAAAGGCTCATCACAGAGAGCAGTTCATGCAAAGAAATGCAATCAAGATAGAAGACATTACATGCTTATGGAGTAAACCCAATTGATGTGGGATTCCTCAGGAGTGAGCTTCCAGTGAACAGAGCTGGCTAAAATGGTATTGTTGACACCATCACTACATTGTCAGGATCTACTGTAGCTTCATTCTGAATGTGACAATCTATTTAGACTACAGGAAAAAAGAGGTGCTTTTTTTTTATTATTTTTTAAGTTGAAATATGCCCTTTCAACATTTTTCAACTTTTAATGACTCAATGATTCCTATTTCTGAGTTGAACAGGCATTTAGTTTGACTTTCAACTATTATCGGCCTTCCTTTATTTCAGAGACTATTGCTCTGTAAAAAAATGAAAGGTTTAATTTTAGGTTGAAGTAAGTCACTTTTCTTCACTAGACCACTGAACTGCTTATCTGCTTCATACATTTTCCTAGCGCCTGCATCATCTGTTCAACACAGTACTATAGAGGTGTATTTCCTACATGCCATCTTTCCCTTTCTGCATTGCTCTGGATCCTGTCTGCACTCATAACATTGCTATAGAAAAAATGCAGAACATTAGCAGCTGTTAATCCTTTTATACCCTAAGTCTTCATGTGTTTGACTAGCTCTGCTTTGTGTTGTCTGTCTGCATATGGAATAGCCTCAACATTCCAGATAAGGCTAAACGACCCAAAACAAAGCTGGGCCCCACAGTGCTTCTGGAAGGTTATTTTAGAATTCAGATACTTCAGTGATTTAAGAGTGTTTGCTGGATCCCTAGTGACAAACCTCTATCCCAGTTTGCAAGGATTTAGCCATTCAGTTGTTATTAATATTGAGTCACGCTGATGAATTTATGCATTCTGTAAGGAAGTAACCTAGATTTCAGTACTTCCTTTTATGCTATACACTAATTTCAGCAAATTATAGAATGGGTGCAATGAAACTCATCCTTAGTCTAGAATGTCACCCTAGCATGACAAGGAAGGCATGAGAGTCTAGAAATAGCCAGCATAGATCATCACAGTAGATATGGACCCTGGCTTGTCATTCACACCACATTTGGGGTAAAAAAGAAAGTTAGAGTTGCTGCCAAAAGGCTCAGTTGGGGCAGGTGGGTAAACAAAAGGAAAGGGAGCTGAAATCGTTAAGGGAAAAATAGCATTATCTCAGTCCTGAGATCTCAGTGTGATTTACCTTGGCAGGCATAAGAGCTGGTTCTTCTGGTGGTTGTCAGAAGGAAATACACACCTGTTCACAACGTGCTTTGAGTGAGAGACGATAAGCCTTGTAGCGCATACTTCTGTTGATGAAAGGCTATGTTTTGGACTGCTGAGACTGAATCGTGCCAAACATGATCAGCTGCAGAATCACTCTGGCTAATGCAGAAGAATAATAATTAAAACAACAACAAATTAACCAACCACTTATTCGAAAGATACAGGATTCATTGAGAATCAAGAAGGTAAGGAAATTCCTTGAGAGGCATAACATCATTATTGACAACGCTGTGCCTCAATCCATATAGTACTGTGAATTTTATTCACAGCAGATGAGATTTTAAGTGTGAAGGTTGCTTAAATAACATGAGGTGAAAGTGAGTGGCCAATGTGAATACTTACTCTTACTGCAGTGCAGAACAAAGTGCCCGGCTCACTTGAAAGATGAGAGAATAGACTTACCTGAGCAATTCAGCCTTGATAGCCAACGAAGAGCCATTTTCCATGATGCAATACTTCTGGGCAAAGGCAGCAGGGACATGACTTGAATTCCCCCACTGTGACCAAAGCCAATGGGAGCAGGTTAACCTTGTCCTTTAGGGATTTTGCACTTTCCTCCACACCTGAAGACATCTCTGTGAAAAACGCTTCTCCCACAGCTAAATGCCTCTTCAAGATGGTCTCTCATCTAATTTGTTTTTACAATAAAAAAAGAGAGAGAGACATTTTCTGTCTGATTATTGCCAGTATAGTTAGGGCAAAGAAGAAACAGTTTTTAGTGTCCCACTCTGCTTTGGAATGGGGAAATGAGCCCTGAGTTCTACTTCACAGGGCAATCAGGAAGCAGCAGAGCATTTTGGTGTTTAGGTAGATTTTCTTGCTGAAATTGCTAAAGGAAAGGGAAGGGACACAGGTTTGGAAGCTGGCAAAGACAAAGACAGCATGTTCTTATTTATAGTTAAAACAACATAAAAGAGAGCAGCTGCAGTGGGAGAGGGATCTGCCAAGGGATATGCAAGTGCTTGAACACTGCCCAAGCACACAACAGACCTGATTTCAGGTCAGGGAAAAGCAGACAGTTCCAAATTGGCCAGCAGGAGCCCAAACTCAGCAGAAGATGCCCACAAGTCATCTCCCTTTCTCTTGCTGGTTTGTTTGCCTTTGCTGCTCTTCCTCTCTGTCCCCTGTGCTCCGAGCGCATCCAGTGCCTCTCTGAGCATACCCAATGCCTGTAAACAATATTCATACAGCTCAATTTGACATCAAGGCCAAAAAGGTTAATGGGATTCTCATTTCCAACCGCAGAAAAACGAACAGTGTGGAGAATAAAAAATAGAAAGCCCTCTTGAGGTCACCCATGAATAAACGGGAACAGGTGTAAGGTCTGCATAACAGCATGTGGCACCACCGCTTCTCACATCCTGCCACACGCAAAACCCTTTTTATTAACAGGTTCACAAGTGTGTTATTCAAACGATGGGGTTAAGAACATTGCCACATTTCTGCAATATCCCACCCACACACACGGGTACTGTAAAGAGACATGATAGTCAGGTGTGCATGTGGGACCACAGCTGACATGCATTGATTTGGAGATGTTGGTCTGCAGTGTGATGGGGAGGGGAGGGGCAGGGAGGGAGGAGAGGAGGTAAAGAAAGGAGAAAGAAGAAAGGAAAGAGAAGAAAGAAAGGAGAGAGGAGAGAGGAAAGAGGAAGGCAGAGGCAAAAGAGAAAGGGAGGGGGAAGAGGAGAGGAAAGGGGAGGGGGAAGGGAAAGAAGGGGCTGAAGTGCCAGGGATTTTGTGCTACAATTTACCTATGTGTGCTTGTGCCCAGTCCCAGAGGGATCTGCCTTCAAAAAGTTGTCTCTAGACAACTGATAAAACACAACACAAATGACCAAAGCCTGACATTTAGTAAGTTTCACATAATCAAATTTTACAAGTTTCAAAAGTGACTCAACAATTACTGCGAATTGCTAAAGAAGAAAGCAGCAAATGATAAATTGATTGCCTGCTGTTTCTTTCTGTACTAATTTGTGTTATGGCTTTCCAATCTAAAATTGCTCTAGTAGATTTTTTTTTGCTGTTTTTTTTCTTTTTTTTTTTTCTTTTTATATATATATTTAGCTCAAATTACAAATGAAATGACTGCGGTAAACTGAATGCGTCAAGTGTAATGAAAAATTGATCAATTGTAATGTTGTAGGGCTTTTCTGAACAGTGGTTTCTAGCCTATCTTTTTAAGTTGAAAATTATAGTTATTAGCCAATTACCAAGAAGGAATGCAAAATCAAGTCTGTTTTTTTGATAGTCTTTTGATAGAAAGATGGAACAAAATCTGAAACAGAGCATGTCTGTCTACAAATGTCTCGTTTTGCCTACGGGTGGTAATAAACTGCTCACATTTTTTGTTGAAATATCCACTAGAGGAAGCATTAGGCTCTGGCTACTTCCTTCAGTAACAGCTTTTTGAACCATGCTTTTCAATAAGAGGTATAGCTGTATTTTACAAGCTAAAAGTCTACACTGACTGTTACAAGTAAGAAGGAGGTGAAGAACTGAAAGCTCAACATGGAAATGGCTTCTTAGAAATAAAACAATTATGATTCATCTTCTCTGGTACTGTGTTATCAGGGTCTACAAAAGAGTGGTTCCCATCAAGAATTATCCATCTATCAATCTAATTTTCTTTTATTTATTTTCCTAAATACTACTTAGTGCCAGTGCTGCATTTCCTACATAAAACACTGGTAACACGTGGACCGTGGTGGAGGAAATCCTCATCCCAATCTATCTATCTCACCCTATCCCATCTCATCCCATTCCATCCTATCCCATCCCTGCATGCAAAGCCCCCACACAGCCCAGATAACCACCAGAGGATGGCCTGGTTTTCTCAGCACAGAAAACATTCGGAGGACGCAAATGTCCCTTCCATATTTCGAGTTGCTTTTAAGAAAGAATAAATTTTAAGCCACGTGAAACTACGCTGCGATCAGAGTTAGTTCAGTGTAAATGAGGAAAAAATCAGTCAGTTTACCTTCTGCATGGCTGATCCTGATCAAAACACATCTGCCCATAATATGCACCATATGGGGTAACAATTGTCTTGTATTTATTCCTGTGCCTCCCTAATCCCCCGTGTCCCCTGCAAGTGTGCATATCTGTATCTGCAGCTCTAGCTAGATACCCAGAGAAAGGCATCTTGCTTTATGCACATGTAATTATGGAGATGTTTTTCTTATTATGGTAATTACATCCTAAAAGACTGCACAGGTAGCAGCTGTAAATGTAATGAAGGCTCAGCCAACACCAGCTGAACTGGATTTTCTTTTATATCAAAAAGCAGCTTATCATTGAATTCCTTACAGATTCCCCAAACCCTGCTGTATTTACGAATGCTTCTGCTACTCCTGGTAAATTAACAGAGATCTGTGCAACAACCAAAGCAAAGATAACCCAGCAAAACGTGTACCTCTCAGAACAGTGAGTGGGGACACAATTCCAGTAAACGAAATGAGCAAATGTATTTACAGAGAGGTTTTCATGAACTGGTGCTTAAGGTCCTTGCTGGCTGAAACTGCAAGGGCCTTAAAAAACTGAAAAGGCTAAATCGCTGGCTGAAACTGCAAACATCTTATTTCTATAGCAGGAAGGTGCTAATGTATTTTAACATTAAAGTTAATTATGTCTGTCTGCACAGAAACGGTATCTTTCAAGTGCTGAAGGAACAAACACTGAGGACCACTGATAAACTTGGTTTATGGAAATCAAGTAGAATTAATGTTGCACTCCACAGGTGGGAGCACACAGCTTTATATTATCTCACTGGCCAGGCACGCCTCTGACTATTTCTAGCTCATGACCTTTTATTTTAATATTTTTAAATCCATTCAGAGTACAATAATGGCTGCGGAGGGTTTTTGCATCCTCAGAGCTGTGTACCACAGCCTGTTCTGTGACAACCCTCTAAGTTTCAAGGAGTGGGCAACCCACTCAGACAGATGGGATCAGTAAGACCTGGATTTTGGTCAGGAGGAGGTGAGATCCTTCTAGGAGTGTGCATTAGTTGGGAAATGGAGCATGTCCATGTACAAGCAGAAAGAACATTGCTGCAGACCAGTAACGAATACAGCCTTTCTGCAAAGGCAACAGCAAACCCAACCATTCTTCCTAAATATCAAAGCGCTGACAGAAAAACCCATTATAAACGTGTGAGGAGCGCCTGGCTGCCAAAAACACTGTTGTGCTGGTGAATGGAATGAACAATAGTGATGAATAGTAGCAAAGAAATAACAGGAAAAATTGCCTCGTCACCCTGCATATATTAGGATCTAAATCACACCCAGGACATGCGCAGGAATCTGATGTTTGGCAGCTCTCAGTTGCCTTCATCTGGTGTCCCCTTATCTTTCTGCCAGTCTTTGCTGCATCCTGGATTCATGGACAATAAGTTAGTGGTAACATGTTCCCCAATGCTATATCATCCGTATGCAGAATTAAACTGAATAAGTGTCGCCAAAATTCAGCATTTACCAAGGGAGCAGTCAGGAAAAATGTGTGGCTCTCAAATTGTAATTAGCTTGCATTGCAGTTTAGGTATGGAAACGGCTACAACTCTCAAAGGGGTAAACCATGGAATTCAAATTTCCATCTGAATAGAGCCCAGTGGCTCTAAAATCAAAACATGTGAGTTTGTTTTTGCTACTGCTATTTAGGAAAGCTGCATTTGCAAATGTATGTTCAACTGAGATTAGGGCATAAGAAAGAACCTTTTCATATTGTGTCATTTTTTCATTCTGGGTGATGAGAGCAAAATAGACCAATCAATAACAATAATTATAATTTTCTTCCTATTGATTGCTCAGAAGTCCTTAAAGGCATCCCCATTAACTTAAAGATAACTTGAGGAGATTTATGAGGTTTTTAATTCTCTTCTGACACAGCAGTAGTGATTTCTATATTCAGAAGCTGAGCCTTCCTGTCTCTGAATTCTGAAGCCAGGCCAGAATTAGTGGGGATGAGACTTGGTGAAGTATAATTGAGCAATTGACACAATTTGGCTTTTTTGCTTTTTCTAATCGACATATTCAATAAATGAGGCTTCCCTTTGCAAATCAAGGAAGCCACAGAATTTCCCTGTCCCATCCAGCCACACAGAGCTATTTAAGTGATCATGTGTCCTGCTAGTTATTCCACAGCACTACTTGTGGTTAAATTGTGAGTTGGTGAGAGAGAGCGTAGAGAGCCCCAGAGATGGAAAATGTTTCAGAAGACAACACTACTACTGGAAACCCAGGTCAGGTGTTTGCTAGTGTGGTGTTGTCCCTGAAAGGAGAAACGTGGTTCTTTCATCCTGCTTAATGAATACCGAACAAGATGCATTCATAGAATCAGAAAGGCTGGGAAGACCACTAAGGTCATCTAGTCCAAATACCAACACATGCCCTCCATGCCCGCTAGACACAAGTCACTCAGTGTGACTTTGCAGCACACCTCTAGTGACAGTGCTCCAAAGTCCACATCAAGCTGTTCCCCAGACTTTGCTCACCTTTCTTGCAGGAACTTCTTGTTGTCACCTCCTTTGTCAGCCATTCTTGACACCTTTTTGGTCTTCAGGTAAGAGATGCTTGGCAGCCTCTATCCACATACTCCTGTGGGGCAGTGCATAGCTCACCGTTCTGTAAAGCATTCAGGGGAAACACAGATGAGAGGAGAGCTTGCATGTAATCAGTTCCTTCTTTCCAAGCCACAAGTTAAAAATAGAAATGCATGCCCAGATAAGAGATACAAGTATGAATAAATAATTGTTTCCTCTGGCACTGAACGCTGGCCCCCCAGTTTGTCAATAGTATATTGCTTTACTTCATAAAAGACCAGAATGGTAAGTGACCTTATTCCTAGGTATATGAAACTCAGATATACCATACAGACAACATCTTCAGATTGCTGGATGATTTTTATCAATTATACTTTCTCTCAGGGCTAACTCTTTTGTGCTGAAAGAAGAAAAGAATTCCCTAAGAATGAAGCATTATATTCACTAATCCTGCCTGGTGGGAGCAATCTGTAGTAAGAGTTTTAGTTGCATATACTGCAAGTAGAAAATATTGAGGGTATTTCATGAAGTATCCATAAGACTGAAGGGAGAAGGAAAATAATGTCTTCCCACTTTGCTGCTTCTGACATTGGTTGGTCTACACTACAGGAGGAAGCGTTGCAGACTGTGTTTTATCTCAGACTGTAGCAGATCCCCAGAGCTGAATGGTCTAAAGGCTGCCTTAAAAAACAAGTGCTTATCCATAAGAGACATATATGTGAAATGGTTTGTAATTGTGCTGAGTTGCCTGGGTTACCAGAAGATGCCTTATTTTCAAAACAGTGTAATATCTAAGGGGAAATGTTGAACAGCAGACTCCTCGAAAACTGTGTCCCTGTTTGGCCTGATTTTAGTTCTTAATTCCATCTGTTATTCAGTACAAATAATACGTATGAGACATGTCTTCTTTTCTCTGCCTTTTCAGTTTCTTTCTAGGTCAAATTTTCTATAATTACCTTCATTTTATACAGTAGTTCATTTATCTCTTTCAATTTCATTCTGTGAACAAATTATGACTTGTTCAAGAACTGGCCATTATGAGTGTGTGCTGTTTATTCACTGTGCTTCCATTATTATTTCAGTTCAGTGGGAAGTTCTTTTGCTTCTGAATTATCTGAAAGTAGCTTCATTTAGTAGCTATGATGGATATAAAAAAATATATTATGTTTTACCTATCAGAGGAGCGTGCATGGTTTGAGCTTGTTATTTTAGTTGTCACACTCATACAACAAAGTTCTGCCTCTGAATCATTTTAGGAATAAAAATTCTCTCCTCAATATGCAGGATAATTGCATTAAAGAGTAGCAGATATTGGTGAAATAAGGCAGTGACTTCAGCCTGTAATACACTGCCAGATTTTTCTTATCTGCAAATAACTTATCTATCTACCAACGGTGCATCTGTAGCTTGCTTCCACCAGAAGGAATTTTTAGATGTTATCAGACCAAAGTCTTCTACATTTATTTTGCACACATCCATTAGCAACTTGGAAAGAATTTCCCTTTCCCACTGCCTGCCTTCTTTTTCTGCCCAAGCTCTCTTTCAACATACAGTAAATCATCCTCTTGGGAAACGGATGGCACTGACAGACTGAAAACTTCAGAAGCTTTCACCTGTTACTACTGCATCAGTGTAATGCAGCCATTGGCCATGGAAGTGGCTGGTGATGAAAAGCCTTCCTTCCAGCTCTGAGACAAGAGAAAAAAGCTAGCACAGTTCTGAGCTACTGCTGGTATGGAGTTATGGCTTAATATGCTATGCATTTTGGACTGATCTTTCCAAAGGAAAATCTGTCCTTATTTTCCTGTGAAGAGAAATTCAAACACCCTGGAAAACACATTGTTCAACTATGCATTTTAGAGCAATTAACAAAAAAATAGAAAATTTCATAATCTGCCGAGGAAGGATTTCACAAAATAACAGTACTTCATATGAATGTGAAATAGAAGAGAATTTTCACCCATAACTTTAAGTAAATGTGTCACATATGTATGACCCCAAGCTCTCCCATTGCCCAGCCAGAAGAAGCCCAGCACTGGAAACCCCTTTCCCAGCCATAGGACAATCACCTTTGTTGGTTCCTATTATCTGGCTCAATCACTGGGCATTCATTCACCCTCCACACAAAAATTGTTTTATGGTCTGCCAGCTATTTTCTGGAGCTTTAGGATGCCCTTTAAATATATTGTGTGGCTGGCACTGCTTTACACAAAACAAACACACACCTCAAGCTTGCAGACTATATTTTTCTCAGGGTTTTTGAGCTGCCATCACCTATTGATATTATTTGATTTGCTGCTGCTATTCAAAACAAATAAACAAAATCTCAGAGCTTCGTAAACCTTTCTTTGTGTAAGCCACTGATATTTACTGGGAGTGAGACTGACAGGCAGAGCCATCCCACCCACACTCACCTGCCCTCAGAAGTAAAAGCAAATGTTTCGCGCATGATTTCCTTTTGAGCTTTCAGCTTTCTGTTCCAATGTTCCTGATGTCCCTTCCAACTGTGAGCATCAGATTGAATGAGTGGGTGTCTGGCTGTACCCACAGAAGCATTAGCACGCAGGGAGGTGGTTAAATCACCATCCCTGGAGATGTTCAGGAAACGTGGAGATGTGGCACTGAGGGAAGTGCTCAGCAGGTATGGTGGGTATGGGTAGGTGAATGGACTTAGTGATTTTAGAGGTCTTATCCAACCTCAGTGGTTCCATGATTCTATGATCTGTTCCACCAGCATCACTGCCCAAGAAGTGCAACACTGGGTGACCCAAAATGGCACCCACCATGGATGGGCTTGGAACTAGATGATCTTTGAGGCCCCTTCCTTCCAACCCAAGCCATTCTATGATTTCATGCATGGAACACCACAGCAGAAATTCACTCTCTGACCATTTTCCAAACGCTTCTGCCTTCTGCAGGCAGCTCTCCTTTCACTGGCCAGCCCACAGCCACTGTTCACTGTTCAATTGCATAGAACAACATCCCTCACATTAACATCATGTGAATCTCAACCTCTGCAGCACTGATGGCAGCTTTCCCCATGCCAATGGGGTGACAGAGTTTCCAAGCAAACCTGTATTGTTCCACCACAGATACACAAATGCTGTTTTCATTTAGCAGCTGCAACTGTAATTGGTTTTGTTTGCTCTGAGTGCGTCAGAGCTGCTGAGTATTTCTTTGCAGCAAGAAGCTGCTTGCTGAAGTTGAGTGAAGCAAATACATCAGAGCTGTTTCTCAGATGATATGGAGGACTGGCACCAGAAGCAGCTCCTTGCAGGAGGCTAAAGCAGATTACATGCATAGCTTTCTCATATGTAAAGAAATAAACATCTCCTTTTAGAGACAATCTAACCTATACACACGGGAGAAAAAGAGCAACTCCATACAAGACACGGACACGGACTGTTATTAACCCCCACAGCAGGAGGTACAACTGTGTTATTGAGCATTTCATCACTGTACCCAAACTTGACATCTGCACCTGGTATGAATGAATATGACCAGAAAGCTCCATCTGGTCACTGTGTGGCTTCAAGAGGCATGGACAGGCATCCCATGTGTGAGCCACCTACAGGGCTCCACCGTTTCTTTCTGGGTTTTCTTTAAATAACATTTTCGTGCTATAGTCTGGCTTCAGGTGGTACAATTCTCTTATAGAATCATAGAATTATGTCATGACCTGCATGTTAAACTTTACTGTGATTGTCATATGGCTGCAATAAGAAGCATATTCATGAGGAGCTCAATAATTAAGGGGTTGTCCTGCTGAGGGCTTGCTGCAAAACCTGGGCAAACATTGGTTAAAGTACTCTCCTGCTCAAGGATTTCATAAATACACTCTTCAGGGGTGAACACACAGTTGCTGTTTCAAATACTGCTAAGTTTAATGAGTGAACACCCCTCTCCTCCCTAGCCTTACCTTCCTCCCCCATTTCACATAACTGGGATTGGGTTGTGTTTTGCTATTCCAACTCCCTCCATGCCCTTTGCATGTCCCATCTCCAGCACTAAACACTTCTAATGCTAATTTGCAAAGTAGTGTTTTCTAAACTACTGCAAACAAAACTATGGGAAGGATGAAAATAATTAGCTGTGTCTCGATGCCTAATATATTTGCATTGTTTAGACAGAGCACTTAATCATTAGTTGGGCCACAATCTGTTGTGTGAATTTGGATTATTACTAATACGGTTGAGCAGAAGGTTATTAATTACATGTAAATGGAGTTTTTGATACTACTGTTATTGAGAAACTGAATGTTATTAATTACATTACAAGGGTCTCACAGGATCCCTGTGCCAAGACTGTGTGTAGAGCCATATTTAAATACCATTCACTTTTAGATGCTTTTGTTTCTTGTTCTGAATGAAGGAACTTAGAGCAAGCAATCAGCACCACAAGCCAAAGCCCTGTTCCAATTAACACTCCTAAAGCTGTGAGTGATGTTGAATAAGGCTGTGTGTGTATGTGTGTGTGTGTGGGAGGGGGTGGGGGGGAGGCTGCCTTTTTTAAAGGTTTTTAATAAGGTAAACTTTTCTCTTTTATGACATTGTTGGTCTGCTGCAATGTCACTTCCTTGGGCTGGGACTTGGCAAATTGGTCCCCGCTGCTGGATGCAGATCCCCAAAGAGGACATCTGAGGGAAGGGATCAGATCCCAGATCTAACTGGTGCAGAATTTCCAAGTGCTTTCTTTCTAAAATGGCTCTTACTCATATAGAAGTTTGAGTCACTATTTACTATTTCTATTTAAAAAGGCAATTGTATTAATTCAGAGGAATTTTGCATGGGAATTGCACTGCAGTTCTGACAGTTAAATTCTGTGAAATGTGCAGTGAAGGCTCTGTTATGCTACATTTTGTCCCCATTTGTCTTGTATACCATTGCTTTGCCTTTGGCACAATAAAAATTATCTTTAAAAACAGTGCCAGAAATGGATTGACTTTGACCTTCTCAGTATCTTGTCAATAAATTGAAAATGATAAATCTGTTTCAGAGTGCCACTGGCGTAGCATAAAAGTAGAGTGATCATTCAAAAAAGCAGCATTTGAAAAATGATATTATGGGGAAGGGTCTCATTCTCTGCCCGTGGTGTCACAGAAATATGCTCTATTTACAGTGCAAAGGGGTAATTTTGCTAACTGCTAAGCTTGCTCTCGAAACCAAGTCATGCAGCCTCTGTGATGAGCTCTCTACCATCTACATCACTGTTAGCAATTAAAGATGACTTCAGCAAGAAACGAGCTGAGCCTTCTGTTGCTGATGTGCAGAGCAGCCCAACTCCGCCTCGTCCTCCTCTTGTGCCCCACTCTGCAGTGCTGACACAGCCACAGAGGGCTTTGCAGGAAAGGAACAAATGGTTGCTAACCAAGAAAAGGCTTTGTTTTTCTACACGATCAGCTTTTGCTAACAAACAACTTCTAAAAAAAATAAATAAATGACTGGAAGGCTTCCTTTTACGAGGTGACAGGAAAATACTGAATATTCTGCACTGAATCATGAGACACATGAAAATAAACAGAGTGGGAATGTAAACAAACATACACTGAGGGGCAGCAGTTTAGAGTCAAACTTAGTCATGCACACACAGGAGCTGTGATGTGCCTGGCTTTTATGGGTATCTGCCTCGGGTGAGTCTGACCTGTGGTTGCAATAGCTGCAAGACTGACTCAAGCTTATTTCTAAAAAACACACTGTTGGCTTTTCTCCTTTTAGCATTTCTTGTTTTCATTATTTTTATAAACACGTGTTTTAAAGTACATGAATCATAGAATGATTTGGGTTGGAAGGAACATCAGAAGGAGACAGTCAAATCCCTTGCATGACTGCCACCCCTATTTTGATGCAGCCTGGGGCACAGTTGGCCTTCCAGGCTACAAGAGAACATTGCTGGTGATAGTGATTTCCATCAATAAAACCTTCTAATTTTATATGGTGAAATACTAAATTTCATCATTTCCCGCTCTTTACCTTGATAGCCAAACCATGAACAAAAGCATCATAGAATCACAGAACGGCTTGGGTTGGAAGGGACCTCAAGGATCATCAAGCTCCAACCCCCCTTGCCTCATGCCGGGCCACCAATCTCCATATCTAATACTAGACCGTGGATACACTCAAGTGATTTTTAGTGGTTATTGCCAGAATCCAACTGACTGCCTTCTTTAATCTGTTCTTTCTTACCTTTCAGCTCCCGAGTGCTCCCCAGCTGGACATCGCATCCTCCGCAGCCCATACCGCAGCACCAGGTTTGACTCACTGGAGCTGCAGCGAAAGTCTTCTCAGGACCTGGTGTGTGACCACTCACTGCCACCAGGATGGTACCGGTTCATAATCAACAACAAGCCTGCGGAAATGCCAACGAGATGCATTGAAGTCAGTAAAAATTATGCAATAACCCTGGTGAACATGAATGAATCCTTTTCCTTTCCAGCCAGCTCTATACCCTCATAGACCGTAGAGTGCAATGGGGATGAGTGGGAGGTAATGGGAAAAACTCTTTCATGTCTCACTACTCTGAAAAAAAGACAGTTCTTTTCTGTTTTTATGTGCATTTAATATGTAGGACAGTAATGCTTAACTTGCAATCAATCGTTACTGCTCTGAGACACTAAGCAAAGCTGTTACCATATCACACAGCCCAGTTGCAGGAGATTAGAACAATTTCAAACAAACTATTCAACAATACTAGTCAGAAAACAATAAACTAATAACTGTAAGTGACTTTACAGATGATATATTCAATCTAGAGTGTCAGGAAGTTTAACTTTAGGTGATGTGAACCCTGCAGGAGAAATGAAATTAACAAGTAGTACTTCACATCCATATGAAACAGACCTGTGAACTCTTGTCAGAACATGTATATCTTCATAATCTAACATGAAATGAAACGTTAATAGACATTTGTTGCTTGTGTGGGATTTCTAGCTCTCTGCATATACAATCCATAAATCTAATTAATGTGAACAAATTGACATGATTATTATTGAAATAGTCATTTAATGGCCGTTATCCTTGAAATAATATCCCAATGCACTGTCTGGTTTATTTTTAAAGAATAGTTCTATAAGTGTGTACACATTCTATAAGATTATTTAATTTGTCATTGCATTTCAGCATTTTTCAGTATGTAGCAATTCTCAACTGCCTGGCATTTATTTCTGACAATGTATTCTTTGTTTCTTCTAATCTCTTCTATGGAGTTTTTTATTCAGGTTTGTAGAGCTATATTCATTGGTTTAGTTCTTTATCTTGTAACATAATTCTTACCATTGGTTTCTTCATTATCCTCCAAATGACAGTAAATCTCTGTTTTGCTGTTGAAGGATTACATCTGTTAGATGTCACGATTGGAAGAATATGCTTCTTTCAGATCTTCACCTTCTAAGTCTGCCTCTATGTTCCATCACTTTCACTTAATTAAATCATTGTTTAATTTGGTTTTCCATTTAATTTGAGCAAAAACCTCTGGAACAAAATAATTTAAATTAATAACTGCACAGCTTCCACTCCCTAATAAGCAGTTATTATTGGGCATTCTAGTCTCTGGCTGGAGTGAGCTGATTTTAATTAAACGAATCAAAGACAAAATCCTCAACAGACAGAAGTGAAAAGGCACCAAGTAAAGCCTGACAGTAGAGCTTGGAAGCTAAAAAGTACATTACTCCAAAACCTTGTAAAATATGTGTCTGGTGTTATTCTGCTGATACTAGCTGTATGCAATTAGCTGGTTATCAATAGGTAAGATTAACTTCTTAATTCAAAGGCATGGTAGGTAAGGATCTTTGTCACCCAACTGAGCTCAAGTTGGATTTAAATGATATCAGAGATTTAGAAGTCCTGTCCTGACTAAGAGATGACTGCAGGAGGAGAAACATCTCATGATGGATGGGCACACAGGAGGTTACAACCACAGAACCTGAATCTTGCCACAGAGAAGCTCTACAAGAAAAGAAGGTATCTCAATATTGCTGAGTAACCACAGAAAGCAGAAGCAAGTCACAAATGGAAGCAAGGAAAACCACTCTTAAGAAGCACCTTCTCACCCAGTAATTAAACAAGCAAGTGAAAAGCAAATGGAAAAGGCAGGGAAAAAAAAGGTTATTTTTGTCAAATAGTATGAAAATATCAATTGTATTCCAGAATTCTCCATCCCTGGAATCTAAGTGCTGTCCTTAAGCATTTCTTCTTCAACTGGGGAAAAACTTCAGATTCCAATCGATTTCAAACTTTGGCTTTGTCTGCTGAATTATCCTGGGGGAGTAGAGAAAGATCCTGATCTTCCATCTTTGATTTCATAGAATCACGGAATGATAAAATATCCCAAGTTGGAAGGGACCCATAAAGATCATCAAGTCCAACTCCTAGTTCTTCATTGCCTTTCCCCCTGCGCTCCCAAAGAAGGCACAGCAATTACTAGGTCCTGAGATTGCAATCTTGGCCATGGCCACTTCCCCATCCAACAACAAATAGTAGCAAAAAAGCAACACAGACTTGTGTATTTTGTATCTCCAGGTATCAAAGCTATGGCCTACTGTTCAAAAACAATTAACTGTTTTTAAAACAATTGCCAAACCCACTGTAAAATGGAAAAAATAAATAAATAAATAAATAAATAAATAAAAACCACAAAAGGAAGATTGGGTAGATAAGCCCCTACTGCGTTTCAGGATAGTAGCAATATGATGTTCGGAGACAATATGTTAAAAAATACAGAGATGTATTTAACAACCAATATGAGGGGAAAAAATGACATCAGGCACAGAAACAAGCTTCTGAATAGAGGTAATATAGAGTGTGCACATACATCTGCATGCAGTCATAGATTTACAGGTACAGATGGGCATGCCCTATGAAAGGAATGAATACTACAAAGAAAGGAGAGAGAAAACAACCTTCAGATAAGAGATCACTCTGTGGATCACAGAGGAGCAGCACACCTTGCTACCTTAATGCAAATCCAAACTCCATGCCAAGCTAACAGCAGGCAGGCCTTGCAAGTCTGGCCCACAACTCACAGCAAACCCAGAAATACAGCTGTACCTTCCTTCCTCTTGTTTACACAAGGGTGAAAAAGAAAAAAACATAGATTTCATTGCAACCTTAAGGAAAAAATGTCAATTAAGAATTTGATTATGCAAATAGTAATTGGTTCAGGAGCCAGCAATAATACTCCTGGTACTGCATGCATGAGTTGGATTCATTACTTCTCAAAGCAATGCTAATATTTCCAGCTCTGGGTAATCAATTGTAAACAGAAAATGTTAGGTTGAAAAGAAAGGGATTAAATCCAAGCTCACCACTAGAACAACTATCAGTAGCTCTCTGTCCTCTGAAATGGAGATTTTTAATACCTATGGTGCTCCAGCAAGGATATCTACAGCAGAACTGCAGATGTCCCATTCTATGACACCATTTTGGAAATGCCCAGTAACAATACCTACCCATATGTAGTGCTTTCAGGGCTGGTGTTTGCCCAACAGCTGCATTTGTAACAATATGAATTCACTTTTATACACATAAATACAGGCCATAACGTAGGCTCATACACTAATCTTTGGTGTATCAAAGAAGGACGCTTTAAGTATGCCAAACATAACTTGCTTATGATGCCTGATATTGTAGCACCTGGAGAAGATTTCTTTTTCCATGTTCAGTGTAATTTCCTCCTCTACTTAACCTGATGTAGAACATTTTATAATCACAATCAAAATAAAATATTTCAACTGTATGCTATTATTTTTTTATTCTGTTTCAGTTTTTATTTTGCTCTAAATCCATTCCTACTTCATTTTACATTTTTTTACGAACTTAAAAGCAACTAACGCTATCAAGGTACTATTTCATGTTTTCATCTGCAGTTCTCTTTCTTGTAAGTATTACATGAATACTTCAACATCATAATGGTAGGTATGATGAGGTTTTGTTTTTCTAGTTTGTTTTTCTGACATGCAAAAAGCATTCTGTAGACAAATTGCAATTACAGTCTCTATTGTTCAGAAGCAAGTACTTAAAGGAAACACAAGACACACAGTGGCTTAATTGCTGCTACAGATATTCCTGACGTAAACCAATTTCTGTGGCATTCAGCCCCAGACTTCAAGAAAAAAAAAAATAATCTTATTTACTTTAACTTACTACAAAGAAACTGAAGAAAAAACAACAACTGAGGCAAAGTAAAGTTTTTGAGTGGATAACAGATGCAAAATCACAATGCTTTAGCAGTCAACCAACAATATAGCAAAAAGCCTCCTATCCTGCTAACTACAACAATGCATTTCTCACATATGGTGCTACTTATTTTTAACAGCATAATTTCAGTGCAATACCCAAGTGACAAGAACAATCAAGCTTGATTTCTTTGTGCAATTATAAAGAACCTCCGAGAGTTCCATCAATCAAACTAGTTGGTTGTCCAAACTCCAACTAAATGGAAGGAGACATCATTGGATTACGCAGTAACGGTTTGTCCCATCATCATTGGCAACAGGAAACAAATTTGATTTTTTCATTTAGGTTTTGTGAACCAAATTATTTAAAAGATTAGCAGGTGCCTAATTGTGAAGCAAAAATACCTAATGAATGCTTACCTGCCACAAAAAGGTGTTGTGAACGTTAATTAGGGCATGTTTATAGAACTCTTTGAAGATCAAAACCAGCGCTTAACTACTACCGGATAATGTACAGAAGTACACTGAGCACTCAAAAAACATAAGCAATGGCATAAAAATGGCTTTTTATGTGTGCTAGAGAAGCTCTCTTTTGTCTTAGCTGTGTCATTGAGCTCCTAAATACAGATGCAGCAAATGACCTAGATTTAGCATTAATAACAATACAGTTTATGTCACTAACTTACCATTACGTGGGCAAAGCGCAAGTCCAAGTAAACACATCAAATGAAGTGCTCAAATGTACCTTATCCACTATATGGAATTTCAATCAAGCATCCATTAAGATTCACCATCCTCCAAACCATATAAGAAAATTTACAGACTACGTACTTGTAGACCTACAAATGGATTCAAATAAAGGACAAACTTTGGGCAGCATTGCTCTACCGTAGCTTAGCTTTCTTCCTGCTGCATAGCTGCATTTCAAGGGAGAAAAGCTGATAATTTCCCTGCCACAGCACTAGTGCTGTCGTGTGCTGTAAATGATGCAGATTGCCTAGATAACTGCAGCAAACCCATGGTCTGATTCTCACCATTGACTCCTCAGCAGACAAACTCCTGTCTGCAGAAAACTTTTGGAGTCTGCTCTGGCGTGGAGGCAGCTGCACAATTCTCATTCTTCATTTCAGAAGTGCTACTGAATTATGGTGTGAGATTCCCACGGCTTTTTTCTATTCTTAGAGCAGCAATGACTGTAGTTATTGCAAGTAAATGCTTTGCCTTAAATGCCAATCTTTTGCTACCTCTGTATTCAATTTTCTGTTTACTCTCCCAAATGACTGCTTCAACATTTACTGCTAATTATGCCACAGCTGGAACCTGAACATTTTGGCTCTTTGAAATCTCTCCTCCTAGACATTTTTCCCATTTTTCCTTTGTTTTATTTTGTTCTTATCTGTGCTGCTCATTGAATACATGAATATACAATTGCCCTTCTCTTCCCAGCTCCGTTTCCTAGTTCACAGAGGCCTTGCATAGCAAATCCTTTTGGCCAGCATGGGGCAACTTGCCCAACTAAAGTAGACAGCGTGTATCTCAAAGCAGAAAGCAAACTTGCTGGTCTCATAAAGCTGCCAGGAAAACACAAATTCTTGATTTAGACCAAAATTCTTTGTTGGCCACTGCATCATAAAATTTGTTCCAATAACTGTTTTCTCACAGTCTGCATTTCCTGGTTACAAAGTCAGTCAAAAGGGTTCGTCATATCTTGTAATTTGTGCATATTACATAATAAACAATTTCACTTGAATGGTTTCAGCATGAGATTCACCAGAACAAAGCCAGGGTGCTGTGGATCACAGCAGGGGTTTATCGGAGTGCTTGCACACAATGCTGGGGGCTGGCTCCAGCAGGGCTAATCCATACTTTCTCAAGCACTGAAACAGCTCACAGACTTATGGCAAGGATAAAATACAGAGGGAGAAAATCACTGCCTTCTGATTTCAGTGGTTTTTGTTTGTTTGTTTTGGTTTATTTTTCCTTTTCTTGTGTGTTAAAAGGGGAGGCAGACCCACTTTTAGGTACAGATCGCATTTTGCAGCCAGAATGCACTCGCATCTGCCTATTTATCTACATGGCCTGCAGTGCTATAGATATATGAGTCTCGTTAATGAATTTGTCTTTTCAGTACTGCTGCAGGGAAGCACTATCAGCATTCCAACAATCTCTTATACCACTGTTTTAGAGATAAGGAACAAAGGCACATCAACAGCAAGGGGTTTGTCCAAGGTCAAGCAGCTGGCAGGGAAACTGAGGCACCATGTCTACCTACACGTTGAAGTCACTTACATGGGTCAAGATAGAAATGAACAGGTGGAAGAGCTTGCTTTCTGGTCTTTTTACTTCAACCACTCCCACAGTTATCATAATTTAAAAAACCAAAATCATCTTTAAAACTGTGGCAGCAAAGCTGGCTGGGCCAATAAGAAAAAAACGATAGTTCCCCAATGTGATGTGTAGCCAAATGTCCACAGCAGGAGGGAGCATGTTGCTGAAGCTGAACAATTAGATATAGCGTTGTTCCCCACCGCGGGCTGAGGAAATGCAAAGCGGCTGCAGCAGACACTCTCTGTGGAATGTGACTAATATATGAGAATTGATTATTGCTGGTGCTTGGTTTTAATTTGCAAACCTTAACTCAAATATCACTCTGCTTTGCATACTGGAGAATGATGGGTAACAGCACAGAGTAACAAGTTACCATTACGATTAACTGTGAATATTTTATCCGGTGAGGATTTTGCCTAAACTCCTTGTTGAAGTAGTAAAATTAAAGACAGCTTTGGGTAATCACGCATCTTTAACCCGCATCAGATCTGAGATGCCTGAACATATTTCTGTAAGATGAGAAAGGCACATTTGGTGCAACTTCTCCTAGCCATGACCCAAAATGCCATAGTCTTAAGTATTTTAGGATCAGCCCTTTCCCATGTGGTTGGTTGCAGTACTCAGTGACTTCTGGGACCTAATCTGTGGATTTGATTGAATCTGTTTGTATATAGAGAATTGAAGGTACGAAACCCCAGAACATTTGACCAATTCGTATATAACTTGTATCTGTTTCCCTTCAAAAACAAGAAAGAGGGTTAGCCTGAAAGACATGCCTAGGCCATCCTGAGAGGTAGGGAAAGAGCTGTCAAGGCAACAGCAGCTGCAGCTGGGCTGATCTGGAGTAAGGTCTCTCAGAACAGGAGGTAACAGCCTTAAGTTGCTGCAGAGAATGTTCAGGTTTGGATATTAAGAAGAAATAGTTCTCAAAGAGATACAAGATACCAAGAGAAACAGTGGAGGCACCAGTCCCGGAGATATTCAAGAAATGAGGAGGTACAGCACTGAAGGACAGGTTTAGAGGGCATGGTGGGGGTGGGTTGGACTTGAGGTCTCTTCCAACCATCACGATTCTAAGATTCTAAAGCATTGGCTGGAATGCCCTGAGCACTGTGGACTCCTGCTATCACAGTCCTTGGTGGCTCTCCATTGAGTCCTACCACCTTCCAATAAACTCTTTCTTTTGTGCACATCCTCAGATGAACAAATGTGGAACACAAGCTCCGGTGTGGCTGTCACTGAAGTCTGAATCCCTGCCTGCTCCGGGTGAAAGCAAGCACCTGACAGCCTGTGCTACCTGGCAGGTCCTTGGGGGCACGAAGGACTGCTGCTTGTTCCGGATACCCATCACTGTCAGGAACTGCATCGAGTTCTTTGTTTATCTCTTGCAGCCGACTCAAGGATGCATGGGCTACTGTGCAGAAGGTGAGGATCAATGAAGTATTCATCAGTAAGACTGTCTCTGTTACACTTGCTGCTGTTCAAAGGTCCTGGTATTGTAGTACGCATCTCAGTGACCTTGCAGTCAAGGATCACTCCCAGAAAGATGCAGAACACGTAGAAAATAAATGAGCCGCACTCCAAGGTGCTCCCAAGGTACAGGTATTATTACCAGCACACAATGGAAGTTGGTTTGTATTACTGAAGAGCTTACGTGGTTACAGATCACTTGTTACCTTTCCTACTGTATTGTACTCCATTTTGGCTTAAAGATGCACAGCCAGTGAGCGGAAGCATCTTGGTTATAAAAAGGGACTGTACGCAGAATACTGTTTCTAAGGTTTGTTCTTATCTTAAGTAACCCGGTATCACCCAGAAAGATAATTCTGAAACTAAGAGGGAAAAAAAATTCTGATAAAAATCTTTTTCATGACATATATGTAATTATTCTCATCAGAAATAATTTTCATCCTACTACAAGGGATCTAACCTCTGTTCGGTAACTAGGAAACAAAGGAAATAGCAGAAAGCAATTGCTCACTCTGTTAAGCCTTCTGAACTTCAGAGCATGTTCAGGTGCATATAGATTTAGTCAGAAAAGATGGTTCTTCCTCAAAGAGGAAAAATTACCATTGTAATTTCCTTTCAGCATTTCTGGACACAGACATGACACATTGTGAAAATAGGGTTATCACCTTTCAATTAGAAAAAAAAAAATGCAAGTTGAAATAAATTTTTAAAGGGAGAGAAAATGATGTTCTTATCTTTACCAATATTTTAACATTCTCACGTGGAGAAAAGAAGACAAAGGAACCAAAAAGGCTTAAAGAAAGTGAGATTAATTTACTATTTAAAACAAAAACAGGCATTAGAGTAAATGAAGCTGCTCTTTAATTTTCATGATTCTTTCTCAGAAATGGTTTTTTTTAACCTGAAAACCTTCACTTTTCAGTAAGCTTTTGGTTGAAGAAGCTGAGCTTTCTCCCACACTTGAAGACTTTCTACCAATACGATTTCAGTGATTAGTTTTGTCCTTTCTGCCAAACCACATGTATTCAATAACATTAATCCACCTGCATTTTCCATAAAAAGAAAATAAAGAACGTTTTTCCTTTCCCCTCTATCCCAAAGCAGTGACTTTCTACCACTGGTGTTGAAGCTTTCCACCCCCCACATATATTTCAGTAATTCTTTAATTTCTTGATTTAAGGATGCTTTCGCAATAACATGCAATGGATGGAAAGCACCCAAAGCTGAAGTTCTGAAGGGATGTTGACACACTGTCTGAAATCCACTAAGCACTGGACAAGTGTTAACATATCAGTTCTTCATTCTGCCTCGTGCCTTACTGCCTTAGGCTTCCATAATATTCTCTATACTCCTTCAAAAAAGTTTCTTAAAATATCCTTTCAAAGCCTCTGCACCAGATTCTTGTTCCCTTTGAGTCCAAGTCTCCAGAGATAACAGAACATTGCCCTACGGTATTAAACATCTTTTTGTTTCTCCTTAAGAGGAAGAAAACTTTCAGAGTTCATTCTTTATTGAAGCCTATAGAAATAGGCTGTATTTTTAGAGCAGTAGAATTATTCTGGGCAGAGTGAGACTATACTGAGCAATCTCATCCTAGGAATGTCCCAGCACAGCCTGGGAAGGATCCTCACAGCATGGTGATATGAGCTGGATGCTATTCGAGTTCACTTCTGCAACATCATTTGTTCTCATACCTCCCCTGTAACTTACTGCAAGACTCGGGTCAGAAGGTTCTGCTTCTGGGAATGCAAAGCTGGCAGCCTTTGCTGGAATAATTAATTTGTATTAACCCATATGCTTCATTTCAATAACGCTGTTCTGAATGCAAAATGAAAAACACAATATTCCAAGTCTAACATTATAGCAATGGGCATTCAGTAACGAAATAGCTACTTCTGCACTTCATATGAAATACAGTGTTTTGCTTACATAGTTAATAACCAAATCACAAGAATATAAATGTGACATTTCTCCCACATTCAGTTACATTGAAACCTTCCTGTTGAGTGAACATTAAAAACGTTGTCTCCCAAATCCTTCTGCTTTGCCTTTCAGAAAAACTCCCAAGCCTGACTTTGCAGCCAGTGATAACTCCCACACTCGTGCGAGGTCGCGCTCACCTGAAATGTGCCTACAGCTCACATGGCTGGGGGCTGCGCTACGTGGTGCTCTGGTCACGTCTGGTTGCCCCGGGCAGGCAGGAGCAGATCCATCAGGACACCACCCTGCAGATGTGTTCCTACCTGGACATAAGCAGTGGACATCTCCAGCTGGGAGACACAGTAATGCAGCAATGCGTGGTCCGGTACTCAGTAGGGTCAAATCCCATCTGAAAGCTCCTCTGGGTGTACTCTAGGGCTGCTCCTCGCTCGTTACATTTGCATCTAAAGTGGAAAAAAAATATATCAAAATGAAAGCCTGGTTTCAAACAGGCTTATTTAGCTGTTACCAGATTTGGGACATGTAACATTACTTTGGATTGCATGGTGTTCGTGGAAGCAGTCCATTTTACTGTTTTCTAATGGCAACGTTACACATCCATTACAGCCTGAACACCATAAAGCTGGTACAAGTAATAGAAACATGTGCCTGAGACAGTTCTATCTTGCTGTTTGTTGTACTGTGCAGCAGCAAGAATCTACAGTAGAGACAGATGCAGTTATATGCACTCAGTAATTTTTATACTTGTGGGCCAGAGACACAATAGCATCTTCCCACAGAAGAGAAAGATAATACATTTTAAAATAGAGCTAGGTTTACTTTTATGGTCTTTTTCATGGTGTTCTGCCTCTCTGATTCCAAATTTGTGGTTCAGTAGTATGCTGAAAGATAGAATTCATTATAAAACAATCTTTAAGAAGTGTGTTTGATGGCTTACATAGCAACACAGATCTAGCGTCAACAGCAACAAAGCTGAAGCCAATACAAGACATAGAAAAAATTGACTTGTGTATGAATTCACGGCCTTTCATGGTACTAAAAAAGACTTTTAAAGTTAAATTAGGTTCATAACTTTTACAGGCAGAGAGCCATTAGTGATGCTACAATGAACTGAAAGAATAAACATGGATAATGGCCTTGTGTTAAAAGTAGGTTGGAAATAGTCTTGACATTTCACAGCTCCTCTTTGAGATAGTTAAGAGACGGGAATAAGCTTTTTGCAGTTCATGAAGAGATGAATCATTTATAACCATGGCACAATCTAGATAGGTTTTTCTCTTATTCCTCCTCATAATTATGCCTCCTGAGTTCAGAATCTGACGGATGCAGCCCTCACTTATAATACAACACAATGCAGAAAATTATGCCAGTTTTCAAGACAAGTTTGTGTTACAAAGAGATATTTTCATCAAAGCAATTTCACGTGTAATCACTTCAAATCTAGATTTAACAGTCCCGAGGGATTCAGTGAAAATATAGTTCTACTAACTAGTTTCATCACCAAATCCTTATAAGACCATTTTTATTATATTAAGTTTTCTGCAAACCCTTCTTGTATTCTGCTGAAAGCCATGTTTAATTTAGCTGGTTTGGTGAGGCTAAAACGTTCTTTTCCTTGCTAGAATTTTTATCTATTTATTCTTTTTAAACAGACTTTTTGGCCTTCTTGATTACAATTAGCCATGAATCATCATTGTTGAAAGCCAAACAACAAAGCCCCAGCTGAAGCTGGGAATTCAGTTTTACATAGCAGGGGTTTTAGGAAAGTACACATTTGCCATCCCACCCAGGGTTTCTGATAACAGTCACAAAGGGGTGGATGCTCCTTTCACTTCTAGAGGTGTAAACCTGAAGCAACTCCACAAGCATTGATATGCTACCATGAAGGAATGGTAATGCCACCACAGGGAGATACAGACCTTGAAAACTAAACTAAGCTGCTCAGATGTGGTTTGGGCCTAGGATGTTGCAAACAAGATGCAAGTGGAAGAATTTTTCATTTAATTTTCTGTTTAATTACTTCCACAATGATTTATATCCAAGTTATATTTTATCTATCAGAAAGTCCCCAGGTAATGGGTTAGTCATATATTATCAATATATTTTAATACTCAGTCAAACCTTAGAGAGGAGTAGAGATTTACCAGCCAACATCTCTGAACTTGTATTGACTAAACAGCCAGTTATCTTTTAATGGCTGTCAGGTGTGCATTTCTCCTCCATCTTTTGGCTCCAATTTTGTTATTTCAGACAGTAATGTTGGCAGCATAATAGTCATGAAACTATTGGTGCTTTAAATAAATCTATAACACACCGCTGTCTATATTTGAGCTCTGAAAGAAGCCTACTCCGTGGGATACAAAAATCCTGGCATTCTGAAGCCTTATTTATGCGATGGTGAGAGAGGTCATTTAATTCCTTGAGGCACAGCCACCTACAAATTATAGCAGCACGCTGTGAGTAATGAGTTATGCTAAGGGTGTTTAGAAGAAAACTGTGCAGTTTTGCTCAGTGCGGCAACCTCAAAGTTCACACAATGAGGAGCAATTGTCACCATACATAAACTATCATATAGCCATTAAGGTTGGAAAGACCTCTAAGATCATCTAGTCCAACTAGTGACCATCCCCAAAATGCCCACTAATCATGTTCCTCAGTGACACATCAACAGGCTTCTTGAAAACCTCCAGAATGGCAAGAAATTATGATAGGCATCATAAAAAGAAAGTGTTTTACTTAAACATTTACTTAACAGACTGGGCATTTTGTAGGACACCACAACACAACAAAAATAAATAAATCCAAAAGACCATAAACAAGTATCTTGATACATAACGAAGCTCATTTTCACACTTGAGATAAAAAGGAGTGAATTTTCTCAGTGCTTAAATGTGAAACCCATCCCAGCCATTAGACTCGGCGCAACAATAGAAATAGGGAAAACCACCTTTTTGTAGGTAATGCTTCCTCTTAAAACTAGCTTCTGAAACTTCAGGCAGAGCGTGAAGAGCATCTCCACAGAAACAGAGCTCCAGGTGGGCTTGGAATGAGGGAGAAGCAGTAACAAGGGGAACTTCTCAGGAGCTACTTCACTACCTCCCCACTTACCTTCAGCTCTGCTCCTCCTTTCTCCTCTCACAAGCTCTGAAGCACAGCTGCTCCCTATAGAACCACTCCTCCAGCCCCGGCCCATTGGTGTTAAACTGAGCAGAATAGGACATCTGGAGGTCTTTTGAGCCATCACCAGACATCTTTCACCTGTCAAAATCAATTTCCTGCCAATCCTTCTCTTGCAAGCTCTCAGTGTGCATGAGAGGCTCTACCTTGCAGCCCCTTGCCTGTCTTTTGACATGGGCTGCGCAGCTCCAGTTTGGGAATTAATAGAGAAAATTTATGCATTCTTCTGTACTGTACCCACAGCACGCAGACATTAAGTCAGTGGGCACAGATATCCCAACTGCTCATCCCTCATGTTGAGAACAGAGCTCTCTACAGGTGGCCAGCATTAATTACTGACCTGAGAACCATCAGTTCCCCCATCTCTCACAGGACTGGATATCTGGGTCAGAAACCTGCTTCCATCCACTCCCAGTACTCCAAACTGGCAGATCTACTCATTTTGGGGACAATTGTCATGGTCCTGGGATTCTCTCACTGCATGTTCAGGCTTCCATAGATGATTCCTGCAATGCATTTAGAACTAATTAGAGATGTGGAAAAGAATGGAATGTTAGGGTCTTTTCCTGTTTGAAATGAGTAAAAAGGACAGATTTGGGAGAAATTTAGACTTGAGAAGCTTTGAAAAAAAGGATGATGATGTGCAAGTTTTTAAGGGGAAATTTGCCAAAGTTGGTGACAGCTCCCAGAATTAAAATACTCTCCCAAATCATTTCCCAGAGCTACACAACCTTCACCAAATCGATGGTTGAACTCTGCTTCTCACTGAGTAAGCAGCTCACAGGATTCAGTGTGAAGTGGGAAGAAACCTGAGTCCACTTAAAGGCATAAACCTGCTTCAAAACACAGGAAATAAGACATTTCTTATCTACTAGGGCATTTTTCTAGCAGGAATTTGTGCCTATAAGTAGTTTTCTGCCCTATAGGAAAATGCACAGAGAAGGAGCAGCCCACAGCTGGTAGGGATCAGGTTATCCCATCTGAGGGCACCCTTAAACTCATATTATTTGATATTTGATCTGATGAGTTTGTGGAAAGCCACTGCCTAACATGTCATGGCCATCAGCATATGGCTGACAGTGCTGCTTTAATCTCTTTGCTTTAAAACAGCAGCATTCGTAGATGGAGAAGGGAAAAAGGAGAAAGAAGCTGATTACTGAACTGAAGGACAATGAGTGTTTAGCTGAAGGCAAAAAAAACCACTTGCAGTGACTATCATAATAATGATGTGACAAACTGTCAACCTGTAGCCAACGAACATGGCTTGGTTGAGCACCTCACGAGGTAAAGGCAGTACAAGCAGAGCTGTGACAGAGAGACAGGAATGAAATGTAGCTCATGATGGGTGTCTGTACACTGCGAGTTAGGTAAGCTCTGCTCACTTCCAGAGGTGCTGTAAGTAGAGCTAGAACGAGCTGACAGACTAATAATATCTCAGCACATCTTTACGAAGCTATTCTTGATTCAGGTTTTTTATCAGTAAGACACGCCTCTCTTCTACAATGTGAGAATACACAGCTATGTGCAGGGAATGGGGCTGGGTCTACCCATTGCCCAGGGGTTTCTGGAAGATGCCCCTCACCAGCACCGCTGTGTGTGCAACAAAGTGACTCCATTCTGGGTAAAAAGCAGAAAAGCACAAACACAGCATTGGAGGAGAACCATAACTTTGAGGTAACAAAGAGGGATTTTATCAACAGAGAAGGAAATACTCCAGAGCAGTGGGCAGCCCCTGTCCACAGGATCACAGAATCATTGAATCATTAAGGTTGGAAGGGATCCTTAAAAGTGTTCGACTTCTACTCCCCTGCAATGAACAGGGACACCCATAGCTCCATCAGGTGCTCAGAGCCCCATCCAGTCTGATCTTGAGTGCCTCCAGGGATGAGATATCCTCCACCTCTCTGAACAACCTGTGTCAGTGCCTCGCCACCCTGAATATAAAAAACTGTTTCCTTATATCCCATCTAAATCTCCCCTCTTTTATTTTGAAACCATTTCCCCATTTCCTATCACAACAGACCCTGCTAAAGAGTCTGTCACATGAACCTGCAAATGTTTTGGCTTTGCATTGGTTTTGCTAGCTCCAGCCATGAAAGTAGTGCCTGAGATGGCCAGTGAGAAACATGAAGAGCCTTAGAATCTGTCCAAGCGAGCTCTTCACTACAGAAAGTGAATCACATCAGTCTGCTGCTTCTTCATGGGTCACTCGAGGCTTCAGAAAGACAGCAACTGTAAATATGCTATCTGACCATTTGGAATTGATTTACTGTGACACAAGCTCTTATTCCACTTCCAAGAATAAAAAAAAGGGCCCCAAAAAATGAGAGCTACAGTTTCAGAGCCCGCTGTAAGTTTGCTTTAAAGAAAAATTCTGTAGTTTAATCTTATGATCCTAGAAATGATGTTAGCAGTTTGGGTTTCGTGAAAGCAATGAAACATTAAGATGGCAGATGGTGCATGGGCTCAGCAGAGATAAAGGTTGCGTGACTGTGCTAGGAATCAGACATAAATGGCATGGCACAGCACATTGTGTTTGGTGGCATTGCTTTTGTCGTTGTTTGGGAGAAATTATTATTTTTACACTATAAACCTTGCAGGTACACCTGCATCATCTTTTCTTTTATGGCAATAAGAAAGAAGTAACCTCTATTGCTGACATTGTTCTTGCATCTGGATGACCGTCAAAGTAATTTAAATTTAAACAAAAAAAACCAAACATTTAAAAACAGCAGGTAGGCTGAAGCCTGGAATCCAAGGGATGGAACACTTTCTCTGCGAGGACAGGCTGAGAGAGCTGGGGCTGTTCAGCTGAATAGCATGGAGAAGAGAAGGATCTGGGGAGACCAGATAGCAGCCTTTCGGTATCTAAAGCAGGGCTGTAAGAAGGAAGAGGAGAGACTCTTTAGCAGGGTCTGTTGTGATAAGACAAGTGGAAAGAGTTTCAAACTGAAATGGAAGATTTAGACTGGATATAAGGAAGGAGTTTCTCACAATAAGGGTAGCGGAAATAGTGGAATAGGTTGCCTATAGAAGTAGTGGATGTCCCATCCCTGCAGACACTCAAGGTCAGGCTGGATGAGGCTCTGAGCATGTGATGGAGCTGTGGGCGTCCCTGTTCATTGCAGAGCAGTAGGACTAGATCACCTTTAAGAAACCCTTCCAACTCAAACAACTCTATGATTCTGTGATCTCAAGGGCCGACGTCCTAAATTTGACCACAAACCACCCACAAACAGTGCAACTCTCCCTAATTAAAATGAGTTAATATTAAAACCCTAGTAAGGTGCTTGGGTAACTGAAAAAGAAATCGTATTTCAGTATTAAGTGTTATTAATTGCTGAGATGGAAGCTATGTTTCTTTGCTTGTTACAGACAAAAAAATCTGCTCAACAAAAGCACACACTCACACTATTGACACTGTTTTTTTACTACAGGTCTTCTGCACTGTCACTGCATTTGAGAGGGACGGTCCTGAGCAGCGGTCATTGCCTGAGCAGAGCAAAGGTTTCTACGCTGGGATTAAGGTAATGCTGTTGCCTCTGGTTCAGTGACTTCTCCAGCACACCCCTGGGGAATATTTATATATTATCTGACACGCTCTGGAAAACAGGGCACAGAAACACAGGCCATAAGCAGTGTTGCTTTTACATTCACTTTGAGAAAAGGTTGTAATAAACTATGTGGCTTTCAGTCTGTTTGCAAAACGCCCTGGAGCACTCATCAGAGGAGCATGCAGGTGTTGGCACTAATGCAGCATAAAGAATGTGCACAACTACGTCTGCTAGTAAACACATCCCAAAGTACTCTGTGGTTATGTATAAATCGTAGCCACACCTACAAATTGCAGACTTCTATTCCAACTAAATCAGAGCAAAATGAATGAAGATATGGCTTTTTATCTACTGGCACTATAAAGAACATATTGCTGAGGGTAAGTCACACTCAGCACAAGGTCTGGGTCTGATCCTGCCCAAGGATGGGACTGTCAGTCCGGCAGTACTGGAGAATTGGATATTTGAATATCCTAACTTGAACTCTATGGGAATGGGATCTAGAAAAATCTGGAAGCCTGTTCAGTGTAATGCTGGAAGAATAGTTAAAGGCCGTGAGGCACTGGAACAGGTTACCAAGAGAGGTGGTGGATACCTCATCCTTGAGACACTCAAAGTCAGGCTAAGCAGGGCTCTGAGCATCGGATGGAGCTGTAGGTGTCCCTGTTCATTGCAGGGAAGTTGGATCAGATGGTGTTTAAAAGTCCCTTCCAACTCAAACAGTTCCATGACTCTTGATTCTATGAACAGTTGCAGGGTTTTTTTGTCAATATCCAAATTTCCCAGGGAACAGGAACCCTCATTTCTGCCTGGGCACAACTGCTGCTTCTGCTCCTGCCCCAGGAGAACAGACATGCAGGAACCACCCAGCCCGAGCTCCTCTCCCAGTACACAGAAGCTGTAATACATCATGTACGGAGAAATCCTTCTTCCTGCCGTAGCAGGGAAGAGGAATTGGGTGAAAAATGCACTCACTTTGCACTTGGGACAGAGTACAACTACAGAGTGCATAATAAAGAGGTAATGCTGCACTTCAGGCTATGAATACTGCAGGTATTTCTCTCAGCGCACTGCAATGGGAGCTCCTGTCAACCAAGTATGTTAAATGTGAACAAATTCTATGGTAGTACACTATTTTCAGCCTTAATATAACCCTGCTTTGAAATGAGGAAATGAGAAATAATTAGACACTACATATGATAAACAGAAAGATTATTTTATATATTTTTTTTAATTTCAAGGAGCATTAAAATATTTTACCAACAATTTTACCTTTGGAAAGTTAAAGATGATTGATTGTTATGAAGATTATTGTTATCATGGAGATTATTGTTATTTTAAAAGCGATTATCTTGGCCCACGATTAAAAACCTTCAAAATTTCATAAATATCAGCATCGCCTTCCTAAATCTGTCCAAAGGATCTAAAAATGATCTCCTTATTTTCAGTTTTTACCAGAATCGTTACAAATTGCAGAAGATGGCAAGGAGCACGTTTTGACCATCCTGAGCACTGTGCCCATTACCTGTTCCGGGCACAATGATTCATGTAAAATCACCTTACAGCTCAGTACTGAGGATCTGGGTAAGTCTTATGGGTCAACATGATTACCTTTTTGTTGCATTCCTGTTACGATACATCTGAAGGAAATCTAACAGAAATTATAAGACTTTAATAACTAGGAAGGGCAGAGGCAATAAAATCCACAACCTCAGCCAACAATCTGCAAAATACAATAGATGATATCACTCAGGCTTTTGGCATCAGAAATACCTGAGTAGTGGCAGTGTGAACAACAGTCTGCTGAGATTTATGGGTGAAATAAATGTGAAAACTCCAAGAGTATAATATTCCATTTTAAGTTTTTGTGGCAGCAATGGTCTCAGCTAAGAAAAAATCATCAATTATCAATAAGAAGTTCACCTGCAGATTTATTATTCACTAAATGTGTATTGAAGCCTTTTTTCTTTCTTCTTCCGGATTATAGTTACTGTCTGTCTCAATATAGAAGAAACCATCATTCTTATAATAATATATTACTCTCTTACTAAAGACATTTTTTTACTTGGAAACGTTGACAATGTCATTTAGAAAATCCTCTTGCTCTTTTAAATGGTATATGCTTTCTGAGGTTAATCTGGTGGAATATCATGCTTAACCAAGGGGAACATTCTAACTTGCCATTTGCACTAAATAAAACACCCATCCATTTTTCTAACAAGGGAATTATTTTTCTTCCAGAGATGGTTCAAGAGAAAAATGTTTAGAGAGAAGATTAAAGTATAAAAATCCGGTTTCAAAACAAAATAAAAAGTTACCAAAGAGTGGATATGATTCCCTTTCTGAATTCCTCTCCTTTCTTTCCCCATCCTCAGCCAAATAGACAGGCAAAAAACAAGAAATTATTCAAATGATATCATAACACAATGATCTTAAACTGAACAGTACCTTATGGTTCCAGCAGCTGTGTTGGCTCTCGTACATGGAGTACTTTGCGTTTCTTCATGGCTCAGTGCTGCTCCCTTCCCCATATTGCTCTTGGCTTACAATCCATACCACTCCACCATGCAAACATTTGCTGAGCTCATGGGAACAGATTTTCTATGATATGGAGTTAGCTGAGAATGCAGGCTGCTGCGTGGTGGGACAGCCCTGAAAACTCCGAGCAACAATCACACCTACAGGGATCAAATGAGAATTAGTCACTTAAACAATCAAGGTAATTTCTGAGTATAGCAGATTGGACTGAGGTTGATGCCTTGCCACAGTCTTTTCCAGTCCCATAATATGCATTTCACTGAGAAAAAGAGGTGAGGCAAGATCTGCAGAAGCAGATTTTCAGGTTGTCAATGGACATGATGTGTTGCTGCCAAGATTTGCCAGGATAGAGACACAACTCAACCAATGAACTAACCTTTGAAGGAGCTATTCACTAAACAGGCAAATCTACATCAGTTTAATCAACGCATTTCTGTTGCTTAAACTAATGACCAACTCCAACCTGTCATTACTCCACCCTGAGGGTGCTTCTGTGCTTCACACTTAAGCTAGTGTTAAATGGTATATCCATATGGACTTAAGAATGATTACATACCGCTGGGTTCATGCACAGTCGCAGGTTTTAATATCTGTTGGGTCCATTTGTATATCTGAAAGAATGCTGTGGGCTTCTGTAAAACACAACGTCGGCCATGGTGCTATAAATTGAAAATAAAAACAATTTCTGTTGAGATTCCCTTGTACTGAGTAAATTAACAGAGAAGCTCCTTGTCTGACTGAATCCATCTAACAACACCATTCTGTTAATTATGTAGGGAATAAGTGATAAGAAAGCTAATTACAAGCACGGAAATATCTCTCTAAGTTCAGACAATATCATAACGAATACGAAGGCACAGCAGAGCAACTGAAGTTCAGCTTCTGTTAAGTTTATCACTGCTATTTTGACAAGATGATTTCCTTTGATTTTAAACTTTTGTTCTGGGTTGTAAGCAGAGCTCATAAGGCTGTAATGGCAATAACTATTCCTCATGGAAACCTCCAATTTAATTGAATCAAGAACCTTGAAAATGAGCCAGGATTTTTCTATAGGATGTAAGGCATACTTTAAGGACTGGGAATGAGAGATAATATGTTATTAACGTTTGCAGGCTTTTAGTTCAGTTCCTGGAGACCTCTACAGGGTTAATTTCAATTAGGCTTTATGGTTCATTTCCATAAGTAGTAAAATGTTGATTATTTGATCTTATTAGATATACCATCCTAATGTACTTGAATGCCATCTCCTATAAATTATTAAGCAATTCAACAAATTGGAAAAATTATATGGCAATCACTTATTTTCATATCAGATTCATTCCACTGCCACAGTTTCTATAACTGTTCTTATCTGCTGAAAATTATTGGTCTGGAACAGAAAAGTAAATACCAAACACAAATGTTAGCAGCCCTGAAATCAGTAGTGAGATTCTGGTAGGCTGGAAAGGCCACTGTTTCTTTCTTTACCCACCACCAAATTCACGGAGGGTTGGATGACTTCCTGAGGATCAGACAGACATCATCCAAAATACAGACCATGCTATCGTGATTCAGTGCTCATAAATAATAACAACAAAGTCATTGTAAGAAAAATCTTTGCTGTGTTGTATTTTGTCCTTTCCCTGGGGCCTTAGCATGGAGGATCAAGATTCAAGGGAAATGGATACTACTAGTCCTGCTGCTAGAAGAGTTTCCTTTTGGAAAGATACAACGAGCAAAGCTGTGTGAATAATTTCAGTTGCCATTCCCATATTGACTTTTTTCAATACTCATCATTTCACCACCCATCACAGATACTTAAATAGTATCATCGTAACTCATAGCATTTCCATAGATTTTTAGGGAATTTAACCTCATGACCTTGATCTTTTTAGAGATCGGATAGTAAGGCACAATAATTTAACATAGCCAAATTAAAGTAAAAGAGAAAATCTGTTACTTATCCAAATGTGCTGCACTTATCTTCCTGTGATGAATATAAAGTTCACTAAGAGATGACTTGAAAAACCCTACCTTTCCAGATCAGAAATCCTCTGTATCTCAAATTAAATAACTCCCAGTGAATACCTTGTTATAATAAAGCTAGTGAAAGATAAATGTTTTCCATAAGCGTAGATTCATCTCTTTCTTTGTCACAAGAACAACTCATCTTCATTTCCTGGTCACGGGTCCTTAAAGATGAGATTTTAATTCCCGAAATATTAGCACCTGTTTAAAGAAAATAGCATCAATGTGTTTCAGTATGCTGTCTACTGGAAAAAGAAAAAGAGTAAGAGTAGAATGTGCTAAGAGTTGCTAGATTGAGTCAATTTCAACCATCTTTGTGCAAAAACCCATCTGGTTTCAACACGTGTCTTGGAATGAGAAACATTTGTGTTAGATGGGGATGGGTGACTGTTTGGATGCCTCTTGTCAGACTCTGTGCTCATGTTCATTTTAGATAGCCAATTACTTGGGGCCCCAAACATCGTCCTTTCAGCGTGCCAGGTGGATCTGGTGCCGGCGCCCTGCTCAGAAAGCAGCTGTGCAGCAGCTGTACTAACAGTGACAGCCGTCACCGACTTCACTCAGGATGGGAACCGCATCAGCCACATCAGAGCCAAGCCAGTTGGACACAGAGATGTGCTTTGGAGGGCTCACGCCTCAAAGGATTTAAAGGTGGGGTCCTAAAATAGTTTGAATAATGTGTCAAATTGAAATAGGAGGTGTAGTAGCAGATAAAATGAGGCAACGATGAACCTTAACCACGTAAGCATTTGGGCAACACTGTAAATCACCAAAATTTCTACATATGCCATGAAAACAAACAAGTGAAGTGTTTCCCTTTAACAAATGTAGGTTTCATTAGTAGTGAGCCTATCAGTAAGCCCAAAAGATGAATTATACACACAACCAGACAGTGGTTTGGAGAACACCACCCAGAAAAGCAGAGGAAAGGCAGTGCCTTGGAAGTGGAAAGGAGGAAAGGGACTTGGCAGTGCCACGTTCAATTTGTGACCATGCCAAGAATCACCATGACACCTCTGCTGACACACGCAGCCACTCCGTTCCTTCATTCATCCCTGCACAAAATGTCCAAAGGAAGGATAATGGGAATCAATCACAGAGGTAAGGCAGACCGTCCCCGCAGGGAGCTTGGCCAAGGAGCGTGACGAGCAGGAGCTGGCTCACTGTCCGTGGAGCTGTTCAGAGCCACAGCTGGGAGCTCCGAGAGCCATAATCCCACAGCCCAGGGGAATGAGAAAGGAGGTAGATTTGACTCAGCTAAAACTCTCAGAGCAGTGGCATGTCCAAGCTGGTGCATTTGAAAGAATTGAAAATAAGCCCCCAGTTAAATCTGTAAGTGCACTGCCCTGATTCTGGTGGATTTATTCATGGTAGGATAAGATAATGGGACCAAGGGAATTTTTGTCTTCAAACATGAAATGCCTTGCATGTGCTTATTCCCCCTCCTCTCCAGCACAGCCTTTTTTCACAGAGATTCTTCGAGCACAAATTGCAGCTAATTCAATGTAGTGAACTCACATACTCATATTTTTTCTTGTAACTTAAGAATGCTTTCCATTAAAATATGAAAATGCAGCAAATGTGAAATGAAATTAATCAATTTTAATAATAAATTCCATCTATCTCAGTTAAAATTTGATGTATGGATACATAATAGACATTATTTTCCCTCCTCCCCAGTTTCCCCACTGCTACTTTGCACTTAATTAGAAATATTAATGTAAAATTGTTCCTGCAACACATCAAGGAGAAATCCATACATTAAAATCCGCACAGTATTTAGTCCTTCAGACTTGTTCAAATATGTTTTGTTTACCTTAAAATGGAGTGGAAATGGTGGGTAGAATATCCTGGCAAATTCAGACACATAGGAAAAGAAAAATGATTTCTTCAGCAAACGAGGCTGCCCGTGAGTAAGACTTGTATCCTTTGCTGCTACCATGCAAGAAAAAAGCAGATCAGAGTAGGTTGTGGACATGGAGAAAATGGGAAAATTCAGAGATACTTCTTTACTTCACTCCAGTAAATACAAATGATACAATTGATTTCAGATCAAAAAGCTGCTCAGTCCTTCGTTCCTCCAGACAATCACTTCAATAGTCTGGGATGCCAGACACCTGTGGGTGTCTAAGCAATGTTTCTGTGTGATGGTTAAGGGACATTTTGAAATACAGATGACGTATTGCCTCAGGTGAGGAATTTTATCAGCTACTGTGCTTCTATCTTCACCCCCTTACTCATTTATTTCATTTATTTAATTTCACCACCGTTTCTAAAAGCTAAATTTTGCTTTATCACTAAAAGGTTGCACAAGGATATAGTGGCCATTCTTCTTACTCTGCAGTCTGTGGCAGTACTAACTGAATTGCACCTCGGGATCTCTCACGAGCAGTAAGCGAGCAAGGAATTAACAGCCCTGACCAAGAAATAAGGCTGGCAGGCTGGATATGGGAAAACCATAACACTTCATCACTTCTATCAGTGTGACTGGGAGCTCTTCATACTGCAAATCACTGTATACCCCAGTTCTGCATTTCTGGGAACTGGATAGTAGGATATATGGCCCTGACATAGCGCCATCTCCAGTGGATGAAGCAGTGCAGGCCCAGCGTGGCCCAAGGTTCAGATCTTGCGACTTCAAAGGGATTTGCCTGATCTCTGTTTTTTATAGACACATCTGCTTCTTGCAGGTCACCGGGACTCTTAGGTCTCTATGGCCCAGTTTATGTCCAAGTAACAATGAGCTGGTGCTGAAGATGGTTGTTCTATTAGGTCCTTTCCTCTTTTGTTCAGGTGCCAAATGCAGACAGCTCCACCAGCCTAATTTGGACCATCACCACCAGCACCCAATCAATAATGTGCACATTAAATATATAGATCAGCCATTCATATGCTGTATCAGGAAATCTAAGGTCAAACTAGGGGACAGACAGCGACTATTGCTAAAATATGCTAATGCTACTTAATTACAGCATACCTTCTACCGTACTTCAGGCATTAAAATTAGTGCAATTTAACGAGCACTCTACTCTCTTGATAATTTCACAGAATGATCTACTTCTTAGCAAAAATTTTATTAGAAAAGCTTCTCTTTTCACCAGCCAGCACACTATGCTGGGTAGAATGGGAGCACTTTGAACTCCCATACTGCATGTGATTAAACTCAGTTGCTTGAAAGCAAAGTGCATTTTGCACCCACCTGCAATCATGTTTTAAAAGTCAGATTTTAGTTTGTACATGATACATGAATCTTGCTCCTAATGTTTTGAGAGGAGTGGTAATGAAGAAAAACTGCTGTGTAGACTGTATTCATTACGCATTTCATTTTAACTAGGTCACAGTTCAAGACCTCCCAACAGGGAACTGCTACTCTTTCACTGATCCACACATTATCACGTTTGATGGATGGTGAGTATTGTACTTTGAAATAATTTGGCTCAATTACTGCAGTTTTCAGTTTCTGGATATAGCATGCATTTGGTTTTACATTAGAATATCAAAAGAGTGTTGTATTAGTTTGCTTATAGTGATTAATGTAGTGCCTCAGTAATACACATGGTTTCCTTCCAGCTGTTTATATTCCTTTTAACAAAAGAACTGGAAACGGATTAATCTTGAAGCTGCTACGGTTTTGAGAATGAATAATTTTCAAGGTCAGGCTCCAACGTGCTCTTTAAACAAAAGTGACATTGATGACTTCAAGAGGGTTTCTATTCCAGATGGCATAGTGTTAGAAGTACCCGTTTCAGCTGGGTGAGCCATTATGCCCCTGTGGTAGGACCACATGTGGGATCAGTCTGTGTCCTTCCCAGAAATTTAGTAATTCCTGATAAAAAGTCCCACAGTTCAAGGATGCCTTTGTGTTTTCCTATCTATTTCCAGATTTGGTTTACCAAATCTGCAGCTGTACCTCTGCATGGAGTTGATGGTCATAGTCACAATCAGGAAAAAGTAGATAAAAATGGATGCACTGTCTCAGATAAAAGAAGTTCAGCAAATAACAGAGGCAAATATCAGGGAAAGTGTACAAAAAGTTGCAACAATAGTTTTACTTCCTTCTGTCTTGTCCAGCGTCCTCCTGCATAAGCTGCTTGGAAGCATAGTAAGCCAAAGCTGGTATCTTTGTGTTTGAAAACCTCTGCTGCATCCTAACTATTCAATGCAACAGAAAGTTTTTAGAGTTTGCATCTGGCACGTTTGAACCGAAGTTACTAATATTTCAGATCACATTCCATTTTGTCATTCTGCCGTTAACCTCCTAATGGCACAGATAATGACTTTATGAGCACGGTGTCCACAGGGGCTCAGCAGGAGTGATATTCTAATTTTGATATTCTAATGTCCCAGTTTCAATCCAGCACGCTCTGGAGGCACCGGCGTGTATTTGTCAGAACAAAAACTCTAAAATGACGTTAAAACTGAGGAAATATCTCGATTAAATGAGGACAGTGGCTCCTTTAAAGTCTACACAACTGCCTCAAATAAAGACAGTGCCTAAACTGAATAGTCTCAGCCAAGAGATTACTTCTGCACACTTGGGATTTTCCAGTTTCCCTCCTTCTTTGATGCATATTGCCTATAATGTGGTCGAGTTTTTGATTTCTAAACATAATGAAGCTGAGGAAGAGCTAAGAGTAGCACACAGATGTGCTTCTTGGTATCTGTCATAATTTCAATTCTATATATTAAAAAAAAAAGTTCGAATAATATTTTAGAACTCTCTATTCATTTGTGTTCTAAAGTATTCCCTTCTGATTTAGGGCTAGGACTGGACAGGGACCGAACAAGCTGTCACATTTAGGAAGTCATAAAATTACTTCTTGGTATGGTGGAATGCTCTCAGCCATGTAGAATATTTTTACATAGCTTCCATGGGGAAGAAAAAAAGGTCTAAAGATATATGGAGAAATTTTATTTTAACAGCTGAGTTTGGAACCCTGTTACTGACAGCACACAGAAATGTTTCTAAGCAATTTACAATTCCATTTGAGCACAGGGAGTTTGGGAGCGCCCATCCTTCCTTGGCATCCTGCCTTGGAGGCAGCAAAGACCCAGAAACACCTGGTCCCTCAATAACCACACACTGCTTTGCTGTGGACATTCATTACTGCTTTGCCCAGTGTAGCTTTAAATGAGCCACCACAATAACCAGGTTATTTCACTAAGATATATCACTTCTTGATACTCAGCCAAGTTTCTTACCCATCATTTCACAGTCCCATTACTCCTACTTATATTCCCATTTATTACTGTAAATAATATCTCTTTCAATTACTGTAATGATTATGCTACCCTATTAGATGTCAGTTAAACAACTTCTCTGCGTGCCTATCCAAAAATAATGTTAATTTATTTGGAACAATGTTAAAACTCTGTATATAGGGTGTGGGGAATGCAATTCTTCTATCTTTCAGGGTACAAACTTACAGTCTATAGACAAAGGCTGACACAGAGCTGTGGAAGTGAAGCATTTCCCTTTGTCCTGAGAGAGTATGTGGTGGGAAACTAGCAAAACTGCATCTGAGATCAACAACAGAGCATTCAGTAAGCAATAAAACCACAGGAAATCACTCCACCTAGCATCCTATAGGTCAGCTTACCGGAACTGCTGCTGTGTCAGGATGGGCATCAGTTGCTTCTTTGGCAACTCTTCCATCCACTCTCTGTGGAGTCCTGAGGAAAACCTGTCATATGAAAAACAAGAGAATGTACGTAAATAGGGAACACTACAATAAGCAAAGCAGTAGGAGTGTTTTCTACTCAAACAGACCACATATAAACGGATTCCTACCTTTTGTAGGTGTATGGGAAATTGGTAATCACAGCCTGAACCTCTGATTAATCAGCTGAGGCATCTGTCAGGTCAGCTCTGGGAGCACAGGTGAGAGTAATTTAGCTGTGCTCCCGGAAGGGGTGGAACTCGACTCTACCTCCTCTAGACCTCACTTAAGGGCTGACCACCACTAAGGCAGCATCTCTTTGAGACTGCTCCTTGGTGGAGATTGCCTCAGTGTTTCCCAGCAGACTGAAGGCTTCCACCCACACCCACACTCACACTTCTAATGACAGCACTTCCCTTTGGTGTGCTTCTGGCTGGTATGCTTCTGTAGAAATACTTATCTTGTCATTATTTCATTCTTTTGATCAAAAGAAAAGATGAGAAATCAAGGAAGAACGTGTTGTATTTTTCATGTAAGCACAATCAATTTCTGTATACTGGTGCATCCCTGTGAAAAAACATTAATTATACTAGCTAAAATCCAGAGAGAGCTCTTTCTTTTACAGTAAAGTAACGTCTAAATTAAACAAATGTGAAAGCCTGGTAAAGCAAAAGCAGAGCCCTCATTATTAGTTATAGCACAGTATAAACATAAAAGCTTTTCCTGACATAAATTGTAGGTTCTTAAATGTACAGTGAAGTATTAGCTTTAAACTAAATATGGAGAAAATCCTTGTGAGGCAGAATATAAAAAGGGAAATACTTCTTGACCCGCAAACTATATATATCATTCACAATATATTGCGTTTTACCTTAAAAAAAAAACAACAACAAAAACCGCTTTTTTTAAGATTCCTCACACACACAAACCCATCCATTAGTATTATAACAGAAAGAATGACACCATTTGACAATGACAACATCCCTGGCTTGTAAGGATTCATGCTTGTGGGTGGCACTTATTTTTAACAGCACTCATCACTGTAGCCCATAGATAAATGCTGGTCATGAGCAGTCCTCATAGAACTGCTGCTCTTACTTGATAACCCATAGAAACTCCCAAAGCATCCAATGGCTGCTGAAGATAACCCAACAGTCTCTGTGAACGACGCAGCCACTCTTTAGTGATGAGCTCTGAAACCAGAGGACATCCTTCAGCATCACCCAACCCTTCCTAGGGTCACAACTAAAGTACTTTGTACTTGCAAGGAAAGAGGAAGTGCTGAGGAATAAGTCAACAAATAAACAAAGATTTGGAGGAAAAAGTTCATTTGAAGCTCCCATAAGATGTGAATTTAAAAGACAGCTTGGTGGTGATAGAGTGTATTGCATTAGTTATTCTATAACTAATAAGGGTAAGGGTTTTGTATGTTTTCTTCTGTACCTCTTACCACAAACCAACAGAAACAATTCCTATAGCATCGGACAGACATCACAAAAGACTTGGGAGTACTTTTATTTACTTTCTTGGATTGAGTGCACAATTTCAGACATGAATTCACCTCAGGACAAGAACTTGATGCACGCTTTGAAAAATACATACCTGAGGAAGGAAACCACATCCAGTACCTTCATTGCTATGGGCAGTTAGAGAAGCAGAATGGAAAAGTGCACTATGGAGAGTCATTTAGAAACAAGCAATATTACCTGGTCACAAAAATATGCAGAGCTCCCTTTTGCAAGACCTCCAGGAACTTCTCTTCATGATTTTAGCTCCACAAGTCTGCAATTTGATTTCTCAAATGTTGTCCAAAGGATCATTATCGCAATTACAATTGTATAAACATCACAAAAGTTTACCTGATTACATTCAATTATCCATTTGTGTAATTCAAAGGCAGCTGAAAGCTCCAATTTAGACACATCGCAAGTTTGTTATATGCTCTGCAATCTGTCATGACTTAACTGGAGGACTGTAAGTGACTTCCAATTGTGTTGGACTGGGTCCACTGTCAGTGCTTATTAAGCAGTAAATAACTCCCATTGCTGGAATGTATATGCTAATATAGTCTTACTTACCAGATATACCTGATTAATCTGGATGCAGCCATTTCAAAGCATTATTTTCCATCAGCCTCTATAAGCATCTTCCTTCTAGACTCTTCCTGTTGAAATGTCTGTCAAAGGAAACCAAGAAAGGTGATTCCTGTTAAATTTCTGGCTTCTCAGTCTTTCCAGTGCAGAGGTCCAAATGCACTTGATTTTACAAGACTATTTTTTATGTTGTCCTTAATTCTAATCAGTCTTAGCAGCAGCACCTGCACAGTATACTTAGGATTTATGTACCTGATTAGAAAATAAGATGAGGCAAAACCATTCAATATCATATCATTTTACGGCCAACTTCACTAAGTTTTTCAAGATGAAGTATAATGTCAAATGTGGTTTCTTGCAGAGAAAAGCAGTTGGAGTTTAAATTCTTGCTGCGTTTTCAGGTACATATTTTTCTATGGCTTTCATTCTGGAGAGAAATAAAATGCAGATGTATGCACGTTAAATATTCTTTGTTCTGGAGCCAAAATACAACAAATTGTTTTCTCATCTGTACAGGAAGCATCCACTGAATGAAAAATTATCGATGTTTTTATGACATAGCTTAGAAATAATCCTGTTATTTAGTTTAGGGGTTGATTTTTTTTTAATTTTATTTACTTATTTATTTTGAATGTTCAGATTTACATTTTTGTTTCTACTGGAAAAAAACAAGAATGCTTATGACTTAGTTTCCATCATGCTTGTTTTCCTAAAAATGAAGTTTAAAACTAAGTGCAGTGCTTTAAAAGGAAGCGGAAGAACCCACTGCTTTTGCAGATAGCAGCTGTTGGCTTATATGGGGAAATCTCCAACCACATATATAAAAAATACAGCCCCTATTTTCTTTACTTTTAAACATCACATGGCAATAAAGCAGAGTACCAGTCAAACAGGATCATGGTATGAGGAAACAGAAGAACAAGGACAGAAGGATGCTCTTGCAGGTCCTATTTTAGCAGTTGTACCTGGTCTGTGCAGAGGGGAAACACCTGCAAAACTGTTTTGCTCAGGTGGAGTAATGAATTTCATATGGAGAAAGATGAGAGGACTGTTCCAAACCATGCAGTACATTGGCTGGCAATCCATTCAGAGAGGAAATGAAAGTTACCGTGAAGTTGTTGGTGGGGGGGAACCAACATTGTTTTCATGAGCTTTCAGCAGTAGCTCCTCCCTCTCCCTGGAGGTGTTCAAGGCCAGGTTGGATGGGGCCCTGGGCAGCCTGGTCTAGTATTAAATGTGGAGGCTGGCGGCCCTGCTTGTGGCAGGGGGCTTGGGGCTTGATGATGCTTGAGGTCCTTTCCAACCCATGTCATTCTATGATTCTGTTATTCATATGAAATGTCCAGTCACGGTCAGACCAGGAAAAGTTAGTGGTTAGTTGCAGATGAGGTTATCTGCGCGCTGATTTTGCTTTGAAGAATACCAAGCTGTAAAGCATCCGGTTAGAACCAAAACATAATTTTTGAGCACTGTGAGCAGGAACTTCTTCCTATTTGCTTTTTTCAAATGTTTATCTCTTTTATCCATGCCCGTTGCCATAGCAGCAGCTCGTAGACAGCAACCAGGTTTTCTCAAGTATTCTTCTGTACTCCCAAGTAATAACAGCGACTACATCAGCTTGCTCATGATACTGAAGAGATGCTTCCATGTCCAGGCTCTTCCAAGGCAGCTATGGTGCTGGAAGGGCTCCATACATCTGCTCCACATGGATGCAATTGGAAGGGCTCATACATCTGCTCCACATGGATGCAATGGGTCTCTAAACCCTGTCTTTGTTTCTCCTTGTTTAGGCGTTACGATAACTATAAAATCGGCACTTTCCTTTTGTGCCAGAGCACATCGCGGGCATTCGAAGTGCATGTCCGTCAGTGGGACTGTGGGGGACACCGCTCTGCTACCGCCTGCAACTGTGGGGTGGCTGCATGGGAGGGGAGCGATGTCGTCCACCTGGATGCCTGCAATGGGCACTTTCGGGACAGCAGGCCGCAGCTCAACGTCCGAAGCACTGAGGCATCGCCACAGGTCAAAATCCTAACGTCCTATGGAGGGAGAAAGATAACAGTACGTGGAGATTTGAGTATTCCCTTTGTTGTCATTGTTAAAAATGTGAGTTTAATATTTCTGAATTATTAACAAAGCTGCTGTGAAAAGTATCCATCTGAAGCCAGGAGAGCGTCTGCAGCAAAATGTACTGGAAAATGAGACATGGGGAAGAAGCTGGTGGAAGCATTGGTTTAACCAACTGTAAAACAAACAAAATAAGGATATCTAGAAATTAGACATATCAAAGTGCCAGTATTGTTGCTCCTCATGCTGCTCTTGGTTCGCTAATGCTAGGTACTACTGAGCCCATGACGCGAATTCTGTTGCAGAGCTTTACGATATAGATATTGAAGTAATAATCACAGGTAAAATAATGCAGTCTTGGACTGCAACCAAGGCAATGTTAGCCAGATACAGACAGATAACAGACTCAAAAGCCATAAAAATGGGCAGCAAGCGTGTGACATTTGCTATAATTTAAAGTGTTTGCCTAAGAACATTATCCGACCATAACAAATTTTGCATGAATTTCTCCACACTAATCCAGTAAAATCACAGAAAGAATAAGAGTGGGCTGTACCAAGGGGTTTGGTGGGGAGAAGAGGGGTGAAATTACAGCCAGGAAGATAATTTTATCCTAAACTTTTGTCATCGAGATTTATTGCCAAGAGACATTTTGGGTGAAGATAGGTCCACAGCAGAGCCAGAACGCTGCCAGGGAGTGCCTGTGTTTGGCTGTCCTTGCAATCTCACTTGGAAAAGATCTTGATGAGGTAGTAATTGAAAGTCTGTTAATTACAGAATAGAGGAAAAGCTGTAAGCAAGCTGTCATTTCATTTTGCAACTGAATGCAATACAATTACTGTTTTATTACTAGAATAATCGTAGCAAGAAACCCTATCCTCATTTGCACCTCATGTAAGTCTCACTGATTTCCTTTGTGTTTAAAATAAATTAGGACACCTCTGGTACGTGAATAGGAATGCTGCCCTGATCTGAATGGAACTGTAGACAAAAAATACGGTTCCTGAGTTATCACAACGAGCAGTGCACCTCCATTTGCACAGCATTACTTCTTTCTACAGCGGTTTTCAGCAGCTCATCACCTTCTTCTCTTTAAGCTGAGGTCTCAAAAAAAAGCTTCTTCAGAGTTCCTACCAGCAGTTTTAAATCCAGGTGGCTTAAGAAAACCTGGGCTGCGGTCAGCTCCTCATGGCAGATGGCTTGCCTTGCCCAAGGGCAGCAGGAAAGGAAGGGTTATGGACTTCTGAAAATAAATCCACCTGGAAATACCCATTCACTCAGCACAGAAGGTAGAAACAGCAGTTTTGGCCTTAAGGATTTCATAGGCAGCCTTGCGGGAGATGCTCATCCCAGTAGGAAAGCACATAACTCAAAGGTCTTTCTAAAGGAGGAAACCAAACACTGCCCAACACTATGTCAACTGCAGTTGCTCTGCTCTATGCATTAAAACAATTGGCTTTTTAAGCTCCCTTGGAAAGCAAAACATACAGCCAAGGTCTCAAGCTCCGCAGAAGTGTTCTCGTGGTTGAAATGAGGGCTGAGAAGCTAAAATGGACAAGATGGTTATTTATTGCAGCCAAAATGTTAATCTGGATTCCAGCACATAAATACAAACAGAAGTTATTCACTTCTCACGGGTATTAATAGGTTTGGTTTGGAAGAGAGTATAAAGGACCAAAAAGAATTTAAAAAAGTGGGAAAGAAAAGCAATGGTCATTACTTGGCTGAATCAATTATTCTGAGCCAGGAGTGATTTAAAAAAATGAAGATACTTGGAAACCATTGTAATGAGATTTTTCCATCCATTTAACGTGCTTTTCAAAATTCACTATTAACATTTAATTGTGGATCAAAGTACTAAGGCTACATACCTGGATAGAGCACTCTTCCTTCCAATCCCAGCATGGATCAGTTTCACAATCATGTTCTTCTTGCCTAGTAAAATAAAAGCAAGAAAACAAAAATACAATGCAGTTGAACAGATATGTTTTTTTCTTTTTAAATTTGTTTGGACCACCAATCTGAAAAATCCATTATCTGCACAGCTACTTCTTTGTCTTACCCTCACCATTTTCTTTTATTTTTTTCTTTTAAAGGTCAGTATAAGCCTACCAGTGCTTTAATGAGAAAATTGCTTTATCTACTTTAAAACACAATCATTTTCTGGGTAATCCAGACTTGGAAAATGAAACTATTTTTCAGAGGGAAGAAAGCTGTTTTTCAAGACTTGGCAGTTTATCTAAAAGAAATGATTTCCTGGCAAAGACACGAGGGTGGCCTATTCTCATGGAAGTCGCTTCAGAAATTATCTGGTAACTTACCAGTGAGAAAATCTCAATGAATTTAATTATTACTTTAAAAAGAAAGTACTTACATGGCTTTATGTTTATGTAACACTGTCAGATGGTAGCAACATAAGAACTGAAAACAAGTTAAATAATAGTGCAAATAAATAGTTGCAGTGCATCTGAGTGATCTTAACTAACCACCAGCATCGCCACGTTTCTGCTTTGATATTTTCATTTATAGAAAGGGACACTTTTTCCTTGCATAAAAAAAGCTCAGTGTTGGCTTCAATACACTGTGTTTTTCTGTCCCTTCAGATTCTGTTCCCTTCGGGAGCGTTCGTTCGAGCCGATGTGAGCGAGTGGGGAATGGGCTTGACAGTGAGGACACCAAGCAGTGACTTCAACAGCACCAGAGGTTTGTGTGGCCGCTTTGATGGGATCGGTCACAACGACTTGAACAATATGCCTGAGGAAGACTTCATAGAGGAGTGGAGGTACAAAGTGAGAAAGGATCACAGGCTGGGAGATGCCCTATAGCAGTTATTCCAGGGATGCTGATGCACTTATTTCATTATGTACACCCCTAATGACCTGGAATAGAGATCAGCTTCATCAGACAAGGGAAGCCTGGAGGCCCTGTCATCCAAGCAGCACGGTGGCTGGCTTTTCAGTCAGCACAATAAGCATCAGCAGTTACCAAGGAGAAGTTTTATATTCACAAGTCAAGTTAACAGCTGTGCTAAGATCCCATTCAGCTGTTAAAAAAAAGATGCAGTTCTCACCTGCACTGGAAAACGTAGATAATTGACAATAGGGATTAATTAAGGGTTTGGTATTTCCCTTGTTCTTTTATTCCTGAACACTAATTGCAATATGTGAGTATAGGTTAAATGTTACATTTTGACAGAGCGTGGTAATGTACCATGCTAAAAGTTAATATCTACTCCACTGATGATGATGGTTGGTTCTAAAACCTTGAACTTCCTGAGTGAGATGGTCTGGAACCAGAGCCAGGAGTCCACGATTTAATTCCATATTTTTGAACTTAAATCACACCTAAAAGGTGTTTCCAAAACTGAAATGGGATTGACTGGCTGTGTAGGTTTGTGAATTGTGTTTTTCAAATAAGGAAAAAATAAGGTGGACATGGCTGGTTATGTTTACCTGTGAAGACATCTAATAATCAGCTCATGCCATGATACTCATTTCAATCCAGTATGGGAAGAGCATGTGAAAACCTGGTACAACTGAATCAGATCCAAACTGTAGTCTGATGGGTCTGCATGAAACTTAACATCTTACATTTAATCCGTGCATGGGAATTTAGCACACAGTGAATGCAACAAAATTTAGACTTATTGCACTTCAGATAACGAGCAGATGCTTCTACCATATTCTAGATATATTCAACCAGCCTACATAATGGCTATCTAATGGCAGTTTTGACACGGAGTTACTTACATGTTCTACTTAGAAATCAACTGCCATCTCTAATGCCTTAAAATTGCAAGGAGGAGTCAGGGCTTGCTTCTGGGAAGGCAAAAGTGCGAGAACGACACACTTCTTCCTACCTGAAGATAGGTTAACAAGAGCATTGGGAGCAGCTGTTCAAAACAAGTTTGTCGAAAGATCAGAAGCCAGAGCAGAACATACAGGAATTCACTTATAAAACAGTGAGGAATGTACTAATGCTTGGCACATGTGATGGGGGATGCCTTCAGGAAAGGTATGGGATGCTGCAGCTATGTGCGAAGGGCAACAGTGGCGATGAGTTTAATTTTGGCAAAGATGGAGTCTCGAGGACTCTTCAGAGCCAGATTCAAAAACCAACTAAGCCAATGAAAAAACTACTACTACATCCAGGAGAGACTGGATCGGTCTCTGATCCACCAATAGAGAAATGGTGCAATAAAATACACAGCCTGGAGGGTAACTGTACTGCTGCTGCTTTTAATTTCATTTTAAATAACACTTAAAGCACACTATGCTTTCTGCAGCACCTGAAGCTAGGCTGAGTGCTCACCATCTGACAGCTCAGTTTTTTCACTGGCTTCCTCCTTTCCCAAGCAGCCAAAAACAGATCTATTTTAAACACTGGCTTTCCAATGCAATATTTAGACAATAAAACAACATCAGAACCTCCCAGTCTCTAAATAGCACATGAACAAGGAAGAGATGAATTTTAAAACATGTGAGTTAAGTACATAGAATATCTTTTTTCATACTTTCTGCAATTAGTTATAGAGAAATCAGGAGCACCACTATTCATTTTGGACTCTCGCTTTGTATTAGCATCCAATTCACCTTGAAATATTTGCTTTCAGATCTACCTTGGTTATGGGCAGCAAAAAAGCAGTACTTGTTTAGTTATCTTGTGCAGAGGTCCTTCCTAGCTTGCAGAAGCATATGCCTGTAGGCATACACAGGGGTTTCCAGAGCCTCAAGCTTTTCCAAGGCGTACATCCCCATCACATATGCCATCTTCAATATATACTGTTAAAACTGGATGAAGTCAAATCTGCTTTCTACAACAGTATCTAGGGTTTGTCTTACAATGCTGACAAATTCTTTCACCTTCCTGAACCCTCTATATTTTGGCTGCAAGACAAAACTGATGCCAAAATAATTTACACTTTTGGTAATGTTTCAAATTTGTCTGGAAACAAAGTGCTGCCAACTATTGAGACAAGAAGCATATCTTTTTTCTATGAAGCTTCAGGATTCCTCTTGCACAGCACAAAAAAGATCATAAAACTTCCAGACAAACTTCAATCATGGCTGTTTATTCAAACTGAACTCTTAAGAAGTTCATCCATCATTAAAGTGGCAGTAAATTAAAAAGGGGTGGAAAAATCACCTTTCATTATGTGATATACTAACCCTGTGATCAAAAGAAAACTGCTTTGTATCAAAAGAAAAGCTCAAAGAAACTGCCATTAGGGGACAGAAATTAAGTGTGCCAACAAAAAGAAAAAGACACAGAGATCCAACTCTTAGAGGAAGTATTCTCCATTCCCCAAGCTATATCTGAGTCACACCAGAGATGAATCCAAAGCCTTATTTCATGTCTGATATGCAAAGGGCAACCTGTACCTTAGAAAAAGTCCTGCAAAGTGACATCCCACAATTAGGCAGTGCTCCAGCAAAGCACTTAAGCATCTGTTACCAAAAAGTTCCAGTTTCATGCTCAAAAATGTACAGAACAACTCAAGAAGGGCAGTGCTAAACTAAAGAAAACAACGATTTAAGTTAAGCATTTTCTTACATACTTCATTAGATTGAGAATTTATACATTCCCCAACCTTGGGGAAAGAAAGTTTGCCTAGCAGCATAGATCAATTTGTTTAAAGTTTCCTCCCTCTAATCTCACTGTATTTTTAAACCAGAATACCTCCGGGGAAGAGTTTATTTGACAAAACTCCAGCATCTTCAGAAGGGAAGCAAAGCAAAACTTACTGCAGATGCCAAAAGGAGAGCACAAAGTCCATGCCCTTGATAAAGACGCCGAATGCCTTTCAGACGCAATCTCCTGGTTGCCATTATGATAGTGTGGATTACACTTTTGCAATCCCATATCTGGATGTGACATCAGAGTTTATCACTCACTCAGGCAAAGAGTTTGCCTCAAGAGATGACAGGGAACCGTCACCCAAGTCTTTTGATCAGAGATCTCTGCCTAAAGCAGTCAAAAAGCGAGGCAGCCGTGAGGAGCGATTAAAGCCTTTCTCACATAATGCTTCCACGAAAAACAACAGTTCCCTTAACCTTACCAAGCCAACAGAAGAACTACAGAGACCAAAAAGACAAGAAGACTACTTCGAATACTCAGCCCTTCACCCATTGCATAGTCCAAGCCAGACAGACACGGAAAGCTTTGCCTACTTTTTCCCAGAGGATTATTTTGAAGGGATTCGGATAAAACTCCCACTGGGATGGCCCACTCCCAATGGCCTAACCTCTGCCAAAGCTCAGGAGATCTGCCACCAAATTCTTGCAAATTCCACCATTGCTTTAGTGTGTAAGGCTCTCCTGGGAAAACTGATAGATGAGGCCATCAATATATGCATGTTAGATCTGCAGCTCAAAGATGACGTGGCCTGGGTGACGGCACTGATAGCGCTTTTGGAAAATGAATGTGAAAGACGAGTGCTAAGGAACAGAGGTAAAGTGTTTCACGTTGGAAGCCAGCCATCTGCTACCCAGGAGGAAATCCTTACCATTCTCCGCTGTCCTGCTTTCTGTAACGGCAATGGACAATGCACAGATCTGGGCTGCCAATGCTTTGGAGACCACAGCTCCTATGATTGTAGCACTGCCAAAAGTAAGTAAAAAATTCTGTTTGTTCCTACCCTAGCCATCTTTCCATGGTATTAGAGTTATTAGGTAGAACATCTGCACAGAGTTGTTTGCTCTTCAAACAGTGCTACCAGTAAGATATTTGATGAATTAGTAATCAGTTTTTGACCTTGAAGAGCTGATCAAAATATGTGGTTGGCTGGTCCTTCGCTTTTTCGCCTCAGTAACTTTTTAAAAATGGATTTTACAAGTCCCTTAGCAAATTGGTTTTGCAGAAGTGATTTTCTTTACATCTGATCTATCACCAGCATGCTGACAAGCAAGTTTCTGACAAAAAGAGGGTCCTGTTCACCTCACGGTCAATATTCATGTTAACACTGTACAGATACTCTTTTCTTTTTTTCCCTGATCAACAGAGAATAAAATGTGAAAATGAATTTTATACATTGTATTAGTTAAAAGAAAATAAAATTACATGACAGAATGAACAAATAAAATGACCAAAGCCATAAAATAGTCACGGGACCTATCTGAACCTGCAGATCTGATTGCACAAATATTTTTGAATCACCTTACATTTACACAGATAACTTATCCTACTAGATTTGTTTCTTCTTTACAGTTCGCCCCCTCAGTGGATAAATCTAAGTCTAGTATGAGCACTGACGGCACTTGAAACTTAGCACATATATAAATGCTAGCATTCCTTTCAAAAGGCAAGCCTTGCCTCAGCAAACCCCATCAGCTTATGCTCAAAGTCACAAAGGCTCGGCCACGCAGTCGGGTTCCTACAGCTTAAGAAGCATTCTGCAGCTAAGCTGAAATAACAAGGTATGCTCCTTCATCCATCCCAAATGTGGGGGAAAGCCTTTTACTCTGTTGCTGAGCCTACTGGACATTATCCTGTATTTAGGACAGTGAAAGCTCCTATCTAAGGTCTGTGTCTATGTGCCCAGAGCTCAACACATCTGATGCTCCCAAGACACTTACTAGCTGGGACAGGATTACCCATTTTCTTCACAATAAACATGTCTTCATTGCACTGATTTAAAGTGGCTTCTTGTTAATGGCATTTGCTTCTTGTTAATGGCAAGCTAAAGTTTATAGGATCATTTCCTACCTTTCCTAAACTTCTGAACAATCCATTCTCATTCACAGAGAGTTGACACCAGTGACTGAAAAGCAGTCTGAGCAATTTTGCAATAATTATTTAACATTTAACTTCATTCTCCATGATACAGCCAGGGGAGGGGAGTTGCTTAGAGAAGATGTTTAAATTTTGTTTTGCATTTCTATGGTTGAAGTACTTCAGATTAAAGGAAAATAACTTCAGTGTGACCTTTCAACCAAAAGCTAATGGCATCTTGTCTTCTTGCTGTTACATCAACTACAAACTAGGGCAAAGCCCAGAACCTACCCTGGGACAGCACTGGGAGTAGATCGCTGCTCCAGTTCTCCTCTTCTTCTGGCCTCCACTTTGATCTGCTATGAGTGAGAGCGGTCCTAAAGACACTGACGTTTGTCATTGCATGTTCAGAGCAGCCTCAGGCTGAGCCAGGCCCCTATGGCAGCACACTGAGCTTTGGGCACTCAGAAGAGATATGCCACAGCAATTGGGAAATACTGGTGCGAGTTTGTTAGAGGCACAACAAAATTAATATTCACTGCTTGAGCAATTTGCCTAACAAAACACAGAAGGTCCTCTTACAAAATTCCCATGCTCTTTTCCCAGCTTCTCGAGGCAATAGGGTGTGCTCTCTCACACCCTACACAGACCTCAAACTGCACTGACTTCAGTGCTGCCACATCTGTAACCCCACAACCGCCTCGCTCTGAGTCTGTGCCCAGTTAGCGCTTTATTACAGCATAACTCATGAGGATGGCTTTGAAGCTTAACGCAGGCTCTACCAAGGGCACTCCTCCCAGCTCATTCACCAGGTCAAAGAGCGGTAAAATGATCCATGTCTGTTGTACATTACGGCTTAATGCCACCTTCCCCAAGCCCTCCCTGAGCTGCAGTGCACATTACAGCTAAGAACCTGTATTTTTTAACTAATGCCTTGAAATATTTTCTGTAGACATAAACTTTAAGTACAAATATTATTTTTCATTTGAGAAAACCTACAAAACACATTCATAACTACAGCCCAAGAAGACAAGAATGCTTTCTAGCCAAGTAAAGAGAGCTCAGAAGAGAAAGCATTAAATACAAATGTAGTAGAAATTGCCATGTTGAGCCACCACTATTTATTTTTCTCTTGAAGGAAAGGTAGGGGCATGACTTTTCAATGTGCAGACGTGTCTTCCCAAGGGTGCCCCTGACCTGGGGAACAATTCCCATTCAATTTTATTTTTTCCCCACCATACCAGTGAGATGATATAGTGCCTTCTCATCAACAGCTGTCCATCCCAGAGAGGTAAGGCAGCAATCACCCGTGCTCTACTCCACATCCTGAGTATATTGGAAACTTACACGTTCGTGCAGAACATAAAACAAAAACAGAAATCAAAATGTCACAACAGGTTAGTGGAATTCACTTCAACACCTAAAATCTTCTCTGCCAAATATAGATTATTTTCTTTCTATTTGTAATCCATCTGCCAGCTTGTACAGAGCAAAGCCCAGACCAAGTAGCACATTTCATGATAGACCCCACAGTCCACGGAAACCCCTGAGCTGTTTTAAATATGAAAATAAGGATCTCAAAGAGGAAATGCTGGTACCTAGGCATTCGTGTAGACAGTAATTCTACTTAGCAATTTCACATCCTAAAGAAAATATATGTTCAAAATATTTATTGATAATACTTTAAGGGCTGCTTCTCATTAAAATGGGAGAACTGGGATTTAAAAACAACCGTTTAACTAAATGCAGTTTTCATTCAATTGTATTTCTTTTCCCCATAAAATACCAGAAAAAAAAAATAAAAATAAAAATCATCAACACATGGAAAACAATTGAGAACATTTTTGATTGTTTGGTAAAGAAGGAACCTTCCCAGAGCATGCCACCCAAAGTGTCTTCAGCTCTTCCAAATGGCAGATGAGTGGAAGGAAGTGTAAGTTTCCCCTAATGTCAGTGGTAACAGTATGAAGATTGTCATTTGTTAGTCCTGTTACAGGGAAGGGTAGCCAAAAGTCGAAGTTTTAGACTCTGGAACCTGAATTGACTTACCCCTTCAACTTAGAGGCACTGGAACAGGTTGCCCAGGAGAGGTGTTCCATCCCTGGAGACATGCAAGGTCAGGCTGGATGGGGCTCCAAGCAACCTGTTGAGCTTTAGGTATCCCTGTTCACTGCAAGAGAGTTGGACCAGATGGCCTTTAAAGATCCCGTTCAACTCAAATGATTCTATGAAGTTTGTTCCAGTATTGACTGAAAAAGGAAGAGTGCTGTGATGACATAGAGTGAAGCAATGTGATATACTATAGTGAGCTCCATGGATTGCAGTCTGTTTATGAATTCATTTCTGAGTGACCTCGAATACGTTTTCTCTATTCCTATATATAACAATACAGAAACTACGTACCTATAAAAGTACCTGATCTTGGAAACACATTGTAAAGGAAACCTACACATCTAGACAGAGGTCATATGTCCTACAAGGAGAAATAAAATTTGAGTCCTGGCACTTCAATCACTCAGACATTATAATGCTTAGGAAAGGTCAGCTAGCTAATTCAGTACAGACAAACAAGATATAAGTACCAGTACGAGCTTCACCTTTAGCTGTTCTTGATTTTAGAGTTTTACTGGCAAAGTTCTTTAAAGATATCTGCTCCTTTTTACATTTCACAGGCAGAAATGTACTACTCAAACAGCATATGATGTAATATCTATTTGCAAGCAAAAGTACTGCAGTACGGCAGAATAATGATGTGCTTCTTAAATACCAGTTCAGAAGATTGGATGTCCTCAGACTCCTGCTGACGTCACTAAAGCCAGGATTTCACACCAGAAAATGCTATTAGAGACGAAGAATTAAGATTAATCTCATAAATAAAGCTGCATCTTCTAACGGCAACAGCTTGAGCTCCCTGACAGGCAGCTCACACAGCCTGACCTGTCCACTGAGTGCAGGCAGCCCTCACAGTGCAGGCACAAGCAGGATAAGCCTTTGGGCTTCTTTGTTAATAAGCACAGGTTGCATAGCAAGGTAAGAAAAGGAGTAGAAATTAAGAACTGATTTAGGGTCCTGCAGGACATATGAAACTGCTGCCTCTTTTGATTTCTATAAAGGAAATCAATGTCTTGAATATGACAGAATGTCTTTTTACACATTCTAAGTTTAAATGAACGTATTTTCAAAAGAAAGAAACAGAAAAAAGAATTATGTTGATTTCAGACATGTTAATGTTTAAATTCCACTGCTAGGAAAAAGTTACTTTCCTACATTACATGAGTAAGGAAGGCAATGAAGGAGAAGGCAACTCCTCTTCTTGGCCATATATTCTCTCATTAGCTCCAAAACAAATCTCCGTCTAATTTTCTCTGGCTGAAATTTTATATGTGAATTAAAACTCCCCTAAGATCAAGGAGACCATCAATATAATTCAAGTATCTTTTCCAAGGTCACCCAATCTCAGCTACATTGCCAATTCAGAACAATGTGTTCTGCCACTGGTTTTGACCAGCTCACGCACACTAAAAACAAAGATGGCCACGCGGTATTTTTAGGGATCAGGATAAAATCTGTAACATATTTGGAATAATTTAAAGGGGGAGAAAAGAAATGGATAAAAGAGGGAAGATGCAAACCTGCCCTCTTTCGCTCCGCCTGCCTCCAGCAGGAGCGGTCCAGGTGGCCGAAGCTATAATTATCCTCCCATGAAAACTGCAATTTGGAGCTGAAAGGCACCTCTGAAATCTGGCAATGCTCCAGAAGCTCAGGCTATCTTAATGTTGCTTAACATTTCATAAACCACCTCCCACACTCGCCCCCCCCCCCCCCAACACCTGTATAAGGTGCTTAAAATGTCGTTACCACCTGTAATTAAACGCAGAATCCAATTACTGTGTATAGCAAATCAGGTTGGTGCTTACCGTTTGTATATATTGACCATGTTGATTATGAAAAAAAAAAGTCAGGACTAGTAAAGCACACTTAGAGGAGTGTAATATGCAGATTGTATGAAGCTCTAAAGAGCAATTACAAGATAAAAGGTAATGAGGAATAATAAGGACAAATTAGTTTCAGTGAGGTAATGACACTTGAAGTTTAAATTTCTATGTGGAAAGTTCTGGAAAAAAAAATACAGCCAGCAAGGAGAAGAAGTGAGCAAAAAGGACAGTGAGAAGATGGAAAGTTAACACTTATCTTGCACACTTAGAGATGAAAAATCTTCTCATCACAATGTGTGTCTGTCCATTTGGATGCTGTTCCTAATATATTCTGCCAATCCCAGGTGCATTTTCAGGGCTGTGAACCACTGCTATACAAGTCCCCTGAGCCCATCCACAACCGTGGGATGTATAGACCTATCTTAATTTAATTTATAGGCCTATCTGAATTCATCATATTGCTTTCAGCCAAGTCCTCTTCATATGCTGTAATTAAAATCCTAAGTATTTTAAAATAAAATTATATTGAGTAGCAGCAATGGGTCAGCTGTTACAGGCCAAAGGCAGGGACTTCAAATCATTGAATCATAAAGGCTGGAAAAGGCCTTTAAGATCACGAAGACCAACCCATCCCCACATGACCACTGGCCATATCCCTCAGCGCCACATCCACACATTTCTTAAACACTTTCAGGTTCATGAGAAAAGTACTGGATTAATCTCATGGTTTATACAATTATGTTTGATTTTAAAGCTTAATTCCTGTTCTAAGGATGAAACGTGAAGGAGCCGTTTAAAGGTTTGAATTGTTTTCAGATCCTGAGGTGAAATGGGACAGTGGATTTAAGTTGTCTAAGTCAAGCATCTGCTCTTCAGATTTTGTGTTCGAACATATTGAATTTGTAATAAATATTTCTCCTACTTCTATCAGTTCAGTGGTCTTTACACTCCAGATCATGGTGCCATTATGGTTATTTAAGTGCCGTTAGTCTGTCAAGTAAATGGCTTCTCTTCAGCTCACATAATGCATGCTTTGCTGGTGTGATACTTCACAGCAGCATAGAAGGAGTCATTAGGGTGTACTGGGTCAATAGAAGCTTGTTGTGCATAAATTAGTCTATACAAAGTATAGAACACATACCGAACTCTTCAACAAAAAGCAGTTAATTCCTTAAATCAGCAGGATGTCTACGAAGAAACACACTACTCAGCAGTGTAGAGGTGGTAGCCTCTGCTACCAGCCTGCAGTGCTGGTATGACATACCTTCAGTGAAAAACCAAACCATTTATATCTCCGTAAGTGCCTCAGAAATAGATAAATGCTTGAAATAATGGCATTTCTGCCTGATCCTCTCCACAGGAACTGACTGCTCCTTAAAACTGGTCTGTAGATTAGTAAATAAGCAAATATATGCCACCAAGCTTTTGGCTGATCGGGCAAATCCCTTTATATGGTACTGAAGCACAGCACCACAGTGCTACCATTACAATTTTCTGGCCCAAAGAGAAGTATTATTACTACGTAAAGATGAAATTATTAAATGAGCATTATTCTTTTAAATATTCAATTTTTTTCCTGCCAATTAATAAGCTTTAATTTTCCCCTTCATTACAAAAATTCCACTGACTTTGATGGATACAGTATTAGCAATGTCACCATTACTAGTACTTTAAGTTTACCTTATCGAGGAAAAATTAGGTCTCTTTAGGTTCCTTTCTTTTCTCCTTTTGCTCATACTGATTACTGGCTTTTTCTTTCTACAATTCTGAGTTTCTCATCTATCCCACTGAGGAAGGATGTCTGAAAATTTCCTATGCCGGTGTTGCCCATGTTCCCTTGAATGTGTACTTGTTCATTTGACAACTGCTGGACAGTAAATGAGGCAATGTTATTAGATTACGGTTTGGAAACTAACTCAACTGTTTCTATCAAATACACTTCAGTAATAATGTCTGTAAGGCATGGAACACTTCATGCAGATCCCTATATACCGTAGCCACAAAAACACTGTTTAATACACTGCTTCAGTTTCCCTGGGACTGTGTTCTTTACTTAGCGCTTAAAGACATTATGAATTTATTCTCACATTCCTCAGGATGACATTAAAGAAATGAAGGAGTTTTCACAGAGATATCAATACTATCCAAAAGAGATTATATGCAACTTGAATATGAAAACCTTAATTTTGAGTGATGTTACCTGTGCTTAATAACCAACTCTTTCCTCAGCTTATCAGGAAAAAAGAGTTTAAAAAATAAATATGAAAACACATATTAGGTAATATTATTAGCTTCAATTACTCAGCTTTTTCCCAGTTAAACCAATTTATAAGGGAAATTTAAAATTCATATATTTTCAAATGTTTGTTTAGAAATGTTGCACTTCATTCACCAAGACATCCACAGAGAAGTGGGCCTCATCTGTATGAGCTAACGACTACTGCTACTCAGCTAATTGCAAACTAGTAACAAGTTAACTATTGCTAACAACGGCATCTTAGATGAATGAAATCATGTGATTAATAAGTACCTATCGATTTTGACCCCAAAAATTTACTCAAATATAATTTAAAAGGAAAAGTGACGCCAGGCTAAACTACCACTGATACCCCCTAATTTACACCACCTTTTGTATGGATGGAGACAGGCATTTCTCTGTCACAGAAAACATATTTCTGCTACAGTTTTCTGAGTGGTTCTCAGGGACTGACAGGCTTCGTGTCAGTTTTGAGGCTTTTCTTCTTTTCATAGCGATTTTACTTTATTTTTTGATATAGCAGACACTATATACATCCAAAAAGACAAACATCAATACCATCCTTAGTCTACAGGTTTAACTCCCAGTTCTTTCCACTCAAAGCACAGACCTGGCTGAGCTGTAGAAGTGCGATTAGCCCGATAGTTACAAAGTCAATAGAAACTAAGTTTTAAAAGGATACCAAATCCTGGTGATAAGGGACATGGAAGGTTGCATGCTTAGTGATCCATACCATTTCCTGTAAATCAGATCAAGGAGATTAGCTGCTTCTGGTGATTAGTTTATTTGCTTCAATGCAAAGCAGTGAGGGAGGTTCAGAGAGACGTGCAGTTAAACAAAGCCATTTTCTGAAGTACACAGAATTAAATGCTGGAGAAGTTTACACAATTACAGACCTGATTTAAACTGACCCAAGCCAGACAATACTGATGCATGTGTATAACTTCTTTAAACCATGCTGTTTGCAGGAAATTTCAGCCTTAAATCTTGTTAAAACCAAAGCAAAACAAAAAGCTCGGAACAAACAACAACCTCCTTCCTCAGATACTCACACACACCCAAGCAAGATAAATTTATGAGCCATAGAATTAAGACTTACTATATGTTTAAAGGTCCAGTTTAAACTGATCAAAGGCAAAAACTAAGTGTAAATCTAAAACTTCTTTATGCTGTGCTTTATTTCCTATAAATCTATCCACAGTCTATTCTAGAACCTATCAGTATATAGAGTCATAGAATTGTTTGAGTTGGAAGGGTCCTCTGAAGGCCATCTGGTCCAACTCCCCTGCTTTGAACACAGGCATATACAGTTTGATCAGGTGCTCAGAGCCCCATCCAGCCTGACCTGGAGCATCGGCAGGGATGGGGCATCCACCACTTCTCTGGACAACTGGTGCCAGTGCCTCACTAGAGGCACTCACTATTGTAAAAAGCTGTTTTTCCTTAAGTCCAATTTAAACCTTGCCTCTTTATTTTGAAAGAATTTCTTCTTCTCCTGTCAAAACAGGCCCTGAAAAAGAGACTGTCACCTTCTTTATGTTATACACATATATATAGCGTTCAAACAACTGTGAATAAAAATGTTCAGAATACCTGGATCTTACTCCAACTCAATAAGTATAAAGAAGGAAAAACATACTAAAAACACTAGCTTGGCCATTAGATCCATGACGATGCCCACGAGCCCCTTCCTGCCAAAATCCCTTGGAGCTCCATCACAGCAGCCTTTGCATGGTGTGCTGCTCTGTGGGGTCCCGCTCTGAAGTGCCTTCAAGAGACTGACAATGAGATCTGCTTTGGTATGACAATGAGCTCTCTCAACGTGCAAACCAGATCTTATATTTTACCACCTTTCAGGGCCATTTAGAAAAGAGGCAATATTCTATAGTTAACAGCACACTTTTCTTCCCCTTCTATTGCTGAAGTAAATTGCTAGCGAGCCTTTTAAAAATAGAAGAGATCAAATAGACATAAAATGTCACAGTGAGCTTTCTAAAGCAAAAATAATCTACCATATTGTAACAGCACATGGATGCTTTCAGTGTGAAATTGAAGCAGTCCATTTCTCACAAGCAGGGAGTTAAAGTACTCACATAACGCCTTTGCCACACTCTGCCAGGGCTTGCTCTTGCTCTCACCGCAGTCCCTGGCACTGATTGCTGATATGACAAACCAGAAAACTTAGAGAGAAACAATCAGTAAAAAGAATGGCAGGTAAATGGGGATTTAGTCAAATGTGATATTTACCGGGGATGACTTTCAGGATAGATTCTCTCAGGCTTCTGTTCAGATCTCAGGTTTCGGCCACCTTTCATGGCCACCCAGCATGACCCAGAATGTAACCTGACTGCAAAGCTTGGCTCATGTGTACCAAACACACACATTGCAATGCACCCTGGATACCACAGACCATCAAAGCAGAAAACCAGGTCTTCTCCACGTCAGCTAAAGAACATTCGTCTGTAACTTGCTACTTGGATAAACTCAAGTTCTTTGGGTTTTACAAGCAGGGACAAGCATGCTCCTTACCTAGAAGCCAGGGAAATAACTGGCGTGCAAAAATCCTGAGAAAGAGAATAAAATAGCTGGTCCTTTTTTTTCTTAGGGAGGATTTTCAAATGAGCTGTGGGTTAAGTACATCATGAATTCCAGAATAATACATTCAATAATTGTGCATATGATTGCTGTAATAACACTAAATATAGATAATAGTTTTAGATGTATTTGAAAGGAGGCAGATTCAGACTTGCTTTGCCCAAGCTGTGAGATAACCAAGCACCAGGCTGCCTTTGCCAGACCCTTCTCAGTCGTGTATCCGGGCACCCACAGCCATGCCAGTAAGCCCTGGAGCCTGCTCAGACAGCTTGATAACTTCCAGCACAGGGCTGGCTTGCAACCAGCCACATCAGGACACAGCAAAGTGAGCTTGGCCTGTGTGCCTCCACCTGCTTCTAAAAACCTGCTTTATAAATATTGTATTGGACTATTAACAGGGACAATTTTCCATTTGAACAGCATAAAGATCCCCTCTGATGCTTATGATATGGTGCCTGATTTGCTTTTCATGACCTAGGTGCTTATTTATCACCCTGAGCAAGAAACGGGGGCACTCCATTCCTTTCTTATTATTTGAACAAACTTCTTGCCAGTTTTGATTTCAGGTCTGCTGCTCCAAGCCCAAAGTTACACGTGTATCTTTCAAACAGTGCAGAAGGATGTTTATTTGTGCTAGGATATATTTCTAATCAAAGGCAGAAATCAAACATGAACTATACCTGTCCATCACTACGATTTCAATAAGCGTAGTTTTACAAAACTCTTGATTTTGTGTCAAATGTCGACATTTTACTTCGATACCTATGCACATTTATATAATACACTACAGCAAATACCTATAAAACCAATTGAGTATTCACGCAGGGTTTTTTTTACATCTATTATGTAGTCTGTGCTCCTTGTCAAGTTTGACTCACGTAAATGCCTGCAGAAAGAGCACGTACCATCAGCAACACTGAGCTTGCTGCTCTTTCCAGTACATTCCTTCTGTGAGTGAAGCAATGGGACGGGGCTTGCTCCCTGCTTGTTGCTTTGCACAAAGCAAACATCACCAACCAAGTGGAACTGAACCCATGTTTCTATCTAATTACCCAAGATCTAAGGGGCCTTTTAAAAGAGACCTTGAAGTCAAAGCCCTCTTCACGAGGTGGACTGTCTCCTTCCTCTTTAGCATGCCCCAACACAGAAATCACACGTTGTTTGTCATACCTCCATGACTCTGTCAATACCTGAACTTTTGGCCTTGCTCTCACCTCTGTGACTTTCCCCAGCTCCCCCCTCTACTTCTGCCTTCCTCCCCACTAATTTTCTGCTGAACTACTGGTAGCTCATATGCTGGGCCTTTTCAGGCTCTCTAATTTAATTTCCTCACCACATATGAAACTCTGTGGCCCTTGAACATTTGTCATACATAGGCTCATTAATTTCCCCTCCACTAACACCAGAAGCAAAGAGCAACAGCCTTACTTGAGTTTTCCCCATAGAAGGTATGGGTGAGTACCCAACTACTGACTGCCAGGACGCTTCTCTATAGTTAACATCACTGAGATTTCCTCTTCCACGTTCAGTTGAAACTGGTTCACACATGCCAAAAATAGAAGACAGAGGGATAGACAGAAAACCATGTTCAAAGGAAACGCCTAAAATTCCTACATCCATTAACTGTGATGTCTCATTTTCAAAAAGCATTAAATTTAAAGTAAGTAACATTGTTTAAAGTGATGGGCTGCATATACTGAAGTCTAAAGCCTGAGCTTTATTCCCTTCTTTCCTAACTGCCTTCATCAAACTGCATCCTTCTTACATAAGCATTTCACCCCTTCCACCAGCAAAGAATTCTCCTTTTCATCCTGATTAACCCACACCAGCCCACACATCTTGGGAGAAGGTACCCACCACATGTACTGGAACGTATTTCCTCCAGATTTAGACCAACTTAAAGATGCTGCACACAAGTGCATATACAACAGTTTGAGTGAAGGAAATATGAAATTCTCTATTGAGATTGTAAGTCACAGAATCATGGAATCATGAAGGTTGGAAAAGATCACTGAGATCACTTAGTACATCAACCCAGTCCCACCATGACCACTAACCACATCCCTCAGTGCCACACCTCCACATTTCCTGAACAGCTCCGGCTCCACCACCTCTCTAGTCAGCTCCTTCCAAAGTCAGTTCAGAAAGCACTGAGATGTAAGGACACAGACATGTAAGGAACCCTCTCGAAAGCACGCAGAGCTCATCAGCAAGAAACCAGCCTGTAAGCCTGGCGCTGGAGAAGGATGGGCTGCTGAAGCATGCTCCTGTGCCTCGCTCACTCCCAAGTAATGGGGTTTTACTTCACCCACAGAAGCCTGAAAAGCCGCAGTGAAATGAAATTGTTAATGCAATCTGAGCTACTTCAGTACTAGTAGGGGGAACCATTAAAATCTCATGAAAAACGTAATGTAGCTTTTTTTTTTTTTTAATTATTTTTTTATGCACTAACCACGTAAGAAAGCAATTTATCAAAGCCGTTCTGACTAATATTTTTGTACATTGCAGGAATTCACAACTAACACGAACGCTGCTAAGCTGTAAACCATTTCTCTTCCTGTAAATATTGCAAAGTGTCCAACAGCGCTGTTAATACTGCTGCAATAAAATCTCTAACCAAAAAGAAAGAAAGAGAGAAAAAAGAAGCATTTTAGAAGTAAAAAAAAAAAATAAAATAAAATAAAAAATCTTTTCACTATTGCTCACATTTATATTGCTTTCCTTCCTTTCTCTGAAAAAAAAAAATGAGAGTCATGCAGCTATGCTGTTATGGGCTGCAATCTGGCAATGTTTAAACAGCATTCATCCTACTTAGAGCGTAAATGGCAGAGCCCTAAAGGAACAGCGAGGTATGGGGAAGGTTATCGGCTCAGCAAAGGGCATTTTGCCCCTTGAATCAGAACTGAGCCAATGTACCATTAAAATATTAAGCTTCTGTTTTAGATAAGCTACAGCTCAGAGAAAACTGATAGGCAATATTGTTTTGCCAGTGCAATGGTGATGGAGCAGGAAACCAGAAAAGCCTTTGCAGCCTCTACCTGCCATGTAGGAGGCAAACAGTTCATGGTACACCATGCAGGAGCGTGCCGTGCCTCCCAGGGCTCCCAGTCATGCTCCTGCTGTTAAATACTGTTTGGGATTCATATTGTTTGTCATCATAATGGCTTCTCCTGACCATGAGAACTACAAATGTTATCAAGGAATATGAGGCCGTGGTCCTGACAGACTGCTGATACTGACAGAGGGTGTCAGAGAGCTGCCGAGTGCTGTGCTATCCCAGAGCCTATGCTGAACATCTGCACAATTAAACTTCGGCTGAGACAAAGACGTGAATTCTGCTGCACAATGACCCTTCATTTTGACTCTGTAAAGTATCTCCACTATGAAGGCAAAGAGCAATTTTAAACGATGAACTCTTGAAGCACAACAGCATGCAAATGAAACTTTATCTGAGAATCATAAAACATTTTAAGAACAGGAATGGGTTAAAATCCACCTCATAAGTGGGACAGCACTTGTACATCACTTGAATCCCATTTAAGGCCTCAAAATAGGATTTAAGGGAATCTTACACAGTACGTGAAACCTGTGCTGACACTGCAAAGATCTGAATATCACCCATTAAAGACTTAACCCTCAAAGCAAGCATTCCTTTGAGGACCATTATTTTTACTACACCCACAGCTTTTTAAATAAAAAACAATGCCTTTTACACAGATGTTTCATCTTATGAGGAATCTGGTGGCTCAGTCATCTTCAGATATCACCACTTCCCACCCAGATGCTTCCACACACTACACCATAAAAACCATCCTCCCAGTCAATGCCTCAACAGGGTCAGCCAAAGCAACACCATAACAACCACCACAAAACCTCTGATAAACCAGAGAGGAACAGCACGTGTTACAGTCTAAATTCTGTCATTTCAGAGCAAGCTCTGGAAATCACAAGCTTGGAAAACAGGGGCCTATGTGACATTCGCACCTCTGACTGCAGCCGTGTCCGGGTGTTCGGCATTGGCTTCAAGGATTCTCCCCATCTGCACTGTGAAGTCACCAGATTAATTGTAAGTAACTTCCCACGAGCTCATCAAGTATTGATGATAGAGTCATGCTGTGGCACGTTTGCATTAAACTCCTCAACCCTGAGCAGTACAGACTGCCTTCCCATTGCCGCAGTAGTTACAGATCCCATTACTGACATGTTTGCTATGAGTGGGGGGCAGCTGAAGAAGCTCAGCCCTTTCCTGATGCCTTGGAAATGCAAAGCTACATATTGTCAGTTTTGTTCTGCGGGGTTTTGTTTGACTCTTGTGTGCTTCAGCTACACTGTAGTCCAGTGAAGCCCAAAATCACAACTATTATTTCTCATTTTGTGCATCTGCATTGCATTGGTTGTTTTCTTAAACTTGTTTGAATGCTAAGCATTGCAGATAAATACAAGGCTTCCTCCACATAGTTATAGGCTCCAATAGTTCAACACCAAGTCACAAGTTCCAGTGACTATTAAACCCATCTCTTCTGCTAACAATTTCATTATGAACACAAGGGCAATGCTAGGACTGAATTATTTGGTACATCTGCATGCACAGACAGGAGATGTTGGATTCATCTCATAAATCTACCTCATAAGAAGATGTTTAGCCCGATCCCTTTCATTCGTAACAAGACACAGCTGAGATTAGCATACCTTGCTCACTGATGATATCACGTGCCCTGAGCAAGTAGTCAATGATGCAGTCAATCTAGCTCAGCAGCAAACATTGCCTGAAGGTATCAGAAGGTGCTCAAGCTGCAGAGCTCTAGGAGCAACCACAGTGTTGCTCCACCACCTTCCCCTGGCTTATCCTAGCTGTTCATCCAAAATGCCTTCCTAAAGCAACAGATCGCCTGCATGCATAGAGCAGCATGGATGGCTTTTTGCTGTGGTTATAGTAACAACATCACCTCTTTTAATAAACCATCTGTAAACGCCTTCTATTATTAATTAGAAATATAAGCATATGTTGACAACTGGAACTTCTTTGTATGAGCCCTCAGTTTCTGCACTCTCCTTCTGTTTAACTGTAGCATCTCAACGGCGAATGGATATCAAGAGATCATGAAACCACACGAGCAGATTTTCTCAGCTCTAAGGCTGTTGACTGCCAGATTCCTCTCCTGAACATTACAGAGATGGAGGCTGTGCACTTTGTAGCTGGCGATGAGCCGTTCGCGAGATGGCAAGTGAAAGTAGGAATTTCTTCTTATGTTTCTAAGACATGATTTAAAAGAAGAAAATCAGTTGTCATGGTAAATTAAAAATGCAAAGTGCAAGTGCATCCCTTCAGAATAGGAGATGCCTCACATTGATGTCATGGAGATGGGGGAAAAGACATAACCAAAACAGTGGGAGATAAAAACAGGTGTCTATGTAGACAATCCCAAAGCACAAATTGCAATCACTTCTCCAGGTAATCACCTGAGATTGATGTAGCTGGACTAATCAATTGTTAATCATTAGTATTTCATTTCAGGAAACTCCATCTCAAACTCATGATTAGGAAGCAAGTGCAAAGTGGTTCTGACCCCTGGTTTCAAGGCAGTTATTTGCACTGCACAGTGAGCAGGCATGGCATGGTGTGGTCTTGGATGGCTGTGTGTACAGTGCCTGCATGAGCTGGGTCAGCTCTGCTGTGATTTTAGCCTCTTTTGTGATACTTAAATATTTCTAAGACATTGGTGTCTTGCTGACCTTGTGCCTGCTCGCTTTGGTCTAGTTCTCAGCCTGACTGGTTATTTCAGCAGATACAGTTCCTTTGCTGAAACTGAATTCATTTAAATGAGAAATATATCTTGCAATGGAAGAAAGACTACAGATGTGTATTGACCACTGCCACGTGTAAAAATAAAACACTTGGGTGCAAAATTTTTGAGTTCAAAGAAATCTCCATGCTTGGGAGCCTGCTGCCTTTCCCCTCACCTCTGAATGCTGAAGCAGAACCAGCACTATGGCTGGCAATGCTTGCACATTTAAATCCCTTCGGTCCCACACTTAGGCATGCTAACCCAAGTCCTCCCATGGACTTCTTTGCTGAATGAACTGTCAAGGCAGAACTCGGAGCTTGGTTTCAAAGGCAGTGAGCAACACATGACAGCACAGAGAACAAAATGATGGATCTTTTCAAGATTAAAAAAAAAAAGGGGGGGGGGGGGGGGTCAAAAAGATTTCCACAAGCATTCAAAAATTTGCACTGCAGAAAATTCCGGGTATAACTTACTGCAATGTTAAACTTCATGTTTATATTAATAGATATTTTTTCAAATGCAGGGAAAAGTTTGTTTCCAAAATCATAATAAATATTTCTGTTAAAAAAAAAAAAAACAACATTCAGTATTTTAAGAATCTCTCCTCAGTCTCAAAGCAAATTTCAAGGGAATCAGCAGAGTTTCACATAAGCTTTTTTCACTGCCGATGTTGGGGGAACAAGAGCTTCCCAAGCTCTTCTCAGTGCTCTTTTATGTATTCGTGCTTCACATTTTACTTGTTTTTCCCATGGCACGGTGCTGCATGTCGATAAGACTACGTGGGCTACAGCACAACTCATGGGATCAAATGGGTTTAAATACCAATACACAACTCCCACTTGGGCAGCAGTTGAGAAAGGCTGTCCATGCAGACACCTGCGTGAAGGGGTGGAAGAGCCAGGCAGGCACTTACTTAATTTGGGAAGCAGTTCTGTGATTATCTTGAATTTGTTATCATTGCCTGTATTTGTCAGGAGCAGGAAAAATATTTGCTTACAAGTCAGAGTGGCAGAAGCTGAATTTGAATTCAACAAGTTCTCACAGCTTTCATTTCTCATTTATAAAACATTCATATGAATCAAATTGTATCTCAATGATGAGCGACACAAGCAGCCAAGATAACTTCATGGTGCATGAAATGTACTTTGGGTAGAAGGAAAGACCTCCTCCCTGTCCTGACTGCTGGTCCAGAAGCAGCAGCTCTCCCTTTCCAGGGGACACGTGCATTCAAACAGGCAAGAAACAGCTCTCAGCAAGCTTTTGGCATTTAAGGGTCAACCCAGTCTGAATAGAGGTTTGCCCCAGCTCAGTTCTCATCGCTGCTTTTGGACTTTGTTTCACATCACTAAGGTGACTAATGGAAAAGCAATTGAAACAACCGTAAATGGACCCAATTCTAAAAAGGCATCAAAATAGAAGTTTATAATAATCTGTAGAAAAAAAAAATATATATATACAGGTTTAAAAAGAAATGGAAACAGTTACCTTCCATTCACAATGCGCACTTCAGACATAAAAATTAAGTCTATTTTATAGCTTTTTATATTTTTCCCTGTCTATTCATTTCACCCATTATTAGTGCACTAACACTGAAACAACACTGGACGCTCTGGTTAAAGAGAGAAATGGAATATAAAGTGCATTAAGAATAATGTATTCCTAATGGAAGTTCTGCTGCTTGTAAGCAATGCAGTTCAGAGAAGAGAGAGCCCTGGAGCGCTGCCTCTTTTGTTTGTTCTTCTTACAGAGAGGAGGATAAGCTCCTTGGAGTCATAAAATGACTTGGGTTGGAAGGGACCTCCAGGATCAGCAAGTTTCAAGCCCCCTGCTGCGGGCAGGGTTGCAAACCACTAGATCAAGTACCAGTACTTTACTTCTTCAACAAGTATTTTTGTATTTGGGGTTTCCACACTATTCTGTTATCTTTTCACTTTTATCGGGGAAAAAGAAAATTAAATTTAAATGAAAATTCACATCAACTTTTATATTGCGTAAGTAGTCATATATTAAAACTGCCAGCCTAAATTAAGGCTTTCTAAAGAGCCTACATGTACATGGCTGCCCTTCTAATATACCTTCCTATGGAAATAGAAATAGAACCGTTGCTGTCTGGTATTACCCACCCTAGCACTTTTTAGAGGTTAATATAAAGCATCCTTTCCTTTTTTCTTCTTCTTAAGGTTATTGCTAACTGATTTACCATATAGTAAGAAAGAGATCCAAAAGTTCAGCCAAATATCTTACTTTCATTTCACACCTTCCTGGAATACATCCTTACAGTATTCGCCTCCATGCAGCCTCCACAATCATACTGAATAAAGACATAAATAAAAACCTAAGGAAAGAAGCACCTCGTGGCAATCAGAAAAGCTGAATGCCAGCCGAGCCAAAAGATCTTTTAGTTATTAATGAATAGTTTCCACTTTGGAACATTAAGCAATTTGTTAGCTTGCAGTAGAGCGACTCACAAGTGCTTTAATTTGTCCTACTGGCAGGCATCCAGTTCAAGGGTGCAACAGTATACGCTCCAAAATGGGCAGACAGTCTCCATATGGAACATTATTACTTATAAGGATGATTTTTGTATCATTTAGATCACTGATGATGGCTTCCAGTACAGTAATTCCAGAGTGCTGACCCTGTACGACGCAGTCTGCCAGGCCTGCGAATCCCATCCAACCGGACTTTGTAAATTAAAGGTAATTTAAAGAGCATAAATGTTCAATATGGATCATTCATCTCCTCCCTAGCCCTCTCTCTCCCCTCTGATGCACTGTGTGCAATAACAGTTTTAGAAGAGGAAAATCTATTTCATAGTTCAGAAGAACAGCCTGATACTTCTCTGTCTTTCACAATCCCCTGTCTGTGTATATGTATATATATATTTATATGTGTGTGTGTCTGTATATATATATATATATATATATATATATATATATATGTATGTATGTATGTATGTATATGCCCTCTCTGTGTTGGACCTTTCTCAGAAGGGCACTTTGCAAAGAGCATGGCAGACAATAGGTATGCGTGCAAATGTCAATGGCATTAAAAGGACTGTGGATGCCCTGCCATGAAGTATCTTTCCTAGGAAGCCCTGTTAGCTCTCCCAGGCTAGTTGGATGCAGCTGTAAGGTATTTCACTTCTACACCCATTTTCTGCTGCCTCGAGAGATATACTATGACGTATGTTACGTGGTCTTTGTCATATAAAAGCACCCTTGAGAGAACATCAAACATTCTTGCTTACATTAAATAACACTAAGTACAAACATATAGTGCTTTGACAGCTTCAAAACCATAATCAAAAGCCTAGTGCTATGTTTAAAACTGCCAGCACACTGGGAACTGCCAGGAGAGCACTACATCCTTTTGTTTTCCTGTGAACTTTCCAGTGTAACATCCTTCATCCCTTGAAAAAGAGATTGCCTGCTCTTATTTTCTATAGCACTGCATTAGACACCTTTTCTCTATTGCAATGGGGCTTTAAAAGATACTTTTGCTGATAAGAATATTTGAATGTGCTAATCCTGCTTTCCTACCCTGAGGCAAGTACAAGGGAACAGGAGACCACCGGTCTTCATTCTTCTAAAATGAAGATTAATCAGGTACATCTTAACCTATTTGCCTCGCTGTTCTCATTAACACTAATGGGAAAACACAGTTTTCAAAGTTGCACTGATTGCAGTAAAGTAGCAGTTACCAAAATAAGATGAAAGATCGCATTTCTCTAATAAATCAGTAAGCAGAACTGGTTTATAAGCCCAAATGAGGGCAAAGCTGTTTCAATTTAAGAATAAAAACAATTATGTCATAACCACGTCAATTAAAACTATTTGTTGTTGTGTTTTTCTTTTTATGACAAAGGCTTTCCCTATTCTTACACTTTTGGAACTCAGAAATATACGTGCCATCTCAATATGCTGGTTTGCTCTTGGTGTCATAATAATTTCTAGCCTGAGATGCTTCAAGGGATTATTTGAACTAGGCTTCCAATTGCATCAAACCACATTCTAATTATTCCTCTTATAACATCACTTTGTAATACCTAAATTGCTTTCAGAAAAGGTGTTTCAATTAAGGGACATTTTATACCCGGCCAGTTTGCATTCTGCGTTCCTCTTTTATGGAGCCTATTCTCCACCACATTATCACATCAGAAAAACAGCGGCTTTTTCATCAGAACTTCAAGCCTTTGAATGCAACAATGTAATAAAATCTAATTCACATCCAGATTTCAGTGTTGGAAATCTGTCACGTATCACGTCAGGAAAATTATGAGAGTCTTTTTAGGTTTGGGTTTTCTGGGTATTTTTTACTTACTTGTTGCACTCAAAGTTTCACCACCAATACTGCCCACTAACCCGTGTCCCTTAGTACCACATCTACACAATTCTTGAACACCTACATGAGATTTCACAGAACTCACTTCTGACAGCTACAAAATAGTCACCACATCAGCAGTCACAGCTGGAAATAATGATCACATCCACTACACACTGTTAAAATGAAAACAGAATCGTGCTCACATTCATCTGGGACGAATAGCATCACACGTTACCTAAGAAAAAGGATTCAAAGCTACAGGGAATGTACGTGGAAACTGAATGACCTCCACGTCATGCTTTCACTCAGTCAGGAGAAAGCACCAGCATATAAACTGATATCCTACTTATCTCCAAAATCTTCCCACCCATTTTTATTTCCTTTCTTGACAGGACAATACCTGTAATATAGATGGACTTTGCTATGGAGAAGGAGAGTCAAGCCCTGCCAGTCCTTGTCTTCTCTGTGAACCTGGCATTTCAAAGTTCACCTGGTCTATTAATGAAAGTAAGACAGCTTTTTCTAAGATTTAGAAGCATTTAGCTGAGAATTTAATGCTCAGTCTATCAAATGCACAGTTCCTCCACGGGTTGATTTGGATCTATCCTGCATAGTGCTTGTGGACTGTTTGCAGTGGAATAATAACTGGGTGCACAAGAAATACAGACTGAACAGACACAGAAAGAACTGCACTGTGTGTTCTAGGCATCATCTAGCTTCTCCTCTTGTTCTGGCTGAAACCTGACCAATCTTTAATTAATAAAACCAAAGTAACACCTTGTAAAGACGTTTTTGATATGCTGATACCACATGCAGGGCCCTTCTCTGTCAGCAAAAGGTGACGGACCCTAAAAACAACTATAATCATCTCACAGGTACAAATCTTTAAGGGAACAATTTGAGGAAAACACTACTTTTAAAACACTAATGTATGTTTTTTGTATCTGTAATAAATGTTTTCTTTCTCTGAGCGAAATACTGTGAAATGCCACACAAAAGACTGCAGATTGGCCCTGACTTTAAGTGATAAGGAAACATGCAGCTCATTGTGCAGCCCTTCATAGCAGGGGTCATGGGGAAAGCTGCCTTTCAAGCATTCAAGCATCTCTTGAATGCTAAGGATGGCACTGGCATTCTTAGCCACCTGGGCACTCTGCTGCCTCATGTTCAGCTGACTCTCAGCTAACACCCCCAGATAAGATCTGATCTTATGTTCCTTGGTGTCTATAACACCTCATTACCCTCCATCCAGTAAACACCATCTTTGTGTTTATCTTTAAATGCACCCCATCATCAGTATTTTACTGATTACTTTGGGCACAACTTTTATGGGCTCCACAGCTTTATTGTTTGTGAAGTAGAAATTAAATTAATAGATGGAAGATCTCAACAGTTTTGCCAGGACAATTTGCTGGAGAAGCAGCTTAGAAAGCTTTGATAGCACAGCAGCAATGAGTGCAGAGGCATTTAAATAGCTGCATAATGCGAGGCATGCTATGGAAAGCAAAGTGTGATAGGATACACACACATAAAAGAAACCCTGATGATACAAAGACACAGGTTGTCTTTATGAGAACAAATATGCAGTTCATCATTTTAGAGTGCGACTTTAAATGGAATTCAGTTGTTTTTGATCAGTCCACATCATAAATATTCTCTAAGTTAAAAACAATTGTGGACAAGTTGCATTGTAAGAAGATTCCTGTAAATATCAGTATATGTCAATTTGTACTGCTGGTTAAAGAGGAAAGAGGCTGGAGACTGAGGAGGCTTCCGACACTGAGATGAAACTTCCAGCCCTGCATAGTGCTGCTATCACCTGAAGGTATTCATTTGATCTTACTTTTCCTTGCTTTCTAATATTAAAATGTAATATTTTCCTCCACCTTGCCTTGCTCGCATCTTTTTATTGTAAATATCTTCAGGCAGCATTTGTCTAGCACTGTACAATAGCCCAGTATAATTAGGCTTTTATCATCATTAACGAAATACCGAATGTAAACAACAATGAAAACAACACTAAAAATAACAAGGCCGATGTTGATATGATATGCACTAATGTCTCTGGGGATAGTGAATTTCAGTATCACAGATGTACATCTCCTGGCACCGAGAAGATCATTATTCCAGAAATGTCCAACTGAATTCAATCAAACTGCTGAGGCTTAATTACCATTCACGTGTAAAGACAGTAGAATCTACTCAATGGAAGAGTTACACAACTTTTGCCCCCAAAATCTGCCCAGCCAATTTGTCAGTCATCATTTTGAGAACTGGTTTACTTATATTTAAACAGAACAGGGTAGAGTAGGGTAGAGTAGGGTAGAGTAGGGTAGAGTAGGGTAGAGTAGGGTAGAGTAGGGTAGAGTAGGGTAGAGTAGGGTAGAGTAGGGTAGAGTAGGGTAGAGTAGGGTAGAGTAGGGTAGAGTAGGGTAGAGTAGGGTAGAGTAGGGTAGAGTAGGGTAGAGTAGGGTAGAGCAGTATACGTGCATTAGAGATACAGTTAAAATCTCAGTAAGAACTAGGGAACACGGAGCAGTAGGAGGTTACAGAAGACACGTCCCATCTCCCCCCATGTTTTTTGATACACAACAGTAGTCAGAGTACCGCACGGAACATGAGAAAAATAGGAGTAAAAAAGTGCGTGTTTGGTAAAGCCATTTGCTACCTCTAACATCTAAATTGTTTCCTCCACCAGTCTCAGGATACTTTCATCACTGAGAGAACCCCTACAAAGACCTGTACTGCGAATCTTTACACGGCAGAAACAAGAATTTATGTAATCATGGTTTCATTTTTGCTGTTTAGACAACCTGCCTCCTGTGTTCCAGGCCCCCTCCAGCCAGCTGCTGACATTTATTGGTGAGAATTTTGTTTACCAGTTAACAGCGGTGGATCCGGAAGGGTCAGCTGTGCTATTCATCTTAGAGGCTGGGCCACAGGATGCCAGGCTCTCTCCCGCTGGCCTTCTTATCTGGAAAGTTGATTCAGAAGAAATGCAGACCTTTGAATTCACCGTGTCGGACGAATGCAATGCGCAGAGCAGATACACTGTTGAGGTAAGGAAAGAATACTTAAAAGGAAAGAATAACACACCTGTTTATCATGTTCTCATTTTGGTGCAATTGTCACTGTAACTAATCATTTGTTACCATCTAAAAAAAAAAAGACTTTAGTATTTCCTCATAAGCCCTTATATTATGCAGCATAGCAATAATGATCAATTAATGGAATAAATACCTCTGAGAACATAGAAACTATATGTACAATGAACAAGAGAATGCTGTTGATTGCTGTTTGAAAGAACTCTCTTCCAGAGCCTGTTAATGGTTCATTAATCTGCTTTAAAATTCACATTCTGCATTTGGATCGCAGGGAAGAAAAAAAAAAAAAAAAGCATATAACATAAAAGACCGAGTTTCAGCTATAAAAGGGAGATTATAACTCATTCTCAATGATATCTTTAGAGGGTGTCTTGCTCTTATGTCATTACTCCACACTTTAAGTTTCTTGGCAGAGCTCGTGCATGACTTTATTGCATAGCCTAACATTAATCCTGTGATAGGATGAGCTAATAAAGTGGGATGCAGAACCTTGACAAGAGAACAGTTTTGTGAAGAAAAGGATATTTTTTCCTAAAGACTCTAATTTCTACTCATTCAAGCTACTCACATCAAAAAACACTGATCTGCTGAACACAGACAGCAAAGGGGAAATGTTTCAAAAGGGGAAATGTTTCAAACTAGATCTGCATTTAACAAAATGGGAGAGTACAGAGGTTTGAATCTGTTGAAATCCTGTCCTCATCCATATGTAACACGACTGTGGATCTCTATTCCTTGAGAGAGAAACTGGGTACAGAATGCCACAATCCTCATCCTGACTGGGAGCCGTTTATAATGTAAAACAGCAAGGAAGGTACACAGGCAGGCAAAGAGAAGAGATTTTTCATTTCTTTGAAGAATGAGGAACAAATCTTGCCCTCAGACACTGTGTAAAAACCACTGTTATAGCAAATAGGGTTTCTTTCTCATAAGAAGTTAGAATTTGCCCCTAAATGATGAAGAAAAAAATCCCTCTAAAGCCAAGATTCCAGTCAGATAAATAAGTATGCTGAGAACAAGACCATCTATCTAGACAAAGGAAATGGGTTAGAAATAAGTATTCATAATACTAGACAACGTGTTTGCACTGCAAATCTGGCCCTTCCTGACGGGTACCAATATACCTCTCAGCAGTGATTATTTAGAGGAATCTTATCACAACTCTCTTTTGCCTTCCACAGGTTCGAGTGAAGCCCTGCAGCTGTCTCAATGGTGGAACGTGTGTTACCAATATTAAATTCCCTCCAGGCCTTGGCGAATATCTGTGTTTATGTCCAAATGGATTTGATGGAGGGCTTTGCCAGGAAGATATTAATGAGTGCAAATCAAACCCGTGCAAAAGCGGAACATGCGTGGATGGTGTGGACAGCTATGCTTGTGAATGTCCCCCTGGTTTAGGAGGTAAGACGTCCTTTCTTCCAGCTCTAACTAGAGACAAATTGCATTTCAGGAAGTTTAGAGTGCAGTGCAACCAGAGATATATGTCAAATAGTCAACATTTGATTCCATTTCTGACTTAGCTTTTGACAGATAACGTGTAAAAGCAGCAATCTAATTATCCATGCTCAAGGAAGGAACAGACCTAGAGGTCTGCATCCTGATACAGGAAGGAGAGAGAACCTGAAGTGTCAGGTGAGAGCGCAGCATCTCAGAGATCACAGAGGTGAGAGCTGCTTGGAACTGTGCTGGGCTGTGTGGAGCTGCTTCCAGGTGTCACACAGAGCCTTGCACCTCCTCCACACCAGGACCCACATTCCAGCTGCTGGAATGACAGCTTGCTGCCAACACAACAAGCTTTCCCATCAGCCCAAACATGCTGCCTTCTGGAGCCTTGCTGAAGCCTTTTTGTTTGCAGTTTATCCTTTCAGGAGGCAGAAAGCAAATCTGAACATACAGGATTTCTAAACGTGGCCTTTTCTTAGCTTTGCTGCTAGCATCAGTGCCATTTAAAAGAGCAGCCACTCGCATAGTAGTCATTAGTTTGATTAGTCATTGGAAAGGGAACGCTTTGAGTTACTATCCATTCATGTCAGAGTCAAAACAGCCTCCCAGCAGTGAAGGAAGGGTACTAACTGAAACTGCATTAAGATACTGTTTGGGTGAGCACCATTTGAAAAGCAAGGGAAAAATATATATAAAAAAACAACACCTTAAGCTGAACTCACATTTTCGTGCTTGAAATCATTGTAAAAAAACCCCAACCTGCTCTGTTCACATATGAAAGCATGGATGAATCATGACACCCAAAATATTGACTGCAGTACAGCGCTGTATCTTTGAAAATTTTAAGTAGAAGTAACATCAAAAGCATGTAACTACTAGTGCATATGGTATCTATATACAAAAACCCTGAGCAGATTATCCTCTGTGGATTCATAGAAGCATGAAGGCAACCTTTCTCTCTTCCAGCTGTTAATGACGCCTTCTCTGTTTTAGTTACATGGGATTCTAAGTTCAGACTTTATTACATATAAGATTCCAACAGAAATGAAACAAAAGCAATTCGGAGCTCATAAAAGTGGCCCAAAAGTTTCATGTTGTTCTGATAATTGAGGCCAGGTAATGGGACAGTACAGCCAAAATCTGCCATCTGAAGTGTTTATGCCACAAAATACTACCGAGAGAGCTACAGACAAGCCTGTGCATAGAGAAAAATGATAGGAAATGAAATTTTGATCAAAATATAACACTTCAAACAAAATCAACACATTTAGAGTGGCACAGTCATGAATTCTCCTGGAAATGATTTCCCCAGGGAAACTGGGGAACATCTTCGGCTGGATTTGGTTAAATACTTTAAATACACTGTTGAGAATAATTCTTCACTGCCTTCAAGGAGGTAGATTAAGTGGACAAAAAACAACTCCATGAGGTAATAATGTCAGTGTATCTGCTCCTGTTCATTGACCTTCACCAGCTCCTGAACATAGATGGAATAAAATCAAGCTCCATTATCCCGCATATAATAGTTTGCTATAATAACAACGCTTTGTTTATAAACTCCTATGATGTGTATTCTAAGCAGTTCTTATTCTTACACAAACAGTCAAGAATGGAATATCCAACACTTCAGAACAACGTGCCTGAAAGCAGCATACAGCCAGCTCTGAAAATAAGGACCAGGGACACCTTAATGGCCATAAAAACACTGCTTTCCCAAATCCTCGAGCCCTGTCAATTCAGATAAATGTGCAGTGCTTTTGCTGTGCCTCCCCAACCCAAAAGCTAAAACAGAATCAACAGCAAAAGAAAAATGTGACTGAGCAAAACAGAAATGCATCTCAAAATTTTAATAGCAGGTGAGAAATTATAAGCAAGTGGAGCTGAAAGCCAGCTGGGAAGGAGATGATTTTACTTCAGGGTAGGTTCTGTGACAACAATAAAAGCTCATCCTTGATGCTGTGTTTATGTCTCAGTTCCCCAGAAAAACATCAATAATCTAATGAGAAGGCAATGCTATACTGCTCAAGTGACAGCATCATTTCACCATCAAATCTTTACAAATGATAGGGAACAGGTAGTAGAAACAAAATGTTAACTCTCTTGAGAGCTTCCAAAACACCACTGAAGGAGAAGAAGGATAAAGAACAAAGTGTTTTGCTGAATGGTAGCAATTCAGGTGCATCTCTGTATCTCTGGCAGTCTAAATGCATAACGTAGAAAAGGGAACAGGGCAGGGAGAGCCATAGGAAAATGTGAGGTGATGATGACTCCAGAATTATTAATACTTTCAATTTCTGCAGAGGCTAATGCATGCTTATCTCATTGTGCATTCAAAGCTCATTCATTCTCCTGCACCAGTGTTAACAAGAATTCCTATTGTTTCTTCATTTGGTCACTGAAAGCAAGAATCTTATCTACTTGAGAACAGAACACCTCCTTGAAGAAAAACACATCTAAATCACAAAACCATCCTTTCTTTCCCTATGTCTCCATTCACTAATATGGGGGCAACAACAACAAAAAATTGTTCATGGTTTGTAATAACCTTACAGTCTCTCAATGAGATTTCCTCTTCATTTAGATTCAGTTTCACTTGAACACAGTCAAAAAGTCCTTCCCTACATCTGTAGGTGGTCAGCTCCTCTCAAGGCATGAAAGGAGTTGATCTTCTCAGCCACTTTCTCATGCGGGGCCAGAGAAATAGAGCTGGCAAGGAAACAGATGTTTCAACCTTGCAACTTGATGATCTTTTATTCCTAATGTTTTTGTTTGTGTGGTAGCAGTGTCAACAGAACTGGGACTCCCTTGTGTTGCAGCACACTGGAGGTCATGCAGGCACAGTAACTGACATTTCTTGTGGAAGACAATTTTCTATCCATTTCTACTGCCTCTCCAGCAGCCATCAGCAAAGTTTAAGACCTTCCAAACGTTTGCCTCAGACACTGCTGGATTAACATCATGCCAACACTGATCAGATGGCATTTAAAATTAAGTCTCTTAGAGCAAAGTGAAGTGGTGCTTGCATAGTTCTATACTTAAGTTGGTTGGTTATTACAATTGAGGCTGTTATTTATGGTTTTGCTTTGTTTTCTGTAATGCTCTCATTTTTGAGACTTTAAAGCCAGCCCTTTGCAAAATAGTGTGGGGTAAGGATGGAGAAAAGGAAAAGGGACTGAGGGAGAAGCAGATCTTGTTATGTAATCTGGGAACTTCATTCTTCCTTTGATTGCCTGTTATCACGCTTTATTTTAAACTACTCATAGAGAAAGAAAATAATTACTAATCTAAACAACAGAAAACTCATTCAATATTCCCCACAATATGATGTCTAATAATCTTCTAGTGTGTCATCAGAAAGCAGTATCAGATAGAAACAGCATGATGCCATCAGCATGCTAATTAAGTTATACGTTATAAACAGTAATCCAAAAAGAGAAAAAATAAATAATACCTGTAACACTAAGTGACGTCCAAAGTGCGTAAAACAAGGAGTGCTTTCCTAAGCAAGAAGCATGTACAAGTAGAACAATCTCTATTCAGATGGCACCAGAAAAGGGACATGGCTTTTGTTCTGCTGTTCATTTTTTTGTCTGCCCACAAGACAAAGCAGGCATGAGAAGGTGAAGTCACTGGCTATATTGAGGCAGCACAACTAAGAAAGACTTCAATTGGATTTTCTTACATGGAGATGCTATTTTAACTTGAAAGGAGCTCTGGAACCTATCTGAAATGCTGAAGAAATGAGAGATTATGCTGCAGAAGATGAATAACGATGTTCTGTTTCTCTAATTCATTCCTCTGTGCCAAATTTATGTTTTGAAGAAAGCAGTTTTAAGAGTATGAAGATATTCAATCTTAATCAACCTGAATATCCAATAAGGATACTCTGAAGAAGACATTTGGGCTCCCCAGAAAGCATCCCAATCTCAATGGTTATTCTTACAAGGAGCAAAGAACTAAGGACATTCCTTAATAGAGATATTATGGGATAAATCAAGACTGGGCTGCATATTCCAGTAACCAACAGCAGTCAAGCAAATTTTCCTCAAGTGCACGTATTCAGCAGCATGCTTATCTAAAGCCCAAGTGAGCCTGTAAACAACAGTGTACATGATTACGCCACATCACTTCACGTTGACATAGTCATTTTAGCTTTGGGTTCAGCCTCCTCTACAGGTATCCATTCATTCATTCATCCGGCGCTGTGACTCTGAACATGAATTACTTCAAGGGATTTTAAAATGTTTACAGACAAAAAACCAACAGCAGCCAAGATCCATTGTTTGGGATTTAGATCCTAGGGCAGCTTATCTTCTGAACGCCAGCTCTGCAGCTCAGAGACATTCTCAGAATGTTCCTTCAAATTTTAATTCAAATAGAAAAAAAAAAAAAACTGTTTTGTTTTAAATTTGATCATTTTGTCAGATTCACCTTTAGCCAGACCCTATCAGGCTGCTGTACAGTAAGCGATTAATAGTGTGACATTCCCATAGAAATGAAAAGCACAGAGCATCAGTGTGGGACTCTTTGTATCCTAAAGCCAAAATGGGTACGTTGGCTGCTTTGGTGTATGACAAAGATCTCACATAAACACAATAACAAGAACAGCAGCTAGGATATAAAAGGCAGAGCAATTATTTAACATGCACAGGTTTCTAGGAGCAGTAGTCCCAAGTTCAGCACTCCTGGTGCCAACAAGAACAGTACTAAACAGTCTGATGAAAGTATGTTTAAGGCCAAGCGTGGGGAATTTGATGCTAACGTGAGTGACAACCCCTGTAATGAGTTTACAGATGAGAAATAAGCCTCAGTCTGAATGAACATTTGAGCTGAAGTATAAACAGGGAATATCTCCTGATTATTAACCTCTGCTTGTTTTGCCACAGGGCTTACTTGTCAGGAAGACCAGAATGAATGCGAAGAGGGTCTATGTTTTCCTGGAGTGTCCTGCATAAATACCTTTGGATCATACGTATGTGGAAATTGTCCGAGTGGGATGGAAGGAAATGGTAAAACTTGCAAATGTAAGAGCATGATTTGTTATAATAGAAGGGTAAAAATGGGCCCACTTCTACTGTTCTTATTCTCAATTGAGTACTTTGTCATTTACTTCAAGGACAGAGTTTTAAACATACAAATCAGACTACTGTCATCTTATATTAATATGGATAATTGCAAATTGGTCTCAGTTTGCTGTTTTTCCACTGCAGTTTCGTTTCGTTTTGATTAGAATGAACACCACAGCATACAAAAAAGGTATTCTTCAGATGTCAGCAAGATAATTTGCCAAGGATGTTCTCCAGGTTCCCCACTACCTCTATCCTAAATAAATCACCCACTAACAAGAGCACCTCCAGGATTAGTTCTGTTCTGAGTGAATGCTGAGTGGGATGGATGTGGGGTAGGAGGCAGAAGGTCCACGTGCAAATCCTTCACAAACTTCACCTCTCTCTGTGTTGTATTTCATGAGAGGGCAAAGCTCACAGCTGCTGAGCTTACATTTGACATGAGGTCATGCCACAGACCCCAATAAGCAAAGTAAAAGGCTGGGAAGTATTTAATATGTATGTTTGGTATGTGTTGCTGAGGCAGTTCTCTGCAAACTCTTGAGCAGGAAGCCACAGTGACTTGCACCACGCTGAGACCCTTCCACTGCATGAGATGGAAAATACCCACACTCTGCTTTCTTCAGTCACACACACGAGTCCAGTAACGACATTTGGTGAGCAAGGACAAGAAAACTCAACATTTGATGTGTCCTGCACTTGGCTGTTGGGGTTTCCAATCAAGTCCAAGAAGAAAATGATGCAGATATTTACTTTTTGTTATATTGATTGCCAAAAGAAAAAAAAAACCCTCAATCATATTGCCAAACATCTGTATAGAAATGCTTTCTTTAACGTCTTGTTTAGCCATGCTGATTATTTCAAAGCGATTTGGCACCTGTTTCGTGGTTTTCTATTTTTCTAGGTAATTCGACTAACAAGGAAATTTATACAAAATTATGCTCAAAATATATCAAAATCATAACTTCTTCCTATGCATTTTTTAATTGCAGATATATTTCCTTAGTTCTAAAATACATGTCTGTTAGAACAAGCAAAACAGAGTAAATAGAAATCATCCTTCCTCCTTGTAACACACAGGCTTAACTTGCCCACCCATGCTTCCCTTGCTGAAGGGTAAAGGCTTCTCAGAGGAAGGAGAAACATAAAGTAATATTATAACAGTTAAAGTGGTTTATAGCTCATTGCATTATTCAACATACACACATGTCATAGTCTCAGGCTCTGTTAAGAGTACGGAAAATCCAGGAGACTCAGAGCAACAGTTGTGTAAATCAGAACACACACACATGCAGACTTTGCAACCCATAGATCATCCAATAAATTCTCTTCAAATTTTGTATAAATTGATACTTTTCAGAAGGTTCCAGCAATCAGCTTTTCTCTTTGCATTTATAAATACTTAGCACAGGTTACTTTAGCAGCTGAACTAAAGCCAACAAGCACACACAATGCAGTTTCAGGCAGAAACTTTCAAGGAGAGGCAGGAATCAAATAAACTTCAGGTCCCAGGCATTTGTATACTGTCATCATCCAACACCACACACTGCACAGAGACCTGATGCCTTCCTACTGCCCTTAGCTCAATAAAAGATCACTGTGCATATTAAGTATGTCTCTCAGATAAGCAAGGATTATTGAGTTTGTGCATTGTAATTTTTTCTGTATTTATGTAGAAGCTTTGCTGAATGTCAGGAGCTGACTCACCTGATTTGCCTTTATTTGCTTGATGGTCAGCTTCCAGAGCAAACTGATGGCAAACTATCTGACTTGCTGTTACTGCTGCTTTTTATCATCAATCACAGATAAGCCCTTAACACCTGTTTCCTCATCTCCATGTTTTCTTTCTACAGCTGTGCTTGCTGCTGACTTTACAAAAGCTTTAATCACAGACAACAACAATGGCAAAGGTGCTTTGAACAGAACTGAGGTTCATTGGCCATTGCAACCCTTAGAGGCAAAGAATTCTCCTGTAATTAAGCATTTTAACATAAGCGATAACCATGGTAGGTATACAAGGATACAAAATATTTTTGAGCTGTTCATAGACTCGTTAAGGTCAGAAAAGACCACTAGGATCACCTATCAAACCACACAGAACCAACCATCCAACCATACCAATGTGTCTACTAACCTATGTCCATGCTGCAGTTCACATACTCAGAAATCATGCATTTAACCATTTTAACAGTAAACATAAACTGTTTATAACACATCACAGAAAGATAGAGTTAAAATCTCCGCAATACATCAGCCTGTAGATTGCTGCTAAACAATTTTGCATGGGAAAAGAGCCCTTACAGCAGTAGCAATCAGACTGGTCAGGCTTAAGTAGAATCTCATCAGTTTTGAGATAGAACACAATCACTCCAAATCATAGTGATCAATGGAAAACAAGATGATAAGAATGACAGCTTATGCCAACTTGCCATAAACAAGTGATGCTGAATTTTATTCCATCATCTGACCAGCAGTCACTGCATTAAGACCAAGCTTTGAGCATAAATCAATATGACTACAGCAGATGCTTTTCCCAGAATATTTGTCCCATCATTACAGCAGGACCCAGAGCACCGCAGCACTTTCAAACAAGAGTGTATATTGCTTATGTTGACCCACTTCTAATCAGTATTGCATTTTTCCTTGATTTTCTAGTGAGAGCGGGGAATAGAATAATTTAGACTTGGTACATCTATTTTGTAGGGACATATGTGGGAGAAAATAGTCTTTTTTTTCTCACCTTTTGTGTATCTGTGCCAGGCTAGCCAAAACATGACCAGAAAATGTGACTTTTACACATATCTGTCATATTGTTGTATGCAACACGCAATGACAACACTGGAAATGCTTGAGAATCATGATAGAGACCTCACTGGAGGCCATTATAAAAGATCTACAACCATCATTAGGATTTTATTCATCATCTGTTCTCTGTCGACACTATTAAATACTTCACAGGGAATTCATATTCGTGCTATTCAGTGACATCATAAGTGATAAAATACCATATACTACCAGTGTTTAATTTAGCACGTATTGCTAAGATAATTAAAATAGTCTCTTGTCATACAAGGTTCAACACTTTGAAGATGATTTCTAGATCAGAAACATAAGTACTTGTCAGTGAATCCTTAAATATAAGGTATATATGTACTGTAAGGTTTGGTGATTACTTTCCAATTATAAGAGACCAGAATGATATCTGAATAACAGTTTCTTACCCAGTTAATCTTTCACTTATGCTGAAAATTACAGTTTCTATATTATCAATGATAAATGCCTAACAACTCTGAGTTATATACTTGTAAATATGTAGAAGACTAATAAATCTTGCTTTAATGAGAAACAGCTGTTCTGTTACACTGTGCCTACAGGACATTCTCACACTTGGCACAAGGTTTGGGAACATTCTGCATTAATTACTCTTCAAAAGAATAAAAGCAGTTATAAAACTTTAGCTGGGCTTAGACGTACTTACTTGTATACGTGCATTTTGTTTGAGAAATGATAAATAACATGTTTGAACTCCCATTTTCTTTCTAGGCCATGCAGCACATCAGCCCCGTGTTACCACTTGTGCCAATAGGCCATGCTTTCCTGGAGTGCTGTGTTTTGACAGGAAACCCCCTTATGTTGGCTATGTCTGTGGCCGATGTCCAACAGGGTTTTTTGGAAATGGCCGAATCTGCAGCCAAGCCCCCAGACCAGGTACTTTCTAATTTTTGGACGTTTTGAAATAGTTTTGCAGACAAAGGCTGTCAGTGAACCTGAAGTAGTACAGTAGCATTACAGTACAGTGTGCTTTAAAGTCAAACCCCAGTGCCTTTTTTCCAACTGTGAGTTCTCCTCCCTGACAAGCAGCACGTCTTATTTCAGGAGTCCCTGTCTCTCAGGAATGAGATTCACGCTCTCATTTGCCACTAGTAGAATTCATCAGGACAGGACTTACTAGAAGTATGAATCACCACATTTGTATTTCTGCCACCACACAGACATATGATTTCAAAACACGTTTCCTCCTCCGTGGGATAGGAACATGACACATGCCAGTACCACTCTGCGTTCCTTCCCTCCTAATTTATTTGTGGCAAGGCATCTGTTCTCCAAGGTAACCTGTGAAGATGATGATGAACAAAGTACCATGTAAGAACAACCTTAGCAGCAACACGATGGCAACTGATAATTAAAACATCTCAACAGCATCCTTTGTAGCATGAGCAGTATTCTTCCTTTGGGAGTTCTGAAACTCAGCTAGCCCATTAATCTCTGAGGACTGATCATTAGAAGAAGTCTTCTGCTGTGACAGGAGGAAAGCTGGGTCCTGACCTCAAGCAGAAAATGGCAATAGCAGAGCAACTACTTATCAGTCATCCAATCTTGCTCTCTCTCAATGAAATTCTCATAATTCAACGCATAGTTCTCTAGGGGCAGTCTGGATGGCTGTACTCTTTACACTGCACAGTGTGATTTGTCAGGAGAACTGATGTTTACTCCCTAATAAAAGTAGTTATTAGGTCAGGTTCCCTGTTTTTCCTCTAGATCTTTTTCTTAAGCATTGAAGACAGACTCACTTGAAACATATCAAGGTGTTTCCTGACCTCCAACACTTTCCAAACCTACTCTCACTCCTCATTCTGTATCCAAATCAATGGCTATTGCCTAGGTGTTGTATTTAATGCACACTTTCAAAGCCAAAGCAATTTTACTGCTTAGAGTGGGTATCATCCTGTCTTTTTGAACTACAAATTGATTTTAGCCAGTTCTCAGAATTTAAAGGTCACAAAAAATAAAACTAACATTTTCCTTGCTCTGTCTTGCGATGGGTACGTGCACTGTATTGGTTTGTCAGAGGCATAACATCAGCTATTGACTGTTCTGTAACTTGGCGAAGCTGTAAAAGCAGTTGAGCAAAAAAGTAAATGCATCACTGTGTATACAGATAAAATAACATTTCTGTCACTGCCCAAAGTTCCACCCTGCCGTTAGTTGGATAATGGGATATATGTTGTATACTCCAAATGATGTTTCTGTGCTGCTGAGTAAAACAAATATTCTACAGCTATTTGTACCTTAAATCAAACAAATCTGTAGCTCTCTTCTCAGTCTTAGGAACAATTCTCATTTTTCTGGGCTTGAGGAACTGTAATTGCATTATTTTGTATCTTCCTTGCCTTATGTAAGATGTCTGTATGTTCCTATGCCATGGGCAAGACCAGCCTTTAAAACAGTCATGTTCCTCAAGATTAAATGCGAATAGTCCTTCATTTTTGTATTTAGAAATGAAAGAGATTTCTACAGCTTTATGTGTCCTAATTTATAACCAACAGGATCGGTTTAACTCTCTTTCACATGTGCTTTGCCAGTTCAAGCAGAAGAATTGTACAGCATTGATGATTAAAAGATATCAGACAAAAAGGAATGAATTTTCAATTAACTTTATGTACAGTCATGGATTAAGAATATTGTGAAATCCTCCCTGTTAGAATAATAGCTTCTCTCTCTTGTAACTTCCGCTATCATTCTTCAAACAAAACAGAACAAATCCTCTTCAGCTTGCTGCAGTGCTTATGAAGGTACTGAGATTACATATGTCCCTTTTTTCCAGCTCCACTAACTTTAATGTAAAAAATGTTCATTAATTCCTACTTTGTACGTTTACTAGCTCTTTTTGATGTGAAGTTATACTCAATTGTCACTATTTAAGGATTAAGGGACAAGTATGCATTCATATAGAAACCACAAAAATTATCCAATTGCCTTTTTAGACTATAGAGGAAAAAAAAATTATGCCTGAAGAATTTTTTTTTTCCCAAGTCCCTTTGACAAAGAAGATGCACTAAGAAGCCCTTCAGTTTTGATTTCTAATCAGCAAAATACATTTGCTCAGCATTGATATGGGATAGGCGTTAATTTTTCAATGTGCTTGGCATACTGCAAACTCCATAATTTCCACAGTCAATTTTCTAAGCTCTCTTTGGCTGCTCTGCCAACAGTGTAGGACCTCATTCTCTTCTCACATGCTTTACCTGGTTGGTACCAGTAGTCTGTATCAGTTTAAGTCCATCAGACTTGATTGCAATAATTTTTGAGGTCCATCAGATGAGTCTCGAGGAACAAAAATTCAAGTATCAAAACCCTTAAGAAGATTCATACCTAAATGATAAGTTTTAAAAATGCATTCTCATATGTAATGTTTTCAGGTATGCAAAAGAAAAGTATTTCTCTCCCTCCAAAATCCATGCAGAAGATGACCTGTACATTTGTTAAATTTACTAGAAGCATCAACAGTCTCTTAATTTTGCTTCCAGTGCAATAAGAAGCAAAGTCTAAGGAATTTAAATCTTCACTGGGCCCATTTCCCATTTATATAAAACATCTGTTACCTTTCTGTTGGAGAACCACATCTGCTATATCGAACCTTACCATATCATAGGCAATGTTCTCTGAATAAAGGAATAGATCTGGATAGGGGATGCCGGTGATGTGACTGCAGGTTTTTAGGTCTCATCAGATGCTAACAGTATTCTTCTAGACTGTTTCATCACTCACAGTCTTAGAGATACCCATCTGTTTGAACTTTCTTTCTCAGGTTAGAGACGTAGGTGTCATCACTAAAGACTTATTTTTTTTCCTATTAGTAAATCAGCAACTTCACTGGACAAAGCAGTGCCACATCCATCACAGATAAAGGATCTCTCAGAGCCAGCTTGTTCTGCTTCTTCTGGTTTAGGGAGCCAAAGATCAGGGGAGAAAATTATTTTATAATCTCTGTAAGTGAGTTCTGCTCTCCATTCTGAGCACCACTGTAGACACTCCTGCCACAGCAGTTAATTTGCAGTACTGTGTAGACATTTGCCACTTGATATAGTTTTGGATTTGCCAGCTATTTGTTATGTTTATGTCCTCCATTTTACACTATTCCAGCACCTGCAGTGTGCTTCTGAATTCACTTTGATTTTACATCAGGGAAACCTCTGTGACCTTCTAATTTGTACCACTGTCAGATCAACACCCAGGTGCGAATTTCAAAGCTGAATACAATATTTGAATTAAAAGAAGGGTTGCATTTGAACACAGTGCTCCAGAAGAGAACCAACACATAAAAACATATTACTCTTAAAGCTTTCAGCTTTGAAATCATTGTTGTCATTGTTAGCAGTCATCAGTGATCGCTGTCCATGAAAAATAAATAACTCCTTGAAAACACGACGATGAGAGTTTTGGTTGCCAACATGAGGTTCCAGCTCTGGGGCTAACTGCAAGAAGTAGGGACTTCTTGCTGCCTGAAACTAATTAAATGGTTTTACTTCAAGAAGCAACCGAAGAACATAGTGGAATCCTTTCATCAAACAGAATTGATGAATTTGCATTAGAAAGATCAAGGCTCAAATTCCACTCTTACTTACAAGAGTGTAAATCAGAAGTGATTCCATTAAATGAAGAGCATTGCCCTAACAGCGTGAGCCTGGGGAGGATGAAAAATGTGTAAATGTAGGCACATCACACACAAAACTTGCAGCTATGAAGTCTGTATGCACTGGCAGATATAGATACAACACATACACTCTACAGCATTCAGAGGATGCTGTACAATGAGGGAACCAATCAGTCCTGACTGTTTATGTGACACTTGGTTGAAGGCAGCGATATTTCAATGCTGCAGTCATCAGCTGTGAAGCTGTCACAGAACCTCACAAAAAAAAAGATGCAATAGAAATACAAAATAAATAGAAAATTAAATACTGCTTCGATCTGGCTCTGTATGGTAACAGATCTCAGCTGCTGATTCTTGTGGGCTCTGAAACTGGGAAGCATTGCCTACAGCTGACTCCAGCCATTGAAACCCTGGACACAGAGTCTATCATCTTTGATCTATGAAACCTGTGTTGGCAATTGCTGATCCCTTTCATAAACTGTGTTTCCATTTTCTGTATATCAGTCCCAAACATACCTTTTTGCAAACAGACCGGTCGTGTTGTGTTGGCTCCTTCTAGGACTATGTGATGAAATGGCAGATGAAGTGCGGTTAGAGATGACACACAAAGACATTCCATACAAATTTAGGTTCAGGAAAAATACATTTCTGCAAGTGATATACCAGGAATCATCAAGAGGGTCAGACGGACATAAGCTGTGACCCTTTTCTGTCCTCTGAGTCGGCAACCGCCTCTGAAAGGCCACTTCTGTACTTATCAGAGTAGAAAGAGCCTACTCTGAGAAACCTGAGAGTCTTTTAGATGGCTTTTCCCTCCTTAGGAATATCTAATACAACATCAGGCACTTTCAGAAAAAATACAAGAGACCACAGAGTATCTGCTATGACCCACACATAATAACTAAAGTAGGCACAGTGGGAATAATATGTTTAGATAGTTTAAAATATAAACAGTTTCCAGCTTCACTGATCCTTATACTTTGTCAATCCAGAATTCGTTAAGTGCTTCCAATCCAGATGATATATTCAGGAAATGATGTAGCTCAGCAATAGAAGCCCAATGAAGCCCAAGCCATAAAACCACTAGGAAAGAGGACTAAGCTACATGCCATGAATAATATTTACATTCAATCAGAGCATCAAGCACAGATTAAATTTCTCCCCTACCAAGAATGTACCATCTCTTGCTTAAGCAATCCCCATGCCATCATGACTTTTAAGTGATAATAACAACTCAATCTCCAAGAAATAATCTATGGAGGATAGAGGCTCTATAGGGGTTTTCGTTGATGCTGTTTTCTTTTATTTTGATTTTTTTTCCCCCCTTTTTTTTAACATTAGCAGAATAGAAAACAAGATTATCTCCTCTTAATATTACCAATCCTATTTAATCATCTCACTGTAATAGCTCCAGCTTTTAACGTGAACCAACCCTGTTTCCACAGATGTGATAATGCCGTTGTTTTCTTAAAGGCACTTAAAAGCCTTTTAAAATTATAACGCACCCTGGACTGATATCCTGGCCTCATTCAAGTGATGCAAGAGTTCTGCCACTCAATATGGAAGCAAAGCCAAAGATAATGAAAAGGACTGGTAAACAATACAAAGTGGAATATATTACAGTGGGGAGAAAGGGAGACCCATTATCTTCTTTGTAGCTATTAAAGCCTTATATATATATATATATATATACATATGTATATATGTATATACATATGCATATACATATATTACCTGCATGTATATGCATAAGAAAAAGTACAGATAGTTGCCACTCCTATCAGTTGAAGATGTAGAAAACTTGTTAAAGCACAGTTTCACTCAAGGTATTTATATCTGCTTTTAAGGTATTAAAATAGATTCATTACTGTTCTCCAGCAAGGCATAACTCAGATTGTTTCTTGGCTTTCATATGTAAAGTAACTCATTTTTATGTGTTTACAGCCCAAAACAACGTAATTATTATTTCAGACCATTTACTTCTTGAATTAAATAGAGAAAAAAAAATAAAATAAAATCAGTAAGATATTCAAATTTAAGCTATTTTTCCTTTGATGAACTATTATGGATTTTCTTTTGAAGAAATGTTAGAAACTTTCTTTATAATCTGCTACTGCAATTCTAAAGGATTCTGCATAGAAGTTTCAGACAATTAGACAGGGATGCTTCAGAGAGGATCTGCCTTGATTTTGCCAGTTTTGCATATATCTATCAACTTGCTCAAGTCAAGAGAGAGTCCGAAGGCCCACGAGGCATCATCAGATAAGAACATAGTTTTTAATAATTTTCCCATCTCTCTGAGTACTGAGCTGAAGTAAAATACACTGCCAATCCCTGAATAGAAAATATAATTTAGTTTGATGAAATCTATCTTCATGCTGTCTTTATAGCTGCTGAAATAATCCAGTTGTGGACTAAAATAATTAGAGAAGGAAGGACACAAAGATGAGAGTAAAAGCTCAGGTCTGAATGGTGTGCAAGGGATAACAGAAGAAAGGGCACGAATGTGACTTTGAGGGGGCTAAGTGAACGATCCGTAGTGCATTCAAACACACCTGTTCTTTACTTCCTGTTTTGTTAGCTGGAGATTCAGAGAAAAACACAGGAAGAACACTTCTAAAAACTGAAGCAGAAAATGTTTTCGAGCCAATGAATGCATGGAGCAGAGAAAGAGAGTAACAAAGGAACAGAAAGCAGCACGTCTTCTGTGCGAAGGGTGAGAGCTCACCAAATACCTTGAGCTTCCCATCCCTGGAAGAGAACTTTTCAATTCAAGCTTGAAATAAATTGGCAGGTTGAATTGATGTTTTTGGGGGGGAAAAGAACGGTACATAAACAGCTGGTTCATAAATATCTATAAACAATCTGAAAAAGATATCGATAATGAAAAATATTGCGAAAGACATCTAGAAGAAAACGGAACACTGGGGAGCGTGTTCACATCTCTGCAATCAATAAATCTCACACCATCTTTAGAAAAGACAACCTCACAAAACACGGCCTTCAAAATTTCCCTTGAAGGCTTACAGAATGCATCACAAAAGGCAAAAATAAATGAAGAAATCCACAACAGAACAAAGCGGCAAAACCCAGGACTCAACAGTGCTTACAAACAAAGGAACAAACTACTTTACTTTCCTCAGAGGCTCTGTTTTTCCATATAACTTAGTGCTCAGCGCCTTCTTGTGATGTCCTTGTACTTCTCCTTCAATCCTTTGTCCTAAGAACAGTACTATCTAAAAGCTAGATACCTCCTAGGAACACAGATACATGCACCTTACATAAAGCTGCCACGCATTCGGGTAGGTCTCCTATTGCCCCCTAAGCATAATACAGTACTGTTTGGCTTAGCTACATGTCTTTGCTTACGGTATCTTGATTGTAGTTTTACAAGTTGTAAAAATGAATTCAGAACAGTTAAATAAGAATTTAACTTCCTCCATGCTGAAGATATTTAGAGCTTTCCTTCAGGGTGAGTGTTTTTCCAAGGTCCTCTGGAACTCTGTGCACTGTAATGTAACATCGCCTCTATGTTGAGGTAAACAGAACCCTCTTAATTTACTTAAAGTACAGTTCACTGTTTAGGAACTTTGAGTTTGGATGCTTCTAAGTAATGCCAAAGATTATCAACAGAATGCTTACAAAGCAGCAGACATGTCCATAGATTCATTTGCTTCGCGAACAGGGAGATTCCTAAATGAAGTTTAATGGGTGAACTGGCTGCAGTTCCCATGCTTTTTCCTCCACAACAGGCACTGAGACAGAATCGAATGATTTTATGTTACAGACATACAAAACAAACCTGTATTGCAAACTATGAATGGTTTTGCAGAATGGTGTATGTACAGCTGCAGCCACATTTGATAGACAAAAGAATCTGCAACAGAGGAAGGAATGGTGATAATGCCGGTTCCATAGAATATTCCCTACTGCTCATGGTATTGGTAGGTGAAGGAGAAGAGAATTGCTCAGGTAGCAACAGTAGCAACAGAAGCAACATAGTTCATGGACAGCTAACTAGATGCTTTCCTTCTAGTTTTATGATTAAAGCAACGAATGTGTGAATTAACATAGAAGTGATGGTTTGGGAGCCCAGAGTTTACTGGGGCTGCATATGCCTATACAGATGGATGCAGACCAGGGCAACTGCTTTGCTCATGGGCTGACCTGTCAGGACTCAGGGCACATTAGGTTCACAAACTTTTGAACTGCATTAGTCCAGCATCAGCCTAATAGCCTGGCTGACTTATTCTGTCCACCTATGCATAGGCATAAGCTTCACATCTGTTTCATCTTTGGATGTTTTGGTAGTTACTGTTTGCAGTTTGCTTAAAGGGATCTCAGTGACTGGGGAAGTTCAACCAACTTCCAAATGTAGGGAAATTTAGGATGCTTGAGAGCAAGAAAGGGAGAATCAAGGTTTTATTATTGGACATTCAGGAGGGGAAGGTTTTAGGGCACGCTTGAATGGCCAAAGAGAAGATGTAGCAATTAAATAAACTCTGCATAGAGAAAAAAGTGATGCCAGAACTTCATCAAATAAAAATTAAGAGCTGAAGGAGAATTTCCCTAGAGCTTCCTATTGACAGCTGCTCTGTTTCCCCTTTCTCACCAAGTAAACACAGAAAAAATATGAATGTGGCATAGCAGAGAGATAAATGGATTGATCTCTAATGCTCTGGTAACACGGCTTCTTAGACCAGTGTAATTTTTCTGTTCTCTCTTGACATTTTAAATAAGATATATGTGCTGGTGGATGTTTCAAATTTTAAATGATGACCCACATAGTGTAATATGTCAGAAGAGCATTTCTCTGTCGAGGTTCTTCTGAATGAGAAATGTGCTACACAGCATGTACTACTAAATGTTAATAGCTCTAAAACTACACAAATTGTAAATTTATTGAATTGTGCTAATAATGAGATGAATTCTGAAACTACTCACAGAATTCTGAAACAGCCGCAACCTGATCAGAATTAAAGGTGTCCATAATGCTCCAAACCAACAGGTGGGAGTGAACACAGACAGATGATCTCGCTAAGGAGAAGGAACCAATCTTCAACTGAAGAGTTAGGATTAGAGATTAGGACTAGAGGGAATGGTTTCAAGCTGCGACAGAGGAGATTCAGGCTGGACATTAGGAAATATTACTTCCTACTACTCGTGTCTATAAGGAGTTTACAGCAAGAATGTGAGCTGTCACCTGTGGCTCAGGGTGTCTCCAAGGCATTACTATGAAGGTGATTGAGTCTAAGACCAGCAAAAGCCTGGATGAACAGCACAGAGGAATGAGGTCACTGGCATGGTCTACTCTGTCCCAGGCAGAGCATTAAATTCCCTCTCTCTGAGTAATTATTGATGCCAGAAAGGGATGGGATCTTACCCAGTTCAGGTCTAGAAATAGCCTGTTCCTGAAATGCAAAAAATAGCTAGAAATTCAAAAGAGAGAAAATAGATTAGATTGCTCTTCAATGTTTCAGTGCTGACAACTCAGCTTGGATTTTAGAGACTGTTGAGTGTCTGCTCTGTTTGTGAACTGCTATTTTCACTAGGCTTTATAGCTGTTTTATTACCTTCAGAATGAACATGATCCAATTCATCTACGCATAACTAGTTGGTACTATAAACTGCCATTCAGGAAAGAGAAGAAATCAGAATGTGCCATACTTTAACAACATCATTGTGGCTTTGGCATGCATGAACCAGATACTGATTATGATGACTCTGATCTATAAACTTAATACAAGCAACGCAAAGAATTTCAAACACTGAGTAAACCAACAGTGGAGGGGTTCTTGTGTGGGGGACTTCCAGCTCTACACAGATGGAAATATCCCAGTGTTGAGCTGGATGTGGGATGGATTTATTTCTCTAAAAGTTGGTCTCCTTTGTTCTGTTTTTCACCATACGGGGGGCATGACCCATCCTGGTGTTATGCTGTACTTATAGTGGTTTATCTCCACTGATAGGAATGGAGTATCTTCCACACGCTGCTGGAACAAAGCATCAGATTCTCAGTCTTTTATCCAAGACCATGAAAAATTAACAGTCTCTCCCACTGCTGCACATATCCCAGTTAGTACAGGCAGAAATACTTAGGGTAGAGAAAATGTATTTTTGTAGCACTGTATAACCTTGAGCACTTTGTCTTTTTTTTTTCTTTTTTTTGTGGTTATTTTCATCCAGTCCAATATGTAATCATACAGCGGCATCACAGAGAAAACCAGATTCACACAATCACATTTCTGCATTAATAATGGGTTATACATTTGAAGATATTGATCGACCGCAAGGAAAATAAATTGAAGTGATACAGAATTTAAGAGAGCTGCTGACTACAGACAACAGAGTCTGCAGTCTTTGGGTATATTTCTTTGTTTTGGTGTATTTAGATATCTGGAAAAATGCAGAAATAATTTTTCAGGTACACCAGAATAATTCTGTCAGTTTCTAATCCTAACTAAATGTTACAGTATCTTTATAAGTAAAACTATGAACAAATGAAAGCTGAAAGGACACTGAAGCAGCCATGTTTGATCAATGCCAGGTTCCCATGACAGCATGTTAGGAAGTCTGATGGTCCATTGAAATAATGGGATGAGAAACCTCGATCTATACACGTGGTGAACAAACAACCAAAGTGTCTCACTGGTCTTTGTAGGTAGTTCTATTTGAGATGGAAAAACTGCATTGCCATAGGCACACTCCAACCACATCATGTTCTCACTCACAGGGAAGATTGAAGATTATTTGAAAGATGATATCACCTACATCATCTCTTAAGGAATTAAAAGATTTCCCTAACTCGAGTAGCCAGTAGATCCCCTCAGTAGTTGCTAAAACTCAGCTACAGGATAAAACATTTGATTACAATACAGTGGAAGGAGCTCAAAGTTGTAATCAAGGCTCATTTGGGAAATTTGTCAGAGAGCTCATTTGGCCTTTCGCTGCCATTCATGTTATTTCTGGTCCCTGAATCAAATTTTCTAAAGGCAGCAACAATCATCTGTTATTTATAACTTTCTGCAGGGATATTTCTCTCATCTTTCTCAGGTTCATTGTTAAAAATCCTTTGACTTGAATCTTTCATACTCTTGCTGCTAATGTCCTTCCTGGCTCAAGATCTCCTTTATTCCACTCCATGAAACACATCATTAATCAGCCTTGTCTTGCACAGTAAAGCCATGTATTTACCTACTGCTGATGCCCATAGCTTGATCCAACATCACGTACCACTCCAAAACATCATGCTTCAGGGTAACGAAAACTCATCTGCCAGCAGAAGAATGATACTGCTTAGCAGCCAAATAAACACAGTTTTGGATGCCAGAATTTCCTTTGATCTAGTCAACGTTCCAAGTTTCTTTTTGACCTTCACCAAGTGTCTTTATCTCTTCCCTTGCTAACTATGACTAATTTCTACATCAGTGGGAGTTTTATGAAACTGATTAATATTTATATTCAAAAGGTAGAGCTACACCTCACACAGGGTTAACTCTAGAACCTCATGAGGTTTTTTTGTTCAGGATCCAATATATTCTGTTTCCTATGGAGTGAGTATGCCAGAACTGGTTAAAAATAGCTTCTTCCATTCATTAGAGTCAGCAGATAGCCATTAATCTTCCTGAAAGTATTGATTCAAACTACTCGTCTCCACTTCCAAGGCTCTTCACAGACTACCCTCTCTCCATCTATCATCCCTCCTTACAACGGAAAAGGTGGCTGGCTTTGTAACAAGTGGGTGACAGTTACAAACCAGCACTCCTTCTTACATGCTGCCCCTCACGTCTGGAGGGAGCTGTACACACTATTAACAAAGCTTTTCCATTTGTCTCCTTTACATGCTTTCCTCAAACTTTCCTTTGCCATAAGGACTGCAAAAGTCATACAATGATGTGATGGGATTTTAATCTGCCTAGGACATGATCTTGCCAAAGACTGTCTTATCATTTCTTTATTTCTCCATCCCTGATCTCCATCTGTCCCAAACTGCATTGTCTCATCCTACTCTTGAAACTGCAGGACCTCGAATGCAAAGTCTCTGTATTATGTACTGCCTAGCAGAGCATTTCTCAGTACACTACTGCAACATACACAGGTATACAGGTACACAGAAATAAATATTAGCTCAGCTGGTCACGAACTGAACAGTGCCCCAGAGAATGGCACACAGCCCCAAAATATCATGGACTAGAGTAGGCTAAACCTGGTAAACCAGCATGGAAAGTGCTGTTGCCTCGCTGTGACCTGTAACCTCAAATAATAATGTCCGACCTTCACAGAGACTTACTATCTTAGGCTCTGTATTAAGCCAATATAAACATATTTCATCTCATTCATAAATAGCTATTCTGCAGGTCCCCATGCTATTACCCATAGAAGATACACTGTGCTATTTCTACACCAGCCAGCACACATATGCCCTGAGCACAGATGACAGATTATCTCATTTTCTTCTAGAATTGGAATTCTTTTGTTTACCCATAATCTAAATGGCCATAGTGTTTTCTTCAAACACTAGACTAGCAAATTCGACTAATATCTATCTTCCTTCCGCCCTAGTTTCAAGATCTTCCCAAAGCCATACAAATATTGCCGAAAGAAATAATGAAGATGCCAGAGGCTCTCATCAGGAAGGCAAGACATCAAGAAACATTTATGCCCTTCTTTCCCAACCCCAAATTCCAAGGCAAGAAGCTACATACACTGTGGAAAGAAACCACACAGTCATTAATACAGCATCCTTTACAATGAAAAGGAAGATTTCCCAGGCTCAGACTCTGTCAACAAAAATACCTGATATGGAGTCTGGTGTTTCTGAGAAACAGACTTTCATTGAAAAAAGAAGTCATGCACACACTTTCCTTCTGCAGGAGGAGCCAGATCCCAAAACAGCAGCTGTCAATGCAACAACTCCTACCCCTGTGCATTTTAAACAATACAAGCCAGGAACAAGACGGACCGTTCCTTCTCATCTCAACACAAATGCAAGCTCATTCTTCACACGGTTGCATGCTGTTCAGCAAGCTCGTTCCAGATACAGCTTGTCTTCCAGGAAATGGCCCAGTCAAGTTACAGGCTCAAAGACTGAACTCTCCAAAAATCTCCCAACAGAGCAGCAGAGAGCTTCTTCTTTGGAAACACCCCTCACATCCCCTTTACATGAAATAGGTTTTTCCCTTGACACAGCTCCACAGAGTGCCAGCCTCCTGCCTGGACCTGCTCCCCCAGCAAGGCTTCCAGCACAGACCACAGCCCTCAGAAAGGCATCCAGTGTAGCAATGGACCACGTGGAACTGCCAAAAGCCATCAGTGGGTCCCATCAGAAAGCCCACTGTGGTTCAGTGCTATGCTTTAATGGCGTGCAGTGTGAGCTAGCCAAAGATGGAGGATATAAATGTGGGTCTTGTCCCAGTGGATACAGTGGTAATGGAATTACATGTGAAGGTAAGGGGGAAGGAGAACCTCATTCAAATTCTTTCATGCCTTCAAATCCAATCACTCCCCAAAGTAATAAATAATTTTCATGACAAATGTAGAGATTTTTGCAAGCTGGAATCATACCAGTTTTCAAAAACAATTATATTTTAGAATGATGGGAAAAGTTATCCTATAACTGAGAAAAGGTCCTTTCTGTGCACAAAAATGATGCATTTATTTGATAATATCTAATCTATTGAAACCAGAGATAGACTGTGTTCTTGCTTACCCTTGCTTAAGGCCAGATTCATTCTAGTGAAGTCATTAGATTTGAAACCATACAAAACTTCTCTGAGAAAGAGTAAAATAGACTCCATTTGCCTATACAAGGATATTCTATGAAAAACTAATCGTTTTACTATCTTAAAAATTACTCTTAAATAATTATCTCATATCCTAAGTACAAAACCAAACCTGTTATCCAAAATGGATAGCACCAGAAGGGTTTTCACAATATACTGACTTATTTATTAGACAGCTTAGAACACCTCAGCAAAGCAATAGTATTGCACACGTTTTTAAAACAATGAGTTCCCTGACTTAGCTCTCGTTAATTACACCTTTTGTTGAAATCCCTCTGATAAGTCGATGTCTTAATTGGCTTTTCACTACACAAAGCAAGAAAGTGTTTGCATGGCCTGTTTAATTCTCTCTGTGTGTGGCTGCTAACATTCTGCACACATGGCACAGTGGCGTGCAGGGTAACAGCAGCAGCTCAGCATCCTGGGGATTCCTTGCTGTGCACAAGTCCCAGCAGCACTGAGCTTAGCTCAGTCCTGGGGACACACTGCAAAAATGCATAAAAGGTTACTACAATCCTGCGTGTCACAGTCTTCACCTGCTTGCACATTTCTGAAATGACCATTCTAAAGGGCTGAAGGTTACTTGGTGTGAGAGAGACCCTGCCTTTCACCACTGCTTTATGCCTGGAGCTGGAAACATACTGAGAAGCTCTGGGTATCAGGAAGCCCAGAGCAAGCTAGAGTGCAGAACGGCCTCTCCTCAAAGACACGGCCTATGGACATATGAATGGATACAAACATAGACATAGGCTGCCCTTGTATAGATATATTTAGTATGTCCATCGGCATAGTCCTTAAAATATAAATCTACCTGTGCCTCTCGCTGTCACACAAGACAATATGTTTTCTTCAATTACTGGTATTTCTGAAAATCCCTCTGGAGAGTCCTTAAGATGAAATACTTTATTACCAGTATCATTCTCCATCTTGGGTCTTGGCAACACAACACACAACCATCCTTTATATGTCTCTTGTCACAGAGCACATCACCTGGCTCAACAGCAAACCTTTCTGCCTCCTCTAGAACCCCTCTGCACACCTGTGACTGCCAACCCAGAGCACAAAGGCGCAGATAATCCCTTGCAATAATTAAGGACTTACCACAGTGCCTGCTGTCAATTATACCAACTGCCTTCAGAACAGCAGTACCCTCTCAGATGGCAGCAAAACTGAACAAAGTTTAGATGAGACCAAACTTTGTGCACTGAGCTGTCACCGTGCCATTTGATATCAAAATTCACCGAGATAAAAGGAGCAGTCCACTGGTAGCAAGGTTTAATTCCTGTGGAGCTGGAGGGGATTTGACCTTTGTTTCATAAGAATGTCTGAAAACATTGCAAGATAATAAATGCTTTACCGAATGGCATTTATCTTGTGACAGAATGCAGATTTTTTTTCATGTTTCATTTGTGCAGATTCAAAATCAAGGTGGCAGAGAATGGTAGGGAAAAAGTAAGCACATAACGAAAATAAATTTGTCTTCTAAAATACATTATGCTCGCTTTTGTTTCTTTAGTATCTAAAGCATAGGAACTTGTTTTTACCCATCTTACAAAATAAGCGTAAGAGACTGAATTCTCTCACATCTGGCAGGAGCCAATTGCTCAGCAGGTGAACCAAAATGAAGCAGTTCTTCAAGGATCTTACTCATCACTTCCTCACCCTTTCCTACTCTGGAGAAAGCTGACATCACCTATAGCATAATTAAAAATAAGCAGGAGAAATAAGGCCTACTGCTGTCCACTGGATTCTAATGCACATTAACTAGCAGAAGATGCTTGCTTTTCTTTGTGGAGTAAACTTCTAAGAGTCCCTTTGGGAATGAGGAAGGTTACTAAATCTATAATTTGCACTCTACATGTCACTATACACGTCACTGAGTCATTAAGATTAGAAAAGACCACTCAGAACACCAAGGTCAACCATCAACGCATCCCCAGCATGCTCACTAACCAGGGCCCTCAGCGTAACATCTATTCTTTTCTTGAACACCTCCAGGGGTTTTGACTCTACTGTCTTCCTGGGCAGCCTGTTCCAATGACAAAAATAATTGCTATAAAAACAACATTTGATTATGGTAGGCTCTTAGCCCACAGTCCCTATCACCTGCCAGATCTGCACTGTAGGAATGTCCTAACACCTGCAGAGCTTTAAATATATTCAGCTCACTATGGCAAGAATTAAAAAATGAATCCTCTTATAATGAACAGTTAGTTCAAACAGGATTGTTTTCAGAACATTTCTAATATTTTCCTTAGCCCAGTGTAAGTGACACGTGGAACACAACACTGTGTAAGGGTAGAGGGTAATGCTCAGAATACCCATTAGCGCTGCTACCACCTCAGGTCAACTACTGGCCATCCTGTTTCCGTTCTCCATTCCAGAACAGGGGCATAGGCCTGCACTTTCAGTGACACTGCATCCGTTGGATGAGGAAACAAATGCTGTCTTTTCCCTGGGCTCATTGTATTCACCAGGGTCTGTGCATATGGTACTGTCTGAGAGCAGCTGTTATAACTCTTGAGCTCCTTAGGGTGCCCTAAGGTGGAACATGTCCTTTCCACTCGATAACAGAGTTGAAGCTAACTAAAAATTCAGCTTTGGGCATTTTTGTTGTGCTTCTTTCCAAGAGACCTAAACCAGAAGAGTGAAGAATAATTAGGATTTAAGCCAAATTCCTGGTCTTGATTTTATTTCTCAAAACCCAACTTTATTTGATAGGGAATGTCTGATTACTGAACCTAAAATAAATCAAAGACTCAGTTCTGTAAAATACAAACAATTACTTAAAACCATTTTGGATTAGTTGACTGTTAAGGATTATTAACTTTTTAGGTTTCAGTAGACAAAAGTTCCTTAGAATTCCTGTGGAGAATAAAGTTGTACTACTTTGGAAACAAGTATTTTCTTATAAACCTAAAGTCATTTAAACTCTGGGATATATTGCATATATATTGATATATCTGGGATATATTGCAGACTTTGTAGAGATCCCAAGGGAAGGGGAAATCTCAGATGGTAGCAGTCATGCGTTCTTCTCAAGGGTTAAAATACACCATTGCCCTGACATTACAAAACCACATAATGTTCAGAATAGTGGGAAAGAAAAAGTAATTGGGAATGTATTATGACCTCAGGATAAGCAGCTGGATCAAACTGGACTAAAAAAAAATCAGAGAGCTGACATTTTTCTGGTCTGACATTTTTACACCCAAAAAGCTCTGCCATAACAAACCAAAAGTCCTTTCCTTGTCTCCAGCAGCTGCTAACAGCAGATGCCCAGAATTATTTGGGAAAGAAATATAAAGATACTGTCCAGAACAGAATACTCCTGCTAACTTATGCACCGTGTGCTTTAAAAAGCAAACATGAAGTCTTTATAAGTGGTATTTCCCAACAAGTACTTCTTTCATGAATTTATCCAAGTGCTTTTTGAACCCATACGAAGTTTTGCTGTCCACCGCCCTACCAGCTAAAACCATTGTGATTTTAGAGACCATAGCCTATTTTTTCCCAAAGAATTAATCTAATTACACATACAAAACCATTGCCTGTACCAAACCTTTCCACAGCTTTGGTTATCCTTACTACTTATTGTATTACTTATACTTATTGTATCTTTCCCACTCTATAGCTTTCCTGAGCTGGGGGATCAGAATGGCACATGGTATTTAAGATGCAGCTCACTATGGATACAGGCCATAATAAAGTCTGGCATTTTGTGCTCTGCTCATTTCCTAACAATTCCCAACATTTTATTTGCTTTTTTGACTGCAGATGAGCACTCAGCTGACATTTCACAAAACAAAATCCATTAGCACAGCCTAAGCAGAACTGTTGTCTGCATTTGTACTCCCAATTTATTCAGTCAAGTTAATCTTGTTAATTTTCTATTTGCTATGATGGGTATTTATTTCACAAATGGACTCTGGACTGCTGGACTATACAAGTGTGCATCTGAGTTCTTTCAGTTGCACTAATACGTGCTTTAACCCTCTGCTTTACTGTTTTTCTCTGTAAAAGACATTCAGAAGCAAGGCTTCACTTTCCCCCTCTTGCGCTGAACACATCCCAACTTCATCTGCACTTTCAGGAAAGTAGGTCAGTGCACTTTTGAAAGAAAATAAAGGCAGAACAATAATTACAGGAAACGAGACAAACGACACTCTGCCCTTGTCAAGTCTTCCTGACCTGATTGTTTTTCACATTTTTAACTAAAGCTGCAGGTAATGACCTCACAGCTACAAGCCTTGCCTTCATGGTGCAAGTCCAGAGCCCATCTGGTTGGCCTGAGCAGCAGTTATTCCCTGTTGAGGTGCGAACATGTAACGGGAGGAAACAGCACAGCATGCAGTATTTCTGATCTGCCCCAAAGTTATGGTGGAGAAACACATAAAAAAGTGCATGATCTCATTTTAATGGAAAAACAAAACAAAACAAAACAAAAGTCATTTCAAGATATTTTCCAAAAAGCCTTTTCAAATAAAACAACAATAGAATTCTCCATTTTCACCTCCAGACTTTAAATTATAAACAAAACCATAAACACATCTGACAGCAAGATTGACCATTTGCAGCAATGCTTTTCTCTTAACCATTATCTTATACCATCTGAAAACGTTTAGTATAAAAACACTGCAATATCTTTGTACAACTTAGCAAATGTTTATGGAAAAAAACGTTCATTCTAGAAGATGAAAAATAGAAGTCTTGAAAAAGAATTTGACATGAACACTATATTTCTATTACAGAGAAAAATGTCTTTGAGGGTGAATGCTGCCCTCCCTTTCCCAGTGCAGCCAGTGTTCAGTTTTTATCCTTTGCTATTTACCAGTAAATAGAATAGTTTTAAACATTTTGCTATTAAATGTCACAATAAGAGCAAAATGTTTTAATATACAAAACACCATGTTCCTTTCTGACAGTTCAGATGCATCTCGAAATGTGCAAAGAGCAGATGGAAAGTAGTCTATTCAAATGGACACATTTGCTCTAAGTGCTATGTACAAAACACGTTGAAATAAAGCGCAGTGCGTTTGAATGTCACTGCATTGGCACAGTGCGGAGGCACCTGGAGGCTTTATGCAGCCACGGTGGTGCTGGAAAGGAAACACAATCCATGTACTTCACAAAGAGCAGTACATTTTCCCCAGGTTTCCCTGTCTTTACACAAAGAGTATCATAGAATCGTTTGAGTTGGAAGGGACCATTAAGAGCCATCTGGTTCAACTTCCTGCAACGAAAAGGGACACCCACAGCTCCATCAGGTGCTCAGAGCTCTGTCCCCCTGGCCTTGGGTATCTCCAGGGATGGGATATCCACCACCTGTCTGGGCAACCTGTGCCGGTGCCTCACCACCCTCCCTGTAAAAAACTTCCTTATGTCCAATCTAAATCTCCCTTCTTTTAACTCTGAGACCATTTCCCTTTGTCACACAATCATAGAATCACCAGGGTTGGAAAAGACCTCCAATATCATCCAGTCCAACCATCCACCTATCACCAATATTTCTCCACTAAACCATGTCCCTTAGTACAACATCTTGAACACACGTCCTTTGACTATGTGTATGCCCCCGTCTTTCTGGTAGCCCCTTATATCATTCAGTTCAACCCACAGTTAATTTCTAATTTCAGATAAATCCCCTGCAAGCATGTCTTGTGCTTCCCCAAACATAGACGTCTTAAATGTTTCAAGTGTGCATTTGCCACAGTCAGGCTGGGACGCCCTCTGAAAGCAGAATGCTGCCTTTAACTTCAGCAACATGTATCGTAAGTCTCTGAATGTGAGAGGTGACACAAATGTAGTCCTGCCATTTAAAAAGGATAACAAATTCCTTTGAAAACAGCTTCCATCCCTTTCGCCTTTCTTCCCCTCGCTGTTTCATCGCGGGCTGCTACCTGCTGCTTGTCCTAATAGCACGAGGCCGCAGGCTGCCCGAGCCTCTGACCTGCTGCAGCTGCTAGGACTGGATTAGGATTTAGGGAAAGCAGAATGCTAACTGTTTAAATGGGTCTAAACCAAACCTATTCAGCTGCCCAGAAAATGTGGGGTTTTTATTCTTTTTTTTTTTTCCCCCAGACGTACACTTCAAATTCCAGCTGAATTGCAAATGTCTAAACCTTATAGCCCATCAAATCAAAACTGAATTTAGCTTAATGACATTCTCAGCATGAATAGTATGGATCTGAACTACATCTAGTTTTCTGTGCTCAGGCATGTCAAATCCTAAAGTTACGTTAATGCGATACTGGGAATTTCACCTTTAAAACAGAATGGTAGCAAAAATTGTAAATACTAAAGTACCTGAAGAGCGGATCTAATCCCAAATGTATTTCTTTACAATTATTTGTACGGAAAGGGGGTTATTTGAAGGTACTTTCTTGGAGCTTGTCTTTTTACCGACAATTGAGAAATGTGTAGTGGCTTTCATAACATTTGGATGGCAAAGTTCATTCGCCATGGCTTTCTTTGAAGCCTTGGTGACAGCACAAAGGTGAGGAGGCCCTCAGTGCAAGAGCTTTGTTGAAATTCCATGGTGCCACAAATATTCGTCCTTCATTCAGCTTTCCAATTACGCAGTGCATTTTCCAGTCTTAAGAACAAAATGTACTTTGGCTTTTTTTCCCCTTCAAACAATACTTAAAATGAAAGATGCTTTCTTTCAGATCTCTGTAGCTTCTCCGCTATTATGCGGTTTTCCTTGAAATAACCTTGCTTAGCTTCAGACCCATTATAAAATATGCATCTCTGCCAGTAAAGTGTGCCAAAGTACATGGCATTTTTCTCCATGTTCACTCCTCAAGCACATGGATAGTTATTTTTCACACTGTTATGTGATATGGGTTTTTCTTTTGAGGGCATAAGTGAGCTCCAGCTGACACATACGCCGTGCTCTTGCTTCTTAGGATAAGGTTCACTGCGCTTCCTACAGCAGTGACCTCTTTACTCTCTTGAACTTGGCATACAAGAATACCTCTTGTTAAAGGGTTACAAGCGCAGACACCAAATGTTAGGTCTCTACCTTAAGCATTAAGTTTAGGACATTAAATCTTCCAGACCCCTGAACAATTAAAGCCATTAGGAATGTGCAGAAATCAGACTCTAGATGGGAATCATGACAAAAAAAAAAAACAAAACAGCTAAGCAATCTGATACTCCCTCAAAAATCCCTTTAATTCAGTGTCTCCAGAGCTGCAATGATTTCCAACTTTATGCTCAAACTATCTAACTTCACTTGCTCTAACCATCTTTCACAGAATAACACTGCAATACATCAAGAATTTATTATATAACTTTCTGCTTTTTCCGCAGCTCCCACACTACTTATTAAACATCTAAACTGCTGTTTAGATGTTGGTCATTTTGATGACAAGTTTCCTTACAACCCATTTCTATGCAGAGGAAACACTTCCCCTCTGTTTGGGGTAACTTCTGACACCTGTTAGGGCTCATTGAACACAGAATCATAGAATCATGAAGGTTGGAAAAGACCTCTCAGATCCCCAAGTCCAATCATTGACCCACCTTCACCATGTCCACTGACCACAGCCCTCAGTGCCACATCTCCACGGTTCCTGAACCCCTCGAGGGATTGTGACTTCACCACCTCTCTGGGCAACCTGTGCCAGTGCATCACCACTCTTTCTGAGACTAGGTTTTTCCTAGTATCCAACTTGAACCTATCCTGGAGCAACTTAAGGACATCTTGTCCTATAGCTGTTACCCAGCAGGACAACCCCCACATCAACACATCCTCCTTTCTGGTCGCTGTAGGGAGCAATGCCAAGCGCCATGTACAGAGAGACAATCACCAACTATCCATGAGGATAATTTGGATGGAGGGATGGGCAAGGTGTTTAGTATTACAAACCACATTTGTAATTAGTCTTCCACTACAGAACTATGCACTTACAAATGGACACACTCAGAAGTTAAACAAAATGATCACACTGGCACTCCATTACTAATGTGATACCTGTTTTTATACTGCACAGTTGGTTGTTGGGTTAATAAAACAGCTTGTGAAAATCAGAAACAAGTACTGTGCTCATAACCGCACAGAACTCAATGCTTGAGCTGTTTGCTTTTCCTCATGCTCTAGTCTTTCTGTGTTTTTTGCAGTGCAGTGTGATCCACCATGTGAGCACGGAGGAACCTGTGTAGCTCAGAATACTTGTTCTTGTGCCTATGGATTTGTTGGTCCTCGATGTGAAACAAGTATGTACAAATTCTTTGAACCTTTTCTCCTCCTTACGTGTTTGAGTTTACATAAAATGATAAGGCACAAAAATAGCCTCTTTATATTCCTATATTTCCCCCTAAAATGGTGACTGAGTACAGCAAGGAAATCAAAGCATAATATTTTGTAGTAATGCAGCAGCTGAACTATTTCAGCACACACATTCACCAGCAACATTGCCGTATTATGTAAAAATATGTACATCTGGGTCAACACATTCCGCATAAAATTGCCTCTGGAAAAACAAACAAGGAAAAAACTCCATGTTATTTATAGCAACATTTATGAAATGCGAGGCTGTGGGAGTGAACGTCTTAATAGTGATTGTGAGAACATAAAAAGGCCGTGCCAATTAGCCTATTAGGGGTAATGCTATTGTGCAAAACAAGTCATGAAAAAGGTTCAATACGTAGAAAATATATTCAGTATCCGGGGGAAAAAAATCAGCCTTCAAACTGTTTCATATAAGTTGAATGGTGAAACACACACAGTTGAGGCATTACAGATCCTGCAGCTGACTGTAATACCAGATTACCATTGACAGGAATATAAGTCTATCTATGAGCCAAGGCAGCTTGAATACTTCAAGACCAAAGAATGTTAGATGCAAGACTTTTGATGGAAAGAACGAGCACAAAGAGAAAGAAAACCAAGGGAAGGGCCAGAATAGTCCCTTCGTTTACCTTGTGGAGTAAAACAATTAGTTATTTGCTGTAATCGAGCAGCTTTATGACGCACATCAGTATAACAGATTTAAATGCTTTGTGTGTTTTGCAGTGGTGTGTAACAGGCACTGCCATAACGGCGGGGTCTGTGTGTCGCCAGACGAGTGCAAATGCACAAGTGGATGGAGCAGCCCTTCCTGTGAAATAGGTGAGCTGTTAGAAACCATTGGTCACTCCTTTCTTTTCCTGCTTGAAAACCACCTGAACTGTATAATTCAGCAGTCGGAGCAGGAATTGCTTGAAAAATTGAAACGTAAGAAGAGCAGGAGACATAGTAAAGGGCAAAGCTTCAGGAAGCCTTGAAATTATGTGAGTATTCATAAGTTTTGCTGTTTAGCTGAATCTCAGGGTCACTTACAGGAAAGCCACAAGCAGAATCTTTTTGCATCTTGCTTTAAGCTCATGTGATGCTGGAGTTTATCCTTAGTGTCAAAATGAAGTTATTCACCACTTCAGCAGTTACAACCTCAGGAAGCTTGATAGCTTCTGCCAGTGAGGATAATTAGCACTTGAGATTTTGGCATTATATTAACTTACATTCTCAGTGGAAATGCTTCAAAAAATCACCAAGGCCACGGGCATGAACTCGCTCTGCATTGGCCTTGTCCATGCCAAGCTCAAAGGAGTCCTGCCCCACAGTCCCTGTGCCTTGGTGGCAGTGGTGAGGGCAATGCATTGCTCAGGATCCTTGCAGATCCCTTGTTTCATTGCTTGTAGCCCTACACATTTCTCTCAAGGTTAGGAGAAAGAAGAACGGTTTGGCTTTTGGTGATTTGTAACAGGATACAGTCAAACCTGAACTTCGAAATAGAGATTATGGAGACAGAAATAGGATGGCTGATTAAGCTAGGAAGACAATGCAAGCAGGTCAGCATGACTTCTGCCGCTAAGTTAGCAACTACAGTTGCTACAGTTCCAGTACTGTGTAGTCTAAGACAAATGAACCAGAAGAAGGGAAGTTATCAGAAGCCCGCCTATTAACTATGTTTTTTTCCAGTCTATTTCTTGGATTCAGTTTTGCCATTCCAGAAGATGGCTTGTAACAGTGTAAGACAGATCAAAAGTAGGTTCAGAAGGAGAATTTAACCACTCACTTCCCCTGATAACTGTAGGATATTTAACTGCTCCTTCTGACTGCGCTTAATACATGCAAAGCACCTACAAAACGTGCACTCAGGGAAAAACCACTGCCAACAGTCAGCACAAAATGCCAAGGTGAGACCCAGAATTAGGTACCTATTTCTGGTCAGGACTGATAGCTCTGAACCCTATTAGAATAGCTGTAGCTCAGACCTTCCTCCCAGGGCCAAAGCACTAAAAGCTGGAGCACACACGCTTTCCTCTCAAGGCACAGCCACTATAGCACTCATTTGGGACAAGGCATGCAAAACTGAAACTGGAAAAGGAGCAAGCATAAGAAGTATCTTACTCCATGCCAGACCTCAAAGCTATAGAGGCAATCTGCCTTTTCTGTGGCAAATATTAAATGACTAAGACACCTTCAGCCCACTTTATCTCTCCTGGCAGGTAAGGGATGTCATCTTAACCTCCTCCTCCCCGAGGTTTTTCTAAATGACAGACCTACTGAGGACACACAGATTAGCATAGCTAAGATCCAGTGTAAATGATTGGGATTGCCACTAGCTATTCTGGCTTCCCCTATCTCCTGCTTTTCCTGCCAGAGATTACTCTCCTTGCGTTTTGCACATGTGTACTGGCAGCAGATAGGGACTTTAAACAGGATTATTCTAAGGGTAGGACAAGCAGCAGCAACAAAGGTGGTAGTTTTCAACCCAGAACAGCAGATTTGGGGTTGATTTGTCTGACAATACCTTAAATGAAAGAATACCAGCCTCAGCTCTCCAGCCCTATCCCGCGTGTGCTAGGCAGGGCATTCCATGGATACTGCTGGGCTTCCCTTCCTAAAGGGTTTTTACAGATGGAAGTATAAACACCGACATTGCATGGCCATCTGTGAACTAGCTGAGACATAGGGGGAACTAATCCAAATTTACCATTAGCGATGAGCAAAGTCCATTTTGACTTCTTAAGTGATTGCTGCTTAGTCAGAATAGCCTCTCATCTCGACGACAATTTCACTTTTTTCTCTCTCCAAATTGACATTTTATTTCTCCTTTAGTTCTTCCGAAACAATCTAGTGACACTTAATTTATTTAAGCTTAAATTTATTTAATTTATCTAATGGGCTATTCTGTAAGACGCTGAAAGGCAAAAGGGAGAGAAGGAAAAAGCCTATTTCAAAAGCGCCGCTCTATAATAATATCTGCACAAATCGTCCTTATTCTTCACCCAGCGACTTCCCAACTGAAATAGTTCCCAGCTGAAATGCCTTTCTTTTTCTTTACAGTCAGGTACTTGCCACATAGAAATATGTCAGACAGCCTTTAATTCCTAATGCCTGTTATATCATCTATAGTAATAACAGATAAATAAACAGGCAAAGCTGGTGGCTTTGTTGATGATACATGAGCCAATATGTTTGTGGGAACTGGCATTTAAATGAGGCAGAACAAACAGAGGTTTTGTGGTGCATACCTATCCAGCCTCCCTGAAATGCCACTCTGCCCTGCTGCACTCAGACAAAGCAGCAAATGGCCAATATCACTTTTCCAGGTTATCCAGACTGTTTGCGGTGTGACTGCATTTTGTTACCTGTGGGTTGTTGGGTGGTCAGGATACCAACATGAAAGCAAACAAGCTGGGCAAGCCAAAGGAAGATATGGGAAATAAGCTATAAAACAGTATTTTATTTCATCCCTCTAGCTATGCTAAAAACACCATGGAAATGCACCCACTGTGATGACAATGAATAAATGCCCCGGCCCATCTGACCAGCAAGGATCATGTGAAATTTATCACAGCATTGCTAGCAATATTTATTCTAATGACATGTGCAGCAGCAAAAGAGCACCTGGTGTAGAGGTTCAGAGTGATAAGAGATTAATAAATCTATCTTACATTCACATACAGCTGTGTGCAATCCTGTGTGCTTAAACGGAGGAATCTGTGTGCGACCAAATACTTGCACGTGTCCTTACGGTTTCTATGGGCCCCAGTGCCAGAGAGGTAAGAAAGTTCTATTCGTCATGTTGATAAAAGATCCAGGCTTCAAACATAAACAGCAGCCTATATCACCGCCTGTCCCCACACGCAGTATATCGAGAGATCTGCCTTGTCATAACTCCCTGCGAGTTCTATGGATACTGTAGTCTGTCGTAAATCTGCACTAAAGCGTTCTTAATGGTACTGTGAAGGAGCAAGCACCTATTTAGGATGGCATTAATGATAACTAAACAATTAATCTAAAACTATTTGAAGCCAACTTATCACTAATTAGCATCTAGTCAATTAAAGTATGGCTCAACTTTGTTCATTTTGCATTCTATAGTGGGCATTAGAGTGTGTTTCAGAGCCAGATGATGATTTTTCTTCAGATGGGCCTCAGCATATCACCTGCTTGACCATCCTAACATGTTTCGGATGGGAGACTTACATAGGACTTCCTCAGGTCTCTGCTCAAATATCTGATCAAATATCACACAACCTAATTTTGTGTAGGACCCGGACTGGAAACCATGTCCTAAACAGGAGAGCTCTAATCAGTGGCTAACGGTGCTACACAAGTCAAATTAACCATAGAATCATTAAAGCTACAGAAGACCTCTAAGATCACCAAGTCCAACCCCAACCCAACACACCATGCCCACTAACTATGTCCCTCATTGTCCCATCTCCACAGATGCTGAACACTCCCAGGGATGCTGACTTCACCCACTCTTTCTGAGAAACAATTCCTCCTAATATTCAACCAGAGTAAATCCTCTTAACTACCCATTAGACCAAGCACAACAGACACGAGGAAGGAACTTACGCTTAGGGCTCAAATAGCTGAAAGACACCTGCACTGAGCTTGGCTTTAAAACTCCCTCTCAAATCTGGGAATATAAATACATTCTTATTACCAAAATGAACTATTTCAATATTAAATGTTTCGCTCTCTTTCTCTCTCTGTTTTGTTTCCCTGGAGTTCCTACATGAATGCAATCCTAATGCATGTTTTTGCAAGTGAATGATTAATGACAGTAGAGCTTGCTGGAAGCTCTTTGTTTTTGTGATGATGGCGGGGAAAAAGAGAGGGGAAAATTATGCAGAGTCTGTAACTTGATGGTCTTTCTCTTGATGTTCAACACAGAAAGTGATTTTGATAGTGGCTCAGTAAAGGGCCTGTATTTAGGTGCTGTTGACACCTGCTGTGGTTTCAGTGCAACAAACTTTTCCCTTTCTTTCTCTAGCTGTCTGCATTCCTCCTTGTAAGAATGGCGGCCACTGTGTTCGAACCAACGTGTGCTCCTGTACGGAGGGCTACACTGGAAGAAGATGTCAGAAAAGTGAGTTACAAACTTCCAGTGTTCTCTGAAATTGAACTGTTTTTCTTCCTTTTATATGAGGTCAATGGAATATTTATTCTTACTGATGTATATTTTTAGCATAGCACATAGAGGACTGGAACAGGTTGCCCATAGAGGCTGTGGATGCCCCCTCCATGGAAGCATTCAAGGCCAAGCTGGATGGGGCTGTGAACAACCTGGTCTAGAGGGAGGTGTCCCTGCCTATAGCAGGGGGTTGGAAGTAGATGGTCTGAAAGGTCCCTTCCAACACAAACCATTTTATGATTCTATGATACTATGACTCTATGTTAGGCCTTGTACCAACCTGTTAATTAGAATAGCACTGACTCAGGTCAATGTGGGGAGCAGAACGTCTTGCTAGAGTCCTTAAATATTTCCTGCATTCAGAATGAGTAATCCTCGCTGCATTTGGAGATGAATTAATTCTGCATTAAAGATATTGAGAAGGGAAAAAAACAAAGCCAAAGGCAGAGCAGCAGAGAACCTTAAAGATATTGGAGTCTCACACTAATTGTCAATAAAAGCTAATCATGCCTTGCCTTTGCTCGTGTTACTGAAAACTCCCTCTCTACCATAGCATCATATTCATATTCTACTATTCTAATGAGAAAATGAGGGTTTTTTTGGCACTTTTGCAAGTAATATTGCTCAACAATTTCTGTCACTCAGGGAGTCTAGGACATATATAGGAAAAGTTATTATTATTATTATTATTATTATTATTATTATTATTTCTTAACTGGTTTGAAGTTGGCAGAAGTGGAGCTGCAAAAACAGCCATTCTTGGCAGGAACAATCTGTATGTTTCCAGAGCACTTTATGTCTCTCACACACAGAGAAAAAAAGCTGGTAAAGAATTCCTTCCAGCAACAAAAGCCCCACACCACAGCTCTCCTCTCCTTCAGCAGAGGGAATCGTGATGCACAGCTCTGCCTGGCTGCAGAGGATACAATTGAATAGTCTGTTCTGGCAGGAAGATGCTGGAGGAAAGAAAGGAGGGAAAAAAAAACCTCTTGTTTGGCATTTTGTTTTTGAGGTTAGAGAACATTAGAAAAGTGCTGTATCCTGCTCTGAACACACCAGCACATCTGAAAACAGATCAAAGAGAAAGAGTTGATCGTGACTGCAGCCCAGCAAAGCCCTCCCCTAAACGCTTCTGCTGCTTCCAGCTCACTGAGAGTTTCTAAGCTTATGAAGCTTCTGTTGCCTGCCTTGGTACAATCTTTAGTGGCAAAACTTCCTGAGATGATGAAAATAGTTTTGTGCCATTTAATCTGAGCCTCCATTCCACTTCCACAGCCAGGATACGGTCTGTTTTATTTCGTTTCATGTTGTAAGAACTTATAGTAAGGTGCTGGGTCTGGGATGAATGAAGACAAACTAGAAGGCAAAGGCTACTATTTGCTTCCTGACTTACTAGATGATAAAAGCTCAGTATGTTTTAGCCTTTTTTTTTCCTGTTTACAATCAAGTGCACAGGGACTGGTAGCATGCACCATAGAAAGCAATAGGTTGTTCACAGCTCTTCATAGCAAGCAGTTGCTGTTACAACTCCATGCCTTTGCACCGCTGGCATATGAGCCAGTTTCTCTAACAGAGGATCCAGGTTTCCCCTCTCCCAATCTCATGAGGTTCTGGAAGTCACACAGCAGCAGTAAGCCTCAGCTTAAAACCTTCCCCAACCAACAGGGCACAACTGGTCACACCACTCAGAGGTGGCCCTCAGCCACACCAGAATTCAGACACCAAAGGCCCTTTGAGCCTTTTTACCATGTGGTTTTAGCTACAATTTAGGCATTGAAATGATTGGTCAGCTGACATACTTGGTATACATTTAAGGATTAGAACTGCATAGCCATGTATTATGAACTTATTTATACAGGCAAATTAAAAAGTGGAAAATAAATTTCACTACCCAACCCATTTTCCTTAATAACACAGAGGAAAAAAATACCACAGAATCACACCACAACACTCATTCTAGGTTCCAAAAAGAGACAGCAGCACGTAGCTCTTTTGCAGGGTCACTTGCTGCATATGTATATATATACTTATAGAGTTACCAGATAGCGATGATGCACAATGCCAGCAGAAGAACAATTCTAACCAGTTCTTTGAGCACTTACTTTGGATATTTTGGCACTGTTTCCACTGTTTTTAGACTTTTTCCTTCACATATCTCTCCTGCACGGACAGAGAAACAAAAGCTTCTGTTTGCTTTTGGCAGCTTCAGATTGTCAACTGGATGAGACAGTTAAACCTAAAGATAGGTTATTCCTAAACCAAGCCCAGATTCACTACTGGTTTGTTTTAAACGTAAAGCAACAGGCCTTAGGATGTTCACATCCATCCCCATACAGCTCGGGTGTTGCTGATACTCTGCCTGGCAGCTGTGAATTCACAGGGAAGAGTGGGAGCTTCATGCCTTCACGACTCAGCCTTAATCATCTTTGCTTCCTCGGTGTGCTGAGAAAGGCATTCAGCCTGAAAGTTTGTGCTTGTTCTCTATGTAAATAAACATCGCCTCCGAAGAGGCGTAAATCAACCCGGTCTGATTGGCTGCCATCTGAAATACAAGGCTTTGCCTGGGGTGTTTGCTGATAAATAACTGCCTGGTGATTATGCAAACCAGACACCCACACCCAGGACGGGAGGGTGTCAGAGCTGACAAGGAAATGTGTGGTTATGCATCAGCAGTTGTACAGCCTTGCATCTTTACTTGCTGCGTGTTGTTTTCAATACAATCGGTCTTGTTGAGCGTAAGGAGGCAAACACTGACAGCACTTCAAAATGAAATATATTTCTGGATCAACTTTGCATCAAGAAAACACACTCTGCTTCAGTAATAAGGAAAAGCTATTTGTCTGTGGTTTAAAATTCCTTTCGGATGAAAACACACAGCTGTAGCTGTCTTGGAATTTCACTGATTTCTTGAGACTCTACGACTATGTTCACACAAATTCCCAACACATTCTTACAAACATTAAAAGCAAATAGATCTAATGTTATGTATTCACACACGTTTTCATTGGACCGCTTTATAAACAACTTTTTTCTATGGGTGGCTAATAAAAGCTGAGTTCACTTTTCATATGAAGGATTGGAGAGAAGAGAAAGAAAGGAAAAGAGATCTGTGGGACCCCAGGTTTATCCCTCCTCTGCTGCTAGCAAGATCATCTCCGAACAAAAAGGCAAGCCACAGCTCCCTCTGGAGCTTATCAGCAAGCAAAGGGCACAGGAGAACAAGGCTGAATTCCTCCTCCTCCTTGCTGCAGAATACCAAGCAGACCTCAGCCCGTCCTGCAGACCCGAGCCCTCCTGCCCTCATCAGCTGGATGGGTTTAGTGAATGGTTTCCAACAGAGGCTGCATTCCTACTCACAGCTGTTCTACAGCATCACACACATCCAGCACTGGGAGTTTGCAGATTGCATCTCAAAGTTAGTAGATAATTATTTCTCCGCTTCTCTAATTCCTGCAGGCAAGATTTACAGCCAGTACACAGCATCCAGTGTATCTAATTCATTCTTTTAGCTCTCCTTTCTTCTCACCCCTCCCTTCTCTCTTTCCTTCCCAGCATCATGAGAACTTTACTGGTATGAAATCTAGAGGCAAACTAAATTGGAAATATAGGTTTTGAAACACCAGGTTTCAAAGGCAACTTTTGCTACGCAATGTCACACTGTGAAAGTCACTGACTTCCTGAATTCCAGCCCTCCCATGCCACATTGCTGTCGATTATTTCCTTGCGAGTTACGTAAGCAGGAAGCTTTACTGCTCAACAAATTACACTTCTATTGAGTTATCATCTTAACAACCGGCAGTATATTCTCCGATACATCCTCACTGAGTAGGCAGATTGCCTCAAGCCGTCCAAAATCAGCAGAGTTTGCAGACAAGAGCTCCAGCATCCCTCCCACACAGCTGAGCAGGGAACAGCCCCTGTGCCTAATCCAATGAGCGGAGCCATGGTTAGCCTCAGACCTGCTTTTCACATGTCAAGGAGCCACTCATTAGCAACAATGATTTGGCCAAGGTTTCTGGATGGTCAGAGTCCTCAGCAAGTGGGCGTCTGGAAATAAGTTAACAGCTGCTCATGAAGAGAGGCTGGTAACTGATGCAAACAGCATTAGTTATGTTGACAGCAGTAGAAGAATTAGGTTTGCTTGTTGACTGGGTGCATAGTCTGGGGACATATGAAAAGGAAATAAAGGTCACAGTCCTTACTTAATTTTGAAGCTTACATAACAGAAGAGGTTGAATTAGGTGCCGTCTTCCTTCTTTGGGCAAGATACACAACCAAAGACAAAGGAAAAAATATTCAGGGCTGCTACTCTTTCCCATTCTGCTGAGCATAACCTGATCTGTGCATTCTGTGTGGGGTGAATGGGGTGAGCTCTAACTTCCCAGAGACAGACAGAGAGCTAAACTGGAGACAGTGAGTGGCTCAGGGGATGGTCTGCTTGTGGTCTGCACTGAGCTCTTCTCCTCTCTGCTCTCTTAGCAAGGATGCGTCATAAAGCCATTAGCTGGTCTTTTCAAAACTGTTTTGTTCACACACATGTAGCTGGTACGTTTATTTTAACAGGAGCTTTGAGCACACGCACTTGTCTCTAAATTTATTTTTAAAGAGAACAAGAATGTATTTGGGTAAGAACTGAATATATATCCCTAATAAGAAGCAAAGAAACCTTATTGAATTTTTACTCATTACTTAAGGAAAACGTTCACAGGCTACAGAGTGATTTTCGCAGGAGTAGAAAATCTGGGGTTTGGGCCAATATTTCTTTACATGTATTGTAAATGCACTAAAGAAACGTGTCTGATCTGCTGCTGTATGTAAACACATACTGAAATAGCAGGGATTCCTGAACTGACAAGTTTCCCTTTGCTGTGGGCTTCCACATGAGGATGAGTGGCTTTTCCATGAACTGAAACAGTGCATTTGGGAGCCTATTTCTAATTATACTATTTTTCTAATGTCTTCTCTTTAAAAAGGGGGTGTAAAATCTACCATGGGGAAAGCACAGGGAGTGGACAGTTCTGGAAATTACATTGTCTGCTGGACCACAAAAAGACCTTGGCAGTACATTGATTCTCATGTAAGACTTAGCCTACTTCCTAAGGCAGATAATAGCACTATGAATAACAGATCAGTGCAGTGCCAAGGCAGACAGCAGTTCCTTTTCTGGAAGGGCTCCCATCCAAGGCAGGTGCTGCCTTCTGTGGATGCGGTCCTTGCTTCCCAGCTGGCCGTCAGCCAGGCCAGGGACCTGCTGTTCTTCCTCTTGAAGAATGGGGGATGGTTTCAAGCTATCACACCACAGTTCTTTTCAGTTCCTCTGCCTTAATCTCCCTTTTTACTTTTGCACGGGTGAAAATACACCAAATTGCACCAAGCATGGGTGGGCTTAGCCCGCTCTGAGCAATGAAGGCAAGCTTAAATGGCAGGTCATAATGCAAGGACTGAAACTGCAGAAACAATCAACAGAGAAAAACAATGCATATGAGAATCCCTTTTCACTTCTTACTCAGGCATGACAAGGAAACAGCTCTAGAGAACAATTTATACACACACCGTAATGGTTCACTGACCTAATAAAGCACAGAGCATTCCTCAATGAAGAGAAAATGTTACCAAGAGCGAGACCCAAACAAGATGAGAATATAAGTTGTGCTGAGAGTATATTTCACAATTCCCCACGTTAATTATATACTAACAGTCTCAAAGATGAGAAGAAAGAATAGCGAGACACTCTTTCAAATTAATAGCATCGCAATCAGACTAAAACCAATTGGTAAAAGCAAAAAGGTTTTAGTAAGGATCTCAAAATCTGACGGTTCCCAGCAGAATATTCCCCAAATACACCATATGCACAATTGCATGTGCTTATTTTGTTTGTCAACTGAATGCTTATCGTCATACTGAAAGACAAAATATCACACATCTATCCAAACACCTTAACAGTGCACCTCTAGGAAGAGTTTCACCTGATAAGAGACAACAGGCAAAGGGGGCTCAGAGAGAGAAATATTTCATTTGAAGGACAGTGGACAATCCCTCATCTGAATTGGAGAACAATTCCTCACTTGTTTCCACAGTGTTCTGGGTTTAAGAGCCTTGCCCGCCACGCACTGCCAGAGAATCATTCAGAAATACAGAGAGACCAGGATCCTCTTCTGCTGGCAGAAAAGCTGTATCATCTGGTGAGAGCGACATAACGGCGCAGATAGGAACCCAGCACATTGCGTATCGGCACGCAGAGCTTATTCTGGTGTCTCAGTAGTTATGCCATTATTTTTCCCATTTTCTTTTCTGATCTAATACCTGAATTAGATTTATTTCCTGCTTTAATAACTCTAACGGTTCCCCCAGGTACATCAGAGCACACATCAGAACACAGACTAGATGCAATTAGGCAAGGCCCTGGCGTCATACCGCAGTCTATATGGTCTACAATTTTTCAAGCCATTTTTTCCTTCTGAAATGCATGCTAGGTGATGCAAACTAACTCTATTGCCAGAGCTGTGTAGCAACGTGAATACATTATCAATGCAAACTGTCACGGCACCCATCACAACTACATTTACAGCTCCCTCTGTGTCTTGTAGTAATTTGTTCTCCTGCACTGCATCCCTCAGAGGTTTCTACCAGATTATTTTTTACTATTCAGAAAGGTAATTTATTGAACAATTGCTCTGCATCTTTGTTAGAAATACGTGAAGCAAGAAATGGGGCTGAGCAAGCCTCAAAGTAATTGGTAGCTTGATATGGATAAGGATCCAAATCTTTGAAGAACCTTGCACAGAACTTGCAAACTTCTCATACGCATGAAAAGTTGCTGCTTCTTAACATTTAAACTAAGGTTACAGTTACTGATATTCATTGGATTGCATATCTGAAGTGACTTTGCTAAAGTTTGGGTATAAATTTCTTTATATACAAATCCAAATCAATGTAAATGAGGAGTTTCCAAGAAAGTCAAGCTTTGGAACAACACACATGCCTAAAACTTCACATCTCTAATACTAGTTCCTGGCTGCCCTTGGAACAGAAAAATTAGGGCTAGAAATTGCTATTGTCCCAAACCCACAACATGTTTTTTAGTGCTACATTCAATTGGGACCTCTGTGGCAGCAGATGTATAGGTACATTCATCTTGCTAATGATCTGTTAAGCATCAGTTATACCTTCTGAAGTGTAGAATGACGTTTTTTACTTCAACTAGTTTCTGGCTACTCTGAGGGCATTAGAATCCATAAAGGACTGCCCTGGGTTCGAAATTCCCTCTTCGGCCAGAACACACCAGTTTTGTGATTCATTTCTTCAAAGGATTAAAGATCATTCAGCAAGATCAACTCTTTATTTGGAGCCTAGAAGCATCCAGCCAACCCCTTCCTTACTGCACTCGGGATAATGGTTCATTTGAGCACTGCTGCTGAGATGCATAATGCATCCAGACAGAAGGGGAACCTTGCTTCCACTCGATCAATTGAACTGTGCTGTTTCATGAAACTGCTGACCTGGCCCTCCTATTAAAAAAAAAAAATCAACAGCATCCTTACATTTTAAAGCTGCATTCACAAGGTTGCTGCATTCCTGGCACAGATCTTCTCCATTTCTGTGTTTTATCAATAGGTGACGTATATTACCAATAAACATTGGAAAAGGACTAGAAGTGCCAGTTTTAACACAGCAACCAACTGTTTTCACATCTATTGGCTTCGTTTTTATTCTCAGCCTGGGTTCTGTCATCTGTATTTTCCTGACAAGACCAGTCGGTGTTATTTTTAAACCTGTCCCATGCTCTGTGTCCTTACTGTGCTGCACCTCCCGAGCTACAGCTCTTTGTTTTCGAGAATGTCACACCGCATCAAGATAACCACTAAGCAGGAAGGAGAAAACGAACATTAAAACAACATGTACACGTACAAAAGCCAAAGCTGTGACTGATCAAGCACCCTACTTCTCAAAAGAGCAATTGAGAGAGCAAGTATAAATATGCGCTATGCCCACAGAGAAGTCAGTCTGAAACCAACACCAGCCTGAAATAAAAGCCATGCCTGTGAATCATGTATAAATAACAGCTCAGGGATGGTGACTTAAAGGACACACTGAAGCCTGTATCTACCAGTAGGTGTTCTTTTGGCCACTTTTCTGTGTTCTTTGTCAGTGAAGCTATAGCCTGATGCATTACCTTAGCTGGCCCACACAGATGTTACTGCTTGAGGCTATTTTCTCTCTTCCATCCAAAGGCAGAATGCATTCAGAAACAGGTCAGTTTTTGTCAGCTTATACAGGGGGGGAAAAAAAGAAAAAGAAAAAGAAAAAAGAAAAAAAAAAAAGTTATCTTGAAAACTACATCTTCTAATCAGCACTGCAGTGTGACACATTGTCTCCTCATCAGCAGTTTGGCTCAGGATACACGATGACAGGTAGCTCTTGATTCAGAAGGAAGAAGTCATGGCACTCACTCTGTCAGGGAAGGACATGGATGTTCAGCTGCACCACAGGGTATTCCTGAAACATTTCAGAAAATCTCATTCTGCTGAGATTTTGGGAGCCTGATTTAATATCCCCTCTGCTTTGACATTATAAGGGCAGTGATGAAGACGTTTGACAAAACTGCAAGCTTTTCACTACTTATTGTTATACACTTCTAGTTAAAAAAAAAGATGCAGTGGGGTACTTGCATTGGAAGGCGGCTAAAGTTCAACCTGAAATGTTGTTTATCTGCTAATGCATAGTGAAAAATGAGAGTCTGAAGGAAATATCTGCCTTCTGTTAATCACTGTAGACTGATGAACTGCTACTTTTGATGGATATTGTCACCGTTTGAACAAGGCATTGCTCTTAATTGCTTATAGAGCATGCAGAGAAGCATATTGTAAGCATATCCCTTCACACTGCATAGCAGGGATATTTCACTTGTCGCAGAGAAGTGCCCAGAGAAGTGGTGGAGTCACCGTCCCTGGAGGTGCTTAAGAAATGCATGGATGTGGCATGGAGGGACATGGTTCACAGGCATGGTGAGGATGGCTTGGCAGCTGGACTAGATGATCTTAATTGTTTCTTTCCAACCTTAAGGATTCTGTGCTTTAAGGGAAGGTGTATTGTCAGTTATTGCAAGAAGTGCAGACAAAGGAAGACACTAGAACTGTAGGTACCCGTTGCTGATGCTACATCAGGAGAACCTACTGGATATTAGAGACAACATTTAACTTTTTTTTTTCATAGCTTTTTCCTAATCCCTGGAGATACTTATTTTGTAGTCAAACTCTTCCCTTTGGCTGACAAAGCAGGAGGCTGGATACCTTGAGGTGAACAGCTAACTGTGGAGTTCCACGATAAAAAGAGCTGCAAGAAGCACTTCACTGGGTGAGGCCAGCCTAGAGGGGATACGCTCTACAAAGGGTAGAGGAAATTTCAAGTGTTTGTAAGGCCAAAGTGCTCTAAAGCCATCAAAGAGAAATAACAGCACAACAGAAACTTAGCAACTGGGGAGTCCCATTCAGAACACAGGGGAACTGCGTATGTTTTGTACCATGTTCTACACAGCACCTATGTTTTATCTTAGCACCTGCAGCCACTTGTTACCTTATCAAATCAACCCTCACCTGAAATACAGCAAGTAATCATGCTTTTACTTCAACCTTCTACACAGGCTTACCTTATCTAACTTCCCAGTTTGAAAAAACATCATATTATGGAAGTTTTAAATTGTGGCCCTCACACTCTTTATGGAATTGAGTAACACTTTCTGCATACGAAATTCTGTGCTTCAGTTCTTACTGAGGAGCACGGAAGAACCGACGTTGATACCAAAGGGAATGGGATGAGGGCCTTAGTAGTACTCACTGACACCCAGGATACTTAGATAGAGCAAGGCTCTCTCCACCCCCAGTGATATGCCCTATCAAATTGCAACAAAGAGAAGACACAAATGTGTTTACATCCGTTCCATTAAGGCTGGTTCCCAAGTCAGGTGGAAAATCTATCAAACCCCTGTTGTCTTTGGGTCAAGATGCTAGGCATTTTTCAAGGGGAGGGGAGAGAAAATATGTGACTTTTCAAAGTCATGCCAGCGCCTGGGAGGATTACGATAATTCGATTTGCTCTCCTAGTGTCTGATAATTTATTTAGTTTTCCTGTGAGAGGCTGTAACGTTTTTGTTTGCTATTTTGAAATTGGAGCTCCTCCACAGAGGCCAAGGAGTGGGACTAGAAAGAATCAGAACTAGTTATAATCAACAAATCTTGAAGTCTGCCTGATGGGTACTGAGATGGAATTGTATTTAAGAAAGTCAGAGAAAGGGAGAACAAGGTAGAGATGTCAGACAGAAAAGGAGGGGAGATAACACTGCAGGCATTTACATAGAGGTGCCTTGTGTATTCCCCATCACAGTGACAAAGTGTCTGCCCAGGAAGGCGGTGAGCCAAGAGTGCCTGTCCTACCAGGTATGGCCCTGAGCTTACATTTCCCACTTAACTACTTCTCTTAGTTATGCTGGAGTTGAACTCCCTCGGATTTATTGCCTAAAGTGAGAGATGCTGCAAGCAATAAGCAACATTAAAGAAGTTAGTGCTCTATTTTCATGGTTCCTTGTTCATTTGTAAGGCAGCTGAACAATGAGAGAAATAGATCCCAAGTTGAAAATCTGTTTGAACTGTAATGTTTTACTCAGATCAAGACCAGACCTCTACGTAAAGTTTTACCAAATTACGAGGCAAACTAAGTTGGAACAAGTTCAGTTATACATAAACTGAAAACTAATACTGAATCAAAAAGTGCAATATAGTTGGACTCCCTGTAACTGAAGGAGGTATCTGGTGTCATAGAATATCTTAGATAACACGGGAAAACAGCGCAATGGTTTGCATTAAATGAAAAGTACATGAAAAATTTAAAGGACAAAAGAATTAGAAACCTCTTTTTGAACGAGTACCACTGAGCTTGGATAGGGTCCATGTTTTTTCTGATCTCCAGACCAAATCATTGGATCTCAGCAATATGATCTTGGGACAGGCGGTCAGCTATGAGGACTTCATGGTCTGTGAGTATCATAAAGCTGAGGGTTGTTTGAAATCTAGATCTGAGATTCATGGTTTTGGGGTCCATTTTCTAAATAGTGAATATCTAAGCTGTTTTATAATTGAAACGAGAAGCCAAACGCAGCACAATATAAAACCGGACGTCAGAAGTCTGTTATGGGTGACAAGAGATCAAAAAAGGAGAGAAGGAAAGGGGGGGGGAAAGATGAACTCAGAGTTACAGTTGTCATAAGTCCTTAAATTCATCTAGGTTTTGACTGGCGTTGCAGCACTTTTTGAGAGTTCAGCAAGAACTCTAGATCCCTGTTAGCCTTAGTAAGCAGATGCCAAGATTACAGCATGGATCAGGAGAGATGGAGAAAGAAGGAAAAAGGAGATGACAGTTTTAGGGCTTGGGTCCAAGCAGCCCTTATAAGCATGGGTAAGTCTGACATGCCTGAGGGCAGGTCACCATGCTGAGAGACTTGTGAGCTTTGGCACAAAGCAAAATGCAAATGTGGCAGCCAAGTAAGAGCAGCCATGGAGTTCTTAGAACTGCCAATGCTGCATCTGCACTGAAGGAAAAGAGCAAGTGACCAGGACACAGAAAGCCACACAAACAATAATTCAGTGCATCCCACTCTTCGTGCCTGTAGAATAATCAGGGAATCTAAATCTGCTCATCTAAAGATGCCTGATCTTATGCCTAAGGGAGGAACAAAAGGTCATTCTCCCACCAGATAACACTCATTAGATGAAGACAGGGTCTTTAAGACCATCTAGTTCCAACCCCGTGCTATAGACAGGAACACCCACTAGACCAGGTTGCTCAAAGCCCCATTCTGTCTGGCCTTGAATGCCTCCATGGAGGGGCATCCACAGCCTTTAAGATGTAAGGAAGTCTCTAGTAAAGTCTTCCTTTTTTCTTGAGTCACTATTTTCTTATTTGCTATGTATCTGCAGGTGTTTGTGATCCTGCGTGCATGAATGGAGGGAAATGTGTAAGCCCAAATGTCTGTGACTGCCCGTCTGGTTGGAGAGGAAAGCACTGCAATAAACGTAAGCATTTCTACCGTCCATCAAACAGATCGTTGCTCATTACTTAGGCCAGTCAACATCAATTGTAACCTTGTCTTAATATTAAAAAACACTACAGTGAATATACAGTTTCAATTGTAGGCAATACAAAATGCTCTAAGTGTTTGTTGCATACAGAGGAAGAAAGCTGTGTAGGGGAACCCCGTCTCTGCTTTATGCAGCTGTCTCTTATACATCTTGTTACGGAAATTCATTTTTATAGTATTAAACCTGAAGCATCGATTTTATGTTTTAATACCTTTACATTTTTGCTGTATTTTACAAAGAAATGCCATATATTTCAAGATACAGAACTACTTAAAGCCTGCTATAAAGCCTTGCCAACTGATGTACTCTCAAGGTCACCAGCTACATAGTGGTGCATAATTTCAGGAAAGATGTGCTCTCACTCTGTAAACTCTACCATATCTGACTTAGCGTTATAAAAATAGAATGAACAAAACCTCTCACCCTAAAATACTTTCAAGGAGTATTTTTCCTTATGTGGCTATTTGTTACCATGATGTTGACGGATAAACTGAATAAATTTATAATCCAGATGACACGCTCTATAAAGATACAGGATACGTGTGTTTCTCATGTGTGCACATGAAAACACACGTTTCCTTTTTGGGATCCCTGAAGAAATACTATAGACAGTAAACATACCAAATCCTACTATGGGATATTACTTACTTGCAACGTGGAATTTGCTATATGCATCTAACACACATGAATATACCAGATGAACATATCATATGGAGAGTATTCTTAACTGGAAGTGAGCTAAATGTTAGGAATAACCAAGCTACCAGAAGGCAGTCACCAAAGATACAAAGAAGCAAATATCAAAGAATCCTAAATACAGATTATCTGATGAAGAGAGCACCATCCAATCCTTTGGAAATTGCCCAGTTGAAATGAAACCTAGCAGGCCATTATTTCAGTCAGCTTTGGAACATCTGGATATACTGTCTACGTCTTCTCACTTGTCTCCTGTCACTCTGTCCAGCTGTTTGCCTGCAGAGATGCCTGAATGGTGGAGAATGTATAGGTCCAAACATCTGCGAGTGCCCTGAAGGATGGGTGGGAATGCTGTGCCAGACTCGTAAGTGCTGCTCTCATTATCACAGACTTGTAGCCGTACCAGAGATATTCACATATCCACTTTTCTACTGTGTTTACCTTACATGGAAAGGGCAACCATCAGATGATTAGCATGTAAATGACGCCCTTTGTTTGTTAGAAGTGTTGTATGCTGTCAGTAAAACTACAGCTTTCAAAGACATTTCTGGACACCGTGTCCATGTGAGAAAGAGCACAGACTCATCCCTTACTTCCATCAGAAAAAAAGAAGCAGATTTTAAGCTCAATGATTTGAAAGGCTATATTAAAATAAAAGAGGGTCAGGGAAGATAGGAGATGCAATATCCTATTCAGCATATCCAGATGGCATTAAGCACGGGCAAATGTTCTATGTGCCTGCTAACCCAGGAGTCCAACCCTACACATATTAAGCATTCGGTCCAACCACTGAGATGGCTTTCTACATGTGGGAAGTGAAAAACTTGGAGTAGAAGGAGACCCGTTATTGCCCACTGCATGTGGGGTCACTGCAGTGTGTGTGTGTTATTAGTTTTACAGTAAAAGGTCACGGGGAAAATATCAAGGCATTATCCCTTCTAAAGGGTAATCTTTCTTTCCTCTCACACTCACGGAGCATAATTACTTATGGAAATCTTTTGTCAGTTAAATCCCAATGGCTGTGTAATTGTTTCTTTGTGCCAGCTGTCTGCTAGTTCAAACATTGTAATGTTTAAAGTTATTTATTAGTTGATGATATATTCCTGAGTCAGTCTATTAAATAAATAAACAAATCATGCTTGCTCCGGTACAAGGCAAGTAAGGTTTGCTGTCATTACCCATTTCTGCTGTACAATGCAGGCACACAAGCCTGGGCCATTTTTCATCTATTTAATCAGCTCCTTTGAATCTTTCCTCCAGATCTGTTCACTTGATATTCACCCTGTTTTTACTGGTTTGGTTTTTTTTCCCTTGTTTCTGTTGTAGTGTGCAATTAAATCAGTTCTGTGCCCAAAAGGAGATGCTGGTAACTCCAAAGTCTCACAACAAACACAGATAACCACCAAGTGGTTGGAATTTCACTGTTTTTTAAATAGAGGAATAGAGACTATAGTCAGAGAGCAGATGGTTAGGTCTTATAATATTGCTCCAGGGTATTCACAATGAGGCAGGGAGGAAGCGGGGGAACAAGAAAGTCTTCATCCTCACAGATGTTACATATAAAGTTTTGCACAGAAGTGTAACCCCTGAAGGCAAGTCTGGCTTTCTATTTTAACATGGGAGTCCAACCACCCAAATCCAGAGCGCTGTGAAAAATATGTGTTCATCTCTCTGAAGGCATCCCAGCACTGCCCACTGTCAGTGGGCAAAGCCCATACCCTCTGCCAGGACCACTGCACTTCTGCAAAGGGGCATTGCACCCGCTGTACTGCTTCCCTGTGCAAACTACTTTGTCCAAGAATTTCAACCTGCAAGGTTCCCCCTGCTTTTGGCACTGCCTTAACAGCATTTTGCTGTTAATATATAACATATTATACACACACACACACACACACATACATATACATATATATACATATGTCATATATTTGATATGAGTCAATTATATGTAACCATATAATTTTAGATTAATAGAGCAAAAAGTCACTTTCTTTACGCAAGTGAAATCCCAGCTAACTTTTCCCAACAATCACTGCACCTTCCCCTGTGATCCAGAAGGAATTTGGGCTGGTTTGTGATCTTGGGGCTTGTTCAGGCACAAGTGGGACTCGGCTAATCCCAGTTTCATTCTCTGCTTTCAGCCTATTAATTCATGCAGCTGCCCTTATCAAGATGACAGAGATGGCCTGAGCTTACATGAACTGCTCAGGCTGTTTGGAGGCAGCAATAGATATAGCTGCCACAATAAAATCTTCCCTAGATCTCATCTTCCCCGTCCTCTGTAAAACCCGAAAAAGCAAAAGATGACATTTCTCTAGTTTAGGCCTCTAATAATTAAGTACTTCCAAGTGCAAATAGTGATGCCTTCTATTTTCCTGCCAGCTTTCACCCAGAAAGAAGTACATGGATCTGTATTATAAGTGACAGTCAGAAATCCTTCAGCCTTTCAGCAAACGATACATTGACAGTAACCCAGAGCAGATTTTCTGTTCTGTTGCAATGAAGATTGGCACTGTCCAAGTCAGAATAATTTTATCTCTCCAGTATTTTGAAAATGCTTCACAGAGCAAGACTGAACTCTGCTTTCAGATGTAGCACCATACGTTATGAAGCTTGTATCTAATTTGGAACAGGTCTGCTGCATTTTGGAGGTGCAATCATGCAAGCAAACACTTTGCCTCTTCTGCAATGATGTGCAATGAAATCTCATTCCGTTTAATGTGGTGAATTATGAATTTCTCAATGCTATGATCAGTCAAACTCAGTGACATTTCAGAGATGTCTGTGCAGGGTATTTTTCTTGCAGTTTTACCAGTCTCTGGCTACCACTATACTGCAGAATTTGGCAAGAGTAAGAGTAGGTAAAAGAGACTTTCAGGAGACATTGTTTCAGCAGTAATGGACAAAATCCAATAGTCCTCTTTTATCAGACTGCAAATAAAGAGGTCACTCAAGAGAATGGTTTTCTCCCCCACTCATCTGTAACTGCACAGAATAGCTTCTGAAAGAGAATCAATAAAATAGGTCATTTGTCCCAACAAATACGGTGTGCTGTGGAATACACACATTATCCTTGATAAGTTCTTATGACTTTTATGGTCATAGTTTAAGGAGTAACGGTCAAGTTTCAGACAGTCTTGCAAACGTAGGGAAATTACATCTTACTAAAAGAGGCTAAAAATTGTCATATGAAATATGCAATGTCTTACCCACAGACAGGAAAAGCTTCATAGACTCATAACAGCAGCACAAATGTTCTAAAGATTCCCTCTTGGAAAACAAAGAAACTGTACCACAGGATCACTATGTTTCCCCATCAATGATTTCCTTCCCATCTCAGACCAGACACCCATTCTAAATCCGCATGTCTACGGGGTATCCCTCCCTCTTGAGGTGTTAACTCATCTCTTTTTCTTGAGCTAGAAAAGAACTATTAGACCAAAGCAGTGAAGACCTGATGGTACAATCTGACTGCCCCGACAGATTTAGACAAAACACAAGCCAGTAAAGTCAGCAGGCTTTTGGCCAAGGATATAAGTCTGTTAAGGATCAGAGTGCAGGATCAAGGCATAATTCTAATAATTAATTACGAAATATAAGGAAGGTTATAGTTGTGAAGGATCTTCATCATTAAAATTCATGCTGCTGTCTTCTGTTCTAATATTATTGAACCTACACTGGCTTCTCATTTGCCCTTCAGAATATCTTCTCTTTATTTGCATGTTGTAAGTGTCAAGCTTAAAGCCTTATAATTTTCTCAACATTTGAGCTCATTCTCTCTCCTTCTGTCTTGAACATCTCAGACAGGCTTGCTACTAGTTTTCCTGTGTAACCCTTTCAATTCTTATGAAAAGAAAACTCGTAAGAAAGATTATCATTTGCATGCAAATTATAGCTCTGTTCTTTTAACATTCAAGGATAAATCTCCTTCTGTAATGGGCATTTATTGATTATAATTTTATCATAAGCTTAGCTTACTAAATGACTTTCTTTGCCGAGTCTGTACTGGATAATGCATACACAGCCTGTGTCATTTTTAGTGTTTAGAGGCTTAGCATCCCTTGTAAATACATTTATGAAATATTCATTTAAACTTCAGCTATGTTATTACCCTCTGTGATTTCAATTCCAATTTTCTCCCAAAATGTTTTTGACTTTTCTCCTCACCGAGCTCATGCTTTTCTGAGCACTGCAGCAGGAAGCAGTGGGTGGAGGGGGAGAGACAGGCAGATAGCAAAGGAGAAAAAAATAACGGAGGAAAACTTTTCCTTTTTATTGTTTTGTTTTTAATCATCTGAGAATCAAAGAAAGCACAGATGGAAAAAGGCCTAGTACCTTATCTAATGCCTGTCCTGCTATCACTGCATCTGAGAATTCCTCTACCAGCCCTAGGGATCTCCAAGAGCAGACTACTCTTTTCCCTACCTGCTTTTATTATATGAACTACCAACGAGATAATAGAAATCCATTTTACCTGTGCCCAAGTGCACATCAGGTTATACGTAGTAATATCATACACAGTAGTCTCACTTCTAGAACAAAATCCACTGTAGAGTGGAACACAACTGGGAAGAGGCCCCTTCTGCTGACAGTATATTCCCTAAGCAGAAAGTGGGAAGTGTTTGATTCCCATGAATGAAACACTGGTCTCTATCTGGCTGCACTCACAGGACAGTTCCTCTTTTCCTTAGCTCTCAGACTGATGTTCAGAATACAAATTTCAATGTTAGTATTCCCTAATATGGCAAAATCCCAACCTTCTCACGGACTGCTGGCTGTCACAGTAATCTGATAGAGCTGACAACCTATTTTCAGTAGACAATGACAGCAAAATTACAAGATGCTCTTTTTAAACAACCACAGGTAGGGGAATCTTTGTAGCTTGTGGCTGGCCTTCCAAGGTCACCATAGCATTATTATAATTGTCCTCAGAGAATCACACTTGTATACATTAAACTTTTTCAGATCTGATGTTATTGGAACATAGACAGCTGTTGTCATAAGCTTCACTGACAGATAATGACATGTCATTTATATTTAGATCTTAATAGTATATGGTCAGCAGCTTCCTATGTGGATCTCCCAGGCAAGAAAATAAAAGAATTCACTTGCTAATATTTCTTTGGCAATAAATATGGGAGGTTTAACTCGTAAGATCAAATTAAGATACTATGACGTGTTCTTGAATTGCTGCCCTATGAATTGGTTGCTCTCTTTCCTCCATGCCAAAACAACGTCATAAACTGCTGATTAGGATGAAAAAATGGTTGAGATTTGAGTAAGTCAATTCATTATCTTTCTTGTTAATCTCTTAAAGAAAGATAAAGAGCACTGATTCTTTTATTAACAGAGTGTCTTCAAATATAAGTGGAGTGGTAGCTGAGATGAGATAAAAAGTTACTTTGATTCCCCTTCTGATTCTGTGGGACATGAAAATTACACACCCTGGATTCCAGAGTTTTGAAGCATGCATGAAATTCTCCCTTTTATTTGTTGTAATGGAACCACTCAGGGGAGAAAATATTTAACAAATCTTTGTATTTCGAGTCAAGAAAGTTCTTTTAAGAGCTGTTATTGCACTTCACATGGAACAAAAGAAAATCAATTTTGGCACAAATCTGACCCAGCCGTCAGTGCCCAGAATGTATCCTGGCTTTCCAGATCAGAGCTTTTCTGACCCATTTTCCGCTGAGCTAAGGTGGTTACTTTGGCACACACTTCTCTTTCCCCATCAACAATAAATATATTGGAAAATATAAAGCAGGAAGATTGTAAATGCGACAGACATGTAGGCATGGAAAAGACAATGGCAAGCATTTTGTAATGCCAAAATATTTGTATTATCCTTTTCTTCATCACGTGAAACTACAGAACCTTGATATTTTTTGTCACATCTTTGTTGTATCATTTTCGAAGACTTCCTTTCTAATTACAAGATTTAGAATAAATGTATTCCTAAACAATTTTATCTTTCATTTATAGCAATTTGTGAGCAAAAATGTCTGTTTGGAAGCAGATGCATAAAACCTAATGTCTGTGCTTGCAGAAGTGGCTATACTGGGTCAGCATGTGGAAAGAAGGTAAGGTATCAGCCAAAAACACTGCATTCTTATAGCAAGAGAGACAAAAATAGCTGAATGTAACTGAAATAGTTTACTGGAAGAAGGATTAAAGTCTTAGTAACCTTATGGAAGATGTAAATAAGGTTATAAAGTTGTTTAAAGTAAGTTTAATGACCACTAAGCTGCCAACTAACCCTGCATCCAAGTCCTGTACAAAATTCTCCCTTAAGGAACAGTTTAATCCTTCAAATACAAAACCTTAAAAAGCTGTATCTATTCTGATACTTAGCCTCATCCTTAATGCAGTGCTCCTGCCCAAATCCACTAATCATCTGCAGAGTATACCCTGAAGAGGCATCCCTAGATGCAGTCAAGCCCGAGCTTTCTCTGAATTGCAATTGACCCTCACCACCAGGCACTGCTCTGTTCTTCATCCCTACTGCCTTCCTTAACCAGCCACTTGCTCCAACATGAAGTCGTTTGCCAATCTCCAGTTTTCAAAATGGCACGCTGCCCTCTCATTTACCTATATGCAAAGGCTAGGAAAAATCAACATCTTTTCCTTTCAATTACATCAGACGTTAGAGATAGTAGCAAAATCAATTCAGATTGTCATTTGATTCTGTTAATGATAATTAGATTTTAATATCATAATTAAAGTTCTGTATGGATTTTCTTAACAAGTACATCTTCATACTAAATTATAGCTCCTATATCAATACTGATATGTAGCTGATGTAGATAAGATGAGTCAGTATTTCAGGTTTATATATATATAAATAAGCTATCAAACAGGTTGGTTGTGCAGTAGGAAAACGCGGTGTGCATTTTATCAGTGAATTAATGGGATAAGTCCAAACAAGTGCAAGAAGAAGCCAAGATAAAACAGAGTTGTTGCCTGCAGGTCTTTGTACCCAAAGGACTTTCCCTTCAGAGGTTGAGAGTTGCCTTTTGGAAATGCCAAACTGAGATTACTAGGGGTTGATTTTGGAGCGTTATTTTAGTTGTAAAAGTGTCAAGTATGATATTTTCCATTCACAAACTTTGTTGCACTTCACAAAAAAATATTAAATCAAATACTAGGCTTCCATTTTCACATGAATAAACTATTACACAGTAAATCATTACCGGGAAGAAAAAGAAAGAAAAAATAGAAAAATACTTTGCATATTATGTATGTCTAGAATGCCAAGCCATCAATGATACATGTAAACACACAGCTCCCTAGCAATGATTCATCTCACATTCTTTCAAGACTGTTTGAAGCATCCTTCAGTTTCACAGCTCATTCTGCAGAAATACTGATTGGCGGCACTGATATGAACGTGCATTGCTTTGATGTGAGGAAGGAAACGTTCTGAATAAAAGAGAATTAACAGGTTTCCTTCAATCTGTGAGCTTTGCTTAGTGCAAGTGTCGAAGCTAGTCATAAAAGTGATGGGTTTAAGGGTGTCTTGTTTAAATTACATCAATCAAACAAGCTACCCCTCTAAAAAGTTAAAAGTTATAAGACATGATAATGCTTTTTAGCTAGCACTGATTACACTGAATAGTGAACACAGGAACTCATATCCCTATTACTGCAGAAATGCTGGGAGGACGGGCCTCCCAACAGCTAATTTATAAGGGAACAAATTGAACAAGCTTTAAAGAATTTTACACATTTTAAAGGTTTGCAGACAAATACAGCCACCCGTCCCTGATTTTCTCTCATTTTCCTCAACTTAAACCAATCAGATGTCAAACCCATTTCTGCTGCTCATGTCTAACCACTAACTGCCTCCCATCGGCTTCAAACTCTTGTCAATACATTTACAACAAGAGATTTACATTTTTCTGCTATAGCACTGTAACCAGTTCAGTGCTCCATACTGCTGATACTTAATGGCTTATTTTCCATTTGGCAAACATACAGTTGACTTTTCCTTTGCAAGCACAGCCTTTATTATACCTTTACTTAATTTTTTCTCATGGATTTCCAATTGTTTCACCTGCGTATCAAAAAAGATTTTTCATTCTAAACCTGATTGCATTGCCTCCAAGTGTGACACTTCAAAAATGTGACATCTCATTGCCTAAGACATTGATGACAGTACCAAAGAGTAGAAAAAAAAGTCAAAGCCTTTCGGTATCCATCTTGGCAGCAAACCATTGACGCAGTCATTCTTTGATAAAGCTTCTCAGACAGGAATATCTCCCTGCTTATTTTGTTTGACCCATCATCATGATTACCACAACTACGTCAGAATTGTATCTACTCATGGTGGCAAGAATGGCTGCTTACCACATTTTGCTTGAGGAGATTATGAATTTATTAATTTATTCTTTAATAATTTGCCTTAGTGTCTTCCCAGATACCCATATGGCTGTCATCACCTTGCTTTTCTTTTCCCTTTTTTTCTTACTAAAAGATATATGCTGTGCTTTTCAAGAGACCGTCCTTCAGGAGTACTCAAAGCTAATGATTGCCCTTTTAGAAACCCTATCTTTAAGTAAGCTCAGGTAAACTCTATGAAGCCCTATTAACCTGTTCCATGTAAAATTCCGCTTATGAGCGAAGACTTTCTATATGGGGAGTTAAAGTAGCTGGCAAACCATAAACTCAGAACCCAGTTTATTGCCCAGCCATTTCACCTTGTAAACTGACCTTCAATCTGACTTATCTGATCCTAAATATTCAGTTCCTTGCCTGCTCTCCCTTGAACTCCTGTTCTCTTACTAATTCTGAACATGTTAAACCTTTTGTCACATTTAACCTTTCTGTGAAGACAGAGTATAAGGCACTGAACGCATTAGCCTTGCCTGCGTCATCTACAATCCTCTCTTGTTAGATTCACCTCTGTGTTTTGCTATGGGAGTTAAAACTCTTGCTTTGCTCTGTTTCTGTAATGAACCTTCAAGTAGCAGGGAAAATACAGTAGTAGTGGCATGCAACATTTATCAAAAAACTGGCCTAAATTGGAGTTGAGCAGCCTCTTCCCTTCCCTCAGCAGCAGCTGCCTAGGGATGCTCAGGTGACTGCACCTGCAGCTAACTCAATCTTGCCAACCTCCCTTTCCCAGGGAAGGAGATGCAAGGTAATTGCCCCTTATCCACTTTAGAAGAGCAATTTCTTCCTTTGAACTTTATTTCTGGTCTTCAACTTAGTCTCACAACAGTAGAGTGAAAGATTCATTTTAGCAGTATATTTTTCAGAGGATAGGCTGAACACACTAAGAAGATAGATACAGGGAGCTGGAAATAAAATGCTTTGCTGCAGAACTCTTTTTTTCCCTCAGACTAAACAGTGTCTATAGGCTGGTTTAGCTCGTCTATTTGGAGAAGCTGCGCTGCCCATATTCGTTTAATAAAGTTATTCCCCTTTTTCGGCTGTAATCTTTGATATGGTTCCCTTCGGTGCAGTTAAAACTCCTTGAGGAACAATATACATTTTCCCAAATTATTCATCATCTACCTCCTAGTTCTCACATCTATGTTGCCAAGTGATTTGCAATTCATTTCCTGACATTTTTGGTTTACTTTGTTTTGGAGTTCTGCTAAACAAAGCCTGCCAAAAGCGTTCCTCAGAAGGCTAATGAACTTGCTAGAATAGCAATCACTCTCTTAGAAACCTTTTGTGTATTTTTAATTTATATCGACTCTTTGAGAGATCCAGATAATTTAGCGAGAAGTTTTGTGGCAGACATGAAGACAAATGCTAATGCTGACTTTTACATTCAAAGCACTCATCAGAGTCCATTTGTTCATGGTTGGAAGGGTGACTCAAAAGCAAAACCCCACACTAAATGGTTCCCTTCTCTAGTGGAACCACATTTACCAACAACTTTGACCTGAGTCCCAAAGAGACCAGGATAACCACTGCATCAATGGTAGAACAGGGAGCTTTACTGAAAGTTGAAAGGTATATTTGTAACTGCTGCCTTATCTAATACAATCGTGCTTTCCTACTTGGGTTGTTTTTCTTTCTAAATGGATTAAAGAAACAGCATTAATTAAGCCAACAGAATTAATTTAAGCCGAGCAATGATATCGGGTTAGACATGAATGCACAGCTAGCTATCGTGATTGCCGAGTTACCCCAAAAACAGATTAAATATTAATGCCTAGACTGGTCTGTCTGTTGAATCTATATTCTAAAGCGTAAAGATAGCAAGGAGTCTAACTGCTTTCAGAAAATAAGACTGAAAAAGGCAAACTTCATAGCTGACAATTTTAACATGGGAATTTACCAGTAAACCAAACAGCAACAAGACATTCACATTCCATATGAATGAATTCAGGGATGATCTTCCAAAGATTAAACATACTGCTGACTTCGGTAATGTCTGAAAATGCCCTTTGCTACAGCCAGTGGCTTTCACATTGCTCTTACATTCTTCTTGTATATATCAAAATGTATTTTCTCCAAAAGAGTGCTCAAGCACTGGAACGGGCTACCCAGGGAGGTAGTTGAGTCAACATCCTTGGAGGCATTCAAGAAACATGTAGATGTGGTACTAAGGGACATGGTGTGGTGGGAAGCACTGGTGGTAGGTGGATGGTTGGACTACCTGATCTTAGGGTTCTTTTCCATCCTTTGTGAGTCTATGATTCTATGATCAAGAGACATTAAACCACGAATCGTCGCGTTCAAATTACACAAGCTGTGTTCAGCATCTGTAAATACAGACACTATTGACCTATGGAGTTCTAGGGGAAAGTGGCTTGCATAAATTATATTACAAAAACATGGAAGTACTAAGAGATAAAAAAAAAAGAAAGTCAAATAAAAGCAGAATGGAGCTACACATGCTGTGCATATTAGTCAGACAATTTGCTTACTACAAAGGAATGCAATTAATTAGTTAATTGAGCTTAAATTTGATGGCTTCCTCACCAAAACGCTGAATGTCTTTGACACATACTTGTTTGTGCATGCTCATTGTATTCAGAGGCATCCTGAATCATTTTCACACTTTTTCCAAGCAGGACAGGGCCTTTTGCAGCATTTCATTTATATAATATACGTATGCATATGTATATACACATATACATTTACAAACACAAATATATATACATCCAAAATCCAAATATGTGTTTTAGTATAACTGTGTATGTAGACATATGGAAATGTGGACTATGAGCCAGACATGCAAGCATACATTTTAATCTGACCTGAAAAAATACATATTACTCTTTCAGATAGTATGTGCAGTTTTTCTACATTAAAATGAATCCTTACTCTAACCAGACCTGTCTGAGTCCCAGCAGGCACTTGTAGAAGTACCCTCTCTTTTCCTATAAACTAAACGCACCATGTGCTATTCACAAATAAACAACTGCTACCTGTATACATCACTATCAAAAACTAAGGTAAGGTATTTTAGATTCAGAAAGGGAAGTAGCACTTGGATACATAATGTTAATACCAAGGATAAGCTGTCATATCAAATACAGATATATCAAGATCAAGGAGGACCTTTCTGCTAGCCCTGAATAATAAATTAATATCAACATTTTTATATGCTTTCTAATACAGCTTTCTATAAAACTGCCCTTCAAAACGGGTTCTTAAATCTACGTGCTAGCATAAAATAAAGCTTTTCATATCATCGATTATCTTGTTTTGGGATAAAGCAAATTCACTCATGTATTTAAACCAGGATGATATTCATGGACAACTTCTGCTGTATGAAAATGGGATAAGTGCACTGAAATGCTTTCAGGCAAGAAGCCAACAACCTCCATGCGTTACACAGAAGTGGCAGAGTGATTTTTTTTAAGGCACACCTGCTTTAGATGAAAGAAATTGAATTCCAACTCCATAACTGTCAAGCGCCACTGCAAATAATAGAGCCTAAGCCGAATCATTTCAGCAATATAGCTATTTTCCTGTTGAAGCGATGGAGCAGAAATCAGCCTTAGCTAGATGATATCACTTTATGTGCATGCTTTGGAAACAGTTCCATTCATCACTTCACTGCTTAGTCCCTTTCAAAAACATGTTCTTCATTCCCCGGTTAATAAAATCTTTGGTTATGTAAGTCAAAGTTGTGAAAAAGAATGCAGCTTGTGATTTGGCCATAATTATGTTGAAAATCAAAAGGAAAAACCAGTAACTACAATAAATCATTTGAACGTCGTGCGTGATATTTCTTACACCACAAGCATAAGAACATTTATTCTATAGTTCCATAAGAGGCTGAATACTCATTTCTGTTTTTGCAGCTACCAACAGGATGAAGATAACATAACAGCAGGACAATGAAGACAATCATTTGGGTATTGTTAATCCTGAACTGAGTGCATTTTTCATTTGGGAAGACACAGTGAGAAGACATCGCTGCTTCTACCCTCCTATAGTCACAAAGAAGAATTAAAACACCGAGGCATACGTCAATAAACAGACCTCTACTTTCAAAACTGCCTGTGGCTAGGCTCACATTCCTGATCTGCAGATGGAACATCACCATCACAGTGACTACCCCTGCCCGCAAATAACACAAAGACTTTTAGTGCCCTGTTAATCTGCTTTCACTAAAACCTGAAGGCACATATAAATGTCTTCAGTTCTGCCAGGCTTTTTGTTGTCGGTGGTGGTTTGTTTGTTTTAAAACAGGTTCTTTCTCCAGAGAAAATAAGTCCATAAGATCCCACTTGGACTGACAAATACCAGAGACTACCAAGGGAAGGACCTCAGTAATATTTATTGATACCAGCTCCAGCCTGTAGCGTCATTCCACTGAGTACCTGCTAGAGCCAAACACTTTAGTTTTCTAGGTTGCCAATGTGTCTGCATTTACTTAAGGAGGTATCAACACAATGCATGATGAAATGCTGGCATTTGGTTGCACCTACACATAGGTTCTCTTTTGCCCTCAGTCATAGCTATACGTTGCTCCTATGCGAGCCAATAGCTGACATGCTATGGATAGGAGGTCCCAGATAGCCATGACACCTTAATCCTTGGAAACAGTTTAGAAAACTAGCTTTTTAATGATACAAAGATGCTTACTGAAATGCTCTCAAAAACTCACATTCTGTTCAGATCTACAAAATGCTACCCTTGACTGTTTCATCACACAGCAAGGTTTTGACGTCGGATGGGATGGAAAACAGGCACAAAACCCAGAAATGAGACGGAAGGTGTGAAAAGAAGGGCAGAAAGAAATTAATACCACGTTTACTTGACAAGCATTTTAAACTGTCACCTCACACAACTTTCAGGTTCAGTAAGGTAAACCCCAAATCATCTTCTGGGCATTCATGCTCTCTTTGCTTGACTGGATGATTCAGAGCAACTGCAGATCAAAACGTCTGTGTCCTGATGCAGGAATACAGAAGCTTTGACATTCCCTCACTCTTCCAAAAGAAATTTGAAGGGAACAATCACACAATAAGGATCTTTTGATTGAACCTTCGGGGCTGCAACAGTAACTAGATGTAAGGTTTGATCTGACCCTTGCTGCCAGTTTGTAAGAAGAAAAAATACCGACTGAATGATCTCAGAATACTGCAAATTAAGCGATGAAAAAGCTAGAAAAAAACTGACAGAATCATTCCTCCTCCTTTTTGCCCAGCTCATAATAGTAGCGTTTTCTTTTTATCCGTGGCTAACTTTGTATATAGCAAAATGCTTTTATATGCATCTATTCTGTTTTCCAATAAATGGCTTTCTATTCTTCATTTCTGACATTTTGCCTTTCGTTTTATGTCAGAAACAGATCCAATGTGTGCAGTTTCCCAATGCAAAACAATAAAAAATATAAATTAGACTTGCAGCTTCTTGCAAGTTTCTTACTAAGCAAACATTCAGTTGAAGGACCAGCCTTCCAAAATATGTGCTATATTTTCTTAAGTAAAAATAAGAACAAAAATCATGGAAACACAGAATTGTTCAAGTATGAAGAGAGCCTTTAAAGGCCATTTGGTCCAACTTTCCTGCAGTGAACAGGGACACCCACAGCTCTATCAGGTGCTCAGAGCCCCACTCAGCCTGGCCTTGAATGTCTCCAGGTATGAGACACACAACCTGTGCCAGCGTCTCATCACTCTTACTGCAAAAAACATCTTCCTTATGTCCAGTCTAAATCTCCCCTCTTTCAGTTTGAAACCAGCTCCCCTTGTTCTATCGAAAAAGACTCTGCTGAAGAGTCTGTCCCTTTCTTTCTTTTAGCCTCCTTTTAGAAACCAAAAATCTGAACTTCATACTGATCTAGAACACAATTAGTAATGCTAATATGAATTTAAGTTTTTTGCATTCACATTAGCAGTTCCAGGAAGACATTAATACTAAAACAGAACATTGGCACCAGATAAGTATCTACAAATTAAATTTAGGGTGGCAATTACTGTTTTCTTGAAGTACAGCCCCAATCGATAAAAAAGATTTCTATTACCTTGCCTCCATAATGTCTACAAGAGACAGTGCTAATGAACAAAATCCCTTTGCCAAGATTGGATTTGAAAGCCTAAAACAGCTTTCAGTGCCTTGCAGCCTCTTACTGTGTTTCTAGGAGTGACAATGTAGGACAGGATACATCCCACCTATTTTAAGAAAGTCAGAAAGTTCTTTTGCATCTTTGAGGACAGTTTTGTGTGTGCTTTTAAATCCAGAAGAACGGTTCATAGAGGACAACACCAAGGTTACTCCCTGACATCAGGCTACAGGCAACCTACAGGTATGTAATGCAGCGTCACAGATCACATCAGCGTAACTCCCCATTAAGGCAGCAGTCTAACTAAGTGCACTCTACCAATAAAGGAAAACATATCTGTTTAGAAAGTAAAAGCAATGTTATTTACTTTGGGCTTCTAATTATCACTGTGACTTCTAATGCTCTTTGTTTGCTGAACATTTATTTCCAAATCCTGATAAACCCTCAAACAAATTGAGTACAAGAAATCACTCTCTTGTTACAGGAATAACAAACATAAGCGATAGTAGAAGTGGGAAGGGTAGGGGTTGGTTTTAGGTTGTTGGGGAACTTTTTTGCTTAAAGTAATCATTTTTAAGAGCACAGTTATTGGCAGACTAAACTCATCTTTGACATTCATGTAGGTCTTTAAACATTCAAGTTCTGGTTATGTCCTTTTTGAATATGCATTGATTTTGCAAGGTTTATGTAATAGAAGTTGAGGCTAATGCTTCTCCTGCCTGGAGAGAAGGAAGGAGTTAATTTTTGTACCTGGTCTATCTTTACTAATCTTTGCCAAAAAGACGGGGAGAGGGGCTACATGCACTGTACATGTGTGTATCCATACCTGCTGGCATTTGAGCCAGATAAATATTATATCCTTCTTATTTAGAAGGGTTTCATTTTCTTTCTCACATTAGGAAGCAAAGCTGAAAGAAGTGAATCTACTCCCTGCAGAACAGTATGTGGATACTGCATCTTATTTCCTTTTAGAATGAGTTTTGCTCCAGAAATGCACCACTTTCAGGGGCCTGCAGATGTAAGTCCTTGGTTTAACCATAAGCAAGTAAACCAGTGGCTAAGCAACAGGAGCCAATAATCCTGTCCTAGAGAGACCACCCAGAGCAGGGGGAAGCATGCTCTGGTCTCTATGTGTATTTAATGCATCACCTTCCTGCTACAAAACCCTGCTCCACGTGATCACTGAAAAAACAGCAGATGATGGATTGAAATGAGTACATTTTCGGACTCAATTCAAGCTCATGGCACATTGAGAGGGTCTGCCAACTCATATAGAATCACAGAACTACTGAGGTTGGAAAAGACCTTGAAGATCGTCAAGTCCAACCGCAGCCTAACCAGTAGCCTATCTCCAACAACAAACCTCTGCTAAATCATATCCCTGAGTACCACATCCAAACGGCTCTTAAACACATACAGGGATGGCGATATATCACGTCCCAGATAAAAAGACTTTACAATACTGCACATACATAAATAAACACACATGGAACGATTCCGAAGATTATTTTCACTTTAAATTATTTAACTACAAAAGCTATAGAGCATGATATGCTCTGTGGGCCTAATACAACATCTTTATGCTCAATTAATTTTTTAACATTGATATCATTTGAAGGAGTAGGCAAATGAGAATGTGTGCGGTGTGCATAACAATATGCACCGCTAAGATCACCGTTGTTACTTCTGCAAGGTAATTCACACTCAGAAGCTCCAAGGATGAGCTGTCACATTCAAAATTAATGTTCTTTATTAAGAACAAGCTTTCCTTCCATTGTATGGGGGAAACTGGATCATGGGATCTGGTCCTTGGGCACTGCTGGTGAAGGCTGAGAATGAGAAGGTCTTAAAGGATGCAAACGTCACTCTCACTTCCATATTTCTAACAGCTGAGGTCTGGGAGACTTAACAACTTAGGCAAGTGTCCCCTGGGAAGAGGAAAGTGTGGTATGTGCTCTACTAATTATCTTAAATTCAAAATGTTTGTGCTAACCTTGCTCAAAACCTAACCCTTCTGTCATGATAGTGTTCTCAATGGGACTAGCCAGTTTTCCAACCCATTTCCTTGATGCCTGGTTAAGGTTTTATCCTGCATTGATGTTATTTCCTTTTCAACATGTAACTTGGTGGCATTTCTACTGTTGCAGGGAGATAGGAATTCCAGTTGTGAAAAGCTTTCTAAGAGAATATCAGCACTTTTAATCAGTTTGCCTTAGAGACAGAGGAAGAAGGAAACACTTCGGCACTGCATTTCTCTCTTGGCCTCTTCTCCTTCCCAAAGGAGATTTTTGCATGCATTACTATGACTGATTTAGAAGACTGCTGGTTCTATTATGGTCTGTGACAGGTATCAGAGAGACCTGTCCTACTGTCCTAGTAAAACTACACTACGATATTCAAAAGCCTTTCCTACACTCTGTGCCAAGCTAACAGAATTTAGCACAAACATCAGTGTACATGTTTCTGTGGCTTCGTGATCACCAGATCTGGTTATTTCAAATGTTAACTAAACCCGTTATACTGGAAAAAGCTTTGATTGGCACTAAATGAAGCAGTCTGTCTGTTTTATGCCACTAGCCACTTGTCAACACTCTCGTTTGCCCTCTAATACAAATACCATTTTGAAATCTTTCTCCTGCTATTAAAACACTTTCAAAAGCTAATGCACTTATAAACCAAGCAATCATTTTCCCCTCAACAACTATGAACTGCCATCACCTTACCAGGCCAAATTGCTAACAAAAACTAGAGGTTCACAAAGTGGCAGGAAGAAGCACCAGAGATTTCCTACAGGAGGAAAAAAAATAGCCAAAGAACTATTCACACAGAAAAGGAAATGCAAAACTGGTCTTATTCTCTTTCTTCCTATGGGATTATGAAGAGAGGTGGGAGGAGGAAGGGATGTTAGCAAGAAACTCTTTACTCAGAGGGCAGTGAAACCCTGGCACAGCTGCCAGGTTGGGTGCCCCAACCCTGGAGGTGCACAAGGCCTGGTTGGATGGGTCCTGGGCAGCCTGAACTACTGGGGACCATTCAGCCCACATCACAGGATGAAAGTAGATGGGCTTTGAGATCTCTTCCAACCTAAACCATTCTATGATTCCATGACATAAGCAGTGACTTTAAAAGAATTCTTTTTGAAGGCCATCGCTAGGAAGATCAAGGTGGAAAACAATTAGTTATTGAAATAATGCAAGGCTCAAGCTGCTGTAGAATAAAACAATTTGGTGAATAGGTTGCCATCTGAACAAGGTAAAAGCACAGAGATTAAAACCGACTTAAGAATACATAAATGCTACAAAGCAAGACCGTAACAATGCCTTTCCTTACTTTAACAAAGAATTGGAGGAGACAATGAATCCAAAAATAAACAAAAGGAAGCCAGGCACAGTCTCAAAGCAAGAAAAGCAAGGATGAATTTTTAAGTCATAAAGCCTAGGAAAAAAAAAACCCTCACAGAAAAGAATCTGAGCAAGGTTACAGCTGCAGCAGAAGGAGGTGGGGGACAGGTAGGATTTAAATTAGCAGCTATTACATTAGAGACTGCACAGATTAAAAGGAAAGATAACGATGGTTTACATAAGATAATTGGAAATAATTATAGAGCCATAAAGTGGATTACAGTCTACAGAGGAAAAATGTTTATGTGTGAATGGGAAACTTGGAAAGGTTAAAACATTGATCACGAAGAGGTTGCCAATGTGCTGATCTTAAGCCGAGAGAATCTATCACTGGGAACGATTATATGATTATAAACTCTACATAATCATAGCAGTTGTGTTTTCAAATAACTGAGAGAATCAAACCGAATTCCAATGAGTTAACTTGATGTAATTGATCTGCAGATGTTAAACAGAGTATTGCAGAAAATGTGTGAATCTGCTCTTAACCTGTTTGCTTTGGGGAATTTTAGGAGTTAGGAAGAGGAAAACCACAATGACATAAACTAAGGCTCCAAAAGAAAACCAAGCAGTACTGAAAATTGACTCGAGGGATCATTCAATTTGTTCTTCCTTCTCAAATATTCCTGCAAATATACTGGAATACAAACAGTGTAACTGGAAAGTGGATTTTCCTCTGAGCTCTGACAAATGCCACCAGAACATAAAGATGTGGGACCTGAGCACGGACTCAAACCCAAGTTTTCAAAGACCAACTCCTGAACTGCATATTATACAAACATACTCTTTCTTCCAGTCCATATACACGAACGGAACAATCTCAAACAAACCAAGCTTTACGGCAAGTATTTATAAGGCCGTGCTGCCACTATTTAGCCCCTAGTCCAGCTGAGGCAAACTTCAGAAAGCAAAGTTCAAGCCAACTTCAAACCATTTTAATACTCTACTTATAACATGAACTTGCATTAACTTTTGCTCATCACAGTTAACGAGCAATCTGAGAACTAATAAATATCCCACAGCAATGTGAGAAACTCTCCCTGAGCTTAAAGGGGAAAGCTTAATGCCAGTAATGTGGCACCACAAACCAGTCCTAATGTTTGTGTGGCACTTTTGTGTCCACGAAAAGAAATCTTAATCTGCAATTTAGCACTGCACTGAGGACAGCAGTACTGCAATCCCTTCCTGCCTGTGCATGCAGAGGGCTTGTCTGGGTGCTGCAGGCTGAGCTCTGTCCTTGGGCACAAGGGCACAGCAAGATGCAGCTGCACACCTAAGGGCTACATTTAACTGGAGGAGAAAAGGTCACAGGAAATACAGTTCCACTTTGGATCATTTCATGCTTGGATTTGGAGTCAGAAGCTTTAAATTCTCCTAGTTAAGAGCAGGCACCTGCAATACAGTCAATTTTATGCGAATTAGGTGTGCTCAGAGATTGTCAGTGAGCAAAACAGCACAAAATTACTAGCAGAAAGTTGAGGAAAGGAAAAACTTAAAACAACAGCGAAACAAATTAAACAAGAGTTTAGAAAGGTTGCTGGTTAATTTTGAGCTCAAGCTCATTCAGGATCAAAGAGCCTCAGTCCTGACACACACAAAAGGTGCCTGAAGGAAAGGAGAATCTGCTCGGACAGTGGGCTGCACACAGCTTTGCCTGCCTTGCCAAAACCAGGCCAAAAGTCCTTCCAGATGGAAGCTTCCCATAGTCCCCTGTAGCCATTCCACATGCTTTATAATGCAGCCTCATCTATACTAGAGCTTTGGTCTTGCGCTTGTGCCAGGTAGCCAAAATGCATCATATCAACCATCAGTTTACCTACCTAAAAGCTATGTGCATTTCCTCCTTGAGCTCCAGAGAAAAAGCACACAGGAACTGCTCAGTATACAACAAGAGTCCAACTGATCTAAGTCTAATAGACTTCCATTATAAATCACAAAGTGATTTACTTCAATTTGATACAAGTAACTGCAGGAGAGCACAAATCCAACTGGACCTTTACTGGGCAGAATGCACTTGCTAATTAGCAGTGTACAGGTAAAATAATGTGTAACTCAAAAAGACGCGATCAGATCAAACCTGAGATTTAGATCTCCAAACTGTTAATATTCTACGCGCTTAATTTATGAATTTACCACCAAAAGAAATAATTTCCTTCCATCTTTCCAATTATGTAAACAACTTCTAGAGAAGAAAATCTGCTATGAAACCATAGAGTGGTTGGGATTGGAAAGGAACTTAGACCCCACCCAGTTCCAAACCCCTGCCATGGCAGGGATGCCTCCCACTGGACCAGCATATGCAGAGCCCCATCTAGGAATGACATCTACCCCACTAAATGCAGAATGTTACATTTTCCCTTGTTGAACACATCCTATTTTAGTCACAAAACCCTTCCAAATATACCAAAGTCATTTTGAATTCCAGCTCTTACATCCAATTTACTTCCAAGCTCATCCTTGTTTGAAAACACATGCTGTCAGTGCTCTGAAGGGAAGCACAAGTATAGGTTTTAAATACATTATCTCTGAAAAACCGAAAGCAAAGCTGGTGGAATGGTTTGATACCATACTGTTGATAATATCAGGAGATATGACAGTGGCATATTTTCTATATTTCCACCATAATATCTAAACACATCTGAAAGCACACAAGCACAATGTGGATGGCTGCTCTCCTTCCAGCCATCCCCTACCTCCGAGCGAACACACAGCTTGGGGCACAACTGACAGCACGCTGCTTGAAACTGGAGCATTTCTAATCCTCCAGACACTGTAATAGAGGTCAAATACCATTTACAGTGTTTAATATTTTATTTCTAGGAAGACTGATGACATTATAGCTCATTGGATATTTATGAGGAGACTGAGTAGTCTCATTTTCATGGGTACTGAGTGTCATGGACAGAAACGTTCACACAAAACCCAGCTGCTGATGAGCAGCAAGGGGAATTTTTTTGCTATCCTACTCAACATCAACACTTTTAAAACTGTCAAGCCTCATTCTGAGCAGAAAATCCTGCTTAGTTGGTGTTTATACATAACGAAGCACATACAGAAGAAACAGAAATGAACAGGGAGCATTTAACCATGCAGGTTCATTAAGTCAGTGCAGCACAACTTCAGTTGGCTGTAGGATATTATTTTCCATGGAAACTCTGATCTGTGCTAACCCATCCCTACAGGAGGTCTGATCAGAAACACATGTACAGGGAGCACATGGAGACAACTTTGCACATATCCACTTCCTGGAGGAATCGCTGCTCGGAAGAGCAGTGCTCAGGCTGCTCTTCAGAGAAGGAACAACAGAGCAAAACAAATGAGTTCTTTTGCCCAAACCGGTCAAAGCCATTGCCACAAAGCTGTGCTATAGGATTCCAGGGTTTGCCACATGATGCATTTGCTTCCACAATGCAAACTGCAGAATCAGGTTTGCAAACACGACAGTCTGTAGCAACAGCCACTGAGACAACATTCACAGTTTATTTTTCTCCTAAAAGTGGGCCGTTTCTCTTTTAAACATACCTAAAACCAGCCTGTCTGCATCAAATAATGCCAGAATTATGTTTACTCTAAGATTCTTCCCAACAGAAGTAGGCATGAGCAGCAATTACAAGAACCCACTTTGCCATGGGAACTCTGCTTCACCTGGTGCGCTATATGGACACAGGAAGAGCCATGGACTGCTACAAAAGTGTCTGATTCTTATTTTCTAGGTGCAGAGCAGATTTCCTGCTCTTCAAGCAGGCGTCTTTCCCAGTTAAAATCCAATAGCTCAAAACACTGCTACTAACTCTGCCCAAAGGATGAGAAAAAGTTGTGCAGACTGCTTACGCTGGGGATACCAGGGGGTGAGAGGGAGAGAAGGATGGAGATAAAGAAGGAAGAAGTGAGAAACCACAAACATTATGCCTGCGAGTTTCCTTTAAAATATATATAAATAGAATGCAGAGTTATGATAATCAGAAGAGAGCAATAATATATCACCTACTAATCTGATGAATTTCAAATGCCTCTGTCGGCTCCACACAAGCAGGGCTTGTTAACTTTTAATGTCCCTTGGAGACTTGCACTGCCTTGACTACTTTGTATCGCATTATATCACACATGCAGTTTTCCAATTAGTGGGGATACTTGATGGATTTTTTTTTTCCCCTTTAAAAAATGTCAATTTTACAAGGAAAATAATGAATTCCCGGTGGCAAAGAAAAGCTTTAAAAGCAAGGTGGCATTTTACATTTTTATCATTATTCATTAATTGAACTTCATGTAAGAAAACAGGGATGGATGGATAGGTGGATGGGTGGATGGAGGGAGGAAATTACTTAATGTAACGTCTAGAGCTATGCTGCTTAAATCCTGATTATCATCTAGAAGATGGAAGGCCAGAGTATTTTAAAAGACTGTATTGAGGGAAATACTATTGTCACTCATTACGAAGCAGAATAAAACTCAGTATTCATCTTGCATGACTTGCATGTCACAATAAAGAACAATTGTTCTTTTTTATTATGGCATTTGCAAAGACAAGGATACACCACCTCCTTTGCAACTTGTTATGGCGTTTAGCTCATCTGCTTTATACCTGAGCTCAAGCAACACCTTATCAACGAACTTTAACTTTGTTTTGGCTTAGTATGGTTCCACATCTAACACAGCCCATTAGCAGGAAGATATCACTGAGGTGTAAAACTCACTGCCCCTTCAGAGCTTCCTGCGAGTTGCCATCTAGCATTAATGCTAGAATAGAACAGCACGATGCAGCAACAGTCTGAAATACCACAAAGTCTGTGTAATAAACCTTATGCATGGATTTAAACATGCATCACCCCATTCTGTAGATATGTATTTATCTTACAGAACAGAAACACACTAAACATAGGTACAGGCCTATGACAAACAACTCAAGCAAACAACATGTTTAAAAACCTTTTATCTCCATAATTAATATACACAGGAGCCATTAAAAGTGTGCATGTTTGTCTCTGCCTCTGATTGTAATACACGGCGGCCACAGATAGATAAACAAACAAATGGAAATAAACTCTTGGGAAATGCCCTTCTAATTGCGAAGCATTTTCCTTGGCCCTATCTATAAAGGTATCTTTCTGGGATAGTAATCTCTTTTTGCTGTTGACTTGAAGATCACCATTATTCTTTCTTCTGTTTCCAAATATGCGTGGCTAAGTCTTACTTAATAGAATCACAGGATCATTTACATTGGAAAAGACCTTCAAGTGCATCATATCCAACCATTTATATCATAGAAGGAAGTAGAAAACATTACAGGAATGATTTAATGCCATATGCCAACATGGAAGACCCTGCCAGCCTCCCATTTTTACAGATCTCATTCAGGAAGTCTTTGTAAGGACTGTGTAGACTGAGTTTGGGATTGGAGGAGAAGAAAAAAAGAATTTTTGTGGGTTTTTTAAAATGAAAACATAAAATATGATTAAAATCTTAAGTCCACCACTAATTTGCTACAGACCTTTAGCAAAGGTATTAGAAAGTGCTACACTTCAATGACCTCCATAATTAAGATGTATAAAGAGCTTGCCTTGCTTTGAAAATTTTTCCTTTAAAAGGATAACCTCATGAAAAGGAATAATGGAGAATGAATCCCTTATGGTCCGCCAGTCCTCCAGTCAGTTCTCACCATTACCCACTGCAACAGTACATCCATAAGCATCACGCACACAGAAGGATTCTCAGTGAACTGAATGCTGTAAACACAGCTGCCTCCCTGTATTTCTCTATTTTCTTACGCATTCTTCACCCCATCGCATTTAAATCATCTATGTTTCAGTGAGACATCGTGTCTCATGAATTAAAGAGCTGTGAATCCCTTTGTCTTTAGACCACATACAGAGCAGAATCCTGGATTTGCTCTGATTTTGAGTCTTACTAGGAGTGAAAATTCATCCTTGGCACATGAGAATTCAACCCGGCAACAGTTCTCTTCCTTTGCAATTTGTGATAATCTTCCAGCAAAACAACTAACATCTGCAGCCTGGAATAAACTTTTGTTCATATTATTGTCTACCAATATGTGAGCTGCCATGAGGAAAACAAAAGCCCTGGTCTTAACGTGATACGTTCAGCATCCTGGAAAGAAGAGGTCCTTCCTTACTGCCACATTCCCCCTCCCCATCGCTTTCAGCGACAACAACAGAAGAGGTGGGCACACAACATCAGATAAGTGGGTGGGAAGGGAGAGAAAATGAGCAATCAAGGAGTTAGTAAGAACCAGTTTGTTGTGGTGATATCAGAATAAGGGGGGAGAAAGGAGAGATAGGCAAAAAATTGCAAAGATCACCCAAGAAGCATGAAATAATTTCTTTATAATTGCAACTTCTCTCTTGGGATGGGCTGAGGCTTTGGGTGAGCAAGTGAGCAGAAGCTCAAATCAGCACACAGCAAATTCACACATCATTACTCACGTTTTTGTTAGGGAAATAAGCTAGGTGACTAAAATTTGGGTTGAAGCTAAATTCATGCTCAGTTTCGGCTCATTTCAAACAATTTGTACCCATTGTGGATGAGTGATCCCTGGGCTTCAGTTCTTGGAAGATGGGCTGTGATTTGGGTCTCACTGTAGTTTTCACTGGGCTGATGCAAATTACAGTCAGATATTCTTACAGTACATGTCAAGCCTCAGAGGAGTCTGAGCTTCAAGGGAAGAAGAGGAAAGCTTAATTAAAAGCAAACTAAAATCATCACACTGAATCCTTGGAGACTTTTTCACCTAGTTCTCCGTTTTTGAACACTTCTGCAGCAGGACTAACTGCAAGCAAAGGAACTATTAAACTTTTTGCAAAACTCATTCAGTACAGAAGCACGAAAGAAAGTTTCACGGCCAATTATAGACAAAACATATCACAGAAGAATGAGAACATCAGGCAGGAATCACGCTGCTTACCAAGATCAAGTTCAAAAAACAACAAATTCAATCTGTCTAAATTGTCAGGGATGATTTTGAGACCTTGTTAATGTCCAAGAAACAGGGAGGAGTGTGAAACCAGACAATTTTCTTCCTACACTTTTCATGGATTCTGTAGAACATTCAGATAAAATATCAGATAAGACAGGTTGTCACCTTCTAAAATGATGGATCTGTATTTTGCAAACATCCTCTGGTTGATATTTCAGATTTTTGCCTATCATGGTACAAGAAAATCCACCAGAAAGCAATAAAAATCAAAGAGCCCTTTTTCTCCTCTGTCTATATAATGGAGCCAATGCCAGGCCATGTATTGCAGACTGCAGTGAAGTCTTACAAACCCATATTTCTGGGAAGAGAATTTTCAAAGGAGCAGAACTGTCAATTGTCTAACCCCAAGGATCTGCAAGTACTTTGGTTCCTGCCTGAGATTGGTATGGATTTCTCTGCTTACCTATCAGCTGGAGAACGAGCTGAGTCATTATAAACTTGTTTTTCATACCGCTGGGACAGATGCTCCTTCATTATTATATAAGGAGATGTAAACTGGTTAATACATTAAAGTTCCCAGCTAAATTGCATTGGTAATTTCATCTCCTTACTTTCCTGACCTTGATAGGTTTAAAAATCAGATACTTAACCTTGCATTAATGGCAGGGGTTTTATCGCACAAGATTACACATTTAAAGCCATTATTATAACCTCTGCTCCTAGGTATAAAAGGCTGAGAAGCACTCAAATACATGCCAGGAAAACTACTGGTAAGAATGAAGAGGAAATCTTATTGGCATCATCTTTTCGTCTTAACCCTGTTATTAAACTCAGCTCTCCCAGTTGCTATTCCAAAAGCTCTCAACCCTAACAAAATTATATGGGTATTTCTAAAGGAGATAAGAGTGACACGCGTAATGTTCATTGTGGGATCATAATCCATGAGTAAGGCCTTGTGTCCCCACAAGGAAAAGCCTTGAGATGTTATTTGCTAATATCACGCATCTGTTAATTCCATGTAAAGTTCTAGTCAAGTCAAAAAGGTGTCAACCTAATAAGAGATGAATTAAACTATGAAGCAAGCATCACCTTCCACTGCCAACATGCTCACACACACAAAACAAAATCAACACCAAACTTTGAACCACTTAAAATGCAGGCTGCTGAAGAAGTAGGTTATAGCTTGTAAACTGCTTTGTCACTGGTGCGCACCAAACCTCACTTCTGTTCTCAGTAGGATTTCACTGAGTGAAACCTCCGGAGATACTCATGATAAAGGTCATTACCACATTACTGTGTAGAGATAGTTTGCAGGCCAAGCCTGACAGCCAGACATTTCTCTGAATGTATTCTTGCACAGACAGTCCCTTAAAGTTTTGTTTATCTTAAACAAGCCTTTTGGTTGCAGAATTTCAGTGTCCGGGTCTTTGGAGCAAAGTAGATCAATTCCAACTGGAAAGCCCATGTGTGCACTGATGTTATTCTTCTGTTGCATTAATTACCAACTTGCACTGCAGCATTACCCACTACGTCTGAATTCTGTATGCAGTTGGAGCAACCCAGCAGTTACCAGACCTAATCAATATGCAATAAAAGGTGGCAGCTCTTGCTCGTGCTATCACTGGGAATGCCAGATGGCCTCTTCTGGCTCATGACCCAAACAGATTGCTGGTTATGTTGTTAGTTTACTTCAAATGTCTAATTGTTTTTACTGTCACATCGCTGTGTTTTCTTGAAAAGAGGTGAATTTATTCTTTCAGCCACTCTTCTAAAATTTGATATTAATTATATACTAAGGATATATTAGCAGGATGGAAGTAAGATCTGTGTACTGAAAAGAAAGGAAAAACAACAAAAACTCGGAGGCAGCAAAACTTTAAACTTCATTGTATTCATGGGTCTTCATGGTTCACCTTAGATTTACTAGTATTCTTTGGAGATCTTTTAAATACCGTAAAGTGTGTGCCCTAGGTAAAATTGCCAGCACTTTAAAACAAAGCTTTTGTAAGTGGTGGTTAGTAGCACACGTGGGACTGGAAAAGTATGTTTTTCTTGTCTAGAAGATAAGTCTTATTGAGATGGCATACCACCTTGGAGGCAGTAATGGCTTTTCTCCATACTTCATGTTTGCAATAATACTATTTCTTGTAAGAAAGGCAAAAAGGTTTTTTGTGTTTGAGGTTGATGCTATCTGACATGGTATTGTTACAGTAAGATTCGGATTTAAAAGAACTCTTGTTCTTCCAAGCACAGAAATCACCAACTCCAATATAAATCACTAATATACAATCTGCAGCTGAACTTAAATCTCTCATTTTTCATACAGTGCTTCCTTCACATCTTCACAAGTACAGCTGTTTGGATACACACTGTGATCAATTCTAAAACAAAATACATTCCAGAGAAGACAGAACTCTATTACATCACCTAATCCAAGTCAGAATTTTAAGAATACTTCATATTTGTAGGCAAATGTATCTTACAACTGTCTCCAGCAATGAAATTTCAGAACCTTGTCACTCAGAATCTTGCTGGTATCTCCAGCCACCTCCACACACTGAGCCCACAGGTGGGCTGCCACCTCACCACAAATGCCTTTCAAAACTGTTATACAGATACAGAACTTTGAAAGCCCACGCACTAATTCTGTTAGCTGGTGGTTCATTTAGTCGACTTGCCAAATGGAATTACAGCATTTTAAATATGCAGATGGTACTGAAATGTTCTGCTGTAGGATGCCTGGTATTAAAGTAAATCTTGCTGAATACACTCAAAGGCACGTGAATCACTGGGAGAAGCGTAACAAGCATGCACACTTCAATTATTCAAGTGTTTCACCTGTAAAGTATTACTTCAAGCAAACTAGATTTAACAGAACACTGGCTTTATAGTAGCATCAATTTGTCAACTAAATTAGAACGATAAATATTAAAAACAAAAAAAAAAAACAAAACTCTTGCAATAGACCTGCATTTTAAGTCAGGTTTAAACAACATAGAAAACAACTATCAATACAAAGACTCTTATAAATTGTTTCTGATCATAAGGATGGATGGGATGATGTAGCTCTCTTGTGTTCAGACAGCATTGGCCATACTATTCTAGATGTGTTCTCACTAGGCTATCTCCAAGGGCTGTGAGGATTCTGTGGGATCTGCCTTGACAGTCACAGTAGTATGGACCTAAATAGCACTCACCACTGTCACCTGGTTCTCAGATACAGTCCCTTTTCTCAAGGAAAGCACCAGGCAAGCACACTTCTCCCTTTGCAAACCAATGCTAGTTGCCCCAGCAACCTCCTCATCCCTCACTTGTCCCATCCACAAAGACTCGCTCCGCAATTTCCTTGGGCACTGAGCTGAGGCCCACAGGCCTTGGTGCCCCTCTTTGCCTTTGCAAAAGATTTCACATGCAGAGCGCATCATTTAAACCCGACATGTGGGACAGGGTCCGGATGTTTTATTTCCTATTTTATCCAATTATCCTAAAATTTCCCTCTCATTTTTCTTTCCGGTGTTGCCTACTGCATTAGAGCTTAAAAGAAAGTTTAATAAGCAAAAAGACAACAACTTTGCTGCGTATTATTCCATTAGTTCCAGAACCAACCTCACTAATTCCTCTGCCCTTTTTATTTACATTCTCTATTTGCAGGCAACTACTGTGTCCTTTGCTTTAATAGTTGCTAAGCTATTCTATGCATATTTAACTCTTAATCATTTCTCATTAGTTCATCCTTCCAATTCCTGGCACGCATTTGTGAATATTAATGAGTTTGTTAAGAACTCTGTGAGCATATGGGTCTCAGACCTGCTTTTATGGATACTGAGGACAAATTCCAACTCAAAGGACCAGGCAGCCTCTCATCCCATCAGGATTTCTCTGGGTGGGAAGGAGAGTCATACCGTCCTTTCCTATCTCTGCTCAGAGCACTTCAGCCATTCCTCTGAGCACCAGCTGCTATTGACTCCTTAATGATTTTCAGCTGAGAAGATATAAAATAACCTATCCTCACAATAAACGGGGGATGCAAAGGAGCAATTTGTAGAAAGAATAAAGAAATATTTTAGTTAAGTATTAGAACAAGCAGCTTGTTTTGCAGCCGCCTGGTTCATAGCATAAATATTGATCAACAGCACAGAGTCATATTAAAATAGATGTTGTTTCTCATATGGAGGTACAGCTAAGCAAAGAGATGCACAATGGACTTTAAAAGAAAGAAATCTAAATTAGGTGATTCTTAGCATGGAACTTAGAAGAAAAAATGCAAGAAAAGGGAGAAGCAGGCTAGCTTCTTACCTTTTGAATAAACACTCTTGATTCTGCTCTCATTTGAAATGACTTCTTTAATATTTCTTGCACTGTTCATTAGCAGGCTGCAAACATCAACAGCCTTCTTGGCATAAACAAATATTTTTCCAGTTTTGGACTTGACAAAATATTTGTTTTCGTTCTCAATCTTAAAAAGTCAAACTGTGAAATCTATTTTTATCCATATTCAATTCCATTTTCTCACCAAACTACATCAATAAACAATACTTGCTGGATGAAAGTCTATTAAGATGCTCAATTATCTACCACCATTTAGATACCGCACGCTTTAAACAGTATGCAGTATCTAAAGCATTAGAGAAAAGTGTTCGCCAGAACAAACAGAAACCTAGGGAGGAATGCTTTCAGCTTGAAAAAGTTTGCATCCGTTAATACAGTAGGTCACCTTCAACTTCTGTATTACAGAAACACTTATTTTTATGCATAGTCCTATCTAACAGAGGGGTTTGTATTTTCCTTTAGGATAAAAAACAAATGGTACCGAAACTCCTTCAAGTCCCTAAGCTCATTCATTATGTCAAAAGAACTAGAATATTAGTGCAGGAAACAAAGCGTTGGAAGAAGAAAATGGAGGTGGATACGGTAGAGAAACATTAGTGTGTTCCTTGTCCTCCCCATGCTCTACACTCAGGAGGGGTACGTGGGTCCTTGAGCACAACTCCAGGTCTGCTTCCCTCTCACAGATTAATTCTTCATTTTAAGAAAGGAGAGAGGAAAAAAAAAAAGGAGTAGATAAGATGAGCACAGACCTTCCGCTGCAAATAAATTAAACTGCATGCTTACATCTTTCACACTATTGTTACGCATTTAAAACAGCGGCACTAGCCTGAGGTCTATTTAAAATAATTTGCATAGTTCTGTAAGAGCGGCTTTGAAAAACAGAGGGAGGCGGAAACCAGGGATGACTTACAGGAGTCATTTTTCAAATCCAGCCATGGGATATCTTCATCGCAGTGCTTTAAAAAAGCGTTTTTCCATTTTCATTAAGAAAGATGTGGGCTCAAATCTCGGGGGCTGCATCAGACTCCATAAGATGTGAGCACTTCAGAGATTTACGGCTGACCAGTGGTCCTTTGGATCTGTCATCATTTTCAGAGAAGATGAAGGCTTCCCAAAGAGCTGACTGGCTTATACAGTCATCAAAAACATGCTCTTTTTCAGTCACTATTTTAGCATGCTTTAGAATATAGACCTTTTTTTTTTCCCTAAATCTTGTGGCATGTTCAAACACACACTGTCATTAACCCTTCTGATTCCTTTAAGAAAAGCATCAGAAAAATTAATTGATACATGCCTAGAGAAATCCCACTGAAACCAATGAAGCTCTACTGGTATATATATCATCATCATGCAGGAGAGAGGAATTTAGCTCACTCTGTTCAATTGCTCAGAAACTCACAGAAGCCATTGGTAATGCAACAGGGAATAGTGGTTTGCAACATTCTTTTCCTGCTCCAAGACCTGTAAGGAAACTGCTGCCAGTTGGTAAAGAATTTCCCCTGCTTCTGCTGGATGCGTGCATTCTTGAGTAATGGATTATCTAATTAAATTAAATGGTTCAGTAACATTGTTATCAAGGTTATTGTTAGTGTTGGACGAGGTATTTCAAAAGAAAATAAGATGCAACCTCCACTGAAAACTCAGATCAGACAGTCCTGACATCCTAAGGAAACTGCTGTGTGTATAAGTATCTGCATTAACCTAAAAGAGAAAAGGATAATAAATAGAATATAGGCCTATCCAATGATTTCAATGTCACAAAATCGCCTGTAACACAAATATCTTCTTAGCCCTATTTGACACATGGCTGAACCCATCAGCTCCCACAAGAGGTGGCACTGCACAAAGACTCGTCAGACTGGAAAAGACAGCAACAATCAAAACACGAATAGCACAGAAAAGAATAATTACACGTTACTTTTCACACTACAATGACTGGGCAGAACCAAAAGAGAAGTAAACAGGGAACCAGTTTAAAAGGCAAGGGGAAAACATGCATTTTGAGATATATAAAATAAGATACTCGCATTCCTTTAAAGTTAGACAGGAAAATAAGTTAGTGAAAACCTGCAGCCTGGAAAATAGCAGAAGGACTGTGATGAGCATCAGAAGCAGGGAGGACATGGTTAGGGGAGAAGACATTGTAGGACAGCCTTCCTTATACATATATATGGTTATCAGGGGAAAGGTTATCAAGGCATATTAGCAACTGTTACTGGAGAATGCTAGAGACAAAGTACCAGACCCAAAGCAGTCCAATTCAGTCTGGAAGTTGTTGTCAAAGGAGACCAAGTGACATCCTGCCCCTGAAGTCAGCAAGTATTCCGCCACGGTCATCACTGCATCCAGCACACAGAAACACCAAGGTCAGAAAAGACCTCTATCATCCACTCCAACCATCCACTTGTTACTAATATTTCCCACTAAACCACATGTGTAAGAGATCCAGAAGACACTTCTTAACAGCAGTAAAGTAACTCCAGGGAGTGTAGTTATCATGATTACCATCACGCAATTACTGTCTAGCTACTGAAGTATAAGAGACCTGGAGTTGCATTACTTGCATCATAACACCGATGTTGCGTTCAATTATCACATAATACCTGCTTGTTTCTCCAGCTTTATTGCCTAACTTCCTAGTTTGCATAAGGAGTGGAAAACAAAAATAAACATCCATAAAGGGCAAAGAGCAATCATAGGAATGTACATGAAAAGAATGCCTGCTAATGAGGAATTTTTAATTTAAAATAAGAAGAAAACGAATGAGTCTTCCATAAAGATTATCTCAAGCTGCAACATTCTCCCTGGCTTCTAACTTAATAAACACTTAGAACACAAAAAGCTACTTGTAATCACACCACTAATCCCACCGTGATGCTGTAAGGCCCCGATCCAGCCAAGTGCTTTTTCTTCTGACTCGCTCCAGCAAAGCACTTAACTCCTACTTAGTTTTAAGCACTTGAGAGTCCCTCTCTGACCTCAGTGAGATTTAAGCATGATTAAAACGAAGCGCATCTTTAACCTGCAGTGGGACCTGGGGTGCGAAGAATGAGTTTAGTTTTATGCTTTACCCGCAAAGAAGGAAAAATGTTATTCCTGTAACATACAATGGTAACAAAATAAAGGTGTTCTAAAACAGTTTGAGGAAGTCCTCGAAGAAACATGTCAGTCTGCAGACATTACAAGGTGCTGTCAATTAAATGTGCATTTTGTACTATATGAAACTATACGCTTATGCCATTTGCTGATGAATTTTTGCTTTTCAGATATTTTCTGTGTAACTACTGTGAATAATAAGAACACTGACGCGATCTGAAGCTTCAGCACTTACAGGATTGCATTGCTTGGACCATTTTTTGAATGCTGGACCTATAATTTTGTTTGTGGGCGATTGGTTTTTTCCCCAGGCATATCTCTAATTATCTCTATGGCATCCCATTCGGGATCAGTGGAAGACTTCAAAAAAAAGAAGCGGGATTTCTGATGGCACTGAACTGGATTAAGGCAGCTCAAAGGGAACAGAGTTTCTTACAGACATGAAAGCACAATCAATTTATTACATTTACAGAAGCTTAATCTTCAAGAAACACTGTGAGGGTTCAGTTCCCTTCATCACTTTCTATTAGAAAGATACCCAAAAAATTAACCAAAAATAGCTGTGAAGGTATGCATCCCCAAGCAAACAAAAACCTTTATTTAATTATCTGTATGTCAACCAACGCTTCAGGAGTGCATATAGTTACATATTAATAACAATTCAAGTTATAATGACGATAATTGAGATTTAAGTTGAGAATGCAACTGAAAGCATAAAAAGTCCTAAGTCAGAATGATCCCCAAGAGAATAAAAGTGCTTCTCCAAGAAGCACTTTTTCCACCTCACCACAATAAAGGCAAGAATCAGTGGTGCTGATGGAACAGACACATCGGTGAGGTGAATATGGAAGCAAGAAAAGCAGGAAAGCAAGCATGTAGGATATGGAAAGCCGTGCTCTTCCTCTTTCCTCAGTCGCTGTGGATGCCACACAGAAGTTCACATTGCCATTTCCCATTGCTAATCAACCCATCACATCAGGTTCAACGATTCAGGGAGGTTTGCTCAAGGCCAGCTAATTTGCTGTGTACTGCACTTCGCTCCCAGTAGAAATGTAACGCAGCTCTCGGTGCTGACAGGTGGCAGCAGGTTAGGGATGTGTTTACATAGCTTTTAAAACTAAAAGGCAGCCCTGCCACATGCGGTGACCTCCAAAGTGAGCAGAATTGCAAATGGCGGAGAGCAGATTTAATTCAGTACTCAGGGTGCCACTAATGTTTTACATGCATGATCAATGAGCAGAACCGTGATGTGGAGAGTGCTGAATATTCATGGCAATAAAATTCCCTAACTCAAATTTCAAAGATAAAATACCATTTTCACTTTGACAAGACAGCTTTGGGTGTTTTCCAGGAACAGTGATGTGCAGAAAGCTCATCAGAGACTTAAAACCAAAAGAACAACCACTGTCCTCTGTCAGGCCTGGAATCAATGTGAGTGTCACCGCTTGTGTTCAGGTGCCCAGTGCTGTGGCCGATGCCCTATCCCTGGAGACCTTCAAGGCAAGGCTGGATCAGGCCCTGTGCAACCTGACCTAGCTGTGGTGTCCCTGTTCACTGCAGGGGCATTGAACCAGATGGCCCTCAGAAGTCCATTCTAACTCTAAGAATGCACTGATTCTATGACTTCTTGACCGTGGTGCATACAAAACAACAAGCTACTGGTGCTAAACTGGCCTGAATACCCTGCCACATTCATTGCTATTGAAACCTTCCTACCTCTCCCACTCCTCCTGGTTTTTGCAGCCATTCGAGGCGCTCAGCTGCACTCGGTGGTACTGCCTGAAGAAGTCCTACAGAAGCAGAATTTGCAGCTGGAATGCTGCAGAGACACAAATGCAACGGGCACAGACATGTCTATAGCAGCTCTGCAGGAGCACTGCCCTGAAGTTTAAATATAGATGGCATGCTCTCTCCAGAAGTGATCATTACTATCCAGCAATTAGGCAGACCCCATGTGATACCATCTGTCAGGTATGGCAGGGAAGGTGAATGTTAATCCTTCCTCTCCCTGTCCTTCCCCAGAAGCTTATCACACACTGCAGGTTGCTGGCCCTTAAGACAAGAGGAATAGGTGATAAAAAGGAGTGTCACAACCTGTGAAATTTGTGTCACTTTCTGTCTTTCAATCAGCAAGAGGTAGCAGTAGCCTGTACTCGGATTCAAGGTAAGTACAGACTTATTAAACCTCTACTTGTAGCGTCTCTAACCACTGCAATAAATTCAAGGCATTTTCCACTTCTAAGCTTCTGCAGAGAAGGCCAAACACCTCCCAGGCTCATGACCTCATGAGCAGTGATGTCCTGAGGACACTTATGGGCAGAGCAACTCGGGTTGAGATTCTTCACCCATCAAGGAAGAAATGACATCCCTAGCTGACATACTGGGCAAATCCCATCGGTGCCAGCTGCTCCCCACCCAGAGCCTACAGACAGCACAACCAAACCACACACTTTGAGCCCCTCACGCAGCCTAACACCAGCTAGGAGCTGCTCACATATTAAATGGGACAATGAAACTAGCTGAAATAAACAACGTAATCCACGCATCTCTTTAACCTATCCAAACGCCAATGATATATGTTATTTTACGCTGATGTCTGTTACATTCCTTCTGGAGCTGTGGTGAGCTCATTCATTAGCGCTTCATAGATATTCCAAATCTTTTTTAAAAAATTTTTTTAAACAGAATATTAAAAAAAATAATAATAATCTCACATCATTTCTTCCACTATTTTTTACTTCGAGTCAAAATAGTTGAAGAAATTTCACATTAATTTCCCACCTATTTTCATGAGGCATTTTATTGCACTAGATTTACAGCTTGAGTTTTTTTTTTTCTCTCATGGATTATCTAATTGCAGTCTTTTCTTCCAGACAATTTCACTTTTCCTTCAGCAGACCAACTTTAAATTCCATTTTTATTGCTACGAATCCACTGAATGCTAACAAGGGCACTGACTGTTGTAGGCATGTAGCTTTATAATATTACCTTGCGGGCAAAATGCCTTTTTTCTATTCAGATAAAACCCCCTTTCTTATTGACATTATCCTTTGTACATCACAATATCCCATAACAGAGAAGAAGATGCAACACATGCTGTTTTCTCAGAGATCTGTCACCATGACTCCACATTAATGAAAGCTTCCTGGGACAGCTTTCCCTTCCTAAGAAATCTCACCCTCCGCCAATGCAGAGAGGGTTAAGCTCTTAGAAAAAGCAAAGATGAAAGCAGGTATCTGAGAGCACTGACAGCGTGAAGGGAGATCTGTGAAATTACAAAGCAAGAACACAGGTTCTGGTGACTCATATTTTGAGGAAGTGAACAGTGCTGCGTTTTTGCTGCATCACACACTTGAGCAGTTTGGTTTTTGTTGGGTTTATTTTCCTGTTTTCACTCCAAAACTTCTCTAGCCTCTATGTTTTCCCTTTGGCTTAAATGAAGGAATGTAAAGTATTTGAACTCCAGGCAGGGAATGCATGAGATAAATGTATATTTATTGGAATTCTTACTATTATCACGCATTTCACACAATTGTCTCCTGAGCTCAATATGTCAGTTATGATAAGATTGGAACTGGAATGCACTTGTTTGTTCCAAAAACTACTTACTACAAACAGGAACAAAGTTTAGACCACAAAGGTAGGCATTAACTTCATCCAAACCATAACTGGAGCGTTGGGTGAGGCTCCTTGGCAAGAGCAAGTCAGACCACGCTGAAAGCCATTTGGACATTAGTGAGCAGTGACAGAAGTCTGGCTGCCAGGTACCAGACTACCAGAACCAAGCTGAGACACAACAGTTCACTAGTTTTCACCTATTAACTAGAACTAGCCATTATCTAGAAGGTCATCCCCCAAAGCTGCTGCAATGTCATAGGGTGCCAGGCCTGTTTAGGAGAAGCCACCACATGTATACACAACAACACCCTGCAAAATGCAGATTCTGAATTAGCTCTCATAGCCATATATTCAATTTATTTCTCCATATTCATGTGCTTAAAATACAACTTGCAAAGTATGTGGCAAGATCTATGTCTTGCTTATTTTAATGACCATGGTATGATGCTGGCAATGGAGTTTATAAAGCCTTATGCAAGCTGCCATATCTTATCTAAGATGTATTCATGCTGATTTAAACACTCTGGCTAATTTTCTTGTTCATAACACTAAAACTCAGTCACTCAGATGCAGGGAAAAAGAACTTGAAGTACGGAAAGTATTGTCAAAGTGAATTCATTAGCAAATTGCATGGTGAAAAAGATGAGTTGCATTCACCCAGCTATTTCTCTAATGATTTTTACTGCCTTCTGAATTCCTAATTAGGAAGACATATTTGATAGTTAAATACTGCAGAACATTATATATGAATTATTACCTCCTAGTATTTAATCAAAAATGTAATTCTAAGTACATTACGTGGAGGAAAAGCAAGTTTTTCAGCTATTTATGCCTGCAGATATATTTACTTTATGTCTCTGATGAAATTTGTAAATGCAGGTGTTTGATTATCATGAACATTTAACGTGATTCATGGTGACTTGCAGACTGGTAGGAATGCAATTTCTGACTTTGTTCTTACAGCATTTCTCTATCTCCTTACCAAGCATACTCCATGCTTGCCCCCTCTCTTTGGCATGAGGCATCAGCACACAGACACTGCCCTTCCCCTGTCCATGTGCCAGGACAATGAGTAATGGGAACCAGGCTGTGCTAAATTGCTTTCTGGACGACTATTCAGCAAAGGGGATTACCTACAGGTAGGTAACTCAGGCAAGATACAAGTTCACTGCATCAATAAACAGGGCTTGTCTCTAATTAACACGTGCTGAACACATCCTGAGGCTGATTTAAAATCCCAGCCACCATCCAGGTTAACCTGGATGCCCAGACCACGCAGAGCCCAGCTTGACCATCCCATCAGGGCTGGGGGCTCATTGCTTTCTCCACACAACAACATACCTGCTCTGCTCTTAAGTGCCACTCATAAATTGCACGCAAATTCATCATTAAGACACCTCAAGTAGAAATGAGAGCTGAACACATGCTTGTTTTTTTAACGGTGGTCCTAATGCATGATTATGCTTATATATAACATGAAAGTATGAGCTTCTTTCATCTCAATGGCTTGTGATGAGGGCTGCAGGTCGGGTCTTTGCTCTGACTTCTGTACAGATTTTCACGTCATGGTGTTTAAAAATTGTATACTTCCAGAGTCTTCCTGGCATTGCAGCGTTATGTAAAGAAATAAAAAAGATTATGAAACATAAACCTTGCTCCTTTGATATACATAAAGCTGCGGGCCTGCAGTAACACCAGCTGGCTTTGCTCCAGCTGAGAAATGAGGAAAACAGAATAAAAAGTAGGTAGGGTTCTTTTTTTTTTTCGCTACAGTTATATAAGTAGTGGCATAAATTTTGAGTTCCTGACACTCGGCAGCAATGAAAACTGAGAAAAGTCATAAACATCATGCTATTATCACATGTGCCATTAGGATTAAGACTAGTAGTAGACATGCCAAAGAGCTGAATGTGTAGGAATTTCTGAAGGGACAGATTACAGGCACTGTAAACGTATGCAGCCTTACACAATAGCACGTTGGTCCTCACTGAAGCTTACGGGTACAGTTACACAGTCATTCTGCACGACAGTTTGACATGATTTTTAACTACTGGTAGTGATAAAAGTACTGGACATGTTTTAAAATGCTTCTGATATGTGAGAAAAAAAGACATTTGAATGGAAAAGCAAGGATTTCTCACTATGTCCCATTGACCTATGCATGTAAAAACTGGACAGCATGAACCAGAGGGGCAGACACTGCCAATATCACAGAATCATAGAATGGCTTGGGTTGAAAGGGACCTCAGAGATAATGGAGCTCCAGCTCCCTGCCATGGACTGGCTGTCAGCCACCAGATCAGGCTGCCCAGGGCCCCATCCAACCTGGCCTTGAACAAATCCTTTCATGTGTGAGATAATAATGAAGTATTCTAAGTTTAAGGTTTTGGAGAGAAGAAATGGATGAAATACACACGGATGAAGGAGAGAAAAAGAACTTCATCCATCATTACATGGAAGTTACTATCTCCTAGAAAGAAGATAAAGAAGCAAGTACAGAAACAACCGTAGTAATATTGCTATCAGTCATGCATTTAGAATATCAAAAAACTCTCACTGGAGGCAAAGTCCCATCAGGGCTCCACCCAGAATACCAGCACTGGACTGCTGGTATTCAAGAGCATAGAGAATGTGGAACTAAACTCTCCTCAACAAATACTTGGCAGAGCAAGCAAAGCCCAGTATGTGTTGGCATCTTGCAGACAAGGATATGGTACCATTTCTTAAGTCAAAGGCATGCCAAATAAATAGATATAGAGATAGGTAGGTATGTAGGTAGGTAGGTTGGATAGGGTAGGTAGGTAGAGTTTGATTCAGTTTCCAAGGGCTTCACAGTACTTCCACGCAGTGAGTCTGACCAGTAAGGCATTCCAGTAAAGAGGCTGCCTGCATTTGAGGTGGATTCCTCCAGCAATATTTTTTTCCATCTGCTGGGGTTCTTTTTTCATACAGAAACTATTCACACTAAGGGATTTAAAGCTAATGAGTTTGCAAGCTGTTCTTGAACTCCAATGAGACTAAAAATAATATTCAGCCATACATTCTCTATCTACATTGTATCGTTGCCTAATTACGTTTCACCACATGGGCATCAAAAGCAGGACATCCTGCTAGCAGCACTGCAAATAGGCACAAAACTCTGCCACCTCAGTATATGGGATCAGATGGTGTTAAATATTCTGCTTTTCTAACATTTATTCTTACTTGTATGAGTTTCCAAACCACCATGTGTACATTTCCTCTCTGCTTCATCCCAGAAGCTTCCTACCAATGGCTGGATCTTCTCCTTCTCCCCAGTGGTAAATTAACATGAAAATGATCCCAATAAAACTGAAACAATTAAAAAAGTTTCAAGTTTTCAATTAAGAAAGTACTATTCTGCAAAAAAATACACTAATTTAAGTGTCCAGCCTGCAGGTCACCCGGACCACATCAGCATCTCTGCAAAAGGCTTCAGCTGGCAAACAGCTGATAAAAGGAAATCATAAATAAAACAGCTCAGGAGATTGCTATTGGCAGGAAAAACACAGTGATTTATCAATAAAGATACAATCACCTTGTTAAAGTATTTCTGTGAAGTATCTACATGGGCAGAATTTGCTTGTTAATTATTTATGAACATTGTGCCTATGAGCACATACATCTTGAGTTTACAGATAGACACGCACAGATGAAATTACATATGTATATATAAGGGCTGCTCCAAAAGTAATGCCTCTTGCTTTTATGATGTTGGCCCATGACATCACAGGTGGATGCTCGTGGTACAGCAGCAGAGGTAATTTAATTGTCAAACCCAGTAATTGGTTTGACAATTAAAAACCCAACCTTCCCATCAATATTCTATCATATTTTGTTGCCATGTGACTAATGGCAGCAGAGAGGCAGTCTGACATGGGAGTACATATGAAGCAGATGTGTGTCACTGAATTCCTCCTTGCAGAAAGAAATGACACCCACCAAGATTTCATGGTGTGAAAGCTGTGTGTGACCACCCAGAACATGGCTTGTCTCTCATGTTGCTGTTGTCACTGCTGAAACACATCACCCACCACCTCACTATAGCGTCAACCACTGGTTGGTCACCATCAACATTCATCAAAAGTCAATGCATGTCAATGCAAAAAATGTGTGCAGAGAAGATAGGACAAGATCTAATTTTGCAAAACAGTTGAGTACAGGTAAATAGAGGCAAATACATTGCTCGGTGAATGTATATATTCCTACATTTCTGAAATAAAATGCCTACTAATTCACAGATGGGAACACTGTGTGACTATGTGAGTACACAAAGGCCATGCAAGTACCTATCATACTCTACAAACACATATCAGGAAGTATTCTCCCAAAAACCCTAACTGTCCATACCACGTCTGGAATCCATTATGATGCTTCCAATTGTCATTATCTTCATTAGTTCTCTATCTTGAATACGCATTACTGAACAGACACAATTATTAACACTAAACTACACATTCCAAGGGAATACAACCCATTATCTCTCTGTATATGTACCATTTGACAACACCTATAGATAAAGAATATATTTCTAAATGCCTTAACAGAAAAGCAAACATAGGAAGAATATAAGTTCCCTTTCCAGACACAGGACAGTACATAGAAAGACTGACCAGAGGCCTCTGAGGTTCTCAAGTATTCACGTGTCCCAGTCCTTCCAGTCTCTTGGAGAGGTTAGATTTGTGATTGGAGGCACTTCTTTGCTACCAGTGTAAATTCTCATGTTTGCCTCTTTAAAACAGCACGCGGCCTCAAGTGCCAGAGCTTAAGCGCAAGAAGAAGTGCGCTAAAACACTCCATGGCACAGTACAAAATAGCTCACATTGACATCTCGTAAGCCTATGCTGACTCTGTTCATAAGAAACTCAAGAGTTACATTTACCAGATTTTACAAGTTCCCTCACGATACTCCGTTATCAATTTGTATTCCCTGTGTTAGCTGAGATTTCCAGAAGTGAAAAACAAAACTAATTCTGTTATGACTCAAGTATACAACTATTCCCAAATAAAAGACATTCTTTTTACATTTTCTCCCCCCTGACTTATAAATATGTTTTCTCAGATTCTCATTTTTCAAAATATTATTTCCTGGAAGATTGTTAGGTTTGTTTTTTTTCCCTGGCTAAGCACAAAGCAATAACAGCAGCTCTACCAGAAAGCTCCAGTAATTGGTTTGACAATTAAAAACCCAAACATCAAGCTGCTGAGGGAAGATTACCCAGGTCCAGTAATTTGCCGTTTTGTTTATCAGGACAGGATGCTTAAGGGCATTACACAAGCGGTGTCAAATGTGCTATGTAACGGCAGTGACATTTTCAGCTATCATTACTGTAAAAGACAATATGCATATTGTCAGCTACCATACCTGCAACTGCCTGCGTTTTCTAAGCATTTTTTTTCTTTTTAAAGAAGATATTTTTAGATTTGGCCCAGATATTTAAAGCACAACTTGCCTTTCTTGTGACAGTACAAAACAATGCAGGCATTCAAACTAATACCAGGCAAGAGGTGAGATGACGTCAGTATGATCCAGAGTCCTGCTCACAGCTAACAGATCTACAAAGAGCCTCTGCAGCTGCTGTGCCACATTTCAACGTGAAGAAATAGTTTGCAAATAGCATTAGCAGAAGGAAAATTATAATAACACGGGGCAGAGGGGGGGAAACAGAAGGAATTCAGCTAAAAGTACTGTATATAAATGGAAGGATATTTTCATTTTGTCCATTTAAGTGGAACACGATAGTGCCTAACAGGGAAAAGCACCTCGTTCAGCCTCCAAAGCAAGGCAGCTCAAGCTTCCCAGTTTAAATTCCTATCCCAGTCTAAGAAGGAACAGAAGTAAAACCTGTTTTATTTCTTATTTCCTTAAGAATGTAGCCATATGCTGTGAAATTAGAGATCAAATACACTTTTGCAATCATTGTTTGGAGCACAGATGTTCCTTTATTGACACAGTCCCTCTTTTGCGAACTGCTCTTTGTAATTGCATGAGTGACCAAAGAGATAGAAAGCGGTGAGAAAAGGTAAATAACATATTAATTAATTAAAACCAATCACCAACTCAACTAACCAGCTATACTTGAATGGGGTCCTTCATTAAGATTGCTGCAGAATGAATAAAGGACATTCAGGACTTAATCAGTCACCCAGCACTCAATTATACTTGCCACAGCTACTTGTCTACACTGAAAACCACTGATAACAGTATATGACACGCGCTCCATCCAGCAGCCCATTTAGACATCAGCCAGGTCTGTGTGTCAAGATACAGATCCAATGGTGACTGTTTGCGAAGATCACAATCCTTCTAAATGCAAGCTAGATGCATCAAGTAGGTTGGTTGCCAATAATTACAGTGACTTACTTAAAAATGTACAAGGCTTATGCAAAGCTGTGCCTTTCTAATCCACATTTTGCCTCCAGTTCACACCCTTGGAAAAATAGTCCACTTCTCTTGCACCACTAAAATGTTCATAGGGTGAGAAACGCAACATGCCTGCCACATGGATCAGGAAGCCAAAGGTGAGGGAAAAATGAGATGGTAGTGGATTTAGAGGTAAGAAATGACATGAATTCTCCAAGGGACCTATTACTCACTGAAGGCTGGCCTACAGTGAAGATCACTGCATTGAGGGCAGACAATCACACCAAGTCTAGCACCTCATGCCAGCTCACTTCCTTCCTCTGCTGATGCAGGAGGCTGCTCTGCAGGAATCACTCAGCATCTTTTCCAAGCAGCTCAGGTGCTCCTCCCAGAAAAACCACATATTGGTCTTCAGGGCTTGAGCACCACCATGTACCTCATAAATAAGCATCTACTCAAATCTCTGGTAAAACAGATAATTATTTCTATTTTTAAGCAGAAACTCTGAGCTCTTATAACCACATAAACAACATTATAAGTTTAATAGGAAGGTTGTAGAAGGGGTTTCAACAGGGATTCCTCCAGCCCCGGTAGGATTTAAATCACAGTAAAACTAACTCAAAGCTAATAAACTGTCCAAGACAGACACTGCCTTCCTGCAATAGGAATATATTTCAGGGATTATCTGCTACTAAGAAAATATTTATTAACGATTTACAGTAAATCACGCTGATATCAGAGTTTGTCCATTTTATAAGTCAAATTGCTGATATTTCTGATTTTTTTTTATCTTGCTGATAAAAGCAAAAACCATCTCCAAAACAAAATATCAACATATTCAACAGCAAAAAATCCTATTATTAACATCAAGGGTCATGACTTCAGATTTGATGCACGCTCCTTTGAATCATTCATATTTGATTTTATCATGAAAATTGCTTTTATCTGTGAAGGCTAGAATATGATTTAAGATCCATTCGCAAAGAGACAGATCTGTATTTCAACAACTCTACGTAAAATTTCCTTGTAAGCATTAAAAACACAAGACCACTGATAAACTCCAAAGAGTACATCATATAGGCAGAATGCAACCCTACCAGAAAGAACTTGAGTTGAGTCTGAGCTGATGCTTCTGCTCCTGCAAAGATGATTTTAGAAGTACTCTGTCCTCCTAGTTCAACACTTAACTTGCACAGTGGTCATGTACCTTGCAAATCTCTATCAATTAAAATCTACTTTAAATCACAGCACTTTTATTATCATTCTACCTCCTCGTTTCTAAAATGTGCTATCTGCGTCTTAATTTATTATTCATATACATACTCCAAAATCTTGTCGATTCCCTTTGGAAATCATCACCTTCACTGAGATAATCTCATCCATGATAGACAACAGCCCTATTAGCACTTAGTAGTCTAAATCAGATTATTAGATTAAGACAGAACGTGCATTAGTATAATTAGACAGAAATCTATTCCAAATAGAGTGCAAACAAACCTTGCTTTAGAAAATAAATGAATGCAGCTCATCTTTGAGCACACCATTTCATAGAAAACAGAGCTGTTTTGCTGAGAAAGCCTGGAGGAGACTGTGATTTAATGGTCAGAGGTCCAGAAAGAATTACACCCTGTTCGTCCTTTCTTCATAATAAGATCATGTCTCAAAGCCAGCTCTCAGGTATATACTAATTATAAATAAAAATTAATATGTCTGAATTTTTGTTACCGTGTTGCAAAATGATGCTCCTCTGCTTTGGACACAGGGCATATAATACAGATTCAAACTCCTCTGCTTGCCATGTTTCCCCACCCTCTTGCACTTTCGGTCTCTATGTCAACATGCTGAGCTTGTACATAGATCCAAAGGTAAGTGGAAAATCTCAGACATCACAGATTTCGATCAGGCAACTATGTATGACCACCTAACAACTTCTGATGTAAACAGAAGTCAATGGCATGCCTACCTTGCACTCTAGACACTCAAGCAGCCTTTCATCTGGCCTTTTAAATCCACGCTGGCTGCTCTAGCGGCAAAAACTCAGTTCAGACAGCAAAATCCACCAAAGAAACAATATAAACCAATCTTAATGGACCCACGTTTTCTCTGGAACCCAACAAGACCTTGCAAGGAGCTGCCTTTCCTGGTCAGCTTCCAGGAAACTGAAACCAGACTTGAAAAAGTATTTCAGCTGCCGATTAAACTTTGTGAAAAGACGGGTTGATCTCAACAGATCTCCAGGTTGACAAAGTCATTGTTTACTGCGTTTAGATATAAAGTTAAAATAAAGAAATAAATAAATAGATAACAGCAATAAGGCAGTTCCAGGAATACCGGTACCATGAAATAATTACATCCCAACAGGATTAGAGGCAATCAGCCACGCTGTGTCTCAGCGCACCTCAGGGGGTGATTACCTTCCCATAACAACACCACCCATTGTGTTTCATTGCTTAAATGCCTTCTGATAAAATAACATAGTTTTAAAGTTTTTGCAGCTCTTTTTGTCAGCAGCAGAGCAAGAAAATTACAGTCACGGTGTATTTTCCTTTCTCAGTGACTTCATATTAGAAAAAAAAAAACACCTTACAAACATATTCAATACAAAAATACGGTCAGCATTTAGATTGCAACATAAATAATCAAGATTAGGCCACTGAAATTTATCTTGGCAGGCTGTGCTTTATTTATGCTTCTATTACTTCAACTCGTGTCACTGTTTTCATGTTATCTAAATATGGAACTTTAGTTAATGGGTTCATGAATTGCCAGAATGAATGAAAATAAAGAAGTGCTTCATAGAGGATTATGAGCCAAACAGAATTATTTATTTCCTTAAATGACCACAAAAATAAAGTAACAAATATTAGTCTCTCAAATAAATGAAACTACTATGCCTGATTGAATGCATTTATTTATACTAATAAAAATAATATCCGCACGGTTATTACTGTCTTATTATTTCTTATGTGCTATTAGCGTGCTAGGTAAACATCACATCCAATACAATATGATCTAAATAAGAGCTCCCCTATGTTATTCTACAACACAATAGCATGGCACCTGACAGGATGCTTTGAGAATGGAACGTTACACATGCCGTGTTGGACTGCAGACCTGGCAAACCAGTATCCTGTGTTTAGTAACCACAGGTAGGTGATACTGCCTATCGCTTATTTACCACTGCAGATAGGTCTAGTGGGGACAGTTTACGTCTGTAGATATTCATGTGATTCACACAACCAAACCAAACTATCCCAGGTCCTTTATTACCTGAGTGTATTTCATAGAAGTTATACAGGCTCTGGTTTATGAAATGCAACAATTCCTTTTGATTTCAAGGGTAGTCAACAAACCAAGCCTTGTTAGTTATCTACATTAGATGATCTGGATCATTTAAAATCTCACTGACCAAGAGTGTCCAAAAGGACCAGCAGAGACCCCATTATCTTGTGAAGGATATAAAATATATTATTTCCATGCTGAAATACCTACTGCCTACAATGCAATTTCAGGGACTCCAACACTGCAGGAGCGACCCCTTACTAAGGGAAGCCTTTCTCTATTGGCTGACAAGTGTCCTCACAGGGAGCTGGTTCCCTTTCTCATACAGAGCTGCGCTGCACCAGGGCTGCAGCACTGTCATACCAAATACCCCTCATAGCATGAAACTTCCATTGGTGAACTCTATTCACTTGTGAAGAGGAAAAAAAGAAGAGCAAGAGAAAGGGAGAACATAGCTTTGACACTTGGGCTGACAGCCTAAACTTAGGACAACTTATTTTAAGCACGTGGGAAGAGTTGGATTTGTAGAGGCACGAAGAAGACAAACAGTAAATTACAAACGAGAGGAGATTTATCGAGAGAAGCTAAAACTCAGAGGAAGATCATGTTCTGGGCTCCCTGACCTTTCAGAAGGCTGGATTTCTGGCTTATTACTAAGAACTTTAAAGGCTATTATAAACAGTTGACTCAGCTATTTTAGAAATGAATTACACAGACTATAAAGGGAACATAGCTGACCTCATATACTATCATCTTCTGAACAACTATTTTGCTTTGAATTAAAAGTCAAAGGGAAATTAAAATGGTTATCATTGTAACTGCTTTCAGGAATTTAAAAGCCATAACTAAAAAAATTTTTAAAAATAAAAGCATTTTTATTACTCAAGATTACTCAAAAAACAGCTAATTTCTGGGATCCCCATCTTACAGATCAGAGAACAGGCACAGACCCAGTAAAATGCAAGTCCACCCAGAGCACTTACTATCTACACCAATAGAAACGGCTTTCACTGATGATTCCAAAGGCAGTGTTCCACTAATAATTAGTACACTGCATTTTTATACCAATATCCACTACAAAAACTTGTCCTGCAAGTCCACTGGCATTTCTGTGCCCAGAAAACCAGAATGAGAACCAATAGTCAAGCCAACTTTTCTTCCACCTGACGTTGTCTTCTCTCACAGGACCTCTCTGAATTCATCCACTTTCTATTCATTCTGAGAACATCTAAATGAAGGTGCTAATGCTGCATGTTTGAAGAGAATCAGAACTGAAATCAAAGAACAAAATGTCTTCCTGCGAAGGCATCCTTCAGTTTCTCCTGTGTCACACTGCAAAGAAATAAAAGCCTTTGCACTATGAACAGGGCTTTGTTTCAAGTCAGCATCACAGAGACTTGTAAATCTACTGCCACGAATGTTCCACAAATTCTTATAGAGTCAGTCACAATCAATGATTATCTCTGAGGTTTCCAAAGGATTTTATCTATTTATTTCTGAGAGCTCCTTACTTTGAGGGACAGTCATTGCTATTTAAATCTCACAGCAGTACTGGTATATAAGCATGAGACAAAGAAAACATTTTGCTCTACCTTTTTTTGTTGTCGTTCTACTACCTGTAATGGCAACAACTGAAATCAACAGTCATTTTGGGCAATGTGTGCTTTCCATCAAATTGCGGTTGGTAGAAATACTTTCCCCAGCAATCTTCAAAACTCTGATATATGTGTCATAAAAATCCATTCAGAATTCAATATGCACATTAGTACTGATGCCATTTGGGAATACATCATTCAAAGGAGGACTCAAAACACTTATGGAAAAGATGACTAGATGAGAATGATTTCCTATCTCGTTAGGAACGGGGCAGATCTTAGTCTGCTTCGTATCTTCTGGCAAGAGGAACAATGCCAAAAATAAAAGATAAAAATAAAAAGCCCCAAACAAAAAAAAGAAAGCCCACGTAATTAACTACCTGGAAACTGCTTAAAAAGACTTGAAATCCTGAGTTGCCCAGACACAAAATTGTGGCATGCTTTTTGAGCCCCAGTCACTTCTGGGTTCTGCAACATCTTCAAGAGCTACAATAAGCAGCCCTGAGGTCAACACCTATGTGCTGCTGTTGTAGGAAACTACGAGGAAAAACTCCTTCATAAACTAATCAACCCTCTCATGGCGGACCCTCCATTTCCTCTTTGCTACTATTGCAGTCTAAATCTATTTTTAAGCAGGAGCAATTGGAATCACACAGATTTCACAGTATTTCAGACCCTCTCACCAGCCCATTCCATCACTGTATTAATACTTTCCTATTTCAGTGAGAAATGGCTTGCAATACACCTCCTAAGACTGCAGATGCCCTTATTGTGGGTAGAGCACACCTATAATGCATACTCAGCTTGGACAGGATTCATCCATCTACAGGTTAGATATTTAATCTCAAGTAATTGTCCAGGTTTCCAATAAGAAAGAACAGCAGCTCCAGCAGGCAGTAATCTATCTCATCCCAAAATAGATGTTTGAGCTCGGTGCAATGAATTACATCCTGGAGGTACTCACATGCCTCCACCGACTCTAGAAGATCATCCACCTCCCATGACCTTAGTCTTTCTTTTTTAATAAATGGTTTTTAACAGAGGAGTTCCAACATTATTAGTTTATAAGACCACAACACCATCCCATTACATTTACCTCACCTCGATTATTCTTATTACTCTCTTACTCAGTGTGTCAGTCTGATCCTTCTTTATTTCAACAATATTTCTCACCTTTTGGCCTCCCTGTCAGCTACAAGTTTTAATGGCCCTTTGCAGACAGAAGGCACTGGGACAAGGGAGGATTCTCACAACCCCGACAACATCATTTTTCACTTTCAGAACCAGGCTCTTGCCTCTCCTCCTTCCAAGTCAGAGTTGCTCTGCTGCTCTTCTAATTCATCTGCCAGCCTGTCCTGGGCTCTGTTCTCCCTAACACTATCTGCATTTTCTTCTTTACTCTTTCCCCCCAAGCCCTTACCACGCATTGGTTCCCCCTCTCAGTACAAATGTGAGAGAACTGCTCTTGTTGCCACCTCCATTGCTTCACAGGTAATTGCATTTTTCTTCTCCAAGTTCTTTGCACCTGTCTGTAACGATGGATCAGAGCCACTCTTTTCAAGTTTCAGAGTAGAAATGGCTCAATCCTGCTTCCAGATAGCACTAACTTAGTCTCAGAGCAGTCCCTAGAACCTCAATCAGTTTCTACTCTACTGTCAGTTGTCAATGGATGTCCTCCTTGAGCAATCAGCCTTCCACTTGAATTCTTGTCTTCCTTTAATTTCGCTGTAACCCTCTCACGTCCTGACTTTCCTCCCTTCTCCTTCACCTTTTAAACAGGCCCTCTCATCAGTCCTCCAAATCTGTTCCACAAAGTTGCATCTGTTGCCACCATTTGTGCTTCCCACTCACAATCTATTTGGAAAAATCCCATCCAAAGCCACCAACTTGGTAAGTATCTTCAAACTAGCATTTTGCAGAACTACTTTCCTGCTTAAATAGATAACCTTAAGCACTCCCTCTCTTTGGCATCATGTACATGCCAAGCAGTCAGCCAACAAGTCAAACATTCCCAAATCAGTCTAACTGGATTCTGACTGCCAATACAGATACAAGCAGCATCCTCACACAATCAGCAGATGTGCCTCATCTTTCACTCAAACCTTACTCTCGCTTCCCACACCCAGGATGATTCTAGGAGGTCTTTTTCTCTTATGTGAAGGCTTTCCTGTGCATCCACATGATCAGGCTTTCATCTTGGATCCCAACTGCTGAATAAAAACAAGATGATGCTCTGGACCAGCCTAACTCTACAACATTACCACCGTCTGAAGAGAAGAAGCATCAGCTTCAGACAGCGCTCTTCATGGAAGACAGACACACGGTTCTTCAAGGTATGTATTTTGTTTGTACATAACGCAACTTGTCAGATTGACAGATGCACCAGATGCCTCAACGTCTCCTCTGCTGAGAAATCTGAAAGCTGCATCTCGTTATTAGAACTTTATTTGTTAGTGTCTTATTTCTTGCTAGATATTTCTTCATACCGTGTGGAAAAAAATAATGAAGAGTGAAAACACACAGATTCCCCAAACTCAAAAGCTTCCCAAAAGATTCCACAACTGTAAACAGCAATCGTAGCGCTCACACTCTGTGTTTTTCCTCTCAAAATAACAAAACTTTGAAGGAAAGCAGCACTTAGAACTGCTGTTAGCATTCTAATGAACTTAATAAGCTCCCATGATGCTTTTTACAATGTAGAGAAACCTTCAAAAATACGAAAGTGACTCTGTTTATTCCAGCAGTAAGGAGCAATCCAGATGACTGCTAAGATCCATTAACATTAGACAAGTCCTAGTAACGCTCGAAAGGAACTCCCAAGAGGAAATAATTATTCACTTTGATGCTTTTTAATGTTTTTTGAACACGATTCAATTATAAGATTCTGACTGTACATTTGTTTTTTTTGTTTCACCTGAAATATCACTTGATTTATGTTGAAATCCTGTTTTCTCACCCAATTCTAATTTCGTTTACGCCAGGCACACAGTTTCCCTATAGTTTAGCAGAAACTGTGTTCTGATATTGCTTCTGACACCCAAAGCAGCTCCACAAGCTAACAAAGTCTTTTGACTCAGCCAAGAGTTTTGGGACAATTGCTCTTATGGGCACTTTTCCTCCAAAGGATGAGCCTCAGAAAATAAACTAAGCCATAATAATTCAAATCAAGTTATATAAGCTATTAAACTAGAAGCACAAAAAGCCTCGTATCCTCTAAGTCCATTCAGTCAATTAGTTGGTGGACTGATTTAAATTGCCAAAAAATATCCTTGATTACAACCCATGTCATATATACAAATTCATAACGTATATAACATCATGTATTACACCTTGTATTATCTTCATCACATAATTATCTGATATAGCATTACAGATGCAAGCATTTGAGCTATGATTTCAGCTGAAGTCAGGCTGCTGTCACAGTCAGAGCAGTAGATGGGTCATGGCAAGGCTCAGTTTGTGCCACTCCCAGCTGTGCCAATGGCTGGCGTATTGACTTCATCAGTAAATCACCTCACTCCAGTTCCCATTTTCCAAGAAAGGAAATCTGTTACAAACTTCTTGTAATCTAATGATTATGCAGGTGAATGTCTGAACCGTAAGGTTAACTGAATTTGCATAAATACTTGTTTATTGAAATTAACTGAAGCAGAATCAAGCTCTTATCTCAGTTACACATTTAAATAACATTATAGAGGTAAATTACATTAAGCTGATTTTTTTCAGGTGAATATGTAGATTGTGATGCTAGTATGAAATACTGTAGATTGTCTAATTCATCCAAAATATGCAGAAATCATAAGAGAAAACAGATTAAACGAGCACATTAGCAGAAACAAGAAACTTCTACTTAGAAACTAATTGGGACAGAAGTAAGCCAAGTTAAATGGAACAAATTGTGGACCAATTTCTTACTGATAAGGAATCCTAAATGAAACTAATGCATGGAAAGCCTAAAAAAGAGTACCCATAAGGTGACCATAAACACTTGAAGGAAGCCGCAAGGTAACCCACAGACCCCTACTGTGTTAGTTGTGAGCAAAGGGCTCGTTCACGTGGCGTACTTCCCAGACTGCAGTAGTTTCACTCATGTTTAAGAGATGCAATGTGGATGGTGCGCTTTACTGGTTCAAGACACAAGTCCTCCAGAAACCAGTGCAGACCTCCTTGCCCTCCTGCAACAGGAGCAGCTGAAGAGGCCAGCAGCAAGTCTTGTTATCCTTGTTGGTTCAAACCACCAGTGAAGCCCAAGGAACCACCATCTCTCCACATTCGCAATGAGCTCCTCTGTAATTTTTACATTATAGCAATGCCTGAACCTCCTTTTCAGACACCCCTACACAAACAAAAAAATTCACTGAGGTAACAGATCCTTAAGAACCTGAGCTAGGAAATGTCCTATGTCTCCCATCCTATAGCTACAGGAATCAATCACCTGCAGCATAATGACACCAGCTGGATCTTACCACGGATCTCCACAAGCAGGGACTGATGACTTCCACTATGACCTTGTGTATCCGAAATTAATAACAATAAGCTGGAAAAATGAATGTAATTACTTTGTTAATAGCCTATCTGGTGATGAATTCACTGATAGTTCAACTATAAAGATGATCCCTTACATTTGTTAACTCACGTATGAAGCATTCATGGCAACCATCAGCTTAATCATCCGTAATAGTTTTACAAACGGGAACCTCAAAATCATGTCAGACAGATCTTTCATAAATATGCCTAAACTTAGAAGAAGAAAAAAGAGAGGAAAACAGAAATAGAAAAGAAGACATATTGGAGGACCAGGGGCACTGGCTTAGTACTAACTTCTAAGTCACAATGTCCACCAAAATGGAAATGCTAGAACAGCTCTGCCTTATCCACTGTACGTGGAAAAAGAATTGTGAAGTGGTACTTGATGTATAAAATTCACACTCAGATACTCCTCAGTCCTTTTTAACTCCAAAATTCAGTCATCTTTTTTTCTGTGCTTGAATTTCACAACCATCTTAGAAGTTACCGGTCATCACTAAAACCCAGCTGAACTGTATCTCCATCTGCTTCTACCACACTCTCACTTTAGGGGAAACACAAACACCTTCGCAGTATCTTCTCTTTTGATTTCTCTCCCTGTTAAGTTCCCTAAAACAAACTGAACAATAATAGGAAAAAGGAACTCCGCCAAATTATTTTTAGGAAGAAGACCTGAAGCACAAAAGAAGCTCGCTTGACAACTCGCAGGAAGGATGAGTGTGCATTTTGGTGGCTGAAACTGCAGCTGGTGAGATAACGGCAGCTCCAGCTTCCTTCTCGACCTTGGGCAAGTCATTCACTTGTGTGAATGCTTCAGCTCCTCTCATTCACAAAATGAGGATGATAATATTCCAATAGAGCCTCTTCTCATATCTGACTTTTTAATCTCAGTGAATTTGCAACCTCCAGTGAGTACCTCTTGGATGATACGGCATCCAGCAGCATGCAGGCTCACCCTCAGTCTCAGTCTATGGTAATTGCTTTACTACAGTAGCAGTTCCTGGAACTGACGGAACAAAAGTTTTGTCATGCCTTAAAATAATGCTCAGAGACACAAAAACGTCTTTTCAAGTAACTATAAAAAACCACCCATCATGCACCGGCGGGTACACACAGAAACACATACGGATAAAGAATTTTTACTGTCATTAGATAATTATCAATATTCCTTCAGGGAGCTGAAAAAGGCAATTGTAAGTCAATGAGCAACAACAGCTAATGCAGAACCTTGGAAAAAAAAAAGGAAAGATGATAGGAAATGCTACACATACATTAAAAACACTTTGCCACCAGGGAATGTACGCTTAAAGCACATCACGTGATTTCACTAAGAATGCAGAGATAGAAAAAGAACTGTAAAGAGATGTCACACCATTTCCAATTTTTAAGGAATTTTAGCAGATTTTTTTTCTCCATATTGACAAATCTGAACTGCCCTGTTTTTCACACAAAGGGTTTATGCTAACAGAGGTAGCACAGCACAAGGCAAACAAGGTATTCGCCGAACTGAGTAGCCTGGTGATTTTGCAGAGAAAAACAAAAACCAGAAGCAGGAGCAGCAAACTCTTTGAGGCATAAAGTAAGTTCTGAAGGGAGCAGAAAAGAAAAATGCTACAAAGGATCTGTGACCTCCCGTGACACATACAACAAATGACCAAGCAACGTGGACTAAGAAAGACTGAAGCAGTCAGGGATTGAAGACCGAGCATCATTTTATCAGCTTTTTTTTCCAACAAGACTATAAAAATGCATGATAAAAATATCAAATAGCCCGCAATGCGAGCGAGCAGTAAACATTATGAATTTTTTAAATGCATTTGAAGGATGAAAATCCTGCATTGAGAAAAGAGAAAGGAGAATGGCTAATTAAGACCAGCAAGGCAGGCTGTGTGGGCTGCTCCAACTCAGGCGCAGACACACCGTGTTGCTGCAGCACATACAGCAGCCAGGTGAGCTGACATCACCACGTCCAAGCCTTCCTTCTCCTGCTCACACAGGATGCATTCATATCAGCCTTCGGTGTTTACACATTGCAGTCTTCCATCACAAATCAGCCGAGAAAACCCCATTCGGTTATGCTGTACACATAGCAGCACTCCCTCTAATCTCGGCAACGCACACAGGAGCTTTCTGTGAGTTACTGAACTTTAATTTTCTGTTTGTCACCAAACAGGGATCATCTATTTTATACCCGCCTCCCCCTCCCTCCAAAGTGGAATTTTCTATGAACTAATTATTTCAGGCCTAAGGAAGGTAGATGGAAACTGCCACTACGTCTGAGACTGCAGAAGTATTTTCAACGCAATGGGGTATTTTTTGTTCATGCTTTTTCTTTTTTAAAGCCCCCGAACCGATTAAAAGTTGCCATTCTTCCCTCTAAAAGGGAAAAGATTCCTATTCACAACTCCAAGGGTGAAAAAATAAAACAAAGAATAGAAGTTAAAAACCCTAGCAAGAGATGTATTTTTCTAAGGGGATATTTCAACAATACAGCATGTCACACTACTCAGCTGATGGGAGCTTCTTCCATATCCGTGTAATATTTATATAAGTTCATTATTTTGATGTCCCAAGTATCTGAATTTGGGCTTCTGAATTTGAAACTATCATCAAAGAATTCAATTAGGGATGGAAGAGACTGTAATTGTCGCTTCTGGCAGTCAACCAAGATGTAGTTCCCTGCATTCACCAGACCACAAATGACTACGTGCAATCGCTTAAGTTTGCTCATAACGGGGAGGGAAAAAAAAGAAATAATATTTCTTTCCCAGCTCCATCAAGCAATCTCAATTTTGCAGGATGCAATAGTGAAGTTTGCACATTAAGTCCTTAGAAGCTCAATTTTCTTTTTAGAAGGTGGAGAGGGGGAAAGAGGGAAACGTGGTTTTCTCTTGGAAAAGAAATAACCAAACGACAGTGCTGTGTACAAAAGTACACCACAAAATGCATTTTGTAGCTTGACTACAGGAAGAAGGAAGTCAAAGATGCCATTAAAGAAAAAGAGGTTCTATCTGAGGCCATTTTAATAACAAACCACAATTGCTGCACGGGGCATTCTTTCAATTGCCTCATTCAAAAGAATTTGAAGTAATGAGATTTTCACAGTTATCTTCTGACAAATATTCAGTAACCCAACGGCTCAATGCAAACTTGAGGGAAGGTCCTGCAAAGCGTTATATGCCCCCTGAAATAAAAGAGCTATGAAATCCATGAATTAGCTCCATCCACTACATCCCCAACTGAAATCAAACAACTGTCTAAGAATTGAATATGAGGATAAAAATAATCATAGAACAGCCTGGGTTGAAAAGGACCACAATGACCATCTGGTTTCAGCCCCCTGCTATGTGCAGGGTCACCAACCACTAGACCAGGCTGCCTAGAGATGCATCCAGCCTGGCCTTGAATGCCTGCAGGGATGGGGCACCCACAGCCTCCTTGGGCAAAATATAAACAATTAAATTAAATTAACACAAGTTCACATTAATCTCTGGAAATGCAGGTAGGCAATGAAAGAAAATCACCTTAAGTGCATTATATATAAAGAAAATGGATTTTGGATGGCTGGGAAAACAGGTTTTGCTGAACTGGTCAAGAGCAGAGCAAAAGGAAAAGGTCACACTTGAACATATTCATGCTTAACAAACATTTGGGAAAGCTCAGGTTGAATGAGGTGGCTTGACTAGCCCAAGGCTAGAAAAATTCAGCTGCAGAATTAGGAAGACTGGGTAGGAAATCCTCATGAGGAAGGGAGTTTAACCCAAAGACACCCCGGTAAGCACAGCCATACGCTAACAAATACATGGACACCAAGGGACAGTTCTCCACTGACCCAGAAGCAGCAGATGGTGCTCACAGAAAAACCAGAAAATCACAATAAATAAATCACCAGGGATAGAGCACCCCAGCTAAAACTCCAGGCTGTCTTCTGGCACAATTCAGCACTGTGCTGAGCAGCTTTCACCAATGCTGAACTCAAGAGGAAACAGAAAACCTCAAAACCTTACAGCACAGATAACTGACTCTGGATGGGGAGGGGGGGGGGAGAGTACAGAATAGATGGAAATCCACATCTGCAATTTCTGTGTCTTTTTGGAGTATTCAGACTAGGTTAGAAAATCAGTAGAATTTTATAGGCAAACTCTCAGCTGTGTTCTTTTATATCCTCAGAGCTCCTTAGTGGACGTCTGTCTCATCCACAAAGTAACTCCGGCGTTCTTGGCCAAAGCTTGAACCATCTGAGCACAGAACTGAGAGCCTCCTTCTATGCAGCTGCTCCCTCTGGGAAGAGAAATGGTCATGTCAATGAGCACTGCCCAGCTGCATGGGAAGCAGTTGGTTCACCTCTTCTCTATAATTAGCACTACCACCCTCTCCAAAAGGAAAAAAAAACAAAGCCTATCTGGCTGGGATGCAGAGGAGGAGAATTGTGTTTCTGTTTTGTAAGTTAGGATGTATATATAATGTTTTACATATACATTTTCTACATACTGTACACACACATACTGTTGAAAAATCTATTCCAAGAAACTATGCCAAAGTAAACTGTTAAGAGTTGTAAAATGGAGCACTCCAAAATTAAAATAGCAAAGTGAAAACAGCTCATAGGCTTGTTTGGCCAGCTTAGATGCACAGATTCTGATACAACTGCTATGTATTCAATCATATCAACTTTGAAGATGAGTTCCCCTTCATTCAGAAGGAAAGGTCACCAATTCAAGTGCAGACACCTGGGGTTTGATTTCCAGATATGCTGAATGCTCCTGCCTGTAACTGAGAACAACATGAAGTGCAGTTTGGACGTACAGCATGCTACAGCAGGCACACTGCTCTGTAAAACTGGGCACCAGTCATTTCAAACTGGATTTCCACCATCAGCACTCACTTCTAATCTACGCTCCAGTTCCTATCCCCAAAGGGACCAACACTACCTCACCTTGTAGGAACGGCGTGCCAATTAATTCACGATCAACTGCAAATCAGCAGAGTACAGCACTGACAGCAACATGGGAAACACCAGGATGGAATTGTCTTTACATCCTTGATGCAGTGTTTCAGTAGCTCTTGGTAAATAAGAACAAAGACTAAAAGAGAAGCTGCCACTTATTCAGTCAGAACTGCAAACGAAACAAAGCAAAGGTCATCTGGAACTAGGAAAAGGTTTAAAGTCTCATAGAGGGCTTTGATTTGGGGTCTTAATAGCGCATCAATCCAGGCAGAGAGGTGCACAAAGTCATAACATTAAAGTCACCTGCTCACATAGGCAAAAAAAAACACATCGAAGGCAACACACATGATGAATGTGTTTACCATCTCTGCTTTCCTGGTTATCATCACTCTATCACCAAACAGCAAGGAACGGCTATTACTCTGAAATAATCAGAACTGTTACCACTCCTTCCTGAAAGTTAAAGATTTAAAGTATGCAGCTGCCACGCAAAGCACAGAACTGAGACAGATGTAGACATCTCACAGGGACCAAGGGATGTCCGGTTACTGCTTGGCATCCCCTGGCACTGGCCAGCTCAATAGCTTCTGGTCTCCACCTGCTTTCATAGCAAGGCAGCCCTGTTTCTACAGCTATGACTCTACCACACTGAAACTGGTGAGCATGAATATGTACACTCCATCCAAGTATTTCTCTTTGTTAGCCCTTTGTGCTTCCTGCCTGCTTCTTCCTCTCCTATGTCCCTGCTACGTATTTCACATGATGGAGTTTAGTTTAAAGAGTTAGGCAGAGGCTGTAATCAGACAGAATCATCCAGACATTGATGAAAGGATTTACTGGCTACAGAAAGAAGCCTTGACAGACTGCTGACCCAAAGGAGAGACACAAGCAGATCCTGGTGGCAGTGCAGCCCCAGGCTACTCCTATCCCTCCTGCTCTCAAGCTAATGCTGTATTTGCCTGTGAGGCTGGAAGCTATGGGCTCCATCACCTGCCCTGATTCTTCTCCCTCTCCATCCATGGCACAGAAATGGAAAAAAAGGAAGGAAACCACGACCCAAGCCACACCGTAGGGCCCAGAAACTACTGGTCATGTAACAAGACATCTCAAGATCAGCAAAGGAACGGGTTCAATAGTTTTGAGCAACACCTCACATACATTCCAATCCTCAGATTCAGCCTTCAGTGGTATTTTGTGCAAGCCAAGTCTCCTCTTACAAAGTAATTTTCACTCTCTCACAACCCGGGGGAGCGCAGTTAACATAGACTAAATGAAATACCTTGGCATTACTCCGTCTTTCTCAAACATTGTAGGTGTTAAAGTGCAGAGAACGAGCAGTAAAGAAGCAGAAAGCATAATAGGTGGGAAAGGCAGGGAGGAGGGAGAGGACTGGCTGAAGCCTTCACTGCTGATTGAACAGAACAGTACCTTTACACAAAATTAATTAGCAGCGTTGAGATTATATTACAGTAATGCCGACCAAAGGAAACACTGATAGCAATACAATGAAACTCTGGGGGGAAAAAAATGGCACTAAATCAGAAGAAATAGTTGACACTATTTATGTTAATGTCTTCGGATTTCACCTCCATCTGCGTTATTATTGCCACCCCATGTAACCAAGCACATCACTCGCAAAGAGTCGGGGAGTGGAAGTAAATGACTGCAGCTGCCATTAGGCTACTGAAGGTTGTAGTAAGCAAACGCAGCAGCTCACTGTGACCTTGCAAGGGCTGCATTTTGGAATATTATTTCACAGGTAACGCTTACAGAAAGTTAACATTTCTGTCACTAGAAAGGCTGTGACAGACCAGAGTGGGAAAATAAAGCCAAGAACATAACAGAAAGACAGAGAGAAGTGAATCAGCAGCCATAAGCAGATCTCTTTCAGGATTCAGGTAGGTTTTCCAAACTATTTAACAGCTCGCAGGTAGTAGGGGACATTTACCTGGGTCACCTTAGCACTAGGTTAGTAAGTGTCCTTTCCAATTCCATCACTGCAGAACCTGACTCAACAAGCGTGCTCTCACGCATCTAAATAACTTTAAATAAATTACAGCAAAGGCCCGTCAGCTTATAATTCAGTCACTCCAGCGCCTCACAGTGGCTCTTTCCACTGGGAGAAAGGATACACTGCATCATAAAGTCCCATTTAAACAAAGCAACGAAGGCCAGGTTTGGACTTCACTGAAACCAATAGAGAATTCCCCACCAACTTCAAAAGGAGCATGGGCTGCATAGAGTTGAAAATGACTTTGTTATACTTAAATTACATTCAAAGGAAGTCTGTTCAGGTCAGCAGATGCACTAATGAGGATTCTTTACCTTAAAATCATGCAAAGGGTAATTTTCTCTTTTCGATTAATTTCAGAAAGATTTTAAGCTGTTATTTTTCAGTTTGCTCATCATACCTGAAAGAAAGTACAGAAACTTAAGATTCTTTGTAGAGATCTTTATTGGATTAGTGGTATTGATCAAAGAGCTTTTGGTGCTGATGTGAATTTGTCACCTAATCTTATAGGCATGTTTACCTATCAGAGTGTCAAACTACAGTGGTATGAGGCCAAGGGCCGGCACCTCTGCTTCCATAGCTGGAAACACTCATTAAGACAAGGAAATAAACGCTCATCAGCATCTATGAGGGTGGGGATTGCTATTTCTTCCTCTAACTCAGAATTTCACTGAACTTCATCTAGGCAGAGTAGTTTCATCAGTGACGGAGCAATGCAAGACAACATGCTGTAGCAAATTAGGCAGTAACCTGCGCAGTGCATGTTAATGGGAAGAAAAGCTGCATCGCTGGGATTTCTTTCTGCTTTAATTAGATACAATCAGTTTGACTAAAGGACACTGAGTAGTCTTGATTTTCATTTCAGAGTGATGCGATCATGCTCACAATGCTTTTCTAGGCAATAAAAAAAAGTGCCATGTTAGATTATTAAGACTAATTCTATGCATGTATCATATTGTTAAATTAAATAAGAAATGATCTTGGAAGAAGGAAAAGCATCGAGTTTTAAAAAGGGGTAAGTTTCTGAAGAGAACACGAAGCCCTCTTGAAATTCACACTATGTTCACCATTGACTCTACACAAAATTTCAGCTCTCCTTACTTACTCCCAAATCCTTTACAGAGAACAGATTCTGGGATTCTGACTTCATTCACAGCAGGAAAAGGTAAGTGCGATAAGAGCACGTCGATTGAAATACCACGGGAAATCACTGCGACTGCAAACTGTTAGTGGCTCAAAACGAGTGGGGGTAGGAAAAAGGAGCTAAGAAATAGTTACTCTGTTGGTGTTGCATATGAAGGTGCAGAACAGAGGTGTAAGACATTTCTGCTCCAGAGGTTCTTTGTTCAGGAAATGGGAAAGGACAGACTGAAGGCAGAAGCACTGTGAGAGGCAGAAGACTCGTCCCAACACTGGGAGTGCTAAAAAGATGGTGAGAGCTTACCCAGGTTAAGAGAAAAAAGTGGGTAAGCACAGCTGTCAGCTGCACTACAGCAGTAAAGAGGGCTTTGGTGGAAAGAAGATCCATGATGAAAATGGAGAAGGGAAAAATGGAGAAATTCTATTTATGCCATCGGTCTTGAGAAACTACAGTATTTCTGGTCAGAGGCAGCACAGTACAAGCATTGTAATACTGAGAAAATGAGCACTATAAAGTAAACTGAAGAGACAAACGAGCCAGAAAGGATGCAAACCACCTGTGTGTGAGACATGGACTTCTTACAAGTTGACAAGACGGACAGCTATCCTATGTGAAGTGTGCTTTAAAAAGCTGCAATCTGAATTCAGATGTGAAAATGTTTCCATTATCGAGATTTTCATGTAGTATTTGCTTCTGGAAATTAAAGTACATTGCAATTTGGATGAGGCATTTGCATATAACCACCTCTGATCTCTTTGCTTTTTCTTGCTGCTTAGTTCCTACTGCCAAACTCAGGTCTCAATCTGTACTCTGTCAGTCCTCTGATCTTTGCTCAAGGGATGACACTCCTGCTGTGGACTCAGGAGGCTGCAATGTTTTCTAGCACTGGCATGGCTTAAGCGTGCCTGCTGGGACCAATTCTGTTTCCACTTGCTTGAAACTTTTCATCCGTGGGCATAATGGTTGGCCAAGCACATCTGTTGGGCTTCTTTGTGTGTGTTGGTTTTTTTTTTTTCTTCTTTTTCTACAGAGAAAAATCACACATATTTTAAAAGCTGAGAGCTGCAAAAGACCTGGAAGCACTGAGCGGAGAGGTTTCCTGAAGCAAAGCTACGAGTCGCTCTCACAAGTAACTTTGTGAGCAGAACCATGCTGAGCCACATCAAAAGTATCCCACAAAAACAGACCTCTGGTTCCTCCAGGACATCCTGAGCTCCAAAAAACAACCGTGCTTAATGGACTGTAAACACCTTTCTGCTTCTCTGTTTCAGTGTGTGAAATAACGAGGTTTCTGCAAGTTACGACTCCAAATATCAGTGCACTCCTCTATCTAGCAACATCTTTATATTTTCTCAGTTTCAGACAGACCACCATAAAAACTTGTTTCTCCTGGAAGCTGCAAAGAAACTGGTTAGAGATGTTTCACTGCTGCAGGAGATTCAATGCTTTTTTCCCCTCCACCTGCTGCACGTTGGGCATAGGCTTAAACACAGACAAACTCAGAAGACAAAACAATGAGGTCTACAAAGAGCAACACCACCAGAAAGACAGGTCTGTAATCTACTCTCACTGGGCCAAAGCATTAAGGCAAGTAAAGGCCTGAAGCTATGAACACTGTGCCAAGAAAACAGAGAGTGACATCACCAGACACTAAGAATCTGTGTTCAATAGCCTGTTAAGAACTGCATTTCTGAACAGAACAGTTCCAAAGATAACAGAGAAGAAAACCAACTCATCATGGGGTTTGTTTTCCCTCTGGTTTTGGTGGTGGAAGTAAGAGGATGAGGGGAGACGAGATGAGTTAGCAGGGAAGCAGAAGGTCTTCTGCCCTCAGCCAAAAGTAAAAGGATGCAGTTTATTCTGACCTGAAATGACCCCCAAAAAGCCAAACTTTCTTAGAAAATGGAAGCTAGATACAAATGCCATCCAGGGCAAACACCGCATGGTTGGTGCACACACAGATGCCACCTTACAAGTATCTCCATGCTTTACCATTTCTCCTTGTGCAGAGGAGATTCAGGCCTGCTATCCTCCAGAACCATCCAACTTCTGCATAAGCAGCAAGAGTTTGGTTATGAAACATAAACCACCCTAAATAAATAAATAAGTGAAGATGCTGAGGAAACTTTAGAAATGGAGCTGTTGTCAGCAGAGATTAAATTGTATACCAACAGCACAACATTTATGCACTGCTACTTAAACTGTGACAAATGGCTGCAAGCATGATAGTTTCAGGATCTTTAATCTAAATGAATGGCGCTTTTAGCCTACCTCTGACTGGAATTCATTTTGGAAATGGAAAAGCATTTCCTATTGGGTTCCGTACAGAACTAAAGCAACAAGGAGTGCAAGGGCTCAAGCTGCAGCTTCTGCAGCACTGCACTGCAACAACTGGCAGCACACGGTGCCTTCACCTGCCCATTCCTCACTGAGTGCTGAGCAACGTCTGCAATGTAAATTAAGACTTTACCTACCTGACAACCTTACAGGCACAGTTTAACTGTTTTCAAGGAGGTTTTTCTCCTCCCTCATTTTTCTCCCCATAACAACATGCATTATTATGTAAGCTCACACAAGTCAGCGGAGATGACATTAAGATGTAATTTTTTAAATTACAGGTATCTCAGACGGTGAGTTATTCCGAGATCATTTCAATCACCATCAGTTTGGATGTAATATTCACTGACGGCAGAGGTAGTTTATTTTACTCTAAATGTATTCTTGGAGACGGAACTGAAGGAATTAAAAGCGCGGCTCTTACAAGTATTTGCAAAGTGATTTCTTGGTGTTTACAGTGTGGCAATACAACGTTTATAAAACAATCTAATTGCAAACACTGCAGGGTGTTCTTCAGCCGATAGCACAGAGCAAACAGGCATATTGTGATGCTCCCCCTGTCCCTCCCCAGTCTCAACTGGCGGCTTCATTGTGTTAACCTGGAGACATTTGAAGTAGAAAAGAAATAAGAAAATAAGGAAAGCATGCAAGAAATGGGGAAAGACATTAGAATAGAAGTGTTCCTTCAAATAAAAAGGAAAGGAAGGAAGACTGGTGCTTGCATGACACGTCTGCAAGTTCCCCCACAACTGGGCGACAAACTGAGACAAAGTCCCCTCAAGTTACTGCCTTCAAAGCTGAAGTTTGCTCCAGCCTTTGTCGCAGCTCCCCTAACTCCGAACAGCAAACACAAACAACTCCCCCGACGGCTCGCCGAGGCCGAAGGCAGCCGGCGCTGCGCTGCGGAGCCGGGCAAGGCGCAACGCGGCGCCGCAGCGACACCTGGCGGCGGGCGGGCGGCAAAGCAAGGCCTGCTCAATGCTGGGCTGCTCGGGAACGGCCTGGATATAAACACATCTCTCCTTTTTCCTTCTCAGTGTCTGCCAGCAGTTCCGATGTACGAGAGCTGAGACGCTCGAGGCTGCCTGAGGGTTTGGAGAATTAGATTTGCAATGTTCTAGGCAGTTCTGAAAATCCCTAAGAGGGTGGTTTTACAACGCTATGAGTCTGATCCTTCAATCCCTACTCGTGTAAGGAACGCTTGCTTAGAGAATTGAAGTTTAAATATTACTGTCTCAGAGCCAAATTTTGACATATAGCTGCTGGTCATGCCAGGAGCAGGTTTTTCTCATGTTCTCCGACCTGCAAGCAAACTCAATGGGAGCACCAGCATCTTTTTCCTGTGGGCAAAGCGCACTGCTGGATGTGCACACTATTAGGAGGATGGAGCAAATATGAGAGATGCACTCCGTGCACATAAAGGGGAAAAAGGCTCACTGTATGCCATGCTGAAAGGGGGGAAGACTATTTTTCTCGGCTTGTTTGCCCGCTATTGTGCTGTGATATTGTGCTGATATCCAGGCTTAGAATCCAGCAAAAGCTAACAAGCACGCAGGCAAGATGAATGGACCCACAGGTCTTACTGCAATGCATTCACTCCCAGTGAAAAGACAGAGCAGAACACAGTGCTGAGGGTCTGAAGGCAGCAACCCAGAGGAGATGCAGGAAGCAGTTTGGAGCAGTTTGAAGGCCACAGCACCGAAGGCTGTGGGGATGAAAGACCTCACCGCAACTCCAAAGCAGACCCAGACAGAGAGAAGGTAAATTTACCTCTAGTTTTAAAGGGACAAACAGTTGAGGCAGGATACCATCTGTTAGGCTGCTGCATGAATTTTCAGGGCAACAAATACATGCATCTGTCTGTTCACTCGGTAACTTGGTCTTAAACTAGCATGCCAAAGAGGCAGCAAGCTGGAAGGCCTTCTATTATCGACGTTAATTGTGAACGCAAAGACTTAAGACAGCAATAATCCTCTTCACACCCCCGTTGAGAAAAGAGCTGCAGTAGGAATCAGAGCTCAGTCACAACCAAGGCACACAGCCATAGCAAACCAGCTATGCATTTCGTAGGGCTCCTATTTATTTTAGCAGATTTTTCCTCCATTGCTGCAATTAGCAGCTAGTTTTCCTTCTCAAAGCATGGAACTGTATGTCCTGCACACCAGGCTGCGTGCTCACAGCCCAGAAAGCAGCCTTGTGCAAGGTGTGCATGAGAAGCTGGCATGCTCTCCTCACATGCCTGAAGCGTCAGCTTCCACCCAGTGAAGCTTTGTGACAGAAGGAAAGACTGAGGATTTTCCACCTTGTTCCCAGCTGGTAATTGCACTCATTATTCTTATTGCATACAGGAGTCTGTGGCAAGCTGTGAGGATGTGTTTTGTTATGCGGGATAGAGATGAAGAACCTCGGCAGAACTGGCAGAAGCTTGGCAGGGATCTGAGCGTCAAAAACTCTAACTGAAATTTATGGTGGGCTCAGATCTGTGCTGCTCTTTATCTCATTCACTAAAGCTTGAGGGGTTCAGAAGCAGAGCCGTTTTTGCCCATGCCTGCTACAGATCCAGCTCTCTAACACTTCTCTCCTGTTCACATCCGTTCAGGTCTCCCCCCATTGGTGCCCACCGCTTCTCAAAATACACGTGGATGAGCAGAGGAGTTTTCTGCAACACGTTTGACACGTTCAACAACAGGACAGTATGCCAATGAAAAACAAAAACCTTATAGAGCCTGTAAATGAATCCATGAGGTTTGTGCTTTTCCTCCAATATACTTTGATTTTTAAAGCGCGCTATTCCAATCACTTCTCAGAGATGACTTAAACATATCGGAGTAATAACTTTCCACACATTCTCGACTGATACATATGTAACGGCACACCATCTTATTAAATACATTTCTGGGGCTTGCAGAAAGCAAAACTCGGATTCAAATAAACCCAGCTTCAGATGCACAGATCAAAAAGCTACCCCGGCTAGTGACACACAGTAGTATCAGGCCATCTGGTAACTTGCATGAATCTCAGCTTGGTTTACGAACAGCAGATTGACCCCTCTGCACACGCTTGGGAAGTGGGTGGACTCTGCTATTTCTCATAAATGCAACTCTTTTAATAAATGCCCTACACCAAAAGGTTTGCTGTGTTTTAACACATGCAGCTTTTCACTTGGAACGGCGCATTTGCTCCCTGCCAGCACCCAGCTCCCCTCTCCTGAGCAGGTCATGCCTTTTAGCTCCGCACAGCAAACACACACAGGAGAAATCTCTTTTGTCATTTGTAGCCATTGGAAACTGTGAATTTTGTCAGCGTTATATCTGAGTGTTGCAGCAGTACCCAGAGGTCCAGTCCGGTCACTATCACACTAAGTATAGTTGCTGCCTCCTAGAAGCTAATTCACAATGAATAATTTAGCTGACAAACTTAGTCTGCTTGAGAAATACCCAGGAGCAGATTTCAATTTCTTCAACTGTAATCATTAGTCAGAATAAGCTAGAAGAAAGATGGGGCAAAAGAGGTTGCAAGGATGAAAGAAGAGTTAAAAATAAAGGGGATCATACCCCCATTTCTGAATAGCATAGCATGACTCCATGCTCCTAATTTCTATTCCTCGCATCCAACGTGTGAAATCAGTTTGGGCACAAGAGAAAGAAAAAGCTATTCAGGTAAGTGATGCAAATATAGATGCATGCTGGGCCAGCTACAAACTGGAGACAGCTCACATTGGGCAAACCTGTTGACACAGCACACCACATCCAGGACTGGGGGTGCTTGCACCTTCACTCAGGTGGAGCCTACCCTTATGTGCTCTGCATCCATAATGCCTCGGATTTAATGTGAAACAGGGGGAAAATACCTGCAATGAGAGCTATCAGACCCAACTCACAACAATCAGATGCACTCTTTAAGACTGTATATTGAAGCATACACTCTTTACCTCCCCCCGAGTCCTTCAACATAGAATAGAAATTTCCCATTCAGCAAGTCTGGCAGCAAGATTACTGCCACAGAAGTGAGCATGAGCATGTGAGAGCTCTGTGCCATATTAGCAGATTTTTTTGACAGGCTGCTTTACTTTTCTTAACGTGGGAGATAGATATTTGTTCTATTTCTCATACATTGCAGTGAATGGTGAATAGCAGACACAGTGATCGGTCAGAACTAGGAATGTAATTTACAGATTTAAATTCTACACGTTCCTTTCAGAAATATGATGTTTGGGGGTAAATAATTGCTCGGGAATGTCTAGGAGAAAGCCTATCAACCCAAGTACTTCCCAGGCAGGCAGCAGTTCAGTCTGCTACGGACAGAACTCTGCACAGAGTGACTTCAAAGACTGAAAAGATAACTAGACAGATCTGCCTTGGAGGCAGGTCATCAGCAAGGGGACGGGCTCCTAGACATGTACCAGCTCTCGCCTGCCTGCAAGCGAGTTATAAGCCTTTGTACAGCACCTTTCAGGAAAGCAACTCATTGAGGTCTGTCGAGAAGGCAGGTTGGCATGCAGATATGCCTAACAGGCACAGAACTATGCAGGCCTGCCTCTCCATACCTTCAGAGATCTCAAGACAAGTCAAGGATTTCATTTTAATGATTCCTGCAGAAGGCTTTTATTTCCTGCAAGAAATCACTTCCAGTATGGTTGCTGGATATGTCAGGCTGCAGTTTCTTTAACTACTCACTCTTAACGCCAGATACAAGAAAAGAATTCCTTTTTACAAGGGTCTTGTAGTATTCCTAATACAAAAGGAAATGTTTCATAGGATTTGGCAGTAGGTTACTACAGAGAGCAAAATGTCCAAAAGAACAGTCAGGCACAACAGGAAAAAGGAAAGCTGAGAGAAGCTGATTATATGTGCTGTATCCATACAAACATGGGTGCTGGCATACTGTTTGCTCACACAACAGCGTGAGTAACATCATCATCTGCACAGGAGGTTTAGATAGCATTGGCAAAAGCAAAACAACAAACTTTATCATTCATATTAAGACTTTAAAAGTCTCCAGTCAGCAAGGACTTGAGAAGAACCACGACTTTAATCACTCGACTTGACTGCTTTTTAATAAAGATGAAGTGCTTGCTTTGTATATAACAGGTATGGTTTCAACATATTATATGATTCAAATGGCTCTCCCTTAGGTATGCTAATTCAGGACTTCAGGTATTCCTCATCACAGTGCTGTCTGTGCATTTCCTTTTCACATGAAAGGTGAGACTGAGTACAAACTGGATTGGCACCTGGAATGCTGTGACAGCACGTGCTGGCCCAATATGGACCCCAGAAATCTTGGGCAGCAAACGTAATTCTGAAGAATGAAAAACCTGGCATGCTGATCAGCAGTTGTTTTTTTATGAATCTCCCTCTCTCAAAGAATCATTCATCAGCATCCACCGAGAAAGATGAGCACCACTGTCAAATGGAGACCTGCAATGGCCATCCCAAACCTTCCAGCGCCCCACAAGGCTGCTCGAAAGCTGTAGTTATTCTCAAAGAAAGAAAAGCAGAAAAGAGGAGATCCAAAGTGCTCCACAAAATGTGCTCTGCAATATACATAAAGATACCGGGAAGGGAAACAGCAGTAGCTGTTGAACTGCAGGTTGCACAAAGACAGAAAAGAAGGCAGCACTAACCAGTGTTGCAGTTGCTGAATTTAATACTCTGTTCTGACCAATACACGTAGCAATCAGTAAGCTGTAAAACACTGTGGCACTGAGTTCTCAAAATATAACATCCCAAGACACGTCATATTATTGATGGTGTCTATGAGGATAATACCAAGCACAGCAAAGGCACCTGTCCTGTGAGGTATATTCAGGAAACATAAGGGAAATAGCAATTTTTAAGCTAAAAAAAAGTCAGTTTGGTTTAATTCAGTATCAATAAGCCACTCTTCCTACCTGCACAGTCTTTGAAGACTCAGGATGTGAGACCCTGCACTTGTGTTATGTGGGACCACCTGGCCTGCTGACTGTCAGCAGGAATCTTAATGAGTGGCTGCTTCTTTCAGAGTGATATTCCCACCGGCACCTGCAGAAAGGTCAACTCATCTTTGTAGAGGGCTCTCTGTGTCTGCACATGTAAGATCAAGCTTTCAATCTGTATCGTATGTAAAAGATTTCCCACATAACCAAACCAAGAAAAAAAAGTGTCTATTGGTACAACCCCAGAAAAATGTGACTCATACTTGCAGTACACATGAGATCATTAGTCTACACAGACCAATACAGATTGCTTAGATTTATTTTAGATGATCCTACATTGATAAAGTTGAAAATCCACACTAAAAGCATAATGCTGGTATCATTTCCTACTTGTCTGGCACTACAGCACACCCTTTTAAGCCTCTAGACTGTGAACTCTTAGTTTGTCATAATTCACGTGTTATTCGATAAACTGTATTATCCCTTTCCCACACTTCTGTTCCAAGGACCAAAGCAGATCCTAAGACACCTCAGAGGTACCCAGGGGCTGATTTGTTCAAACTGAAATAGCCCCTTAAAGGTCCTCTCCAGCTGAGGATCAGCTGATCAATCTGTCTTGCTAGACGTTACCACACAGCCTGATAGCCTGCTTAAATCCCTTTTAAATCTCTCCAGCTTCTTGCAGATGTTGAACTCAATTCACACGGGTCAGTTCTGAATCTTACACAGCACTTTTTATATCTGCTGGAGAAGCGGAGAGGTGGGAGGAATGCCAGCACTGTGTGACCATGCCTGGGCACACAACCACATGTTGGCACCTCCCGAGGCTGTCGGGCTGCAGCACTCATTTCTCTGCTTGGCACAGAAATACTGAACTGTCTTCCTGATAACACAGGTTGGAATTACAATAGTTTCACGTTTCTATCTTCTGCTTCAACTTCTGTTCTGTTGATGAACATAAAGGCATTTACCTTCGTGCCCTCGGTGTGATATTTCCAACTGCACGCACCCAGTGATGCCAGCTTGGAACCAAAGGGATGACTAACCAGTGAGGACCAACTGTTGTAATCTGCTTTCAAAACACTAAGGTTATAAAATAACTGCTCAAAGTTTCGCCTACAATTCAGCAGTTGGTTATCATTCTGATTATGCCATTAGTTACACTTAAGCATAGATCCACTCAAATGACAACAAAGAAGTCAGCTCTGACACAAACTCAGATAACCGATACTGAATTTGTCCCCTAAGCTAATTTGAACCACAGAATCACAATCAAAGACTTCTTTATTAACAGAAGCTTAAGTGTTCAACTGAAGGACTAAGGAGAAAGAAGTGGACTATCTGAAGAATGTCAGATTTTGAGTATCTTCATAGAAGGACACTCAAGAAGCAAAGAGGAGGGAAAGAAACCACGCAAACAACTTCAGCTGCAGTTACACTGCAGAAGCTCCAGTAGTTACACACTGGATTAGATTTCCTCCATGGGATTTTCTTTTTTTGGCTTTGTATTTGTCAGCTCTAAGCACTCAAAAGAACTGTTGAAAATACATTCTTTAAGAAGTACCTACAAAATCTTGTGCTCATCATAAATGGAGATGGTAAAACTACAAGTACGAGAACAAAGCTTTCTTACCAAGATCTAGCAATCGTGGGGAGCGGAGGAGAACAAATCTAAAGGCAATGAGCATTCTGAAGTGTTTGCAATAGTTATTCCACACAAGTGGATGATTCCGCGTCTCACTCTCATTATTACAGCAGCCAAGTATTTATAATAACTGAAACTCAGCTGCATTTCTACGATATCATTCTACCATTACAGCACTGTAGAATCATTAATGTTGGAAAAACCCACTAAAATCACCAGCCAATTATTAAGAACAATCAAAATAACAACCCACCCTACTCTGTATGACAACTCTATGCCTTTCTAGTACTGTATGTTCTACTCTTACAGGTTCCATGACTCCAGGGAAGCTAGAAAAATCTAGACTCTATCAGCAATGCTAGCTGCTAAGGGTGGAATATAAAACACTACAAATCACACTTAGCAAGCCATTCGCTTCTGAAGGCAAAATGGGAAACGTGGGCTAAAAGACAGTCCACAAACTGACCATCACTATTGATAGCACCTGAAAGTGAATAGAATGAGCAGAAGTTGCTGGTATTTTGTCATATGAAAAGGTTGTAGGGTTTGTGGCATGTTGCTACGCAGTGCTTTGGGTTTCTTGCAGAACACAAAGAGAGCACATTCTGACAGCTGCGCATTGGAGACAACACAGCAAAGTACAGGAGAGTGGAAGAGATCCCTCAGCAGTAAGGATAGGTCAAGGTGGATTTCAACAGAATCACAGAATGGCTTGGGTTGAAAAGGACTACAGTGATCATCTGCTTTCAGCCCCCTGCTATATGGCAGGGTCACCAACCAGCAGACCAGGCTGCCCAGAGCCACATCCAGCCTGGCCTTGAATGCCTGCAGGGATGGGGCATCCACAGCCTCCTTGGGCAACCTGTTCCAGTGCGTCACCACCCTCTGTGTGAAAAACTTCTTCCTAAGATCCAACCTAAACATCCCCTGTCTCAGTTTAAAACCATTCCTCCTTTCCTATCAATGTCCACCCTTATAAATAGTTTATTTAATACTCAATGAAAGCATGTGGGGACTGCTCCAAACACATTCAGCTTACATGAACAAAGAAAATCTCTGCTTGGAAAATGCTTTGTTTCTGAGGGGAAATATACTGTCCTTACATTGTTCCAGTTTGACAGAGCAAAGAATATGCCTTGTCATCATTCTGCAGAACACAACCACAATCAAAAATTACTTCTGAGGCAGTTAATAACAACTTTGGGAGTATCAGCAGAATTGTGTAAAACACCTCTTAGATTTGGCAAGTTTAAATGGGTTTGAAATAACAGGTGAATAATACATTCGGATTTGCTCCGTGGGCAGACAGAGCAGAGAAAATTACTGCAAGACAAATTTTTTTGACAAAAACTCAAGATAAACAACTCAGCTCTTCTTTGTCAAGAGTAACAGAGTGGGCGTATAAATAAAATGCAGTAGGCAGAATGTCTCTGGAGTTTAACAAGGCCCCTAGCAAACTACCACACAGAAAACTCATTAACACACCGGAGAATCATGGCACCGATCAATTCAGATGAAGAAGAGAGATTGCAAGTGAAGAGATTGGGAGTGAAGAGATAAGTGTCATGTTAAACCCGACTGGATGGAATATCAAGAAGGGACTGGCAAGATCCCACATTAATCAACTATCAGCAGCCCAGGGCAGAGCTGGGGCTGCTCCTGCCCTACCAGGGAAATGACACTGCAGAGCAGGCTGCTGCCTTCCTAAGTTCAAAATATATAGAGGATATTTATGACGATCTGCCCTTCCAAGATTCACCATCCCACCTGACATGACTTAAAACAGGGGAAGCCTCCAATCCACTTCACATTTAATCTTCCATAATTTAACATGCTCCATAGGAGTCCTCCTTCCCCCAAGAACTCTCACGTACCATTCTGTATTGGCTACTTTTCTACCTTTTCTCCTGAAAAAATCACTCTCTTACCGAACCTCCACAGGGTAAAATACCATTAAAAGACTCTTCAATCTACACTTTTTTTCTTTGGAAGCCACATTTATTAAGAACTGCACCACAAATGACAACTCAATCATCCAGGCTGACTGTGAAGGACAGCAGCGGTTGTCACAGCCAGACGAAGACACACAGACAGACAAGTAATGAATAGCACTTCATTCTCAGCTACGTGGACACTTCCAGCCATCAATGTCCTTTATTTGTTTCTCTTTGTTAGATTTCTCAGGTCTCTCACCTGAATCTGTCAAATACAACTGAAATACCTCATGGGTCTGATTTATCAAGTGCTGCATAAGGAACATCCTGGGCATCAGCATGCAAACAGGAATGTCACTGACTGTTCCATACAAACTTGCCTGCCCAGTCCCTGTGCACGTGGCGGAACAGTTTAATTAAGCAGCTTCCACTTACAGCTCACAAACACACTCGCATCACCACCAAAACGCAGGGCTGATCAGTGTTGCTCACCTGGGAGCCTCTCCCAGCCACACTCACATATTTGAGACCCATAGGGCATTTACCACCAAACCCCAAAGACCAGCGGATGGCTGAGCTCCAGTGATGCTGACATTGGTCCTAGCAGTGCATGGCAAGGCCAAGCCAGGCCTTCAGCCAGCAGTGTAGGCTGCCCAAAGGCCCCGAATGTGAAGTGCATGGCAGGCACTGCCACACAGATGGCTGCTCTGTGTCCTCCGTGCTGACACTTGCCAAGGCCAAAATGCAAAGCAGCAGGTCAGACCACTGAGTCAGTGGCTCAGAGATCTGTTCTGCACACCTCTACCACTCTTTCCTACAGCAGACCTTCATATAGAAATTAACATATGTGTATGTTTAATGGCTTTGGCAGAGAACACAAACAATAACAGGTATAATCCTCCAAAAGCACAACAAGCAGAAATATAAGCCACCAGAAGGAAGGCTTCCTGGCTGTGACCACAAACATCTTTAGCTACAAATAAGATTTGCCCTTTAGCTGTCCTCTGATTAACTCGCTTTTTTACACAGGTGAAGCTTAATTTTCTTCCACAGGTAAGCCAAATTCTTTCTGTACTTCTGTTATCACTATTCTTTTTCCAGTCTTTTGAATACAGATAAATACTTGTTCTCAATGACCCTCAGATATCCTTCTCTGCGTAGCATAAATGCAAATTTCAGGCTAAATCCTACTGCCACACATAAAATACTGCCCACTGTTCTGCCTTACACGCGTGCAGCCCCATTCTTACCTGTTATTAGCAACTCAGCAAATTGTAAAGGAACAGCAATTCTGCCTTTCTGCACCTTCCTGGTGGAATACGCTCCTTCTGCAACTTGCATAAACGTTATCCCAATCAATAACCTTGTAATTAAAGTCACCATCACTCTGGCCCTTTTGCAAGTCTCCTTACTGGGTGGGGTGGGGGGGTTGTAGAGAGAGGAAGAATTAACTCCAATTCTTACTCTACTCTTCCAAACTGCCTTAGAAACAGAACAGGAATCATTCGGCCACCCCTTAGTCCTTAACCCTTGGATTAGTTATTGCTGTGATGTCAGTGAAAATCATTTTGTTTTTGTCTGCAGACACAGCATCGTTTCCTTCCTGAGCGCTGCTTCTTGCAGTCCATTCTGCCAGTTTACCAATAAGCCATACGTTCTGGTAGTGTTAATATCAGCAGTAGCTTTGTTTCAGGCTTCTGAAACTGCTGAGGATTTTTCTTTTGTTGAGGGGTTTTCTGCATCATTCTGTTTTACTCGCAGCAGTAATAACAAAAGCAAATAAACAGATTATAAAGAAAGAAGCAGAAATACTGAGGACAGGAAAACACCGGTAAGCAAATGTCTGAGGCTGACAAACAATCAATTACCTACACTGCTCAGCTGCAAGAACATATCAAGGGTGAAATCCTGCCTCCGTTAAAGTCAATGGCAGTTTTGTCATTGAGTGCAATAGAGCCAGTATTTCACTCCAGAAATATTGTATGCAACAAAAGTGGAGAAACCTGTGGGGAAAACAATGCAGGCTTGCACGGGGACATCTCTTCTATGGGAAGTAACACTGCCGTTGTAAGCACTGAAATTCAGTTTCTAACATCCTAGATTGCTCACCTTGCAAAAGCTAAGCCTGCAGTGCTATGGAAGCCCAACAGCTCTATTTATGTCTCTAAGGAAAGCTGCTGCTTTTCGAGTGCTGTTTTCCCCAGCACCAGCTGGTGAAGGATCTCATCCTTGCTCTACACCCCAACACAACTCCTTTGGGTCAACAGCACTGCAATCCAGCTCTGTGCTTCTACAGCCTGGATGTTAAGGGAGTGTTTCATATACATGACATAAATAAAAACCTGCATTTGGTCAGTTTTGCTCACTGATATGCTTTGGTAAGGCCACGGTACAACATGCATGTTCACCTACAGTCTGTGTCCCAGGGAGGTGACACCCAGCACACACAGCCCCATCCAACTGCGTGCCTGTGATTAACACTGAATGGCTGCTCATCCAGTCCTGCTTCGGGAAGGACTCGTGTTTAGACAACACCACTGCCACAAACAGGCTTATGAGACAGCATTAAGCAGCCCATTGAGGATGCTTAATCAGCTAGAGATGATTCATCCCAGAAAACCTGCAGTGTGACCTTTGCTGAGTTGGTGAGTGTAGACAGGCTTGTCAAACTTCTATGGAAAAGAGAGGTGTAATAAACTAGTGCTCACGGTGACCTTTTAATAAGTAAATGGCTGAGAGAGGCATACGTTTGGAACAGAATAAGAAATGGGATTTGTGTACGGCGCGGCGGCCGCTGGGGAAGGGGCCCGTTATCGGCCCGGCACGCACGTGTGCGCCTACACGTGTACGGAGGGACAGGGCACGGAGCGCAGACCGAGTAGCAGCCGCTGACCCTCCCGCACCCGGTCGGCTCCGGTGCGCGGCGCAGTGTCGCTTTCTCAGCCCGGGAGCCGCAGCCGGGTCGCGGTGACAGGTGCGGCGGCCCCCGGCCGCGGGCAGCAGCAGCACGCGGGGCGAGCACCTGGCGCGCATAAAAGTCATGGGGCGGCGGGGCGGCGGCAGGCAGCATGAAGGCCGCCGAGGGGGCGGCGGGCGCCGGGCAGCACCGGGCGGGAGACGGCGGCGGAGCCGCGGGGCGATCCCAGACCGGTAACGGCGGGAGGAGACGGAGGCGGCGGGAGGGCGGCGGCAGGCAGCGGGCGGCGGCCAACGCCCGCGAGCGGGACCGCACGCACAGCGTCAACACGGCGTTCGGCGCCCTGCGCACGCTCATCCCCACCGAGCCGGCCGACCGCAAGCTGTCCAAAGTGGAGACGCTGCGCCTGGCCTCCAGCTACATCTCGCACCTGGCCAACGTGCTGCGCCTGCAGGGCCCCGCCGCCCCGCAGCCCTGCCCGCAGCGCCCCATCTGTACCTTCTGTCTCAGCGAGCAGCGCAAGCGGGTGAGGGCCGGCGGGGACGCGCGGGGGGCGGCGGGCAGCCGGGCTCTTTGGGGGAGGGGTGGCTGCCTCTAACCTGCGCTGCTCTCCCTCCCGCAGCACCGAGAGGCCGAGGGGCCGCTGGCCGTGTGAGCTGCAGGCCGAGAAGCTCGCGGAGGAGGGAAGCAAACTTGTGCACGACCCTACAACACTTCTTCAGCCCTCGTGCTCCGGTTTGCACTGCAGCGGGTTTGATCGGGGGCGCTGCACGCATGAAACCGAACCCCGCGGACACGCTTGCACCTGGCACGGCAGCTATTTTAGCACAAGAAACGTTAAACCTGAGCATCCCGGACCGCCTGCCTCCCCAACCTGTGTCACATGGTGGAACCTGACCCGCCCCACTCACCGCCGGCAGGGGCTGACTCGAGGCCGCCCACTCCTCTTCTGCCTGACCCCATCAGCAGCCCCAGGGAAGGTTGCTTTGGGGTTTGGGGAGCTCCCGCTGCCAGCACTTCGTGTCCCAGCCCGGCAGCACGTGATGCTTTTCCCTGCTTAACAGAGCAGCTCGCCCCAGCCCTCCAAACAGCAGCAGGTGTTTCTATGGCTGGCAGCAACTGTGCAATAGAGGGGGGTTCCCGAGGGCTCTCTAAAATTACCCGTCATCCAGGCCGTTCCCATGTTATGCCCATACAACACTGATGTCACCTGTCTCCCTGCCAGTTATTAACACTTACATACTCTTGTGTGCTTGCTTTTTAACCAGACTAAAAAGCAGACGTGCATGGGATGGGTTTTGTCCTTGAATAAAGTGGCAAACTAGACATATAAGGCCCACTAGTGGTGGATTTAAAATATAGCTGCTGTCTTATATATGCAATCATAGAATCCTTAGAGTTGAAAAGGACCTCTGAAGGCCATCTAACCCAACTACTCGCTATGAGCAGGGACACCACAGCTAGAGCAGGTTGCCCAAGGCCTTATATATTTAGTTAGCCCTTTAATTATCCTTTTTACTTTATGAAGTACTTTCTGTTCTTTAAAAAGCTTTCTAACTGTACCTCTGAGAAGTGCTCCAAAAAACAACTGCCCTTTTCTCCTCCCCAGTGCCAGCTGTTCAGTTCTTCCCCCACAGCCAAATCAGTGGGCTGAAGGAGCAGCACTCATCAGTCACACGCTGGTGAAGCTGCACCTCAAATGCTGTGGTCAGCTTTGGGCCCCCACACTACAAGACATCAAGGCCCTACAGCACATCCAGATAAGGGCAACAGAGCTGTGAAGGGTGCAAAGCAGAAACCTATGGGGAGCAGCTGAAGGAGCTGGGGTTGTTCAGTCTGGAGAAGAGGAAGCTCAGGGGAGATTCAAAGCACAAAGCTAGTTCTGGCATATATTACAAAGAACTATTAGCAAGAGCAACATCTTGGTGTATTGCTTGTGCAACAGTACAGTTTCAGTTTCCTTTCTCACCTCCCCAATGCACACTAACTGCCTTACTTTCACACCGAGAAAACACAAACATGGTACCTAGAAAACCTGCACTACATTTCTTGCTTAAAATCCAAGTTGGGAAAAATACTGAAGCCAAGCTGCAGTGAGCCCACACCCTCCTCACTCACCAAAAGCCACATGCTGTATATTTCCCTGGATTGAGAAGAGCTCATTGGCTTCATAAGTTTTCCATCCTTTCAAATTGCTGCCAGGTTATGATCTTTGTTTTGCTTTGGCATTGATTGCACCAGCTGGAGCTCCTCCCTGCTTATACAGAGTGCTTTCTCGTTTTTGGCATTGTGTCAGTGTATGCATGCAGGTATAGATTTCTATAAGCACGTCTTCCAAACGTGACTTTCCTTTTGTAGGTTTGAAAAAGTTTGTCTGTTAAAACCTTCCTTACTTTATAATTGAACCTGATCGTAAAGCAAGTTCCACATCCATTAAACCAAAGCATCTGAGCTGCTTTACAGCCAGTACTATTCATTTAGTTGTATAATTCAATGTAATACACCTAAATGAAAGAAGTAATGCAATTTCAAACAATTCTGGGTAAATTCTGTATTGATTATGCTCTGAATTCTGCAGCATTGTGATGTCACTGCTGTTAGAGAAGTGGCTCTTAGCCCATTAAAATACATTGCATTTGCCATCTCTGCAGCTATTAAGGGAAGGCTTGCCTTTTCACTGTAGTCTTAGCTGTGAGCTCACTGCTTGAAACTTGTGAATCATTTGCACAATTCCACAGGAATTGGACTTTTTCCACTATAAATGAGATTTCATCTCTCTAGTTTTACATGGAATTTACACAGAATATTTTTTCAATAGCAAAAGCAGGCTGGTGGAACTTGGCCGTATCACCTGCTTAGAGCAGCTCTGTACAGCTTTAACTTCTCTCTACTCAGGATGAACAGTTGAGTTCAACTGGGCTTGAAGATCTCAGTATTATGCTCAGGGTTTCAGTTACTAAATAACATTGGAATTTCAGTAACGCTGATTGAGTGTGGCAGAAATGGGGTCCCAGAGCACTGTGGCCCAAATATATTCATGGTATAGACAGATAATACTTACTCAAAACAATTATGACTCTAATTTCTCTGAGGAACAGACTTTAAGCCCACACATATACAGATTGAACGCTTTGTATTTGTATATAAATAGGGACAGATCCTCACCTTTGCTGAAATTTACTTATTTAAAACTTCTCTGCCCCCAGGAGCTAGAAGCGATACAGAAGTAAGCTGTTACACAACATAAATCCTATATGCCCCTAATAAACCCAGGGAAAGAGTTTAATTTCTAGAGACAGATGAATTGAGTTCTCAGAGTTCACCTCTAAAGAGTGTAAGCACTAGGTCACTCATCATCGATTTGTGTGCATGCTTTTACTGTGTGAATTCATATACCCTATCAATTCTATTAGTGTAATCATTTGGTAGAGAAGCATCGTTCATAGCACAAATATGCATTTATGAGGCAAAGTTGTGAAATCTGGGAGTTTTAACAGCAAGTACTTTACTGGGTGTTCAGACACTGGAATGACAGGAGCTTCTCCAGACCTGCTGAGCATCCTCTTGTTTTACCCAAGAGATTGGTTCTCCCACCTGTTCATAGGTACATTCTGTTAGAACAGAAACATGCCTAATACCAATTCTGTCTCTGTTTTCTCATATACATTTGGCCATTCAGTTTACATACTACATGGGTGAAGTAAAAATGGTCAGATATACACCATTTGATCTGAGATCCTATTAAGTGACTTAAAATATTCCAAGCATAGTACTTTGCATTAGTCATCGTACTTAGTCTGCTGTGTTACAACACAAGAAGAGCATCAAGCAAAATGGATAAAGCACATTTGGTTGTACTGGTTAAGTTTAAATAACTATTTGAGCATAGCACTTGGTTATCTATGGATTAATCATAATGTAAGGCAATATGTTTTACTGTTATGCTACCATTTTCTGTTCTGTACTTCAAAACAGAAGTTTCCTTTCTAATAACTTCTTGAGAAGTCTGCTTCTTTAAAAATACCTATTTGTGTGTGCAAAATGTGCTCATATTTGCTAAAATAAATGGTATTTTTCTTACTAATTTAAACTAAACGTGACTATTACAGTGATAGTTCTCTTCTACACCCATCTCAGTAAGGCTTCAAGTATTCTCTTTATGTTTTTCAGATCTATCCCGATCTTTTTCTTTTGAGTATTCTTTTTCAGATCCATCCCAATGGTAACTTTAGCAACATCCAGATGTAACAGCAAAATTTCTAACAGGCCCAGCAGAATTTTAACCCACTAACCATGGACAAGCTGTGATTTGGAGACAGCATTCCTGCCCATTTCCCAGTACTTAGCACTGAGAGTCCATGCTGACACCGAGCTACCCAACAAACACACAGCCACTTTTCCCTCCTGTATCTACTCCCCCTACCAGAGCTCTGCACATTCTTCTTTGGGTTTCTAACACGGCCTTAAAGATGCATCCTAGATGCTTTGACTAAACTGTAGGGATTGGTTTGCAAGCTATAGTTCTTTACCTCCACCCTTCTTGGCGTGCATTTGCAGTGGAGAAGGAAGGTATGCCAACAGCTCAGGGACTGCACGACATCTTAAATGCCAAATACAAGGGGGGCTTATTGAGGGAGAGGAGAAAAGGCAAAGTACTGCAGAAAAGATAGAAGGAGGTAACAGGCAGAGGTCAATTCACCCATGAAAGTTCATTAGTTTCCAGCACGAGGCCACGCAACAGTTAGTATTTAAGCTAGAGTCCATAACACAAGCAGTTGGAGTGCACCAAATGCCATGCTTCCCCATTAGCAGTTTTCTTGGGATGTTGCATGTTTGTGTGGTTGCTAAGGAAGCAATAGGATGCCATTGCAAACATCAAACCTTCACAGTCAAATGACCACCTTAACAGTGCTGAATTTACCCTTTGAAAAGAGAACTTCTTGTCAAAGCGATTCCCACAAATAATGCCACCAACATGTGGTCATTTCTGATAGCAAATAGCAATAATAAACCTTTAATCACCACACTTAATCTTATGTCATCATGTATTCCTTCCTTATATATACACCGTATGAGCAGATCTGAGTCCTTTCACAAAAGCCACTAGAAGAGCAAAGAAGCATCCACTGAGAATTTGAGACACAAGTCTTTGATGCACTTACAAGTGCATTGGAAGAAGACAAAGTAGACCTTCATCTAAATCCCACCATATATATATATTCTGTGTTTTCGGCCTGTTGCATTATGAGATGGTATGCTGAGAGAACGTCACAAAAAAGATACAAAGCCTAAACCAGTTACCTAAATACCACTTCCCAAAAGAGAGAAGTACTACCTCAGTGGTAGCCAGAGGTAGGGGATAATATAAGGCTAATATACAACAATTAGCTAACTAGCAGACAGCATACTGCCAAGGCAAAGGATCTGGGATACATATAATACCTGGAGTCTTTTGAAGGTTGAAGAAATGCATTTCTAAAGAGTCAGCATGGGAGTTGTGGAGGAACAGAAATTTAATAGCAGAGGGAAAAAATAAGAAGCAGAGTTCTGGGAAATCTAAGGAATAAAAACATGACTTAATGCTGAGAAGAACTGAATTAGCTGCTCTGAATGTGTTTGTGTATACATAGGCAGCCAGACAGCCCACTATCATATTTCAAATGAGATCCTTTAACTGTTGGAACATAATGCAGAGGTGCAGAAACCTTGAAAATTCTCACCAGTTTTGAAGTTGCATGGTAATGAATAGAAGCTTCCTCAGGAGAGGAAGGAGGAGAAAGACGGGGCATAGATGAAGAAGAGTTGCCCGCTGAGTAGGATATTCAGTGCAGTGCCCTGAGAAATCCCAATTCTAATCTGGGTCAAGAGCTACCCTTATTAATGCTCTAATCATTGAAAGGCTATACCTCCCCCTCATTCTGCTAGGAGGGCATATGAAACATATTTGGTGTCTATCTTGAGACTCCCAAAGATTCCCTGGTGAGAGGCAGGTATCTAGATACTGAGCTCTGCAAGGACTGGGACACATCAAAAGAGGGGTGGCCAGCAAGGCAAAGGAGGTAATCAGGCTCCCCCCCCAAGTCTACTTTGCCCCAGGAAGGCCTCATGTGAAGTACTGCACCCACACTTAGGGCCCTCAACACAGCAACAGTGCAGAACTCTCAGATCAGGTCCCAAGGAGGCCATGAAGATGATCAAAGAGCTGGAGAACCTCCTCTCAGAAGAAAGGTTAGGGAGTTGGGTTTAGCTTGGAGAAGAGAAGGCTCTACAGAGACCTTATTCAGATATTCCATTAACTTGAAGGGAATTCTTTACACAGAAGGTGGTGAGGCACTGGAACAGCTTGCTCAGAAACACAGTGTATGCCCCATCCATGGAGATGCTCAAGACCAGGTTGGATGGAGCCCTAAACAGACTGAGCTGGTGGGAGGCAACCACCCATGTCAAGAAGTTAGATCTGGATGATCTTTGTAGTCCCTTCCAACCCAAGCCATTCAATGATCCTATGGTTGCAGAGAAGGTGGACACAAGCCAGTCAGCCAAGGATTTTTTTCTTTGTGGTGGCAGTTTTAATGAATGTTTAGGTATTTATTATCCCAGCGCTTCAAAATTAAGTACCTAAACTATGCCTAATTGAACATTAGGGTGGATGTGTGTGCTTTCCCCAGCAAAACACCCATCTAAGGCAGGTGCTTCTCCAAAGCATCACTAAGAATTTTTGTGTACCCTCCCTGAATCCAAGTGAGATAAATCATGACTTGTGTTGAAAACGAACAAAAAAAGCCTAATCTAGCTCTATACCCTGATACAGACAAACCATAAGGCAACAAAGAGGAGCATCCCCAGCTTTAGCGCTAGTTAAAACACGAATAACAAAGCACTTAGATACCAATTGTTTGGAAGGGCCTTATCTTCTCTCATTCATACACTGTGTTACATCACACTAGTGTTGTTAGGTTTTAATTAAACATTTGGAAATTGCTATGTTTTCTTCCAATGGAAAGCCAGTATAAATAAGACAATTACACTGAAATGGGTGAAGTAAGTGATAAAAGTCATTCTGTTTGTTATGGCAACTCTAACATCTGATTGCCTTTCCTTCACCTTGTTAAAATAAACCCTACTTTACAAACGTATGTATGCAGATCATTTTCTTAACTGCAAGGATTACAGAAAAAGCTATTTCTTTCAAGAAGAGAATTGTGCTTGGCAGGAAGGGTTGGCATCTGTCTGCCTCAGATAAGATCAGACAGCTGTGCTCTATCCTGAAAGGGTATTGTGGAGCTACATTTTCCTAGGGAAATAACATCTTTAGTATGAAAAGCAGCAAAATGTAATGAAGTCTCTAAATAAGTAAGCTGAGAAAACACAGTCACAGAGGTCATTTTTATCTAAAACACAAAACCTAAATCAGGAGAAAAAGAGAAGATAACATCTTCACCAAACAGTAAAAAAAAAATGAGGAGGATCATCTCACTGTATATTCTCAATTAAATTAATCCTTTAGATTTAAAGAGAAAAACAAAGGCAAGAGGCAGCAGAGAACTGCTGGATAACACCAGAATAAGAAAAAACTTCATAAGTGCAATGATTTCAAAGGGGAAATAGATATCTGCCATGCTTCTGGGCAATGCCAGGGTCTGTTTCTCCTGATGAAAACAAGGGGAACTCTAGGCATGCATGTCAGCAGGACAGCAACTGAGATTCTCGGAGAAAGGAGGAACACGCAGCTAAAAGAGACTTCCAGGAATAGGTAGGGCACTAATTGTACAGTTAGGTCTTCTCAGACCTATTTTGGGCTTAAAAGGTCTTGTTTGGATAATGGGTTAAGATACAAATCTACAGGAAAGAAATTAGAAGGGTAGGATCCCGATTTATTTTTCACTTTATCATAAAAATAAAAGGAGAAATGTTCTTTAAAGGGTGCAGATTAATGAGGAAACATAAACATACGCAGTACTACACAATGAGAAATAACCAACTGCACAAAGAAATGATGGAGAGTGGCAAGCAGGAAGTTTTTAGGTGTTGCATATCACAAACATCATGACAAACCTTTCCAAGGAAAGTAAACCTATACAGGATGCATATTTCATCAAGACCCCTTTGGGTGCATGACTATTAGGATGTTGACAAGCTCCATCTAAAGTGTCTGAGTGGGTGGATGGAAAATCTATTCCAAATGTAACTCGAAGGAGTACAGTCATAACTACTGCAGGTGGAACTATGGGACTTGAGCCAGTCAACACCAAACTAGATCACAGTGAGCCAGAAACACAGAAGATTGGTAACTTGCTTACAAGAGACTACCAAAGACATCCTCTTCTATGCAGAAACTCCATTTCCCTCCACCACGTCAGTGTGTTTGCACATACACAGGTAGCACAGCTTTCTCCAGCATGGGAAATAAGAGTAGTAATAACTTAAGTACTGCCAGTACCACCACCTTCACAATGCCTTAATAAAGCTGGTTAAGCTGTTTAGTTGAAACTACTTAAAAGGCACACTCTCATTTCCGTTGTGGACTTAAGAAGTCAAACAGCCTCAAAGAGCATAAAGGGGTCCAGAAGTAGCCATGCTGTAAATAAGAATCACCAGCATTATATTTTCAGTGGTGTTTCTCACAGCGAGTGATCTCATCCTGTGGTTTAATTACCATCCGCTTCTGAAAGGCTAAAAGCTTCATTTTGTTACCCTGTTCTCTTTCATAATGCTGCTGAAATACAAGATGGGCCAATTCCTGCACCAGTGATTTAAAGATAGTTGCCCGCTGGCTCCAATTGCTGGAAACTCCTGTATCTGCCATCAAAATGAGACAAACCTGGGAGATTCCTGGAGTGGTGCACAATCTTACACAAGATTAACAGCAGTTTCTGACTCCTGGTTGTGGTGGTAAGGATCCAATTACTTATGCCAGCTCTGCTACCACTTAGTAATTATTGCCACAAGCTTAGAATTGGGTCATCAGCTTCTAAAGCCAGAATTCAGCCGCCAGTACCCAAATCCATTTGAATTTCAATAAGATCCATGCCCATGAAGACACAAAAAGTGCAAGTATGCAGCCACTGGTTAAAAGTGACAACATGTAGAAACATACAACATGTGCATGCACCCTAACACAGTCCATGTGTATTTCTAGACCTGCAGTTAAATGAAATTCACTACAATCGCCCAATGCTGAAATGAACAGGAGCACAAAAGACCACCTTTGCATACTCCAAACTGAGAAAGTAATCAAACTAAGGCAAACAGAAAGGACGAACACATGCAAAGAAACAAATCCCTGACAAGCCAGTCTGCTGTGCACAACTGAGTATTACATCAGAAAACATCCAAATCTTGTTTCTTTTGAGGCTGGTACTCTCTTTTGCCCAGTGTGCTCCTATTTTAAGCAGCAAGCAAGGATGCTCACAGCTCAGTTTGCCTCCACGTTTACATACAGGTTTCAATTTCTAGCAACTAGAAAGTAAAGATCTTGTTTTGATTGTATATAAAGGTATGGCTAAAATAATTCTCATGGCTCTGATCAAGCACCCCATTCACTAAGCTTTAGAATCCCATTATGGACATTCTCATAGTGATGTTTGCATATGCTGCACAGTGAGTAAGAAGAAAAGAAAATCAAACTTTAGGTGCTTACAAGCATGACAAATAAGCACAGAAGTGGCCTTGAGCACTGTAATGCGGTAACTGAGAGGAAATTGAACAATTCAATATTCTGAGGTGCCTGAGCCCCCTGCAGATGAGTTTCGAATACTTGCTATTAATCTAGCCAAAAGAAAATGCCTCCAGGTCTGTTGTTTGCCTTTACTCTGTGGCAGTGGGCTTTTCATTTTAAACACTGGCAAAAGAAATAATTTTAGCGTTGATAATACAGATACTCTAAGTTGCAGCTTCTCTGTGTTCATCTCTAAATGAAATTAATGCAAGATTTAGCTGAAGTCCTTTGTATGATAACAAATCTCCAGCTACATTTCTTTATTAATTAGGAGCTTTGCCTAATTTAATGTGAGGTTGCTGACAGAAAGGCTTGTGATGGGTGTATTTTAAACTTGTGACTGACAGTAACAGCAGTGCTACAGCCTAGGCTATAGTTGGATTGTGTGTTCTGCTCATCTTCATATCCCCACATCTCTAAATAATTGGGTGGTTAATAATTCATTTGAAATGTACATATATTCATGTATGTTCAGCTTTGTTTTACAGCCGTATTTGATAAGCGTGTATAGAATTAAAACACAGAAATCACATTGTATTCTCTTATTTTCATGTATTTTTCCATATGGGAAGAAACGCACGCACAGAAATAGATGACCTGAAAGCACTTCTATATTACATACAATGTGTTCAGCCATTCACTTTGGGTGATTAAATCCTGCTCCAACAGGTACCTGATAATTAGGTGACATTAGCCCATGCATAAATTGTAAGCTGTTCTACTGCACTGAAATCATGAAGGCTTAATACTTTTAATTTAAGAGCTTTTCTGGATTAGATTCTCATATATAGGTAGAAATTGTACCACTCTGAAGTAAATTTAACTGTTATAAAAGGCCCAAGAGATTAGAACAGTAATATTTAGGTTGACTTTTTGTTAGACGCTTGAGAATCATTGCAATGGTTTGCCATTTCTCAACACAAAACTGCCTAATCTTCCAGTAAGTGTACTTCTATATCTTTAAATAAAATGAACTTGGATTACTGGGGTTGTAGGCCCAATCAGAAATGCAGAGCATCGAGCAGGCTAGAACAACAAATTGGCTATTAGTCAGTAATGCACACAGGCAAGACCCAGCAGAGGTCAATAGCCAAGCAATTTGTTGAAGTGTGGAACGTTATAAATAGACTGTGCAAATATAGTTTATATAAATAGGTGATGTATTGGCCATAGAAGGCTACAGTACAAGTGTATTTACTACCTAAAATTAAACTGACCCGCACAAGAAGAAAATATGAAAAACCCAGCAGCTTTATGAAAGAAATGAAATGGTACTTTATGAGATTATTAGAACTTCTATTGATTTTGTGAATAATTGTGTCCTTGATTATGTTATCTGTCTTCCCACACATTAAGCCGTCCCTTACAAATGAAGTTTAATTATTGTTTAAACAGGATCTGAGCACATCCTCAAGCACAGCAATACTGCTCGTGATAGCACAACTCGGCAGATCCCTGCAGCAGTACACAGAACCCATCCAAAATTAGATTGCATCCCAAAGTGCCGCAAAGCTACACTTCGCTGGCTCTTCCCGTGTTATCAGGCAAAGCCACACCACCCAGGGGGCAAAAAAATCAGGTAACTGGTGCTTGTATTGCTGATTCTCTGCTAGAGCAGACATTCGCGCACCTACAGTTCCATATGGATGAGCCTATGATCCCTAGTAGTGGTCTCTGCTGACAGCTCTGTCCTTCAGGGGGGCCCAGGGAGGAAGGCAGACTGGCTCCTTCCTCACTTTGGAAGAAATGAGTTGAAATATCAGAAAAAACAAAGCCCACAATTGTTAGCTTGGTGGCAACCAGGACAGCACTGAGGAGTTGCTTCAGACTGTCTGAAGACTTGAACAGGCATAGCAGTATGGATCCAGCCTAAAGTAGTAAAATCGGCTTCATTTAGAGATATTCGCACCTCCTTTCAGGGAAAGAAGGGGTCTGTGAAATTTTAACCTCAGTGTAAACACAGCCAAACCCCCATCTCTAACCATGACATTCCCACAAAGGCTGCAGGGTCAGGAACCAGAGATGGGCTCAGCAGCCTCCTGCCAGCTGTGCCAATCAGAGATGCCAATGTAAAAGAAAGGATCTAAAATTCCACAATTTGACTATTTAAAACATACATTAAAAAAACAACATACATCTGAATCATCACTAATTCATTTTATAGGTGCATCTCAGCACATTTTCCGTGCAATTTAACCCCTTGAAAGTACAATCTGCTACTGGACCGAAGACATCTTTTAGGTCTAGAAGGTCTTTCAATTCAAAACATATTTGCTGCTTATATTTCAATTGAAGATGAAAAGCTCGTTTCACACTGAGCTAAACCCACACCAGAATGGTGTTACAAATATGCAGAGGCTACTGGGAATAAAAACAACACCAAAAAATGACTGTTCAGCAAAGAAAGCTGCTTCTTTTTCTATTCAGGATCAAATGCAATCTCCAGATTCAAGAAAAGAAGGTAAGAACTATCAAAAACCATACAGAATGAGAAACTGCAGCAAAACTCAGAGTGGACATGCTCTTTAGAGATGTGTCTGAGAACAAGGAGATGGGCAGCAGCAGTGCCATAACAGTGGTTAAGTACGAATTAAGGCTGATCGGACTGTGACTAAAATTGGCAAAGATAATAAAATGTCTGGTTTCAGGTATTCAATCTACATAACTCAAAAGGGAATCTTTTAGCTCCTGCCTCTACAGTTCCAAGTTACTTTCCTACATGAAAACATGCCAGTCAGTCTCCATGGTTGCTCACCAAGATGACCACCCTCAAACTGCCAATGAAGATGGGATGACCAAATACATCCAGTAATCACCTTTCCTGAATAGCAAGAGTCTGATTGTTTTGTTAGGCTTTTTTTCTTACTTTTCTATCCAATTCTTTCCAATTAAGGCTTGGCAAAAGAAAAGACACTGTTTATGTTTTAAAGGGCTGGATAGAAAAACTCGGAAACTACAAATTCATTTGTATTTAAAGGGGGTCATACAAATCTTTAGAACACTTTGAAGGATTCTATTTGTCACAGATAAATGGAAACAAAACTAATGGCCTCATGCGGCAAAACTGATTTTATCACACTTGCACACTTTCTCATGTAAAGGAGCAAGGGGGGGGGAGAGAACCGAAAAAAGACTCTGCATCTATTTGTAGGCAAATGAGCATATGCAAGGCAAACACGGAGCCATCATGTTTTCTGTAATATTCCACGTGCAGCTGTGAATGCTTGCATTAATGCCAGTTAATCTGCAGAGCTATGAAGGGAGAGAAGGGAGCATTGGCCACAGTACTGGAGTTATCCACTACTTCGCTAGCACTGTAACTGAATCCTACACAAGCTCCTGGACTCTACCAGAGCTGAGCAGATGGAGCTTAACTAAGCTGCTCATACAAACACATCGCATAATGAAACAATAAACATTAGGGCTTTGACATGACAGAAAAGCAGAGCAATAGGACTGGTTTTACTGAAAGTATTTCTCCCTTCAGTGTTTCTGTGGTGCCAATGGAGTTCATGGACTAACAGCATACAGCCAAGTCCCAAGAAATCTTGTTTACATTAAAAATAATCAATTAAACCACCTAAAAGATAGACTGCTTTTATGTGATGCCTCGATTTCAAGCAGCACCGCATTTTTCTAAGGTTTTGCATGCTTGTAATTAAGGAAGGACTTTCTCCTTATTGAATAAGGAGGGCTGCAAATGTCCTTGTATCAGTTGCTTTGATTTTAGGAATGTTTTCACACAATACGTAGTCTTACAGACTGTATCCCCCTACCTAAGGCCTTTTGTCAGGATCCATTCCCATTTCATTTTATTAAACTCTCAAGAACAGGATTAGTTGTAACAGCTAGGTAAGGAAGCGGATGCGCAATGCGGTTTTAATTCTGAATTCCCCGACCAACATCGTTGTTCAAATGGAAATAGAGTAGGGAAGAAAACCAAACATGAGAAAGCAGAACACAGTTTTCTTTGAATAAGCAGAGGATAACGATGTCCTAAGGGAACCAGTGAGAGAAAATGCAATTGTACAAAGGACACCTCCAGTACATCTAGTAAATCTCGTAGGAAAAAACAACAACAAAAATCAATAATAAAAAAAAAAACTATTCACAAGAACGCTAAATAAAGAAGCTAGGGATAAAGCATTTTGAAATGCATATATTGTTTTCTGGGTTCGAAGACCTCAAAAATCGTTGTTCATAACCCGGGTTGGAATTCAATAAAGATATTTACCCAGTGTTTACCTCTTGTTTTATGAACCTGAGTTGCCAGGGAAAGAGAAAACACAGCAAACCTCTCCAGCACAGCGCACACCACGTAGTTTCTGCTCAAAAGTTTCTGCATTCAACCAAATAGATGTATTTTTGAACAAGGTAGTTCATGTGCAGTTCTGCTCTGTTTGCATAGATGGTTACTCCTGTTAAAGTCAGTTGATTTTTATGCAAGGGAAACAACAAACCAAAAGTGCAAGTTCACACGCAGAAAGCAGCATGCTCTTCTACCCCACAGACACACCAGAAACTGAGCAAGGTGCAAAGAGCATTCTGAAAAAATCAACCTGACTATTCTATGGTGCATACTTAATACAGTGTATTTTCCATATTCAACCCTATTAAAAGGAACAGTCAGGCTCTCATTCAAATTATGACCTATTTCCATTGAAACTAAGCACAACAGAACAGCCTGAAGTGATTTTGCTTAAGTTTGTAAACAGAGGGAGGTGTGGGTGGGGAAATCCACCAAGTGAACTGAGATACCACTTGAGAGAATGGCAAGAATTAATCTTCAGATTAATTATATACACACATAGATATTCAATTTAAAAAGCACATACATTGCTAGCCCAATACTTTGATGCATAAAACAAACTGTGTTTGGTAATGATGATATAGTACACCTTTCTCTGTTATGAGCTATGTTCCTATACATAGGCACTGGAAGATCCAGTGCTCTGGAGATGCAAGCAGTTCCTTTTCTTCAGGTAATCCAGAATTTGCCTTTAAGTTCCAAGAGTATTAAGACAAAGCATTGGCATATCAAACAGCTCAATCTGTTGAATGATACATCTTAAGGAAAAAAACCCAGCCAAAGCCTGGTTTTAGTCTATTTCAGATCTGGCAATGCCAGTGTATCAATATTAAGTAAGCTTCGCAAGCAGAGTAGTGTTGAAACTTGTATTAATACAGCACTAGATACCAATGAAGTCTTTCTGGTTCACCAGGAGCATTGCGAATGATTTTAACTACAAAAACACTAGTGCTTCTTCGAGGCTTCTCTGCTCTGTGTCCACACTGAGCCCGGAAGAGCTTCCCATACATTGTATTGAAAATGAATGGAAATACAGGAGATAAGTCTGACAATGAAAGGTGTGGGTTTTTCCTCAGTACTACAATTAGCATGGCATTCACACTTCAGGAACTGCTGAAGGATGGCAACGATAACCAAGCTGGCTGCAATCAAACTTAATAACAAATCACTCTCGAGCACTGCATATTTTAGAATAAAGCACAAGAAAGGTGCAATGAAAAAGTCCTGGGTACTTCTTAATCATATCTCAGAGCTTAAGGACTAACTGTATCAAAGCTTCAGAACATCTAACCCTTACATGTCTACCTTCTGTTTTGCCCCTGAGCTGTGCATTATCACACGGGTTCACAAATAGGCAGGGATGGTCTGACTGACCTCTCTTAAAAATCCAAGATGAATTCCCACTTACTATGAATGGCCAAAGTTTCATGGACTAAAGGCAGTTTAAAATACTTATTTCCCCCCACTTTTACAGCAATTCTGTCATTAAGACTAACAATCTAAAGCAGCTAACAGAATGAGTGAGCAAAATGATTTACACAGATGATAGTGTTGTGGTAAGTAGTGGGGAAAAGATTCTTTGAATTCTTCTTTTTTTGCGGCTAAACCATTAAAAAGATTTACACCAAGGTCTTCAAGTGAAAAGAGAGCATTGCCAAGGAGGTCTAGCAAGCTCTTCTATCAATAACATTCTCTGCCACATAATTCAGCCAAACCCTCAGCTTAAAACCTGATTATTAAAAGCTAGGGGGAAGTTGTTTTGTTACCAGATAGATTCTACCAAGCCAGTGTCTAAAGAGACTGCTTATAAACATCAGTCAGGATACAGGAATTTTTATAAGAGGTTTCCACCTCTTATAAAAGAGGTTCTTGCATCATCTTTGTTTTTTCCAAGAGAAAATATACAAAAAAATAAATAAATAAAAAATAAATAAAAAAAAAATTAAATACAAGAATACTTAGAATGAGAGAGAGCAGAGGTTCTAACCTGAAAAAAGTTGTATTGAAACTACTTAGGACTGGGGACACCATTTAAACCACATGTTTTTATAGCTGGCCGACTGAGATTTATAGAAGACTCGAAATGTATCCTTATAAGGTTTTGTATTTAACTTCTTTCTGAATATTCTTTAGTTAAATTTAGTACAAACTTGTATGTCTCTCTCATCCATCCTCCTACCACTTTTGTTCATTACAGGTGTTCTCGGAAGGCTGTCACATCTGGCTTTGGGTGTAGGGCAGGCTCAGAGTCCAGAGCTGATTTTGTGCTTGTACCAGAGCATAAACTCAGAATCTGAAAGCAGCGGCAGCATTTGATAAGGTTTCAACAAAACATCAAGAGTGAGCAACAGAAAGGAAACAGGTTTTCTGCTGCTCAGTGTACCAGAACATTATTATTTGTTCTGTGCTAAGAATGGGATTAAGGCTGTAAAACAAGTGCCTTGACAGTCCTTGCTTCAAGATCAGCTGTTCGTGACATTTCCATCAGCTTGGACTGCCGCCCATCTAGATCCAGAAAACAGGTGCTTTCCAGTTCTGGCCTTCACGCAAAACCAAAACGGTGAGGGGGGGGATAGACACTCACATGCCCTCATCCCCACCCTGAGGGTCTGAATGAAGCTCATCTCTTTATGCAGCTCACACCAACAGTCAACACATTTGATGGGGATGGAAAACGGGAGCCAAAGCGGTAGCCTGATGAGAAGCCATTGTCAACTACTTGGTCTTTTTATACTGCAAAGGTTTAAGCATCTGTGCTGTCAGAAGGCAGCAGTTAACAGCCATTTAGATATACATGAGCCTAATTCTTTAACTGTCCGGTAAAGAACAAAACTGTCTTTGACTGAAAGGAAATCTATAGGAAGAAATCTATGGGGATTACAGGCAGGGGGGTTAACCCGCTCACAAAGGTTACAAAGACAAAGGACAGCTCTGGGTCACATCCCAGAAAGAGGGTAAATGGCTCTCTCTCCTCTTAATGTTCTTTTAGCACATAGTTTGTACACATTCAAGGATGATCCCAGAACGAGAATGAGGACTCACATCAGACTGCTATTGTCATTTACCTCCTTGAGAGCCAATACTTGTATGGAAAAGCTAATTGGCTCCTAGGCATATCGGCAGTTTGGGGAATTTTCTTGTCTAACCATAAAGGCACCAGGTTAGTAACAGCAGATGATCAGGTGAGCCATAAGCAAAGTGATTTTATCTTCTGGTCAGTATAAAGCAACAAGTATGCTCCTTTTTCTGTATGCACGAAGGAAGAACTGTAGTTATTTCCCCATACATGTGAAATAAATACTTCCCAACATTCAGCATGCAACTTGCACAGAAGTAAAGTAACTTGTTCTCCTTCCTCACACGCTGTGCAGCACTCTGGGAAAGCAGAGCACGCATTTAAAAACAGGTCTCAGAGTGATTTGTTAAAAGCACTGAGAAAAGCATTCTTGCTTATACTTTCTCCCTAGCTGATGTATTGGCTGTGTATACATAAGCCCTCACCCCCAACAGACCTTGCCCTGAGAGACCGAAAGCATTAGAAGCAATAACACACATTTGAATCAAGCGATGTCAAGTTCAACAGGTTCAGAGGGGATTACAAACATCATTTTTCCACCACATCCCTTTCACATTGAGCACTGCTCACTGCACGCATTCACACAACATCCCCCCCCCTTGGCCACAGCATTGGTTGCTTTCTGATTTGTAGGATAATTTCTATCTCAAGTATCTTCCTTGGGGGAAAATGCTGCATCTTTCTCAGCACACCAGCAAAGAGATGAAAGATTAATAAATATTTCCTCCCTAATGTAAGAATTGTGTTCTGCACATCCCGTGTTGACTTGCGTACTGCTGTGATTTCTAGCACTTGTTTCACTCATTGCAGTTCTTTACTCCAATCAATTAATCCGGTGGCATTTGCTGCTGTTGGAGTGCGTTCGTTTAGTCAGCAGATGGCAGCATGCAGCTGTGCAGGCGGTGAGAGCTCTGCAAAGCGCCTACGGGGGAAGCTTCCCGACGGGAACGATAGCGTGCTGCTTGCTGCGAGTTTTTGTGCCATCGTTAATCCACATTTCTATACATTCTCCCATAGCAAAGCACTGTATTTCCGCCCCTTGCAAACCCCTCCTGGAGCTGAAGCAAAATGTGACTATTTCCCTCAGGTTTCTTTATTATTATTTTTAAAAAAAATAAATAAATTTAAAAAAATGAACATTTGAGAAATTGAAAAGATTTCTGGGAAGCAGAGATAAGCCGGACAGAGCCTCTTGGTCCAGAGACTCAGAAAGGTTTTTACATTTGGAATTCCAGCCCTGTATTCTGCAGCTCTGGACATCATTTCTCACAACAAAAAACAGCTTTTCACTTTCTTCCTACCTCTTCAGAGTTTTTGACCATGAAAGATGGTGCTACTGAACAATACACAAACATATATAACAATGCCTCCCCTTTCCCACTGATAACAAGCAGCAGCAGGATGGCTCAGTGTAACCCTAAAAACTTCTAGCGTACTGGGCTCCAAAGTTTTCCTGCTGTTAAACGTTTTCCATATGAGGATTTTAAAAGTAATTTATAATATCAGTCATTCTAAACTCCTAATCTTCGTGCTTTCAAAACCAAAACACCTGAAAGAGTGATCTTTGCTATTTGTTCTTGTAACATGCAGTGTGCTCCTATGTAAGTATTCACCTGTAGTTGTTACATGCTGTTCTGTTGACCACAAGAGTGCATCCTTCTCTCCAGCCTATACAAAGTTGATTTCAATTTGTAGGGTGTGGTTATCTCAGGATTGGAGGCTCAGGTTGTATCTGTTACACAGTGAACAGGCAGCCTTCCCTCATGTCCTCTTACAGCCTGGCTATTAAGGGATGCTAGATGCATCCCTTTCACTTGCTGCAGATAAGTACATGTAACTTCTATAAAAGCACAAAGAATCAAGGGACCAGCTGGCACATCCCTTGTGCCACAGTGCTGCTACAGCTGGAAAGTCTCAGCCATTTCAAAATAAACATTAAGGAACGAAGAACCTATCCATATTCTTAATGTTTTTGTCTCCCCCCCCATACTTCCATATCTGAAACAATCTCATTAGCCCTCCCCATCCCACAGAAGAGGCCAAAACATCACATTTTCCATATAGCAAGGAGCAGCTCCTTCAGCACTGTAGCAAAAGACAGAACCTTCTGTCAACAATAAAGTGCTTTGATACTACAACATACTACGTGCACACATTAAACCATAATAAAGCAAAGCCTCAAACCATTCAGTCTCTAGAAGTCCACCTACCAAGGAGCTGAATTTGAAACCACCTGCTTGTTCATGGGAAGCATTAGCAGGTAGTTATCACCATGGTCTATCTCAAGAAAGTCCACCTCCCAACCTGCCTTTGAAATTCAGTGTGCTCTGAGTTGAAAAAGATGAACCAAAAAGGTACAAAAATTCATCACGTTGCTAAGCAGTAATAATGGAGTAAATTAACTTCTTCGCATCTTAATAAGATTGATGTATCATAATATAGGAAGGGAAGAAGGAATCTTTCTGAGGTAATATTTAACAAAGGCAAGGTTAAAAAGGGGACAACAGGATCTAATGTCAATATATATTTAAATAGCAATAATATTGCATGAGCAGGCATGCCAGAATCCACCAGCTGCTCCCAATGGTACAAGCCAGCTTTCCATCTCCTCGCATCATGCCCAGTTTAACATCTGCTGTAACGTATCTTAAGACAAATAATGGAGTCTCCTGCATTAGAAATGGAGTTCTAATTTGTCTGCTTTCAGAAATATGAAGATCTACAGTGTTACAGATAAGAAGTTCAGTGGTATTTGTTAAAGCAGAGTGGATTAGTTCACATAAAAGAAGATCCTTCAGAGCTGACTTCATATATGTACATAGAGAAAATAATGGGTTACTTCACATACAGATGACCAATGATATAAAATAACAACTTCACTTTATTTTGAGTCATGTATGGAAAATAGCTTCGATGTAGAAATGTGCTAGAAGTTAAGCCACAGCCTAGCAGAGGCAGGGGGATGATTGCACTGTCTCTGGCAAAGAGAACAGCCATTAAACTGCCCCAGTAACACCTGATATGGACAGTTTCAAATGCTTAGGTTAAATGTCACCTAGGTTGACTTAGAAAATACATCAACATTTATTAAGAAGCCAACTTCTTGCCCTCCACCTCCACTATTAGGATGCAAAAATAAGGCCTATACATTAGAAAAAGAAGAATTTCTAGGTGCGCAGATGCAAAGAACCTGGATACATGGCTCTGGTTATCCTATATACATAATTTTTCTTGATTGATTTTTTTTTATCTGAAAAGTATTTAGTCTTGTCTTCGATATCCATTGGGGACAGGATAGTCCATGGGTGTCTGCTAGGCCTGTTTCGCTTCAGGCTTTCAGAAAAAGCTATTTCACATTGTAGAATGGTGCTCTGAAATTCCTAGACCAATCAGCATTCCATTAGGAATTTTTCACCCAAGAGATGATGCAATTGCTCGCTTACAAGAAAACTTCAGCTCCACTGCTGTTGTAATATTTATAGGCTAATACCATCTATAGTTTACCACTTCAGCAAACTTCCACACCTGTGCCTAATACCATCAGTGAACGATTATGGCTTTGAAGTAGGCTTGAGCTCAACAATCTGCCACATTCAATAGCAAGCCATGTTCTGATGAAGTCTGGTACAAAAACCAGAAGCCTCAAGCAGCCATTACCTTCAAAAATTACTGGAAGTCTGGTTTATCTGGCAGGCTACCAGAGATAGAAGCATATTTCACACATCATGCAGGCAATTAACATCACTAAAGCTAGGAGTTTAGAAGCACTCCTCATTAATACACTTCAATCATCTTTTTAATCCTTCCTAAGGTTGCTGGTAAACAAAATGCCTCAAGTTATTGCCTCGTACAGAGATGATTCGGGGGATTAATGAGCAACCATTCTAATCGTTCAGAAGGTCACTGCTCCAGAAATGACATCCAACCAATGTTCACCAACCAGACATATCACATGAGAAGGGTTTTCCTCTATTGTTTTCAATGCTGCAGCACTGCCATCCTCTGACCCTTAATGTTCTTACAGCTGTGTAGCACTTCGTGTTTGTTTTTCTTTAAGAGTCCTTGAGCTGCTGTCTGTACAACTCTCAGCAGCCTTATCTCTGTAGTTTCACCTTTCCTGTTTGGCAGGCTATATTCCCTGTACTTCTATACGGTGCTTTCTATCAGCATCACAGATTTCTCAGAAGTCTAAGCTGCGTTTACATGGACCTGCTGTGTGCAAGCTGGGGCTTGGATCACAGACAGCCGAGCCCTTAGGAAGAGGGTTACAGGTATGACAGGCTGTTCTGGTAAGAAAAACTCAACTACTGACATTACCTGATGAAGAGCTATCTCAGTTACTGTCAAATCCTGCAGCTGGGAGGAAGCAGAGAGCAACAGCACGCTTAATGAAATAAAAGGACCTCTCTGCACCTCACTCAGCTCTGACTCAACAGTGATAGCAGCAGAAAACTCATTGTTTAGGAGCCCCCGATCACACAAAAGCAGACAGAAGTACATAACAGACCTCTCCATTTGTACTAAGTTAAGCAACAATGAGCCTACTTATGCCTGCAGACGGTTCAATGCTTATAATGTTTAATTTGACTCTTAAAGCAGGAATATCAGAAACTGCTCATGGCAATCTTGAATGACCTCTCCTCTCTACAGTCAATGACTTTTCTTTTGCGACTAAATACTTACTACAGTGACTGATCATATTTGGAGTCTCGTTAAGCAGCCATGAGGGGAAGCGAGAGAGACTGTGAGTAACTGCCTCTGCCCTTAGGATTAACTGCAGGGCTGATGGTGGTTTAAGAACTTGCACACTCTGGGAAGGCATCAGCATAGGAGAGGTTGCTGTGTATAACCAGCAAGTATAGCCACCTCACTATAATGCTTTTTCTATTCTCAGCATCCTAGCATCTTTCCACTCCTTGCAGTAGGCTTTACGTTGTCTCATACATGATGTTAAGCACCAGTGATCTCTTCTTAAATATCAGTTGCCCTATAACATTAATAGTGCTATTTCAAGGAAACTTATGAATGCTGTAGGTCTGTGGAACTGCAATTACTAAGTGATGTTTCCTGGAATGCTTTTAGGAAGCAGCATTGAAAGAGTCCATCTGCACGGTATTCCTGCTTTGCAGGAAGAAACATCCAAATGCTTTTTCAGTCCCCAGTAAACTGATAATCCATGGTTTTGTTTTTGTCTTAATAACAGAAAACATTCTAGCCATAAAATGTGATCTCTAATGCGTTGTTAACACAGCATGAAATGTAAACTGTAGGGTTTATTAGTCAAAATCCCCTGGTGTGCAAGACCTGCACAATGCATCCTACATTAATGTCTACCGTTGCTTTGCACTGGCTGGAAAGGTCACTGCTGATGACAGGACATGGAGCACTATCTATTCACAGCAATCATTTACACTCCTGAAATGAATGCTGACCTGTAGGCAGTCAGTCACTGAGCACTTCTGTTTCTATAAGGAAGGCTTCTACTCACAACACTAACATAGACAACCAGGCTACAACATGCCTTCTGTGATCTGATTAATAAGGACAGAACTGCATGACTGCACAAAATCCCAGGCTGTCTTTCATGATTTATTTAATCCTACAAAGCATATGTCCCCTGCTTCATTACTTTATTGATGATATTTGCTGATTGAAAAGTTGTAGTACTTGCTTCCACTAATCATCAGATCAAAGAAGTCTGGTTTTTTTAGTTTTATAACACTTTAGAGGAGTTTCTACTGATTCAAGAAGCCCAGCTCTTCTAATCCAGCTGGGCAAACCCTTATTTTTTCTACCTCCCTCTCAATAGCACCCTCAGAATTCAGAAATAATAGTTTAATTAATCTGCCAGTTCTTTCTCCAATTCAGAGCTTTAAAGATGAGCCTTCTGTGGATCTTTCAAGCCCAGTCTTAAAAACACAAAAACTGACAGAACTCTGCAAGTGAGGAAAGAAAAATGACTGTGACAGATATTTCAAAGACTTGGTATATCAAAATGAAAGCAACAGGACATATATATGCCTCCTTCCTCCATGAGGGGAAGAAAATCTCTCCAGAGATACCAGATGGAACACTCCCCCTTCCTAAGCACCCAGTCACACCAGGTTTATGGCTTCGTGTCCCTGAAGCAGAGATGCCCTCCCAGGCAGGCCAGAAGTATCAGACCCAATACAATCCTGAACTCCCATAACCTCAAAGCCATCACAGACTAATTGCTATCACACTTCTGAAGACAGGGTCACCTTAATCTGGTCCAGACCTTTCAAAGAAGTGTGGCATCATTGCTTTATTTCAACCTTCATACACATTCCTACCCCCCAAGATTCACACTAGGGTAAAACCAGAGCTCAACACAGAACACAACACAGAACAACCCGCAGCATGAACTCACATGCAAATACCTCAGCACAGCACTATCAGGCAGTTTGCTCTTGTTAAGACAAGTTTTCTACAGCAAATGACAAAGCTGAATAGCATTGACTGCAGTATGAGGCAAACTTACTTACAAACCTATGCCTGTGCTCTTAGGCTCCTTGTCCAAACAACAAATTACCCCTAGCCAGGCTTCTTTACTCCCACCTTTGTTCAAACTCCAAACATCCAGTCTCTGGAATCCACAGACTTTTCAAACCAAGTCCCAGCAAATGCAAAATCAAAAAGTACAAAAATACAAAACCAAAGCCAAACAACAACAGAGAAAGAAAAAGAAACATCTCCTACCTTGCTTCAGGAAGGCCTCCTCATCCTCTCCAATGTATTCCAGAACTCTTCGTGCTCATTATGAACTAAGCACCTCCCCAGGAGACTATGTCAGATCTCACAAACAGCTGTCCTAGATGGCAAGGTCTGCCTCCCTTTATCCACAGCAGGAAGCTGCATCACTGGAGAATTCAAAGCACTGCTCCACCCAAATCTCTTCAGTGTTTCAGGTCTGAAATCTAAACAAAAATAACAGATTTGCATTGACTTCCAACAATCCTCAGCCACCTTCTCAAAGCATTTCCTCCCCCCTTCAGCCACCCTGTACCCAGCTGAGTCGCTACTTTAAGTAATTGCAGCAGGCTGATGTTTGCACCTGGTGCACCTTCATTAAATGGCCAACAACCACAAACCCAAGAACAAGCAGAAAAAAAGGAACTGATATGCAAAGTATGGGAGACCACAGGAGAGTGAGAGTGAAGTAGGAAGACAGAGGGAGAGGCAGTAATTGTTGCCTAAACTAAGATGCCAAAGAGGACAATCACCTTTACAGTGAAAAACTGTCCTTGTTAAAAGCTAAGGATGTTAATTACTGGTGGGTTTTCCATTTTGTTTCGCTTTGGTTTTCCTTATCACTTGAGCTTCAAAATTTTAAGTTGAAAAGCAAAGAAAACTTCAGAGTTCTGAAGCAGAAAAAACAATCCATTTTTGAGTGTCTGCTGGCAGAGGGATGAGTAACTAACTTGAAGCTGCAATGTTCTGCACCATCTATAAGAAGTCACATCAGGGCTTGCATTACAGGCTCCAGTTCTTTATCTCATCTCTGAGGCACTGAGTATAGGAAATCAGTAGTGTGTATTGCATTTACTCTTCACTTCAGCTGTATAACTGACAAGCTTGGCACCAGGGCCTGGGAGGCACAAACCCCACTGTAAGATGCTGCCATCAGTAGCCAGCACTGACACCACAAAAGCACAACAGATTCTAGGTTTCCTTTAAGTACAAACAACCATCTAGTGAATAATCACCATGATATTGTGGAAGATGGTGAAGAAAACATGCAATTTGTGCTAACATTCAGAAACAACTAAAGACATATTCATTTGCAGCAATTGGATGAATACAGTGGGAAAGGCATTACAACAGAGGTGTGATGACAGAAGGACCAGCACAATAGAAAAGTGCTATAAAGGAAAGGAAAAAGATTACTTACCTCTATCAGAAGATTTCAGGTTTGCAGGGGAAAACTTCACCAAGGAGGGATCACCAGAAAGGAAACCTACCCTACTGGCAGTCAGCCCTTAAATGAGGTCTAAGAAAGGACCAGCCAGGCTCCACTGGTCACACCCATGAATTGCCTTCACCTGTGCTCTCAGGGCTGACCGGGTCCTTTCCCCAGGTGCTCAATCAGTGGTTCAGGCCTTGATTCAGCAGTTCCCATACATTAGTCCAGTATCTGTGTCATTTGTCAACCTGCTCTAACTATTCTGATAACATAATGCACATTCTCGGTGTTTCATGAAGCATTTTACCTCACAAGGTGTCAAAGGCTGTAGCAGTATACACATGGAGCACCCACTTTGTATATTGCTTGTGTAGAAGTTACCCATGAATCTCATGCAAAGGACAAACAAAGTAATGCCATATGACAATTGAGGATAAATAATATGAAGGTAGATGTAGGTCACAATGTCCAAATCATATGATACCTTGTCACATCACAGAATGGCCAAGGTTGAAAAGGACCACAATGCTCATCTGGTTTCAACCCCCTGCTATATGCAGGATTGCCAACCAGCAGACCAGGCTGCCCAGAGCCACATCACTTGGGCACATTACTGTATTTCTACATTCCTGACTGGCTGAAGCTCTAAAAACATTTAAATATTGGAGCTGCTTTACCCAGAGTTCACCTTGATACTCAGCAATCACACGTGTCCCATGCAGATTTTTATAATCACTCCCCATATGAAAGTTGACAGTGGAAAAAAATTGCTTCTTTTTATGTAAGAGATTATGACTTAGGACTGTAATAAAGGTGAAAGTGAAGTGGATTTGGAAGCGTTCACTGAACCAAAGATCACATTATATTTTCAATGCTAGATGAATGCAATAGCAAATTCTAATCTCCAGTCGCAGCCTTCATTTTAGCAAGGCTCTCTGATGTTTTTTTCATAATGTTAAGCAGGATTTTTTTTTTTAGCAGAATTACACTGCATGTATTTTTGTCATAATGCAGGTGTGCTTATTTTGGCTCGCGGTTCAAACATAAGCAACTCGGTATGGTCATAATGATACTATTTACTCATATTAGCTGGGGGGGGGGGAATGGGAGGGATGGAGAAAAGTAGTTAAAACATTAAAACTCCCACATGCAAAAGACACTTAAAAAATAGAGACATTTTAGAACTGCCATAGACTGGACAGCTGCAACAGAAATGAGCCTCAGGAGGGTCCCTTCTAAATTATAAAACACTCCTTTGCAAGAAACTAACTGGTGAAAATCCATTTCCAGTGATCACATTAATGATAGTGAAGGTGAAAAAAAGTCTGAGAATATTCATGCAGGGACACCATGCCCTCAGATGCTGTGGTTGCCCTATGTGTACATTTAGCACTACCATAACTCTAGCTAATACAACTTCTAAGGCCAGTTTTATAGAGTAGCTGTTTTCAACCAGTTACAGACAAGTCACTTGCCTTTAAAACAACATCTTCAGCAGTATTTTTTTCTCAGCATGACGTCTTATACAGTACTTCCTATGATCCTGTTTTATACACATCTAACCGTAGTGTATCAATTATGGAAACTTAACTATGTTACCAGTTTGCCTTCTAGATCCCTTCGTATCAGTCCCTTTAATATTTGCTCAAGTGTTCGGTCTCTCATTGTATTTTAACCAACTATTGCTCATTTCCTGGATTTCCCTTTCCTGAAACCAAGCTCTAAATCTGAATGTGTAATAAACTCCTTTGAGCAGCTGAACTAGAATTTGTCAGCGCTGCTGCACGGATCCATTAACTGAGTTAGAGCAGCAGCAGTAAATAGCAGTAGCAGACTATTATTCTCTATTTAGACTGCTCGTGACAGAGAGACCCAGTACGCTAGTTGCACTGAGAAAAAGAGTTAACTGATGGGATACAAAATTCCAGTGGAAAGGCAATCTCTGTTTCAAGCAAAGCTTACAGCTCTACGTAAAGACAGCTGAGCACCTCAGATAAATGAGGGAACCACGAATGAAGAAAAATCGAGAGGTAAATGGATGGACAGAAAAGGAAGAGGAAATGCTGCTGTTAATGCAGCCATAGAGAAAAAGTGGTAAAATTAAGATTTAGAAACTAAGATGATCAGAGGGCTGGAGCATCTCTCCTATGAGGAAAGGATGAGGGAACAGGGCTTATCTAGTACAGCACTTGAAGGGAGAGTAGAAATAGGAGGGGGAATGGCTGTTTAAGAGGGTGGACAGTGATAGGACAAGGGGGAATGGTTTTAAACTGAGACAGGTGAGGTTTAGGTTAGATATTAGGAGGAAGATTTCCACCCAGAGGGTGGTGACGCACTGGAACAGGTTGCCCAAGGAGGCTGTGGATGCCCCATCCCTGCAGGCATTCAGTGCCAGGCTGGATGTGGCTCTGGGCAGCCTGGTCTGGTAGTTGGTCCTGCACACAGCAGGGCGGTTGAAACATAAAGGTTCATCGTGGTCTTTCTCAACCCAGGCCATTATGTGATTCTATGATTCTGAAACTGTATGAAAGGAACCATGCATACACTGCATACAAAAAAAAAAGGAAAAGAAATTTTACTCAGCCTGATTTTCTTCCAGCATGGCTACGGCATTTAAACAGCTTGCAATAATTTCTAAAAAGAACTTTATATTGCCCAAATTCAGTGAATAGAAACATAAAAATAGGCTGGCAACTAACATTCTTAATGTCACAGTGTCAGGATTGCTGGGCCTAGCCAGATAAAATATAAAAGATAAGCACAGGCCACAAAAATGACAAAAGGGATTGATAATGAAAGCTAATGTGTTTATTGGAGGTCAGGAAGTGTAATAAAGTGACAGTCGTAAAAATTCAAATGGAAAAGTAGCCAACATTCTTCAGCCTCATAAAAGAGTACATGGGAAGAAAAAAACGCAATGCCCTATTTCTTTAAGATGAAGAAAGAACTGAAGATAGCCTGAGGTGTGTCCTAAAATGAGTCTCCTGCTTCAGTTTTCAATATAAATGAAGAATCTGGATATTAGGCAAAAATAGATAATACAAAGGGCAGGAGATGTGCTGAAGAAAGTGATAATTAAGAAGTTATAGAGAGAGTAAGGTATGATTTAACAGATTGTATTAAAGGTCTGGGATGAAATAACTAATAAAACTCATCAAGGATTGATCCTGGGACCACTATTACTCAATAAGTTAATTAGTAATTCCTGGATAAAACTGGAGAGCTTACTGCTGAAACATGCTGGTGACACAGAACTGATGGGCTGTCAGCAGCATGGAGAATCTACATAACATTATTGGAACAACTGAAACAGAAGAAAGAAGGAAGATAGAATCCCACAACATACCCAGTCACGCAGCTCAGGGGCCACAAGAAGAATTCTAATGGAACACTGAATTTATTGCTTAAAGCAAAGCAAAGGAGATGCACTACAATCAAATACGTGACATATTCTTGTAACTGAAAACAGGATAACACCATGTATCACTGAATGCATTTCCAGGAGAGCTGGAATAAACACTAATAATGTTCCACAAGACTACTAGTATCTAAATTTGGATGCTTGGCCTGATTTGAGGAGTCTTTTTATTTCACAGGGAACCTGTTCACACCTTATAGAGAACCAAGAGCAATGGTCAAAGCCAGTGTTTTAAATCAGTGTGGAGGACATGAGGATTAAGTTAGGGTCGAATGACAGATGATGAGTTCAGTGTTAACTACAGGCTGAACTTGTGCTTATAAACAACTCTACAAAGGAACAAACATCCCTATTGACTTTGTGCAGGAGCATTACAGAACATGTGTTAAACAGGTGTTTTTCACTGTCTCAAAACAGACCAAGGAGGACCGTAAGCTCTTACTTTGCTTTTTCCAGTGGTACCATCAGTTCATTCATGGAACAGCAGGATTAATTCCTGCAAATATTATTTCCCGTGATTAAGCAACTATTTGTTACTGTGCCTTAAAATTAGACCAGAAAATTTTCACTTCCCCATTCAAATGATGTTTGAAGCCAAAGCCAGGCAGGGAATGCAGAGCTCAGCCTTACATCCCGTTCTTAACCAACACTGCTGTGACTTTTCTGGGAAGTAGTACAAATAACAATACTTATCACTTACTGTGCATGGTACTTTTCATCTTCAAAGAGCTTTACAAACATTTGCGGCTGGTTAATCTGGAAAAAGTATGATTTAGGGGCAGCTTCTGATAGCTTGTGTGACAAAGTTAATGTCATTTAAATCGAGTCTGTTTGTACTTAATAGGATAGAACCACAGTACTTCAGTTTAAACACTATTGTTCCATTAAAAGCCAATTATAGAAATTCAGCTTTCCTTGAATTCATAGAGCCCAGCTTTTCATTAAAATAAAAATAAATAAATAAAATAAGATCTATCTAATTCATCCGACTTCAGTCTCCCTAAGTCTGTCTAATTGCATAATACTCTTTTCACCCCGCTGCATAATTCAATTCGTCGCGAGGAAACGAAGCCCTCGCAGCGGCTCTGCGGGCAGTGAGGCACTGCGAGCAGCAGAGAGCGCCCGAGGAGTTTGCATGGGCTGCGGGGAGCCGAGGCCGGCCACGGGACTCAGGAAGAGCTGAGCGTGCAGCCAGGGAGCCTTCAAGTCACACACACTATTGAACTTCTCAATAGTGTTAAAATTCAATGTGTATAACTATGTTAAAGTGCACAGGTCCCTCCAAAAGTAATGTCTCCTGTTTAATTCCACGGAAACCACTCCAGACGTAAAGAGCACAATATCACTATTTGGTAGAGCAAATTTCCAGCTACAAAACACTACTTTGCACTGTACTCACTACCATTGGCTATGCAGCATTCTTGCCAGTGTTGAACAAGAGCCTGCGTGCCAAGCTCGTAACAACCTGCCACGGTGGAGGTGACCCACTGCCATAGTTGTCACTGCTGAAACACACCAAGCACCCCTCGTTGTACTCACATCCTCTGTTTGGTTTCCATAAACATTCAGCAGTCATTCACTGAATGTCAGTGGGTGCCATTTTTTCCACGTGGAAGAGCTCAGTGGTACAACTTTGTTCCATACACACTTCCATGTCAGACACCATTCTGTCCGTCTGCCCCTCCGCTGCCATCTGTGGCACAGCAACAAAATACCACAGAATATTGGTGAGATGGTTCAACCTCTACTGCTGCACCCCCAACATCTCTCTGTCATACCACAGGCCAATGTCAGAAAAATAGGAGGCATTACTTTTGGAGCAGCCTTCATGTATTGATTCAGCGAGCATCGCTGGTTTGGGTATTTCTCTCAGTCTCCTAAGTCTGGTGCACATTAGCCCGTCTTAGGGTAGTTCCCTTTAGGTTTAGTTTCCATTTTAGAGCTGTACGGTTTAGATGTAGGTTTTCCTCGACTTTAAATCAGTAAAGTCATCTCAGAACGAGCAGCGATGCAGTGGCAGAGGCTGCCCTGGTAGGTGGCAGAGTCACCATCCCTGGAGGGGTTCAGGAGCTGTGCAGATGTGGCACTGAGGGGGCACGGTGGGGTGGGCTGGGGATGGACTCAGGGATCTGAGAGGTCTTTTCAAACCTCCGTGATTCTACAATATTGTTAATGCAATTTGTGGCTGTCTAGGAAAGGAGCCAGTGGGACACAACCCCCACTAAGCATGTCATGTGGGAAAGTCACGGCTTGTCCCAGGTGCAGTAAAAGGGCTTCCAAAGCTCTTAACACCGCCGAGCGTTTTAAAACCTGAAGACACGGGGCTGTCGGAAGTGTAAGCTGAACACGGGTGTGGTAAACAAGATACGACGGAGCCTCAAGGATGAGGAAACTAACCTGTGAATAACAGGCAGGGTATGAAAACTGAAATCTCTCAGCTCCAGTGCGGCTCCACATCGTACGGCTGGGGGGGATCAGATCCACACGAGGAACGAGGCACCAGAAGCGCCAGGCAGCCGGGTGGGACGCTTCGAGAGCCTCTCCTTCCTCACCGGCGTGGTGGGGTGCGAGGTCGGGGCGGGCTGCGGGGACACGGACCGCCCCAGCAACTCGGAGGGATGGAGGGGGCGGCCGCTGCGCCTCGGCTTTAAACTTGCCGAGAAGGACCGTCCCCGCGCGGGGCAGCGGGGTCACCTCAACGCCCGGCCCCCACCCCGCCCGCCCCGCTCCGGCTCTCCGCCCGGGCTCAGAGGGGCACCCCGCGGCCCGGAGTCTGCGGTGCGGCCGCCTCCTTCCCGCCTCCTCCCTCCTCCCCCCCCCTCCTCATTCCTGCCCGCCCGCCATGGCCGCACGCGGAGCCGAGCGGCGCGGCGCGGAGCGGCGGGGCAGTGCTGGGGGCTTTCCGCCGCCCGCCCGCGCCCTGTGAGGGGACAGCGCGTCCCCGCGCTCCGTTCTGCCCCCCCACCCTCCCCCCCTCCCCGGAGCGGAGATGCGCGAGGCCGGCGCGAAGGGATTCGCCTCGTAGACGGCAGCCAGCATGGTGCACCTGCAGCCGCTGCCGCTCGTCGTGCTCCAGGGCGTCCTCCGGATCGTAAGTGCCCCGAGCACCCAGACCAACTCTGGGGGTCGGGCGGCGTTGCCCGGCGGGGTGGGCGCAGTTGGGGCCGTGGGTCGGTGCGCGCCGGCGGGGCTCGATGGGTTTTGGGCTAATTGTGGTTCTGCGGGATGCGGGGCGGGCGGCTGGAGGTGCTGGGAGCGAGAAGGGGGAGAAGGAGCCGCTCGGAGCCGTGCGGGCGGCGGAACGCTCTCCGTTCTGTTAATTCTCGTGCCCGGTGTTACAAACAGCGATGTGGTGTTAGCCAGAGTTCGCGATCTTCATTTTCCGAAGGCGTAACGTCGTTTCGAAGTTATTTATTTCAGGCGCTGGCTCAGCTCTCCCGTCGTTACCTCGGGCTCGCTCTGCGCAACTTGTGCCTCTTTTTACCCTCATCTGAAAGTTTGCGGCTGTGTGTAATAAACCTTGAAGGGATTAAATGCCCTCCTAGAGAGCCGGATTCCAACCTTACGGCGTGAGCGGGTGGGATTCGTTTCTAGGGGAGCCGCTGCCCGGTCCCGCACCGGTTTGGCATCGCGCTGTGCGCCCACAGCGGCGCGGAGAACGGCGGGCGAGCAGAGGGGGTTCGGTAACGGCACTCTATCAAACACCGCACATTTATTAAACGTGTGTCAAAGGGATTCAGTCAAACTCTTGGCGACAGCGTTTAGGGTCGTGGCACGGCGTTGGGAAGTCGCCGCGTTCTCGGAAGTGAAGGCAGAGCGCGGTGCAGAAGTTGCTGTCTCGATAGACATGGCGCATCTCCGGTCACTGAGCTCCCAGGAGCCTTCCCTTTCTGCCGCCTTCAGCCGCAAAGTTTCAGAGCCAGTTTTACTGCCCGTGTTGTGAACAATCTCATTCACGTTTTGCTTTGCGAGACGTTTTAGGGTCTGCTTTTTAATGGTCATCTCTTATGAAAAACTGGTGTGAATAGGTTTCAGTACGCTGTTAGCACAACATCGGGGCAACCTCTGGTTAAAGCTACAGCTCCTTATAAATTAGCATCTGGTTAAAGCTGCGGCTCCTTATAAATTGAGGGCGAACACTGGTGTGTAATGCACAGAACACGGGTCTCGGTGTGTTCTTTGTTCTCTGCACTGCACTCAGGGTGCTGATGGCTCCAGGGGGCTGTTCAGCTCTGGCAGCAGGCAGGCATTGGTGATGCTCATCCTTGACACTGGCTTTTAACCCGAGAATGTGCTTAATATTAATGCAGTGCAAGAAGCCCTTTATTACAGCCAATGGAGAAAACAAAACTGGCTTTCCATGTTATAATACAGCAGCACTACAATAACCTAGAACTGCTACCATCAAATGCTCACTGGTTCACAATCTTGTTCTTTAAATGCAAACAGAGATGCTACAATGCGAAGTAGTTTGGTGTCCCTACTTTTAAGTATTAACAAATCCAGAAGTACTTTATTTTTTCTCTAATTAAGCTTCACACTTGCTTGGCTTTCAAACACAGAAGTGTGTTTACCTACGGATCTACTTCCTAAAGACTCACAGCTGCAGAGTACAACTTCTCAGATCTAAGGAGATGCTATAGGTGATGGCAGATGGTCTCCCTGCAATTCTGAACACAGAGTTAGATGACTCCATGCGCAAAATAGCCAATATCATTCAATCAGAAGTCGACGTTCAGTACTCTTAACATGGGTTGGGTTGCGTACCAACATTGGGTACATTTTTGTGTACCCAATTTTGCTTTCCTGGGTTACTTTTTAACTAATAGACGATGTGCCAACATGCATATGAGCACATATGTATGTATTTCTTTTAACTACTTTGCATACTGGGGTACACTAAGTAGTGGGGATGCATGCTGTTGTGTTAATTGGAGGTGCCAACTGTACAAAAGCATTCAGTTTAAGACAGATTTACCTTGTGCTGGCGGCATAGGGCACAACAGTAACTTGCAGTGCTTAGTCAGTGTATGCATTATTGATAAGAAGATCCAAAATTGTCAATGTGTGTTGTCACCAGTAGGCATTTTACCATTAATTGTCATCAAACTTCATTTGTCCATAATTGCTTGACGCTCTGTTAATTATCTCTGTATAAATGAAGGAGTTCTGTATATAAGACCGAGGTATTAGGTAATTTTCATTTTGAAGAGTTCTTGTTACGAATAGGCTGTTAGTATTTGGTGTTATATTAATTTTCACAGTTAAAATACCATGCTTCTATAACATGGCTTATATGGGGTCTTGAAGATGTACGTACGAGACTTCTCCCTTTGAGAAAGAGAGAAAGATGTGTGTGGGGGTGGACGTAAGAGAGGCTGTATGCAGGCTTGACATCCAGTCTGCTGCATCTCCAGGTAGCTGTCATGGCAAGGCACACACTGACATCAGGACCTGCGCTTCTGTGGGGTGATCAGACACCCCCAATGATCATGTATTCCTGTGTCCGTGCAGCCACAAATTAACAAAGGATTACAGCAGCGTGTTCCAGTGCCCACAGCTGAAGGTGTGTCAGCAGTCCTAGCAAGTATCCTCTTCCATCTGTCGGTGGGCAGAGCTGTCGCCATGTTATAAACCTAGGAAGGTGGTTATTTTACAAGCACTTTGTATAGGTAACAAAACAACAACAACAAAGTAGATTATCTTAAGATTTTTCTCCACCTTCGAATGAAGTACAGCATCACATTTGTGTGAAATTTAGTGACGCTTTGTTTTGGACTTTTAAAATAATGCCATTTTTACATGTGATGAAAATCATTTTGTTTCTCGATAAAGCCAAACATTTTTACAGAGTATTTAGCAGTTAAAAGCTCTCAACAACTAAAGCAGAACATTCCTACTGTGCTGTAGTAGCAGACAACACTTCATAAGCAGAAATAGTTTGAAAAGTGAGATAAATGTGCACGTCCATCTAAAATGCATCTGTGATGTGAGGAACACAGGTGTCTTCCTCCTGGCTGCTTGTATTTTGCCCCCATTGCCTTGCAGACTGGCTGTGTATTACATGCCCTTGTAGTGACAATCAGAAATAGCCACCACATAAATGTCCAAACTCCGTTTCCTAAATGTGAACGTTCCCCTCCTGTCATCTTGAAGCACACAGATGAAATTTCAGCCCTCTTAATTTGTCAAGAAATCCATTTGGCCCCACTTTTCGTTTGGTGTATTTTGGCATTTCCCTCATTGCTGTAGGCACTGCATGCCCGCATCCTGTTGTTCTGTAACAAAGCACTAGAAGTAATGTAAGGAGTGAAGTGGAGGAATCTGAGTTTGGAGCTGAAGATAGCTTGAGAAGTGCTGAATGAGATGTGGTCATTCTTGGGCACTTCAGGGAAATAGTAGTGATAAGGAAAGGGTCTGTGCTATTTGATGTTCAGTGGCTTATGGCCAAATATAGAGTTCCAAAAGTAAAGGCTGATGCTTTGACAGAAACCAAGCAAGCTGTTCTGGTGCTCAGGGCAGATAGCCGTGTGTGAAACCGAATGCAGCAAGGAGATGGGAAGGGTCTGTTGCCTTTATCACAGAACTGCTGTGATAAGTGACTATCTGAAAGCAAGTGTGCTTCACAGGGCAGTGCGTTTGCTCTGCAACGGTCTCTAGTTCTGACTTTTGCCTGCCTGTTTCTAACTCACTGCTTTGATACACCCTGTTACAAAGCAAAAATGTTGGCCTTGAGTTTTATACAAGACCACAAGGAAAGTTCCCATTTATATGACTACTGTGCATCCATCCTGACCTTGATTTCCAACCATCCTCTTTTGGACCTTTCACTGAAACAGGCTTTACTTCAAACCTTAAAAACGTGTTGTGTTCTGCTTCCAGCAGGGCATCACTTGTGCTGAGTAAATCCATGAAAGATACATTTCACCCTATTAGAAGCCACAGTTTAATATTTCTCATGCAGGTTTTCTCTGATACTCAAGTTCCTCCAGTGCTGCATCGTGGTTCATACTTCAGAAAGTGGAAGGGCAAGGGAACAAATAAGTACTGAAAGAGGAAATAAAGAGCTGTGAAGGTGGGTCTATAGTTAAGGCAAAGAGGTTTTGTCTGTGGGGTAGAGATTTCAGTACTGGTACAGTGCTCTCTTGCATGGCAGCGCTTACTGTAAGTACAGAATTTGGATAGTTTAATTCTACTCTAAGTTGTAGTCATTTTCATTTGAGAATTTCCTGACTTTTCAATACTTGTTTTTTTGGTGAAGACCAGGTTATTTCCAAAACCATGAATCACCAGTATGTATTCAACCTTAATTTCATCTTTCTGTCACCAATGTCTAAGAAAATAAAACAGTGCCTAGAAATGCTGCTGTATTTGTGTTATTATTGCCTAGACTGTAGGGCTTTTTATGGATTTGATGGCAAAAGAGCTGGTTGTTCTGGAGGCTCTCCTGGAGAAAAGAAGCAGCAGGACTCAGCTGTGGAGATGAATACGAGAGAGAAAGACAACCTGACCAGTTACTGCAGGAGGCGAGGGACAGACAGGCACAAAGCTCTGCAGTGAGAGCAGTGATGCTGCTGTTGTGCTGCTGTTCTTCCCCTGGAGAAGCTGTGGGAGTGAGGGTTGCTTCCAGAGGCCCTTCAGTAGGGGCCAAGCAGGGAAGGAAGGTTTGAGCTCTCTGGCTTGGTCTGTGTCTTTGACTGAATATGTGTGAGGACCTGTTGGTTTCCATGAGCAGCTATGGGCGCTGTTGCTGCTTGTTTCTCTAGAAAAGAGAGTGAGAACCACAAAGCTTAGCAACCCCAGGATGCTAAAAATATGGGACCCTGTGTCTTTTTTCCTCTAAAACTGATTGCTTAGTTTCTTTTCTGCTTGCAAGCATCTACTGAATGCTTCTGTTTCTCATTGTGTGCACTGGGTAACATAGCATTGCTTTTCCCCATGAGGCTTAGGGGGTCTTACGGCCAGTGATGTCCCTTAGGCCTCCAGCTGTAGCTATTACAACTGAGTGCATTGCTCAGCCTTAACCATACAAGGCAGAAACCATTGCTACTGTTTTTTGTTTGTTTGTTTGGTTTTTGTCCCTTGGTTTAAGGAGAAAGTAGCACAGCAGCTGAAAAGAGATGCTGAATCTGACTCAATTGGCTAGAGATGGGAACATCTGGGGAGGGGTATGATGTGAAGTGAGGGAGGAGTAAAACCCAGTTCTTCAGTTTCTTGGGCAAACGGTGTATCAGGGGGAAGGCTGAAGCCTGTGTTGTTTTCCACTCCTTACACTAACAAAATGCTATCAGCTTTGCGGATAGATTCATAGTAGATTGTGTTACCTTTGTAGCCTCGGAAGGGTTATCTGGTGTGTTAGGCTGGTCCACTTTAATTTAGATTATTGAAACAGTTATATGCAATAATCACTAACTGAATTGCATGTTGCTTTCTTTAAAAATGGATGGATTTTTTGCCATTGGCTACTCTCAATACCACTCAAAGCATGAAGAAGGCTGATGATAAACTTGTTGGGCTGAGATGGATGCTGTGGTACCACTGGAGCTGCATGCAAGACCTCAGTGCTGAACCATTATGCAGCTTGCAGTAGTCATGGAATAAGTTTTCCCTTCCTTGATGTGTATAATGTTCTTCCAGTGAACAACAGATTGTTTTTTTCTAGTGGAATAACAAGATTAATGTTATTAATGTGGCAAAATTGCTATGTAATAGTTTTTGTATCTTTAGTTTTGATGAATTGGATTGCCTTGCCCAGTTCCAACCAACAGCTAGACTCCTTTTCATGGATGCCAATTAGCTGATAAATGTAAAGGAAATGTAGCTCGGTACTATTTAGACAGTAAAACTGTAGTCCTGAAAATGCAAACCTGTTTTCACTCTAACTGGCCTGTCCTATACCAGCGATACTCCCTATATGCCCTGAAGGATGTTGGTGTTGAAATAAACTGGTCTGTGAACAGGTATTAATAAGCCTCTTCTACAAAGAATGTGCACTATGTCCAGATTTGTCTTACCCACTACAGCTATTAAATAGAAATCTAATTATCTTGGAGGTCAGCAAGTCTTTTGGATCCAGCTGAAGTGCACAGAATGGATGAACAGTTATTAGAGAGAGACTGACATATAGCTGACAGGCAACAGCATCGTAGTCAGCTTGATTTCCATAGGAAATGGCTTAAAATAACACTCAAAAGAGAAATGAGCCTAAAAGCCAGAGCAAACCTGCTTTGGACTTTGTGGGTTAGCTGCACTTCAGAGTTTTGGTTGTTACTGTAGAGGCTACAAGACATTTTAATCTTCCCTCGCCTTTGATGAAAACGCAGACTGCTGCATAATTCATCTGGTTCAGGTTCCTCTTCAAAATACTCAACTGAAAAAGAAGTAATCAATTTTAGTGGGGCAAGGAAACCTAGACAAATAAAGGATTTTTTTGCTCACTTTCTCAGTTTGAGAATAACTGAGAGATCAGGCATTTTCTTACATTTCTGGAAAAATCCAGGCAACATAAAGATAGCACAGAGATGATCTATATCTCAAGCTTTGAATTGAACACCTGCGGCTTGCATATGGTGCCTGAGATGGGATTCAAGGGTGCACAGAAGGAAGTCTAATACCTGATGAGACACCCCAATACAGGAATGTGCCTTTTAGAAACTTGGAAGCCCTTCTTTAGGCTTCAAGGAATGTTTCCTTTCACTCTAGTCCAGCAGCCTTGTTACAGAAGCTGTTCAGCTTAACACACAGCAGCACTCAAGGCTCAGTGGTACCAGGACATGACAGCGGAATCACTGCAAGAGTTTTTTTCCTCTTCTTTGACCTTAGTCCAAGGTATGTGAAAATCACAGTGAGGACTGGATCCTTGATGGAAAATTCCTGCCTGTTCTGCTTAGCTGTTTTCTATCACTACTGATCTGTATTTTGCTTTAGGCTGCATTATTTGCCTATTCCTAGGGATCTTTTCCTCAAAGAACCGTGAGTCACACCAAGTTTTACTTCCCCATTGATCTTTTGTTTACCAATCATGTGGGTTTGAAGTGAATTATGTCTTCTTTTTCCTTCCTGCTTCCCTGTTGGCTTTCACAGAACATCTTAATGTACAAATGTCTGCAGTGCTGACCTAGTCTATGTTAACGCAGCTTGTTGGTGTTAAAAGGTGCCATCAGAGCACAAGGGCTTGTTAGAGAATCTGGCAATTCTGCAAACTAAGAACATGGGCAGATATAGATTCAGGAAGACGACATTCTCTTTACCAACTTTTCTTTTGAGTAAAAACAGTCTGAACATGGTGAAATTAAATAACTCATACTTTACTCCCGTCTTCTTTCCTGATCTATTGATAGATTATTATTTTCTGCTTCAAACAGTGATGCTTTCCCTATCATATGTTCTCATCCATTTCTGGACGATGTGTTTATGCAGTGTTACTGTGGACATCAGCAGCGAGCCTGTTAGAATGGGGCACTGTACACCGTGTGTCTGCTCTGAAGATGTGAGCTATGTGACAGCACTGTGTGCAAGTGAACGGCACAATAGCAAAAGGTAGAAGGAGTACAGTCACTTTGATCAGCTTAGAGCTCAGAGAGAACGATCTCGTTTCCAGACAGAATACCATTAGCAATCTCCCTAACATTACTTCCACTGCAGGCTCTTCAGGAGTGCCTTCTGCTTTATGGGCCAGATTGAACACACATCAGTGCTCAGAGAAAATACGGTGGTGGCTGAAAAGTAACAGCAGGAATTACACATCAACAGATTGCATACCTAAATATTTTTGCTCGGTCTCTTAATTTCTGCTTAAAGAAATATGCCACAAGCTCCCAAGGGACACATTTCTTTGTAACCCGCGCCAATTCTCATAGCTGTCAATATGTAAAAGCAGCTTCTGCTAAAAGATGCTGTAAAAATTCATCAGGTGTTTTGTTGACATACACCTGATAATACTTCAAATTTCCTATTCCTGAAAGAAATGTATCTGTCAAATAGCCCTCTTACCTGGCACCACAATCTGTTTCTCATACAAGTCATCATCTTTAATAGATAAACTTTCTATTAGGAGCTAGACAAGGCGCTATTTTTTTCTTGCGGTAGTCAGAAATAACAATAAATGTGTGGGGGAAATTCATCAATTTTGTTGGAACATCAAGGTGCATGCCCATCTGAAATATGGACTGTATGGAAACACAAATCAGTTCAGAGAAGGCTTCAAGTATAGAATTATTGACCCTGGAGGATAAGACACAGAATAACCTTTCTAAGGCTGTGCTTTGTCAATTTTAAGCAGTGTCTGCAAGAGTAGTTAAGTATTTTAACAGTCTCTTTCCTCTCAGCAAAGGCTTAATAGTTAATGCATTACAGCTTTAACTAAATTTTGTTCTTTTTATAAATTACACTCCTATAAATATGTATTAAAAGTCTTTGCACTTACTGCTGTTCTCTAAAGCAGTATAAACCAGTGCAGCTGATTGATGCGAGTCAGTGAAGCATATACATCTCTATTCTTCCAATCTGATTGTAATCCCAATCTCAGCACCAGCTGGTTGGGTCCTCTCTGCAGCACATCAGGGTGCTGGAAGGGATGGGGTCTGCATTGCTGCATTGCTGTGTAGGATGATAGATGAAGACAGTCGATCACAATTAATCCTTTTCCAGCCTCGTGAAATATAAATGCAGTTCTCAAAAGTTAGCTTTTAAGATAAATTCTTCTCTCACATGGCGTTAATCGTGTCTGTACTGGGAGGTTTTGAAGTCTATCAGCTCCCCCCAAAAATGGAAAAGCCTGAAACCTTTGTTTTCTTCAAAGTGCTTTTGAGAACTGGCCTTAGCCATATATTCAAGAAGTGCACTTCATTCCAGACAACTTAAATGTGAAACAATATGTGCTTCGCTCTATTACTGAACAAGGACAAACATCCGATGGCATAAAGTGTGTATGTGTGTGTATATGCACAAGTGTCCTCATCCAAGGCAGTGTCCTTGGATGTTAGAATATGAAAACTATCCTTTAAGTAAAATCCCTCTGTGAATTCTAGAAAATCCCTCTGTGAATACTGTGTCCAGTCTTACAGGAGACTGGGACTCCATTTGTTACTGACCTCCAGTACAAGTAAGACCCGCTAGTCACTACTTCTGAGCCCGAGGACAGACATTGTATCATCCAAGGGGCAGCCTGCTCACCTAGGCTGTGACATCCCTTGCTACTGAAAGTAGAGGGCATTCCTCTGCTCCCCCTGCACCCAGAGATCAAGTCTTCTGATAAATGTTTGACAGTCAGTTTAGTCAAGCATGGTAAATTTAGAAAATCCATGGTAAATCTGACTGGCTATTCCCAGTCATCATCTTCCCCTTCATGTACCCAGATAGGACTTTTGAGAGGATTTGCTCCCTGATTTCTCCAGGGGCTGAATGAAGTCTTAGCAGCTGGTAATCCCCCATATTGCCCTTAGCCTTTTTTGAAAGCAGTGACTACATTTGCTTTTCTCTGCATCTAGGGACCTCTCTCAGTCTCCAAAACCTTTCAAAGCTGATAGAGAACAGCCTTGTAGGAACATCAGCCAGCTTGCTCAGCATGAGCTCGCCCATCCAACCTCACAGACTGCCTGCATTGAGATTGCTTAGGGGATCCCTGGCTCTGTTCTCTTCTACTGATGGTAACAGTTTTGTAGGGAATAGAATCAACGTTTCAGGGGACTTGTATTACTAGCACTTAGATGTAGAAGAATCAAATTAATCTACTGCCCTGTCTACACTGTATCACACTATATTCAGTGTATCACTGATACTTGCACCACTGTTCTTGCTTAATGGTGGATATTAAATGATCATTGAGCCAAAATTTAAAGAATCTGCTGTGAAGGAACAGTTGCTGTTCATCTTTCTTTTCTCCATTTGAGCTAGAAGGACATGATGATCCCACTGAAAGTTTCTCTAGGGAGACCTAAGACTTCCAAGACTTGAATTCAGTCCTCCAGTGTTGCTGCAGCAGAAGTACAATGGCTGCTTAAGGCAGACACAGGAAGGTGATTTGTGATTCTCCATAGATCCTGTCTTTCTGAAATCAGCTGGTGTACTATGGATAGCAAGCTCAGAGGTAAAACTGCCAACTGATGCTTTGAGTCAGACTAACAACTTTTGCTCCTGCAAAAATGATTTGCATTTTTAATCACGTTAGTGTCCTACATATTAAGGGCTTGTAGGTAAATTATTAAATTGAGCCATTCTAGAGAGATGAATGAACCTCAAAGCAATTATAGCACCTGAAAATTGATCAAGTGTAGTGACACTGATGGAAAGGAATTATAGTTAACCACTATGAAGTTTTCTACCATACGGGAACTTCATTCCCCCCTTAGTTTGTTAGCTGATGTAGTGACAGGCTGCTGAGAGATGACAGATTTAGCGAAGGATTTGGAATCTGAACACCTGTGCAGTGTCATGCATTTAAAAATAGAACGTGACAGCAAAACACATCAACCCTCTAATGTCCAAATGGAAACCGCAGGGGTTTTTCCTTCAGCTTCTTTCCGGAGAGGTAGCTCTCAATCATCCCCGCTCAAGTAAACATATACAGCTAAGGCTGTTTTGTTGAGGTCCAAAATAAACAGGAACAAACTTTGATGGTAGGCAGAGGAGCAACAAAAAGCACCCTTTCCTCCAAATGTTGTTCTTCTGGAGTTCATCTTTGAGGGGTAAAGGTTATTCCTGCCTAGAGGGAACCTGCGTCACTGACAGTATTTGAAGGGATCATCTCCACTTCCCATCTCCTCTAATAGTATCCTTGAAGCCTTAATCAAAACTAAAGCACATCATCTTGTTCTGCTTTCCTGCTCTGCCACTAAGCCCAGCGCAGCCTCGTTCGCCCCTGGAGTGCTGAGCTCTGGGAGCAAGGCAGCAAACCCAGCTCATCCCCATCCCATCATGGAGAGGTAACCTTCCTGCATATCTTTTCTTCAGCAAAACAGTTCTTTCTGAAGGTCAAGTATTTTTTCTAAACATTGGGTGCAGGAATTCTGAGAGGGTATTTTTGCCTTTCTTTTCTGTTGCGATCCTATTAATTGCCTTAAAAGAAGCAATCTCAGCAAGGCCATTTATTCAGTGTTTTGGACATCAGTTCTGTGTGATTGTGTGATGGGGAATTAAATAAGGTCCGTATTTAGCTCATCTGTGTTCTCATTTACGTATGAGATACTTTAAACCGAGATAACAGCTATCACACATGAATGGGCTGCTTCTTGAAATCAATGACATAAATTAGACTCCCTGTTCAGGAGCATCTGGCACCCTTAGAACCTACTTCATGTAATGATATCTCTGTTTATTAAAAAGAATTGTGTAACAATATGGTTGATTCATTTCAGTGTGATTGGCTTAGCAACTTAATTGGACTACGCAGTATACCCAGGGCAAAAAATAATAATAATAATAATTAGCTCATTCATCTGTGGATGACTGAAAGCGCTGCTTAGCATGCTCAGCTTCTTTAAAGGTGTGCAGCCATTTGATCCTGCAAGGAACTGAACCTTTTCAACACTCAAAGAAGCCTCCTCCGCATTTTACGGTGCTGCTCAGCACCACACTGATGTTCAGACTCCGAGCCCCAGTCAAAGCCCACAGAAACCAGCAAGAAGTTTCCTTTGAACTCAAAAAGCACTCGATGACTTCGTGCAGATAAAGGAACCTTCCTTGAGAAACAGCAGGACAAAATGTGCCTTGAAGAATAAAGCAGGTTTTCCCCCACTGTGGTCTCACTTTTCCCTTGAGCTGAAACTCCCACTTTCCAACTCCCAAATGCTATTAACATACCAGAAAATTAGCATGCAGCATCTAAGTTTTCATATTCAGCCCGGTGCTAAGTTTTATATCCTCTCTTGCCACTGCTTCCACATGAGAAACATGCTCTCACAACACCGTCTGATTGCTTTATGAGGTTACCACTGCTCAGCCGTGAGAGAGCAGTAATTGTTTTTGTTATCGATGCACCTCTTCGTAACACAAAAATAAATGAGCTATTTATGTTCAAATTACTTACTATCCAAATCGTATTTTCAGAGTATCGTTTGACAGCGATTCAAGTAACTTTCAGGACCCTCCGCTTTACTTTAGTTCCAAATGGAGTTTGTTGTATCAGCCAAGAGACTGCTATCTTGGGGCCAAATTGCTCTTAAGTGGAATTAATCACATCAGCGTAAGTTGTTTCTGTCCTCTAGTTTTACACCAATTTAAATAAAATAAGAGGTTTGGATGTGGATTTCTCTTGTGTTTTTAACTCAAGTTACTCTCGGTGCCAGATGATTATTCTTATTCCATTCCTGTAATTGAACGCCAAATTCCCCATCACTCTCCCTCCCCAAAAAAAACAACACACCAAAAACCTAAATTAAAATCAGAGTCAGGATTTGACTTGAAGCATAAAAGAAGAAATAAGGCTGAAATTCCATACTTATCGCACCCTGTTGCACCTAGATACTGCTGCACATCTGGTGTGTGAGATAATGCTCTGTTTAGAGAATGTGCTACGAACACAGAAAATTGGAAATGAGTTTCAAGTCTTAACGCTACATTTCTTTACTACTGGGAGCAAGCGAGGCTCTGTTTTTCACTCTTTTTGTAGGCTGTGCGATTTGATTCCCTCTGTCTGCTATATGAATAATGTAAACATGAAGGAAACGAGAAAAGGAATGGTTCTGTAAGAAGTACTTCGTGCAGCACAGCTCAGAAGACTTTAAAAATTCCCAAAGCGTATACCAAGGTTTAATTACAATATCAGCCATACAGCAAAAAAAATAAGAGCTGCACAGTTGAAGCCACGTCTGTAGCAATAAATGCACATATTTCTTCTTTGGTCATTTATCACATAATGTAAAGAATATAAATAGAAATAATTAAAACCAAGGGCATTCTTGGCTTTCTGCAGCAGAGTATCTCGGTGCTACCTGGTGTTATAATTTGCCCATGAAATGATCACGTCAGTTACTTGCATGAGTCCTGTGACTACCAGCCATGAGAAATCAGATCTGCACCCTGCGTGCTTTTGAGACCTTATCAGTCTTGGCTTCTCGGAGGGAACGTTTTCCTCATGCAGCCATGCAGAATGCAAAAATCTTTAGTACAGAAATGACCCGGATGCAGTGCTTTTGGATTTGGGCTTAACAAGATAACAAGAAATCAGGCACATCTCTAAATGTAGAACTACAAACTTTGACCTTTCAGTACCTGTGTTCTTCCAAACGATCCTCTTTCTCTGCGTTGTGTGTACATGGCTGAACAGCATTTCAGTCACAATGTGCAGTGAGGGAATTCCCATGACACAGTGTTAAAAATGCCACTTTACAAACTTCCAAGTCTCCACACTCAGGTCAATAAACTGCGCTACATCAAATAAAGTTACAAGTCCTGATCTGAGTGAAGTATCGGCTGGCAGTGATGAACCCTTTCAGGAATGGCCAGGAAAGCTGCAGTCCCATCTAGAGAGAACACCTGTGAGATCTCTTCCTGCCTCCCCTCCAGACTGGGTTTGCCACTTATGCACTCTATGCAGGCAGGCAGGACAGACAAAGCAGCCATTCCTGAAAGGGTTCATTGCTGCCAGCCGGCACATCATAGAGATCAGGACTTGTAATGTTATTTGATGTAGCAGTTTATTGACCTGAGCACGGAGACTCGGAGATTTGTAAAGTCACGTTTTTATTACTGGTTCAGTCATGCACATACATATTTATAGACTTTAAAAAAATCTTTGTAATTGATCAACTAAGGCAGCACATTCAATTTTAATACAAGGGATTACTCGCAGTCCCTGTAGAACCACCTTTTGTATGCAGAAGAAGCCATTTAAAACATTTACACGAGTTGCTTTTTTGGCTGTCTTATGCTTATTACCAGCTTTGGTCTAGGCAGCAGTTAGATTTCTTTCCTTCTTTGATCCCCATAATCTGTATGAAAAGATGCATTAAAAACAAGAAGTAACGCGTGCCTCTGCAAGCCTGGCTACTTACACATCAGCTCTTCTACCTTATGCTGATCAGATCTCATATCCTCCTTCAAAAGCTGGCCTTCCCAGCCACAGTTCGTTCAGTTTTTGAGTGTTAACAAGCAGCATGAATAGTCTCGGTCCCAGACACATTCATCAATTTTGGTAAGGCTTTGTATACAGATTCAGAATATGGCTACTTAACAAGAACGGCTTTGTTTCACATTGAACCCTTTTACTCAGGAACTGAACTAACCAGTGACCTGCAAAGCTTGTTTGTACTTATGGATTCTGGAAAGCAAATTGGAAGCAAACTCATTATCTGCCCAGGAGACCAAGGCTACGATCAACCAGAAAAGAAAAATCCCTAAAGAAATTTAAACATGGATTTGCCAAAGAGGTACTTGGTTACTATGCACAATCATGACCAGGATAAGTTAGGAGAATGGCAGGAATTTTAACATGGAATCATGGATAAATGCAGACATCATCTAAACTTTTGGGGCAAAAAAATAATGCTGCTGAGTGGAGTCAACAAAGTCAACAGAGCCGAGATTGCTCACTGAATGTTTATCCAAACTGAATTCATATTCAGGCCTGCTGACGTTCTGCAGTCAAAGGTTCGGAAAACAGCGCATATAGAAACATTGATTTTTAGAACACATATCCACTGAAATATGCATTCTTATTTGCATTATTCATGGTAAAACGGGAAGACTTTATAAGGTTATGCGTTTCTATAGCCTTTCCTCAAAACGCCCTTAGTATGCATATGAAGAGAATGCTTCCTGCTGGCTTCTTTCTGGGATTGTACATTTTCTAGTCTATACATTTTAGATGTGTGTGCCTTGAAAGCGCCGTGCTAGAGTCCCATCTCCCCCAGCCCTACTCTGCCAGTGGGGGTTTTGTTTGCCTTTACTACTTGCTTCACCAACTGCAAGCACCCTGCCAGCCTTGTTCTTTTATTCAACCAGGAAGTGTTATTCCATGTATGCTAATAGAAATGCTTCAATTACATCTTGTGATGAGGCCAAATTAATGTTTGGGGTTATACGCACAATAATTGACAGTTAAAGATGTAAAGATGCACCAAAAGTATTCCCTTTCTGTTTGATACAAATATACATGGAGTGAACAGGTTTGAACTGAATTTTTATATGCAAATTGCATCACTTTGTATTAACACCTGTTGTAGTAGAACATAACTCTATCTCTGATGTAAGCCATCCTCTCTTCAGATCCTTTTTGTGTTCTGACAGTGCACACACAAAGATCCGAGCCATTCAGCCCCTCTGTAAATCCCTGAGCAGCAGTGAGCCACACATGCACTGACAGATTCTTCCAGTCAAACTGGGTATCAATCTCAGCTCTTCTCTGTTTGGTGAGCATGAATTGGTTACCTCCGAGCACAGGGCAGATAATAAAAGCACTTCTAGTTAATCCCCATTAAAAAATAATAATAATCACTTGGCAACCTGGCTTTCGTGTTTGGACCACACCATTCTTTAAGAGTCTCAAAGCATCCCTTTCCCTTTGGAATTAACTTCTCATGTACTTGCAGTGAGCTCAAACGGAAGCAATTCTTTGTTTTCAAAATTAATCCATAAAGTTGAGTTGTTAGATTGATCAGTAGCTACAGAAAAAAGCTTAAGGAGAGCATCTCTGTTTTAGGAAGGTTTTCATTTAGAAAGGATTTGACCAACTAATCCCTAACTGTCCCCCAAGTCTCCAAAGCACAGACAATTTCAGGCTGAAAGGAATTCTGTATTTCCTTTTCTTAGGGACACAAAAGATGCCTGCCTAAATTAAAAAGAGGTTAACATTGGGTTTAAACAGGACCTTATAATGTAAGTTGGTATTTCTGTCCCACTGTGTGGAGAACAGTGGCTGCAGACAGGGCTGACTGCTGATGGCCAAAGGGCAATACTGTTTCACCTTCAGACTTAATAAAGAGGCAGAGTCAGTCCATGATTTTCTCATCTTTAAGAGAGTAAGTCATTTAGGAAAGCAGCATGCATGCCTGCGTGTAGGCAGCAGTAAAATACCTGGAAGTGCCCCTGTGCGCTACCTCATGCTAAGTGGTTTCAAAAGGGAAAAGATTTTAATTTAATTTACAGAACCCCCGTGGTCTCTCACACACCGAGGCTGTGCCCACATCCAGGAGCTCAGACCACAGGACCCTACAGCCTAAAGACTGCAGTGAATCTGCCACACAGCACAACTTAGAGCCTCCTGGCATCCAGGCAGCCCCATCCTGCTGTGGGAAGCCAGTGCCTGGCATCAGGAGAGCGCCTGGCTTGCATCCTCTGAATAGGACGTTTCTTCTCTAATGTGTCAGAGTTAAGTACCCTCTGATGAGAGGCACGCAACAGTGAAAGCTGAAATCAAGTTCAGAAACTTTGATTTTTGGAGCTCTCCTCTCGCTCTAGTTGTCTCCCATGAAAGGCAGCAGAGTCTGTAAGCACAGAATACCTTGACGGAGCTTATAAGCAAGAGAGGGACCAACTTAGTACATGGCCTGATATTGATAGGACAAGGGGCTTTAAACTAAAAGGCAGGAGATTTTGGTTAGATGTTAGGAAAAATTCTTTACTCAGAGGATAGTGAGGCCCTGCACAGCTGCCCAGAGCTGCATGTGCCCCATCCCTGGAGCTGCCCAAGGCCAGGCTGACTGAGCCCTGGGAAGCCTGAGCTACTGGGGGCAACCAGCCCATGGGCAGGGGGTGACCTGGATGATCTCTAGGGTCCCTTCCAACCCAAGCCATTCTGTGATGGACCCTTTTCATGACCTCCATCACTTCAGTGACAGCTTGTTAGGAAACCCAGCCTGCAGTGAAGCAACAGAAAAATCGTTTGCCTTATTTAAATAATGGTGTTCACTGCCCATTAAAATGCAACTTCGTGCTTTAAAATAGGATTAATTAAAATGTACAAGAATGCAATTCAGTTACATTTTATGCTTCAGCCCAGCGCACGCTGTTCATAACTCATTCCCAGAAGTAATATTCATGGCAGCACAGCGTTCTCAGCCCTGCCATTAAAAGCGCAAATGAATATAAAACCTGCTCTTTTCAAAAACTTGGCTCCAGTATTGCCATTGTTAGGTTTTTCATAACGTATTACTTTGGCCATTACTGTGTTGCGAGATAATTGTATCAGCGATCTAACTTTCGACAGTATCCAGAGTGGCTGAAAATAGTTTGCTGCAGCACCTTTGTCTTTTAAAGGCCATTTGGGGCTTGTTATTTTAATCCTTGTGCAGCCTGATTTATCACTTCAAACATCTGTCAGCTGCGCTTTGTCTTGAAATTGATAGTGATAGTGTTCCTGATTTTTCAACAGCAGCTGTTGGAGGTTCATTAGTTAGGCTCTCAAAGGGAGTAGATAACTGTAATATTTTTCTTTGTTAATCATCTCTTATGCACTGTTATAATACGGAGTTTAAAATCTGCTAGAAATCAGCTTCCCCCTGTTTCTGAGTTGTCGGGAGCGTGCTTTTATTCCTTTAATCTGTCCAGATTATTAAAACTCTTCTTCACAATGCAGTAAAGCATTTGAATCTGGCACGTGAGTGGTGAGATAGAAAATCACTATTTTCTCTGCCGTGCTCAGCATGGAGGAGGTCAGCCGGGTTTCAGAGTTCTCATCCAAAAATAAATCAACTCCAAAGAGGAGATTAAGGGCTGTTCTGTAATTGATTTTTAATTTAAAATTTATAAGGCGTACAAAACCTAGATGACAACTTGAGTACCATCGGGTTGCTTTCTAACAGCCACAGCACTTTTCCACTTACGCGCTTTCCCCACTGCATAAAATAGTCTTACTGGGTGACTATGACTCTTGAAACACTTCCCCCCTGAGCATCCTTACACACCTACCTCTATCCAGGTGCCTTGGAACCTCCTCCTTCAGGGGAACTGGAACATACATGTGTCTTCCTGCAGCCAAAAACATAGTAGTGGTACTGCTGGTTCAACAAGCAGTGCTCATCAATGCATATCAGTATCTGAACAAACTGATCTCAACAAAGGTAAAGAGAAATCTCCCAGGCATTAAAGAAATCAGCAGGAAATAGAATTATTAACTGTAAAGTTCAACAGATGACCAGTCAGCAGGTGCTGCATTAGCAAAAGAGCTGTTAGAGCATTCCCATTTTAGTTTGGTTTAAGAGGAACCTTTTGTAGGTTTTAGTCCTGTGAGCAGTCGAGCAGCAGCATCTGCTGGTGTGGTGGTGGAGATTGGAAGCACCTGGGACACCTCACAGGCTCACCAGGTGAAAGAGATGCCTTCTAAAAACAACTACAGATTGGTTGGGACTCTAGATTCATCATAAAGCACAAGCCTCAGTCCCATGGGACTCTGGATTCATCCTAGATGAATCCACAAGCCTCAGTCCCATAAGCTGATACATATGTCCATAGCACCAGGGAAACTCAGCACTGAAGAGACTGCAGGAGTACAGCTGGGATTTTAAGCAACTGTGCCTGTCCAGCGTTGGTGGTGTTCTCTTCTTAACACTGGCCTGGTCCTTAGTGCAGTTTGCATCAGGCATGTGGCCAGGCCAGTTCAGAGAGAGGGCTGCGTAGGGGCAAGAAGCGGGCAGTATCTGCTGGAAGATACTTGTTCAAAGAAACATCCCTGGCACACATGGAGATGGCCAGAAGACAGCCCATTGAGGCTGAAACCTGCATGTCCAGGTCACCTTTCATCTTCTCCCTTACCAGGATTAGAGACTCCTCTTGAAGAAAGTACACTTTGATTTTTAAAGTCAAATTTTCAGCTTTTAGCCATCTAACTTCAGAAGCTTCTCAGAAGGCCCATCTGGCGAGATTATCCCATTAGTATTTCAGAGACTTGATGACCTTTTTACTTGATTTGCTGAAGGACAGTTCAGCTCTAACACAGTTGAGGCCACTGCCAAGCAGGTCAGGTGGCTCAGAACCGCACCACAGCATTTCCTTCTTTGACCCAGGATCAGCTACACGTTCTTCTTGAGTGTTTCATGTCTCTGTGCATGTATATATCTCAAATAAGATCTCTATATCTTATTGAAACTGAATTAGATGTTTTGGACCAGCACTGCTTTTCAGATCGTTTATTTAATGTTCTGCATTGCTATTACTTCTCCACCCTTCAAAAAGAGCTGGATGCCTCCTAGATGGTAAAAACTACTTAGAAATACCCATATCAGTATCTAATCAGTTTCAGACAAAATTAGGAGCCTTCTTTTAGAATCACAGAATCACAAAGGACCTACAAGATATTATCTTCATCTAGTCCAACTGCCCTCCTATCACCATTAGTACCTGCTAAACCATATCTCATAGCACTAGATGCCTCTTAAACTCCAGATGCCTTTTCCCACAGACAAATAAGGTACCTGGTTTCTTTAATCTTAAAAACCTGTATGTTAACCTTATGGGGAAAAAACCCCACATAGAACAACATGAATTCTTCAACAGCGGAATTTGTGCTCATTTGTTGAGAAGAAGCAATTCTGAGAACAAGTTTTCTGTTGTTTCAGCAAAAAGGTGCATCAATGCCATACACAGACATATGGGCCATTTCTTCAACCGAGGCTGGAGGGAACACTTAAGCTAAAACTACTGGTAGGGCTTGTGAGAAAAAAAATGGCAAATGCTTTCCCCAAATCAATTATAGGAAAAGGAATTATTAATTGCAGGCTTCAAATTGCAGGCTTCAGATTTTCAGTCTTTGCTTCTGCTTCTTCCTCCTCGTAAATTCATTTCCTCATTGAAGTGCTGTTTTAAGTGAAATATTGTTTTGCTGCCTCACAAAAAAGTGGAAAATTTTCAAGTGATTTTTATTTTTCCTCTGTAAAACACACTACTGAAGTTGGGAGTATCTCGTTGAAAAATATGCAATGGAATTGTAGCCTGAATTGGAAGCGCTCCCAGTACGGCCATTTGTTTTAGACTGATTTGTTTGTCGGATGTTTGCTCATATTCTTATTAAAGACTTCAATCTGTTACTTTCTCCAGCCTTCAGGTGCACAAAAGTGTAGAGAGATTTTTTTCTTGCAGATCTTGGGAGGAAAAACAGCAAAGCACATTTAGGTGGTGCTCAGCGAAGCGGCTTCATTCAGTCCCTGTATCTCTGCAGCAAGAATGAAAGAGGAACTTGCCATAAAATAGTGGGGGAAGGTAGCACTGAGTCTATACATCTGCTTTTATGTTTCCAGCATCTGTTTTCTGCCTTACCTTCCATGACAGTCTGAAGCTCCTGAAAGGCAAATGGCTAAGAAGTTAAGGAAAGCTTCAGGCTCACTTTTACTGCTGTGTCTCCTGCAGGTATTTTTATTGGCATCAATTGACTTTCAGGCAATGATTTGTCAGAAAATTCAAATATTCACAATTAAAACGTGGATATATAGGTTGATTCTTTGACTCCTCGTTTCTCTCTGATGCTTCATTCGAGGTGCAGGGATAAATAAATGGCTTTGGAGGACGTCACATCACATCATGCAGTGCTGCAGTGACTGGCTTGGGAGGGGCACTGCTTTGTAGGATCCAGTTCCAAGCAGAAAAGTTAATGGGCTGCACAGTTCAGTCATGAAGGCTTGTTTCTTTCTGCTGAAGCAGCTTGTCAGTTTGGTGTTAACTACAGGAGACAGGGCACAATTATTAAAGCAATCCAATTTTATTCGCTACTGAACAGGGGATTTCTGCCCCCCTTTCCTTAGTGGAAGGAAGTAACATGCGTGAGAATTCAAGACTTACCAAATTGCAACCCCCTGACATGGCCCTGGGTGTCACAGAGAGCAGAGCTCAGTGCTGTCCCTCCACACCAAGAGGTGCTGTACTGCCATGAGGGCTCTGCTCAGCTACTCTGCTCTGAGCCCAATGAACCTGGGGACGTCAGCTCCTCACTCAGCTTGTCCTCTAGGCCTTCCCTATCTTCACAACCCTCCTCCGGACTCTTCTAGTTTCATGTCCCACTCCCTACATACACACAGGGCTGCCCTTTCCCAGGTGCAGCATGCCATGAAGAAACCCCAGGTGCGGCCAGATTAAGGGCCTTGTTTCAGCTTCCCTTCATCTCAAAGTCAAAGCACAATTGCAGCACATATGCCTAGAACATCCTGTCTGTGATGAGACAGAACAAACACATCTCTTTCATGTAGTCCTGCTAAAAGAAGACGTTGTTGCTTAATTCCTAAATTCCTTGAAGCATTCCTGACAGCAGTCACATCTGCTGCCATAAAACCCATCAAGGCCTCCGCCTTTGGGAAAAACGTGTTTAATAATCAGTAAAGTTCAAACTCAGCTTGTTGTGATGAATTATTAGAACCCGTCAGAAAAAAAAAAAAAATGTAAAAAAAAAAAAATATAATGGAACACAATTTTATGGTTTTTTTCCATTTAATTGATGACGGTCTGAGTTTTTATTAATCTTTCTGGGCTCCGGTGTAAGATGCTGAAAAAGCTAATATGAGATCATTGTATCTGGTTAATGCATGTGCTTTGCAAAATTGATAAGGCCCGTCGAGGCATAAATTATTTAAAATTTGATAAATGTGTTGAAATGGTTGAGTTTTCAAACAGATAAAGCAGAGCTATCTCTCTTCCTTCTCTCCCCCCATTCAAAGTGAGGTTTTTTTGTGAAGCTGCTCAGTGATTCTGTGCTATTGTTGCAGCGAGATGCTGAAATTAGCAGGGAGAAGCCAAAGTGGTCAGCATCCTATGCAGCATCCTATGCAGCATCCTATGCAGCTATGGCAGTGGCATGATTCTGAACCCTTGTGATGCAGCATCAGGCCTGGGACCAGTGGAGAGCTCAAAGTCTGCTGGAACTCCCTAGGATGAGATTTCCTCACAGGTGAAGCCCAGGACAGGTGACCATTGCTGCGTTCCACCTCCCTCCTACCACCCCTTCCTCTTCTTCTGCAGGATAAACACTCAGTGCAACACCAGCCAGTGGCCAACTAGGGACTTGAGCTCTGCTTCTCCCAACAGACCTATTTATTTCAACTAATGGCTGACAGTTTTTAAATGATTTCTGGCAGGGTTGAAGCCATAGAAATGATTGCTGGTGAGTGATGACCTGGCTAAAATCCCCAAGGCATTGAAACAATTAACTCTAGCATGGCTACTCTTTCATTTAGTGCCTTACCCACAGAGAAAGGTGTGGGAGCAAATTCCAGATGAAGGAGCATGAGTTTAACTGTGCAAATACAGAAACGTGGCCTTTGCTAACACCAGCATCTCTTCCACACAAGCTGATTTCTCAAAAATGGTTCACGAGAACATTATTTAATCCCAAGCCTCTCTACCACGATCAGAATCATATAGTCATAGAATGGCTTGGGTTGAAAAGGACCACAACACTCATCCAGTTTCAACCCCCTGCTATCTGCAGGGTTGCCAACCAGCAGACCAGGCTGCCCAGAGCCACATCCATCCTGGCCTTGAATGCCTGCAGGGATGGGGCATCCACAGCCTCCTTGGGCAACCTGTTCCAGTGTGTCACCACCCTCTGGGTGTAAGAAATCATCCTTGAATGAGAAAGGTCTTTGAAGAGCAATCATGATCGGTCAGAGAAGTGCACAGGAAGAACCAATGGTTTGAAGTTTAAAATATTGACAGTGTTATTCTTTGGTTTGAACTGTTCTTGTGTTTAATGTACCAAAATGTAAGAGCAAGGCATGTCATGGATTCTGTATGTCTCAATGGGTCCAGACAGTGGCTCTCACTGGGAAATATCTATAGTCTAACAGAAACTTTGGGGTAACTGGGTGACATTTTACAGCTTCCATACTACAGAAAATAGATTAGATTATTTCCTCTGCTTGGAAATTGATGGTTTGGAGGGAATGGGAAAGTGCAGGTGCAGCAGAGAAGTACAGCAATAGCCATCTATTTAAATGTATATACTCACTTCCCTAAGCTAGTATTTTTCAAATACCCTACCAGCAATATTTTCTACAATAGAGAAGCATTATTGTGAAACGGGAAGATGCTGAGGAAGCCATTTTTCCAGCATGCACTGCATTCTTTTAATACAGACTTTTTTATTTCCCGGAAATTGCTAACCAAAGGGAATAAAGTGGGCATGGGCCCAGCCTTGCTAATAGCAAAAAAGCTGTCATCGAGTGAAGGGCCTTTGCAGTGCCTAGAAGAAAATGATGTGTTAAGCGTTCGATTCTCCCATTGCAAGAAGCTTTATTTAAAATAGAGCAAGTTCTGCACGTGCACAAAAATAAGGTTTTACGTTCAAAAGGTAAAAAATATTATTCACATTTCTGAACAGCGCACCTTCATTCCTGCTCCGGCGCTAAGCAATGGGCAGAAGCAGGCTCTTCTTTGTTAGCCATCAGTTAGTGAACATGTGCAAAACGACACATGTACCGTTGGGTGCTTGCAAAGTCCCCTTTCCTGCAACTGATTGTGCTGACAGCTCAGCCCCATCCCTACAACCAAATGAGTGAAACAAGGCAGCTGCAGGGCAGAGTCAAGAAATAAGGCTGCACAAGACTGGAGTCCTGCGGTCTGCAATCTGTTGGAGAAAGGAGGAAAAACTGCTCATTTTGAGTAAGGCACAAATTGTAGCCATGTTCTTTTGGTGCTATGCATGCCTTAAACAGGAACAGTGCATCGCTGTGATTCAACATCCGAACCATCGTGTGTTCTGAAAGCTATTTAATTGCCACCATGTCACCTCAGCTGAAGCAGCTTGTTTGCTGTGAGCGTGCCAGCTGCTCATGCACTGTAACACACACATAATTAAAAGCAGTGGCAGTGGTTTAGCATGATGCCACTCTGCAGTTCTACCGTTTGAAATCGTTTTGCCCTCATACCTCACTGATGCGACAAACCTAACCTGTCTGAGCATGCATCACTGCTTCCCATCCTGCAGCCGCTCTGATCCTCATAGCGCATTTTTCATCTTTTCATATCAGAGCCTGCTGCAAAAAGCACTTGAGAAAGCAATGCTCTGCTATCTCATTTGGAGTGAGAGCCCCCAGAAGAGACATACACTGAGCATTACCAGTAGCACATGACTCGGTGCCCTGTAGCTCTCTTTGTGAGAGGAAGGAGAGAAAAGCCAAAGAGCCATAGCGCAGCTTTCAGTAAGCGCTGCAGAAGAAAAGTAGCCCAGGAGGACAAATGTGGTGCTCCTGTGCCCTTGCCAAAGGACAGGCACAGTTGAGCACAGACACAAGCGAAGTTAGAGCTGCCTGAGTGCTGTATTTCTCCTTCAGATTTCCAGCTGCTCCTGGCTCAGTTACAAGCAGTGACACAGACTACAGGTGCCCACATCTTCGCATGGCTATGAGCATTTCATGCAGGAGGCCATTCAACCACGCAGACACTGAGAAAGGTTTTGTCTGCTCTGCCAGGACCCTGTCTCTGCTGGAATCTGGAAGTGCAGCAGTACAGCTTCTCTTAGAGCTCTGAGAGGCCTCGGGTTGGGTTGGGGTGAAGGACAGGTGAATGTGTATCTCAGCTGCTGCTGCTCTGAACTCAGCCCTGACTGCAGCTGGGAGCTCTCCCTGGCCAGCTGCTGCAGCTTCACCCAGCTGATTTTGAGCATGTGGACTGGCTCAGAAGTGGCTGAAGATCCATGCATAAACATGACATTGCTTCACTGAGAACTTTCCATCACCGTGACAGCTTCCCTCGGCATCGTTATGACAGCTATTTGTGCTGGTGCAGATAAGCATCTGTCACTGCTTCCATTAGGATCTCCTATTTTCCTGAGTTCATAGCTCAGCCATAAAAAACATTGTGTGGTGGCAGAAACTTGACATACAAGGTCTCAGGCCGAGAGTGATCTTTGGTGCCTTTTTTCTCCCTCTCTGATCTGAAGAAGAAAATAATTTACTTATGTGAGCCACACCTGACTTCAAAGTATGGATCCAGCCACAGATTTATTTAGCTTCTAACATTTTCTCTTGTGAGACAAGCAGCACAGAATTGCATCCCACTAAGTCAGCATCACTCAGCAAGTGAAAAGGATGGCATTAATTCCCTGTTTTGACTGCTTTAAGCAACCTTCCACCGTACAGTTGGTGCTGTGGTTGCCTACTGATCAGTGAAAACTGCATCCCAGTGCTAGCAATCCTAGGAGTCCACCACACAAACCCTGGCCTTGCAGGAGCAGAGGTGTAATCCCAGCAGCATTTTGCCTGGAGGAAGGGTTTTTCAGTGAGGGTTGGACCTGGTACAGAACCGTTCTTTCCCTGCATTTTACTCATTCATGTGTTTACATGATGATTAATGATGAATAAAGCAGCTGAAAATCTTTTCTTTGTACATGAAGGTTCTGGTATAAGCTTGAAGGGAATGAATAGAACGAACATGCAAACACCTTTCATAAAACTTGTGTTCAAGACTTCAAGGATGTTTAAAGAAAGATGTGCTCTTCTAGTGGAGTTGCTCAGCCCTTCTCGCAGGCTTGGCCTTGCCATACACAAGCAGTTTTGCACCTGCCTCCAGCACATCAAAAACCATGATTACTTGCAGGATATGCTGCAAACTTGGGCAATAACAAAAATACAAATGTCTAATAAGCAATTTTAGTACACACACATAACAGGATTTTAAGCCTAAAGCATTTGTTAGGTGAAGTAAGGAGAATAACAAAGCAGAATGGAAGAGTTCTGCCTTTCTCTCTTACTGTCTTTTAGCGGAGGTTCCACTTTGCTGTTTCCAGTTCTCTCGCATCCTTAGGCACGTTTTATCTAACACAACTGTGAGAAAAGCATGCTTGCCTTGTTTGATGCGTGACGGTCCTCAACCCATCCAGAGATTTATGCATTCTTTCCGCTGGATGGCTCCTAGTGAGTTTTTTGCATCTTCTGTAAGCTATTGAATAAAATCTTCGAGATTTCACGGGGCTGCAGAAGTTACTCATTACTGTAGTCCAGTGGAGTGATAAAAAAGCGAATATTAATGGCTCCTGTGGTAGCTTGACATTTTTCTTTTCACAGTTCATACAGTTCTTTTTCTGTTTTGGAACAGGTATTTTGTGATGGTAATCAAGTCGTACAAGCTACAGATGTGCTGGACTGGGAAGACAAGGATGCTGCAGAGACATTGGTGGACAACGTGGTGCACTCCAGGATCATCAACCCGCTACGCTTGTTTGTTAAGCCATCCCCAGTACTAAAACATGGCCAGGTGTCCTACTCGGACAGCATAGAAAACTTTTGGGATTGGCTGTCCAACATCACAGAAGTTCAGGAATCTCTCGCACGAACTAAACGCAGACCTATAGTAAAAACTGGGAAATTCAAGAAGATGTTTGGATGGGGCGACTTCCACTCTAACATCAAAACTGTTAAACTGAATCTCCTGATCACGGGGAAAATCGTTGATCACGGCAACGGCACCTTCAGTGTTTATTTCCGACATAACTCCACAGGTCTCGGAAACGTTTCTGTCAGCCTGGTGCCACCTTCCAAGGTGGTTGAATTCGAATCATCTCCACAGTCAACTTTGGAGACCAAGGAATCCAAGTCCTTCAATTGCCGCATCGAGTACGAGAAAACAGATCGCGCTAAAAAAACTGCCCTGTGCAACTTCGACCCCTCAAAGATCTGCTACCAAGAGCAGACCCAAAGCCATGTCTCCTGGTTGTGTTCTAAACCGTTCAAAGTTATCTGCATCTACATCGCTTTTTATAGCGTAGATTACAAACTGGTGCAAAAGGTCTGTCCCGATTATAATTACCATAGCGAGACTCCATACTTGTCTTCTGGCTGACACAGCTGTGACTAACTGTAGAGATCCAGTACCAGTCATAAAAAATAAGCATCTCCCATTAACCTTCTGGAGAGGAATATGTTTTTCCTATCAGGTTCAAAAGTCTTTAAAAACTGTAGCTGTGTTCGTGCTGTATTGTAACTAATCAAACTGTTTACGTAACGATCACTTTCATTTGAGGCCGTTCCATTTTAATATTCTCATCATTCATAAGGGAACTACCAGGCAAACGTGATTAAAAAAACCAACAAAAAAAAATCAAAGCAAATTATGTCTGTAATGAGCATCGATCTTGAAAATCAGTTTTTTTGAAGTACACTCCAAGGCAGAGAGGTTATCTTACACTTGAATTGGACAACACTTAACAGGAAACGATTCTCATTGGGAGCCTTTGGAGATGATGATATAAAGAACGAGTTATAAAGATGGCTCTCAGCTGCTTCCATACAAAATCCAAACAAACAGCTCTCCCACTAATTTCATAAAGTATCAAGTCCAAATATGAAAAGAAAGCATTATTTCTAAGGGAGAGGAAGGAAAGTACTACAAGCTGTGGTAGTTGTATGTATTCATTGAAGTGAAGAGTGAGTAGTTCTTCCTTCAGACTTCTTGTCCATGAATATGCAATGATGTAATTAGATATTGATGAGCTTTTGTTGATTAGACCCACCAGGTGTGCAGGTTTGGTGTACATTTCTCTCCTTCCATCGTCACCTGTGGTTTTGACCATTCCCAACCATTCACACATGCACCAGTACTCGTTTCAGGGTGACTGAGAGCATACGTACCCTGGAAAAAGGTAATCTCTGTTTAAGTCTGCAAACGGTGCCAGCTTCCACTGGAGGCAAGTGACTATCTTGCTTCCTAGGCCTCAGCACCATGTTGTGGCAAGGAGAATCCATCAGCAGGAGGAGGAAGACGCCTGAGCAGCACAAATTTTCTGCTTAATGGCACTTGGTTGTCTTCCTTAGAGTTCCATATTTAAGATCAGAATATTAAGCAATGAAAAAAAAACAAAGAGGGCAGCACAAATCTATGCACCTTCACCTCATAGAGCAGATTTCAAACAATTGCTGTTGGTATGAAATACTCACCTGGACCAGCACACCCATACGGAACAGCATTGCTCTGTCACAGTTGGCTGTGACAGCACAGGGCCTGGCTGTGCTTTGGTTCTGTAGGACATTTAGCTCCAGCAGTGCAGCTCCGAGCACAAATTCCTTGCCATTTCTTTTGGTATTGATTTAGCACTGCTGTCAGTCTGCTATCACGGTCCCATAGCACAGGTCCTGTGGAAAAAGCCAGCTGAGGGACTGCTTCCATTACCTGTAGTCAAACTAACATGCAGGGAGTGAGAAGTTACACACGACTTAAATGAAGTTCTGCTAAAATAATCAGTTCGAGTGCTGCGCGCACCCTGACAGCTCAGAAGGACTCACTCGTGAGGTCAATTCCCATTTCCTTGGTAAATGACTTTACTGTTAAAATATGAAGGTAATGATTAATTTGTTTCTTCTTCATGTGACCAATCTAAACGTGGTTTTGTTTCGCTGAGAACCTGACTGCTTTGCTTTCCTTTTTCTCATAGAGTCCCCCCTGTTCTAAATAATGTTCTTCAGTTTGTCTCTTACTGTCGACTCCTACAAGGTGTTCTACTTTGTATTCTGTATAGCGTGTCCTTGTTCCAGCTGTATATAAGCTCGGATTTATTGCTATGAGTTCAGTGTCTGGTGCTTTTGTAACTTAGCTGTAAGCCATGATTTTATTGCCATGTATTTTTACTCAGCACTGTAGGCAATTAAAAGAAAACCCTACATGCTATTTATTGTAGAGTATGTGGAAACCATGTATGTATATACACTTGAATATGTGTACATATACAGAATATATGTGTACATGTATTTGTATGTAAATAAAGAGAGTTTGCTAAATCTGTCACTCACTCGCTGCATATTTGGTTGTGGTTTTTTTTTCTTTTCTTACAAGTTTTACTTTGTGACTTTATGGGGAAAATAAAATCAATGGCAAAAGACTCAGCACAACGTATTGCTGAATGTTTATGCCAAGTGCAATGTGTTCTTCTGTGAGTGCAATGGGTAGAATAGGTTTGGTAGCGTTCATGAGGGTCAAGGAAAGAAAGTGAATGTGTTGCTCAACACAGTCATGAACCGCTTTAGCAAGTAGCCCTAAGCAGGCCACTGAAAGTAGAAGAGCTGTGCTAAACGAGAGGTGCTTTGGAGCCTCAGGGTCTGCCTTACAGCAGCACAAACAGCTTCCCATGGGGAAGACTTGCCTGCATGGAGCTCCAGCCCTCAGCGGCAGCATCTCACCGCTTTTTGGGCACCATGCATGATGCTCCAACCACCTCCTCCCCAAGCTTTGGCACAAGATGAATCCTGACAGCTAGGCCAGAAAACTCACTGAACCACAGTGTTTTTTCTCCAGTCAGTGCTTTAAAAATCAGCTTAAAAGCATCACGGTGCGCTTTTTCAAATCAATTTTGAGAAACTGACTGCAAGGAAAGACTTGCCATCTGATTGCAGTCAAAAGCAGGGGAAAAAGAAACCGCTTCAACCTGGCAGGTTCAGCACACCGTGCACCAGTGAACCTAACGGTATAGCTTTGCACGTTTGTAAGTACTTACTTGTGTTGATATCAACTCCTTACTCAGTGTGCCTGTTCCTGTTCTCCCCATCACTTGGCTATACATCGCTAGAGGCGGTAGGCAAGCGGTGATGTGCACCGGTGTCAGGAGGCTCTTCTTCCTTCAGGCAGCACATAGTATGTAAGTGCAGGAACTGCAGCCACTTGTTGTTCTATTTTTAACCATTTCAATGGATGTGGAAACCCCTGAACTCTCCCGATGTGGCTGGAAATGCTCTCACAGCAACCAGTTGAAGGCGTTGGGTGCAAATCAGCATCCCGTGCTGCCTTTCCTCCCCTGTCAATCACGTGTAATTCAAGGACATTAGAATTTGCTGTTTGTTTTATGCTCTGTTGACCAGCGTAATCTGGATAATGTTTTATTTATAGTATAATAATGATTTGTCATTATCACTGTTCCTATTCAAATATGCACAGCAGAAACGACAATAACAAGTCACAAACCAAGCGGCTCAATGGGACGCACATCACTCAAGTACACTCCTAGCTGTTGGCTGTCTCATCTGTACAAATAGATCCTGTCCTTCCCTTCCTGCCTTATGAACACCTCCGATGTCCAGCAGAAGCAGTTTCCTTCTTTTGTTTTAATACAGCTAATAAAATGCTTCTAATGGATAGGCAACTGCTACGGAACTGTACTTTGAGAATGTGGATCCTTCAGGCAGTCACCACAGCAGAGCCTCAGCTCAACATCAGGCCACACCAAGAGCCAAATCTTACTCATGAAAACCATGCAGGGGTCAGAGTGCCACGCTCACCCCCTTTCAGCTACCCAAAAGCTGCTTCTGAAACACCTGCTGTGTCCCATTGCCCTCCTTGCTGCTCTCACTTTGCCATCATTGGGAAGCAGCACAATTCTATTACTACCGATCCCAGACCATCGCCTCACATCTCAGCTATCACTCCATTTTCCTGCTGCACATTTTAGCCACCTCAAATGCAAACCCAGCTTCTCTATTCTCCTGCCTCACTCCCAGACCGTATGCGGCCCTTTTGTCATTATGCAGCCAATTAAGTTTCAGCTACCTTATCTTAACAGCTCCAAATAAGCGGGTGATCTTCCTGAAAGGTGATACATTACAACTGGGTCCAAATTGGCAAGGAAGGTAACAGTGCAATAGGAAGCAGTGAGGTTATTTGCAATAGCCCTTAAGGTAAAAACAAGGAAGAAAGCAGAACCAAAGCTATCAGTTAACTCCCAGTATTGTGAGATTCGTATCGTCCGCTACATCCAATGCCACTTCCCAAGACATGAGATTTGGGATCTTTTGGTGTGGGGATCCTACAGGGGGCAATGATGCTGCCAGATCCAGCTGTGCCAACTGCAGTTACCACATAGCAGTTGATGTTATTTTCTTGTAGTCTGCTCTTAAAACCATCAGGCTGGGTTTTCAAAACATAGCAGGCTGATTTTAGCTTGAATGTTTCCAAACTTGAGCTGAAGTGTTCCAAGCTTAGTGAGACCTGAGCACTGAGCTGCCTTTGGTCCACATAAGTCAGTAGAACTTGCTTCTTCCCCCCCATCCTTTGGGTGTTCCCAAAGCACACACTGCAACAGCAGGAGGTGCTGAGCAGATTCACACTGCTGACCTCACATCTCGGTGTGGGATATTTAACACACATTTCTGGGGAGGGAAACCAAGGGATTTAAAATATTTCAAGATGCCACATTTAGGATGATAAGTGAACCTATTTAGTATCATACGGTACATGAGAAGTGGATTGAAATTAAGCAGTCTTATGTCAGATATATTTAACTGTGGCGTTTCTGACTTTCCATCACTGAAGATTTGGATTAGCCCAAGAGCTCTGGGGAAGGAAGAGAAATGATGCTCACCTGAGCTGGAGGTGATGCTGCACACCAGCTGCCATCTCTGCTCCCTTTTCCCCCTCCTCCTCCTGGCTTCCACGTAGATGCAAACAGCAGAGCGAGCACAACCTGACTGCTCACAGTAACAGTGGCACCGTGTCTGAATGGCACTCAGCAGATCAGACTCTCCATTGAGATCTGAATGGCAGCCAGCCTTTTATTTGGCCAAAGGAGCAGAGAGAGAAAGGTTATTATGATACAGCGCACCAGCAGAGCCCCCTGCTTAAAGCTTACCCCACCAGCTACACTGAGTGGTGTTGCCAGAAGCAGATTAATTGCAGCTTCCAAGGCAAACGGAGCTTATTTCACACCGACTTCTATTCCCACTCGAATTGAGTTCCTTACGTTGCGCTGCCTCATTTGAATGTTTTGAATTGGTTTTGCACAGTATCATTTACTGATGTGCTATCTTTAATTACATAACACACGCGCTCTCACCAACCGCGTTATTAATGGGAAGCGTTTTTAATTAAATGGCTCTCAGCATAATATTCAACCATTAATTTCACACGTTCGGGATGCAGAGAGATTCCATTCTGATGGTCCGGAGAAGTTTTGTACTTTAGATGAGGAATGCTTCCACAGCGATAGCTTTAGAGCGAAGCTGGAAATCATTCTGAGCACTGAATCACCCTCTCAGCAGCTGGTGCCACAGTTCTGCTCTGCTGGGTGTTATCCATTCTTCGGCTCAACTGCTCCTTTTGCTCTCCAATGCTTCCCTGCTGGTAATTTTCACATGCCTCTCACTGGGCTCATGTATATTCCACAGTGCATAATATCACTTCCTTCTTAGGAACAATTTACACTGGGACAGTGCCACTAAGGCTGCCCCGTCTAGAAGGAAAAACTCCATACTCTCCTTTCTAATTGCATCCTGCCCACCTGCCTTGACTGCTATGCATTCTGAGCATCCCTACCACCAAGCCCAGCTTCCCCCTTCCCCTCCCCATCCTCCAGGTCACTACCTCAGAAGTCACTTGTTGGTCATTCAAGGAGCTTGAGAGTAATGGGCCCAGCCTGCCTTACACGCTTGATTGGTGGATGCCCTATGAGCACATCGTTCTGTATCTTTGGTTTTGAATTGCAGAATGGCCAGGGTTGAAAAGGACCACAATGATCACCTGGTTTCAACCCCCTGCTGTGTGCAGGGTTGCCAACCAGCAGACCAGGCTGCCCAGAGCCACATTCAATCTGGCCTTGAATGCCTCCAGGAATGGGGCACTCACTGCCTTCTTAGGCAACCAGTTCCAGTGCATCACCACCCTATGGTTGAAAAACCTGAGTCATTAAACCCATCCCAAAGAGCTGTTCTCTGACATCTTAGGCTTAAAAAGCTTCCCCTAAAGCAGAGAGCAGCAGGCCCTGCACACCCTCTGCTCTGCAGGGAGGTTGGACTCAATGAGGTCCCTTCCAACCCCTACAATTCTATGCTCCTACTTTCCTGGCTGACATCACATTTAGGGGTTCCTCTCTGCTCTGCCCCTCTGCAGCTGCAATCCTCTGACACCGCGATGCTGCAGCAGGACACGACCCCACACTGCTGCAGCTCCACCCGTGCAAAGAGCACCTTGTGAATGAGGAGGGCAGACATAGGGGCAGTGTGAATCAGAGCAAGTGCTCTGAAACCTGCCATCAGAAGAACTGGACCAGGATAGCACACACAGCACACACGGACCTCCAGCTGCATTAGAAACTGATTTCACAGAAGAGAAATAACTCCAGTTCTTTTATGTGACAAGACTAATTATAAAACATGCCCGCATCCCGAGCACTTCGTGTCTACAGAACACATTGCACCGTAATGAATATAATTGAAAGTATGACTTCCATCAATATTTAATTAGCATTTGGTGCTAACTCATTATTTTGGCACAATTAATTTGACATCTTGCTATATGGCCGGCGCAGATCTCCTTCTAGAGGGCTGTATTATTGGTGGGGCACGAGCAGCAGCAGACATGTGCACCTTCCCCGAGGCTTCGGAGGGCTATGAAATATGGATGGCGTGATTGACGTTTTAATCTACTGCAGGATATGAAAACATAATATTGATGCTCAAAATATGCGCGCGTATTGGGTTAATGCGTTTCTGTAATAAGGGGAAGCATTCTCCTCAGCTCTTCAGAAAACAAATTGTGCCGTCATTGTGCCTTCTATCCCCGAATCTGCTGGCTCACACACAGCGATAACTCGGTACGGCAGACTAACAGAATGAAGCAGATTTCAGATGATCACAGAATACAAAGTGACACCCAACTGGGATACGCTTTGCAAAGGACTCACTGAACTGCTTTTGAGTTGGAAGGGACCCTTGAAGACCACTTGGGTCCACCCCTCAGCAGTGAACAAGGACACCTACAGCTCCATTGGGTGCTCAGAGCCCAGCGCAGTCTGACCTTGAGTGTCACCAGGGGTGGGAAAACAGGGAAAGGGCAGCCTGAGCAAAGTGCTTCTCACCCACAGGATCCTGCATGTGGTTGGTGAATGGAGGCTTCCTGTGATGGAGGAGGAGAGGCAGGGCCAACAGCCTCAGCTGAAGGAAGCTGGCCTGTGTTCCCAGATGCTAAGCAAGCTGTTTGCATGCAAGGTCTGAGCTACCCTAGGCCAGCAGAGCCCATTTCCAGACACAGAAAGCAACTGTTTCCATGGGAAGCATCACTTTTTGATGGGAGGCAGCAAGTCACAAAGCTGGAAGCAGAGCCCACAGCTGTCGTCCTGTCTGAGCCAGTGGGATTTCACGGTCATGTTCAGACTCATCTGATGAGACCTCAATGGATCAAGGCTCACATCTAGAATACCCTTCCCCAGCCACCATCTCCGCCACCTGCACTGTACAACTACAGTGCTCTACCTACAGAACAGCTCTATTTCAGCAAGCATGGAGAACCACGGACTCTGGCAGAGTATAGGACTGCCTGAATGTTGTGGCCAATTTAAAAGGGATATAGGAGCACATTTAACACGTGGGGACTCAACTCCTGTACTTCTCTCAGTGGAAAACCTCAAGTGCTTCACTATTTCCATTGCAGCAGTGTTTAAAAGCCTGCAAAGGACCCTCCGGTCAAGTCTACTGCATTTAGGGGCTGCAGCTCTAACCTCTGCTGTGGCCATCTTCACACATACGCTTAGTTAGGGACCAAAAAAGGCCTTCTGTAAGTAAAACAAACAACTGTACTTCCAAAGCACCGCTGCAGCACATTCTAAGTCATAATCCTTTGTAAGCCTGGCCAGTTTTAAGCATCTTAAGTTAGCCACAGAACCAAAATTTGCTTACATTTAAAAGGATGGAGCGTTTAACAAAGCTCTGCTGAGGGTCACAAAGTAAGAGCTGGTACTGAGAGCTGTCAGGGAGAAGTACCAGGATCTGCTTTAAGAGCTGCTTCTCTTCACTTCGCACACACCTGCTTGTGTTATTCGAGATAAAACCCACACCTGATTGATTTTCAGCATTTTCCCCTGTAAGGACATTTTCAAACGTGTACAACCCGTTTTTAAGAGAAAAAAAAGAGCTTTTTAAACGTGAAAGCAAATCTAATGAACGGCTTCTATAACTTTGCCGCTTTCAAAGGCTAATAAGACAGCAATATTCATGTCTAGCATGCTAATGCAGCAGAATATCTAAAGAACCGCTAACAAATTGAAGAGCGTTTCTAGCCGGCTCGACAAGCACCATTTACAACCTGCAGCTCTCACCTGTCTCTCTCAAATCTCATCACAGGGCTCCATAAGGGCACAAGTCACTGTAACACAGTTCTAAGGTAAGGAGCAAAGAGGTGACTGGTCCCCCCCCCCGAATTCCTGCTGCAGATGGCCCAAGCGCAGCTGCGATAACTCTGCCATCCACCTACACAGAAGCTCGCTATTGACCAGTGCTCACAATGCAGCCAGATTCTATTTCTCAGTGTCATTCCTCCTCGTCTGCTCCTGAAGCAGCTGTCACCCCAGGGAGTGGGAACAAGAAAAATCAGCTAGGTGCAAATGGAAATCCAGAACTGAAGAGATCTGCAACAGCATCTTTCTCCTCCTGGTTTGCAGAAGAGATTCCCACCCAGGACTGTGCCCATGCGTAAGAATTAAGCATGAACAACTTAGCAAACCCCAGGCTGGTGTTTTTGCTTTGTACACAGAGCTTCCGATCCTGCCGGCAGTGAGCTGAGCTGCAATCTCCAATGATGCAGGATGCTCGTGGAGGTATGTTAGGTATCAAGGTAATAGCTGAAGTCTGGCTCTAAGATGCAACCAGCACCAAAACAGGCCCCACCAATGCCCAAATGACTGCAGAAGCACGCACAGAGCTGAGGCCCCGACCCTTCCCTTCCCATTCCTCTGGACAGCTCAGGCACATCACTGTTAGACACTTAAACCTTTCTTATCTGCAGGAAAAGGCAGTTCTGACACTCAGAATTTAGCCTTGAAGAGCCCAATAAAGAAGACAAAATTATACCCGCACTACTGATATTGCCAGCAATATTGATGGTTCTGCGATAGGAATCTCTACATACAGCTAAATAAGCTTCTTATTTTTATTACTCGTGTGACCTCAGTGGCACCGAGCATTGCTGAACCAGCACTGCATTGCTGTGGGTTTAACAGTACAACCAGTATATTCCAAGTTGTGAACAACGCTGCCTAATCCCTCCCCACCCCACCCTTGTCCCTCTATCCTGTAGCTTTCCAAAACCTAAGCAGTTTTCCGTGCTATCTGATGCCCTCCTTGTGGTACTTTCCCATTCCTTCACCCATGCCAGATCCTGTGGTAGCTTCAATCATCTCTAGCACTGAAATCTCACCAGTTTAGGAGCACTAAACCAGCCGTGGGCAGAACACAGCCCTCAACACAGCCCTCAACACAGCCAGCAGCTTTCTGAGGGTCTACCAGCAGCAAACTATCCCAACACCTAATTTCAGATCTTACTTCCATCTCATTTCTGCTCTCCAGGTTACAGGCTGGAAAGCTGTAGAGAACAGGCAAAATCCTCTTACAAGGAGCTGGTGAGGACACAGCAACCCTTTGCAATGATGGGGCAGCACCAGTGCAAGGAGCAGAATGCTGGAAGTTTATAGCCAACTATTTTGTTTGTGCAAGGTCCCAACCTGCAGCACTCATTAGAATCTCAAGGTACTTCTCTGCATTAGCAACTTTAAAGCATCTCCTTTGCACAAAATCTTTCAGCTGATTATTCTGCCGAATACTGAGTTGCATTTCTTCAAGCTGCTTCTTCACATCCCACCGATCCATTATCGATTTTTATCCTGCTGTCCTTTTATTTATGGAGAAAACATATACTTGTTTCATCTCTGTTCTGCCCTCTGAATTAGCATTTGCATAAGAGGCAAGACTAATTAAGCAGAAACCAGGTTGTTTTTAGAGCTAAAGGTTAAGTACCTGCAGAGCAGCATGGAATGCAGAAGAAATACAACAAAAGCAACAGCAAAAACACCCTACTGATTTTTCTTTGCAGAAGCGCTCTTAGATATCAGTTAGATACCAGTTATGCCTGAATTATTTCCTATGGCAAAAGCATAAGAGCCTGTTCAAGGCGTCCACCGTATTCTCCCTGCTCAGCTGAAAACACACACTTGAAAAGCTGAAAAACTCCCAACACCCCAAAGAAGTAACAGAAACGTGGCTCACCTTCATACACAAATCTCTATGTTTTCTTTTGGAGACGCTGGTGCCCGAATATGCAAATGATAAGAAAGCATTAATTATCATTAGTCATTCCTTCACAAAGACTAGAACTAATTGGAGAAATAATTTGAGAAAATTGAAGTACATGACAGAAAGCACGAAGACTCATTAAGTTTCAGCCCTCTGGTCTGTCAGCTTGTCAGAAGTTGATGTTTGCTACTTTGGCATTAATGGTAAAAGGTTCCTTTCCTCATCTGTTATACGATTTAACTCCCCTTGTAGTTTGCTCTCAGCTGACTCAAGCTGATGTGATACTGTCGCACAGTAGGTAAAAGTTCCATCTCCTTGTCTTTTAAGTGATGAAAGTGAAGGTGCTGATATTTTATTAAAGATAATCTGCAGGCGTTATTATTTATATCAACTCTAAAGTGACAGGCCACGTTCTGAAATAAAAAGGGTAAAAAGACAGCAAAATCCAACAAGACTTTACAGGGAAAGGTCAGAAAGATCTCCGTACCGTAGGCCAGAGAGCACAACAAACTACACAACTTCATCTCCGTGCTTCTCTAGCGGGGAGGTGGTTTGTTTCAACATTTCAAGGCTTGATCAGCCTAACACAGCTGGTTCCGAAAATCACACATACATAATACATAACATTAATTTTACAGTTTACAAATTAACTAAAAAAGAAGAAAAATTCAAGAGTTTACTTGGCAATTAAGGCTGAAGTACGTTAGCTTGCAATTAAAACTGCTATGCAGTATAGATCATGGAGAGGATGCCAAACAACCAGGTTGTAATTCGCCCAAATACGGACAGTAAAATCTGTAGCGAAGCGTGCAGTGCTGCTTAACTCATTTTAAGCCTCAACTCAACTTAAGCCACCTAAAACATTGAAGAACACAAATGTTGCAAGGTTTTATTCTTCCATACCAACATACGGCATTCACAAAGCTTAGGTAAGTCAAACAGGCAAGATCCTTGAATAAATCTGCACTTCTTAAGGTAAAATTAAGGAGTTACCGAATAGCCAGGACAGCATGCAAACATACACGAGTACCTATACACAGAAGAGACATTCTACACAGATTCTCAAGCCATCCCTGTAGCCATATTGGTTACCCAAATCATTGTGGAAAGAGCTGCAATTACCAACTGTGCAACACTTTTGCAATAGCCACACAAGGCAGATAACTGCATTCATTTCAATGGCTTGAATCGCTGTACAAAAGGTAACCTACCTCGATTTCATCCTCCGTCCAGTGTTTCCAAATTCAAAAGCACAGAGCCGCATACTAACAGTTCTACATACTTTATTAAATATATCTACGTGGATGACAACCCGTGACCCATCCACACAGATCGTTCTTACAAACCACTTCACCCACATAAATGGGAAGTGCATGGCAGCGCATGTGGCCATTGAAAACCTGTGTTCGTGGATAGAAAGAGGAACTGTAGGTAAAGCAAATTATCCTCTCAGAAGCCACAAGCCTGACCTTCATAGCATCAACTCTCCCTCCCACTGATTATCAGTTCTGACAAGAGTCCACACAAAGGCAGCCATTGCTTAGGTCATCAAGTTATGAACTATTGAGAGCTCTCAGATACTCTGAGGAGTCAACACAGAAAAATAATGAGTGGATTCCAGAGCAATAGGAGCCTACCCGAAGGCTTCCAGAAGGACAGCAGTACGTTTTACACCAGCCCGATACACAGCACTGGTAAAGCAGCTTTCTGGAAGGACAGAAAGTTAGGAAGCCATCGTAAACATGGACAGTAGGAGGAAAAAATACAAGCCACACAGACACGTTCTGTATAAGTAACAACTTTATTGTAACTTGATGTGCTGAAACGCAAAAATATTTTCAGCAACAAGGTACAAAAAGTATTTCACCATTAACATCAGCTGATAAAAAAGGCTGGATGGTTCAATACGACTGTTTACACGTTTGAATTCTCTTAATCATTTCCACCCCAAAACAGGTTCGAGTCATTTCACTGGCTTGATTTCTAAAATAGGACTCATTTATCTTAAGCCTTCAAAAAACAGGTTACAAATACAGTGAAGTTCCTTGCAAAACACTTGAAATAGTGAATTCCCTTTACAAACATAGTCCATTTACTGTAAGCAGAAGCCAAGTTATGAAATTAAGTCGGTGTCTTGCTAGCTAACGAGCTAAGCTCTGCACTACAGGAGATACCAACATCAGATAAAGAACATTCCACTTGTCAAAATAAAAAGATATCAAGGTATTTTACCAACCTGTTGTAAAATTCAGCATAACTCAACATTTCAGGCAGCAGTACCTCACATCTGCAATTCACTGCCTTACGAAACACAGTTTCAAATGCTGCACGTCACTTTATTCCCCCAAGGGAGAATAAAATCCTTTCCATGAGGATTTGAAAGGAATAATCTCCACGTAGGTCTCCTACTGACCTGCAGAAAGGTGAATGCCGTATTAAACACCCATTGTTGAGCAAAACATCAGAACTAGAGTGACTTATAAAACTAACTTCGTGTCCATGATTAGCACGTTTTGACACACGCTCGGCTTGTAACAGCAAATATTTTCACACTTCCACAAAACAGACCGTTATTCAACTTGTATCTGTTATTCCACACCTCTTGCAGCGAAACTTAACTGCAAAAGCAGGAGTCAACATGCAACAAAGCTCTACGCATGATCTGTAACTTCTGCCTCAAGTCTCAACTGCGTTCCAAACATTTTCCTTCACCTTGACAAAATACCTTTTAAAAAGACTTGGTTTCCTGTTAAATCTTCCCTTCATTGCAACGGCTTCCTAAAAAGGCACGATGTGTTTACACTTCTGCATGCAGTAAATGGACTAGAAAAGGAGGACTGTTTATTGAAGCCTCTTCCACCCAAAGCATCTCCTTAGGAGAGGTTCAAATGGAAAACAAAAATATATATATATATATATAATACATAATAGCATTTTAACAGCAAATTGAGTCCTTATATTTAGAAAGTCATTCTTGACAAAAAACACCGCACAGTCATACATACACACACGCACACACACACAGGACACACATGCAGGGTTCTCCCCAGAAAAGTATGCAAGCGGTGGTTCACATATATCCAAGGGAGTAGTGTTGGCAAGCCAAAACGTGGCACCTTCATACAATATATTCCTAATCTGTATACAAAACTAAGAAAAAAAATCCTAAGATTCCATCCTGAAAAAGAAAAAACAACCCCCAACCTGTCCATCGTATGACGTAGTTTTCTACCTGCTGCACTCAGAACTGACAACTGATGCTTTGAATGGCAAGTGTTTGAGTTGTAGGGGATAAAAACAAGCTACTGAATCCAAAGGAGAGGGTTGCAATTAACAGATATCCTGTTCCAATAAGACAAAACACCGCATGTGTTTAAAGAACAGAAGAGGTGAATTTTAGTGCACTCAAGAATACAGCAACTGTTTTACCTTTTTTCTTAAGAGTTGACCAAGCGTCAAAACACACCTAATAAATAAACCCAAATCCAATCAGATTACGTGGTCTGTTTTCTCTCCTGTTGGCATCATGTACGGTATACACTGCCTAATTTGAAAAGCGGACGCTTCACTCTGTAGGTGATATTGCAGCACAGTGGCTGACATTTTTTGGTACAAGTGTTCTATTAAGCTTCTGAAAAAAGGGTCCTTTGTAAAATCCTTAAGCTTTCAATTCGATTACTGCATGTTGTTACTTCAGAACGAGCAGAACTGCACAATGATTGCAGTACTGAATATTCAAGTCACTCAGTTTGTTATTAGGGCTGCAAGTTTTCCCAGCAGTGGGTTTGAGGGCATAATGCATCCTCACACACCGCACAGTGCAGCAAAAGCAGCACTGCTTTGGAGGGAACAATTACCTTCACATCTCATTGTGAAAAATGCTTCTGAGCCCTCATTTTAGATAAATATTTAAAAATTGATATAAGGATACATCTCTGTAAATATATAATTTGATGCCTTACGTGCTATTAAAAGTTTCCAGTTTTACACTTTATCCATCATAAAAGATTTAGTTGGAAGGTAAGAAAAAGAATGCATGTTTAGAGATTATTTTGTTAAGAAATTGGGATGAGCGTGAGCGGTTTTTTTTCTTTGTCCAATTTGCCTTTGCCAGACTACAAAAGTAGACATTCTTTCCTCTAAAAACTTCATTTAGAGCAATTCAGAAGAACCTCAATGAAATGAGGATGGAGAAAAGACAGTCAACAACTCCTCTTCTCTGTTCCCTGCGTGTATTGTTTGTTTTCAAACAGGCAAAGTAAAGCCTTTATCCAAACACAATCGTAAATTAGGTGAGCTCTCCTCCCAATCCCCATTGCTAAATCCAAGTCTTCCCAAAGAAGAAATGCAACACATCACTATTACAGTAAACTCAATGTAATAACTCAGGAAACATTTTTGAGTGTTCACTACTGCAAACTTGTCCTCTCAATTGTAAACAAAGCTATCCAACACCGAGGACGTTGGTATTAAAGCTAAGGTTCATGGAATAAAGAACTGGCCCATGACAAGCATTTAATAAATGTTTCTTCCTTTTCACATTATGCAGAGTTTCAATACCATCCACCATGCTATACAATAACTGAAATGCAAGACTGAGCAAGTCGCTGCTTGCTTATACATCTGACATTCCAGGGAAAGAGTCCTCCTGATGCATACGGAGCTTCACAGGTGCTACAAGAAGCTGTGCACACATTGAGATGGGGAAAGCCTCTCCTCTGCAGTTTTGCCTTCCACCTACCTCTTTCGAGTAAGTGAAAGTATTGTGTCATTTAAATATGAAAGCTTGCAATAGTCACCTTCAAACGAGTCTTAAAAAGACATGCCTTTCTCTTCTAACAAAACTAAATCCCATGTGGCTGTGGGCATCTGAAAACGTATCTAAAAAGTTAAGCCACAATTACCTGTACCTCATTGATTCATCAAAAGCAAAATATATATGTACCACACAACATACAAAAGTTACACCTTAAAAGTGCATATTAAGAATCCATTTGGCCCATTTTCTTCAATTTACATTTGGTCATCCTATGCGTTCTTTACTTTGCTATGTAACCGTACATGTGGGATATATATTTTTTCCATATACAAAACTTGTCTATTTTCACATTGAACTCTTCACCTCTCGTTCAGTTCTGGATTAAATGTAAACTAGCGATGGACCGCAAAGAAACACAAGCAAGAGGTTCATATTCTGTGTTTCTTTTCACCGTTCGGACAGCTTTGACACACACACAATAAGCATTACAAACTGTAATGAAAATACAATTTCGGGCCAAACCATTGCATATTTGCCCCCACAATGAAAAATAAATTATGTTCAAAGCAGTATATTGCCATAAATAGCCTGTGGGTACTCGCTGGAGGTCAACAGGCTCTCCCCATACACAGCACTTGTCTAGGGTGCATTTGTGCCTCCGGTTCAAGCGCTTTCAATGAGAGGCTAGTTCAAACCTTCCAGTTAGCACAGGACCAAACTATAATAATCTTTTTTTTTTCCTTTTTTTTCTTCTGAAAATAATGGAAGATCCCTTTCAAAAAATTAATCTTCAGTTATCAACTTTACTGCATTATGGAGCTAGTGCAATCCTGCAGAGCCTAGTCAAAAAGACAAGGCACATTTAAAAATAATAATAATAAAAAAATCAAGATACATTAAACTATATGGACTAGAGTCATTGAAGATAATTTAAGGCCTTTCAGTGAATTAGAGTAATCAGTCTAATTTAAAGCTGAGGATTAAACCATAAATTATCCATCTGAAAAGCAAACAATTGGCTTTTTCAGCTTCTGTTCTGCGGACAAGGATAACAAAAACTCTCGTTATGGTTTGTGATAACACCTCTGGACATGGAGGAGTAGAGTCAATTCAATTTCTCTTAAGTTCATGGAAGATTTCAGGACTGTTTTAGCCGTTTGCGTGGAATGCCAAACTGTGGACACTGTGCAGATGCGAGTGCGCGAAAGGCCTCTGCTACTAAGTGAGGGTGGGAGTGGATCATGGACTTCCAGCCTGCTGTCTCCATTATGTCTGTTGCTTGGCTGAAAACAAAAGTATTGAGAATAGTCACACACTTATACAAATCAAACGCACAAACACATGGTGGAGAAGAGCAGCCAGAGCAGGATTACAGCGGAAGAGCAGCCACACATTACAAGACAAGCATGATGAGTAGCAGTAACAACACTGCTGGGAAGCAGAACCAAATTTGGGTATCCCAGTAACAGCGTGTAGTACACAGGCTACTCATCCTGCTCCAGTCAATACCAGGCAGACCTCAGGTAGGGAACTGTGTCCAATACAGAGCACAGTGTAATGTAACCACCTTTAAATCAAGACGTGAAAAGCAATAAAAATATTAAGATAACTGAAGAAAAATAAAAGTTCATTGCTAAGAAAAGAAAACCAGGGGAAGACGTGAGAATCTTATTACATACAAGAATACGCTCAGTGTGGGGAAGGAGGAAAGATGACAAGATGAATCAGCTGGAACCGCAGCAAAAATGAGTAGTTTGTGTACTAGAAAAAGTCATGAAGAAAGATTAGCTGGGTGACAGCAGAACCCTTCAGTTAGAGATTGCAGTTTGAGTACCAGTGAATGACAGATACTAGGGGATATTCAACTCTTTTCAGTACAAGATCCAAGGCTGCATTTGGAATAGCTTTCAGCAGCCACTGTCACTTTTTCACAACAGATTTCAGCACGCACCATACTGACACTCATGAAATAATAATGTATTTTCTCAACATATTTATATTATTTACGAAAAAGTCAATGCAATATTGCTATGAAATAATATAAAGCAAAACCATAACATTTACTCTGCAAACGAAGAATGCTCTGCTGGCTGAGACACGTGGCACACGGACACAGGATAAATTTGCAGTTTGGAACAAACAGCTTAGCCACTGATCCCAGATTTCCACTGCTGCATTTTCATAAGAACCTTCATATTGTCTTGGGAAATTGTCAGGCACAAAGTTAGCAGCTGATCTCTACACTGGATATTCTCTCAAAAAAAGAAAATGTTTGGGGGATTTCTAATGCCAGCCTTTAGTCTTCTGCTGGAATTCAATAGAGGTAAGTGCACTGAGCAATAACACCAAAGCTTGGACTCCTCGGTTCTCAGTCAGTTAAGCCAGGTCCTCTCAAACTGCTTCTGTTAAATCATCCTCAATACATCAGGGAAATAAAGATGGCCAGCATCTTTACTAGCAATTACCCGAGACTAAAGAGTGTTCCAAATCCGAGGAAAAATAACACATCAACTAGTCCACATTGGTTGCAGAGTTTTATTAGTTTTCCTACTTAGTACGTCACGATTTCCTTTCTACCACACCATTTTCCTTTTCCACATCGTGCTCATTCATGACACTTGTGAAAACCAAGTTCTTCAGGGAAAATACTATTAAGGTAACTGGTATATATAGCACAAGTCCTTTAACTGTTTTGGAGGTTCTGACAGCAAGAAGTAAAACCCTGCTGTCCCTTTACTACATTTCTGCCTACCACTATTCACTGTGAAGCTGGCTGTCTTCTGTTCCGTGATTTACTTGAACTGCTTTAAGTACACACTGCAATCAGTCCTACAGTATGAGGGACATATTCTCAACTGATATTTAGTGCAGGTGTGAGCACTTAGAGAATCAGTCAGATCAAGGGACATGACTGACTGGTTGTGTGGCCTCAAAAGTATGAGAACTGGCACATGGGAAGGTTTGTAGCAACAAATATATTGCCAGAGGCACAAAGAGAAATTGCCCTTCTGTTCTCAGTAGTGGTGTGGGCTCAGACTGACCTAAGCAAGTCTTGAAATCACACCAGCGTTGCCAATGCTCCAGGCAAAAACCTGGTTAACAGAGAGAAAAATTTCCTTTACTAAGGGCTGATGCCAATTTTCTCACAGCACTGATTCTTCCCAGGAAAGGGACTGAAACCTATCTATCTGTTGTTATGAGCTCGCACCAGAGGGCAGTTAACTCCCCGTATCATCTAAAAGGGAAGTCACAATCAGAACTGTGGTATTATCTGCCAAATCCTATTTTACTTACAGTGAGTGACAGGCCTCAGTAGTGTGGAAATGAAGTAACAGTTCTTAAGATCTGCGGTCTATGTAGCAGTGTTTGTACAGAACATCAGGAAGCAGGGAAACTTACTTGCTATTCCAGTTTTTCCCATCTTTACACCCAAGTTGTCTAAGAACACTGCACCTGAAAGAGAGAATATGTGCTAATATTGAGAAGGTATTCAAAGCGTAAGTGAAAATATATTTAGATTCTCATAAATATCACTTGCCTGTTAATAAAGTCTATTGCTTGTGCTTTTAACTGTTCAGCGCTGTGCAAATCTGCGAGGATAAGAATGTCAGCAACGTTTTCTACCGAGAGGTTACTACAGAGTGCTTCCTCACACATGACCTTCAGCCGTTCCAGTGCATACTGATAAAAGAAAAAACTACACTAATTATTCTTCAAACTTATTCTTTTTACCGTTAGTTCAAAAGACAGTTTAAGACAAACCCAGATATGAAAACACTTAAGTGTCTCTCAAGCTTAAGAGGCAACAGGAAATTTAATATGCTGCATTTGAGTCTTCAAATGGTAAGACATTGGGTTAGACACTATTAAAAGAACTTTTATTAAAAATAAACAAGAAGTAACTCATTGAAGAGTTTGTTTTCCTTCAGTTTGGTAAAAAAGAAGAGCAAGGAAGACACACAGGCACTTTATTAAAACCATCATCAGACTAGTTCACATCTAAAAGCATGGGACAAGAAATTGTACAAAGGGAAATTTTCATGAAGCCACTCAAGACAAAAGTGTATTAGTCTGCTGGAAACTGGCTTGTTCTGAGGTTGTTTTTCCTCTTTCTCTGAATTTATTCTTTCAAAAGAGCTACTTATAACTCTGACCCAGTCTACCAGAAAAGGTATGTAAAATATGTTTCCGTACTATATTCTGCATGAATAAAATGTGCCTATATTCTGAAGGATGTCATACACTAACTAGGTTTCATTCAGCTGTATACACTTCTGCTGAAATCATCCCAACCCATTTAATTTAGCAATCAGTTTTCAAGACCGAAAGGAACTGTAGATGCATAAACAGCATATATATATATATATCAGTAACTGTACCCATGCAACAAACAAATGCTACTGAAGTCAAATATTCTTGGTCCAACTTTCAACATTTCTATGCCTGTGCATTTTCTACATCCATTTTTATCACTATGCTACTCCTCAGGATACTTCTAGTTCAAGAACATAAAGGCTGTGTTAACTGTACATACCAGGTAATAAAGCAGTGCCATCTCTCTAGTAACATGCAGAACACTATTTTTAGGTTATTATTCTATACTCAAAAGAAACTGAAAAGATTTAATCTGCTATGAGAATCTGAATGGACCTCCTTGCTGAATATCTTCAAGCCCTGCTATTGCAGACTACTATGTAACTTCACCATAGAACATTCTCCAGCATCTATCAGTGCACTCAGTAAAAGCCAGCATTCACAAAACAACACTGTTCCACCTGCCCAGCTGGGCGTATGTATGTAAACAACAGGATGCAAGTGGACCATAGCAGACAAGATTCCCAATGTAGAAATGATTATTAGAACCATGAAGTTTGTAGGGAAGACATAGATCAAAGTTCTGAGGTAGCAGTAACTTTATGGAATAGGATTTATTCAAGTTCTTGCATGAACTCTCTCAAGGAATATCAAGTCCAAGGATAGATTTTAAGACACACTTTTCTAAAGCATATCAATGATCCCTATTTTCTATTTAATTAATTACAGCGTATTGTTTTTAACCATCCATTTAAAGTCCGGAACACTTTTGAGTCAAGACAGACTTACTGACAAATTCTACTGATAAAGGACTTTGTTCTTCCCATCTTTCTCTATTTCAGATGAGAACTTTCTGATGGCATTACAAAAACTGAAACATAGATCAAACTGAAGGAAGGTTTATTTATTTATTTTTTGAAGAAGAATGTTCCACAATCTGACATCAATTTTGAGACCATAGGGGTTATAGTTACTTACTTTGTCTGCAGCTGCCAACAAATTGTCAGCCATTTTTTCAAGGTTTGGTGCTTTTCCTGTGTAAATGAATCTCATCATTTCTTTAAAAACTTCAGGGTCTACATCATTTATTTCCACGCGGTTCTGGTAAAGGAGAAGAATGGATATAAAGCTACTCAGCAAAGCACACTACTGAAGGTGGGACGCATCTGAATTTCTTTAAATCAAGAACTCCAAACAAGTGCTTCTTATATTCCAATTCTGCCTGAGAAAGTTTTCACACTAGGAAACTGCAAGAAGGAAAAAATGCCACACAGCTCTACTGCAGTCAATGGATTCATAGACACAAGCGCTACTACAGCAGCCTGCAAAATTAAACGATGATCATCCATTGTGATCCTTTAGCAAGCTGATCATCTCCTTGCCTCTTCATACGTTCTGCCTATAACCAACCCTTTTTAGATGTGCATAAAAGCAGAGGCAACTCTCTACTAACTAAATACCTATCCATCCAAAACACTTATGCAGGTCAAGCGCTTGCAAGGAATCTGAATGAAAAGCACTTTACCACCACACAAAGCTTAATGTGAATTATAACTTACCTGTTGGTCATTTCTGTCCTAATGACCATATAGAACTTTTAGCGTTTTGCTATATCGTACTAACCAAATCAATTGACTTATATGGGAGTAGAAGCTTAAGCAAAAAGGGAAAGACAACAAGATCAATTGCATTAGCAGCTGAAGTGTTAGATAACAAAATAAAATGCGGTCTAAGGCAGATATAAATATTGGACTGAACAAAGTCTACCAGAACATTTCCACAGCCAGCCCTATATGCCCTTTCTACACAAAGAAACTCCCACAGAACTCATGCACAGCAGACTGCAGGAGTAACCCCTCCAATCATGCACCACCAAACAGTACTAACCGTCCTGTTAGCAACACCCTAAACATTCAGAAAGTACATTGTGACAAAGGGATAACAAGTATTTACGTGCAAAGTCTTCAGTAAGGCTTACCTTTTTGCTTTCTTCCATTTCATGTTCAAACATTGCATTAAAAACTGGAGATCGTGCTAGAACAAGAGAGGTATTTGTTAAATATAACCAATTTTTAAGCTTTTAGCAATTTTAGTAACAAAGTAATAGCGATACAAAAGTAGAAAGTACCTGCAAGGACAGATTTATGTGCTTTGAATTCTTGTCCTCCTACATAAAAACTGCAATCTGTAAATCTTGTTGTTTCCCAGAGATTCCCTAAATCTTCTGCTAGTCGACATTCAGGTACCTTCAAAGTGTTTGTGTTAGACTGTCCTGATATATTTACTGAGTCTTGGACCACGCTTACCTAACAGAAAATCACAGCAAGACAATTCTTTCATAACTGAATGCCAACAGTAATTAAATTACAGCACCTACTGCTAAAAGTTCAGCAATTCCAAAGCAAAGCAAAACACGGTGGTGTCCCTGGCATTAGGCCAGAACCATAAAACAGTTTTTTTACAGTTTACTTACAAGCAACATAAAACAAACAGGATCTTACTTACAGGCTAACATTGTGCATATACCCACCCAACACATCACATGATAAAAAAGCAATAGTAAGTTGAAAGATATGGTTCCTTTGACACCATAAATACACGTTAATTCTATTTCAGAGATAAACTAACAGTTCAGTCTTCACACATTTATGAATACAAAAACCAAGCTCTAAACAGATCAATAGGATCACAGAGCACAGAAATGTTTTGTAAACACAAGTAGCATAGCTCTCTTATTTACTCTTCTTACCATTTTACTCTCACAAGTAATTGTTTCTTCAAGCAAGATTAAATGTCATTATTTGAGAAGTGTGTGTCAACAGAATATAAAACGTAATAAATAACTAAAATAATGAAATGCATACTCACACATTTTAAGTTTTGTACAGAACTAGTTAATCTGAAATACATGCATCTGAAGTGAACATTACCATTACTCTCCATGCTTGAGTCTTTCACATAAGTTAACAGTACAGTAGCATTCTTACTTGCTTTTGTCAAATACCTTTGCATTCTAACTCCTTTTAATCAGTCGGTTGGGAAAATAGAAGTGCTCAGCAGGTTTTATTTCTGTTGCCTGAGAATAAAACCTTCCCTAAAATAAAACCTTCCTAAAGGAGAAAAGCTACGGGATTTCAATTACTGCAACTCTCAAATACGGAAAATTAGAATTACATATCAAGAAAATGCTGATATTGTTAAGATTGGAGCTCTGTTTGATTTCTAGAGGCAAAGCATCAGGCATAAATCTGGCATAAAGCAAAAATAGCACAGCTAAGCTTCACAGAAAGTCAGTGTGAACCAACCAGCTCAGAAGAGGATGACGATCCAATTAAGACAGTCAGTAAGTCAAATCCTCCAAGTGCTAATTCCCTTTCATCCCATACCCCCCTGTGATTATAAAAACTTTCCTTCTATTCTTCCACCTTTAAAAAAAATGGAATGAAAACATTTTTTCACTTTCACAATCAGACTGTCTCTTTAGGACATTCAAAGATGAAACCTCCAGTTTTCACACAAAACAATCCCAGGAAGCATGCACACACACAAATGGAGTCTCAGCTTCACAAAGCTTATCATTTGTCAATGGAAAGAGTTTGCTTCTCAAGACTTCACCTTAATTTCCTGCTCCAAGTCAGCAAAGGAACCTCTTTTCTCATTAGCTACAGACTTTTCCTAGAAAGGCCATCTACATATCTTTGCATTTACCCAAGCTGGTTTCCAATGTTTCAGAACATATTTTAGAATGATTTCTGATACATATTTGATGGTTGTGCAAGACTTCATGAGTTAATTCTTTTTAGATGCAAACTGAACAAAATTATTACTTCCCATAGTTGAATGAACATATTGTATTATCTACTGGTAGGATCTTTAGAAGTTACTACTAACTTACAGACCTGATGTTTCATCTATCACATACCCAAACAGTATGCTTAGAATCCAAGTTCACTGCAAATCAATCACTAAAATTAAGCTAGAATCCAATCACATTAACACCACAGTTATTTTTTTCCCCCAAACATCTTGTACTATGAACTAGATTTTAGGTTAACCTATGACAGCATGTCTTTCAGGCACTTCATAGCAGTGTTTATAAGCTTTACTCTCATGTGTTATTTATTTCTTCCCTAAAATGCTAGATGAGGAGATCCTAAAGCTAATTGCAAACAACAAGAGGAGCAGTATTTTAGGCAGGAGATTCAAATATTCCACAACATCTGATGTACTTAGGTCATAAAAAGCTATGCAAGATGCAGCTTTTTACACTACATCAGTGATTGCACAGATGCTTTTTAAACTGTATATCCTCATGTATATGGATGCGTAAAAATATATGGATTATGACTTTTCCACTTTCAGTAGGCAAGATGACAGCTAACACGGGAAAAGTCACTGTTTTCTTGAGTTTGAAGCTGGTGGTCCAGCACTTATTGTGATAAGCTGTGATACTCTATATCAAGTAAGCTGCCTAAGAGCTGTACAAGCACTCTGTAGGAAAACAATTCTGCCGATAAATTGCTGTTATATCTGCAAATGAAAATAGCTGTCAGACTTCGGAAATCTCAGATTCTGTGAAACTAAATATCTGATCTAGGGGCTTCAAAAGGTAGTTATGCAGTTATATTCATTAGGGCTGGGCAGGGGCAGCACTAGATTTTGCTATGTATTTGACCTAACACTTCAGTTTTCAGGCCAAAGACATATCCAACATATCTTTGAGAACGTTCTACAACAAGTACACGCTGCCTGGGAAGAGCAAATAATCCTTCTGCAAAAGCAGTGGGATAAACAGGAGAAAGCCAGTACAGGTGCTATTCAGTGATCATTATTGAACACCCACCATGACCAGGAACCAAGCCAAGTACACAACCTTCTTAGGAAGATAAGTCAGTCTTCAAACTCAGACACAAGTAGGAAGGTGAACACAGAAATAAGTGCTTCACGTTTAAAATTACGAATTTCAGACCTGCGTACAGAAACAAGTCCTTCAAAGAATACCTGTTACTTCTAGTAGCTGAAGAGCACGTGCAAATAAATCAGCTTTAAAGAATCTACATCTCCAATCTTTTTGCTCCAGTTTGGAATAAGTCAGAAGACATTCTGAAACCCTCACTATGTACAACTAAAATGTTGTACTTTCTGCAACACTTGCAGTCAGGGTAGGTCAAACACTCCAACACTCATTAGAACTTCTTGATGTTTTGTAAGGAAACAGAGTTGTGTTCAATTATTAGCATCAAGACAAAGCATTCTGGAGGGGAAAACAATATCAGCATTTGTTCCCACTAAAATTAAAGAGACCCAGATCCAAAAACAAACACTAAGAGCTTCTTATAGCAAGCTATTAATAACAACAAAAACTTCAAGTGAGGAAATACTCCTGAGTGTCTCTGCAGAAGCATAAAACACTTGTTACCTCTGCTTTTATCACCAAAATAACTGTATTCACAACAAATTTATCATGCAGCTAATTTAACTTGCCTATGTGAAAATAAGATGCGCTATATTTGCAATATCTAGTCTCAAGGGCCACATTTCAATTATTCTTCCTACACAGCATAATGACATATAATTAAATTGTAATCTTGCCAAGACAATTTTACACATTTCCTGTAAATACACAGATCAAAGCAAACTTATTAGCATTTAAAGCATCTATCATCCTCCTAAGCCACTAATCACTTCATGGCAGCAGAGATAGCCAGTCAACATGCATTGAACATACACAGTTCTTATACCGCAACTTTCTCTAGTCTGCATTTTTAACATCTAGTAGGCATTTTACTCCATTTTAATGACTTATCAGGTTACCAACAAAACCAATACTATAAAAGCATCTCGTAACATTCCAGGAAGTTAAATTTATACTGCAGTTTTCCCACATTCATTCTCGGCTTTAAGATATATCCTAGAAAACTTGCATTTGTTCAGAAAAAACAAATACAACAGCTACCATAAAAATCAACCGTTTAATTTACTTGAAAAATCTATTCACTGATTGAAGCCATAAATAATATCACAGTGTAGATTCCAGCCATCAGTTGTGCTTCTGTATTTTTTTTAAATGCAGACCAGCATACAGATATTTCCTTTTGCCTACCCAGTGATGAGCAATTCTTTAATTCCAAATGACTACTTCTTTATTTAAAGGAGACCTCAATAAAATGATACTCCTATAGACATCACGCAGCAGCCATTCCTACAGCACACACAGCAGGTAATTCTACAGCAAGCTCCAGAGTATCCTGGCTGATTCATGGAGTTCACAAGCAATCATTTCAGAATTATTCTGCATTTTGATATATGTGTATCAAAAAAGGAAAGAAAATACAACATAGACAATGCAAGTAAAAGCATCTCCTGCCATATCTATCATTTACAGAAGCCAACTGTCACATTACTCTTTAAACAAACATAAACATAAAGCAGCAATTTTTAGAACAAAAGGTAAAATTATACGCACCTCACAAAATAACGTAAGCTTGTCATCGGGTAAAAGACCATTAGCTTCATCTAGTAAAAAATCTCTTCGGATAAATTTCTTAAAACCCCAATCCTTGCCTTGCACAAACCGATACGCTCTTTGGCTTTCTGTTTAAAAGACAGTTACGTACAGATCAAGCAAGTCAAATTAAAATATTACCAGACGTGAACATGTGAAAAGTTGATACTATCTGCAAGTCAAACCGCAGCATCTCTTCAGATTTATCTTAGGCACCAACCAGCAAGAGAATTTTCCAATTCAAGCTTAAGAGTGCTGATGCGTCAAAACAGAAACCGCTCATTGGGAAGCAGCATTAAAATGAATTTGTCATTGCAAATGCATGCTGACAACACTTCTGCAGTTGTCACAACAATCCATTTTGGCTTCCTTCTGAAACAGAAAATCTTGTTTCCCAAGTTCAAATTACTTTGGAATAGAGTAAAAGAGCAGAAAAAAAAAGCAAAACAGAAATGAAAGCTTTCAGCTGTTTTTCTGATCGTAAAACCTTATGTTGACAAGTGGGTTTTTTTAAGCCACACACTGTGACTATTTTCATTTATTTTTTAAATTCACAATTTGCTGTGCCCACAAAAAACATTTTATTTTCCCTATTCTAATGATCACAGCCCACAAAAGGGTTCCCAGGGCCATATTAGTGCAAATACATGCACTGAGTAAAGTTAGTCATTCTACATGGGAGGCCTGCTATAAGATGGTTACTTGCTCCACAGAAAAGTACACTGTATACTTCTATTTGAAAGTAAAACATGGAAAGTTATATTTAGAAAGAGTGCTGAAAAGACAAAGAGCAAGAATGTATCTAATGTTACAGTAGAAACTTAAAACACAACACACACTCTCACATGAGGTACTTTTCTTTAGTTCCATAAAAGCTGGGTGAGAACTGTATCAACATTCACCTGCTGTATGAACGCATGTAAAACAGAAACAAACGCACTTACTGAAGTGCAGAGTGGGGCCTTGAAAAGAGGGAACCAAAGCGGAAGAGCAATCATATTTTTAAATCTATAGGCCAAGAAAAAAAAAATTGCCTTCCATTGTAAAAACACAGTTTAGGTTTTTGGCATCTCTGTCAGAATTTCCCACATATTTTTTTTTATAACCAACTTTCCAAAGTCTCACAAAGCCCATGAAACTGAATAAGAAAATGAAATCAAATTTAGTCAAAAGTAAAAAAAGTTGGGCATCATTACATGCTACATACAAAAATGGAGCATCTCCATGAGCAGATGGTAAGTGGCTGGAAAGTCTAAGAATTAAGATTTCTGTTGGTAATTTCACAAGGTGAAAAGTTGTTTAATTTCTACAGTGTCAAATACAGGACTGCTACTGCTGCAGGAACTGCAGACATCTATTAGTTGTATTTTTTCAAGTACCTTGTGAATTTTAGCATTTAGAATACCAAGAAGCAAATGATCTTGAGATCCTTCCGTCCTACACTGAACAGCCCTCACACCTTTACTGAGAAAAGAGCACAACTGGGTGCCTTTCTGAAGCACAGTCATGCACGACAGCGTGGAGAAGAAACAGGAGGAATCAGAGGCCTGTGTTCAGTTGCAGGGCTAAGAACTCATTGGCCTCATGGAGATGAATCCTGCAAGGACTGGTGCAGTAAAATCTATCAGTGGATGAATATGGAGCAAAATATGCACATCTACTTTTCTTCCCAGGAGTCAAATCATTTAATGTAATATAGAACTGCACTGAACTTCGTGAATTTACATTCAAGATTACAAGTGGGTCTAGGTAGCACCTGAAAGGTGACAGGGGACTTGCACTTCCATTTCAAGAGGCTCAAAAAAGAAAGTATACTCGAATTTATTCAACAAAGGGGAGCAGACAAGATGGTCTTTTTTATATCCTATACTGGCTGAAGGCTACCCTGCAGAAGTCATACCACCATTTCTGATTTTCCTTACCATACACTAAAACATTTTATTTAAATGCTCTGTCTAAAATGTCCATAGCCTGCTACACTATCAGGGACCTCATACTGTTTAGTGTTAAGTAAAGTCCAACTTTCACATATATTTTTATAAGAATTCCAGCTTTACCAAAAAGCATTTCCAGTAAAGATTGTGATTGCATGCTGGAAAACAAGGCGGCAATTAAATCAACTCATCAAATATTAGTCTCCTTGTTCCTTGGGTATGTGATTCATGTTTTTAAACTAATTATAGTATAAATCAGATGAAGTACACAAAAACATTGTAAAGGAGCATCTAAAAAACATTTACCCTAATGTAATATGGAACTCTAACTTTCACTGTAGTTAGAAAAAAGCAAAAACAACTCTATTAACAGGAACTGAGAATAAACTGCTAGAAAAATTAGGCTACAAGAATCCAGAGTGAAGAAGTGAGTACCCCACTGCAATTTATACTGCTCCGTGAATAGAACTGTGTGAAACAAGATTTTTAATTCAGTTTCTAAAAGGATCTTGAAGAAGATATTATCAGATTTCCTCAGAGCTAAATTCTGCTCAACTGAGAAAAAAATGACTAATCTTCTGTGGAAGGTTCTTATAAATCTGCATGTACCACAGTAAGATTTTCTTACCCATTGCTTTAGTTTCTTCTCTTTTCGCATTCAGCAGTGAAAATTTGAATTTTGCTCTGACTTCACTTTTTGGACAACTGACTAAAAGCAAGTATAATGACAAGTAGTCTTTGCTTTCATCATCCAATCCCTTTGGATTCACTCTCAGGCACCTGAAAGAAAGGCAGAAAACGTGCTGTTTAAAATCATACACAAAATAATTTCAAATAGACATGTATGCTTTTTTTTTGAGAGACAGAATGTCATATGCCCTTAAAACAAGTGTTTCCCCAATGACTGGAACTATGAAACTAGAAGCAACCTGTACCTGCAACCAAACACTACAAAGTTTTGATACTTATTTGCAACTTGACTTTGCAACTTTTGCTAGTGAAAACAAAAAAGAAAGCAGTTGCCAGCATAAAGACCTTACCACTTCATTTTGTCATTTGGCCCTGATGAAAATGTAGAACTCTTTAAAACTTCACCCATCTCTTCTCGGCAGAAACTGAAGTTATTAATGGTCCACATGTAGGAAAATTTTACTACTTTGACCTGGACAAAAGATGTAGAATATTTCAATAAATAGTAGCTTGCATATCAATCATTAGCTGTGAAAACATTAAACTGTCAGCACAATTCAGTGTCTTTAGGGTTTTGTTTTGTCAGTATTTTTTGTTAACAGTAATGATGAATAGAAAATGAAGCTGCTGGAATTCATTCAAATTACCTGTGTGTAACACCAGCTTTCAGCCACAGGTCCACTGGACATCTCCCCAGGAGGAGGTGGGGTGGGAACCCTTGACATTGCCACTTATTGCAGATTATAGTATCTGAGCAGCGATCCAAACTTCAGTAATTCTTCTAAAATAAAAACAAACAGGGAATGAATATAGATTTGATTGCTTTCAAATATCAGCTTTTGATCCTCAGCGGATGGTCTATCCCATGCCCTTCAGGTATCTCTTCTCCTATAAGAATTACTCTCATACATTAAAGCCTGCTGGCATGGGAATCACTCCGGACGATGCACAAATAAAGCCTTCAAGGGAAAAACACAATTCTTAGTGTTCACCGGACAAGGAAGCAGATGCTGTAATCAGCTCTTAATAGAACTCAGCGAACAAAGAAAAGAAATCAGCAGCTCAGTCTCCAGCAAGATAAAGATCACCAAGATGTTCAAGCGTAATCAAAACCACAATTCAGCAGGCCTCCCATAAGCAGCAGAACGTTTCTTTCCAAATAAAACTTGCATTTATTTATGGCAGTCCTCAGTATTTAATTAGAGCTTTCCACAGATGCTAACAGGTGACAATCAGCCACTGTATGTATAAGATAATGGAACTCGCTTGGTCCTCCTTCTCTGGTTTCCTTTTAAGTAGGAATCACAAGTACTCCATAAGCTGCATTTACACAGATTCTTGTTCTCAATTTGTTTTGATATTCTAGACAGAGACATCCTGAAAAAAATTACCTTGAAAGGATATATGTGAACATCCATCTTTCATAAAGCAAGCATTTTAGTGCTTATATCACCTTTTGGAAGTACATCCTACTCAGTGGTAACAACCAATGCTATTACCCAAACAACTGATGGAACTTATATAAAACTATAACGTAAGTTTACTTCAGCTTCACTCAACCCATCTGCTCTTCAACTCTCTGAAGTTAATAAATTAGGAAGTAGAAATATAGACCATTCCTTGTTGTGAGTACAAGGACTGACCCAGTTCTAGTACATCCCTAATCCTTTCAGTACTTTAGCCGAGGCAGCTTCTAGAAGTCCTAAGGAGGGACTTGTAGAGGAAGCTTTGAAGGGTTCCCTACATAGAAAAGGATCTGAAATACTGGCTGCATTGTAGCCTCTCCAGCAAGTACCCAGTAACCTCAGGCCAGCTACCAGTAGTTACCTGCTCCCTCCTGTCTCAGCCAAATCAGCTGGACAAACTGAGATTTTACATTGACAGCTGGACTACATGATCTTAGAGGTCTTCTCCAATCCTAACGACTGGAAAAGATGATGAAAATCACCATCATGGGTATCCAATCTTTTGGCTTCCTGGGCCACACTAAGTGAAGAGGAATTGTCTTGGGCTGCATATGAAACAAGCAATACAGTTAGAGTACACAAGTAATTGAACCTTTTTAAAATTAAAACGCTAAAAAAGGGCAACAAAAACATAAAACTAGCGGTTGGTCACATCTGGTCTTAGTAGAGGTGGTTAACCATCACTCCATCACTTCCAAGTCAGTCTGTAGCTGAGCCTGCTTCTAATTCAGGCATCTGTGCTTCAGAGACTGCTCCAACCTGCTGTGTGGCTTTTGTTATTTACTATAGCTTCTGACAGAAGCCATGACTAAGTACATTTTTCAAGTCATTCACAAACTCCAGCTCTTCATAAAGTTTCTAATTACTGCATTAGCAGTAGATGACTGACTTCCTTGAGCTGCTGACGTGCCTTTGCAGAACAGGAAACAAGAATTCTGAACAGGTAGACATACTGGAGTCTGAATTTAGGAGCATGGATTGGTTATTGTTTGGTTTTGTCCTGTTTTTAAATATGCCTGAGTGCATAATTTTGAAGAACACACACCAAACCCAGGAAACAGAACAAAAGAGATGCTCTGGCAAGCCATACCCAAGGACTGCCAGAGAGTAGTGGGAAGCTATAGGCAGTACCGATAATCATCTTAACTAACTTTACCTAGCTGATTAATCAGGATTTGGTAGGGATATTTATCAAAACTACAAGCTGAAAGCAATGAACAATAGAAATGCTACCCTGACACACAGAGGCATCAGGAGAGGGAAGGATTTCCTCCCACCAGGTGCTGGTGCCCAATTGGTTGCATGTTCCTCACCCACTGAAAGTGACACCAAGACCAAGAGAGGACCTTGCAAGGACAGACTGAAGGTGAGAAGATGCATCTACACACGCTGACCTTTTGTTCTACATACTACACTCTGCTTGGGGAAAAGCCTAAATACTACCTTGAAGAAAGTGTTTATGAATCATTGATCAACCACTGTCATCAGCTCAGACAAAGAGGTTTCCGAGCACCAATTCCCACTCACAGCCTATTAGATCAAATGACTGGGAACAGAGGAGCTGTAGTTCAGAAAACCTGTCAGCAAATTACGGGGTGGAATTAAATCAATAAAGTGCAGGAAGACAGGCTTGTTATCTGCAGGATGAAACCACTTACTGTAAGGGACAATTTTACACTGGAATCTGCATCTACTCCTCTGCATGTCATAAAGCATCAGAGGTGACAGGACATTGCCACACAACACCCTCCAAACGTTTTCAGGCAATGTTATAGCTGTCCGGACAAGGCTTAACAAACCAGTTCCATTTTGCTAGGAAGACTTCTCTAACCACCAGCAGAAACAGGCATTACATTCACTTGGAAACACTATGAAGTTTTAGGGGATGAAGACAAAAATCTCTGGCTTTAATGGAAAATAGGTTTATTTCTGGAACGTGTCAAGAAGCTTATTCTTTCCTTTAAATAAAATGATATATCCATACTAGATGCCATGCAGCAGTTACTGACAACTCTTACTCTGAGAGTTTACTTTGTCTTGCCGCAAAACAAGAGAAGAGATGCTCAAAAGTTTGTTACTTAACCTGTACTCTAACATCCCAAACATAATGGGCTTCTTGCACTGATGGCAACTGCTAATCATTCTGTCAAATAAAGCAGTCTCTCTAAAACCCAGAACTTCCCAGAGCTCAGCGCTACTTGCAGAGCAGGAGAGGGTGAGGAAGAAAAAGAATCCAAGTGGTTCCTCAAAGCACATCTTGCAATTGAAGTACTTGCCTACTCAAAGAAGTACTTGTATTGAACTTCACGCTAACTGAAGTTGATTACCATTATTATTTCCTCATGGAGTGTAAATAAAATGCAGACTACCCTCCATAAAAATCATTTACACTGAATTTCATTCAAAGCTGTATCAGCCGTTCTTTCTTCCCATAACTTTTAAGACACCTTCAAAGATGCCTTATATGCAAACATCAAGTTGAATTTCAAGCACGCTGTCATGTTTCCCTTACAAAACTTATATTCAAAAATACAATATTTATGAAGATTATTTTAGATAAAGTTACTTCTCAGCTTCTGATCTACAGTACACCACATTCAGTCTTACACCTTGTGTTGGAGCCAATAGCTTTTACACTGGAAAAGTGACAACATTAAAAAAGCACTGCAAAAATATCATCAGGAATTCCCTAATCCCTCAATAATAAGTCCACGAAACACTTCAGAACTTACTTGAAGAATTGTCTTTAGTGTTAACAGGATCTTTTGCCAGCTCTCACATGTAGCATTGGAAGCTCAGTATAACTACACCCTAGTATTTCTTTCATCAGAGTAGTTGTAGTATTAACATGTGCTTGTGTGCGCCTGTTACGTAAGCAGTGAGCATAGCAGTGTTTTATCTTTCTACTTCAATAAAGTATTAGCCAACAAATTACTGATAGAACTGGACAGACAAACTGCTGTCCACAGGGCATCCAACAGATGCTAGAAGTCCACCCCTGCCTGCCAGAACCCAACCACAGATCAGTCTGCCAAGCAAATCAATGACCCCATCCTGCTCTGTCAGAAGCAAGAGGGAAAGCACACTGTGAGCTGGAAGAGCAGTCCTTCCCTGGCTTTCCTCTGCTGTCCCTTCTGGCAAAGGGTTCAGCCTCCAGGATCAAAGCACTTCCCTCCCCTGCTGCATTTTTGGCACATCACAGGACTTCAGTGCTCACCGCATGATAGAGCTGAGCATAATAAATGAGCATGCCAAGCAATTCCACATGCATGTCCTGTGTATTTCATCTGAACAACCAGCCTTTCCTGAAAGGGGCTGAACATCTAAAGGAACACAAAGCTGTGACAAGTTCCCCTGCCCTCCCCAACTGATATTTCATCACTGACTGAAATTTAAATGAAAACCTACTTTCTGAAGTTTAATCGCTGAACAACACAGTGTTCCTCCAACTTTTTGTTCCAAGTCAACAGACAGTTCAGAAACTACACGTAATTTGTCTACTCCCGCAGCCGAAACTTTGTGGATTTTGTTGTGTTGTTTTGTTTTTAAATCTAAGGTGGCAAGTCTTCCAATCAATAAAATCATCATCCAGAAACCCATTCAAAAACAATACAATCATAGGATGGTTTGGGTTGGAAACGACATTTCACAGACCATGTAGCTCCAAGCCCCTGCTATATGCAGGCAACACTTCCCTCTAGCCCAGGTTGCTCGCAGCCCCATTCAGCCTGGCCTCGAATGCCTCTGGGGAGGGGGCATCCAAAACCTCGCTGAGCAATCTGTTCACCACCCCCACAGTAAAGAATTTCTTCCTAATATCTAGTCTAAATAAACATGCTCTAGCTACAGAGATACCACATTCGGTTTGAGGAAATATCACCAGTGAATAAGAAGTTGCTAAGACTTATTTTTCAAGAGACACTTTCTAAAATCCAAGGAAAAGTCATGGGAACATACCAAATTGTATTAAGACACACTCTATCAGCTCTTGGGTAAGAGAAGATACAAAAATGGACTCAAAGGTAGAAGCAACAGAAATAAACCAGAGCAAAACAGTCAAATCTGAAGGGAAAGCCATTTTCAGGCCCCAGACTAAGTACTTTTTGAATTGCCCAACTGATTCCCTAGTCTGATGGTCTACTTGACTCTCACAATTCCATGCAGCATCAACTTAAAGGCCCAAGTATGTGGCCTCGTGGCCAGCTGTATCAGGGTGACAGAGCCATGCTCCTTCCAGCTTGGTGCAGAAGTACTGACTGGTGTAAAAACCCCCATCAGCTGGGTCAGGCTCATTTCAATGAGACATGGAACTCCTGAGCTGATTAAACCCACAAGAAACATCTTCCTCTCCACATCTTAGAGACTTAAAAATATCATTCTGTTGAAGAGAGAACTTTTTTTTTCCCTGTGTAAGAGTTATTCTTGTAAGCTGATTATGCTTAAGAAAATTCATAAGACATTAGTAGTAGAAAGAACACATGGTAAAAGACAGAATTGTTCTTAATTGGCAGGATTTGCATTTCCTCACGATTGAGCATTACAAAAGAATTGCTACACATTTCCTATATAGCCAACTGTATTGTATAACCGAATTTTCTGCTGGATGATACACAGCACAATAACAGACATTTGAAGGATCTATTTAGCTTAGGCAGCTTTCCAATTTATTCAGTGTCATCATTTGCGTGTGTGAAAATAGACCTGGGATATACCTACAAGATTATTTAAATGTAGTGTTTAGTATTTATTGAATCTAATCTCTATCATTCATGCATTTGAGTGCATGGAGTTACTGATACTTAACTGTGGATTTACGTATATATATATACACACACACACGTGTGTGTATGTGTATATATATATACACACACACACACACACACGTGTGTGTATGTAGGTATTTATATACTCCCACCTCCTTCCTTCACACTGAAGCTGTTGACTGAGCATATATTACACCTCAGTGTTGCTTGTAGCACTCCTAACACAAAAGTTTCCTTTTCAGGGCAAGCAGAAGCGTACAGCAGCTGGGTCACACATAGAGAAACCCTATGGAGACTTCCTGAAGATGTGCAAGGTCTGTAATAGTTAAAAGAGAACACAAAACTAAAAATGCTTACTTAAGCACGTATTTACTTGGAAACCACACAAGCCTAAACCAGCTTTGGGGCATAAATTACAAGCTTTAGCTGCTTCAGCGTAAGGTCTCACTATCACCAACCTCCAGTACCCACACCGTGAGCTGAACAGTAACTCCAGAAAGAAAAACCAATGCCCTGGCCCGGCTTGTGACAGCTGAGAAACTACATATGCATCCCCCTGCCATCCTATGCCAGGGACACTGAACTCCAGCAAAGAAAGAGAACAGACAGCTGGGGTCAGAACACATCTTAAAATAGCTGCAGCTGAGACATCAGAGTTTAAAAGCACATCCTTGAAGTGGCTAGAGCAGAAGCCCCAGCAAGGCAAAACACACAGCTCCACTAGAGGATGGCTTTGCAACTGTTAATGACACTACTGGAGATGGCAGTTCAAATTTCACAGGATTATACTACTAGTTGTAAAAACTACAGCTGACTATGCACCACTTACAGGCTTTTCACAGAATTTTCTTTCCCTTAAGCTTCTGAAACATAAAGATGATCTTCCTTCAGCCAAGAGGAAACGCAGTGCCTAGCAGTTTGAACTGTCTAGTTTACATCAGCCAAGCTTATTAATAAAAGTCCCTCAGCATCAGCATTATTGTTCTATAATATAGGAAACCAATGGTGTTCCATATTAGATAACCTAGACTATTCCCCATAGGACTCATCTATCCACTTCCCTGGAGAAGAAATGAAATTGAAACGCTGTAGGAAGCATCTTTGCATTTCAGTCTAGTTTTACAGCATCCAAAATATAGCATTTCCACCACTACTCCTCTCAGAAAGTTATTCTATTCTAATAATCTACTGCTGTCATTTTTTCCCACCCCATGGTATACAGCCAAAGCCATCTCTGCCCTTCCTTAGTTTCACTCCATTTCTCTTACTTAAATCAATGGCACATGAATGTACATTAAACAAAGAATTACTGTTTTTCCAGATACTTCAGTTACACACAATCAAGAATTCACCAAATTGAACACAGTTATCTTTTTTTTTTTCTTGCATAACAAAAGTAGCTAAAAAAAAATAATAATCCTAAGAGTTCTTAACCTGTGGAGTCTGATTTCCAAAGTTCAAATACAAGTACACAATCATCCCTACTCAGATGTTTCAGAAACAACCTGCTATTTGCTGTTTTGCAAAGCAGCATTCACTTTTTATTTTCCCTCACAAGAGTTCTCTCTTTAAAAGTTGCTAGAAGTGTTCTAAGGCTTTCAATTTCCATTGAACCATTTGCTGCCTCACAAGAAATGATCACTCAGCAACAACTGCTCTGGCTTTACAACACTGAGCCCCATCACTTCCCCAGCTGCTCTTATTGCAGCTGCAGGCCGCTTACCTAGAGGTGAAGGAAAGGAAGCAGGGGATGGCCCACATCAGGCTCCCCTGCTTGAGAACTCTTCCCTCAGAAAGCTAAAACATCATCTGCTCAAGTGAATAAAATCCATGCAAAACATTTGAGGATAAGCACCAAAGCAAAAGCATGCTGTCTTGCAAAAAGCCCTAGTGACCAAAGTGCGAATACATAAAATCTTACTCACCCTTTCCTAAGCAGGATGTTTACTCACTTTTTTCACCTCCTCACACCATCGTTTGTTCTCCTACTCAGATTGTTTTACTGATGGTTAAAAGGAGCAATAAGGCACACAACAAAGGCTGCTACAGAGCCGCTGGGGTGGCAGGGCTTATCCGGGCACGGTGAAGCAGATCTCAACCTGACAAGAGCAACCGGGCTGACAAAAGGCAACAAGTTCAATCAGACCAAGCCTTGCTGGCTTATCAAAAACATCTTCAGCTGCCTTTGCGAGGCTGCTGTAGGAAACGTGCTCAACAGAATGCTGTTAACTACCACTGTGGCCAGCTGCACTGCTGGAGGCATGGCTTCTGGCCAACAGGCCGAAGACCTGGACACAGCGGCCTTTCAACTGCACCTGAAGTCAAATCCCCCTTCTGGCTTGACTCTCATCATCAAACAGCTGAGCTTAGGAAGGCCTCCACAAGTCCCAGCAAGTCGGTTTGCTTCTATCTTCACAGAGGCTGAAATCAAAGCTGCTTTCTGCCAGTCTGCACCTGAGGTAACCCCACCATGAATCACACGAGCAGGCCTCCTCAACCACCCAGCAGTTCCACAAAACTACTTTCACAGAAAAGGATAACAGGAGGAAAACAGGCTCTTTACTACCAGGAAATCAAGAAGCCACTAAGATCAAGCGATTGTAAACAAGACAAATTTTGCCATAAACATTACATGAGCCTCTCTGGGATGTTACAGTATAAATCAAACTGTATGTATCTGCCATACTTCTGTTCTCAGGTCAACCATGAGCATGGTGCTTTTAGTTTTATAACTTAAAAAAATAACTGCACAAATGGATATCACATATTTCAACATAAAGATTCTTCCCGTTTAACACCAGAAGTTTGTTTCCTACATGCACACAACTGCCAAAGTCTACACTGGCAGACTCAGCATGAACGAATCACATCAAAACTAGATTACACTCAGTCTATTCCTTTGAAACCACATACACCAACTGCAGTAAGCTCACATCAACTTCAGTGCTCAGTACAGCAATGCACTTGCTATACATCAACCTACAACTACCCAAAGAAGCTAACTAGAGCTTTCAGATAATTTGGTTTCTAGTCTAACATTTGATTGATACTACTTCAGTTTTGGAAGTCTTTAAATGAGTTGATACAGACTGCAAACAGAAGTTTCTGACTGCATGGAAAAAGCACCTAAAATCAGGTACAGGTATAGCTGTATGTAATTAACTGCTGGAATTATCTTCACACACACATCACATAAATGAGTTGGAAGGATTTTGTCCTCTTTTACAAGAACAGTTATTCAGTTTGATACATGTCACCACGGCCAGTAAATGACCCTCACTAAAAGCAGTTAAAGAAGTTTGATGTTATAACATATTACTCCATCCCAGAAGTTGAAACAAAGTATATCAAGCACTTGTTCGCTAAATTCATGACCAAACAGTTCTACTGATTTTAGCTTCTAGGGTTTTGATTACAACTGACTCTGAAAATAAACCCAGTTACCAGAGAATCCATCTGTTTGGTGCCACTGTCTTCAGTTTTAAGAGTACTGTTTTGTTGCTGAGGTAATGTCTACAGATTAAGCAATTCAGAGCCTTACTGTGTTAAATGCTGCAGACAGTCAACAAGTTCTAGCTCCAAAGAATTTTAAGAAATCATTAGCTAATACAAATCACTGCACCCATACACTAAGTGCTCAAAATAAGTAATTCGCCTTCAGCTCTCAACTGAAAGCAGAGCATTGGTTTGGTTTTTGTTTGTTTTTCTATTTGAACGTTGCAAATGATCATCCTTCAGAGGCCACAGGCAATGCTAATGGAGAAAACAGATCTGTCCATTAGAAACCGAGTATGAATAACGAAAGCCAGGAATGAAACTTCTGGGAAACGTAGTTTTCCAAAGAAAACGTCAACATGGAACAGAGGAGAAAGTTACAGCAACTACTCCTCAGGCCAGAAAGAGCTGTTTCTACATGCAATTTCAGCTGTGCAGGAAGCAACAGCTGAGTTTAAGGCAACTAACATCAAACCCTTTAACACCCAAGCATAATTAATTTTCCAAACGTTTAATACACAACAAAACAAGGTATTTCAAATAAATCAAGTGCAAGTCATCATATCCCCCCCCATTCCCTTCTTCACCATTTGTAGCCTTGCATAAAAACTGACTTGCAAGTGACTTGACCAACTGGTATGCGAGCACTTGGGAGGGGATAAGCATTAAAGCAGCAATCAGGAAGAAGAGAAAGCCTGTCTTTTAAGTTTTATTCAGAGATCCTCTCCATAGCACAGCACCGGCTGGTACAACAAGATGTTCCCACCCCGTGAACTCTGGAAGTTTCCCAACTATTGGAGCCATTCCCTCCACGAGCAGCACTACCTTAGCCAGGAGCTACTCTATTGCATTCTGCTTGGAACACAATCACCTTTTCATTCTATAAAGCAGCAAGGTAAATGGCATGTCAAATGATAAATTCAAGTTTGTATTACTCAAAAAGGAAGATGACAATAAAGTGCAGAGCAAACATGACTCTTATGAAAGTGGATGGGACATAACACCAACTGTTCAATATTGAACCCACAAAGTACCACTAATTAAAGGCTAAGTAGTTCTGCATTCTACAGAAATAATATAGCAAGAGAACAGATCAAACCTGAGCTTCAACTGCTGCTTCCTAGCTAAGCAAGCTACAGCTTTTTACGGAGATGGTCACAAAAAGTATATAACAACTCTGCAGGTGCTCATAAAAACTTTCCGCTTCATTCTGTGCATTTAGAAATGGATTAGAGGAAGAGCACATCAGATATTTCTAATGCTAAACAAAACTAAACAAAAAAGAGGTTAAAAGCATCTGAATATGTATGTACAGGAGCTTCTTTTATAAAGCCTCACCACAGAAAACCTCTCCTCTGCCCACCTACCCTTCACCTTTACACAGAGTCCACTTAAAATCTTTAACACCTGAACAAGCAGCACAGAAAAGACGACAACTTTTTTTCCACTTAAGCAACTATCAAATTCTCCAACTGTGGAGCAGGACAACATACTATATTGGTTTTGCATCATGAAAAAGAGTAGTAACCGACCAAGAAGAGCAAACGCAACGTTCAGCATAAAAAAGATAAACAATAAATGGCTTTTGGGAGATGGAAGGTAGCATCACAGGTAACACACTCAGGCAATTCAGGGAATCTGTATGCACGATCTCTCTAGATTATTCCATGCTAATGAGTCTGTGAAACAGCAGGAGCATCTCACTTTCCACTACATTTCCTAAATGCTTTATGCAAACACTGGTAAAAGAACATTGGCAGATACAAGGAATCTTTTAGCAAGCATGTAGACAAAGAACACATAAAAAAACCTTTATAGCCAACATAGAACAAATTTAAAGCTGGTTACCAAAACCAGAGGAAAGGTGTCATAGAAGTAAAATGGTATCATGAAAGTCGAGGGGTTTTTGCTCAAGTTTGTTCCAGTGATATGGAAACCTCTCAAAAAGCCATCCCTGAGAGGATGAAGCAGAACTCTATCACAGCCTCAAGCCAGGAACAACAACTCCAAGACCTCAGCTAACCAGTAAGGCAAGGGCCTCCTACTTTACCCCCAAAAACCAGGGAGTGCAAGCCTTGACAAAACAGTGTTTAGTTATTGGGTTTGACTTCCTCTTCAACATGAGGATCCCCAACCCCACCAGAGTCAGGAGGGTGTTGCACGTTCCTCCAGCTTCACTATGATAACTGACTTCTGAAGCCACACAATTCACACCAGTTGATATATCAGTGTATTGTTACACTAGCCCATCACCTACTGGGCAGCCTATTTGGTGCTTCCTTAACCATCTCCACCATGATTGCTAAGACAAAATGCTTTACTATTCGTAGTGACCTAAAAAGACACAGGAGAGAATGACACAACACTGACATTTTTCATGTTCACGCTCTGATGGCACAGTATTTTGTACCCATAAAATCTTCAGGTTGACACGCTAATTAAAAGCGAACATCTCAGTTTGATTTTCCTGGACATGATTTAGCAGAGGGTTGTTAAGAGTTAGGATGATATGATCAGGTTGCGGTTGGACTTGATGACCTTTAAGGTCTTCTCCAACCTGAGCAATTCTCTAACAGCCGATTAGTTACAGGGGCACTTTACAGTGACTGTTAAGGTAATCACCTTTTCTAATAGGATATATTTTTTTACTTCTTGAAATAAAAATCAGTAGAAACTGAAAAAAATGAAGAAATTTGACAGCGTTTGTATCATCAAAGCAGCCAAACAAACCACCTGAGCCGCCATACCAAGCGCTCAGCTTCAGCACCGCTGTGGCACAAACCCTCCCAACCATATGGAATAGCTATCAAAATAACACCTTCTGCAGAACTGATAAGAACAAGGAACGACCCAGCTGGAGTCCCACAGAGCTTCCTGGCAGGAGGTTGGAAACAATCCTTTTTGTTCAAACGCTATTCCTGTACCTCCTAACACCGTGTCAAAAGTTAAGTATATCTTCCTGAAGCGCAGCCGTCTTTCTAATGGCACAGCCGTCTTTCTAATGGCACAGCCGTGCCCGCTACGCTGCGGCCGAAGGCTGAGCGCCTCAGGATCTCTTCTGTTTCAGTTCTGCCTCCTCGTCTCCCTCCCCTCACGATGCTCAGCGTCCATACGATGCACTGATTCACCGGAGCCCGGCGGATTTCACGGGATGACATCACCAGGTGAAACCCAGCCCCGCTCAGCCGCACTTCCTGCCCATGTGTAAGATGGGGCACGCCGCACCGCCGCCTGAACCCTTCGCTGTTTATTCACCTCCGCAAGTTTTGCAGCACCCCAAGCCCAGCTGTTGCTGCAAGACGGGAACTTCCCGGCACAGGACGGCTTCGCACCGCACGCCGGGAGGCGGCCCGCACGACCGCCAGCAGCCGCACGCACGGATCCCATCCGCGCACACACAAAGCAGGCACGGGGAGCTCCGTAGGGCCGGACCGGGCCCCCCCTTACCCGCACCGCCCGGGGGAGACCCGCCGCAGCGGAGGGGCCGCCGCTCCCCCAGGCCCGCAGGCCGCTGCCCCGGGGCAGGGTGCCGGGCTCGCCCCTCCGCAGCCCGGGCGGCGCAACAAAGGCCTCCCCCCGCCGACCCGCTCCCTCCCGCCGCCGAGGCGTTACGTACCGGAGCGCGGCGCTGGCTGGGAGGCGCGGCGGCTCTCATAGCGCCGAGGCGGGGGAAGGCGTGACGGTCACCGACGGCCGGCGGCGGGCGGAAGCGGCGAGGTCGGGCGGGAGCGGAGCCGCATCGCTGCCCGCACCGAACCTTGCCGAGCTCACCGCCGACAGCGCTGCGGCCGCCCGCGGCTCCCGGACAGCCCGGCCGCTGACCGCCGCTCCGGCACCGTTGCCGCCGCACTTCCGGACAGGGAGGGGTCACGCGGTGCCGCGCCGCGCCGCTTCCATCCGGGACCTCGCGCGAGGCCACGCCCCTCCCCTAACAGCCCCCAGCGGGGCGGGGCGCCGGGCGGCCGTTGGGACGGGGGGGGGTCGGGAGCGGTCAGCGGGCGGTGCGGAGCCGGCCGGGCTGTGGCGGGGTGAAACAGGCCTCCGGCACAGCCACGTCTCCCCGACACCTCGAGTCTCCCCTTGTTCCTTTCAGCTGGAGGGGCCGCTCGGAGCAGGACTTTCAAACTGAGCTGCCTCCGTGGTGACTTTGAGATGTATCACACAGGAAAAGCAGCGGGCTGAGATATTTCTGTAGATAGTAACTAACGACCATCCCCTTTAAATCTCGCTTTAGACAAAGTCTGCAGGGGTGGATCATTAACAGGAGCCGTGAAGAATGCATACATATTTATCAGCAGACAAAAGGCGAGATTACAGCTCAGAAGTTCTTTGGCTGCCACCACTCCATCCAGCCATTGGCCTACAAACTTCTTTCGCTCGCCCTCAGATACTCTTTTGTGTGGGTAAATGCCACAGATGGGCATGTAAGTAGTTGCCAAGTAAAGCAACTAGCACTTTCCAGATCCGAGTCTCCAGTTGGTTTGATGAGAAACTGATTTTCCTGCACTTTTTTTCCTCCCCTCCAACAACAGCTCGGTGCTGTTCCCTGCTATTCCCATTTTTCATATCCTAAATCTGTTTCCCCTCTATGCCAAATTAGAGCGCACCACGCCGTACCGACCTCTTGCATCACCTTAAGGTGAAATACTCTCAAGTCTGGACTCATCATGGCTTGCATTATAGCAGCGCTTAGTAGGTCAATTGAGATAAGTGGCCCTTTATGCCAGACGTTTTACAAAACACACGAGACAAAGGGAGAGTTTAAATTGTAATTACAAAGGACAGAAAACGGTAAAGAAAAACACGACAGAATGAAATGGTCAAACAACCCTTCAACAGTGTCTGCCTGTGCTGTTCGAAATGGAGAACGTAGCCCATGTTCCTGATCAGATTGCCTCACCCTTGTTGGGTGATGTGAGGTGGACTGTATGAATTCAGCTGGTGTACATGATGTTAACACGGTGTTTCAAATAGTCTCTTTTCAATGCTAGGCGTCTGAGCAGGCCCACAGACTCAAGGGAAGTGGTTGTTGTGTATGTAAAGATGCACTTGAGTGATTTGCAAGTTGAAGTTGCAAGTGGAAGTAATTCTCTACTCAATAGGTAACCGCATTTCAATAGTGAAATTATGCATTCTCATTCATTATACAACCCTTTGAGATCTCTTTGGTGAAAGGAAGCATTTAACACACACATGAAAACACGTTTTCCAGATTGAAAGCAAGGTTAAATCAGTAAAATCAACTTCCTGAGCCAAAGTCAAAGCATGAGTAGTAATTTTGTCTAATTCCTTAAGCAAGTCAATCATTTTTATTAACTGATACTGAGAGGGAAATCAATGGCAGGCAACTTGTGATGCTGGCAGTGCTGCTTGCTTTCTGCTTTGCTTTCATATCTGTTATCCAAATGAAGAAACTTTAAGGGAATCGTTACCGATCTGTAATATTTTTGTTCTACCCTATTATTTTTTAAAAGAGCAACACTTCAAGAATACTACCAAGGCACACGTTTGGTTTTGCATCAAATAAATTCGAAGCCTGTTTGGCTGATACGAGTCCCTATTTTATGCTCAGTTTTAAAAGACTATAAAAATTTATCAAAGAAGTTTTTCAGGCTCTTTATAACGTAGCAGCTTAAAAATTCGAATTGCTTTTTGGAATTAGAAATCCCAGGGTGTTAAGGCGTTCATTACCGATTTATATTGACTTCACCACCTTAACTTCTTGGTATGTTTTGCCTCTAGGTATTCTTTGTAAAAAGGAAAATAATAAATCTTATTAAACTGCAACAACCAACTAATTTCTTACTTATTAGTGAAACTGCTGTAAAATTAATCAGTAACATTTCAGCAGAATGGTCCTTCTCTTGAAAAGGTCGAAGTACTGAAACCAGCACTCTTCACTAGAAAACATATGCTAGCTTTGGTGGAAAGTTTTTAGTCTCTCAGAAACTGCATGTTTGCTACCTGAATAGACAACTGCTATTCCATTAACTATCATGAAGAGTCTGACAGTGTTGGGTGGGTCAGATTCAAGTCTCAGTTCTTCCCCTTCCAGGCTAGAGTTTTGATATCCTGTCTTTTACATCACAAAGACCTTAACTGCCAAGCTACCGGCTGACTCGGTAGGAAGCTTAACCATTCTTCCCTGCTTATGAGGTGTTAAAGAAACATTAATTTTAGTAGAAACTTGAACTTGGGACTTCGAAGCTTCACCTGAGCTCAGCAGATGTTGTGTGTACGCTTCCCTTTCTTCATGCATTCTAAACAAACACAAAGATTCTCATCCAAAACGTGAAAGAGGAAAACACCGAGTTCTGCTTTGTTCACGTTTCTTTAGAAATATGGTTTCCCAAGTTGTAACTTTGAAACTAAATATCATTCCTGAATGCAGTAGAAACTTTATAACATTCTCAAGTGAGAAAGATGGAGTTTGTTGAATGTTATGGAAAAAGATGAGAAAGCTTCCTTTCTGTTGTTGGTTTTTGTATCAGCATTACTCTCCCAAAGAGTGAAATCAGAAATCTATACTTTTAAATGTAATATAGAAATTTTCTTTCTGCTCTCTGAAATGCACACAATATAACATATGCTTGTACACTTCTCATACCAAAACACAATGTAAATTTGTGGCTAATATTCATGAATTTGATCTTAAATCCAAGTGCAGTCTTCATCCTCATTTAAATACCAACTATTAAAACACCTTTAAGAGCAGCTTCCAAAGAGAGAAGCACTTATGAACTCCTGCTTTTTTTGAGATTCCTATGGCATTGCCTCTTGAAATTGCCTCCTATCTGATAAAATCCCTAACTGTACTCCTCATAAGAGCACTTCCCAACATCAATATTCCCGAAGTCTGTAGAGCTCCATGCCAGGGCTTGACTCAGTTGTCACTACTCATAGTAGAAGCCCAATACTGCTTTTAATTTAGTATTATAGGACTGAGCTCTAATATAATATTTTGCAGAACAAACATTTGAGCGTGGAGCATTAAATATGTTGTATATAATAACTAAAATCTGGACTGTCATTTTAGTGTGTTTTCATATACAGAACAAGTAGCTGCATCTCCAAGAAATACCAAAGATTTGTATGACATGAGTCAATTATGAGAAGTCAATGTAGCTGTTATAAATAGTAAGGGGAAATTAAAGCACATTGCAGAATTATATGAAAGATACCAATACAAATGCTGAATACAGAGTTGAGGACACAGAACACTGGGATTCCTAATAGAACTGTGCTTGACATTTAAAATTTTGAAGTAGCAAATTTTTTCCATCCTAAGAGAAATCAGATTTGTTACCCATTTTTATTTACTTTGGTGCTTATTTCGACTTAACACCACTTATAAAATAGTGCTCACTCTAAGTTCTGTCGTTCTCGTTAGCACGGATTTTGCACAGCTGATGATTTCATCTAGTTCAGTCCTCCTTGCTGACAAGCAGTTTGTGTCTTAAGACATCATGATTCATAAACTTCCCTTTGCTCTGGGATTTGAGAGACCAGTATGGGAGTATCCTATTCTTACAGCAAAAGCTCAGATGAATAATGCAGTACGAGTAAAATGTGTCAGTCAGTGACAGAGGCATTCTATATGTAAAGATAGCTTAAAACTGCTAGTCAGGAAAAGGTGGATTGATGCAGATAATGATTTTCTGAGTAAGATTTTGTCTGACTAAAGGAACAGTGATAAAACAGTCATTTTGCAGTACCGTAATTAGATACAAGCTTCATTTGAGATTTTGCCTTTCAATTGCTCTACCAAATTTACATAAGACGAGTGCATGTTGGTGCGGAATATAATACATGCACGTTATCCTCTGAGAGGTTCAGGATTCCAGTGTCCATCAAAATGTAGAAGTCACTTTTGTTTAAGTATTCTATTGACGCCACTGATTTGGAAAGCTTGAGATTTGCAGTAGTTATTCATCATAACATCACATTTGCATGCAGATTTCATTCTATACTTATTAGTTAAAGAATAACTTTAAAAAGTTTTCCCATGTATATTTAAAAAGACCAATTTTCTCACAACTCAGAATTGAGTTGTTTAGTTTCTTTTGTTGTCTTTTTTTCATACCTCCACTATTTTACTTGAAATAATGGAAGCTTAGAACCTGATACTTTCATACATCTGTTGTATCCCCGAGTATCTCTGTTGGTCCATTAGTGATCATTTCATAAAAGCAGGAGCTGACCATGGAACAATTGCAACAGGGTATTAAGTTCAGAACAAGTCAATAATAGTTCCCTAGTGTGCTCTGATGATAATGACCAGATAAATAACAGAATAGACATAATTTTCATGCTCCTGTAGTTGTATAATTAAAAACTGGAAAGTTTCAGTTTTTCAAGATGTATTTGCAAGCATATGAGGTAGTTAAAAATAAGCTAAAGATGTTCATCTTGGATGACTACCTTGAACTGCCTTTGAGTGCCAACACACACTTGAAGTGTGTTACCACCTCAAAGTCTCAGCAGTCACAGATGCAATTGTAAAATACCAATCTTCTAAGAACACAGTCAAAGTTGGATTTGTCATCTAAAACATCCATCCTGTTCTATGAGTTTTAAGGTAACAGAAGATGACAGCAACATATCCTCAAAATGAATAGATTCAAAGGAAGTCATGATCTCATAAACACAGAATAGCTTGAGGCTATCCAAGCCTCTCTGAGTCATATTTCCTTAATGATAATTTTAAGGTCACTGTTGAATATGATCAGCTTATTTTGAGAGACGAGAAATAAATCAGAAGCGATACCTGGCAAGAATGAAACAGAGATCAATTGCCACAATATGTAACTTGAGCTCAGTTAATCAAAATGCCTTTTGAAATGCTTTTGATTTGTAGTTTTGTTATTCTGTTGTTCTAGAAATCTGTTTTAATTTTTCATTCCATACCCCATGAAGAAGTCTATGAATTCCATTATGTCTGGATAGAGCACAATTTGGGCTTAGTACTTTGATCAGCCTTTGTTAAGAGACTAAGCTTTAACAACCATTACTGAGATTATCTTTACCAATGTATTATCATCAGTCTGGCTTCTCTAAAACCTATTTTGAGTGCATATATATAAGTAGCTAGTTTGTATCAACAGAGGGGAAAAAAGGTCAAAATATACTGAAGGAAAACTTAATATCTACATTTTTTAAAGAGAACATGCCTGTCAGCTATGCTGAAAACAGTTTATTGTGGCATGTCAGTCAATTACTCATTTATAGTCTAATACAATTAACAATGCAGCATGGAACATCACCCTTTGAAGAATTCCAACCACTGGTTTTCTAGACATGAGATCCTTTATCTGTGCTTTTAATCCATTCATGCTGTCTCTCTTCAGGTAAAGAGCTTCAGCTTTTAGGATTCTGAAATAAAAGTAGTCAAGACATCATTGTGATTCGGCATATCTGCAAGAGGATGAAAAATGTTTAGCCTGCAAATATTGTTGAGAGTTGCGTGGACAGGAAAAGTATCTTTGTTCTCCAAAGAAAATGAAAGTTGAAGTACTTAAAATCATGCACAGAGACAACAAATGAAAGAAGAACTGACAGTGTGTGACAAGATTCTTGCCAGTGTTCTCCATAGGCACTCTTAATACCCAGAAAAATCCAACTGCCACTTTCACCACTCAGCTATTGGATCGGTGACCAGCTGAGTTCTGCTGGCTGGCAGAGCTGCAGTTTTATTCCAGCATCAAAGATAATCAACTGCATTTGAAAGGAGATGGGTGACTGAGAATAAAACTGGAGCTTTTTGAGAGCTGGCTTTCAAAATATTCCTCACGAGAAGATGACTGTATTCTTTAACAGCTGGCACAGAAGAGCCCTGCCTTCCAGGAAATCTATCTCCCAGAACAGCCGAGTAAGTATCTCACATGAGCCAACAGGTTGACTCATCGCAGACATGTTTCACTTCTCTTATAAATAAAGTTACATAACTTCTTTTTCTTCTCTTGTTTTAAAGGGGCCCTTAAAATATTCCATAAGGAAAAGTCAAAATGAAACACTTGTATAACACAGAATTACTCCACTAGTCCCAAACAGGTTAACTCCTCACACTACCCACCTGTTTTTCAGACATACTTCAATAAAGTTTGACACAGAATCACTAATTTCAGTTCTCTTCAACATTCTGGTTGATAGTGAGTATTTAGTCAAGTGAATCAGGAAAAGTGCCACAATAATGAAAAATGTACCTTGAAAGTGAGAAGAGGGCAAAGCTCACTGCTCTGGGATAGGGAAAAGACTCCACTTTCCATATGAGAGAGCCATGACAAAGCCTGCACTGTATAAGCTGTTGTAGCAATTGGACAGACCAATATGATGGGAAACATGACAAAAGAACCAGTACAATAGAAAGGTGCTATGAAGGAAGGGAAGAAGATACTCACCTGTATCAGAAGATTCTAGGTTCACAGGGGAAAGCTTCACCAAAGCGGGATCTCCAAAAAGAAATCCTTCTGTAGTGGCAGTCAGCCCTTAAATGAGGTCTAAGAGAGGTGCAGCCAGGCTGAATTGCCTTCACCTGTGCTCCCAGGGCTGACCGGGTCCTTTCCCCAGGTGCTCAATCAGTGGTTCAGGCCTTGATTCAGCATTTCCCATCTATTTGTCTAAGAGAACCTGGGAGCTTACAAGTCCTCTGTTTATAAATATTTATGAAAACAAAGCTCTCTGTGAATGACTGTGCTATTTTCACTCTTCACAGTTTTACAAACCCCAGCCTTTGATCTAACAAAATCTCACGAGTGTCACAATTATAAAACTAGACTGACAAACATTCAAAGTGAGAGGATATAAAGCGTTCTCAGCTCTTAAACTGGATATAAACTAGAAGCAAAGAAGATGGCACATGTTTCTTCACTTGAAAAACTTCACCCCGAATCTTCTTTCAGGGACAGCTTGAAAAAACAAATTGTTCAGTAGTTTTGCAATCTGTCACGGTGGAGGACAGCTTCTCAGCTGTAGATGCCTTCAAATGAATCATGTATCATTTCATCTAAGAATCTATAAACCTTTCTAGTTCAGTTAGTTTTTTTCTCTCTCAATATCAGAAACATTCTGCACAGCTCTAATCCAGTACGTACTACAGAAACAATCATATGAATCCAAACCAAGTGTTGGAACATCCCATGAATTGAATTTTGTATATTTTTTCCTAATTTTCTCTTCAAAATTAACATGTCACAATAGAGCAAAGTGAAGAAGAATCTATTATTTAATGGGAGCTCCAGGCTGAATGTGAAGGCCTGCACTTGGTGAAGCTGAAATCCAGGCTTAGTGGATGTCATTAGTATCAAAGTATGGTAAAGTTGAGAGGTTACTGTCTCTTGAGAAGAGAGAATATGTATAAGACCCTATGCAATAGGTTAGTTTTAAGGTTCATGAAAACTCTGCCAACCTCAGATTTGAAATATGTGAATTCAACCTTGGAGTTTTCTCTGCTTATAAGATATCTGCCTCAGAGCACAAGAATTGATGTAGAATCTGGTCACGCTGTGGCACAGTGCACATAAAAAAGAAGACAGTATTTCCTGATCTGATGGTACAGTAGAAACGTAGCTTCCTCGCTGGTTGCCAATTCAGTATTCATCTGTGATCATACATAGAGTAGGATGGGACTTGGATATGAATTTTGTTCTATCACATTCTCATAGGTGATAGCCTTTGAAGTTTGACAAAGCCCTTAAAAATATTTCACTGCTAATTTTCTTCTCATTATAATTCCTCATCAGGAACTTTGCTAACTGCAGTTTTTATTTGCTCTTTCCTTGAGCGCCGTTCATATATATTATTTTTCAGTTAAGCACTTTGATTAACTGATTTGTTAAGATTTTTTGTGAAGTAAATGACTAATGATATTCATGTTTAATAGATGTGGAAGAATAGAGAAGGAAAGTGACTGTCATGGTGAGTGGCACGGTCAGTGCCAGGGCTGGGAAAAGAAACCTAAGATCTTTACTGCCAGTTGTGGTTGTTCCTTCTGCCCTCTACAAGATCATTTCATCTCAAAAACCTGTAGGCCAGTAGGATCTTTATTTAAGGTAACAGGTAGAATTAAGTTCCTAAATGTGGAGTTACACAAATAAGAAGTCAGTACATTTCTAGGGGTAGTCCCTGAGCGTGTTAAAAGTTTTAATTAGAAGAGCTACTTCCTGAGCTCTGACCCACCTACTCTTGGGCAGCTCTGGGTGATTCTTTTAGAAATATCCTCTTGCAGTTTTCACACCAGACAGCATGCAGAGCTTGCTGACCCTTTATCAGCATGCTAGGTTGATGAACCCCACATAGCCCTTTTTGTTGGTGTTTGGGGGAGGGGGTGGGCTGAGTTGTGCAGAAAAGCTGCGTGAAATGAGCTAAGAAGTTAACTAACAAGTTTCAGCTCACAGTAAGATTCTTATGCATGAATTATAAACCTCCTAAAATAGAAACTGTAAAGGAAATTCAAATAGACTATTAATTGTAGCAATGCCAATATATTAAGATGAATAAGATTTGCTAAAGATATAAACTAAGCAATTTCAGTTCCTTTTATTCGCTTCATTAGAACTGAATTTTTGGTAGGTGCATTTTCTGTAAGTGTGTGTGCTAATTTAGGAGCTGGTGTATTGGAGTCACTCACCTCAGCCAAGGCTCAGAAAACACTGTGCTCCTAATGCCACCAGAGTTATACTGCCATTACATGCTCCAGTATGCCTCTGGCTTTGTATAATCTTCATCTGACCTGTGGTAAATCCTTGATGACTACTCTCACCTTCAAGGAAATTAAGTGATATTAAGGCTTCTAAAGGCATAAACTATTCCAAATTACTCTCATGACTAAAACCTCTTGTCTGTTTCAGAATGTGATATACTTCAGCTGGTCGTGATAATTCGTTCCCTTCACAAAACTGTTCTGAGGAAATGCTGAAACTTCTCCATTGAGAAGGGCAGTTTCAGTTTTCTTGTGCAATCTGAAATTTCAAACCCAGACAGAATCAGTCCAGTACTGCCTATGGCATGGTGGCTGTGTCATGCAGTGAGGAAGTAGGCTGGTGGTTCAAGTTCCTTCCCTGCCTGGTTCAGATCAAAGATTTCAGTCTTAGGTGAGTCTCTTAGCATTTACTTCACCCAATCCTTTATTATTATTATTACTATTATCATAATTTATATGAGCTAGAACAGTTCTTAGAAAAGATGCTGAAAAATGGAAATGAGGGTTAACTTTAACAAGTTGAGTGCAAGCTCTCTTACCTAGCACTCATTCTGCAGAAATAAATAGGTTGATTGAAGTTTACAATGCACAGAGCTGATATATAAATACAGTAAAAAGAAATAAATAAACCCAAACAGAGCAGACAGCATAAAGTAATATTCCTAAGTGTGCTTACAATGAACATGCAGCAGAATTCTAAATGGAATAAGGAACTGTCTATGAAAGCCAGTGAGTGATTGAAATAGAGCATAATAATGTTTCAATGAATAATCTTCTGGAATGGGTTCTTTCCAGATGTGAATGAGGTTATTAGGTCATTTTATTCCAGCATTCGTTCTCCCGTGTTGTTACTATGCTGTGCCTCTGCATATGTCATTGTAAACAGAAATTTTTAATTACATCATCATAAAGTGTTTGTGATGATTGCATATGTGGCTGCTTAAGTGTTTTTGTGGAACAGGCACATCTGCCAGAAACAACAGTGAAAAATATGCATCAGCTTAAATGGTTTCATGTTTTTCCTGGATAATCTTCTTCTCATGGGAAGTACAATCACAGGCTTCCTTTAAAGGAAAGAAATGTTTGGACGACACAGAGGGACAAAACCAATTTCTTCTTACTAAGCATCCCTAAATGATTTAACACCATTTTCAGAACGCATGAAAATACTTGCTACATTTGACTTGTTCCGTGCCGTATCATCTCTGCCAACCAGTTCTTCCCTTCAGCTTCTATGAAAAAGATATTACAATTTAGAATTAAGGAAACTCATCAGCAGAATAACAAATAAAATCAACCTTGTAACAGATGATAATAGACTATCACAAAAGGAAGAAAATAATTTCTCTTATGTGATCTTTAGTGTCTTATTGCATACAGTTACTAAGGTGAGCCCAGAACAGCGCTCGTTCCTGTATGCTGAGGAGTATGTCCAAAATAGCAGTTTCTCCCTGTTTACAATTTATAGGTACCTACCACCCTACATTCAGCAGATTGAGTCCCAGGTTGCTTTTCTGTAGAGATCCAAGGGCTGAAAATAAAAACAGTGTTTTACAGGTCCTGGGCTCCCAGAATCAATGAATGAATATTCTAACCCGTCCAAGCTGAGGGCCTGGCCTATGAGAGGCAGTGGTGCCCATCAATGCATTTGTACTAGACATGCTGCCTCTGCTTTGTTTCTTGCTCATTTTCTCTGCATTGAAATCACAGAACTTTTCTCTTAACTATTTGTTACATTTCTTTCCTGGAAAAAAAAAAAACAAACAGTAATTTAAAGGTTAATAGAATGCTGAATTCACTGTAATTACAGCAGAGGAAAAACATTTCTGTAAGTACTGTTAAAGCTTTCGTGCCACTCGACCAATAAGATATGGCTCCCAGTCTGATTCAGAAGGTGGGTGTAGAGATCTGTGTGAGTGAGAACTGGCGGCAGGGCGATCAGGCTAGAGCAGAGATGATGTCTGAATCACTTTGGAGCATGATGGAAATCTGTTGTTAGGCAACACACCTGGGGAAAAATAGAAGCCAAAATGTCAAGGATGAGCACATCCTAAAAGTGTATTTGATGGAACTGATTACCCTGGAAATTATACAAACAAATAAATAAATAAATCATGGGACACTGTTAATCAGAATTTTATTTTATTTTATTTTATTTTATTTTATTTTATTTTATTTTATTTTATTTTATTTTATTTTATTTTATTTTATTTTATTTTATTTTATTTTATTTTATTTTATTTTCACTGCACTGCATTATAGATGAACCCTTTGCTTCCAGAGGTTTACATTTCCTAAGACTGTGATACTACAGAGCTGTATCTGCAAAGGAGGTTGAAGTTGGTCGCACCTGGACCTTTATTCCTGAAGTGGTCAGTCGGTGCTGTGCCTGCTCACATGCATGGCACCTGCTGGACTGAGTGCCTTGCAGCTCACAACAGGGTGGAAGTGGTGTGTTAAAGCTCAGTACATTAGCTGTGAGCAAATAGAGTAACTGAGCTGTCCTGCTGTTGGGAGACCTCTGCACCATGTCTGTGAAGGAAGGTAAGACCTACTTCAGAAGAGCCTGTGAATTTAGAAGGCTTCTCATTTTGACTTTCAGATTTTTAGATAGATTTTGAGGTCCAGTTTTACATTTCACTGCCTGCAGTTAGTCCTGTATGGCCGATTTGTTCATGATGGAGATATACATGTGTGGAAGAATTCGTATTTTTTAATCACTTTTAATAAAGCTCATACTGTTTGGTCATATTGCTTTAGTCTGGTCTGGTTGTATCCTTTCTGGATTATAAATGCTTCTGATTAGTCAGCTGTAGCAGTCACTAGGCTTGGCCTAAGCACTTTGTTCACCCCCTTCTTCCTTTTGGAAAGCTTTAACGGCTGCCTTCATCTTACTGTGTTTATTTCTTCTGTTCTGCTGTATTATAATGTTTTGGGGGGCTCGTCTTCTAATTTCAGGTTATGATCAACAAGGCTTATTGGCTGGGCTATGTGGTCCTTGAACAACTACTGCGCCTTTGTCTGCATTGCTTTTGTACATAAATGGACTTCCCTTTATTAGTATCAAATAAAATTTTCTCAAGGTACTGTAATCCTCAAAGGTATAGAAGTACTTTTTTTCTTTTCTGTTTCCTTTTTTAATGTAAATGGGACTTAAATTTGTAGTTACACAAAATTGTAACACAAAAGTGTATTTCTGCACACACCGTAAGAGAAAAAGTACCTACAGAAACATCCTCGTATGAATGGTGCTAACTTCAGTGGAGATGCATTTGCACAATTGCTGATGAAACGTCCCTCTCTGATGGATACAGAAATCACTACTGAAGCAGTGATAGGGCAGAGAGCAGCACTGTGCAGATGTACGAACTTCTTCCTTTAAAGCAATGTAATGCTGCTAGCAAGGCACTGTGCTTGGGCTAATTAGCTCAGTCCTGCAGAGCTTATTCATTCGGTAGTGGCTCAGTTGTCTCTGTGGCATGTAGCATTGTACAGTGGAGATGTGCCCGAAGAAACCAATCAATGAAGAGCAGAAAAGAAGAATAGAAGTTAAAAGAAGCCGTTGTTATTTTTACTGTCACATATTTCCCAAGTTCCCTTTGGTAGACCTGTTATTAGTCACCTCGTAGCTTACACGTGTCACAGCAGATGCGGATCTTTAAAAAGGAGTTTGCAAAGAAACAGCTACACTTCATTTCAGAGCTGGGATTCCCTGGAGGAACTTGGAATGAAAGAAGCAGCAAGTGCAGGTGAAGGTCAGAAAGACTGGAGAGGAACTGGATCATGCAGTAATAGACAGGAGCAAATAACAATAAGAGTTCCACAGCAAAGGGAACAAGCATGCTAGATTAGGAAGAAGATAAATAGGACTTTGAAACTTCAAATCTTCTCCTTTTCAATTTAACATATGAAAGTGAATTACATCTGAATGCTTATGGGGATCTCATTCTGAAAAATAGACAAAGTTCTTTCTTTTTTTACAGTGTTCCAGTGGCTCCGTTTTCACTTTGAAACCCAGGTGGGAAGCAAAATTCTCATAATGTGATCTGCACACTTTAGAAAGACAAGTTCTCCAGAGATGGTAATTACAACAGCAAGCGTTGCTTTTTTATGTTGTCACTGCAATGATCAGGACTCTTGTACAGACTCTTAGAATGTTGCACCAAACTGCTCCTAAGTGACTTCAGTGATTTGGAATTGTAAATAGGTAGACTTCAGCAGTACTAAGTCAAATGTAACACCAAAACTTAGCTACAATTGCAAATCATAAACAAACCTGTTTAGTATAGGGAAAAGGTGAACTTATCCTCTGCTTTCAGGCTCAATTTCCAGCTCCAGATTTTCTAGCTATCAATTCTGTTTAGACCACATCAGGATAAACTGAAAACAATTATAGGCATGTAATGCAGCAAATTTGCTACATCAGAAATTACTTCTATTCTATTACTCTTGAGCAGAAATTACTCCCTCTTCTCACAGGACTGGGTCCTAACTCTATGCCTGCTCAACCAGACTCAGGCAGAGAGGTTGATTAATGGTCTTGAACTTAGTCTTTCTCTTATCAGGAGCAAGACATCTAATGGTAGACAGATAGGTAAGGCTGTAAGCAGAAACTGGAACTATGTTAGTTAATCATCATTCTTTACATTGCTGTAAAATTTAAGGGAGTGATGGGCATGCAGAGGTCTTTCCGACAGGAAGCATTTTCAGGGGGATGTGTGGCTTGCTCAGATTTGTAGGAAGGTGTTGGTTTCTTCTAGCTATAAGTAAGCTAACACCCCTTGGAAATGGAGAATGCCTATTAAGATTGTGGATGGACTCCAGAGAAAGGCTGCCATCTTTCTGAAGGCCATCTCTCTACTAAAAGGATGGTAGTAAGCTGTATAAGCAATGGGAACTGTTATCTAGAGAATCAATCAGAGCCTTGTGCTGGAATCCCTGTGCGTACTTCTGAAGGACAGTTTAACAGTAGGACAGACGTTTATGGTATTAGTATCTAAGAGCTCTTATGCCATGCCTTGTTGAATCTTCCTTCAACACACACTTTTCCTCTTCTTAGCACTGTTGTTCTTTGGTTCTCGTACTTCTTACTTCTCTAGCCACAGATTTGGGAAAGCTGGGAAAATATGCAACTAAGGGTTCTCTGTTAAGTCCTTGCAAACAGTGTATTAATGTCTAGTTCTGATTGTGAGATATTGCATTTTAATTTGATACAGTAAGTAGTGGGAAATGTACAGCTCCTATATTAACTGGCATAAACTTCTTAGTGGAAAACCTGTAATGGATTTAATGCACATGTTGATGGAAAGCAACATTTCATTTTGTCGAATTTACTGCTAATGACACTCTCAGAACGCTCTCTGAGCCACTTGAACAATGAAACAGTTTTGTAAGAGAAATTACATGAGCTAAATCACCATGTAGGTATAAAAACCAGTAAGAGTTCTTCACTGCTCGTTCTCTGAACCTCTGAATAACATTTTAACTTCATTTTTAAATGCCCATACTGCAAGATTATTTCAGCATCTTCATGTTCAGCTTTTTTATCTAGCAGCAAGAGGGATAATTTGCCCACACAAGCTTTGCAGTTTTATGGTAAGCACAGTAGTAAGAATAGTTTTGCTACTGCAATTAAAGGTGAAAATTATTTCTTTTAAATTTGCAAATATTTTCAGTTGATACTGGGCATAAACTTACAGACAGCTATATCATCATTTATGGTATCTGTGTGAGTATTCAAAGGTCCAAATACTAGCATAGAAAAAAAGGAAAATGAGATGTAACATTCTCAGCTTCTATAATGTGTAATTTCTCAAAACTCCTATCAATAGCTCTGGTTTTATGATGTGGAGAATTGTCAAAATGGGCAAAAAAAATTGGTACCTTTTATTGTTATCTGAGCTTAATATTCACAGGTATTTTTATGTGCACATTCGTTAAACACGATCTTCATCTCAGCTGAAGTGATTTTCTCCTTTACCTGCCCCATATATCTAAGCAGGTAAGGAAAAAATGTTTTCATTTGTTTCTGTCTTAGCCCAGTAGTTGCACAATAATTTTCATGCCAAAAACCCCCAGAGCTCTCAGTAATCTATTAAAAAAAAACAAACCCAGGAACGCAGTCCAAAGAGAGAAAGATTAGCAAAAAGTATTGGGTAAAAAGCTGTTAATAATGTTTCTGCTGTGAAGTGATGCCTTCTGTGCCTTTCAGCTGACACTATTTCCCTTGCCAAATGACTGCTCTGTTTGCATGTGCTGGCTTTCGCCTCTTTAGATATAAAATACTGCTGTGGTTGTATTAATAGTGCAACCAAATGGTTTAATCTCAGGAAGGGACAAGTTTTCATGTAATTGGATAAGAGTATCTTCCCTTGGCCGAAAGTTTAGGTTGTAGCCATTTATAACTTTCTATTTTCAGCTGAAATCTGAACCCTTGTTCTCTGCACGGAGAATGTTGTTTTCTGTTAATATTCCACTGTAATTGAGATGGGAAGTTGAACTGCGGATCAATATTAGGCCTCTACATTTCTCAGGGTCACATTCACTTACATTATTTTTTTTTTCCTGAATATACTGAAGATGTTCCATATGTCTATAAATCCTTTAATATGACTGTGGTATCTAACAACAATCCTCGGATAGCACTTCATAAACCTGAAACCAAAGAACTGCATGAAATGCAACATATTTAGTAGGACTTTCTGCTCCAGATATACTAAGTTGTTCAGTACTGTAGTATCCTGCTGTTTCTGGAACCCAGAATTTACTCACCTGTAAAATAATGGTAGAAACTGTGAGTACACTCGTATTTGAAATTAATATTTCTCCCTGCGTGCATCATCATTGTTATACAAGAGAAATAAAGAGCCATTTCTTATTTTTCTGAGCACCAGTAGATGTTACTTTCCAAGCTTTTCACTGCAGGGAAATTATTCTTTCCTACTACATATAACAAAATATCTTTGGCTTTATGTTCCTAGTGTGCTTGATTGTTATATAAACAGTATTCAATAGATGTCATGAAATCACATCCTCTTTCTCTTCTCACTTTAATTCAGCTAAAAAGGGGCAATTAAGCTGAGGAAATAAATGTGTATTTCACAAGAAACTGCAGCAGCCTGAGATGCCCTCTGTTCACAATGTCGCAATGGAAACGTGTTTTCATTTAGTGAGTGCAAAAGCTTATATTGGATGCCCAGCATGAGTCTATCTCATACTGGAAACCCCTTAGTTAGTAAAGATAGCTCTTGTGTCAATCCCCTTCAGTATTTAGATAGGGAGAAAAGTATAAACCCAGGATCAAGTTGTGCTAAATGGCTTCCTGCTGCTATTTAAGCCATGAGGACTGTAGCAAGTTACATATTTTGATGGACATAAGGCATATTTTGTGTTTTGCATGTGGCACAGCCTGAAGCGAGAGAACTTATTGCAAGACCTAAGTATTATACATGAAACTGTCTCGTCCTTTATTTTAGGAGTAATTTTGCCATCACTTTTCCTGTGCAAAAATGTGCAGGTTCCACCAAGTGAGTTTTAACATGAATTGAAAGAGGTTCTAGGGTACAGGTTTGCTCTAACCATCACTTTCATTCTCTTCTTGCATATGTAGCGGGCTGCATTTCTTTTTAATGACACTTGGCTACATCTGTCAGTAGGCATTTAACCTTTTTTGCAAATAGATGTATGAGAAGACCTTTACTGAGGCAGCAGAGCTTGCTTTCAAAACTCAGTGAGTTCCCAGTCGTACGAGCCCTCTGCAAGATTAATTCAAGTCAATAGAGGATTTAAAAGTGAAAGGGGAGAAAAATCAGGTCAGCAAGAAATATGAATAGAATGATTAAATCAGTGGGAAATGCTGTGGTAAAAGACAGAGGATTCCAATTCCAGTTATTATAGATTGGGAGGCTGAGATGCTTAATAGCAAGGAAGGAGAGGATTGCTTGAGAATTGGATTGAATAGGCAGAGTACATCCAATCAGTCCACTTCTAATAGATTGGTTGAATAAGTAATATAACATGATAAAAGTGTTTGGTCTCTTCGCTTTTTAACAGGACTTCTATGAATGTAGTCCAGATAAAAAGATCATTTATGTTTCCTCTCTCCAAAGGGATGAAGTATCTCTGCATGCATTTGATACTGTGCATTTTTGTGGTTTCTGTTTTATAACAGTGCTGGCAAAAATGGAGTGAACCTCATTCATCGTGTCCTACTTAGGAAGATGAAGATTAAGCCCTGATCTAATGGCTAGTGCCAGAGTCATATCACCAGTTATCTTTTGGTATCGATGTTTTCAGGAAGATGGTTTGTTATCTTCTAAGTCCTAGATCTTACCACATTCCCCATGCTGGATGGAGGAGAAGCTACCTGAAATAACTGAGCGAACAGTGAATGCCTGGATTAAAGTTTAATGACAAAGGTACGCGTACCATGATGATCTGACTTGTATCACTGTCATCTGACAATTCACAGTGCTGTTCAGCAGTGTGAATCCATGACAAGCTGTTTACACCTACTGATGCTAACCTCTTTGTGGGCACGATTTGTGTGTTCATTTATATATATACATGTATGTATATAGACTTGGCTCTCATCACTGCATGGGGCGTGAGTGCAGAGCAGCCAGAGATTCAGATATTTAGCCTAGTTTATCGTACACTACCTTCCTCATACATGGAGGCTCTGCTCTAATCAAGCTAAAGCCACTGCAAGTGTGTATGAGGTGTTTACACAGAGGTATCATGCAGTTAAATAAATCTGAGTGAAACATTAATTTTCTCCTTTGTCCCCTTGTACATGAGCCCTAATTATTTCTGCCATTTTTTTCCCCCTAATAGCCTTGACAGCTACATCATGAGTCCAGTTACCTGACATCAGAACAGGACTGGGATATGCAACCCACATCAAAGTAAACTCTGGGCTTTTTCTTTGCTGTGCTTTTCGTAGTTATGGATGCTAAGCTTCGATGATGTGCTTAGCACTGTAAGAGGCAGGAAGAATGATGCTTCCTGGCCTTGAGAGTGTGCAATCTAACAATAGACAGACAGCACAAACTGTGCTGGAAGACCTGGGGAAGGTGCTTCTTAGAGAAATATGTCTTTTTCTAAATAATGGTTGGGTGCCTGACAACATTTACATTAACACTGATTAGTATTCATGTCTTCAAGATAGATGAGAGTTTAGAGAAGGGATTTGCTTCTTCTGCAGATTTCATTCTACCACATGCAGAGGGATCAGATCCCCCTGCCACTGATGCTATAGGCATATAGGCTCATATAGGCTCCTTTCTTCCTTCCCTTTTTTTCCCCCTATCTTTTAAAGTGCTGTTTGAGCCTGCTTGTTGATCTGTGCTCTTTACATTTTACACAGTGACTAACAAGGATACTCGTGGTGCAGAGGAGTTTGCTGACTGCAAGACATGTAATTGGTGCAGTACTGTAGGCACTTTGCAGCATACTAAGGAAGTTTTGATGGCCTTATATTGATGTCAGATGTTGCTGTACAAAGAAATCATCCCTGAGAAAATAAGCTTCTTTAATCCATGGTTTTTGATAAGTCCTCGAAAGTAATATTGATATATTTGGGCTCTTCCTGTTTCTTAGTTATACGGATACGTGTGGGATTAACACTTCTATCGTTATTACTGAGCATCTATCTTCTAGTTAAATAAGTATTTTTGGAAGGGACAATTCTCTTACTATCAGAAGGTGTCTAAAGGCGGAAGCGAAAAACTTTCAAGTGCAGTAACAGTGCATTTGGTAAATCATTTTGGGACATAATCCGTATGAAGAAATAATTTGTCATGTGCTTAATTTATGGATTTAAGGACAGGATATCACTGCATAACAACAAGTTTGAGAAAGTGAACAAATTTGACTCAAGGCTGAAATGAATTTTTAGTGGGGTCAGTGGAATTTCTATGCGAGGAGCTAGAATAGACCTAAAGAGAAAAGAAGCTCTTTGGGGTAAAGCTGATGATTACAACACAACTCCCTTTGTTTTAACTCTTTTGCCCTGTTTGTGCTTTTGTTTCTGATATACATTCTGTGCATGCTGTGTTTTAGGCTGGATTCTGGAAGCTGCTGAGCGCTCATTGTTTCTCACTGCATAATTGAGAGAAATCAGTTCTCAGCACACAGTAGCTGTTTTGTGTGTGTGTTTAGTTATAATTTTGACTGTAAAGAAATGGTTTGACTGTAAAGAAATGGCTCTCTCCTGTTTAGAGATACGATGTCATTTGCTGTTATTTAATCATGACAACAGTCATGATTGGTTGTAATTAGAGATATTGATGACTGACTTCTCCTCAATCTATTTACAGTGTAATGGCCACTGACTGCTGATGATCAACTCCTTATGTACTGGTTTGTTCCTTCTTCTCTGTTACTGTCATTGCCTTAGGCCTTACCTGCACCGAGTGGCTTCAAGAGGTAACACTCACTATTTCATAAGAACTTCTGTAACTCATTGATTTTGGTTCAGAGAGTCCTTGCAGAGACTGGTTTTACCTGCAGATATTACGCAGTGTTGCAACTGAGCATTTCATTGCATTCTCAACAATAGTTGAGTGGGAGTTCATCCACAGTACACTGTAGGTCACCTCTCTGGAGTTGAGACATCCTTAGGATCAGTTCAGCCAGCCCTCTGCACCCCATCAAGCTTCGGTCCACAAACTGGTGTGTGCATTAAACTTGTGCATTGGATTCCCTATAAAAGAAGAAAATGGTACTTATGCAGATATATATATATATATTTTTTTTTTTCTAGTAGCAACAGTTTCTTGTGATTTCCAACTTGTTTTTCAGCAAAAATGGCAATTTTTGTAGGCTGTGCTTCCAGCCACTTATCCCCAGTCCCAGACTTAATCAAAGATGACTGTGCCCTCTTTGAAACAGAGCAGGCAGCAGGTCAGACCACCCCTTTTGACCAGAGACCACATCTCCAACAACAAGCCTCAGCTTGATGCATTTCATCTCGGTGTGCCTGTATCTCAACACAGGTTTGCAGGCTCTGACTTGCCAGTTCCTGAAGCCATCCCTCTGTTGTCAGGCAGCACGGGCTGCTTGGCAGTACTGAGCTGGCTGCATTTGTTCCACAGGCTGCATGCTGCTGCACATGTTCAAGCCAGACACCAGCAGCCTGTTCTTGTGAGTGGGTGGCAAAGCTTTGACATCAGAGGCCAAAGAGAAAATACTAATACAATGTGGGATCAGAGCTGGTGGCTCAGCTGTACTGAAATGAATCACCAAGTTAGGTTCAGTCCTTCACCCTCAAGACAGCAGGGGCTATGAGTGCTGATAAGGCAACATATTCAGCTGGCACAGAATGTGTCCCATTTCACTGTATCTCAGCTGTTCTCCAGTGTGAGGTACATCCAACTTCCCATGACTGGATTGGTGATTCAGTATGAGAGTTTCATTAGTTGTGATGAAAGGGGAAGCCTAAGGTAGCAAGAAAAAGAAGAGGAATCTTCATTTTTTGAGGGGGACAGATTTTGAGATGCAGTAGTAGAAAACAGAAGGCAAAACGTACTTTGCTGTGATAAAACATTGCTCTTCACATGTGAACTTTCACGTGAGAAGGTCATAGATGAGATTTGCAAAGGGGCTTACAAATAGATTGCATTTTTACTAAATAAATGCTAACTAAAACTCACATTCAAGCAGTAATACTACAAATTTAACATGAGAATATGTCACCAAAGCTGCTAACCTTGGCTATGTATACCAACAGAACAGAAAGCCAGTGTTCTTTTATATTATTATTATTACGTAGTTCCAAATGGGTTGTTATTTTCTCTCTCATTTTTATTTTTGGCCTGTGCTTGCCAAAAACATCATTGTTCACAAAAACACTTGAGGTTCTTCTTGTCACTCCACTCCAGAACGGTTGTAGGAACAAAAAGTGGTCAGTATAAGTTGTTTGGCTCTGCCTTGTTTTAACCTGTTGTCATTAAGAGAAGGTTGAATTCACACACAGTAAAGCTTCAAACACATTTTCACTCACTTCATTGAAGCACTGCAGTCCTTGAAGGGACTTTATAAACAGGAGGGAGACCAACTTCAAACATGGTCTGATCATGACAGAACAAGGGGGAATGGCTTTAAACTAACAGAGGGAAAAATTAGATTAGATACTAGGAGGAAACTCTTTACTCAGAGGATGGTGAGGCTCTGGCACTGCTGCCCTGAGAGGCTATGTGAGCACCTGGAGATGTTCAGGGCCCAGTTGGATGAATCCTGAACAGCTTGAGCTGGTGGGAGGCAACCAGCCCATGGCAGGGGGATTGGAACTAGGTGATCTTTAAGAACAACTCTAAGCTAAGCCCTTCTATGATAAGCTACCTCTATGACATATGATGTAGGTCAGCAAGTAGGTAGCACTGTTCACCTGGCTGCATATTCTGTTGAATAGCTGATGTCTGAAATTTTTGATGGCTGGCTGTGCAAGATGGACCCAGAGAAGGTAAAACAGCTTCTGCCCTCAGATGAGCAGCCAAGCTTGTGATGTATGAAACCTGCCTGTCCCTACAATTATATTTCTGTAATGGCTTTCACAGTCCAAAATTGAATATTGAAGGCTCTTTTCTGCATAACTGTCTCTAATGAAAATCTACTTGACACTGTAAAGTGTGTGTGTGTAGATGTGGTTCTGTATAAGTGTTCCTTAAACATTTATTTGAAAGGAAGTGCTTAAGATTTGCCTTCCTAAAAGTAGTTGCCATTACTCAGGAAGAATAAAGGATGCTGCTCATATCACACTTAACTAACCTGCTCGAAGGAGGGAAAGAAACACAGCACTGATCTGTTTAAAGTTGGAAAGTTTATAAAGGAATGATCCCACACATTCTAGCAACAGCAGCTGTGCTGCAGCACAGAGCAATGTAGCGGTTGTCTGATTGATCGGTTTTCCTTCTACCACTCTTACTTCTTGGCAGCCAACCTAATGTAATTACGCATGTTTTCCTGCAACAAGCAAACACTTTATGTGGTTGAGGAAACAGCTGCAGTGCACTGAGGAGCTCATTTGCATAAATATGAAAGTATAGTCACAGAATTGCCAAATTACATATCGTACGGAGTTACCTGTTAACGTCAAGGATTATAAATACCTGCAGAGATTATGAATACCTAAAATGCTCTTTTATTTAAAATGAATGTATATTTAACCATTTTTTTATCTGGTTATTTAGAAATGTGACTGTTCAGCCTAAAAATAACTTCTAATACAACTCTGAGCTGGAGAGGCCATGAGGAAGCCTTCAAAAAGGATGCCAAAGCAATTAAGAACTTCCTCATTTCCTTGAAACTTAAACCAGGCTCCTTGTTTCTAAATCCTCGAATCAGTTTCTAACTTAATCAAGTAAAATTTCTCATGTATGAACCGCCTCACACTTTAACACAGAAAACCTAGAAACTGCAAGTAATCAGCAAGGCATTAACACACAACCAGGGATATTTGCTGAGGAGCTCTATGAATCGAGAACTTCTTCCAGGAAAACAACAACCACCAAACTGGTGTCAGCAGAAGAATCTGTGCAGATTTGTGTCAAAAGAACAGACTCAGCGCAGCTACATCTAAAAGGCATTTTCAGTCCTTCCTTTGTTTCATACTGTGACCACATGTGTTTATGCTTTACAAGAGAGATGGCAATACAAAGGAAAGCTGGAAGATAAACTTTGGAAAATACAGACACTGCATCAGCCTATGCTACCCAAAATTACACATGGAGTTGCAGCATCTCACTGTGACAGCTGAGTTCCTGTCACATGCAGAGACACCTCCTGAAGGAAAAGTAGCTGCAGTAGTTCTTTGCCCGCTGCTTTGGTAGAACCTTGACAAAAGGTTCGGGCTATGAGGCTGCACTTCTGCACTTGGTACAGACAACCATAAGATCAGGCCTCTCTGCTTGTGAACCCAGAATCCTGCATGCTCACAGCACAGTCAGCAGAGCACAGTGCTGACATGGGGAGTTGGCCCCAGCTGAAGTTCTATGTGCTGTCCCCACAGAAGTGCATTGCTTTTATTTCTTGGGTTGTTTTATGCGGATGTCATTGACACAGTTTGTTTCAGCTGACAGACCCTGTCATGGACTTAGTTCGGTTTCGCATGAAGTAAGATCTAAAAAGGATTTGGAACTAAAGAACAGAGAGCCAGTGGTAAATGGAAGATACATTACTTGAAATCATGTATATGAAGCTAAATGAAGTGGCATTACTTAGCATAATGCCAATGTGGACAAATCAAATGCACCTATAATGGGGAAAGACTAGCAAAGTAGTAGTGATTCTCTTGGTGCTCAAAAAGGGGAGCAGAAATCTGTATATGTATTCAAAGAGCATTAATCTATTCAATATGCCTCCTGAGTACTCTTACAGCTCTTACAAGCTACAAGAAAGCGTATCTGGCTTCAGAAGAGGATGCTTGTGCTTTTCAGATGATCTTGCTGAGACGAATAAACAAATAGGGCTGGGAGTATGGAAATAATAGGTTGGTAGGGTCTTCTTGGAATTTAAAGAAGCATATTACTCACTGTGGAAAGACTGTGTCTGAGAATTGACGGAACCCTGCAGACTTCCTATAAAGATTGGATATATAGGGAAGAATGATAACATGTGAGAACTGAAGCTGAAAAAGCAAGCTGGTTTAAAGTGAGGCTGGAAATGCAACAGGATCACATCTTGTCCTCCGAGTTGTTTGAAACTCTCAAGAATAAGCTTCTTAACATTTACTGGAAGAAGACATGCTAAAGATTACCAGCCTGATGGTATTAGGGTATGCAAGGCATTAGGAATGGTAATTATCATGACCTCATGCAAAAATAATCATTTAATAACACAGCTGATTTCTAGAACCCTAGCAGCGTGCTGTCAGCATAGAAGACACAATATGAAAATTTCTTGTAGCATGAAATGCCTTCAATTTAAGAACCTATAAAGGGAAGGAAACTCTGCAAAACAAAATGGCAAACATTCAGGTCCCATAAAAAGGCAACAAAGTTCAGTAATAGATGCTTAAAAGAAGCCATAGGCAGGCATTTAAATTTTGCAAGAGCGAAGTGTTAACAGTAAGCTCACAAACAGAGCAGGCCAGGGTATGTACTGGAGAATATCAATTCCCATTGGACCAGTGTACTTCTGGTATCTTTTCAGGTCAGCTGATTTCTAATTAGGCTCCCAAATGTGAATGAAAAGTTCTAATTTTAGATATATTCACGTTCGAAAAAATGGGACTTAATCCACACAGTTACTTAACATGCCTGTTTTGTTATCTTGTTTATAACTCCGCTTTCTGAAATCTCATTAATTTCCTGGTTAGCATCAATTCTGGCAGCATTTCTAGAACAAAATATAAACCGTACAGCAACGGTGGCGTAAGATGTGTAATAATTCACTGTGCAGTTTGACAGTAATTATTCATAGCTGCAGCATTTACAACTTGATAGCCTATTGTAACCATATTGTTGAGAAGGTTCTTAAGTAAACAAAGCAATCATCGTGAATTTACATAACGTGCAGTAAGTACATACATTTAATTCTTAATTTAAATGTAACAACGCTTGGAGTACCTCCGAAGTCATTCATGAAAAGGCAGCAAAAAGTAATGAATGCTTTTAATTGTGGGTAGGAGACTATTTTTAGTCTCTGTCCCCCACTCTCACATGAAAACTCCTTCTGAGAATGGGAACTAGATTCTAGGTGCATATTTACACAGCAAACAGATTTCTAATGAGGCAACACTGTTCCAGGTTAAGACAATTTGATGGAAACTTTTAACATCTGATTTTAAACACGTAGATTTTGCTTTTTCATGTCTAGTTTACCTCAACTACATAGGACAAAGTCAATGGAAGAACTAGATAATGTATTATTGAGTAAGACATAAAATTTTACACACCTACACTGAAATTTTTCATCTTTTCTAACCTAACATATATGCAGCACCTTTTCTCAGCGCAATACTAAGCTAGAAATGAATTACACAAGGTATGGGTTTATCTAGGGGGGAGATGTTTGTGATGTCTTAAACAAAAAGCAAGGCACGCTGTAACACAATAGAAGGCATAACAAGATAGAAAAGCAGCAAGGTCTGAGGCTGCAGCAAGCAAGGATCTGCTTAGATGCAATAGCAGTTGGCACAGAAATAAGAGAAAGAAGCTGCTTACCTTCAGAAGGCCTATAAAGTCCTCAGGTATGCAGGCAGCTCCAGATGGGGCACCCTCACCTCCACTGCCAGCCCTTCAACGAGGTCTGGGAAGGGGTGGATCCTGACTCTATCCCTTATGGTCACTCAGGTACATTGCATTCACCTGAGCTCCCCTGGGTTGGCCCTGCCTTCCCACCAGGTGCTCAATCACTGCTCGAAGCGGTGAGTCAGCATTTCCATCACTCACTCACTCACTCACACACACACACACACACCATTCTCACACTACCTCATGAGCAGTCACGTTTCAGTAAGTTATCTAGGTACATAATGATGTGATTGAATAATTGAATATTGGGTCACACCTTGCAATATGTTCTTTGCTGTTTTCTGACCCTTGCATATTACCAATAGGCCACCAAGAGCTCTGACAGCTACTCTTTTAGATTCGTTTTGTTTCAGAGCTCAAGCCAGTTATGTCTCCTTAGCCTTCAGCATGAATTCCCCCATGTATCCCTGCAGGGTTTCTGAAGCTTTTACACCATGCTATTGTTCTCCGGGATACTTTTTTTGTATGTTGAAGAATAACTTCTTTATAGTTTCCATTGCTCACTGGCTTTTCCAATTAGCGTCCACATCAGCTCAAGCCTGTGAGAATTCCCCATGCACGAGGATGCCCTGTTGAATGGCAGCGGTTCTGAAGGTGCTGTGTCAGAAACGCTTTTCCCAAGTAGACAACTGCAATTGCCTTTATTTTAAAAACTTGACATTTAGATTTTCTTAGAGTTGTTTCTTTTGTGTGTGTTTGTTTGGCTTTTTTTTTCCAATCTGTATTTTTTTGGGCTCCCCACTTTATACCTGAAGATCAATAATATATGTGGTGCCCAGAGGGTATGTTTCCTTATGGTAGAAAACATCTCACTAGCTGTCATTTCCAAGTTGCTAGTCTGCAATGCCAAGCTGAGTCTCTAGTTTCCTTTTTCAATGTCACTGACATTTTTTGTTGCTATTCTTTTTCTTCTTCTTCTTTTTTAATATCTTGACAGGTAACTTCTCTTTGTAAGTGTCTTTTCATTCATTTAATACTCATATTTCTGTACAGCCTATAATTTTCCACATAAAGATTGGAGTGATATATTCCTCTCTCTCCTCCCAGGTAGAGAAATCCCATGGTGTGGTTTGAGGCATTAGAAGTAGGCTGCTGAAACAATAAAAGCATGGAAGTCATTCACTTTATTATTCAATAGTGCTTCAACTTCACTGGGTGTCAGACACAATGCAGAAACAATTCAAGTAGTGTTTTAGGATGGTTACTACTGGCTTAGTAATTAATTTAATGTAAGTAGTTAAAATCTATCAATTAATCAGTTTCTAAAGTAATGAATGATGCTACTAATGTCCCTAATGAAATGAAAACAGAAATGCAGGGGTGAAAAAGCTAACTTCACCTCCTTATTTAACTGTAGATTGTTAATTGGGATTCTAACTAGGATCCTTTGCTTTATATAATTTTCCCCTGGTAACAGGAAAAAAAACAGTAACATCCTACTCTCATCCCGTTCTTCTCAATTAGAGACGGCCATATGATTGGACACATCTAGGTGAAGAAAGGAAGAGAAACAGGAGATAAAGGTGTGAAAATCCTATAGTTGCTCTGCTTCTGCTAAAATTCTTTTCCTTCAGATGAATTTTAGAAGGTCCCATCCTCCTGCTGTTTTCATGGACCTATTCTATCCATGGAAGGCAGAAACCTTTAACAATGAGTGAAGTGCAAATGGCTGGCTCATGGCAGGGAGAATGCCTTGTAATGCTACGTACTGACTTCTTGCAAACTGATTCTTGAAAGAGCTGTTACATGAGGAGGGGGCCAGGTAAGTAAGCAATTAATTTCATAGAAAAGTGAAATAAATTATTCTGGTACAGTGAATAATTAGCTAGTTAGAAAATTCTCTATTGATTTGAACTAGCTTTGGACACAAAGACAGCTGCATAGGACTGAGAATCTCTGCTTTAAGCTGGGAAAATGGATTTTATGTAGGCTTGATTTGGATTGGCTCAGCAGTAGTGTCCCCTGACTGGCTCTGTCTACTGAAAATGAATGACCTCTTGGGTTACCAAATCAGGCATCCAGTTGTGCTACAGCAACCAAGATCTGCACCCCTTTGCAGCAGTCTCCTCTCCTGGAGGGAGGCTGAGAATGGAAGGAACTGCTGGTTGCTTTTGAATCTGCCCACAGTACACTGACCTAGAGAAGTTACAAACTGAAGAACCAACAGGTTCTTTAAAGTCAGCACACAAGTTCTGGTCAGGACCTGGAAGAAATGCACAGTCTTCACAATTTTTTTCAGTCTTAATATTCATCCTTGAACCTCTATGGAAGCTTACTGAAGTTGAGCAGCATGAGACTTGAGAATACAAAAATCTCGATATCTATGTCTGAGAAACACATCTGCAATAATTTAGGATAGGGTTTTCTATTCTGAATCTGTTGTGTTGCATATCTTAGCTTGCACAGAGAACTTGTTCCAATACATCATTTCTGTTACTGCTCTCACAACAAAGCTGTTCTGTCATCTGTCTGTTTTGACTCGCAAAGATGAGTCAGACAACACCCACACATATACTTAAATCAGACCCACTCTTGTGAACAGATCTGGACCATCCATTTAGAGAAAAAAAAACAAGACTCCCTAAAGGAGGCTGACAAACTAGCCAGATACCTGATTATACACAGAGTAATTTCAATGGCTAATCAAACGAATGAATTCTTACTTGATTACATTTCAGTTTTGTATCAGCTAATCATGAAACCAGAAAATAGACTAATGGATGCTGGTTTCTCATAGCACCTGCTCGCAGGTACAATTGCTGTAATTTGCGAAGAAGAAGGGAGGGGGCAGCACTAATTTCCTAATCAAGAGCTGAGAGAAGCAAGCTCTAACATTCTTAAGGCGATTGGATGTTTTCCTCTAGAAGAAAACTAGAACTTTACCAGAACTTTGATGCTGGAATCACTCTCCCACATCCCACTGCGTATTTATGTATTTATTTATTGCTCCTCAAGAAACCTTCTGTATCACGTGACAAAAAGAGACATTCTTAGGAACTCTTAAGGAAATAAGGCAATATAACTTTTTTCCCCAACCCTCAGATTGCTTTTCATATTCACTGCCCAACAGACATTGGCAGGAGCAGGAAAAATCCTTGTAGGAAAATAGAATGGTTTTGTAGCGTGTGTGCTTGCACCTATCCAAATTTTGAGGAGCTTTGATATCAGATATCAAGATTATAAGTTATCTTATAGAGGAGATACTTCTAAATGCCCTCCACCAAGCTGTTACACACTAGCTGAAACACCTGTTAACAGAGCACAGTATTTGCAGAATGGCATTAAAACATCTACCAATCAATACTGTCCATTCCTTTGAAGAACTCTTTAGTGCTGCTTACCTACACAGTATCTCCAAAGTCTAAGTAGAGAAAACAGAGACCTGGGGTAGCTGGATTAGGAGTATTAAGCCACCATCAATCTACTGTAAAAGTGGAACACCAGATTCTCTGCTGCGTAAATCAGTGTAGATGCATTCAAATTGGCAGAACAGTCATGATTTACAAAGACTGAGGACTGTCTCCAAGCCTTCCCGTAACCGCTACTTTAAATAGTAGCTTTAGATCTGTCTTTTAACATACTAAGCCACCAGACAGACTGCATTTAAATTATCAGTGATGATCAATACGTAAGATATGTAATAAATCTCTCCTAAACGCCATTCAGCTGAATTTCCTGTATTGACATAAAATACATTCATCTTGGATCTTCTTGAACTTTTCATACAAGCCTATAAGTGGTGGAAAAATAAATAATCTTTGAAAGGACATAGATAAACACTTCATTAGAAAGGTAGGATGTTACCATTTGTCATTTCACTGGTCATATAAAATCTGTTCAGAAATAAGAATAAATACAGTATCTGAAGTGCCCAAAGTTATCTGAGGGTAAAACCAAGTTGCCGGAATCACATCTGATATTTTGTTTAGGATTTTTTTCTGTGCTGTGAAGACTGGTTCTCACAATCATGCTTTGCACATTAACGGAGAATCAGGAAGTACCAGGAGATGAGAATGATTGTTAGCTATGGATTCAATAGACATGATGTCCATGAGTATCCTCAGTTGGCTCCTTGTAGAGGAAATCATCCACTGGCATGCTGACTCAATTATTTGCCTTACTCAGTGCCTAGCAAATAGCAGTCATGGGCCAGAACCCTCTGTGCTATCTGTTCTGTTAAAAATAAATAAATAAATAAATATATATATATATTTAGATGCTCACCACTACCAGAACTTATATCCAGAGTATAAGACAGGAGACAACAGATGGAGATGGACAGATGGTAAAGAGCAAAGCATCTACCAAACAATTGATACTCATGAAGGCAAATGGTATCAGCATACCAGCTGTCCAACATTTGTCCTTCGTAGGTGTTGAGCCAAGGAATGGCGGAAGGAATGATTTTGAAGGATGATGGGATAGTTCTGTGGAGGCTTTAGGAAAAGCCATTCTAAGTGAAGATGTCCGCAGGGAAGAGCTTACCTTGAAACCCTCCAATGGAGGCAGGAGTGGACATTCACAGTGAAAGACAGGCTATGAAGGGCATGGAGATGGGGAAATGTAAATCATATTTAACGTGGCCAAGAAGTGGAATCTGTGACGGGGTGCAGAAGTGAGGGGCAGCAAAAGAAACTTGAAGACTTACGGTGTAGATATAAATGAGGCTAGATTTACACTTACAAAACAAAAGGATTGTAATAAATTGCTGAAAGCTAAAAGTCTGAATGATTTTTAGCATGCTTTTAGCAATACAGATTCACAGCTTTTGTACAGAACAAATCAGCAAGGTTTTAACAAATATTAGGCTCCCCTTCCCTGCACTCAGAAAACATCAATGAGTCCAAGAAAAAAAAAAGGAGTAGCAGGGTTACAGCTAATGGAGGAAGGCTAACAGCAGGTTTTCAGTCACGTTTTGTGTAACATAATGACTAAACATTTGTGAAGAGATGTCAGAGAGAAAAGTCATTGTGTGGTGATTCCCGTGCTACCTGGATTGGAGTCCATATAAAGACATCTATTGAACTTTCCTCACAGATGCAATTACCGTCAAGAAAAGGCAAAAGTGACAAATGTCAGTTGTTAGGGAAACCCTTAGAAGTCTTTGGAGTCCTGAGTAAAAGGACCCTTGAATGGACAGAGAGTGACCAGAGAACAGTGGTGTCTGTTGGTGGACTTAAGACTTAACAGAATGAAGTAACTTACACTGCAGCTGTCTAGGAAGTCAGGAAGCTCCCTTGACAATCAAAGGACTCCTCTGGGAGAACTTGGCCTTGCACACATGATGTGGGTTGTTTTTTTTGCAGTCATCTTTATTCTCCATCACTTTGTTGTTTTTTTAAATGAGACTACACATCAGCTCTAACTGCAGCTGCTCACCCTGCTCAGAGGTGTTTTGGGAGTGGAATAGATTAAGGATTTAAACACAGGTGATAGCAGCATTGCTTGGAATAAGCAGAAATGTAATATTTATAGTACAAGCATATTGGCCTATGGGTGGATAAGTGGTTCATAAAATTCAGTGCAGCATAATACAAAGTAATGTGGCCGATTACTAAAAGAATGAGCATAAAGATTGCAGTCTAGATAGGAACACAGTGTAGAATTCACACTAAGAAGAGAACCTAGAAGGGACAGTGGATAGTGAAGTAAACCATTAGCACTCTTTCCTGCTAACAATAACAAAGATGAAAAAGAGCAAACAAGTTTCTGAAATACAGCTCTGGCAGCAGGGCACAAAGCTGCAGAAATTATTCTGGCATGCTACCAGCCTCGTTAGAAAACAGAGCTCAATTTCAGCCACTTCATTATGGGAAGACTCTCAGAATGTACAGCAGGGGGCTGCCCATGGTGTGTTAGTAACCAAGACATGATTCATGAAGAAATGTTGGATATATTTGTCTTCTGCGTCTAAGAAAAGAGAGATTAACAGAAGATTCTTATGCAAGTATGCAAGATCCTGAACAAACAGGAACAGATCAAAGCTAAAATAGTTATGTCACATGAAAACTGAAAATGGGAGCTCCTGGATTAATGTTAAGGAAGATCATTCACATGGTTTTCTAGAAGGAAGAGACAGAGCTCTTACAAGCAGTGAAAAAGGAAATAGAAGTTTTATGAGCTCACTTGAAAACTAGAAATAGTTGAAGTGACCATTGATGTGTAAAAAATGATGAAGATTTTTCATCTTGCTTCTAAAAACAAACAGAGTTTTAGTTCTTAAATTGACTACATATTGATAGAGAAACCTCAAGCAATAGAAAAATGCAAACAAATCTCCGACAGGTGGGCACTTAATAGTTTCACTATCAGCTACCTGAGAGAAAATTTGGCCTGTCTTTCAAAGGAGAAAAAAATATAAAGAAAATAATATATATATATATACACATAACAAAATTATATATATATAACAAAATTATATATATATATATAACAAAATTATATATATATATATATATATGTATGTATGTATATATATAAAACAAAATACCAGGTTCTAAATACTTTGAACTATGAGGGTTCACAGCATAAGCAGCTGGGCTTCCTTATGTAGACTAGCCTTTTATAAATAAATCAGACTGGAGCTTTTCTTCTGAGATGTAATAGGATAAATAGCCTACATACTGAACCTGAAGACAAAATTAATTTAAGTGTGATATGACCACCTAGATGTCATTTCTTCAGCTTAGTCCCTCACTTGCAGGCTTGTACAAATGCCTTCAGCTGACTGGAGGTATTAGGTTTTATTTGTTTTCAGACCTGCACTTTGCTCAGCTTACCTTCTCTATTGATTTAAAGTGAGCTTGAGCATCCTCCCAGAACACAATGAAGGGAGGGAATCCTTATACGTGGGCACCTCTTCCACAGAGAACAATGTGGCTACATCAATATTGCTTCTCTACCTCTTATCCTTGTCCAACAAGGAGCTCTTTTTTCACTTAAACAAGGTATGACAAACAGGTATAGAAGAATGATAGAGGCAGTGAGATGTATTACCTCACAGTTTCCAATGGAAAATTTAGAGCAACTGTCCAAAAAAACACAACCCTCCAAGTCCCCAGAGGCATTACACAATTACACTGTGGTGCATTCATGTGAGAGGCACCCACACTGATTCTGTTAACTCTTACTGAGATGATATATCCTATTCATTATTGTAGCATATATTCCAGTGCACAGAAACGCTGCCATAATTTATTTTCTTTAGGCTTTAAACCACTAAGGTATTAGTGACTGAAGCTTTTTGTACAAATGCTTACTTGCAGGTAAAATACCATATTCTAGCATTTGGCTTCTGCTCAGCCCTGAATGGCTGCCTTCCCATCTTCTCTTCTTTGTTGACACTGCCAAGAATTGGACCATTTACACTGATGCTTTGGTTTAGGTGAAGGGGTTGTATTCCCAGCCAAGTGCTATCAACAAGCTGATGAGTTTGACTCCCGCTATTTAGTCAAGCATCCTTACCTCCTTGGCAGGCGTTTTGTCTGGAGCTATCTCCAAAGTCACACATCCTTTGTGTTCCCGAAGATCCACCAATCCATCAGGCATTACCCATTGTGCCTGAGGCCTACATGGACCAGATCGCTGCTCTTTGCTTTCTCCTGGGGGATCCGGATGCAGAATTTCAGTTCCCAGCTCTGTTACGGTTTTGTGACATTGGGCAATTCAAGGAACTTTTCAGTGTTACTGTCTATCAAATGCATGCAGTGTGTTCTTAACATTATAAGACTTTTATATTTGCAACGTTCTCTAGCAGCTTTATACAGGATAGAGGCTATGCAACGAAATATGCTCTAAAACTATTTTTCTTTCCCCCGTACAGAAAAGTAATAAGATTTTACATTACTCACAGGTCCAATTTTAAATTTAAATATAAATTTAATCATCATTTAATTTTACTTCGCAATCAGGTAAATTAATGAGAGAGAACCAAAACAATATGGTGTAATTACATTTGGAAATTATTCCTTCCATCTTTCAAGTGCTCTTTTTGTTTAAGATATTGAAATTTGGTTTCTAAACATAAAACACAGTAACATCTGGTACTAATTGCTGGTTTAAATAAGATAGACAGATCTTCAAGTATTTCATGCTTTTGAAAGGAAGCTTTTAGTAGGATATTCTGAGTCAAAGGTTACAAAGAAAATTGTGCCACTAAAAATAGCTAATATCCCACTTGTGTTCTAGATCTAAGTGATACTTTAAGTTAAAAATTCTGCAAAGTATAGTTGCATTATCTTAGATCATCTGGAAAGAGGAACCAGTTTGTATGCCTTTTAGATTTGCCATTTGTATGGGAAAAGAAAGTTCTGACTATGCCTTCTATTGAGATAAAGGCACTGCAGAGCAATAGAAGGAAATAAAAAAGAAAAACAGCCTACCTTTCCCAACAAGTCATGGCTCAAGAGAAGGGCAATCACCCTCTTAAATGAAGGTGAGGAGGGGTGGGACCAAGCTTCATCCCTTCTAGTCACTCACCTGCATTGCTTGCACCTGATCTCCAGGGTAGCCTTCTCACCTGGTGCTCAGCCATTGGTTCAGGCTGTGACCTGGCAGTTCCATTGCACTTTGTTCATGACTGCATATGGACATAGTGTAAGTGAAGGTTAGAGCACTTTAAACCAGGACTCACTTTTACATTTTCTCTTACACAAACTTCTTCATATGTTTTGAAATGAACTGTAAGAGAAAAATAAATAAATAAGGGTGATCCACCCCTTCACCTGTTCTGTGTTCTGTGAGAAAAGTAAGTGTGAAGTATTACTGTCTGGCAGTAAAGGCATGTGGCTCGTGCAGTGACTTGTGCAAACTTGTTCTTCCCAGTGGGCCAGGACTCTTCAATGATCGCCAAAAAGCTGACAGTAAGCTTTTATGACACCCTTTTGTGTGGATAGTTGTCAGGCCCCGAGTACCCATAGGCTATACCTACCCACCTCACCTGGAGTCTCACCCACCCCCCTTACTGAAAGGGACTCCTTTTCAGCTCTGATGTTCAGGTCTTCCCTGAGCCGTGTTCAGCTGTGTCCTGCCTCCTGGATGGGCCTTGTACTCTGGTGTCCTGCATCCTGGTGTGCTGGATGGATGCTTTGGAAGTATTTTACTGCTTGTCTACAACTTGCGTCTTTGGGCTTGTCTCCTGGATGGACTTGGTGCTTACGTAGTGACCTTGTCTCCTGAACCACTTATGACTGTAAAAACAGCAATCTTCAACAGCAGTTTCAAAAGGCTCTACAAGCTCTGTGTCTAAAGAAAGAATATAGCAATTGGGCATTGTTAAAATAATCAGTGATAGCTTTGTCAACAGACACTAATTTTGTCTATCTATCTTCTCCCACTCCAGGAATTTAACTAACCCACAGCCTAACCTGGTTATGGGAGGTAGCATCTTTAGTTGTCTCAGTCTGACACCTGCTGCTTTCTTGTGTTGTTCCCTAGATCTTACACTGGAGAATCCATGCAAAAGCTCTTCCCTTCACTGCTGAAACTGTTCTGTTTTTGTCTCTTCTCTCTTCTGGAGCAGAACTTTATGTATGACTCTTCCCTTTCACACTGGATTAATGATACCTAATTCTACTGACTGTGAAAGTGACTCATTTCTGGGTTTTTACTCAGAAAAAGAGTTTAAGCATATGCCAAACTCTGAATGTGTAAGGAAATTCCACATATTTGAGAATTCTTGAAATAGAATTAATTGTATGTAGATAGTTGCTTGCTCTGCTTTTAGTATAGGAAGGCTTGACTGAAAAAAAATGGGCTTATGTTTAGCTGTGTAGGGATTAAGTTTTGTGATTATACTGACCTTTCCAAGAAATGAGTTATCTTGCTTTTAATCTGTTCAGCCACCTGTATAAAAGAGCTATGAATTCAACCTCTGAGAATCCACATAACCTACAAATGATTCATTGTCCCAGTCAGTAACATGTATTAGTATTCCTGAAAGAATCTCCTCCTTCCCCATCCCACTGACCCCAGGCCACCTTCATGCAAGCCTGCACTTCATTTATTGTCAGAAACTCCGAGAAACAAATATAAGCAAAACAAGTTATGACCTGAGCTTTCTCTGTTCTGTTCAGTACTTTTTCCACTTAGGCACAAGAATGGATTTGAAAACTACAAGGAATTATGAAATACATCAGTAGCTCCTCATGCACCAAAGAGTCATAAGCTGATCACAGACGGAACATACTTCAGGTCTGGTTAGAAAAAAGTACACACCGATCCAGATTCTGTCTGCATTTTGTCACAGTGGCCCTATACACAGTGAGATTTTCCATCTTCTTTTATGGAAAACCATTCCAAGTATGTATGGTAGTGGCTCAGGTCAAGTACAGTTTTTCCTTTCATAGCCAAAGTACACCATCTGACATCTACACACTGGACATTCAAGAGAGAAGCTTGTACCATCCAGCATGAAAATTCTGACATGAGGTATCAGTTGTGACAAAACATAATAGCTCAGCATCCCACACAGTGGAGGGGAATATCATCAGCCTTCCAAGAGCAAATTGCTCTCTTAGAAACTAGCCAACCAACGCTAATTAGTTCCTGTGCTGTACTGATAGCTACATGATCACTGTGAATCATGCAAGAGCAGCAGACACTAAATCATCCCAACCTACAATCAAACATCTGCAGTCAAAAGAATTAGTCCTGCTGTCCAACAGCATTTAGAGAAGTCTTGCACAGGTAAGGAACAGTCTGACCAATTACTGTGGACTCACTTTCGTGCTTTCTTGTTGAGTTTAGCAATAGGGACAAGTCCTCGTTACAGATGGGATCTCTTTCTGTGTTTTACTACAGTTAAGCAAGAGGAAGTACAGGTGGATACAAGTGTGGGATAACATCTTAAGCTTAGAATTATTTTTAGCCCAAGGTTTGACCCCGGATCACTAAAACACCATTTTGGAGGCTTAGTCTTTTATGGGATCTAGCTAGGACCGACCCGTGAAAAAACTGACAAATATCCCCAAATCTAGAGTGACTGGATATAAGGCAGGGCTGACATTCCATCATGAATGGAGCTCATGGCACAGTAAGTTTGTTGCTTTCCAGTGACCCAGGCACATGTGATGGCTCTTGTTAGACTACAGCATGTGTGCTGAATTTGAAACATATATATGCTTATAGACAGGAAATGCATCTCCTAGCCAATGTGTGAACTAATAAACACAGCTACTCTTAGATAACTCTGCCACATAAGGTTCATCTGGAAGGCCTTTCTGGAAACATCTCATTTTTTTCTTATTGTCTTGCTTGCAGATGGTTATAGATTGATATCTGCAGATCCCACATTAAGAAGTACCTATTGGCATCTGCAGTTAGCTTGAACTTCAAACAGCAGTAGATGAACTAAAGATACCCCAGGAACGAGTTTGTGAGGGGGAGGAAATTGCATGTGTTATGTATCCACTGTTAGCACCAGTTGGTTTCTATCGTGAATTTCCAAAGGCCTTTTAATATTTAATAAGACGCTAAAAGGTGTTTGATAGTTTTACATCTCCCTTTAAAGACCAGAAGAATTCTGTTTGAAAGCAAGGCTGAAGGATACAAGGATAAAATGAACGGTTGTTGTTTCCAACAGAGTAGGCCATTTCTCTGCTGTGGTCATCTAAGTTCAGGGTGATGTGATGTTTAGCTTGGAAAGCATTCTGCTTTCTGACTTGCTAAATTTAACGGGGCATCTGGTAAATAATATATTTATCTTCTTGTGTTCCTTTTAACAAGATAAAATATTAGGTTTGAAACAAAAAAGTAAAAGAGAGGAAGAAAGAAAAGAAATTAGAGGCAGCAATTAATAAATCAAAAATCACATCCTCTGGTTTTTAACTTCTCAGCTGCCTGTTCCTGTATTTGCTTTTTGAATACATTTCAGTCTGAAATCGAATTGTGTAAGCAGCAGTGCTCCCATGGTTGTTACTACTTATCTAGCAGTCATTCACTCCCTGCTTTATTTTTAGTGCTTGTGTTACGCTCTGCTGACACTATATTGTTTCAATTGTGTTTTTCTGCTTCTGCACGGGGAATATAGATCACTGTATTGCTTCATTGGATCCCAGAAATGTCTGTCTCTTATGATTGCTGAAAATCGGTATACAGACTAGAAAATGGCACTGTGTATTTCAAAACAGTAATTTTCATCACTGAAGCTATGCTAATGAATGTTGGTGGTGAGAATGTTCTGATAAAGATAGCAACACTTCTGCAGGATACACAAATTATTACGTGTTCCCACATAGTAGCAGTAAGAAAGCTTTTTTTGTTGTTGTTCATCTTTTCTCTCTTTGTTTATTTGTTTTGGTTTAATAAAGTAGGGACAATCCTGAACCTAAAAGCAATGCTGGTTTAAGTGCCTGAAACCTTGACACCAACAAAACGGGATGTTTAAACTCCATTAAAGCCACCAAAATCTAAGCTCATGCATAATTTAATCCCGTAGCTGTTTTCTTGGGCTGGTGGCTCTGTGAACAAATGATGGTAGAAGCCAACTGAAGATGCTGAAATTTACACTTAATTGTCTGTTTTATTCCTGCTAACTTATGTTTTCTGTGCTGTTATTTGTTCTTTGTGTTGACTCAAAGTTTCTTGATGTCTACACCTCTACGAAGATCTATAAACCATTCGGGGAGGTATTTCAGCATGTTTCCACTTAAGTCAGTGTAATTTTTAGCAAGTGCTTTCCTTATATTATTGGTTAGTATTTGCTCTAACTAGGGGGTTAAGTTGTGAGTATGTATCTTCTGGGAGTTACTTCCACCATTTGCCTTTCCTGGTGCCTGGCAGGATACCTTCCCTTCTGCTGCTGTTTACAACCACCCCTCAGTGAATGTGCATGTACATTTTGTAGATCTGATTTAAGTCTAAGGAGCGTGATTTTGCTAGACAGTTTAAATGCTTGCTTTAGTTGAAATTAAGGCAGTAAAGCTTTTAAAAAGTGTATAAATGTACCTACTTGTAATGAGAAATTGGCTTATGACAACCAAATTAAAGCTGATAAATAGTTTTATTGCATTTTTAAAACCGTTTTTCTGCAGTAGAAAGAATGTTCATTGCTTGAACATGTCACGCATGTTCAAACAAGAACCTTAGAAGGTGATTTCCTCTGGCATGGAGCAATTGTAAGCAGCATTGGAAAGGGGATGTAATCCATGCAGCCTACGTGGCTGCATCTGGAAGAGGATGTAAGATCATAATTTTAGAGTGCTCTGCCTTGTAAAGCGCAATGAAGTGCTTTAATGTTGACTAATAAAGAGTGACAACAGTTTTGGAATTGTAAGTGGATTTTTTTTTTTTTTTTTTAAATGTAGAATTTCTAAGAGTTCAAGGGATTGCTGGATACCAGATCTTTTACTTGGTTTATTTCCAGAGAGCTGTGATAGGCACAGAACTGACTTGTGAGCTTTGTAAGCTTTCCTACAAGCTGAAGATGTGTTTGGATCAAGGAATTTATGTAATCGAGATCTGAGTGCCAAGTGACTTCTCTTGCTGTGAAGAAGTGTGTTGAACTCCTGTGGGTAGGTCAAGATTTAAATATAGCCTTTCATGTTATTTTATATATTTAACCTTACACAATTTAATAGTATTATTTTGTTCCCCAAAGAAATGTCCTTCGAACTACATCTTTCCAGCATAGCAGCATTTTTATCAAATTCATCTGGAGCTCACGTTGCCCTGGAAGCTGATTGAAATGTGGGTCAAGTCTGACATCAAGTGGTCAGATGCACTCTGTTCCCAATGGGACTACTAACACTCTGCCTCTCCTGTCTTAACACGAAAAACCTCCACCTCCACTTTTTATCTCCAAGTTTTTTCTTCTGTTAACAAGATTTCTTAGTACTCATCCTACTTTGGTTTCCACCAAGACCCTGGTGTGTTATTCCTGATATATTTATGAAGTGTTGAATTACTCTTGCAGTAGGTATTGCAGCTGCAGAACCAGTCAATGGAACATCCTGACTGTGTAAACAAAGTAAGTCTCCATGACATGGAACTGCAGATAAGACCTTTACATGCACTGCTTTGTTTTCCCAATGAACTCCAACAAGATCTATTTCTTTTTAAAGATGCTCTTAGCTCTCGAGGTGCTGAGTCTGCCATCAGTGCAGAATTTGAAGCTTACAAGAACTGCAAGAGGGTTTCACGCTCACACGGTGCCTCCTACTGTTGAAACACACAGCGAACTCTTAATTCAATAGCTCTTGTCATTCAGTTCTGAAGAAACTTAATGAGACTATTCATTCCAAGGTATAGGAGATGTAGGGGGAAGAGAGATCAGAAAGTATTGAAGTGTTTGACTGGAGATCTTAGTTGTGAGATGTGTCTTTCAAGTTCAGTCTTTGGCATGCTGAGTTGCTGCCCTCATATTTTAGTGGGATTTGTACCCATGCTGACACAGAAGCAGGGCAGGAAAACAAGGTTGGTGCTCTCTTCCTCCAAAGCTGGTGTTATCCTTCAGTAGCCAGAGGGATGTTTTTCATCTGTCTGCTCAGTGATCAGCAGGTTTGGTTTGACATGTTCAAATGGCAACAACAAACTGCAGGTTGTAAGTTGTACCATATAAACTTTTTATCTGCACGACTGACTTACTTATTTTTCACTGAAACAGTAGTGTATTTCTATGCTCTCTGCATAAATCAAGGATCAGCATACCTTATAACTGTAGAGTCAGCAATGCAAATACAAATGTTCTGTTTCTGCCATAAATGCCACAGCTTGATAAGATTATCTGCTGTGTTTATGTCTCTGGGACTCCGAAGCAGCTATTAGCAGGTGGGCACCATTCTTTAAATTCATTACAGAGGTGAAGACGTTCACTTCAGCTTATTTCCTTCTGGGGCAGATTTGGCTTTTTAGTCTGGAGCAGTAGTTTTACAAGGACCTTAAGCTGACATAAACCAGCAATGCTGCCAAAAGAAATACAGCCCTTCCCCTGGTTCAGCACAGCTGTTTTTGCAGCTCTGCAGAGACATGGATTGGGAAATTCTTACAGTAATAATAGCAAACAAAAAAATAAGGCACGTTTAGTTCATAACCTTAACCACTTTGTAGGGATCCACTGTAATTTATGTCAGTGCCTAATGGTCACCTTATCCTCTGTGAGCAGAACTTCTTACTTGAACTGTATTTCTTATGATAAACAACTCCTTTCTGTGAGGTAAGCGGTCATGGTTCACTTTCCCAGCATGTTCTCTGTTTGGAGATCACCGAGCAGAAGGGGCATGCAGAGTTTTTGTTCAAAAGTCCTGCATCCTGCTATACCTGCAGATAGTTCAGAAATGAAGAGAGAGACAGGATTCTGCTCTACGGTTATAAACATAATGTGCTTGACTAGAACATTCAATGCTGTAGGTTGTTTTTTTTTTTTTTTTTAAAATATAAGTTCTTTTTTAATGTATCTGGACACATTTTGGTTATCATCCATCTGATTTTGAGTTCTTTATCTTTAGTCTTCTATAATCCCAATGCCTAGATAAAACTGTGGTGAATCCTCTTAATAGTTCAAGGCATACTTGTGCCTGTATCCTCATGGGTGGCTCCTACCAAAAATGTATTTCTAAAATAACTACTGTTCACTGTTTAAAATTGTTTCTGTTTAAATACTAACTATATGATTTGTACTATCACTGAAGTCCCAAATCATGCTATAACTTGTCTCAGCACTGGTGTTGCGATCCATGGTTCAATATCCATAGAGCACTAAGGAGATTTGCCTTTGACCCAAGGAGCTGGTGTTTTAAAAGAGATGGGAAGGAAAGAATATTTGAGCAAATGACCACGGACTACAGACTTCACAATGTCTCTTCAAACAGATTTTCATGTTGCTGTCCAAGTTAGAAGCCATATGGGGTGTGAAATGTCATGGCTTCCATACTGGGTAAAAATAAGCTCAGAGCAAACCATTCTTTTACATCTCTATCGCGGCCATCTAATTCTCATGAAGTATTTCTGCTGAGCCATGCTGTTTGCATTTTAACTAGATACAGCATTTTTCCATTGAGTACAGCTTAGCCACAGCAGCAAATATACCAAATGGTCCTTTTGAGCATTCTAAAAGGGCATCTTTTCAGGGCACCTATTGATGCTAGACTGATGGGTGCACTGAGGTTCATCATAGAAAATAAACTTGGTAGCCAAATGGCAGAGCTGTGTGGCTCAAGCTGCATCTTAAGGGCTTTGATAGGAATTTTGGCCCGAGTTCACAACTGCAGTTTATTGCAACTCATACAAATTGTGCAGTAATTTTACACAAATCTGGGCTTATTTTGTACTGAACAGACTATTCAGCATGTGTGTGCATTTTTAGCAAAACAAATCATTCTCTTGTTTAAAAACAAAAACAAAGCACTACATATGTTACAGGACTGTAGTTACCGTTCTTTATTTTAAAGTCATACACAAATGGTTTGTTCTGCTCTGATTAGCTTATTAGTTAATGTTGGATCTGAAAGGCAGTTTTGGGGCATTGTCTGTCAACTTAGTGGAAATTAGGACAGTGAGTGCCTTCAATAGTCTTTGTTCATTAAACCATATCTCTGCAGATGTTCAGTCTTTTAACATTTCTTTTGCTGCTCTGAAGTATTCTCATTTTTTCTTCCAGCCAAAGAGAAATGTGTGGCTCTGTGTACTGTCATTTATTAAAGATGCAGAAGAGGTAGTGTTCAAAAGACTGGCACCTTTCCTCTGAATATATTATACCCATAAGTGCCAATTCACATTTACAAGCCCTCTAAGAGATAGATGAGCGAAGTGAAAAAATCCAGAGAAATTTTTGCTCTCAGGAGAGCCCTGAGAGCATGTTCTTGTGATCTAAGAAATCATTAGTTCCAGGGGAAATTCAGCTTTAGCCAGCTGTGTTTCTCTGTGAAGAAGGGTTCACACCGCAGGTTCCCACTGCCAGCTTTTTTCACTTACACTTCTGTAGGTGCTCACCAAAGTTAGAATGCCGTCCGTCTGCAGCACCTAATGAAAGGGCAGGCTGTGTTCTTCTGATGTCTTCGAGGCAGAGCTCCCATCAGAATGGCAAACTAGATGCTGTTGTAAGTGGAAATCTTTCTCCAAGTGATGAAGCCAAAATTTTCTGACTGACACTGTGCTCTCACTCCTAGCAGAAATGCCTTATTTATGTTGAAATAAAAGCAAAGATGGTTGTTCATACCTGAAGTGCAGTTAATGGGCCCGGCTGGCAATGACAAGTGAGTGCTCTAATTGATTAGCCAGGGAAATGTACTTTATCTGCTTCTCTTTGGTGAGCTTTATACTGGATTGATCATCAAGGTGCTAGTTTTACTCCTTAAGACTGATTTCTTCTTCAAATCATGCACATCATTAGTCAATAGGATGGATGGAAAGGTGGTGAGGTAGTTGTTTGTGCCTCTAAATAGGTATTCATTATGTGTGTAACTGTATTCTGTTGGGATTCTTGATCACCTTCTAGCTCCAATTTGTGTGGTTTACTTCACCAGCTTCCAATCTGGATGGAAATTTGCTTATTCATAGGGAATGCTGCTCTTGCTGAAGAAATTAATGAGAAAATGTTTATGAAATTCAGAAGATGATTTCATCACGTTTGCTCACTTTGACCCACTCTTATCTTGAAAGTACAGATAATAACCAACAAGAAAAGAAAAAAAAATACATAATACCCTTGAAATATGTAAAATTAGCTGGTTATAAAAGGAAAGGTCATGTTTTATCTTGCTGCTTACCATCGTGTGTTCTCTGTACTTACATATACGAGAATATATTGGAGTGAAAATTAAGATAACACTACAGTGTGTAAAAATAGGTGTTGATAGTAATATGACTGGTCATTGGTACAATACATGCTTTATGGGAACATAATATAGACATAGGTTGATAGTACAAAGAGGGGCTGTTGGAGAAGTTCAGTATATTAAAAATGATAGCATATCAGATATGGCAATTACACTAGCCATCAATCTTCAATAGTTTGTGAAGAATACTGCTAAAATGCAGTGAAGCTTTATAAGATTTGTGATCACAGAGTGTAAAATATAACAGATGCTACAATATTTAGATGCCTGCTGGCATTTACTTTTACCCTACACAGCTCATTTCAGTTATATGAAAATTTTATGTGCTCTGTAACCCCATTGAAATAGAGACATATTTGCAAAGAACTCACAATGGAACAGAGTATTTTGAAGACACACAGTATTTGATCTGTCTAATAAGGTAAAAAAGAGAGAAAATAACTAGTTAGACTAAACTACTATTAGTTTATAAGTAAATTACTATTAATACAGAAACCACGATACATGCAATGCTGTCTGCTATGAACTCTGTCAAATATGCATTACTCTAAACTGGCTGGAGAGTTCATGCAGCCACTGTGCAGTGCATGCTGAGATCTTGTGGGGGTGATCTCTGTGAGCCAAAACTAATGAAATAAGACGGGGAAAGAAAGTTCCTTTACTTCACTATTCCTGTCAGCTGGGAAGGATGACGGACAGCCTTCTCTGAGAAATGGGAATCTTTCGTAATAGCTGCCAAGGCTGCTGCAGTTTCTTGCCACTCTGAAGGCTACTAGAGGACTGTGAAATCAGGACCTAGATGTGCTTGCTAATTGATACTGTCTTTTGGAAGGGTGCCCAGAAGTAGGTTTTGTTATTAAGCTTTATGTAAGTCGCCATGTTTCTGCTCTTGTAGACTTCTGTTTTCATTGCATCACAACTCTGATGTTGTTTACCTTTTCCTAGTTTCCTTTGGGGCTGCTGTATTAAAGAACGTAATAGCAGAGCATGCCTGATGTAACTCTGGTAATCACTGGACTCGCTACACTAAAACAAAGAAATGAATTAAGGTCAAAAACATCCTCTCTAACTTGAGAAGTGTTCCCAAGGCTTGACCTTGTAGATGCCTGACACACTATTTGATCAAGAGGAAAATTCACTCAACCTAGACTTGCTAAAGGACACCAAATCTTTCAAAAGCTTTTGAGCTGGCAGTTTGTCCATATGGCATTTGGCTTGCTTTCTTTCCATCTTTAGGTTTCACGAGCTGCATTTCCATTTGCTAACCTGGCAGGTCTGCAAGTGTCAGGCCTGTAGGAAACCAAAAGGCTCCATATGCTTTTCATTATAATGGAGCCCTGTTCAACTCGCCACAATAACTCTTAGGTAACTGTAATTTGCTTTCTTGTAATCATTAATATTTTGATATTGTCAAGAGCAGCCTGGCTCTTACTCAGGTCAGTATCCGGATTTTTTCTTCCTCAAAAACATGTGACCTTTCATCCACAAACTCACAGCACCTAACCCAGTGTTACTGACTTATCTTTTAAAGCCACTCAACATTAATAGTTACTGTTTACAAATCAGATCCCTTGGCAAATATGGAGCCAAAATATTTTTTCTTCTTCTACTAGCCCATAAATCATAATATGGTAGAAAGCCTATCATGTTGTGTGACTTGACTGGAAACAAGTTGACTTGGGCCTTGGAGATAATTTCTGCTGTGAGCCTGAATTCCTTGAGCTTTAAAGAGCCACTTCAGTGACTTTTCTCTCCTGTACAAGGTATTTTACTGAGAGTCACTGCAGCTTGACAGTACACAAGATAGCCAAGTTACATTATTGCTGGAGTCATCCAAGCTGTATGTTCTGTAAATCAAAACAGTATCTTGAAGTGATGTTGCACTTTAGTTTCATTGGCTGTATACACACAAAGAGCACAAGCATCTAGCCACAGCTAAATCTGGTAAATTTAGGGTCTGCCTGTTCTGCTGCAAAGCAATAAAACAGTCATTTTCTAGTTTCAACAAGCATGTTTTGATGTTAGAGGCAGTATAATTTCATTTTGTGCTTCTGCAAAATTGAACGAATTGTGTCCAGATAAGGGACATAAGGCATAGGAATTTCTCTATGAGACAAAATAAATTAAGTCTATAAATGTCAGATAGTATTGAACAGTATCTTCATCACAGTAATTCTGAAATGTAATCTAAGCTTATTTGAAAATATGGGTGGTTACTATAACACATTTCTGTCATAGACATGGCATTGGAATTAGTGAAGCCTAGTACAAATGAACACGAAGTCCAGAAAAACCAACTAGGTTAGAGAACTTTAGACTGCAGTATTTCTTGTTAAATTCTCAAAACTCAGGCTGTTATGCAAACTGTAGCAGTTACACGACAATATATTTCCCAGTAGCTAGAGAACTGAAGCAAATACATGAACTAATACCACCTCACCTGGCATATAAAATTATGCACATGTATAATATGCGTCAAATGTTTCTCACTCGTCTCTGGTGACTGCAGAATGTTGGCTGCAGTACTCCTGGTTGGAGCGTGAACAGTTTTGCCTGCGTTTTCTATAGGCTGCCGTGGCTTTGGGCTGCTGGGATGTCAGCTTTGTCCTTCCTATGGTTGCTGTTCCTGCTGCTCCATCCAAGCGGTGATTCACCCAGGTGGCAGTGGGAGCAGTGGCAGATGGCATAGCAGGTGGTGGTCAGAGAATTTGGAGAAGTATTTTGATATCCTTCCCAAGTGCCCCAGTTCCTGCACCAGAGCCTTGGCCAGTAACGGTGAAGGAGAGCAGATCATTGCCCTCCAAAAGATCCCAGCTCCAAGAGTGAGTTCCGTCCCAGGATGCAAGTGATGTTTGTATTATCTCAAGTCCTCACTTTCTGCCCACTCAAGCTACAACCACATGCAGCCCATTCAATGTCCATACTGCAACCAGCTGACACTAGTTGTATGCACTACTGGTAGCTATGCCAATGAACCTCACTGCTGCCTATTTTTAGGATCCCAAGTGAGGTGTTTGGCTGTCTAGTTCACGTGCTTCTTCCATGCACCTAGTCCAGCTCCAGAGCCCCAGGACCTCTTTGTTCTTAGCTACTTGTCCAGCCTCTGTAACCTTCTTGCTTGGCAACAGTTCTCTGGGAAGAGTACAGCTGTAGGGGAAACAGAGATGCATGTAGCTCTCTAGGACTGCAGCCTGCTCCTCAGAGCATTTTTCCATTGACTTCAGTGGGTTTCAGCTGAGGCCTTTATTTGGATATTATGCTGGAGTAAATTCCTTATTCACAGATCACATCCCAAGAGGCAAAGTTTGTCCTGCTTCACGTTCCATGACAAATCCATTCTGAATCCTTTTATTATTAATAATAGACAGCAAATTCTGATCTCAGAGTTCCTGTGCAAGAGTCAGTGATATCTGTGTAATCTGAATCAAACCTGTTCTTAAAGGTTTAAGTGAGTTCTAAAGATTTTATCAGCTCAATTTCCCTGTGCAGCTGGGCAAGCTAGCACATAATTAGAGATAAGAGCCAAGAACTTTAGAAGAGCAAGAGGTGAAGCTGAGCTTTGCTAATGAAGGATATCATGCAAATAGTATTTGATTTTTTTTGTGTGTATCTGATGCTACAGCTGAACAAGGTAGAGTTGTTCAGTGCTTAATGGTGGCTTCTGCAACAATATAGGCCTTTGTGTGACAAATATTGTGACAAACATTGCACAGATGCAAGGGAAAGAGAATTCTCTCTGTTAAATAACAACAAACCTGCCCTCTCTTTAAATTAGCTCAACCGTTGCCACTAAGAAAAATACCAAAATGATAACTCCTTCCTCTGCAAACAGAGTAGCAACACAGATATTGCTTCTCTTTACCTGCCTCAGTCTCTTATGAGGCTGTATATGGCTCCCAGAAGCAAGACAGTGAAACTAGTCAGTGGAATACGTCAATTTTTCCCCTTAAGCCTGTCTTACCATTGAGCATAAGAGTGACCCTCCCCCCAAATGAATGCCATTGCTCAAAGTCAGATCTCAGCTGATTCTGTCCCAGTAATTTGGAAGCTTTAAAATATACTCAGATTTCATTCAATTCTTTATAAAGTTTTCCAAAGGCGGCACAAAGACTAGTGTCTGAGGAGCTTTTGATATCAAGGTGAGATGGGTAAAGTTGGGTTTAGTAAGATTTTGATAAGATTGCTAATGATGTCCCTTTGACCCCAAAGGTGCTTGTAAAACTGTTGTTACTTTCGTGACAGTGCAGATACAGATGTGACATGCATGAGTTACCATATAATTGGAGGCATAAGGTTCTCTCACAGCTATTTGAATCATCAACAGGCTCTGATGTGCTCCCCAGTATTCTTCCAGCAATTACTGATAGGATTGTGCTAGGCAAGGAGACTAGGTGAATAGATACAGGAGTAATTCAGATTGGAAGAGTTAGGGTTTCCAGTCCAAACTCCTACTCACAGCAAGGCCAGCTCTGTGCCTGGACCAGTCTGACATGATCCAGCTGTTGACCAGTACCCCAAGGTGCCTTTCTGCAGTGCCAGTCCTGAGCCTTTACTGTTGCTGAGGATTATTTGCAGTTTGTTGAACATCATAAAGTTTTTGTTGGCACGTTCCTCCTGCTTGTTTATGTCTCTCCAAATGATGGCCCTGCTGTATATGATTTGAATTTTTCTTGTAAGCTTTATGAATATATTTTATTTATTTCATTTTTAGTTTGCTTACTGTTTCTTCAGACAAACTTGATTTCTCATTGCCAGATTTTTTTTCCTTTCATACCAAACTCATAAGTTTGATTTTTGACCATTATATAGTGAATATAAACTGTAGTTCCAGGCTACAGCTAAGTACTAGCCATGCTTTCCTGCCTTCTGAAGAGAGAAGTTAATTGCAGCAGTAGGGTAGCTTCACTGTTGTTGCATTTTACCCTCACAATTTCCCTCATGCAATCTAATTAACATTTTGCAGACTCGGATCATATCTTCCTGTTTGCCACTTGTGCTTATGTAGGCATAAATATCCTCAGAGCAAAATACCTTATTCTCCACCAAGATCATTATCCTTATTATCAGACTAGCTGATTGTCTCTTATCTCTGCAGCATTCCAGTACTGTTCGTATAAAACAGGAAAGAACTATTGTTTCCACTTTACAGATGGGAAAAGTAAAATGACACGAGGTATTAGAGGTCTGAGGCCCTTACCTAATGCTTGTTTGAAACTGTAGTAATGTTGGTACAAACTGGAAACCATATGACAGGGTGAGACATATGGGATCTATAGCCACTCTTCATCTATCTGCTTCAGGAAAGTCTAGAGGAACTGAATTAGAGTAATGCTGGTATAGCTACATTTATCCCCTTCATAGACATTTGGAGAACTGGGATTATATACATAGAGCTTCATCCATGAATGGCAAAGATCTGGGGGTGGGGGGTGGAAGCCATTTCTCCATTACAATTAGTACATATAAACAAGTACTGACTATAAAGGGTAAATTTCCTTTGCTCTGTAAGAGCTGAACAACAAGGGAGTTCTGAGAGCAATCTACAGAAGACACCTTTTGTTTCCATTGGTCTAGCAGTGACTACAATACACAGAGGAACCCCCCTCCCTTGCTGTCAACTACAACACATCCCTGCTTCTGTCCTGTGCAAGTGGGTCAGGCATTGTGATCTGCAGCACTAGTATGAACAGAGAAGCCTGGTTGACTTTTTATTAGCTGTCAGTAAGAAATTGTTTTGTTTGTGAAATCAGAAGATAAAATACAATGAAGTCTCTTAAGGAGTATTTGACAGTGATTTAAAACAGAATCCTAAAAAGGGAAGGCCATCGATACAGTACACAACAAACAGAACTAATAGATGCAGGGAAATAGATTTATTATCTGCACTTGGCAGCTTCCAAACTTAAGGTTCTTGTTAAAATGCTGAGTCAAAACAAGGAAGAATTATTCCTGTGTTTGAAATGTTTCTGTCTCAGACTAAAATGTGAGCAATAGCCAAAGCTGGTCCTGCCACTGCAGCAGTGCTTTGGGAAGAGCACTTGGTCACTACAAGTGACAAAGAGACAGAAGATCCCACTTGGCTTTCAGGCATTTTCATCTGTGAGTACGCATATTATACCAGCAAGGTGAAGAATCCACAGTCAGATGTAAATTCATGGACTGATTTTATAACCCTGGCCACTGGTCCTAAAATGACTTTTGAGTTATGTTAATTGTGTTGGCTCATGGAAGTAATACAGTCTAAACAACCCTCAGAAAGAAGAAATTGAAGCTTTAATTGTAAATGTGCATGTTGGTGTTCAGACATTTAATTGTGCCATGCAAGGTGGCTCCAACGATAGGCAGAAGTCTAGGAGCTGCCAGAACCTGTGTGCCATCAGCTATGCCACATACAAATGATGCTACAGCCTCAGAATGCCAAGCAGCCCTGTCTCACCAGCAGCAAATTACTATATGCAAAGCTTTGTTCAGCCCCTCTTTTGGATATGGGATAGGTTGGTGAACTATGTTTCCCGGCCTTTTTGTGGCCAAAAGCAGGATCTAGCCAAGAGAGAAAGCCAAATTAACAATGCATTTGTTATGAATGATTTAATCTTGCTTTATGAATCCTTTGTTCACATTTTGCTTGTTTCCTTAGTTCTAATAGACCTAAGTAGTTGTGGAAGTTGTACACGCTACAAAAGTACTATTTCAGTAGCACAATTGTTTGCTGCTGAGAAAATAGTTGTTGAGAAATCTTATAACAACCACTGCTGATCCCTAAAGGGGATTGCTTCTCCCACTAGCTATTATCTAAATTGGATGTTGTCTGGGAAGACAAGCTGAATAAATAAAATAACGCTAGCAGGACTGGAGTGCTAAGGACTCAAAGATTCTGACTGCACCATTTTAATTTTAGTGTAACTCCACTGAACTCAGTAAAGTTATTCTGGCTTTAAACCTCAGCCCTGGGGTCCAAAACGCTACAGGGAAAGAAGCTGTCTGCTCCCATTTGAACAAGAGGAAGGCCACAGCATGACTTTATTTACATAAACTGTCTACCAGATGGAGAGAAACCCTGGGGAAAGGCTTGCACTCCCAGCCCCCAACACTTCTCATATGCAAGGTGTGGGAGAAGGCTCCATCTGCTAGAAGTGCCCACCTCTTTCCTTCTAATGGCACCCGAGGAGTCACCAGGTGCTTTTCAGACAAAGGTGAGAGTAAACTAAGAGGAGAATTCTATTTCAGACCAGATGGACCAAACCCACTTGACGTGGCTTTTGCTCAATGCATCTGTGCACTGCTGGGTCTGTGCTCAGGACTGTTTTTCGCTAGAGGGACTTCTTGATTGGAAAGAGCAACCAAAGAGAAGAGTTCAGCCCTGCCCTTAGCTACTCCACACAATGAAACTGAGATTTCAGCTTTGTTAAGGAGCAGAAGCTGGAGGAGGAAGGGATAACTATCCCTTGGATAATGCCAGTTTTAGGAGTCAGCTAGTGAATCATAGAACCATGAAATCACTAAGGCTGCAAAAGTCCACTAAGATCAAGTCCAGCTATCACCATATTCACTAAACCGGTGGGTCAAGCACTAGTTGTGGCTAACGTGCCCTTTACAGCATTGGTTCTTGTTCAAATAGGTGCAGTCTTACTTCATGTATCAGAGCTGGTTTTTTTCCTTATCTTCTAAATATAAAGTTTCCCCAATTCATACACAGAATCTGTGTGAGGTTCCACTACCTTTGGAGGGTGCTAAGGATGGGTGATAGCTGAAGGAGTGCAAGGCTGTAGCCCCCACCCCAGGTTATATGGATGCTCAGGGTTCATCCTACCTATGAGCTGGCAGGGTGATGGTATCTGGCTGTTTGCAGAGCTGCGTTTCTGGGGCTTACACTTTGCAGAATAAAAGCTCAGAGTCTGGGACTCAGGATAAGACATAGCTTTGACCACATTTGTTCTGCTCTTGCTCCCATGACAGCTTCAGCAGAGGTCAGTAGAGAATTTGATATCTGATACAAACATGGCTGTTTACCGAATTCTAATTTGAAAGTGTAAGGCATTTTATTTCCGTTTGGTTTTCTTTTCATCAACTCATCTGTCTAGGATCTCTCTTTCTGGAAAGAGGCAGGGTGAAGAATTTAGTTTAATACACCATTTAAATTCCATAAACAAGACAGAAATCTAGTAGCAGGCAGAGAATATATATTGCAGCAATAAAACTTCTCTGAAAGAATTGCAGCAGCATCTAGGGAATGCTAACAAGGGTTTATTTCCTGTGAAGTAACATTTACAGGCCTAGGTTGGCTTGATTTTCATTTAATGAAACACTGCATTAATATAATCGTGTTATTTTGTGAGGAGGAAATACTCTGGAAGTGTTTTGATTCTCTTCAAGTCCCTTCTCTCCAATGCTGCCACTGCATTGGAGAGATAGGAGAAAAATGATTACTACTGAATTTCAATAGAAAGCGTACATCATAATTGGGTTTAATGTGTAAAATTCCAAGTAAAACATAGGTTAAACTTATTTCCTGATTATATAGAAAAAGTTAAACTACTCCAAATTAAGAGCCTGTAAGTTTAGTGTGAGAAACATCAACACCTGCCAGCAACTCCAGAATCTCATAGAGCCCAACAGCAAACGTTTCATCCCTTTTTGAGCCACATGAAGAATCAACTCATGGCAAGGATCTCACAGACACTAGAAAAGTAGCTCCAAAAGGACAACTCATAAGAAGTAAATGACAGGAAAAGAAAGTGCTTGTATGCAGGGACCAGGGGGTCCATGGGCCTACCACCCCCACCCGTCACAGACATAAATTGATCTAGGTAACTCTGTGACATATACAAAGAGTCCTTTTCCATTCTGTAACTGAGGAGACATGGGGCACAGCACTCTCCAAAGTGGTTGGTGGGGGAGGGCTGTGCAAAGGTGGTCACAGTTTGCTGTTACCATCTTAAGCACCTGCTGGAGCTGTCTTGCCTTTATTTAGATACAGAAGCAAAATAAAAATGTAATGAACATGAGGAACACAGTGCTTACTTGAGTTACATTATATGAGGCTGGTACTGATAGAACACGCCTTACTCCAATTACAGCCAGTAGCCTACTCAAGCAGATTGACTTCTCTTTGTCATACATTCCAGGTTATTGGTGTATATTGTGTTAATTGCAGTACATTAGCAAAGAACCAAGCTAATCCATGTCAAAAGACTGCTTCCCATGGTTCCTGCCTGCCTACTGCCAGTTTCATGCTTAATCTACTGCTCCATTTTTTACTCCTCTCTTGCCAGCAATTACATTTCACTGGTGACTGTTGTAGTATAGAATTGGAGGCAAGGGCTCCTACATTGCTGCAGAAGCAGTACTTCATACTACATATCATTTCTCAAGGTATAGAATCCAGAAAACTACTAATTCCTCACTGATTTCTAACATAATTTACAATACCAAAGGAATACTGCTGTCAACTTCTGCTGAAAGTGGTATGCGATATCTTCTGTATCTAAAGGCTTGCTGTACTTCTGTGTCTTCTCTCAGCTATGAGAGCAATTCTGCATTTCCAAAACTGTTACTCAACCATCTTCTTTTGTAAGCTCTGCCAAAGGAGCTGATTCTTCCCGTCCCCCAGAAGAAGAGTGAAAACCAAACCAAGCCAACAAACAAACAAAGTAATCAAAGTAGCAAAACTACAAATCTACATTTGCTTTCTTATTTTTTTTTCAGAAGCAACAGGAACCTAATACCTAAAATGAAAGCCTACACAAAATCATCACACTTCCTTTAGGAGCTGTAATGCAATAATAGGATGGAAAGTACCAAAAGAATAGCAGAGTAGCAATGTCTTTGACTGCAGCAAATCAGAATAACCCCAAGTGCAGCAACCACAGACATAAAAAATGAAGAAAAATTGCTGCTTACCTTTAGAAGACCTCAGGTAGGCAGGGATCTCCAGCAAGAAACACCCTCACCTCCACTGGCAACCCTTAAATCAGGTCTTGGAAGGGGTGGATCCTTCCAGTCAATCGAGTGCATTACTTGCACCTGAGCTGCCCTGGGTTGGCCCTGCCTTCCCACCAGGTGTTCAATCACTGCTTCAAGCTGTGACTCAGCATTTCCACTACAGCAGCAAGCTTAAAGGTCCTGATTACCATAGATAATAATACTGGTGTGACGCATAGTACTGATACTGTTAAACACATGTCTATGTCAAAGCAGGTTGAAGTGGTGTAGTTAACTGGAATGTTTCACAACTGGTAGGAAAGAATTTACAGTTAAGCTTGTAAAATACGTAGTTAAAAAACTAACTTACTTCTAAGGTTCCTCTGGGTTTCTTAGAACAGTGGATAGACAGAATGATGCTGATATGACACCCAGCAAAACTTTCCTTTGAAAGCAATATATAGGAAAGTGTTTCTATGTACTGTGTGAATGAGGGTTGGAACTAGATGATCTTTAAGGTCCCTTCCTACCTAAGCCATTCTGTGATTCTATCATGTGTTTAGGAGCACGGCTGTGTAGTTCATCTTAATCACTGTTGAGAAGACAGGAAATGTCACAATGTCTTTGGCACTAGAAATCCATTTCATTTAGAACAGGTTTCAGTTACTTTCCTCTTCCTTTCTCCAGCAACTGGAAGCTTAGTTGGAAATCTGTAATTGCTTAGTCCAGCTTTCATGTAAAGTGCCAAGCTTGGGAACCCAATCTAAACCAAGTAAGCTGATGAATTACAAATGCATTTGTGATAATAAGAGTTTCACCCACAGGCTCTCTTGTTGCAGACTGAACATTGTAGAAAGCAGCCAGCAGTTCTGCACACTGTGAAGGTGAAGCCTTGGGTGCACTGTGCGCAAAACAGCCACTGATTGCTGTTAAACAAAGTCCACATCTTTGAAACCCGATCTAGTTGCAATGCTGGCAACTCACGTGGCTCCGAAAGGGAAGATGTCTGTGAATCTTTAATGCCTAGTAGCTTTCATTTTAGCACATTTTGTGACATTTTCCCATCCATGGGAGCCCAGCTCTAACTGCAGCATGTATCCTTGTCAGCCCGAGCGGTCCAAGCCTCCAGGATTGTGCTCACTATTCATCCTGCTCAAGGAAGCATTTCGGATAAGAGCAGGACTGAGGTCTGGGAATGTGCCATCACAATCATTTTCCAGAAGATTCACTTACCATAAAATTAAAATATCCCAGCTGAAAATGTAACAGAGACTGCTCCCTGTCCGTCCTCTCTGTCAAACTGGCAGGCATGCAGGCTTCCTGACTTCTTGGCATCATGTCAGCCTGTCAGGCACATTTTTGTTACTGGAGCACTGGGGACTGACCTAGGACTGACGTGTTCCCTGACCCCAGAGTATTTAGGGAAGCCTCACATTTCTGGTTTGCTTCTGGGGTTCCAGAGAATATGAAGGCATTTGGAAACACTGAAATAAGGGTAAGGTTTTCATGGCTGTGGAATAGAATGTTAGAGTTTTCATTTCTGGAATAATCTTTCTAAAGTTTAAATAGAAAACAGTACTCAACATCTCCATTCCCTGGCTGTCTTTAGTCCAAACCGTAATTGTACCTCTGTATGTTTTGTACAGACAAGATAGCCTTATAACATGATTCCTTTAACACCTAGAAGTGGTTGTTCAAGTTCAGACATGAAAAGCTGTACTTATAAAATGAATCTCTTTCTGCGCTGCAGTCACTTCTGAACCAGGACAGAGCCAGTCATCACATTAAGAGTCCCAAACCTCAGGTAGACTGTCTCTACAAAGAGTCTCACCTTTGTCAAATGTATTTTCTGCCCTGTTTTCTACCTCTATATGTATCCCTGCTTCTCTCAGCATGGATTATGTGTACACCAAACTGAACTGAACTCAGACATGGCCACACTGCTCCCTCTGCCTCGTCCTGCGAGTTGTTCAGTTGCTGTTGCAGTAAATACATTGTACTTCAGGAATAGGATGCTAAGGCACTAAACCAAATTGCTGCAGCAACATATACTCTATTTTCAAAGCCTTCGGAATAGTCCATTAGATTTAAAATGACTTTGGAAAGAACAATTAGAAGGTTATGCCTTTAAGAGAAGTGTTATACATTGCTGCTTTGAAACGAGAATTGACCACTTGGAACAGTATGTGTTGGCTACACCTCTTGCCTTTTATTGAGTATAGAGGAATTAAAAAAATATATGTAATTATCATTAAACCTGATAGATTATTTCCATTAAGCAAAGGGAAGCAGGTATAATGCCACACAGCTAGTGGCATAGCAGCGGTTCAGTTGCTAAAACATAGGTGTTTCAGCTGGGGTCCCATTACACCAAGTGTTCATATTTTGAAGAGGTTTGGAAGCTTTTCATTAATGATAATGGGAATTGCCAGGTGCCCAGTAGCTCATGAAATGAAGGACTGAGTCCAAAATATGCCAGTTATACCTTGTAAATGTATTTCTTTTGTATTTAACCCAGATTTTCAATAAATAAACTGACACTTGTTAACCAGACTGCTGATACTATCAATTTGGCTGCGTAAACTCAAAAGTACTTCGAATAATACATTTAATATGACTATATTTAGCATGAATATACTATAATTTGTATAGGAGAAAGTTATGATCTTGTTAAGTTTACTGGCTAAGAACTACTTTTATCTCAGTATTAATGACTCAAACATAATTTTATCTGAACATTTAATCTAAATTAGTTGTCTTCTGAGGTGATTACACTGCTTAGAATTACTTTTTTTTTCTTCTGGACCATGCATTTCCCTGCAGCTTAGTTTGCTGATCTTTGATTTGTGGTGATACAGATCATATACAAGCTGGTTTGTTGTTTTTAATGAACTGGATGTGTTGTATAATAGAATTGCTAGGTTTGTGTTAAATTACAGCTTTGGGACTCATTATTGTGAGATGTTATCCACTTCGAACCGGCTTATTTTATCACAAGGAAAGAAATTGAATTTGCTTAAGATGGCAAATGCGGCAATAGATGGGGTGGGCGGTGGGCATTTTGGGGCACCCCATTGAGCTGATATGTATTATGTCTGATCTAATTCACCATGCATACACCCCTACATATGTCAGAGTCCATATAAAAGAAGCCTAAAGCAAACAACAGCCACAATATGTTGTTGAAGTGTTTAAAGTTGCTCTCGAGCCATTGGCCTTTGACCTTTTCAATGGTAAATTTATGAGATCCTTTCCTTAGAGTATTTTGTTCTGATTTTTAGTAATGTGCATGTAGATGCTAATGATGCATTTCTTCCTTCACGTTTTTTAGCTTCAGCATGCAAATATTTCAGCACATACACAGAAGCAGTTATCAAGCTCTGAAGTTAGAGTGTGTGCAGCAGGGTAAATTGAGTAAAAGCCAGAAATTATATTCCCTTTGACAACTGCAGGCATGGAAGATGAAGCCTCTGTGTGCCCTTCTTGATATTTATTTTGCTTTGAAAAACACGATAAGCTTTCAGCCTAGTGTGATGCTATATGGGAAAATTAAAGAAATGATATTTACTGAAATAATTGCAGCTACCACCTGCAACAATATATAAAAACACTGCCTTGCATTGATGGAAAATATAGACACATGATGATGGACATTTCTTATACCCAGTTAGTTTAAATCAGTGAGAAAAGGGTTCGTTTCAAAGGTGATTGTGAGTAAAGGAGCAATGTCTGGATGATTTCAGTTTTTACATAGGGATATTTGAATCACTGCAGTTAAAGTCAGAGTTTTATAATAAAAGAAGGTTAATTGATAGCTATGGGGGCTCTGGTCTAAAATGTCATATTAAAGTTTGCAATGTAGCAAATCTATCCTACCTCCAAAATAAAGCCAATAAGCAACAATAAATATATATATCTATTTTCAGAACATGTTAAATAACTCATTTTAAATGAGTCTTCTCTCTGTGTTCCAGAGTCACATGCTATGGCATAGAAAGAAATACTGGCTATTTGCTCTCTGCAAACCTTAATATTTAGGGTGAGATGGAATACTGAAGTTGACATTGAACTTTGTGCAGTTAATTTGCTTTTGTTGAAATAACCTTTAAATTATCCTCCTCTTAAATAGACTTTTACTTTGCATATTGGTAGGTGCTCTGTTCCATTCAAACCCATTGTGCTGCTTTATATCCACTCTCCCATCACTTTGGTACTGGTATTTGATAGATAGGATAGCATATACCATACAGCATGATATTTTTCCTTAAATTGCTTTCCTGTCTTAAGGAAGTTCCAATTTTTGCATGACCTTGATTCTAGAGGCCTTGACTTACATTACATTAACAGGTTTATAGAGTCGCTTTATAGTTTGCTTTATTGCTGAAAAACGGAATGGTTTTACTGTTAGAATTTACTGTTCTTTTTTTTCCCAATTGCTTTTGGCATATGTTCATGCTTTGAATTTCTCGTCACTGTTACTTGTAATGACTTTGCTTCCATTTTTTTTTTTCCTCTTTAATAGAGGATAAATGAGCATGTGATATTTTTCTTCAGTAGAGACTGAGTAAATCCGAGATATCACATAGGATGGGAAGAATACTGTGGGTATGATTAATAGCGTCATCATTGTAACATAATTTAGTTAGAAGGACTTATACAACTGATAAAGTGTCATGCGCTTCTACTAAACTGCAATCTAAGTGAACTGTATTTCAGGTTTTTATATCCTCATTTCTGTCTTCTGTAAAGACATTATTGTAAGATTCATACAAGAGTCTTTATAGTCGCACCATAAGTAGAGAAAGTTAAATCAGAGCTTTTTGCGTGAAACATTGTTTTTGATATAAAAACCGAGTAATTATGATTTTGACTAAGGAATAAATTAGTTCACTAAATACATTCATTACAGGCTGAAGTTGAGACTAGAAGAGATTGTTTCTAGAATGAAAATAAATTTGGTAAAAAATAAAACACTTTGAAGCGTTTGCAGTAGATAATGCCTTCAATCTTAGATTGTGGACCTTGTCTTTATTAATTAGAGACAATAGAAATGTAAGTTAGAGGCTAATAAATGGCCTTGTGTTGATAATTAAAATCATTTCTGTCTTAGGCTACTTGACCCAACTTCTTTGGCCAATTGAAATATGGCATTTTAATTTTGTCCGTGTGTGTTTTCATCAACACTTTAAGGCCTTCTTTCCCAACTTACTTATGTAGAAGTAAGTTTTTCTTGGGTTTCACTGATTTTTCTGTTTTGTTATATTTTCCACCTATCCCTTGCATTTTGCAGAGACCCTCTGTGATTATCTTTTTCTTGCTTTGCAGATAAACTTGTTTCTTGTGGAGCATGCATGTCTCCTCCACCAATAAAAGGAAGCAATTTTCTCACTGAGCCCCTTTCTGTCTTCCACATTCAAGACTTCAAGAGGAGGTCTTTCTTCATCTCCATCAGCCAGTAGTCCTGTTTCCTTATCATCCTATTCTATTACCTTGCCTCGCTTAGGTCATTTCCTCTTTTGTGTTATCAAGCTGCTGCTTTGCCTTGCCATGTATACAGTCTGCTTCTTTTAAGATCAAACTTTTACATATTTTCAAATAACTCTGAACCCCAAGATTGCAGAGCGCATCTATCTGTGATTTGCTGATCAGGAGTTGTATCATTTCCAGCTCTTCACTGACTTGGTGTTCTGCAATATTTTCCCTTTCCTTCTGCTGTTTCCTTTTCTTTTCACTGTCTGCTGTGTTTTCAAGCACGAAACCTTTCCAATGGAGTTGTTTTGCCCAGCGTGTTAGTATGGTGGGGCCTCAGTCTGTGACAGCCACTATGGGCAACAAAAATGGAATAGTGAATGGGCTCCACTAAATTAGTGAATGTTATTAAAATTTCTGAACCCAACACAACAGCTTGTGCATCTCGTTTCTCACTTCAGCTTGCTCAAACACATAGTGATTTTTTCTTCCCTCTGTGGTTCTTCATCCATTCTTGCTGCTGCTTGTACTCCTTTGGCAGTTTCCTTGGCTTTATGCTGAGTCCTTGTACTCTTAATTCATCCACTACCAAGACTGAGAATAGAGTACCTAGCTAATTGGTGAGTAGCTCGTTTTGACTTCACACATTGAATCATAGGACCGACACTGTGTAGACCCAGTACTCAGGTAGGGCATTATCTAATTATTATTGCGGAGGAGGCTCTGTAAAAGCTGTGGTTCATACTACTTCATCAGCCTTCTACTGAAAAATGGAATGGGCTTAAAATTAAGATCCCCTTACATAATGGAAGTCATAATGAAGGGTATGGCTCATAAATTTCAATTGTTAAATAGTCTCAGTGGGAAAGGTGACTTGACGTTCCCATATTTTAAGGATTTAAAATCCAAATTCAACAATAATGGTAGAGGGTTTAATTATCAGCTTATATTAAGTCTTGAATACACGAGGGGCATTTCCACTCTTCTTTATCTGACTCATAAGCCTCTGACTGAAGATTTCTCCTACCCCTGAAGTTCCAAATTCTAAAGATATGTTCTAATGGATGCCAGCTGTAAAAAGTACACCTTATAGATGCAGTTAGTCTAAAAATGTCCTGATGTGAGCTATGTAAAGAGAAGGTGACAATCCCAGTTTAATAATTTTGTAAATGTTCACATTTACACAAACTGTCTTCCAGAAGCATATGACATGTAAGGCATTTTAAGAATACTTAAGGAAGCCACTAAATGGCCATTAGGCATAGTAACTAGTATTGCTTCTGTCAGAGTAGGAACAGGCATTTATGGGCTGGAGGGCGTGGAAGGGAAAAAATCTTTGCCTTTCCACTCCAATATAAAGCAACCTTTGAGGTGCCTCAGAACTCACTGTATTAGAGACAGCAGCATCCATAACAGACCAAACATTGCTGTTGTTCATCATAAAACTGATGTGCTCGATATTTATCTCTACAGTGTAAGACTGAAAGACCTTCTGTTTCAAAAAATCCCTGTATGGTTCATCCATTTGTGGGTATGGGGTCTGTGACTTTCTTCAGGTCTAGAAAGCACTGATCGCAGTGTGGGCACTACTGTAATATAAATAAATAGTAATTGCAATAGTAAGAGTGTAATACTGCAGAAAGTGATATTGTGTTTGTAACCACTGCTGAAACAGAGGTAGTGAGTGATGACCGTGTTTAGCTAGACTGCTGATGCAGGAATACAGAAACTGGAAAGATATCAACCAGCCTGATTTAAGACTTGGAGAGAGTACAGAGCTGCGAGATTGATAGCACAGAAAGGAATCTTTTGGTTGAGGTCCATGGCCTGCATCAGAGCTTTTGGGATTGATAGCACGCAGCACTATCAATCTCAAAGCAGCAAATGGGACGACTATTCTCCATGAAGAATGGGTGATATTAAATACTCTGACATCCACTAGATTGAGAACTGCAAAATGACTGAGGAAGAGTACATGTTTGTAGAGATAATACGGTGCTGATTCTTCAAGTAGTTTGTTTTGCACCTGAGAAGCATCAGTGGCTACTCTAAGTCCAGCTCCTAGAAGCTGCAAATTGTACTGAAAATAATAACAGAAAGCAGAAAAATGCACAGTATGTAGGGAAGCTATAAAGGAGAGTGGCTACTTCAAAAAAGTGTCAAAAATAAGTAACACTGCTTACTGTGATCTATTTACCATTTTCCACTTGGATTTCATTGCATATTTTGAATATTGCATCCTGGACTTTTCCACGCCGCGTGTTTTGCTCAGAAACTGATGGCAGAAACTGTTTTCTTTTATCTTGTGCTCCAATCCTCCGTGTTTTATGAGGCTTGTGAACCTGAAGGCTAAATCCGATTTAGGCAGACATGTTGTGCCTCAGGTCTGTGGAGTTACTGGCATGAGTTGGTTTGCATTTATTATTTCATATATTTATTTTACCCAGCCCTATATTGTCTTCCTCAGTACCATCCTATGTGACACTATTTCATGAGAAAAGTGTAATTTACTCACTAGCATTTCAAGGGATGTGGAAATCACTTTCTCCCTGTGTGGACACAGTTGCCTTAGCAAACATTGCTGCTCACAGCACTAGCAGATGCATTGCTAAATGAACATAAGTACCTCATGTGTGAAATGATTTGCATAACAGCAATCCACAGTCAGAGCCATTAGAGGACACAACCCAAGCAGTAAAAACTATTGTTGCCTTCCAACAGTAGAGAAATGTATGAATAGTAGTGGAACACCCCTGAAATTTGGAGGTTATTTGCTCCTGTAAATCCTTACTGTTGGTCAATGTGTTTGATTGCTCAGTATAAAATTAGGGAATAAGTATCAAACTTTAGTCAGGCAATTATAATTGTTTTTTTATAAGTCTGTGAAAACCTGACTTTTGCTTAAATGTACCCCTTGAAGAGCGTGAAGACAAACAGAAATGTTTGCATGAAGCAAAGAAGAAGTAGCCAGTTGCCCTTGTGGGAGAGAATTCCCAGCTGCAAAGTGATACTAGGTTTTAATATTGTTTATTATATAGTAATATTATTTATTTTCCTTTGTATACTCCAGCTTTTTCTCTAGGTTTTAGTAATTCAGATCTTGCTTGAGAAGAGTACAGACTTATATTGTAGATCTGCTAAGCATTTCCTTGACAATGTGACTGTTCCCTTAAACCCTTCTGGAAAATAAGAGGATCTTCAAGCAAGGAGTCCCCTGTTTTAACTTATGGCACACTCTCATTTCCAGTGGTTCAGGACAGGGCTTAAATGAAAGGATGGTAAGTTACAAAGACCGTATATTTCATCTGAGAAATCAGTATTTTAGATGTGATTAATAGGACTTCCAGATTGTGTTAAAAATGCTTATTTATTGTTCATACTTACTGTATTATAAGTACTGAATTTTGATTGGAAATAAAAATATTTTTTGAAGTATTCAATTCTATGGGGATCTTTTTGTGAAGAAAATGGAATGGCTGTTATGGGCTTATTTACTGTAATGTAACATCAAAAACCAAAGTACAGTTAAACTCAACATTGTGTGCACTCCTTTCTGTGAAACACTTAAGGCTGAATACCTGGGGTTGACTAACTACTGCTTCAATGAGAAAAATAAATTGTTGCTATCCTGGTCATTAAGGAAGATGTAGAGGTAATCATATTTAGATTCTTAGAAGGTGTTTTATAATAGTCCGAAGGGGATTTTGAAGTCAGACGTTAAGAACTAAAGATAGCTGAAGGAGTTTTAGTGCTTGTGTGTCACAGTTACAGACTGGGGAGAGGCTGATGCTGAAGCACAAATGTTGCATTAGCATCAGATTGTGACAGATTGAAATAATAGACCTGTGCAGAGGAAAACTGTAGTTGGCATCAGCAGAATATGCTCTTTAATTATAAACTGAGTCTCCACATAGTAACGCTAACATCAACTGAGTGCATAAAGAAAAAAAATCCCATGTATACAGTATAGCTCATTTGGGAAGACATCTAGATTATGGGACCTACCAATGACAAATGAAATTCAGTCCAGGTAGATGAATAAATAATGAAAACAACAGCTATTCATAAACTGGAAAATCTGCTGATATCCAGACAAATAAAGCAATCTGGATATTTCTGCATTAAAATAATCCCCAAAGTATTCATCCCAGTGTGTACTGGCAATGAAAAACAAATCAAGTAGTGGAGCCAATTGAATTACTTGTCCTCTGCAGCATAAATCAAAAGGAGATCCAGGCATTTTTATTGCTCCATATGGTAGAGTTGGCCATTATCTAGAGTACTGTTTATAATACTCACATCAAAGTAGGGAAGTTATTACTAGAGGAGGCAAATCACAATACAACCCAAAACATGAAAACTGTTAATGTAATCTTCATTAATGAGGAAAAATAAAATGACAAGTCAAGTTAACTATGCAGAAAGGGAAAAGAGAAAAAAACAATTGAATTTATCAATCTGAATCTTCTGGTCAGTGAAGAGAATCTGAAATTGAACACACAATGAAAATGGAAAACCAAAAGGAAGTTTCAACAAAGCTTCATGCTGATGAAATTCATATTTAACTTTGTGTCTTGTCCTCAGTCAGTGGAAGCTAATGGAAGGGGCATAATCTACAGTTCTTGTGCATGCCTGAATCATATCAAAGATGGGCATACTAATTGAATGAGCCTGAGGTGGATGTGAGGCAGAAATGCCTTAATGAAGCTTTGTCTACAGTCAGATCTTACATACCAATTCATAAACAATGAAAGGTTTATGAACGAATGAAATTAGGACACGGTAAACATAATACAAAATTCTCCTTCTTGGATTTCTACTTTACATTATCCAGCTTTGTACCATATGTTTGCACAGTTCTAGAAATTACCAGTGGTTGAGCTCAGTTCTGCTAAGAAAACTGAAGGGTTTTGGTCTGGATTTTGCACATTTGCTTGATCATAACTCTGGAGGTCACTGGGCCACTAATACAAAAAAGCAACTCAGTAAATAGGGGAAATAACCACCTCCAAAATGTTTAAGGATGAACTCAATCATCCTGCTTAGTACTATTCAGCATGGACAAGCTTATATAGGAGCTGAAGAAGTTAATTGCAGTTGTCCAGCCAGTCAGAGATCTTACTGTCGACATAAGAGACCCTGTGATCCTTTCACCTTCCTACTCTCAAACTATCTCTGGACCTCTTCCTTTAAAAACCTCTTCTGGCATCCACCAGTTTGCTTTGCCCTGTGTTGCCTTCATGCCCAAGGGAGCACTAGCTGATACAGTTTGCCGATCACAGTTGCCTTAGGGTTTGCTGAGTTTGCTTATTTTGGATTTACAACCTCAGGTTTAGGCTCATCAAAGTATGCAGATGGGAAAGAGATTACCTTCCCTTTCCACTACATGGAGCGAATTGAAATGTGCAGAGCTTCCAAATACCGAGTTTCCTCTTCTGTGGAAACATTTGGCTTATGCAAGCCTATTAGAACCAGAATGAATTTTAAGCATGTTTCCACTGAGTATAATTAAACATATCAGAGACTCAATGAATTGTATTGTCCTATGCCAGACTAAAGACTGAATGGAATAAAATAAATGAAAATGGATGTCAGAGTGAAAAGAAATTAACATTTAACACCTCTATTAAGATCAATTAAAAATGCGTTGTTGTTCAATGTATTAAACAATGTTCAGGGAATGTAAAATGAAATGTCTCATTGTTGGTTAAAATTAAAACATTGAAATGCTGCTAGAAGTTCAGAGATAATATAGCTAGCCTGAGAATATATCACAATTCTAGCAGCAACCTGATAATTAAGCCTTTGTTTCAAGTGTAAAACCTTTTGCATATAATAGGACTCTGGAACTTCTGTAGGTGACATGATAAATGGAGGCAAACATTTTTATTCCTTATTTGTAGACATTGTTGTTTTTTTGAAAAAAAGAAAAACCGAACAAAACAAAGCAGAAAAGCTGTAGTATTGAAGCACAGTTCAGCATAGTGCTTCATATTTCCAACACTAATATCTGTTGTTTTTCGCATCAATAAACACATTAATCAGAAGGAGGAAAGCTGAAAACATTACTCAATGATCCAATGAGATTGTATAATAAGAAGCTAGTAATGGACAAAACTGATGGATGAGTGAGAACAGTGATAACATGAAAAAAGTAGCCTTCCAAAACGCAGCCACGCTGCTTATGGTTTTTGAATGAGTTTCAGAGTTTAAGCATGAAAAATTACTCTACGTTAACCTGCTCTTAAAAGTCCTCTGAGCTCTTACAATATAAATTTATAGCATGGAACTTGAATATTGAACAGATCTGTACCTTTCCGACATGAGAGGTAAATTCTAACTAAGAAAACACACCGCTCGTCTCAGAAGTACAGCAGTTCGTTCCCATGATGATTAAAGATTGTAGGGATGCTTTTGCAATGCACCTTAACAGAGGAAATCACCTTAAATGTTAGTTCACACTGTAGGGGTGTTACTGCCCACTTCTTCTTACATACTTATGGGTGGCTTTTCATGAATCAATCTGTTTGCTGTTAGACAACAGTATTTTCATCTAATCTTCTGGAAATGAAGCTTATGCAGCCACAGTGATTCTATGCAAACCTGCTGGCAGCTTTCAAACACAGCGGCCAACTGGAGTTGGTGAAGGAATCAGTGATTACTTATAGATGTCTTATAAAGATAGGAGGAATAAAGAAAGAGCATAAAAGGCATTTTCAGTCTAAAAGGGCAATTGTCTGTGGAACACTGAACTGCTTACATATAATTGCCCCACCTGTAAGAACAGTTTCTGAGTAAATCTGTAGTAAAAATTCAGACAGATGGACTTGCTTAGTTCTGATGATTACGATGGATTTTGTTCATATATGACAATTATATGGACTTTTTCTCTACACTGATCTGTATGCACGCCTAACAATATGTAATCTTTATGTTCACATGAAAAATAAAAAAGGCTTACCAACTGCTAGGCAAGATAAAATACATCCAGACAAGAGCCATCTATTGACATTTGTTTTCCCAGTTCTGATCAAAATAACAAAACCTTATTTACCTCAAACCACCTAAATTTAAGTTAAATTTATTGATCCATCTCCCCCAGCTTATTTAAAACCAGACATAGGCACACACATACATGCCCCTTTTAAATATATGGTACTCAATTATGAAAAGCATTTGGTAAAGATAACTTTTTGGACGACTGGAGCATAAGAACTTCGATTGGATTTTGTCACTATCACATGTCCTACTAAAACTACACTAATCCTGAAGAGCTGAGGCAATGAATTTTTACTTTCCAGAAAAATCAAATGGAAACTTTCTGTTTCCAGTGCAACTCCCTTTACTTGCATGGATTTTCTGTTGATTTACATGAATATAAATGGAATCGGAGAGGACCCGGTAGAATACGTTGTAGTTTACACAAAAAGGATTTATTGCAAGGACTCATCAAAAGAATTTTTCAACATAATTTATAGAGCTGTTTACTGACTATAACTGACCTTCAGACTTGCTATTAAATATTCACTCTAAGGACTGCTCTGTATATTTAACTAAAACCGTAGTTTTGAAAGGTTGCCCAGCACGTTTCTACCTAGCGTGTTTTCCTCCCAGCTTCAAAGACAAAAATGAATAGCTAGGAAATACACATCTTTTCCACTTTGAATTGACAATGAGAAGTCTAATAATTTCTGATGAATTGTCCTGTTTCGTGACATTAAATGCCAACCTGATTCAATGTGCTCATTTAAGCACTATTTCACTCTTTCCTGCTTCCGTGATGCATCCTCATAATCATCATGTTGGAAAAATTTGTCCTGACTGTGTTTGTTAGCATTAGCTACATACTGCTGGTTTGTGCACAGTGATTGAGGTCTACATCTCCTTGTGTGTGTGAGAGCAGAAAACATTCCCTGTGACTTTAATAGCAAAATAGCTTGCTTTAGCCATATGCTATTCAGAATATGATACCGCCATGCTTTGGTAGGGTAAAAACAACCTTTGGAAAAAAAAAGCTAGAACTTATTGGCTAATCCTTTTCAATGATGCATTTTTACAGCCTAATCAAGATAAGCCCCAGGAGGGAAGCAGAGGTTTGTGAGATGGATCTGTGCCCCGTGTGGTTTTTCAAATGGATTAGAAGTCCGTTTTATTAACAGAGTGCAGTGTAGTATGAAATAAACCTGAAAGCATATGGTTTTGCCCTGACAGAGAGCCACAGGTTGATGTTCTGCTGTGGTTCTCCTGCTTCTGTCCTCCCTATGACAGGCTTCCCAGCACTGGGCTAACAGCTGGACCTCCCTTCTGCTGTTTTTTTGAGGTTACAGCAGTGCAGCGAGTGAGATGGGACAGTGGTGCCCAAGTGACTAAACCACACTGACTGGCCAAGGCTGGAGGATCTGTTGCTTTGATGGTGGCCAGGTACAGCCTGCCTTAAATGCCCAAGGGAAAATGAAATGGTGTTCCCCGTGTGCCATTTTCTTACCATGGATAGCATACAGCTGTGGCAAAGAGGTTCTGTTTCCATGCAGCATCTCCAGCTCATGCGGCAATTTCACATCTCAGCTGTGGAAAATGAACAAGCAAACAGCAAACTCACTTGGTTACTTAATATTCTTCAGCTTCCTCTCTATGATCAGTGTGGACAGTCTTTGGATGGAGAGTGCCAATTATTTGTAAATTAAATTGTGTTATAGTAAACCTTTCACATGCTTTATTTCCTGTTGACGGGATAGCTTTCTTTCTTGAGGGAACAAAACACACCTCAGTTTGTTCTCAGGAGCAGCAAGTGGATCAGTAAGATCAGTAAGTTCTTGTTGATCCGCAGCAACCCTGATGCTATTCCTAGCATTCAGTCTTTTTCTGAACCTCTGCTCTTTTCCCCACTGCTGCCATCAGGGAGCAGAGCAACATAGCATAGTTCCTATGAAATGCAGCCTTCTACCCAGATCAGGGGAATGCCAGCATGGATACGCATTCAAGCTGATCAAAGCATCCTTACCCACAGTGCAAAATAAGCCCAAGATTCCCTCACATGGATCAGACAGAAGATCCCACCTAATTCCTGGGATTTCTGTGATATTTCTTAATACATCTTACAAGTGCTTCCGAAATGTTTTAAATTAAGTCAGTTGCAGCTGCTCCGTCAGGAATTCACTAAGCACTGCAGCCACTGAAGCAATTAAAAAAATTGCACAGAAGGTAATTAAAAGCCTTACTGGTTCTTGCTATTAGACTGACATTTTAAATGCCTCTAGATGTTTTATTGTGCCAATAACCTATTTCCCTAGTCTCAAAGAGAAATACAACTGACATCAGTAATTTACTAAAGTATTCTACAGGTATCATAACGTTCCAAATAGAAATCTATATTAAATTACCACAGTTTCCTGTTCTTTGCAATCCTCTCTGCGCAACTTAGTGAAACAGTGGTTGTTTGTTCACGGGTATTAGAGCTTAGTCTCTCATTCTCATTTCGTATAGTGAGCTGTGTAATATTTGTATTACTTGCACACAAAGCAATGCATTCTGGTTACCACATGGGCTGCAGGGATTTGCCTTTTACTGCACAGCAACATAGAAGCAGAGCTGGGTTACTGCATAGGGCAATTCTCTGTGGTAGTGAGCATTGAACATGAGTATGGCTGCAGGCATGGGACTCTGCTGTCCACAAGGCCAGCAAGAACATAGCTGGGCTTCTCTCCTTGTTTCTCCATCCTCATCTCCTGTGCTTGCAGACATCCTAACAGAAAGACCTTGCACTTGGTATTATTGAGCCTTATGATGTTCACCTGAGCCCACTGCTCAAGCCCATCTAGATCCCTCTGGATGGCATCCCGTCCCTCAGGCATGTCAACCACACCCCAGAGCTCGGTGTCATCATCAAACTTGTTAAGGGGGCACTTGATCCCACTGTCAGTGTCATTGATGAGGATATTAAAGAGCACCGGTCCCAGTACTGACTCCTGAGGGACACCACTTGTCAGTGATCTCTACCCAGACATTGAGCCACTGACCACCACTCCCCAGGTAAACTGTAGATTCTTAATGTTAAAGATTAGAAGAAATTATTCTGATGCGTAAGCATAACAATCAGAATTAATGATGAGCTTTCAACAACTTCTCAGTTTTTTTCTCTCCTGAGCAGCTGATTCCTTAGCCTTATTAATGTGTAAACAGAATTGCTTTGGAAGGAATTTCGGCAATATACAAACACACACATCTCTATGACTCATTAAAAACTCACATTGAATGGCTTACATTGACCTCTGTGGTGTCTTGTTTCACCTCATACTGATCAATGCTACACATCTCTACAATCTGCATCAACTAGAATGCACGACTGCTAAACTCTCTTGGCACTGATCTCTGAAGCCGCATCTAATTCTCTCTTTCAATGAGGCATTGAATTATTCCATACAGTGAGATGCCTGTCAGTTTGTAGCATAGCTCTGTGGATGCTGTTTTTCCACCAGGCGTAAACCATCAGTGGGATTGATCAGGCAGGCAATCAGTTAAACAAATCCAAGTAGAAAAAAAAACCCTACATACACAGCTGAAAATGAGGTAGATATTTTGATAGAGTTACATAATGAAAATGTGATATATGACTACAGTAACTGATGCTACCTAATTAATAGAGAGTTAGTTTTGCCTAAACAATTAATTTACTAGAAAAGAAGCAAGGATTAGAACATGTAGAGCCATAGTTGTTTCCCCTGATTTTGCCATGGGTTTGGCCTCGGGTCATTTAGTTTCTCCTCCCTGTAGCATGACCACTCCCCATTACAAAATAGAAAAATAAGTTTGTCCAACTTTATCCTGAAAGTTAGAAAACATTATTTTTTAAAAATACTATGGTTGTTGAGGAGAAACATGATAAGGTTACAAAAGTCTACAAGTGAAACATTGCCATGGGAAACAATAATACTAAAACTGTGATGGTAATGTGCTTTCCTCCAGTTACTAAGACTTCAAAAAGTGCTTGCTCAGGACACTGATGTCTCTTTAAAAGCACAGTCTAGGTGCAAAGACAAATCTTCACACTTCAGCAGGCACAGGTTGTATCCTGTTAACCACACAGCTAGTCCGCATCCTGTAAAGCGTGCCTCCTTTGGGCAAGGATGTGCTGTTCTTTTAACATTTGGAGCACTTTGGTAGCTGAAATCTACTCTTTTACATTTAGTCCATGTGTTTCTATTGACTTTAATCACCAAATTGCTACATTCTGGTTTTGTTACCTCATTTGCTTAACTCCTTGTTATGTCAATGTTCCCATAGAGTCCAAAGCTGGTAGAAGCAATGCCCTTGTTGCCCTTTATTTAAAGGAGACAGGAAAAACTCCTTTCTAGCAAAATTCTATGATACTAGACTTCAGCATTCTGTTGTCTTTACATTCAAAGAAAAAATGAGAAGTTTGCAAGAAGCATTGGTTCCTACCGAGCCTTGAATCATGGAAATGAAGCTTACCTGAAGAAGCTGTAGCTGAGCTGTATGTAGCAGCTCACACAACCAAAACATCTCTCCCCTTCAGCTCTGTAGCTGAGATCCTTGTAGAATCACCCAAAAGAATCTGCTTAGCCTAGGCAGCTTAAATAGTGATGGGTTCTCATCAGTGGGGTGAGGGCAATACAGCTGGATCTAGATGGGAGTCTACAGCTGAATGGAATTGGGTCTTACAGGCAGTGGAATCCAAAGATCTGAAATGGGTTTTCCCATTTAGTGAGTGATGTGAATGTCTGAGGTAAAGTCTGATGCTTTAAAGCTGAGAAAACATTTTACTTAGGAAATGTTTTGATGATTAAGATTAACTGAGTAATGATCTAAGAGCGTTTGGATGGAAAGCTTGGCTGTTTAGGTGGAATTGTGAAGCTGCGAGCTAATTCACTGACATGCAGTGTAATTTGTGATTAAGGTTATCTGCAATATCTAACCTTTTAGTAAATGCCAGCTGCATAATGACTGTCAGATCTCTCTCCTCAGATATTACACTGCAGAAGGTTCTATTTGGCCATAAGAATCTATTTAATAAGACTCTAATGGGAAATGACCAATATCTGAGTATTACAGATTAAAAGTGACAATGCTAATTGACTGCCGAGGTATCTACATGAAGAGAGACCAGAAGAATCATTTAAGTCTAAATGAAATTGGACTGATTTGATATTTGAAAAAGCATTACATTCCTCTTGTGTTTGGCAGCATGAATTAATTGTTCCGTGTGTCAGAGAGAACTGGTTCCTATATACCAATAAATAGGCTAAGATTGGTGGGGAGTGAAGAACGCTAACTTGAGGAGTTTAGAAATAGTGTGGTAAAATTGCAAGTACATTTGGTATCTTGTATTTGTATAATTTTGATGTCTAAGAATGGAATGACGTTTTGTGTGTGCAGACACAGCTGTGCAGAAAACTTGCAGTAATTTCACTGTGGGGGTTTGTGATTGTTAGAAAAATGAATGGGAGACACAGACAAGTTTCTCCTCTGAAGATGTGAATGCAAGCTCCTTTTTGTCTTAGCTGGGTTTTCAGAACGCATTTTGCAAGTAAATAAAACATGGAAATAGAAAATCACATCTATCTTTTGTGAATGGTAATTGGTAGGAACCTTAATAATGAAATGACTGTACATGGTATATGCTGTCTCATCTAAAAAGAAAATAATAGATTATTTTCTCTAATCTTTGGTGTGCAAAAATCTTAACTTCCACAAACATGTTATGTGCACAGAAAAGGCGGTATTTTCACATCTAGCTGCTCTACAAATCCATGCTATTTTTTTTTTCCCCTTATGGAAAATAAACGCTAATAGCAAAAATTATCTGGTAGCATTGCTCTATGGACTTCAAAATAGCATGGGGCGGGATGATAGCTGTAGAGGAAAGGCCAAGGGGTTCAATCCACACCCCCCCAAATCTAATCAGATTCTCTTCAGCAAAGGGGAAGATGTGTATTGCAGCAGCACGAGTCACCTTGCCAGATCTTATTTTGTTTTATATAAAACAAGTGTTTAATTGCTCTCCGGTTGTTTTTAAAATCCACGTGAACACAGGAAAAATTGCCAGTGGATTCAACACATAATTCAGTGGCTCAGTACAGAAAACTGTTATGTATGCGAGCAATTTATGATGGAGATGGAGGAACATGTGGCATGGTTCAAATTAAATGGATCCATAAGTTTTCGCAAAATCATCTGCTTAGCATCTCTGGTGGAATATAAAGAAGGAAAGAAGCACGGTAATCTAACAGGAATATGCGCTGCTTTCCATTGACCCCCAGCTTATACCTGAGAAAACATGCAGGGTTCTCTGTGGGACATCCTGCCAATGGAGTGAAGTAGGGAAGAGAAACAAAAATAATAATGTTCAATTCTTTGAAATGCTGTAATTTTGTGTTCTTGCACAATCTTCGGATTAAGTGTAGGGTAATTTATCTTTAAGGCAACAGCTTTTAGGGTTCCGCTTATGGAATGCATAGGATTGAGGTAAAATGAAGACATAGTGCTCAAGTTAGATTACATTTGTTTTTATTCTAGAGTTGATAGATCGTGTGTACAACTGCTGCAGTGTGAAATAACAACACACAGTTATTTGAACAGCATGGAATTGGGGAAACATAACAAAATAATCAGCATGAAAATGAACTTAAACATATGACCTAATTCTTCCTTCATATCAGTTTTACGCAAGTATTGCTGCTGCAATATAAATAAAGCCCATTTCAGTGCAGCTGGTTCTTAGATAAGTGAAAATGTTCAGACTTCTGCTCTGTGGTCTTCAGTTTGAAATAAAATACCCAGCGTTCTTCTGGTCTTTAATTTTTTTTGTAGCTAAAACTGAGCCAGTTGAGTGCTAAAGAAAAAAGCGTGTGAATGTTTGCATAAATAATGTGGCTTTGTTTAAATTTGATGATAACGACCTTTGAGGTCTTTCTGTTTCATAAGCCAAAAGATTTCTGAAGATCTTCTGCATAATTCAGTCAAATACAGATGCCGTACGGCTGCTATTTGTCTCTGTTATTCAGCATCTCTGAAGCCACATTCCTGCACTCTGCTCACTGGTAGCACAGTTTAGCACCCTTGAGGCTTAAATACCAAACTCCAGTGTGGGATGTTCCATAAGTAATCTACAAACTGCTGCAAGCTCATCTATAATGTTGGAATGCATATTTTAGTAAACTGGCTAGATTAAAAAGTAATTGGATGGATTTATGCGTGTTCTGTAAAGGCCCAAATTGACCATGTAGTGTTCTGAAGTAAAGTCCCAATTGACTACTTGCTAATGAGGTGAATACAGTCAACTGGTTTTCTCTCCACGAGTCCCCGTGCTTTATCCCCCCTCCTTTAACCTGCCTAAAGATGAAACTGTAAGCTGTGCTTCTAGTGGCATTTTATGCTGAGCAAACGTAGCATGCAGGGGCAGTTTGCATCAGTTTTAAAAGTATTAAAGTGAATAGAAAGTAGAGAACATGCGTTATGTCTCTCATAATGCAGTGAAGGGGAAAGAAGAAGGTAAACGCAGAAGAAAGGCTGATTTTTCAGATCACCACTGTGGAGAAGAATGTCTGTCTGCACGTATTTGCACAAAGAGCTCCAACAGAGAGCTACAGATAAATCATTTTTAATACCACAGGATACATCAAAAAATAGTTCTGTTATTTTTTTTCCTGTTTTATCCTCCCATTTATATAGGTATCCATTAAAAATAGGGTTTCCTTTTAATATTTTTAAATGTCAATATTGTGCCCACATCATTTTTAACCCTGCTGCAGAATCCATCCCTGTCAATAGATATGAGTGGCTTCAATTTTTTTCCCCTTTCCAACAACTTACCATTTTGACATGTAAAGAAGAGTCATTTTGTAAAATTCTAAACTTTCACAAAGGTAAGAAGTGGTAAAATAATAACAACATTTGTCTTCTGTCAGGAAATATTGACATGGTATTACTACAGCAAAATTGGTTTGTGTTGTGAAGTGTGTCTCCTAGATAAATCAGGTCTAAGACTTTCCTAAGGTAACTAAATTGTACTTCAGTACTGATACATACAGGGATATCAAGACACAGAGTACGGGGCATTTTTTCTTTATTTCTTAACCAAGGGCTGGATAGGGGCTATTCAGTTCATGAAAGAGGTTCCTGCTCTTTATCTGCCTTCACTCTTTCTCCTGATGCCAATGTGACTGAACATCTTGTGAGCACACAGTGCATGCCTCAGCCTCATAAACAAACAAGCAGTGATGAGATAACATACAGATTTACAGGCAGATGCCTTTTCCATGTCAGATTAATTGCATATCATTCCAGTACGCTAGGACAAGCATATCTATGTTTCCACGTAATTAAAATACGGGTGAGACACGGGTAGCCAAAATGGCTTTGTAAATTCTTTATTGGCATATGCTGCTTATCAGCCTCTGCACTGAATGCTTCTGCCTTATTTGTATGCCTCTGTGAAGGACTTGCAGAAGATTTGCAAAGTGCTGCTCCTCGTGGTCATGCTTTGCTGAGAGTTGCTAAGCTGACATCTGGATGAGCATCTTCTTGCTCCAGGGCATCCTCCACGCCGTCCTAGGAGGTGTTGGCTGCTTTGCCAAATGCACGGTTTGAACTGGTTTCTTCATGCCTTGCTCTGCAGAACACCAATGGTTTTTCCCCATGAACTTGAGAGGAACAGCAGCGCACAATTAGCAGTTCTTCAATACTAGAAAATATCCATCTGCTCTTGGCACAACTGTTTGTCAACATATAAATAGCTCTGCTAGTAGCAAATAGAGCAATTTTCTGCATCTGCCTCATGCTTTCATTCCTCTCTATGCAAGTGGCATTTGCAGTTTGGTAAAAGGAATTAATATAGTTGCAAAAGTGTCACATTTTTTCACGACGTCTTAAAAGGAATGTTTTCAGGAAATAAATGGAAACATGAAGATTTTTTCTTTTTGGCATTGGATTGTACTTTCCTACTCAAAAAGATACAGAAAGAGTATCTGATTGGCTGTGTTTAATTTTGCATTGCATAATAAGTCACCTGCTGGAGTTTCTCACAGCTTTTCCATTCACTTGTATAGTGGCTAATCCTAACTGAGAAAGAAACAAGTAATTCTGTGACCAGCGGAACTTACCAAGCTCCATTCCCTGCGGCTCCCTCCCATGTGTTCCTTTAGTGCCTAATAGCTCGGTTGAGTTCACACTGCAGGTTCTCCCACAGTAAGGTGCCCAGATTAGTTTCCTTCCATTGGACTTTCTGCTCTCACGGAACAAGTAGAAATTTACATTGCATTTAACACAATGTGCAAATAAGTGTTTTGTTTCTTCAAAAAAATAAAAATAAATAAAAAAAATTAAAAAAAAACATTGTCATTTTAGAGCAGCATTTTACTTTCTCCCCATTCACTGATGATCATAAATGCCATCAGATTTGTAGTGGTAGTACTTAAGTATCTGTAGTTGCCTTTGGTTTTGCATTTGGTCATTCTGAAATACAGCAGTAATTTCAAGCATGGGGAAGAGGGAAAGAACCATTATTTCCTCAGATATCAATGTATTGTAACTAGGAGAACCATTTGTTTTCTAAGATAACCAGGCTGTTTGGTGAGGAGATGATGCATTTTCAACATTTGTTACAAAGGATTTCTGGAACCCTGGGATTCAGAAGCCTTCACACCTTTGACAGGTGAGGCGGATAGCACTGGGATCCAAGTTGGCTTGCTACTAAAGGGGGAGCACTATTTATTTTGGATCCGGGTCATGTCTGCACAACAGAGCTTGAATATTTTAGTTTTTTCCTAATCACAAACTTGTCACATAGGTTACTTCTTTGATTTATGGGAACCTGCTTGATAGGATAGTTGATGCTTGTCACATCATTAAGATAACTGTGGTTTGGGAGTTGCTCAGCTGCTTAATAATATATTGAAATATTTGTCTGCTCTTATTTCCCTGATGGAGTCAATACTAACAAAGAAGGTTTTACCAGCAAATCCTAATTCTTTTTCTAATTACATCAATAATAATCAAGGTTATTAATGTCATTGTCTAATTTACCTGTGTTTATGTGAACTGTCATATAGCAGTATATCACCAAACAGCATTTCCTTCCTGTTAGCAATTGCTGCTGGGAGTCTTGGATAGGATGCTCTGCAGTCAACTCCACCTCATAGGAGAGCAGGTGATGGTATCCACGTCAAGGGTTGTGTGGTCCTTCTCTCAGCAGTGCCAGTTGCACAGAGCTTGCAGAGCTGAGAAAGGCTCAGTGCTTGAACCCCATGAATATTCCTCTGCATCTGATTCAAAAGGAAAAAGTATTCTCTTGTGTGCAGATGAGGAAAGATTGGGTTGTTGGAGCAAATGTGATGTGAGCAGGATGATGGTTTGGCTAGGTTCCACTGCAAAAGTCAGAGTCTGAGGTGATTGTCAGTGCATGAAGGAAATGTAGCTTTTCCATTAAGTTATCTATTAAGACTTTTCTCGATAAAAGGTCAAACAGAGCATTATTAGATGTGCGAGGGCACTGCTTAGATTGAGAAACTTGCATTTAATATATCTGGGTGCAACAGCAGACAAGAACTCAGACAGGAATTTCAAGCTATTTAGAGAGTTTCTTCCCCTCCTTGCAGCTGTTCCCATTACCTGGTGAATGCCTCTGTGGGCCTAGAAGGAGATGGATACTGTATGAGAGGTTGCTGTTTCAGATGAGCTGGCATGAGTAGGAAAACACCTTCCTTCAGTGTATATTTTTTAGTACAGAAGGAATGAAGGAGCACAAAAGCTGTTTCTTGCTGATCAGTAAATTAAATATACAAATAAATCATCACTGTGAACAGCTATATATACCAAGATGAGCTGTGAGCCTCCAGATGTCCTTAAAATCACTTGCACTGACCTCATGAAGCACAGGAATGATGAGTGGCCAAACAAAACAGAAAAGAAGCAGTGAGTGAGTGAGAAGGTTGTTTTGCATTGATCCTGGGAGCTTAGTGCCTCAAAGAACTGTGCCCAGGCTTTGCTTCTGGAAGTTTAAGCACATGTAAATCACACAGCAAATCATTACAGTACCAGTGGGCATTCAGAGCCGTCACAAGATTTCTCAAGCCTTTTCATTACTTTCTTTTCAGAGACGTAGAAGCAGCATGAATTAAAGAATAGATTTTCGTAACAGTAGCCACTTTTTAATTTTCCATATGACAACTCTCTTTTAATTTCTCATTCACTAGCAGAGTCCGGTGCACAGGCATTGTATGTGTGCTGTGGGCAGGCTCCGCCAACACATAATTCACACCATACAAACCAGAGTGGGAGCCAAGCTCTGCTTCACAGTCAGCACAGTAGGCAGACAATGCCATACAAAAAAAAATGATATTAGTTTTAAAGGCGGGGAGTGTGTTTCTCTAATGGATTTTAGTTATCTATTTACTTTGGGGTTTCCAGAAGGTAAATGATAAATGTGGTGTGTGTTCTGGACAGCCCTGCCTGCCCTGCAACAACTCTCTGCCTGGGGATGGTGTGGTGATGCTATGGCACTCGTGCAAGGAACTGATGGTTCCAGCACCTTGATGTAGTGACAGCATGCATTCCTTTTTACTAAAACCGTGCACTAGACTCCAAACCTAAATTCAGCTATTATTCACCTAAATGTACAGCCTCATGTTTCATTCAGGATTACTTCAGTGGGGTTGTTTCTCACTGATTGCAGCTGAAAGGCAGACAAATCAGGCTTGTTATGTTTAAGGGCTGTGAATATTTTTATTTTTTATTTATTTATTTCTTTTTTTCCAGTGGACCTGATGCCAAAGTGGTACCATTTCCTTCAAAGTAAATGGGGAGCAATCACCTTACCTTCGTTGTCATTCACCTTGCCATTAAACCCGGCTCTCCTTCATCGGCATGATGATCGGAGCCTGAGCCTGCGAATAATCAGAGTAACACAGTGCGGTAGTTAGCAAAGCAGCTGCTGAAACACAGCCCCTCATCCCTGTGTGTGCCCCAACAGTGGCCTGCAGGAAGAGGCTGCTGTTGTTTCTCTCTCACCCTTTCCCCTCTCCTGCTTATATAGAAACTGAAGGAGGGGGAGGGTTTGTTTTTTTTAACCAGAAAAGAAACTTGGGACTCAGGTCAGCATAATGGGAGATTTAGGGTTTGGGGTCCTGCTGGAGAGATCAGATGTTGAGCCAGATCTCCATGATAGGTGTCTGAGGCTGCTGGAAGGACATTCCCTTAGTGGAGGCAGGTGGGGATCCTAGCTTGGAAAAAGCCACTGTGAGGACAGAGCTGGTGTGAAAGCCACAGGTAGCAGGGAGAGTTCCAGCAGGGACTTTTCAACCCTTCTTCCATAGCGAGAGGAGATCTAACACTACCAAAAAGAGGTTTTCTTTCAAAGAGGCACTGGATATTAAGAGTTTAAGTGGTGTAGGAAGACCAAACAAATCCATGGAAGTCTTTTAAGGCTTAAGGAAAATGCTGGAGTCGGCTTTTGCAGGGAAAGCCTGAGCAGGCACATTCAAGGGAGCATGGACACTTGCACCGATGTTAGAATCTGCACCAAAGAGCTGCTGTGCTCCTGCCTTCCCTCAGGCTGCTGTCAAAGACAAAGCAATGAACTACAGAACACCCATGGCCTGAGACCTACAGCATGGGTGTGGGACTGGGGTGTTTCCTCCCGTCGCTGCCCATCACGAGCCCTCACCTTGGGATGGGTACTCCCACAAGCTCAACTCCCCACAGGCAGTGCCTAGTTGGAAAATCCCACAGGATGCACAGGATGTGTAGTCTCACAGGCTGCTTGGTTGTTCACAGGCACAGCTTCATGCATTTGCACATCTCACAGACCTGGGAAGGTCTCAGAGATAGGCAGCGAGTTGAGACTAGATATCCTGAATCCTTTCCTGCATTCAGCATTAGGAAGCTCCCCAGCATCACCCAACATGCCCATAGTGGATGATGGCTGGCATGTGCCTGACCCGCTGGAATCATCCCACTTTTACATTATTGGTATAAAAAGCTGAACTTCCATTTAAAAAGAAAAAAAAAAAAAAAAAAAAAAGAAAAAAAAAAAAAAAAAGAAAAAAAAATCTTACCTTTGGTAAAGCTTGCTTTTTATTTATGAAATTCCTAGCATAAATAAAGTCTGGTTACTGTAGACCTAAAAACCACAAGGCTTAAAAGACATTTTTGTCAGATCATGGTAAGAACAACCTTGATGTGGTTTTCCAGGCTTTGAATTATAATGTATGTCATCAGCAATGTTAGTTGTTATAATTTACTCCTGACATTAAGATCTTGCTTTTGGGCATATAGTTGCAAATGTATCCTATTCACTTTCTTACTTTTAAATGCCCTTCATGTTTCAGTAAGACAATCCAATCAAAACTAAAGACCAAATGCACTGTAAAACAAATCAAGCATACAAACAATTCTTAAGCATTCCTCCTGTAGTTTCAGTTGCTTGCCCAAGGCTTCTAAACTTCTTAAGCTACGTAATCATGAAGCATAGAGAAGTTTTCAAAGGAAATATTTATATCATATATATTTTATATGTTGCTTGGGTTGGTATTTATTAAAAGAAAACCACATATGTAAGAATTTATCATCAGTTTAACCAGTTTGATCTAAAACCCACCAGTACAGAACATGCTCATTTAGAAGGGTTTCTTTCTGATTTCCTTATTTTAAATAAGAAGTTTTATGACAGTGCTTTGGATGTGAATAGTTGTGCTAAGAGATAAACACCTCTGGATAAAGCAGAAGTCCCCCATGAGGAGAGAGCTTTCACTTAATGATAGTCATAAAGCTGATTTTTAAAGCTATACGAGTCACCGATTCTCTGTCTTCAGCCTTAGGCTGGATCCCATATTCTGTTTCTTTTTTTCAAACCAGTCCATGTTCTGCACATTAGAGCAGAATTTGTGTTTTCTTGTCTTTCTGCACCCCTTCATACATAGCATGAGAACAAACAAAATCCTTTTAAAGCTCTGGAAGAAACTAGCCCCCTAAAAAGCAGCCCCAAGGAAAGGGTCGTTAGGCTGAAGTAAACACAGGAATCCTAACCAACATCCCTGGTTTGGGGTTTAAGCTGAAAAAGAAGCAGATGAGCTTTTCACTGTGTGATAACCATCCTCCTGCCCTCCTCAGCTGCAAATAATTAAATGAGTTTCAGTAAGTGTGACATAAGATCAGCTCCCAAGAGCTTCCGCCAAGGAGCACTTATAAGGCATGAATTAAATAAAGGTTGAAGTACTTTTAGCCAATCAGCAGGTTTCTCACAGAGAGACAGGAGCTCCTTCATTTAGGAACCTGACATTTGGTACGAGTTCTGCCGAGCAGAACAGATCTCACCAGTTACGGCGGTAATGAAGGAGCGATGGTGGTATTTGCACTTGACTCGAACGCCAGCATAAATTCTGGTCCTCGTGCAGAGTGCTGCGGCTTCTCTGAAATAAAGCATATTTCAACCTCATTAACCAATTTAAGATCTGAAATGAAATGAGATAAATTTAACCTAAATCCATCTTGCCCAGGCTGGCATTAAGAATTAGCATCTGTGGGTCTGCAAGGCTACTGGAAGTGGCCATTCCTGAAAAGTAATCTTTCCTGAGGTTTTTTTTGTTAATGGGCACAAAATTTTAATCAGATCAGATACGTGCATCTTGCTTTGTGAATATTACTGGCACCCATGGAAACTTGCAGTATTCCTGCACTAGAGTTTCAGGCAATAATTAAATCTTAATGCATTAAAATGTTACATTTACCATTTAGCCACTAATACAGAATTAGAACAATAAACACGATTATAAAATAATTACCACTCATCAGAATAACCTTTATTTCAAACAGCACGTTTCAGTCGTGTTCATACTGCACAATTAGAACCATTAGAATATGTTCAGTTTTCACCAGGATGGCCAGCCAAGGCGGAAGGCTGAGACATATAAATGGTAATTAAAGCCTTGAAAGAAGGTTACATTGGCTGTTATTTGTTGTAAGGATGGCATCATCGTTCTCATGGCTCGGCCTTCTGGGATTGGCCAAACAGGTGAAGTTTCCTCATTAATTAATTTTCTCTCAGCTTCAGAACAGCCAAATGTAGTACTGGAAATAACCTGTTTCTGAAGGGTCACCTCTACATGACACCCCTGTATTGGTGTCATCAAAATTAATAGGAAAACTTGCCTTAAGCTTAATTGGTATTTTAATGCCTACATTTTTAAATTACTTGAACACTTTCTTAATTAAACTGGAACATTAAAAATGAAACCGCTTTTTATTTTATGCTGTTTTCTTCATATTAAAATATTTCAAAGATAATTGCAATCCATATGGAAGGGTGGCTTTTTTTTTTTTTTTTAATAAAAAAGTCTTGTACTCAATACTACACATTAATTATAAGAAAGAAACAACTGGGAACAAAACTGTAATGGGTAGTCCAAAGGCCAGCAGTGATTTCACCCCAATGATTGAACATGGCAATTGTTTCCCAGGTGTGCAGATCTTAATCCCACTGTGGATTGGTACTGCTTCCACTGCCTGTATCTTTAATATCTACATGGAGAGACGCTGCTGTGGTTGTTAAGACAGTAGAGGAAACTCGTGCTTTCCATCAGTACTGTCACAAGTTAAAGGTCCAGAGACCTTAAGCTAATGCCAATTCAGCAAAGCAACAGAAAAACTACACACGTTATTCCTGCTGGTCATTTTAAAGAAAATGAAGTGAACAATGAAATTTCTCAATGGCAGTAGGGTCATTCTTTCCCTCAGCTTATGATGTCTGTGGAGAACTTCTGACATCTTTCTAATGTATGGATCGTTTATTTCGTGCTTATTGTGTGCTTTAACATCTCTCCTGTTGCTGTATCCTCACGCTCCGTCCTGAGATAAACAACATTCAGCAAATAAACCACATACTTGTCTTCACCTGCACCACTGCAGTTAGGGGTGGAAATGTGTTACTGAGCTTAATGGGTAAATCCATTAAATATTTTCAAGCTATGTTTGCTGGAAACAAAATGCTAACTGATTGCAGTAAAGAGCTTTTTATATTCCATATAAACATAACTCGGCTCCCCTGGAGGAGCACAAAGAAGAAATGGGAACTGGAAGAAAAAGGAGCTGGGGAAGCAGTGTCAGCTTGGGATATGCAGCTCTCCGCTGTTACACCAGTGCAAGCAGGAGCAGGATCAGGCCCTGGCTTCTCTCCCATGCTCTTCAAGCAGGTTGCCCATCTTCTGAAAGCATTTAAGCCTGGCATTTCCTTAAAGAACTCATCACTAGTGCCAATTAAACAACTGGATCTTTCTTTTTGTTACATTAGAAATTTCTTTTTCTTTTATTTTGACTTCTGAAGGCCCAGCTTCTGAAGCACAAGACTGTGTATGGAGTAAAGCAAGCCGTTTGCAAGGCTGAGCCCTGAAATTATAAACAACTTCTGATTTTATAGGCAATGAGTTCACTTCAGAGGAATTTACACCCCTCTGTCTTTAAAGCAGAGACGAAATGGACTTTCCATCATCCACTGAGCTCAAAGCTCTTACTGTCCTTTCTCTTCTAAAAACTTTTCTTTTTCTTTTTTTTGCAGAATAACCAGATCCTTTTCCAGGGAGAGGCAGAAAAAACGGGAGTGAAGGAAAGATGGAGCCATGGTGGATGATCCGTGCTGCACGCATCACAAGCAGAGCTGCTCCAGCCCTAGAGACATCCCACTGCCCTCGGCACCGTGGCAGCAGTGTGGGCTTTGCTGGTTCTCCTGGCCCTTTTCTCCATACCCAGGAAAACAGCTCAGGCCGTGGCTCAGAGCCTCTCGTTGCCTCCCAATTAATTGTGCAGCCGACTCTGTGCTCTTTGATGTCACTGCTGCGAGCGCTGATAAAATTTGAGGAGCTTTAGAGCATGGAAGTTGCCGCAGACAGTTTTTCTTGTTGCTTGTGTGTCAATACCCTATCGAGTCAGCAATTATCCTAAACCCTTACTGCAAGCCAATGCAAAATAAAGGAAAATTTTCTCAGTAATCATTTTTTATAAGACGCTTCCACCGCATCCCGCTCCCCATGCAAATTCATGTGTGCTTGCTGGCTTTTATAGAATTCTTCGAATTACTGTGCAGAAATGTTCTTACTGACAGATCCTCCAAAAACTTCAGCGTTGAGATGGGAAGGACACATCCATCCACAGACACCTATGACCACACAGCACCCAGCGCCACCGATGGAATTTGCCATTCTTCACAATACCGCATCCTCTGACATTTGCAACAGCATGGCTCTGCAACACGCTGGAAAAAAAGGTTCCGCATTTACAAATGCCACAGGAGTGAAGATGAAGGAAGCAAGCATCAGCGCCCAGCTGTTGGAACCAACAGCACCACGGAGCAGGGGGCGGGGGCTGGGATTAGCATGCTGCTCACACGCTCACTGCCTCCTCTAATCACAATGCAGGCATTATCAGCAAGCAGTGAATCTTTGTATTATTTCCAAGTTTCCCCTATTGTCAGTCATTGTGACAAAGTGCAGGACGATCTGACACAATGATGAATCACTCCCGACATTGAGTTTTCATGGGGCTGTCAGGCGATCTCAGTAGGCTGCATCACCTGGAAATGCCACAAGACTCAAACACAAGAACAAAAGCAGAGTTTGGGATCAACTCCACTGACTCGGGATATATACAGGGGAGTTGGAGGGCTGGCTCGGGGTCTTCTCATCCACATATTTCTGTGTTCTTCTAGCATGAATGAAACCACAGGGCTTATTAAAACATCTTGCATGAAAATAGGAGGATGGGTTAAGTTTTTAATTTAAATTCCTGCATGAATGGATTCATACCGTGCTCGCTTATTACAGTACTCTCTCCAAGATGCAACTCCTATCGGATCATGGGGTATTTTCTCCTGACATTTTGGGTTGTATATACAGAAATGAGCTTCTTTCCATTTCTTCTTCCTGCCTGGCAGAAATATCTCACAGGCTTTTCATCCTCTCTATGAAGCCAGTAAGATGGAGCAGTGCCGGCAATTGATTGATGTATAGTCAAATGCAAACACGCATGTTTAAGTACATGCCTTAGCTTCTTGTGTATTTGCTTGTTGGTGCTATTGTAAGTCCAGCCCAGAAGAACATTGCTCTCTCCCACATTATTATTCACAAAGGCAGCTTTCTGAGTTATTTCTGTTCCCGCACAATATTCATGATAGCAATTTGATACCTTAGCAGTTTCAAGGTTATCAAGTGATTGAAAATCCTACTGCTTACTTCAAGGTGTAACATATAAACTCTACTGCCATCCATTCAAGTAATATAATAGTTTTTCTTAATGCCTTTCATGAACCACTGATTTAAAGTGTAAGCGAACTTCAGAAAAGGCTTATCAGCCCCAGACTCCATTGGTGCTGTTTGCAGTGGTACGCAGTCCCTTGAGTTTGTATCACTGCGTGTTGCACTTCCAAGCAATATTTAATCTTCTCCCGAGGTATTGATACATCAGCTCCAGAATGAGGACATTAAGCTACAGTCATAATGAGAAACAAAGAAGTGGTTATCCATCTCATGTGCTGAAAAGCCAGCACTCCTACAGGATGAACCTGCATTGAGAACTGTAGATTGTAGATCGTGGCACTCAACTTTGTGCCAAAGAGCAGCTACAGAGCCGTTGGATACGACAGCACTGGGTAAGGATGAACAGATCGCTGCATGCTTAATGAAGGCACTGAAGGAAAAGGCTATCACTACTCAACCTGTTTCAGAGGCTCCCAGCCACCCACCCAAGTTTGGCCTTGGTTGCGGTTTGGGTGGTTTGTGATTGGTGGATGATGTTGTTTGATGGAGTTCACATGGCAGCATCTGCTTAAGTAACAGATGTCTGTGCCACTAAGGTGCTATGTTCCTGCTTTTTATATAGAGAGAAATTGCTTTTTGAAGAGTTTTTATTGTCTTTATGCAAATTAAAATACAAAATTCCTCTCTCTCCTTAAAGGATCCTCATTATAACAAGAAACTTAAATAATCATAAATACATATGCAGCCCCATAAAATCTTTTGCTTGTTGGATATCAAGGAAGTTCCTTCTGCACTGTCAGTTGTGCATGAAATTAGTTCTTATTTCAACTACCAGTATGAAGACACTTGCTTTCATTCAGCAAAGCCCCACTGGATTTCTAAACAAATAGTGCAGAATAGTTGTTTGTGCCAAAGTATTTCAAGGAGGAAATTTTGCATTCTGTTTTTTACGCAGGGCTGAAGAGGAAGACAGAGCTCTGTACTTATTCCCTAGAAGCCTAGTGAAAGGAATATATACGCTTTTTATCTTTCCTTTGCCAGCTTTCTTTAGTAGACAAGCGCGTGATGTCTATACGGATGCATTTTTTTAACCAGGGATTGAAAACTGTGAAGAAATCATGCCTAGAAAATGACACCCAGAGATGCCAGCCCACTCAGGACCAAGCATTAAGATAACCAAGTCCTTGCATTTTTGGTTCACCTCACATAACTTTGTGTCAGATGTGACTTGATTCCCCCCACAGCAATTGATTCCCCATCCATTTTGATTATTTCCAGGGACAAAGAAGGAGGAACTTTCTCATTTACTTACATATGGATGAAGTCAGCACTCCATAGCACGGCACCATCGGGAAGGACAAAAAGAAGAGCTGCTAAGGGGATACTTAGTCCCCAGCTGGGTGATACCAGACCCAGAGAAAGATAAGACTGCAGTGCAGCAGGATTCCTGGAGATTATTTCCTACAGGCTGCTTGTTGTGGGACAGCAACCTCTGAGCTAGATAGAGCAAGCAATCCTTCACAAAGAAGGGAATAAAGATGTGCTAAAACCAGCCTGGTGAATCTACCAGCCACTTCCAGGCCCTTTGCAGAAAGAAGTATGCATCAGCATTTAAAAACACCTGCCCATCGCCTCCCCCAGTTCAGAACAAATTGTCCCCAGCTGTCTCTTGCAAAGACCATTTTGGATATCTTCATTTCTCCAGTTCTCCTGCCCTCAACCACTGTCTGAGCTGTGAGGAACCTGAGAGAAGTGGCTGAGTTTTCTTGGAACAGGGAGCTTCACGTCTGGTCTCATCATGTAACATGTACTGTTTTTGTCCTTTTGGAATATGCTGCATTGAGGGAATATAAATAAAAAGAGAAAGCAAGGATAGCAAAAATGTGATTCCCCACCAGTGGTTTGTGATGCTTTAGGAGACAGAAGGCAAAGTCTGCTTAGTGTTTCAATGGGCAAACCTAGTTTTAAAAATGCGTTTCTGATATGACTTTTTCTTAACAATATTTCTTCACGTATCTGCCCAGCAGTCTGAGCGTGGAGGTGGTGGATGTGCAGTGTATTATTAACCCGGTGGCAACAGCATTAATAACATAGAAGGGTGCTTTACTCTACTGCTAGCACTTGCATCTGTTTCACAAACATTACCAAGATAATCACATTCTTCCTGCATCTGCTTTGCTTTAGCTCACACAGATAATTCAAGGGTAATGCACCTTGTCTAAGCTAATTTTAAAAACATGCCTCAAACACAACAAAAAGTGCTTGGTGGGTATTTTGTCTGAATGCACTACATCAAAATAACCAAGTAAGCTCTAAATATTTTGAAGAAGCTTGGTCAAAAGTCAGCATTTGTCCAGCCATGTTTCTGACTTGCAGGTTTTGAGATTTGGCTCTGTGGGTGCAGGTACTGGGGTCAGTAGATACAGACATCAGTTCCTGAAAGGCAGGTTCATATAGAGGATATTTGAAAATTATGATAAATTAGGCAAAATTAATAAGCATAGTAAAATGTTGTATTTAATAGAAGTGGAATGTTTGTTCATTGTACATTGACAAGAGGTCACATCCCTGAAGAAAGACTCAGATCCTGTGCTTGTTGCACACCAGATATATCAAGTCCTGGTTTGTCTTTGGATGCTTAAGAACCATCAGTGACCGCTACTATCATCAGCTCCTGTGAAGAATTGCGATCACGCAGTAATCCAAGGTGTCAGAAACTTGAAATGACTCCATTAGAGCTAGGAATGAAGAGAATTTATGAAGGCATCATTAGCATTTCCTTCCCAAACTACATGCAAATTCCTTGCAGGAACATATGCTGCAGTTGCAGCTAAAAGGAGTCTTCTCCTCAACACTGGCTATGGCCTGTCATCTTCCAGAAAGCGTGCCATATGGTCCAGATAGCTCATATCACACTGAGCATCATTCCATTCATAAGAGTTGCCATCATAATAGCCTGTTTTAAATGCTACTTCTCCCAATAATCAGTGTTATAATTGCAATATTATTTCAGCATTATAATTAAAAATTATTAACAGCACTCACACTTGTGTTATTCACCAATCAGACTTGATTAGAAAAGTTCAGCTTGCATTTGATTGACACCACAATGACGAAGTGCCCACCAACATAAAAGATGAAAGAAACCTGGATTTTCCAACCAAACCTTGAATTTCTACTGCCAGGAGAATCCCTCCTAAAATAAAACCAACCTATTTGTAGCAGTCCAATATTTATGCATTTGGTACTTCAAGATGGCAAAGAAGGATCTGTAGCAGGCTAGTTTTCTTTATTCCTTCAGTGATAACATTTGCACAGAGGTGGTGGATGCCCCATAACAGAGAAACTCAAAGTCAGGCTGGACGGGGCGCTGAGCACCTCACTGAGCTCTGCATGTCCCTGTTCATTACAGGGGAGTTGCATCTGATGAACTTTAAGGGTCCATTCCAACACAAATGATATTCAAACGGTATTCAAATATTGGTCAAATCATGCCTGGGACCACTGGTGCTTTAAATGGGAACTGGCCAACAGGTCCAGGGAGGGAAAGACTGAGTCCTCCCACGACTTGCAGGAGAGAGATTTTAAAATGCCTTGTTGAAACATGCACAGAAAAACACTGCCCTGTCATTGGGGATAATAGGCAACAAATTGATACAGTCATTAGGGAACTGAAAATGAGAACTACAGGAAACAGCAATTAAGCAATTTCAAGCCTAAATCATAACAGCACGAGAGAAACTCCCCAGATGCCTTTGCAGACTTTCAAATAATCACTGGGTAAGTTTTGCCAGGAAAGACAAAAAATAAAATAAAAATTAAAAAAAAAATAGAAAAAACAAAATCAGTGAGGATATTCAGGAAAAAACAGGACTGCAAAATCAAATTAGGTGAGGGAAAATTCCCAATGGAGAGGAAAGGAAAGGATATACAAGGGCTGCATGGTCTGCATGGTCCCCACGCACCACATGGCTGCAGCCCCATCCCCAGCCATGCCCAATGCCCACCCAGGGACCTCCTCATTTCAGGCATTCTTTCTGCCTGGTGATGAAGACATGCTGGAGTCTAGTAGGACCTGTGGTTACTTTGGTGATGAATAGCCCACGATTTATGACTTATTTCTATCAGAGGAGAAGGTTCAAGCTAAATATTGCTGTCCTGGTACAGATTTCAAAGGGACAGGTTATGTGAATGGTGAGGGAGAAGAAAGGGAACTGGAGATTCAGCAAAAGCCCCCCAAAGGAGGATGTGAGTGATACTATAGCTGAAAACAGAAATATTCAGCTTCTGTTGCATCTTGTCCTGAACAGAATAATAGAATCATGAAATGGCTTGGATTGGAAGAGACCTTAAAGAGACCCACTTCTACCCCTGCCACGGGCTGGCTGCCCCCCACCAGCTCAGGCTGTCCAAGACCCATCCAACTTAGCCTTGAGCATCTCCAGGGATAGGGCTCACACACAGCACCCTATTTATGTGAGAGGTGAGCAACAAATCATGCTTTTTAATCAAAAAACATGCTGAAGGAGATGATGGACACTTCAAAAACAGCGGCGAGTAGGAAAAACGGTATTTAACCATAGGGGTTTATGTTCTCTCTTGCACACAGTGGTGGAAACAGCCTTGATGCACACTTCCATTAACACTGCAGGTGCGAGGTACGCCGTGCCATACTCTGCTTAACTTCAGATGTCCTCGAGGGACTGTACAGGGGAGTGACTTTGATGGATCGTAGCTGCTCTTGAAACTGAGCTGGGAGAGATTAGCACATCTCAAGCAGAGGCTCTACTCACCTGTTGTTTTTTTTTTTCCTTGGTTTTTGTTTTTTGTTCTGATGAGATAATTTTTCCAATTAACCTCGATAACATTTCCAGACACATGGGCCTATCCCACATAGAAGGAAATACATTTTCAAATGGACATTTCTCCCTTGCCTGTGTTTGCTTGTACTGGGTGCTGAGTTTTAACGCCTTGGCTGCCAAGTGGCAAAGAGGTGCCATTCATTGAGTCCTAAAGATATTTATCATGATGGTTTACAAAATAATTTGCAAAAAAATTAGGTTTGATATTGGGTTTTTTTGCTCACCAGGAAATGCAGATTTGAGAATGCATTATGCTTTTCCAGAATACTTTGGAGAGGAGCTTCATTTCATTTTGTTTTATTTGGAAGCACAGTCTTTCTACCTCATCAGCCTTTGCCATAACTTTTAAAGGACACAGGCAGAGAAAGAACAGATGGAAATCATGATGATTGCTTACTTTGAACAATGCAAGAAATGCACAATGCCTATAAGGTCTCATCCAACTCAATACGAGGACTATCAATCTCCTGCACTTATATTGCCTCTGTTACCATAGGATCAAAGCACCTCAGCAACTTTCAGGGATTCATCCTCAGGAATAAGTGAGCTGAGGAGATGCATTTTTGCCCATTTAATTGAGGCAGAGAAGGAATTTTTTTGCTCCACACAGTCACACACAGAGATGGAACAGAGATCTGAACCTCAGTGTTCCAAGTCCTTTCAATGCCCTGATGGCAAGCAAACCCCATATGCTGATTGGGTGTGTTCTGGATCCAGCCTGCTCCAACAGGCACATGTGGCTTCACATTCCAAACATATCAAGCTATCCAACACCAAGTACCTTAAGCACCAAGTGTAACGATCAGGTGAGCTATAAGATCTATCTAGCCATTTCACATGTTTCAGCATATCCAGAGTTGGCTCCAAGAACCAATTGGCTTATAAGAACCACACCAAAACCCACATGATTTTTCTACAGCTCAAAAAAATAGCTTTGCCTGTCTCAGATGAAGTGCATGTTAATTACCGAATGAGGTATGAAGGAAAAACCATTGATAGAGAGCCTTTACTACCTGCAAACAAAATGATCTGTGCAACAATCCGCCTGCATCAAGTCAAGTGTCATGAGAGGTTGCTTCTGAAGCAAGAGGAAGAAGCATTGGGCCTGAAAATAAATGCAGTATTTTAAACAATATTTAGGATGGAATCTGAGATTTTGGAATTAAAAGCTTGGGTGATTGTTTTGATTTTTGAAGAAATAAAATTGGGAATAATATATGGAACACTCATCAAAAAAATCTCTCTCTACATCTACTGTGCATGCAGTACACAGAGGGCAATTTTGGGTCATTGTGTGTGATATATTTATAATAATAATGTAGATATTAACTTCAAGTAGTTGCATACTACATCCAGTGCACGTGTCATTTCCAGGAACTAATAAAGATGGTGTGAAAGGCTTAGCTATGGGGATTGAAACAGTAAGGAGAATTCAGAAAACATAGTTAAAGAACTTAAAAAGAACATCTGAGAAGATGAACCTTTTGATAGGATTTAAACTGCCTATGGGATTCAAGAGCTTTAATCAACAAAAGCAGCTTATTCCATCAACGTCGTGAACAAGAGCAGAAAAGGCATCATCAGAGAAGAGGGCTGTAGAAAACAATTTCTTTGGTTTTAAAAAAAAGTGTTTGCAGAAATCTGAGAGCTCTCCTTTTGTCTGATGACCATCTGGATGGTTTTTGACTTGGAAAGCCTGTCCTGAACTTGAAGCAAACAAACATTTGTTCACATGGCAGGAAAGAAAAGATTGAAGCAATGTGCCAGAACTAGAAAAGCTGCTCAAGCATATCAGTAATGTTTACCTAGAGCAAGAAAAAACGTGCTTCTCATTTCTAGGACATTATCTTTAGTCCTCTTGCAAAGGTCTTCTTGACCATTCCACAGAGCATAAAGCTGGGGAAAGATATTTAATCTTTTCCATATGCAGTTCTTATTACTGTGACATATATTTCCATTCAGGATATGTTACCAAAAGACCCCGAAGAGGACTGAGGATTAATTTTTATGCTTCTTGATGAGGTTTTAGCCCCCATTCAAGCAGTTGGCAAGGCTATTCCCTGGGGAAGTTGTGCCCCCAGCCCTGCTGTACTGCCCAGTGCCCATGGCGAGTTGCTGGCATGCTCTATAGGACTGGCACACAGCAAGGTGATGGGGCAGATGGCTCTTCTGCACAGGGCTGGGTGACCAGAGCCTGAGCCCAGCCATTTCTAGCAGCTACTGCCACGCTGATGGACCCAAAACATCAGCTGGTACTGGCCCTATCCAAGGCCTATAAAGAGGGATGGGCGGTAAACTCTGTAATGTGGAGGAATAGTGCAAAGAGGCAGAAATGTTTATTTTCCTTTTGTCTTTATGGTTGGCTTTGGGTGGTACTGTTTTGGATGGACCCTGGACAGATCTGTCCCTGTGCTGCAGTTTATACTCCCAAACAAGCTGGCAGGTCATGAGCTGGTTGTTTCCCACATCAAGCTATTCAGCATCACTGGTTGCTTCTTTGCTAAATGAAATCTCCCATATCCTGCACCAAACAAAATCAGTGACTGCTAAGAATATAATGTGTACATCAAACTAATCTTGAGCAGTAGGTAGTAGTAGGCCCGATTAATCCCATGCGCAAGGGTGGGAGAAATGCTGTATTTCTTATTTCTTCCTTTCACAGCCTTGAAAAAGGTCTAAGTAACATTTTCTATAATGTCACCTAACGTCATCTCAGAGGTTTATAATTTGCTAATGCAAGAGCTTTGGGTTGGTGCATTTATAAGAATCCACATTTATGGTGAAAGATTGGAATGTTTGGGAAGGGGCCGTCCTCCACAGAGTACATTGACAAACTACCTGCGTGACCAGCTTAGTTGTGCACTACCATTGCTCCAGCAAAAAGAGGACTGCGTTCTCTGATGAGCACCAAGTGGTTCAAGACCACTTTGTTAGAGCACTTTTAGTTTTAATTTTTTTTTTTTTTATTTTTATCTTAAAATCACCTTGAAGCCAATTACAAAGTACTCAGAGTTAAAATGAATGGCTAAGACTTAAAAGAAAGTGCATGCATTAAAATGCTTTAAATTCCAGTAAAACCTCCCTGAAATTTTTAGAGCAGATTGAGGACACCTATGCAGACACACATTACGTTCCTGCCAGCTCTGCAGAGTCTAAGAGCTGAGTTATTAGGAGAGCTCTTTTGCTGGATTTCAGACAAATCACTTTAAAGTGCCAAAATTGATTTGGCATGAAATCATCAATAGCGTCCAGAATACTAATTGCATTAAAGGCTGAGGCCAGGGCTGTCAGATCTGCTTGGCTAAAGTTGGGCTCATAAATTAGTAGTTGGGCCTCCAGATGAAAGCCTTAAGCCTCCAGCTGTGCCACGTTCATTGATGTGGCTGGAGGGGCTCCAGGGAGTTGACCCAGCAGTGCAAGTGCTCCCAGGGACACTGAGGCAAGACAAAGAGTTTGTTTTATGGCTTTGCTTTTCAGCTCTAATATCTCCATACTGGCTTCAGATGCTCCAGGTAAGCACTCCAGGTAGTGGTCTAATGATTGTAATTTTGAGGGTTTTAAGTTTGTTTTTTTTTTTTTTGTTTTTTTAAATAAGTGGACTTGGATCTGGACTCTGAACCCCATCATTTTATTTTCACTCATTGAAAACACACAGTCTGTGCACTAAGCAGGTACAGATCTTCTCTCTGCCTCCCTTTCAACTCCCTTTCATGGCCTTGGGTGAAACTTCTCTTGTTCTCTCCTTTCTCATTTATAAGACAGCAGTGATGATGCTTATCTTCAACACATACTGTGAACATCTCTGACTGTATTCAGCTGCTTCCCCCAGAGTACAGAATTACTGTAGGAGCTTTGGTATGAAGGTATAGATAAATTTGCTTCTTCTGCGTAACTGTATCTATAAAATGCTGTGGAATTTAAGAGCATGAAACTACATTTGGATTGGGTCTTTAGGCAAGAGACGTATGCATGCTGTCTCTAACATTCAGGAACAAGAGCTTTGGGTGGCACAAATCTGCTTCAACTTCAATTGGAGAGAAATTCCTTTGGAGAGATGTATTGATTCAATTCAGCTCAAGCCCAGGCCCCTGCCTTTTCAGCAGCAACATTTCCTAAAAATGATTGGGAAAAGTAGAGTTTGGGAGGAGATCTGCAGCCAAGCAACAACTCAAGGGAACTAAAACTGTCTTAGCTGATTAACAGAAATGAAAGCTGCTCAGAAACAAATCTGAGCATGAATTTGGAGCACAAGAATTAATTGAGAGAAGGAGATTCTCTTTGTACTTCTTTTAGTAGGTCAGACAGTTTATCCACCAAGATGCCTTTGAAGCTGCCAGCAAAAAAGGCATCATTGGGAAGATGAAACAAGCCAGCGAGTGAAGTCAACTGCTTGTCCTAAAACCCATGATTCCAACTGAATTACTTCCACAGTGCATAACACAAGCCTAAGCTAAAGATGCTCCCATTAGCTTTCCCAAAAAGAGAACAGGGAAGAAGTATCTGTGGGAAGCAGGGAGCTGAGGGTAACACATAGACTTTATCAGTGCTGAAGGAAGGGTGTAATGCTGGAAAGTTGAATTTCTGCTTCATTCACTCAGTCATGCAGTGCTTCTGCTTTCAGCGCAGGAAACACCCAAGGAATGAATGCAAACATGGCAAATTCCTCCTTTCCTGATGATATTCAGTTAATGGCGGTGTGGGCAGGTAAGGCATGGTAACAGCATAGTTATAGCATAGTAACTTCATAGATGGATATTCGTGTAGCCATGAAGTCAGTAGGTACTGACAGTAGACAGCCTCAGATTTTAAACTTATCTGGTTTTACTGCAAAAAAGACAACATAGGATACAGAAGTAAAATAGGTGTTAAGATATTACAGTCTTGTTCTTCCTCATCAGAAAGAAGTCATGGTCTGATCATGCCATCCTCTACCTCCAGCATACACCCCTGAATCTAAAGGGTCACAGATCCTTTGCTGACAATGAACAATGTACAAGGACAGAGGAAAAGAGGATAATAGCTGCAGCATCTGACAAGACTGGGGGAGTACACTGTGAAAGCAATACTTTCTTAGACCAGATTTTCCCATACCTATAGCTCCAAAATCAATAAAAGAGGCATTCTGTCACGATGCTGTATTATGTTGTATTTATTATTTTTTCCAGCCTAAAGTGCTTTGTGTGCGAGATTAAAAAGCTGCAAGTCTCAGGCCATCTGGCCAACCAAATGGATTTAGTGTACAGGATCACTGCCAGATGTATGCCAGTTGTAAGTTTAATTTTTGAACATACAAAGTGCCTGGGGCTCTGTGTCTGTTATTCAGAGGAAATCATGTTCCAGTTTTCTAAATGAATCTAGATACAGTTTGATTCTAGGTGTATAGGCTTTTCTCCTTCACGTAGCTTAAGGGCACATTCTTTTCTTTTCATAAAGAAAAAATGATTGGAGTTGTATTTTCCATATACCTGATATGTTACATATGTTTGATCACGTCTGTCTGACCCTATGGAACAGTTAGAAATGTAGTAAGTTTTCTTCAGCAAAGTTGTTGAATCAAAAGGTAAAATTTCAGAGCCCTTCAGATGAATACGTACTTACATTTATGATCAACTTGGAGAAGAAATATATTTTCAAGTATATAATAGTTTTCTAATATTTTAAAAGTGATATTTAATTGATTTGACTTATTTTAAGTGAGGAGCTAATGGAAAACAAGAAGTATTTTTAGCTTTACAAACCATTAAGAAGGAAAAAGTCCACTTAACTTTCAATTAATCCAACATATCTGAGACAGATATTGAGAAAGCGAGTAGAGTTGCAAACACAGATAGCTCTGGGCACTGCTCTGGGCCTGGAGGCTTCTGTTTACAACACACCAGCTGAAATCAAGAGTAGAGCAGGATTTGGGTGATTGAAAACAGCAATCTGTGGGTTTGACTCTCCTGAAAACATCTCTAATGCCAAAAAACAAAACTCAGTCTTACAAAAGAGGGCTATGCTGGCTGTGAAATCAGCAGGCACAACTGCGCACTTCCTCCTAGAGATGCATGGGATATTTCAGTTTGCAGCTCAGCTGGTTTCCCACTAGAAAGGACAAAGGACACAGTGGAAAGGACGCTGTGTGTTTTTGGGTGTGCCTTTCCATTGAAGAGCCAATAAAAGAAAGGCTGGCCCTGTAATTTATTGTACTCCTGAAAGTCATTTTCCCTTTGATATAAACCATTTTCTCTACTTCAAACTTGCTCAGGGGTGGGAATCAGGGAAAACTAAACAAATAGTAGATTTCATAAAGGAACAGCAAATTGAGCAAAAGGAGGATTACGAAGACTAAATCTTTTGTTCAAAGAGTGATTAAAAAGCATTAAGTTGGATGAAGTCAATCTAGAGCTTAGCTGCACAAACCCTCTGCCCTGTTTTTCTTCCTTTTAGTTTTACACGTATTAAGAAATGAAAAGAGTAAGAGAGACCTCACTAGGACTGCTCAGACTGGGGCTTTTCAGAAATAATACTTAAGCAAAATCAGTTGGATGCAAGCTGTGTTTCATGCTTTATAGGCAATGGGATTTATCCTGGATGGCTGTGTCCAAGAGCAGCAAGAGTGAGCTGAGTGTTCTCTTCCTATAGAATAGTTGAGCCAGTAACACACAGAAGTATGTGCCATGGGGATTTCTCCAGGCAGTGAATCTTGGGATATTTGTGGCCTTTGTTCCTCATGGCTTATGGGAAAGTGTTCACTTGCCCAAGAGCAAGTATAGCTGCAGTTCACTCCTGATGTAAATCAGGTCTATAAGTATTTCCTTTGCATCAGAATATGTTTTTCCAGATTAAATCTGCACACAATGAAGGCATCCAGTTCTTGGGTGATGTTCCTCTTAAGATCTATGTCCAGAAGAATGTAGCTTATTTGCAGGAAAAAGCAATAGCATGAAACTGGTGCAGGATGCTGCACCGGAGCCAGGCATATGCATACAGAGAAGCTAAAAAACAACAAATATCTGCATTTCTACATTCTGCTTTTGTAAAGCACTTGAGAAGCTCTGGGGCCTTTTTCCATGCTGCATTTAAAGAGATCCAATACAAGGAACAGAGTACAGCTACAAGTAGAAGTTGGTTTTATTCCCCCACCCCCCCATAACATTCCTGAATTTAGGAACTTAATTGTCCTCCTCTATTTAGGCTGTGGCTTTAAATACATTGCTAGTTTAATTTAAAGCTAATTGTTAATGTTATACCATCTGTCTCCAACCATCTCCCATCATGCTCTTCAGTCTGCAGCTTGTCTTATCCTTCCAGTTGATCCTGGTAACATTTTCCTTACTTGAAAAGTTTTTGTTTCTTGCCTTTGCCATTTCATTGGATTTTTCACTATATGATTGAGTGAAAATAAGAATTTGAGGGTAACAAGGGATTTCCTTTTGCCCCCTAGCAAACTAATACGTAGCACATTGGCTAAGTTATGTGACCAGGGCTGAAGGTGCTGAATACCTACTCAGCCCGATCCTTACCAAAGCATGAGTTTAGCTCTTGCATAGTGCAGAAGAGCCCAGCAGAGCAGGACCAGTGTCAAAAGCCTTCAGCATCCTTCTTTCCCTTTGTTGCTCTTGCCTCTGCCCCCATACACAAGCAAACCTGTAGATATGTGTCATTTTTCTAGTTTTCCATCTAACAAACCAAAACAGTAAAACCAGCAAGAAATAACCCTTCCAGCCAAGAAATCTGATAACCTGAGAAAGGACTGGAGTTGGCCAGCTCCATCCATTGGGATGCCTGTATTTATGCAGACTTTTTCCTCCCCTTTCAAATTCACTGGATTGTTATAAAATCATAACGTCCTCTCAGAATTGCTTTTCCAAGAGGTGATGCTCTATAAATCATGAAAAGTAGACATGGGAAATGTCAAGCTGGTCTCCTGGTCCAGCCATTTGCCAGGAGAAGATTGTTCCCTGCAGAATTTTTCCCAGTGCTCTGGGAAGGGTAGCACAGAGATGTTTTATCTGCAGCACAGCTCCACACCTATTTATAGTCCTGCAGAACTCAGTGTGGGTACCTGAATTCACAGTCCTGGTACAGCACATCCCTTTACCCACAGTGCTGCAGCCAAATTTGTCTAGTAATACCTGACCCCAAAACCACAAGTTTGAAAGCTGATGTGCTCTTGCAGCTTGATAATTAAATGAGGGACTGATCTTATCCAACACAATTGCATATTCTTCTCTTCCAGAAGGCATCACTATTGAACCAACAGCCCCTCAATTACTCCCCTATGAGTAATGGGTATTACAGCAAAATGTTCCTGTGGTTTAAAGCAGTGAAGGAACATTTCATTACCAAATCCTCTGCCTCTTTGCCAGAAGCTACCACACAATAAAGTGGAAAGGAGAGATATAGCTTGCAGCATCTGTCAGTGCAAGTAGCCCTCAGTTCAACCTCTGATGTTATAAATATTATATTAGAAGTATTAGCAAGAGCAGATTGGATTGCAGCAGGTCCAGAATGAGAGAGCCCAAAGGCTCGCAATAAAACTGGAAGAATTGAAATGGTTTGGCATAGGTATCTTCTCCTTTGCATTATGCAAGGAGGGAAGAGAGAAAGGGGAATCTCTGTCTTTATTCACCTCATGCAGAACACCGTCTAGAAGAGCTGTTATCAGTGCCTTGGCAAAGATGAACTAGACACTGCCAGAAAGAACAGGGAACAACTAACACCTTAACACTAGTCACACCAAATCCATTTTGCTGTACTCTTTGCTGCTTTGTGCATTTCTGCTCACATTTATCAGTGGATAACCAAGTTTGCTATTGAATGAAGGCTCAGTTGATACCTTGGGCTGAAACTGTAAGCAGAGGCCTAACTTGCACAGGCTTTTGGGTGAACTCAGGCATGTTAGTGAAGGTCAGAGTCTGCAGGAATTCAGGCTTTGAAAGAGGAAAAAGTAGTCCTAACTCCTCCTGGTTTCACACAGTGAAAGCACAATGCAATGGAAAGCAAACAAGACACCAGAGCAGCAAGATTCCATGCTACAGCAACTGAGGATGCACTCAAATGCAACAGCACCAGGCCCAAATATAAAAGAAAGAAGTTGCTTACCTTCAGAAGTCCTATAAAGTCCTCAGGTATGCAGGGAGCTCCACTGCTAACCCTTCAATGAGCTCTGGGAGGGAGTAAATCCTGGATCCAGCCCTTACATTCACTCAGGTACATTGCATGCACCTGAACTCCTCTGGGTTGGCCCCACCTTCCCACCAGGTGCTCAATCACTGCTTCAAGCTGTGGCTTAGCATTTCTGCTACAGAGAGCTCTTGAAACTCTCAATTCATTCTTATGTTCAGCTTCAGTCTCCATGAACTGGTCCAAAGCTCTGCATCATGGTCCTTTACCTATATTGCAGAGAGAAAATCGTTTCTCTAGCCTGAGCTTCTGTGAGAAGGTGAGGAACTTCTGACAGTGGCCATGTGTGTGCCTTGGGTAAATAGGACAATTAATTACATACATTGAAATTCGGAGGGGAAAGACAAAGTCAGCGGATATATGTCATAGTCCTTTCTGTCGCTGCAATTGTAGGTGTTACTTGTAAATAAAAATTATTCATCACCAAATGATGAATCACCAATTTTTATTACATTCACAGTATTATTTAAAAAAAAAAAAAAAAAGGAAAAAATATTAGCATCCTCCACCAATTTTCCTCTAGCAGTGAGAGAACAAAGCAGGCAAAAAGCACGGCAGAGGTGGGCATTCTTACACCACTCTTGTCCATGCTGTGCACAGGGGATTAGGAAAGACAGCTGCCGGAAATCGGCTTCGCTATATTTCCCCAGAGGCATGGGGAGATTGAGGGAAATTGCAATCATTCCATAACATGTGATTAAGAAATCAAGACATATATATATATATTTTCATTTTAAGGATGATTTGCTCAGGACGGGACCACCTGAAGGCCAGAGGAGTGGGGAGAAATCATCCCCACTGATACTTCTGAAGCACGGGCCTGCATTGTTTGCTCTACAGCATTTTTACCTCTGCAGAAATGCTCTTATGCTCATCATTTTGGGAAAAAGACCATTATACAAATAAGTATACATTTAACTGCCCCATGCTGGCCCTCTGGAAGGACTTTTCTCCTATTTCCAGTTGGAAGTAGGTGTAGGTCAGGAGCACAAAACGTCACTTGAAGGCTTTTCTCTATGAGAATGCATGAGCATAATTTCAGTAGGTGCTGGGAGAGGCAAGTCAAGAAGCAGCGGTATCATTTGTTTCCACCTGAGGGTAAAACAAAACTAATGTGATGCCTGACCTTAGGTCAGATTCGCAGCAGCCAAGCAAGAGGCAGTCAGACACCCCCCACACCACTTTGCTGTTGTTCCCTAACTCTCCTCTATGCTGCCTTACACCATGCACCAACGCTATGCAGCCTGGGGCAGTACTGGTGTTCCTTGTGCCATGCAGGTTATGTACGTTCATTTCCTTCTCTGACTTCTCCTTTCACAATAGGCACTGCAATTTGTGCTTTGGCTCTCTTCCTAATGACTATATTATTAGCTCTATTTTCATCTGCTCTCAGCTGTTTGTTTTGCATAGTTATTTTGGCTGCTCTGCCTGTCACAAATTGAGTAGCTGAACCAAGTCCACCAGCACTGCCAGAGGAAGCCCTTCGCTCTGTCCGGCCATCATCACTTTCACCCCACATGCGCTCCAAGCCCACGCCAGCCTCCCAGCCACTGTCCTGCTGCACTTCCCACCCTACAGCAGCACAGCTAGGAGCTGGGTGGCCATATGGCCTGGGGCAGCTGGGCTGCATGAGTCTCCATTTATAAACCTAGCCTACGCTTCTGAAGCTGCAGAAGGTGGTTAATATGTTATGTGTCATTTTATGGGCTATTCCAGTCTTAATTACAAAGTCTGACACAGTGCACAGAAGTTCTCCTATCAAATGTGCTCCCTGTGGGGGCAGCCAGGCTTTGTCTGTCACTCAAAGTATGTTTCCATCGGCATGCAGGACATTTGAGCAAAGCAGCTGATGCTCTGCACTGCTCAGGGTGGCTCATCCTACTGCTTGTCACCGCTGTCCCCTCAGCAGCATGCCAGCAGTCTTGGTTCTTGGCACAAGTAATGGAAATGTGGATTGCAAAGGGGTGGGAGAAGACCTTGAGACCCTTAATGGGTTTGTGGAGGGGAAGGTTCTGTATGACTTCTTTTCTCTTGCTCTCATATAAGCTTCAGACCACCTCACCACGTCTTTCAACACAACAAGTTGGTACAAGGGAGTGTAAACTAGAAAGGAGTTTTCCAGCACTTTTACCCCAACTTTCATCCCTGTATCCGAGCACGTATGTCTCTAATGACACCAGATCAGCTGGAAGCATTTGCTGGCTTCAAAGTCAATTGTAGGGGATGTCCAAGAGAATGACAGAAAGTGAGAGAGCTTCCATTAGCCCTAAAAACCTCATCAAAGATAAGAAAAATGTTACAAACTGCTCTCCACTCCAGTAAACATATTAATAACCCTGTTCTCAATAATTTCCCATGTCTTTATGAGAGTCTGCCCTTCTGTCACTGCTAAGATCTTGATCGCTGTTCTACCCTTCCTTTGCACAGCCACACAAACACGTGTGTGGTTTGGACTGCAAGCTCTGGACCAGATGCTGCTAACAGGGTGGGAATATCCGAAGGGCAGAAATCACAGCAGGCAATTCCCTTTCCTATGGGCATTGGCATGTAGCTGCAGGCACTGTGTGTAGTACCTTAGCCAAAATGCAGGGTAAGAAGCCCAGTATCTGGGTGGGAATGTGCTCTCCAGGGAAAAACAGCTCCATCCATGCCAATGCTTGTGCCAGGCTGCTGCTCTGCTCAGTCAATGAGAAAGTGCCTGCTGATTTGGATGGGCTGTGTGCCATGTGCCAAGCTTAATGCTGTATGGCATGACATGCATGCCCTTATTCTGCCCTTGTTTGGAGTGCTGTGCCTTCTGCTAGCCAGAGTCTGGGTGGAGGAGGGGAGGGGGGAAATACAAGAAAAAAAAGTTATTTTTTATGCCTTGAAAAGCTCGGAACTGAGCAAAGTTGTAACAGCCCAGCCTGCTGCTCAGCACAGATCAGAAGGCTGCTTCCAAGTTGTGCAGGTTCGCTCCAGGACTCCAGCTAAGTGCAAGCAAGGCAGGGCTGGTAATGCACAATTTAATCAGTGAATTTGTAGATCTCAAAAGGCGTGCTTAATTTAATATTGTTTCTAATGGCTATTGTCTTCATGCTTGCCTGTTTCCCTGGTGTTTTTCTCTTTTGTAATTACTCGAATGGGCATTTCCAGGTGCACTGCATATATTAGCAAGCAATTTCATTTTACTAATGAGTGAGAAGCTTTTAGTGTTTATTTCTTCATTGCCCTAATACTTACCTTATTAAAGTTCCTGATTTTTCTATACAGAGAAAAACGAACATTTCCCACTCATTTCTGCCTCACTTTTCTCTGCTGCCCTTGAAAGAAGGAGAGTTAAATTACTTATTGGCCGGAATTATACTAGATTGAACAACAGGGAAGAGCAACGTTGAGGGGGCTGCTTGGTGTGTTTTTGATGAGCCCCCAGTGCCAGCCCTTCCCTGCTAAGCTGCCCAACAAAGCACTGCTTGAACTGAAGCCAGCCTCTTTGCTGCCAGGACCTTGGGGCTGTTTTAAGTTCTCTTGGGGTACCCAAGGCGCCCAGTTCTGCATCCCATTGCCATCCCTTAGCTCTCACGTGCACTTTCTGCACTTCCTATGGATCTCCCATCCTGCTGCCGAGCAGCATGTATAATGCATGCACTACATCCCTTTACCACATACTAGCCTCATTTGCTGATGAGTTGTTTATTAGCGTTATTACAAACAGGGCTCTTCATCTTCTATTAAGCGGTGCTGGAGCCACCGTGATCCCACACGAAGCCTGTTAGGAAGCACTTGTTTCACTAAATTACCCTGCAAATGTCAAACTTGCCCTGTATTATTAGCTGTGCATCTTACATCCTCTTTATTAGGATTTTGTGTCTTGAGGGTGCCCTGTGGCGTATAGATTTTTTAAACTACAAACCAGTGTCATTTCCCTGTTTAAAGGAACATTTAATTAAACTGGATTCATTACTTGCATGGGGCAAGTTAAATGAAAACTAAATAGATGGCATATGATTACATGTTATTAAGACGAGCGACTGCTCCAGAGACCAAACTCTTTTAACACAACATTAAGCGGAGCTCATTCTGTATGCACAGGTTAGCTCTGCCCTGCGAGGGGAACGTATTTCGAGATCAGCAGAATGGTTATGGGCACTGAGCAGCTTTTAACAAAATGCCTGTTTTAGGGAGGAACACTTTTCTGAGCTAGACTTCAATATGCTAATGGCTGAAATCAAAGTGTCCCGCTGATTCTAGGTAACCTTTTTAAAATTAGCATTTTTATAATATCAGATGGAGGTAAATGATAAGATTGGCTTTATTTATTATCTCACTAGCTATAGAGTACCAAAAGGGCCACGATGAGGGTAAAAATAAAATTAGAAGCATTTCTTAAGCTGGAGTCATTTGGTCACATTGTAAATTTTAATGCTTTCTAGGAAAGTAAAAAAGGAATCACAATTAAAACTCTGTTACACACTTTTTGATTCCTTACTCCTTTTGTGTCGGTACAACCAGGAACTCACCAAATTTGGGGGGATCTCGAGTTGATCTCTGAATTCCCACTGCACTGTTGTCCTCTTACATCCCCAGTGTTCTCTGTGTCTGTGAGATCCCAAAGCCTTCAGCAGTGATGTGGCGTGTGGTCCAACAGGTCAAAACACATGGAGACAAGTGGGCAATACTGCTGGTAGGTGGGTGGTTGGACTAGATCATCTTAGAGGTCTTTTCCAACCTTAAGGATTCCATGAATCTATTCTATGAGACTTCTACCCCTTCCCTCTGGTCCATGCCACTGATCTACAACCTTTTCTGAAGCTTCCTCTGAGGCAGAGATATGTCCTAGATAAAAAACCCAAACACCACTCTCCTATAGCCATATATACATGAGAAACTGAGCTGTAGCAGCTCTTATTTTAATTAAAAACCAAACTGAAAAAAATCCCACAGTTTTGGAGCAGGTTTGCCTTCCAAATGGAACTGTAATCATCCAGAGGTTGAGCTTAACCAGCAGGAACTCCTGGGCTTATTTTGTTAGCACAGGCAGCCCTTGGGGCACATCAACATGGCTTGGAGGTGAGCTGTAGCCAACATGGTAATGAGAAGGGAAGTAATTAGCAGGGCTGGTGCAGGCAGATGGGAGATGAGAAAGCTGTGTTTGCTGCAAGGGAGCCTTTTATATATGTTGGCCTGGGATCTACAGCAACGCGTGATGAATGACCCTACATGTCCATAAGCCATCTGAACAGGAAACCACAGCATCTGTGTCCCTTTCCTGGCTACAGGGAGGTTGTTCCCCCTCTATAAATCATGCCAGAATTAGGTTTTCCTGGGTAATTTGCATTACCCTTTCTGTCATATGGGCCAGCTCTGCAAGGGTTTATATCAGCTGCCCAGATCGAGAGATTTACCTGCAAGACAACAAATCCCAAATTTCTCTAGTCTGGATCAAGTCCTTACATTTCTCTTCCATAAGTAATGCTCCGTCCTTCACATAAACATAAATAAATAAAACCATTTGCTATTTTTAATACAGGTGCATCTGAAAACCACCAACCAAGATGCAGACTCAATTGTGCAAGGCACTAGAAAAACGAACAGTAATCCCTAAAGTGCTTTTAAAGTCAGGAACTGATAGCTTAGTTCTCCTATGAAGACCAGGCACTTGAATCTTTAAAATATATTTCTATGCAGAGCAGAAATGGCTGTTCTGCTTTCATTTCTTTTTGTTCCTGATAGCAAGCAGAAAGTGCCGAACACAAAAGCTCGAGTGTGACTTTCTAACTTCAATCCCCGAATTTGTGTGCAAATTCATCCAGACCCATCCATTGACACCTGAGCAGTAATTTCCTTCCAAACCAGGAAAATGAAGAGCCAGGCAATGCTCATTATTTAAAACCCAGCTTCACTGTGCAGCGATGGCTGCGGCAGGCTTCCTAGTTAGAGAATAGCAATCCCAAACCCTTAACATCAAAGCGCATTAATGACTTCCTGATACTGCATGGGATTCACAGACGTGCCCAGAACAATCATTTTCAGAGCAGTTTGACTCCTGAGCTCAGCTTGGTACGTTTTGAAGCAGTTTGTTCTAAGCAAGTCATGTTCACTATCCCAGCCTGACACAAAGCCTGATGGAAAAATCTGTGATCGATTATAGCAGCGGGGCAAAGAGATATGATAGGGAAGCAATGCAGAGGAACAGATATCCATCACTGGTTTGCAACGAGCCCAAAGACTATAGCTGTGGTGTTACAGAATTTGCAGGCAGCGTAGCACATCTCTTCGCTGTGTGTAGGTAAACACTCTGGGCTGCAGACAGTTTGTCTTACAGACAGACTGATTTGGTATGAAAAGTGGATTTTGAAGCATGGATTTTGTTGGAAGGGAACAAAATAAACCATCGTTTTGTTACCTTGAAAATGGCGTAGTCTGTAATGAGTGTTTGTGGCTGTTTCACAGCTGCTCATTGCAGTTATTTTTAAGCTTCAACAATTTCTTTTTTATCTACCACTTTTAAACGATTGAGTATGAAGTACACGGTGGAACAAATTTGTATTGGCTATGAACTAGCAGAGATGATTAACAAACTCTTTAATGTTGCGTTTGCCTTTTTCTTGTTGCTGGACAAGATCAGACTTCAAAGCAAATTAAAAATGTGAGGCCAAATGCTGATTGCAGTGAGTGCAACAGAAATCACCCTGTCAGCCTCAATAAAAGCAGGTGTAAGCTTTCAGTGTTAGTCCACTCAATTCAATTCTCATGTCTTTCTGTCTTTATCTAATCTAATATATAGTCACGAGATAAATTATGGGAGGGTATGATAAATTGCATTGCTATTCATTGCTGGCAAGATCACCTGTACTCCAGCCACTAATTCATCTCCGCCAGGATCCACAGTAACGTACCTGATCCTTAAAATAGCCTCCAAAAATGTTTTCTTTAAGAAAACAAAGAAATTATATATGATGGCAAATATTCTGTTTATCCTCACCAGAAGAAATGTCTCATTGCCACCTCTGCAAAAAAACTCTGCTATAAAATATCAATAACAATTTGTAGCATCAAGCTCCTGGGACCTTGTATATTATTTGAGTTGGAAAGTAATACTATGATATTTAGGGATCTCAGATTGCGAATGACAGCATCAAAGGATGATATGGTTTAGGTTTAGGGCAATCAAAGAGTCATTAATTCGGTTGTTTGTTTATTGGTTGCGAGGCTGTTTTTGTTTATTGTTTGTGGGGGCTTTGGATTTGGCTTGGTTTGGTTTTAGGTGTTGGGTCTTTCTGGCTCAAACATACAAAACATGCAGAATAAAACTGATTAAGAAATCTGTAATATGCCGTGCTCATTTTTCCAGTGCCTATTTAGAGCAGTTCACTGTTCTTGAATAACATCACCATTCTGAGTCACACCAGCACCACCCTGGGCCCACAGATTTGTGCATCTCATCCTTATACACCTGGGAGTGAAAAGAGGAACAAAAGAAAAAGAGGGAAGATACCCTTACATCCAGCTCCACCTGTCATACGGACTCTGGTGGGTAGCAGAGGCCATTGGTGAAGTGCTTTTGAGGTGCAAGAAAACTCTGATTCTTGAACATTAGGTCTCGAGGGGTGCAAGGCAATAAAGGCCAACTTTATATGTTGTAGGAGAGCCACTCGTCATGAGTAGTGCGATGGAGCACTAGGACACAGGTAGGACTGCACCACCAAAGCTGGTCCCAAGCATTCATTCCCATCACTAGTCCATGCTGTGGAATGTGCTGAGTCAGTGATGGGCACTAGGCCTCATCTTGAGCCACTCTTGGACCCCAGACCCACATCCCACCTCTTCCAAGAATGAGGAAAGCATCAATCTGACAGCAGTGTTGGCCAGAGGAGACATGCTAATGCTCACACCCAGTGCAGTGCCAGCTTCAATGTTTGCTTTCTGTTTCTTGGTGTGTTTGCTTCCACTGGGGAAAGCCACTGCAAATTTCTGTGAAACGGTGCTGAAAAGCAGTCAACAGCTGCTGAATCTCATCCAGGAGACTGCTGCACCTCAGCAGTTTGCATATCAAGCTTTAAAACAATTTAGGATATTTTGACATGGAAGATACTATTGACATGAAAAGATGTTTGCCATATTCACAGCAAAATCAGTTTTCAGCCCCATGAAAACACAAGCAGTACTTCAAGACAGAACATGTATTGAAGGATGATAAGAAAACCTTGCCTTGCTGGTGGGAGGAAAGTTTTCCAGGTCATTTTAGGGAGGTGAAGGCTTCACCCTACTGTATTTAGAAGTCATTGAAGCATAATGCTTGCATCCAGCTAATTAGACACATTGCTATAAGCAGCAGCGAAATATAATAGACAGATGCATTCAGTTAGCCAGATCTCCCTTGGTGTAACGAGCTGAAGTCAATTACGGAGTTAAATTGGGAAAGGTTTGACCTGATGTCATTTATATCTCGAGTCATAATTAACACTTAAAGTTCAACTCTATGGCAATTTTCTTTTAATAACACTTAAAACGTATATAGAGCTCAAAGAATTGCGTAGACATGATGAAGGATGACTTGAGTGAATGCCAGGTTTTCAGCTCTTGTAATTAATCCTCAAAACACCTTTGTAAGGCAGGTAACATCATTCCTCTTCAGTTTCTCCTTTGAAAAGAAGCAGGACTTGCCCAGTGCCTACCCGAAGTCCTGGAGATGAGGTCTGAGGCTTTTCAGCTCAGTGAGCTCCCATCTTTTTTGCCATGTTATATTTTTAAATTCTAAGATGATGGACAAATAACTTGTCAAATAATCTGGTTTTTCTTCCATTTAGGAGCTAAATAAATAGAGAGAAAAACATCTTCCACATCCTCAGGATTTGCTTCTCAGTCTTTCATATGGATGGAATAGGAATGGTGCTGGGAGAAGAAATGTGCTTTCAGACTGAGAACTTGTAAACTGAGTTTCATCTCACTGCAGACTTTTATGGTCAAGATATAACTCCCTGAAAAGCAGGGCTTTAAAATGGAAGTGCTGACAAAACTTTTAAACTACAACAGTGGAAATGGCGCCGCAATAATTTATAATCTACAGGCAGCTCTTGGATTTATTATCGCAATGACAAATGCACTGTCATTGTTAATAGGATATTTCCCAGCAAGGACTTCTTGTTATGCAAGCCAGGTTCACTATGTCATGCAGCATGATAGCAATAAAGTCTACAAGAATTTGTAATGAACTTCAATTACTAATAGATTATGGTTAATGGGAAATATGTGCAGTAAAGATATGGGTTTTTATATGCGCCTTCTGGTACTCTACAAGGCAATGATTTATGCTACAATTTATGTTAACATTCTCCAGTTCGAAAAAAAGCTTAAATTGGTGGAAAGCCACTCCATCCATAACAAATATTTAGGATAATTTTGCACATCATGTAAATGAAGATGTAAAATTAGATATTAATCCATTTCATTTTAGCATTTGTATTTTTATTAAAAATGAAGACTTTGCCCTACTGTGTAATGACATTAAAAATCCTATCATGGGCTACAAGCATGAATTACACTGATGTAGAAATGGCGACAGCAACTGAGCTGTAAGTGCATTTGTTCAATTTGCTGTTGTAATTAACAGAGCAGCGAGAATATTTTCCTAGGTATGATTTAAAGGCACAGTCCTGAAGCTGCTCACACAGATGTATGTGATGCGGGAGGGATGCACCTGAGAAGACTGGGATCCTGACTGATGTGTCTTTAACACAAGCTGCCTGAAGCCTTTTGTGTTTCAGTCTGTTTTATGACAGCGTAAGGCCATTGCTCTTAGCAAACCTGTGCAAAAAGCATATAAATACACCCTATAGGTATACCTGTAGCTTACAGGAGTGTGAGCAAGGCATATCTGGCCCATTGGCCCCCACGGGTTTGCAAAGAGTGAGGTCTGGAAAAGCGCCTTTAGAAGAGAAGGCTGCTGGCTGAGATAAGGTGGGCTTTCTGAGAGGAAAGCAGCTAATCCACATGGAAAGCATGCAGGTAAGATCAAAACTGCCATACAAATTCCTGTCTGCATTGGGGTCGGACTGCTCAGACCTGCTCTGGAGCAGCAGCATTGTGCTGTGCAACTCAGGGTGATGCTCACATGAAGATGTGGCACTTCAGGCTGTTAGGGAGGCATTTGAGAGATGCACAAAAGAGAGATTTAAATAAGATTTTATATTCAAATGAATATAAAATTGTCTTCCCCCACGCTCATTTCCTACTAAATAATACTGGCAGCGTTTGCTTCTTGGAAATGTGTGTGTTACAAATTTAAAATTAAAAACAATGCATCTCTTAAGGTTTCTTTTGTAATGCAGTCTTCCCTCAGCCCAGCAGAAGCAGCCACCTCTGCAGAATGAACTTCGCTGCATTTTACCCCCCTTTTTTCACTGAAGGTCTCAGAAATCAAAACCGTGGCAGAGGATCCCATAGTGTGGAGATAAGGAGTTTTCCACTCCAGCCTGGGGCGACAGTGCCATTTCCCCAGTGAGATCTGCTTTGAAATAAGGCTCCGTTTAATGGCACGCACCCATCAAGCGCTCCATTTCTCATCTTCTGAATCTCCTTTCCATTTCTCTTTTTTGTCATATCTCATCTCTTCAGAACCTTCTCTGTTGTTTATCTTCTTTTCCTGCTCAACCACGAGGTGGGACCATTCCTGAATTTTCAGAACAACCCTCCCCAGAAGACTCTAAAAAGCCTGTTTCTGCTACTTCAAACCTCTGCAAAATCACAGGGTGGGCCGTGAAGCCCTTGTTGGCTGTTGTTATTAGGCTTTTTTGTTTGTTATGGCCTCTCAGGGCCTCCAAAAGACACATCACTTCTGCCAGGGTCGGTGTGGCAATATGCAGAGGTCACTGTCTCCATGGGCACCACTTAGAAGAGGTCGTTGACACAAAAGAGCTATGGAAATAGCTGCAGCTTTAATTTGTTTTCCATTAGAGATGCATGCAGGAATCTGTCCTAATGAGAGATTTTCTTTCTATCCCTTTCTGGCACATCACAGTAGCAGCTTATAGATGTACTGAGGTCTCCTAATGCAGGAAACTGTGTGAAAGTGGCAATAGATATTATTCTGTTCAACAGCTGAGAAATGCTGTGGAAATGTTCTAAAACACACTGGAATTAATATTTGATCACTAGGCAAAGTGTGTGTTTCAAATACTTCACCCTAAAATGAACAGAAATGGGTATTAATGTCTGATGCATTCTCCTGTAAATCACCTCAAATCTTCAATAATCTACACTGTATCAGAAATGCATACATAGAAATAAAGCATTAATTCATACCACTGAAGCATTAGCTGAAGTACACTGTTCCCACACTGAACCAAACTCTTTCAGTGGCAGACATCACACCTATGCCCCTGGATACACCAAGCATTCAGACTATTAAAGTCATCCAAGCGGCTGTATTGCATTCCACTCCACACTGCACCTCGTAGAGAGCACTGCCCTCCTTAAAACCATGAAAGCATTCAGCAAAACAAATGCATTGATTACCAGAGCAGAGACAGCAATAGCTGATTCCTAACCAAGGCTTTGCACCAGTGAAATCTATCCCTCCAGGTTGGTTGTTAATAATCCTATGCCATGACTATCTTCAGTTGCTTCCGTCTTGCAGTACCAGTATGGACCCAGTACCCAAAGTGCTCAGCATGCATAGCTGCCATATATATGAACCACAGGGAAAGGACTCTGCTGTTGTAATGTCATGAGAAAATACAGGAAGGGGAAAGCAGTGTTATCACACAGAGCTGCACGTGGAGGCAGGAGCAGGCAAATGTCACACATACAGAAGGTTTGGGTCACTTTCCTGGTAACTGGAGGCACAAGATCTTGAAGTCACAACAAGCTTAAGGTACTCTCAAGATATTCAGCAGCTACCCAAGCAGTTGGCTGTTTCAAGCCTCCAGTCTTGCAAGTGGCACCAAGAAGCTGTAATTTGTGTTGTCTGCTGACAGTTTTTAAATGCATATGACATAATCATGTACAGTTCTTATCCATCAGCCGAGGAAGTGGTCAGGTTTCTGCAGTGTTTGAATTGATGATCCAAGTTACGTCTGATTATACCATATCAACATGACAAAACACAATTTACTGCTGAGTTACACGTTCATAGATTAGTACAGAATTAATTTCAGTTTTAAAGATCACTTCTAACAGAAGATGTTATCAATGATTTCTTAACAGACTCCAAAAAATAAACTACGCGGAAGTAAATCAAACCATTTGTAAAGAGTATATATACATATATATATTTACCTACTTCAACTCTTAATATTTTCTATCTGACCATTTGCTTTTCTTAATTCAAGGCTCAACCATTATTACACTCATGCTGTTATTAAAAAACACCTTCCCATCTCTGTTTTCACTGCATCCAGGCTTTCTTAATTCTTCCAGTACCTGGTGCTTTAGTTCAGGAGGAGCATTTTTTGAAAACTCATAGATTTGTGTCAAGAAATCCAGCAACAGCTCCCCATCGTCGTCCCCTTCAGTAAAGCAGCAAGTTATGTCCATGTGGGATGGGAGCTCATAGATCTTGTACTTCAGCCCGACTGAATCCAGAATCCCTTTGATATTAGCAGAGGACACGTAAGTGCAGAGGTCATTGGTAGGAAAGGAAGACCCATACTTCCTCCAGAGTGTTTCCCAGCCACTGGTTTCTAAGAGATAAAACATTGGAAAAACATTCAGGAAAAATACTATTTGAACAAATATTGGTGATCTATTTATTTCTTTTTTTAGCTGTTGTCTGCACTGCAAACTAGGGCTCCCACAGGTAGGACACCAGCCATGAGGCACAGTGGAGGCAGTTGTTCCCTCTGGGTTGGGGAGGCAGGGGGACGTGTCACCAACCTGCAAATCCAGCATGTTTTGTTACTCACAGTCTTCCCTTTTCCATGTTCAAAGTGTTCCAACTCTTTTCCATGTATGTGTGCCAATGCAATGGCCTGTATCTCTCAGGGACCTCCTTCTGTAGTCCATGTCTTAAGCACTAGCTATTCAGTGATATCTTCTTGAATTAAAGCACTCTCTAGATTTCTGTGCCTGTTTGGAAGACCAAATCCTCTCCCATTCTTCATCCAATTACTTAGTTGATTGATCTATGTGAGAGCTTCATTAAAACACCTATTGCCAGTAAACTATTTGCTGCATTAAACACATGGGATGCAAAGCCCCAGTCACATTAACCATGCAGTTTGACATGTGGTAGAGAAAATTATTGGAATAATCAGAGCCTGGAATGAAGCTGCACCATTCTCCTTCAGCCTTCACTCCCACTCTGGTGACATGCTGTGGGGCATAGGCAGCATGCATCCCAGGCAGTCCTCCCAGTGGTGCCAGAAGGATGCTTAGGCTGTGTATTATTTGGGCTGTACATGGTTTAGTGGGGATGGTGATGTTGGGTTGACAGTCGGGCTAGATATCGTTAATGGTCTTTTCCAGCCATAAAGATTCTATGTTTCTATGATTCCAAGATGATGGGGCAGGTAAGAAAAGGATCCTGCAGACACCTCCAAAAAAGCCCACACAAAGACCCCCCTCTTCTAAAGGTATGTTTTACAAAGAAAACCAATTGGGTAAGCTGAAAACTCCCCAGATATGTCTTCACTTCTTTGTTTTCCCTCACTCAGGATCTGTGATTCAGCATTTCTGCAATACATCATTTATAAAAGGATCACCCAAATTGACTGGACAGGATGAAAATACCTTTAAGCCTAATGAGCAGGTCTTGAGAGTTATGACTATAAATCTCCCTAACTGCTAAAACCAGTTGCTTGGCACTTTTGCAAATGCTTTATCTGCAAGCAGTTATTTATAGTCAAATAAACAGTTTGGTGTTTAGAAGGGCTACGATATTTTCTTTCACCTGGTGGAAATTGAATGCAGAGCACTAATAGCAGAAAATTTGCTGGTGTCAGTGTTGTATGACTCGGTGCCATCTCCGAGCTGAGCAATTATACACTACCTGAACAAAGCATTATTATAATAGCTCTCAATAGGCTCAGCATATGGCACTACTTTTGTTTTCAAGGCGATGTAAACACATTTTTAAAATGTGTTAAAAATAACACCATACAGCTCTTGCAACTCGCCTGCTCTCCCAGCAGGGATGGATCAGGCGGCATTGCAACCTCCACCGAGTGGCCGAGCCCTCTGCTATCAATCCTATTCCCAGAATGTTTTTTAATTAACACATCCTAATGTGTTTGTGTTGGAAATGGCACTGCCTTCATTTTAATTATTTATTTATTTGCTGGAAACGAGCTTCGTTCTGCTTATCTTTCATTAGCTCTTTTTGCTTCGGTGCTCATTTTGCTCTTCTTTTCTCTGCACACTTATTTTCCTCAAGGTTTTCCTTTCCCCCAGCATTTCCCACTCCACTTTCTGACCTCTTGCTATGGTCTACACATTTCCCCAGACGCGCTGCCATGTCCCACTTTAGTGAGACTAATTCTGATTCTCAAAGGGACCCTATTCACTAATTGCACCTGCAGAGGAAACAGCCATTACCCGGCACTTGTGTTTGTAACTTCCTCTGTCTGAACACAAAAGAGCTGAAATTACTCATGCAACCATTAGGCATCATGTGTTGAAGGTGTGAGGAGGAGATATGGGAGGAATGATACAACAAGGAACCACCTGGCCCAGGGAAGGTTCCCAAGAAATTCCATAAATTGAAATTTATAGTGACACTGATTTTGATTAGACACACGTTCCTCCCTGTATTTACATTCCATAAACATCAAAAGAGACACGTTAAGCAACTGAAAAAGAGTTTCAATGACAGGCACTACAACTATAGGCACCTAATTAGCAATAAACTGATATTATAATCTATTATTGTTACTCAAAGAACAATAACAGTAACTCAGATCATTTAAGATTCAGATTTCTTGCAGCGAAGTGCTTGAAAGCACTTTGAAGCAAAAATCATTTTGGAGAAAAACAAGTCAGAGAAGTGCAATTTCTCTGCAGAAACTTCATGAAGGCAAGGACAAAAAACAGAACTCCATCACATACATTTCAGACTGCAGATATGGCCAAATTCAATAAAACCACTTAAACCCTTGAGATAAAAACAACCAAAAAACCCGAAACAAAAAACACTGTTTTCCACCCAAAAGAGCTACATTAAAGAGACATGTAGTTTGAGAAGAAAATGAGCCACATGTGCTCCAACAGCTGCTGTACAGTACAGCCGAGCCCTGCCCTAGCTGTTTTCTTAATGCTACACATCTCCAAGAGCAAGACAGTGCCTTTGGCATTGAAAACCTTTGGCAGAAAACAGCTGCAGCAGAGCCTGATGCGGCTCTTGCTCCATCACTGGCAGAGCTTCAGGACAGGCAGGTGAAAAAGGTGAGAGAAAGGTGTTTTGTACCCACAGAATGGGCTTACTGGGTCACAAAACTTTCTGCTTTTACACTCTGCAGCACGGAGCTGTGTAGGTATAGACAACATGCGGATTTCTGTAGATGCAGGTGAATGAGCACTGTTTATTCCAGTTTCCCTCTATAGGCAATAAGGGATATTGCAAACAAAAATACACATTACTGTCTGGGAATCTCAGAGGTCCTGTGGCTCCTGCCCTACTGAACATGTCATGGAGTGGCTCTCACCTGACACCAGGATGATGAGGAGCTTTGCCTGTGCATCCAGGAGGCTGTGGAAGTATTGGATAATTGCAGGGATGTCTTTCACGTAGTACAGCATCTGGGAACAGCAGAAACACTTACAGAGATATGTTGAGGCCCTGGAGAACACTATAACTGGTACCACAAGGTAAAAGGAACCAAAAGGAGCAACCCTTTCCTGCCTTCATATTCCTGTGCACCAAGCTCATGTTTGTTCATAAATCTGGGATTAAAAGGTTTGTCTTCCTTAGCTATGAGGACAGCGTGCAATGGCTTCAGTATACTTGGAAACAAAGGCAATTTCACAGAGAGGACGAGGGACTTTGAAAATGCTAGTTAAAATGTGTTTTCAGTTGACTGCTGCCCTCAGCCTGGTTAATAGGACCACTGTGCTCAAAGCTGCTTTGCTGTAACTCATCTTTCACTTTTGCAGTTTACTTCTGCTTAAATACTTTAAATTACAGGGAAATAAACTCACCTTTCTTCCCTCAGAGTGGATAATGAGGTCACATACCTCGTGCTTGCTTTTAACAGCCAAATCTTTGACAACTTTTAAGTTATTAACTTTTACCTGAATCATGTGAATGAAGTCCCATTTTTGAGACTTCTTTTCGGCCTTCATTCGACTTTCATATTCATTAGCTGTCTCCTCATGCCAGGTAAACTTTACATTGTTGAGGTTTGAGGCTGCAGCCACACGTTCTGAAATACGGGAGAAGACAGGACAAAGTAAACTCAATTGCATATAAGGGATTAATATCTATTCAAAGCCCTAATACATCCAGAAGTCACATTTAGGCAGAGAGCTCTGTTACCAATTTAACACAATTTAACCTATCTGTGAGAAGGGAGCTGTCTGGATCTTTGTAAGAAGTCTTAAGAGTGTCTGATGTTTCCCCTTTGCACCTTCATTTGGTCTCCCCTAGTCTTTATCTGATAGAAAAAAAATAAAAGGAACTCTTTCTTATGGCTGGTTCAAGCTGCATTAAAAGATGTTGGTTGGGACAAACACCAATGAGGCCCCTTCACTGAGGTGTCATGCAACATCCACATGGAGGAGCAGAAGCTAAACTGTGCCAAAGGGTTTCCCAGATCTGACCGAATAAATATAAGAACTTGAGGATGGAGGATTGGATTCAAAGCATAAGTTATACTAATGGGCTTGGCTCCCCACGGCATTTTGTTGCTTTTATAGAAGCAAACTATGGGAATGATTCTGTATTTTAGGAGTCGCTGGAATACAAATGTCCATCTGCTGGCATATGGAGCTCATCTTGCTCTTCTCCTGCTTAGGGCTTAGAACTGCTCCAGGAAAAAAACTAGCTCTGATGTAATTCCTGTGCTTCACTGGAGTTAACATAAATTTAAAACTTAAATGGCCCAAAGGCAGACTGAGCCTTAGCTACAGAACACATGTTCAAAACATGATTTGCTAACACCAGTGCCTTTACACTGCTAATCACAATGTTCCTCCTTTGGGCTGTGATTAGGATAAATCCCAGTCAGACAGATGAGAAATGCTCCATCAGTTCTTATCTCCCCTCTTTTATGGCCAGAAATGGAGCATCCCTTTCGGATGCTGCTGCTGTTGCTCTGCTTGCTTCCATTTATCAGTCACTGGCCATAGCACTTGCAGCTCAGATTTAATTTGCTGTTTTAAACTTGGGCTTCTTTCAGCAGCAGTTCATATCACCACCACACATAATCTGGTGCAATCTGCTCCAGTTCAATTGCTATGCGGTCTGCAAGGAGACACTGGGAAGGAAAGTGAATTATGCGCCTAGAAAGGTTGTAAAGGCAACATTTCAGAAAGGACAAACTCATTCTGATTATGGAAAGCTTTTGCCCAAATATTCTTCTGAACCCAAGACAAATCGCCCTAACCACATTGAAAAATTCCTTAAATTGAATCCTCATTTCAACCCAGTTTGCTGCCATCCACAGGCCCTTGACTCGTGCCTCTGTACTGGGATGGCCACAGTCACAACATGTCGCTCAGGCAATGAAACCAAAGCACCGGCCATGGTCACCAAAGGACTTCATCCTCACACAGGCTAGGAATGAAGGAAGGCCACTTCTTGGCCACAAGACTGTGAGAAGAGATTCCATCTAATGACACTTCCTAAGAGGAAGTTCTGTTTGTCACCACTGCAAGTCCCAGGAAGAAAGTTTCTCTCGTGAGCTTGGCTTCTCCTTTCCAAGAAGAAAGAAGCTGGTTAGGCAGAAAACAGAACTACGGAATCCTCAGAGGCACAGATAACGTTTCCAATTCTCCATGGAAAAAAGAGCACAGAAACATAATTAATGATACCTACTGGGGACATGATTAATTACCAAATAAGAAAGCTTAAATAAAGAAATTCAGATGAATATTTCATTTCTAGTTTAGCATAAACCTTAAAATAAGGATGACAACTTATATATATATATTTTAACTTTCTGCAGGAAAGAAACTCACCAAAATGGAACAGGATTGCCAGTTAATCAGTAGTTGAAGGTGAATCCAGGAAGATGTCACTCAAACTTAGCTTCATATAGCCTATGATCCACTGCCCAGATGGGACAGCAGAGCTATGTGCTAGTGCCCAGACTGTCTGATAAACACAACAAATGCTCTGTTGCCCATTCTTCACTTCAAACTTAACTTTTAAGAGCCTTTGAACTTGGGATCATCCAGAGTACAACTCCTTTTAATGCATTTAGAATATTCAATGTAATTTTAATTTATTTAATGACAAAATACCTTTGTACTTGAGGATTTGATCAGCACTTGGCTCTATCACCTCGTTGTTGATGGCAACACCTGGAAAACTGGCTTGCACAGCTGAGATGATCTGCAAGTCAATCTCACCTAGGGAAAGAGGCAACCACACAAGAGATGAAAACAAAGCTCAGGTAGATATTATCTCAAGCAGCATCCAATGCCCTATTTTAAGTCTGATGCATGGCATTTAGGTACAGAACATGTATGATATAGGTATATGTAGGTGCTTTGAATTCTCAGCAGATTGCCACTGAAGGCTTTGCTCTAGCCATTGCTCTTGGCCACCTCTCCCTGTAAAACATATAGGAAGCTCAGGGAGATGATGCTCCTGAGTCAGGGATGATGTATGGCTGGTTTGAATGGATTTCTTAGGGTACACTGCTGCTTATTCTGCTAGAATGTATGTAGGTGAAAAAGACAATAGAAGAATAAACAAATGAAAAGGATAAACAGAAGAGGCAGAATGTAATGTGTACACAGGAGCTCAACCCACTACGTGGTCCTCCACCGGGAGTGTCCAGTTAAGCACTAAATGCTCTCTACCTGCTTCTGGCCCCAGGCCCCACGTCAGAACAAGACACTCCAACCCAAGGGTCTCACATCTCATTTAGGCCTCAAGAATTTAACAGTAAAACCTAAGGAAGAGTACAACATTTTCAGACTTGTGAGACTTTCATAAAGCAATTAATAACACCAACATTTACTTGACATCTTGGCAGGCATGTTCTTTGAGGGAAGGGAAGTTGAATTTTGGAAGTAGCATAAATAGCTGTGGCTTTGCTATCACTGCACACCCAGTATTTCATTGGCAAATCAGAGCTAAGTCAGTCATTTGCAGGCAGCCATGGTAAACTCTGGAAAAACGGAATTCGCAAGTAACTAGTGCAATCGTTTGTTTGCTTTGGTTGATTTGCCAGCTTCCTATAAAATAGGAAAAGGCAGTGCAGATCAGAATAAAAAAGGATTAATTTCCTGTTCCCATATGTGAGTAGGTTAATACATCCCCTTCCACTCTTCTGTGGCCAAACCACCCCTGTATTGTTTTTAACCAAAAAAGCACCAGTTTGATTCATAACTTAATCCACAGCCTTAATTGACTTCAGTTAGCTCTTTTATATGCAAACAAGTGTCCTGAGGCATTTTACAGTCAAATTTGCAGCAGCTTGCATTATCAACAATTTGGCAATTAGGCTATCCGAATTATTTAAACTCTCCAACACAATTACCTTTTAAAGGCTACCACTATGTTCGCCATTAAGTTTCTAATTAAACATTTTACGTAACGGGATAGTTTATAGCACAGTTGCTACTTTATAGCAGCATTGATGACTTTTATGGTTTTTAAAGGTACAGAGTGCTGCGCGCTGGAGTGTGAACTTAATAAGGCAGAGGCTGTAGGCAAAGGCAGATGCATTAGATGGGCAAGGGTAATGGGATATGATGCTGCATTAAATGGTTTGTTTTTTTCTCACTGTGGAGAAAGTTCACAGGACATGAAAAAAATGGGGAAAAAAACCTTTTCCTTCAATGCTGTGAAGTGCAGGGGATGAGGCCACAGATGCTGGCATTAGAATGGGGATTGGTTCTCTGGAGTTTGCTCCCTCCTGGCCCCTCAAGGACCTGCAGCAGGGACAAGCTTTGGGTCAGCCTTTATGCTGCAAAATGAACACTGACACATTATTGACTGAACACCTTCCTTGCTAAACTGGAGTGCCCCTGATTAAGTAATTAAGGACCTTTCTAATTGAGTAAAGAGTTCCTGTTGTAAACAGCATTTTATTGGCAGACGAGTGGCTTCCTTTGATTGGAGGGAAATGTTCCTGCTCTACCACACTGTCTATTTGCTACTCAACACCCACCATTTACATACAATTTTCTTTACATATCAGGAGAGAACAACAAAACTGAGAATAATCCTTGGAGGTAGTATGACTAAAGCATTTAAAATAAACAAACTGTTCATATAGTTTGATGTCTTAATGGGCTGAGCAGAATTCGGAAAAATAAACTTTAATTAAGAAGGAACTTAAGTGAGAACATAATGAAAAGAAGCCACTGTGAGCTGTTGGGATTGTTTTATCCATCTAGTTAACCGCAGCCTTTTTCCTACTGATATTACAGATCCCAGTGAAGCTTGGTCAGCAGAAACCTAGACCTGCAGAAGACTGAAATCAAACTGAACAGGAGCACCATGTCCCCCACATGGCTGCAAGGTGCCAGTTAGGGCAGATGGGGACAAGTATAACAAGGAGAGATGGCTTTAAGCTGAAAGAGGGGAGATTTAGGTTGGATGTTAGAAAGAAAGTTTTTACTCAGAGGGTGGCAAGGCCCTGGCACTGCTGCCCAGAGCTGTGTGGATGTCTCAGCCCTGGAGGCATTCAAGGCCAGGTTAGATGGGATCCTGGGCAGCCTGATCTGGTGCTGTCAATCCTGTCCATCAGATCTTTAAGGTCCCCTCCAACCTAAGCCATTCTATGATAAGCACATGCAGGTAAGGCTGGAGGTGTCCCCAGCTGTGCCATTAGCAGATGGCAAAACAGAGGAACACATGCTGGTGACTTGGGCTCATGTTTGGCCCTGGTGTTTTGGGGCCAGTAGCTGCAGAAGGGGCTTATGCAGTGGCCATGGTCAGTAGACCATGAGAGATACAGGGGAAGGTAACTGAAAGGAAAAAATATGTATATTCTGAGGAACCTAACTCATGCTCTTGAGTTAGGGTTTTTTGCATGGAAAGCAAGTGGAGCAGTTTGAACCTCTCTGTCCCCAAAAAGTAATGTGGCAGAATGAGAGTTCATCCACCTCTTCCAGATGACTTTTTGTGAAAAGCCTTTACTGCAATTGGTATAAAAGGGTAGAAACATATCAGTAGTGAAGCTGATAGCATACCTGCTCCACCACCGACACTTAGAATATTGATTGCAGACTTCCCACTTCCAGTACTGCAAAACAATTACAGATGTTAGGGGAGCTGACACCAGAGAGAGTTACGTCTACTACACAAAGCACCATGCCCTGTCAGCTTACCATCCCTCCATTACCTTGCCAGCAGGCCTGGCAGCTGCTGCTCCACAAACTGCTTCATGGTCTGGTGCTCAGTAGACTTGGCCAGGAAGATGTGGAAGCAGCGGACGTAGTGGCTGAGGTCTGTCAGCAGGTTCCTCATGGGGGATGCCATGATGGATCCGGGAGCTGCACAAAGCAGAGGGGGAAATCTGCTCCACTCCCATATCTGGTGTCTTGATTCAATTACTGGGGATGGTTTGACATATCCCCAGAGGAAGATTTAGGCAACAAATGAGGACAATTGCTATCTAATTGATTTATGACAAATTCTAAGCAATTAAGGAATGTGGAGAAGATGGGGAAGCTAGCAATAGTAAAGAGAGAAAATCTATCAAACAGTTTCCAAAGCAGGGATAGTGTCCAGTAGAGATGCAGCAATGTCTTGTTGGTCTGCAGGGAGGCAGCAAGTTGGTTAGCAATATCTTGTTCACTTGCTCAGCAGTTTGGCAGAGGGAGTACTCATTCTTCCTTGAAACATTTAGGGTTTTTACTCTCTCCCTAGCATCTTTTTGGTTGCCAGAGTGAGCAGCTGGTTGTCAGGGGCACTTCTGCTTGGTTCCTCAGGGATACTTACATTTTGTTTATCAGGGACAACAGCACACCCACAGTACATGCCTCTCCTGTTGGGTAACTGGCAGTTGATCATGCGATTGTTGCATGGTGGAGCTGCTAGGTATGCACATTGGCTGCATGGTGGTCGTCTCCTCTGACACAGGACTTCCATAAGTCAGCTTGAATGCCCAAAAGAAGCAACAGCCAAAAAGCTCTCTCCTGGTCTCTCAGCCACATACATTTCTTTTACCACTGTGCTCATGGTAACCATTAACCCCAAAAGCTTGTCAAGCAGGTTATGTCTCAGATGGGTACTGAACAAGCTTTAGGCCAAAAACTGTTCCAGCTTCTTACACTAGGAGAAGGGAAAACAAGCAATGGAGAGGTGCTAGATATGAGGGTTTATCACATGGCTGCACAGTGATTGCTGAATGAAAGACTGCTCTTGTCCGTGTGCTGTTTAAAGAACACTGTGGAATGTTGCAATAGGAGGCGTAGATCGAAGCAGCAAATGGAAATATGTCATTAATCTCCACACCAGCTTTTTTTGGCTTCGCTGACACAGGACACTGCGACAACCCACTGGAAGGGGTTCAGATGCTTGTTAAATAGAGAGAAGCTCCCTCATGCTTTGGAGGCACAGAGGGCTCAGAAGGGCTGGGCTGGGTTAGCAGAGTGCAGCACATGTCTCCAGAGATGCTAGTGGATGTCTTTATTGCTCCTTTTTGAAACTTTGGATGTTCTTAAAGGGGACGCTGGCATCAGGGTTGAAAACAACAACAGCAACAACAAAAAACCCTGTAAAAATGCACTCTGTATTTTTTAATCCCTGTGAATATAAAGGTGCAATTCCCACAGGCAAAGTAGAGCTTTCCTGAAAGCCACACAGGTTGATGGGATGGACATCAAGAGCCCTGGAGCCAGAGCAGGCAGCATGGTTCCTGGACACAGCAGGAAGGACTGAGACTATAGCTTGAGCCTATCACATCTTGTCCTCACCAGAGGGAAGAGGACCCCTACTCCTCCCTACAGGCACCATGCACAGGAGCCCTGCCTGTGACTGCCATTGCTCCCCGCTTCCCCCTTCTGAGCCTCACTGGTTATTTTTATCGCTCTCATTGGACTTCTGTTCCTTTTCAATGATAACAACAGCTGCCAGGCTTTACTGGCTGTCTTTTCTGCTGGTGCCAAAAATACCGTCCAGCTCATGACACGTGCTCTTTTTGCATCACAAGAGCTGAAGCTCTGCACGTCCCAGAGGCTCTCACAGGAGGCATTCCCACTATTCCTCTTCTTCGAGGAACCACATGCTGCTGCCAGAGCCCAAGCACAGGCTGTACTGTGCTGCTTGCTTAGCCAGAACAACTCCTCCTAAGGACAGCCACCACAGCAGACCTCCTCCCCGCCCCTCCTTGTATCCCATCCCCTCTCACACAGCAGAGATACTTTTTGGAACAGAAAACCAGATGAAAAAGATGCTGAAAGAACATGAGAACTCTGCCCAGTGCCAAGTGCTGGTTGGCACAGCACAGGAATGTGCTGGGACCCCTGAGCACAGAGCTGCCAGCCTGCCCTGTGTGAGAAGTAGGGAGCAGCATCCCCATTTACCCGGCTGTCTCTCAGCTCACCTCCTTGCTTTTTGCTTTCAGTTCACAAAGAAGCTTCACTGCGTGCTGCTAAAATATTTTACGACCTTCAATCTTGAGGAAAATATTTTGCTGTTAATGAGAGGAGATAGAGATAATCAACATTTCTTGTCCAGCTCTCTCTGCTTCCTGTGATTCAATTTGCCCACCCCTGGCTCTGCAGTCTCTAACAAACAGCTGAGATTCATTTTCACGTCATGTGCAGTTCAAGGAATTTATCTCATCTATTTCATTATGTTTTTGGCTGCCGAAATTTGCCCCATCTATTTCATGTTTTGCAGTTTGAACTGCAGCTAGAGAACTTCAAAAGTAAGCTTAAAAAAGAGACAGAGGGTCAGAGAGAAGAAAGGATTGGGATTCGGGGTCAGACTGCTAGAAAATCTTGGATGTTCATTTGGGTCTGTTTCCTTTGCAGGAGGTTTGGGGCTTGTTAATGGGGGATGGTGCTGCTGGAGGATGCCCGTGCAGCCAATGCCCATGCCTGGTACTTACGTGATGGGACCCAGTGAGCAGCAGCTCCGTCGGTGCGGTGCAACGTCACTGTGCTGTGCTGCACTGCTGTCCACTCTGTGCCTCTGGTCCCAACCCAGGACACGACGTTGCTGATGGGAGGAGGTCCAGGGATGTGATTCTGGGCTGCAAGCACTGCATGGGGGTGAACAGAGGAGTTTGGCTGCAGTTCACACACGTGCTGTCCCAAGTTACCACTGTGCACAGCTCAGCTGGAAAGGTCATGGAAAAAGGGGTAGAAAGGGAAAATGATATCACATCAGGTACCTCTGACTGGTTCCAACACCACAGCTGTGATTCTGCTTATATGTCCACGTGTGAAGTCTCTTTGAGACATCTCTGAGCCATTCTGAGATTCTGTAAGGGAGATTCAGGTCAGATGTTAAGAAGGCGGCTGGATGTGGCTCTGGGCAGCCCGGTCTGCTGGTTGGTGACCCTGCACGTAACAGAGGGGGTTGAAACTAGATGAGCATTATGGTCCTTTGCAACCCAGGCCATTCTATGACTCTTTGAAGAAATTCTGTACTCAGAGGGTGGTAAGGCCCTGGTACTGCTGCCCAGGGCAGTGTTCTGCCCCATCCCAGGAGGTGCCCAAGGCCAGGCTGGATGGGCTGTGGGCAGCCTGAGCTGCTGGGGGACAACCCTGTCCTCAGCAGGGGGTTGAACTGGATGATCTTTAAGGTCCCTTCCAAGCCAAATCATTCTGTCATTCTATGATCTCTGGGATCCAGCCAAGGCTGCAGGCGCTTGCTGCTTCCCACAGTGTACCTGGCACAGGATTAGAGATCTAGCAACACCTTAATTGGGGTCTGGGTGACCAAGAGTCCCTACAAATCATAAATGGTTGTCTCAGTATGCAGCACATGGTAATGTACAGTTTTATTTACAGTTTGCCTATGGAAACCTATTGCAATAGATTACTTTGCATTATATGCGGCTTTCTTGCAAGCAGCTCAGATTTTGCTTATCCCTTATTTTCAGAGGCTTAAGCACACATTTTTCCATATTGCATGCACTCTCTATAGCCTTGCTAACAGTGGTTTTAACTCAGGGAGCACAAGGGCAGTGGGCCCATGTCTGTCATCACGCTACAATTTGGTGTTCATAGCATTAATAAAATGCGCCTCAAATTATTCACTATTCCTTCACGTCTAAAGTTATACAAAGAAGGTTTCCTTCTGGACTTGCAGGGGAAAAAAAAAATGAACTGTTCACAGAGGAATGAACTATTCGTGTTGTAAAGGACATACCAAATAATACCAGTAATATTAATAACCCTACTTTCAGAGATGCAGTCAAAGGAAAAAGACATTTAGCCAACAGTTTATCGAGATAAAAAAAAGTCTCATCATCAGTTGCAAATGCTGATTGAGCCACTACTGAGAACTGTACTGTTTTCCTGCTGTGTTGTCCCCCTGTCTATGCAGGGCAGCACCTCCAGAGCACCTGCAGCAAAGGAGCCAGCACCCAGCAGCACTGGGCCCTGCAGCACACCGCCTCCATCCACTTCTCCCCTTCCTCCACACCTCAGAGCAGCTGCAGATGGACCAAATATCCATGCCTGGAGATGCACACATTTGTTGGGCTCCCCTCTGGATCTGATTTAATCACGCTCAGCCGCACCGATAACAGCAGGAGCGAGAATGTTGCTTAATGCCCAAAGAATTATTTCTGCTGTCTTCTAATAAAGCACGCCGATGTAGGCTGGAGTTGATAACACGATTGCTGCGCTAAGGTAGCAAAATCTCATTTTACAGGACAACTGAACTGTCAGTGCCAAAGAGCAGACAGGTTATTGCTCATGCTCCTCCAAGGTTGCTTTTATTAAAATGGAAATTTCCAAAGCTTTGCATGCACACACGAGCACTGAAGTCCCTCCCAGGGCTGGTCACAAGGCTTTGAGGATTTTCTCTCCCTCCCCAAGTGCCATGCAGACATCACTACCTTACACCAGACCCGTTACATGCTGCATGCCTCCCACACCATCAGAGCATGTTGCCCGAATATGAGGCAGCAAGACACCATCTGGGTCCATCCACACACCCCTGGTGTGTGCCCCCACCTTATCTCCAGCACTCAAACTGCTGCTCCAGGGCACTTCTGACCCTTAACACAGCACGAATGTGGGGCAACAACTGCACCAAACCCAAATGTAGCTACCCAAAGCCATGAATTCAACTAACGCATCACTCAATCTTCCTGAGTACTCCTGGGAAACAGAAGCAATTTCTACAAATGTGTGCCGTGGTTGAAATCATTTTGCTTTTCTCCCCCTCCTCAAAATTAATTGAATCAAAGATTGTTTGTGAAATATCTCATAACGGAGTGCTCCCAACTGCTGGCTCATAATTAGCGAAACAAATCAGTGCTCTGTCCCCAGACTGACAAAAAAATTCCAATATTTACACAGTATTTCAATAAGAAATTTGAAACTGAAATTCATCAATTAACATCAGAAAGCAATTCCAGCTGCCAAAGACTGGTCTGGGGGCTTGTTATTGAGGCTGTTTCAGGAGGTGATGGAGGATGCTGCACACTTTCACTGCCTCATATCCGCATTGGAAAGAGCTGGTGGCAAGCGATGGCATTAACATCAGGTGCAGCTCTCATCCTCCAGTGGTGGCGTGGATGGACCAGATCAGAGAGCCACTGCCTCACAGCACACCTGAGCAACTCAGAGTTCACTTTTTGTTGGGACTTTAATGCCTGTCAAGAAGCCAGTTCCTGAGCTGGAGGAGCGTGAAGGACTCTGCAAAGACCTGGCTGATGTTACAGATGTCATGGGAGAACAGAACTGCGCCAGGAAGCAGGAGCTGGGTTTTCCTCTTTCTACGCAGGCATGGATTTTTGATAGCAACAATCATTCATTATAAAAAAGCAGTTTTCAGGGCATTTTGCCCTAAATCACAGAGGTGGCCAGAGGAGAACACCTGGTGCCACGCTAACAGGGCACAAGCCCCCCCCAGCTTTGCCAAGCTGCTACCTGCCCGTAACAACATCAGATCTGAAAGACCCTGTGTTTCTGCATCATTAACACAGCCAGCAGTAATGGGAAGAGCTTTCTTCTGTTTGGATGCAAGCACACAGCTCCAGCACAGACATTTTGATGCAAGGAACCTGGCTGTGGTGGTTTAACGGGGCTGCTGCCTCCAGAGCACTATTTTGACAACTGAATATTCTGCTCGCATCTCCTCAGTGTGTTTCACATTCGTCCTAAATCTCTCTGCTTGAAGTGTAATATTTTCATGTCATTCATATCTCTTCCTGTGGGAACTTGCGATAAGCTTTGGAAACGGCTTAGACACACACACTCCTCTCAGATTGCAGCAGCCTCGTGCAACTCTCAGACTTGAAATCTTAGCATTAAGATCACAATAAAACCGTGCATTAGGAGCACTTAGACGTCTGTAATCCCTCGTTTGTGCTGAAGCCCAGCATTTAAATTACCCTGACTTGCTAAAAACTTACCTCCCTACTCAGAGATATCGTCTTCCATAGAGGTCTTCAAAAATTTTCCCGACATGGTCCTGAGCACCTGCCCTGTGTGTCCTTGCTTCATCAGGGGTTGGACCAGATGGAATCAGAACTCCTTACCAACACCAACCCTTCTGGCAAAACCTGTTTTCATATTTTCATGCTCCCAAGCTCCTGTTTGTGGATGGATATGGCTGGTACCATATATTCCCACTGGGTACCTGCACAGCATTGAGACTGCATCTTATATGCAACCCATGCACATCCCTACACTCCATACCAAACTCTTGCCTTGATCACAGAACCACAGAAACATATGAATTGGAAGGTTCTTTTAAAGGCCATCTAGTCCTTCTCCCCTGCAATGAACAGGGACACCTACAGCTCTATCAGGTGCTCAGAGCCCTGTCCAGACTGACCTTGAGAGTCTCCATGGATGGGGCATCCACCAACTCTCTGGGCAACCTGTGCCATTTTGTACCATACTGCAAAAAAAACCTTCATCCTTATATCCAATCTAAATCTCTCTTCTTTCCATTTGAAACCATTTCTCTGCGCTGTGCCTTAGCTTTGTGAATAGCCATTCCTTAAGCTAAGCTACACTTGTACCAGAGTTTGAACTACTGTATGAGTTTCAGAGCTGAGCTTACCACTTACTGCCAAAAAGAGCTGCAAATGTGGGATCTCACAACGAAACACCAGCGCACAAACAGCTCTTCCTGGCTAGCACTTATCAGAGCTAGGTGCACAGATCACACAAAAGCCTTGCAAAACATTGCTCAAGCAAAAACATACAAAAGCTGTTAACTGATAGCACTGGCAATTTTATCTTTGTTTTTTAAATTACAACTTAATGTAATTAAGTTTATTTACAATTACAATTTAATGAGCCAATGGGAGTTTTGACTTGGAAACTCCTCCCTGCAAAAGGGATGCAGAAAAGGCAGTCTTATAAGTATAAGCACATACTGCGGCTTTTCAGTGCCTCTGTGCAGAGCTGCTCCCAACTAAATGTCTGTCACCTTCTCAAGCATAAAGCTGAAGTTGTGTTTATTTGCACTGAAGCCAGGTGGGAAAAATTTTGTTGAGATTTTTGGAGGTTTATCTGCACAAGGAGTGGGGCTCACAAGTAGCCTCACCATTGGGATGCATCCAGATAAAGACATCGCCTTGCTGCCCCATCCCAAGCATGCACTCATCCCACAGCCATGCCCTCACATCCTCACACACCCTTATCTCCTGCACTATCTCTGCTTTCTGCTCCCTTCCTGCCCTGGAGACTCGCAACCATTGCCTATAATAATTTTTCACACCGTTTCTATCTCTCACCACTGTACAGCCACTGCCATTGCAGGCTGTTTCCATGTGTCACCACTTCTTTCAGGCATCACATTCTCCTGCAAGATAGCACACATCCGTCTCAGCTGCCCGCTCGCCCCTTTATGCAGCCTTTATATCACAAGTTATTTAAACTGCCAACTATTTTCCTGATTAAATAAACCCAGGACCAGCTACTCTAAAGTTATCAGGCTTTTATTAGAAAGCTACATTGCCACCTGGTTATTTTGATCCCCATTCACCTCTCCTCCCTGCGGACAAAGGCCTTGAGTTCCTTTATATATACGTGAATTCATTCTTTTATTGGGCAGGAATCCTCTCTGTTATCTCTGCTCTCAATCAGTCCCACTCAGCAGGTGGTGTTCTGTATGTTACTTGGCATTGTTTTGTCTCTGCTCTGACAAGCCCACGGTGAAATTTAGGGTGACAAAAAAGGGAAGTGAATAAAGGACTTCAGGATTTGTTCCAGTGTTGGGACCTCTTTGCCATGTTACAGCCACCTGCTCCTCCATTGCAGCCAGGCTCTGAGGGATGTATTTCAAGTTAGGATATGTAAGGATGGATATGATAGCTCACAGCTCCTACAGATAATGGTTCTCTAGCTACTTACCTTCAAGATGTGCATGTAAAACACTATTGACTGCCACCACTCTCAGAGCTGCCTTTCATTCCACATTGCGTTGGCCACCTCCATGCACAAAACATTGCTCCTTCTGCATCCGAGGCAACTGAAAAAAGCAAGAAATACATTCTAAACAAGACCTGAACACGCAGAGAGAGCACCTAATAACAGTGCCAACAAAAGTCATGCAGGGGATTTATCCACACAGCCCCTCTGTGCACAATGCTCCCCATGCAGCCCAAGTTACACAGCACAAAGCCCTGAGCTGCTGCCCTCTTCCAAAGCCAGCAGCCTTAAAGGCAGCCGGAGAACAAGAATTTCATTTTGTGAAACATTTGGGTTAATTCCTCTGGGATTTAATTGCCTTTTGTTTTGCTATTGTGCAAAAATGAAAGCACTCAGTGGGAAGAAATGCACTGCAGATAAGTGTATAAGAAAAGGACTGGCAGGCTCGCTGGGGAGATGAGAACCTCAGCACAAAACCTTTGATTTATTCTAGGGAATGGGCTTCTGCTAATCACCTATTTTTTGGTTCATTGGCCTAGTCCTGTTTTGAGATGAATGTACTTCTCCGTCACATCAGAAACAGAATGCTAAGAGGAGCGTAGTGTGAATTTGGAGGATGGCAATCCCCACCAAAAAGAAAAAAATGATGCTGTAAATAACGCTGAAAAATAAGTCACCCGTAATGCTATAAAAGCATCTGAATATAAAACTTCAGAGCCATCTTTTTCCAAATTGAGGTTTTGCAGCACAAGAAAAGTTAGGAAGGATAGAGTCCTTTATTTTATTTTAATGCAATGTTATTTATTGTACATTGCCTCAAAGACGTTCTTGCTCCGGAGCAAGCAGCAATGCTCCAAACCCAGAGCATGGCTCTGGTTGAAGACCCTGCAGCTGAGGTCGCTGCCACAAGGACAGAGAAAGCCAACTGTGCACAGGGGAACACAGCTGCGCAGCACAGCGCTCACTGAAACCATTGTGCCAGAAGAAGGTTTTTAACAAAATCACACCTTCATCCTTCCTACTTAAGCTGGATGCACCCAGTTTACAGGGAGTGCTATCCTCTCAGATGTCCGAATAGTGACTGCTTAATTTTGCTGAAGTTAATGGAGAGAGTGTCTGTAATTGTAGCTTCCCAGCTTTAGTGATGAAGTAGGAGACTGTGATCTGGCACTTATGGCTATTGATTATTTAAACTAATGGACTGAGACTGATCGAAGCTGTTGCTGCAACCAGGGTGTCCTGCTTTGTGTCTTCTTTTATGACCTCAATAGAAAACATCTCTCATAGCATGAGTTAGGGAGACAGTGAGTACCCTTCACACTCCCCCTGTGTGTCCCCTCAGTGCTGTGCCCCATCCCCAATGCCCTAACAGCAGTGAACTCACACAGGCTTTCCATTACATCGCCTTGCCAAACCAGTGCAAAAGGTGGAAAAGTAAGAAATATGCCAGACTGAGCAAATGCCTTGGGACTGGCATTGCCAAATGATTCATCTAAGAGACTTCTAAGTACTGGGATTCTTTCACAGCTTGCCTAGACCAGACCAACACACTCTGTTATATCACATACTTTTGGGGGTTAATTTCATGTTCAGATGCAAATGGGCAGCCAATGCTGAAGGCCAAGTTGATTGGGTTTACCATTATACCTGAATTTCTTTCTCATAATTGGCATACATCAAATCCAGCCTTTGAATTACTTATGATTCTGATTCATGCTGACACAAATGTGTTACCATGAATCAGAAATAAGAAAAAAAGGCAAAGAAAATTATTAGCCAGAGTTTATCTTTGTTCGTACCTCCTGTAGGCCAATGAGAAAGGCATGAAGCTCCACCCCCTCCTATACAGGGTTTCAAAGTGTTTAAATGTCCTCCTGAGGATCTGACCCCAACCTGTTTCCCTTCCTGTTCTTACACATGATCAGAAATACGTATAGAAAGAACAAGAAATTATTTAATGGGCTAATTAGACTGTTCAACAAGGTGCCTAGAAGTGTTCTGAATACCTGCGCTCAATGACAGCTGTGTCAGGCACGTGCTCACAATCTCTCTCCACCATTTAGCAAGATGTAAACCAGTTAGACAATAATATAGTCTGATACAAACAGGACAGGGGAAGGTCCCCTGTGCAGCCACGACCCCCAGGCTCCATCTGCAGCCTCTGTCTGGTGACATTCATAATGCTGAACGTATCAGCTGTTCTGGTGGGACACAGCCATCCTGTAGGGCTCCTGGCTGCACTCAGAGGACATCCCAGCTGTCCCCAGGCACCCTGAGCAGCCCATGGCAGGAGTGAGGCCACATCATTTGGGGGCACAGTCAATGGCACTTATGTCCCGAGGAGGTGCTGTAATGAAAAGCCACAGTTCATGCTCATTTCACTCCAGTAAAACGACAAGGGCCGACGAAAAACAGTCCTTGCGATGTTTTGGGCTTTCTCTTTGAGGGGGAGCAAGGTTTCCCATCAGCAGGGCAATGCTGACCTCTGCTGCCTGCAAGTAAAATTACCGGTGAGCTGCGTTCTGAATTCCAGACCTACAAGCTAGAGCCTGGAGAGACACTAGAAAAGCTGTCAAGGTTACAGGTCTGCGCCAAACCCCATCCCACTTGGGGCCTGTCATTTAGTTCACCTGATTGACTTTAGCTTTGCTGCAGAAGCTGAAACACCAATGCAAAGGTGCAACACCAAGACAGACTGGGTTTGCTGTCCCAAACTCTGTGTAAGCATTCAGGTGGAAATTTCCTCCAAAAGCCATTCCCAGATCAGCACAAGATTCCTCTTTCAGGTTATTCCTACTGCAGCTGAAAGTAGCTTTGTAGCCTCCCAGGACCTGAAAACCAATTTGACAACCCTCATCTGCTGATAGAAAATAAAGGAGCAAGGGTTTGAAGTTCTTCCTGCTGTTATCCTAATTCAGACCCTTCACATTTGGAGGAGGAGGAAGAAAGAAGCAAATGGTTCAGTGGAGGGTAAATCTGGAGCAAGCATTTTACAAACAGTCTGCAGTCCTGCCAAGCTCTCATCTGTATCCACCATACATTACTTATAGCTGCAATGAGGGTGTTTTACTGGAGAATAGCCTGGGGAAGAGGAGCGTTTGAGAACTGTGGAGATGCAACACTGAGAGACATTGTCAGTGAGCATAGCAGAGATGGGCTGACAGCTGGACCAGATGATAGAGGTCTTTTCCAACCTTAATAATTCTGTGAAAACCTCCTTGCATTCATACCCATTCTGGGTGCATGGACAAACCCACAGCCCTCCAGCCCAAGGCAACAGTGCCTGAAGGATATGCTGTGCAACCTTCTACTGCTGCTCCTAGTCAGAGGGGAATTATGTCTGTCTGTAGTCAGGGTACTCTATCCTGGGATGTGTATTTCTTAGTCGTTGTCACAAGGGCTAATTTATCTTTGGTAATTAGTTTCTGTGCCTTGGAGCAGTGAAGCGCAAATAAGCGTTTAACGTTGATCTATTGCAGCACTTCGCTGGGTAAATAGATGGCTGTGGTGCTGGCTAATGCTGATGCATCGGTGTCTTTTATGATCAGAGGACTCACTCAGGCTTGTTTAAGTTTTTAAAACTAAAATTGTCTTCTCCATCCTGATCACGCTCCGGAAGGCAGCAACTCTCCTCCTCCAAGACACAAGCCTAAAACACTCCCCAAGGGAAGATCACACCAAAAAGAAACCCAGAAACTTGACAACAAGAGCAAGCAGCAATGCCCTTTGCTCTGTCCACCATCACAACTGCTTAGGTTCAGGTATTACATCTGCTACACAACCAGCTCAGTTCAACAGTTTGCCCTAGTCAATCTGTGGCTGGTTTTCAAACAGTTACACGTGACTATATACATTTTCTGTTTAGTTGCAAGAACATAACGCCACAGACCAAGGGGGAAGGATCTGTAACAAACCTAAGCTGGGAGTACAGCTACTGGAATGCAGACTGATAAAGGTGAACCAAGAAACAAGAGCCTTATCTGAGTGGTGTGGTCAGCTTCAGAAACTCTAAGAGGAGAGGTAAAACAACAGAGGACCAGCAACCCAGGAGCAAGAATGCTGCTGATTTTGAAGACTTGAGTAAGAGATTTAATCATCAATTCATTGCAGCTGGAGTAATGACCCCCTGATGGAGCACCTGCTCCAACCCAGCTCATTGACACAACCACTATGGATAGAAGGACAGGATGTGTTGTTGTACCCCAGTAACCAGGGTAGAGGCAGACATGCAGTGTCTGGCAAAAATGAGCAAGGAAAATATTTTTATATTAGAAGAAAAACTGCATTCAGGCATTTATTGAAAAGAATCGATGTAATAATGCTAACTTACATGTGGGGTGGGCTATAAAAAAAAATCCTTAAATCTGGAAATAAGTCACAGACACTAAAATCTGTTAAAGCTAGTATAGCATTTTACTTAATTAAATATGCTATTACTATTTGGTAGGAAAGTGCTTTTTTCAGTGGTACCTAATTATTTCCATGAAAAACATTTGTGTTCATCCTTATAACTGTGAAATTAAAAACAGGCCATAAAATCTCACTTTGATTGAGAGACTCTTCCAGAATACACTAAGAAATATGAGCTCAGTGCCTACCACCTGGATATATTGGCTCTTCTGCAACAATATTTAACAAAGTGCAATTTAGAAACTGTTCACTCCTGCCACAGGAATGAGAACTGAGAAGTATTACCTGCTTGCAGTGTTCAGAAATGATACTAATTTGTGGTTTGAGATATGAAACCAGGCTACACAAATACAAAGCAACTAATTGTACTGTGATTCCAAAACATGTGTAATAGTTGGAAAGTAATTTCTGCCATGTAGTCCGTTTTCCTCATGAAGTGTCTTACCTTTTGCTGGTTGTATCAGAGGTGAAGAAGATTCACTGTCACCATCCATGATCATGAACTGTTTTTTCAGCAAAGGTTGCAGCTGCCAGCACTGAACAATTGGGTATTTCAAGTTCATCGACTTCAATCCTATTGTTGGGACACCTTTTCTTTTTTCAAGGCTGCAAAATACTCACCAGCCAATTGCTGAAAATCTGGTCACTCGTATAAGTCCCTGAAACAGCAGTAGGAATTAGGCAGCTAACTTTGGGTGCCCTCATTTGGAGATGTTCTCCCACCATTGGCAATCAATTCAGATGGCAGTGAACAGCAGCTCACAGTTTTATGAGAGCAATGGTACATTGTAATATTATTTTAAAAACCTTCTCATCAATCCTTCTGCCCTTTTCCCTTCTGAATTTGTTTTAGTCTTCATTTGAACCTCACACTTTTCCCCCCTTTCTCTGGCACTTTGTTTGCTAGGATCTTCAAAGCACAGCAAAAAAACTATTGCAGATGGACTTCCAAGTTAGAAAGACAGCCACAATTAGGCAGAACTAACTGAGGTTCTGGTGACCTGATGAATAGATCACACTTCGATAAAAGAATCTGCCTAAGTGCAAAGTATCATTATAACTTAGCCTGACTGGAAAAGGGCTTCTTTCCTCAGTCAAAATCTCTGAGAACCAGAAGAGCATTTTCAGGCCGCTATTACTGAAATAGACATTAATGTTCAGCAAAGTAACTATCCGCCTCAAAAATATGGGTTATCAAACAAAAATCCATTTCCAAGTATTTCAAACATGGGATTTTCTCATCTTCAAATTCAAAGGGATATGTGCCTAGGAGCCTTAGTATCATTTGAGGAGGTATTAAAGGACAGAAATCAAGAAGAGATAGCACAATAGCATTTCTGGTTGAAAAGTACGAGCCTTTATATATATATATGTATTTCTGATGAGTCAAATATCAAAATAAATTCACTTCAGGCACATTCCCATCAGTTTTCATCAGCATTCTCACAGGACTTTTATTGGCACAAGTGATAACAGGAAGCAAACTTCACGTTGGAAGCGCTTTACCAACCTGCAAAGAATGAGTTCATTAGGAAGCATTAATTGGGTGAAGGCATTATCTCCTCTGAGAGGTCTTTCTCTTATTAACACTTCATAACGTTCAATCTATTCAAGCTGACTCCAGAACGCAACTTTCCACCCTTGCTCTGAATAGACAAAACACCCCACTCCTGTATCAATGTACTTTTATTTCCATTGTAAAGAAATAATTTCCTTTGCTCAAATGAAGACAGGTGAGACAGGTGCCACAGCAGAGGACAGAAAATGAGGTACCTGAGGTTCAAAGAACACATGATATCTACTGATATGATCTGCTTTCACTCAGGGAACTCACCATGAGCGTCTCGACTCAGGGTGGGCTTCAGCCTTGTGTAAAGCTTTGTGTCAGGGCACTGCTGTCCCTGAGGCCAACTCCTGTCTTTGCAAAGAACTTCAGCCACTTTTTGGGCATCATGAAGGCCCTCTGCACATTCATCACCAGATAAAAGCCTGAAGGAGAGACTCATGAAATCACATTTTTTATAAGCATCTAAAAGCATTGCCTCCTGTTGACTTCATCTGACACCATCTGCACTTAGGGCTGAGAAGATTTAGAGCATTTGCATTTGTTTTTAAAGGAAGGAGAAAAGAAGCTTTGCAGCTCTGGAAAAGGACAAGTTTGATGCTGTGTTTTTGATCCCACTTTTATGGAACTCAGAATGTGCTGTGGTCTTCTTCCTTTTTACATGAATGACATTGCAAGGTGCCCGTTTGCTGTTTGTCAAAGCATTTTAAGCAGGGTGGTTATGCTCTACCATGATAACAGTGTGGTTTTGTAGATGTTGTAGTTCTTCTCTGTTTTGGGTAACACTTCACTCAGGCTTTTCCCTTGCTACTTAGCAGGTTGCACTTTATACGGCTTTTAAGGTATATGACAGGAGGAACCATTAAGATTTTCCAATTCCTTCTGAGTCTTGTTCTTGTGTATTTAATAACTTGCCCCAACTTTTCATTTCTCAAGCTGAAATTCCTCAATCTTTGCTTCATCCTGACAGTAGATCCCTCTGGAATGCTTAAAAAGTGGTGGCAGAAACAGAACGCCTTTGCACATATCTTTTCACCAGGAAAACAGCAAGACTTGGATGGGAGCAGAAGGGGCTGAGAGATGTGGGGGAATTGGACGGAAGAGAGGCTTTGGTTCTTCAGCCTGCTCTGCTTTCAATCCTGACCCACACACACACTGCAGGTGCTTGAGATGCAATTAATAACGTCAGACCATTTTGTAGTTTTAGAGAAGTTATTTACTGTTGCTACTGTGTTGGCATGGCACTTATCACTGCAGCAATAAAGCCTCTTGCTGGCAGTGCTGGATCCAGCCTCACAACCTGCCTGTGAGGAAGGGAAGGCTGTGAGGATGGATCTGAGTCCCATTAGGATGGAGTGATTATGGCTGGGAGCTCATGGCAGGCTTGGTGTGAAACGCAGAGCACAGGACAGCACTTTGCTACACAAGTGAACATAACCTTTCTGTACTCAGATGTAAATGTTCCTCTGCCAGTCAGGAAAAAAATACAGTCAGTACTTTCTAGCCTGGTTTTGGAAGCGAAAAAGTGACAGACCTTTCTGTGGTTGGGTGTATGCTAATGGCAGGTGGATGAATGCAGCTGCACCATAGGAGTGGTACCCCAAAAGGCATGGGGTCTGTGCTTTCAGAGAGCTGAGAGCAAAGCCCTTCCCAAGCTCTACCCACCTACAAGCAGCTCCAGCGCAACTTCAACCTGACAGCGATACCACAATACCTGCTGCAACAGCAGATAAGAAACCCCTTTCTGAGAGCTGACAGCCCAGCAACTCTGCCTTGCCAGCTGCTAACTGCCAGCTGGAAACAGACTCAGTGTCATCCTTTTTCTCCAGAGGATTACGTGTGGTGAAACAAACTTTTCCTCCATCTCTTCCCCTTGCAACACTGGGGAGTGCCTCCTGTCCCACCAGCGATGGGCCTGGTGCAGGTCAAGTCTTCTGGCTGGTTCCCTTCCTCACCCTGCTCTCAGAACCTCGTGGTGCTAAACACATGGAGACTTTATGGCATCTATGGTTCATCCAGGCCTGAAATATGCCAGGCAGAGCTGAGCGGTCATGGTTGTTGGTGTCAGATGGTCTTCATGTCTGAAGTGATAAATAAATAAAAGATAGCTTTCACCAAGACAAAAAGCAACCACAGAGAGGCACTTGACATTAGTTTATACACTGCCCATCTTTGCAAAATGTATGAAGGAAAATTAGGTTAATTAATAAGGGAAGACAGAATGCAAATCTGAATTTAACCTACTGTGCAGGAGGTGCCCACTCAGCAGGTTGCCAGAAGGCAAGGGTGGATGGGAAAGAAACACAATGAGTCATAAAGGAAAGGTTACTTTCTACATTCTCTATTTCTTTCCCTAACCTGGGCAGGATTCTGGTCAAAGTGGGTTTTTTGTCTGAGCCAAGTGACATTTTGTATATTAAACTTTCAGGGACTGTGCTGAGAAATATATGAGCATGACTCCAGTACCAATATGAATGCTAATTATGTTCAAAAATAATTAGTTGCTGGGTGATGGAGGTGGCAGATTTATTTAAATTCCTGCCAGTCCAACACAAGTGCAGAGATTGTATTTGCCTGGGGTGGCTGCTCTTCTACACACACTGGGACCCACAATACAGCTCACCCATGTGGAGGTGAGCTCTCCCATTAATACCCTATTATGGCTTTGTACTACGGGTTACATTAATGTCCTTACTTAACATTTCAGAAGCATCAGTGATATTAATAAACATTAAGGACCGGCTCAGGAATAATTTACACAAAGTGCAGCAAAGTTATGCTCTGGCAGTGCTTGTTGTTTTAAGACATTTGTAATGGGGTGACACTCTCCTCGTAAAACACCCGGACGAGAGCAGGTCATTTGTTTTGTGTCACCTTAAGCTCTGAAGCAAAAAAATCTGCATTAACTTCTGGCAGTGAGTCACACTGGGAGGCTGGCCACGACCTCATGTCCACAGGGCGCAGGAGAGAGGTTTGCTTTCCTTTGGGTTCATAGGGCCAAGGAGGGGAGGATGCTCTGCTAGGAAAGATGAGGGCTTTGAGGGGAATCTTGCAAACTGAGAAAGTTTAGGAAGGATGTCTAGGCTGAAATTTATATTCTTGTAGCTGTTTTTAAGCATGTCGAAAAACAAGTCCTGTCATGTAGGGGTAAGTTTGGGTGAATAGTTTTCAGACTGAAGGTTCTTCACAGCTGAGTGGTTTGATTCTCCAGTGCTAATTATTTCTGCCTTCAGTTGGATCATGAGAGTTGAAAGGATTTTTTTTCCTTCCAAAAAGGGATAAACAATTTGGAAAATCAGAGAACAACTTGTCGGTAGACAGTCTGTCAGTTAAATGTATTAAATCTGTAGATGTTTTCTCTGAATTTCCTCAAATACCTTCCCCTTTTCCCAAATGGCATACAGCACAATCTGTACATGCACGACAAAACAAAGTCAATATTTATCTATAGCAAAACACCTGCAAATCAGGATCATCAGGCAGTTTGTTCTTAGCCCTTATCCTTGTAATAATAAAATCAAATCGTTTAAAACATTGCAGAGTGTACATAAACACAAGGGCCCTGGTCTTGTCACAGCGAAGTCAATGGCAAAATACCCATTGAGTTAAAACCTGAAGAAAACAGCCACCGGAGCAATGAGCTGTAATCTGCCTTAATCCATAGTATCAGCTGTTGACAGATACATACAGAGTGCTAAAAAGTGTTAGCAAAGCAGTAGGGACCGAGAGACAGCTCTGAAACTTTCCTTATCACGTCTCTAAATTCACCAGAGGTACCATCCTTGCAGTGTATGACAAAACATATGTTTTCTCTCCAAACTTGCTGGCAGATCTAACCAAAAGTGTCATCAGACTATCGGGAACTGACTAGTGGAAATGAAGCTCTTGTTCTGCTCTCCCTTGTTCTTTCTCAGAGATGATAAGAAAAGCCCCGCTGGGATCTGCCCACCTCATATGTTCTGCAAACCCGAGGTCTTTCCAGCTGGAGCTTGTTCTCTCTTGTACTCTTCAAAAATGTTGCAGCAATGTTTAAAGTATTATCTAATTACTTATTTACTTATACAGTGATCAATCAATCCATTTATTTATTTATTTATTTCCCTCCTGCTTGAACGTGAAATCAAAGGAGAACTGAGGCTGAACAACACATTTCTTGCATTTTGGGACAGCTGCTGTTTTTGCTAAAACCAGAAGCTTCAGATAAAGCTGTGGAGGAAGGAGGAATGACCCACAACAGCCTCTGGATGCTCATGCTGCAACCCCAGGTCCGGTGTCTTGCTTGATCTTATTTATTCATAGTTGGGAGATAAGCTGTAAGGTTTGTTTTCCCATTGCTTTGTGATTTCTGAAGGGATGCGCATCTGAATTTTAGCACTTCCCAGCAGAACTGATCTGACTGACCAAGGAAGAGGAAGCAGGGGAGCAGGTATTATTAGGAACATGTGTCTGGAGCCTGAGCTGCTCACCCTGCAAGCACCAGTCTGGCTGAGTGCTTTTTGGTGAGACAAGTCAGAAGGAGCATCAACAAAATGGTCTGTCTCTCCCCAGCCAGCCTGGAGCTGCTCTGCTGGGATGAAGAATTAGAGTGATAAACACCTTTTTAGAGATATGGCCCGATACAGAAGGACCAGTCTTTAGTCCTGGAGTAGGCTATGTACAACTTTGTGGGAACTGCTCTACCACATCTAGCTCTTGCCTGTTTCCTTCTCCCAAGGGAGCTCCAGGGCTAGCATCTGAAGCAAAGCTTGGTGTTTCCATAAACACTATTAAATACACTATAATACAGATACTGTGTAGCAAACTATCCCAGCAGTCACAAACTTGCAGATGCATGGGTACAGTGAAGCAAGCAGAGCCCAGGCAGAGCAGTGTGAGCCTGCCTGCTTGGCTCTGTTACTTCAGCTCAGCATCCAAGTGTTTTCTGAGCCAGACACAATCCATTGGCTGCTGCAGCCCTCTCGTGGTCACCTCAAAGACAGAATTTCTATGTGTGAAGGCAGAGTGTCTTAAAAAGCACCACTAATAGCTAATACATGCCATATTAAAGTAACAACAAATATATAAATAAAAGGAATAGACGCTTAGAATAGTACTTGCTCCAGGTGTACAAGAAGAGTTGCTGTTAAATGACTTGTTAAATGACTTGCTTTTCAAGAATCAAAAGAAAAACTGCAGCTAAAGCATTAAGCAGCGGTGTTTTTAATGGGGGTGCCCCATTTCATCTCCCTAGGCTGTCACAGAACAGTCTGCTTTGAAGTGCTTCTTTTCTTTTGAGCATTTGTGCATGGATTTACAAAGATATGAGTCAATTTTGTTCTCACTGATTTTTTGTTCAGCATCTGCTTACTGGAAACACATCTATATGCTCAGGAAACTCCATGGAGGAGTGAGACCATAAGTGCTGTTTGGCTAGGGAAGATGTGGGGGAACGCATCAGCTAGGTGGTACTTTGAAGCTTGAAAAGGAAGCCTAATATTTGCTATAAAATATATATATATATATAATAAGAATATATATATATTCTTATTTCACAAGGTGTAAAATAAAATAGTGAAGTTAGGCTTCACAAACACTTGGAAATAAACTGTGGGAATTAATAAACTGTGGAGGGAGGATGTTGATGGGAGCCATGCTAACCCTTCCACCAGGCCAGCCATATACTCCCTGCTCAGTGCTGTGAGCAAGCAGAGAAGCCAGCTATGGAAAAAGAATAGTATGGATTGAAACAGGAAGCTTATGCATAAGGTATGGGATAGAGGAGGCTCTAAAGGAAGGTCTCCGGTGCGGATTGACATTTCTTAGACCAACAGCAAAGAAAAAGTACTTACAGATGATGAAGCCACGGTCCTTTCATAGAGATGATGTCATGCTACCATTTTCCCACAGCTTTTCTCTTTGTTCCATAGCCAAAAGCACAGAGTGAAGTTTCGACTTACCTATATGACCATTGTGAGCCTATTCATTGTATTTAAGTAACGTAGGTGCCGTGGTGATGTCACCCCAAGGGCAGGCACAGGGCATGGGCTGCAGCAATGCTGATGTGTCTGCACGCATCCTCAGGGTCACTTTTCTCACTTACGAGAAGCACTCAGTGTTTCCATAAAATGGTACTTTGCATTTCTTTTCTATTTTTAACTTAATAACCTCTTTGCTCTTCATTTTCTCTAAGCCCATGTATACAGAGAGCAAGATGTGACATTTTCTGTTTTAAAATGGCTTTTATTTTGTATGGAGAAAAAAAAACAGTAGAAAGAAAGTAACAAAATGAATACCTGCCTGAACGAGCACAGGGCAAGTATTATCCCAGAATCCAGAAATTCTCCCAACAAAAAGGTGGAAAAAAAATGTTAAGACATCTTTCTTATGAGATGCTGAGATGTTTGGGGTAGGAAATAACTACACTGATTAAAAAACAAACACAACAATAATAGCCTAGTGCAGAACAGCGTGCTCCTGTCAGGGTGCACTGAGGCACATGCTTGGTGCAAAGCAGAGGGGACACCTTGCAGATGTTGTCCAGGTACAGTTGTAAGAAACCAGTGCATAAATGCAGATGGCGTGGGGGCATCATATGGTGTCATACGGACACATCTTTAGGTATGTAAACATGCTGTCTGCATAGAAATCTGGAATTCCCAGCATCAAAAGCATAGAGAGGATGCAGACTAGAGGGTGGTGGTCAACGGCTCAGTGTCTGGATGGAGATCAGTGATGAGTGGTGTCTCTGAGGAGTCAGTGCTGGGACCAGTGCTCTTTAACATCTTCATCAGTGACATCAACAACAGGATTGAGTGCACATTTAGCAAGCTTGTGGATGATGCCAAGCTGTGTGGTATAGCCAACACACCTGAGGGATGGGATGCCATCCAGAGAGACGTAGACAGGCTCAAGCAGTGAGCAGGGCCCCAGCAGGGTCCTGGAGAACCTCATGAAGTTCAACAAAGCCCATTGCAAGGTCAGGCACCTGGGAAGTGGCAACTTTCACTATCAATAAAAGCTGGGGTATGATAGGATAAAGCACAGCCCTGCTGAAAAGGACCTGGGGATACTGGTGAGTGCTAAGCTAGACATGAGCCAGCAATGTGCCCTTACAGCCTAGAAAGCTAACTGTATCCTGGGCTGCATTAAAAGCAGCATGAGCAGCAGGGAGAAGAGGGCAATCCTGCCCCACTACTCTGTGCTGGTGATACCTCACCTGGAATACTGCATCCAGATGTGGAGTCCTCAGTACAGGACAGACATGAACCTGTCAGAGTGCATCCAGAGGAGGACCACAGAAATGATCCAAAGGACGGAACAACTCTCCTATGTGGACAGGCTGAAAGCTGGGGCTGTTCAGCCTAGAGAAGGTTCTGGGGAGGCCTGAGAGTGGACTTTAAGTATCTAAAGGGGTCTATGAGAAAGAAGGAGTCAGCCTCCTTAGCAGGCTCAGTTATAACAGGAAAGAAGGAAATGGTTTCAAACTAAAAGAGAGGAGATTTAGATGAGATAGAAGAAAAAGAGATCATCCTTTACATCACAGGTTGTTCCACCCTCCCTGATTGGGATGGATGAACCCTGCTCTCCTGCCTGCCCATATCCTCTTTGCCTTACAACTGCATTGCCCTACGTCACCTCTGCAAGTTGGTCCAGGCTTTAGGATTCCACTATGATCATACTGAGATTGTTGCAGAAAATGACTCTCCCATCCTTCCTACTGCTGCATTCGGGCTGGCAAAGAGCCTCCTGCAGGCGGCTCCGCAGAGCCACAGGTGCTGTGCCCAGGAAGTTTTTCGTCCCTGTCAGAAAATCCATCATACGGCCTCCAGCTGGGTCCCCCTCAATAAAGCACTCAGTGATGTCCCAGTCTGATGGGAACTCATAAACGTGGTACTTGATGCCAAGCTTCCTCAGAACCGCTGTGATGCTGTTGGAGGTGATGTAGTGGCCACTGTCGGTTGAAGGCAAGCAATGTCTGTACTTCTTCCATAAGCTGGCCCAACCGCTGCTGTCTGTAGAGGGGGAGGAAAGTCAGGCACATCTAAAAGCATACTCCTGAAAAAGATCATCCTGGGTCAGCCTCCTCACTACAGCTGATGGAAGGCTTAATGCTGAACACGGGGAACTGTGTTTTATACACCACACCACCAGCTCGAGAATGGCACACTGGAAAAATACACTTCTTAAAAAAAAAAACCAACCAAGTATGGCAATATTATAAGTGCCTCCTTTTCAAAGCCCACAGGTCTAAGCAGCTCCCTTTGTTCTGCTCAAGTCTTGGCCATTGCTGTGTGGAGAGGAGAGCCTCAGAGCTCAGGCTGTCTTTGCATGGTGCTCATTTCACCATGAATGAGGGCTGGCCTTCTTCCAGGCACAGCTGCACTTCTCTCCAGGCAATAATTTCGCAGAGTCATTCATCTACTTTAAATGCAGGGAAGCAAGAGCATGCAGGTTATATCCGTGTGGTCCCATCAGACATTGTAGTCCAAGAGTCCAAGCCCATGAAAACATTTGTTTTGTTTAACTGCTATAGAATTAGTGCTACTGAAATCCCAAGGCAATAATTGCTGGCTCTCATACTTCATAGCAACGGTGCAAAAATGGGAGGCCTCTCTTACCTGACAGAATTATGATCAGGAGTTTACCCTGATGGTTGAGGCAGCTGTGGAAAAACTTGATGGTGTTAGGGATATCTTCCACACGGTACAGCATCTGAAGGGAGAGCTGCATGCAGTTATTCCTCCTCCAGCTCTGCAAGGCTTGTGCACTCTGTGCAGAGCTGGTGCTTTACACTTCTCTTACACTTCCCTCCCACCGCTGCCAGTTTTGTGGCTGGAAGATGTGTGCATCCCTTTAAGTTCTTAGGCAAGTTCTTTGCACAGCTCACCATACACACACCGTACTCACCAAACCAGAGACCAAGACCTGGGTGGATTGGGAATGGTGTTTAGTACTTCTACAGCTGTTGCAGAATGTATTACTTGCTGGAAAACTGCACTCAGCCCAGGTCCTTCCCACTCAATGCATCCAAAAGAAACTGAGGGATTGGTTAAAACCAATAGTATTGCATATCTTACCTGAATCATATGGATGAAGTCGAACTTCTTGCGTGTGTTTTTCTCTTTCACCTGTTGTTCGTACTCTGAGGAAGTAAGCTGGTGCCAAGTAAAAGAGACCCCTTGGAGATCTGGAGCTCGATTAACCAGCTCTGTTTAAAAAGTAGAAACCAAACACAAATTTCACAGAGCAGCATAAAAAATGATCATACAAATCAATGGTCTTGGCCATACTCCAGATGGCAGAGTGGCCCGAGATGCCTCACCTTTGTAGGTGGCCACGTGCTGCGGGTTGGGCTCTATGATTTCGTTGTTAATAAGGACCCCTGGGTGTGCAGCCTGCAGGATCTGGATCATTTTTAGATCCTGTTCACCTATTCAATAAACACAAATCTGTTACTTTTAAAAAACAGTTGAGTGGGGATGAAAGGATGCCAGCTGGCAAGGTAACATTATTTGCAGATAATAGTAAGAATAAGGAAGAGATATGCAACAGAGCTGAAACCTATTAATGGTAATATTCTGGGTCACAGGAGGAACAGGTTCAAATAATCAAAGATTGATGTTTTAAAACAATAGGAAACAAAACCTTTGGGGAAAAACACAAAGTTAGAATGAGGAGCAAGGAGGGAGTCAGCACAGACATCAGATCTTGTCTTCTCTGACCTTCTGGACTAGCTGTGACAAGAACTGATATCCCTCATAGGTGTTATAGTAAGTAGAATTCAAAAAGGGAAATTCCAGCCAGCTTGAATATAAAGATGCTGATGATACAAAAATGATGGACCATGACAACTCAACACAAGCTGACACAAGTGATGCTGCTCAAGATTTGTCCCATTCTCAGGCTCGTGTGCCTCCTGGAGAAAAGCAAGCAAGCTGCCAGCAGCAGCCCTCCAGCACAAGCCACGTCGGGGCACTGCTAAAGCAGGAGTGAAATCCCCTGCAAACCACAGCCTGCCTGATCCTCACCAACAGCTGACAGCCAAGATGCTTGCAGCAGCCGTGGGGAACATGGGCTGAATGAGAAAGCGTGACCAGGTTCAAGCAGCAGCCTTACAGGATGCAGAGCAGGTCACAACCCCCATTAATAGTTCAGTTGACTACACCGATTCAGGCTGTGTGAAATCAGAGTCCAAGCCTCAGAAGGTCAGGGATCACACTTGACCTTTTGCTCGGTGCCGTGCTGGCTCACTCCCGTGCCGCCCGCGCAGGTTCGGCTCAGGCAGCTTTAGCACTGCAAGATGGGAGCCTCCATCCCTGCTAGAATGTCTTAGGGCTTTTACTTTCTAACTGAAAGTTCTCCTGAAGAGGAAACAAGGAAAAATGAGGGTAATGTAAAGGATTTTCCTTTCCCTCGCGCTTTCTTGGAGTCAGACAGAATTTCAGTGTTATAATATATACGGAGAAAGGAGTGAAATTGAGAATTGAATGAATTCTTCCTCCTTGCTTTCTCATATGCTCCAACATATACCCAGCAGGGGAAAACAACCACTGTTATTTTTGTCTTACTCAGGAAAACAAGCAGAAAGAGTGAGAAAAAAATACTTGCACTCAGAAGTATTAACACTTATAATTCAGCTGAAAATACTTTTTAAAGCAAAATTGAACTCTGATAACTTGAACTGCTACTTCTTTTCTCTACTTTTTTTAACTTTTTACAGATTCCCTGGGAGCAAAGCCGGATGTTCCACTGTTCATTTAGAACAGCTTTAAAGCCATTTCTTCCAGAAGATTGTTCCTCTCTGTGGAGAAATAACATCTGCAGTTAAACTCTAGTAATCTCTGGATAAAGACAGAGCTGTAACAAAGAAACCCATCCTGAAGAGGCTGGCTAGGTGCCATGCTGCTGGTTGTAGATGGCCCAAATCCATCTCTATGACCCCTCGTGTCCCTGAAAGCAACATAGAATGGGAAGTACCTTTGGGTGGGAGACCCTAAGATGGGACCTTTGGGTGGGAATAACCTCCCAGACACTCAAAGTCTTTCCAGTGAGGCTTGGAGATGCTTTCCTACTTAATCTGATGAAAGACTCCCTGATTTTAGACACACATAGTCAGATGACAGTCATCAAGAGGCTTCTGCAAGAAATAGTGTTATTAATGCATGAGCAGTTCTCCTCATGGCTCAAAACCAGAGTAGCACTTTCCCCAAGGACCACCATTCCCCAGCATCTGCTGTGCCGATCAGCTCCTTACCTGTGCCGCTCCCTACTCCCAGAATGTTTATAGTCGATTTTCCATTGCCGAGACTGAAATTAGAAGTACGTGTTATTCAACCACAGTGTGTCAAATAACTTTATATTTTAATTATAACATACCATATTGACCCAATTTAACTGAGATGGGCCACATGAAATCTGAGCATCCCTGTGGAACTCAGCTATAACTTACTACATGGCAGGAGCTTACCCTGTATGAGCAGGCTCATATTTCAAAGTACAGTAAGGAGCAGGATATAGGATTTCTATTCCCCTGCCAGAGTTTTCTTCAAGGTATGGCTGACACCACACATAAAGGCCTCAAGAAAACCCAGAGCAAGAAGTTCCCAGTGAGAGACAGAGCTGTGCCTGGCTGGGGCTGTGGGGACAAGGCAAGATGGGGAAATCTCTGCACCCTGGGGAGACAAGTTTTGTTTTCTACACTGCATATTCGTTAGCATCATACTAAGCTGTAATATTTTGTATTGGTCCAGCAAACAAAATTGTTTAAAATTCACATTAAGAAATATTTCTTCTAACATTTCCTCAAACACTTTTTTTCTCTTTACTATTACTTCTATTGCATTACATAGATAGATCAATAGAGATAGATAGATAGATAGATAGACAGATAGACAGAGAGATGTGTCTGGTCTGGAGTTACCTGCCTGCCTTTTTTCCAAAGGAGAACATACTTTCCACAACATTCAGAAATTATCCAGACTTGAAAGTCTTTTCTTGTGGCGTGGATCTAGCTTGTTCTGAAACTATCTACAGTCACACAGGCTTAGCATATTACATCAGTACTTCAAAAACCTGATTATCATTTGATGCTTAAGCATTGCAAATCGACTCAGGATAGAAATAAGGAGTCTTAAGGGACTGAGAAAACCAAGAATTAGTCACTAGAATGGAATTAGAGATGTTTTTTCGGACTGATGTGTAAGTCCCAAAAGCAGGAAAAGAACACAAGGGAGCTTTCCTTTGGAGGAAAAAAACAACCAAAAAAATAGACAGACAGACAGACAGACAGACAGACAGACAGATAAATAGATAGATAGATAGATAGATAGATAGATAGATAGATAGATAGATAGATAGATAGATAGATAGATAGGAGAAAAGGAAGGAAGGAAGGAAGGAAGGAAGGAAGGAAGGAAGGAAGGAAGGAAGGAAGGAAGGAAGGAAGGAAGGAAGGAAGGAAGGAAGGAAGGAAGGAAGGAAGGAAGGAAGGAAGGAAGGAAGGAAGGAAGGAAGGAAGGAAGGAAGGAAGGAAGGAAGGAAGGAAGGAAGGAAGGAAGGAAGGAAGGAAGGAAGGAAGGAAGGAAGGAAGGAAGGAAGGAAGGAAGGAAGGAAGGAGGGAAAAAATTCATTACACTTTAATCCTTGGAAAATCAACTAATGAAAGCAAGTGGACATGCAAATAAAGTCTTGATTCTTTCCTTTACATAAGCTGAGAAGCAGTACAGGGTATTAATTGAACTGGTGCTTAAACAGAATATTTGAAAGGCTGTTGTTAATGGAATCAAAACTTGAAAGCATTAAAAGTTCATTCATGCCCCAGTAAATACTTCAATATGTTTGCTGACCCTTATAGGCAGGCTGCCCTCCCATGATCACAGATGGCCTTACCACCTCAGTGGACACACTCCTTACCCAGCCATGATGTGTGGCATCACTTCCTTGTTGAACTCATCCATGCACTGGTGCTCTGTTGAGTGATCCAAAAATGACTGAAAGGCCTCTACATACTCCTCAGCCGTGAGGCTCCTCATGGAAGGAATGACATACAGCTCTTGAGAAACAAATACGAATGGTGTGTTAGTGACTTCCTGGCAAAGGAAGGATTAAAGCACTTACCTCGTGGAAGAAACCAAACCAAACCCAGCCCAACCCAACAGAAGCCAGAGATTCAGGAAGATGGTGAAGAGGTCACACAGCCCAGGAGCCATCCATGCACATGGGCTCATGTGAAAACTCAGTCTGTTGACACTAAAGATACAAAAATTACTCTTTGATGTCCTTTGACACCAGCATGTTAAGTGATGGTCATTACTGCAGGTTGCCCTGAGGAAGATGTACCCATAATTTCCTGGAGGTGTTTAGGTGGATGCTACTTTTGCAGAAAGGGAGTGTATTTCTGGCAAAGGTGAAGACGATTGCTAAGGAGGTTCTGGAAGGGCTGTGGTTCTCACACATGCTGGACAGGATGTATGAAGCCCCCAGTTGCTGGCACACTTGCTATTAGGGGTGATGCTGGATGGGCTCATACTTATACACTCGGACTAAGATTTCCAGCTCCGAACCAAGGCCCAGGCAACTCGAGGGGCTACAATCAATTACTGCAAAAACCTACTTTCCTGATGTCTCATCCTTAAAGATGTTGCTCCTGCCAGGGCACAAGCTCTGGCCAGCTGCTTGAGTCTGAGGAGCAGTGATAAGACTAAGACTTGAGGCTCACTTGAAGATGCCATTCAGCTAGATGCTGTCTCTGGGGTCTATCTCAAACAGATGGCTACATCAAGGATGCAGCAGTAGTGCCAGCCTCAACATCTGAGATCAGCACTGAAAAGGTAGTGTTAAGAAGGGGAAAAAAAATCAGCTTTTCCTCCTGACTGAAGTGAGGAGGAAGGACAGGACTCATCAGAACATCTTCATCCTCATTTGTGCCTTCTCAGGAGTTGCTTATTTAAATTCTGCTTTTAGTTGCTGCTAATAAGATAACGTTGTATAGGACTGTGCAGCCTTACATGGATGGGCTTCAAAGTCCAGCCCAACTGGAGGTACAGATATCAATATCTATCTCAGATAGATCACCTGAACTGCATTCAGTGTAGCACCCTGTTTCTTTCTTTTTCTTCCTTTAACAACTTCCAATTCTGATGCCAACAGAATTAAGATATATTTATATAGTGAATGGGCATTTTACTTTTATCTCTTATTTTGTTTTGTTTGTTTTTTTTTTTACTCCCAAATACCTGAATTATCGTGTGGATCTGCCAGAATCTCTGCTTCAAAGTTCATGCTGGGTAACCTATTCCTGTAAGGAAAGTATAGTACTTCGGTTATTTGAAGAACCTGCATGCTTTTTTGAAGCTGCATTGAAAATGCAGAACAAAAGGAAGATACTCCAGGACAAATCTGCCTCACTCGATAATCAATACTATTTGGTGCTCTTTTCCTACAATAAAGAAAGCTAAAAGTTCTTGATCATAGAGAATTGCCAGTGATGGAGTGCCCATCTGCACCAATGCTTGCCTGAGATGTGTGGTGGAAGATTCTTCCTCCTCTGAAGAAGCGTTCATCAGTCAATACAGAGGAAAGGCATTAGATTAACTGTGAGACTTTTAGTCGAAGAAATAGCAGTGAAATTACAGAAAGGCTATTGGGAGCTTCAGCATTCTGAAGCGCGTTTCTTGGCCCAATATTTCAGGGTTTGGTTTTTAATTTCAGCTTCTCCTGGCTGCAACTGTTACCTGGGTGATTGGTAGAATCCATAGGACTCAAGGGATAAAAGGCAAAGGAGACACTGGATCATTGCCATTTTCTTTTCTTTCTTAGTTTAGGGAGTTTTTAGTGTGTGAAAATTTCCAGCAATGAAGTCACCTCTCCGTTTTCCTTTTACAGTGTGCCACATCTATGATAGAGATGCGCAAAAGGAAAGTATGAAATGAAACTGAAGCAAGGACCTCATTTCTGCAAAGAAAGTTTAGGGTGAGGCTACCTACAAAAGAGAAATAGTTATCTTCTGCAGAACTGCATTTCAGTGAGATGAACAGCAAGACATAGAAGTGATATTCCCATACAACCTTGGTTTAGCCACATTGCTGCTCCCACAGCCTTGCCATTACAAACTGCTTCATGACAGTCTGCAAAAGCAGTAAGCAATCCTAAACTTCCCCCTGTAATGGAAAAGCTCTTGTGCAAATAAGAAATAAGCCAGGAGGTGGAAAAGAAAAATGAGAGACTTTTAATGGTGGCTTTGAAACACGAGCACACAAAGACTGTCAGCAGGTAGCATGGAAATGGCCATGTGTGCAAATAAGACACACTGCTTTGGTGAATGAAAATAGAATAAGGTGTCCCAGAAATACTTGGAGACACTGGGGTGCTGCCAGGCTCCTGTAAGAACTTCCCATTTCATCTGAGTTCATGATAAAAATCCTGTAGAAAGGGCTTTTCAGGCCCCTACAAGGTAGATCAAAGGTCTCAGTTCTTTCATCTTGACCTCAGATCCCCCATAAAAGATCTTACAGAAGTTCTGCAATAATGAGCCTGAACTTAGCCCCCCTCCATAAGCTCCAGCTTGGCTGTAGGCCAGTTCTTCAAATTTCCACTAAACCTTCTGACCTCTTCCATCTCTGCCTGTCGAAACAGAGGACTATTTTGTCCTCTCAGCTGGCTGAACCAAGCAAGGTGATCTTCAGGATAAATCTCCCACCAAAATACTGAGAGATGGCATGATTTCCCCCGCACAGGGATGGTCTGGGGATGTATACTCCGTTTCTAACAGGTCAAATGTTTCCAGCCACCACAGAAGACCTGTCAGATGGCCTGGACAGCCTGTTCAGCACAAGCATTCACCAAGAGTGAGGATGCCAAATTAACTCTCCCACCGAGGCTTTCAGCATTTCTCTGCACGCAGGGTTCCTAAGACTGATTAACACATTGTTGGGAAGGTGGATACCCTTTGCAAGCGCTGAGGATGGCAGCCAAAGGCTCCCCCTGGCAGCAGCAGGCAGAGAGGCACAAGGAGTCCCTCTCCTGCATCCCTGGAGGCTGAATGAAGTGCTGCACCACGATCCCAGGATCTCTTTCATTCCTTCACGTGCAAATGCAGGAGGTCTCTCTTCACAAAGCCTCCCTCACCCCCATCCCTCCCAGGATGCGGGCACACATGTTTTTATTCTCAAATCACATGTAGTCACCCGTGACACAGGGACCCCTTCCCCACCCCACCTACCTCTTCATCTCAGGGCTGGGATCCATGATGTGGGCAGGTGCCAGGGCTTCCTTAGCCTGGCCGTGAGCTCGTGGCACGGTGTGGAGGCTGGCGTGTCACCCGGCTCCTAGGTGAGCATTGCCACCAGCACCAGCCTCTTGCTCGACCTCTGGGGACACTGGTGGTGGCCTCTGGCCAGCACCTGTTGGGACAGCAGCGTCACTTGAGAGATGAGGGGAAACCCGAGCCCTGCCCAAGTGGTGACGTCTGCTGCACCGTCCTCACTGGAAATGCCTGGGCTGGGAGCTGTGCTGTTTTCAAGGGGAAATAAAAGGACAGAGTGAGAGTGTAAAGTCTTTATAACTCCAGTGGAAGTGGCTGAGGGATGTCAGCCGCCACCGGGCAGATCCAGGGGATATTTAATTTGCTTTTAAATTCGCTTTGAACTCCTTCTCCACTTCCCAGCCTCCTGACAACATCTGAACTCCTGGCTGCCCCTGGAAAGGAGAGTGGGAACAGGAAAGGAGCAGGACCCCGTGTCCCTGCTCCACCGGGAGCCATAGAGCCAGGCCCCTTGCATTCCCCATCAAAGCCATCTTGCTGCTCCCCTGCCACCTGCACTCCTCCCATCCCATCCCCATGCAGCCCTGAGCACCCCACAGCCAAACCTTTCTGGAGCAACAGGAGCTGAGGAGGAATCTCCAGTGTCCGGGAGCTGCGAGGTGCTCAGAGAGCTCGCTGTGTGCTCACTGGAAGCTAATCCCTGCCCGCTCCGTCACCCGGCCCAGCACCAAGCTGGCATTAGTGCACAGCAGCAGCCTTTGTTTGGAAGCACAGGGGACAAGAGGGCCTTGTGCACAGCCCTGCTTCAGTGCCAGCCCTCGGGGCAGCCGTGCATGCTGTGCTTTGGGGTGTACTGGCAAGGTGCTGGCTAGATCTGTGCTGAGCTGCGTGTTTCGTGCAATTAGGAAGGAAGGTTTTTGGACTCTGAGGGTTACTGCAGGGTGATGTCTAAAGCTAAGGATGCTCTGTGTAGGAAGACAAAGCAGCTGTGTTTCCCCACACAGCTGCTGGCCCTCCAGTGCTCCACAAGGTTCAGCATCATTCACACGGTGTCATGCCCCCCTCCAGCTCCATCAGACTGTGGAGACAAGCCCTGGGCCTGCACCACCAAATACCTGCAAGCCTTGTGGTTTGGAAACTTATGACCCATCTCCCCCAGAACTGAAGCATGGAAACCTGTTGGTTTTTTTTTTTTTAACATATCCTTCCTGCCTTTCCATTAAAGGCTGACTGCTGGTGCAGCTCTTTTAGAGCACTAAAAACACCCTTTGTCAGACTGTTTGACTAGAGGTCATATCTCATGTAGCTGTAATCACAGAGTAAAGGAGAGGGCAGAGGGGAGTCTGACATGGCCACCTCCAGAAGGGCTGTTTGATTCAAGGCCTGACCAGCTTTTGCTCTACAGACCATTAAGCATTAAAAAATATATCTCTGAGAGCAAAGACAGTCATGGTAAAGCATTCCCTTTACTCTCAGTAGCTCACAGGACTTCAACTGTAAAAAACACACTCAGAATTTCAATTTCTATGTTCTTGTGCTGCTTCCAGCCCAGAGCAGCTACAGACTGGGAAGGGCTGGGACCTGCTCATGGCATTTCATCAGCAGGATTCAGAACACCTCACCCCAGAGCTGGGCAAACAGTGTTGTACAGAAGAGTAGAGCACTGCTAGGGTCTTCCCTTGGTAGACAGTCAGCAGAGCCAACAGTGAGGCTGTGGAGAACTATCCCCGAGATCTGATCCTTCAGCAAGTTTTATGGCTGAAGCAGAGAGCCTGGAAAAGTCCCAAGGAACATTCAGCAGAAAGCTGAACCATTTACAGCTGTACCACAGAAATACATCACACCCAGGTGCTTTGACAGCCCAGCATTCCCCGTGCAGTCATAGCAGTGTTCTCACCCACCTTTTGGCAGATTGCAATACGGTTAACAGAGGAATCATCCACAAGAAAGGACCTACGGGCGCTGGATTTATTCTGCTGAACACAGAGACCACTAGATGGTGATGCTAGGACGCTTTTCTGCTTCTTCTCTTCCCTTAGTTTCCCATTAGTTGAGCTTGGCTTTTCCTGGTAACACAGGTGGCTGTTGTCTTTTTCTTTCTGAGTGCTGACAGAGGTCATTTGGCAGCAGATCGCTCGCTGCCTGCCTGTCCTGCATGAGGCAGCCTGCAGCCAGCAGTACAGCAGTATGACGTGCTCGCTGCTGGGGGAGCGTGTTTATCTCCACTGAGGTTCAGCAAAGGGAAGAGCAAAGGACTTGGCTTTCAGCTTTCGGATTAGCCTTCTTTTGTAGGCTGTAGAAAAGTATTTTATATTGAACACAGTGGGAGAAAAAAGAAAGGGTTTTCAGGAAACTGGTAATCTCTGAAAATGGCCACACTTTGGAACAGTTACTGTGGAAAAAAGTCAAGAGATTTTCCTCAAGGTCAGCAGTCAGATCTCCAGGCAATATTTTCTTCCTCCTTTGAGACCAGTTATCGACCTACAAATAAAAAGAGAATGTAGATGTGAAAGACTGGATTGGAGGTGGCACTGTCAGTACTGGTCTGTAGGGCAGATGTATGCCATGAGCACATATGTGATACAGGGACGCGTCGTGCAGGAGTGATGCCGTAGGGTGAGCAGAAGTGGGTGCCAGCTCTCCTAGAGCATCTTTAATTGTACATTTGGTAATGGTAAGTGGTAATAATACATTTTCAGCTTCTGAGGTGTTGTAGGACACCCAGAGTGGACCAAGGATTCAGAACATGAAGATGAATCATAGGATCATGGAACCATGGAAAAGCCCAGGCTGGAAGGGAGCTCAGAGATCCCCTGGATGGCTTAGAAGAAGTCCAGGCATGGGCTCACTTACCAGCAACCTCAGGCAACCTTTTAGCAGCTGGTGGGTAAGGGAAGGGTAGTCAGAGTGCCCTGGTCAGAAACAACCAACTCAGAAAAGACTTCAGTAACAACTCTGAAAGCAAAATGTTCTCCTTACTAATTTACACCTAAAGCAAGCAGCTTAAGCCATCAGCTCATAGCAAGCCATGATTTCAGACCTGGGGGGCAGAGTAATGGGAGGGGAGCTGTTTTGTGACTTAAATTGCTTTTCCACCAGCTGCTAAAAACTGATTGCCAGTTTCCATTAAATAGAGGAGTGCTGTTGGTCTCCTGCTTCCCCAAGCAGTGCCATTCGCTTGGGTGCTGCAGCTGATCCATGCCCCACTGCAGCGCCTGCAGCAGCCCCGTGTTTTTCCTCTGTTTATCTCCCCCACTGCTTAGCAGTCTCCTCATGGTGACAACGAAATGTCTGTTTTCCAGGAAACCATTTGAGCGTTATGGATTAGCCATGGTAGGCACTTGCAGACCTCCATAAAGCATGTTGACACGCTCTCCGGTGTATTACTAACTTGGCTGAAAAATTGATCAAAACTGATAGAGTTGCAGGGCCCTGGGTCCCTTTACAATCTGCTGCTGTGCTACTCAGCTTTGGCAGAGGCAGGAGAAGCCAAACCTGGTTTCTGCAAGCACAATCTGCACTTTACTGGGCATTTGTGTTTTGTTCCATCACAGTCTCCTCTCTGGGAAGGCAGCCAGGTGTCAGCTCCCTGGACATCCCCATGTCCCAGTCCTACCAGAACACCAACTCCTTCTGTTTGCTGCTTACAACTTGATTTTTGCTGTAAGCCCAAGTGAGGGCTGAATAGCAATACCGCAAACAAGGTGTCAGGTGGGATGGGAAACACTAAGATAGCAAACAAGGGATCAGAAGTGGAAGAGATAACAGAGCTAAGCATGCTACCAGAGCCAAAATGCCTCTCTGCATTCATCCTCTGGTTCTCTTTGTGCTTGTGTTACAGCTTGTATACTCCAATGATGTTGTTTAAACACACATTTGACACAGGGTCAAACAATTAATACCATATATTCTTATCAGAGGAAAAGAAATGCCTTTGTGCCATCAGGGCAATGACAGGCCATTGCCCTTATTCTCCCATTCAGCCCCAGAATCTCATTTCCTTACCCCAGTGCAGTTTTTGGGCCAATTCCTCTAACAGGGCTGCGATCACTGGGCAGATGTGATAGGTCGTGGAATGACCAGCACCAAATGTCTCCACAAAGGCAAAGCTCAGATCCAGCACATTTTCATCTGTTCCTGGACTGCAGCACAGCTCCAGCTTTCATCTCTTTTCCTTTCCTCTTTAAACAGCAGAGTGAGTGAGCTTTCCTATAGAGAATGTACTTTTGATCTTGATTTCTAGTATCAGCTACAGCAAGAAGAATTAAAATTCAGGATTTGTTACCAACGCTTTAATTACCCAACGTTATCAAGTTGTCACCAGGCCTTTAATTATTTTGCAGTTTATATCTAATTTCCCGCATTGTGCTTTTGTGATGTTAAGGTAGATCTGCAACTATAATAGAAAACGTCCAAGTCCTTTATGATGTGGCGAATTGGAAATGACAATGTTAATAAAATTTACTCATCTCCCGCGCCAAGAGGCACCACGGATACAGGGTTTATCTGCAGCTGGCATGCTGTTTGTTTATGCCCTTTTCATACCACTGAACACATAACAATTTATTCTCCAAAAGAGCAGCGATGCAGTGACAGAGGCTGCCCTGGTAGGTGGCAGAGTCACCGTTCCTGGAGGGGTTCAGGAGCTGTGGAGATGTGGCACTGATGGCCGTGCTCAGTGGGCATGGTGGGGTGGGCTGGGGATGGACTCGGGGATCTGAGAGTTCTTTTCCAACCTTCATGATTCTATGATTCTATATTCAAAAAGAATATAGAATCCATGTGCTGGAGACTGTTTATTTTACCACACCTGTCTTTCTCCTAGTTGTCGCGACAGCACACAGAGCAGTATTGAACACCCCATGCAATCTGCTCTTTGCTTGCTAACCTACAGCTCTTTCCAACAGCAAGGCTCACAACCGCTCCCCAAAACAACAACTACACTGCACAGATGTGGATCATTAGTGCTTGAACCAGAACTAACTTCTCAGAAAATTGTACTTATTGCAGGACAAATTGAGTCTGCTATGGCAGAAGCCAGAATAATTGCTCAGGGGACTGTAGGGCTTATCCAGCAGTTAATTCATTATTTGTACCTGCTCGGAGCCAGGATAGAAACAGCAGGCAAGGCAGCAGCAAACAAGGTACAAACTCCAGCGTCTCAGGATCAATTTGTTCAGATAAAGGCTTATTGCCATCACGGCAAGGTTGCAAAACACCTCTACAAGCGCTTACGGGTGGGAAAATAGGAGGGAGCAGCTTCACTGCAGTCCTTCAGCTTTTTGATAAGATGTGTGAGCCCTCTGTTCTTACAGCTGTGACCTGAACACAAACAATGCTGAGCTTTAGGCTTCGCTGTGTCACAGCCACCCGAACATCAGGGTCTAGAGGGCAGATCCCACCTTGGCAACGGGGACAGGCCAAGGTGAGTAGAAAAGGAGCAGCAGCAGGAAGACACTGCTAACAAGCAGCCACACCAACAGCATGGCACAGCTACGGCTCCCATCACAATTCTGTGTGCTCTGTGTGACATTTTTACTAAAGCAAGCGATAATTAATCTGACTTCCCCCCCTCCCTATAGGTATAGTGCAGATATGGCCATTTCTCTGCCCTTTGAAAATGAATGCTTCCCAAATGGCAAAGCAGTTATCATGAATGGAGCCCCCCTGGCTCAATAACTCCACCCAGGCTGCACTTTATTAGCACAGCCATTTTTCCATCAGTTACCAAATGGAACCGAAACAAATGTAACAGGAATTCACGAAGCACACCAGGAGAAATACCTACAGCTAAAAGAGCAACAAAACCAACAGCCCCAACTTCAGTTGGCTTTTGTCATTGCATGGAGTAATTTGGGAGCACCAACACTTCAGTGCACCCCATTTCCATTCAACGCCTATTAACGCATATCATGCTACAGGGGGATGTTTTTCCGGTGGGAAGAACACAAGTGCTCTCAAGGAAATGATTCAAGGGCAATAAAGCATAAATCATCTTTAAACCTGTATAAAAGATGCTGAAGTCACAAACAAGGCAGAAAACAATATGGTGCTGGAAAGCGCTTTTTCCTTATTAGGCTGATCAAAGAAAAGGCAGTCTGGCAAGCTTGTTCTATCACGCAAATGGATGTGGTAAAGAAAAAAAAAGGAAATGAAAATTCTGATCCATATTCATTGTCTGGATGTCAGCGAGGGAGAAACAGAAGTTGCACTTTACATTTTGCTTTGCTTTGTTTCGGAAAGCTGATCTGAAGTTCCACAGGAAAAAAAAAAAAGTAATCAAAGCTGCTGAAGAAGCAAAAGAAAATCAAAGATAATTAATAGAAACAAAGCAAGCATCAGACATGGTGTCTAATATTAACAAAATACAGAACATAGAACGTGCTCAACTGCACCTAGCAGCAGCTCTGGGCACTGACAGCATTGCAATGAGCAGATTCATGGGTGGATTTCTCTTCCAAAGCCCCCAGCACCAGCCTGGCTGTCACCAATGCTGTCCTGACCACCACCAGCTCTGTTGCCCTTTTCTGGACACGCTCAGGGCCTCCATGATTTTCTTGCAGTGAGGGGCCCAAAACTGAACACAGCACTCGAGGTGTGGCCTCACCAGTGCAGAATACAGAGGGATGATCACCTCCTGCTCCTGCTGGCTGCACTGCTGATACAAGCCAGGATGGCACCGGCTTTCTGCCACCTGTGCACGCTGCTGGCTCCTGCTCAGCTGCTGTCAGCCAACACCCCCAGATCCTTTTCCTCTGTGCAGACTTCCAGCCACCCTGGTCCAAGCCTGTAGTGATGTATGGAGGCTGTTGGTCATAGCAGGAGATGAGGCTGGTTGAATCCAGCTGAGACTCACACTGCTTGTCCTCAGGCTGCAGCTTTCCTCACTTCATTTCAGATTTCACAGCACTGGGCTTTTTTTCCCCTAGCATCCATTTCTCAGGTTTGTGTGATTGTGTGAGACAGGCGGCTCCCTGGGTTTTAGATCTTCCTGGCTGTCATGGTGATGGAAATGAGGGGATGAACAGTAAAAGCACTAATATCACGTGGAAAAAAATACTCAAAATGTTAATTACTAATTAACTATACTCCTAAAGAGTCTGCCCTGATGATCTGTGAGCTGGGCTGCCAATTCAGCAGGGCTGATTTCCATGAGGAGCTCATAGCCAAGTGAAGTGGGAGCTGTGGAGGGGACCCAGTAGACTCATCCCTGCTCCTTTCCAGGCAGTGTTCTGCCTGTACACCAAGAATACTGCAGAACTTGGCAAAATGAAAGGTTTTACAGGTTCTTTTTGGTCACAAATGACTTGCACTGCATGAACAGGACTACTGAGCATGACATCTGTGCTCCTGTCCTTCACATCTGCTGTCAGTCCCACAGATTCATCAGTGCAGATGTTTGTGGTCAAAACCAGATGAATGTGTAAGATGATGCCAGCACCTATTCCCGTAGAAAACACAGAATTACTGAAGAGCAGTTCATATAAATAAACTCCTCCCTCAGAAGAAGACAGCAGCATTAATGACAAATTGAGTGAAAACTCACTTGGCACGATGCAAACCAAACAGTAAACCAAATAGTAAATGTTTCGCATTACTGCTCTGCAGTGACAGAGGCTGCATTTAAAAATAATTGCTGTGGATCTGCCACATTATCCAAAGAAATAGAGTGGCAATGCGATCATGACTTGACACAGCTGCACTACAGCTTTTCATCTCGGCCCAGCTGTTAGCAGGCTTCATCAGCTGATTGCATCAGGTGAGAATGTGAGATTCTCTGAAGACCTGGCAACCTTGTGATGCTTCCCCACAGTGAGGAACATGCCCAAACGTCACTGCTGCTGCCTGAAAGGCAGGATCATGGTGCAGGACTCACACCAACACGTGTCCCCAGTACCCCACTGCAATAGGAACCAGAGTGGAACTGGGGCTGAGATACTGAACCACCTTTTCTCCACTCCCAGACTGTCAGACTCTACAAGATGAAGCGCTTTGCTGAGTTAAATAGTGTCAGGGTTAGAGAAAACACCAAATAGCTCTAAGGTGGCCTGGCCGACTTCTACTGTGATGTTTTCTTGCAGTCTGCCATGGGAGAGAGAGCTCAAACAGCACAGACACTGCCTGGGTTTCAGCAAACGTGCTTCTCACACCTCTTAAGGCAAGCTGTTCAATTGCAGCAGCTGAAACACAAGTAGTCACTGGTGCTTTGGCTGTGTTGCAACTCCACAAGCCCTACTTAGTGTATGCTGGAAGAAAAATCTCCCATATAAGAATCTCTCCTGCAAAGGCCTACTTGGAAAGGCTTATCCGAGGACACGATGCCAACTGATGCCATTGACTGCTTGCATTGTCTTTTCTGAAGGCGCAGGGGATGATTTTAATGGGCTAGATTTAAATCCACTTGACACTGAAACTAATATGTATTTCCACACTCAGATTGATCCGAACTACCCCACCTAAATAAGTTTGGATACACTTGGTCTACCCAATGTAGGTAAGCCAAGAAGCTTGATCCTGCAGGAGAAATCTGCCAAACACATTTCTCATGGCAAACTTTAAATCTTTGACCACTCTGAGTCATAGACTGATGTTCTTCCCTAATTCAGTCACGGGATTTGATATCAGTACAGAAGACAAAACAAAACTGTGTAATTAAATCACTTAATCTAGAATCACAGAATCATGAAGATTGGAAAAGGCCACTAAGATCAAGTCTAACTCCAGCCAGTCCCCACCAGGCTCACTGACCATATCCCTCAGTGCCACATCTCCATGGTCCTTGAACACCTCCAGGGGCAGTGATTCCCCCACCTCCCTGGGCAACCTGTGCCAATACCACTCTTTGTGAGATAACATTTGTCCTAATATCCAACCTGAACCTCCCCCGGTGCAACCTGAGGTCATTCCACTGCACCCACTGCTGACATTTCTGCTGAGAAGCTACTTGAAGCCAGGTCACGTGCACTGGAAGCCAGATTGCCTCAAAAAAACATTTTAACTGCTACCTTCTGCAGCTGCAAAATTAATGCCTGGTGTTCCATGCATCCACAGACTGAAAAGATTCTGCACTGTTATTATGTTTGAAGAGTTTCTTCCAAACGTCATATTGGCATATAACAACCACAATATTCATAACACGCAGGTGAACCTCCATAGGGCCGAGGAGAAAATTAACATTCTTCCTTATCAAAGGAAATAGAATCTGATTTCTCATTCCATCAAAACACCTCTTTGCTGACAGGACAAATCCCACCAATTGCTTTAACCCATGTATCTGTCTGGAGTCTGCTCTACACGCTATTGTAACAAAGCATGTCATCAAGGCAAATGAACATAATTGCCAGCGAGTGCAAATATAGGGTTTCTGGATTCTTTTCTGAGATATTTCACGTGTGACCAATGAAAGTTGTTTACATTTTCAAGTAAGGACAAGCTGTATTAGATGGGGAGATAAAAGGGCGTACGCTTAACATTCACTCAGAAAGCATCCTGCAGCTGTGATCACCACTACAACCATTCAGCCAAGTCTGCTTTCTTCTTCCCGGGTGTAAATGGAACCACATCTCCACACATGGCCAAATGCAATGCCATTACAAAGGACAGTGGGGTGCTGTGCCCCATGACAAGTCATCCTCATAGAGATAACATAAATCAAGCTCCTTCCCAGGACAGGAGTGTGTCCCAGCTGTGAGACATGGAAGTTACTTCATTTACATTACATTTAAACCAGGCACATGTTAAACCTGTCCTGAGGCACATTAATACATCAGGCATTCCAAGCCATGCTTCAAAAGGCCCCAAGTTGTACCATTTCTTCCTGCATTACTGCTTCTCAACTGAAATCGAGCCCTGTCGTTACACTACATCTCTAATTCCATTTGTAAGTGCAATTTAGGCTATGTATTTAGGAAAAATGCAGACTTTCAAGAAACCAGCTATGCCACGAGAGAAGCAAATGACCTGATCCCTAACAATCATTCTTATGAGGACTTAATCCAAAATGGAAATGCTCAACTGACTATATATATATTTTTTTCAAGATATTTTCTTCCTTTTCTTAGGAAACTGGTGACTATAGGTGTACTTTAGCAAAGAAAACTATGGAATTAGGCTACTCTTAGAGCCATACAAATTCAAACACAAGGTAATTTACTTGCCTTTATCTAACTTGGCTAGTCAGAGTTCTTACACTGTTTTATGTCTAGAGCAAATAAAATCATTGTCTTTGCTCTTGGCTGTGGCATCCAAAGCTAAAACACTCAGTGGTGCTTCTTGTATGGCTGCTGGAGGAGCCAGGAGCAGAGCTGGGATCCGGCCCTGCTAACAGCAATATCAGGCTCTCAGTCCTTTCAGTGCTCCTGCACACAAAAGCCCAGATGTTCCAAGTATTTAGGCACAGTGACATCTGGATGTGGTATCTATGCATGCAAATATCCCAGACGGGGCCCACGTGTGAAGCTGACACATGTAGCAGCATACACGGGCAGTTCTTCAGGCAAAGCACAACTTCTGTGCTTTCAGTGCTTGGGCTCGCCCAGAGAAAGAAGAAAGCACCTCAGTTTGGGCTGAGATTTACGTTGATATTGAGGGCAGTGGCCACATGTTGCAGCTGCCACGTTTTATTATTATTATACCAACTTTTCCACCCCAATGCCTATTTGAGCAGCTTTCTTAATTGAGTTTATTCCATCATCTTTCTTTAACAAGCTACCATTCTCCTTACATCATATCCCACAGGTACACTATGTTACGGTCTGGCAGAACTCTTCCTAGCAGCACCAGACTGTCATTCCCCTTGTAACTCATACGCCACTCAAAGGTTCAGTGCTGGGCACTGCAAAAAAAAAAAAGAAAAAATAATAATAGTAATGATTATATATATATATATATATATATATATATATATATATATATATATGCCCTTAACATTACTGAGAACAACCAGACCCTGCAGCTTGCACCATGATCACTTACAACTCCAAGGCAGAAAGTAGGACCAGCCAAACACCTCTGTCAGGAAGCTGGGTTCTCTGCAACTGCCTGAGACAACATTCCCTCTCGATTCCATCCATATTTGTTTCTGTGGAAGAAGAAAGCGTGTTTCTGACCTTGCTTTGCAGCCACAGCACCACCATGGCTTGATGCTGCGACCTCCTGCCCTGCCTGGGAAGTAAAGCTATTCACAGTGCCATACCTTCAGTGAAATCATAGCGTTCAAACTCTGAACCTGAGCAGTGCTGTGACACCATGAGCATCGCCTTCAGCCTGGTGATGCTCTTCTTTTGTCATAAACCCCTGCTCAGCAACTGCATGCTGACAAGAGCTGTTAATAATTCTTTTCTTCCCTTCTATCTAATTATTCCCAAAAGAAGTAGCATTGAGCTAAAAATAGGCCTGAGCGTTCTCCAGATCTGCAATTACTCTCTCAACTTGTGCTTGTCTACACCATTTCTTCAGCTAATCACTACAGCACCAAACATGCCAGAAATGTTTGAAATCAGCATTCAGTCTCAGACACAGTGAAAGACTAATAATGAATGTTGTTTATACACATTTAATTCAACATACCAGAAGCAACTTTCTCACTCTCTTTAGCATTTTATTTGCTTATAAATACAAGTCAATACCACAAGATGGCACTTCCTTACTTGCAACACATACTATTATAAACACGTACCCTCTTCAAATACTCCCAGATGTTTACAACACGTAACTTTTCAGTGGTTTTGAAACATTTAAAAAAGCAAGGCCTGCTACAAACCGTGTTTGTGTTTGATGTATATTAAATGAGGTCAGGTAATTAAATTCAAAAAAAGAATTTATAAATAGTTCAGATAAGAAAATTTAAATACAAAAGCAGAGTTTGTATTAATTGAACGGAATAACAATTTAAACTGGCCGTAATGTATCTACATGCTTTTGTTTAATTTAAAACACTTTTTGAACAATCAGGCCCTTTAGCCATTCGTCAGAGCACTCATCTGTCTACTCAACACTTTAAAAAACACTTTCAGTTCAGAAAGCACCTCCTTGGCTTCTTCTTAGCAATCCTTATTCTGTCCTGTAGGTGGAAATGAAGCGAAATCATATTCCAGACTAGAAAACAGGATAAGAAGGAAGAAACTTGAAAAAACCAGATAACTTCAGACACTCCGACTCACTACGCTTTGCATTTCTCACAATACGCGATCCAGTTTTAAAGTCTTCGAACGAAATGTAAACACTAGAAAACTCATTGTTGAAATATGTGAAGAATAAAGAACCCTGCACTAATATAGTGCATAATGATGCTGTGTCAAACTTGTCATTTACGGTAAATGTCACATTTTCCTCCAGATTGTCGTGCCTTTTTTTTTTTTGTGTGTTGTTTGCTTTTTGGACCAATTCCATCAGATGTTGGCAGACTTTCTTATTATAATTCCCATTGCTCAACAGGAAGAGATGCATTTTCCAGTTTCTTCAGGAAAGTTTTGCAAGGTCCATGACTTTGACTCCGTTATTTTTTAATTCAGGTGGCAAAATTTTAAGCTTGCAGTATTTCTGTTCTGCCCGGTTATCACACATCAGGAGATTCCTCAAAAAACTGAGAAGTCTGAGAGTTACAAAAAAGAAAGCGGTTAAGGCAGTCGATGTCTACGTTTGGATTTCTTTAATACATTACATGTCAATGTCTCCGTCATAGGCTAAGGTTAGAGGCTTCTGTTGTGGAGGAGTGCTTTGATGCTGCTTGCTTTTTTTGCTGCAAGAAAAATAAAAGTATTTCAGGAGGCAGAAAATGTTAATACTGTGTGAAGCTCAAATGCATCAACATAAAAAAAACAATCCCAACAAACTCCAACATAAAAATCAACTTCCCACACTGGCTATTCCAGTTTGCAACCAGACGATGTGGCAGCATGGAGGCTTCTTCCAAGAAAGCCGGCCTACTTGGAGCTACTTGTGTGTTATTCCATGGGTGGTGTGGACACACAGCCTGCCAAGGAAGGGCAGCTCAGTGTGCAGCCAGCTGTGCTTATCATCTGGAGAGGAAATCAAACACATTTGTCTCTGGTGTCTTCTCACAGATGATAAAACAAAGAACACCTCACGGAAAAATTGAAACATAAACTGGCCTGGCCTGGGATATTCCTATTCTTTTCCTTGAAACAACAGTAGTTATTACTGAGAAATACACTTCCTCATTTCAAGTCTTCAAGTGATGGAGAAGCATGTAATGCTGTTTTAAATATCCTCAGTATGTTCCACTGAGTGATCGCAGATAATCAGTAGCTATATGACTCCAAAAAAGAGCTGCAGCTTCAATGCATCGCCCAAACACTGCTTTTAATTGAAGAGAGAATGAGAGAAATAATGAGAGAGGATAAATTCTGGGTGAAATGGGGTAACGTTGTTGTCAGGACATGGTTGGACTCTGTCATCATGAAGCCCCCCATGAGACGTGCTGGTGCAGATCAGAGCTCTGGCATGCACAGTGCCCTATTTATAACAGTGGCTAGTAACAGCAGCTTTGGGCACAAAACGTGTCTCCTTCTGAGGTATTCACGGCAAAAACCTATTTAGGGATTTCCTGAGCTAAGACATAGATCCAGAAAACCATGCTTAACACCAAGAAAGCCACGCTCCCATCAACTGTTCTTTTACTCCATTTATTTTTCTGGCTCGCACAGCCCTGACAGCAGTAAGCTCACAAGGTGGTAATGCACAGTGTGGAAATAAAGACCTTTTGTTTATTTTAAACACTTCATCTGATGCCTCCCACTTCTTATATTGCATGAGATAAAGATTCCCTGGGCCCTTTTCCAACTCCATTTACGATTTCATAGTTCCCTATTGTATTCTCACATCAAACACCATTTTCCAGCTGAATGACTCCGTTCTATTTGGTCCTTCCTTGAACAGGAAGGTGCTCCTAGATCCAATTGGCTTTCTTGCCTTTTTTTTCAGCTTTTTAACTTTTTCTTTCTTTTTTTTTTTTTTTAAGAATACAATAAACAATAAGAATCCATTCCCAATCCCAGCAGAATTCTGAATATATAGGTTTACTGATAACCAAAAGGAATTATTTCCCTGCATGACCGCCTTCACAGTCACGTAGGTTAGCAACTGTAATGTGAAGTTTTACATTGCTCTGAGGTATGGGCCAAATGAGGGTAGGTTTCTAATCCACGTTGCATTCTTCCTTAATGCCTTAAGGATTAAATCCTAAAAACAAGTGAGCAAACAAAGCCCCAAAACCCCGTGCCACGCTCACCACATCAGGAAGAATGTGAAAATCAGGAGAATTATGATGAGGAAGCCGCTAGCTGATACTCCATACACCCACATCTTCAGCTTACCATCTGTTGGAAGATTGGAAAACAGACAGAGAAAGAAAATACAAAACGTTTTATTCTAAAGTAAATGAATTCTTCTTAAGAGGACAAGTAAGGAGGAAATACACAAGCAGAACTCATAGCATCACAGATGGAAAACACAATAATGAGATGCTGGGAAAAATCCGTCAAAAATGTTTTTGATAGGAAAGACATTCCTGTAAAAATCAATTTTTTTGAACACAGTCTTAAATTTGGTAAGGACTTTAGATGCTTCTCGATGAAAGCTGAAAGGAAATCTTTGTGTCAGCTTTCCAGAGCAGCACTATTTCATAACCCACAGCCAGCCCCTTGTTGTGGGTCATTTGGGGTAGCCATCAGCACGCCAAAGAGAACCAGCTGCTTAGAGCTGCAAAGTGCCTGGGCAACAAGTGGGAATAAATTCAGCTTAGAGGAAGAACAAGGATAGGCTTTGTAATAGTAAGAGGGATGAAGCTGTGCCACAGAAAACATAACAAGCTTCCAAAAGTGAGGTAGGGCTGCTGACAGGGCTGCTTGGTCTGTCCCCAGGCACTGGCATGGGACTCGCTCTGCAATTCATGCAAGAACCCCTCCACACACATTTCATCTCGAGTGTTGTGAAACACTTCCTTCTGATAGGAAGTCTCAATACATCTTACTGGGACAGGTTGTGAACTAAAGCTCTGCATTAATAATAATCATTTTTAAAAGGATCAATATTTCTGCTTCTTGCTCATTTCTGGCTGTAAAGAATTCCTGGTGGACAAACATGGTGGTATTTTCTCCACGCAGCAGCAGTCGGAGCTGATTCATATCAACAGTTATTAATCCACACTGGCGGCAGAAATATGAGCCCTCTCCATGACCACAGACATAGGCTGGCCAGGTCCATTTCAAGCGCACCCATGCAAGTGGGGACTTACTGCATGGGACACACATGGAACCCATTTTACATTTTATGTTGGAATGATCATTTTTTTCAAAAGGAAACATAATTCATCTGATCCCTTTCTTTCTTTCTGGTTTTGGTTGCGGGTTTCTTTTCCCTCTGGGCTTTGTGGGAAGTCTGATATCACTCACAGACTTTCTCCTCTTTTCTAATCACTTGCAGCCTATCCTCCTCGTGAGAAAAGCTCTGTTCATCAGGTCGGGTTTTAGTTCTTCTCCTGATGTCCAGGTATGAAATTTACAGCCAAGAAACATTTAGCAGTGCTGCAAAGGGATTGTCACAGCCAGCACATGGCACCCCACCAGGTCTGCTATGAAGGCAGGCAGGCTCTCCAGCTGCAACACAAAGTTGGACTGCACCAACCAATAATTTAAACAATACTATTTAAAAAGTTCCTGTGTTGAACTCTGGCCTCCCAGAGCGTGGCAAAGAATGGAAAAATAGCCTGATTTGAAATCAGTTCTGTGTGCTCCTGCAGTGCATTTGAAAGAACAAAAACATCAGACCCATTAAATCATTACAAAATTTGTGTTCCAAACCGTAACTAGGAAGGAAAACCACAAATTAACTAGAGAAAGGCACATATACTTCTAGTGACAGATACAAGTCCTTAGACATACACAAATGTCAAGGACTATAGCACTGAAGGATGATAAATGCCATCCATACAGGGAGCACTCACCACAGTTTTGCTATCAAGAGCATAACTGGTAGGTAGCAGTGGTCTCCTGGCTCTGCTAGCACTAATTACTGCAATCTCCCAGATGAGTAAGCCTCAGAGCCTGTTTTAGGGCAGTAATTACATATTTTGTCAAGAGGCAAGACAAAGGGGAACAGTGTGAAGAGCACCAGCCTTGAGCTGGGTCTGAAGGGCACATACAGACTGAAGAGAACCTATTGGATAGGTTGATGATACACTTAGCACATGTAGCATGTTTATTTATTTGCCAGATACTGTTGCTGTAACATTTATACTCTCAATATTACATAACACCACGTTCTGTTGATGTTCCTTAGTCCCTGTCTGTTTCTTTTGTCTCTGGTGGAGAACAGGCTCACAAATGCTGCACTGAGGTCAAGCCCACCAGAAGGAAGCTTTGCAGCCTGGAATGCTGATTAAAACAGGACTGCAGCATCCACCTACACCTCTCTCCCTTTTTCTAACCTCATAAAGGTATCAGTTGAAGATGTGACACCTAAGGAAAACAGCCCACGGAGGGCCATGGTTGCTGTCAAAAAGGCAATTAACCCCAAACCTGTGACTCAAACAGCTGGTGAACTGTGTGCGTTTCTGGATGATGAGTTTGGTCAAAAAACAGCCAACTTCAGAAGGCTGTGGAGCAAGCTCTATTAGCTCTGAGACTGTCAACACAAAGGTTAACTACCGTATGCAAATCAAATATGTAAATATAACATTCAACGTGAGATCACATATATCAGGAAGAATTACGGCTCCCGGAATCCCCCAACAGAACCTTAAATTGCATGTTTTCTAAAATCTCATGTTCATTACAAGCTAATAGGAAACAAAGGCAAAGTCAGAGAGCAGAAGAAAGGGAAGATGAGACTAGCAGGATATGGAGGCAACTGACGTCTTTCAGTAAAACTTGACTCATCTGATACTTTTGTCTCTCATTTTCAAGTTATATTTTCATGTCTTAAATTTAATATGCATAAATTAATATCAGACATAGTGAAATTGGTGACCAGCTGTTTTAACAATGGCACGAGTCCTGTTAGAAGGCAGGTAGGTGTGCCTGTTCCAGCTGGGAATGATGATAAAGAAGCCAAAGATGCACTCAGGACTCACTGCTTGGGCACAGCAGCCTGCCTGCTTTTGGCTTGTTTTTGTTCTCTCAGTGTCTTGACTTCCAACACTTAAAACTCCAAACTTTATGCTTCCTACTGTACTTTTTTTCATACACTTTCGAAATATGTCAAGAAACAGCTCACGTTGTCTTTAATGAAGCCTTAAGCACTTTCTGCTCAGAATCTTCTGAAGTGCTACCGATGTCTTCCCTGGTCCAAATGCATTACTTACTGAAACATCACAGATAATCGTTCCAAGCATCCCCCCAAAGTGCATTTAAATATACTTTTGCAAAATATTGTCGCTCCATTCTCTTTGCTATCTCTCAACATAAGAGACTGTGATTACTCTGTACAGGCACAAAGGAATGGAAGATGACACGCGAGTTAGAAATGTGAGGCTGCTCTGCAGCTCCAGATGCAATCTCTGATGTTACGATCTACAAAGCTTGTATCTTTCTTACACAGTATCATTGTAAAGAAAATTTATTCCATTCATATTTAAGTTTCTCACCTGGATTAAAAGGTTGAATAGACCATCCTTTGAAAATGTCATGCATTTTGGAGTTGACGGGTTTATTTTTTCCAGCGATGGTCTTAACATCAGCTTTCTTATCTTCTAAACCTGGTACCTTCATGCAGTAATCCAGCAAACCATTTGATCTCATTATTTCTGTATATCCTCCCTCACAACCGCAGACTCCTCTCTAGGTGATAAAAGGGAATTCAATATTAAAACATTAGCATCTTCTCACAGGACAGCACAAACTGTATGTAAACTATCAAGAAATGGCACGGTACTTAGTGCACGTGTAATTAGCGAGTTCACTGCCACCAAACCAAATGGGCCAGGAGCTGGTGCTGCAAACCCATTTCAGCTCAAACAGCCATGATATACTTGGGGAATTGGTTGAAAGAGTAATTACAGAGAAGCTCGATATGGAAACATTCTCATCCCAACAGGTTTAATCATAGGCATCTGAGGCCTGATCCAACTCAATAAAAAAATTAGCAGTGACCCTGCTGAGCATTAGAAAAAATTAACGAAGAAACAATCCCAATTCAGACCCAACTCTCTATTCCAGTGTATTTCTGCTCTACTATTTCACAGGGCTGTCTATAAGGAAGTATTGCTCTTCTGAACAAATATCAGCAAGGTTAGACCAGTGTAGGAACTTTCTTCCAGAGGCTCTTTAGAATGTGGCGGTTCACTAAACAGGTCCTCCATTTTCTGGATGTCTAATTTAATACAGCTTTTTTTAGATTGCATTTCTTTTCTAATTATCCTATAATTACAATGCCCATGAGGAGGTCTGATATGCTCTGCACAATCAGAAAACTGATTTACAGGATCTGTGATAAGAATTTAACTCCTGACACCTCAGGAGTTTTTGCCACAGCCCCCCCACTTGTTGACAGACACAACCATGAGTTTTTGGTGCAAAAGGTGAAGGATGCCTTAGCAGTTTTTACAGTAAAGAAATGCACATCTACCCATCATGTTATCATCCTGTAGGTGCTCGTAACAACCCTAATGTGAGCTCGCATCCAGTGGTTATTCATCCCATAAGATACTCAGATGAGACTGGAAGCTCTGGAAGCTGTTTTTGAAATAGAAATATCTACACCTTAGCTGTATGTGGCTACCTTAAGGTTTTATGTTCTGTCACAGTACTGACAAGGAGGACGAGGAGAAGGCATTTTTGGAAGCTCTCTACCTGGATTTCAGTACCTCCAGGAAGGGACATTTGCAACCTCAGTGGCAAAGAGGAGACGGGGGCTCAAAGATCCAGTGGATGCTGCTGATGGTCACTATTTCAGCAAGTGGCTTAGTTTTGGCTTTGCTTTAGGGGTTAATGTGGAGGTAGTGGGATCAGGCTGCTACAGTTTCCTTGCACTCACAGGGGCTTCCTGGAGGAGGCCATGGAGGAGCAGGAGAGCAAATACGCTTTTGTCTCCTCTCTTAATAAAGTTTTAAATGGTCCCCTTGCTATGTGGCAGTAAAACAGCATTCAGTGAAAGTTAGACCAGAAGGTTTGAAACCCTCCCCACGAAACAAAACCAAAATTATAACACTTTGACACATACCTCTAGTCATCTGCACAGAACTATGTAGCTTTCAGAGTGAAATTCCTACAACTGCCTCGAGGTGGTATCATGGGCATGCTAAACTACCTCTTAGCTCCTAGAATGTATTTAACATACAAAAGTCATGGAAAAGATTTTGCAATGTACACTCCTCAGCCACATTCCGCAGCAGCAAAGTACCTGGGTGCAGTAGGAGAAGGGTTTTCTGCATGCTGGGCTGCAGTGCCGAACTTCAGCAGGTTTGGTCTGAAGAGCACACCCTCCTGGAAAAGAAGTTACTTTCAAAACAAGAGTGCTTTCCAAAGGAAAGAGAAAAGGGTATGTTTTACAGTATTTCTGACTTGGATCACTGCACTGCAAGAAGTGGTTGCTTGCTTATTTTAAATAGCTAAGTAGTAGACCGCTGAACACATTAGCATTATATCTGTAGGAGTCGTATTAATTAATTTACTTTAACAAGGCAGGGAATTATTATCATACCCATCTTATTAATAGAGAAAAGAGATATACAGACTTAAGCAATTTGCCTCAGGCCACATAGGAAGTTGGGGACAGAATCAGGAATTAGATGCAGATCTTCTGTGTCCTCATTAATGTCTTATCTACATAAGAAGACATAATCCACATAACACCTTAGCCCATTCTCACTTGGGAAACTGTGCTTCTATAGGAATAAAAAAGTGTTAATGAGTTCTTACCTACTTGGCAACCTTCGCACATAAAACTTTTGTATATTATCTTAACTACTCATTATAAATAGAACTAGATAACATTTTCATTCCCGTTCTCTCTTCATTCATTCTGCGCATACCAAGATAGATCCCGTGGATGTGCAAGCCCTATTACCTTTGCCAACCTCCTGTACAGCTTCAAAGTGCTGACCATGAATTTCAGTTTTCATCCTGTGCAGGAAGAATTTGTAGGTCACAGCACCAGCAGGAATCTCACAGCCTGAGTGATCTGAGATTCCTGTCTATTGAATAGAAGAAGCATTACAGAAGCTGGGCTCTTTTTCATTGCATGTGATTTTCTCTCCACAGTTACAGGAAGGCCTAGGCAGGCCTGTTAGTAAAGGTGCACTCATTTCTTCCTGTGACCAGCTCAGCAGTCATAAAATCATAGAATCATTAAGGTTGGAAAAGACCAGTAAGATCATCCAGGCCAATAATCAGTTCGGGTACTTCAAACAAATGTCCTCATGCAATGACATGTGCCATGGTGACCTGACAGCAAGGCTGCTGAGTGCCCACCTTTCCTTCCTACACACAGCTCTGAACTGAACTCCCGGGGAATCAGGAAGCAAAGCTCTCCAACCGCCCTCTGAACAAGTGTTGCAGAAGAAATCATACCTGGAAGAAGACTTGCCAGCCACGTGTGCTTTTGGACATACCTGTGACATTTATTCCATCTGAGCGCTGACACCACACCGTGCGCACATTGTCTCGCCAAAGGCTGGTTTTCCACAGGTACTCGTAGCACTTCCCCCCTGCAACATCAATGCCACTCAGCCTTCACTTTTCAATAAAACCAGAATAAGCTCTTGAGCAGGACAAACCCTGGCAAGGCTACCTGAGCAAGGCCGTGTTTCCACCACTTGTCCAGAGCAGCTCTCCGTGTTCTCAGCAGGCTGACGGATGAGCGCCCTGGAGCGAGCTTGACGTCCTGTTGTTTCAAAGCTCCTGCCATCGATGCATGTCAGCTCACAGGAGCTCCACTCTGACCACTCAGTCAGGTGGCAGTCACCTGCACGCAGAGAGAATAAACCGTAGGTTGGCAAAAGGAATCAGCCTTAAGGGATTAAGGACAAGCTGAATACAACGGCTTTAACAGTGAAATAACCCCAGTTTATCACCCAATGGTATGCATTATACAGATTTTCTGCTTCATGAGAAATCTCATTTTCTCCGAAAAGAAAGTCTTTTTCAGGTGATCTAGAAACAGCAGACTGAGCATTTACCTGATCTGCTGAAGTACGAATTCTTACTGCAGCAGCTGACAGTGCTCAGCTATGCAAGCAACTCAGTCTCAGAAAGCTATTACAGACAGAAATGTAGTGTGACTTTCAAAAGACTTTACCTGGGCAAGGCACAGAGCACGGTAACTGCAGCACGCTCTCCTTCAAAGGTAGCTCAGCACATAATGCATTTTCTACTGGTTTGGATGTAGCAGAAACAGATGCATCATGCACTACGCACGTGAGGTTGCGGACTTGCAATCCATCTCCACACTGTCCACCCTAGGAAATGACAGAAAGGAAAGAGACACCCATTGCTGCTGCTAGCAGACGGCAGAAGAAATACACTTGACTCCGCCTAAAAAGAACTCAAAGATATAAACCCAGTTTCTGGGCTGCAACAGTACCCTCAGTTATGAGAAAACAGATGGAGATCAACTCTGTATACAGCTCTACAGAAGCTCAGAGGCAACGGAACATGGAAAAGTGTGTTGCAGACCAATTGGGGAGAAGAGCACATAAATCGTTTCCTCTCCACACATGGGAGATGTGGGAAGAAAGGAGTCACTGAGCAGATGGGGCAGAGCTCAGGCAGGTGCTTTCCCCAGCACAGCACTGGAGAAAAACAAATGTGAAGAGCACAGCTTTAGGAATGCTGATCTTTGCCCAGGCAGCAAAGCTCCTAGGAGAAGAGATGGGTACTGTAAAAGCTGAACTCAGCCATTGGATGAGCTCTCCATGTCTACAGTTAGAGTTTAGTGAATTTACTGATCCTTAAGGAATGCCCAGTTCAATAGACACCGAGGTTTTTGGCTTCCCTGAAGAGGCCAAGGGTAGAGCCCATTCAAAAAGGAAGTAGCATTTCCATTCACCTCCCCTAATGATACAGCCCAATATGAGCACTTAAATGGCTTAAACTCAAACAGCAAAAAACCATCAGTGCTTTTAATTAGGCTGCAAAGATTAACGTGTTGTGTAATTTCTTAATTGTGCAGGGAGTTATAGGTTCTGAAGTGGACACAGATCACCTGCCTTACTGAAATGCCACCTGTTAGCACTGACTCTGGTGTGAACAAGCAATAGGAGGTTCAACGCAAGCCATTCCGTGCTCTTCTGCCCAGCCCTGAGATACTCTGCCATGCACCAAACTACTTGCTGAAGACTTCCTTTACCAGAAAATCAATATCATTTGGCTAACCTGATGATCAAGTGCTGAAGATGCTGTGAGAATTGATGCCCCGAGGCTATTTCCAGAGGCTGGAAATGTTTCATTTTTTCTCTGAAAAACAGAGCTGCAATGACGTCTGAGGTACACAGCTTAAACCTGTGCGATGCTTTACGAATGTATGTCTCAAACCTTGTGGAAATGGCACTTTGCAAAATTCAGTAGATAAAGCTCAAGAAGAAGGATGAAACATTGCTTTTATATAACCAAGGGAAATGCTACTTTGAATCACTTGGCAGTAGATTCTTTTAAAATAATGGACTTCATCTGTGGAACAGAATGGCTCCTACCAAGTACATTTATTCGGCAGCGTGTTTGATAGCAGGAATCTCAAGAATATCTCTCCTGTAAACACGCGGCACCTTTTTCATTTTCTCCAGACCTCTTCTGTTGCTGACACACAATGAAATGGAAATAGGGGCATAAATAGTTGGACTGAGAGTAGTTGCTTATCAAAAGCATCTTAGAGAAGTATTAGTGTAGATCTACCATATACAGCCAGATCTCAAGTTTTTTAACACCGTGTTTCATTTTAGTTGGTATGTAACTTACTGTTCTAAATCACTGTTTCACCGCTGAAACCTCTATTGCAGCCCGAGATTAATGGTGTGTGAATAACTCACGCAGCTGTCAATTGGGTTAGAGTTCTTGGAAATTGCTGGTGGAAACAGAATGCGATGTGGAGAAAATTCTCTGGGGAAATGGGCACTAATCAAACTGCAGTCTGTGCGCAGCTCAAGGAGTGGATCAAGGAATTACTGAAGATTACTGGGAAGGACAAAAAAACTTTTAAAAAGATACCTGTTCCTTTATAAACGAGACGTAAATATGCAAGCATTTGTCGACACAACTATGTTTGAATAGTCATATAGTGGCAGAGACATAAATATAAGTAGCACGAAAAGAATGCCTTTTTTTTGGTAGTTTCCACTATAAAAGTTAGTGCGCCTCAAAGCGACATTTTTCATTCTTCTGTCAGGCAATATTGACAGTACATTCGTTTAGGATAAAAAAAAGGACTCTAAACCAAACACCAAACAAACATGTTAGCTTTTTAACAGTGCCTTCCATTTGCTTGCTTTCACTCAAGACCAGAAATGCATTTTCACAATGAGCACATTCAAAAGATAAGGTGTCGTACTGTCACTTACAGAGCAAAATGACAGCGGGCTTTTTTGATGTTTTTGGCAAGGTCATGAGCAATGCAGGAGCAATGCATTAACTTCCTTATCATCCTAAAAATTATTCACGTCTCCAAAATTATACATTTGGAGACCAAATTAATAGGTGTGGAATCAGTGGGAATTTGCTGCAGTAGTGGCATGATGAGGACTCAGTGAGTAGCTGCTAATCAGAGGAGCGCTGCTGAGGAAATGATCGAATATTCAAAACTTTGGGGGACCAAATCTATTTTGTACATACTCTTCCTGGGGAGGTGTGAGCTGAGGTCTGCCGACACAGCAGCCACCTACAGCACACGGGCTCACAGTCCCAATAAAACACCTTGTCGAAACGTGCCTTTAAGAAAAGTTCTCCCTTTTTAGCTTTTACTGGGGTTCATGTGTACCCACAATCATCTTAGGTAAAGAGCTGACTGGCCAATACTTTCACAGGTTGATGAGCATTTCATCAGGTAAAAATTTTCCTTAATGAGAAAGCACTGTCTGAGTACATTTAAGGGACCATCTTTTAAAACACTTTAAATATCAAGAAGGGGGTTCTTGGTCTTCTTATCAACATTAGGCAGCTACTTCTTGGTAATATCCAGCTACTTGGCTTGTATTCCTTTAATGAAAAAATTATGAACGCCGTCACCCACTACTAATTTCTATTTTCTAATTATTATTATTTTTTTTACTAATCAGTGTGAAACACCTCAGCTCCCATAGGAAAAAGACTGATGTAATGCATCCCATTAAGATTCTGTGTACTGCCTGTTTTCCAAGTTCCACATCCCTCTGAACGCAGCAGAAATGCCCACACTGGCAGGGGGGTGCTCATGGCGTGGGGAATTGCCCAGGGAGCAGTGCACTGACTTACAGACTGTGAAAGCAAGCACTACAAAACACTTAGTGGGCTGTACTCCTCAACACGCACACACCTCTAATTATTCACACAAAGTCAATTTAGCATAAAATGGTCCTTCTGCAATTAAGAAATGCAGTCTCAGTTATCTCATAATACAAGGAAGAAATACTTTAGCCTTATAATGAGTTGTCCTGTTTACATTACTCCAGGAGAATTTCACGATACGCATTTCAGTCTTACCATGGGATGTATTTACCTTCTTCTACAAAGCATCCTTGAAAACACGACTTCTGAAAGCTTTCTTTGGAAAGTACACTTAAGCTTCTTTTCCAGAAAGGCACAGGAATAAATCACCTTGTATTTATGAACTACATTTAATTCCTAAGCACCTCATTAAAGAGAACTGAACGTGGAAAAAAAAAAAATGGCTCCTCTCCAGAACAAAGCAAAGGGGGGGAGAAACTATAACACAGTAATTTAAGGAGAGAAGCAAGCTCTATCTCACTGGAAGTGCAGGATGATATCTGGCTAAGCAAAGGCTGTGATTACTTGCTCTGAGCTGAAATATAGCAGGGTTCTGGATGTGTTATTTTTCTGGAATATCTGGGGTCTTAATTCAGCTTCTCTACTAATTCTTTTATCAGCTATGTTAGCTCCTCTGCTTGAATCTCTCATCCCTAATGCTTAGCAGAATTTGCTTCCCTTTGCCGGACAGAATATCAGCTAAGGGTGTTATACATAAATAAATACTGAGTGCAGCATATACAAAGGCTGAATTCACATCCTTATCTGCAATGAGTTGTTCAGCACAGGAATGAAGAAGAAAGGTGACCCTAAAGTGTATTTCTGGTTCTGTGATCCTGAGCTGTCCAAAGGCTGTAATCAAATTTCAGTTCCAAAAACACAGGTAAATTCTGGCATTTGCTACAGGTCCATCAGCTGCAGCCAGAGATGGAGCAAGCACACAAGCCGTGAATGCTGCAGTAAAAGGCTGATCAGAAAACACAAAGAATGTGTCGTGACTTCCACTTTTGGCTTCCATTCCCTACATTTGGCAATACAGAACGTTAGGTAGGGGTTTGCACATAGGTTTTGTGCCACAGGATGAGACAGAGCAATTCTCCACCTGAACCTCAGCAAACAGGGCTCTCAGCAGCCTGAGCGGTTTTCATCTTGTCTGGAAAACTCACACCTGCCTGATTTGAGTCACCAACTAATCTATTTGAATACAGAAAATGTCAAAGGACAGCTAAGGAGAGAAGAAAAAGCTTAGGGGAAAAAAATATCAGTTCAAGGCTGACAATGGCCAATGGCAGTGGGAGAATGACTGCAGTGTGGAGGGCATGGGCAGTGCCCTGCTGCTAGCAGACTCCAGCCATTCTCCAGCTGTTAAAAAGAGCAAGAAGGAGCCCACACTCCTTACACTACTGCACTAAAAAACGTGCAGGAAAAAAAACTCCTATACTGCTCTTAGAAGAAGAGAAAAAGCTATTTTCTCGTTAGAGTTGCTTTATATAACTAAATTATAGGTCACCACAACTATGCTTGCTCAAGCACATTCACTACATAAATCTTCTTTAATACATCTATAAGCTCACACAACTTGAACCTATATTGCTATAAATCGCTGCTGCCAGCTGAGAAACCATGTGCACAGGTTTACATCCCTGAGTTTCCCCTGCTTAACATACATCTTATGGCGTCTCCAACAACTGCAAGAGAAACAAACATCTCCAACCCAACACGGAGGATCTATGGTTACCCTGAGGTGGCCGTGAGCTGTACCTGGAGTCTGCATGACGACCAGGGCCCGAGGTGCCAGCTGTAGCAGGGCTTCACCGGGCAGCTGCGGTGCTGGCTGAGCTGTCCCGGGCAGGGCCGACCCTCGGCCGCGGCCTTCAACAGCACCGTGCGCCCGCGCACCATCTGGCCTGCAGAGAGAAGAGATGGCAGTCAGCAGGTAGGAGTGGATTTAGGGGTGCTCTGGGGGTTAAGCATGGTTACAAGCTCATCTTCCATCAATAAAAATGCTCTCTTTCGTAAAACAAATACAGCAATTACTGGGGAAGACTATTCGGCTGGTATGGATGCAATTACCAATCTTCTGCCGCGTGATGCAGTTGCTGATATTTCTGAACACAGTGTTTAAACAGTTTTCTACGTTTCCCAAATAAGTCATTTGTTTATGCAACACAGTTAAATACTTGACTAAATCCTGATTATTAAATATGACAAGGAAAATAATTCCTACGGAAGCATCGTTTCTACCACCATCCATTCAATATGTTTCCAGAGATTTTTAACAAATGAAATCTCCCTTTTATGACCAATTATGTGCACCTAATTTGAAAACTGCAAACACCCTAATGGCTATTACCGTCCATAACCACTTCTGCCATTTCCATTAAAATCCTATTTATTATTGGTGAAAACTTCTTCAGCTACTGAATGGAAAAAGCAATTATGTTACTACTTTTGAAATAATAAAACTGAATGCACCCATTAAAGTTACAGCAATTCCATTTCCCTCTCCTTTGCTGTCCATTTATATCCAGGAATGTTTTCACTCAAAATGATTCAATTAGAATCCTGGCTCCAATTAAAAAGAAAACTGGAAAAAAGCCCTTATGCAACGGAAGGCATAAGATTGTGCTATGGATAAATCTTCTGCCTCACCTCTCAATAGATGGGGATTAGAGAGGCAGTTAAAAATAGGGAAAAGGATTCAGTAATAAGAGCACACCCATGCAAAACAGATGCAAGCCATAATTGCCAACCCCCTGACCAGGAAGGAGAGCAGGCTTTGCAGTGAAGCATCCCGTTTGTATTTCAGCCATTTAGTTACCATCTTGGATACTGCCATCATGAATGTCTCTACAAGCAGGGTTTCCCAAAAAAGTCTGGCAAGTGAAAATTAAAAGCACACTCACCTGAAAATGCTCCTGACACATCTCAGTGGGTTTTCTTAGCTGTACAATGCTATTCCCTCGTTCTTACCCACTGAATTCCATTTTTAAACCCATTTAAACCAATTTCAAGACTTCTTCCTTTCCGAGTTCTAATCCTCTGGACCGAGGAAGTTTGTAACAGAAGTGATGATAAAAGCTCTCATCCACATGACTGTGCATTCAGCCATTGTAGAATTAGACACATTAGGAGGTGGAAAAAGCCCTCCTAGCTGAGAAAAAAGATAAGAACTGTGGTGCACAAGGAGAGCATCCATTCTGCTGCTGGCACATGGAGAGAGAGGGCTGCAGCAATGGAATTGAGATACCAAAGCACTTGTAAGCAGGAGAACAAGAGAAGACCAAAGGACATGATGCTGCTTACTCCAGAACGGGAAGCACATCCAGGGATGCTGCAACCAGCGGCATTGTGCAGCTCGTAAAATTAGGCTGGATGTTAGCATGTAGCTCTGAGGACTGGTTAGCAATGGAATAGGTTCTAAGAGAAAGCAGGAAAGCTGTGGCTGTGGGGTTTGCAGGGGACAACACAGGGAATTCCTAGGGCAGGCAGCTCACTGCTGAGCCCCATAGGCATGAGCTGGGAAGTGGCAGCCACAGCTCCGAGTTAAAGATCTGAGCTCGTTCGGAGGGAGTCGAAACCCTGAAGTATTCATCAAGCAACTTTAATTAAAGACGTAATTTCCTTTTATACTCCCAGCTTAACAACTTTCTAACAAAATGTAAATGGGAAGATCACTGAATAAAAAACACGATTTTCCTTTAAAGAGGAACTAACAACCATTATGTTTTTATTTACACCTTATTTCCCCACAGTGGGTTATCCAAACCCTTTAAAATCACTGCATTCACAATGGTCAGATGGTGTTTGCCTCATTTCTTCTATCTCTTCCTTCCCATACCGTGAAAAAAAAAATCATGAAAGAAATTTCGCCTAAGAACTTCTGTTGAACTGTCTCTTGGGTGCAATCACTGCAGTGGATCTCTTAAAGCTCTGTGGTTTATTTCCTCACTCTATAAACATTACCTAGGTGCTCCATTGCCGCTCAAGGAGCAGAAAAACTCCACCTGTCTTTCCTCTCTAAATACCTTATTTTTTACTGCCTATGCAGAACAGAAACTCCACGCATCTAAATTCATTTTGCTTCCAACATAAACTCCAGAATAGAAAAAAGCAATTCTAGCCCTTCCTTTAATTTCTTAATGATTTTTTCCTTACTTTTGCAGTGAATTAGCCTCAAGTCTGTCTTCTCTGCTCTGCAGCATTAAATGTTATGTGTGCTTAAAACTGGAAATAAGAAATAATTACTTGGGGATATTTACATGGCAGTGTGTGTTGAACCCTGTGTAACTCAGGTTAAGTCCCATCATTTATCTGACAAGGTCACTTTCCTAAGTGACAAGGCATAGGTTTAGTCGCTTTTATACTATCTTACACACCCGTAGGAGAGAAATTATATCAAACTGGAAAATGTTTACTTAGAAAAGTACAAGTTCCCCTGGCGTTCACTTGGCTCAATAAAGGAAATACATCCTGGGGGGAATCATCTTTATCCAGCATGTTGTTATTAGCTTTAATCCTAGGAACACCATGCATTAACCCAGTACTATACACCTTTCCATAACAGTGCAGCAACTGGTATGAGGAAGCTTGCTACGTAACACAAAGTCAGTCTCAGGCCCCAGCCAGCATCCAGAGCAGATGATGCACAGAACCACAGCTGCAACAGGCAAAACGTGTTACACGTCTCTGCAGGCTCAGTGCAGGCAGGGAAGAGATTTACTTTACTCATCATCATTTATAAAAATCAATATATTCGCCTTCGGCTGCTGTGTACCAGAACCATGTTAGATGTCAGCACCACATCCACAGCAGCACTGCATCATGTTTAAATGCATTGTTCCATAAAATAAAACCTAGGCAAGAAAAAGGCACCATCTATTAAAATACATCACAGCAAACCAAGTTACTGGAAGAAAAGGACAGAATAAAAATGTTAGCAGTGTCGCTTGAGTCAAGCAACATGTGAAAGCAGACATCGAGCAACACTAAATTTTGATCTGGATGATATTTAAATTAAGTTTCCCTTTGAAATTGTTTATGGTACTTCAGAGGGCCCTTCACATGCTCTCCAAGAAAGCCGGAAAAGCAGAATGTTATTCAGAGCTCACAGGAGAAGAGCAGGGCCAGTAACAGCACACACAGCTGATTCGCTGTGAATTATTTCTGAGAAAGGTGCATTTAAGTCCTATTAAGTCACCTATTATTGGTAATAGGATGATCTTTTAGGTCTTTTCCAACCTTGGTGATTCTGTGAAGTCCTACAGTTTGGCTTCACCAAAAAGTGGGCAATTATTTGTTTGGCAAAGGGAAGCAGAATCACTGTTTACTACCCCATATTCCCACAGCTTGTTTACAGTCATCCTTTGGCTTCCTGTGTCTAATTTGAGGCTTAATCTTATTCTCACAAATGCCAAAGAGAAACTCATGGTGATTTCAAAAGTATTGCAGCCTGTCAACATTTGGGAAGGAAAGCTGCATGACACTCATCTGTGAAATACCACCTGTGAGTGGTACATCGATAATGGCTTCTCTATTGATACTACCATTAGTAGTATTTATAGCCAACTGGAAGATAAAGAAGAAGCTGAAGGGAAGAGGTTGCTGCTGTTGTTTCTCAGTTTCTGCTGTTGGAAACACACAAGATGCCACAGCTACAGGACTGTTGCAAAGGCACCTCCATCACCTGTGTTTGGTATTGGAATTCAAGGTAGATTTCACAGATGTTGATTGTCTGTACATTCACAGAATAGTTACCTCCAGCTTTTTAATCATACATGTGTACAGCCTGATCTGCTCCAGTCAGTTTTCTACTCATCACATTACACTTATCTTGTCTGTGAAGCAGAAGATGACCCAGATTGAGCTAAGCCCGTGCTTGACTACATGGTTTAATTATCTTTAACAAGGTCTGACACCCCCAGCAAGGAACTCACATAATAGCTGAGGTCCACTTCTGCAGGGCACTGAAGACTTCAGTTGGCTCTGGTCCCTGCAGAAGCCCAGCTCTGGCTTAGGACACAAAGCAAGTATTTGCTCCATAAATGCATTACCAACCAGCAACTCTCTGACCAGTCTGTAGGATTCGGATGAGCATTTCAGGATCAGGAATATGAGACATGCCTCTACTTGCAGCAGCCCATCCCTTTGCAGACTGTGCTGTCTGAGTGCTCAAGAAGAAAAGACCTTCAGGCACTACACAGGACAAACTGCTCCATTAATCATGCTAAAAGCCATAAGGAACTCACAACTTGCTGTTGCACTATTTATTTTAGTGAGTGATTGAATACTCCAAAAAAATTTTAAGTCCATTCAGCAACATGAGCATTAACCCTCCAAAATGGATTTTGAAGAAAAAAATAAACTTTGGAATTAATAGCATTCCTAGAGCGTTGTTTTTAAAATACTATCTATGAATTATTCATTTATGTTAAGAAAGCACAGTTTTACAACGGGGCAAAAAACTCAGCGAAGAAAGAACGGCACTAATCTAAATATTAAGCTTCTTCTCTAATATGTTTTGGCTTCTGAAATCCACCTTTAGGGATCATTTAATGGAAGTTACAGACTTTTTTCTTTTTGACCTTCAGTGAATTTGGTTTAAATACTCCCTGTAAATCTGATGCACGTTACGAGCACGGGAAATAATATCATGAGCGTATTTGGAGTACAATCTTAAGTGCATTTCCTCACATCAACACTTAAAGTTTTGTTTAACTCATACAGAAGCAAGGAAGACCCTTTTTCTTTTTCTTTTTCTATTTAGGTGAGCAGCTATGTAAAACTTTGCTGAAGTTACTGGAGTCATTCAAACACTTGGGGAGCTGTGGTCACAGGATGGAGACAGCAGCACGTAGTAACTCAAGAGCCATATTCTTACTGTATATATTCTTTCTTCAATCTGATATTGTTACGTAGCTAAAAGCAATATGAGAAGATTTTCATTTGATTACTTATCTCTTTATCAAGAATCCTGTAACTCCCCAGCATTTCTGCTAACTCTAAGCACTTGTTTTATTTGGGAGGGGTTCATGTTTTCTGCAGCTGAATTCTGAAAGTTTAGATCAATAACAAAATAGTCATAGAATCATTGAGGCTGAAAAAGACCGCTGAGGTAATCTAGTTCAATCATCAGCCCATCACCACCATGCCCACTATGCCAGGTCCCACCTTCAGGCATCTATCTGCTCGCTTCCTATTCTGCACTTTGAAAACAGCCTGTTACATCTCTACAACCCAACGTTTCAGGAATGTGAGCATGTCCAAAACCATCTCTTAAACGTTTGCTGTTACTCAGTGCTCAGTCACTCTGCAGGGCTGCTGTATGCACAGCAAATGTTCAATTTCTATGGTACGTGGTGGGATGGGAAGGCCAGGAGGGCACTCACCGCCGGAGCCACACGTCTGGGAGCACTGCGACCAAGCTGACCACGCCGACAGCCGGCAGTCCACCAGGCACTGCACCACGCACTCGCTGCTCGTCTCCGCCGGCTTCTCCAGGCGACGCTGTCAGCGAGCAACAAAACGCACACGTAAGCCTTAACCAGGGCGACATCATGCTGCTGAGGGGCAGAAAATTAGGAGAATTCAATTAATCTTTGCCCGTCTCTCCGCGGCGCGCGGCTTCTCTCTTCACCTGCTCGCAGTGCCGTGCACTGACCGTCTCCCCATCACTGCGCACGCAGCTCAGGAGCCGCTTCCGAACTCCTCGCCCGCATGTCGCGTTCCCGTTGAGCTGGCACGTGCTCCAGGCTGCAGGCACAAGACACAGCACTCTGCTGTAACTCGCCTTTGAGTTATACTTCACCATGTTAGCTCGTATCGAATCCAAGAAGAAAGCACACAAAAGGAAGTTGCTCTTCAGTAAAAGCGAGGCTCAGATTTGAAGCTCAGTGCTTCGCACGCAGATAATCCTTAACAAAACCAGTACACCACGGTGCACAGAAAACTGTTAAATGCTGATAAAGCGTATCAATTAAACCCAGTTGGTGCATTTGCAGGGCTGTATTGTCAGAAAGAAAACTTCACTTTGATAAAATAGCTGCAGAAGTTTCTGAAAAGCAACTATAATTTCATCCGTTTTATGTCTCAAAGCAAAGCTTCCCATTATTTCAAATGGAGCTCAAGTACTCGTGAACTAAAACAGACATTACTAGGAGAAGGGAATTCATATCGTATTGCTTGTCCAAAATTATGAGGAGCAGTACGCAAGCAAAGCAAAATAAGCCATAAAACACCACTTAAACAGAAAACACAACACACACAACTGAAATTTCCATACACCAACAAGAAATAGGAAGCGTATGAGCAGAAAACATATTACTTTGTCTTCCACCTTTGATAAACATCAATGCTCAACTGTCCTTCATTTCTGAAATACGGTGCTAAAACAGGTTTCATCATCATGCTGCTGGTATTTCTCAGGCTCAGCTCATATTCAGGTGCAACAGTTTCTGCAGCTCTGCTCTCCCTCCCCACCAGCCTACAAGTTCATCTCAGATCTCCTCTTAGTATCTTTCTCAACAATCTGAGTTAGTCAAAACAAAAGAGCTTGCACTTTTCCTTTTGCTAGTTCATATGAAACCAATCTAATTGCTCCCAACTAAGGTCAAAACAATGTATTTTGCTCTCAATATCCTGTGCCCACCCAGATAATCTATATCACCTCCAGATCAGACTTCTGTTGGGTATTACTGCCTTCCCTGGAACCACACAGATATTACATTCGCTTGTAACTGAAGCTTTGCACACAGTTCTGTTGACGACCCAGCAAAACAAGATCTCATTTGACTCGTTCTATTTCCAGCACACCCACAACGATAACTGCTAAAATCCCACATTTATCCATTAACCTGCAGAAATGTAGGCATGTAATTAGCGTTAGTGAAATTAGCGATGTCTGCAAGTAAGCCTTGTAATGACGAGGCTGTAACCAACACAACAAGCAAACATAACTAACAACACAACTGGAGAAAGCCTTTAAGGAGCTGGGCATTTTATGTATAGACAATTAGGAAAGCAGAACACCAGTTTAATGTGCACTGTAATTGGTGCCACTTCCTGGAAAGAATAGGCCAGAAAATTATACCTACCTGTTAGATTGTACTGATACTGGAAGCAGTTTTGGTTAAGAATACATGGTTTCATTTGTGTGTCTTCAGGACAGGGCTTTCTACTGACAGGTGATCTTAGCACTTGCCGAGTTCGGGTTTGCACAGTACTTGGATCACACACCTGCATACAAAAGCAATGGACAGCACAAAAGACCCTGGTGAATACACAGACATTGGCTGCTGGGGCTGTCGCAAGTACACCCACAGTGCTGAGGGAGAGCTGTGCTGACAAGATGGGGTGACTTGTTACAGCCTCTGACATGATATGCCGATGTCAGGATGCCTGTAATCCAGGATTTTGCTTGTTCACATAGTCACATGAATATAAGCCAACTGAGGTCTATTTTCATTTGTCCTGGTGCATCACAGGCACTGCAGATGTTTGTTTTTACCAGCCCTCCATCCCTACCTGCTTTCCATTTCAGTTGCAGTCTTAGCAAGAGTGATCAAATGCTACCAGTCTTACAACATCCCCTTCATGGTGAGGTCAGCACCTGCTCATCCTCCAGCCTCCAGGACATGAGTGACATAAGCTCTTCTCTTCTCTTGGAAGTTCACATGGAGGTGCCACCCACTTCTGCCTGTGCATTTCTTCAGTTTTTCCCTTGGTTTAGTTAATGTGGGGATGGTTTGGACCAGAGAGCACTGTGTCACTGCCACGTGCCCAGCTTAGCAGTCACACCCACACCACACTGCCTGGGGAGGATGGAAATTAAATGGCTGTGGCAGCGGTCAGGGCTAATTGGTGGTTAAAAGCACTACAGACAGATGTTTTGTCTCATTAAAGGATCTCATAATAAAGTATAAATAGGCTGGCTTCTTATTCTGAAGCCAGGGTGATTATGGAAGTATGTAATAGCCTTTTTGGCTGTAAGGCTGGGACAGAACACCAGCCCTGAGGGCTCTGGTCCACTGAGGCTCAGCAGAGCTCTTCCACAGTCCTACAAAGCGGGCAAGTGAGAGTGGTCCCAGCAAACCTAATGGAAATGAATGCCAATTAAATAAATCTCTATTATCCAGAGGCATTTACTGAACAAGATGACCTATTAATTCCTAGCAGTCTCTCCTTAGGACCAAAGATTGCTCTGGAACAGCAAAGAAAATGAAGAAAACAAAACATGTAGAAAAATATTTTCGTAAGTAGTTGAGAATTTAAAACATGATTCTTCTACAGAGTCCTTTAAATGAAATGAAATAACAAAAACTAACAGCTTAAAGCCACAGGCTTATTATCATGCTACTAAGTGCTGTCAAACGCTGAACCCCACATGGGTGAAAGTATGGATAATTCCCTTACTGTGAATATTAAAGAGAGATGTCATGGCATTGCAGCATAAAATCTCAGACTGCTGTAAACTGGATTAGTAGCACAGATGATAGCATAGCTAAACAGAATGAATTCCAGGACAAACAGGAAAAGTTCTGGCCGGGTTTGAAAACAGAGCTGACAAGGTGTGTGTTGTTTATTGCTTATATTACACAAAGGAAACTGTATTGCGTTCTGACTGCTGACACACACCTTGTCGAACCATTTTAAATGGTAATCTTATGTGAATATCCACGCCCATCTAGAACAACTAATTGTTCCTAATTGCCTGAAAATTAAACCTGCGCTAAGTGTTTTACCAATAGTTCATGGCCTCCTCCACAACTAGTGTCTGCTCATCCTCACAGTGAGGACTAATAACTTAAATTACTTGGGCATTTAAAATAAACAAAGAAATCAAAGCAGGTATTTCCATAGCTACTGCTAATTAATTTTCTTCTGTATTTTTACCACAGAAAAAGAAACAAATCATTGAATGCTGTGAAAGAAGTTAAGTTTGTGCCAGCTCTGGAATACCTGCCTTTGCTCCCTTTCCAAAACCAACCCCCCTGTAGACAGAAAATATGCATAATTTGTAGATAAGTAACCGCTTTTAATAAAACAGTATTGTCTAGCACGCATCCTGCTGTGCACAATTACAGGGCCTTGATGCAGCTCACCACTGCGTGGTGCACATGCTGTCACAGCCACCCAGCAGTCCTGGCTAGCCAGGCAGTTCTCCCTCTCAGTGAAACAGCCCTGACTTCAACAGGCCGAAGTATATCTCACGTTTGCCAGGATCTAAACAAATGAGGAGTTTACTGCAGATCTGAAGCTGGCATTCTCACTGCACCAATGAGCCACCTTGTTGAGGAGCCAGGGTTGATACGATAAGCAACTCACTTTTACCTGTTCTGAATAATAAAGAATCTCTGTCAGAAAAGTGTTCATTTAATCAAGCCGAGGACATGGGAAACATGCAAAAATTCAAAGTCTGCAAACTGTAACTAATATCCTGTAATATTATTTGTTGAGTTTCTCTTTACGTCAATTGAGAAGTCAATTTAGTTTTATAATTGATTTTCTGGCCTTACTCTTTCAAGTTAACTATGTAAAAAATTGAACCAAATATATATGGAACCGAACAAGCGGCAGGAGGGAATGGCTTGCAAAGAGAAAGATGAAAGCTGGAATTTTCAAAGGAGCAAGAGGGAGCCGAGCATCCAACCACTATGGAATCTCAATAGGGTTGGGTGCACAACTCCTGCAGGACCCCCACAAAAATCCCAGGCTGGAAAAATTAAATACTTACTACATGATAAAGAATAAGGAATGGCTTTGGAAACCCTAAGTAGTTAGGGGATGTAAACAGCACAAGTTAAAGAAGAGAGATTATTTCTGATGGGGAAATACTGAGAGCATTATTAATAAGAAATAAAGAGACACGTCAGCTGCTAGGCAGAAGGAAGACGCTATGTCACACAGTCATCACTAACATCAGCGTGTAGATAGACCTGAATTTGGGTGTTAAAAAAATACTGAGAGAAAAAAAACTATTACCACTGACTGCAAATTACATTTTTAGGAGGTATGACAGGAACAGTGTTGTCAGTATTACAGAAAAGACAGTAAAACTGAGTAAAATCATTTGAGTAATTTAAGTAAGGAATTAATACAGAGCTAACTAAGATCTGGGTAAGACTGCAGAAGGGCTTGACTCTGAGTACTCTCACAGATGCAGAAAATGACAGTCAACCTGACTGCTCAAAAGTGATCTTCTGTATGAAATAGGACAGGTGCCATTCCATCAGTGAGTGGTGCTCCTCAGGTGTTGGTACTGGGACTGGCACTACTTCGCTTCTTGTCCTGAGAAGGACTTGGAAGTGCTGGTTGATGAAAAATTCAATGTGAGCCAGCAATGTGCGCTCGCAGCTCAAAAAGCAGACTGTATGCTGGGCTGCATCAGAAAAGGACTGGGTGGTTAGCAGGGTCACTCTGACCTTGCAAGGCTCCATCTGGATTACTGTATCCAGGCCTGGGGTCTCTAGCACAAGAATGATGTGGAACTGTTAGTGCAGGTCCAGAGGAGGACCACCGTGATGCTCAGAGGGCTGGAGCACCTCTCCTATGAAGAAACATTGAGAGAGATGAGCTTGCTCAGGCAGGAGAAGAGAAGGCTCCAGGGGGACCTCACTGCAGCCTTCCAGTACCTAAAGGAGGCCCACCTGAAATTTGGGAATGGATTTCTAACAAGGGCATGTAGAGAAAAGAAAAGGGGTAAAGGTTTCAAACTGAAAAAGGATTGAGTTTTTCCCCACAAGCATTTATGAATCTACTTCTATTTTTTTATTATTATTTTTTTTTAATAAACCAAAAGCTCCTCAGTCCTTTTCTAAGCACTTCCATTTCCAGTTCCTCTCTTTCCATTAAACAATGTGATACTTTAAAAGACATAATTTTACTTCATGCCATTCCACTAATAAATACGACTTTTACTGACTGTAGATTAAGCTTTTCATTATTATTTTTACATCAAGTTGGATGTTCCCTCTTGTAAGCAACTGGGTTTGTGCTCAGCATCAGCCAATGCACTACATACAGCAAAAGGAAAATGAAAGAAGGTGCAGCCAGCATCACTGTTCAGAGACAGGCAGGTATGTACGATTAGAGTATACAGCTGTGGGAACTTTGAGTCTGACAACTGAGTCTTGCTTCTTCCTGAGGATCATGAGAGCTTACTATCTGCTTGGCCAGTGAAAAACCTTAGTCTAATTTCTATTCTAATTTCAGGGTAACTGAATCTACTTTCTGCACCACCCAGGCTACATACAGGTTATAGATTTCTAGATCAAAGAATGAGGATGAATATGGATGTTGACTGGCAATAAATATAAGAGAGAAAAAACAAGAAATGCTGTGATGCATGGAAACAGAAGGTAGAGATGTGGAGAACTTTATGTACCTTCAAGGTTAAGAGCCTGCTAATTTTGGCACTTATCTTTACATTGTTGGTTGCTGCATTTATTCCAGATTCTTCCTCAATGACTGTAAGCAATGGAGTGCACAATTTAGGCATGTACTTTCTTTGATTTAACTGGTAGGAATGGAATTAATTTCTAGTTGGTAATAATAACAGGCACGTAACTCAGGTCACAATTCATACCTTACGTATCATACAGCATATCTTGGAGCGTAAGGACACCATACACTGACAGTAAGTTTCTTTACATGCATAACTAGACTGTCCCATACTTTACCACATTAAATCTCAGTGTTTTCATTATTCTTTTCTATCAATTGTGAAGAAGTTGAGTTTGAACCAGCATCTACAGACAAGATTATATAAATGACAACAGAAAGAAAACATCCCGAGGCACTGGGAGATGCATATCACGTTGAGGGAGGAATGAATTGGTGTCTTTCCTAAAGGACTATTCACTTGAGAAACTATAAAAGCCATGTTCTTGATTCTGTAGAGGATTTCTTGGCACTATAACTACTGCATTTTTAGTATTTCTTTTAGCCAGTCACATTTTTCTAGCATGACCACTTGACACTATGTTAAGCTAATACAAAAAGTGAAGGATATAAACATACACAAAGAATGTACCCAGCCTTTGCTCCAGACAATAATAGAACGGACGAAGTATAGAATGTTTGCTCTGGAAGAAAAGGATGCAAAATAAAATAAGACCATAAGGTTATGAAATCTAAGTTCTCGAGTATGTTAACATTGCACATAAATATATTCTATCAGACTTTCTTTGTGGTGGATTTAAAAAGCTGTCCATTGATCTAGGCTTTCACATGCATCATAATTGTTCAGCATAAAGGTCGTAACCCAATAGAAAGCCCTTTAAGCTGTTTTATTTATCAAACGGCTTGTATAATGCACGCTGCACTATAAATAGCTGGCCACATTATATTTAAAAGTCTATTCATAATGAAACATGCAACCTCAAACTAAGGGAATTGCATTGGCAGCAACAAGGTTTAACTATTTTTAACACTGCAGTGAACCACTGTATTGTTCATGCAGACGTGGATGTTTCAGAACAATTTAACAATCCCCTCACAGTAACACAGGCGGCCCTTTGAAATGAAAATGCATTTATCTGTGCTTTCTTTTTGAGACGTATCTAAGTTCTGAAACTTGCTTCCATACTTACGTAACCATTATTTATTTTATAAATATTTTTAATAAAGGTGAATAAAATAAACCAACAAATCTAATACATATATATATATATATACATATATATATATATATCAATCACTAACTTTTTGATAAAACCATTAAAAAAAAAATCAAGTCACAACTATGGATAAGGAACAGCATACGTTCATCCAGGAAAGCCTTGGACCAGCATAATTCTTATATTTGACTTACATGAATATCCCTTGGTCTAGAAATTAAGCTCTATTCAAGCTTCATTCTTCAGTCCAACAGCCATAATATAGGTCCTCTGCCAAAGCCTACATGTGAAGTTACCAGTTGAGATGAAGACTCCAGCAATGCATGCAATGAACCACAAAATCTACAAATGAGTCCTCGATTTCTTTTCCAATTGGCTTAGAGGAAAAGCACTACCAAACCAAACCAGCTCAGGCTCACACCTGAAATGAAAGCCACTGTGAAACCTGTGAGTCAGCTGTATTGCCTGCTGCCGCTTTTAGTGCAAGCAGTTATCTGAATATTGCACACACCTCACAGATTCAGGAGAATAATAAATCAGTTGTTACAAGTCCTGAGCACTGTAAATGGCTATTGATCCAGGAGGAAAATGCTCACTGAAATAGGGACAGCTGCTCTCATTCGCTTGACATGTAACCTCCTCTAATTAACTAATTTCAGAGCTCTCAGAATTTGCTGCTAGGAAAACCAACAGCTGAGGCAAACAAGAAGGCCACTCAGATCCGACAGTAGGGCTGTGACTGCTATCCACAAGGCAGCAGACAGCTAACAACGACAAAAAAATTGAGGTAATTATTCCAGGGACTTGTAGCACAACTCACATATTAACTCATTTTAAGAATGCTTTGATGAATTCAATTGAAGTCAATTAATTACATTTCCAAGTCAGATGAAGACAAAGTCAAGACACTGCAGGTAGTGCATGTTATTCGATCACTGAATATTTAACAGAGATGATAGGATTTCAGCTTCCAGATTGTTTAGCTGGGTCTTTGAGCAATCAAGTGATGATGTCTGACTGAACGCACTATTGTAGCTGGAATGAATATGAAATCTCTGAAGCAAAATGCAAGTCAATCTAATTTGCTCATGATTTTTTTTTTTCTAACTAACTAGCAAGCTTCAAACTGTTATTTTAATGGCTTTAAAGCCTTGATATTTAACTTACATGGGTGTTACTTAGCGACAAAGAAAACTTTATGAGCCAAAAAATAGTCTTCAATCAGAGAGAAAATCATTTTGAATTTCTTCTTACAATAGAGAATGTGAGAGTCAAAAGGAAGCTTTAAATCAGTAATTATGAGTTTCTTGAATCCAGCAAAGAGACAGAGACTCAAGCAATCTAGAGGCATTACATTTCAGACAGTTGCATTTCTGGGTCATGGCAAAGTGTCGTTAGAGAAAATATAATTCATATTTGTGTAGCAGCGTTAAACAGCAGCATAATCAAGATGCAAAAACTGCAATCTGATTGGAAAATCTACATAAAGGAATGGCGGCAGTGCCTTAAACTAAGAAAAATGCCCCTACAAACAGTAAAAGGAATTGAGAAAGTAACAGGAATACAAAAGCTGCATGCTTTTGTAGAAAGCATTGAAGGAAATACTTCCTATTGACAAAGCAGTCACCACCTTTATGACTCATTGATTTCAATATGATTCAAGATCATTTACTACCTTGAAAGTAGAAAATCCACATGGGAAGAGTACTGCTACAAGGTAAAACAGAAGTAATAAAGTAATACCCCAGAAAGTACCCAGAGTACAATGGCATACTGACAGAGGGTAACCTGGATAATCTAAAAGGCCTTTTTATATTCGGCTGATAAGACTTAGTTATTCCGCTATCAGGATGAATTTATTATCAACACTATAAAACTGGAGCAGAGCACCAAAGTGAATGGAAAAGAATTCTCACATGACCAAATCTTAGGTAAATATCTTGAATCAAAGAGCTACTCAGTCAAAGATGATGCTGAAATTGGAGTCGCTCATTTCTTACAAACTGGAATTTGTCAAGTTTCATAAATCCTCTTTATCTCCTGTAAGCCAAACACGGCCAGAGATACAGGAGGATTTCCCAGAATGCTCTTTGGCAGACGCCTCACAAGAGTTCTATGTCTAAAATAAAGCTGACTCTTTTGAAATGAAATGTAAATGGGATCGAAAGAAAAGTAACAAGGATGCATGGTTTGTCTTTTCCGTTTAGATATGATGTGGTCCTTCAAAAGTTTCAGGTTACATAGAGGTGCCATAAGGAGCCAGACTTTGCTTTATACATTCTCTGAAGATGGGCATTTACTTGCAGCATGAGATGAATCAGAAATCATGCAGGCATTTATCAGCTACCGAGTAAATTCCCTCAAAGAAATTAAACAGGCAATCCTAATGAGGGAGAGGCTCTACATACACCAACTTTCTGATGTGGTTTTGGGGACAAGAGATTTGATGCAGACTGGAGGCACAACAGGTCTGACCAAAATGAGGTTTGGCTCCAGAAGCAAACTTTTATATTCAGGTAGTTTTTTACAGTGCCTTCATGCAAGGCCCAGATCCAACCTCTCAGCTATAATGGAGTTATTCAACTGACTATATGTAGCTCTTCCCTTAAGGATGAAATGAGAAACTCCACTGACTCCACTGCCTGTGGAGTCCATTGTAACTCCATTCACTGTGTTCACCAGTGCGTGGCCATTCTTGGCTGCCACCTTTCCCTGTGACAACTAAGGAGGCTGAGGGTTGCTTTAATCATCCTTGTGCTGGCAGTGCCTCACTCCTGGCCACTGAGTTACCCTCAATCCCTATCCCATATACAGAATGAATAAACACCATTTGCAGAAGGGTCATTCTGCACGTATAGCAAGTCCCATTGCTTGCCTTATTGTTGTTAAGCATCTGCAGTCTGGGAGGAACTACGCTGTGTGGCCCTCTTGAAACCAAAGGAACACAAACAGCCTGTGTAGCTATAAAAGTGAGACAGTGCTGCTGTAAACTCTTCAAAGGGAGGGTTTTATTTGTCCATAAAACTTCAAGCTGTTTATTGCTTTGTATCTGGACAGAACTATTTAAACACATGCTCTATCCACACACAGCCATCTCTGTTTCACAACAAAGCATAGCAGAACAGCTTGTGAAAGCATGTTGTTCAGTTAATTGCATTGGCAGGCAGACACCCTCATATTTATGAATTAACAGCTCCCACGGCACAACGATCTACAAAGAGACATGAGGACTGTGGCACCCAGGCCTGGAAGCACCAAGAGTTATGCCATATGATGGAGTTCATCCCACCAGGCTTGTTCTGGTCATCCCTTTGTGTTCTGTGGGCTGCAGAGACCTCACCATTGCAGAAAAGAAGTCTTCAACCAAAAACTCAAGGTGCCTTAGGGATATTAGGATGCCTCAAGCAGTCCTTCACAACCAACTGACTGCCACTAGCATGACTGAAAACACCCCACGGCTTTAAGAATATGCATTAGTTACTGCATGCTGAAATGAAGAAAATCTGTTTCTGAAAACAAGTTAGTGGCAAAGAAACAGCCCAACCAGGGTGGGACTTTGAAAGGTATCCAAGCATCTGCACTGGTTGCAAGAGAATTTTACTTCGTCAAAGCTGATCTGCTCAGGAGGAGGTGAATACAGGAAATGAAACGCATGCTTTCATTTCTCATGTTACTTACTGAGTACATCGATAGCCTACACAAAATATTACAGGAGGAAATTACCTATGTCAGCAGTACTACAAGTACCTGTCCAATAACCACTCGGACTTTTGATAATGGCCTTGTTAACATAGGGGCAATGAATATTTCTGCCACTTAAATATGTCAACCAAGCCTATTACAAAACCCCTTAGAATAAACCTAGCACCTATTTCAACACTAACCAGAGAGAAATGATAGCTTTCAAATCACATGCCTTGAGGCCAGAGAGTTTTCAAAGGGCAGAATCTACAGCTTCTTTCCATCTTGGGCAGTTAAAAAAGAAACAAAACAAAAACAACACAGAGCATTTGGCTGAGGTTGTATAATTCAGAGAGCTTAAAGTATTTTGGGACATAACCAACTGTTCACACATCTTGTTGCCATGCCCTTGCTACTACTGCCTCAAATCTTCCTTCAGGGTTTTTGGAGGAGGACATGCTAGATAGAAATATTGTCTTTTTGAGAAGAGAGAGAAATACAGAAATCTCCAGGTTCAACCATGTTGGCTGTAGGATCCATGAAAACGTATTCACTTTGTTGTTAGAAAAGGATTATTTCACACAGTGGTTGAAGGACAAAGAATAAGACATGTGAGGAACTATTCACTGGAGCCCCAGCCAGGTGAGCCTACCTGTGGACATGCGCTCCAGGGTCCCCAGTCAGATACTGCACACTCATTGGGGCAGTACAAGCTGCACTTCCGAATTTCACTTGGGATTTCAGCCTTATTGCACAGGGTGTTGGGTACAGTTTCCCCTCCACGGTCTTCTGCAGTACTTACACACCTACACAGAAAACAGAAATTTTTGTTTGAGGTTAATCAGCTTATTACAAAAGTGACAGATGTCAGCAGGTGGGCACAGCTCCAGATAGGACACTGTATGTAACACAAAGCTGTATGCAGTAAGTCAAAGTGATGAATTAATGGTGTTAACAAGGCAAATTGAAATGCTGCGCACATGATGGACTTTTGTGATTCAGGTTCCAATAAATACTGTAAATAAATATTTAAAGCCTCATATGAGGAGCTTTTAACTTTGATTGGAAGACACATGAATGAAGAGAAAATGACAACCAGAAAGAACCAAACCTTTGTACTCCCATTAGTAACACCCTCACATTTGGAAACCACGGTATTTGCCAAGCCTAGGGAATGAATACTTACTGATAATGAGCACCACTCCAGTGAATGCAGTGCCACTAGTTGTGGAATATGTTAGCAATGAGAACATGGATGGCGTGCAGGTCAGAAGTGTGTTGCATCTATTAATATATATTAATGTATGGCATTTAGGTTAAAGAATTCTAATTTAAACATCATGCCTTCTTCATGAGAGAAGTCTCAATCATAACACAAGGCTTCATCTCTCAGTGCTTTCCTTGTTAATCATCATACAGACACGCACATTTCCTTTCATTTGAAAGACTTTGGACTTAACAACATACTCACTGTCACTTAGCCAGTTGTTTCAGCTTTATGCAAGCGTGTTTGAGCTCTTTCTAATTTGCAATTGTGCTTTTGTCTTCACGCACCTGACTTTCCTCGTTTGTATTCCTTCTCCACAGTGGAGGGAATTTTGTTCACTGTTGATTTTGCATGGAGACCACGGTTCGACTACCCAAGAATACTGATTGCACTCAGTGTAGCATGGGACTGCCTCGTACACCTGCCAGAAAAAAGAATCAAAACCATTCATTTGAACTATCCGGGTTAGCATCTCTGCAGAAACACCTCAGCCAAAACCACAAAAGAGTAGACTGAAAAACATCCTGCCTTCTGCTCCTTATGCTGTAAGTGTTGTCATATCCTTAAGTTCATTTATTCATTATTGACTTGCCAGGGGATTTCTAAGTATATGATAAACTGCAGCACGCACACAGCATCTTAGGATGCAGGATAAATAACAGTTATTCTCTAAAGCCAGAGCAGGAATTCCATTACAATTTCATTTGCTCAGATTGCTCTCGCTATAATCTATCATGTCATTCACCGGGACCATATGCACCGCATCTTTTTCATGTTTCAAAAGGCACATGCTTAAAACCAGCACTCATTTGCCTGTGCTTCTAATGTATCCTGCTAAGTAATTTCATGCAACCCACAAATTTCATCTTTATACACAACACTATAAATGCTAGTGACTTTCCTCTAACATCTCTCTCAATCAAACACGACTGTGCATTCACCTGAGCTACGGAATCTATGTAGAAAGAAAAATACGGCCAAATACTGAGAAAAATAATGCCAATGCTTGATAAACATTTCTACAAGATGCTCAGCATTCAATCTGGTTGAAGCAGCACGCTGAGGAGCAGTACTTCAGCAGATTTATAGGTTTAAACAAATGAATGTTCTGTTACTGTAATGAATAAAAGTTATTTGTCTTGAACCAGCCTGTCTGCAGAAGCTGATTTGAAGATACAACGTTCCCTCTTGCTGCCCCCCAAAAACAGAGCCTACCTAAGACTTCTTCAGCATGGCAAATCTTCCTTGGCCATGCTGCTGTCATCAATATGAGCCTCACTGAGAAAGTAACTGCAGACCCACCAAATTCACCCCTCAAATAAAGAATTTTAGCTACATGTTTGATTTACAACTTCATTTAAAAATAACAGGCTATGACTATTCTTTTGTGGTCATAGCAATTAAGGAAATCTTATCTGCAATATTTTGCAGGTGAAGGATGGGGAGACTGAGAAACTGGCTTGAGAAGAGAACTGGTGCCTCATCAGCACATTAACTTACTTCCTATCAGATGAGAAGAAGGTAACTTGTTAAGATATACAGGTATCTTTATATGCTATGTAGTGCACATAGCAGCTAAGTTTCAGGTGTCAGCTATTCTCTAATTAGCTGTGCAGTCACACTCATTAGCATGAAACAATGCACACAGGAGCAAAGCAAGGAAGCACCTGTGGATGGGAACTGTGCTCCCAGCCCAGCCCACAGGCACAGGGGGACACATCGGTGTCTGCTGTGAAGCAGGCACAGTCCCAACAGATGGATGTAGAGACTCAGGGTATTTATTAGTGTCTCTGCCCTACGGAGGGAAAAGCAGCCACGTTCTACCTGAATCATCTGACAAAACACTGCTTTCTATAGGAGATGCTTGTGGGAAACGTGTGCTTTAGGAGTTTTAGGGTTTTCCCTTGCTGCAAGGGAGGCAAAGCTGGGAGACTGCAAAGCTGTTAATGCACAGAGAGCTGGATGCAGTCCCAGAGCAACTGCAGCCACGAGGGTAGGTATCTCCCTAGACAAGAGTAAGGGAGGGGAAACCTCAGCTGTTCCCAGTGCACTGTTAAGCAGTAATTACTATCAGTGAGCACGGGGGTTACCTACACAGCTCAGCCTGGGAATTCCCCCTTAGCAGCAGACACCTCTGCCTAGGGATCCCACAGTGTCCCACTCCCCACACCATCATGCCAGCTCTACTGGGTGCCAGGCTGGTATAAGCACTGCTACAGGAACTGAGCTAGGCAGTGTGCTTCCCTAGAGCTAACTTGTGCATGCTGCTGCCATGGGGGAGCTGGGAGACAGAGATATGGAAAACCCACGCAGCCCATTTGCAGATAGTAGAGCACTAACATCAGGAATTTACCATGCTTACATTTTGGTGGTCAAAATATGTGGTATTTGTCATTTGTGGTACATTTTTGTATAAGAAAACCAGCAGGCTCGGGAAGGGATGGGATGCCATGTGAACTAAAACCCACCTGAGGAAACATGTGCAGGCAAAACAAAAAGACAATATGCAGTTAACAGTGATGTGAAGTGATACTTCAAATGTGCTCTCTTGGAAAGCAGGCAGGACTGCAATAATAAAGCTGTTAATACAGCATTTGTATTCTGGTCCCTAGTCGTGTCAAGCCTGTGTGACCGCATGTGGAGCCTCATCAGTCTCTCCCTGGAGACAGCTGTAGCTTTGTACGAGCTGAGCAGGGCACACACACGGACAGCAGCACACAGCACCAGCCACACGATATCAGCAGTGCCCATAGAACCTACTCAAACCCTGCAAGCTCCTGCTCCGCTTGCTGGCCGCAAGGAACACACCAGCATGGCAGGCTGCAGCTGAGCTGCTCCTTACATCCATGTAATGTTAGGACTCCCATCAAACCACCCTCCAGCGCAGAACCTTTCCCTTACCCCAACCTGAGCCTCCCCCAATGTCCTGTTGCTGTGACCAGAGATCAGAGCTGCCTGGGAGAGCTGTAGCCACCATAAGTCCTCCCTTCAACCTCTTCTCTCTGGGCCCAACAAACCCGGGACCTCAGCTGCTCCTCACTCACAGTTGATCCTTGGCATCCCTCCTGTGGACCTCTCTTGTACTCAAGTTGATAGGCTCAGGCATGTTGGCAGGCTGGGATATACACCACTCCTCTCCCCAAGCACAAACACAAAGCTGGGAAAACAACCCACTGAATGCTCACCATTGCCAAACTTACACAAACCAGCTATGCAGTGCACTTAGAAAACCCTTACAAGCAAACATCCAACAGCAGTGCAGAACTGCATGGCCACACTGCACCTCCTGAAGGACAGAAGCTAGAACAAGATCAAGGGATGGGCAGAGGGGTCTGTAACTCAGCACTGCTCGCTGTATCACTATCTGTAACCACAACTAATCTGAGATACATTGGCACCCGAGTCCTAAAATCAAGTTGTTAGGCATGCTCCAAAGGAATTAAGGGTAAGGAAGATAGAAATTGCTTTTTAGGAGACAAACCGCTATAGGTGTGCTCTGAAAAAAAAAGGGCAGTCCTCATTCACTCCAACACAAACCCTACATCCTTCCTAAAGTACCCTGAAGTTGGATGCCTACACAGCATACAGTTAGCATTCGTGCATATCTATTGCTGATCTACTTCTTTTTCTTTCTTTATAATAGCTGATACTTACCTTTTAATGAAAGGTCCAAACATGTAACCACCAGAGAGCTTTTATGTACTTTACAGCACCCTGAAATATATTCATTTAAATGTAGGTCTGTAATAACAGTGAACTCCCAAAGGACATAAAGGAAAAAATGCACCTGCTCTTAAAAGCAATTCGTAGCTATATTTTGGGTAGCTTTCCTGATGAGCACCTGCAGCTTAAACTCGAACAAGGTTCAACACTTCTGAAAATCACAGTGACTTCATATTCCAGTGAACATCAAGATTTATTGTCCCTCAAGGTAAATATTGACTCTGGTTTTCCCTCGGTCAATATTTTAGTTTTCAAGACAGTAAATCTCAGTGTTCACCTCGACTAAAGTCAATATCTGCTTATTATATTAGAACAACCAAACTGATCACTGTAGCAGTTGCCTGAGACACTGAGGACTACCTCTGTGCTATTCATTTCTAATAAAAATGGGCTAAATTCATTGCTAACGTAAGTCCATTTCACATCACTGCCCTTATACCAATGTTACACTAGATCTCATACATTGAAAACAGCCTGAACCGAAGGAATAACAACCTATTTTTTGAGCAATAGAGACCACCACAAATAACACTAAAACCCTGTGAGGGCTTAAAGAAAAAAAATATCATGTAGAAAAGAGAGCTGATTTTCTCTGGTTTGGCAAGACGCTTCTTGGTAATGAAATTCAAATGTAGATACTAAAAACGCTCCTACTGAGGCTTGCCAGCAATTTGCCCACTTTTAATACTTTCTGTGTGGCCATTTCTCTATATCCTCAATACTGTAACTTCAAGAGGCAGCAGCACTGAGATGTTGCCATGTGCAAATGACCCTCCTTGACTTACAGCTCAGGGCCATGACTTGAAGACTTGACACCTGGCCTGTAGCCTCAGCTTCTACTGCAGGCAGCCTGACACACATGGATCCAAATCACAGCAGGAAACAGCCACGGAGACATCCCCCTATTACAACCACCTGTACATCTGACCTCTATGTTGTCTCCACCTTGTTCATCCATATGTCTCTTTTTGGTGGGGTAGGTCGTATTCCACCCAGGTAAGACCAGAATAATTGTCGTACCGCCTAATACCGCCTTCGTGTTCCATTTAATCCACAGCAGACATTTCCTAATAATGAGTTCATTTTACTTAATTCTTTAAAACTAGCTTCAAAATGAAGTACATGCTTTGTTAATTACTTAAGTGAATGTCTGATCTGGCAGATCTAAGCACACATTTAAAAGCTTTACCAAACCAGCTGTGTGTCAGAAGGAGAAGTACTTGCACATTCACAAACACTACATCACAGGACTGACCTCATTAAAATTTTAACATTAAATAGTTCTCTTTGGAATGAAATTGATTTTAATTCATTCTAGTTTGCTCATTGATCACAATAGTTAGAAATATGCTAACCGCTCATCAGTATGAAAACCCATTTAACAATCGATTTTTAAGCAATTTGGATTTTGCAAAGCATCTGTTTCAGTGACGAACGCTCGCCTTGGGGGGGGTTTGAACTCGGCAAACAGCCTCCAACCTCAAAAGACACTGTTTAAGAACGACTTACAGCACGGAAGTTTGCAAAGATAAGCATATGTTTGAACTACTGAAAATATGGGAATTCCTGAAACTGTGTGCCTGTAACAGTCTATAGAAGTGCCAAAATCCTTGTGAAGCAAATTCAGCACTTTTAGTTTCCGTTTGTATGCAAGCCAAGGGGGTTCATGTTTGTGGCTTCCTTTGTGCTAAGGATAAAAAAGGCATCAATTAGAACTTCCATAAGGTTACGATAAGCCTTCAGTGGTGCTAAAGCAAGGTTATAGAAAACCTGAGACCGGTTTGTTGGTTTGCAGCTGACAAAAGGATGGGATCGATTCTATTCTAACATCTAAGCAGAATACATGAATTGCAAGTCAGGGCCATAACTACTCACAGAAAGACAGAAAGTATTCATTCCCACATTTGGAAGCTCCTACAGAAACGGACACTTCAGCATTACTTTAAATGACTGGCCACGGTGACAGCCTTCATAAACAGTGCCAAAAAAATGATGGGTTTTCAGTGAGTAGGATGGGCGAAAACACTCACGAATCCTCTGAAGTTTCCCTAGCTCTTGATTATCTATTTATAACCCAAGCCTCAAAACAGCTCAACTTTAATCCTAATTTACACATGAGAAAACTGAGGATGAAGAATTAAGTGATTTATTAGAGGCTGGAGAGGAAGCCCCCAGGGAACAGGGGACTGCAGCTGGAAATGCCCTATTTCTTGCACTAACTAGATGACAGCTTGAAATCAGATACTGAACTGTTCAGATAAAGACATTTTAGGCTGGAACCATCAGAAAAAGAAGCAGAGCAAAACTCTGGCTGTAAAACGAGGCAAAATAAAAGAGGAGAGACATTCAGAAAGCAGAAGAACATTTCTGCTACAAAGAAATCTGGGTGCTCCACATCTGCTCACCATGACCTTTACATGCCTTTGCTGTATCTGGTCCACTGTTGCACTTCTGTAAGACCGCTTGGCCTCCTAGTAAGTCACTTATTTTCTTCTAATGGATGATTAAATATGCAAAGACAGACACCACTGTATTTCAAATTCCTAAGCGTAACGAATGGAGAATGTCTTGTTTAAAAAGTTAATTGAAGTAAGCTCTGCTGAACCACCGTCATTACAGCAAATACCTACAGAACTAACAAGTTGCTCAGAGAGGTTTATTAATTCACGTTTACTATTACTAAGTGTTTTTACACTTCTCATGCAGGCACTAAGAACACTGAGATGTAACACGGTGAAGCATGAGTGCTTCTTCCCAGAGATTACAGCAAGAAGTTTATGTAATTAAATGTGAGACAATATGGGAGAAAACATTGTGTAAACTGTTGTCCACCTTAATTAATTCTGGCTAGAAGCTGGGAGGCTCAGAACACTGCCAGCCCTGGTGAGGAGAGGCAGCTCCCAGCCCCAACCACATCCCAGACCCCTGAGATGGCACCTGAACCCCCCACACTAATTAGGCAGAGAGTGGGAGGATGGATAAACAACAAGGAGCACTCGAGGTTTTACTGTCCCCACAGTCCTCAGACTGAGCAGCAGAGCTCAGCACTGCGGATGACCTTGCAGGTACCTCGCAGGCACTGGGTGTTTCTACCTGAAATACTCAGGCAAGACAATTTACTCTCAGAATTATACCTCCAGAAATGAGACATTAACGTGGGAATGGGGAGTACACTAATACAAGGGGCCACTTCCTGCTTTTGATTTTAATTATATTGCTTCGTTACCAAGAAAATACTGAATGTAAACAAGATATTAACAAAGGATATTGTACTGTGTTGTGAAACACGGGGGTCTAAACCAAGGCAGAAACTCATTAGTAAGAGTGGTGCTGCTTTTTTCTTTTGCTGATTCCAGAAGCAGAAGCTGTAAGTATTGCAGCTTCTGCTGTCTCCCTGTCACAAAGCAAGGCAAGCAGAGCAAATTTAAGTAGATATAAATAAATCAATGTCCTGCGTTTTTGAAACAGCACATTCTGCTGAAGCTGAAGGATGGTTTCAGGGGTAACAAATGAAAGTGGCACCTCTGCGGATGAATCTGTAACGTGGTAATAATGTTGGATCCAGTTTTAAAGAGAGGAAGGGAAAAAAGCTGATTGATGCAGAACATCGAAGCCCCTTTTTAGTAAATGAGAACAATCAGATAAGGTGAAGACAGATTGCAACACCAACCTGAGCCTTTGTAGATGTCCATGTTAGCAGGGCATGACAAGCAGAAAAGGAAAGAAAATTATATATTCATTAGTTGAGCTGCTGTATGATAATAGTGAGATAAAAAAAAAAAAGAAAAGAAAAAAGCAGAATATCTGCTTAAAATAGAACTGTTACAATGTAAGGTTGCATTCAATTCTTTGATTTCCCCATCTTTCAGATAAAAATCCCTCAATAGAAATCAGGCACTTATTTGCGAGTGAATGAGAGCATGGCTATGGTGAGGAACTAAGCAGAGTTCATCCAGCAATCCTCTGAAATTCCTCACTGTCTCAAAATCAGAGCCCTAGGAGAAAAATAAATCTATGAAGCTTAACTCGGAATCTGCTCAGAAACCCCCCAATTACAGAATATCAATCACAACAGATATTAAAGGCTTTCAGACATTTAAATCTTAATTGGGTGGCACCATCCCCTGTGAAGCCTGTGGATCCGCAGCGGAGCGCAGAGCCCCGCCAGCTGTGTGCCATCGGCTGCGACCGATCTCCATGAATGCTATCAATATCTCAGAGTAGATTTCATTAAGGAAAAATAATTAAATGATAAAAATTCAATAACGCGGGCACACAGCGTGCACACATCCAACTGAAAAGGACAGCTGCGCGGAGGCGGCTGAGCGTCCCGAGCATCACCCACTGCCTCTGTCCTGCCAAAGCAGAGCCTTTCTGCAGGTCAAACCCTGCCCCAGTGGGACCAAACGAGCCATTGCCCGATTGAAAAGCCGAGTCATCTGTCACATGAAATGAAATAAGTGCTGCTGCTAAACACAAACAGTCCCAAAGAAGCACTTTCTTTGCAGGCATCTCTACAATAGGCAATTTAAAGGAAAGATCATCAGAGCTTACTGCTAAGTTAAAAACGATGCCTCGGAGACAAAGTTTCAGCCCCAGTCTTTCTCTTAAAAGAGATTTTAAATCATTTCAAGGTCTAGAAACTTCAAATTGATATTTGACCACTCTATTTTCATGTCTTAAGCAAGACCGAATTAGCGTTGCAGAGCAGCCACTTGTCCTTACACTGGACTGACACAATTTTTTCACAGGAGATTTAAAACCGCTTAGCCGAAAAGAACAGAATGATTGATAGCCCTATAGGCAAGAAACAGAAGAGATTGGGAAATGTCAGACAGCTGAAAGTCATATATGTTTTCTGAAACACTTCCACATGACTGTGCCGAAGGCTCAAATTGGAGACGACTGCAAAGTGCTCTGGGGGCTGCCTACACTCACAGCCACAAACCGCCCCATTTCAGGGTCCTGCAAAAGCAGCAATGGAAATGCAGACCAGCTCCTGCCCTTACCGTTTCACTAGGATATGGCTGTCATTCTCCCCTCAGCCTCACTCAGCAGCTGGGCTGATTGCTCCTCATCACCATCCAGACAGAGCCGGAAACAGCTGCTCATAGGGAGAGCGGGATGGAGCTGATCGATGTGTGACGGATCCTAGGGCTGCAGATCACTCACAGCCTGATTAATAACAGGGCCTGGAAATTTCTTCTTAGAGGAGTGAGTTGCTCCACAAGCCAGGATACCTGACAGCCTGTTGCATCGTGTATTTATGGTGGCTGTCTTACTGCCGAGACAGGCGGATATTAGCAATGTGTTTCGATGCAGCGTTAACTTGAGCAATTTTCTCTGTCTAATTACAGGTGGTGCGAAGCTCCTGGCATGGCTGGGAAGAGGCCACCCTTGTGACAAGCAAGCTGAAGTCAAGCTGCTGCACAGATGAAGGCAGCCACAGTCACAGCGCTGTAGACTCACACAACCTGCAATTGCTGTGATCTGACAGGGCTGTGGGGTTTTTTGATGTTTCTTGTAGGCAGATTCAGACACAGCAGACAAAGACACTGAAGGGCCTGGTTTTAGTTACAAAATGCACACGTTCTGGAAGAGCAATGTGCTGCAGAGAGAATTCTGATCTACCTGAGACCACTCCCTGGCAAGGACATCCATCATTAAACTAAAAGTTCCTTTTAAATCCTCCCCAATCTACTCAAGACACAAGATATATAGTGATGGATAATGAGAACCTAGATAAAGAACAAACAGACATCTTTAGAATAAATCTGGCCGCATACAACTGCAGAACGCTAAATACACATATAGCCATGCTCTGCAAACATCAAGATCTAGCAACTATTTCTGTTTGCTTTGTGGTTGTTTTTGTTTCCTTAAGGAATTAATTTGTATCTGAATATTGATACTCTACCATGAAACAGAGCTCTTTATGTGTACCCACTAGGGGTAATGGCCCCAGTAATCATCACCAGCAGATCCCCAAGCCTTGTTCCATAGGTCTGCAGTGTTAAGGAAGGTTACATCAGGGCACGAGTGACTCAGCAGGTCTGGCACCTCTGCCATTCCCAGAGCACTACCTCTATGCACCCATCACTCTGAAAATAACAGCAGAAAAGGCTCTTTTCCAAAACAGTAAGCAAAAGGGAAAGTAGCAGGCAAATGCACATCAAGACTACGCAACACAGCTGAGCTTCAGTGCATCACACACACAAACCAGCCCACCTAAAACCTCTCAGAGAAGTAAATAATGCAACAGAGCAAATTGTATGCGGTGTAAGCTAAAGGAAACAGCAGTGTAAAGACCATGTAAATGGCCTAGAGAAACGCAGTCACTCAGTCTATATAGCTGAGGGTGAGAGAATGGCAGAGCTGAAAGAAACAGAGGAGCCCAGGAAAAGGGAACTGCTGTTACCTGTAAGAAACCACGCAGAGAGTGTTCAACCTAAAATCAGGCAATATTCAGCAGAGAGGATGGTAGAAAATGGAAGATCACCAAAAGAGTGAAGGGAAAGAAGGATGAGACAAGATCTTTATGAAGGAAATCAGATCAGAAAGTTTGGCCAGCAAGGACAGCAAACTTGAAGAGACTCTCAAAATAACTTACGGATCAATGAGCTACTTAGGAATGATGGAGATGTGATTGCACAGGATTCTTCAGAAGATGCAATGTAAGAAAGCTGGAGGAGGAAAGGGGGGGAAAAACACAGTGAACTGCACAGCAGACAAAAAACTTTTACTCTTGGAAAAATATTTTCATACAGACATTATATAAGAGCAACAGAAAATAACAAGGAGACTAGCAGCAGGCAGCATGGGCTTGTGAAGAAAAACTGTGAATTCATTCTGATGTTCTTCTGTAACAGGAACAGATGCCATGGATAGGGATGAAATGGCAGATAATACAGTGACTTTAGAAAGTCTTTTGACACTATCTCTCAGGCTAAGGAAATATGGTCTGGACGAATCTAATACTTGATAAGTACAAAATATGTTGGAAAATCATGCTCAGAATGGTTAGTAGTGTAAAACAAGCACAAAGTCTCATGCATGGCTCTGCAGAGCTTTACGTTCTGTATCCAGTCTCACTTTGTGTTTTCATTAATTTAGGGCTGATGGATTGAAAATGATTCCTACTGACTCTGCAGATGCTGCTGAGGTGAGAGGAACAGCAAGGCAGCAATCAGAGAATGAGAGAATCCAAAATGGGCTTCACAAACTGCAGGTATGTACTGAAAAAACTGGCTGATAGAGAACAACTGAATTAGATTCATTAAATCCCAAGGACTTAATAGTGGAAACACAGGATAGGAAAATACTGGACCCTGCACAGGATCCAAAAATTGTAAAGACCCACGGAGAGAATGTTCTATAATGTTTTTGTTTTGCCATAGTTGAACTTATATTCAACTATGGCATGGGCTCAGCTCATTAACTGTGTCCAGATGTGGGCACCCACAAATCTTTCTCTAAAATTGGAAATACATGGATTTGATGGGAGAACTGTTCAGCGGATGAAGAACTAGCTGCAGGATCAAACCCAGAGAGTCAATGGCTCAATGTCTGAATGCAGATCAATAACGAGTGGTGTCCTTTAGGGGTCAGTACTGGGACTAATGCTCTTTAATATTGTTATCAATGACATCACCAGCAAGTTTGTGGATATCACCTAAGGGATGGGATGCCATCCAGAGAGACCTAGACAGGTCCAAGCAGTGGGTCCAGGAGAACCTCATGAGATTCAGGAAAGCTAAGGGCAAGGTTGTGCACCTGGATCATGGCAACCATCAGCACAAGCTCGGGGACAATAGGATAGAACCCTGCTGAGAAGGACTTGGGGTGGAGGGAAGCTGGATGTGAGCCAGCGATGTGAGCCCTCACAACCCATGAAACCAACTATAACCTGGGCTGCATCAAAAGAAGCATGGCCAGCAGGGCAAGGGAGGGGATCCTATCCCTCTACTTTGTGGTGGTGACACCTCATCTTCAGTACTGTGTTCAGATGCAGAGAGACATGGACCTGCTGGAGTGCATCCAGAGGACCATAAAAATGATCCAAGGGACAGAATACCTCCCTTGAGAGGACAGTCTGAGAATTAGGGCTGATCAGCCTGGAAAAGAGAAGGCTCCAGGGAAACCTGAGGGTAGGTTTTCAGTATGTAAAGGTGAGCTGTAAGAAAGAAGAGGACAGGCACTTTAGCAGGCTCTGTTGTGACTGGACAATGAAAAAATGGTTTCAAACTAAAACAGGAGATTTAGACCAGATATAAGGAAAAAGATTTTTATGATACAGGTAGCAAAGCATTGGAATAGGTTGTCCTGGGAGGTGATGGAAGTCCCACCCCTGGAGACATTCAAGGTCAGGCTGGACAAAGCTCTGAGCAACCTGACTGAGTTGTAGCTACTGCTGTTCATTGCAGGAGAGTTGAGCAAAATGACCTTTAAGGGTCCCTTCAAATTCCATGATTCTATCTTTCTAACTTTAAGAAACAGCTGAGAGCCAGCAGATGACAGCAAGATTAGTAAGACCGGAATCAAACTGATGCAGTCAGTTGTGGCATTTCCACTCTTGCTCTACAGGTAAATAATTAAAACACCAGTGTAATTAATGGCAATCTATACAATGGCAGGTCTGCCAACAAAGCATGATATCACTGTCAGAAGAAATAGCAACGCTGAGTCACACAAAGAAATAACACTGCTGTGTCACAGCAGAGATAGCTTTAAAGATCTTCCAGCAGCTTGAAATCATGTATCTATGGTTTCAGTGCTGGCCTAACTCACTGTTGCCTTGACTAAATCAGGCTGCCAAACCGTGTTTTGGAAACCAGTGACTATTCTACCTCATATAGAAATAGGTCAGTGAAATTACCATTATATGAAATATTTAAGAGTGCTGTTATAACACTGCCAACAGTCCTAGCTCCTCGTTGTAAAAGGAGCACTGATAATGACAGAGTAGTTAAAGAAAAACTAGGAAAACAATCTGAGGTCTGAAAAAGTCGCCTTACAGTAACGAACTGAAGAAACTAGACTTTTGGTTCGGGTGAGAGGTGATGAATAGGAGACATGATCATTTTGATTTACCTCAGAAAAGGTCCTTTAAAGCCAATAGATATATATCCCCATGTCTGCAGTTAAACAAATTCATATTCAAGTTACAAAAAAGGGGACCCTCTTAAGCATGAAGGAAATTAATTACTGGATCAGCTTATCTGAGGAAAAATTCTCCTTCAGCTGAAGCGTGAGCCAAGGTGGGCTGCCCTTCTACAACTCAATAGGTAGGCAGGCATCTACTACAAGGCCAGGAGCTGCTGCTCTACAGGAGGTTAGAACAGATAACCAGCATCATCATGGTCCAGCTCTGGCCTTAGTACTTCTGAATGAGGAGCTCCATAGAAAACTTCTCAATCACACATTAATCACCATTAGCCACATTTGTTAACTACATACCTACTATATAAACATTAAAGGTGAAGGGCAGTAGTATGCCTGTGTGGATTTTAGGTGCCTTTTGCTAGGCTGACAAAAAAATTGTTCTAAATATAGAACAGAAGCACATGGGAGCTCAGACAGCCCATGTATCACCCCGTAAACATTGAGCTCACTAAGAAGACAATATTTTCTTTACTGCATTAGCTCTAGCTACTAAATTGCAACCAAGGCAGGAGCTAGAATTGAGCAAAGAGAATAAACTTTCCAGTTAGGTTATTATGTTGCCATTAACACGCAGGACCGAGAAGGAAAACAGAAGAAAGTTGCTGAAGTTAAGCAAACACTCTTTTCGTTGCATCTGCTCATCAATGACCTCTGCCCTTTCTTACCTGTTACTCCAGAGTAGCTAATGGCATCCTTACAAATGCAAGTGGGGCTCTCCCATCTGAATAGAGGCTTCCAGGTCCTTGCCTTGAGTGGAGCCAACGACTCCTGGATTTATTGCTGCCCCCTCAACACTCCCAGGGCATCCTCGTCCCCATCATTTTTCAAGTCTTTGCCACTTAGTTGCTGGGGTCAAGCTCTACCAGTTTTATCCACCAGGCTCTCACAGCAGCACATGGCCAGGCATAAGCACTTCACTGCTGCTTCTGACTGACCCAAGCTCAAACCATCCCTCCTGGGGCATGTTCAATTGAGAAACAGTTCACAGTATTTCACCGCCGTTTCATTTAGACTGATAAATAACTTAGAGATGAATGCAAGGTGGAGAGGAAAGTATCTGCTCACTCAAAGTTGCATTTCAGAATACTTATGCATGGCATTAAATTCCTTTTGATGTTAATCATACAGATATCAGGCAGTTTACAAATGCTGTTTTTAATGGCCAAACGTTGACAGGGCTAGGCTGCATTGGACAGACATGTACCACATAGCTTCAAATGAGTACAGATCCCTGAATAATCCATCCCATTTAGCATAAATAATAAAGGAATAATTATTTCACATGGAATAATCAAGCTACCTTCTGCTACCTTCTGTTGTATCAACAGGAGAAAGTGCCAAACAAATTCCCTCTTGAGCACCGTGGAAATGAAGAAAACCAATCAACTGAGTAACTGATGTTTGTGCTTATGTGTATCTAGACATGGAAACATTTTTCTTAATAAAATCAAAAGATGGCAAGCGTAATCCTGAGGTGATGTGTCCTTCCTTTTAAATAGAGTGAATAATGCTTCCCAAGGACAACAGCTGACCTGTCAGGCAGGCATTGGACATCAGTGAAGCTGACCCAGCCCAGACTCATGTGAGCTGTGCTCCAGCTGGGGACTGCAGCAGTGTGTTTTTGGAGGGATGCTGCCCTTTGTCTCCTTGAAAAAAGCATCTGAGGGGATTTCTCTCCATCTCCGCTGTATCTCAGAAAACAATACTGGTGTTGACTCTGACCCCTTCTATCTAAGGGTTTCATTTCACATTACCTGTAGAATCAGCCTTGGGACATTTGCAATAAACAACCAAACACCATTATCTCAACCCATGACATCCACGGCTCCCTGCTCCCAACTGGCTTTTCTGTACACTTGGTTAAGACAGCAACCTGGAGCTCTTGCCACATCCAAGCCAGCAGGAGCACAAGGAGACCAGGTCATGGATATGTACAAGCTGTTGGCAGTTCACACAGCCAACCTGAGAGACAGGGGCCTTGATTCTCCTCCGTGCCTACTGGAAAAGATACTTCCATAAAACCACTGTCTCAAATTCTTTGCACTTCTGACAGCAGCAAGACTTGACACCAGTGAGAGGACCGGGGCAGGGAAAATTTCAATACTGACATAATTTTAACAGCTGTGCTTTTAAGATGTTCTGAGGATGGGGTTGGAAGCCACAGCATCTTTCCTCGGGGAAGAATTATGGCAGGCTTAAAGAAAATGAGGTTAGGTACTGAGGGAAAACCATGGTGGTCTCCAGCAGAGTTGTATGTAATGGGAATTCTCAAACAGGGAAAACAAACCAGAAGTCAGTAAGATAAGCTCATCTCTGCTGTAAGCAGTAGTACATACAGTCAGACTTCTTATAGCGTATCTACTTATAACTGACATTTTTAACAATTCGAATGATTAATAATGCATGTTTTGTTGGGAATTAGCCTCCTTGGACCAAATGCTTAGTTTATCTTTCTTGCTTTTCCCAAAGCAATTTGATAGTAAGCATTCAGATCACCTTCCCCCATGTTGACTTTTTTGGATTGCTTTCTCTGCAAAACTCCATTTGTATCTGTGCTGATTGCAGCCATCTCAGATGCAGCCTGACTACACCTCCACAGATGGCACTGCACTGCACCGCTAACATCTCCAGTGCTACTTCAGGCATCTCAGCAGGATGCCATGCTGCAAACCACAGGCAGGGTGACAGGAGGGAGCAAGTACAAATGCAGGCAGACCTAATGAACTCTAGAAACTCCTGAAGGAAGAATTAGTCTGCACCCATTTCAACTGTTCCTTCAGCCTGAAAAGGGCACTGTTGTACAGGTTGATTAGCTTAGATTTTCCTCATAGCCAGCTGGCACCTTCATTCTTTTAATTCTATCCCATTACTCCCAGCTACACGGATGGGTCCCCATGCTGTGTATCTGCTGTCCTTTTATATTCACTCACTCCCTAAGCTCAAGAACTGCTCTGGGCCCTGCTCAGCCACAGCTTCACTTTGCTCCTTGGACACTGCTCATCGCTCTCATCTCCCTACAGCTCTTCAAAGCTGATAGAGAAACTGGCAACATGAAACATCGACACTTCCCCACAAACAGGAGCAGTGTTTCTCAATATTGCATAACTGTTTCTTATTCTTCTCTGAGACAGACCTAAGAAGATTAGACCCAGCGACTTCTCTCAGGTTCCCACAGATTTTCATCCACAACACAACTGCCACCTTGTACAGGTCTCTTATCTCCCTCCTGCACTTCCTGTCTTTGCATGTTTCTGATGATACGATAGAGCCTGAAAAATAGCCCGAGTCACCCTATTTATTTTGCTCAGAATGTGCTCACATTTTTCACTCATCCCATCACCCATCCCTTCCTCAATGCACAATTTGGCACAGTAACACAGAAACACTTATTGTAACTGGTGCTGAGGTACAGGGGCTGAGCTACTTGGCCTCCACCAGATCCTCTGACACAGAGATTCATGCTTTGTAGAAGCCAGAAGAAACCCATGGACAAGCCTCTGTTGCCTGCACAAGCTCTCATTTGGCTGTAGGAGAGCTAAATGTAGAGATATACTTATTAATGTGCACATTTTAGCATGAAGCTAAAATGCAAATGCCTCAGAGCACCTCAGAAGCTTTCATTGTACTTTCAGATGTACCCAGCAGTGAGAATCTAAGTGCCAATGGGACTTCACCCTACAGACATCTTTACATGTCAGAAGGCTGCGTGTCTGAGGATGTGGTTTAGTGGCAATGGGTGGTGGGCTGGTGGTTGGACTAGATGACCTTAGTGGTCTTTTCCAACTTCTATGGCCCTGTGATTCCACATCTCAAACTCTCTCAGCCTTTCTGATTCTCCAAATTCTTGGCGGCATCAGGAAGACGTTTGCTCATGTTAAATCTTTATTCAAAGCATACAGCCTCGTAGGTTTAGGGCATGGAAGTTCTTGTGGGAGCAATAGCCGAGTGGTCTGGCATCGATTCGCATCCACAGGCAGGGACTGGGAGAGCTCAATTGCCAATTCAGCCCAGGATCCCCAGGGATCGAGGTCTTCCTGAATAATTTATCGGGTTCGAGCGGTGACCTCTGGTCGCTGGATTATCTTTGTGCTCAGTGACCTCTCATAACATATCTATATATTTTCTTTTTTATCCTTTACCTCACTTTTTCAGTGAAACTTAATTCTCCCTCTTCTATTGGTTTTGTTCCAAGAGTCATGTGCTGAATCTTAGATGACTGTCCTTTCCTAGAGGAATATATAGCTGTCCATTTTCCCAATAGCAGCGCAGCTAATAAATGCACAGCTTAGAATCACAAACACCAGAGATAAAACATTCTTGAACAAAGTCAATATAACTTTCCAACTAGTTCAATACAGTATTACTTTCAGTATAATAAAGTCTTATTTTCAAACAGTTATTTATAGGGATTTCATCAGCTTACCTGGGATATTATTTCATCGTACAGAGCTCCTTTCTCCTTAATATTCAACCTAAACCACTTCTGGAATCCAAGCTAAAAAACCAATCTGTTAATCTGATGTTTTAAGTGTCCAATTTCCAGAAGGTCCAAGAACTACAGAGGTTAAAGTATCATTCTACCTTGCACCTCAGTGTTCCTTCATATGGTGTTTTAAGAGACCCTTTTGAGGACAACAGCTTTTAGCAGCAAGTTTCACTAAATGTAGAGTCAATTTGTGTGGCCACTCGTGACTACTTGAACTCCTGCTTGAACAGTTTAAGAAATGGCCATTTCCAAGCTAACAGTTTGCTCCCAGACATAGTGCTGCAGCCAGCTTACAAAAACCCCTTGCTTTTTCTGAGCTGCTTTTCAAAGTATTTTAAGCTCCTGTCTGCTCATGGAGATAATGTTATGTACAGCAAAGGCATTCCCTACGTGCTAGCAACTCAGGTTCAAAACACCAACCTCACAAATGACTCAAAGTGTCAGATGACTGCGATGCAAATAGTCAGGTGCATCATCAGTATGGTCCGAGTGCTGTAACTTCAGAGGCAGGAGAAAAGGTGTCCAAAACACCAACCTATGAAGAAGCCAGTGATTAACAACTCAACTAAGCATCACCTCGTTGTGACTGCTATCTCACCACCTTGGGTGGACTTCTCTGTGTGCAGCCTTCAGGAGACACCTACCACAAGCATTGCTAATTGGCTGAGACTAAGAACTGCTGCCAATAACATACTCAGTAGGCCTTTATGTAAAAAAATCTATCAGAATTTCAGCTAGAAGTTTAGCTCAGAGATTTAAAAAACAAAAACAGGAAAAAAAGGAAAAGCATTTATGAGTTTGACAGCACTGTGTTGTAAAATGTAAAGGAAGTAGTGATGATGGTGTGGCAGAGACACACAAGAGAACCTCCACCAACTGCAGCAGATCCAGGGCAATTACAGCTGGGTCAGCCACCAGGCAGCCACCTGCCTGAGGTTTACCTTCGCTCTAATGGAAGACACTGATTTTCCAGGCATCATGCTGACACATTTTAACACAGGAGAAAATGGTGAAGCTATATTTGGATGCCTCCAGGAGGATTCTTCCCAGAACCCAGTTTATTTCCTACAGACCGCCTATGAAGAAAGAATTCAGACATAATTACTCGATACATTCCCAAATTTTTGTACGGTGCCAATAACTGAGAGCTGCATTTGGATGCAAGAAAATAAATTCTGTCATGTCTATTTCTGCCAAAAACACAAGAGGCCCCAGGATACAAAAATAAAAGAAAACACAGCTGCTCTCATTACAGGTAAGACATTTGGCCAGTAAAGATTGCATTGTACTTCTTCAAAAAACCCAAACCACTGTCTGAATGACTCAGAAAAAAATGGGTTTGGCCACAAACACTGTCAAACCCTCTAAGGACGCATCTTTCCAGAAGAGGTTGCTGCACTGCAACTCAGTATTGAAGATAAATGTTAAAAAAAAAAATGCTTCGTGCATCAATGCAAAAGTTTGCATTACACAGATCAAGCCAGCTCTGCAAGAGAAGGAGCATGCAGGCAGCTCTTTCCAAAATCAGCTTAATACCAAGTTGCAGTTTCATTTTCCTACACGTAATGAAGCAAGAAGGAAAAGAAAGCCATCAGAATTGTGATTAAAAAGTACAGGAAAGAACATTTACCAGGTGTTCAGGTTCTCCACCTACCCTTAATCTTTCTTCTTGTCTGACACTTTCATTCATTCTAAAAATACATTAATAAGATCATGGATCATAACAATAAAACAGGAGGCATTAAAACCCTGTAATTTAGATTCTAGGTAAGGCTTGCTATAGGCACCCCACCACCTTCTGTTGGCTGTGCCAGGCTGTCAGTCTCATAGTGATGGGGATATCTATACAGAGTCTTTTCTCCCCCCTCCCATCTCCCATAACCTCCAGCTTACACTACCCTACAGGCTAAGCCATTCAACATGCCTGGCTTTGTAATGGCACTCAGCAATGTGGCAGCTATTCTGCACAAGAATTCACTTCCTTTCAAGATGGTGCAGCTTTTCTTCTAACCCTGTCATGCTCAGCACTTCAGTCTCACATTACGTGTCCTGTATGCTGCTGCTATCAACAATGAGTTCAATGCAGGTGCTTCTATCAACACTGGAAAATGCACGCAGAGGACTGCATGGAGAGCAAACTACACAGCTATCTCCATTACTCAGTCTTACCTGAGCAAGGCACCAGGGAAAGTTGGGAGCTGCTACACAGCCTCAGGACAGGAGTACCTACACACATAGGAAGCCAGTCCTATGTCAGTGGTAAATCAGATGCTTAATTCTTGTTTAACTTGTGGCAACCCTGGGTCGATCCTCTAAGTGAGAAACACCATGCCAGGAAGATAATGAGGGCCATCAATCATCCATATTTAGCATTATTTCTAGTACATGGAGAAGGAAGGGGAGCAGAAAGAGGGACTGACAGCTGAAAGTCTCATATGGGGAAAGGCACCTTATTACTCAAGGTGTACCAACACACGGACAAGGTCAGATAAACCATCAGGAATAAGAATGACACCAAGAAAGGACAAAAATCATTAAGGAACACTTCTACAGGTACAGAGTTCAACGTGCTGCTGCAGTCAAGGAAGGGCAGAGCTTGGTGGGGTTTGGTGGAGAGCTGCAATTCCTGTGAGAGGCAGCTGTATGTAAAAATTCTCTCCAACAAATTGCCAAGCAGCGAGTTCAGCAACTCGGAATGCAGAGATGCTTTGCTGTGCCTTACAGCGGTCCTGCAGAGGAGCTGAGGGACTCTGCTTTTCAAGGAGAGGTTTGAGTTCACGCTCGTTTGACTCTTACACAGCTTACAAAATCACAATGGAATATATATTTTTTTTCCCTGATACGGAAACCAGAAAGCAACAGAATTACAGGCTGGGTGAGATGAACACTAACTGCTGTGTGGAAGACGGCGCTTCAAAGGCAGGAGGAGGGAAAAATAGGAACACATTTCTTGCTTCTGTCGAGTATCAGCCAAATTCACAGAGCTGGAGCTGCTCTCATTTTTATTGCTTTCCTGTAATTCTATTAGAAAATCACTCCTCACTCCCAGAAGTGTGAGATATTGCAGAACTGGATCTAGAACATTTTAATGACAAGAGAATAACAATTACAGACCTCCGAGCTACTCAGTATGCTGCGCAGGTACAGTCTGGATTACACACTTCTGCATGTGAGCTTGGTTTTTGATTTGGATGCTTTAAGTTGTGATTTCTGGGACATATCCTGCAGTACCTTATACTGCACTTTACACTGCAGTTATTGAACTACTCCTCTATCTCTAGTCTTTCAGCTTTGATTTATTTATGGAAAACTTCTTTTTTTAATTAAAGTTCCTAAAACTTGCTGCCAAGGACTTTCAAATTTAAGGATTTGATTTAAGCTACCAGAAAAAGAGGCATTCAAGATCATGTTAGGATCCTGGTTTCTTCCTTTCAACACTAAAGGGCAATTATATCCCTGTAATAGTTTTGCTGAGTATTAAAGGCAGCGATTATTATGGGGGCATTTTAACTATCTGAACATTAAAAACTTAAATGCACTAATCATAATTCCACTGCCATATTAAAACATCACATGAGTGGAGCAGGAGCAGCATTAAAGCTAAAGCAATAGTCATTAATCAGTATTTAAAATAAGACTGTTGCCAAATTATCTCTTAGGTTTAATTTTCTTGAGCTGTATCATCCCATGGAGAGAAGTCAGGAGTATAACCTGACATATTACTGTTCTTCAGAAGATTATTCCTCCACTGGCAATTGCTCACCTGCATTAGCTGGCCCCCGCAACAGAGCTAGAGCTGCTCCTCCAGCTTACAGAGGAGATCAGCGGAGGCATGAATGTCAAATTAAATACCCATCTGCCTTCAGAGCCAACCCAAGGCTGCTCAGTAATATAGGCAAAATTGAGTGAGTTATTTTGGTCCAGCTCTACGGGCTGCAAAATTGAATTTGGTGGCAGCAGCAGAGAGACCCTAGAGAGGGCACAGAGCCCAACAGCAGCCAGAAGAGGCTCAGGAGGTGAAGGGGAAAGGAAGGGAACCACTGTGCTTTGGAGGGCACGGTTTTGGGGCAGCTGTAGGAAGGGTGTACCTGTTCTTACAAGAAGCGCGCCCCGCTCAGAGAATGTCATTTCCCACCTACTTCTGAAAGATGGTGACTTCTTTCTTCCTGCTTCCTTGAAAACACTTCTCAAAGAGGAATTTCTATCTGTTCAGACGGCAGAAGTGCATCACTGCCTGCCAGAGCACGTTCCAGCGTGGGCACTGCAACAGCAGCCACCAGGTGCCACCCAAAATTACATCCCTAGGTTGGCTGGTGAGGCAGAAGGATGTGCACTCCCAGCCTCCATGTGCACTGCTCCTGCCAGAAAGTTACTGGGGATCCCTGTGTGGTGTCAAAAGCTTGATGTACAAACAAGGAACAAAAAGCTGGTCTCTAATTCAAAGATGTCACAAGTTGTTTTATATATATTGCACCAAAGAAAGACTACATAGGAGTTAGCCGATCTTTGCTATGCCTTTCATAAGTTTGCTCCCTCCACTTATCGTCCTTTTTATGGGGCACCGGAGAGCCATCTCTCAGCTCTCCTGCTTTTCTTTCTTCCTATCTTGTCTGTGGCTAATTTTATCTCCCCCATGGCTTCAACTTCCATTTTAAACTAGCACTTACACTGTCATATCTGAAGTGTTGCTCTCCAGCCAACACATTATTTTAGCCCTCTTGCTCTCACTTCAGTTGTCCCCACTTTGCTCTGTCAATGACACCAGCACAGGGCACTCATGCCTGAACTTCTCATACTTCTATTTATGTTGCCCTCCCTGGAATACTTAACTGGAATTAATATGAAATATCATTCCCCATCCCAGCTTTTAGTAGTTTCTCAAGATCCATTTTTACTGTGAGGCTCACCTCTCCTCCTAAAGCCAGCCAGACATTGCATCTAGGTTGTATTGCTCTCCGCAATTTCGGCTGCTGCTTTTCATACTTGCTATTTCAAAAACAACACTGCTAAAAACAGTGTCACCGTCACATTATGCTCACTATTATTAACCTGTATGACCGAACTCTCTCAACACTACTGCCCTTTTCTGTACTCTTTGATCCTTTCTTAACGGTTTGTCATTCTATTTATTTATTTATTTATTACATTTGGTTGAATCTAATAGGAAACCACTTTTTGGGAAGCAAATCTGTTTTATGTGTGTACACAGCAACCACCTCAGTGAAGGCATTACCATAAAACTCATGAGAAATAGCTCTAAGAGCTAGTTCCCTTCTTTAATCCATTTATCCTACTGTGCCTTCCAGTAATCAAAATAAAGATATGTCTGTGGGACCCAGCAAAGAATCAAATTTACATAGCACGATAAGACATGAAACAGTTACAACCACAACTGCTTAAGGATAATTTAGCCTATTATTCCCTCCTGTGTTATGTTGATATGTTTGGGCTGTTTGTAGCAGCTGATGCACAGGAAAAAAAATAAAAAGCATTTTATGTGACAAACAGAGGAACACTGCTCTAATTTGGAAAAGTCCTGAAGAATAAAAATAATGGCAAATGGAAAAGGAGAAGAGAATGCAGTCGTTCTGGGGACCTGGATGCTCACATGGGAACTATTAGTAATAGGTGAACAGTTGGACTGGATGATCTTTTAGGTCTTTTCCAACCTTGGTGACTCTATGAGTCTATGATATTTGTACTGGGACCAAATCCATTCTTTTTAAAAAGCTGTGATTGTCACGTACCATACAAATGGCCTCTTTTTAGCCCAAACAAGCATACAAGCAACGAATCCAACGTGGCAATCTTTACTCAGACTTCATGCTCATTAGTCCTCTAGATAAACCAATCTGACCTGATGGATTTTCTCACCTCTTAGGAAGCACATCTATAGCTTAGAAAGATCTTCATAAGCGTGGTCTTTCCTGCTTCAAACTTGTTATCCATGATGAAGCATGCACTTCATGAACATCATCGCTATTTTGCAGTGAAGCGCTGCCCGAGTACAGCTGAAGTTTAGTCTAAGAGAGTACGTACCAGAAGCCATCAACACACACAGTGAGACTAGGGTGTGGAATGAGCACCTGAGGTAGGAGACCGGGATACAAATATGCAGTCAGGACCACCATTTCAGCTGCAGATAACTTTCCAGCTGAGTGCACTTGAGACACACAAAGACAGAATACTCTTCCACTGATGTTGGCCACTTTGTACTACTCTGTGGTTATGCATTCCCAAACAAGTCTGTCAAGCTTGACCATCCAATGTTCAGCTCCTCGAGGGCTAAATGGGAACAAAATGACCATGGCATTTTACAGCAGATCCTTTTTCCTAGAGTTGCCCTATCTATAAATGAAGACCTTTTAGCAACTGTTCTGTGTGGGTCTATATCTTATCTGTCCTTGAACTCACAGCTAGCATGCCTGAAAGTGAACATTTCCAGATGGCAAACAGGATAAACCAATGACTAGAAGCTATTCTCAACCCTTTCTACGCTATTAAAAATCTTTACATATTTATTCTTGTTTGCTATACACTACATCCAGTAGTAGTGCCCATACCATTAACTTGTAAAGTTCTTTTTCCCACAGTACTTTAGTGCCTCATTTTACCTATGACCTCCTGGCTGGTATCATGCATTCTTATTTATTTTTCATGTGAACTAACGTTCACAGAGCTTATTTAATTACAAGGTGAAAAACCTCCCTCATCAAACACCAACTGCCAACATCTCTACAATTCCACACGATGATATATGCAGCTGAATTCTTAAACTTATGTATAATTTAAGGCTGAAGAGTGGAAAGGTTGAATATTGAGTATAAGCAAACGTGCAGTAGAAGGAATACATGATGACAGAGAGAGGTGTTAGCACTTACTGGTGGAAGTTTTGGACAATGCCAAGAGTTCTGCAGGTCATCCAGATGAACATCACTAAGTGACATGAAACCTAAAACTCCCCTCTCAATCTCTTCCCAGAAAGAAGAGGAGGAGGCAGGGTTTGAGAAGCCCTAGACAGAAGTGTTGGGATTCTCATAGTTACCAAAGAGAAACTGCTGTGCATTTAACTCTTGATGACTCCATCTCAACAAGTCTCATAAGAAAGAAGAGATTCTTCCAGTGACACAAAAATGCAAGATGACACACGACTCCAAAAATCTCAAGTCTAAGGACCCTACAGTGACAATGGTTCTGTTGTGATGATGCTGGTGGGGAACATGACACAGACCTGTATCTTACACAGTGTTGTTACAGATATATTTACTAACAAGATTACTCATCTACTGGAGAACAAAAGCTGCTAAATAACATTAGATCCAAATATTCCTAAAAGCAGTTACCGACCAATTAATGCAGCGTTAACTGAAACTGAAAAGTGATAGATTTCAGTTTCATTTTTGATTAAAAAAAATAGAATAAAACGACTGGTTCTAGAAGGAAAGTTGAAGTACGTGTTCATACGCTGATTCTAAAGTAAAACTGTCACTGCAGTTTGCAGACCCCTTAGAAAAGGCTTTTTCCACCACACATCTTGGCTTCCAAAGCCAGCTTGTACACAGCGAGGGAACCAGCTGGGGAAGTCAGCTATTAAAGAGGTTGAACGACCTGCCTGGAGAAGACGACAGACATTTTTCAAGTCAAAGATGCCAATACTTACAGGGACCCATATCTCAAGTAAGAAAAAGCCAGAGGGCAGCATGCCAACCCTCACCAGTCAATCAGATGAATGGACAGAGACAGTCCAGCAGGGATAACAGCGTTCACACGGAGCTGAAGAAAGCACCAGAACTCAGCAAGTGGCAGTTACCAAAAAGCAAGCCAGAAGATACTGAAACAAGGAACAAAAGTTGTGTTGGCTGCATGAAGAGATGACTTGCAAAGAAGTGGAACTACTACATAGTGAGGCTGGAGTACAGATTTCAGTCTGCAATTCCAAGTTACACCAATACATGCCTCAACTTTCATGACAGTCCGTGATGATAACCATGTAGAAACTACACAAGTCAGGATGAAAGTAAATCTCCAGAGCCCAAACATGCATATGGGGCAGCTAGTTTCAATAAATCAAACGAGACAAGAATGATGTCATGTGATTAGAAGTCATAATAACAGAGCAACTAAAACCCTTTGTTCTACCCTAAGCAGTAGCAAGACTTGAGATCAGTTTTTAAGGAAGTCAGTGAAGCTGAAAGAACATGGGGAAAAATACCACCTGGGTTTAATGCAGGTGAGGCATAGAAGTCTAATCTGATACACTTCATAGAGAAGAAAACTCCCTTTCTGGACAAAGGAAATCAAACAGGTCTCAGCTGCCTGATTTTAGCAAAGCTTTACCAGAGCATCACCTGGGAAGTTAGTACTAAAACTGAAGAAGATGGGGATTAGTACAAAAAATTTAATTTGGTATGAAAATGCAAGAGGTAGGAGAGTAGCAATGATATTAAATGGGAAATGTCAGGATGGAGGGAAGTTATTAGCATCACTGCTGAAGGACTGGTCTTAAAGCCAGTCTTAAAATCTCACCAAGTACGCCAGCACACAAACAGCTACAGTCCTGCTGACAGTTCACTGATGAAGCTAAGTGCCATCATTAGACAGAGAGATCTGGGACAGTGTGAAGGAAGAGCTGTGCGACGCACAGATTGGGCAGCAGAGAGAGGCTGTGATTCACCACAAAGATCGTGTGTTTGGGGACTAATAACAGCAACGACAAGATCTGCTACACCCTCAGAGGTCAGCAGGAGGAAAACGCATCCAGGCAGAAACACTGGATGGAACAGTGTGTAACATGGCCACAAAATAAAAAGGAAAATGCAGGGCAGGACGGCATACTCATAGAATGTCAGGATGCAATTACTGGTGTTCCGCAAACCCTGCTAAGATCCTCAGTTGTGTACTGCGTGCAGATCTGTGCACTTACTTTCTTACATGCAGGCAGAAACAACTGCAGAAGAGAAATATCAGGTTGTGAGAATGAAGATCCCACCTTGCAAGGAGAGGCTGGAAGGGTTTGGTGTCTGGAGACTGTGAGCTGCGAGGGATGGCTCTGATGATGAGAGAAGAGAGCTGTTTTCTCCCCAAAACACCTGCAGGGCAGTAAAATACCAGAGAGCAGAGCTTTTGCTACTAATGGAAACTTCAGCAGAGACAAGACAGAAAAACACCCATCCATTCAGCCTGGGAATGACAAGGTTGTTAAATAAGAGAGGATGGATCAGAGTTTTCACTGGAGTAATGCAGACAATCTGCCTAATGCCAAGGCAGACTACGGTAACGTTTTCAGCTGCCAACACTGCCTGCAACTTCTATGACTATGGCAGAGAAAGGGGCTCTGCATCCCATGACAACGGGATGCTTATTTCCTGGGCGAAGCTGGAAAACTGCAATGCAACAGTGCTGCACCTCCCATCTCCCAGGGGTGATCAGACATTAGTTTTCTTGCAAACGTTCAATTAGAGAAGTGAACCAAACAGACAATTATCTTGATGAAACCTTGAATTAAATGCAAATTAAATTCCAGGCCACTGAAAATTTGACCTTTGGCTAGAAGGAGGTAATGAATTGGGTTTTGTCTTTAGCACTTAACAACTGGGTTTAGGTAGTTCTGTGTTATCAAAGAAAAGAGAAACTGACTTAAGCAATGACTAATGTAAAATGACTAAAATAATCCTTATTTATTTATTTATTTATTTTCTTTACAGCTTGTTCTAAAAAGGATACCTGTTCTTTGCAACTGCCTCTAGACCAAGACTGCCTCCTCCCTTCCCAGCAATGCACCACTGAGGGCCAGGAGCCAGCCCAGCTGCAGCCCAGGCCCCCAGTGAGGATGGCTGCCTTCCATACAGTTGTTGGGAGTATTAATCAATTTAATTTAGTGGAAATGGGGGAAAAGTTATTATTTAATGGAAGAATTCCCCTTCATTCTTCTTACAAACTGTTCAAAATAATTAAAACCATCAATTATAAAATTAGATTTTTCTTCATTTCATTAGCTTTTTCTTAATTACTTTTTGTAATTTCATTAACTTTATACACACGAAATGTAACAATAAAAGCCAGCAAGGTTTGTCTGGTAACACTGAAAAGTGGAAGCCTTTTCCAAGCAGTTTGCTTACACACTCCAATCAATATACCTCAATTAAAACAAACTAAAATATAGCTTCTGCCACTGAACTCAATGAAGGGATATCCCTGTACCTAACTTCAGTTTAAGCAGACAGCTGAAACGTAAAGCACAGACCTCTGGCAACTCTTGTGCATGACAGTGAATAAAGTTACATTATCCCTGGGAAGCAGGGAAGCACCCTGTCCTTATGTGCCTGCAATACAACCCATTTTACACGTGCCTGACTTTGACATGCTCCAAACTTTTGTGTTCTCTCCTCACAACAGCCACAATCTTTTAAAAGTAAGAAATGCTCCCCGTTTCACCATTTCAAATACGGTGCAATAGTGCTGCAAATGCTGCTGGACCAATTTCAGGGAAGCATGTGGAGACTGATTGCTCTCTTTCATTCTTAACTCCATTGATAAACATCCACTTGGGCCAAAAAACTACCCTTCCATTTTTAGAGTCAAACTTCATCTGTTATGCAGTCTGCAACTGGAGCAGGATCCAGCCAAACGCGTGCGAGGTCAGGACGTGGAACAAGTGGCCATTCTACAGGGAGGACGCTCAATGGGTGTTATGTATGGCTTGGATCAAAGGGCCCACCTCCACCCAACACACAGACAAAAGGGAAACCCTGAGTACACAAACACTGCCTTCTAAAAAAGCGGGGCCAGCCATGGGTGTCTTCAAAGTTAATTGGAATTTGCCTTTATTTAATTAAACAATGGGAATTCGGCCAGAGACAATAGGGCTAACATTTGGTTGGAGCAATACAGCCGTCACTGGTGCTGTTCTGCACAGCCTAATGCCTGGAAAGCAACAGCAAGGCACAACTGTGATAAAATAGCCACCATCCAGTTTTAAAGATAGCTAAGAACTCCTGGTTTTAACTATTTATTTTGCCATCACCTGTCAGATACTGATTATTTGTCTTTTCTTCTGGCTAAGGATGATTTTCTACCCAGGATGGAACAAACAGGTGTGGACCTGCTAGGAAGGATTGATACTTGTTTTTGAAAGAGCTACGGCATACAAAGTAAAAGAAATCTGTATAAAACCAACATTTTACTCCCCAAAAATAAACCCTTCACTCCTTTGTACCACGTAACAGGTGCCTGAAGGGCTCACAAAGCTCTCTGCCTTGCCTTGCTGACTGCTCATACATGGTGGTACTCCACATTAATGCTATGGGGTGAGGAAAAGAAAGGAAATTAAGCTTTAAAAGTATTTCTCCACTTCTGGCTGGGTTTAATTTCCGTGGTTAGCATGAAAATCCAACCTGCACTTAGAATTTCCTGTGCGATACTCCGCGATGCTGAAAACGCTGCTGTTTGCACACAGCTCCAGAGAGGGTGTTTACTCTACAAAAATTAAGACACCAGAACGCTGATGAAAATCTGCGAGTCATTTATCAAACACTGACCTGAAATGAATATTAAGAAAAGCCTCTTTTATATGCAAATGTTTAATCTGATCAAGGTTAATCATCGCTTTTCTTCCTCGGGACTGATGAGCTGTGTATGTAGTACGCGCTGCAAGATACAATCTCCCATCTCTCACTCTTAAAAACTACTTGTTTTGTCAAGGGTTGCTTTGGGAACACAAGGGATAGAAAATTAATCTTTCCTTATTATTTTACTCACCTGTGAGACTATCCATGAAGCCCATTTTCTCTGCCCACCTGCTGCTCGCTCAAGTAATGCCTCCTTTACACAGACCAAGTACCTCCATTCTCTCAACAAGACAAACTCAAAGTATAATTGATTTCTCCAATGGATTTTCTAATGAATATCTATTGCTACCCTAGTTGCTAAAGTACTTGCTGATGTTTGTGTTCCAACAAACATAAATCTGCTCATTTACCATCCAGCTATTAGCTGGGAGAAAGCCACGTGAAAGGAAACAACAAATGTCCATGCATTTACAAATGTTACTCTCCAAACATACAGCCTGATCTGAGCATTGGCTCTCATCCCCTTTTGCCACTTGTAGAAGTAATTCACTGTGCCCTGCAGCAGGCATAGATGAAATGTGAGCCTTCTTCAATGTCATTACATCCTGTACAGCAAATTTCTAGCTAAACAACACATTGAACCAAAACATGGAACCAAAACACCACCTAAAGTGCTTTTTTGCTGGGACTGAAGTGCTAACAAAAATATATATTATGTTAACAAAAATAGGCCTAGACATAGATTTACATTAAAATCTGCATGTACAATTTAGATTGAAAGTTAGGATTTAAGTTCTCGCAAAGGAGGGTATATGTAAGATGGGTAAAAATTTGGCTCGTTCTTTTTAATTCAGGTCCAGATCTGTGGTTACAAAGAAGAAATTCCTTGAAAACTGCATTAATAGCAGTGAAGATATTACTACTGCGCTGCCAAAAGAATGATTTACACATACAAATCTACATTCCAGATGGCCATTTTTGCGTAAACCAAATTCAAATTAAAGGAACAGATTGCATTTATTTTATGTGTACACCCATAAAGGCCGTCCTGTCAGACCTACCGATCGCTAAGCACTCTCACCAAACCAAAACCAACTTTCTGAGGTGCCTCAGGCAAGTCCATCCACTTCAGCTGAACGCCTACACTGCATGAAAACGTGGGCCTGGGAGCCCAAGGCTCCTCACAGTCCAAGGACTTGGCTGAAGTAGGAGGTGCACAGAATTCCCACTGGAAATCAGGGAAGCCAAAGGTGTTTCACACTTTGTAGGCTTGAGCCCCGGCGCATCACTGTAGCCTAAATCCCATGTATCATATACAGCATTGCCTAAGAGCATTAACAAATGCATATTTATTATTTTCACCAGTAATTTCCAAAAGAAGAATGCGACTAGACTTTCTTCACTTTTCAAAGCCTTACTTAGAAGAAACTGCTAAACCTCACTGTTTTTCAACATTACTCTTTTTTACTCTGACTTCTCAGAACATAGATGAAAATATACTTATGCCTGGTAGCTAATTAGAAAGTTCATGAACCACTTAATATCACTTACTTAGAGAAGGAAAAATTCTCATCTTTATTTAGTAGCCATAATTTCAAACTAACTTTATTAGAGAGACAAGGATACCGAGACTGAACAGATGTCAGTATAAATTCTTGATGTAGATTGACCAGCAGAGCTGACAGATAGCATCAAGTCCAGCATTTTTAATTGCCAAAGTTCATACTAATTAATAACAATTCTATTCTCAAAGAAGTTTCAGAATTTAAAGTCAGGTTAGGAGAAGTTCGTTAAAGACAAACAGCAGAGGTGGGTTAATGGAGGGGCCCCAGTGATGTTCAACACACCACTGGCAGCTGGAAACGGGAAGCTTTCCCCGTCCATCCAAAGTCATCACAAGAAACATAAACCACAGCAAAGCTGAACCAACCAACAGAGGGCAGCTGATTCCCAGCTATAGGAAACTCCTATTTCTGCAGAACACCCTTGCTGTTAATGAAAACCAAACTGATATCAAATCTTATGAAAAGTTGATGCGGAATCCCTATTACCAAGTTTGGATACCAACATTCCCCTGAAATCCCACAGCTCTTTGGATGAAACTGGGTGACTCCTCTGAAGCAAACAACTCTAAATCATTCCTAGCTTTTTTTTCAGATTTTGCAGTACTCTTCAAAGTAGCCATCTCTGCTGTCCAAAAATCACATGATTTTTCATACTGTACCAATTCTTTAATGCTGTCACTTACGGATAAGAAATTCATGTCAGCTGCAGCCTTAATCAAGTGAAAAATAATACCATAGCCTGCCAACTTAAAAAAATCAATCACCCAATGATAGAACTATTATAGAACACTAAATTAAGACTCAATTAGAACGTAAACAACCATGTTAAGAATACTTTTTATATTATTAAAGCGTAACTAATATCTGTTTACTGTGAAATCACATTGCATCTCATCCCCTCTGAAACTAATCCATGACTCTAACAAACACATAGACTACACTTGCTCTTAAACTATAACCAATGCTACATAAACATGCAGTAACATTTAATCATCTTTGGTTCTGAGTTCAAATTCCAAACCCAATCTGGAGCATCTGAGATGCTGTTCTGCACCACATCTGCTAGTGAGCACGAAGATCCACAGAATGCTCTCTCTGCAACATAATGCATCTTTCCTGGTTAAGTTAAAATATGGGAAATGGCTGACTCAAAAATAATATTAATTATATCAAGGATTAAAAGCCTTCATAACTTTTAATTAAGTAATATATCACAACAGACTACACAGGACTGCTGATTTATGCACTCCTCAAGTGAGAAGCAGTAAATAAAATTAGACAGGACAGAATATACATCTATATGCAGAAGAATCTACCCATTTGCATTTCATTAATGCATAAAAATCCACTTCAGTTTTTCTATGGGTAGCTATAGCCTGCAACACACGTATTTATAGCAGATAGATGTCACGATCTTTACACCATCATAGAACCACAGGATATCCCAGGTTGGAAGGAAACCATAACATCAATCCCTGCCCATCTGCTCCCTGTGAGAGCTGCAGCCAACGTGACGCCTCCCCTCAGCCTCCTCTGCCCTGGGGTGAAAAACCAAGGGAGCTCAGCTGCCCCTCACACATCTTACCCTCCAGACCCTCCCGCATCTTCACAGCCCTCACCTGGACACTCCCTGTTAGTTCACATCCTTCTGATACTGTCTCTCCCCATGGGATCTGCAGGTTCTGCTGGAGATGGGGACTAGGGGCAGGAAGGTACCCAGGCTCCTTCAACATGGTGCATCCGTGGCATTGGCCCAAGAGGGCACCTCCACCCCAGCTGATGTAAAATACTTCATTGGGAATGTTAATGCATGTTCCCTATCTTACACAGGCTCCTTGCCATGCTCTCCCAGAGAGCTGTATTTGCAGCTGCTTTCTTAGTGTGCTTGCTACAACAGGTACCCCAGGAGGCATGGCCAGCCCTGCACAGCTGTACGATGAAGACAATATCTCCTTTCTTCCCCCAAACCAACCAGTATGTGACCAGAATGAATTTCAACTTCTGGATAACAGCTCTTCTAAACAACAGACCTCCCTGACACGGGGGTTGCCTCTGCAATCACTCAGAAAGCTGTAATTGGGCTTTAAAATCCAAAATCACAAAGTGCTTTATATTCCAGCTAGCAGTTTGGTAATGCTGATGATCCTGATGCTGCCACCTAAAAAAGATGTGAGATTCATGTATTCAGCTTGCAGTTCAAATGCGCACATTTAGCTGGTGGAATCTCAGCACAATCCTTGCAGTCACGTGAAGAGATATCAGGGGGAATGCAGAAGGTAGTTCTCACTTTTATTCTGCTGGCTTGGAGGAGGAAACCAATTAAATAACATAAAAAAAAAATAAAATCAATTCCTGAATCTATCCATCAGCCAGCCTGCATAAAGCAAAGCTACCTTTACACATGATATGGGTATAAATTCTGGGAAATGGCCACAAGAAACGTCTGCACCAGCTAAAAATGTTAACACTTGTTAAGTATTAATCAGCGATAACTGCTGTACATGGAACAACACAGCTATATTAAATACTGACGAAGGCAAGACCTGGGTTATTTTCAGGATCATAACGCAAGAGGTGTCTGAGCACTGCTGGGCTTTCTCTGTAGCTCTGACAGATGATAACAGCATACAGCTTCTTGTCCATTCTCCCTGTTTGAACGGCAACTTCATTTCAAATTACTGTCTCTTATTCATAAAAGAGCCGGAATCTGTGAAGTCATACACTTAGTACAGAGGCAGGAACATTCTGCTCTGAAAGCTGGAATGCAGATCCAGCATGCAGGTGCGTCAGACCATCTTGAAGAAATCCCTTTCCTCTTAGAATAAAATCAAACAGCTGAATTTAAGTGGCCTTTAAACTGAGGACAGTATAGTATTAGTAGTATAGTGTAAGTACAGAGGCCTGTACGAGACCCACTCAGACACTGCCTCCTGCTTAATGCACTCCTGTGTAATGCCAATATCTTCTTGTGCTCCTACTTCAAAAAGTTTTGAGATCACTAAATGTCAGGTTCCGCAGAATCATAAATTATTGTAATTAATTTCATTACTTGACTTGGAATCTATTTCAAAAGAAATTTCCATGCTCGTGTCTTCCATTATAGCAAACAATGTTTTGCAATCAATAGAACACCATTCTGGAAACTTAATTTTGTGCACATTGAAATTACAAAAGAGAGAGGAGTAAAGGGAAGCATGTTAACACCTTCAACTTGCCAAAAACAAGAGAGGCCATACCTCTCTCTGTAATTCACTGTTTCTGAAGGTTGAGTCACATGGGATGAAACTCATGGTTGTGTTTTCACATCTTCGGGTGAAGACAGACCAACACCTTTTATTTGGAATATCCTTTACTTTGTTCAAATTAAAACAAAACCTACCTGCCTATTTTAACTGCTACGCTGTATTTAACTTCCATAATGACTGTGAACCTAAAACTGAGAACAAATTCCACCACAAAATTTTGTGGGAAAGAAATAGAAATGTTCTAAAATGAGAAAGGAGGGGGAAAAAAAACAACACAGCAAGATTAAATCTGCTGCCAAGGAACAACTAAGGCATCAATCCTCTGTGTTCTTCTGCTCCTAAGACAAAGACAAGCAAGAGTAAGTTCAGTCTCAGTGTTAGCCGCTGTCACACTGATTTATGACACACAGTGCACGCTGCCCCTCCAACATGACATATTGTCCACAGGAGATTCAGCACAAACCAAACTTATTCCCTTAAAAACATTGCCCAAGCCAATTTAACTCCAGTTTCTTAGGTGAAATGCTAATACTTCATCCACTGGGCAACCCAATCTCCTATGGCTGATTTTCCATTTAATTCTATCTCCTCTGGACAAAGCACTTTTGGTTTAACTCCCATCCTTCACAACATTTTGTGGTATGCTGCTGTATTAAACAATCACTGTTTTCTTCAACAACAGAAATAGGAATTTTGTACTCCAATCAGAAATAATTATGGGGAACTTTTCACTTCAAATTCAGTTCAGGTGCAGATGTATCAGTTGCTTTGAGAGCAAAAAGTCCTGCTCTGACCTAAATTACATGAAGACATTGGTAGAAGACAAACACACCAGAATCAGAGGACAAATGTTTCCTATCCTGTAATTCCATCTTTTAACGCTGAGTGGGAGGAAATCTGATCTCCTGAAGGTAAAACTGAGATTAAGGATAGGATTTTTGTTTCCCAAAACTAAGTTTCTTTCAAAGCAAACGAGCACTGACAGACAGAGCTGGAGGAAAATATAGGTCAGCCATGTCCCCACATGCCACAGCAAGGGATCTCCCACAGTTGGTGTTACTGATACAGCAGCACGTGACGGAGCTCAGAAATAACCTGCTGGCATTATTGTATGGCTGCCTTCTGAAAAGAGTCATGCAGGGACTTTCTGACAATTAGCAATCTATATTACAAAAGAAGACATTTATGCAGGAGCTATTAACAGATGATACATTATTAATTACATTCTCAAAGCCCAATTTCTGATGCTGACATGCACAGCAATTGGATGTGAGCTGATTTGTTGACAGCAATGAAAGACATTGAGTTAAAACTTAAGTTCTAACATAGGAAACTAAGTTTTGAAAACGCTTCATGCACACACATGGATAGATAAATATAAGCAGATGCATGCATAAATGATATATTTATGCAAAGGAACAGGACAACTATTACATCAAAGTAAAACAAAGTCTTTCATAGACAGACAATCAAAATTAAGTGATAATTATTACTTGAATATTTCACTGTTAGGCAGGTGACAAAGACAAACAAAAGAAGTTATCAATATTTCATGTCAGCAGGTAAGTACTGGAATATGAATTGAAGGAATTAAAGCAGAAGTGCAGCAGTGCTGTATTTTGCCTCTTGTTATTGTACATTAATGTTACTGTACACAGAATTACTGCTCTTCCTGAGAGCAGTTACCTACCCAAGTGAAAATGGACGTTGTTTCATTACAGTGTCTTGTGATAAGATATGCTACGCTGCTCTTCCTTAGGCAGAGTTCTGCCACAGTCTAAAGCTTGCAAGCTCAGAGCAGGGGCATTTTCGGATCACAGAAACTTAGCTTGCAAAACAGGAGCCAAAAACTGCCTTGAGAAACCACCATGAATGTAAATCAAACTTTAGTCTGTACACTGCTGTGTTGCTTATTTAAAACTTTTCTTTTTTTTTAGGAAATTAAGTGTGAAAAGCCCTGGAAGCATCATAACAAAAGACTGTTTCTGAACCAGCTTTTACTAATATTATATGTGGGTCACTCTGAAACTAATACCTCTTATTTATTCCAGTGGAAGCTACAACAGACACAAAGGGCACAGTTTGATAGAGTAAATTTTCAGCTACCAAACACTGTTTTTCAACATAGTCACCACTATTAGCTATGCATTTTTGCCAGTGACAAACAAGAGCCTGCGTGCCAAGCTCCTAACAATCTGCCCCAGTGGAGGTTCTCACTCACTACCCCCTTTTCAAAGACAGCCACATCAAACTTTCCTGTTGTTGTGTGTCTTTTGTTTGCTGTTGTTCTGACTCTTTATATCCCCTTTTCAGAGATTAATGACTTGCCTTTGCAGTATAATTTCTTCTTTCTTTTCAACTCAAGGCAGCTTCTTGGCCTGCTTTGTACTGGTTAAGTCTTGTCCTCACAAGCCATAAGCTAGCTTCATTTGTGACACCAGAAGCCACCACCTCAGTCCCACAGCCTCATTCACATCTATGTAACATCACACAGTGAAGTATTCACACTGATCACATGCATAAACAAGACCTTAAAAAAGTCCTGCAGATAAAAGTGAATGTCTGACCCGAAAACATTTTTCTATCAGTGATCTATTCCAAACATTATCACTTGTTATTGCAGGAGCCTTCAAACAACACCACACATGCTTAAAACAGGTCTCCCTCCCTATGTCTGATAGAAAGTTCAGCATTCAAAACCCAAATTTTCCATTTTAAGCCAAATTCTGATGGGGATTTTTCCAATAAAAACAACAAATGGGGGCCAGGCTGCAAATATTCCTTTAGCTGAGGCAATTCTCAGTCACTTATTTCCATTGAAGATGGGAAACAAAACTCTTTAACATCTACCCTCTTTCATCGAATCAGGTTCAAAATATTTGAGAAGGGATGGGACCTTCACTGACAGCTGGATGTAATAAGATCAACAACATGTTCATTTTAAACAAAGCAATGAGGTTAAACTTCAAATGCTTTCTACTTCTGCTGCTTAAGTAGAGCCAGCACGCACCAAGTGAGTAAACTGCATGCTGTGATATCTGTCCTTTAGCAGGACCAGGTGAAAGCGAGAGGAGGAGGAAGGAAAAGGAGGGAAAATCTTGACAAGAATATATATTAGAGCAATCAATAGAAAGGTAATCCCTGGAAATTCCTGAGTTTTAAAATAAGATACATTTTTCTTGTAGTAATCCTAAAATCCTACAAGAGAATACTCAAGCAATAAACCTCCCATAACTCATATTTAACCTTTAGTCACGTAGAACTACATATTAAATAGCTTAGCAACTGCATGCTGTGTAAGTGCATTCAAATAACAGCAGATACAGAAAAAAGTAAAGCTACACCTCTTTTAACATGCATCACACAGCCAAGAACATCTGCCAGCTGACCCCATAATCCAGTCGCCCGTTCAGAAGCAATCACAGCCTTAGATAAGAGCTCCACAACTTCTACATGCAACGCTCATTTTCTTTAAAAGATGCAGTAAAATGTAGGTAACTAACACTTAAACAATTGTCAAACACTTAGAAGCATAAACTCCATGAAATATCATGCAGGAATGTGTCATTATCTCACTGTCGGTATAAATAAATTAGCTGTACTTGACTACATTTATGATAAAATGTTGTGTTCTAAAGAGAGCAGAAAAACTGCGCTACTAGATTGAACTGATTCTAGGAGGAATGGTCTACTACAAAAAGGTTACCATTCGGTAATTAGTTACATCAGTCAAATCAGTTGTTTTGATTTGTGAATTGCAGTGACTCTGCTGAAATACTGGCATTGGGTGGGAAATCTTAGAAGAAAATGGTTGGGCTATTGTTTCAATTACATTCTCTGTACTTAAGTGTAACCCAAATATCTGAAAGGTGATGGGGAGACAAAAAAAAGACGGACAAGGGTCCACCAAGAAGCCCAGCAAACACCTTTCACAGGAAAACAACTTTCACAAGAAAAGAGTTAAAAGATTATTTGGCTGAATGAGAAAAAAAACACAAACTGAGCATGGCTTTCAATTATACAATACTGGAAAATGGAGGGCTCAACAAAGTGACTGATTAAGCAATAACAAGACCAAAGTGCATGAGCAATCATTTTAAAGAGATAACTAAAAACTGTGGAGGAGATAATAAGGGAAATCTGCTGGCATCTACAGGAGCTTATTCTTGGTTTTCTGTTGTCCAAGGTCTTCATCAAAGCATGGAACACAATACAACATTGTCACCAGAAGATAAGGAAAATCCTTGCACCAAGGTGACCTAGCTTTCTCATGTCTGATATCAAAGAAAAGTACTGTACTGCAGGTATTTAAACCAGATTATATGATTATGCAAAAATAATTAGGAAGTCATATATTAACATGTAAAGAATTCTGTAGCTTTTCGCTCTAGGATTTAAACACTGTTCACATCAGAAGAAAAAGAAGACAATCCTCCCTACACCGGATTAAAGACATGTGTTCAGCTTAGCTAAACATCAGTGCAGCCAGCTAATTCAGTTTGCCATCTGGGCAGGGAACGTCTTCGTGCTGCGGTGTGCCTAAGGAGTTCAGCACTTCTCAATCACTGCTGGAAGTCCAAGTCCAGTGGGTGCACAGCAAGACCTCGTTACTGCTCAAAGAAGCACACGTGAAGCCAACAGAGAGAAACACACACCTGTATATGGGTATGTACCTGTATGTACATATATACACACATATACATGGAGTCTTATCTTCCTGGAGGAGGCAAAAAGCACCAAGTACCTTTATATTGCTACCAGCCATAATGCTTTGCAAGCACCGTACACCAATAAACCTTACAAAGACATAAATTCCCAATTTAGACAATTTCTTTCCTTCAATATCTTCCAAAAGGGTTTTGAAATTAGTACGCTTAATGTGTGTGGGAATAGGCAACACTTTATAGTAACATTACCTTTCATCAGAAGTAGTCTGCTGTCTCTGTGGGTAACAATCCCGGTACCTTTTCATTATAGAAGAGCTTATTGTTACCAAACAACTTATTGTGGGAATTCATTTTGCCTCTTTGGTGACCTCTCTGATCTATTAAGAAAAGCACTGAGGTGTGGGCAACATGCACTTTGTTGCAGTTTTATGTTTTCTTCTTGTTAGGCTACTGCCTATGAATTCCAAACAGTAATATGCAAAAGAAAAAGCATTTAACGAGTTTCTCACACCAGTAAAAATAAACTGTGAGGAAAACGACATGAGTTGAGAATCAGGTGGTAGAAGTGGTGCTGCCTCCCAGGACAAAGCTGTGGCAATGACTGTACAGTAAACAACATGACCCAGCAGCTCTAGCACCTGCAAGCTGCTGCACAAATACATCTTTGCTTTTAAAAGTCCTTCTACACATATTACGCAACACATTTCTCATACATATATTTCTACACACTGTGCAAATTATACACACACACACATATATATATCAAGTCCCTTTGGCATGACAGCTTCTGTCCTATTAATTAATTTTCATAGTTGAATTTGAAAGCAGTAAAGTACAGACTAAACTACATAGTGCCTCATCAGTGTTAATTAGCATTACAAAATAATCAGTAAATGTAGGAAACCTCTATTAGTTTTGTAGATATACATATAGCATTAAAAAGCATTTAAACAGATGCTGATTTTCCTTAGGAGTAGCAATTTAAAGACTATTTTCCCCTAATGGGACAATTCAATATTGAATATACAGAGATTAATGTTGAAGGGAACTTGTGCTGTGTCAAAGGGAAACGCTGCTAAAAATGCTTATGTATATTGAACAAATGCATGTTTCTGCAGCTACCAATGTCTCAGAGAGAACTGCAGACTTAAAACATCCATGACATCTGAGCTCTCTGACATCTAAACACCATCCAGGTGGGACTGTTTGTCCAGAGCTTCCTGTGCTCTGGGAGATAAATGCTGTTTTTACGTAAGAAATACAGCATTCCAGGTCACATCCTGCTGTAACGTGAGCATCTTCCCCTCAATCCTCAAGAAGTTCTAGGATTGTCCACGAAACTCAAAACAAAGCCAGGCCCCAATGATCCCAATTAAATCTGCAACAAGCACAGTGAGATTTCTGTTAGTGATTTAACACACTCACCTGATTCTTGAGATCCAGCTTTGGACAGGGGCGGCCTCCATTGTAGGGCTTCTCCTTCAGCCATTTGGATCTGACTTTCATCCCTGCCCCACAGGAAGAGCTGCAGGGGCTCCAGCTGGACCAGTCGCTTAATTTGCAATCAAATGGGCAAGGAACCTTGCAAGACTCTTCAATGTAACCTAAACCAAAGATTGAAGACAAGAGGTTTTATAATCACTCCAACCCATGAACTCCGATCCTCTGCAATCCATATAATCAACTTCAAATGAGGACTTCTTAGAAGAAGTTTGGCTGCCTGACAGCACTTTCCCAATGCAAAATTATGATATTAATTGCAAAGAACAGCAGTGACTAAAACTGATTTCTTGGTTTCATCCAACAATCGCTAGGACGGCCATGATAAAACTGAGTGATGTAAAGACTGCATGCTGACAAGAAGTATCTGTTGGGAAGCACAGCTGCACAAGGGAAGAGAGATTTTGTACAGCACACTCCAAGTGTGCCTGAGCCCTTGGAGTCTCCAGGAATGCCTGTCCACAGCCTTTGGCCAACGTGTTGACAAGATCCTGCACGTCCCTGCTCAACGTGCTATGTTCATCCTCAAGTTTCCATTATCTGGTTGACATGATTCTAAGTGCTATTAGATTTAAACAAAAAAGAGATTCCATGTTCAGCCACGAAAGTCGGTGGCTTGCAAGGATCAGCCCTTATTACAGAAGGCTTAAGTCCTCTGACAGCTCTGGTAATTAAGGTAATGGAAATAAAAGAATTTCATCCCTACCATATTTCTCACGTTACTCATTTTTATGTCCTTTCTGCTTGGTTTTCAGCCTCTAACCCTCCCTGTGTAAACCTTACCTACTGAATACTAAATTAGCTGATTTAATTATGCTCTTAAGAAGGATTTCTCCACTCTCTATCAAGGTGACAGTCACCACTGCAGGAGAAAGCACAAAAATACATAATAAATAAAAAAGGAGTAGCAGCTTCCCTCTAAAACCTCTGGACAAGAGCCCTGAACAACCAGGAAACACTGGAGCTGAGGCAGGGAGATTAGTTGTGCCCAGCAGCTGGATTTAGCAGCTCTGCTGCATCCAAACCTGCTACTGACTCCAAGCCAGGACTGTGCTGCATCCTGAGCATCGATCCACAGCAGTAGCACGTGGATGCACTCCTCGTTTCACTGTGGAGGAAAAGCTTTCAGACTTGGTTAGGCATCCCCCACCTAGAAAATATCCTCCATTTAGCAGCACAAAAAATACCCACATTGTGTTAGCAAACAGTGCCTTAAATGTTGCTGGAAACAGCAGCAGTTCCCTTCTTCAGCTCAATGATGCTCAGTTCCTTCTTTGGCTTTGTGCAGCACTCTCCTCCCTCTACCTCAGCCTGGCCACCCCGGCAGTCTGACAGCCGCAATCATTTCCCCCAGCAGCTCCTGCTGTAACTCTTTCCTAAAGCTGCCCAGCTGTCCTTGTGCAGCATGCGATGCTTCACTTTGCTCCTGCTTATCTCTGTGTGCTGCATTCCCTATGTACCACGGTTATTTCCTACTCAATCCATGGCAGTGGTGATCACGTTTGGGATATTTCCCAAACTCTGCATGCTTTGTGTTCACATCAAGCTCAGATTACACCCATGCACGCACGCAAAATATTAACACAACAGACTCACTTTCTACCCAAAATGAAACTCCCAGCTTTCTCACTAATATTCTACTCGACCTGCTTAGGTTGTCACTCAGAGCGGTTCATAATATGTTATGATAAGTAAAAGAAATTTCCTCATGATAGATTCATGAGCAGCATTTCTTAGGTGGTTCTTCAAAGAGTTTTGTGCCATATGAAATATCACTTTTCCTTGGGCTGTATAACAGCCTGGGTAATTAACTCTTAACAGAAACAAAGACGGTGTCTGGTTTAAAAGGAGGGTCAATTGCTTATCAGTGACGGCAAAAATGGGTTGAGCCGTATGGAAGTTCAAGACTTACCTCCACAATAAAAAGAAATAAAATAAAAGATAGGAAAGTGAGAAAGGAAAAGTTTTAACAAACAAAACTAAAGAAATCAGTTCCACTTCACTGCAGGGAAGTGCTGTGGGGATCCCCCAGTGAACCAGAGCTTTTCTAAAGACTTCCTGATGCTAAGAGACCAACCTACTGCATTCTGAGTTTCCTCGCCTGCATATATGCATTAAGTATAAATAAAAAATAGCAAGCTAATAGAGCAGTAAATTACCTTAATGTCTAAAAGAAACAAATGTTCCGTATTAAGTAGTGGTAAAAAAAACCAAAAAAACCAGAATGGGAATATAACCTTCTTTCAAGACCTTCTCACAAACTGTCATTATATCTTCCATTAACCACCTGAGGTTTACCCCGTGCTGAGATTCCCACAATCAAAGGTTTCATTCAATAACAAAACTTTTTGCAAAAAACATTTGTGTGATGAGTGCCCTCTGCACAGATATATCATGCCTTTATTGATACCTTGTTATGAGAAACTAGTAAATACTGCTGTACTCAGCTCATTTCCAGCCTTTCCAGTGCCAGTGAGAATGGGATATTTAGTTTTCTCTGTAGGAGCCATGCAATGGCCTGGCACTGTCAGAAGAGTTTGGGTTGCAAACTGAAAGTAAACCTTGTCGTGGCATTCCCAGCAAGCTTTTAGCGTTGGCATGATGCGCGACAAATAACGAATGAGCTATCCCATTAACACCAGCTGTTAATAGCAAATTCTACAAGCAGGCTATTATCAGTGGAAGGAAGAATAAAACACAACAACTACAGACCAAAACCAAAAAATCATGTTCTGTCAATGTCATCATTAAACACCTCACTCGTTCACTGCATTCCCTGTTCTCTCTTCTGTAAAACCTGGTACCAACACTTGTTGAGTTTCCAAGACCTTCTGCAGGAAAAGACACCCTCCTTTCCCTGGCCCTGCCCAGCCTATTTGTCGCGTACTCTATTCTCTTGAAGCTTCCTTTAATCTTTTTTATCCCTCAAAGTATCAAACACCATTAAACTGAAGTCCCACTACTTTAGAAACAACAGCTGAGAACCACTGCAGCATGTCAACCAACAGCAGGCTGCTGTGTCTCACCAAGCTGGGGCTGTGGGTGCAGGTGAGATAGAGATGCAAACATCAATGCAAGGGATATCTAAGTAAGCAGTTGGAAACATGATACTGGGGGTAGTCCTGAATGGGCAGGAAATATTGTACTGGATGATCAAATAAGCCTTTTTCATGTTTCAGTGCTATTGTTTTACTACTGAGATACTGTCAACGTAATAGGATGAACAAATACATTTACCTAGGCTACCAAGCTCATTTTACTATTATTTATTCATTAAGAACAATGTTGCTCAGCAAGCCACAAATGGAGCCTTGTCCCATCCATAATAAACAAAGTGCCCACAAAATACACAGGATGTACTGGGAAGGCACAAGATGCAACAGCAGCTATTATTTTTGTCTCACTTTTTGCTGTGCAACCCAAAAGAGATGAAGTAAGAGAAGGCAGACGAATAAAGCAAAGATGATGGTTTGGTGGCCAAGGCTCGAATGCTTGGTGCAAAAACTATTACTCTTGTCTCATTTTTTTGCTGTGCAACCCAGAAAAGCTGAGGAGGTGGCTGAATGATGGTCTGGGGACGTTGCAGGGTTTAGGTGGAGGTGGTAGAAGACACAAAGTGATTGCACTGCAGCACTGAGCGGTGCGTTTTTGCAGTAGTATACAGTTTCAGTCTTTACATGAATGGCACAAGTCACACTAGGTACAGCCAGTGAGGACCTGCAGCACCCTTCTGTGTCCCTGTCCACATTCACAAGCAGACCCTGGTGGAGGGAAGCAGGCAATTAGGACATTTACAGGCTAATGGGAGACACTGACATCCACCTGATTGTTGTACTTCCAAATGATAAATTTGCAGAGGGTATAAGGTCTGTGCAGAGAGTTAAACAAATGTGCCAAAAGGATTCCAAGAGGCTGACTGAAAGGTTGTTTTGAAAACAAACAGCATTCCTCCGGCAGCTTTGGAAACAGATGCACTTCTAATTGAATTGGCTTTAAACTCATTTGTATCCTCTCTAGCATATTTCATCATTTCAATTAACAAACTTCTAGCAGCTCTACCCTTGTTAGTAAACCTTGAGGTACTTCATAAAATTCAAGGTCATTCCCAAGAAGGGGACAATTCTGTGCATCACCACTACTGCCACTGGTAATAACACAAGTGATTTTCCTTGGAGCCTCCAGGATAAGAGAGATCACTTTTCAGCAAACAAGGGAGAAGCAAAATGGACAGTGACACCGAAGAAATGTTTCTAATTACACACACCAAAGGTAGAGGGGAAAAAGTTGATTCATTTTCCTATTAATATTTACCTTCATTTGGTAACTGGCTGTGAAGTATGTAGAATAACAACGGTAAATCCATGCAGCACTGAAAGCCTAATAGCTAAGGACTTCATTAGTGTGACCTGGTGGACCATGGCACCATTCTGCTGTGCTGGAGCTCTGGGATCTCCTACAAAGCAACCTTGTGCTTTAAGGCAGGTGAAAACAGCTTTGAGAACAGACTGCAGTTCAGAGGCTGGCTCTGCCAGCTGGGCATCAGGCTGGGGTTGCTCCAGCAAGTCCCAGCAGATGTGAGCAGGGACTGCCAGCACGTCAGGAGCTACAAGAGAAGCTCCTTATCCTAAGCAAGCCCACTCCAAGTGCTTAAATCCTGCCTCAAGGGCAAACGTTATTAACAAATTTGGGAGTCCTAAAGTTTTTAACAACTTCAGTTGCATCTGAATAAAATGTAATATCACCACAGAATAAATGTTTAATCTTTTCTTTTCCCCTAACATCCAAGGATTTGAGAGATTGTACACATTATTAGTTTGCTAGCTGGGGAAATTTAAGAGATAATCTAATGAATGCATTCATTAAATGCACAACAAAAAACCAGCAGAAATAACTTTTACATCGAGTGTTTTGCAAAGCTTGAATAATGGACCACCGTAACTAATTTATTCCCGCTTACTCTTCTCAACAATAAGGCACACACTCCCTTTATCTCATAGCAGACTGATTATAGATTCCAAATAGACCAGAGAGGACTTGTAAAACATGCTGGTAAGTTTAAGTCATCGTTATTGTTATTGAAATTCATCCAAAGGTTGGTTTTATCGTCCAATTTCACAGCCTCTATAAATCTCGACAAGGCAGTTGGTTTGATGCTGACTTTGCGTTAAGATTCCTAATTTCCTTTGATTTTGCATTTCCTTAAAGAAACTGCAAGCTTACACCTTGTCTTAACTATCAGCTGTAGTGGTTGCTATATTTAATATGTTAACTAAATAAGAAAATTTCCAATAATTAGCACAACTCTCGTAACAGATTGCAAAACAAACTGAGAACCCTTCCAGAGAAGAGAGATTCATCTGCTGCCTTCTGAGTGCAAATAAATAGGACCTTGCTGTGTACACTCACCTCGCAGGGGACTTCGGGTGCATACAGGTAGAAATCCACTGCACAAACCTGGGCTCCAGATCTCAAAGCCAGTCATGGCAAAGATCCCTGCTTCCCTGCAGTGAAGGCAGACTGTCTGCTTGGGAGCCCCAATGTCTTAAGAAAGTCATTACACAAATAAAACCCATGCACTGGGATCTAGGGCATTTAGGGTGAAAGCTCAACTATGTTTTCCTACGTACTTTGCTCATCACCCTGCGACTGGGAAAATCATCTCCTCTGTCCAAGCAAAACTGCTTTTTTTTCTCCCCAGTCTCTTTAGCCTCAGTATATTAGGAAAGAAACACATCCTATTATATTTTATTATTAACTGTTTAGCATACATGGCTTTACAGGCTATTCAATTCATAGCAAAAGCAGATACGGCAAAACAAACCTGAGACAACATTTACTTTTTATTATTATTGTGAGAACTAGATAATATAACAAGGTTGATTTTGAAGGCAGTACACACATCTGCAATACATCATGAAGACAAAATTAAATTGCCCAAAGAACGTCAAATTCCCCTCTTTCTCATATATCTGACTTCTCTCAAAGGCCCAATTCCACAGTAGCTGCAAAAATAAATGCACTTTGTAGAGTGCTCTGAAGAGCAATATAGACTTAGGCTATTTGGACTGAGTGGGAAGCATCTTCCAGAGCCAAGGGTCCAGCCCTGGGAGAAATCTGCTGCCAAATGGCACCAAAACTATCTGCCCCCATCGGTAAATCATACATGGCCCAAAGGTCAATGGCTTCAGGCTCTGCTGGAGCACACTAAGAAACTCAATTTCCAAGTTTGGGACCTTCCACGGAGAGCATCTTTCTGCCAGCTTCCAGGCATACGACGTCAGGCATTGACAACACAATATGCCACCAAATTTCAGCTGCCAAGTCATCAACCCAAGACATGAGTAAGCCTCTTTTAAGCAACTTAACTCGGCCAACTCTATGGTTTCCATTTTACAGAATGGCATAGGCTGACGCATTTCCTTCTATGCTGACAATTAGCAAGAATTGAGCACTCAAATACTGTTACTATTTCGGACAGTGCAAACCACCAGATGACTCTGCAGAAGGGAAACAGAGCATCATAACAATTCACAATAAGTATTATCAAGGAGGCTCATGACTACACAAGCAAAATATGTCTTTTTGGGGAATGCACATTTCTTGTACTTTAATTCACAAACCTGAGTAGTGTTTCCAAGCACGACGGCCTTTGCTCCAGACCTGAGCCCACACCAAACTCTTCAGCCTTCCTCCCCCCAGTCACAAGTGACACAGTGACCTCTCCAATCAATACATTTCAATCGATACACCGCCTTAATTCCTTCTTGTCTCATTGATGCTAACTGAGAAACCTAACTACATGCTTTAATCATACTTGTGATGTTTTAGAAATGTCATTAAGCATTATCAGCCTCAGGGAAATCTCTAAGTGCTTTCCTGAAAGGCATATAACTGCTGCAAGGTCCAGCCCAGGCTCTCTTGGTGGAGTACATGATGGAGGTACTGGCTGCACTTCCTGCTAACAGATGTCACCTTGATACAGAGGCATGGACACAAAGATATCTGACCTTCTTAAATAAGGATGTACTAAGAGAAACATCTGCTAGGAGAGGGGTTTTAAGAAAAAGAAAGAGTCCTGCTTGTTTTTCACAGCTTAAGCACAGGTAGAACAGCACAACTGACTCAGATGATGGAAAACATTGAGATGGGAGTACTAATGTACTGAATTGCTCATAGATTTTTGTTTCAATTTTGCAGTGTGACTCAGAGCACTCTAGTTGTGTACTTCAGTCTCCTCTGCTGGAGTATTTCCTGGCCAATAAATTCAGACAGCAGCAGAAAGCAATGAGGTCTTGTTAAGTACTAAAGTTCTTAATAGGCACTCTTCTGTTACCAAATACAAACAAGGTCCAAGATCTCACAGAGGGAATCTGTCCATAGTGAGGGTATCAGGAGCTTTGCAGACCAAGCTCTTCATCATTTCATACACCACCCTCAGTTAACAACTCTGAAGGATAAAGAGATTTCAAAGTGTATCTCAGACCCAGGCATGGACTAAGGAAGGATAACCACTCAGTTACTCACCAATGTTATTATCATAATCCTTAGAGAAGACTGGGCTTAGGTTTAAACTTATCTGTGTTTCCTAATTCAGGCTCATTTCTTCAAAGCTTCTAAACACAGCCACAGTAATGTTTCTCAGTTAGTCTCCCAGCCTCTTTGATCAAGGAACAGGAGAAGTGGAGGCTTTAACACTAGAGTAAACTCACTAAGAGAATTTCACCATTTGTGAAATGACTTCAGTGAAAACAGCATTTCTTCACGCTTCCAGTGTAAGATATTAAATGGAACGATACATAGGGAGTGAAAACTCTTAATCCTTCCACAATAACATTTTACTAGAGAGCTTTGCTTTATAACAAGCCATACTTGTGATAAATGTGTTACTAAGGATGAAGAGACAGACATTTCCAAAAGACACACTTATTGTAGACTACTACAGAAATCAGTAGCAGGCTGCCTTAACTTGCTATCAAAAGTGCCCAGAGCCTCTGCTAGTAACTCAGTGGGGAAACAGTCTATTTCTACACCAAAAGTGCTCTCAGTTCCTATGGGAGAGCTTTAATCAAGCTGTCAAAACTAGAAAAAGGGGTCAAACCTAATAATAAAAACAAAAGGCAGGATCACAAGCAAGACCTGGCAGAGGTGGACCAGGAAGCCAAGGCTTACAGTGCATCAGCTGCACCACAGTAATTGCTCATGAGCACGCCCATACCCCCAAGGGTTATAACCCATCTGAACCTGACTAACAGCCCCACCACACAGCCTGCTAGTACCCTAACAGCATGCAGCCTGGTTCACCCTGTAGCAAACACTGGGATTCCCAGGGATACCTATCTGAATGGCTCCTGACCAAATTTAATATTTCAACTCAGAAACCCAGATCTGAGGTTAGTAATAAAAGAAAAAAAAAAATTCTTCCTGTAGTCTGGTATTGCCATCTCTTCAAAGGGGCCATTTTAATGGAATGCAGCAACAAGAACAAAAGATGGGGAAAAAGAACAGCACACAAGCACACATCGCTACGACCAAACATCGGCAGCATCTACAGAGGATGGTGCTCAAAGAGCTCATTCTCTAAATATTTTCTCATAAGATGTGTGCTTGCTTTCTGTAAGACAAGGATCTGGAAGATACGCATTCCTGTGTGTTAGTGCCTCAGGGGAAGTCTTGCTTTAAATAAACTTCTTTGATAGACAATTTGTCCCATTCAGAAATAACAGATTTTGATGTGTTTTTTTTTCGCCTTTGATTCTTTTGCCAGAAAACCATAAAGAACAGCAACGTATGAGCAGTTGTCTTTTGATCCTATTTCACTTGATAATTCTTTTAACATTCAGGAAGTAAGAACTATGGCCAAATTTTCTTATGGTGAGTAGATTTTGGAAAGGAAAAAAAAACTAACAAAAGTGAAGGAAGAGATGGAGGAGAAGTTCTTTGAGCACTGCAATGAGAGCAATAAGTAAAAATCCTACACACAGAGAAGAAACAGAGGGCAGGCCTTTTAGAGCTCTGCTTCTACACCTACAGCTCCATCGGCAGGCACAGCTGTAATTAAGAGTGTCACTTCACACATGAGGAAATGTGCAGAAATGCAGGACAAAGGTCCAGAGGAGTACCCAGATGGGATTTGGGGACTAAATTGAGAAGCTATTTTCCTCTGAGACAGCAGAACAACTCCCAGAGGTGATAACAGCTTCAAGCCCTGAAGTGGAGACTAAAGACAGGATAGGACAAAGCTGTCCACAGCCAGCAATGTCATCCTGCCACCTGTACTACAAACCCAGCTTTAATTCCCATGTCAGGGGACAGGATGGGCAGAAAACAAGGTGAACTTGTAGCTGAAACTTCTTCCTCCAGCAGTCTTCAAAAAGGTTTGTCCTGCTAAGTAACACAGACATTTATTTATAATTGAAAAGCTGCAGAAAGAAGAGAGGCACAAGAGCAATCTCAAAATGAGCATGGCAATATTTCACCAAAGCCAAGTGCCAAACAAAGGTGGTGCAGCACAGTCTGAGCACTGAGCCCACGTATCATCAGCAGCTGATGGTATTAAGACTACCTACTGCTCACATACTTTATGGAGGAGGCACCCCAAGGCTGCCAAGTTTAAAGCCCAGAACTGAAAAAGAACAGGTAGGCAGGACTGCCAATTTTGCTTGTAAAAGAACGAGGCAGTCAAATACAAGGTCTCATCTGTAGATGCTTGTTGGATGCTGTTTATAGCAGCAGAGAAATCTCCCAGTGCTGAAACTGGTGGATTCAGGCATTAATGGTTTGTCAAATTTCAACATGCAATTCTATTCAGGCCAAAAATGAAACTAAACGCTTATTTTCAAAAGTAGGTGAAATAACCTGTTCAGAAAAGTTTTTACTTCTGGAGCATTTCAACACAAAATCGGGGATTTCTGCAACATTTTCATTCTTCAAGATAAAACTGACCACATATGATAAAAAAAAAATGAACAACTGAATGTAGCAAGTGCCAGAACAGGTACCTGTTGAAGAACAAATGGGCATTTACTCAATGTAGTTTTCCCAACTTTGGCTTTCCATGATTGTTATCACACAGAAAAGATAAGTGTGCTATCAGTTCAGGCTTAGGTCACATTTCTTTTATCTATCAGGCTCTGCCTGTAGTTTTCTGAGCTAAACAAATATCATTTTGCAGAAAGATTACTGAAGGCCAGAGATTAAAAGGGTCTCATTTCCTCCTAAAACAACTCACTTAATTCTGATGCTTTTAGCTTTTCATCCAGAAACAAAGTCATTTTGGTAAATCTGGAATTACAGTACCCCTTTAGAACTGGAGGTTTTGTGTATGCAAGAAGATGAAAGACGGAGGGTCATTCAGCCTAGGGCTCGCTTGTACAGCATTTCAGAGTGGGTCCCTGAGATGGATCCTGGTAGGTCACACTGTGTCCATCAAGCTGGTGGCCAGCATTTGGAAGCAGGGGCATGCAAACCCCAGAGGAATGCCCTGGGTAAAGGCACAACTCTACTGTGGTCTGATCTTTTAGAAAATTAGACTTCATGAGACTCAACACTACCCGGTTTTCAGCAACAGGAGTTAAAATTCCTGATCCACGACCTCTGAATATTATCCTAAATCTCTCAGCATCAGGACACAGCTGGCCAGAGCATAAGAACTGCTGTCACTGCTGGCGAGTGCTGTCTCCGCTGTGCCTTGGGCAGAGAGCACTCCTCCAGCAGCATCAAATGAAAGCTTTCAGTTTCAAATGCTTGCTCCAGGAGCAGGGTTTTACAAGGGAAAAAACCAACACCAAAAAATGCTTTGCAAATGAGGATCACCCATTCCAGGTCCTCATGGGAAAAGAACTGACATTCTCAGGGGGTGACCTTGTCAATAGCATTCCCAGCAGCAGTGTCCCATGGACCTGCTGGGAAGCAACCAAGGGGCACCTCCCCATGAGTAGAAACACACAGGAACCATCCCAGCAAACTGCAACCCTCTTCGATTTCTCCAGAGGCAACTAAACCACATAAGAAAACATCTGACTACTGAGAGCAAGGAGGACATTCTACTATTAGAGTAAGGAGGACTATTACTCAAAAAATTTAGAGATGATTAAGGCTTTTTGTGGGGACTGTGTGTAGAAACCTACTGTCTGATGATTTAAAGCCAGGATCTGTTTGTCTGTTGTGTCTTTCTTCCAGGCTCCTGTTCTTGTGAGCCATGCAGAATTTGAATAGCATAAGCACATTTCATAAATTCCAGCTTTCCATAAATTCCCCATCAGATCGAAAGCAAAACCCCAGTGCAGCCACACAGAGATCTCCAGCCTTTGATTTGGAACAGATGAGGCACCCTATGTTCCTCCTCCAAGATTTAAAAACAAAACAAAACAAAACAAAAAAACGATGTGGAAAAGAAACACCAACAAAACCCCACTGGCACAGCACACAAAGAGAGGCCAAGGAGTCACATGAAATCATTCGAAACAAAGGAGGCAGAAATGCACAACCAGTACAAGGAACTCGGATGACAGACTGAAAGAAGCAGATGAGCTGCAATTAGCAGGACAAATTCACATCCAAAGAGGATGCTCCCAATGCCAACCAGCAAACAGCAACTCTTCAGCGTGATGAGCTGAAAGCAAGATAATCTAGTTTTCCAATAGAAAGGACTAATTGATGCAAATTATCAATTACATTTTTGTAATATAGTTGGAGATATTTACCTCTACCTTTAATTTCCTAATTGGCTTTCCAAATCAAAGAAAGGTAAAAGAGAATGAACCAACTCCAGGAGGAAAGATTTAGTCCGGTTTCGAAACTGCAAGTCAGTCATTTTGTGGGCTTACTGAGTAGGCCATCAAGGAAAATAACGACGCTACTAAAATAAAGCAGCACACTAATCAAAAAGGCAGTCATGTGAAAAAAAGCTGTGCTGTTGTTGTTTTTTTCTTCCTGTACATCGAAGAAAAGCTTTGGTGCAGAAAGAAGTTTGTCTGAGATTTGTATTTTTAAGGGCCTCAGACCCTGAACCTCTCTGACGAGTGATTAATCTCTACATTAGGCTCAAATCCATTGTTATGTTCACATATCTGTGATACATTCACTTAGTAAGGCACGTTGATGTAGGTGAACTAAATCCTATGGAAGTTTAACAGCCAGGTTTCAGTCATGGAAGATGAAAATCATCGCCGCAAGAAGGCAAAAGCCTGAAGTCTGCTCTCTAAAAAAGCTACAAACTGACCACTTTTGTTTTCCTATACCTTGTTCTCATGGTATTATCAAGTCTGGGACAAACTCAAATCTGCTTCTAAGGCAAAGTTTGTAACCTTAGATGTGTCCTTCTATATGTTGTAAAAATTCTACAAAGAGACCCAGCAAAAAAAAGGTAGGTTTTACAAATTCTCTCTTTTGTTCAAAGGAGAACAAGAAGGAGCTTCATCCTGGCAAAGAGAAGTCAGAAGAGCACAAAGAAAGAGAAGAGGAACAGTGTTTACCTGCAAATCTCCTGAAGCAAGAGCAACAAGGTATCACAATGACTGGCATTCAAAAATAAAGCCATGGCTTAATTAGATATAAATGTAGTCACCGAGAAAATGTCACCAGGTTCCCTGATTCTAATTGTGAACAAGACAGACTAAGCTGCTCAGAAAAACCTGTCATGAATAATTTCTCAGGGCTTAGCAATTCTGCGTACTTCTGCAATTTGCCCTTCTCTATTATGGTTGAATAACATCCTGCTAATCATTAATTGGATAATGATTTGTTTCTATCACTAATTCAACAATATGTTCAGAAGTGCATTTTGAAAGCTCCCAGCTCTTGAGACCATAAATATTGGTCTTATTTCCACTTAACTGCTCTGGTTGGAAGGCAGGCCCCCAATGACAGAAACAGGGAGACTGAAGTCAGAAACATCCACATGCTCCGGAGAGGGACGCAGTGCTGCCTTGCAGAGAATGGAAGGTGTTCAGCACTGGGTAGCAAGTGGGAATGGGTACAGGATCCAACTAAGGAACAGTTTTGAGAGATCACTGCTTTGGTCTGATCAAGAATCCCAAAGGCTTGGCGTCTTACTGGACTTCTCCCATACCGTGGTGACATGGGAGTGCTTTTTATCATGGTGAAACCATTATGACTGCCTTCATAAAATGAAATTCTCGGTTTTTGGAGAGCCAGGTTATACAGCCTGAATATTACACAGGGGTCTGGCTGGAGGTGAATGCTTCACCTCTAAGGGAACTTTTATGGGGTATCCAACAAGGTGGAAACATTTCACACCTCATTTATCTCACAGTTCCAAACCTTGGGGACTGAAGAGCAACCTGTAGATAGACCATAGTGCGTATGGGAGGTCTCTGTTATCCAGTACTGACCACCCCTGTAGCCTCTGACATGGATCCTGTGCAAGGGCCACATTGCAATCATTTCTGCTCAGATAAAAAGCTGAAGACAAGAAAGCCAACAATGATCTGCTTAAGCGACTACTCCCTAAGAAAAGCCTGACCATTAAAAATACCACATAAATATCACTGACAGGCTTCAAGGTTATTCAGAGAAGCCCCAATGCATAGACAAGCTCCTCTTTTTAATGGTGATAAAAGCCTCGAGGTTTTCAAAAGACCAAGACACTACGGTCAAATCCACCTTTCAAAGCTCAGCAGCTCCCATTTTGCGGAAGAAAAGGTAACTTTGTGGGGGTAAGGTATAGCATTCCTCCTTCATGGGCCACAGAGGCATAATCAATTGGTACAACAGCACATTGTTGAAACACAAACCACGGAAAGCTGCTTTATGAATCCGTGCAGCCAGCTGGAACAGCCATAAACAGCTGTGAGAGGAATTTGCTCCAGAACTGAATCACTTCATCAGGACATGTTTTTATTTTCCTTTTATCACATGCAGCTCAGGCTGCTGATCCTTGTCCTGAAGACCCTCCACAGAGCAGCCTCTCCATTCCCACGTACTCAGGAACATTAATGGCCCCTCTTGTACTTATTAATCTCCTCCTGAGATTTCGTTTCCCCTTCTCCCATTACAGAGCTCACTAAGTCTTCCAACTCACTGTACTACACTGTGTGGCATCCTAAGCTTTTTGGAAGGACGTCAGAGAGCATTAGTGTTTTGGGGGCAGCACGGGTAAAGAATTTGCTCCTAAGATAATGCCTTTGCCTGTAAATCAATTTAGAGTAATGATTTCAATGGACTGCAAATTATGGCAATGGGGAGAAAAAACCCTGGTGTAGTGACATCTGCTTGTTTCAGCTCTGTTACTGCCCTACCTCCAAGGCATGCATTTGATATAGATTTATACGTACAGACAAACTGCTTCTAGGACAGAAGCACAGCCTAGAATCCCAGCAAGCAGTGAAATTCGAATATATGCTGTATACCATTTGGAGCTCAAGGCTGGTGCAAAATTACAAGGACAAGGCCATTGACTGCTGAAGTCGTGTAATGAGCAGCACAACAAGGACATCACAGACCTGCGGCAATTATATAAGACTGTATCAAGAAAATCCCACATTGAAAACAACTCCAAGAATTACCAGCTTTAGTGCAAAGGAATAAAGGTTTAAAGCTGAAGAAGGCATTTTGAAAGAAAATGATGATTGAAATACAGCTTCTCCCTCTAATCTCTAATCTAGTTTAGAATTTTATGGAATTAATACAAACAGTAGAAATCCATGTCTATTCCTCTAGCATTCCATTAGTGTAGCCAACTTTAGCCCTCTTCTGTTTCACTTCAATTGTAGGAATGTCATCAGACTCTTAGATGGCAGAAAACCTTGGTACCAAGAAGGACGAGAAGAAGTTAGAAGAACTATGTCACAGCAACAGCATGAAAACTGTCCTAATCCAGCAAGCACACTGTTACATTCATGTGCCAGGCTCCAAAAAAGCACTGAGTGGATCGCTGAGCTCAGCATCAGGTCCATTTACATACATCGTGCACGTTTTCATTTTAATCTCCTTACCTGAGCTGCTACAGTGAGATGGTTCCACCAGTCTGCCGGCCTTATCGTAACAGGCAATAGCTCGCAGCCGCACACCCTCTCCACACTCCTTGGTGTCTCCATGGGATTGCACTCCTGCCTGCAGCTCTAACTTCCCTCCTCCGATAATGCAGTCTGACCAGTTTCCATGGGGTTGGGAGGTAAACACCTCACAGGGGCACAGCTCTGTTTCAACCTGAGGATAAACTTCTGTGTTCTGGCATTTGTCTCGCTTTCTGCTTCTCCCTGTTCCAACCAGAGAAATCTGTTCGTTAGCTTAACATCTGCTACTTTTGATAACGACATGTCATATTATTTATACTTGCAGGAATTCAACACATTAGAACCAAGACAATCTGAATGTTAATATCCAGGAACATTTCCTAGGTGTCTGTTCGCTGCTGCCAGTGCTTTGGAGTGCAAGGACCATGTATTTATCTCCAGGGGCAACCGGAGAACTCAGAAACGCTGTTTTGATGGATAGGGCAAGGAGCAAAATGCAAAGCCTTGTTGTACTAACAGTCTGCTCAGAAAACGCTTTGTAATTTAATATAATATCACTTTTCTCTAATTATCTGATGCAAATAAATTGATTGTTTTGTCTCTATTTGCTTGCAATCAATGGTTGCCAGGACAACCTAGAAAGGACTCCACATTAGCCACAACTTCTTCTTTGAGGCTACTTTAGAAATTAGTTAAAGATGCACTCTGCACACAAACTGTACTTTGAAGAAAACAGAAAAGATAATCCTCAGTAAATTATCAGGGCTGGAAAGCATTTCAATGGTTACAATTGGTTTAATCTCTTCTTTTGCTCTGTTCCTTCAACAGGCTTTAAAAGAAGGCTATTTACAAATCTTTCTCCTTCAGCAACTTTAGGAAAGCAGAAGCATTTAAATGAACCTGCAGAGCAGCTCTTTACAACTGCACTCTGCAGACCCTGCTCCTGGAGGACTTCTAGACATGAGAAGAGGTCCCCGGAAGGAGATAATGCAAAGGAGAGAATCCATGCTCCCCAAATCCCTACAATTGCTCAAGCGGAAAAAAGGTCTGTGCACAGCCTCTGAAAGGTAAAATCAATGCCTTTCTTGGCATGGGTTAGGCAGTGTGAAGTGAAGTAATCTTTACACTGTCTGAGCTCAGGAATGTCTTTGTATTTGGCATCCAAGCAGAAGGGGAGATTCATCTTCACTAACAACTGCATCTGTATCACATCCTCAAACACCCCTTGGGGATCCTGTATACTCTAAAAATACTTCTACAAAAAGTTTTTAAAGCTTTGATCTGAAAAGAAATGCCTTCTCTTTGCAATTGCAGACAAGTATGATACTAAAAACAAACAATAAGCTGTATAGCCAACAGCCCCCTTGCTAGTCCAACAGTCATTTCAACAGGAGCACAAGTTGGCCTTAACAAAACCTGTTTGTGTACAAACATGTATCTCTGCAAAGAGAAGAGCCCTTCAGAATCACGTCCTTCAAACCTCAGCTCTCTAAGAAGTGTATGTCCATAGGCTGGGGGAAGGTAAATCTTGCAAGCACAAAAGGAAAATAAGCCCAAAGACACCAAAGAATGCCAAATCCAAATATTATATACATTCAATATTGCATTCAGTATTACCAGGCTGCATGTACTATATGTAAATATTAAATGACATTAAAAGGATATATTTTTAATTAAAATGTGATGCATCTGTAACGTACTGAATATTCAACTATTTATTAACTGAAGACTGGCTTAAAAGCTGCATTTTCATTATAACAACTTTGAATTTTGATGTTTTTAATAAGCCTCTTAAGTAATGACTAATTTTGTGTTTAGAGTCTATGATTACTTACAAAGTAAAATGGATAATACTGAAAACTGAGGGGGAGGCAGGAAAATACTTAGCAAACAATTAGCAGATTCCCACTAAATGACATCATTAATGAACTCTCATAATTAACTCGAAGCATTCATTTGAATACAGACGTACACAGCGTTGAGCAAGGAGGTGCAACTCATACATTCTTGCAGAAAAGGTGAAAAAGAAGTGGAGAAAATACTCTTCAACCCCATGAAGCACTCCCCAAATAGCACTTCTCTTGGATCTTTGGATAGAGCTCATACTGATGAGATTTCAATCTCCAGCTATATGATGAAACCTGTACCAGTTATCACCAAGTTTTATGTAGAGACAAGACAACCCTACGCCAACAAACCTCCTTAGATTTGCAGCTTCCTAAAAGTGATTTATGATTTGACCCTTCCCTTTGTGGAATCTACGGCTTTGTGCTGCCCACACCCACCCAGGACACCCTGCTGCCCCTCACCGTCAGCTTATCAGGGTGCCTTTGTAGGCAGTGGGCTGAGGTCAAGAGCTCCTTCCAAATGGGAAGAAGCAAAGCTAGCAAGGTCATATGGCAGACCCAGACGAACTTCCCTCAGAAACCCAGTATGGGTGAGGAGACAAGCCATCAAAGCTTGGCTATCAGAAACCACTTTTGGTCCACTTGCATGAACAGATGTAAGTCTGACACAGAACAGAATGGGAAAGAACGTAGGGCCATACTGTTTTGCATTTTGCAGGCATGTTCACAATGACATTTCAGATTTAAATCCACCTGCAGGTAAATATTCACCTTTTTCCTATGGCACAATGTTTTCTATAAGATCACACAGATATGAATCTGATAGGGATGGAGGATTGCTACTACTTTAAACATATGGGCATCAACGTGGGTAAAATTTTAGAATATGCTCCCAGACAGAAACAACATTTTATAATAACAATTTTTATGTAGAAGCAAAATCTTTACAGTGAGCCATGCTCACTAATGGCAGCTTGATGCCATTGTCTATGTACTGTGATTGCTACTTACTAAAACCTTGGTTCATTTCAGCAGTAACAAACAGAATAACAAAATAACCACGGTACAAGTGCTTCCAGAAGAAAGAAACAGTGGTAGCCACCACATTTTGCTGCCACTCTCTTCAGAGACATTATCACAGCAGATATTCTCACGACTACTTTAGTTTTCCACTTCATAGTAGCATTCTTTGAAGCTTCACTTCTAGTAGTGGAGCTCACCTCCAGAAATGGAGAGCACTAAAACCACGTGCACCACAGCTCTCAGGCACAGAACAGCAATATGACAAGTTCTGAATGTTCAGGGTAACAACAGCAAATTTACTGCAAACCTGGAAACAGTATAATTCATTTTGAATTGATTTACTGTATGTGTGGGGGGGAGACAAATCCTAACAAAGCAAGTTGTTCCCAACTATTAACATCCTAGAGTTACCAAGCTTGGTCAGCATTCAAATAACATAATCACATACCACTACAGCAGGTATGGAAGAATGTTCCATTAAGTGGTTTGAAACAGAGTTTTTTTTTTTTTAAGGAATATATATAAATGATCAAAGATGTTTGAACAATACCGCTCTTTCTTCACCCATGGTATTAATTTGCACTGCTGAACTACTGGATAATGCTATGTACAAAAGTCCCAGTTTTAAACTTCATCCTGATTTCAACAGTCTAAAACTGAAAAATATATTTATTTTTCTTTGCATATGCACGTATGCTTCATGCTTCCCAGATTAATAGGTCAAATAAACTCATACAAGGCATAGTCACTATTCAGTTTATGTGTAAAAACAGGCTCTCACCACCGAGGTTTTCCTTTGCAATATCCTCATCCCAAAGGGCACGTGCGTAAAGAAGGCAATGATCAGAATCAGACTGAAAAACAATCAGGAATTGCCTATTCTCTTCGGGATTTTCTGAAACTCCAGCATCAGTTCACCAGCATCTATGAAACATCACTCAAAAATATCACCCTTAGATAAATATTAGAAAAGATTTTACCTGTGAGTGATCGCCTCCTAGTTCTTGTTGCTTCACAGTCAAAGGAGCACGCTGTAAATTTAGACCAAGGGGTAAACGTGCAGTCATCTTTGCAGGGAATGAGACAGTCTTGCACAAGAGGTGGCATAGGTCCAGCCCATTTCATGCATTCAGAGACGTCAGCAGATTCGTTGTTCTCTGTCAGACATGTAACAGCTGAAGAGAAAAGGGACAGAAAACTTTATACTGTTCTGTGTGTTTTATTACAGTGTATTTAGTCTCTGCTTGGGCTCCGTGCAAAACTCACTCTTCTGGCTTAATAGTATAAAGCTGATTTATTTTTAGGTCATTATTCATGGATAACTCAGACACGTACTAAGAGCTTTGCAAAACCATAAAGACACATTCTTGTTCAAGCAGTCTGTTGCCTAAATGACGATATAAATCCAATATTTTCAGAGGCAGTCATTGTAAGCACTGGGGCAACAGTTCAACTAATGACACACTGTATGACCAAATAAGAAAAGATATAATACTGCAGCTCTGTGCCATAAAGCCCATTTGGTTGAGGTCAGGATTCCCAAGCCACAATGCACACATCCCCCACGGAACCAAAACTTCTTTAAGTGTGAAAAAACAAAAGAAGTGAAATAAAGCTTCTGTTTCCACAATTGTAATCTTCTCTGTATTTTGGATAAAGAGAACAAGAGTCTGAGCAGCAGATGCTGCTTACAAAGCTCAGTGCTTCTTGCAGCAAGATGTAATTACCCTCTAGACTGTGCACCCTAAACAGTGTGTCTCCTCTTGGGCTCCCTCTCTCTGGCCATATAAGATTTTCTGTTTCTTTTGAATAGATGGAGATGTTTAGGAGAAAAACCAAAACCTATGCATCCCCTTCCTTGGTAGCCCTGTGATAGGATAGGGAAGCAGCCTGCCGTTATGGCACAAGAGCATTTCCTATAAGAGCACCACTGAATGGATGCATCAACATGAAAACTGAACAAACCTAAAAAGCAGTTACTATCTGGGCGTCAGGTGAAGACAGTGTCCCTCAGCTGAGTTCCACCCAATTGCAGTGCCTTTAGCAAGGGCAGAGGGAAAATACCTGCACACTTACACAGCCTTACCTCTGCACATAGCACTGCCAAGGCTGGTTCCCTGCCCAAAGTTTTATCTCTAAGATTGGGCCATGGCAACTGGAAATAGCAGGCACAGTGCTGGGGTGAGGCTGAGGTCCTGAATTTGGACTTGGATGACATCATGGTTTGACTCTCAGTCAAAGGGGGTTTACAAAGAGCACAGCCCAGGACTGACATGCATTGATTTTCCCCAGATTCTGTTTTAAGCCAATTCCCTTTTCCTTCAACACCCTTGCCTCTTTTGGAGCTAGCCTGTAGCAATTTTTAAGGTGGGTAATGGAACTGAATAGCCATACGACAAATGTATTAATGTAAAAGTCTGAGTCGCAGGAAGCCTACAATAAAACTTTCTAAAGTTTCAGTGAATTAATAATAAGTAATTATAATAAATAAAAATAGCCTGCACATCATGGAGCCTTTCATTTCATTAATAATAATTAATTCTCAGAAAATCTCCAAGATTATAGGCTATTTATATCCCACACCGTGGGTTAACCAAGGCAAAGAAAGGTCGTGACTTGATTAAAGTAATGAAGTCAGGGACAGAGTTAGGAATTAAATTTGGCCCCAAGAGTTTAGTCATGCCGGGCTCTCTGACTTCAGGCAAGTCCACACGTTGCACCATAAAGCTATAGAAGATGAAATGATTTAATCCAGATATTATTATTTAACTTCAACAACCTGTGTTAGTACTTTATGGAGATTACTAAATAATTCAGATTTTTGAGGTTGAATCTATTTTTTCTTGTTGCTGGCACTTCATGTAACTAGGAGTGCATGAAGAAAAAGGGAAAAATAACTCATTGTTTCCTTACAGATTAAAGATTTACCAAGGTGTAACTCTGCAATGAATTCACACAGATTCTGTTTTTAACAATGGTGCTGCATGGGAGTGAGGGGTAAGACAGCAACCACCTGCAAATAAAAAGTAATTTATTAAAATGTAATAAGATTTCTAAGGAAAAAAAAAAAAATAATCAGCATTTTAAAGAGCATGCACAAGGCAAGCAATTGTGAAAAGTCTCTTTAGACTCGAGTGACAGTAAATCAGCATATTAATAACCACCTCTAAACTGCTGATCCTAGCCGTTCACTTTCAATCCTTTTGACCTTTGCCATCTCTGCACACTAGAAGGCAGCAACTCGGAGACGTTCTCTTTCTCAATTACGAAAGCAGAAGGACAGAGGTCGACGCACTGTATGGGAAAGTGGTGTAATTGCCCTCTCTAGAAAGGTTAAAGAAGTAATAGACTCTGCTGCCCGAGGTCTTTGTAGCCTCATTACCTTCAGCAAGGACACTAAAGATTCAGCAACACAGAATCACAAAGTGTATGCAATGCTCCTCAGCACTGCTGCAGCAGCTACAAGTGAGCAATATCCTGTGCTGCAGGCCCTGTCCAGCAATATTTGCAATAGCATAATAAACTATCCTGTTGCAATGTTTACTACTATCTGACAGAAGACCACAATTCATTCCCGACATTTATTAATGGCAACACAAGCAATGAGACTTTTAAATACCAGTGTTAAAACAGATGCTCCATGCTGCAATGAGTTATTATCTAATGGCCTGATCTGCACAAATACCCTTAATTTTAAGCATACACATAAGTCACTGAGTTTTCACAGGCTATTTAGATGCAAAAAGTAATGGATACGTATGGTCAGGGCAAATATTTGACGGAGATTATGGAGCATAAAGAAATTAGCATCAATAGTAAACATAGGTAGAGGAAAGAAAACAACAAGTAATTTGGATTGTGCTGTAACGCTTGCATGCAGTAGTAATTTTGAAGCAATATGATAGAGATATTAGCAAGCACATTTCAGGGGGATGACATCACACCTAACAAAAACTTGCCAGACAAATTTAAAAAGAAAACGTAGGCTTTAAAGAGACCCTGAAGACTCTCTGAAATCAACGAAGGTAATCACGTTTTTGACACAAGAAGCAGCAAGGAAAAAAGCACGGAGACAAGAAGGAGTTGAAAAGTAAAAAGTGTAATGTTTTGTCTGTGAAGTGACATCTTGAAACGTACCGTGGAGAATCGTGAGTGAGGAGGAAAGAAATGAGGCTGATATCACTGACAACAACAATGTGAAACAAAAGCAAGTGGGAAATGAAGGCAGGGAGGCTTCAAAGCTAGAGCAAGAAATTTAAATTAGTGTTCAGACAGCAAAGATTTAAAAGACTGAGGAAAGGTGAAGCGACTTGGTCAGAATGGCATCAACAACCTTCCTGGGGAGGTCAGAGGAGGAACATGGGGATTTTAGGAACAGCAGAGGAGGAGGATCTCCTGTGAGGTGATCAGGGACAGGCGAGTGATTGTAAATTCAGAATGACTTCTCCATTTTAATTATTTTTATAAGTGCATATCCTGGTAACTCCATCAGGCCATTTCCGACAGAACAAAAAGCCCTTGGTATCACCAAGGAGAGAAAGCAGCAGCTGAAAAGCAAGGAATCCAAAAAGCTACTTCTGAAGCCCAAAATATTACTTAAAGACCAAATGTTCAGCCAGCTTTCCACTCTCCTGGAGTCTTGTACCTGTCAGTGCCAAAAGGGAATGCTATGCTGGCGGGAACACAGAAGCACATACTGAGTGGCTAATGAGTTGGCTGGCCAGGGCAGGCACTCCTTGTATCTGCACAAAACAAAATTCCAGCATGAGCCCTCATTTGTATGTGCCCTCACACAGCATGGACCCACATTTCCTCAGATGGGCCTAAGCAAGATGATACACTTCAGTCAAGTTAGGGAATCCATTTCCACTCAGTCTGCAAACATCTTCAACGATGATGTCAATGCCTGACTTCTCCAGTTCGGTCTGAATTATCTCCAAGATTCAGAGTTGAAAATGACTGATCAATATGGCATGTCAGTCTTTAGAAACAGTAGGATATCTACCATACTCATATACTACGTCTGAGACAGGCAGCACAGACTGCTAAAATAAATGAATAAAACAAATGGTTCAGAAGTACAAGGTAGGAAGCAGTGTTACTGCTGGATCCATACTGGTGGTTTGCTCAGGAAATATTCACCTCCTATTTGCCTGCTGCAAACTCGTTCCTCAGTTCAGTCAGCTCTTTGAAGACAAAAATATTTTCAAGTACAGACACTTCTGGAAACAAAATGAGACAAATTTCTGTTTAATGGACCTTCAGAAAAGTTAATAAAATTACTCATCCTCAATGGTTTCAAACTACTGATTGGTTTGGCTCGTGTATGTCCTCTTTACATAAGAAATACTTCCTCATAATCCTCGGGTCCGTCACGATGGTTTTAAATAAACTCATACCACAAAGCAATTTCTGCTCTGTCAACATCTCCATTTTTTTTAAGTGGGATACTACTGAAGGGCAAATACAGCCCATTTTCAGCAATATGCTTTGAGAAAACAAGGATCACATAGTAATTGTAAGTCCCTCCTAGACACAATGTGTGATTGCCACCTCGCTGCAGCATTTAAAATGGGCACAAACATGAACTGAAACAGCTACTAACAGGACGCTGCCAGATAAAGGGTTTCGAATCATGGTTTCCGTGAAGAGAAATGCAAGATTTCCCTTTGAAGTCCTGCTATTTCTTATTAGTGCCACTAAACACCACCAAACTGGAATTAAACACTTGGGGCTAGGCTCCAATGTGACAATTTAATGCAGCTCTGTTGATATAAATATCCAACAATAGCTGGCACCAAAAAAGTACATCTTCTCCCTAACAACAAAAACTAGATCATGAATTAAATGAAAGGTAACCAGGTTCCAAATGCTAAGAGAAAATATATTTTTATAAAGAAGTAACCAGAAAGATAGGGTTTGGATAGAGGAAACCATTCCCACCCTGCCCGGGGCCCAGTGCTGCAGGGCATCCCCATGGCCCAGCCATATTGCCTGTAGGCGGCACAGTGCAGAGGCAGCACAGGCCTGTTCCCAGGGCAGAGTGTAGAACTGTTTAATGAACATTTAAGACGTCAGCAAATCTAAGTGATTAATACTAGCAATGAAAACAGCAACAGATGCAACTGCTTTGCTTCAAGGCATAAGTCAGCTGCTACCTGAATGGTGTTGGGAGGAAGTTCCCCCTTCTATCAGTACAGGGTCCTGCAGGGATATGGAACTAGGATTGCTAACGAGACATTCAGTATGACAGTCCTAGTCTTCTTGTTCTGTATTTACACCCACAAGAGTGCACTTGTGTGCCATCATCTTAGCATAAGGCATAAAGAAGCATATGGAAGCCATATACTTTAACTACACTTATCTTAAATTAAAAGTAAATAGCAGACACTAATCTATAAACTTGAACACTGTGAAATCAAATGTTTGCATGCTGACAAATTGCAGAGATGCCAACTATATCTTTAGAAGACATTATGTCACTACCAAAGAAGCCCATGAGCATCCAAACAGGGGAACTCAACTCCTCTCCCTGTGCTCACGCCTGACTTACAGCTCCAGAGACAGTCCTAACAAAAAGAGAGCACTGGGATAGAAATACTATAGGCACAACATTGCAAGAACATAAATATAGTTCCCCCTTAAGTAAAAATCCAATTACGGATACTCTTGGCAATCATATTCATTTACAAAGTTATAATCAATTCTCCTTTAAAAACGCATTACAACAGTTTTAAAAGAGTAAAAACTGAAGAGTGAGAATAACAACTATCAGGCACTACAATTATATTGTACCACGGCACTTCAATTTGGAGTATCTAAATTGGTGGTGACAAAACTCTGGAATTAAACGCCATTAGAACATCTGAAAACAATGACTGATAATTCCAGCAAGGTACAGTCAGGTCGAACACCAAAAGCAAAGCTCTGCAGCAGTGTAATTCAGATAGCTGGACTTAATACAGGAAGATGTCTGATGAGGCTAGACAAGAGAGGCCTAGCCCCGAGGGGAACAGAGACAATTGTGTAATAATCTTCTTTGGCTTCAAATTCTAAGAATCTGTGAAAAAATCAAAGACAGAATGTAAAGTCAAAGGAATTACTTCAGTATGGCTGTTTATCTTTTCACTGTTCAGAAAAATTCTCATTACCCCTCAACACAGCAGTAACCCAGTAACTAGTTCACTTACTTCTCACGCCGTAAGTGAAAAAAGGGGTTTAGAGATAATATCTACAAACAAACACTTCAAGAATTCAGACTTTCTGGTTCTAGCCATCATCTCATAAACCATTACAATCTCATTTGTTTTCTATATTGATGCTCCTTCATACTTAGAATCAGTTCTTCCAAAATCCCGCGTGGAACATTTATGTACAAGTATGTGTAACAGACCAAAATAACAATCCCCAATTACAGGAGACCATAAGCAGTGCTGTATGCATAACAGAAGAGAGAATACAAGGCTCTGCTGCAGCTCAGATTGAAGACGAAGGCTTTGATTCTGTACTGACATAAGCACTTGCTGAACTTCAACACTGCAACACTACTCAGATCGAGCAGCACTCCTTGAAATAAGGCAAAGCATGGACTTACAGAAGGAAACTGCAATATAACACCTTAAATTCAGTCAGAAAAAATAAGACCAAGTGATGCTGGGAAAGATATCACAGGCAAAAATCAAGAAAAAACAACCAGGGCAGTGTTGGAGAAACCAGTTATTCAGCAGAGAAAGTGGCTCTGAGATCACCAGCTTCCCATTTTGTAATTATTAATGATATTGACAGTGGTGCTTAAAGGGCTAACAAATGCCACCAAATACACAGAGCTCTGAGTAAACACAGACCACAAGCAACCTGCACTATAAACAAAGGAGAGGCCTGAGATGAGGCTGGGAAGCAATAAAGATGGTAAATAGCAACTGAAAAGTTAAAGATAAGCAACTGAAAAGATTTGCATAAATAGGGAGTTAGGGAAGAATTGGGAAGAAAAGTCTCTAATGGAGCAATTTTGAAGTGTAGAAGAGACTGTAACAGGAAAAAGGAGGAGCTGGGCTAAAAGAGGAGAAGGAAAAAAAACATATGAAACTGAAAGTTCTCCTCATGCTTAAGATTGTAGCCATTCTTTGGCTGGTTTCTCTCTGCAGCCTTCCCACAAGAAGACACGTATGTTGTCACAAGACAGGTTAGTGTAGGCCAGGAACCCCAGAAGAAAGGGCAGCACATCTATTTGCAGCTTCCCAGGGCTCAGCCTGAAGGGAGGTTTGTCTGAAAGTGATTAGATACATTTGAGGCTGCACATTACAACCAGTAAACCCAGTGCAGGCTGATTTCTGCAACTTAATGCCCAAAACAGGACTCACTTGCATTCCATTTTAAAGTAACTTCCTAGAGTACATTTTCCCTTCAGTATTTATGGATGAGGTTATTGATCATTTGGTGGTGAATATATGATTTGAAACACTGCGAGAATTGAGCTGTACATGTCAATTGTGCTAAGGTATGTGACTTGATGTTCCAATTCTTTCTTGTCTTTGAGCCAAGCCTGCTCACTGTTTAAGGAGAAATAGGAGAGGAATACATTGCAATAAGGCTCACCCTTGCTCTCACCCACACACTGGATGTGGAACAGGAGACTGATATATTAATGCCTGGCATCATTTTCATTTTAATACAAGTGCTTTCTTATTGTAGTGGTTCACACACTGTCTGGCTGGGAAGACAAAATAATATGATTTTTAATGCTTCAAATTTACTCTGGCCAGTGAATAACTGCAATCTGGGTGCTTCTACATTCCGCAATCAGTCTAAGGAATCTTTCACAATTTTCCTTTTTTTCCTGACTTTATTACAGGTTTTGAATCGCTTTTACTTTCATTTTCTATTAAAAAGAAAAATCAATGGAAGTGCATTAGATGATTAATGATAGAAATTATCCTCCTGCTCCTTTCAGAGAACATAACAAAACACAAAAATATGCTTCCTTTTCTGCTCCTTCTGTTGCCCACAATTACTAAAAGCACTGGAGTTCAATTTATTTGTGGCACCAATCATCAAGTTATATTTAAGATGAATTATTTTTTTCACGTCCTGAAAATAAAACTAATATACCCTGTTATATATACATACATTGAGAACACAGTAAATACAGAAAATCAAATATGCCAAATAACAGAGAGAGAGAAAATGGAAAACAAACATCTGTACAGTATTCCTTGTATCTCCAATCAGAAAAGCACTTTGAAAGCACTGACTTTCTTTTGGGTGCTCTGCCTCAGCTCCGTTCTCTCTGGTCAGTGCTGTTATAGTGAGAGGTGGAGAAATGCAGCCTGTTTTGTCCAGCCAGGCCCAGATTTAGCAGGAACACGTGGGTATCTTTTATGAGAGCAATGCAGAGCTCTGTAACACCACAACCAGTTCACTTTGCAAACCCATTCTGGTTTGAAATTATCCATGACTGCACTGCCTGCATAATGCTGTGTATACAAATGCACCTCAGTAAAGACAGTCAGATTTGGACCAGTTTAAAATCAGACCAGAATACGGCCTCTTCAATGCCTTTTTCTTTAATTAGCCATGCTTTTCCAGAATTCAGGTAGCTATGGCATTTTGCATCACACGGAACTGTCATCTTTATCCAAGTTCAAAACTTCAATTCAGAAAGGACTAACATGGAAACTTGGAAACCTCCTCATTACTTTCTGTATTCCACTCATGGAAATTGACGTTAAATCTCCCTGAAGTACAACTGCATATTGCACAAAAAGTCCTGCATAAAACTTTCCACTTCAATTATTGTGTTTCTACAGTAAAAAAGAGATAAGGCTGTTGAATGCTTTGAGTTCTGAAGTCTGGCTACTCACCTGCAGCCTAAAACTGACACACAGTGAAGTCTACTTTGACCAAAGTTAATAAAAAGGCATGCTCTTTACACAAGATCTAAATCCACCATCTTTCAGCTGTCTTACAATACTGTCTGCCGTGACTGCCAAAATAATGTACTTGAGATTGGAGGATCATTGCAGTGTTAGGGTAAGGGTACAAGAGGCGTAGGGAAATTATGAAAAGGTTCCCATTCAGAACAGTAAGAAATCAAATGTTGTGGACCTTTCAGTAGATTTGCAAGGTAGGAAATATACGTGTAGAGATTAGAATCCCAGTAAGAGCAGTCACACTGATGAGTGGGAGTGCTACGCACATATACATAATGTATCAATTATACATCCAGAAGAGCTCTTCATACCTCCTTCCTAAACATTCTTAGTATGTGGGGGGAAAAAAAAATGTTTCACAGAAACCCTGCCTTAGGGCAGCCTTGCTTTCTTTAGAGAGGGGGAAAAAAAAGAATCACCAGAAGAGACTAACAGTCCAAGATGATGAAGGATATATTTATATATAATGCATATGAGACTCTGATTTCCATATGTGTAAGAGCCAGTATTTCCCCTGGGTCACATTAGGCAATTTTTTTTTAATGTGTTCCAATCCGTTTGCCTTTTAACGGAAGATGAGTGCAATTATTTTTATCATTCTCATGTTTGCTGTTGTAGTTTGCTGTCTCAGTGGCAATACGTTCCGTTTTACACTTCTTTTGAAGCTAGCAGATCTAAAGAGAAGATTTGCTTTCCCCTTCTACTCTCCTTAAAACAAGGCAGAAGATCACAGAGAAGATGCAAAGGGAGATATCCTACAGCACGTTATGTTTTTCTTATCGTGATCTGCTCCTTCCTTGAAGACACAAAAAAGGAAACATTTCTTATTTACCTGCTGCTACTTCTCTTCAATTTGTAGCACCCTGTTCCAATGGCACGGGGATTATGAAGCAGTGGCAAAACTCACATTTCTTTCAGTATGAAGAGATCCCATTACACTTTCAATATCTGTGAATGAAGCTTTTGTTTGCAAGTATTTGTTTCTAAAGCAATTACAGAATCAAAATAGTGACTGATTACTGCAGCATACATACAACAAACACAATGGGAACAAAAAGTTCTCCATTTCTGACTTCTTTACCATCGGCTCAGATCATATAATTATAAATAAATGGAACCACAATTTGTTGGTTTATTTAACTGAAAAACAATCAAATGCAATAAAAACAAATTAGCACAACAGAAAGTAAATTGCATCAGAAACTAGCAATACTTTCCACCCTGCTGGGAGATTATTAGTATTTTCAGATATTCTTCATCTGCCTCATTCTAGCTAACCTTGGGGTACAGCTGGCTGTGATACCATGATATGTTTTCTATATTAGAGTCTTTCCAGTAAAAGCTATTTTAATCTTGGCAATATTAAATCACCAGCTTGATTTTCGTCTTGCTCCCTATCCACCTGTGAAGTTTTGTTCATCTTTGCTGGAGCTCAGAGCAGTTTCCCCCACAAAATTGCTCTCCCTTGATGCAAAAGCTTTCTGCCAAGTGCCATTACAACGAGATCAGACGCATCACACTTCAAGTGAGAACACTTCAAGCAGGGGAAGGTTGTCTTCGCAAAGCAATGCAGAGCGTTTTATGTTTATTTTCTCTGACTTCTTAAAAATATATATATTTTAAAATCAGGACACTGACTCAAAGCTGAGGCTCAAAGCTCAGCAAAACAAAGCACAGAGGAACATCCAACCCTTGCATCCTCCTGTGCCACTCTGCTACCAACCCCAGAAACCAGGGAGAAAGAACAAAAGTTATCTCCAATTACACCCAGCACCCCCATTTCTCTTAAAAGCAAGGGAATGCAATCAGAGGTACTTCTAAAATTTCCCCAAGTGGTAATTACCTCTTCCATTTTAAAAGAAGTTATTCTAAAAGTCAACGAAAAACCAACTCAAATGATTCATTTCACATTTCCTTTACAGAAGAGATATTTGAAATTTGTAAAAGTGCTTTTCAAAGTAACAGTAAATAGCTGCTTGTTAATTTCATCCAATGCAAAAAGGAAAGGAAACTTTCCGTATGAATATATTTGGGAAACCAACCAACTTTTCCTGTTGCTCTAATGGAAGTGTAAATACTTACAGCACATCAAAAATTCACAGTAAATTGTTTCTCTGCACAAGTTTGACATGAAAGACAAATAAATTAAGATTTGAATGGCGACAGAAAACTGAAAGATTCTTTATATTTCATCCATATTTTGCCTTTTCTAGATTCTTTATTGCTTCAGACCATCGTCTCAAATTCTCTTTAAACCTTTGTCTTGTCCTGCTCGAAGACCCATGCTCCAGGGTTATGTCTTATCAGTTAATTAACTTTTTAGAATGGAAAAAGCAAAAATTACTCTAAAGTTTTGCTCACATATATCAGAGCCAATGTCAACCAATGCAGATCCTGTGTACCTAATCCAAGATACTTACAATGAAATTGCATCTTCCATTCGTAGCTTGAGGCAAAAGAAGGTCTTGCAAAGAGGTGTGTGAAGTGATGGAGTCTACTAAAGCAAAAACATTGCTACAGAGATTAAATATCAGTCTAACTACTAAACCTTATGCCACGAAGGTCTGGTATTACGTTATTAAATACCAATGTTTCATCCTCAGTTTTCACATACTCAAAACAAAGCAAAATTCGTTCACATCTATCAATTTATTTTTAAACAAGAGCTAAAACCAAGGTTAATACTACTATTCAGCCGATCAAGGCAACACTAGCAGGAAAGCATGGGGGAGTGCATGGAATATGTCAGATCCCTCACTATAAAATAATCAGCAGCTTAGCAACAAAATACTAGAAGCAATGAAAACATAACATTCATTTAGGTCTTATAAGGCCATGGGGAACAAGGAATTAAAGAGAAATAAATTAAGTTTAAAAATTCTAATCACCAAATAAGGAGAAGGAGGATCCTCAGAAACAACTGTGATATTTACCTTTATGGTTCTTCTTCCCCCAGCGTCAGATCTCACTGATGTGCATAAAAATATGATTTGGGTAAAAGGGAACTGAACAGAGGCAGTGTTTGAAAACAGCTTTGCCCACAGTTCAAAATGGCAATGGAACACACAGTAGCATAAAGGATGAGACAGAGAAAGTGGAACAAAGAACGTGAGCAGAAATTGGAGCTGGAGGGCTGCCTGGCAGGCTGGGACAGCCACATCCCCTCACCCTGAGCTCTCCTCCCCCACCAGGCTCTTGGGTTCCCAGTTTGTTTCACAAGAGCCGTGCAATCAGTGCCACTAAAACTGGCATCTGCCCAGGGACAGCCCCAAGCAGAGAAAGGCAGTGGCAGAGATGGAAAGAAGCTGGGAGGTGTGTGCTGGGGCAGCTCCCAATGGGGAAACTCCTTGGGAAATGCATCCCTGGAAAGGAATCGCACTAAAGGGATGAAGGTCAAATATGCATTTTATTCTATATTTCATCCTTGAAAAATAGGATAGCGGTGCTTTTTAGTAATAAAATAGAGGATAAAAAAATCTATACACATCAGCCAAGTGTGTTACCAGTCAGTCCTGTTAAAGAGGTCAATAAAAAGTAATGTATCCTGTATGTGAAAGACTACAAAAAGGGCTTCAACTGCTGAGCATGCTAATCTCGTCAGGTAACAAGCCATCAGAACTTTAAACCATGTGAAGAATTAAGGCAGAAAACACCAACCATATTAAAACTGAGACTCCTCCAGGAGCAAATGGTCTTTCACTCAGCAATGCAGAATTACTAAGAAAGACGTAATCACTTGCATTAGAAATAACTTTCAAAATTTGGAATGTCATTTTTAGGAAGCATGGAATGATTCTTTCCATCGGATGAAAAGTAAAATACGAAGTTTTGTTCAAAAGTATGAAAGAAATGACTACGTTTTTCAATGTCACCAAGTCAAATCATTAGCTGAAGCTGAAGTTACTGGAATAATTACAAGGTTATAAAGACTGTAATTTTTGGCAACACTTAGTAAAGTAATTAAAATCTCATATAAAGACTTTTGATTTCTTAGCAAGACATCTGACAATATCAAATCGAAATCAGTTCACAGATTGAAATGGATTTATGGGAAAATCCTCTCACTGCATTGCATTGTACATTAGCTGCAGGTTGTATATTCCAGCTTTCTTCAATCAATTTCCACAACAGTCCCTTTCATGACATTTGCTCCATAAAAATTAAAATCCAGGGAAAAAAACTCAGATTTCTTATTAAAATACACCCCTCTTCTCCCTTTCCCAGCCACCTTCAAGGAACATACTTGACAGAACACACGGGGCATCACTGCTAAATTTCAGCAAACCCAAAGACAGCTTCCTTAACTCTGCTCGTTTAAGTAGACCTCACTCTTCTTCATATATACATACATAAAATCCATTCTTTGTAGGTTTTTTTTTATGTATCTATAAGCATACATGTGTGTGGGTACATACACGCATCTTTGGGTTATAATTTACTGCCCGAAATTTGTATGTTTATTTTTTAAGTCCAGAGTTAACTCTATGTAGGTTATTAATGAGAAACTTCTGGAAGGAAGCCTCACTAAAAAGAACAGCTTTAAAAAGCCAATAAAAGTCCTTACCCTTTAGTTTCAATAAACCACAGGAGAAGATACTGTAGATGTAGATTACCATATCTGTACTTTTGATTTACTCATATTTTCCACATGGAGACAGGCAATTCTCATCCGTAACTTTATTCCAACGCTGCGACCTTGACTTTTACCAAAAGTTCAATTGCAAGGATATTGTTTTTGAGGCAGGATGAAGAAAGGAGTTCTCACAGATAAGATAATGAACTGTCATATGCAGCTTATGAAATACTACTGTTTCAAATAGATGCTCTGATTTAATGCGTGTTGACAGTCGACTCAAAAATTATGACTAGGTCATTATGTGGTGCACAGAGACTACAAGGCATGAATTACTTATTTGTTTATCTCATAAAGCACTAGACATGTGAACAAAGACGTCTTCACAGCCTTCCACGTAGGGATCAAATGTAGCAGTTAGAATAATTAAAGGTTAGAAATCTACATTAAATACCACATGTTGGAGGTATAGGATTAACCATATACTGAAAATTTCACAAGAGGCGATATAAAGAGGTACTGATGAGGACAGTTGGTAAAGCCACACCAAAATGAAAAATATATATATATTGTCCTCTAGTTGTTGAAAGTGATGAAGGAATGGACTAAAAGGCTATTTTAGCTCTTAACCCATTATCCTAAGTACTCACACAACTGTTAAAATCCAGAGACACTTGAAAAGGAGAAAAAACAAAACAAGATTATCTCCTGGCTGAGATGAGGACTTTGAAAAGCAATAGCGACTATGGACATGTCCATTCTAACAAACTCTGAACACAAAGCTAGAAAATTATTTCCTCTACTCAATAAATAGTCTTCCTAATAAAGAGACAAGGAAGATGTGCTGCCAATGCTGATGGATATTATCAATAAACCAGAAGTCTTGATGACCCTACAAGCTTTTCCAGCACAGTAAACAAGAACAGAGGTTCACATGCAGCTTTACACAGACTCTGTATTCCACGTTTCCAAATAGAACAGAAGGTGCTGTATAAAATTAGTGTAGAGAAAAAAAGCACACATAGGATGTAATGTCACAGGATGCACTTAGAAGACATTCCCAGTCTTTTCCCAGAAGAAAGAATCAACAAAGGCTGTAAAGAAGTGAGGAAATGTTCAACACTTCATGTTTGAAATTCTTACCCTCCTTTCCCATTGTATACATTTAATATGAAGTTTAGCATACCTTCCACTACAATGACAGTGGGACTCTTTAGTAACAACTCCAAACAAGCACATCATACAATGACTTCCCAAAATCAAATCATCCTTTATCAATGCAAGATTTGCTGCACCTACAAACATGTTAAACAAACAGCAAATTCAACTGCTATCAATGTTTCACTTCTCCTTTTAGACTAAATGACATAAGGAAAAACAGAAAAGAGTGATGATCTATATCCTCTACAAGGAGGCTGCCACCAGCCTCTTCCAGAACAAGAGTTTGCTGGCTTTTTCCCCCCTTGCAATATACTCCAAGGTAAAATAACTGAGGTTTCACAGTAAAGTTGCATTTAATCAACAAAGCTGTAAAAACCAGACTGAACATTTTTACATAGCAATCACATTAACATGTATCTTTGAGCAAAAGCCTGACACCTCACCCCACGTGGTGCTAAGGGGACACATAATAGCTCAGAGTACAGGCATATCATAGACTGCCCTGGTCAGTCTGAACATCTGGTGTTGCGTGGGACACACAACAAGGCTTATAAGCAGTGAGATGAGGAGGTGCCAACAGTGACCATCAGGGCAGAAGGCAGGATGACAATGAATGGCCACAAAATTTCACAGTTAACAGCTCAGATGAGTGAGTGAACAAATGCATCCATATACATACAGTTGCACTAAAGCTTAGTGAGGTGTCCTGGAAGGCTGGGCTGGTAACAAAAAGAAATTGAAGGAAGTTGCAGATCATAAAAACAAGTGACAAAGCAAAAGCTATCTCATTAGGAACAAGGCACAGGGACTGCAGAGGTAAGCTGGAATATGAGAGCTCAGCCAACCTCAGTCAAAAGCTATTCCATGTCCTCAAAGAATACTGGAAACTAGGTCAAGTTTTTGAGGATTAGAAGGAGATTGCAGCACAAGCATACAGAACTCAGACCAAGCAAAGGACATTAAAGGTAACAAAGGATCTTTCTGTACACATGTTTGTGTGTACAGACAGACAGACACCCTCCTGCCCTCTGAGCCCACCTCCCATAAAAGAGACACAGAGTAGTCTGCATTGGAATTCACTGAGCAAATCAGGAGCAATCCTGCAAGTTACAATTAGCAGTAAATATGAAGGTGAGATCTAAGGTTCCTACAGTGGAAAACGCTGCCAAAGTTAAGCTGGCTGGTTTGAAATTGATGGTCCTAATGAATCCTTTCCCTAGCAAGATCAGCATCTTAGATCTCATGGAGCAAGCACGCCTTATCAAGAGACATCCTGCCTAGCCCATAACTGTGCTATTGTTTTGTATGTTGTAAGATGAGAAGTATCAAAAAAGCACATAAAGGAGGCTGGAAATTTTGTGCTAGATGGAATATACTATTAATTCAGATTCCATACAGTCACTAATGACCTCGAAGATCAGAAGAAAACTCCAAATGCCGCAGAAAATCCCATAAAGAAAATACAGGATTCTTCAGTTGGGATTTCCAGACCTGTAAGGAAGTACAGCTCACCAGTCCTCCCTGCTACTCCACTTCACAATACTGTCCCTGATCACTCATTATACCCACAGCACTACATATGATGCGGACTGAAACCACTACAGGAAATAGCTTATTTCCTTGAGGATAAAAACCCTAAAAACGCTCAGCACCACAAATCCTAAATGTCATCCAAATGGCTGTCTTAATAATTAAATTATATTGCATCAAAAAGCACATGCCTATAGCAGTTTGATTTGTATGCACGCACTCAGTGGTGAATAACTGGGTAAGCAAAGATTGGGTGGAGTTGCCATAAAAATATACAGTATGCTTAGCACTAAAAAACTGAAACAGAACATAGCCTTTTGCTTTATGTTCCTCTCTGGACCTGGTTCACCACTGTTTTATTACTGACTTTTGTTATTGTATCTGAATACAATTTGATTTTATGAGATCTTAAATATTACCTTTATAAACATTTCATGTGATGTTGACTGTATCTGCAAATTGCTTATTTGCTTAGTCTATTTGTTCATTGATGCCACTGCAATAGTTCTTTTGCTTGTGGTTTGTTTGTGTGGTGGTTTGGTTTTTTTTTTTGCATTAACTCGTGTGTTGAGTCTATTTCATCTTCTGAGAAAATCGTGCTATGGAATTTTTAATAAGAAATTCTTCTTAAAAAAGAAAGAAAGATGTAACTGTAACTGGTGAAGACATTTTCCTTTATAGCGCTCTGTTTGCTATATAATTTGATCAGGGAGCCTATGTCAGTCACCATGAGATTTCAAGAAAGTGCTTTGTTTATCATTTAATCAATATGATTTGAGCAACCTAGGAAGATTTTTAAACTGTAGGCTAAATTCTGTTCACACCTACTACAACCTTACCTGACTTTCATTCAGTAAATGCTCTCCACACATCATTTCTTTTGCTTACACCAGTCTTCCTGCACAAACTCAGCACAGTAAAAACTTGTGACTGACCTCCTTCATCTTTATCCCCAAGGGAGAAGAAAGAGAGAAAACAAAACAGGTCAGCCAGAGGTTACTAAAGGCTTTGTTTTATGTAGCTGCTCCCTTTCCCACACGAGCCTAGGAGTCCTCAAAAAGCAGTGTGTCAGCAGCACTGCTGGGCAGACAGACCAATTCCACACCTTGAGGCTTTTGTTTGCCAGCTGTCACTTTCTGGTGTTAACGCTTTTGGACAAAAGCTAAAGGAGGGCTTCTGTTCATGGAAATGCCTTGAGTTGTACTGCTGCCTGCAGAGATGCCGTGGATGAAGGCACATCACCTATCCAAAGCATCCTTAAGTTGGAATCTCCTTGCCAACAAAGAAAAGAAAAAGTGGAAGAGACTTCAAAGCACTTTCATAATGGAACCAGAGTATGGATAACCTGTACAACTTGTTTTCAAGTAATGGAAAAAGATAACAACTGCACTGAGAGAAAATACAATATGACCATTTGGCACCCCGATCCAATGACTTGATGGGTGAGCACTGGTTGGTAGCTGCACTCATACATTCATCACATCTGAAAGCCTACATGCAACAAAGCACGTACTCAAATGTTATTAAGCTAAAGCCTATGAATTAATTGCATTTAATTCTTGGAAGCACATCAGGTTATTATTTCCCTCGCTGTATATATTTAATACTTGCAATTCCACAGGACCAACTGTAAACTGCTATGATGTTTCATTCTTATTAAGTTTGCACCTTGGAAACACTGGCCCTCAGGGTCAAATGAAATTCCATAATCCTTCTAAATTTCTGTCCATGGTTATCTCTAACATTTATGTTGACCTGTGAAATTCATGTAGCTAGAGAGGTCAGGCTTCTTTCAAAGTCTTCAGATAAGATAATTTAAGCAAAGACACTCTTTGTTTGGTTTCTAATCAAAGCACTTAAAATTGGAAACTTTTATGCTTTCATACCAGATTTTCAGAGTATTTACATTTAAATAGGCTAAAAAAAAATAATCAAGATACATGATCTAAAAACAAAAATGAATAAAAGGCAGCCATTTTCATACAAATGCTACAATTAATCACCACGACAAAGAGATAGAAAGCAATCTATCTCGTCATACCAGACAGCTGATGTAGCTTTTCCTTTCGTCCACCACAGAAGTTAATTATTACGAGCAGATGTGCTTAGATTACATGAAAATTTATACTCTATGAAACTGCGTGCTGAAGATACGTATTTATTTTAAAGCACAAATGTATTTTTCTGATTGTTTGGACATTTGCAGCAATGCAGCCTGTACAAAATCAATCCATCTTGCAGGTTGTGATGCTTATGTGCACCTGCTGCTCAAAGCAACTTCTCACAACTGCAGTCTGTCTGATTTGCTGCAGATGAAAGAAACAAATATCCCAATGCCCCTCAGTGGCAATGTATACTGTGACCACATCACGCACTGTAGAGTTAAATGCAACAGAAGAGTTAAATCCTTCCGGTTCTCTCAACAGTTCACATCTACACAGTGTAGCTCAGTACTATAGCCCAATTCTGGCTTGATTTTCCCAAAAACTGTTAATAAGGACCTATTAATAAAATGCAGAGCAGAAGGAACAAAACAAACCAGCGGTGAAGCCTTATGGTCAGTAAGGGCAGAATCTATGGAAGCCTGCATGCTCTTATCACACAGCAGTGGTTGGGAGCGCTGCTCTGTCACGTAACACATCCCTTGAGGACATGCTGATCTGCTTCACCCTGGATTAAACAAATGCTGAAGTAGATGGCCTTCGACAAGCCTATTACATTTTAATAGGTTGGTTAGTCTCCCATATATAACATACCTCTAGTTTGTGCTTTTCTTTTACCAACACAAAGACTGAGATAGAAACAGAGATACAGAAAGTTAATATCTAAGAGATAGCAGAAAAGAGATTACTCAAAGAAATTTCTATCACCTTGGGGCATATATCAAGGAAAATAAATATATGACCACACAACTGAAACTTCTGGGGACTGTCAAGAAGAAATGATAGTACTGATGTCAGAATTGCCTAGAAAGAGGTAGGAAGTCTCACCTTCTACAAGGTTTCACATCCAAGACCCAAATTTGACATTACAAAATACTCTACTTTAGGAAAAATCTGTAAAATATCGGAATATATTATTCCACACTGTCCTTATTTCATAAAGCCAATACCAGAAATCCTTTAATAAATGCTGCATTCACAAGACAAAACCAGTGGCTGCCAGGAAAAAAACTGACTTTAGAAAAATCTTTGTTAGAAGATGACAACTTTTCATTCTTATCTATTGCCACTGAAATGCAAAGATGGCTTTTTCTTGTGTAGTAATTTTATTCCAGTGGTATTCCAATTTTTTGGATGAGGTTTCTCTTGAATTATTGTAATATAAAGAAATTGTATCTTTTTGTGACTCTCAAGAAGCAATTCCATGACAATACTGTTAGTGAAAGAGAAGAAAGGAGTGCTTCTAACAGGAAGAATTCTCAGAAGCATTAATGCCACAATAATCACATTTGTTTTAAAAAATGCTGCTTAAATTCTATTTATAAATATTTTTGAACTTAAAGAAAACCCTCTATCTCATAAACAGCAATGCTCTCTGTACTAGAATTTATCATTTCTCATTCTCCTAATGCAGAAAGGCTACTTTAAAAAGAAAATTAAAGGAAATCGACTAATCATCTTTCCAGGTCAGGCAGAACACAGTGACATAAATATCTTTGGAAACTGGGCCAAGAGAAGATAGAACCACTGGATGAGTACAGGAGATGTTGGTAATACTGACTATTTCACGATTACTTCAAGTTCCCTCAAAAGTACAAGCATTTGATAAGTATTCCAATCACTTCCAGATACCATACTGCCACTTTAGTGCACCTGTTTGAAAGTGAGATTATGGGATTTTTGAAAGGTAGTTTGAGCCACTGTTATTCATTTATTTTGAAATTGAAAAGTCAAGTCTAAATCCTCAACTGCAGACATGAAGCTGCTGGAGTAGCATAAATATACAAGTTCACATTCAATTAACATGATGTCATGACTCAATGTGCACCTCTGTGGAATGCCAGGTTTAACATCTTGTGCCTGAAGACTTACAGTGAGCTGCATTGATGAGCTCCGTCATTTCGGATGCTAATATTTATGTTCAGTATTTAAAGAAACCTGACTCAGCGACTTCCAGTGGGAAGCATATTCTAGCAAATGTAGAACAAGAAAAAAAGAATGCAACTCCTACCAAGTCTGTTTGGTACTACCTTAATGTTAGAACAAAACACTTTCTTTATCCCTCCTAGTTATCACCTCTGGAATTTCTGGAACTCGGTATTCCACTTGACTGAGATCGTTATGGACAAGATGACATTATTTTGGTAATTGCTCAGAGAAAAGCATAGAGAGTTTTCCCAACAATTTAGAGCATAAAAGCTTTTTAATAAATTTGCTTATTATTTGGTTGTGCCTCAAGGTTCCTCATTTAAACAGCCTGTTTGAAGAAAAGTTCTCCTCCAGGCCTTTTTCCAGAGAACAGGGCTCTTATCTTGCAGAGCTCAGATAAATTTTTAACAATTTCCTATGAACCAGAACGGCTTTGGCATGAACTATCTTTGGATTTGTAAACAGCACAGCCACAACAAGAAGGAAATGAAAATTTTATAAAAGCAAAAGTTCTTGATCTACATCAGTCCTGAATGGGACTGCCTACAGCATGGCGATGTGAACAAGAGGGACACTGAAGGGCTGTACAAAACAGCAAACAGAAAAGGGAATAAAGCTGAACTGAAACATCTCAAGAACAAAGAATGATTTTATTTAAAACCATTAATAAAGTAAAACAACTTATACACCACAGGGTTAATTCATGGAACTGCAGTATATCAGACACAGCAGAAACCAACAGACCACGAAGAACATGAGAAAAAATCAGATACTTTTATATCTAGTTACAGTGACAGTTACATGAGCTCATATAAAATATTAAGGATTATAAAACCTCCTGCTTTAGGATCTAAGTCAACAAAGCAGTTTTAGAGTGAAATGGCTCCTGTATTTCTGAAAAGGAGCAGACAACGTTATACAAACAGGTCTATTTACAACCCACTGAAAGGATTCCTGCTAGAGTTTATCATACCCTCTGCACAAAGCATGAAACACGACCACCCAGGTCTGTTCAATGGAAACTTCTCAGTTCCCTAAGAAAAGTCTGAATCAATGGTTCATAGCTTCAATTTTAAATCACTGGAAGTTGATGCTAAAACAAGTAGTAATTGGAAGGGCCTGTCTCCAGTTGGAAGGAGAGATTGCTCTTCATTGCAACTCTTCTAATGTCTTTCATCATCCCGAGCAAGTCTCAGCACAGTTTGGTTCTCCTTGGACCTCTTTCATCTACACTACTGTTAAATGACAATCCATCATTTAAAAAATGGACCCCAAAAATGACTTTCACAAAAGACAGTTGCTTAGATCATACAGACTACACAGCAGATGAAAGAAATCTTAGGAGGACCAAAGAGAGATGAACTTAATCAGAGGGATGAAAGACAAAATGAAAATCTATCTAGGCTTACTTTTAAAAAGGAGTTTCCTTCAGATAAGATGATCTTGACTCTTTCTGTGTACCTGCTAAGTATGGTGTGAGTACTGTCAGATCATTGGGGACTTTTATGATTGAGATGCTCTAGCAATTCCTGCAAATTGTACACATTTGAATGGTGCTGGCTTTGAGGTGACTGGGCCATTTCCTATTGATCTAAAACCTTCTCTCCCCCCCTTCTTCCCTCCTTCCTCCTAATCAAGGCAGAAATACATAGCCTGGAAAGCTTTGATGTTCCTCTGCTTTACTTCTCATTATTTTGATCTTTTAACAATCCCTCCATTGGTACATGCTTGTAATATACATTTTCAGTGTTTATGCCTTCTGGCTTCAAAAGACTTTTCTACTTGATTTTCAGAAAAAATAAATGCTGTTTGTGGTACTAAGATGCTGCTGTTTCTGCTCTGTTTATCAGATAGGAATGGTATAGAAAAAAGCTAGAAAACATGCTTGATTCCCTGTACAAAGTAGAGTACACTGCCCTATTTCTGAAGGAAATCAAATAATTTATTTGGCACAGACTTCATCATCTTTATTTTATGGAAAGTCTACAGAATACTGAATTGCCTTTGGATAAAATGTTGCACTGTAGATTACTGTCAGGACAAATTCTCTTAAGAGTCTTCTCAATTTTGATGTCGCTGGCAATGAGTACAATGACTGAAAGAAGCTGGAGTCTCTCTTGCCATTAGTTAGTATCTATAAGGTAAAGTCAAGCTGATTCCCTGACTGCCAGGAAAATACTCTTATATCAGATACACACAAGGTGGAACTTGGGTCAGACCAAGCCTCAAATACAACAGCACTGGTTTAGGGGCCCTTTTGATGTCTGTTGACATCTCTCATTCTAAAAAAAGGAGGGAAGCCCACTGTCACATGAGCAATATGTCACTGGAGCATCAATCTCTCTCCCCCTTGTCCTAACAACTAAGTAAAGAAAAACTGGTCTACAAGAACAAGTTACCTGGAGATCAGCAGGATGTAAGACGACACAAGGACTGTGTGCCATTCCCCAAACTATTACCTCATAACCTTTCTTAGCTGCAGTCTCCAACACAAGCATTTGCATAGAGAACTCTGCCAAGTCACCAGGTTTTAGGAAAGGAGCTCAGGATGATTTCTACACACAGAGCTGAATTTAGTTCTCATAAATTAAGCTGCAGGAATCTCAAAGTCACAAAACGCTCAGAGTGATTTATGCACCACATCTCACACAGCCACACTTGCCCCCTCCCCTCTCCTGCTCAATCCTAATGGTTCCAAATCTCAATTTACTGAAAATCTGTCTGTGAAAGATTTTGCTCATTTCTGGTAGTACAGGGAAAAAATAACAACGCATTCATGCTGCTTTTCCAACAGACTTTTTTTAATATACCCTCGATTTTTCCTTGTTTCTCCCATTTTTGCATGAAATGAATCTACTATCAAATCCAAAATTAAACCCTGGCTCTGGGAATAATTTAAAGGTAAAAGTCTGAGAGTAAACTGATAGAAATTAGATGCAAACAATCCATACGCATGTAGTAAAACATTCATATTGCGATGATACATCCAAATTCCTGTGCGCATATGAGCACAATTCACAAAGACTGGATATAAGTTCCAAATGTAAAATCAAACATGGAATCAGACCATAGCCTCATCAATACCCATCTTTTTCCCATGAATGAAAAATGAGTAGTTTGGAAAACAAAGCAAACAAGGTATTGGAATTACTTGAGAGAAAGTTCTGAAGTTTAAATTTGATCTTATTGCTGTGTCATTGTTTACAGTGGCAGAAAGCACTATTGAACAGAAAGAGAAGTAAGGATTACCTGTTAAAGGTATTTTATTTTAGGTATCAGAAAAAAAAATCAATTTCAGGAGCTCGGGGATAAGAATGAAAATGTAAGAAATAGAAGATTTAATGATAGACACTTGTTTTGTTTTGTTCTTTTACTACAGCATAATGCTACTAGCCTGTAGTCCAGAACTCCTAATTCAGCACTCGCCTCTACAGCACTGATGTCTTCCTACTCACTGTGACCACCTCACCTTTTCTCTCTTTAACAAAGATTTCATTTTACTGATTTCAGAGCATTTTCAAACTTATCCAGCGTGAATTTTTAGGCCTACCATTCATTCAGATCATTCACAGTCTGAAATGACTCAGATGTGTTACAGCTATACTCCCATGATATACAGCAGTAGTGAAAATAATGAAAATGTCCAAGAGCATGCCTGGTGGGAAGCCATCCGAAATGGCCTTCCTGGTTGACAGCAAACACCTGATAACATTGCTTTCAATGTATTATCTCAACCAACTACACAACCACCTCATTCCGTATTTCTCTAGGTCACACTGATTGCACAACATTCTCAAATTATACAACGTCAGTCTTTGAACTTGAGTAGCATATGGGAGACTCCTGTGAGAGTGGACTCAATGTCTTCCTAAAGTCAAGAGAACATTATCTGTGCTGCCTTCCATTTACCTTATTGTGAATCCTCAGCAAACTGCTTTGTCAAGGAAAGAAATCAGATTATCAAGAACAAATAATAGTAAATCTATTCCATTCTGGTTGTTTCTTATCACCTTTCTACTCTCCATGTGTTTGTAAGCTGAAAATTGCATTATCAGTGACAAGAAAATAAAAATACAGATAACGCATACTGTCTGAATTTGCAGTAGGATGCAGAACGGCTACATTGGCAAAGCTGCAGAGATAACATCCTGGAAAGGCTACCCACTGAACACTGATCACAGAAAGACTTCACAAACCTTTTCAAATATATCACTAACAAGACCCAGCTCCTGTCCTTGCCCTGTCCTCAGCTATTTGCTATCAGAGATACCAGCGGACAGGCTGGTGTTTTCCAGACACTGCTGTCTGGCGAAGACTCACGCTCTGTCTGTTGCGCTCCTGAGTGCGCACTCTCAGTCACAACCCCACAACCTTCAACAAGAATCACAAAATCACAGAAAATCCCAAGCTAGAAGAGGCTCACAAGGACCAACGATCTCAACTCCTGGCTCCATACAAGATCACTGAAAATCCAAACCCTAAAGCTGAGAGCACTTCTTGAACTCCAGCAGCCTGGCACCATGACCACTACCCTGCAGAGTCTGTTCCATGACCCACCACCCTCTGGTGAAGAACCTCTTCCTTATGCTCAACTGGACCCACCCCTGGTACAGCTTCACGCCATTCCCTTGGGTTAATCAGTGTCAGTTTGCTAGGCCAGCATCAGCAGAATAAGCACTGACAAACCCTCAGCATCACTGAGAATATGGCTCAAGGGGCAAGTGTCCTATCAGGCAGAGCTAACATTGGAGGGAACTACTGATCACAGGTAAGCCACTATCAGCTGGACAGATTTATGCCCAGGCAGGACTCACACTGCAAACCACTACTCATAAAACATCATCATCTAACTGAAACAGTCCGTGTTTTTGCCACATTTGCCATCATAAATATATCCACTGCAAACTTTGGGATATCACATTGCCTCTAGACTGTAAATTATAAAAAGATTCCAATAAGTACCTCCTGAAATTGGTATTTTTACAGCAGACACACCAGAGGTGGAATTTGAGCCAGACGCAGACTGAAATATAATGGCACTGGTTTAGGTATCTTCTGATGTCTGCTGACATATCTCATAAAAAAAAGGAGGGAAGTCCACTATCATGTGAGCAGAGAATAAGAGCAGTTGGGTGACTATCTTACGAGCAAAAAAAACCACAGGTAACAGTGATGATTTTTAATGGCACATTGCATTATAAAGAGGTTACCATAAAATAATTTCAGTAGAAACAAGAGTGTATGTGGCCCCAACTTTGTTCCACATTGATCATACAGTAAATAATATATCTAAAGGATGCCTCTTTAAAATGGTCTTGCAGGTATAATGCATACAGGCAACACCAAAATTCGTCCTTTCATCTTATTAGATATAGCACCAATGTTGACTTAGTCACTAACTTATCACAAATTACGTTCGTCATCCCAGTTCCACCTATATTTTAGATAAAATTTTAATGGAACAATCTTGCAGTAAAAAATTCATGGCAGACTATTACCCTTTTTTTTTTTCTCCTAATGATAAGCCCCTGATCTGCATCTTAGTCTAAAACCACTTATCTGCAATATTCCTACAGCTACTGCAAAAGGAGAAGAGAATCTTAAACTCCTTGAGTCCGGTGCTTCCTTCATTCTATTTTCTCACTACCAATTCATTTATCAACTTCTGCATGGAAATGAACTGTATCTATATCACCGACTCTCTTAGCAAATTCCACATGGTATGAATTTATAACCTGTATAATGGATGAAAGAAATAGATCACATATGGTCTAATAGTGCACCATGCTAAAAAAAATGTTCTACTAAGATGCACAAGGACGTAATCCAGTATTGATCCACCCCAAGACCTCAGGTGAGGCAAGGAGTGAGCGCTTCTTGCATTGGTGGCTTTGTTGTTTGCCTGTATGCAAGTCAATATATTATTCTCTTAGAGAATTTGCTGCTTTGTGTCACAGCATTTCTATATTCTTCTGATGGGGAGGTACAGCTCTGAGATGGACACATTGCTTCTGTCAATGAGGGGAGATATGGTCAAATCCCTCAAACAAAATGAAATGAAATTAATCCAGCTGAGATGCAGCAGGAGAAGAAGAAAATCAGCTATGACACGTTCCATTGCTGCAGTGTCTTCCTGCCTCTGGAAAGTAACTACTCTTTACATAACCATGTTGTCAGGTATTTCTAAGACTAGATTTTTAAGTGGTACCTCATTACATCAGTCTAGTCTTTAATACGTGTCTATTTATTTGTCCAATGGCTTTTGAAGCAGCTTTCAAAGACATTTGCTTAAAGCCTGCTTTCCATCCACTAATTAAATGTTAACAATCCCTTATAATGAGCAACACATTTTTTCCTCCCCAAAAATGTAAATGTCTAAGATGGCTGATCATGTCAGCACTGAAGGGAGAGGTCATTTCTGGAGGATCTTCCATCACAAACATCAGAGAACAGTAAAGTCACTGAAGGGCATCTGAAGCAGAAGCAATTTTCTCACATTCTTGACACCTTCTAGTAAATTAGTCACTTGTCGAGGAAAATGACAGCTATATAGCAATAGAAAAGCTCGTAAAGCTCTTCATTTACTGTTAGAAATGTTGCCTATGTTACTGTCAAGCAACAGTAATATCCGCACACTTTTATTCCTGAGCACTCTATTTTAGGTGGTTTGTTGGTTTTTGTTTTTTTGAATGATGCCTTAATGAAGTTTAAATAACATTTATACTTCTTAGCTCTAAACATTACTTTCCTCTTAACCGCATGATTGTTTTCTGAATAAGTTAGCCTACTGGAGGTGATATACAAAATTAAAGGCTATTGTAATTAGTGCAATATAATTCAAAGATAAAGTGGTAAAAACTGCATCTTCAGAGGGTCATCGTCTCTTTGGCTATTCTGCTCATTACTGAGATAAATCCTGATATCTTCAGCATGTTACATGGGCCTAAGTGACAACACACAAGTATCTGTCTCAGAATCTATTCCAAGAACAGAACTTTAAAGTCATTTCAGACTCCATTTTCCCTCAGCACAGCCATAGTTCTAAGTATTCTAAATACATTCTGACCATATACACATGCACACACTTTCTACCTTTAGAAATACTTGATATTAATTCAGCACCATCATCTCTGGCCAACCACAACAGTCACGGAAAACTGAAATCCTCTTATTCAAATGACAGCCATGGACAGAGAAAGAAAAAACATTCTACAAATGGATGCAGTAAGGTTGAAAGAAGTTGGGCAAATTTGTGCAAATATTCTTTGGAGAATAAGCACTTACTGGCTGAAGACAGTGACACACTTTGCAGACCAATTCCTGCACAGAACAGTGGTGTTACCTCAAATGCAAACTCAGATAGGATGCACAAATATTGCAGGAAAGCATATATATGTAACATCAACACCTGGAGATGTTATACTAATGGTACAGTTTTCCCTCAAAAGGTTTCCTTAGATTCACACAATCAGACAATACCATTCAGAATGGAAGGGGCTTCTTGATGGTTCGATGCCTTCTCAAAGCAGGACAGATCTAAAAGTTAGAAAAGGTGGCCTTACGCAGTCTGTATCTTATGGATGTTACGAGCCTATACCTCTAATGGACCTAGAGCCTTCCCAGGTGATCTGGAAATTTTGTTACTGTGACTATTATGACTTTCTCTCTCTACCTCTCTGGAATAGACAATCACTGAAAACCAGCTTGTTTTTCAGAAGCAACTCTAACAGGTAGCTGGGTTTCAGCTGCTTTCACTCTCGTTTGCAGGCAGCAAACGATGTGAGATTCCTTTTGCATGATTATCACAAAGCAATACGTAGCCTATTTAACTGTTGGAGAGCTCTCCAAAGAGCAAAAATAAGCACGATACTCTCCCATTATACTTCACATCCTGTCAGAGTACGATTAGTAGGAAGTTCATACAACTACTGGAGCATAAAGATTGTCCTCCCTTCACACCGAGATTCAGGAACGCATTTTAGGACGTCTCAATTTACAGAGCTCTCTTTGAAAACCTTGTGGAAAGGCTTGTGGTCAAAACCTAAAGGTATTTACTTCTTTTAGTTTAAAATGTTTCTTCTTTCAGATGCAGCTCACATACTGCCAGAGCTTTTCTTTCTTTCCCTTTGTTTCCAGATTATGTAAGAAAATCAGCTCATCTTTAAAGAACAGTTTCCTGCCTTGCGAAGGAGTAAATTACTATGTCAAATTTCTTCAGTTAGCATACCTGTATAGTAATCTTTTTTCAATAAAAATAACCTTTTGTGAAAGGTTTTATTAGATTTCTCAGCAGACTGATAGCAGACACATCTCAAGCCATCTGCAGGAACTGCTACAGACTCTGATCGCATAACTCAGAACAGTGAAATTCTTTTTAACGCTTCTGTTCAGACAATTGGATCACTGTATTTTCCAAGTGCTTAAGCACACAAAGGGCAAGAGCCCAAAGCTTTTGCCCATGCTGGATTTCTCAAATAGTCTTGATAAAAGCAGGCCTCAGGCAGATTATTAGTAGCATTTAAAATTACAAAGAACAACTCCTTTCCATTTTTAGCACCAAGAAACGATTACATCACAGAGAACTATGGATACACTTCTTTCTAAGACAGTGTGATTCATCCTTAAGCAGAAGAGGTTACTCTGAAGATGCTGAATGCCAAGCATAAATCTGTTCCTGTACTCCAGCACACTATCATGTTGCTGGTATTCTGACTTTCAACAGAGCAGAAAAACCACATAATGGATCCACTTCCCAAAACACTTCATTTTACACCTGAAGTGCTCCAGTCCCTGCTTCCAAATTGGCTACTTGAAAAGCATCAAGACTCTATTAAACATCATCCTCCATCACCTGGAGGTCAAAAAAGAAAGCTTACCCCTTGACTGCAAACCATGCCCACACGCCTCATTGTGTCCCAGCACATTCTGTCTCACTGACTCCGGCACCAGCACACATTGACTCCATCGATGGGTCTTCCACCTGTGAGAGGAAAATGTTAACGATTAAGTCACAAAAACTGGAAAATAGTATGTCCAGACAAGAACTTCAGAAAGCTGAGATGGAAACGATGATATACTACAAAGACTTAAGGAAAAATAGCCAAAAAAGTTGTAATCACTCCTGAAATATGCATTATGAACTGAAATTCAGATGTAAGGTTCACCTTCTCGAAAGTCATTTCATTCTCCAACCATACTTCCCTCCCTGACTTTTCTAGGGCGTAATTCAAAGTCACAAAGTAAAACAAGCAAACAGCTTCAGCGTGCTTTGAAATCAGGCTCTTCTCCTGAAATCCTGTTCTCATGCACCATCTGCTTTCCATGCTATGAAGTGTGTCAGACAAGAATGCAAGACAGTGGCTTTCCACGGTGCTGTGCAACGCTGAATGTTTCAACTCCTGCTCTGTCCCAGCATTTAGCTGCCTGCTCTGCTCTGAGAGCAGGGTGTGCAGTCTGAAGATTTAGATGCAAAGATATGATACACTTAAGTTTACCAACACTGTATAACAGATGGGCCAGAGAATTTTAATGAAAAGTGGTAATTGTCCTATTGTACTACTCGTCTAATCAGAAATTTAAAGCGCATATTATTCACTGGAGTGAGAGCATCAGGGGAGAAAACAGCGTTTCTGCAGTAAGCATACAATTATGATTAAGGCAGCTGAGTGCCTGTGGAATGAAAACAGCTTGCACTGATTTTTAGATACGTTGAGGGGAGAGTTCCCAGTAAAACCTTCCTTAAACACTTCCAATCCTCAATTTGCCATTTTTAGGAGCTGTGTCTATTGGGGTCCGTTCTGATGAAATCAGATCATCTGAAATCTCCAACTTGAACTCTTCCACACTTAGTAAAATTTATTATTTGTATAATGTTGTTCATTTATTGACCCTCCATTGTTCAGTTTTATGTCATTTCCTTGTGAAAACTGTGCTGGGTGATCCTGCAAGATTCATTTCTGGAGAACTGGAAGCCCATTAGAAAGGAACCGATTCAAAGCTAATACTTTTACCTATAAACCGGACAGATGGGAGTATCTTCACATTCTCTTTCCTCATACAAGGTGTCTGGGCATGCCTGTCCCCCATTGGCAGCATCCTGAATGATAATCCTATACCGAGACTGCTTAACAGCCGTGGCATTGCCTGTAAAACAAAGACAAATGCTTTCCAGACACAGGCACAGGTGGTACCCCAAGTTACTGATCTTGCTGTTCTGGTTTAAAAGATTGTTACAGTTACATTGTGAAACTGTGAATCCTCACAAAGAAGGGGGGAGGGGAAAGGATGGTACATTGAGCCAAAAGCTACCATTATTTTCTTTAAAATTACAAACAGTTCCGAAGAGCAGCATCAGGAAGGGTGATAAATCCACAGTTTAGGACATGCTTAAGAACGTCACAGCAGACAAGGAAAGAAGCAGAAGCAAATGCTAAAACATCTGAGCAGGAAAAAAGGAAAATTAAAAAAGAAAAAGCAAAAAGAAAGTGCAACTGTTACAATGGGAGGTTTTGTATCCTGGTGGTCTCAGGCTACTGCCAGAAAGCCATCTGTACTAATCTAGCAGTTACAGATGGTGTCCTCCCGATAAGAAAACCATCACAGCCAACAGAGACTAATTCTCTCCTTAGCCTGAGTACACACAAACCCAGAGACACAGCCCACAGTGTGCGGTACACAACGCAGCATAGGAGACAAGGATAGGATCTGCACTTGTGGGACCTGACAGCTAACACAAGCACAATACTTGGCTGCAGAACTAGGAAGCTGAAACTGAGAGCTGGTGTAGCTGCTGTGCATGGTAGCAACTTGGGGGGGAGTTCTTAATAGAACTTAATAAACAATTCCAGACCAGGAAAACCTGTCCTGTGATAGTGGACTTCACCAAGAAGGGTCAAGGAAAGTGAGGCTTTGCCTCTGCTGGCACTGGTGAGCCATCTTGGGACTGTGTCCAGTTCTGGGCTCCACAAGACAAGAAGGACAGATCATGGAGCAAGTTCAGTGAACAGACATAAAGATGATGTAGGCACTGAAGTGTCTGACACATAGGAAAAAGCTAGAAGAGCTGGGACTGCTCAGCTGGATGGAAGGCACCTTGGGGATTGTATCAGTATACCAGACTGGGGGCCATAAAGGAGATGGAATAACAATTTTCACAGTGATACTCACTGAGACATTTTTCAAGCAGCTGAGTATGCATTTACAATGATTTAATTCAAGTTCCTCAGCTTTCTGATAAAAGTTTCATGTGTCAAAAATCTACCACTTCCCCTAATTAGAGCAGCTATGCTGTCAAAAGAGGAGATTAAATTTACTGGGCATAATTTGTTCTCAACAAATCCATACTGACCAATTCATCAGAATCTTCTTCTTAAGACATTTATATTTCAAGTAATACCTACTTGTGTCTTTCTACATAATAAAGTTAGGATGAGTGATCTATAATTTCCTCGACCTTTGTTTTGAGTTTCGTTGTGATGTATTTTTTTAATTATCATTGGGGTTTTATTTAGTTCTTTAGGACTGAGCAATTTCTCACACAGAGGGCAGTCACAAGATGCGCTGGCATTACTTCCCTTTCTATTCAAACAGTCCTACTGACATGGAAGCAGATGATTTATTGAAATATTCATTCTTCAGTCCATTCCTTTCCTGGCTTCCAATAGGAAGCAACAGCAGCACTGCACATTGCCCAGTAAGTACTGGCCATACCTTCCATCCAGCTTCCACTTACTTCCAACCCATTTCTGTTATCCAATTCATTTTCCTATTGGCTAAAACTTAATTTGCATTCTCAATATTATACTTTTGGGCATTCCTTTAAACTCACCTTCAGTTACACGCTTGTTTCTGATTGTTGCAGAACAATTTGGCAATAAAAAGATTCTGAACGATTCTGATGATGAGAAAAAACAGCCGTGTTTGATGCTTTGTCTTCAAAGTCTGAAGCTGCTGGCCCTACTACCTATTACTACAGATATCTATTTGGGATAGAAAGTGAAAAAAGTAGAGCACTATTGGGCTCCAGCCTTTCATAGTCTTCCTTTGGTAGCTTCCAGACCTTCCACACTCCTGTTTGCATGCAACATGTTCACCAGAGGTGCCTCTATCAATTTGCTGAATTTGTTGAAATGTATAGCAGAAACGTCTTTCTGCTATTGCTATTTTTTCCTTTCTCCAAAGAATCACAAAGTTTATCTCTTTCTTTGTGATGATTTTATAATTCAAATTGTCTACCACCATTAGAATCTTAGCCATTTTCTCCCTATTAATCAGCACCAAATCTAAATGAGCTTCCCACAGTAATTTTCTCTACCTCAAGAAACTAAATTATCCTCAACATTTATTGCACATTACTCAAACCCCATTTTCAAAATTGAATTTCCTCATTGGCTTTTCTACAGCATTCCTTACAAATGTTACTGAATGTAATTTTTATATCTCATTTAAGATTGTTACAGCTTGATTTTCCAAGGTATTAACATTATATAAGACTGTACATTTAAAGCTAAACTTCAGCTGACTTCAAGAAAGGTTATGACTGTCTGCCACTCTGAAAAATTAAGCCCCAGGATCTCAAGACAAATTCCATGCCCTCAACTCTGCAACTCAGAAAAGGCTATTTGAGAATTCTGAGAGTGTCTTACCTTGCTTCTATTCCCACCCTCCTGTCCCATCTCCAGTCTCCCCTCCTTACCCACAGATTCATACGACTCCTTCTATCAATCCATTCTTTTCATTCTTCTCTTGCTCTCACATCTTTGCTTTTTCTCCATTTGACCCCCACAGCTGCTCTGGCACACTGCTCAGGGCTAGTGAACATGGATTACTGTCAGAAGAGGGACAACATCTTGCTCACTCCTGTAAGGCCCAGCATTATCATGATAAAATCGCTGTCACAGCTTTTACAGAAAGCATTCAGCTTCCTCTTTTTTGTGCTTCTGACTCTGGAGGGAAGGGCACAGACTGGTCAGCACAAGACTCTACGAGCACCCAAATAACAGGGACAGTTCTTGTAAAATTTCAATCACCAAAATCAGAGCTGTCTCCAATATTCTTGTGGCCGTAAGAGTTTTGGAAAGCCAAGTTTAAGTTTGACCATCTCCAGCTGAGTGTTTTATGAGAACTGATAGTGGCAAATCTTTGAGAGAAACTGATACATGGTAAAAGCCACTGGAATTTCTTAATGAGGCAACCAACTTTAATGTTTCAAATATGTTTTAAGTCATGGAAATAAACAGCATAGTTACTGTCTAACACTTTGTGTAAACTTGTGTACATGAAGCAACAATAAGAGACAATGAAATTGTTGACCTTCACTCTGGGTAAGCAATGTAAAGAAGAGAAGTACTCACAGTCACCGTCTATTTATTGAGAGGTTTGTTTTGATCTCATTCTAAAGCTATGCTGACAGACCAGAGAGCACATTGTCCATGCTGAAAGCAGGTAGCTCTCCAGGACACATTCACCATCAGGTATACAAAAAAACATTGCTCATTCAAGCCATTTCCTTTTCTGAAACCTCCATGTTGGTTCTCTGAATCTTGCTTCAATTCATCCTCAAAGACCCATTAAAAGAGATAGATTATAGGGGGGTGCAGTAGACAGTTGTCACCTTTAAGTATCTGAAATGGCAGAGAATCAATAACTCGCAACAACCTCTCTGTTCCTGACTCACCAACAGGTGTTTTGATTCAATTGCACTTCTTTTGTGAATTATGTCGTCCGTCCATCTGTTATTGCCCTACGTTCGCTGCTGTCTGCACTTCTGAGGTATGAGATAATTCTTTGCCAGAAGACAGCCTCTTGTCTGATGACATTTAAATGTAGGCAAAATGTCAGCTTTTTACTGTTAGATAGTAAAGTTGGATGCATTTTCTCAGATAAACTACAAACAGCTTAACTGGTAAAGTTCTGTGTAAACCTGATTTAGTGACTGCATGTTTGTCTAAGCTCTCATCTTCGGCTGGTACACATTTAATTTTAAATCTGCCAGGCAATACCTGCTTCTGCTTGATTTGCTTAGTAATTCACCATCTGTATATTGTTTTCATTAAATATAACTTTCCTACAAAGCAGCAAAACCCTGAACAACTCACATACACGCCGCGTTCCTGAAATTTCATTATCACGCTGAGCTTTTAATTGTGCAATTCAAATTAAGAAAAACTTGCAGTGCAGCCATATCAATAACAGATCCAGCAGAAAGCAAACTCCCCCATCTAAGAAGTTTTAATTTAGAATTATATTAGAATGATAACACCGCCAAGGAGGTTAAATAATTAATTTCTTCTCATTTTAATTGTAGACTATTATTTAATAAACAAAGTAATTTACCAGGTAATTTATTCTATTTCTTCATAGGCAGCTCATTTAAAGTCTAAAAATAAATTGCTAATTAAAACAGGATTCACTGTTTTAGAAACAACTCGTTTTCCTATAAAATCTTACAAGGACTACGCTAGAGCATCCACTGAGAATCTTTGAAGGGCAAGGAAGCTGCCAAGAAAAAGGAGATATTCTGGTAACTGAGAAGTCTTTCATCTCAACAATTAATGAAACACATTAATTTGTCACAAAAGCCAACACCAGATCACTATAAAGAATCTACGGTAAACATCTAGCATACAAAAGCCAACCAAGTAGATCAGAGAAACATATGGCCCTTAGAAAACCACAAAGGGTTATCTACACATCCCTGTGCATACACTCAGATTGGAAATAAACTTCATACAATACAGCAATTCTGCATACAACACAGGAGCCTTGGGCTTCCCTATTTGAAGTTTCTCCCTCAATGCATGGAGTGCTGAATCTCAGGCTCTTTCACAACCCTCTTGTAGGCATTAGGTAGAAGTACAATGTGGTGGAGTGATGCTTAATGAGAAAAGGAAGGGTTTGGGTCTTTGCAGATCTTTTCTATCTCTCTGCCCACTCGTGACCTTCCTGCCCACTGGCATCTACATTCCCTTGTTCACCAGCAGCCTGAATCTCTGCCTGAGACCCTCAACACCTGTTAGGAGCTTTTGCTGGGGAGAATGCGGAGTTGCCAAGGTCTCAGCAGTAACTGGGAGAGGTGAAGGCAGATGGCATGCACAGAGGATGCTTGGGGAAGCCCTCAGGGGGCTCTTCACGCCCCTCCATCCTTTTCCCATGGCCATGGATGTAACAAATTGCCAAAATTCGATTCTCTTTTTATAGGCTTACCATGCTGACACACTGTCGGGCAGCGAGTCCACTCACTGAAAGGCGTAACGATGCAGTCCTTCTTGCAGGGCAGGAGACATGGTCGCACGGTCTCAGGTCTGGTGGAATCTGGACATCTATAAGTTCAAAATCAGAGATACCATTTCATCAACAAACAACAAATCCACAAGGAAACGTTCAGCTCATAAGACTCTCACAGGTCTGTGAGCCTGATGCCACTCCATAGGAATCTCTCCTGCTCACAGCCAGCCTCATTTCCACTCCTGTTTGCATTCATGTAACCAAACTGAAATTAGAACATGTGCAGGGATTTTATAAAATACAGAGTTTGGCCTGATGACTACAGACTAAATGTAACACTATCAGCTGCCTAGAACACAATGCTCACTGCAGCAAAGCAGATATATTTATTACCAAAGTGAGCAGTGAGGTCTATAACGCAGTCCTGTTCAACATGACATACAATGGCCTTCCATTCATTTGCAACTGTGCGTAAGACTGATGACATATTCCCCTTCTTGCAAACCACTAGGAAATTGAAAAGCAGCTTGAAGCCATCTTTGTGCCCCTTCCTGAGGTGCAGGAAGAGCTTGCAGGACAGAAGCTGCATAGGTAAAATCGTACTACACAGTATGGGAAAAAGAAATGTGACTCTTTTGGTATCAGTTTTGAACTCCGAAACAAAAAACATTTGATGCATATTCTAATAAATGCTTCAGACACAGACAATCAATATTTAAAAACTAAGAGAGTGGAAAAAGGACAATTTTATGGGAATGGGCACATCATGCATTTCAAGCAGGGGATCAGAAAGGAAATTACTCTTTTCTAATTTTCATTAATTTGTAGTAGAAAGATCACTCAGAAATACTTAGGAACACAGGCAATCTAAAATGATCAGAACTGAAAGAAGAATATGCCATTAAACCACACTAGGAAAGAAAATAAACCTTGCAGTCATGATTCTGCTACTGAGATGGTAATAGGATACCGAAAGGTATAATTTAAAAGAAAATAAAGAGACATTTGTCCTCATTAAGCGTAACTATTCTAGGGGGCAGAATTCTGTTATCCAACCAGTAAGGTGCTTAAATATTTTTATGCTGAAATTCTGGCTTTATTCAACTTTCTGTGCCTTGCAACTGCCTTAAATTGCTGCGTAGGTTTTTATCATAAAATTGGGAAAAATGCAGAACACAAAGACTCAGCCCGCCAGCACACGAAGGTTATTAATTCCCATAATGTAGCCCATTTCTGAAGCCACGTTAATGGTAGGCTTTCACTGCAGCAGTTCCAAATGCAATATTACTTTGGGTCAGTTTTCATCAGCCCAAGCATAAACCATGTCAGTGGAACATCCATTTCCCCTCAGACTGTCTCAAAAAGTGGAGGGGGGAAAACCTGTTTTAGACATTACATAGCTCTACAAACAATATGTTTAATTAGACAAAGTTGCAGCATATCAATAGATTCCAGATATAAACGAGTATTAGATTTCTTTCCCTTTATTTAATTAATCTCATTAACCTCAAGAATTTTAATTAACTTTGCAGAAATCAACAGTCTGGTTATACCAACAGGATTGTTTGAGAGCTACAATAAGAGATGAAACTCAGTTGTAAGTCTCCAGACTCATTATCAGTGGAAAAAATAATGAGCAGTGTCTTGATTTTTTTGATATTAGGGAAAACATCTGTGCTACTTATTTTCCTCATTTAGCAAAACAAAGAAAAATTCAGAATCCTTGTACTGCTGAATACATAATTGTGGGGTGATGGTATCGAATTAGAACAGCTATATAAATCAACAGAATGATACATATCACAAAGGTTCTGCCTCATCGTGGTGTAAATAAAATGCAAACTCTACTTGCTCTTTTCTATTTTATTGAAGCATTGTTAATAATGTATTAATGAATGTTACGTCCAGATGTACTTTGTGTTTTTCATACACCAGCCCTTGAGGAAAAGCATTTGCAAAGAAATCCGAATTGGAATAATAGAGGAGCTACAGCAAACAAGATCTATAGCACCAAAAGCATGCATTTGCCTTGGATTTACTCATAAAAATTAAAAATGAGATAGTGACTCGTTCTTTTACACATTAATAACCTTTCAACAGTAGTGATGGAGTAGCAACTGGAGAATAAGAGCAGAAATGAAATTATTACTAAGTCTGCTGTTTTCCTGCGCTGTCTGAAAATACTTTTAAGTGTAATGTACCATAACAAATCATCACTTGAGCTCTACAGACAAAGGTGCACCACTAATAACCTTTCTTTGAATACCTTTTAGGTGTAACGTGGCCAGAACCGCTCTTCATGCAGAAGACTTTCCTTGTCTGCATGCCCACTCCACAGGTGGCTTCTCCACTCCAACTGACGGTTGCATTCAGCGCAGTTACCAACACATCTTCTGAACAAGAGCTCCAGGGGGAGGTTTCCCAGAAGAAATACACACACGGGTGATCGTTACAGACACGGTGCTCCTGCAGGGCTCGGTCAGGAGGACAGGCCTTTCCACCTGGAAAGCATGAGAAGAACAAAATATTTTATCTCGTGACACGTGGCAAAAGGAGGCAATGGAAAAAAAAATAACCGTGATAGGTTCGCTTCACATCTTTTCTTTTTTCATTTTCAAACTAAATAAATAAATAAAGCTTAAATAAAGCTGCTGACCTTTATGGCTTCAACAACAGCTTTCTAAAATATTGTTTCCCCATTAAACTAGCCTTGCATAAAATTGCATTCCGACGCATAATGGAAACAGAAATAGGCAAAGTATATTTCTGAGTTACCTTATTGATACTCCTACACACAGCCAAGTTGATTCCATTTAAATGGCAGTATCACTCAGCAAACATGCAATTATCTTTAAAGACAAATTAAGCATTATTTTTATGCTCATTCTACTTGCTAATTTCCAAAGGAGGAACATCTCTTTTTTTAATATTTGGACTACATTCATAGAGCAGTGCAGGCTGCTAACCCATACTGACGGAAAGTTGTTACTACTAACAGATACAAAGTTAGTCAAAAGCCTGCAAATCAAGCTGGAAAAACTTGAAAGACTTTGAGTCTTACGCCTGTATTTGTCTGAAGCAGCATCCTCCAAATTCATGTGTGGAATTTGCTAAGACACTACACTTTGTCAGCAACTTGTAATTAATCTACAAAACACAGGAGGAGGAACAAGTCTCCCCAGAAGCCTTAACACTCCAGCCAGGGGTCTGAATTGAGCCCGTAAAAGCTGCAGACGTCCACAGCTCAAAAGCTAGAGAGTAATGCAGTGAAATTGTAACCGTAAGCACTGTCATTTTTGGAAGAAAGAAGCAAAAATGACTACAATCAAAATCATTCTCTTCCAGGATGGAAGAACTGGCAACTTATGACACAGCAAACGTATATCAAAATTAAAGTTACACGTTTTGAAAGAACTGAAGTGCCGGGGCCAGACATCACACGACTCAGAACACCTTTATGCCCTAACTAAAATCAACGGGAGATGAAGGCAATATTGCTCCTCAAAGGAACGCCGATCATCTTGCAGGACTGAGCCTTCTGAAATGAAGCATGACCTCAAATGGCCACATAACACTGAGGAAAAAGAGGAATGGGAATTTCTTGGCACGTTGATTTGGATAATTGTACCATATTACTGTTCTCTTTTTCTTCTTTTTCATGAAAATGGACTGCTCCATATCGTGTTCAGTCTCTGAAAGGTTTAGTACAATGATGGAGTGAAAAATGCCCCTGGGTATCTTAATTTCTTGAATACTTCTTGGCAGGAAAAACTGCAGATTGGTCATTACTTGAGCACTTGAGTACGTTTAAAATAAATAAATAAATAAAAGAGGAAAAAGGAAATGGCAAAATATCTGGTCCATTAGACAGAAAAAAAGACAAAAAAAAAAAGACTGTAAAAAGAAACAACAAAGAAAGAAAAGAAAAAAAAAAAAAAAGATCGAACCAAACTTGGGCTTCCCATGGAAAAATTATGTGGTTTTTTTTCCCAACATCCACAGTGAGGAAGCTCTCTTAAGTCACCAGGTGTAATAACAAGGCAGTTTTAATTTCAGAATATAAGTAATGCCTGGTGGTCCGTTCAGCCTAGCAGTCTGTCAGCAAAACTGGCAGATGCCATTCAGAAAAAGTATGAGAGCTTGGGCACTTTCTGCAGCTCATTCACAACTTCTGTACACAAGAAGCAGGACAGGCCAATCCTCTATAGTCCTTTTAGTCATCTTTTATGGACCTTTTAGGGACCTGCTGTTCATCAGTTCCTATTTTACATCTGCTGAGACAGGCTCCCACCACATTCACCTTTTGCACAAGCTTTCTGAAGTTTGCTGTGTTAATAAATATCTTTTAGAAAGCGATTTTAAAGCACCCTCTTCTAGTTTTATCAACTGCATCCTGGTTTTCATGTAATGGGATCTGGCAAAAAGCTTGGAGAAAACGAGCCGAGGTTTTGAATTGAGGTCAGACAATGAGATGGCATCCAGGAGTGCCAAGAGCGTAGCCAAGACCAACACTGTCTCTGTTGAGAGAAGACAAATGAGCTCCACAGACTTTGGTGGCTCACTGTGAGCTGGATATGAGTGTGCCAGATTACATAACATTACCTCACTACTGCAACAGCACCATTCAATCCACTTTTGCTAAGTCTCCCCAACTTCTCATCTTCTGTGTGACTCTATATGGTAAAACACTTCATCTTTAAAGAACTTTTGTTCATCAGAAACACTTGGGGTGTTTGGCTTTATTAATGAATTATTCCTCTCTAAGAAGCCTGAAACATTCAGTTCAAAGTATTATGTTTCTGCTTAGTGTGTTTCATGTTATATATTCTTGAGACCACTGAGCTTATGCACTTCTAGAACTCATTTCTACAACATTAGGAATAGCTCTGCCTTTGCATTCACAGTTCCACATTTGTCTGTTATTTAAGTTTTGTTCCAATCATGGAAAATATGAAACCAAACTTATTTTGCGGTTTAATTATTCTCTAGCACGTAGGCTTTTTTAGTAGTAGTTATTATCATTCAATCAACAATTACATAGCAGTTTTCATTCTGAAGGGTCCCAATTTTCTTTGCGAGTGCTTACCAGGATGTTTATGTGAATACAGAACATTCATATGAGCAGGAGTTTGCAGGATCAAGTCCTTGTACTGCCCCAGAAAGGGTGGGTGTTTTTAATGATAATTTACAAAATGGCACTTAACAGAGCTTCTCCTGGACTAGATTTGCATTTGAAGTGTTTTGGTGATGGATTAGCTGCACACAGTGCTAGCAATAGCAGACATTTTCTGTTGTGTCAACAAGGCTCGAGTTTGTTAGACCTGTTCACGCTTTACGCATTTTTATGTGCCCACAGTGGTATCATTCAAATTCTTCCTGATAAACCAGTACAGAAATGCATTACTGTATGTGTAACCAAAGTTAGAAGACTATCATTTTAATAAGACATAACATGTGTAAACGACTGTATCACTGTGATGCTGGCACATTAAACTTGAGGCACACGATGCATCCACGAACATCCTGCAGAAATTATGTACATTCATCAAAAGTTATTTACTTATTCCAACACAAAAACAAGGTTGATACATTTCAGGTTTGCATTAATGAAAGAAACAAGTCCTCTTCCATTTTCTTGTTTGACATAGCTCACTGTTCTCTTCTAAATCGATACTAATATGTTACCATATAAAAACACTTCCATGTTAAGCTTCCATGTCATGCTGTAATTTCATTAGTATAGGATGTAGTTCTCCTCTACAAATTCACACCCAGACCTAGCCCTAAGTATACCATAATTCACAGGCTAAAGTAAATAATTTTGAACCATGACAGAATTTCTCTAAACAGCACATGCATCTGTGATTAATTCAAGCCTAGAAAGATCTTTTATTTGCTAGGCATGAACGACAGACAAGATGTATTATTTCTCATTGCTTCAGTATTGGCATTTGCTCTGATCTAAACACAGCTTGGCAGAGGAACACAAGTCAATTCATTAAACAAACAAATAGCAACTAATTTAGAATATTTACCACTTACCCTCTGCTGGAAGGGCCAAGATGGACCTACTCCTGCTTTGGCTGCCCTCCGCACTTTTACTGGAGCATGAATGGGAGCATGGGGACCACTGGGACCACTCACTGAGCACACAGTCTGTTGCACAAGGGATTTCACAAGCCATGACATCAGGACGCGGAAGCTCTGAGCAAAGGTGATATGGTACTTCTTCACCTAGAGCAAACAAAACAAAACAAAAAGCAAACAGAGAGAAGTTTGACTTGCTTCACTATCAATGCTTTCTATCACACAGAGTGACTTTATGTCAAATAACTGCCCAGCAGTGAAGGAATACGCTAGAAAAGAACACATGGTTAGGCTTCAGGCTTGAAAGTACAATAGCTGAACAACCACCTAAAGGATTTCTTCAGAAAATAAAAATAAAAAACTATAACTATAGAACGTACTTCCCACAACATAAATTATGCAGGTCCCTATAGAAGACAGCTTCCTTCTGCCTGCAGGTCAGAAAAGCTTCAGACAGATGACTTGGTGATTCTCCTGCAACCTCCCTAGAAGTGACCGTGTACCACTTCTGAATGTGCTAAGAGATCCAAAATAACTTTACTAAACCAACCACATCCAAAAAGAAATACCTGCTGTGGGAATGAACTCAGGGACAAGGACTAGAAATATACATCCAGAGCAGAAGCATCTCTTTAAAATCCCGTTCAACATGAATGCAGGAAATTGTAGGGTTGAGGGCAGACCTACCAACCAAAAGGTTGTCCAGCAGAGTGAGCAGCAGTACAAAGCACAAAGGAGGGATGTTGGGAGGAGAAGACACAGGGCTATGTTTTAAAAAGTAAAATAGAACATAATTCTACTTTAACAAAGGGTTAACAATGGAAACGTCCAGCAATTTCATTAACTACACAGACTTTACAAGGACACTGTAATTGATGAAGTTTCATAAAACGTGACTCTTTTGGTACACCTAATATATAATAAAAACGATTCAAACCACCAACAGACATGGTCGATTTTGTTACACTGCTCTCTTGCCTAGTGTTTCTGGGCCCTTATGAATTATCAGATATACATCTGAAATTTCTGGAAGCTCAAATCTTCCTGCTTAGAAACAAGTACACACTGAACGTTACCTCTTCTACCTTTATAATAGCTACAAAGTTCTCCATTCTCCTCTGAAGTTTCTTTAATTATGAATTCAGGAAAAAAACATAATGACTATCCAAGCTCAATTATACTTAGAAAAATAAAATAAAACTTATAATGGCAACTACAGAGTAACACTGGCTCTTCCACATCACTTTACAGGAACAGGGTCTGTAACGAGGCAGCCCAAGATGCAATTATAAGCACAAGGATAGGAATCTGGATTGCTTTTGCAAGACAATACATGTACAAGTGTGTAAATAAGAGAAGGAGGCTGCGACTGGGACTGCATAAAGCTGTCAGTAGCACAGTCCTATTATCTGCAGTTGCATTCCTAAATGAAGACAGGCTCATCGCCCTCAAGGCACAAATAAAACTTTTCAAGCATATTATAAGAAGGAACAGAGAACCCAGCCAGGCAATCTGACTGCAAAAATACATTTAAAAATACTTCCTCTTTTTCCTTGCACTTATGTTCATCGGGAAGGGCTTGAAATGCCCACTTGTTGTACTGCTATTTGTTCCAAGGATAACAAAGACCAAAGTCCCTCTTACAGACAGCCCCCATTCTGAGCACCGCATTTGGCAACCCCTGCAAACCAGGCTTAAATAAACCCTTTGTTCTGATTAGTCCATTATTACCACTGCTCACACAACGCTGACAACAATCTTCAGGCAAAACCAGCGTTAAAAATCAAAATAAATAATAAAAACAACGGCTAAACCTGTAAGCCTTATTCCAGCTGTCTCCTTGAGTCATTTTAGTGTCAAAATCCCTGCTAACATTTTGACAGCCTGTCTGTTTAGTAGCAGATAACACGAGGGTTTCCTATGCAGACTTGATTTTAAGAGTCATTGGTACAGTAAAATCAAGAGATGATAAGCTTCGGTGAAGTACCATAAAACACACACCCTGCCCTGCCATCACTAACAGTCACAGGGAGACAAGGGAGCCTTCCCACTGATGCCTTTACAGCTTCCCAAAGATCATCTCTAAGCACCCAGCACCCAACCAGGGGTGGCTTCTTCCACCCACAAGCCTGGCTGAAAGCAGACATTTGCATTCCCCAATTCTGGCAAAGAAGCAAGATCTGCTTTCTGCTTCTCTCCGTGTTTTTCACGCAGGATTTACAACGGGTGACAGCAGCACCGCAAACAGAGACTGCAATTCAAAGTTCTTCAGCAAAAGGGAGATGGGAGTTTTTCTATCCAGAGTGTACCAATGATTGCATGAAGGTACAATTCAACACTCAGTTTGATCTACGTTATAGCTCTGCTTGCTGTGTTCAGGTTTAATTGCTAGCTGTTATTAACGTGGAAGTGCACCACTCTGTACCAACTGCCTAGCAGAGAGATCTCAGAAAACACCATATATTACAAAAGAATGCAATACCTCTTATTTCCTATGAAAAAATACTCTAACGGGATACATATCAAATGTGCTTTATGCTCCATCACAGACTTACAAAAGATATTAAATTCTCCAGAGCTTCTAAATTGTCCACCCAAAACCTTAAAGGTAGAATTCTTATTGCAGATGTTCACAATAATCTTTCTAGAGGAGGCTTTCTCTCGGCTAAATAACACTTTAAGCACCTAAATTACCTAAATGCAATACGATTTCCCCTCCAAGTATGTGTTTAGATTTCAAGCTGCAATATCTGAAATCAGCCATGGAGAGCCGTGGGGTGGCGGGGAAGGATGCAGTCCTTGTGGAAGCCACTCGTCCTTCAGGAAAGCACTGCAAGAGACAGCACTGACAATGACTGCTGCAACTCCACTCCCTAGTCAGACTTTTTAGGTTAGAAACTATGACACCTCGGTGAAGTTCATCTTGTAACAACCAGGAGTTAAGCTCAGTGACAGCTCAGAGCACAGAGGTATTTCTTCAGGTCTCCCATCTCTCCCAGTCAAAACCCTCTCCTTTTGTGAAACTGGTTCTTGCTGACAAATTGCTGCAGTGCTGCTATAAACTTAGAGCACTGCTCAGCAGTAAACACCCCCCTCCCAAGGCAGAGGGGCAGAAGACATGCAAAGCAAAACAAAACAAAGAAAAGCAAAAGGTTCTTTGGTTTTTGAGGCATCCTCCCATCAGCGTGGAATGGATCCAGCCCATCCAACCCACCTCAGGGGCTGCTGCCACAGCCCTCGTTGCCTCTCTTCGGGTCTCACTTGCTCATTTCGTCTTTTTACCACCTTGAGATTGGCAGAGTGCCCAGGATTAGTCTCAAGGAACTATTTTTGCTCTGACGAGTATTTTTAATGCTGTGACCCTCAGGAGTACAAAGCCAAGTCGTCGCTGAGATGCAGCTGGAGGACTGGTGAGGACGATACGTGATCGACTGAAGAGCTTCGTTCTCACGCTGAGAACACTTAGGTGGAAATTAAGTGGGCCTCTCATTGGAGTGAACCTTGGGAAATGCTTTCTATCCTTGTGAAACTGCTGCTAACCCAACCACATGTGGAAAGCACTAGCTGCAAAACTGAACTTCTACCTGCATTTTATGAGTCACAGCTGCTAAGCAATGAATGCTACATCACTTACACAACAGATAACGTTTTCAATATAGTAAAGACTGAATCCCTTTTCTTCCATCGTTAGAGTGTAATAATTATGAAAGACAAACACAGAATTTTTACAAATATATTTGGTAATAAAGTTAATTATAACCTAATGTACAGGTTCTGTATTTGAACTAACAAGCCAACAGAAGGAACTACACAGACAAACACACACTGAGTTGAATTTTTGGTTCATCTTATAACCAAATGAGATTCTTCCCAATGGGCAAAACAAAACACAGAACAACACAGAGCTCGGCTTGAAATAGAAAGTTTGTTTCTCCAGATTTTTTTTTTGTTCTTCCTGCCTTTTCCATTCTAGAAGATGATACTTTCATGTTCCCGAATAAAGCGCTGCATGGTGAGATACTGAATAAACAGCAACACTTCACCCTGCAGCACTCCAGCGTTGGACCCACCTGCCTACTTTGCATGACACCTTAGAAATCCCAGCTCCTGAGTAATATTCTTGTTCTTCCCCACAACCCTTGTGCTCAGATCCTGTGACAAAGCTAATAATACCTGCACAGGTGTCCCTCCTGCCTGGGAACAGAAGTATTGCAAGGTGAGGAATGTCCACAGGCCAGCATGTGACTGAAGCAGCAAAAATACAAAACCTGTTAGGCAGTAGGAATGGAAAGAAAGCCAACAAACTGAGTATCCACCACTACAGCATTCTAACTTTTAGAGAATTTGAAAAACTTATTTTGAAGATTCAAGTCTGTGTATGTGCACAAAGTTCTGGCCCTGCAGCAGGGAAAGGCTTAATCACAGAATGGCCTGGGTAGAAGAGGACCACAATGATCATCTGGTTTCAACCCCCTGCAACGTGCAGGGTTGCCAACCAGCAGACCAGGCTGCCCTGAGCCACATCCAGCCTGGCTTTGAATGCCTGCATGGATGGGGCACCCACAAGTTCCTTGGGCAACCTGTTCCAGTGCATCACCACCCTCTGTGTGAAAAACTTATTGCTGCAATTCAGATGGTTCTGCAATGCTACCTGCAAGTTCAGGAAATTTATTTTTTTGCACAAGTGACTGCTGCAAAAATGCTGCATATTTAATGACAATTACCAGTTTGACATCAATATTTCTCCTTGTAGCATTTCAAATTATTCAGTGGAAATAATGAAGCCGTCATCTAAAATACTATATGTATCGTAAAATTTTATTTCCCACTTAAATCTCAGAGAAGAATGACAATAAACTTTGATTAAATACTTGCCTGTAACAGAATAAGATGTCAACAGGCAGTAGTAAATTCAGTGGAATTCATATTGACTGTGTGCCACTTCGCTAACGGCAACTGCATTCCGAGAGCTGTCTGCTGGCAGTATCTTGGCCAGGCATCTCATCAACTAACAACAACATTACGCTTAAAAGTAATAACACTCACTCCACAACAACAAGAGAGATTGCTTATAACCGTTTTCAATGTGTTCGTGCTGTAACAATACCACTGATTCTCCTCCACTGGTTCTGCCAGGCCTGGAGATGAGTGAGGACATGCAGGGGCTGCCGTGTCCAAACATCCCACATTCGAAGAAAAGCTGAGGAAACTGGGCTTGTTTAGCTTGGAGAAGAGAAGGTTCTGGGGAGACCTCATTGTAGCCTTCCAATATTTGAGAAGAGGAGGAGGAATGAGGGTGGATAGTGATAGGACAAGGGGGAATGGTTTTAAACTGAGTAAGGAGAGGTTTAGGTTAGATATTAGGAGGAAGTTTTTTTACACAGAGAGTGGTGACGCACTGGAACAGGCTGCCCAAGGAGGTTGTGGATGCCCCATCTCTGCAGGCATTCAAGGCCAGGCTGGATGTGGCTCTGGGCAGCCTGGTCTGCTGGTTGGAAACCCTGCATGTAGCAGGGGGTTGAAACTAGATGAGCATTGTGGTCCTTTTCAACCCAGGCCATTCTTTGATTCTATGATTGTATGATTTGCTGCCTTCAGCACTTCACTGAAGTTTGTGGCTCCTGGCTGACTTCTGCTAATGCTGGTCAATAGGTAAGAACAGCTGAGAAGAGCGGTGTCAGTTTGTCAAAGCAAGCAGTGGTGTATGGAATAAAATTAATTGCAGTGGTCCATCACTATTATCAGAGTCCCATAGCAGAAAGGACAAATGAAACGGCAATGAAGACAAATGGAGGTGAAGATCTATCATGAGAAAAGACGAAGGAGAGATGAAAAAACAGTTATTCATAATGAAAAAGAGAAAATAAGCACTAATGCAACCAGGATCATTTTGAGGAAAAGAAGAACAGATGATAGAATCGTGAAGGGTTTGAGTCAAAAGGCTTAGCTAGAATGCAATTATAAAAACCAATGCATTAGATTAGAGAAAAAACACTTTCAGCTGCATAATGCACAGGGAAGAAAAACAATAAAGTTTTGGGTAATAAGGATAAAGAGAAATAAAATAAAAAGGTACGAAAACAGAATCAGAATGCATTTGAAAAAGAGACAATATGCCTGTAAATACATTATGAAGGCACTGCTAAATCAGCAGGCTGGCCCTCATCGCTGCACCACCACCAGTCCCTTACAGCTATGTGCAGCTGGGCTCCCTTATGACCATCACAGCGCTTATGAGAAACAGATGAAGCGCACGGAAAGATGAGCTATTTCTTCCTCTTTCCCACACATGCTTCCACTGCAATTTGGACTGTTTACCCACAATTGTTTTTTCCCTTTTTGTTTATGTAAATATACCTAAGAAAATTGATTTGTGGCTCCAAGGAAGCTCCATGAAAGAGAGCCCTGGTGAGAGGCACTTCAGCAAGCAGCTGACAAGCCTGCAGAGAGCACCCCAGGTACACCACTATGTATGTACGCTACAGCAGCCACCAGTCTCAAAGTTACCAAATAATAGAGCTGCAAGAGTTCCCTCCACAGCACACCGACTCCAATGTATTTCCTACCTCACACACAAAGACAAGTAGTCATTTTTTAAAAACTGCTGTGCATTCACCTGCTGGGCTTGGGAATAAGAGCAGAAGAATTAATTCTATCTTGTGGTTGCACGTACAACTGCTCCTGAATTAAGAGAAATTGCTCACGTGGCACCTGAAGGTAAACATGAGCTTGCCGTATTCACAAAGAAGAGCACATAACTGCAAGTGGCTGTTCCTAATAATTGGTGTTCTGTTCCCTCCTTTTTTACCCCTCTCTCCTAATATCTTTTTCTTTTCCCACTAATTATAAATGAACAAATCTACACGGGTGGGTTGATCAAGACTGATTACAATTAAGATTCATTGTTGAAATTGATGCTGTAGTATAACTGAAGCAGGTGTCCCTCTGCTTTCTTCCCAGTGTTGCTTTGTTCAGAATGCCAACCAATACAAAATACTGCAGAAACCAATTATGCAAGCAAGTCAAATGCATTTAAATACTATAAATATATGTGCGATTCCAAAACTTTAAGAAAAAAAAACAATTGCTTTGAATTGACTTATTGATTCCAATGGTATTATAGAGTCCACTTCATCTTAAGCACCTGTACAGCAGGACTTGTCAATTCTAGTGGAGGTATTCAGGCACTTCAATCTAGAATAAAGAAGGTGATGTTTTATTCCCAATGGATCACAGCCAGGAATTTCTAAACACTCAGTTTCCACAGAATTCAGGTGCCATCTTCACACTTAAGACCCCCACAGAAAAAACAAAACAACAAAATCCCAGACATATTACACAGGGCAAACTGTAGTAATGGTGCTCTCAAACAGCAAACAACCCAATAAAGAGAAGTCATAAGAGCATGGAAAAGAGCAATGCTTTTATACCTACTGTTTTGATTATGATTATTTTTTTGTTCTGATTATGCTCCCCTTAAGAATGATGTACCTTGCTGGCACTTCATAGTCATCAAGGCTATGACTGACTATTATCCAAGCAATATTCCCAAATAAGAGTTAACAATTTGCCACACAGCGTGGAAACCTTTTTCTCTTTTTCTCTTCTAGCCACAGAAATCAGCCCAAGAGGGAGTTTTAATCAACGTAAGACTGAAAAATTGTAAACAAGAGTGCAACAGAAAGGGTTTATCTAAGCTGGCAAAAGACTTGTTTTCAGAGACAGTGAATGCTAATGATAATAAATAATTGCAAATACCATCTGGAATCTTTGAAAAACATCTTTCTCCAAGTCTGAAATTGAATCTCCACAGAAAGAGGATCAATGCAAAAGAAAATGGAAACAGTAAATTAAAATTAGATTTATGCCAACCCCTTAAAAATAAGTGCTCATTTAAAAGCAGTTAAGACAAAAATGTGCACTCAGTTCAGATGCAGAGTGTGGCCCAATTGCATACAGCCACTCAGAGCTTCCACAATCCATCAGGCAATGCTCATAGCATGCAGGGCCAAATGCCAGGCTACATTTACTTTTATTAGTGCTACTAACAGTAGCAGTTCATTTTTCAATTTTGCCTCTAACCGACGCACCAAACTCAGAACACGCTCCATTCAAATGTCCTGGATAGCTTTAAAAGCTCACACAACAAGACATGCAGTAACACAGACTGACCACCAGCCCAGGGGCTCAATGAAGGACTGAAATCTGCTCTAGACCAAAGCAACATACATCTCGAACCACTCGGCTTTGGAATAAAAGCTACCGCTGTACGCACAGCTTTTGCCAGCTATCAAATTATACGTCTCAATTGCATAAGATAGCTTTTAGACACATTAAGGTTCCTCTAGCTAACCATACCTACGCTTGAACCATTTTCAAGTTGTACACTCTAGAAAAATAGGAGTGTTTAACCCCACTGTATTTTGTGTAGATCTTTCAGTACTTCAAATGGGGAGAAATCAAATACAGGAACCAATATAAACACTATTTTCTGTGCACTTTGCCCATGAGGTGGAACTTTAATCACATCATAAATAACAATGCCTACATGTTTAGTAAGTGCTGCATTACTCCTTTAGAGCCATTTACAGTGCATCTGGCCTCCAAACCTCTCCATCCTCTATAAATGATAATACAGTAACGCTGATTACACTAACAAAAGCTTAGTCCTGTTTACGCCTCAGCTGCAATGGCATCAATACAAGAATTTAAAGGCAGGATGCATTTATCATGACCTAAAATACGGAAGGGTTACTTAGAACTTTCTTGTTATTTCCTGCCTCCAGAAAACATACATAGATGTGCGGTTGATAAGTGTTCTTGGCCTGAAGCTGGCTCTAGATCATGCAGCACTCTCCTCTTCCTTTTTCTCAGTTGGCAAAACTATTTTTCATGGAAGTGCTCGTTCTTCCTCTACCATTCTGATGACACAAGTGCTGCCACTGAGTGCTGACACAGCAAGATGGAGCATATTGGCAGCACTGGCTGACATTATCATACTCACAGGGAACTGGGTCACTGCCAGCAGAGCAGCACCCACCACAAGACAGATGTTGTGTCCCCAAACCTCTCATACTGCCCACTGCGTTCTTCATCAGCTCCAATAGTGCTGGACCAAGGCAGCTGACTCCAGAAGATGGCACGCAGAGCTGGACTACTCCAGTTGGCATTCCACCCACTGCCAGCTCCTTTGCTGAAACCAAAATGTGTGTGCATGTCTACAGCTGTTCACTTGTTTCAGACCAAACAGGTGGGGCTATAGGCTTGAAGACAGCGTTAAAAGGACTTCCTAAAAGAGCTTATGCTGCAATCATCTGATCAGAATATGCCCACTGCTTACAGAGGAAAAAAAAGCAAAGAAGATGATAAATGCACAGTAACTGGAGAAAACAGGAGAAAGAACTGACTTTGATGTCAAAAAGTGTTCAAAGTTGGAGTTCCCCGGGTGCTAAAGACAGGCCTACGTGTTGAGCTGATACTTCAGAGCAAAAACAGCTGCTCTCCCAGTAAGCCTGCAGTGCTGACCTGGTCCGTCTTTGAGCTGCTCCATGGCAGCAAAAAAAAAAAGATGTATGAACTGTAAAGAGCCCAGATAGATTCCAACCAGTCACCCCCTCCCCGGTGTTGTTAGAGAAGTACTATTTTAACTTTGCTACTAGATTAAGGGAAAACACAGAATCAGTAAATGGAATCAAATGAAGGCTTCCCTCCCCCTTTATAAACACTTGGAACTGTCAGGACTGTCAGGAGGCATTTGGGCACGCTTTTCAAATATAAGAACTGAAACAGAAAAACTAGAGAAAATCTGGATAAAATTCAGTTTTCTACAGCTAAATTTCTTTGCATGAAAAAAGCAATAACCCCTCAGCAACTTAGAAAATATTTCTGTTCTGATTATTCAGCTATTAAAATGGGAAAGTGCCATTTTATGACAATTGCTTTCGGCAGGAGATATTTTACACCGATATTCTCAAGGAATATGCACATAAGGAAGAACAATATTAAAACCTTCAGCGTTAATCTGTATTTTCAAAGCTAAGCACATTTTGACAAACCTTCTAATAGACAGTGTTCAAAATTCATAACGTATATGAGCATGATTACATTACTCTAATTTATTTTTTATCCTCTCATGCACAGCAATAAAATCTTACCTTTGAACTTATATTTATTACAACTTTTACTCAACGGAGGGCACGCAGGCACAGAAATACAATAAAGCTCTGCTAATTCCATACATTATTGAAATCCTAACACTGCAAATGCTACCTTACTGTCTTCATGCATACTTAAAATTTCAATTCAGATGTTATTTCATTCAAAGGGCAACTTAAGCAACAGCAAATGCTTCTTTAGGTTTGTGGATTAGTGTAGCAAAATGACATTTTATATACTTGGAGGAAAAGTAAGCGATTGTTTAGGTGTTGCATGTGAAAATGTGATAGATGCTAAATAATTGAGTGCTCCATCCATCAGACTCCTAAGCACAACAAAAACATAGAGCAGGGCATAACCTTTGCTTACCCCTCGGCAGCTGTAAACCAGGTCTAATTTCAAAGGTAAAAATCCCAATGGCTCCACCAAATGGGGAACCATACAGCTATGCTGCTTCAAACTACAGGAAAGACAAACAGGTGAAAGCATGGGATGACCTTAGCCAGCATGGAAAACTCACAGTGCAACCCAGTGAACACCTGTGAGATGTGTGCAGAATGCAAGTCTCCACACTTGTGTAAAGCCACTTGCTGTCAGATGGAATAATACCAGAGAGGAACCACGAAGATCAAGTGAAATCTAACCTTAAAACAATGAGGGTCATCATGTGACAGTAATGATACGTGGCCAATGAAAACATGACAACTGACAAACAAGACAAATCCTGAACGTCTCTTGACTTGGTTGACATAATACTGAGTGATATAGCAATACAAGTCAGTGAAGTGGCAGCTCCTGCAACTAAACACATGATGAAGTGTGAAAGTTGACTCAAACTACAACTGTAATATTGGCACAACTTTCTTTTTCTTCCAAAAGGTCACTTCACACATTAGCTCCAGCTTCATTGATCAGCAGCTGAGATAACCGCCGCTCACACGCGCCTCAGAGTCATCGGGAAAAAAGACAAGCCGATGACTTTCTGCATACCATGTCCTCATCACATTTCAGGTAATTGTTCAATCAAAGATAAGGCAAAAATGGGGAAAAGAAGCCTGCAGAATAGAATACTCTGAAAAAGGAACAGGAACAACCACCTTTATATTCGGTATTGAGTGATCAAAAATGGTAGCTATTATTAGTGCTGCAATTACACAGCTAGGACTCAGAATTGTGGTCTGCTTACATGGAAACATGACCACATGATGCTCGATGCCTCCTGAGCCCAGAGGAGCAGATCTCCCATTTGTGACCAGGCACTAAATGCCCAAAGGACTGCACACCCAAACTGAAGTCAGTCTGCTGGAAAGCTGCTCAATTCCCACCATGTCTACATCCCTTACACAGGTTTCCTGGCCACCACTGAAGACTGAGCCTAATACTTTTATACCTAAAAACCTTATCAAGGAGAACGAAATGAAAGTTCTCTGCTTGTGAGTCATCAGCAGTCAGCACAGCCAGCTACAAGAAAGAAATGCAAACAAATATATTGACCCCATAGAGGTTTTTGGCCATGAAATACCTAAAAAGGCTGGAGGAAGTCCATTGAGGGCCATATCAAAACTCCAGTATATATAAAGAAACTGCCACACTGGAGTATTTCCCACGGTTTTCTAAGACTTAGTGCAAGATGCCAAGCTCTCAGACTCAGCTGATGGCAGTCAGGTTCCTGAGCTACTCCATGCCACAGCGCACCCAGATGGAGCAGGGTAAACCTCACCTGTGTGTGACATCCTGCAACAAGCAGCAAAGCAGGGAGCGGGTCACCAAGGCAGCCAAAGCTGCACACTTGTCACTATTAACATCATAAAGTAAGCAAACTGTTAAAGGATAAGGAAAAGAGCTCCTATGCCAGAGTAACAATCAACATTTTGTCACAGGACAAAAAACTATTACTAAATTTGGTCTTAGCTACGCTTGGTCTAGATAGGAACTGTGTGTTAAAATAAAGGGGCAAGGTTGCTTTGAAACTAGGAATGCAGAACAAGATTTTACTTGCTCTCAAGCAATTGAAATGTACTCTTCCACAGATGGAAGAGAGTTTAAAGTCACCTCACTGGCAGCGTAACCTCCCAATATACTGAAAGCCAGCAGGAAGTGCTGAATTAATACATATATGCTAACACACGCTCCCACAGCCATGAATGTTTAATCTCATTTTTCACTGACACTGTATCCAATGGTTGCTACATGGTTTCGAAGCCTTGAGACAAGGGCAGAACCAGAGGAAGGCTCCTGTAAAACAGGGAATCGCAGGAAAGCAGTCAGAGTGAAATGTCTCCAGAGAAAGCCAGGAGCACAGCAGTACCAGCGCATCAGGAAAGGCAGTTCTTGTTAACATCTGGACAAGGATGGAGGGCGGAGGGAAGGGAGTCAATGTGAGCACCAGGGAAGCCTGCTCTAACCTTCACTAATCATGGGGCTGCATTTTGAAGATGTCTGAATACTTCCTATCAATATATACACTTATAATGTATACACTTACTGTGCATACAGAGAGGCAAACAAAATGAGTTTTCAGAGAGCATGTAATGCTGGCTGAACACACAAGATAAGTTATTACGTACTAACCATCTGATGGAAGAAGGAACTTTACACATTGTGTAGGGGGCTTGCCCATATATCTTAATGCTCTAGACTATGACAAATGATTGGATAACAACTCTTACTCCCTTTGTCATCATCCATCTTCTTAGGAGGCTTATTTCCTCAAATCCTGATGATGAACCTCTGTAGTCACTTATCTGAGCAGTGAAAATTTATTGCCTTTACTAGAAAATGAAATTCTCCTCCGAGAGAAATGGAATGGACACAAAAGGGCAAATTTCCACCCTGATGTACACAGATGTATTTCCTCTCTCTTTATTAGGAACTATACACATTTATCCTGTCACGATTTTGACCAAAGGGTATCTCCTGTGTTAATAAGAGTGGCTAATTTCCAATTAAAAAAAAAAAGACTACAGATCACAGAGATGCCCTAATGAGAAAAATGATGAGCCCCCATAGTAATCTTGCCTTGACTGCACATATTTAACAGGGCTGCCAAAGCAGTCTCCAAAATACTCACTAATTACTTTGGACTGCCTCCAGCCCCTGTCGCTGGCAGAGAACAGGAGAACTTTGCAAGGAGCAACCCACCAAGCGTTCAAAGATGATACTGTTGTTTTGAGAAAGCATTGAAGGAGTCAAGAGATGAGCAAAGTTCCACGGACAGAGAATACTGCCAGATTCTGTGGACTCCATGAGCAGCTGCACAATAATGCTCCAGCACAGACAGAAGCAGACCAAAAACCAGTAAGATTCAGAAGCGCAGAACAGTCAGCAAACTTTGCAACACTCATTTCTGACTTAAACATTCGCTATGCTCAGCGGTTATTGGGACACGTATAAAAGACTGAAATGTAAAAAGACTTCTACTCTTTGATTTTCAATTAACTCATCTGAAAGAGTGCATACGTGCTCTTTTTGTGTGTGTGTGTGTTCAATGGCAAGAGTTTCTGCTCCCAAGAGAGACTGTTCCCAATACAGAGAGCACATGAATTAATACCATGGGGTGTAACTGAGGGATCCATAAGGACTTCACTGAAAAAAACACATTCCTGCTTCTACCACATCAGCTGTGAGAACCAGCAAACCTGTAAAAGTCACACATGACTCCGAAGAAACAATACAAAGAAGTGTCATTCAAGATTTCATATCAAGTTGCACATTTAGCCATTAATTACCTTGGAGTTACAACATCCATTCCAGCTCTACAGTACAAAAAGGGCTGAAAGAAATGCAGGTGCCCCACATGACACCATAAATATTGATCGCAGTGCTGTTCCTCTTCATTAGCCATGAAGAGAGCAATGTTTCTCAAGGGAGAGAAAAAAAGCATATCCAATTTTAATCAAACTGCTGTACTAAAATGCAAACCTCATGGAATATTACTTTAATTATTGCTCTGTACTCATGCCAACTGCAACCTATAATAAAAAAGAGAGATGTTCCTGGACAGAAAGCCAAAACGTCAAGCTACCAGGTAGGTACACCACATGAAGAAGCACTGTGTAACAATACCCAAGTGAGCACTGCAACTACTAACAGCAGTTTTCCAGCCCAACGCCTCACCCTGGGCTTATTAGCCCAGCAGAGAGATGAGAACCACAGTTCATTAAACAGCTCCAACTCCGTGCTGCCACAGCTATAGTCTTCCTGAGATCCAAGCTGGTCATGGCAATGGAGAGGCCATACAGGCTTATTAGCTTATTCAGATCTACCTATGTAGTAGAGTACATAAATCCTAAACCATTTAACCTTCAAAATATATGTCTGGGAAGACTGCCAGTGAATATTTGAAAAGGATTACAGGAATTGTGTTAGTTGTCACAGAAAATGAAAATACAGATTTCAATAGAAACTCTATGGGAGGGGGAGTTTTTCCCCCCAAATCTGTTAGTCTAGCAGCTACACGGAATGAAGGGAGAATTGTACAGCCAGCTCAGACAACGCAGGGTGAGCTGAAATACTTTAAAAGCAACATTTTTATCTACTGGAATGAAACACTTTTCCCTTTTAATTTTACTTTCTTTTTTTTTTCACTTTAATCAGAGTATAACCTCATTAAATGACAGTGTGCGAAAAGAACATATAAACTAGAAAGAAAAAATAAAAACTTTCTGAATAAATTAATGTTTATTGCTTTTAGACTTTGATATTCTGGTCTTTTCTACTTAAATGCAGTTTAAATGTATTACTTGCCACGGCCTTTACGTTAAACCCAGAAAGTCTGCAATTTGTGATAAAATTCCTTATCTCTCTCTTTCTGAACCTACGCAAAGATCCAAGGTTAATTTGCAGATAATATTTCTTCATGAAATAATTATCTTAGTCTATAGTGGTTAAAATAGCTAAATTTGAAAGAGAGATATGTAAAAATGAAGCTGTTGCTACTGCTGGAAGGAGGCTGCCTCCCCCAGTGGGGCCAAAGCCTGGCTCAGGGTACCACCAAGTGTTGTGCATTCTCATCACCCTGACAGTCGATGCAGTGCCAGCCTGGGTGCTGGATACAGATCTCTGCAGTGGGATGCAGAATGCGATCTGGCCCTGCGTAGCTTCCTCCTCCAAGCCTTCACACAGCAGCAGAGAGGTGACCTCCCCCCAGCTGGAGCCCTTAACACTCTACCAACGGAGCTCTGTGACCAGACTGAAGCTTTGGGTGGCCCCGACTCAGCAATGTCATGGCAAGCCATGGGCACCAGGAGCCTACAGCAACCCCAGAAGTGCCTGTAGGGACAGCACAATATGGCCACTGTCCTCTTATTGCACACAGGAGGCTCCAGCCCACATCACACCACCCCTGTTCTCCCGAATCCCAAAGGTAGCAGCAGCACTTTCCCTCCAGCAGTCTCAGAAGGACAAAGAAAAGGCAAAGGCAACCAGAAGGCCATGTGAGCTCCTCTTACAGGCTTCTGCCCCCCCAAGGTCTCACCTGTCCTCACACAGCCTTCCCATCACATCATTTGTCACCTCAGTTTATTTCTTCCTTTCCAAGGACAGCTTAATCTGACCAAGACACTTTCTATTTTTTCCTCTCCTTATTCCTGAGCCTTTTCCAAACCCAGCTCTGTCTCATTATGACTCTATTGCTCACTGAAGAATCACTTTCTTCAGCCATTCTTTCTCATCCTGCTAATTTTACCAAACACCCTCCCATTAAACTATACAAATATATTCATTCAGTAAATATCCCATTAACCAGGTCAGCATACAGTATTCACAACTTATTACAGAGCAACACCAAATCAGTCACTGAAGCAATTATGCAATTGTACAGCAGACAACTCACTTTAATCTTAATATGGTACTGAAGATGTACGTGTCAACGTTCATTCACATGACTCATTCATTTCCAAGCACTGTACACCATTTGTTTTGCCATCAGTTCCGCAGCACTGCTGTGTACCCTGATCTGTAAGCTTTGCCAAGTGCCAGCAAATACCAGCTCAGTACTTCACCCTTTATGTAAGCGATTTTGTTACTGAATCTAAGGGTGATTCTAAGCTTGCATCTCCCAGGAGAGAGGGAGCAAAAGCCAGATTAGATATCAGAATCAAGCCCTCAACAAGCGTTTTTATCACAAAATGATATTGAAGAAATAAAAATGCTTCCAGAACTATTAAAATAGATGACTGTAGAGAAGAGGAATCATAGGTAAGATTATGGGATGCCACAGTTCCCACAGAGGAAGAAAAAAAGGGGGTTTTAAAATCACAGCCTTATTTGAAGGCATTCATTTATTTAAGCGCCTTGGGAAAACAGGTTGCCATTTAATATTAACAAACAGGAATATGCTCCGTCAACTACATGCAGTACCACAGACATTTTGAAGAGCTAAATAAATAATGTATTAGAAAACTGAGCCGAGCCTGAATTAATACAGACTCCTATGATATAAAGGAATGGCAGTGGTGGAATTACTTTCCTGGGATTTAAGTCCTATACACAGTATTAAAAGTAAAGGCGTTAAGATACTTATTGATAGGCAAGAAACTGTTACCCTTAGATCTATGCATGCCCTGGGAGCACTCCATTAAATTTACAGTCTCAGTGAGTTTGCAACACAGTTATACCAAACCAGTCAGCTTTATTTGTAAACAACATCAACAAAAGCAAACCACCCTCCCCACTGCAGTCTTTTGGTACAGTACTGAGCACACAAAACAGTGCTGACTTTGCACTGAACTTGGGCAATCTGGTGAAACTGGGGAAAATTCTTGCTGCATTTAGTGGGAATTTTACATCTGATGGGAAAACTGGAATTGGAACTTATAGGATCATTTTGGTTTCTACAAAGTAGGATGGGCAACCATGTCCTGCCTGCCATCTGCCTCCAATATTCTTCTGAAACAAGGCCCTCTTCAAACTATACCTGCCTCCCACTGGTCATAACATCTGAATCCCCCCAGACATCCTAGCCACAAGACCAAGGCACAGAACCGATTTAGCAGGATTGGTTTTTCCTCCTTGGTGATACGAAAGGAAGCAGCAGCGCTTTCTGCTCACACAGCACTGACCCAGCACACACCTTGTTTGTCCTTGTTTCTGTTTCTGGGCTTGGTGACTGCTGGATCAGTGTGAAGGCTCATATGGCAACATGAGCAGACACCCGATGGCAAAGCACACACAGCTCGCAGCAGGGAACTACACAAATTCATGCTTACCAGCCCAAATCCCACATCTCAGTTTGAATTCTATGGGGGGGGGGGAGGCAGAGAAGAAAAGGAAAAAAATAAAAAAGGATCTGCTTTATGAACCATGCTGTATTAAAGCATGCAATATGGGAGGAACAGACTTCAGAACTGGAAAACGCTCTAGCATTTGTCAGCTGCCTAAAGATAAAACTCTAACTGGTTGTTTACTTGAAAAGGAGCTATGAAAAACCTTTTCCTGTTACTTGTCTAATTCTTCCAAACAAAAGCAGTTCCCAATATGAGACAACTGCAGACGTGTTTCATACAGGCAGAAAACAAGATGAACACCGAACAATGGACTTTTAAATTGTTCTCCATCTCCTCGAAGATTGAATCTTCCCCAATTCACTAATTCACATTCACTCCAGCACTTCACAAAAGCTCCCTTTTCTTAAATATGAGATTCAATTCAGAGATAAACAGGAGCGATAATGCAATCTATACTTAAAATAATAACCTGGCATCCAAGTTTTGGCAGAATTAGGAGTCCAGTCTTCTCTGTCCAGTCTTAGTCTATTACTTCTTGTTACTACTTCAGAGCTCAGTGCTGCAGTCAAGGTCCACTGATCTCTTGTGTTTCTACACAAACAAGAATCCGTGTGAGGAGCCCTGAAACTCAATGGGAATTTGACCCAGAAAAGAACAGTAGAGAGCATTTAGGAGCTGTACCCCACAGTCATTTCCCCCTCTCTGCAATTTCTCTACCATTTCAGCACATCCTTTTCATTACTACCACTGGACTAAACACGAATTGTTTCTTAATGAAGATTCCTAGCATTACAATATTTAATTGGAATTAAGAGGAAGATTTACCTTAATAAAATGACAGACCATCACGTGGCAGAGCCAATCTCTGCAGTGCAGCACCAGCCTAAAATTTCCACGTCCTGAACTCCTAATTAAAGTTTGCCCAAACTTTGTGTTTTAAGGGAGGAACCTTCCCCTCTGGCATCCATTAACCTCAAAACAAGGAATTAAATTTGTTTTTCATCAACTCTGCTTCATAAACAAAGAGAAACTTTAAGAAAGGGCAGCGCTAATTTTCACTCAAGTGCTGTATGAAGGCAGCTCCAATCATTTCTGCACCGCACACAACACCAAAGGATTTTCAGCTACAGAAAAAGCCTTCTGTAGGGCCACCCAGCAGGAAAGGATTAAATTACACAAAGGGCACCTCTTTCTCCTCCACAAAAAGGTCTGTGGTCAGAGATCAATGTGAGAAACTGCCTATTTAAGCTGTACTCAAATGATTTCCTTCCATGAGCACTGCAAGAAGCTTGCTGCTGATCCCCATGGCAGGGCAACACCACCAGATCCTGGGCTGCCTTCCATTGCTATGGGTTGTATGGTCGCTTGGATTCCAGCCTACCAGACCTCACGTACAGAATGCAATAAAACACCAGCAATTTCTTTACCCTAATGACCTTCCGCTTAATTTAAATCCATTACGCTGTTTGCAGTATGTCTCTTGGGAAAGAAGGTCCCAGCTAAAATAATTTGAACCGAGAACTGGACAATTTTCTGTCTATTAAGAAGAAGAAAACAGTATCAACTATGTTAAAAGCAGTCTTCTGTGTGTTAGCCTGGCTTCCTAAGCAAATCACAATATGCTATCATGCTCTTCTTGAAACCAGTCACTGATGTAAACCAAAACGGACGTAAGGTTGGTCCCTTAAAGGTTTACATGTCTACTTGAACTAGCAGCAGCCTGATGGAAAAAGTCACAAATTATTTGCCATTACTTAGGGAAAGTTATCCAGCCTGCTTTCCTCACTGGCCAGACATGGGCTGGTCAAAGTCCAGCACCCAGAGCTTGGTATGTATCCAGCATCTGGTCTGCCCCATGGGATGAATGGGAAACGCAGAGAGGTGCAGAGCTGTGGGGCAGGAGGCTGAGCACATGCAGACAAAGACTGCATCATCACCAAGGGAGGATAAAAGCTGCAAGTACAGAGAACAGGAATCCCTCCTGGCTCACTCCAATCTTTTTTCAGAAGGTATTTTGATAACACTTCTGCAAATGATCTCCTGTCTTTTCAACATGAAGGGATCAGAACAGCTGCTTAAATGAAAGGTTCATGTCTGCACAACCTGTGCTGGGTTTTCTCACAATTTAGCTGCAGGATCCTTCAGAAAAATGGTTGGAATGGTGTCATATACACATGCGGTAATATCTGGTTAAAAAGAGAAATGGTTTAAGGACAGTGTAAATGCAAGGAGCTTTGAATTCATGTCTCCCAAGGGGCTATTACAGACAGGAGACCAAAGCTCAAGGAAGTTTTGTGGTTTGCCCCATGTCACAACTATGCAAAGAGGCTCTGAAAGCACCACATCAAAACCGGGCAAAAAGATAACTCGTGAGCATTATGAATAGCCACTGGTTATTTTCAGAGGATACATTTCTAGGTATCAAAATGAACAGAGGTGTGACTAGAGCACAAAACGCCTTAGCAACTCCACTTGGGATAAGAAGCATAAAAAGATGCCAGAAAGCATCCCCATTTATATTCCTCAAAATTGTGAGCTTTGTGCTCTGTGTATAAGAGACAACACAGGTGTTACCAGTAATGTACAAGAAGTGAGGAAAATACTCTATATACGTTAAATGCTTCTTTCCTTGCTAAAATGGCAGTGAAATCATTAGGAACTCGTTAGGAACCTGTTTAGTCCCCAGATTCAGACGAGATTCACACCCTCACTCTCAAATCCCCCACCTACTCCTGAGGTAACTTCACTCCCTCAGATCCAAAATCCATAAACACATGCAGAGTTATAATACAGGAACCCTATTTCAGTCCATTTCACTCTTTCAAGAAATAGTTAATTTTAGTTATACTTGCACTAATATAGAGCAATATAAAAAAATTAATCCTTCCATGCAGCTTCTTCAGTTCTCTCACACCAGTGTTACAGACTGCAGGTCACTCGCACACACCATGCTCTTTAGGTAACCTTTACCACAAACTCAGATCAACTTATGTCAGCCTCATCCCATAACATTTAAAGCACAAAAGGGCAATAAAAATCTTGCAGTAATGAGTAATGTTTATGTTTTTTCTTAATGTTACAATTTCCATTTCTGAAACGGTGACCTGAAACCTTTGTTCCTATTCTACAGGTGTTAGAAGGCTCAAGTTAATTAAAAAAAAGAAAGGAAGAAAAGCAGCACCTGCTGTTCCCGCTCATGAATTCAAGCAGGAAATCCATCTCCTCTCCACTGCTACAGCCATAGGGAAGAAATGGCCTTTGTCCACACCATTTTAACACCCTTCTGAAGTCTTAAAAAACATCTTTTGGAGACATTATGTATGAAAAAAAGAGCAGCAGATACTGAAAAGAATAGTGTTCATGCGTAGAAATTCATCTGAGAGCACTCTGCACCACACCACAAGCTCACACTTACCTTAGCTGACACTGAGAAACTATTTTCACAGGTAACTGTAATTCTTTATATTGACAAGCACAGGGAGGATGAAAGCTGTCTGTATCCCTAATCAACTCGACTGGTATCTGTGTCTGCTGACTCTACAGAGCTGAAATCGCCTCTGGATACTGATTATAGCTGCCTTCTGGGTGACTGACACAAATCATGCTGCCAGGATTTGCAAGGTACAGCCGCAGTTCAGCTGGAAACCGTGCAACATATGTGCATTTAAGGGCAAAGGAAATTAATCAAAGTATATCCGAGTTTATCCTCTAGATTTCAGACCATAGCTTAACACCCCCAGCTTTCCACCATTAAACACCATACCCTGTATTATAGCACAATGAGCCTGACTCTCACACACATATCTATGCAAATACAGCTAAAGCAAGAATTGTATATATATATAGATGTCTGAGTTTCTATCTTCCTTGACTTGTGAGCCATACGTTCACTGCAGTCTTGAATGAATTTTAAAAGTCTTGGTGTGACTAAGCAAAGAAAGTTCTTCCTTTTCAGCAGCTTTCCCTAAAATTAACCTAAAAACGATCTTCTGTTTCTTTTGCGGACATCAGCCTGAGTAGGGGTTGCAAAAGCAGTAAATTCACTGGACTCCATGAAGGTGTCTGTCCTCAAATTGTTGACGCACCTTTCCTGGGTCACATCACAACCTGAATTTTGTCTTTTTAAATGATTCCAGTAGGAGATGTTACACATTTGGCGATGACTCAGCTGCAGAAAGGTAAGAGCTAACGGAGGGAACTACATCTCCACCAGGCTCATAAACCAGTCTGCCCAGAGAGCATATCAATCTTAATTACTACCAAAAAAAAAACCCCACACACACACAAAAAAAAACCCAAGTTTCAAATCTATTGAACAAGCCATACATCATTCAAGGAAACTTCTGAAACACTCATGACACTCATCAGCCTTACTGCTAATATGTTCCCTTCCACCATGGTTTGCAACATGAGCAGCACAGATCCTATTTAGTTGCCACAAGGATTTGGGTTTCCACCTGCCAGAAAATTACTGTTTGGGGATCAGGAGCTCCAATGACAGGGTTTGGTAAGGTACGCCCTCAACCAAAGAGGAAGAGTGAGTGAACTTATGCATGAGTCTTAGCCCTATACAAGACCACCCCAAATCCAAACCCCACATCTCAGAGCATTGTCCAAACACTCCCTGAGCTCCAGCAGCTCAGGGCCATGCCCACTGCTCTCCAGGGCAGAACCTTCCCCTCATCCTCACCTGGCCCTTCCCAATACTGCTCCACGCTGTTCCACTGGGCCCTGTCTCTGTCATCAGAGAGATCAGCACAGTATAGTCCATAAAGCACGTGTACTACTCAGACCTCACTCTGCAAGTTCTGTCACGCTAAAGCTGACAACACACAGATTTGAGCAAAGCAGTATATAGCTCCATCTTCCTGAATGTCAAAGATCTAAGAAACCAAGACTAAATAGTCCCTAACCCATAGACTGAGCTATGTAACATTTTGCTGTACATCGGTCACTCATTTACTCCCTAGAAGAGCACTCTCCACCTGCCCCATCTGCAAGTCAGAGCCTTCCTAAGCCTGCCCAGTGTACAGACACATCTGGGAAATAGTATCACAGAAATGATTTTCCCTCCTCCGTGTATTAAGGTCAGATTAAAGACAGGTTAAAAGTTAAAGAGTTGAATTTCATGTTAAGCTTTTCAGACAGCTAAACGAGGAATGAAGTGAGATGCCTCCTGTCCCAGCAGTGCCTTCTGAAGGCTGCAAGCCAAGCTCTTGTGGATGTGCCAGCTGATGTTGTGTGACACCACATACCAAGCAGCACACTCATTGTAAGCTATCTTCTTGGACAACAACTCCTGGGGAACAAAGGAACACAGTCTGACTGGAAGTGTAAGCAGCTGACTGAACCCAGCAATATTAATGTTCTACCCCCAAGGAGACTCCAAGCGTCCTTAGGTGCAGTGCTTCGCTGGCAGGCTGTGGTAGAACATAATACTGGACCTTAAAATAACACTGCTTTGATTACTTTACTTCCCTTTACTCTTCGCTTGAATTCCAACAGGATTTCAGTGTCTGCTCTGTCAATAGAGCTGTGTGAATAATGGATTTCTGTTTGGGCACAGAACCAAGACAAAAAAAAAGGAAAAGGAAAGAAAACCACTGTTTTACGTAGTCTGAAAAGAGAGTAGGGGAGGATTTAAGAAGAAGTAATTTCAAGATAAAGCAAAATGTTTACTCTAAAAGGAATATTTTGCTTTTGTATTATTCTCCTTTTCAAATATTTTGATTTTATTATTTTGCTTCAGACTTGGTCTATTTCATCGCAAGAAAGCAAACACTAAACAGCTAATTTAAAAGAGCTGAAGGAAAATATCCCGACTCTCTGAAAAACTGTTTTCCAGTTTTACAAATAAAAACCCTTCAAGTTTGGGAACAGACCCATTTCACCCCAACGTGCACTTTTTTTCAGTGAACTTCATAATGTTTAAGTAATAAAAATATCTATTCCAACCTCAACAAATGCCCCATTCTGGATAATGACTCCCCAGAATCAAAGAGATCACATCGCTAAACAACAAGACAACCGCTGTATGTCAGACTCCTAGCAGTACTGCCAGAATAGCAGCAGAAGTTGAACAAAGGTTTTCTGATCACAAGCTCCAGCAGCAGGTTTGAAAGGCTGGTGAGCATGTTTTCTCTGGGGATTTCTTCCATTCATCAGCTATTGGCCATCTCACCTGACTTAAGGATCTCGCCACCAAGCCAGCTATGTGCTGGATAGGGCTGAGAAGGGTGCAGAAAAATCCTGTGCATGGGAGCACCCAGGTGAGGCAGAAGAAGGCAGTTTTGTGACTGAGCCCAGGAACTTCCATTTGGGTGCCACTTAAAATTGCCTACAAGTTTAATTCCAGAAAACAAAGTAAGCCCAACGCCCAAGCTGAGAGCATCGAAAGGAATGACAAACCTCAGTAGTTCCAAAGAGCTTAATCCTTCCTTCTAATCTAAATTAAATTTCCTTTATTAGATTTATTAACTAGGAGTAAAACAACCTTAATCAAGTAAAATCAGACTACCTTTGCGTTAAACTTTGTTGATGATCTGCTAATGAAAACAATGAATGCTTCACATATAAACTACTCCATATTTTTTGTTATTTAGACACGAGGTTGTTCGCTGTTACAGAGATAGTGAGTTGTTACCAATTGTTCTTCTGGTAGTTATCAGAACACAAATATGAAAATTAATAAATGCTGACATGGGAATTACAACCAAATAGATCCTGAATAACAACACTTTACAATTCATTCAGCAGCAATGCTAATAGTTGAGATTTGGCTTGCCGTACTGTTAAGAAACATCTTTTAAATGCTTGAAAAATGAATTATTAATTTTCATGAGCACAGCTGTTATTTCATGAAACCACTGCAATTCCTTTCACACGTGTTCTCAGTGCAGTCAGGGCACACTCCTCACCGGAATCACTCTTCTATACACAACGTAGAAAGCGCAACTCAAAATCACAGATCGGTTCTACATTTGTCTTGTTTCAATCTACTTCTGTATTATTAATATTCTCATACAGGTATGGAAAACAATTCCTGTATCAGACTGGACCCAACAACAAGATGTTAATCCCAGTTGTCTGTTTAAGCATCTAAACCAAAAGACTGGAGAACTATGAAGGTACATCAGCTCCTGTCTGTGCTGAACTTCTATCTGCCTACCCTGAACCAAGTCCTGCTGTCTACATTATCATCAGATTCCCTCTGCCTTAATGTACATGATATCCATGCAGCTACTGCAGAGAAATAAAGAGCAGAACATACAAAAAATTATTTCAGTCGCTGTCTTCACAAAATGAAACAGTGTATTTTGGCTGCTGTTCAATTGCATTATAAAATGAGATTGTTTGACCATGTTCATGGTTTTGTATCTACTGAACAACAACATTTAAAGGGAGCAATTGAACTGGAAAGATTTCATGTTTTTTTCATCTAGTCAATGCACAGTAATGTTTGTCAGTTCTAATCAAGACTGCCCAAATGCAAATGTCAAATACTTGCAACACTCTGATCAAGAATACATTACAAACAGGAGATTATTCAATTCCTTGTTGATCAAATTAAAATAACTCTGAGAAAAATCACTAACCATTCTTGGGTTGTTTGTAAAAATAAAGAAAGTGCTTAAATACATTCTGCCTGGTACTGATCTAACATTCAGTTCCATCGTCCATCTTTTTGTACTATTCTTTTGCCTGTGCAGAGTTCCCTAAAGCATCCAGTGCCCATCACTAACTAAACTCATGGAGGCCCTTGCACTGTGCACTCCCCACACATTGGAGTGATCAGTAATGGGACAGACAAGGGGCAGTGCCCCATTCACTTGTATCTTCAGCAACATACGTCAGAAATAAGATATAACTCCAAGCCCCACTGTGCTGGAGCTAAGTTTAGACCAAGCAACAAAGTCCTGTGCTATGGGAGATAGGAGTGCAAAAACATGGGCAGTTTCCTCCTGCTGCAAGCAAGGTAATTAAAGCTCATTTTTGGCAAGGGAAGAATTGGTCTCATCATGAAAAAGGCCTCATGCTGAGGGGAGCAGCATGCAACAGCAGAGCATCACACCACACAGCACAAGCTACTGGAGGATGTGGGTTCACAGCCACACTGAAAATGGTGGGAGAGGAGGAGATGGGCAAGGGTAGGAAATCAAGATGCCAACCTGCACTGTGGTAGGGCTGACAGAAGTGGGGCTGATGCATTTCCTGCTTTCAAAATCTAAAGTAGAGGTGAACTAACACTCTGCAACAAGAGCAAGAGAGCACCATGCCAACAAGTCTGGCATTTATATGAAAAGGAAGACGTCTTGCAGGGAGGGATACAAAGAAGAACCTAAGTACTCTAATCAACATACTGCAGGCTCTAATTAACTTTGTTGTTAAGATGAGATACATTTGATTTTGTCATTTAAAGTGGTCCAAGAAGCGTTGTGTGTTTTTTTAATCTCTTTAGGCATACAGTGGGAATACTGAGCAGCCATATTAGGCATGGCTGACAGTGGATAAATGACTGAATCTTTGGATGCAGCACTGAATTCTACAAGAGCTACTTAAATAAACGAAAATACCAACACACAAAGCAGCTACTCTAAATGCTTTCAGCAGGGCAGCTACTTGCATTGAATTTAAACTTCTATATAAATGCTAAACATGAGTACAGATCTTAAGCTATTTTACCCATAACTGATTTGTCTTGGCTTCACATTTCCTCCTGTTGGCTTTCCACTACCAATTGGTCAGCTGCTCCAGGCAGAACACTACGCAGCTCTTGCTGCTTACTCCAGCCTTCATCCAAGAAAATATGTCATGCATTGTTGTGGGAATCTTGTTAAACATTACAGAAGGAACAAAGGTTACACAGAAAGTAATTAATATTACTGGAGGAACAGAAGAAGCAAGTTGACTTTTTCCAACCTTGACTTCAAGGATTCTGCCAGTCTTACCCCACTAAATAAAGAATTCAGAAAAGCTTAAAAATATTATTAACCAGTGCTTCTAGTCCATCTTGGGAAGCCTTCTCAATTAGAACAGACAATGATCACATACAGTGACAATGTCACTGTGCTGCTTTTTGGAAACTAGAACATGCAGAGAATAATGGAAATGAAAAACACAGTTACAATATGCTCTTGAGCAATTAAATGATGAAGAGACGCTTCAAAGGCATCGCTTCTTAAAGATCACAGCCATAGAGAACAGTTTGATCAGAGACAGAGTATCTGCCACACTATCCTTACAAGCCTCAACTTGGGGCACAGAAATGGATCTTGGCACAGTTTTAACATGGTGCTCCTCAGCAATACAGGGTTCCATCTGCACACACCACGTTACAACTGGACTTACACAGTTAGAATCACACATCTGAAGAGACCACTCAATTCAAAGACTGATCGCTTCCCTCTAGTCTATTCTGCCTAGGTCATTTTTATAAGAGTTGAAGATCTTTTCCCCATTTCCACAAACCTGGGAGAAAACCACATATTTCTGATGCATTTCAGAAGAATCTTTACTCGAGATGGACAAAAGAGACATAATTTAATTCCATCAGATTCCTGTGCCTCATAAATGACACATTATTTTTAACCACTTGTCAATCAAGCTCTCATGTTATCAACTTGAAATTGTTTTCTGTGGTCACTCTGAGCACCATATGAAAAAAAAAATTATCTATCTCAGACACAAACTTAGGGTCTCAAATTCCACAATTTTGCTACTTTTGAGATGAGAGTACACTCTCACTGTGATTAAGGACTGCAAAATTGTGCTCCGTGTAATTGAATCTAAAGATCAGACAACACTGACCTTATCGAGAAATGAAACTTCTGGCTCAAGTTCAAACCACGTACAAGAAATCAGCTCTTGCTGGTTGTTTGTAAACGTCGTATAAAAATGTACTCATTCATTATTAACAACTTGTAAACTGAACAGTCTGCAGGTCTCAAACTGCTATCATGTAGGTAAAGTATTACTCCCATCATTTCATCTAGATAATAGGCAATTCTTGTATTAATTCTGACAGCACAACTGAGCATTCCTTCACATGATGGTAAGTGGGTTGTTGTAAGACGACAAACATTCAAATTGCATGCTATAAACTTCGGCTAGAGAAGCAATGCAAAGAGCCAGATTAATTGTGTCAATGTCCATAGTGCTGCTGGCCTTGATGACAGTCTACTTCCCAACAAGATGTGCTTAAAAAAGGATATGAAGGAGAACCAAGCCATCAGTATCACACCATTGTCACAATAAGTCCTGTGGATGTGGTACAGTGTTTGCCATAGGGACAATACATAACCTGTACTGGTGAGTCTCTCATTTCAAATAAAATAGACTGGAAAGCTCAAAGCAAAATCCCAGTCAATATTAGCCTTAGGCTTTGATGATCACCACAGTCAACTCAAAAATCTGAGGTTTCATAAAATTTCAGTAAGAAGCTGTTGTAAATAATTGTGATTGTTATTCAGAAGAAACCCAGTTAAAAGGGAGGTTTTTAAAACTATACCATTACCTACCTTTCTTGTTCTTGCACACAGTTTTCAGGATGTGTTTTCCAGGTCCACATTTTCCATGGTCAGCAACACATACTCCTTCTGAAACGATCCACTCGTAACACGTTGGGTCCTCACAAGGAATAGATTCAAACAAATGTGGACAACCTGCCTGGGTGCCGACAGGATCCACAATCACATTCCTCTGCCTCATTCTAAAGCCTGGAAAAGAAGAACTGAATTAACCAGACAACTGCCAAAGAATATTTACACCAATAATTTAGCACCAAGAGGATCTTATAGGGTAAGCAGAAGTGGAGGGCATAAAGAATCGAAAGAACCCCATTTGCAGCTACTGAACTGACTGGAATGATATCTGGCTGTATTTGCCCACAGTCTGAACATGCAAAATCTAACAAATTCCAACAGTTTTTAAAATTCCTTTTTTCCTTTTCATTAACATTGGTTAGAAAGACACACATCCAAAACCAGCAATTAACTGCTGGGGCACATATTAATATTATAGTAACACTGAGAGAAAAGAGAGAAATGTTAAGAAAATGAAGATAGAAAGAGCAACTTAAATCTGCCTGAGAATCCACTACTGACAAGACTTGTTTCAAGGCACAGCAGAGTAGTTTACTAAGAAATTAGTATTCTGCCTTATGAAGGTGTAAGGATTTCTGATACATAATGCATATCAGACCTCTCTGAAATGCTATCCTATTAAATTGGTAGATTCAAATGTAAAGTGGACGAAAAAGGTTACAAAATAATGAAAGAATCGATTACATAATCTATCTCCCTCTGAATAAAACCAAAAGTCAGGCAGTGATATAAAATGCAGAACTAATATGTGAGTACCTTTCAGTACCTTTTGTTATGTAAATGACACAGAATTGTAAGAAACGCACAAGAAATATGTGGTGGTCTTTCCTACAACAGTGTCCAGACATGGTGCAAAGGTACAGTATTAGCAGGAAGCTACATGAAATCAACTTGGCCACGAAACAGGAAAGAAAATGGATAAAAAAACCCAACACCACAGAATACCACAGACTGAACTTCCACCATTCTCACATCAGCAGAAAGAAAGAAAGAAAGTCACCACTGGAAGCCATTTAAAAACCCAATGATTTTGCAGACCCTTATATTTAAAAATACAACTTCAATCCTTTTTCATTTGCAAAATTCCAAAGAGCTCCAATCACTTCAAAAATTGATGTTGGTTTCAGAGAAAACTTCCAAGTAATAATACTTATTCCCTGACCTGAACTTCAATAGTGTATCCTTCCAACTTATTTTATAAAGGACAGAATGGCTCACCAATGAATCTCAAAGCATTGCAGCATCCAGCATGAATTCTAAATAATTAAGACGCAGACAATATTAAACAGTTTTCAGACACTCCCCTTGCAGGAATTTAAACCAAACCCAGAACCATCTTTCAGCTCAGCCTGAACTCCACATGGCAGTGCTGTGGGATGCACCTGAGTCCTGAGTCCCTTCAGCTTCACCCAAGTCTTTCACTTCAGCCCAGGCACTCAGCAGGGACACCCTCACACTCTGGAGGTTTGCAGTTGCCATCCCAAGAAATCCTCCCTTTCTACAAGTTCCGAGCAGGATAAAAGGATTTGAATCAGGCTGAAAATCTTATCCCTTTTTTTTCTTTCAAGAATAACTGCAAAAAGCTTTTAAAGGTCATATTCCACTTCTGCGTGCACATCTAAGAGCTCTATCCTACGTTAATTTAAAAAGACATACATTACATTCCCAATGTAGAATTGGACACCGCTGCTTTTGCAATCTCATCATAATATTCCATTACCTGCTTTAGATCCCGCACAAGAAACACGCAAGAAAAGCCTTTACCTCTTCTTCCCTGGCGGTCCCGACAGTCTTCGGGAAGGCAGGGGCCCCACGCCAGCCAAGCAGACACCACGCACTCCAAGGGACAGGGCAGGTCACACAGCTGGGAGGCAGAGGGAGCAGGGCCTGGGCAGAACTTCCCATCAACTGGTCTGCTAACTAGAGGGAAACAAAAGAGGGGAAAAAAAACAGGACAGTAATTTTGCCCTGACTAATGCGCAGAGCTCCAGAGATAACCGCTAGCCCAAAAGCACACTATAATCCACTGCCGTAATCCACTGGTCTTATCTCCTAGATCAAAAAGTTAATCTTCTGTTCAGCAAGGCACTTAGTTTTATCTCAATCATTCATATTCAGCAGCCCAATTTTTGACTATCTTTAAGGGGAAACGGGTGATAAATTCTGTGCTGATTTTCTACAGTGCCAAAGCAATAGAGTGGAACCTACTCCTCTGCATTTATACATGAGGAGACCTCTTCATACAGAAGAGAAAGATGCATGAGAAGGGAATCCAAAATGCTCACAGTGTAACTGGGAATCAGGAAGAGACAGATGACAGGAAGCCTGAGCACAGTGGGATCACGCCTTGTCCATGAAGGATCCAGACCTTCCTTTTTGGTTCACTTACATTCAAAAAAGCTAACTGATGCTCCCACATGTGCAGAAAGGCCTTCTCATGTGGAAGGGGAGGTGTTTGCTTGATCACCTCGAGCCAGGGAAGACATGGATCAGCTGTGCAGATCTTCAACCTTCTTCATTCAAGAGATGAAACAATCCTCAACTCTGCCACATGTTGGCTTTGTAAATACTGGCAATAAATTTGGAAAGCTGACTTGCTTGGCATTTTCATTTATCCTAAGAAATCTCTACTTTCAATTAACGTCTCTCGCCTTCTTATTTGGGATGGGGAGGAAGAAGGAAATGAAGGGAGCTGACTTAAATCTATCTTCTGAGTCATTATATGATACTGCATTTTAATTACATGATGGGTTGAATTTGGCTGTCTCTTTAGATAAATCAGTATCAAAGCAGTCTTTCAAAAGGTGCAGGCTTGTTTGAGTTTACTCTGCCATGATATGACCAAGCCTTCATTAATTTTTATAGCTACTGAACTTGCTTTATCCTCATTTTTATTTTTAACATCTATTTTTCTTTGCTTCCATGAGTGAAACTGACTTGAAAAGAGTTTATGAAAACGTGTCCAATTTATGAGCAATCTTTTCTTTTCTCTGATATTATACCATTTTCTATGAAATGATTCATTTGAAGAAAAATCCTTTTTTTCCTCTCAGACTCATGACTTCGCTGCCCAAAATCCCAATAAATGTTGATTTACAAGTCCAGAAGCTGAGACTTAAGACCAGTAACAGTGCTTATGATTTCATCTCGCCAGAATAACAGAAGAAAACAAAAGCTGTAATTTAATTCTAACCTGAAAGATCATACGTTAGTGAAAAGACCACATTCTGAATGATATTTGAGACACTATACAGCCTTTGACATATTCATTTAGAGACTGCAACATGGTGGCATAAATCCAATTCACCTTAACACTAACATAAGCACACCTTTCTAGAGACCATGCAAGAGAAGTGACAGACAGAATGAGATAAATACCAGAGTTTTAAGGATAAGAGTATGAATTTCACAGAGAAGTCTCATGCTTGGCTTAACCTGCCTCTCAGCATTAAACTTTGCAAACCTGTATCATTTTTTGAAGGTTCAGTTGAATAAATGAAAGGACACAGATTTGAGTGCATATGGTCAATGCAAAAAATAAAGTGCAGTTCTGCTCTTCATTAACTCAAGGTGTTGTTAGCAACGGCTCTTTTCTACTCACTGATTTTTACAATATAACACAGAAGCACTGTAACTATTGAAATGTGGAATACTTGATAATATAGGTTGGTTCTCCTGCCTTGAAAACTAACCAGTCATGCCAAAGGTATTTTGAATTTAGTTTGAATAGATGAAAAACAAGAAAAATCAATTACAAAAAGCTGAAGTGTCAGGTTACTATTAGTACATCAAGCGTAAAACTGAGTGTACTGGATACACCAGACTCATGGAAAGCTCCAGAACTTGGAGAAGGCCTCCAGGAAATCAGGGGAGAGACTTTTTATAAGGGCAGGTAGCAAATGGACAAGGGGAAATGTTTTTAAATGGGAAGAGTATAGATTTAGATTAGATAACAGGAAGAAGTTCTTTACTGTGAGGGCGGTGAGACACTGGAACAGGCTGACCAGAGATGTCCTAGATGCCCCTGAAAGCACTCAAGGCCAGGCTGGACGGGGCTGTGAGCAGCCTGGGCTAGAGGGAGGTGTCCCTGCCTATAGCAGGGGGTTGGTAGTAGATGGTCTGACAGGTCCCTTCCAACCCAAACCACTCTATGATTCTATCTCGGATGAAATGCTTGCTGTGCCTCTCCTTGCCAACCAGTATCCCAATTCTCCTCCTTCAGACTGATGCTCTATCTGATTCCAGCACTGGGTGCTCTTTTCCCCTTACGATTTCCAGGATCAACATCCTACTCACTCCTAGAGCAAAACTGTTTTCTCACTTCCTTAAACAATTCTAAATATTCTGTAAAATGTAGATCAGAAAATACACAGACTATTCTAAATAAATATCCATACATATTCAATGGCTGCGCCAGTTTATTTTCACTGCACTGACTACAATCCACCAGTGAAATTCATTTCTGAAGCCAAGATCAAATCCAAACAAGCTGCATTAGGAAATGCATATACAATTCCATCCTGTTTAAAAAACAGGTAAGAACAAAGACTGACTATTCCCAGCATGGCAGCCAGAGCAACTGGACAGACCAGTGGGGCTCCATAAAAGAGTTTCATCACTTTGTCAGCCATTTGATTGACAACTCCTATTTCCATCAGTTGATTTCAGTCAGTTTCATTTAAAAGCTCGATATGATTTTTGTCTGAGTGTCTGCTGAAATTGACTTGCTTTTACTGTTGTAATGACGCATTCACTTTTTAACACAAAACTGTAGCCAGAAGGAAATGTGGGAAGATTTTAAGCACAGAGGAAGAAACAGCACAGAGGTGGGCTGCTTTCACACCCCAATTTGGACAGGTCTGCCACGTCTAAGCATAATCTCTCACCTACCCTCATACTGTGTGTCAATGGACCACAAAGCAAGAAATCCCATTGATTCCATGGCATGTCTTCAGAAACACTTGTCTGAGCTCCGAGATCAACTGATTTTCCTCAACTTTGCAGTTTTACTCTATTGGCTAGGCCAGGAACTACTGCTCTGTCCATTCCTTGAGCCATCTGAGACACAGCCATCTCACACCTCAACATCTCTTTGACATTTCTTTTGCTTCTTTTTCCTCAACGTTCTCAGTTTGATTTAGCTCTTCACAGTAATACATGAATCATACATACAGTTCTTAAAAAGTAACATTCACTATCCAAAGTATCTTCTACAACAGTGCTGTTCCTTCATCCTCTAATAAACATCCTATTCTCAAGGAACCACAGGGTACTCTTTTCTATGAACCTTTTAAATGCCAAAATTCTCACACACTGCAGCCTCCAAAGAGGTGCAGAGAGCCTGGTCAGGAAAAAAAACGTCCTGTTCAGGAAAAGAAAAAACAACCTCAGTTTATGGCTATGATGAATGAACACAGCTGCTAGGCTTGTCTTTAAATACCAGACTGCCTTCTGATTGTACTCAGTAATGGATTTGGTAATGGCATTTTCCTACATTGAAAAACTGCTGTGTTTTGGTTTTTAATGTAATTATTTTCCTTGGAAACCCATTAGTCCATTTTTAGGGGGAAAGGGGAAAGGCAGATGTCAGGAGGGGAGGAGTAGGAGGGAGAGGCAATATCTCATTCAAGTAGCAGCTTATCTATTATGCTTGTTTGTACGTTTCAAAACCCTGTGTTCTTCTCAATCTATAGAATAAACTTGAAAAAGCAATCAAGTACTAATCTGGAAGCCTCTGAAACATTGCACATTTCTCTAGCTGTTATATTGAATCTATACTTTATAAATGCAACTACGGCTGTTCCCAGCACTGGCGACTGCTTCAAGTTTGAGTTTTACTATTTGCTGTTATTTTCAGGTTATTGCTACCAGCAGGAGATAATAAATTGGTTTCTAAAGTGTCTTGTTTCCCTATATATTTTTACCGAGGTAGTGATTTTGGGGAAGTGTGGAAGAGGGAATCAGCTCTGATACTACTTGTATAATGTAATTTTAAGCCAATAAATAAATTATCTCTGAATATAGTCATATGGGCACGTATTTGCAGGCACACATACCAATACCACATTAAGCACAACGATGGCCAGTCAGAAGGAGAAATGTATGGGACTGTATTTTCAGTAGCAATGATTACTTCCCAATTTAGTTTTTCACTCCACAGGAGGTAACTAACACAATCTTTTCCAGGACCTTAACTTCATTTCCCCTCCAGAATGAAACACGAGTATTTCTGATATTAACAATCAATATGAGACACATCTAGATACTGCTATCAGGTCTGGAATACATCAAGACTGTCTCTTGCATACTGGCAGGGCCCTACATTATCTCAAGGGGATATAAACAGAGATTTACTACTTTGGCAAAGTTATGCTTAATTAAGGCTAACTACCGTACATAAAAGGGGTGCATCTTTGTAAAAATTCTTGCTACCTTTTCCAGCACATATGAACCAAAGACAGTTGGATCACTATGAAGGGAAATTACCTGAGGAAATCATGAAGGAATGAACAGCTATAAAAAACACCTGTATGTGTGTAACATAAGAAGGAGAAACCATCACAACACTGGTGTGTAATTTCTCCCATCTGAAAGACCTGTTTTTATAATGAAAATAAAACATTGGACAAAGGAGATGTGTTAAATGTATTTAAACTCATGTGGAGACAGCATCATCCCTAGCCCATTGCATCACCTCATCCAAAAAGCTTCATGCAAACCATCCCCGATGGCAAGGATCCTTTTATGCTCCCAAAAAGAATCAATTAGTTTGGAAGCCCCAAGGCACACAGTCAAAACCCGATTATGAATTAAAGGACAAGAAACAAAGTATGAACTGAAAGCACATCACAGCATGAAAAAATAAAAAAGGTTAATAGTGGTTTATGTATTTCAGAACAACAAAGATCCTTGCCATCTCGCTGAGTGACAAACTATTAGCACTTCTTGCTCCGAAAGTTCCACGTACCACAATGTACAGCAGGATCTTCTTCCCAAACTGGGCATTTGTAGGGACTGTCAATAGAAAACTCCAATCTGGCAAGAATTCTCAGTCACACAACAGTCCAGACCAGAGGTGACAAGTCACTAATAAGTGTTCAGGAGGAAATGCAGAGAAAAATGGAACATATAGAGGCAAACATGGGAAGAGAAAAGAGGATTTTTCATGAACCTTGTTAGCCATCAGATGCTGGAAATCAAATTACAACAGACTACCAGAGAAAGAGAAGCCAGAAGGAAAACAGTGAAAAAAAACAAAGGTGGAGCTTTTGTCACGAAAGCCTATTAAGAGTCTGGAGTTTGCCCATCGCTAAGTTTAGCACTCAATCAGCAGCAAAAAAACACCAAAGAGCACAACTCTGCTCTGCAAATGCTGTCACTGCAGGAGCACAGATATCACCAACAAACCGCACTGAGGTGCCCATCTTGCACACAGGACATGGCAGCAGTGGCCCCAAAGCAGCTGACACTGAGCTGCTCCTCTCACAGCACGCTCATGAGGCTCAGTGCTCAAGGTCAGCCCAATCACCCTTGCAGATCACCTGCTGCAGGACCAGGACCTCCAGCTTCATTAGCTGTCCCTGGTGACCCATTCCCTGGTGCAACACACACACAGATCCCACCATTTTTCTCACCTGAATGAACAGCACTGTTTAAGTATGCTGCAGCTCCCTTTCCCTGTAACAATGAAACCAAACTCAGAGCAAAACAGTTCTGAATAAAACAGATCCAGTTTCAGTGGCAGGAAATAATGACAAAATTGCAAACATTTAAAGTCTTAGATTTCAAAGATAAATACCTGAACTAAAACCTAGAATCTCACATGAAATGTCTGGACAGCATATTATTTGCTGCATACCAAAGGCATCAATATAAATAAGTGTATTTCTGAAGAGGTACCTATTTCATGGCCACATCAAATGGCATATTGACTAAAATAGGCAGATTCTTTTAAAGGCACCTTTTAGAAGGCACATCTCTTTTGTTGCTGACTTCATTTTACACATTCTTTTCATTTTACTTTAATTAGTTTCTAGACGTGAAAAAAAAAAAAAAAGAGGAAACCTTATACCTACAAAACACATTAGGGAAAATGCTTTTCCCCAATGGATCTGAACTGAGATTTCTGAAATACACATTTAAACAACGCTGTCAGATACACCAAAGATCCAAACAAAACCATTTCCTCTCTCGCTTCTACAGGGTTTCCCCCAAAGAAGCCAGCTGTTACATATTTATTTTCCTGTTATGTGAGTTTTATCTCATAAATTCTGCTCAGCATTTGGTGAGCTTACAGATCAATAACTCGGCATCCCAGCAATATAAATCCGATGCAGACTTCTTGAATATATTTTACACTTCAGAGGTCTATTTTCCATCTTTTCAAGCCAGTTGAGTCATCCTGATGATAAACACCCAAGTTTGGGGTGAGGGCATTCTTGGACATCCAGTTTTGCTTATGGGGTTTTTCTTCCTCCTGCAAACTCAATTTCTGTGAATCAGGCACACTGCCCTCTCCTGCTGCTGTATCATCAGCCTGCCAAGCGTTTCCTCATGCCACTGCTGACCATTAGTTCTCTACCCAATGATCCTTATCAATGTTTCTCTTTATTAATGTATTCCTACGTATTTTCTTTCAATTTCATTAACCAGATGGAGACAACAGGATTTAAACATCAAAGACTCATTTCCGTAGAGTAAATCAAACTTCTCATTCCTGCAGCTTCCACCAGCATAAATTTGAAATAACACTGTGCATATAATACAAAGCTCATACTCCATAAAGGGTTCATGCTCATTCAAGTAGTGCAAACCCTGCGCCAGTGCCTGTGGGCAGCTTATCTGCATCAACGCAGTCTTTCCCCAGTAAATATGCAGGAAGACAACAACCTGCACACCTGACTTACTGCCGCTAAAGAGCTGGGCCTGGTGGTGTACGGGGCAGCTAGCACTGAAGAGGCTAATGGCATGCTCTAATAGCACTCTGCTGGTTCTTCTCTCTTCCTGAAAACTACTTTCACGTGGTTTATTGAACAGATGCCACATGTACCAATTTGAAACACTAATCCCCCAGAAGGAATGCATTGGAAGATCGTGATTCAAAGCAGAACAAAGAACTTGCAGGGGAAAGAAAAAAAAAAAAAAGAGCTGAATCCTCGTTAGGAAACAGAGCATATAGAGCAGAACAAGCAAAAATGCATATTTCAGAGTTAAAAGAGACAAAAGGATGGAAAGAAAGGGATGGGAATAAATGCAGAATAATACAGGACGTGAACAAAAGGCGTTTCCAAATACATCTCTGCAAGTCTAAAGAGGCCATCAATTTCTGGAAAATAAAATGTAGCGCCAAAACATCTCCCATGTGGGTATTTAGAACAGTCTGAAAAGTTTACTCGTGAGGTAAGAAGGCATTAGATGTTTCTGTATAACAGAAGTAAGGAAAAAACTCTGTATTTTGTGGAAAAGAAGGATGCCATGAAACTAATTTTGAGACTCATTTAAGGACTTGCATCAAAATGCTAGGGAATGCTTTCTGGCCATTTGAGTTAATACAGTGTCTTGTGAGACAAAAAGATATAAGAAAATACACACAGGATGTATCAAAAAAGTAACCATTAATACTGAAATCCCAGCTGCGCCAGACTACAAGGAATCTTACTATGGCAATGTTGGGGAAATGTAACATGTTGTTGGAGGATTTTCAATAAAATCATAGATTATGTGTTAAGATGGATGAGAATCACACATGGAAGAATATTTGAAAAGCTGATAATTTTCGAAAGAAAAAGGAGTTGAATCATATTTGGATTACGAGGCGCCTGGAGCCTTGAGCCTAACAACTAGGCTTTTTACTGTTATTATTCCACTGTGGTATCTTTAACGTTTCTAATATTGGTGTACATGGACTAGGAGTCTGTGGGAGCCATCGCATTACTTTGGTCATACAATGACATACCTATTATTGAAACCCAAGATTAAATAAAAATAGAAACGGAGACAAATAAGGTAGGGACAATCAATAAGCAAACAAACAGTTAAAAAGACTCTAGAATCTCCTACAGGTACGTGAATAAAATGTGGATTTTCAGATGGAAAATAACAAAGATTAAGAAGATTGAAAAATGCAGTGATTTTTTTGTGAGACGGTAATAAGAGAGAAACTTTATTAGCTAAGTATGCTGTGCGGGGTAAACAATAAAGAAGACTCAAGGAAGAATAGCATTTCACAAAGGTCTTTTCAGTCCTATAATTAAAACTTAAGCAGACAGGCTCCAAAAACATTATAAGAGAATTCAGAAAGTGAGAGGAAAATTGGATCTCATTCAAACAGGTAAAAAAGAAAAATGCCAAGGTATTATAGATATACATATACACATACATATATACACATATATATACAGCACAAATTTTATGAAGAAAAAAAAAAGACAAGACAGACCCCTAGTTAGAAAGTTACAGAAAATAAGGAGAGAATTCAATCCCAGTCCCAGTCACTGGGGCCAGTAAGGGATAAATGGTAACTAGTTCAGAAAAGAGAGAAGACATTTCTGGAAAATGCTTATGAAGGATCCCATGCCCTAAATTACAAGGAGTTATAATTTCTAGATGAACTGAACAGGAAGACTTAATTAGAAAACAAAGATATTCCCTCACCTTCAAGAGAAACAGCAAAACATCCTGAGGATGATCAAATGTAGAAATTTCATATGTTTAGTAACAGGCTGAACACCAACACCATCCCCAGACTCTAGGAGAAATGCTAATTCCCATATTAGTGGGCTTATTTACTTTGATTGCATAATGAAGGAAGAATTTTATTGCCAAACATAGAGAAAAGCTGCATCAACTGATCATCATAGAATACTCTTCCATACTTTTATCACATTTTCTGTTGGTGGGGAATTGTTAATTAGCATTGTTCATCCAGATTAATTAAAAGTTATTACAGAGAAAAAATCCCAGGTAACCAACAGCCACAAAGTCTTAACTCAATCTAGAAAAGAGTACGACGTTTGTTAGCAAAGCTTAATTCTGGAAATAAATAGTTGGAGATCTGCATTTCTACTTTATTTAGCAGTTGCGGAGCTTCTATACAAGCGGATAGAGTTGCATCAGGAAGACAGACAACCACCATCCTGTAAACAGACTGTTTCAAGTACCAGATGTCCAGACACAACAACTGGAGAACACCCCAAATTGAAGGGCAGAAAGGACAGACTGTGTCTGTATGATCTGTAGTTCACACAATCATAGAATCACAAAGGTTAGAAAAGACCTCCAAAATCATCTAGTCCAACCATCCACCTGTCACCAATATTTCTCACTAAACCATGTCTCTCAGTTCAACCTTTAAATGTTTCCTGAACATCTCCATGAACAGCAACTCCACCACCTCCCTGGGCAGCCCATTCCAGCACCTGATCATTCTTTCAGATAAGTTTTCCTAACCTCACCTGGTACAACTTGAGGCCCTGTAGTCCTATCATAGTTGCATTGGATAAGTTCTCCAGTGCACCACAACCTCCCTTCAGGCATCTGTAGAGAGTGATAGTCTTCCCTGAGCCACCTCTTCTCCACTCCAAACAATCCCAGTTTCCTCAGCTGCTTCAGCTCCAGACCCCTCACCAGCTTCATTACCCTTCTCTGAACATGCTCAGGGCCTTTCTTGTAGTCAGGGGCCCAAAACTGAACACAGCATTAAGGCGCAGTGTCACCAGAGGGATGATCACCTCCTGCTGCTGCACTATTTCTGCTACAAGCTAGGATGCTATTGATGTTCTCGGCCACCTGAGCACACTGCTGACTCATGTATGGCTGAACATCAGCCGACATCATCCAGGTCCATTTCTTCCACACAGTCTTCCAGCCACTCTGCCCCAAACCTCTAGAGTTGTGTAGGGATCTTGTGGCCAAAGTGTGGGACATGTTTAACATGTACAACATGTACATACCACGTCCAAGTTAACAAAAGTATCACAAAAGGTACTGAAAAGGTAATACCTATCAGAAAGTTTTCCATCTTCAGTACCTTCATTTTGGAATTTTATAAGAATAAACATACATCAACAGACTTGAGTTTTTGACTAACTGGATACATGGATACGCCATAAAACAAGGACTCAATTTCTAAATACACAGGCTGTAATAAAAGTTGTAGAAGATGGAAAAACTAAACCATTGAAAAATAGGAAAGATAGCCTGGGGGGATAAGAGAGCTTTGAGCAATATGTATAAACACATCACAGATGGTACCTGTCTCCAAGCACAATTCAACATATTTTATCCAATAATACTGCTGGAGATACCACCAGACAAAATCTTCTTTTACATATGTCACTGTGCCAGGTTCAAGTTCTTACTGGAAGTAACAAGAAGAATAACGACTGCAATGGATGATAATATCCTATTAGACTCGCTTGTTTGATTCCTGAATGATCCCTTTAAGGACATTCAAGAGGTGATGAAAGAAAAATACTGTACTTTTAATGGTAGCAGTTAGAATCTGTATTTGCTTATACATAGGCAAATCAACTTCTCAGCCTTCTCCCCATCACTGAAAAGCAGTACAACAAAATCTGAAGTCTTCTCTTGATGAATACAAATTTACTATCAGTTCAGATTTCTAGAAAAGAAGCAAGAAAAGACATCATTCCTTGTTTGGACAAAGAACAAAAACTGGCCAGCTAGTAAATGAGACACATTGACTGTGAGATAGGGAAAAACAGTATCAAAGGTTTTCTGCCTTTCCTTTTAGATGTGGCTTTACTGACAGCTGGTGGGGCTCCTACTTCCTAAGGACTATTGCAAATCACCACAACTGCCTTGGCATGGCAGAAATAATCTATACCTCGTACAATTGCTGTGCAAATTTGCTTTTTCAGTTACCTACAAAGGAAAAAAAAAAAAAAAGACGTACTTCTTTCTCAAACAGTAAAGGTTAGAACTGTACAAACAAGGAAGAGATATCTTAGAGTCTTCTTTCTGCTGATGGGAGGGCTTGCCATTTTTAAGTTGTACTGAACCTTAAACAAAGAAAAAACTGGCAGGTGATCACTTGCTAGATATAGAGTATAAATTCTGTTATGAATATTGTTGGATAAGTGTTTCGTATGACCTGATCCAGTCTTCTACGGTAATTCACAATACTAACAAAGAACAGAGAAGCATGGCTGAAGTCAGTTAAAGCTTAGTGCTCACCAATGTGCTATACAGTAGCATCATGGGCTACAGAAGTGGCAAGAAGGATGAAGATGGTCAAGAAATGTTGCACATCTGACATCAACAACACTTTTTTCAGTTTGAAAGTCACAGGCATCATACACTTGAGTAGAACAACGGAGGAATTTTTGTGTTGGCAGACAAGGTGGTACCAGCTGTTTGGGAGAGGTGAAGCAGCAACTATGCACGGACTGGACAGAGATTAAAAGAGGTCTGATTTTCTATAATCTCAAAGTCTATGCGGGATGCAAGGATACAACTGGGCACCCAGGAAACATTTGCTTCGGCTTTGTAAGTAAATAAATCTAAGATACGATGTTGTGTTCTTATTATCTTTGTATCTAAGCTCAAAAGCATATTCTGCAAGAGCACTACATACAGTAAATAAAGCAGCCGTGGATGAATTATTCATCGTGCATCTGTATCTACTCATTATTCTCCTAAAAGGAAAATAACTCGCTTCCAGGATCCAAAAATTGTCTGTCTGCTCAGAAGTTGTGACAATATTATTTTTGCTTTCCCCTTCAAAACACAAGAAAGATTGTGTATCAATCTGAAGCACAGGCTGAAGCCATATCCCGAATAGAGTGTGACATCTTTGTTTTTATACCCTAACCCAGAACTAAAAGCACAGACAAATGTGTTCAGTTACAGAGAGCAGGTTACTTGATACAGAAGAAGAAAACTGACGTCCAAGGAAAACTAGAACAAAAAAAATTAGCTCCATCCTTCTGACCTCACCCATACAAGAACACCTACAGAACACAAGCAGTAGTTCACTCCTAGAAAGGCTCTGTCCCCAGGCAGACCCCAAGACCTTAAGGGCTAAGCCCTTCCACTCCCACTTGGATGCCAAGTAACACCTTCCCCTCAGTAAGAACAGATGGATACAAGGGGGGCACCACCAGCAAGCCAAGCTTTCTGATGACTGTGCAGTACGGATATTCTTTTTTATTCTTCTTGTACTGAGATCTACTTGTGACAGACATTTCAGAATGACTCTACGCACATACCTTCCTTCAGTCGGTGCATTTCAGCTTCTACAGTGATCTGGACACAATAAACCTCACGGGTTTGTATGCCGCCTCCACAAAGTACTGCATGTTTACGATGTCGAGGGCTCTGCTGGTCAAAGAGAGACACTTGGCAAGCTTTCCATTCAGAAGTCCTCCAGGAAAACCTTTGGGAAAAAGAGAGACCAAGTAAAACAAGAGTGATTTTAGAAAACATATTGGTGAGGAGGTGCTAGTTTCCTACTTGACAAAATACAATTGGTTTAGTATTTATGGTAGCACTCCCCTGTTCAAGACTGGGAATGTTCTAGAACATTCTGAAAGTTAAATTTACAAAGGTTACGTATTTGTTATTAGCCTGTAGTTCTCATGTAAACTTTTCACATAGCACTGATCTCTGAAGTGTTCACAAACACTAAATCATCCTGACAACACCTTTGAGCAGGATGCAAAAAAAAGGAACGAAGATTAAGAGGTTCGATTAAGTGTGAAAATGAGTTTTCAAACATGTAGCTCCAGCACTATACCACCTTTCTCAAACAAGAGCTGAACACGTCATTCTAAAATGCACTTAACAGGTAAAGCCCCACATACATCAATGAAGCTCCAAGCACCAAGCAGCTTTTCTATAGGTGACAGCTTTGCAAAGCCTAAGGTATATCAATTTCCCCAAAGGATTGCCTATGGTAACTCAATTCTATTGCTCTTCTTTCCAGAAGCTGTGATATGCAGCCAGGTCTGTTTTCATTCTGTATTCACTTCACACCTAAAAAGCATAAATGGTTTTCAAGAAAGGATAACATTCTTTGGCACAGGTATGTGAATGCTGTATTGATGATCAGCATTATTAATTATCAGCCTAAATGCCAAGAAGAACTTAGTAAAATCACAGTGGAAGTAGCATGGGGAACATCAGAAAGCAAAAACTATTTCTCATCGTGTCCAAAAACACAGAGCACTTTTCCAATGCAGCAGCTTTCATAGACGAAACTGGTTTTAATTAGCAGGTCACAGTATTGGCATGGTAAGGTAAGAGCTCAAAGTTTTCCTTCTGAACCTTAGCCAATATTGCTCCTGTAATCAAACTGTTTACACTTCTGCTGCTTCATTCCGTTGCCCCTCTATATCCCACAGTTCACTTTTTCCACACAAACTTCACTGTTCCAAAATATGTAAAATAATTTCCTTCTTTTAGCTTCAAGCCAAATACTCTCTCCTCCTATGGCAGATCTACAGCTGTTAAAATCTGTGTGCATTTGCCTGCTAACTGATCACTGCCAGCTCAGCACAACAGGACGTCTCTGTTCCACCTTGTAGTCCTTGCATTCTGCACTGCAAATATTCATTCCGTGACTACAGCTATGACAAGGACACGTGCATCTCAAAACTACGTGAAAAATAATGACATTATTTTGCCTGAGCACATACCAATGTTCTCACAACATGTTGCATTGCAAATTTGGGCATAAGAATGATTTTTAGCCCCAGAGCACTTACGGATTTTGTAAGATACTAATGGAAAATGTTTGTGAACACTGCCACTTACTTTCAATTTACAGGCACTTTTCAGATGAGCTGTCAGGCTCTCTTAATTAACATGCAGTATCATCCGCAAATTTGGATACGTTCACAGGGTTTATTGCCAGCAGAGAAAACAATACAGAATATCCTTTTCACATGACTGGTATGAAATAACTCCCACAACATACAAAGCACAGCTATGGATTTTTGTTATAGTGCTCCTCTTCTGGAATTCCTAACTGCATTTTTTTGGGGCATGCGGTGTTAAATGCTAACTTCTTGTTATAATGAAGATGAATACTGTTCTTCATCAAGCACTGGGTAAAGAAAAATTCCTCCTCCACAGCACCCCAGGACATTGTGCTGCTCAGGTCTGTATTTCACAACCAGAAGCCTAAATATAGAACACACATATCTTCCCCAGCTATAGCAATACTTGTTATAGGGTAGTGTTTCTTAAAATAATAATTGACTAAAGAAAAGCTCATTATCAATATGTGGCTTAGGGAGTCAGCTGTGAATTCTGGATCTTACAGACTCATTTCCAAAGGTGCGAGCACCTGCTTCTCCTATTCAGCGCAAGCTGTGGGACTTAACACCTACGAAAATTAGGCCATCAATGATTAAAATTATGCAAAATAACTAAATCTGAGCTCAGAGATAATTAAACCTCATCAGCTTCCGAATCTAAAAAAAAATCCCTGTAGATATCTACACAGAGTAACCAAATCTCTGCTGCGCCGCAGAGCAGTATTTAATGAGCAGCCGTCAGGTGCAACTGCCAGCGCCGGTTCTCCTGCGAGCAGCTTAAAGCCTAAATCCTTATCAGTCCATCTTGCTTTCACCCAGCTGGGCATGCCCTAAGCTGTCTGGAGCTTTCTGGTAACAAATCCTGACCCCAAGCATTAGCTGTTTAAAAGGTACACGTTTTCACAGCCATTAACAAGTCAACTACACCAGAAACACATCTGACATATTGTTATCCCACTGAGTGCAAAACCTGTCTCTACAGAAGGAAGCAGGGCTCTTGGACAGCTTCTGGTGGACTCTTTGCCAGGTTTTCTGAAGCTGACACTTGGTATCAATTTGCCCATCTATGGGCTGCACTAGAGACAAGGAGAATTAGCATTGCTAAAAGAAAAAAAAACGACTGCATAATCTCCATTTAAATTTAATCAGAAGCTTGTTAATAGCAGTTAATAGCAATTGACAAAGAGCAGAGATTACTGAGATTTCTTGCAGGGAAACACTTGGGCTTCATTTTTAAATCTTAACCTTTGGATAGTACTTGCAGGTTACCAGCAACACCCACAGTGGCTTTACTGTGACTGTGGTTTCTCCAAACTCAATGAAGATGACACCCAAGCCCACAGTTGCGTTGTTAGAGCAGACCTGATTAAAGGTGAGCTGTATCAGAACGAAGCTCAGGGGATAACACCATTCCACCACTTCGTTCACCATCTCTATAATATATGAGCACATTAAACCACCAAGTGAAAGGGATGCATTTCAATCATCAAGGCTGGTCAGCCTCAGTTCATTCATGTGATCCCTATGCCAAAACCTGTGAGTGGTGAGAATTTCAAATGGCAATAGATTTAGCACTTGAACTCCTTTCAGCATCTAGTTAGATGATTTGATGAAAACCCAGTAAAACTACAGCCCTAGCTGTGACCCCAGGCCTCTTAAAACGGCTAATAACAAAGATCAGTATTTGTTTTTGACTTCCCAATAAGCCTGTTCCACTTTTTTTTGACAACACTGAGTTAAAGGAGGTCTGATTACTTCCAAAGACTGACAGTCACCACTGCCAATGTTTGGAGTGCTGTGTAGAGAACACCTGGAATTGGAACGTCCAGAATCCACTTGCTATTATGTCAGTTTGCTTAAGAAAATAAGCAAGCAGGAGCTGCTGAAAAAGAAAATAAACTTGTTGTCTGGGGTATCTAAGTTTAGATGGGGCTGATTTTCACATCATAAGCAGTGCTTGCTAACCAGTCAGATGGGGAAGCAGAAAAGCAGGTCCTTTGCGTGTCTGCTATGATCAAAACAAAGTGAGCTCTCACACTGCCAACAGCCAGCATCAGCCACAGGAGAAATGTCCAACCTGAGCTGAAGAATTGCAGCTGCAACACAGCTTGTTCCTGATCAGAGGGGAGGCAACCAGATTGCCCAAACCAAGGGCATCTCAGGGTGCCGGAGACCAGGGAAGTTCAGAAGGCTGGAAGGTGGTGCTGCCTCCTCTCCCAACGTGCAATCCCAGCAGCATACCAGAAGAGTTCTGAGAGCTTCCTTTCACATCTTTCCCACTTCACACTAATACCTTACCTTTAATTAAGGCACGTAATGAGCCCTACAATGTGATACCATCACACCCATATCTCAGCAGTAATCTCAAGCCTTTTGTAAAAATCGGGTCTTAAAATTTTCCCATTTTCCATCACTTAAGTTGTGAATAGCTTTGAATTTCCAACAAAAAGAGAGGGTGTTTTTTTTTTTTTCCTAAATCCCTGTCTTGTAACATAGCAACGACAACCAAAACGAAAAGATTGAAAGACATAATAATAATTCTGGAAAATCTATCTATTCCCACTGAACATGTAAGCTACACATCAAGGATACAAGTGATATAAAACATTGTTTTAAAACTGATGACTCAGTGACAGCTATGTAACAAACAATTGCTCACTGTCTTCTCAATTTATAGTAACCTCTTGGTCTCTGCAGTCTGCAGGACTTATCCTCCTAGTGCTGAAATGAGTTTTATATCTATACATGCTTGTTCTCTTTAATTGAACTACCCCAAATTTATGTGACAATAAAGGAGGTAGGAGCACCTCTTACGTCTTTAAGCTTTCTAAACCTTTAATCTAATCCTTTCAGAATAAATAACCAAAAGTAAAACAAAGTACAAAGCTCAGGAGTCCTACCTGCACTTAAAATGCTTTATTTTCTTGTATTTAAACTATTGATTAAAGGGGTTATAGTAAACTTCAGCCTTTTAATTTTAAGGCCTTCCCATTAAAAGTAAATTTATACCAGCATCGCATACCTGAGATGAGACCTTTAACCTGTTGCCTTGCCATTAATGGGAACATAACTTCACCCACCTTCCCTAGCTGAAAGAAAAGCTGTAGGTACAACCTCCTGAGCTCCTCATGGGTGATGTGGTGGTAGATGAAGAAGATAGGGGCCATAGTCTGGGAAGCACACATTCATTCAGTCTAAAGAGGACTGCTGACCTTCCAATGAAAAACAGACACGGGGGGAAAATGCCTCTTTCTCTTACATAAAGACATGCTATTACTGGCCAGTGTTCTCATAGTCTTTGGCTTACCTGGAGAGTGATCTGGAAAATCCTCACCGAAGGAATAAAATTTAAAGAAAAAGGACACATCCAGTATTTTGGTCACCAGTTCTCAAACACTGAAACCAAATCACCAGCTGTGAATTGTAATATGGACTGACAATATCCTATGCCAGTGCCGATGTTTAAATGTCAGATTTAAAAATGATTGATTTCTCTTCATTAGCATAAAATGATGGGCCCCAGAGCCTTACAATTGGTATAGTATATAGTTAGTGAAAGAAGGTCAATTTATCACCTGCATTTTGAGATACTACATCCCTGGAAATAAATATTAACTAAATACCTGAGATTTTCTTGCTATGTTTTTTGGCTAAGTGGTTCTATTAACCTGTACATCTCATGCTGTTGTTCCAGGCCAGCTTATTTGACAGTTTATCTTAGTTCATGCAGATACTTTACTGTAAAGGCTGCCTGAAGGACTGAAGATGTGCAGGTATGGCAGAATGAGGAATGTTTATGAGTTCATATTCTCATGAAAACCATGGCGTAGCAGCAATACACTGAAAGAACAACAAGTTTCCTTCTGTATCACGGGTGGCACCACCAGAAAGTTATCAGCGTTATGCAGATCCTCACATTTTGGGCTCTCCTGGCTTTACATCAAAAGCCCTTCCAATCGTTTGCACTTTAATACAGGGCAGTATCAAAAAAAACACAAGTGCTGAGAAACAAGGGGCAGACACATTCTGCTCACTCCCTGATCTGCTACCAGCTGGCATACCCCAATCAGGTGTCACCTGCACCCACGCTCCTATACAAAATCAGTGAGACAATGTGTTCATCTATTGTCTTTGAAATTGGTGTGCATCTGGGCAGGAGCATAAAATCACTCTTCAAGAGCCTTTTCATAGGATGTAATCAAGCAACAGATTTTTTTTTTTTTTTCATATATACTTCCTCTCATTCTCTAGCAGGGTGCATTAAAATGTTCAGCATTTGATTTGAATGAATTCAACAATACAGTGACACTTTTACAGGTTACACCTTCCTAAATAACATCTCTTGCAAAGGCTTTATCAAAGGTTTTGGCAGTACCTGGCGAAGCACCAGAAATTCACGGCTTGATCAGCGATGAGACCTCCTAATAAACCGAGTTATTCACAGGGTGATCTGTCTGCATGTGTATAAAATCTTAATCTTGAAGCATTTTACAGTCAATCTCAGAACACAAAATTAAGCTATCTTTTATTTCCTTTGCAAAGCAAACAATTTCCCCTCTAGGCTAGCCTGATGAAGGGCTACGGCACAGATTTGCAGGCCAGAAAGATGAGTTCCTCACCTGTCAGAACAAAGAGTGCCATAAACCAAGCAAGAACTTGGGGACTGCAAAGTTTCCCAGTTTAAAAATATCTAGATGGGATCTGAGACTTGCTCTTTACCAAGCTGCTATCTCTGAATAATTCCCCTCTTCCTTATGGAGGATTGGGATTTTTCACAGGGAGATGAAGGGGAATCATTAAATCTTATGTAAAATTCATGACTGCAAGCCCAACAAAAGTACAGCCATGAAGACCTGCCCAGCCTCTGTGCCACTGAGGAAACTCTCCAAACCAGCAATCAGTAGAAAAGCACTTTCAGAGAACAAGAGTATCTGCTCTCTGTTTTTAAAATATGAAAATATAAGCTACAGTGAGTATAACTGCGATTTATTTCTATATGCAAGTGTAATCATTGTTATAGCAATAACGATAATGATAACAATTACAAGAACGTTAGCAGTAAATAAGGCAAACCATCATTAACAACAATCAAATCAATGATCTCTAATACACAGATAGAAAGTACGATGCGTGACCCTCTCCACACACACACACAAACACAGAGCAAGGAAGCATAAGATCACCCCCAGAAGTTCAGAAAACATGGGTTAAAGCTCAGGTACCTGGGGCAGGGCTTCATCAGCTCTCTCCTTCCCGTGCTGCAGGCTTCCTTCTCCTCCAGTTCTGGACAGAGCCTCCCGCTTCCCATGGCCACGCTCTGCACACTGCGGTGCCGGCTCCGAAAGCCTGGGGTGAGATCTCCCCAGCTGCAAGTCTGTGAACAGGAGCTCCATGCTGACCACTCAGACGTTTCACAGTCTTTAGCGATGACACAGGTTTTGGAGGTCAAAGGGATGGCATCTTGCACACAAAGGCTGAGACAAGAACAACGTAAAGAAAACTGAGTACGTTATGCTTACAAGATCTTAACATTATTTCACCCCCAACCCCCAATTATTTTACCTAAGTTACCATACGAGAGGAAGACGGTTTCAAACTAGAAGAAGGAAGATTGAGAGCGCATATAAGAAAAAGGTTTTTTATGATGAAGGATAGTGAGGCAATACAATAGGTTGACCGGAGATGTTGTGAATGCCCCGACCCTGGAGACATTCTAAGTCAGACCAGATTGTTCTCTGAGCACCTGGTCAAGCTGCAGACATCCATATTCAGCAAGTAGGACTAGATGAACTTTAAAGGTCCCTTCCAACTCAAATGATGCTAAGAAATCATAACCCTAAGAAATCATTTCTGCCTGCAAACACCGTTAGCTGGCCAGCATCCGTCCATCCCAGTGTCAGCACATCCTGCTGAGCAACTCTGTTCTTTTATTAAAATAATTAGTCTCATTAATATGAAATATTTCTGTTCTGTGAGGCTGTTACCAAGCAAATGCTGTTAAACAAGGTCAGAGGGTTTTCAAACCTGACAAAGCACAGGAGACTCTGGCACGCTGCAACAGTGCATGTGTTTTTGCTCTCAGTTACATTACTTAACCACTATGATTATTATTAGGACACAATCCTCATTCATTTTGTAACACATCAAAAGAGGATCAATGCAATGGAAAAATAAAAGGAGAGCTGACAACTGTAGATGTCCAAGACTATTCTGTCCTGCCTAACCACACAAAGTGCAGCTGCTTCTGCTCCACCTCACAGCAGCTAGAGATCATCCACCAGGTTGCAAGGATAGGAGGGAAACCTCTGCTGTGTCTGAAACCTCAGATAACTGACGTCAAGAGAGCTGGAAAGCGTAAACCAAAAAATGATAGACTTAAGTACGAGCAAAGACATCACCGGAGCATCACAAATGATGGATCAGATAGGGAGAAAAAAGGAGGGTGGAAAAAAAAGGCACCAGGAAAAGAAAAAAAGAACTAGAATTTCTAATTTCTGCCTAGTGTTATAAGCATGATGCGAACCACTCTGCAAAATTAAGACCATACATGAACTCAGTGTGAATTCTCTTTAAATTTGTCTTCTCCAGCCTCCAGTTGCTCGCAGTCAGGCTTTTACCAACGCTAAGGAGCAAATACATGTGCACTTAAAAGGTGCGAAATCTAGAGCTGCTGCCAAGGAACCAGTTATTACCTCACTTAATATTACTTATAACACAGTTTGACTAAGCTAACTTTCTCCACAGAAAATACTCTGGGCAATCATTTCAGGATTGCACGGCAATCTCATAGGGGGAGCGGAGAAGATAACGGGCATCCATTCGCTTCTCTTCCAATTTAGAAACTGGTCCATTTTTCACAAAAGTCAATAGGAATATTGCCACTTATACATGATCAGGCTTGACTAGCTTGACTACATCCTGAATTACTAGCGTAATACAGCATTTAGTGACTTAAATTTACACTCTTTTTGTTTGAAATATAACACTTTTTGTCTCACTTTCACCGCGTACAATAATAGTCTCACAGGTGACAGCAGGTTGAATCTGCTGAGGTTTAACAGCTGCATGAAGCAGGAACAGCCTCTGATGCAGCCAAAAAATTATTCTCATTTATATCCAAAACAGATTTCTCACGCTTCTACTATATGCCAAACACAACCAATGCAAAGCTGGTACTTGGTGCGAAACATCAATACTATTGAATGGAGGACAGAAAAGAAATGATCATTGTATCTGAACTTGTGCTGGGCCAGTGATTTGAAGTCTTGGCTGGAACATTAAGTTAGGGAGAGTCTCACCACCTGCACTCTTATTTCCCTCTCATTACTTTTTGAACATAGTTATCGGGTGAGCCAGTGCCACAACAGTAACAGGGAACAAGAATTCCTGCCTTTAAGTAGATAAAATACTGGCAAATAGAAGCCATTTTCGTAAGTGATTAGGCTAGAAAATGAGAGCCTACCTAAGAACACAGCAAAGAGGACAAGCAAACACACTTTGAAAAGTAACTGCAATTTTGCATTCAGATACCAGTAGGAAAATCCAAACCCATTTTTGGGGTAGCACCACTGTGAGTGAGATATTTAATCTGGGTTGATCTTTACTGAAAAACCAAAGAAAAGGAAGCCTTTAAAAATCTGCTTTACGATTTTCTTCAAAATGAGTATTGCTAATAGCTGGTATTGCTATCCCCAGTTCTTAGCAAGGCAAGAGCTACTGTATCTGACCAATGGATTCAAGCAGATGCTGGCACATAGGCTGCAAAAGGCATCTCTGCCCAGCAATCATCCTTGCTATTTGCAAGGCTTTCAGGTATGTGAAGACTGAACAGCTCGTTCTTTCCCTGAAAATCCCTCCACTGCTCCTGCCATAAACGGCTAATAAGAGAACTTAGTTGACCTTAAGGTGAACAAGATGTGGAGCTGGTAATTTCCTCCCTTCTGCTGGGGAAGATGTTTTTGAGGGAGAATTGCACACAGCTCCCTAACAGAATGTGAATCTAATTAACTCATCCCCACTCATTCAGAGCCTCAAAGCCAAATTAACTGTGACACCAAGCAACACAAATGCAAACGTAAAAACACACTCTGTTCTTCTGCATGAAATTCAGACACACTCTTTCATGTCACCAATGTACTCAGAACAATCTGATATGGAAAACACTCAGATGTGTGAGACATCCATTGATCTCAGCCTGCAAACCTCAGAATCCAAATTAGCAGGGGAGGAAGGAAGTCTTGAGGATGGCAGATGCCTCATGAGCCCAGTTTTTAAACTAACTTTCCACAGATTAATGCATTCAGGTTAGAGCTTCCTTTTGGGAGTAAATCTAGTATTGGCAACATCATAACGTGCTGACACATTGATGCTTTCTGTGTTACATGGCTGGACTGGTCAAGGGAAAACTGCAGGAACAGTTTTGCCGTGTATGCTAAGTCTAGTTATTAGTGGACAGTATTTCCAAAACATTGCTCTGGTTGAAAGGCTAAAAGCAGTCACCAACTGGATGTTCAGTGCGCTTGTAGTGAAAGCAAAGTGAACAAGATTATTCTTTTTAAATACCCTTAGAATGGAGAACCTCCTCCATTCCCATCAGCTCAGGGATCCATTTCCAAACCTGAGCGCCGAGGCTCGATCCCTACATGTGCTGGGAAGGATGTGAATACACGCCTCCTCCCCCAGAACAGTCACAGCCATCACATGTAGGTGTATTATGGCACAGCATTTCCTCCTCTCAGCTGTAAAATGTTGTACTCATCTACGGAACACAATCTGCAGAAATTACAAATAATTTTTCCAGGAAATGTACCACAGCACAGTGGTTTAGTGCAATCCACTAGGAAATGTATTGTGTAAATTCAAATTACAGAGGCAAACAAAAGAACTGGATACTGTTCAACCACATCCTTGATGGACTCTGTACTCCTTGACTGAATTCGACCTGAATTTTCACTTGCAAAAGCAAAGAGAACAGAATCCCAATCCAATTCTCTTCTATTATCGTCATCTTATACACTGCATGAAGTGTTTAAGAAATACATACATAAAAAAAAGACATCTAATCCAAATAATAGCAAAAAAAAAAAAAAAAAAGGAAAGAAAAGAAAAAACCCATTTGTTCTCGGCTTTAACTTCGTACGCTTAATGTGAACACTAAATGTACTTAATGAGTACATCCGACAGCTCAGAAACAAGAAGACAAATGTATTTAGGATCTCAATGCGTAGTTACAGGTGCTCGTTTATCTAAATGTAATCTAGCTTCTAACCCAAACATGGGGAACAAAAATAAAAGTTCTTTTGTGTCACTACTCAGGAGGTTTTCACAGCTACAAGAGAGACAAGCAAAACCAGTAGAGGATTAAAGTGTACATCTCCTGTAACTTCATCTGAGGTTTTCTTAAAGGTATGGGAGTGTTTATGTTTGACTTTATTACAGGATATGAGATTGAAAGCTGATTTTTTTTTTAATCTGATTTTTTTATCACAGCTCCTACCTGTGGGTTCAGTGTAAAACCAAAGGCTCCTGTCTGCTGGATTCAACCACACAACTTGAAAGTTAGAGTAAAACTGAAAGCAAACATCAGGCACACTTCCTTCCTGCTGCTGCTACCTATCTCACAAAACAAAGGACAACACATTTGCTCTTCTCGTTAATCACAAACCCGTTAACGAAGAAGGCAAAATGAATTTTCTGCCAGTAACCTCGCACCCCTAAGATGTGAATGCATTCAATCATTTAGTCTTTAAAAGTCAACTTGCACCCATCCCATTAAAATCCTGACCGCCGTTCCAGTGCAGCCCCTCCATTCGCACATACAAGAACGCACAACAGCACAGCTGGCTGACACACAGCTCTGAGATTAGAAACCAGCCAGTTTATCAACTTTAACAATAAATTAAGTAACACACACCACTTGTGAACACCACAGAGCCATCTCCGCTGCCGTTCCATTATAGATTTGGAAAGGGGCTGACCGTACGTTTGCTCTTTGATGGGTAACAGTGTTCGAGTGACCAGACACATCATACGCCATTTTTCTTAGTTAGTGGCAGAAGGAATGAGTGGAGATGATAAAATCCCAGCACGGCAGCATAATTAAGCAGCTTAGAGACCTGGTGAAGCATGTCTAGGGATATTTCTCTCTTCCCTTAGTACCCCAGAAATTGAATTTGTAACTCTCATTGGGACTTACTCAACAGTGTTATTCTAAATAGGAAATCTCAGCCAGGAAAATGAAAAAGCACAAATAAAGCAATTCTTCCCAGTTCTACAGCAGACATTGGGCTGTCTGCCAAGCCCTGCTTCAGGGTTATGCAAATGCTTTTACTCTTCTTTACCAGTAGCCAAAACATCATCACTCTCGTGAAGCGGCATCTGCAAGATCGGGTCCATTCTTCAGGACGATGGCAGCAAATATGCTGCACAATGAAACTAGGAAGGCATTAACACGGCTGTTTTAAGGGAGCTGTTGTTAGGGGTGTCTGGTATCAGCGACACTCAAACCTTGGAATTAAAAACAGATTGGATTTTATGCCAGATTTTAGATTTAGGTATCAAGTTTCCACATTCGAGCTACATAGTTACAGTTAACAACATGTTATTTTTGAAAGAGAACTATGCAAACTATGGAAGTTCCTCAATACAGGCTTAGAAAGAGGCCCTTCTGCGCTGTCATCCAGAAATTCAACAGATTACACAGCAGTGAAGCAAATTATGAACAGTGGCTTCCAATCCCCATTACTACAGCAAAAGTGAGAGCGTGAGGGAAGAGAGAAAGAGATTTAAAGCAAGCCAGGATTTCCCTACCCAGAGCCTCTGACAAAGAAAGAGATATAACAGCCAGAAAAGCAGCTACCACGTGGCAGCGTACATAAACCTGCTGCAGGTCCCACAGTGACATAAGTCACAAGCAACTCCATTATAGTCAAGCAGCTACATGAGTATAAAATCTGCATATTTAGAATCAGCATACATTTAGAGACAAGTAATGAAGGCAAGATCAAGAAACAACTCAGTTCACAAATCTCGACGTTTTTCCAACCAATAAAAAATACTTACTTTGCTACAGATGTAATAGGAGAAGGTAAGAAATTGGCTAGAATGTTTATTTTCGCCTCAGTACATGTGCAAAATCACTACTGACATTAACAGGGTAGAGTATGGGACAGAGAATAACTCCTTATCTCTCCAGTTTGAACTTGTGCAGGCACCGGGAGCTACACTTACTGATAACAGCTGATTTCTGCAAAATTCAGAAGCAGGATTTTTCACAGAATCACAGAGTAATTGAGGTCAGAAGGGATCTCTGGATGACCACCTCCCTCGGTCTGCGGGCAATGCCCTTCCTAATGAACCCCAGGATACTACAGCCTGCTTGGACACAAGGGCACACTGCTGGTTCATGGGCAACATGGTGTCTATCAGGTCTTCTCCCAGATCCTTCTCCACAGAGCTGCTTCTCAGCAGGTCAACCCCAAGTCCAGACCTGTGCCTGAGGTTACTCCTCCCCACACACAGGACCCTGCACTTGTCCTTGTTGAATTTAAGACATTCTTTTCTCTCCTTCACAGAGGTCATTGATTTTTCAGCAACTCCTAATAATGGTGAAAAAACGGGCAGGTGAAGTTCTTCAAAAATCTGGCTTCTGACTTTCTCAGAGCTTAATCAATTCCTCAGTAATCTATAGCTCCTGGCACCCGCTCAAATTCAATCTGAAGTCAAATGGCAAAGCTCAGATTGTTTGAATTTAAATGCGAGAAATGCGGAGAATAAATCTTTCCATTATTTGCTGTACATTATTGTAACCTTCACATCTGAATTACAGAAAAGCGACCTGCACAGACCAAGGGAAATTGTTAAATAAAGCACGTGAGGATAGAAATCAACAGCTGCTGTCAAAGAAATAAATGCAAGTTACAGATCTTATACTGGCATCAGAAACATTACAGACGTGAAGGTTCCTCACAAGCAGGAGACAATCACAGCTTTGCTCAATGATCTATCTGGCCATGAGATATCTCCTAGTAAATTCATAGGGCCAAACTTGTCAGGCTTAAACTTCTTGTTTTATTCAGTGTCGATCTGTAGGAATGAAGGAGTTTAAGTTAAGTATCTCCAGCCAAATAGACGCAGTAAGTGATTAAGGGTGGAACCCTTCCATGCTCTGCACCTCCACAGCAAGAGGTGATACCTCCATTTCCTTGAGGTTTCCGCAAAACATAACCAGAAGAGAAACATTAAAACCATAAAATGAATTAAACAGCCACAAATTGTACAGGTATGCAAAATATTCAGCAGATGTTAGCTTCACCAGCAGGGAATTAAATCAAAAAGCAGCCTGTAAAGAAAACACATTAAAATTTGCATTTAAAACTCAAGAAGGTGAGTGAGTGAGTTAGGCTGTGCAAAGCGGTGTCTTGTGAAAGAAAGGGAATAACAGCAGTGACATGGAAGTGCCCTTACCTCAGCACAGCGTGCCTGCCGTCGCTCCGCACGCAGCTGACTGTCCTGGTCTGGTAGCCCACCTGCCCCATGTGTGGATGGTGCTGGGCCTTGTGACCTTCCAACCATGACGCGCTCAGCTCTCCAGAGTCCTCCCCCAAATCCAATGAGGCATCCTCGCGGCCGGGCAGCCTGCACTCACCCCAAGGCCCCACTCGGAGGCTGTAGGTGTGCTCCTCCTCGCCCAGGGGACAGGCGGCAGCAGAACAGGCCTGTGATTCTGTCAGGTTGGGGCATGGGGCACCCCCATAGAGAGGAGGCGCAATGACGGCACGGGTCCGGTGCCGCAAGCTATTGGTGCAGCCCCCGCCGCACTGGGACCAAGGGGAGAAGTCTGTGACGACACAGTCCCGCGGGCACGGCACCAGGCAGGCTTGCTCGAGGGGTGGCTGCGGTGCCAGGTGCTCACAGATCTCAGCAGCAACAACGCTCCTGTCCAGCTTCTGGAGGCAGCGGGCACTGCGGTGTTGCATACCGTGCTGTGCCATCACGCAGGGTCCAGCCTCACCGCCGGGCACGCAAGGTCCCCATCCCGAAACCTCCCACTCAAACAGCTCCAGGTGCCAGTCGCAGACCTTGAAGCACCGCCGCTGGCTTTCAGGCTTCTCCTGCTGGTCGCAGTTGGAGTGCTGAGACGTCCAGCCCTCGGTGTGGGTGCACCAGACAGCACGGCTTCGTGTGCCCCCTGAACCGCAGTCACCCACACATCGGCCCCAGTGACCTGCAAAAGACAGAGGGTTGAGCCACCCTAACACCTAACTGGTGAAACCACACTCCAACATCCATTAAAAAGTGAATAACTATCAGTTCATCTCTAAAACCAGGTAAATGCCACTTGGGGCTAAATGGTCTTTAAGGTCTGCTCCAATACAAGTCATTCTATGAAATGCCTCTAAAGGCTCACTTGACACTTCTCTTCCCTGTGTATCCACATGAGTCCAATACATGATCCCTGAAACATGGAAAAAAACACCACTTCCCACTATGTCTCAAATTAAAGGCAGGCCAGACACGCTTCTGCAATGGGGAAACACACCTAATGCCTGAGGAAATATGACTATTTAATTCTGCTTGTACAAACACATATAAAAATGATCATAAAGCAACAATAATCTAATAGGAGAAGAAAGTCAAGTTAGATAAGGGGAAAACATGCTTAATAGGACAATTAGTCAGCGGAATAAACTGCTCTGGGAAGCAACTGAATCATTGTCTGCAGTGATAAAATAGTGCAGATAAATATCATGGGGATAAGAGCATGCTCTTATGAGGAGCTGAAGATGGAGGAAGTGATGTTACATGATGGTGCACATCCTGCACAGTGGGTCCTGCAGCCCCATACAGAAGAACTGGTCACTCACCTTCTGCATTGCCCAGGGAATTACCCTGAGCAAGGTGCCTCCATTTGCAGTGCATGGTACTACAGGTAGGGGTATAGCTTGATCATTTGGCAAGAGAAATGGAGTCAATACTAAATCCAGCAATCTCATTTTTCATTCCAGAGCACATGAACATCCATATATATAACTATACGAATGTTATTTAAGGATTTCTAAGTGAATGTAAATCAGACAAGGCTAAGTGGAAAGATTTTTGTCTAAAAACATTATTCTACAAAATCCACCAAGTCCACAAAACAATCTGAGGGCTGTAAAGTACAAAATTGCTTTCAGAATGAGAAGAAAAGGTAGCGGAAAGCACTAAGGCCAAATCTTAGCATATTAAAAGGATTTTGATGATCATGCCTCAAGAGAGCCTCATCTCAATCCTAAGTTTTAAAACTTTCCAGAATGTCTTAACAGAACCATTTAACTTGGTAAGAACACTCCACATGTAATCTGTACTTGAAATGAACTTACAACAAATAGGTCAATTTATATGAAGAACTGCTACTCAATAGTTAAGTTTTTCAAAACTGATTTTGAAACTATCGGAATCAGTTATAAGCTTACACTAAGAAAACAAGCACTTAAGATCCAAAACAACCCCCATAATGGCTGCAATTATAACCCCAAGTATTTCATCCAGCTGATGATGTTTCTAAAAGTAAACCTGTTGTTCTTCCTATATGGGTAGAGTAGTGACCCTCCTAGAGCCAGGGCCTTGACATTGTGCAAATGCATGAGTAAACAATGTCCCTTCCATTGTTAACAAGAGGTGAAGTAAACAGTTAGGGTATAGCCAAGCTGCTTCTGCTACACATCCCAAGCATCTGCACAGGGACCTTGGGGAAGAGCAGTGACCTAAGTACAGTCTTGAAGAGCCCCACTGAGCTATCACTGCTGACCTTCTTCTGGCATCCCCAGCCCCAACCTCACAGACCTAGCCATTAGATCAGCACATGCAGCTCCTCTGAGCTGCCTCTCCCCAACAGCAGGGAGTTTTGGGAGCACACGTGGAGCGCAGTCTGGCCAGGCAGGTGGGCAGTGGTACCACCACCTCCCTTTTCACCATTTGTTGCCAGCATCTCACTGCCCAAAGGCTGCACTTACAAAGCAGAGACTCAGGAGTTGTCCCTTTTGTGGCTGCTTTTCCTCCCTCATCCTCCAGGCTATGACTGCAACCCTACCCTTAGTCTGTCACCTCCTCCTGTGGTCAACAGGCAACAGGCAAGAAGGGTTTTCAGAGTCACCAGGGTTTAGACAGCTCCAGCTTTTGATGTATGCAGTCTTCAGGCTACGTGAAAAATCTTCATCCCTTTTATATCTCCAGTATTTCACACCAAAAGATATCATTGTAAGATGAGGACCTCAACAGTGACACATCTTGAATGGGAAAAGACAGCAGCAAACTACACCGTAGTTCACAAACTGTACTATACAAATTATTGTTAGCTATAGTTGTGACTTTCTACATCATTAAACGGGCTTAAAAACCTGAAGATTCAAAAATAAATAAATAAATAAAATAAAAAGGAATTTTATGCTTATTTCAGTTACATGAAGGATCCTTTTTTAAATGCTCGTTTTTGATATGTCACCTTCATTTAGAAGACTGTTCCAATAAAATACCAACAAGATTCAATAACAGGCATGGGATTAAGAACATGCTGTCATCTTACAAAACAGCTGAAATTCAACACTAATTGGTTTTTTATTAACAGAGGAAAGTAACTGGGACAAAGACTAGGCAACACAATGCAACTGCATCATGAGCTTATTTCAGCAGTTTAACAAAGGCAATTTCAGTCGTTGAGTTTTGGAATTTTCAGTACAGGCAAAGATTATTTTCTCATCAGTTCATTTTTAAAGCAAAAATTCATAACCAACATAACCAAAAATTTGTTTAACCTCAGCCTTTTCTCACGGATTGCCTGGAACACACCACACAATTTAGGATTTACTACTTAATTCTTAGGACAGGAAAACTTTTAATTTGTACTTCTCTACATCAAGACAACTCTAAAATCCCCATAGAATAATAAAGAGCCACTGTAGAAGAGGATTAGCCAAATTCAACTCACCAAACCTACTGCTGCTCTTTGACTACTCTGTAGAACTCACCTCTTCTCTGCTTCATGAACCACTCCATGTAATAGGTGGAGATATACCAGCTCTGACATTAACAAGACAAACAGAGATGCAGCAGAAGCCTTTGAAAGAATTGGCCATTATTTAACGTCGAATGTGAATTTAGAGTGAAAAATTACAAATAAAAGGAAGGACTCACGGGCAATTACACTATCATTAGAGGAATCACAATTTGCAATTATTCTCTGGCAAACACACTAAAAATGTAGCCTATCAGACCACTCTGCGCATACCAAAAGAAAGGATGTGAAAAATAAGGGTGGAAAATCAGACACAAATCTTTTACTATCGGCTGTTTTCACTTCCAATGATCACTTCAGGACGCAGTAGTAAACTTATCCATGATGTTTCACTGCTTTGTCAAATGTTCAGTAGCTGAAATGAGGAGAGGGATATAAACACTTCCCAGACTACAGACTGCTTTTTACTCAGCGTTTACCTACTTTTTCAGAGCAGCCATGTAAACTTACACCTTCCTTAAAACAAATGAGTCAATTAAGAGAAACACCTCAGCAGAAGGTGAACAATGGTATGAGCAGTATTTTATTGAATGCCCAGTAGAACTTACACATCAAAACGTAGAACATTTAAAAGATGCATCCCAATTCCCAGTTGGGAAGACACTGATATTAAATTAGAAGGCTAAATAAAATAAAATCTATTTTGTGCTGGTCAGCCAATGAAAGTACACAGAGATAAAATAGATGCTCACGTGGTCTTATGCCACCATCGCTAAGTTACACTTCCTGTCCATCTAGAAGCAAAGATCTCTGAATTCAAGCAGGCAAATATGCAAGAGAAGTTGAAAACTGCAACTGAGATGTCCGAGATGCAGTAGTTTCCAGAAGGCAGGAGAATCCATAGATATGGACCATAGACACCCAATCACAGTAAGAAAGAAGCAGATGGTCAGTGACGTATATGGCCAATTATTATGTTCTATAAATGCCATTTCCCCATCAAAGTGAAAAATGCCTCTGAAGCCAGTTCTTAAGACTACTATAATCAAGCTCTTCTGCTAATAGTTTACCAAAGTCCCTTTTGCACTTCAGTGGCACCAAACTGGACAGTCCTGAAAGTACACTGGAGAGTTATAAGACGACAAGTGCTTTGGCACATGGGTCACATAGAGCTCTCCTCTATGTGAACCTCCTTAGAGGCTCTCAAGACCTGACTGCATTAAGGTGTCTGGTGTGAATTCCATGCTGGCCCTGCGCTGAGCAGGAGGTTCAACCAGATGACTGTCAACTGTTCATTCCAACCTGGGATGTTCTAGTAACATTCCACAAAGAAGTATCCAATAAAATCAGCGACTGTGCAACAGGACTTGCTACAATGCCAAAAACAAACAAACAAAAAAAAAAGGTTCTCAGTAAAAAATGCCACTGAGGTCTACAAAGTCACTAAAATTACACAAATAAATCATTTAGTCTGAAGAGTAAACTGAAGAGCAAGTCTACCAAATCACTATTATAAAAGTGAGAAGCCACGCAATGAAGAACTACACAAAGACATCCTGCCATCTCTTACAAGACATTTATAACACTATGGGGTGAAAGCAATTAATAAATTCAGTCCAGCTAATAAAGACAAACTACACATTGTTCTGTATGCCACCTTTTATCCAACAGAAAGATAACCATGTAATTAGACCAAGAAGCATCCCTAATCCAGTTAGAAGCAAGTAATATAGCACTGCAAATGAATGTTTATTTGATATAGCAGGCATTGATTTGCTTTTCCTGCCTGCAAGAGCCACCTACAATCATGCAATAATTATGTCTGAATGGATACGGTGACATCTGCTCTTTGACACAGAGGTCACAAAAGCGTAAGGCAAGCAGGCTATTCAGTCAATAATTATGTATTACGGACAAAATGAAACACCACTAAATATCAAATCTCAAATAGATAACCCAATAAGAGTTGCTTAACAAGTATGTTATTGCTTAGTAAGGACTGCTACAATAATTATGCTCTGTTTAATATGACATTTAGCTTAATTGCAACCATTTCACCATCTGAGAATTCATTCAATAAGCATCTTCTACAATTACTCTGTCCCCGTAGCTCTGCACTAATTTGCAAATTTAAGATTAGATTAGCAATCGGTTAAATAGAGTAGTGGGTTAGCAATTTCTTTCAAATACATTATAGATACATTCCAAGTTGCATCTGATGCATAAAACATAGAAACAACTCCAGAAAAGAATGAATGGGCTATTGTTGGTATAGTCCTCCACCTCGTTTGTTTATTTAGCCCAGCTTTTACTTCAAGTATCAAATTTAAAAGCAGTTATTCTAGTACTTAAAGAGAACCTAATAATTCTTAGTGTAGACAAAAGAGCTCCCTAAATCAAAACAGAGGTATGATGTCATTAATGCCTGGCTGAGGCATAACTTCACCAGATGCGATCACAACTCCCAGCAGATTCACTTTAATTGAACACTTCTGCATGAAATGTAATACAGCTACTCGGGGTGTAATTCTAGCATCCCTCCACCAGATCACATGTATAAGAAACAGAAAACTGCAACTCAATTTGTGACTCTGAGAACAGGATATGCAACCTTTATTTCTAACAGGACTAAAACCATTTTTTTAATGGCTTTATGTAAATGTTCATATATTTCTATGAGGTATGTGTGATTTTTAATGAGACTTAGATGCGTGTTTCTTTTTTTTTTACAAACCTAACTGTTAAAGACTACATGAAGTACTATATATTTACTCACCGATAAACTCCTTCTAGGTATGATACAAAGACATCTGATAAAACGTCGCAAAAATATTTCTAATGATTTAAACAAGTCTTACTAACTATGCTGATGGATGCATAACACATATATTGTGCTCTCTCTCTGTCTGTGCATTCAGCCCAACTACATTCTTTCTCACATAATGATGAAACTAAAATGTCAAATACAAGCTCTATACAGAGTCTAAGAAACCAGAGTTGAGCAGTTCAGCCATTTTATGCTTCAAAGTAAGATACCAGCCAGAAAGAGCAGCGATGCAGCAGCAGAGGCTGCCCTGGTAGGTGGCAGAGTCATGGTCCCTGGAGGGGTTCAAGAGCTGTGGAGATGTGGCACTGAGGGCCGTGCTCAGTGGGCACAGTGGGGTGGGCTGGGGTTGGACTTGGGGATCTGAGAGGTCTTTTCCAACACCATGATTCTAAGAAAAGCCATTGTTAGCATCCCTGCCTATTCCTCTGCTTTCTGGAAGCACCGTCCTGTCTGTCTGCTCTACATCTAACTGTCAAATCTCAGCCAAAAATCAGCTTTTTTTTTACCTCCTCTGAATTTATCTCAATTAATTTGCTATTTATTATTAACAGCAATACAGCAAAATTCTTTCTGCAATGATTTGTATGAAAGATGCTATACAACAAAAGTCTATTGCACTATTTGCAACATATCACACATGGCGGATAAAAATCCCGATACCTGTGATTCATTCTAACTATCTGCAGCTCTTTTTTCAATTCTCATGACCTACACAAACAAGTAATTCGCTATCTCAGTTACTCATCTCACTCTAGACCTGAATGAAAGTGAAGTTCAGCGACTCACAGCCACGCAGCAGTTTGTTCCAATTTTACATTTCAGGTTTTTACCTTATTATCCACACGCAGTAACCACTCAAGACACACTCCAGCAAGCAAGACATTCTGCAGCACAATCTAAGGAACACTGTTGTTTATGAAAATGCAATGATTTACTAACCCCTTGACACACCGCAGGCAGGGCTTCTCAATATTAAGCACTAATGTAAACTGCATTAGCTGAGCTACTCGATCATGTGTCCGCACCCCAGAGATGGCTTGGGGAAAAATATTCTTTTCTTTCAACTCTCAGTTTAAAGTAAAAAATAAATAAATAAATAAATAAATAAATAGAAGCCAACCCACAGATTGTAAACCATGTCTGTAGTACCCTCTAAATAAGCCAGATGGGTCTGAGAAAGCAGATTTCTTGTCTTGATAGCAGCTGATGTTAAGAGATGAGGTCATCATGTATACAAATTCAAGTGCGCTATAAAAACAATATATAGATGTTACCAACAGATTACAGCTATGAATACTATGTAGACTTTTAAAACACTGCACTACTGGATTACAGAGAGTTAAAAATCAAAACTATGAAAATCAGTCCCTTTTACGACGCAAAGTATTTGCAATTGTAACCTGAATAGGAAGCACAACTGGGAGAGGCTTCTACACAGAAAGACCTTCCCAAGTGCATGGGCCACACACTCACTCCTCGCTTATAGAAGTGCAACCCATTGGGCTGGATTTTCCACGCTGCTCACGCTGCTACTGATCAGTATTTCTCCAAAGATGGGCAGCAGTATAACATTAATCCCAGGCAAGATAGCATAAGTAGTTCATGGGAAATGCGTCACTTTCAAATGAGCACAACCAGTTTCATAACAACTGGAGAGAGGCCATCGTGGATCTACGCACATTGCTTTCCAGAGGTCTTTTTTCATTCTTTATTTGCAGCCCTCGTTTTATTATCCACTTTCAGTTAATTATAATTAAATTTACCTTGCTCTGGACACTCTATTTGGCGGTGTGAACTACTGGGGAAAGGAAACCATTCTCAGAAAAATGCCATGCTTAGAAAAGGAACACACAACATTAACAGGCAGACCAAAGTTTCAGAATGATGTGCTCTCCAGCAGTAAATCAATCTGCTCATCCAACAGCTTTCCTAAGCAGAGGCTGCTGTCAGGAAGAAGGGCTGAACTCTAAGCAGCCTCCAATCAATCTGAGAGGGCCAAAGAGCTTAAGTTTCCATACACCGTAAAGCCAGGATGAAGGGTTTTAAGATTGAAGTGATTTTTACTTCAGGACTTTGGGGAAGAGTGACAGCCAAACACCACTACACTACACTGTAAGTAATGAAATCCAGGAAAAGTCAATTCTGAAAAAAATTAAAAAAGAGAGAGGGAGAGAAAGGCATTATTTTACAAACTGAAGTGGTTTCCTATCGCATCACAAATTCAGCTTCTTGATTGCAAGGTCCAGGAGAACAGAATAACTAAACTACTTGAGTTTGCACTCAGTGAACAGGATCACATCACCTCATTCTGATTCACAGGTGCTAGGACTAGAAAAATCTTAGGGATCTGGTGACAAGGATTACAGAAACTACAAGCAAGCACAGCATATCTAGGTAGGTGTGTCAGAAAGACATGTGTCCTTCCTGTCTGGGGGCTGAATCCCCCAGGTGTTATTCCAAACAATTGCACCTGCAGGTTAGTGATAGCAAGGCACTGCCAGACAGGAGGTGTGCAAGGCTGGATGGGGCCCTGGGCAACCTGAATGAGTGGTTGGCAACTCTACCCATGGCAGGAAGGATGGATGGAACTAGATGATATCTGAGGTCCCTTCCAACCCAAGACATTCTTTGATTCTACAATCTTACAAAGAGCTTATATTACCCTACAGGGCTTTAGAGGTAGGGTTCTTGCTGTGTTTTTTCACATTATGTGTGTTGTGCTCCTGGAGAGCAGGACGTGGCGCACAGCTACACCCAGCCCTGAGGAACAGCCCATCTCCTGCAGTGCTTCTCTGTACAAAAGCTCCCGAATGAGAACAACAAAAGGTAACATGATACAGAGGAACAAAGAGCTATTTTTCATTTGTTTGTTTCTGTGTGTCTTAATTTTTGGGGGAGGATGGGGCTGCTGTTTGGTGGGTTTTTTCCTTTTCCAGATAAGCTAGATTCCCCAGGGAAAAGCCAGCAACACCATAAGTACAAACAGAGGAGGAAGGTAGGGCAATCCTGGACATAAATCTGTGTCAATGGATTAGCAAAAGCCCAAGCCTTTTAATTGAGCAACGCAGCAGACATGTCCCAGCTAACCCATGTCCCAAGGCAAGAATAAACTGCCTTGGGAGGTGGGTTTGGGTTGGTTTTCAATACCTGCACCACTAAAATAATGAAACCTGAAATAGAACTTCAGTTCTAAAGATGATTTATTCCAGCCATGTACAAAATTATTCAGGTCAGCCCTGTAACGTGGGCAGATCTTCGCTATCTTTTGGCAGATGCTTTGCCAGCTCTGAATTTGTGGTAGTCACACATTTCTGAATAGTGTTCAGCTATCCCTGGAAGTCTAACCCAAGTTTTCTTTATACCCAAGTTTTCAGAAACTTCAGCACAAGGCAAAAACCAGCTCCTTCTAGATGATGAAATACATAAGAACACACACCACGAGGGCGACTTCGCTGAGCACAAATCCCTGTTTCCTGAAAACCACTGAAAGATGTGGCAGTGTGGAGCATTCAGGAGTTCTGCTGAGCAGAGGTGAGCGAGATTTAACTTGGAAATGTGGCCACTGCTGCTATCAAAGTTATTGTGCCTTGATTCTTTGAATTAAAAGAATGGTAACTTGGAGAAATACCAATTATGGGTGCACATCTGTTGCGTGCATATTTTACAACCAAACTTAAGCATCTGCTTTTTCAACATTAGCCCACCCTTTCTAACCAGGGATGTTTAAAAATAGATGTTCTTAAATGTAAGTAATCATTTAACAAGGCTTAACAAGTGTAGCCCTTAACAGATCTAATTAACAGGTTAATGATGTGCATAGCATGCATGCTCTCAAAAGCAAAGATTTTCACATTAAGCTTGTTCCTGTTTCACAGAAGCAGCTTTCTGTAGAATATCTGTGCTAATGTAATTACACATCTGGTACTTCTCCTGCTTTCAACTGCAGCGATATTTATAAACAGAGCTACTAATTTACACAAGAGTACCTAATTGTTCTAATTTTCTGCACTGCAAATAAAGATATTTGCATGAAAATGCAACTGGAAAGAGTTCTCTCTTGCAGACCTGAGTGAATACACAAGCTCAGCATTCATCCTGCAGAATAAAGCCGAGATGGGTACCTGCTGCCAGAACTGCCCATGAAACAGACTGAGCGTGCCTCGTGTTCACCTTTATACAAAGGGGCCAAGCACAAGTGTTTAGTCACTTTCAAATTAAGCATCAGAGCTGGTAATCACCTCTGTTCCACTGTGTCACCAACACAGCAAAGCTAATGTTTTAAAATATCATTTCTTGGTGAAGTTCATTCATCATCCTCATTGTAACCGGGAAATGATGAAAGAAAAAGAAAAAAAAAAGAAAGAAAAAACAGGGCAGGATAATGGAAATCCCACATTATCTGTGCCGGTATTGTCAAGAAAATGTAGTGGTTATTAATTTCAGCATGCTTCAAAAGCAATCACAGGTTCAAATACGATTCAAGAAGATAAAAAGCCATTCCTGCCTGAAGCTGCTTTCAGTTCAATTCAAGTCACACTTAGGTTCATCACAACAGCACCTGAAATCCCACTGTTTACCAAATAGAGGCAGAAGATGCTTAACCCACAAGGATTTAATTAAAGGAGCAAGAGAGCCCCACATCCAAGAAGGGTGTTACTGAAGGGAGAAGCTATGGTAAGTGGACCTTTACACAGCTGTGTGCTCAAGCTCCAGAATGCTCACAGGGGAGAAAAGATAAGCCAAGGAAAATACTCTTTTTTTGCTTAGTATTTTAAAACACATTGGATTAACAAGAACAATTCATGACTTATTCTAAAAAAGGAAGAGAATGTATGCATATGTGTGTAACTGTGATGTTAGATGTATATTTCAAAGGGGTTTCTGATTTGCTCCTTCTTTATGACTGAGAATTTCCATCCAGCTTATTAGTCAGCACGTGGAGATCCGGCACTGCCATAGCAAGACAAGCAATAGAGAAAGAGCCTTCTGGAGAAACAGAGTGGTCTTCTCGCCCTCCTCCAGAAAGAAACCCACCTCTCAATTCACTCTCTGAGCAGATTTACCAAAGTAAAATTGTACGGCAAAGATAGCAAAACCATCCACAACCTACTGCAGGAAAAAAGCTCTCTGTACCCTCAATTGATGGACAACGCGCTGCTGTTTATAAATCTGGTCGTTCTGGCAAATAAGAATAATCTGTTATTCCACTAAAGACACTAAAATAACTGCTATTATTTGAGCTTTCAGTCCAGTGGGAGTTCTTTAATTCAATCAAGCCACTTGGAAATACTCTTCTATTAGAAATGTCTGTTCCTTTCTTATGATTCCCACAATAAACATTATTCAGAATACTTTGAAGTAAATAAAGCCAATTTGATTTGAGATCCTTTTAAAAGTAAGCCACATCTTTTATATATAAAAATCAAAATGACTGGCTGAATAGCAAAATCAATGAAGAAAGGAGAGCTCAGATGTTTGCAGTCTGTCTTATCTGAAGTTTAGAAATGTAAGATAGAATCACAAGATGGTTTAGTTTGGAAGGGACCTTTAAAACCATGCAGTTCCAACCCCCTGCTATAGGCAGGGACACCTCCCTCTATTCCAAGTTGCTCACAGCCCCATCCAGCCTGGCCCTGAATGCCTCCTGGGAAGGGGCATCCAAATCCTCACTGGGCAACCTGTTCCAGTGCCTCACCACCCCCACATTAAAGAACTTCCTCCTAATCCAAGATATTCACCATCTCTGAAAATCAAACTTAAATGACTTTGGTTCTTCCTCAAGTGATCAAGAATGGCTTTCAGTTTACATCAGACCCTGATATTGTAGTAGAGATGAAAAGTAGCCTCCAAAAAGCATAGCGCAACGCAAGCACGTGGCTAATCATATGCAAAATCTTCAAGTGCTTTTAAAACTAAAAAAATAAGATCCTTTTTTCTTTTTTTTTTTTAAGAATATATACTGTTCTTGGGAGGCACTTAAAAAATTCACATGCAATCTTTTCTTACAGTAGAACCTGTATATTAGAAGTAAGCTGTTGCTACTTCAGTCCGTTAAGAAGAAAGGATAAGAAGGGCAGGTGTGTCGTACATTCTCCTACCTCAAGGTCTCAAACAGCTCCATCAATTAGACCCATTAGGTTTATTGCTGCATCACTCTTCCCAAGCCATTCCACTGTGCCATCCTCACATTCTCCAAAGTGTTCTAATTTAAGCCAATAAAACAGTTTTGACAGGTAAACTGAACAACTAAATGCTCACCCACGTTAACTTTAAGACATGTAAATATATGTTATTATTACTCAGTCTACATTTTTTTTCCTCTCAGTATATGTTATAATGGTTACTGCCGCCCAAAGAAGTTTCCTCTGATAATGGCAAATGCTACATGTATTATGCGTTATGTATTTTCATACAAAATCTGCTTCCACCAGAACAAGAAGAAGCTTCCCATCAGGCAGCGTGCAGGCAGGGGATGCCCAGAGACAGGCCCACAGCTACAGCTAACTCAATATTGCACTGCTACAGAAACAAACAGCTAGAGCTGGGCAAAACTGCTTTGAGGAGTAAAATAATAATAATCTAACATAGTAAAAAGAGAACTTGCATTGTAAATAGGGGTGTGACATGTTAAGGAAAAGCACAAATGAAAATGAACCTCATGTAGGTCCTAGTGAGAAGAAACTCTCCACATGAGCACTGCATTTCCCCTGGGGAAAGGCTTCAGATGCTGACAGCCCAACAGCACCAGGATGAAACCTTGGGACCCTGTGGAGCAGGATGAGCACAGTTTTACCTGCATTATTATTCTCTTTCTGAAACAATTAGAGCTGGACTAATAATGATTAGACCCTTAGGATTTCAACTATGCTAAGAATAATTAATTGGTTATGCTGTACCTAAGGTGTGCTTTCTCAAGAGCAAGATTTTAAGCATAATAAAACCTTCACTGCCAACTTACTTTTCACCAGGCAGCCTGCTCCACATGCCCACCATGAGATGTCCTCAATGTCCTCCTCTCTGATCCTGGCCACATAAATAAGGCATTTTTAACGTGTCATGTAATAAATTAAAGGAGTAATTAGTTAGCAGTGATAAAAATGTCATTATAGAAAGTACAAATTATACAAGTGGGAATAAGGGATGAGACTTATCAGGAAGAGGACCAACTCCTCCATTGTGAGATGCAGGAGGATGCTTGGTTGATCGTATCCCTGAAGCACTTAAGATATTAAATACATCTACATGGATATAAGGAAAGCATATCCAAAAGAAAGTATCTGCTTAAATCATGAGTGAAGAAAGGACAACAGGCAGCCCCACAGATAGAGATGTCCAAGAAAAGATAGCAGACATCTCTGCCTTTTGAAAACCTCCCCCAGTGACTGGGAGTCCATCTAAAGTAAATTTACATAACAAAAGGACAAGCCCTGCAAAGACAGGGAAGAAAGAATTTACCTCTACAAACACCCACTTAAAATTTTATGAAGGATGGACTCTCTTTCACAGTCAGTGCAGCTCTGTATATTTTCAACCCTGCAAATTCAGTCCAAAGTCCTACCTCTGCTGTAATGAAACAAGACACAGGATCACATCCTCACTGACCAGATCGAGCAGAGCACTTTATAAACTCTTCCTTAGGTTACTGCTTTATAAAGCATCTCAGGTTTCAGATGTGAGTAAACCCCCCCGTAACATGTTCGTAAGGTTTTTAAAATTAATAATTTATAGCCAAACAGATTTTCCCCATCAAAACTTTTACATGAGCTCAGAAGCCCATTTTATAGCCACCTTAAAAGACTCCTAAATCATGCAGTCATAATTAAACTGTTTATATAAACTACATTAAAATATTAATTCAGCACCAAGAATACATGTAAGCAGCATACAGCAGTAACAGCCACACATCATCAGACCCTAATGGACTATAGTCAGACAGTCAGACTGCTGTAGCCAGTCAGCAAGTGCCAGTCACACCAATACGAGCTGGGTGGTTACTCATCATGATGCATATCCTTTGAAAACAGCTGGTTCTTCCTGTAAAATCTTTTGTATTTTCCTTTCTTGAGGGAATTCAAGTCCCAGCCAAATTAATTGGATGGACAGGCAGAAGAAATAGAAGAAAACATTGCTTTTTTGGCCTTTTTTTCTCCCCACATGCACTTGCTTGATCAAGGAGAAAAAACACACTTGTCCAAGGGCAAATATTTGCCCTGAAACATCCATGATCTCATCAGGTACCAGCAAGAGGACTCCCAGCCTGCAGTCAGTGGACACAAGCACAAGGCATCACCTCCCAGATCAGAACATGGACACATTCCGGTCATCGCAGTGCTAGCACCAATCCACAGCGATGACAGTACACGTCCCTGCTCTGCTCATCCCCTAACCCTGTCCCCTACATTCTGCCTGCTAAACCAGTTGCTAAGTTTCACCGATTAACTTCAGTTTGCCAAGAAACATTTTAAGGAAAGCCTTTGAATTTCTAAATGGGTATCAGCCTGTTAAATAATTTCTTTTAAGATGTCACAGGAAAAAAAATTGGTATTGACTCAGACTTGCTTCCAACTGATGCCTAATCCATATTACAATAATAATGTAAATTATCACCAAGGAGTGGTTAGCCATTGTGGTCAGATCACATGGCAGGCAGGCAAGCTCCACCAATAAGTAAACTAAGAGGGAGAACGGTAAATGTGCTGATTATGTAAATGGATCTGTTTGAAGTCAAAGATGTGGGCCTGTATTTCACTGATAAAATGAATAAAACAGAAAGAGAGACTGAGTAAGCAATTAAATTTAACTTTTTAATCAATAAAAGGGAAACTGGGACCTAAATCCACTTTATAGGATTTAGGAATCAAAGCCTTCGTGCAACTCAGACAGTCGTGATGCCCACTTAACTAGAGGGAGGCTACCATAAGACAAAAACGTCACACTCTATCTTGATATTGCACACAAGAACCACCTGCCATTAGATAATGATAACTTGGTATAGGTGATGTTCCTCATCTTTAGATCTCAATGGCTTTCTTTGTAAATAAAGCTGTACTTGCAACAGCCTCGGTGGCAGTACCTTCCAAGAGCATGAAGTATGAGCCCACCTGTCCCTTTGCTTCCTGTGGTTCTGCTACTTCTTCACGGGCTCCAGAAATAGGAAGCATACAGCTGTTAAACTTGCATTATATGTCACAAAACCCAAGTTAGTAGAACTCCAGTCAGTACCCAGGCATCACCAGCTGCAAAGCCTCCATTATTCTGCCTTGTTCCAGAGCAGGAGGCAATCCAAACTGCCAAACATGGTGGCCCAACCCTTGACAGTCTTTTTGGGTTCGCTACCATATGCCAAATACAATCCTTTAGCATTTGTCCTTCTCTGACTATCATTTCAATGCCCTGTGATGCCACAACCTGCCACCAGGAATCAACTCCTTCTCTTCACAAAACATCAGCAAGAACTCTATGGTTTCTACAAGTGCTGCCTATGCCAAACTTCCATTGCCCTTACACACCACCTGAACTGCTGCTCAGTAGGACAGCAGTCCCGTTCATTTATCTGTTTCCTAAAGCCCTATCTAATAACAGCCTTAGTAAAAGAAGTGAACGTATTTACTGAAAGCATCTTCATACATGAAAAGTAAAAAGAAAATACATGCAGCAGATAGAACACAAATACATGTTGAAATGTACTTCCTAGTGCAAGAATAACTGGAATAAAAATATACTCCATATTTGAGACTACAGTGGTCAGATTTCATCCTGAGAACAAAATGACTAACATTTGCAACGACGCCTTTGATAGTTCACTAATTAATGATCAAGGAAGCATTTGCTTCAGCATAATTTTATGCTTTATATATGGATATCTTATTTGATTATAATTATTACAGGCTGTAGAAGTTTATTAAGGCCAATCATTTCTTAATGCAATTAAAATCTCAAGGGAGAGATATGAAAATGGTGAGAGCTCATAACCAAAAGGAAGCCTACCAGTTTGCAGCAATTATTCCAACATATAAATTAAAGCATACTGCATGATTATTTTTTTTTCCAATCAATTTTTGTTAATATCTGAGTTAAAACAATCAGCAGCTGTTAAAAGTAGTAGCAAGTGCCGATCTCCAGATATCCACCTCTTTGGGGAACAGGTAATGCAGCCTTTTCCTCTTCCTGGATGAAATCTCCCATTCTCAAAACAGCTCTCTGCTATCGTCTGCTTCCCAGCCACGTTAACACAACACCTCTAATCCTTTTTCTTCCCCAACACTGTGACACTTCCTATTAAAATGAGTCTAAAAACCCATTTCTTCACAACACAAATAATTATTTGTTCCTTCACCCAAAGGTATTAACATGAAGATTGGAGGGTAAAAGCAATAAAAAGCATACCTGAATGGATTCTATGAACACACATCTTACCCTGTTCTTTTATACATTTTTGAATACCTCTTACCTCCACCTCTGAGCTGGTACAACAAATTATTCTGTTCCAATCCTGTCATTCTCCCTCTATTGTCATCCTTCTCTTTTTCTGCCCAGACAAGAGCCTTTCAGGGCTTACTATGCTCTTTACCCCAAGACCTGCTTAAGAAAAGTAATATATAGCACACTGATGGGAGCCAGAATGTGATTTATTTCCCATTTCATAGTTCCCTTCCAGTTTCCCCTGAGAACCTGAGTAATCACGTTGAGAATATCTTATCCCTGCCACACTGTTGCAGTCGCATTTGCTCCCCTTGGAGTGTCTTTTGATTTAACATCTTGCATTTAAGCAAGATAATATTATGGTGTTCCAAAACTGTAGAATTTTGAGAAATCAATCTTTAGTAAGTCAATGTACACTGGATGGCTGTGTACACAGATGCTTCCAAACAACACAGACAAAATTCCACTACTGCTTACACCACTGTCATCTTCTTAATCATCCTGTAGTTCCAGGAGCTGAAATGCCAGACAAAGCTTGGAGAGAAACTAACTGAAAAACACCAGCTCTGAAGAGGATATCTTACCTTTCCTCAGCACCAGCAGCAGAACAAATGCAGACCTTAGAAAATTGACTCTGCAGGAAGAAAAAGCCAATCAGGAAAACATACAGCAGCTGGTGTACAAAGCAGCACATTTCTGCTTTACTGCTGGCATGGGAGGTTTGACACCTGTGTGACACGGGACAGCCGGAATGTGGGCAGAGAGCACTTGTGGAGCAAAGACAGCTTTGCAACCTTAAAGTGCCCAGTGGGAACCAACGAGCCAGCAGAAAAGCAGAGTGGGAAAAGGTTCACACCAACACAAATCGCCTTCCTCAGACTTGTTCCAGTGACTTACAGAAATTTCCTAACTGTAAACTGTGACTGACAGTGAACTGTTTTCCTAAGTATGCCTAACAGTACAGAAGATAAGCGTTTCCTCTTGTGTCAATATTCCACAGTGATAGCTTTTCTCCTGAGGCTTAGAGAAATCCATCCTCCTCTAATCCCGTTTTCCAGTGACAACTTAAGAACTGAAACAGCAACAATTCCCCATCTACAGCGCTAACTCCCAAACGGCACAGACTTTTTCCCCATTGCTCTCTCCATAGAGCTCAGCATCCTCCGAGAGCACAAGCTGGGATTGCTGAGCCCAAGCATTTCTGAAGCCAAAGACACGGCAAAGGTAGGAAAGAGATAAAACAGAACCACTTCTCTTTAAGTTATAAGTTTGCTGATTGCAACTCTTGCTTGTTGAAGAGGGCATTGAAGTCATCTTGGATCAGTGGCCCTGAGCTCAAGGCAGTGGTGCTGACCCTCCCCAGACCTGCTGGACACTCACATGCAGGCACCTCAGTTTTACTTAAAAGCAGCTTGCTGCAGTTTGCAATATGCAGTGTAAATGTTATGCTATACAGAGTAAACGTTAATTTCAAATAGTTCTGCTTGTCTGACAAAGCACATAGAGAAGCAAAGACTTTTGCTAATAAATCAGCATTGCCTCTGTTTGGCGATTTATTTGAGGCAACCAGTAGCATCCCTCTAATTGTAGCAGCATCTAGAGCAACCACTGTTTTGCTGTTAATTGCACTTGCCAACTATGAACTGCAACAAATTATAATCCTATTTAATTATTAAAGTATTTCAGAATTTCAATATTAGCAACATTATACATATATGTACCAAAGATCCAGAAAGAAAACAGACACTCTCAAAGTTAATGTATCACAAATCAGGTAATTCTGTTTGGCAAGTATTTCAATGGCAGGTAAGGAACTTTTTTTACTTAATGATTGGTGCCAAAACAGAACACTGCTTCATCCCAAAATGGAACGCTATACAGCCTGATTCGATGCCTGTCAAAGTCACTAGAATGCTTAGATAGATTTGTGCTATATTTTTAGGATAAAAAAGAAAAGGAAATTCTATGCCAGCAGTATGACTCAATGCTAATTAAATATTAGCACCTCAGGCATTTTCCTTCTGGTTTGATATGCAATTCCATGAACAGAAGTTCAAAAGGAAGAGTTTCTTCAAGCCCACATTTGGGCAAATAACTTGTTCCCTATGAAATGGAAATCACTTTATCACCTCGTATTAGTGGCTGGTTTACAAACCAAAACGAACTAGTGTTCTCAAAAGGCGGAATATTATGTCTAAATGTCCTACAGAGATATTCAGAAATTTGCATCTTCCTATTGCCCTGCAATTTCACAGCACTTATTTCACGTATTTTCTTTGAACTGGCTCCCAGGAGAATACAGACCCATAAGGAGAGCAATCACATGTAAATAGCTCGTATTGAAGTGGCATGACCTAAAGACACTTCTATACTTCAGCTCCTTCTGTAACAGCAAAGCACTAAAGCTGAGGTGGTGGGCTGGTACTCAAGCACTGACAAGATTCATGGGAAGAGGTAGGAAAAGACTTAATTTGGGAGAAGATATGAAATCAGGTCCAAAAGTGAAAGCACGCACATGCCCTCAAGTACTGCCTGCTTCATCTTCCCCTGTGAGTTACCAGCAGAGACCCAAGCAACAGGTCACCTCAGGTCTGTGTTTCAAAATGATTTTCATCTCAGCCATCCCTCTGCTCTCCATCCAGCCCAAGTACTAAGCTCTCATGTATTTCACCCTCAGTAGTCCTTCCCTGGCAGTCCTGTTTTGTCTCTCTCCGCCCCTCAAAGAAGTACACTAAATTTCAAGTGTTTCTAAATACCACTACTAACCATATTTTGCATTCTTCTTATACCAATCAAGGACAACCGGATGCACCGGAATAGCAAAATCCTCAGCTTACCAGATTAAATTGATTCTTCCTCCTTTACATGTATGATCTCTTAAGTCATCTACCCAATATATTTGCACAACATATGCGTTCATTGGACATGCTCAGTAACTCAAACTCCTTCTTTAGTCTTGTCCATAAAATACACTTCAATGCAGAGTGCAAGCAGCTCACTTAAATCAAAGATCTAGGGAAAAAAAGGTTGGGAATCTTCCTGCCTGCCTCAAAATAAACTTCAGCCACACAAACTTCTTAGTTTTCTGTGCCCAATTCCCTCATCTGAGCAAAGCATGTAACATTTCGCCTTCCAGCCTTCTTTTGTTTTTCCCTTTGCCCATTATCAACACAACATACTTCTGGTTTCCTCCAAATAAATTTGTTGCTAAAAACACAACAAAACCACATGAGGTTTATCACCAGCTTCGCTGCATCCTCTCCTCTCTGACTCAGGTGCAGAACAAAGACATGAGGGGTCCCCCTTTCTCTGCCAAGGGAACAATTACCTCCCAGATGGAAATTCGCCCCCAGTTACAGGGATGCAATTTCCCAAAAAAAAGTAAATTCAGACCAAATTTGTAGCATTCAAATAGATTTGGAGTTATAAGAAATCCAAATAAGGAAGTCACAAACTATTCTCTGATCCTTTGATTGCTGCCCAACTTTTATACGTGCCTGAAATAGCAACCAAAGTCCCTTTTCATAAAGAAAAAAGCAGTAAAATGAACACTATGAAGTGGAAAGTAACTCTATCCCAAAAGAAACCTCAACATGCTCTGTATTCATTTTCCTTCCGATTTCATTTGATTCCAAATTCTCTTGTAATTGCAGATGTCACGAGAGGAAAGAGGAACTTGTGAGGGTTTGAGGTTTTTTTTCCATTGGCCTTCTCATCCAATAAGAAGTTCTCAAAGTACGGAGTTTTGTCGAGCAGCATTTTTGTGTGTTATGGTTTCATCGTTTAAGAACGTCTGGAAATCCTGCAAGGATCATTATTACATGACAAAGAGTGTTAGGCAAAGCTTTTTATCTTGGTTGCTATTAAAGGTCTTTTTATTGCTATATCAATCAACTAAATGATTTTCAAAGTCTGGTGTAAAACAGCACATTGGCAGAGTGGGTAAAGCAGACAGTGGGTACAACTTTAATCTGTTTGCATCTTTGAACTCGATGGCTTATGTTGCTACTGAAGCATTTTCTAAAGCATTCATTATTGCGACTCAAAGACAAAATGAAAATGAGTAAGAGAACCAAACTACTACTACAACAGGGCCCATAAAAACACTGCAGAAGAACTTTTATGTACTTTAACTATAGATACGGGGAAGAGAGGTTGAGAAATTTGGGAACTGAAGGGAACAAAATTATGACGATGCTGATAGGAAAGAAGACCCGAGGAGGAGAGAATATTAAGATTCTTCTTATAATTTTAGTTAATTAGGTAAGAAAACTGGGTTTTGATTTAACTGTATCAGATTTAGCACACATCCATACGGCTTTTCCAGACTAATGCCATGGCCCAACATTACCTCCCTTTAAGCAGTTAGTAAACTTTCGTCGCTGATTTCAAGTTGAAGTACAACCAGTTCCCTCTGTTTCATGTAGTGCCTTCCCTTCCATGAACTGAACGATCAGCTAAAAGTCACCAAATAACACATTTCATGAAACACTGAAGCACATGGAGAAGTCAAGTGTATTTCTTCAGCAATCCACATTACACAAACACTGAATTTATAAATGTGCAAGCAAAGCAGTGACTTGAAACAGATGAGTCACTGTTTAGAAAGGTTTGCTACAGATGGAAAACTAGTACAAATGCTGTTTGATCAAAACTCTGCATACAAAAAACTTTCTCTTGCTATGTTGCTCAGTTCATGAAAAGACATTTTTGCCATTATCTTGCAATGCCAGAGGATTTTCCTACACAAAAGAAATGCCTTTTATACATTCAAAGTATTCCCATCCATTCAAAGCTTCCCTTTCCATGAACCGCCTCCACGATCTTACTGTATTCTGCCCATCATCTCTAAGTGCTGGCAATGAAACCCCTGAAGCATCAGGCCCCCGCTGCCTTTTCATCCTGAGTGAGAGCTCAGATCAACCACTCTGGCCTCTCATCTCCTGTCTCCAAGTCCACTCAACGTTTTTACAACAGTTTTGAAGGAAAATGGTTTGTACTCCTTAGCAGGTCCCAAATACATATATATATGCTTATGCATACACAGGCATACATAAACATGTATAATACATATAATAGAACGCCAATCTGCCAGTATGAACATAAGCGTTCCCATAAAGTGAGAGTCCACCAGTAGCCTAAGCCAGACATTCTACCAGCATGGCTGTGTTACGTGTGCTCTGTAATTATCCCCCCAATGCTTGCTTTGCTTCCAGCACTGCTTCCAAGCTCACTTCTCCTCCCAACACAGTCAAAAATCTTCTTCAGAATACTTTACAAGCTGCCGTTTTTCTCTTTCCCTCATCTACATCACAGAATACATGTTACTTTTCAACACATCAAGGGCTTTTTATTATTAAGCCTACCACCGCTTTCATCAGTAATTTCCACTGAATACAAAAGTGTCCTGTACTTCACCATGCAGTTATTTTGTATTTGATTTTATCCTTCACTCAATAGGTTGTCAGGAAAATTTCAGACAAGGCAGCTGCTTTGTAAAGGAATTAAGAAATAGCTGTAGAAGATCACAGGTAAAGGTAACTAAAATATGTCACTCGGAGGGCTTAAGTAATTTTACTTCTACTAAAGGCAACTCATACTCTTCAGGTACAGAGTAAGTCATTCAACAGACTGTTCTTATATCTCTTCAGCATGGAGGATTAAATGCTCTTCTTTATTTCCTGGGTTTAAATGTCAAAGGAACAGACACAGAAAAGATAGCGTGCTTTCATTAAAATTTCTCAATTGCAGGTTATATCAAAAGAAACCACCCACACAAGCAGCATCCTGCTGTAGCCGCTTCCATCACTTTCTCAAGTTCTTGATAAAAAAAGTTTTACCATCAGTTGAAACATACCAACATTGGATTAAAATACATTACAACAGCACACGTGCACACATTACTCTCCTGACTGTCAAATTCAAGGCCATGTTTCTATGTCTATTAACTTCAAGTTAATCCACCACCTAAAGGAGGGCAGCACAAGGAGATTCAGATTTACTGAGAAATTCAATACGTGTATTAAAGATGTAAAAAAAAGTGAGTGGTACTTTTCATGCAAGTACAACTCAGGGCATTAAATCAGGTTTCACAACCGCTTCATAGGGGATACAGGAAAATACAGCAAGTAGGAGAAGAACAATTCTAAGGGTTTCCAGTGTTATAGAAAGAACACACTGGCCTGCTGGCATGAGGATAATAAAGAGAAACAAACTAGACCTTTCAGAGGCTAAGAATAACATCACATAGCAACCCGAATCCCTACAGGACACAACACAGCAGGGATACAGAAACCCCAAACACCCCAACCCCACTCCCAGTCAGGCAGCAGGGGGGAATACTCAAATGATATGCATGAGAAAATTACTATTTCTTTTTTTAAGTCATGATATGTAAATGACATGAACTGCAGTACATCAAGAAACATTATTTACATCTCCAAACTCTAATGATCTTTATCCCCTAAAAATGTACTTCAAAGCCCCATTAGCACAAAGTGCGAGGCACGATAATGCATCAGTAAACCTTTACGGGGACGAGGAGATGCAGAAAAAAAAAGACCAAATTTGAAATGATTTCCCACAACACAGCTCAAATTACAGGGCAGCTCAGACTGCTTTTTGGGTCTTTTTTAATGCAGTGCCAAACAATGTCAACATTGACTAGTATGCACATGCAAGCACAGTATTCACACTGGTTTTATAGATATACCTGCCTTAAGTAGTAGGTGGACATTTGTCTGTATTCTGTGACATGCTATACGGAAAACAGATTTTCTTTATTACGCTTATACAAAACATCAGTCAAAATTTATTCAGCAGCATTTTCTCACAGTTCACTCAGTCAGTCTCTATTATTCCGTGTAAAAGAGACGCTTTCCCCTTTTCTGCAAGATTGTGTTTTGCCTCTCTTGTCAATAGGAAGCCATATTTGCTGTTCAACTTACATAATGCATAGACATCCCTGAATCCTCAAAATAAACTCATGTAGCAGAGAAGTGCATTACGTGAACAGCAACAACTCCTACCTTTTATGTGGGGTGGCATCTATAAAGAAGCCAAAGTATGCCCAAATCAAACCAAAAATAACATGAAAAATAAAACCAAAAAGGGGAAGGAAGGCAAGAGAACAGAGAGCATCACAAGAGAAAAGGCTGGCAGTCTGCAAAACACAGCAAAAAAAAGAATCCACCAATAATTAATGTGACAAGGGATTTTCCTTAGAGAAGGGCTCCACAGGCGCTCCAAACGTGGGCAACTGCTTCACTGCTTCTCGCTGGTACCACATTCAGCCAGAGGGCTTCTTCAAACAATTTAATTTGGACCAATGCTCACTCTGTGGATCAGGAAAGGAATGATGCTCTGGATGTAGGTAGCTGCACATCACAGCAGGAACCAGACAGCACAGAGGAGACTGAAGAGCCCGAGGACACAGCTCTTCCATGTTAAAAGAGGCAGATTTTGCCCAGCCCTCACTTGATCTACTTCACCCCAAGCCACCCCAGCCAGGCACAGTGATGAGCATGCAGAGCCACTCAAAGCATCGCTGACACCCCACTGAATTCACTGCAGGAACAGCCAAGGAAGTAACAGAGACTTCATCTTTTTCAGCTACTTCAAATGACGCCAACCCTCCAAATCCTTGCCCAGCATTTTGGTTTTCTCTTGAAGATGAAAGAAAATTCAGTCACAGAAGAGGAAAAAGTTACATCACATCTATCTGGTGGAAAGAAAAACATTCTATGTTCCTTCCTATTCATTGGAAAACAATGATTTCCAACAACAAAAAAGTTAAATTACTCACGCTTAAGTGTAAAACAATACCAGACAAACATCTCTACAAGCAAAGAGGATGAGTTCCACTCTTCTGCACAACTCATTACTGACAATAGCCAGAGAAAATCTTTATAACGTCCTGTTTCTCATTTCATGAATTTTTACAGCTAATGTGTTCTCAGTCAAGAATAATGCAGTGATTAGAACAGCGCGCAGTAAGAATACGTGGCAATGTAATACATACCAAATCTAATGAATTTCTCTCTGACCAGAAGAAAGTTATTGATCACTAATTTTTTTTTTGAGCTTTAGATCAATTTTTACATCATTTAGTGTAAAGTTTCCAAAAATTAATTCACGAGAAGGCACAGATAACAAGCTTTGAAGGTAACAAGGTATTGATTTCTGCAGCTTTCTATGCTAATTTTAGGATTTGATCATAGCTAATTTAATTTGACCAGTGCTTTTTGGCTTTTAGATACCTACAGTGTGACCTAAAGATGAAGATTCCCTTTGATAATAACCTCCAAAATCCTCTCCAGAAAATAAAACTGGGAAAACTTTTTGGTTTTTCAGTTCTTATTCATGCATCTATGCATGAATACAAATGCCAGCTCATTTAGAGACGAAATATTAACTGCAGCACTCTGACAAGGGAAGAAAGGTCTCAGTTGAAGCTAACTTTCAATTAAGAATCTCCACTTAAAATGTAATTTGAAAACTCCACAGCAGAAGATCCGATTTCACTTCGGTGGTGTTCAACACCATCTCGAGTTCCAAGACTTGAATCATTTTGTGCATGAGGCATTTTGTGCCAATCTAATGCAATTTCAACACTTTAATAGACTGAGTGGTGATTTTACATATTTCAGACTGCACACACTTTGGCACAACTGCTGTGTTTCCTGGGACTCCACAGTGCTGGACTGGGCTCCTGGACAGGGATTTGTTAAAGCACAGTTCCTGATCCAGGGTAATGAGTGCTTGGCTGTTAAATTAAATAAAAATCCAGAAACCATCTGTTTTAGGAACTTAAATGATTAATTTTAGGAAGTTGTTCTAAAAATGAAGTTATTTTTGGCATAGCATTTATTTACAAGACATATCACTAGCAATCCAGCATTTTTCATACCAGGGTTATAACTACATTTTCCAGTTATCCATCTGGGCCCTTTTCAATTCAGTAGTTTAATTAAAACTCAATGGTATTATCAATCTGTTGCATTTTTCATTTTGATGGTTATTGCATTTACAGTACAGCAGGAGTACAAATTAAAGTAAGAAGATAAATCTCATCTAAAAATTTCATTTCTGTATCTTTAGCAACTTACGCTGTCATAATATTTTCTAGCTCATTCACGTTTATAAAACAGCTTTAATGACCTATTTCTTATTATTACAATAGAGGGAAAAAAGAAAAATATATATTTTTCAATAGCTTTACAAATCTCCTCTCATTCATTTCATTGGTCTGGTCAACAGATGGGCATTACGCAGCAAGGTTGGGAAAAGGTCCATGACAGAGCAGATAGTTTTCTTTCCACCTCTTAACTAAATGAGAATGGCAGTTATTAGACAACTCCACGTCTAAGAGAGAAACAGAAACTTTTTTTGCAGGTAAAAAAGCAAGAGATTCTCCAAGGCAGAAAATGGTGAAATAAGAACTGCAGTGTTGAACAAAACACTTCTGTCTGCAGTATGGGAGAGCACAGGTGGGAGAACGCAGGTATTTCTCCTAGCAACTCAGAGAGCTCTTGCTTTTGGCTGCAGTTTCCAAAAGAGCTGAATTCCAGGTCACAGTTTTTGTTTCTATTGGTGAAGATGATGATGGAGGTTATTTGTTAGAGGTGCCTAATAAAAATAATACGCACGCAATTGGCTTGCAATTTTAACGTTAAAAGGAGTAAAATTTATACTTTCCAAAAGGAAATAAAAATAAATAAATCACGTGGCTCTCAGGTAAATTTCCTAGAAAAGTATTAACAGCAGGCTCACCTTCAGCTCTCCTCATTACTGCTAAAGAAACAGAGACAGATACAACTAACGCAGGCAGCCCATTACGCTGCTATCGAGGCACCTAATGCAATGCATGGCCTCCCCTCAGCTCCTCTGCTCTGGGCCCAACAAACCCAAGCACCTCAAGCTGCTCTGCACTTGCCATGCCCTGCAGGGTCTTCCCCATCTTTGCAGCCCTCTTTTGGAGGCTAATAGTTTTATGTCCTTTTGACATTGCTGCACCCACCACTGCACCCAATAGTTAGAGCAGCAAACACCTTAGAATTCTATTTAAAGCCAAGGAGAACGTAAATACACCTAAACGCAATTCCTCAAGCAGCCATCAGAAATCAAGACAACACATCAGGAGCTTCAGGCTTCTCAGCAGAGCTCTGCTACGCCACACCTGCTGCTCCAGCTCAAAAACAGGTAGATCATTCAGAACAACGCCACTGAAACCTTATTAAAACCAGCTTTAGAGCTGTTTTTGCCATCCCAACTAAACAGAAGGGTGGAACAAAAGCCTTCTGTTGGACACGCATTCAAGTCCCACTGAATGCTGCAGGTTTGCAGGAAAAGCCACTTCAAACACTCTCGACAGTAATAATAGAACGAGGTTAACTCCAGCAGGTATTAACAAAAGCACAGAAAAAACTTAGTTATTTTTATTTAAAGGTAAGCAGAACTGTTCACAAACAACGTTATTTCCTTCCTCAACGAGCAAAAAGGTATTTAACAGCTGAAGTGAATGGGTGTGCAAGGCCAGCCGCCTGCATACAGAGCATTACGGAACTGAGCTGCCCAAAAGCACACAGATGCTCGTTTCACTGCCTGCTCCTCTCCCTTTGACTCCTCTCTCATTTTCCCTTGTCTGGAACAAATTAAGGTTTGAGAAAATCCATTGCCTGACATACAACCTTCCACTTTCATCTTCAGTTCACTGTAATACCAAGAGAATCAGAGCTTAATCAAATATTAAAACAGGGAGAAACTACAAAATCAATGGAATAAATAGATGCACATGGATACAGTGGGGAAGACTCTTCCAGATGAATCAGAAAGCCTATAGATGAAACCATCACTATTGACTACATGAAGCTGGATGATATCACATGCCCTGCCTCAGGTTTGGGCTTGGCAGCACATTCATTCCTTTAGCTAGAGAAGACACAACATTGGGTACACAGAACCACTAATACACTCCTAAAATAGATACTACCATTTCATAAGGTCGTCATGGAGTCTTTTGGAGGAGCTTTCTGATGAAGGAGATGAGCAAAGCTCACAACAGCAAGGTGTAGTACAGGCAATGGTGTACTCCCATTGGAAGACTAGGCACAGCACTGTTCCCCATTCCAGAAAATAACAGTAAAACCAGGGAAGGTCCAGAGCAGGGTAATAACAATTAAGGTTTGCTTTTAAAAGAGGGCTTGTATAGGCTGAGTCATGAAGCAATCAAATACAAAAATAAGGTGCTTATGTGAAATGTAGGCAGTACAAAGATGGGGAAAAAAAAGGTGAAGGCTATTCACCATTACTTATTATCCCTAACCTACAGGCAGCAATCTTCAGATCTTACAGACACACAGTGCATAATTCAGTAACAAAAACAAACTGCGTGGAGGAGTATCATTTAGTAGACCAAATACAATTAGCAAAAACAAACAAGTTTTCAACATAAGCCATAGCAGGTTTAAGGAGAATTAAGTTTTGGACCTTGCTGTTCTGCCACGTTTGGATGCCAGAAGAAACTGATTCAAAAAGTAATTTGGACTCGGGGAGTTCATGAGAGCTGCTAACACTGTTATTGTCCCTAAGATGTAGGCACCAGCACAGAACTTCAGCCAGAAATGGAAGGCAATGCAAGGAAGTGTCTGAGCTTGCCCTTCTCTCACAGAACATCCCAAGAAAGCACGGACAGTGCTGGAGATGATGCTGTGGGCTAAAGGAGGCTTTAGGGATGCTCACTGCGGTTGTTCTCATGGTCACAGTTGAGGAAAGTAGAAAGCAATGTTTGCAGAAGGTCAGTCAAAGAAATACGTTTGTTATCACGGACATCATCTTCTGGCCTTATATCATAGAAGAAACTAAGAAGCATTTACCTGATTAATGCTTCCAAGCCATCAGCCTGTCCACCAGGACATCACCTGCTAAAAGTTGTGTCTGGTGTTCATCATTATTTTTCTGCAGACCTCACCAAAAGTCAGGAGAAACTCCTGCTGACTCAGCTGTTGGATCAGACACAGAGCATCCACACAAAGGAGTGCATATACAGCTGAGGAGAGGAAAAGCTATTCAAGTGTGCCATCAAGTGAGATTCCAGCTTGGGTGCTGACCTTAGTTACTAAGAATAAAGAACAGTGATAGGCATCAGGAAAAAAAACTAAGCAAGTCTCAATCACAAGTGATGTCTTCTATAATAGCTTTATATCTATGTCCGGTTGTTCCTTTTACTGTCAGCTGAGATCTATTGTAATTACATGGCCAAAGGAATCCTGTTTTTTAAGAAGAAGTTCAAATCAAACTTTTCCCAAGAAACTACATGCATATACATGTATACACATTCTGTACATCTGGCTACCCAAAGTTTAAGCCTTTTAGAAGACCATGGTAAGCCAAGGAGCCAAAAGGAGCATCCCTCCAGCATGGATTCAAGAAGTAACCAGGCGGTACCTACTGTGACACCGCACCCATGAGACAAAAAACTTAATCCACAGGAATAGCTCATTTCACAGTTTTGTTTTTCAACTGCCAAAGAAACACTAAAGAAAATAAAACCTGAAAAATACAAAGTAAAAGGAAATGTAGACAGAACTCCAACTGGATGGTGCACCGGTGGGAGCAGTAACCACTCAGCTTTCTGAGGGCACAAAAAGGCCTCGGCACTTGACTTGCATTAACTTTTGATGCGAGTCAGATATCCAATTATCCTCTGTGCTTTTGACAAATCCACCCTCATCTCTGATCTTTGTATTTCCCTAAGAGTTGCCATCTATTAAAACATCATTAGTTACGCAGTCAAAACAACGTAACAGTTCAAAAAAAACTCTCTGCTAGTCACAGTTAATTCCCTGTCAAATCTCTCTAAAAAATCCTCAATAATTGGAGTCAATCCATCTTCTGTATATTTCAGCTTTGGTTACTTAATGAAAGAGTTTTGGCTATTGGTATTTGCTTCAGTAAGAATGAAAGAAAAGTGCAACGCTTCTAGAAGCAGACTACACTTACAAGCAATCATGACTTAATAACACAAGTTACAATTAATAGAACTAAAGGACCCACAAACTCCAAAATGCATGTTCTGTTCTTTACAAGGATGATGCCTACACTCTCAAAACAAGTTTGAGTTCCAAGTAAACAAAACAAAGAATTTTTACAAGAAACATAAGTGATCGCTGTGAAGAAAAAGCCAGAAAGAAGCACTGACTCCCTCAAAAAGGCTGCAAAAGTCAATAACTGTGGAACATAACATAATAAAGCAAAAATTAATATAGATCCTATTACATGACATTGTTTTCCCCATCCGCCTTCCCAAAAAGCTACATCAGAAGCTAAGTACGGTCACTATTTAGCTCTCAAATGTTTTCTCTCACATTCAGCCCCTTGAAGGTGAGAATAAACATCAGAGGTCTGACAAAACTATTAAACCACATTCATTCAGCCATTTTTCCCCAGCACTGATAGGCAGAACAAGACAGGCTGGAACCAGGAGGATGCTTGCTGCAACAGCAGCCCTTAGCATCTTGCATTGTTACATAGGATTGCCTTGTTATTTTTCTGCCCTGAAGTCTGCTTTTCTGCAATTCCACTAAGTTTGCTGTGTGGTACATAGTCTACCCAAAGCTTAACTCCCTATTGACTACTCCAAATGACTGCATTTGTTGCCCAACTCATGAGTTCAGAGAAACAGGAGGAAAACTTAGCAAAGTACTATGGAAAGGACAGCGTGACAGCTGAGCTCTTTCTACTGATGCCCCTGCACACGGTGACATGCTGCCCAATGCCCATCTTCCTACACTAGCAGGCCTCAGGGTGCAGTACATACTACACAGTCAATAACTTATGTTTTTGCCAACTTTCCTCTTTTCTCAACTCACATGAAACTTCTGAAGGACAGTGGAAAGATCCAAGCAAGACAAGATGGGAAGCAGGGCTGGGGTTAGCACTACAGGGACAGAGGAGAAAAAAAGAAGTTTGCATGACTGAGACCGCAGAGCCTGATCTGGATGGAGAGAAGTTAACTAGCAGAATATATCCCCTAGAAGGTAAATGTGTTTATTCATTCTACGGCCTTTCCACCTTATGTTAAATTTATGAGCTTTTACATTATATTTTCAGCTTTCGGCACAGGAAACCACAGTCATGACACAGAAGGAAAAACCCCATAAAATGAAGAAAAACATTGGAGGAGGCAGCTGAATCCCTTCTTAATTCCTTTCTTCTTTCCAGGATAAGCCTCTGACCCAGACACACAGCCTGGCAATGGAGGTTGAGAACAACCCCCTCCACAAAGAGCTGCTTCTGGAAATGCACCCCCCGTCCCACATGCATCGCTGCCCTCCATCACCAGTGCTTGCATTAGCTTTGCACCAAAACTGCCACAGTTTTATTGTAAGCAGCTGTGATACCTGGAGTGACTTCATAAGCCTATAGCCAAAGCCATACAAATTTTAAGAAAGTCCATTTCTCAGCGTTTCTTTTCTATAGAGTACCTTATATAGAGAATTTATTTTTCTATTAGTTTTAAGGAGGAAAAAAAAGAGTCTCTGTGCTTAATTCTAATGCCACAAAGCAAATGGGCAAGAATAATTATTTCAGGGAAGTCTTCAGAAGCTTCACTTCTGCTCTTGGAGGAAATGAGGTTGGTGACTCTTAGGGCATCATTCAGCATCACGCCCCATCGCTGCGAGACGAGCTGTCCTCCAGGTTGTCAGAGGAGAGACAGAGCCCTCACCCTTCCCAGACATTCCAGCTAAACAGCTTCCACACCTTAAATAATGCACAAGAGCTGCTCAGATGGGAGCTTCAGCTGTGGAAACGGATGATGCTGAAACAAGATCTGCTCCAATCTGTTCACTTAGCAATGCTCAGAAAAGCAAGAAAGGTGAGCTGGTCGCCCAGTGGGTCGCAGCCCTTGGCTACAGGGGACTTCCAGCCCCAAATGGCTGTTTGTTGCTGCTCACAGCATTCAGCACAACACAGCACACATCACTGGTGCTTCAGATCACAAAGGCTTCAGATCATCAGCTTTTGCTCTAAAAGCAAGCAACAGACTTCTCAAATGACAGCACACCCTCTGCAGATGACAACACAGCCCACTGCTGTGTATGCTGTCAAATATTTGAGGATGAAATAGTAGCGTGCTCTTAAAATAAGGTCAAACATTTACCAATCGGCAACAAAATCTCTGCAGGAGTAGGTGAACAGGAGCCCAACTTTAAGCACACTGAGAAGAGGCTCTGGGCTCAGAGCAGCATTAGTGCAAATCAGCTCCCCCAAAAGAGTCTGAGAGAAGTGCATTAATCAGCCCCAGCTCAGCTTACTTCCATATTCCAGACTACAAACGTTTCTAAAAGCTGATCCATGGACAGAACATCGCTGGGCTGGGACGCTGAGCAGAGAGCAGGGCAGATGGCGAGGGGTGGCAGCAGCCACACTGCTCTGATTCAATCCATCATGGTGCTGTCAGGGCCCCACCACGTGCCTTTCACTTATTCACTCATTTAGTTCATGCAAGGCATCCAGAAAAACACACTGAACAAGATGTACAGCCCATATTTACTACACAACCCTGCCAGCATTCCTGGTTTTTAACCAAGCCTGGAGAAATAAATCTGCTCTTGGCTGAGAGCACTCCTGCCTGGTTTTCCATTCTAACTGGGCAGCCACCACAACTTTAAAAAAGAAAAGAAAAATGTTATTTAATGAAAACAAACAGATGTGTGACTGCTGAATGCCACCACAAGAATACTGACATGTGCTGTCACCGAGTTTTAACAGAAAACTAAAAACAAGTTGAGGGTTATGGCAGGAAATGCTACAGAAGCTGCCACAAGCACATTCTCCTGAGCAGAAAGGAGCTTCTGCCTACAGAGAAACCAGTGCCCATGCAATAGCTGCATGCAAACAGCTCTGTGTGCCACCCGCACAGGCTCGTGTTCCTCTGTCACCCAGCAGGGATACATCACTCCTCTTATAAATCTGCAGCAGGGTTCATCACCTCTCAGAGGAATGATTCAGCAGAAGACGCTTAAATATATTTCTGTTCTGTTCCTAAGCACATCGGCTATCAGAATCAACTCACACAGTGGGGAGTACATCGCTTCCCTGGGGCAGACACAGCCCCTCCTGGCAACAGCTCGGTGCTACATCAAGGAACTCAATTCTCATGGGCTCCTTCTGGCCATTTCAGCAGGAAATGCTGCAGATCAGTCTCAGTAGGAGAAGTTTTTCATAAGAAAAAAGAATGTGAAAAACTTAGAGCCCACCCAGTAGCACGAGCAGTACAGTCACAACCTGCAGAGCATGGCAAGAGGCAGCTCCATGAGTTGACACTGAGACCCTGGAACACAGCAAAAGAAGGGTAACAAAGCTGAGAAGGGATTGAAGCAGAAATCTTATGGGCAGCGGCTGAGGAAATTGGGATTCTTATCAACTGAGGCAGCTTCTCCAGAGATGATTCCACTTACAGCAGGTGCTGCTCATGCAAACAAAAAGGAAAACAAAGGAGAAGAATCTGGAAGACTACAGCAGGGATGTAGGATAGATCACAGACACCAGGTCCTTTCATCCCACCACATTCGTGCCTCAAAATACCTGCATCAACACTACAACTCCTCTTTCTAAGAATAAATCTGAATAAAATGATCAATGCATTTTCCCTCTACTTTCCATAGAAAAGAAGAGAGACTGTCTAAACTTTCCTTCCTTCCTTAATGAAACTCCTATTGATTTTTCATCCTTGTGAATCATTGCCTTGGAGCAATTCCTTCTAGCTGCAGGTTCTCACATTTAATATGCATGTATGCTCAAGGAAAAAATTATCAACAGCCTCCCCAGATAGAAACTAAAAAGGGTTTTATGAGAAAGTTATGAAATTTTACATCCGGCATTTACCAATATTATTTAAGAATAAAAAAGCAAGTCTATTCATGACATGAACGCTCACCAGTCCCATGTAACACTGTCACCTCAGTGCAGCCTGTCAGGGCTTTTGGGACAGCAGATGTCAGACAAAATATGTTTATGTTGATAGAAGAGTAAAAACACGAAACACTACCACAATAATAATTCACTTGGATAACTGGGCTTTCCATGTGTTAATCGCTACCCTAAGCAAGCAGACCAGAGCACACATGCTGTGTTCTACACGACGTCAAACCCATTATGGGCCCACTTAAACCAGGCCAAGATTAAAAACAGTCCATCAGCAACAAATTGACAGCCTTAGTTGCACCAATGCCAAAAGACAAAAAGAAACAAATCTCCATTAAGTTATTCACAAGCAACAACATGTTATTTTATGGTTATACTCCTGACTTAACACTTAGTCATTATCTCCCAGTTGCTTCCATCCCTGCTTACATGGGAGAAAACTAAACGTTATGGACCTTTTAATTGCTGTTCATGGGAAACTATGCTAATTTTGCTCGGCAGTGAAGGAATTTATGGACCAATGGGGAGCACACAGGACATGGTAATTCAACTAACAGTAAAGCAAGTTTGTACCTGAGAACAGGAGATACGCTTTCACTTTAAAGTCTGCATTTCACATTGCGATGATACGTAAATGGCACCATCCAGATTTGGAAAGGGTTGGTTAAAATTGGTCCCAGAAGACCTAGAAACAAGGATCTTACCCAAAGTATCTAAGCTCTTGTCTGGGGGAAAAAAGAAAAAGAAGTCCCTATAAAAATATACAATTTTAGGAGAAAAACTGAATCAAGACTTCCATTTTATCAACCAATCACCCAGGGTCCTTCTTCTCCTTGAGAGGTGAAGCAGAAAGAAAGCTTGATGGTAATTTTCCCCTTTCAATTTACTCCTGTGTTTTTGTTAAAGTCACTTATTTATGTAATAGCTACTTTAACTCATTATCTGAATAGGTTCTTACCCATTTCCCAAGTGTCTTAAGGAATGAATTAGGTAGTGTTAACTAACTCATATCAATTAACATCCACAGGCAATGGCATTTACTAGACATCAGCAGTGCACAGCACACACAGCACACGTGGCTGAGACCAAAGGAGGGGAGAAGCCTTCTCTGGTCACGAGGATCAGCCTGAGGAAGAAAGGTTCCTGTGCTGAAGTGTGAGTAAGGCTACCACAAAATAGCCAAAGCTGGAACAGTGAGATTACAAGAACGATTATAAAATCCTACACGATGCAAACATGGAAAGATTGCTTAGTTGTGAGATAACTGAGTAATGTAACCTTTCAAAGCAACAACAAAAAGCAATTAGATCATGCCCGGAATTGAAAATGATCGATTATTACTACTAATATTGGAACTAAAGTTGACTGCAATGCTTTTCATGTAATTGCTTTATTGAATGCTGCATAGCTTCATTTGGAAATATATTCAGAACGCTGCAAGTCCACAATTTCATCAGTTCCTGATGCACTCAGACACAGAAATGTGTAGTTCTGAAACATTTATCCCAAAGATATCACACTAAACAGCATAGCCTAAGGTTAGCTCCTGACCTTTCAGTTAAGGTCTATAAGGAATCTCCTGCCTGCAGAATAATGTAGTAGATTTGAGTACCAGCGACTTCACATCCTCTGCACCTGCTCACCACTTTATTCCATCAACTTGTATCAAAATGCCTTAAATCTGATTTGGGGCCCTGTGCGCTATGATAATTAAATCATTCTGAAGGCTCTGGAAGCTGGCTTATCTATTTAAAAGGAAAAATAAAAAAAAAAAATAAAAAAAATAAAAAAATCAATCAAGGACAAGTAAATTTACAGTGCAAAAGAGTAACTACTTAAAAGAAAAAAAGTCCAAGTTCATGAAAATTTTAAACTATCTGAAGGCAAAGGAGGAATTTTCTTGTTCTTTTTTCACTCTTGCTTATATTCTCAAAACGGTCTTCGATATCTAAATGGAAGTTACAGAATTAGATTTCTCCGCCTGCTTTTAGCCTCTCTGATCTGTTATCCCCTGGTGTCACTCACCCACACGCTCCGCTTTTCGAAGAGAAACCCAGCAAAGGTCAGCAGTCAATTAGCCATCCATCCCCAAGAAGAGAGCGAAATCTGTGAGCAGCCTGAGCTCCCATTACTAAACCAAGTAACACGCTGCAAAGCTCCTAACAAAAAGCATGAAACAGCTCACAGCATTACGAACGTGTGTTCAATGTTACCTTTAAAGCCTAAATATGAGAAATACCACAGAAGGTGTGTGATACCAAGCTTTATCACCAATTGCACGCGTATATTGACTTAACCACGACATGCTCACTTATCTACAAAGCAAAAATTGGTTTTAAGTAAGGTACTTTGCAAGACCCTCAGGGCACAGTAACATTGCAGCCATCGTTTATGTCAACTTCCCTATCTCTCATTTCACCCTACCTCAGTCTTTTCAAAACACTGCAGCTAAGTTCCTATATCTGCTACTACAAGGGTTGTCCTTGCCCATATGGCAACACAATTACACACGTATGCACTCGCACATAAGCAGTGCACTTCACACATGTCCAATTGCTCACATTTCAGTGCCAAGTGTACCAGGATATACTTAGCTTTTAGTACTGAATTAGCTTTACTTGAAATACTGAAAGCTGATGCACAAATCCTTTTTAACACAGAGCTACAAATGTTTTCACGTCACTCACTTTTACTTCAGTTTGAGTTCATTGCTTGTTTACTAATACGAGCAAAAATATTAAGGGAATGTTATTAAAAACTTCACATCATCACTACCTTATGCGCACATTTAATAAAAGAACTTCTGCAAAGTTCCCAGTGCTTTATCACTGCAGCCTCCTCTGACTCCTTGTCTGTGACACGGCTCAGATTCTGTACTATACTAAGCAGCTGCTTCAAAAACATGCGACTAATGCACACATTAGAGTCTAATAAATGTACAGAAGTATTGCCTCTACATGTAGTGTCCCCACTGCAAATCTTGGTAGGATTCTCAATAGCAAGAAATAAGCTCTTGTTTTGCTTAAAAGCAGCTGAGTGATACAAAGCAGTTTAACTAATGAGTCAAAAGCTCTTATGGATGTACAGTTTATTTTTGCCTTCTGCAGCTTCAAACCTGTGAAGTTTATGGTTATAAATGTCACACCATGGAAAAGCAAAACATGTTTCACACATTGGAGGATATTTTTAAACTATTGATATTTGAAGGTCTTTGGGTCTCAGGGGTGATGGAATAAACCCCAAAGAACACAAATCAGTGAAAAAGTTCAAACGATAGAGCAATGAAAATCAGATCTGCTGTAGCCCTGTCTTTAATCACATGGCCAGCACCATCAGCTATACTTTATACTTGTATTGACCTATTCCGTAGGTCAACAAAGACACTATAAAGACTTATTGAAGCATCTACTTGACAAGCTGATTTTTTTTATTATTATTATTATCATTTCTTTCAGTATGTTGAACACTTGATACTTTAGAAGGCAGCATTTTCCAGGAAGTCATAAGCTGCGTACTATTAATGCAAATATCAACATTATGCAAGTAACATATAAGAAGACTGTTAAACCTGCTGCTGATTCTGCCAGGGAATCTGACTCATTTTGTTACCACTTGGCTCTGTCCAGGGGAGAAGCAACACACTGCACACGTTGGCTGCTTCTCACACCGTGCTGACCCAGCCCCTTATGCTGGAACTTCCACAGCACTGCTTCATAGAGAGACACAAAAAGCACTGAACATGAGATACTGTGGGATGCAACAAGAAAAGAAGCATACATCAGCAAGTGAGCAAAAGCAAGCAGCAAATACACTGGCTGGGTAAATAATGTGGTTTGGCTGGTCCTTTCCTCAGGAGCAGCTGGCTACCACGCCGTGCGAGCAGCAGTGATGCGGGCCCAGTGTTGGAGGCGTTCACCCACCCCTCTTTGAACATATGCCCTTTCAAGTGAAATTAATCAATCTCTTTATCACTCCTGCAGCATCTGGAGCCATAATCATTACCCAACTGCTGAGAAAGAAATGAAACCACTAATCGCACGGAGAGCAGGGTTCAGTGTTCAGAGCAGGAAAGTTTTTAAGTTCTAATTTGAAAAGCAATTTTTCACAGCTAGCCTTCCAGGACACACAACACATCAACATCTGCAACTGTCCACTAACGTATCCTCCAGCACACAGAACCAATATATTTACAAGCTCTATAATGAGGTTTTCACATACTTTTCCACATTTAGCTGCATAACCCTAAATCACTGCTCCTCTCAGAAGTGACACAGATGCAGTTAACAACAAACTCCAACAGGTCTCTAGAAGAAGGAAGCACAGACGCCTACAGAGCAGGGGATGCCAGGCAGCACAGGAAGGACCAGCCGCTGCCACTGGATTCGCACACCCTGCTCCAAATGACCCCAGAAGGAATTGTCTGTGCAAGCTGAGACCAATATATTCAAGATTCCATTAAGCAAGCGCTTCAACGTAACTATCAACCAGCTGAGGGTGACCTGAATAAACCACGTGTATGCTGTGCCAACAACCTGGATTACAACGAAACTTCTCACTTGCTTAGGGATTGGCAACAGAGATCTTAGGGCTTCCTAATACAACTTTAGTTATGTTCATCCTCTGTGTGCTGAACTAGCCCAGTTAAGCAGCTAAGTAAAACTCTTATTGCAACTTCCCAGTACTTAGATCTTTAAAACATATAAATAAATAAAACAGATGAGCAGCCCGTGGGGTTCTGAACCCTGGCAACAGAACAACCAAGCTTAACCCCACTGAATGAGGCTGAAAGTGCGAGCATCCATTTTTCATGTTCCGCCTATACGAAATAACAGAAATCTTTCCAACAGCTGCATTCAATTAAAAAAATATTAACCCCAAGGAAAAAGTACAAAAACATCTCCATCTGTTTTTCTTGCCACTCACTGTGCTTCTTTTGTGAGCGAAATATGTACAACAATACAATCCAACAACTTGAATGAAAAATACTACCATTCCGATAATAAGCTATCCTTTTGCTTCTAAATGAACAATTTAAAAGGAACCACTTGTGCAGATTTTCCCCTGTGACCCACAGCTCTGTTCCCATAGTAACTACTGAGGAAAGAAAAGGATAAGACGCCCAACTTATACTTTTCCCAATACCAACAAAAAACAGGAAAAAAGCACCTTATGCTCAAAAACTATTATTCTCAGGAAGGGAAGAGGGACATTAAAAGATTAGTGTGAATCTCCTGTGTAATCTAGTCTAAACCACCACCTACCGCACCTTTTGATTTTGGTTAGACAAAGGCATTTGTTAAAGCATGTCGTTTTCACATTAGGAAACTACTGAAGTATGAGGGCTGCTCCAAAAGTAATGCCTTCTATTTTATGATGCTAGCCTACAACATCAAAGGGAAGATGATGGAGGTATAGCAGTAGAGGCTGAACCTTCCCACCAATTCTCTGTGACATTTTGTTGCCATGTGACAGATGACAGCAGAGGGACAATGAGAGAATGGTGTCTAACAGAGATGGGTATAGGCTAAAGGTGTAGCATTGAATTCTTCCATGCAGAAAAAAAATGGCAACCATTGACATTCACTGACACTTGCTGAACACTGATGGAGGCTAAACAGAGGATGTGAGCACAGTGAGAAGTGAGTAACCTATTTCAGCAGTATGGAAGACAAGTCATGTTCCAAAGGCACACGCACAGCTGTCACATCACACAACGAAGAGCACCTCCATCGGCTCATCTGCAGAAATCATTGGATTATGACCAGGGAACCACATACAGAGCTGAATATCAGCTTCAAATGCATTTGAAACAACAGTGGCAACACTGGAAAACTGCAACATTTGCACCAGGTAGGTCACTCGTGTACAGTGTTCTTCCTAAGTTTGTCAGGACCTACTGAATCAATGTAGGGCCAAAAGCCCCAGTTTCCTGGATCACATCATTACTGGTGATAAGATGCAGTATCAGCAGTACCAGCTGGACACTGAACAACAGCCCATAGTATGGTGATACATGAAATCCCTCACGGAATAGAAGTTTTAGACACAGCTCTCAGTGGATGAAGTGATGTGCACTGTCCTGATATAAGTAAGGGGTGATTCTTCTGGATTTTCTGGACTCCTGACCAGGAAATCTGCCACATCATGATGCTGTCTAAGCTGAAGACTTGAACATATGAAGTCAGGTCAGCAAAGAAGACAACCTTTCTCTTACAACATGATAACACCAGAGCCCAAGCCAGTTTGAAGACCACGGAGCACACTGCCAGTCCCAGCTGGACTATCCTACCACTTCTATCCGTTCAAGCCAATGAAGGATGGACAGCACGAACAACATTTTCCCAGTAAGGATACCATCACAGCAGCTGTGAAACAGTAGGTCGCCACTATTAGTGCAGATTTTTACAAGCATGGTATGCGGGCTCCTGCTCATCACTGGTGAAATCGCAGAACTAATAGTGGTAACTACGCCGAAAAACAGCATTGCTGTGCTCACTGTATCTGTCATGGCTTCCATGCAAACAAATAAGAGACATAACTTTCTGAGGGACCTCCGTACTTTGGCAAGCCTGGCAATCAGGAAGTTACCAGATGTGCTGTAAAAGCTTACATTTGAACCCAGCAAGCACAGTCGTCCATCTGGGTCGCTGCACAGTGCTCATCTCACAGAGCATCTACCACATTGCAGATATTCTCTAACAGTGTGAAGTGTTAAAATTAACAGATGTTTCGGTTTCAGTTTAATTCCTCCCTATCTCAATTTCTTAATTTGACTGACACTTCACACTTTCCATATTGCTTGCAATGTGCACTTTTCTAGAATTACAGAAGTGAGAGACTCCGCTGCTAAGCAGTGCCACCAGGAACACTTGGCTGGTGGTTGACTCCTTAGACTCCTTACAGATGGGCTTCTAGCGTGGGAGATCATCTGCAGGAGAGACCCAGCTCTTCTCAGGGACTCTGTCCAGTTCTCTGGCAAACACACCAGTATTTACTGCCTGAAGACACGGGGTCTGCAACAGTTCTGAAATGTGTCATCCACATAAATATTTATACCATCACTGCAAAGTTTACAGAGGAAGGCAATGAGATGCATCTCCATAGCTCCAAGACTAAATGGACTCAGCTTCTGACGAAATGCCAGGTGAGAACACCACTGAAATAAGGGTGGTGGGACATAGCAGAACACTATGCAATGAAATTTAGATGTGCATGGAAGGTAAAAATACAAATAAGAATAAGAATAAATCTAAATATTTAGCAATACGAAAATATTGCATTCCTCTTTAATGGAATACACCATTTGTCTTGAGGCCATCCTTAAAGCCTCCAAAATATCAGCGACAGAGATCAGCCAGAATATTACATTTTGCTCTAAGCAAAATTTGGCAAAACAACTTTATTTACAAAGTTTCGACTATCATCGACCTTAGAACATTTTGCACTTCTAATCAGAATTGCAATATGTCAGTGGGTGAAGCCTCACCTGAGATTTGATATAATTCTAAGCAAAACATTTAGAAAAGATCAGTTTGACAAACCAGCTCCAAGAGAATATGACTAATAGCAGGAGTCCAGAATGGCTCGGTATCTTTCATTTGCAAATACATTAGGAACAACTATCATAAGAAGGGTTACTTAGATTATAATTTATCTCAAGTACAAAGGTATAAACTAATCATGAATAAATGTAAGGGTAACATTAATAAAGCATATAATTTCAGGGCCATTTTTCCATTACCCCATTTATGGCAACAGGCTGACTAGCTTAAGAATTGAACCTGATATAATAATTGCTGCTGTTGAGATGACATGATTGTAATCTATAACCAAGGAGGATTGCTGCTGTCTTAAACTGCAGACAGCCAAGAACTTTAGAATCTTTCAAGATTTGGTTAAACTGAGACTGAATTTCCAATTCTTCCACTGGAAGAAAAGAAAAGCCATTTATTGCAGTGCTATCTTTTAATCTCTTTAAGATCCGCTGCCCTTTGAAGGTATGGACTCCCTTTAACATTTTGTGCATGTAGGTAAAAGTTTGTCTTTTAACATGCAAGGTCAAAGGCACTTCCAAACCAGCACTTGGCATTCTTGAAATTAAGATCTTGAGAAAGGGTATTTTATGGCAGCATTATCTGAGAACAGAGAACAAAAGATCCTTTTCATCTCAGCCCTAAGTGGCTCACCCACCTCCACCAAGTTCAAAGGCTCCTCCACATTAGAAGACCATTCTCCTAAAAGTTCATTTCATACCTTTCCCATTAAGGATTGCTTCAGAAGAAAGTCTAATGATCAAAACCCATTTGCCAGCCCTATTTTTAGAAGCACTTTCAAATACAGGTAATAACTCTCAACTGAAGAAAGTGTTTTGTGCTCACCTGGGGCAATACAGCGTGCAGCTCCCCACACCTATCTCCCAGAAGCCCACAAACACCAAAAGATTAATGGCTTCTTCCTCAGGTGAAATCTCTCTGCTATGATCAGTACAAACTCATTTCCCAGTCTGATGTCTCACTTTCAGTGCTCTCCCATTCATAACAGGGAGCATGTCCCTGCTGGGCTAAATCCCCATTGGAATTCATTCTACAGAGATAATTATTCATGGAGGAGTCACTGGGACATTTCTGGTTTCTAACAGTCCTCTTCCTCCTTCCATAGCACACAGAGTATTACTTCCATTTTTACCTTAATTAGAGAACTTTTTTCCTTAAAAATCTACACAGTATCATCCTGAGAAAGTATTTCAGGGGAAACAACACACGCACTGTAATTGGTGTGTAAGCTTATGGAGGAACTGAAGACATTGGTAGCAATAGCGAGCCTGCAAGCTGCCAACATGCGCTGCAAACATCTCCAGCAACAGTGTTATGAAATTCACGTGCACATCCGTATTTCATCCAGAGTTTCAATAACTGCAATGGTCTCCATTAGGACAAAGACACTTCATATGACATCGATTCTAGACTTTTTAGGACCAATTCAAGAGCTGAACAAAACTAACGTCGTGAAATATGCTAATTGCTAATTTGGTATCCCATTAAACAATATTAATTTACAAGGATTTAAATCCAATTAAGTTTTCTCAAGATTAGATCACTAAATCTGCTTTGTTAGTTAACAAGCATCAGAAAATTATTCACTATTTAAGGTAGTTGATTAATTTAATTGGTATCATCACTGCTTTCATGGCTGGCGGTCACAAAATCAAGAGCTGACAAGAAGTGTCTTGAGACCAAAAGACACGGTGTAGAAATATTTAGATATACTATTGTATCACCTTTGGAAACCGAAAGCTGAAAATAAATGGTTTTAAGACAGCTCACGAAGAAGAAAAACACACACAACCAAGTTCTGAAACTTTAAAATATTCTGAGCTGAGCTTTTGGTTTTGCTTTTCGTACGTGCAACAATTTCAATACAATTTCTTTCACCTATACCAAGACCATCAATCCCAGCATGAAAATGCATGAGTCTTCATTAGAGACAGCCAAGGATATAGGTAAAAAAAGAACTGGTTTATAAACTCCAGCACTAACACGACACCTTCCTCTTTCCTTTTCTTCTTTAATATAGTACACAGAAATTCGTATTCCTGGGGTGAAACCTTTCAGTAATGTGATCTCTACAGCATGTACAATAACTTGCCAAGCTTGCAAAAGACAACTCGAGATTTCAAAACAAAACAGTTCATCTCTTTTCCCCTTAGGGATTGCTCATTAGAACCTTTCATTAAAAAGAGACAGCAGCTGCAGGTTTGCATGCTATCAGAAAGGATCTGCTCAGTTTTGGCATTAAAATTACTCAGTTATATGTGGGCTGTGCTTTTATTTTTCTCCATTCTTAAAATATTGGGCGCACAAGCCCTCAAACTAGAGCATTATTTTTTACTATTATATGCACTACAGATCTCATTAGGCCAAGAACTTGACTGCCTAAATCACGGGGTTCTATTATTAGTGATATCCTGCTGTAACAGGCTTTGTTAACCTCTCTACTCTAGATCTGATCCATTAAAGTTATTCTCCTATCTTCCCAAAAGACTTCCTTGCAAACTTTTGAAAGAAAAATACATCTTTATGATTAACTCTACCTAAGGGGGGGGGAAAAGTACAGAAACACCATACTATACATGCCTAATATAAATGTGTATTTTCATTCTGAAGACATTACACACAAAGACGTTTTCTACCTCTAACCATTCACAATGACAGTACAGCCAAATACTGACAAGACTTAAGCCTTATAAACTTACTGTGAAGATGTCCAACATTTCTGCCTCATTCGGGGACCATGATAACCAACACAGCTTTCTTTAACCCTGGAACATTTACCACGAGCTCAGCATTGGATGAGCTCTCATCACGGGCTTTCAGAACACACTGTCCACTCAAACTTACTGCCATCGCCTGTTGGCACTTCTAACTACTGCTGCCTCAGTCTTTGAAGCACCAGTAACACTTTACTGTCAGCTGTAACCATCAGCTCAAATTAAACTTTTATGACTCACAGTGCACACCTGTAAATGCTGATGGTACAACACACTTCAGAAGTGAAGTAAAACTGCACTGAGGAGCCTAACTTGCCTTATGGAAACAACTAAGGCTTTCAAATTTTGTTCAGAAATCACATATACAACACAGAATTACAGAAAGATAGGTTATATTGTTGGTTATTTCCTCTTCATTCGACAGGCAAGACACTGGAAAAAAATTCTTCAAAAACACAGAATCACTTTGTACTCAACCACTATTTAATCGGTGGCCAGGAAAGCTTGCTTTGATCCAACCAGAAGCGCAGGAACTATCCCAGAATAATCACTTAATTATGCAGCTAATTCAACCTCTTTACTTATATAGAGCTTCAATTTAAAAAATGACAATTAAAAATCTTTCTCCAAAACAAAGGGGACAGTTACTTTTCCCATCAGGTTTAACCACTCTGTTGCTCAGTCATAAAGGGCCAAATCTCAGATGCATTACAGGCATTGGAGCCCCTGGCTCAGTTGTGCATTTCTGATGGATACTTTCTTTGACTAAACATCCACTGACTTCATTCCACTGAACATCTTTTGTTGCTTTCTCATGCTATAAAACAACATGCCATGCGTAGTATGATACAAATGCATTAAAGCCTATCTCTATTGCCTTTTCCCTATCACCTGATTGCAAATATCAGTGCATACACAAAGCTTTCCAAATGTCTCACATGCCATTTCTCACTGACACAAAACAGCATGGAGGAATGGGCACTCCATTCTCCAACTCAGTAAATGTCTAGTAACCAATACATCTCATTCCTACCTGTTTTCCAGACAAACTGGTGACCTCTCCTGGCTTCCAGATCAGCTGCTTGCAACATCAAGAAAACAAAAAAAATGAAAGACTTCCCCAGGCTCTGCCATGTCCAACAAGGAGAAACCCAGTTCTGTTGCAGAAGCATAATTCAGATAATTCAGTCTCTTGTCTTCTTCAGTCCTAAAATGAATAAGAAAAACAAAAAAAGAAGAAAAAAAAAAAAAAAAAAAAAAAGAAATTTCTAGATGTTCTTGAGAATTTAAGAAATCTGCCACTGCAAATAAATGGCAAAGAATCTGATAACAGTCTGATGCTACAGACTCCGTGTCCTACGTTTTAAGGTCACTGACAACTGCAACAACAGACCTGAAACCGGTTTTAGCTTCACATCATGTATTAAAACAAGAGACACAAAAGTAACATGCAAAACACAGCAGGAAAGGCAGGAGAGACATTGCTTATGACTACCTGGTGGAGCAGCCTGGAAGAGAAAAACTGACATTACTGAGGCATTTCTCCACAATTTGGGCCTTGCATTTGTGACCCTGACCTCTGCGTTCCAGAGCAACATCTAAATACACTGGACTCTCTGATGAAGCTCTTCATCACTTCAGAGAAATGGAAGAGCCACACTGTGACTCAGACAGGAATGAACCAAATCCTGCAGCTGTAGTGATTTCATATGGTATAATTCATTAAAATAATCACTGTACAACATCAGAAGCAAGGAATAATGTCTCTGGCAGAGTCTCTGGATCTCATACAAAGCAAGAGCCCAACTTCTAAATGCTTGCTTCAGTGACTATCCAAATTGCTTACGAAAACTGGAAAAGCTCTAAAGCATGCGAGAATAAGAAAGGCACACAAATCCCACACCGTCTGATTCAACATCCAACTTTTCTCTCAAGCCACAAGAAAACCAACTATGCACTTATTTAGTCAGATTATTTTGTTTTGCATGACTCTAGAGGTATTCTGGATTAACCACTTTCCAATGGGAATAGTTCTGACACCCCCCAAGAAATGCTGGCACATGGTACACACCACACTAAACAAGACCAAGTTTCTTATGTAAACTTACATTCATTTTTTCCTCATGTAACACTTTTTTGTATTTATACCATGTTTAAATTCCTAATATATTTTTACTTGTAATTGATTTATCCCATTTTTACAGGTAGAAATGTCACATCTATATTGAAGGAAGCAGAGAGATAACACCTGTCTTCAAGATTGGTCTTCACTGCCATAATCTTGGTGATTTCATTAAAATTATCGGTTATTAGAAGTTTAGTCCAGAAAATTCCATTACATTTCTAACCTTTTGAAAAGCAACATTGTCATAATGCATAATACACAGCATTGTTCTTGATAAGAAACTGAAGATAAACCCAAAAATAGTACATTCTGAATAGACTGTCATTTCAAGCTGCATTTAAATTACTTTGAAACAGTCTCTATCACGATAAATTCATGCAATTAAATATAATCAGATATTGACTAACTACAGGCAAGGATACAATGTTCTGTTATCTGGTTTAGTTCATTCCTACATTTCAGAGAAACAGCAAACAATAAGGCCATCAAGCTGACCAAATACATGAATTCAGGCGTTACCAGGCTTAGTGCTTTTCTAATGTGTTCTATATTAATTCAGCATTTCACACTGGATTCAGAACGCAACCCACAGAGTCCCAACACAGACCACAGGCGGCCTCGTGCAAAGCCCAAGTGAAACCCAGAAACCTTGAGAATCCTTCAGAACTGAGATGCAGAAGACTCACTCCTCACCAAAACGACATTACCCCGGTGCCAACACAGCAGAGAAGCCCTAGGAAGTGAGAAAGGAGCCCCCACATATTCTACAGTTAATTTTTTTTGCTCATCCAAGATGGGTGCTCACCTCACACAGAAGAGCTGAGGAGGAGCAGCTCCCCCAGTGCCGTCAGCATTGCAGTCACCATGTACGGCGGTCAGAACACAGTCACCGACCTTCTGTCAAGGGAAAGACAAGGAGTAAGTGACACCGGCTCCAACACAGTTCACACCCAAAAATGCAATACAAGCAAAGAAATTATTCAGATACTCAGATTTAAGTACTGGACCAGAGCCAGCCCCCAGCCCTGTGCAGACCATGCTCGTCTGAATTTGCTGGGCAGAGCTCCAGCTGCTGAAGAACGCAGTAAAAGCAGTGTGTCCTGAACAGGTCAGGGCAACAAATGGGCAGGTGGGAAGAAACTTCCCCCAACAGCTGACAACGATGCTGAGGTTTTTAAACGAAGTACAAGGAGTGCTAATCAGCTGCTTTCTAAACACACCGTCATCTTCTCAGCATTCAAAGGGACAGTAAGCCCCAGTAAATCCCTGAGAGCAGCAGACTCCTGCCCAAAACAAGGGGTTTCACATATGTTCATTCTCCGAGCAAGCCTACAAAGATAACTGGCTGCTGCTCCCCATGGAGCAAGAACAGAGATGACATTAAGTCTGAAAAAAAACCAGAAATAAATTAGACACCGCGAGACTGATTCTAATCTCTCCTACCCCAGCAGGGCTGAGCGGAGCCCACTGATTTACACCACAGTAAGCACAATGAAGATTTTCTGCATAGCTAGGTTCACATAACACAATTTGGAACAGTGGCTGCTCTGTCCTGATATGATAAAAAAATATTGCACAGGCAACATATGCTATCTACAGAGACATGAATAAGTTACATTACGAAGGCCACCAAGACTTTGCATCAAATTTAGTCACAGTATATCTCAGCTCCCACATGTGTCAGTATGGGCAGCTTAAACTGGCAAATATAGATGGGGAAAAAAATACTGGAAAGGGGAAAAAACCTGAAACTTACATTTTTAAAACTGACTTTTGAATCTCCTCGAGATTAAATTCATGCAGCTGCTTTAATGAGTTTGAGATGTGTTTCACTGAGAAACACACAGTGCTTCTCCAAAGCTGGTTACCTAGGTGTATTAGCACCCTAGCACTCTGGCCAAGAGACTGCGCTAATAGACTCTCATGAAACTAAATAATGAGCTATTGCTTCTGTGTGTTTGGAAGGTTAAACGCAATCATCCCTTTCGTTTTGTTTGGTTTGTATGGAATCATGCTCAGAAAACAAAAAACCAAACCGATGAAGTACATTAGGTGTAATGGATGGAAGGGAGCACTAGAGACCATCTAGTCAGCCCCCCTAGTAAAGCTGGTTCCCACAGCAGGTCACACAGGCAGACACCCAGACAGCTCTTAGATACCTCCCAAAGAGACTCCACACCTCTCTGGGCAGCCTCTTACACATCAGTGAAGTATCCTGGCCTGATCCCTGCTAATCTGGGGATGGAAGGAAGCTCTGCTGCTGTTCCTGTTTCCCAGCCACAGTCAGACAGCCACCAGCTCTCGAGGAGTGTTTGGAGGGAAATGACTCCAAGTCAGACTGCTGTCCCCATTCCTACTCCCCATCCGCACACACTGTGCTGTGGAGCAGGGAGCAGCTGTGATCCTGCAGCTTCCACAGGACAGATGTTTCTCCACACACCCTGCAGCATTTCACTGGTTCAGGAAAATGCAGTCTGGCAATGCTCTAATGTGGACTTATGTAGTATTTCTAACTCAATTTAGAAAACGATCAACCCGAACTGATCCAAACCAAAGATGCGATTTCAGCCTTGTCATACACCAATTAGACTCCCCATGTTCACTGGGAGCCGTGACCTTCCCCCACCACAGGTAAACCTGACCTACTTATATCTGTCTGGGATGGAAATGCTTACATGGACACCCGGGTGGCACTCTCCATTTAAAATATATGATGCAATTAGAATCATCCCAAACACTAAGCAGCAGCAGCAACAACAACAGCAGAAACTGCAGCCCTTCTAGCTGGCTATAAATCATTTAGTAGATGTCTAGCACAAAGATAAGCATCATTAATCATGCATAAATTTTCTTAACGTCAACGTAAGCAGTAATTACATAACCATCTTCCTAGCATGCACAGCACAAACCCACTCCTTGTGATACCCCTAGGTAACATGGACGTTTCCAATGTACTCTGTGTCTTCAGATACCAGTGAAATCTGCCCCGCTTTGTAGGAAAACTGTTATCCATAAAGCTAACTCTGCTCTCTCCCAAACTAACAGAAAGCCGGGTCTGCAGCAGCAAAGGCAGAGCAGCAGTCCTATTTAATGAAGCACTGGCACACGTTGCCCAGAGAGATGGTGGATGCCCTGTCCATGGAGACACTCAAGGTCAGGCTGGATGTGGCTGTGAGCACCTGACAGAGCTGTGAGTGTCTCTATTCATAGCAGAGAGTTTGGACCAGACAGCCTTTAAAAGTCCCAGCTCAAATGATTCCATGATTGCTGGACAGATGCTGCCAGGCTGATGCTACTGAGTCCAACAAAATGAAAACTCCTGCACAGATGCACACAAAGCAGGAACAGATGTTAAGGCACAAACGCACACGTGCTTATGAGACAAGTGTAGGTGCATGTTCCGCAATTTATTTATTTTTCTAAATGATGAACAGTTACACAAAGTTGCCTTTGTTTCCCCCTTGAAGACAAGCATTATGCAACTTTGCATATATGGGAAGAGTCGCTTGATTTGCTGCACTTCTCCTTCTTCATCTACAAACCCCAGTTAAGAACATTTTGTCTTATCTTAGGACGACGTCAGACAACCCTGGATAAAGACACACAGTATAAATGAGCTAAGCGTTTATCCAATGCAATCACTCAACATCCAACAGGAATCAAAATATTAAACCTCATAATTTTTTGGTAGTTTGCTTCAGTAGCTGTAGGGTTGAATAATGCCTGAAATAACACCCAATGCTAACACAGCAGCACATGGAAAACAACCACAAAGCAAGCAGCAGACAAGCTGAGGAGCCTCCTCCTGCCCCAGGCAGCCTCGTGGTCCAGCCAGTCCCTGGGACAACTTTTCTTAACATCTAATTATGAAAACCTTTGTAGGTAGGCACCATCCTTATAAGCTGTATTCAGCAGTCCAGGTACTTTAATCACCTCTTAAGTCAAATTGCACTAATCTTAATTATTTCATCTTTTTTCTTCTATTCATTCAGATTTGTTTCTTGTCTCAAAGCTAGAAAAGATCCTGGGGATTGAAAGCAAGGATATGAAATGACCATTCTGCCAATGAATTGCTTCCTATCTTGCATTGATTTGTTGGGGGGTAAAACCTAGAAACCCTGAGTTTTCCTGCTTTAGCTTTTATCTATCCCAAAAACACAATAAAAGCAGGTTTGAATTTAGAAGTTTAATTATAAACTTAGCCAAGTGGATTATAATGAAAAATGTTCCAGCAAGGGAGCTCAAACTGATGCATTATGACTACATTAAAGAAAACACCAGAGAATAGACTTTCCATCAGTAGAATGACTTTAATTAAAACACTGATAGAGCAGAACTGTGCTGTGAAATGGCACTTGTGTTGCATCTCGTTCAGGCTAAGTGCTCCCAGCCTACTCTATGGAAACTTATTCAACTTTTCAGTACCAAAATGTATATATGACTTCAGTTTGCTGGGGAACTCAGTTCAGAAGGCCAGTTCCGCGCAGCTGACAAAGCTGGCTTTGCTCTTCCCCAAGCATGGAATCATTTGCATTGGAAGGGACCTCTAAAGGTGGTCCAGTCCAACTCCTGTGTACTGAGCAGGGCCACAGCTAGACCAGGTTGTTCAAAGCCTGGTCCTGCCTGACACTGAACGTACCCAGGAATGGGGCATCCACCATCCATGCATCCAGTGTGCACAGCCTGCATTGTTTTCAGTGCTAAGGATGTGAAGCTTCACCAGGTGCCCAGACATGTCCAGCAGTACCCTGACATTTCCTTCCCCAGAAACCAGTCACCACAAGACCCAACAAGTGTTCAAATGCGAGCCAATGGTATTTAACCACTCAGTGGTATTTAACTGCCACAGACCTTTTGGTGCTCTGCTCATCCTGTCTTAGAGCTCAAAGTACACACATTTACCTTCACAAATGTTCTTCAAAATATTATCATACTCCTCACAGCAGGAACAAGCACAGAGCAATTAAGATCAAAATGCTCAGGACTGTCAATAGGTTTCTCTTGTGAACTCAGGCATTGATTTCTTTCTGAGAAGCAGAACACAGAAAGTGCCCAATAACTTTTCAGCAACCTTTTCACGCTGCTTGTGCACTGTCACATATTTAACCAAATAACAAGAGCAGCTGCAGGAAGTCAAAGCAAACTTCTGCAAAGGCACAGAACCTGCCCCTGACAAGCAGCTGATGCCAAACGCCCAGGGTGCAAAGGAACAGAGCGTGCACAAATAACACTTCTTGCTGTACGTGCCCCGTCACCAGCAATTTGCTGCTTCCACACCTCCCGAGTCAGCTCAAGGAGATCTTTGCATCTGACAGCCCTCAGCGGACACTTCTCCTACAAACATATGGCACCAGCCCCAAACCTACAGAAGCTTTTAGCACCTACACGTGGATGGCTGCTCAACGCAAGCCTGCAGCCAGCACAGCACAACACAGGAACAGCAAAACCTGAGAGCTTCCAAGGAATACAAGTTGCTTTTCGTTTATTTTCCATTGGTTAGAGAAAAGTTTGAGTCCACTGTCAATATGCTGTTGTGCAGCGGCTTTCATCATTGGCAGCAGATGAACCAGAGGTTCATTCAAACTCGGCTCTATCAAAGTACTGCAGTCACAGTTGCACAGATCGTGGATTACTGTTAAATTGCAATTAGGCAGACAAAGGCAAAGGCAGCTGGCACTGCTTCCAATACCAGTTCAGTAAATGCAAGTTGTTGTTCAAAGAGGATTATTCTCATTTCATCGGCTAAACGCTGCATATAATGCACATTCAGCAATATAATACCTTTTGAAAAGTAGTATTTGAAATTATTTTCCTTTAACAGACAAGCCTGAAAAACAGACTCAGCAGAGCAAGCTCTCTACTTTAGCAGCATGATCGTTCCCACTGGAAACAACAGAAAGCTTCAAAGTCACCAATTACAATGCAGCAGTTTAAAAATCAAGGGGGGGAAGAAAAAAAAGCACCTCATAACCTCTGCTGTAGGAACAACAGCAAATTTCCCCAGCACTTCCACTCAAGTGCCTTCAGTTCACAGAAATTAAATTGCTTTACTGCAGCGATTTCCTTTTACGTTCTGATATTACTTTATATTATTTGACATTAATAGGGTATCGCAGGTTGGAGGTCAGGGATTTTTTTTTTCCTCTCCTTATTGGAATGTGGCCACAACGCAGGGTTTATCAGCCTTCAACACAAGGTCAGAACAGCACAAGCGAGCAGCACAGAGCAGGATGGGGACAGCAGCTCCCTCCTGGCTACAGGATGGTCATTTGTGTGCTGGCATTTCAGGCAGCAGGCAGAGCACACGCACCCCTAAATGCCTGACAAAACAAATTAACTAAACATAGGCAGGAAAATATCACTATTTTACTTTGGTTCTCAGTTCTGGAGAGAATATGTCGAGGTTCAAAACTGAATCCCATGTATTAGTGATGGCTAGCAAAGAAGAGCACACTGTTGGTCAGGGCTATTTGGGTACATAGGCAGTGGGCAAGTTCAGTGCCTCTTGTATGCATGACATTTTTCTTCTGTTGTGCTTCCATTAAGAACAATGTCTTTTCTACAACATTTATGTTTCCATATAACCAGTCATCACCATTTAGCTGTTGAAACACCTTGTTATAGTTTTACATGCAAATAAGCTTATTTGTACAGAGACGCACATCCATAAGATAAAACCCATTTCAAAATCTTACTACCAAAGTGCAGAAACAAACATTTATCCCAACACATCTTCAGCTATCAGCTGTTTATTTCAATGCACTTAAGTATGAACTTATAAGAATGAGAAAGCAGAGCACAGTGCACGCCCTGCAACACTTCCAAACCCTGTTAGGGCCGAGCAGCCATTGCTGATCAATACAGAAGGAGTGGTTCTCCATTCCCTACCAGGCATTTCCACCCAAGTGCTGTGATGAGATCTCCCACAGTCAAGGCTTCGTTATTTCTACTGGAAAAATAAAACTCATTGTGCTGTCGAGCCTTGTGTAAGAATACGCACTTCAAATAGTTACAGCTACAGTTGTCAATGAGCTCAAAGATGATGGGTGATGCTTGGCTATTGATTACTTCATTTTCCTCCCCTCTGTACTTGGCAACAGATTTCCCATTCATTAGTGACAACTGGTCCACAAACATCATGTTACATAAAGAGGTTATGAAAACAAAACCATACATAGTGATGCCAGCATGCACACAGTGCACTATGAAACCAACCAGCTTTCGTAACAGCCCTGCAGACTTCCTCCTACACGTTAAGAGTAACACAGTGTAATTTGTGGCTTGTAATAAAAAGTGGTGGTTGTTTACATGTAGGTTTTCTGAACTGTGCAAGCTGCTGCTTGCAGCCAACTGCCTCGTGCCACTGTGCATCTCCAGAAAGGGCTATGCAGACCTTGTCCCCCCAAGAGCAATGGCAGGACCCAGGAAAAAAGGAGCCCGTGCCAAAGATGCATCACACCACATCACCTCCCTCTGGAGCAGAAGAAATGCCAGATCTGTGCTGTAGCTCAAAATGGACATTAGGACGCATGCCTCGAACTCAGTCATTTCCACACACTTTGAAAGCCTCAGAATCAGATGTAGGAATACGTTTCTCATCCCAAAGTCATTAATAACATCTGCACATTTCACCCTAAGATTAATTTTGCACAACAACAACAACAACAATATATTGAAATGCTGTAAAGTGCAGTTAGAACAGTAATGCCATCCTTCAGATAAATTGGGGTAATCAATTAAGTAAAACCAGGTATCTGTTAAAAACTTTGTTAACATTTCATTCCCATTGTTTTCCCTTGTAGCTGGTTAGTCACTCACTGTATTTTATCATGTAGGAAACTCCATTCTCTTTAAGGTGAAAAATATACTTGTCCTGAACACAATTGAATATGATTCACACGGGGTCCCTGACACTATCACAGCTTTGATATGAAAAAATAATCATCCTGACATCAACTGATAAAAGCCCTTCGCATAATATTATTTAAGCAAGGTCAATTGCTCGTGCCAGTTGTTTCTACCAGAGTTCACGTTACATCACTGGTCCCATCATCCTGACCTTCCCTGCTGTCACCCCCATTACAGTTCAATTAACAGAGGAGTCCTGCAGTGGCTTGATGAGCAGCTGCTGCATCTACCTGGCAGTAATTCAATAAGGATACGCCATAGGAGGAGATAATGAGAAGTCAGCCCAGTTGTTCTGTCTCCCCTTAGGAGAGCAGATGAGTTTGGTTTATGGGAAAGAGTGTGACCTACGAAAATTATCCACTAATTTCATATTTCAAAGTCTCAATGTGATAAAGCGTCCGCTGGCTTCTCTAACTGCACAGTCCACAAGTGTTCAGCTCGTGATTAACATCCCTTCCCACATTAAAAGAATACACCTTGTAAAAATTTTTCTCTGTGTTTTGCTAGAGCAATCCTGCTCATGCATTCAAGCACCTGAGCATAGCATTTCCTCCTCACTTCTTCCCTTCATTTCCTTCTCTACCTTCCTTGTAGATTCACTCCTTGACTCTCTCTTATTCCTCTGTTGGTTTAGAACCACCTACTCCAAGAAGAAGGAAAAAATCATCACTAACCCCAACACAGCCATCTGCCACCTCCTCCTCCTCACATCAGTGAGAGCCACTGGTGGAGTATTTGGAGGATCTGCACTGTGTCCTACAGAGCTCTCTCTTTTTCACACTAAGTGCTATGGATCAAACAGCGCTGGAAACTTCTCTGCCTCCACCTGAGGTTTCCGATTTCTTCCATTCATCCCATTTCTCTTCTTCCAAGTACTAAATCCAAGAACATTTTTTCCTCTATACCACTTCCACTGATGTTCAAATTCTGACCATCTCCTCTTCACCCCCATTACCTTTGGCTCACTCCTTCTAACCCCCACATTTATTGTCATCAAATTCAACTTCTCGGATGAAGGCTTATATTGCTTTTGACTGCAGGGTTATCATTCAGCGATCTCAAATCCTACTTCAGTGACCTTATTCACTGAAACAGGTACTTCCAACTTTATTTCAAAAGAAGCTTTCTATTTTATGTCCTCTTAATGTCATTCAGGTGGAGATTTACTGAAGAAGATGGGCACGAGGTTAAGAAAGAAGACATCTTTCCTCCCTTAGTTCTGCTAATGTGGTTAGTGAACCGTGATGAATTTATGTGGTTACTATACCTCTTGTATCTCCACATCCTTGGCCTCATTTCTCCAGACATGAGCTTCACTTGATGCCCATCCTTCCCATCATAGCCATCCACACCATGCTACTTGCTGACTGTTCACCTGCTCCAACCACTGAGTAACACCCTTAAGTCTGCTCATTCCCTGCCCACTGGAGGACTAATTCAGCTAACCCAGCTGGCAGCTCCCTACTTACCTCTGCAGGTCTCTAGCTTAGCCCCCTGCTGAAAGCAGGATCAGGCAAGATGATGCAGCTATGGATCACACAAGCTATTCCATACCAGCCTCAATGATTTTGTTTCTGCTTCCCACCACAGGGCTTAGACTGCCAAGCTTGTGCCAACTGACATCAGATCTCAACTTGTACTTCAGCTCCTGCAAATCCTACAAACCTGGCAGCTTTCCTCCATTACAGAATAATTCTCTTCTCTTTAATCAGCTCTGCCATCTCCTTCTGACCTTCAGCTTAATCACCTGCTGCACATCTACTCCTGGCTGCCTTTTTCTCAGTGCCCAAACTCTTTCTTACCCTCTGCCCCTAATTCCTTCCCACGCTAAATTAGTTGATTTCTTCTGAAAGATAATGGATGTAATTTTATGACACTTGCCACCTCCTCTCAGCTTGGTTTCTCACCCCATTACAATGTTTTGTTCCTTCTCCTAATGAGGCCTTTGCTCACTTGCATCTCCCCTCTCCTATGTTCTGATCCCCTGGGGTCATTTTCCATGCCTCCCACATTTTCTCCTTCATTGTTTTCTGCTTCCTCCCCCTTTCTGGACAAGCTTATGAAGGAAACAGCACAGACACGCTACATTATATCCAACACAGTACGCCATACCAGTTTTAGAGATGGAAATAATTAGAATGCAAAGGAAAAAAAAGCTAAAATTAGGGTTGCCTTGCATGAATTCAATATGATAGTCACGTTTACTTTTAATTTCACCATATTACTAAAGTCTGTAATAAATGTCATTTAATATCTTTGACTTCTTTTGCCTTTTTCTATTGGTGACGCTTGCTTGCTTTCAACTTTTAAAGCCTTCCTCACACTTCTCTCCAAAACAAGCAGGCAGTCCTCATAGACACCAACAACTGTGATTTAAAAAGTTAGGCACTTCATTCCTACGTATTTAATGGTACAAATAACTATTATTTTTTTAATCTAACTATACTCAAGTTAATAAACACACTCCAGGTTAGATTCTATTTCACTAAAACAAAACACAATAGAGAGGAAGTACACAACAAACGCTGCACCAAATCATTTAGGGATGTTCCCTGGCTAGTTTTGTTTCAAAGCTCTGTTGCATTATTAATAGGAAAGTAAAAGGTATCTATTCAGACGTATTGGGCACAACTCTAAGCTGCCTGCAAGGAATGTAAAACACTGCTTCAGGGAAAGGACAAGAGAACAGCTCAAGGTGCCAGACCTGGCTAACAGGTGTATTTTAAGAACACAACAGGAGGGTGCCCAACATTTTGAGTTCCAATTGCCAAGCCTTGACTTGCGTTTTCACCAATAGATGTTGTGGTGATTAATGTGTGATAAAGCATCTCTTTGGTTTGAAAAAGAAATCAGAAATGTGTTTTCCTTCCTAGTCAATATAAACTTATCAGAATGAATTAACTTGCAAAAGTCTGACATTTCTCCCTATATACTGCACACCTCCAAATGAGGCGGATAAATGAATGAGCCGACTAAAGCATAAAAGCTTCCCTACAATTCTTCTCACACCGACAGAAGTTTACTTTGGTATTTTCTGTGTGTTTCAGAATTTAAACCAAAATTGAGTCAACCTTTATATTCACACAGATTACCAGCGTCCTCAATGAAACGGTGCACTTTAAATTACATAAAATCTCCCTTGCTGATAGATTCCCAAGTCTCATATTCTTGCCTGCTGAAAATACATACACTGCTATAAACACTCCCAATATTAAAATCTGCATTCATTCTCAGACTTGTCTTCCCCGTGGTTTGAACTACTATACTGTCCTTTAGCATTTTCTTCCATCAGCGAGATGGGAATCTGAACGAAATACATGACTCGACAGTAGCAGCAATCCAATACATCTGATTACTTCTGCCCTTTAAATTGTAATTTTATGCCAGATTTGTGTAAATACACTGCAAGTCCCAGGCATTTCTTGAAAAATTGGTCTACCAAACAATATTCAGCAGAGGCAGCAGAAGAGCAGGGTCATAATTTTGTCTTTATATTTTTTTTCCTCATGTGGTAAAACTAGCAGGGAACTGGGTTACTACTAGACTCAGAACTCCATTTACTATGTAATTTTTCTTCAGTACATGAGTCTCTTTAACAGACCGCAATTGCTTTGAGTTACACAAAAAGACTGATCTGTATAAAGTGGAAAATGTCCTCCATTCTACTTGAAGATTGGGATTCTGTCAAGGCAGCAATTGTTTCATGGGCACAGCCCATAACGAGGTAGAGGACAAAACTAGAGAAAGCCTTATTCTGGGGGAAGAATTTTCTCTGGCTTGCAGATAAACATGCATTTTCAAATATCAATTTGCTTAAAATGACAGGCTCTGCCTTCCTGTTATCGCCCCTTCTAGATACAATTAACAGTGGGTTGGACTCTGTGTTAATGAATGCTGAAAGCAACTTGGAATTCCCTCATCAAGGACCTCTGTATACTGCAATTCAGCAAAACAAAGACAATCTCCTAACCACGCCTAAGAGCTCAACTAAACAATGATTTTAATGTAATCCTATTTAGTAGCTCTCATGTCTTCTGTTCTGATGCCAGTGGTACTCGTGTCCTAAAACAAGCAAGCACAAAGAAAGAGGTAGACTGGATATGAACAGCACGAGAACAATACAGCTTCTCTTCCCATGAAGATCATTTGAAGGAAAAGAAGAAACAAAGAAAAAAACCACCCTAAGCCCAGAAGCAAATAAACAGCTTATAGCAGAACATAAAACTTGGTTTGGTTTTCCTGGACCTCCATCCACTCAGACAAACATGATACAGACTGCAAACAGAAAGAAGACTGAGTTCTCCAATCTTATTTCTTACCAATGAGTTCCAAGCCACTTTCTAAAGTTTGCCCGCTTCCAACTGCAATCCTTACTTAAGGTTAATTACCTTGATGATCATTACAATCAACCATTTTTGTAACAAGCATTCAAAAAATATATTTAAGAAAGACCAAAGCATTACATACACTGACTGAGCTTTGAAGTGGTATTTAAAGTTATCATCAAGATCCATCCCAAAGGAATGATGCTCACTGATAAAAACCTACTCACATATAAATTAGCCATTGTAATAAACGACTGTGGAAGTAGGTGTAAATGGATTATGTTGTACTTAATTCTTCCTTTATTTTAATCCCAAACTCTCCAAACCGCAAGACATGAAGGTACAGACATGAAGATGAGCAAAACGCTGTTTGAGACACACAGCATGTAAAAATAGTGTTCCACTATACTTCTATATGCTGCAAGCAGTGATGAAAATTACCTATATAAGTCTATACCTAGTAGATGTTTTCAACAGCATCTAAGACTTGAGAATCAATTGCAAATTTACATTTTAGAATAGCTAATAAGAACTGACACCAGAAAACTAACACAGTATGCAACATTTAGCAGGAAAACACAGCCGTGTGTTTTCTCACACAAAACAGATAGAGGTAATACCACAAACTACTTATTTTTAGTCTTCTGGAATGTATTCAAGAAGAGCTTAAAAAAGCGCTTTAAGAACGTCTCCTAGGGGTTCTGTTAGGGATGTAAGGCAATGCCACATCCGACTGATGTAGCTGGTGCTGGGGCACCAATGGCACCCACACACACGATTCATCCTTCAGACAGAGCACTGTGATGTGCACACATCTGCAGCAGATAAAACGCTTTGTTGAAGTAGCAGCACATAACCTACCTTCAGATGAACATGCTGCAAGTACAGACAGAAAAGGCAGGTTCATAACTGCACTGAATCATACAGGAAAAGCATGAGGCTCCTTTGCCAAGACCACCTTAGGAGATCACCTTGCCTAGGCCACAAGGACCCTCCAAACTCTAATCTCTGCTGTCAGCACTTGCTGAAGTACCTGACAGCATTCCAACACAGGACAGCCATTAGATCCCATAGAAGGGGTGTCTGCCAGGAGCAAGGACCCGATGACACACGCCTCAGAGAGACCAAGCTGGAGTCAGTGGGGCAGTTGGAGCCAACAGCTGACTAAGGTATCTTTCTCTTGCCAGGACTAAGATTAACACACTGGGAAAAAGCATTTAAGCCATGAGTGAACATTACAGAAACACTTCTACTAAGGAAAAAGAAAGAAAGGAGTTTGACTATTTCTGGCTTAGGCCAATTAGTACCAGCAATTTGCACAACGCTCCTAAGAAATGATTGCTTCTCTTCACAAAACTTGCACCAGCATCAGAACTAGCCTGAGACAGTCTAATTCTAATAGCAATTTGCCTTCCAGGTAATCCAAAGCAGCAGTTACTTCTCTAAACAATCCTCACTGCAAACTGGCACATTGGGAAAGGCTACGAGACCCCAAATTACTGCACAGCCACAAAGAAGGTGAAGGTGAGATGAAATGTGTGCAGAGACCCGCCACAACAAAAGAAGACAATCAATTATTTAAAGAAAGTGCCTATCCATGAAGCTCGCCATGGAGAGACTATGTAATAGGGAATCACATCCAATTAGGGACAGAAAGCCCCTAGTTAAACAAGAAGGGGAAAGAATAATTAGAAGCTGCTGAAGTGGTGCCTCAGGCTACGAGAAGTACCTGTTTCAGTAAGACAACAGAAGAGCCGCTGTGTCCTAACACAGCCCTGGTCCCTGCAGGGTACAGCAACAGAGCCCACCCTACATGCCAGAAGCTGCAAGATCCCCCCAGCTGCAGACAAGGGAATAGCCCTAGAGCAGGGGCCAGGTCTCCAACCTTCCTGCCTATCTCAAAAGGAAACCCCAGGAGTCCTCTCAAGCACCAGGTGAACAGCGATTTAACAGCTCCAGCAAATGCACTGGACATGCATCTGCTTAATTATTTCTTAGTGTCCAAATGTATGCTATGCTGACCACGTGTGCTCCACCACTCAACAGTGCACTTGAACGTTACTAGAGACTTGCACACAACACCCAAAGGTTTCAGTGGTATTTCAATGGATGCTTCACACACACCAAACACTGGAACACCAGATGAACAGTCTGCTATTCTGTTTTTTTTCTCTTTACATATTTGTTGTATTAAATTGCATTGTTTGTTAATGTAAAACAGCTTGTAGAAGGAAATAAGAGTACCAATCTTCCCTTTCTTCCCTTCCCACAAGCTGCCAGCTTTCACTCTCACATACCTTTTCTGGAGATGCTCTCAGCTAAAAATAAATGTATCGTTCTGTGAGCACTGATTCATCAGGAATGAACAGTACAGCAAGATAATTCCTTTCTGCTTCCACACAGACACTTCCATGCAGGGCGCTGTGCTGGAGCACACCTACCAAGCCTGTACCTTCATATCATCCCAACCACCCCACCAGAAGCTGTTTAATGCGTTTCCCTTTCAATACAGAGATGTTTCTGTAAATCCACACTCTCCATTTGTCTTACTAACCTCTGAGCACATTAATAGATAATTGTTTTCCTGCAAGCTCTTCAAATTTATCCTCTAATAAAGACCAGCATTAAAGCAGGCCAAGCAACCCTCCTGAAGTACCTGCTGTAACTTCTACTTCACCTATGCTATTTTAAATACAGACACGATGCTTATTCGAAAGCGTCAAGAGTCAAAAGGCACATTTTAAATAAGTTCTTCCTGTAGCAAACCATCATTTAGAGCATCGATTTATAAATCAAACTACCAGATGGAAATACACAAAAAGAGGCTGGCGAGGACACAGTCCAAAAATAAATAAATAAACAGGTAACTGTAAAACAAATCACTGTAACCTCACTCAGCAGTACTGCCAGATGTGAGCCGTGATTTCAGGTGCTCCTTTCAGAACAGCATAAATGGGTCAGGATTGCAGAAAGCCGGGGATGAGAGCCTCCAAAAACCAGCCTCTCTCGCACTGGTGGCTGAGAGAAATGAAAAAGGAATGTACCCAAAATTATTCACGTCCCATATACTATTGCAAATTCTCTTCCAATTGCCTAAGGGGGCTAAAATAGCAGCCTGTGCACAATAAGTGTCCATCAGGCTTGCTGCAATTTCCAGACATATTGAAAATAAAAAGGCTACATACATATATATGTATATATATAATCCTGACACGTCAATGTTATTTGGGGATTAAAATTGACCTTGTAAGTATCTTAATAAAAGCTATTATGCTGCACTGTAGAATAATGGAAATATTAAGATAGATTAAAAATGTTAAAGACAGCTCATGTAAGGAGCTAAGCCTCTGTAAAGAAGCAGATTCCTTCTGAATGGATCAGTTCTGGAAGCTGTATCTGAGGAGGTAACGTTAGTGCACAGAATGCATAAGAAATTCCATCTAGATCATAGAATGGCATGGGTTGAAAAGGTCCACAATGCTCACCCAGTTCCAACCCCCTGCTATGTGGCAGGATCGCCAACCACCAGACCAGGCTGCCTAGAGCCACATCCAGCCTGGCCCTGAATGCCTCCAGGGAGATCAACTCTGACTCTTATACTTCTTAATTAGTAAAGTATATCTCAATTTTGCATGATAAAATTTTCACTTTCTTTAAAAAAAAGAAAAAGCACGAGACTAAAAACTCTCCCTAAATCTTCACCTGAAATACATGGAGTGCTTAACAAACGCTGCATGAGGGAAAGTTACCTCATTTGATATGAGCTACCGCAGTACCAGACCTGATCCTGTTGGCACTGAACTCAAACAAAACTTGTTTGTAATTTAATGCACGTCAAACACAAATTACTTGGTTAACACTCTTTTTACTTCATTTCCAGAAGGAAAACCACATTCCTGGATTAAGTCCCAGAACATTTAATACATGCAGATAAGCAGTCCTATACATAAAATGCGCTCATTAATGTACTTATTAACTGCGCTCATCAGTAACGTTTCATCTACCATAGCCTCTTAGAAATACCACAGGAAAGAAAAAAATAAATTCATATTTTGAACCAAAGTGAAAAGAAGAAAAAAAAAAATCCAACAGAAAACCCTCAAAACTCGAAGTGCAATTTGCTTCTGATATAACTTAAGAATATCAGGGGAATGAAAGGCTTTCCAGAGTAACACAGCTGCAAAGAGCAGTGGGCAGACACACACAAACCAAACTGCATGATGGGGACCCTAAATTTGGGCCTGTCCAAAGCTGCACTTAGTCAGCTTGCACGTGCCTCTTAACACACTATTGAGAAGTGGTTATGTGCAGTTCTAGCTCAGCTGTTTATTATTCCAAAATAACTGGAAAATGAACCATAGCCCATATCATGAAGCCATTTATATTTTTAGACCCTACTCTGAATCACAGCGAATTTTCCTGCGCTCACACACGAATCAAGCATCATACAAAAGAAAATGGTAAAGTATGAAACCCTGCACTGCCTCCTCTTGAATCGAGATACTGCTTAGCACGATTCCTCAATCGATCATTGTCTCCAGCAGAAGAGTGGCCTTTTATGCATATTACATTGGCTTCTAATGTAAAACACAGTCCCACAAAACTTAAGTAAATGAAATCTATATAGCACCTACCCATCCTCTTTGCTGGAAGTTATGGTCTCATTTCAAAAGGAATTAAAATACTATAATTCCATCAGGAGGAAGAACAAAATAAAGCACATTTTGCACATTTCCTTCACTATTCCATCTTACTAAGTTATCGTCCCATGGGTGTACTGAAACCTGGTTATATACAGGTGTACCACAGATACCCACACTCTTTCCTCCAGCTTCCTACACAACCTCAGCTGCCTCAGTGTCTCATCCACATCCCCTTCACACCTCCTCATCCTTCTGTACACCCTGTAGCACCTCTAGCATCATCCTGTAGCCCCAACCAACAGCTGTGTAGAGGCCCCAAACCACACACATATGCATTACCATCCCAAAGCGACATGATGCTCCCCACACATGCTGCAGCCTTTCCATCAACAGGAGCATTAATTTTGACTGTCTACTTCAGGCAGCCACCAGCTTTCATTATGCGTATAGAAACATAATTGCCTTGGAGACATCTACCTCTATGAAATTTGGTTTAGACTGCAGCAGGCTTAGAGGCACTAACAAACCAGGCTAAAAATAAGATGTAATAATACATTATATACAAGCTCATAATCAATTACCATATATAATTTGACAGCACATTCTATATTATTTGAGATGAAATTGATTGTCTGGGACTGGCATAGTATCAGGTCTCCAACTAAAAATAAGCACCCAAGCTATAATCGGGGAAAAAATGCCTCCATAAATATTCCTCTTGCAGTCTGCCACTGTTGTGTTTCTTTTCCTTAAGGACCACATCTATACATCACGCTGTTGTATGAGAATCTCCTTTATCTCAGAAAAGGAAGTTTTCTGTCTTTTATGGTTGCACCATAAAATTCGCAAACAATATCCTCAATGCATCCTAAGGGGTTCAGGATCCCAACACAAAATTAAAAGCACTTCAATATACCTTACAATTTAAAGTAAGAAGATAAGTGAAAAATTGACTGATGTTTTTAAGATTAAAGTAACCAGCACCAAATCCTGGCACAGAACTGATACAACGGGCATCCACTTGCAGCAAGACACTGCTCAGCATAGCCCAAGGCCCTGATATCCCACACATTTCGTGGGGGTACAAAAATGCACACAGCCAAGCCCCTTGCTGCCCCCCATTCCCTCGCTGTGAGCCGCAGGCCTGCAGGCAGTGTGCTCACAGATACAGCTGTACTACAACTGCTGTCCTGGGTGGCCATGCAGAAGCACTCGGCTTTTCGCCTCACAGCAGTCAAGCAGCACACAGAAAATTGAATCAGAAGGGTAGACAAATAATACATCACAAATCGTAGTGCTAGGAAATCTTCCTGTTCTATGAAAGAAACTTTCAGCTGAAGCCTTAATTTGTGGGAATTGAAAGGCTCATAACAATTTATGTTGGATTAAGGTTCCTGCCCAGTTAAATGCCAGTACTGACAGTCCTACATGAGCAACCATCAGCCACATGTTTACAGGCATCACACCAGAGCACGCTGCCCTTGATCTGCCTCCCTCACTGCAGATCAGGCTCTTCTGGGGATGAAAAAAGCTCACAACCCAATATCAACAGCTGAGAACTGCACTCAGATCTTCCAGGCACTTCCAGCAGTAGACAGGCATCTCCACAACTCTTAGCACTCCAGTTTGGTCAATTTGCCAGTGGCATGCATGGAAAAAAAATGGAAACTCTTTCCAAAGTAACTCATGGCATTGGGCTATTAGCCATATTCCCACCGGCTCCCCACACGGTTGTTGAAGAGTGCTACTTCAGAGCAGGCATCCCCCCCAGCCTCAGCCATCTTCCCAGGTTGACAATAAAGGTGCTCTATTCCACAAGAGCCCTTAAGCACACTGAGAGCTGTGATTCTCTGTGCAAAAACAGGTGCCACTTCCCAACCAGACATCCCCTGCTGCTGCACCAGCCCATCACCTCTCTACTGCCAGCCGCAGACTGGGAAAGAAACATCAGATTGACTCTGTAAGGGGTTATGGATGTAATGAGCAAATTGGAAGGGAAAAGTATGAATGGAGAAGTATGAAAGTGTACTTGAAATCTCACTGTTTGTAGCTGCTGATCACTCTCAGAGCCATACACATCCACACTATCAGCTGTGAAGATGAATTGGCAGAACTTCTGCCCCATAGTATTACATTACCAAAGCAGCCCCTTCCCACCACTCACACCAAGACTGAGCAGACCACAACAGAGCGCTGGCAAGGTCTTCAGTGAGAGTGGAGCAGCTTCTAAGTATTCTCCACTGCCTTCCCTCCACAAGGAAAGGCTCCAAGTCCTCACCTGAACTTGCTGCCTCTAAGCCCCAGACAGCTGTGCCTTCTCTCCTTAGTTCTCAAAGCTGAACTGCACAGAGACAGATGCAACGCAAGGAACATCCTCTTCTTGTGTACTCTTGCAAATACAGGTATCTCTCCTTTCCCTGTTAGCCTTCTCAATTTCCATTTTGTTTTTAATTTGCATACTTTTTCCAGCCTAGCTGGTTTTAGCGCATTTACCACACTATAAAAGATTTATAAAGTTTAACAGCAATCGTGTATCATTTTCACCATACATATGTTTTACTAGACTCCCAGCGTATTGCTTGTTTTAGCTTCTCAACAACATTAACCAAGATATAATAACAGATTATTCACTTGATATCAGCATTTCTGGCCATGTATTTTCTGCACGGAGAAAAGAATTGCAAGGCAAATCCAGAAAAAGACTCAGAAGCTTTTTATGCAGTGCTTAACATTCTTGCAGAAGCCTGGATTTATTCTGTGTTCCATCTCTGTTAACATCTATCAGACATCCTGAGGAAGGCCCAGCAGGCTCACCCTGTCCTCAGGAGTCATCCACCTGCCCTCCTGCCTACCCCTAAGCAATGCAGAGCTCCCAAACTGACACAGCCAAACTATGAAGCCAGTTTGACAGCAGTATTCAGTTAGTCCTTGAGGTGACTTAGGCTGCTGAGATGGACATAAGTCTGCTCCGAGTATCAGTATCACTGGAAAACAAATTCATTTGTCTAGGTTGTGCTATGTCCCGAAACCATAACATCTTTCATTTCAAGCTACCACAGTCATGGAGAGCTTATGAAACATCAAGACTCATCACCTGCACCACAGCAATCCACCTGTGTTATCACCTATTATTCCACAGCATGGAGCAGCAATCTCCTGTGACCTTGGAAGTTGCTTCTTTCTTGCAAGAGACATACAGCATCATTTCCATACAGCAGAAAGCAACTCCTGGAGCCCCAAATCATATCGATTCCCTCACTGTTTTGCCTCGTGTCTCTCTACACATCTGTAATCCCCAATGACTCCAACATCGATATCAGAAAGCATAAACATTCTTCTTTCGGTTTTCTACTGAAACAAAAGCCAGCAGCTGACAATCTCTGCTTCACTGGCAGCACTGTAAAGTAACAGTACTGAACAGAATCCAATTCTGAAGTTCTCTCCATGGGCCTTTTTCTTTGCTTGTTTTAATTTCATTTTCACACCTTTTTCATCAGTTTATTGGATTACAGATAACGGTGACTGTCAACGTCACATCCAAACCCATGCTTCTCTGCAAAGTCCTTAAGCTCTTCCCTAAAGCCCTGGCTTACTTCTGGATGTTACAACGTTGGCCACACAGCCTGGAGATCAGGCATGTTTTCCTCTGTTCACAAACAGCACAACCTGATGAAGCCACCTCAAGAGACTAGTGGAGCATCACATGCAAGTGCAAACCTTTCCCAGCCTTTTCGTGACTAGTCTGCTGAAGGGTATCAGTACCTCCATAGTATTACCTCACCTGTATTATCTAACATTCGCAAAAGCACTGACAGCCTCATTCCAGGCAGTCTGAAGTGTTCACACAGTCTCTTTTTACCATTCTGAGCCTATTAATGATCACCCCTACCTGCACTGATAACCAGAACTGAGAACAGGAACTCGGTACCTCCGTGCTCTCCTATTTCTGGCAGGTTTGCTTTGCAAAGTGCAGCTCTAGCAGACACCATTCCCTTCCCTGCCATGGGTTGGGCATCACCTTTCTGCAAGTACTTGGCCACTTAGGTCCCTGGAACAGCCTTTGCTTTCTTGAGCTCATAGGAACACATCTGTGAGAGACCATAAAATTCAGTGCATCTCAGCAACATACCCAACCACATGTGACATCTCCACTCCAGGATAGAAAGGAGGAGGGCCTAGAAGAAGGCTGTATTTTCTCCCCCCTCTTAGGCCACAAGTGAATGTCCTTCCATCATAAAAGACAACTGTTTCTAAATTAATCCGATAGTAACACAAGGAACCCAAAACTCAGAACATTCTGATAGGCATTTCAGTACACGGACAGAACATTTACACTCACCTTCCTCCAGCTTTCCCATACTCATCAGTGCTAAGACAGTGCTGCACAATTGGGAAGAAATCACGTAAAAATTGATTAGGTGGAAGCGCAGATACGTACATTTGTGCTGTAAGAGATAAGCTGACTTATTGTTGATGAGTATCCGCTCAGCAACGGCTGGGCAACATTCACCTTTTGCCCTTTACTTCTGTCCATTATTTGCTCTACTCCAAACAGTATTTTCCAGTGGTTACAAAATAAAAACCACATCATTCACATTACAATACAGCACTGTAATAAACACCCTACATGGCGGCATTTTGTAACATGCAGATTTGGTAGAACAGATATTCAAGCTTAGAAATATGAAGGGAAAAAAGAAAATCATCACAAGGAACAGGAAATGGCATGAGAGCAACCCTCCACAGACAATGGTTTTAAAGATGCTTTGATTACCAAAATTAAAGTTCTCATAAGACATCTTATCCCATGAGCTGTTGTGGGATGAAGAAGCACAGAGAACCGCTCACTGACTTCCCAAGGGGGTCTGGGTTACCAGCTCTTAGCATAGCCCAATGAGGCACCAACAGTGCCACAAACTCAGACATGGGTTTTATTTCAACTTGATTTCTCACAGCGCAGCACACTGTTTCTTAATGACTAATACAGACATCACTGTTTTAGAGCGAGTGCAGAAGTGTGCAGTAAGAGAGCAGGGGATGTGCTGCATAACGACTAGTTAACCAGGTGTACATGCTCCGTTACCAACTAGATTCAATGGACCACAGAAGGCAAAAGCAGTACTACAGTCCAGCTACAGGAATTGACCCGTTCCCTCTGCATTAAACCACATTTTGTTACATTTCAAAGCAGAGACAGCATCAAATTATTCTGAGCAATGAGCTTCCAGAAAACTCAAAAGTGCAACCTCCCAGTATTTAAAGGTGAAGAAAGGGTCTATACCACATAGCAACACTGCACCAATGTCCTACTCATTGGAAGGATTTTAAAGGACAGGACTCCTGTCCTGCAAAGCCATCTTCAGGATGGAGAGGTTATGGAAGGACACACCTTTGGCATTTCAGCTCCTAAAGCTCTGCAATATAACCTCACATACAGAATTGGCCCAAATTTATATTGAAAAGACTCTACGTTCTCGATATATAATCTGAGCTTTACATCAGCAGCTTTTAAAGAATGCGTTTGAACGCACCAGAGAAAACCAGTAGAAATTCTTAACACAGTTCATTATAAATCCTTTTAAATATGACCTACATTTGAACTTGGTATCCTCTATGGCAGGGATTTGCTTCAATTGCTCTCTTAATCAAAATAAAGGAAACTGATAAATCACAAAAACCTCCAAAACAGGTAATCGAAGCAAGAACCTTAAAAGCAAGTAAACCTGCAAAAGTTAATCATGAGGCTTTGCCCTGATTTGACTATCTATCATACTATTTCTCCACTGTATGGATTCTTGTAAAAGCAAACCATGCAAGGTTGTACAGTGATGCATATAAACATGTAAAGTCTTAAAGTACAGTTCATTACCAGTGTTCAAATTAAAGGTCAGAAGGAAAAGAAGTCATTTTGTTCTGGCAGAAGAGCTACCAGCATAGCATGGGCTGGGACAGGACTCAGAAGAACTGCAGGTTGCCACAGGCTCAGGGGCATTACTGTGAGGGAGAAAGAATTAAACTCACTTTCCAAGACCAAACCACCACTCACAGTCCCCTTCCCTGCCTTGCAAGCAGAGGCCTCAGGTCCCAGCAAACAAATCACATCACCTGGCCCGAGAGGAAACACTGCTGCCTTGTGGATAGGTCTCGCTGCAGTCCCCAGCAGAAAAATGATGAACCCATCAGCTGCAAATTCCTCAGAACGTTGATAACCATAGGATGTCATCCCCTAATTCAAGCCACACAAATCACATTTCCTTCCAGTAATCATAAGTAGTGAAAGTGAATAAAAATACTTTTAAAGGTTCATAACTTTCTTCTTACATCAGTTTTCAAAAATACTTTGATTTTTTTTTTTTTTAACATTAAAAGGCAATCAAATAGATATAGAAGGAGAAAACATTTGGGTTTTAGTTATAATCAAATTTCCTTGATGGAAAGGGTTAGGGTTTTTTTAATATGAATTTCTCTCTTGCTTTTAGCACTGAATTCAGCATTCAATCAAACAGAAAATAAAATGCAAGCTCCCTATTACTTCAACGGAGCCCTTAGTTATAAAGAAACAACCTTTAATATTTAGCAGAACATAAAAGCAGCCGAGCTAGATGCAGACATATCTCGGCAGCACTCTAGCAAGTGGCAGTTCCCCCCCGTTAGCACAGTAATGATACGTTCGCCAGGTCTGTGTGCCCACCACCAAGTATGTGGCAAGTTAATGAGGTGCTTTGCCAAGGGTGTAGCCCGTGTCTGCAGCGCTGCATATGAAACGGGGCTGGTGCTGATCTTATCGCCTTCCCCATTTCTGTTTCCCTGATGGATGTTTCTGCAGAAGGAACAACATATTAAAAGTCCCCACAGCCACCTTCAGCTATCTGGAGCAAGACAGGAGACAGCGCGTTAGGCTTTGCAAATGTAATAACCTATTGAGCAGGTACAACATTTTATCAGTAGGAAAATGACCACATTCAGTACAGCTGGGAGCCTGAAGCCTGTCAGTGTAATGTTTGGTCAGCAAAACAAAAACGTGCATTTCTGTGTACCTTTGGCTTAAAGGCAGAGTAAGTCACAGAATCATTAAGGTTGGTGATCTTAGTTGTCTTTCATAAGTCCAACTACCTATTACGCCTACATGAAGCCAGCTTAACTGGTCTCTGTCCATTGATCCACCCTATAGAAATCCCTCTGCAGGGTCTTCCTCCTAACTTAGCATTACTCATAGATTTACTGATGATGGTCAGTACTGTGGGTTGGAAGTGACCAGCATCACACAGAACTGCAGCCTGCAGAAGGGGCTGTGCAATGCTGATGGGAGCACAGCCACCAGGCACCGAGCAGGCTCCTGATCCTGGGCTCCAAGCAACTGCAATTACAATTCATCTACCTAAGAAAACATGAGCATATTAACATCCATTCAAACCCGAGAAATCTACTGCTATTTGACCTATTCCATTAATTATATCACTGCCTAATTAGGTCCCATGGGTGACTTTTAATCAAATTTACATCTGAGCTCATTCAGATTTACTCTAGTGTAAACAAGGTGAGAAGCCACACAACATGCCTGACACAAACATTTCTCCTTTCCAGATTCACGATACACCACTTTGCAACATAGTTCACAACTCATTACCTTCACCTAGAGAAATGGCACAGACCATTGCTACCTGCAGTCACCACACTGCTCAGAAGGAGAAATTAACCTGCATTGAATAACACAGCACTGCTGCTGTCTTCAGACTGCCCTCAGCTCCTTTGCAGCCCACTTGGAAAGATGAGATCAGCTGTTTGGCATCCATATCATTTGCCTAATGCTCCTGGTACTCTCTTGGGCAGACCGCTGGGAGTCCAGCAAGCATCCCCAGCATCAGGCCAGTTGTGTGCCCCCATCCTATCCCAACAGCCTGCAAGTTTGTCTTAACTGCCCACTGCTCTTTACAGAAGAAAAATGAAAGCTGGAACAAGAGAATCACTCACTGCTTACAGCTCCTACATTGCCAGCCAAATCCGCTCCAGTGACAGAGGAAGACAAATGAGAATATTTCAAGTCCTCTAGCACAAATTACGAATATAACACTACAGAACACGTGCCTCAGCACTGTCTCTGGTCACAGAAGCACACAGTGCACACACAGAGTGCAGCATCAGGATAACAGCATCTTCAGTCCTGCTCTCAGCTGCTAACATTTGTCCAACATGTATTTCTTTATTTTTAAAGACTATGCCAAGCCAAGTCTCCGCTTTCTGGTCAGATCTCTCTCCATTCCTCAATACCTTAACAATTTAATATTAAAGCAGTGCCTCGATTCATAGCATTGTAGCCCTGGAGTTCCACATTTTTCAAGAAGGTTTCTCTGTAAGGCCTCATATACACACCTTTCTGAGGTTTTCCCATTATCATTTTTCAAAGCTTGCTTCTGGGCTTGGTTTAGGGAGGGTTTATTTGTGTCTAAGTCCTACATGGAAGTGCTGAAAAGTGCATAAGAATAGGTGCACGCTTTGCATTGCAACTTATCTCCGGATTTATCTGAAAAGCATTAGAAAGTCTAAAAATGAGTAAAGACGGTAGTTTTCCTCTTCATTACACTTCTCCTCATCCATGCATAAACACCTCATTCTCCACTGAGCATCTCATAAAAGCCATTTGAAAGGAAAATCCAATGAACATCTTGAATTCTGTTTCTTGGGGACACCACTGCCTTTCTGCAGCAGGACAGCAGCAGATCCGTCCATCGCACTGCTCTGGAGATGCTTCCCAGCTGCAAACTGCACCGCAGACACTGGCAGCAAAGACACAGGATGAAAAAACCACATGCCCCCAAAAACCCCAGAACAAGCAGCAAGACAAGGAAATGAGTTAATGAACCCTTCCCTGTTCTCTGCCTTTCATATCACAGCCATCAAACCCAAAGATTCAGGAAGCATCTAGGGACAGAGAGGACAGGTTTGCCCACGTACACAAGCAGCAGGACTGGCTCCAAGCCTAGTGCAAACAGTCTGGGAATGTCAGTGTTCAAGTATAAGCTTCAATTTATTTAATAAACAACAGGAATTTTCTCCCCTGTTTTCTTCTCTCTTTTACAAACGAGCACAAAGGTACAACTGGTTTTAACTCACATCTGAACCCACGCATTATTTCAAGTCTCACAACCAGGTTGAACTTAACTTTCTGCCTTTATGACCCTGGATTGAGCGTTCTATTTAGCAAAACATCACAAAGGCTTAACATCAGATTTAACTCACTTATCTTTTAAGTCAAAGCTGACTGCACAATGTAATAAGCACATGGCAATGGAGAAAACAATGCGCCGACTGATTATGTATTGAGCAACACCTGAATAAGCAGTAGCTGCAAGAAATATTATTCCTTTAAATCCCTCTGATTACACGGCGCTTTTTTTGTCTATTTAAATATATAAGTTGCATTGGAATGTTAAAGCACTGGGTACACCTCTGATTGCTTTGTTCTGCTGTCACCAGCAATTGCCCTGTTCAGCGTCTTCAGCTGAAGTTATCACTCACCCATTTGATTTTCTCCATACTGCTTGCAAAGAAAATAATAAGTAGCATAGGAACAATTCTACAGAAAAGAAAAAAGTATTCCAAAAATGTGACATTTTTGAACGTTGTCTTCGGTGCAGTGGTTGGAGCACAGCTCTGCTCTGAATAGAAGCAACCATGAGTGCATCTCCCCAGTCTGCACTGACAGATCTCAGCCCAGGACAGAAGCCCTCACTGTAGATAAGCCAATAACAGCAGATGTAGGCCACAGTACATCACATGTGGCTTACAGAGGACCTTTCCTGGATAGCTTAGCATACACATTAGTTTTAGCAGTTTGCAGCCCTTGTGGTTTGTTAAGGTAATGACAATAACCCACACCAAAGAAAGTCCTTGTGGAGAGGGACATCGCTAGCATCTCAGCCTGGGTTTTGTCATCGAACTTTTGCTGTTGTTTCAAACAAAAACCTAAAAGCCAGCAGCCCCAGCCCTGGATCTATGCTCAAATGATGGAGATCAATGCTTTCCTCTCCTGAGGACAAGGCAGGTCAGCGCTGAGGGTTCACCCTTGCACTGACTCCAGCAACAGGGAGATACCCCAGTGCACCCCTCAAAACAGAGGTGAGATCACTGACAAAAGTCTTTGGTTAATCACCTAAAGGAACAGAAAAGCCAGGAATTGTGTATTATTAATGAAAATGTAGGTAATTCTGTAAGAGCCTCGTTCCATTGCATAATACAGTTAAATTTGCTTATAAAGCTGCCTTCCTGACAGACCACTCTTCAGCCAAATTAAAGCATCTCTCCCAATTATGAACAGTCTCGTCCCATACACGGGGGAGCTACAGAGCTCATCCACTACTGTCATTAAACCCAACTGCAGTCGTTTATTTAATCCAGCAACTTTATGTTCTCCCTGATTATGAAGGTTACCTTTCTCACATACATTTTACATCAAAAGCGTTAGAGATGCAGCTCCATGTGCAAAGAACTGAATTCTAGAGCATTAATCCAGGTCCCAGATCTGAAGGAAGCCAAGAAGAGCTAACGTGGAGCCCAGTATTCCTCATCGTAAGCCAAGCCTTGCATTCATCCTGCCAGCTCCCGACTGCCAAATTACCCAAAATTCCACCACAAACATTTGAAAAGTTCTATAAGAGCTTTTGGCATTCAATGCAATGGATTCTGTCCCTCTGGGTGTATTTGTGTAATTCAGATTGCTGCAGGAAGGATTCACAGCTATTATAAATTCAGAGGAAGAACTGCAACCCAGTTGGCAATACAAAATGCCTTCACGAGGTGGCAGACCTTTCACCGCAGTTAAGAAAACAAAACCAACTCTTTGGTAACCTTTCCCACTTTGCCTCAGCTCCCACACAAGATGGAACACAGCACGTTTCAACGCAGCGCCTGCATCAAAGAGTTCCTTTCCTCTGCATCCCATACACAACAGCTCACACTGCCCACAAGAAGCCCTGGTGGGTCTGTGCTCGGCGGGCAGCAGGACTGAAACACAGAGCAGATGGCAGTGCCTCCTCCACTCAGGCCAGCACCCCACTGATTCTAGGAAGGAAACGACCCCACGTGCTACAGAAGAAGCCAAAAGCCTCCGCTTGCTTTGATCAGGATGCACATGCTTTCCATTCCTCATATCCAGTAATCTGATTTGCCCAGATACACGAGTGAGACAGATGCAGCATTAGCATGACCTAGCTTTAACAGAACAAAACACTCCAAAATCCATAGATTCAAATTGCATACGTTCTCTGGATGTAGCAGCAGGTACAAGGACACCAAATGCATTCCAGGACTTCTCTCATTTGTGGTTTAAATCTCCTCTCAATTTTCAGGTCAAAATAACGTTGGTCAGTGCATGTGTTCAGGTCAACTGATACCACACCACCATTCACCCTGAGACCCGTGGCTGATCTCCCCCTTTGCATCACTTCTTTGTGGCAGAGGCAGATGGGGATGGGGAAACAAAGCAGAACCGCATCACCCTGCAAGACATAACAGCTGCTAGAACACACTGTGCACAGAGCTCCCAACACACATTTCTCAGCACACCTTCAAAACAACCACTGGAGATCACAGTCAAATTTCTGCTGTTAAGGATAGGTGTCCATGATTGAAACATTTAAGCAAGGTAACTGTGTAACGCCAACACAAACCCTGGGTCTTAGGCTTACTACTAACAGTGCTGTCTCACAACACAAGCATATTTTTCCTTTTCTGCTGTGTTACAGACCCATAACACCTCCACAGACGCTGCAGGGCTTCCACATCTAAAACTCGGCCCTCAGTGTTCAACTAAACTATCGGCAATGGTCAGAAAAGACAATCAGGAAGGCCAGCTCTGTCTTTTACTATCAACCACCCCACGAATCTGAGTGCAACGATAACCCGCTGCCTCTCTTTTGTCTTTACATCTGATCTTCAAAGCACAAGGACCATTTCACGCATTGACAAAGAGCAACTCTTCTTTCTCTTAGCAATTATCTGATACAAAGAAGCCTGTAAAATTGACTAAAATTCTATCTACCCTAATCTTTTTCAATTTGCACTGTTTTAATGCCAATTTTGGCACAGACATCCTGAACAACAAAAGCAGTTCGAACAGTTTCCTGCCTCCCTCCACGTACGTCACAGCCTTACCAAGCTTCCAGCGCTTCTGTTTCCAAGAGCCAGAAGTCAAAGGCAGGTCTGCAGCTCAGAAGAGCCCAGTTGCAGCCACACAATGACCAAGTGCCATTCCTCAGGCCCAACGCTGGGGTAACAGACAGATTTTCTTCCAGGGCATCTCCTTCCTTCCAATTATTTAGAACAGGTCACTTGGTTGCCCCAGAAATAGTTGTTAAGTGCAAACACAGAGCTCTACCATTTCCCCACTACTTGACTGCAGTACAGCTGGTCAATTAAATATTAAATACAGAAGTCCTCAATATTTAATTATGGACAAATAGCATTCTTTAGCACTTTTCTTGAATTTGAAAACAACCTTCCCCACTATGTCTGTAGATAGGCACAGTCATAGATGTACTTACAGCTATTAGAAGTTTGTTGATGACAATATGATAGGGAATTAACATCTGGTAATGACTGTTGCATGTTAGTCTGATTTCTATACCCAAAGAAAGGACAAATTCTTTACTGTACTTAATTACTACCCACTTGCACTCCAAGGCATTCAGTGCTGTAAAAGGAAACAAACTCCGGCTCCACCACACAAAGAACCATAAAGGGTGGAAAAGCCCTTTAAGATCATCATTCTTCAGAGAAGAAATTTTTCCTAGTAAGTGTTGGAACTCTCTACTAATGGGCAAGCAACCTTCAAAAACAGTGATCACATAACTTAAAGCAAGCAGTCAGGAATCCATTGTATCTCCACTCTGAATTAAAGAACGCAAAGCCACAGCAGGGCTGCTCCACCTCCCTGTGAAAGATTTCTGAGGACGAGTACACCAAACCTCACCACCTCCAGGAAAATAAGTTTCAAGAACATTGCTAGAGGCAGCGTGCCCCTTAATTCTGTAACAGTGACCACACACTGGGAGGAAAACAATTACATATTTAGTAGTTAGTAAGTCATAAGTCATCTGCAAATAAGATACCCGCTTCCCCCACACGTATTTCAATAATTAAATAAGCCTAAGTGAGGAAAAAAAAACTCTTAAGACACATAACTTGATAAATCGGAGGCCTTTTAGCTTACTGTGTGGCAAAAGAAGGTGAGAGTGACTTCAAATAGGATACACGCACTACTGAGCAACAGCAGGTAATAAAGAAGGAAAATTAGCTCACCCTTTCCAACCACCAGGAACAGCTCCAAAGGTGTGCAACCTCTATCCAGAAGCTGCTCCCAGCTGCTAACCTTTAAATGAGGGTGAGAAGGGGTGGATTCCACCCCTCCTGGCTACTCAGTTGCATTGTTTGCACCTGAGCTCCCTCAGTAAGCCCTTTCACCTGGTGCTCAATCATTGGCTCAGGCAATTTGACAGCACTGACAAAAATTCCCAATCCACTCTTTGCAGTTTTTGCTCACTTTTCTACATATTCATGTGATGTTTCTACCAGCAGGCAGGGCTTCCTGTTGGAGGTTACTGGGCTGGAGCTGAGACAGAGCAATAAAGGATTTCATAAGGAACAAGCTGAAGATAACTCTAGGTCCTCACCAGCAGCTGCTGCAGTTGCTTCTCCTTGGCACCAACCATTGGGAGTGTCCAGGCAGAACAGGTACAGCAGCAGCACCTTGTGGCCAGAAGAACCCACAGTGGTCACAGCTCCCTCCCAGGGTCCCAGATGAGGGATGAGCCCCCACATTCCTCTCCTGCAGGTCTCACAGGGGACCAGTCCCACAACCAGTGGGCACAAAGGACATGACTGCTGAGCTCCAACTTCCTTTTACCCAGCTGTTCCTCTTGGCTTCTTTATACATATTCCTCTTTCTTTACCGTGCTATTTCGAACAAGAAAAATCTTGAAATACTTTTCTGTTAGAGCAAACAGCTTAAGTGCAACCCAGAGAAAGATGCATCTTTGAGTAAATGCCAGCACATCAACTGTTGCCCTAAATGGGCACAGGTGTGAAACAAATTCCTGAGTGAAAGCACTCCATCTGACCTCTGCTGCTGCTTCATAAACAAAGCACTGGTGTTACAAATATGAGCTGGAAAACTTACTCATAATTTTAGCTTAGTAGCTTTGAGTAAAAATAGGAACAGGAATGATTGCCTTATACACCAACATATTATTTATTCTGGTATTTGATTAACCTTTTCTTCCCCCTTCTCCTCTTAACGTGCTGAAACTACAAAAAGAAAAACTCTGATTTTAATAAGTGTTAACATTTACACAGGGATTTCAGGCTTCTGACCGTGGCCACCTGTCTCAGCAGATTTCAAGTCCAATCTCCTACATTGTTAAGTAGCTCTCATTTTCTTCTGTATCATCAGAAACATTTAGTCTCTGCAGTCCTTTATTGCTCTTAACATACAGCCACTGCTCTTACTACTAAAGGAAGGCAAGGCTAAACAAACATGCCCAATACTTAGCAGAGATGCACCTCTCCAACACGCTGCATCACCCACGCAAACACACCTCGTACCAAAGTGCTCAAACTCTCAAGTTCAAAGTCACACAGATTTTTACATTCTCCTAAATACTTCAGAGATTCCTTTTGATGATTTTATAACCTACTTCAAAAGCACGTTAAGTATTCAGATGGTATATATTCCATTCTGGACATTTACAGCAATCTTCCACTTGGTTTTAAACAGACTAATGTTACCTATACCTACAATGTAGTATGCCACACTTTTGCTGCCAAGTAGTTGTACATGTAATCGCTTCTGCAGAGCTGAAATTTCTTTCCTGTAAATACATTATATATTATTTAATACTATATATTGCTATCAAAGTACCTATATATAGTATCCTTATAAATATATTATTAACTTGCTGTTTTACAAGTGCTGGCTTCAGTTCATTCTCATCCCTATGTCTGCTGCTGTTCCCAACACTGTGCTGGTCAAACTGGGAATGGTTTCAAGCTGCAGCAGGGGAGATTCAGGCTGGACATTAGAATCATAGAATCACCAAGGTTGGAAAAGACCTAAAAGATCATCCAGTCCAACCATTCACCTCTTACCAATAGCTCCCACTACACCGTGTCCCTCAACACAACATCCAGTCATTCCATGAACACCCCCAGGGTCGGTGACTCCACCACCTCCCTGGGCAGTCCATTCCAGCTTAGCATGAAGCCCAGTCTTGCTTCAAACTCTCTGCGTCCAAAACAATAGTAAAGCAGCAGAAATAACAGCAAATTAAACTGAACACAATAACGAACTTGCATCTATTAAACAAAATACGCACAATTGGTCACATACAATGCTATCACACCTCATGTGATTTACCTTCTTCAAATATTAAGTTCTAATGGAATAACTCCTCAAAAATGCTGGCATACAGGTACATGCACACATTCAGAGGAGGCAGACGTGCAGAGAAACAAAGTTCTGGGACAAACCTTCAGCTGTTGCGGCCTGTGCCAACCCCACGTACACCTGTCTGCAGCAGCTCACGTGTGCCCGTGAGTGCTGTATCAGCTCCAGAACAACCCGAGCCCCTCTTTCACAGACTGATGGAATTCAATGATGACAGTGCTTCGTGTCGGGTGTTCTAACAGTTGTTCTCAGCAGATACACGAAAGAGAGACATAAGAGAGCTAACCGAGCTAGAGATGCTGTTGAACACTGAGAGCAGCCTCAGGATCCTGATCTGCTCACTACCCAGAGAATCCCTGGGCTGGAATTGCTCCAAGTACATTCCATACATTAGACAGAATATACCACTTTTTTTTTCCTGATTAGAGAAACAGAAATATTTCCTTGCTGTTATTTCGACACAACAGAATTTCAGAGTCATTCTGATAAGAAATAAAGAGAGAAAAAAAAAAAATACAGCATGCAGTCAGCAAATGTACCTCTTTGATTTTCTCACTCGCCCTGGCTATGATGCTGGCTGTATTTTTGAAACTGGAACTGCTACTGAAAGAAAGATCTTTCAAGCCTAGTCAGACAAAACACTTTTCTCATGCAAAAACATTTCCCTCGTAGCAACAGTAGCTTCAGACCATCCTAAGTGGGGCGATTTCAAAGTGAGCAGAACACCACAGCCAAAGAGCCACAGACGGCGAGGGGGCAAAGGGATAAAAGACCATCCCTGCTCCCCTTTGATTTGCTATCAGTTATCCTCATCGTTTCATCTGCAGCAGGGAAAACGGATTTCATCCCTTGTTATTTTTAAAGCATACTTAATTCTGAAACAATTACACAAGTCTTCAAACTTGTTCCATTATATGTAATTATGTAATTTGTCCCACTTTAAAGTGGATGTTTTAAAAGTTCTTGTTTTTCTTTCTTGATAAGCTACAATGTTTGTCTCATCGCACTCAAAATGCTTTCTCATTTGCTGAAATTACTGAAAGGTTACACAATATCCGAGCTATCTTTGAGATCCAGACAAGAATTCCAATGTGAGAGCAATGCCACCTCATCCAGTGGCCTTCATCATCTCCCACTGCTTTTTACTACGAACACAGAGAGGTCAGCGCTGGTTCCATCACGACGTGCTTGTTATTTGCTACCCAGAGCCACAAAGGATTTGAGTGCTTCCAAACTATGGCCTATGGCAGAAACAATGCACAGCACACCATGAAGGCTTCCTATAACTTTAAAAGAAAATCAATATTCTATTAAACTTTTGAAGAGATCTTAAGGGTCCATTTGGACTTATTTCCAATTCCTCTGCAGATGTGTCAAAAGCTTTTGAAAATGCAAACTTTTTTCCTTACTTTTTTTTTTTTTTTAGACCTCCATAGGCATTGATAACCCCATCTGAGAGAAGCAGCAAGGTGCTTGGTCTGCCTCTGACTACTGCCAGGTAGCAGAAAGCTGAATAACATGGAACTTTCATACAGGAGTACATTCATAAAAGAGCTCAACTTTAAAACGGGTGAAAGAAAAAAGGAAGAGGGGGGGAAGGAGGAAAAAGAAGGGGGAAAAAAAGATGGACTCAAGCAGAAAGTATATTTCTACACTGTAAACATACAACTACTTGCCCAGGCTCCCACCACAAACCCATGACAGAAATCTTGGCCGCAGAGCTCACAAGCTCCGAGCGCTGTGCTCAGTCCCTTCAGATCACTTTACTTCAATTTTAAACCAGGAAAGATTGCCTTCCAGTGCTGCAGAATGCAATCACTCACTGATTGACCACTCAGAAGGCTCTGATTTATAGCATGCCGGAACTGACTTGAAGTAAGTGGCAGCCCTGACTAGAAGAGAGGATCGGTGAATCCAAAGATTAAGCTTTCTTTCAATAGAAACAACCTACCAGAAGTTTTCCACAAGCCAAGACTGTGGTTCTATGAACTACTAAAGAAAACTAAACAAAAAAAAATCAGAATCTGGATTACCAAAATAACAATATTGAAAGCCAGGAACAGATTCTATTCAGGGTTTGTCATTTTTCCTAAAATCCCTTTAAAGTATATTGATTTTCAGACTTCACAGTATTACGTCTGAACCGAACCAGCATTACATTCAGAAATGCTCTAGAACATCAGAAAGAAGGTAGCAAAAGAGGGAGATAAATCTTTCCAGCTGCATCTTTTATCAACATGCGTGAAGAAATGAAAGTCTTTGCTTAGATCTCCAAATTCTGAATTTTATAAATAAATGGCTGTGTTATTTTGCATTAACTTTTGGTATAGGAATGATCTTAAGTTATCTAGGTAACAAGTATTTCCCTTTCAGAAGCACAGCAAACCCACTGAGCAAGGGCAGCTGTATAGCCTGGCAGTGAGTGCCCTGGCTTAGCTGCAGGTTTGTCAGGGCATGCAAAGCCTGGACACGTTCCCCAGCTGCAGCTGCCAAGGTTTGGAGTTGCTACAGCCTATGGATGAGGATTAGCTGAAAAATTCTGGTTCTCTATTATACAAAACAAAATGTTGAAGAACACATTTGATTCCTGAACATCCCCAGAGCATTCTACTCAGTGCCGATCTTCCATGGGAGGAAATAATGGCAATTATGGAACTCCATTCATATGGAACGGCCTCCTACAAACTGATTTTTCTCAGCCATAACTTCCAGTATTTTTGAGTCCCCTCCTGCCGTACTGCAAACCTTCATGGAAAAGCCTAATAGAAAAAGATGTATTCCCATTCAAATATGCCAAGAGATCACAGTCTAGACTTTTCACAATTACTCAAGGACTTGAACCAAACACTTGTGTTGTAACAAACCCTTTCTGCTTTTCCCTTCATATTTCCTTGGCAAACTTTCAAACATCAGCAGCGTGTCTATCACAGAACAAAGCTGCTCAATTGCCATAAGCCACGAAGCTCCCCGGAGCTGGACTCCTCTAAGGCAGCACAAGACTTCTCCAAGTTCAAACCTGCTGCCAACCTTTAAGAACTTGACACCAACCTGCTCTGTCGTTCAGCCTCTCTCAAAGCTGCATGGAGAAAAAAGCTGAATTCATAACATTCTAATCCTTTCCTGCAGAAACAGATGCTGTGTCATCTCAAAGTACACAGAATTACATCAAGTGTACGACTCTCCACTGAAGAGCATATGTACAGATAACTCCAAACATTCTGATACCAGCTTTAGGGAGATCAAGAGCAGCTCCAAGGATGGAAAGGAACCAAAAATCCCTATTATCTTCTTTTCCATTCCGGCAACTCAGTATTTTTTCCTTGAATATGCTTTCTTAGTGTTGCTGTATGACAAATGAGAATCCATCCAAATCTTCCATGAAGCTACACAGAGCAAACAAAACATGACATAAAAAACACAAAAACAGCTTAAGAAGTAAAAAAACAAGAACAGCTTCCTAAGAGGTACAGCACAGGTGCTGGAAGTTCAACCACATTCACCTTTATTTTGCATCAAAAACTTTCACTACAGAAACCCAAATACTCACCTGCAGTGGCCCACAGATACGTGATAGACAGCATTAGGTGCCAGGAATGAAGTAAGTTACCTGAAGTCCCAGGACATTCAAATGCAGTCAAATGCCACTGCATGCTTTGCTAAGCTGCAAATCCAGATCCAAAAAGAATAATGAGAATCAAGTCCAAAAATTTAAAAAGCAAACAAACATAGAAGCAATAAATTAATATTTTTAATCTCAGCAGAATAAACAGGTCCAATTCTACAAACACCTGCAAGCCTATCATCTAATGAGTGCAGATGATTGTTAACTTTCTGCTTCCCCAGAAAGCCCTTGAAGAAGTGCTTGGTTTTCACCACGGCATCATTTGGAATGGAAACTTCAGTCTGTTTTCTAGAGCTCCTTTTCTGGATCTCAGAACGGCTCACACACATGGCTCTCCCAAAAGAACTTTGTTTTTCGCCTTACGTGAGACAAAAAAAAACCTTTGTCTGGTACAATTCTGGTGAATAAAACCAAAACGAAGATGCTCAAATCTAAAATAACGCTGTCACAGCAAAAATAAAATATTCATAATGGACTGCAAAGACCTGCAGCAGAACTCAGTGCTGAAACCCACAAGGATTTTTCCTTTATTAACATCCGGTCCTTGTTCAACAGCATACTAATGAAGTTAATCTAAAGGCTAAATTTCAATTATGAATCACAGAGCCACATCTCTGCTCCCTGATTGCTCGGATAATCGGAATCAAGCGTTCTCCTATACAAAGTGCAATGGTTGACTGCACATAAAAGTTCCTGAAACATCAAAAATATTCAGTCCAGAAGGCAAAACCTGACAAACACCTGTTTGCACATCCATTCAATAACTCCGTGGCAAAGTAATGATTTCTAATAACTTGACAGACCACTCGCTCCCTTAAAATATGCAGCACAGGTCTGAACAATAAAAGGAACAGCAAATGTTTAAATCTCCCAGGCTTGTAGCCAAGACAAAGTCTTCAGCCTGAGTAAAAAAAAAAGGGCTTCCATTTGCTAAAGTAATTTAGGAGAAAATGCTTTCCTCTCTCAAGTACCCGCGGTGCATTTGTCCTGGAACAAAACCTGAAGCAGCAACCGTGGTCAAACTACGCTGGGCAAAAGGCAGTACAGCCAACAATGAACGGGGCTGCCGGCCGAGGCGTGCTGCCTCACCGTGTGTCAGTGCAGCTCAGGGAAGGAGCTCCAGCTGCACGACCGGAAAGAACACAGAATATGAGAAACTGCAGCAACCTGGATCATTTGCTTCCAATTGCTTCTGCAAACAGAAGGATGATGAACGTCTGTGCAAACATCGAAGCGTGGTGCTATCCCATCTGAAAGACAGATACGGAGGAGACACCGCATTGAGTTTTTAACAAGAAGGAAAAACAGAAGAAATAGACTGCCTTCAATTTTCAGCCAAAGGGACGGGGAATGGAAGGACTGTTTTCCCCAGATAGGAGCTGCAGGAGCATACGGAGACCAAAACATCAGGAAACTACGAGTTTTGATCAAAAGCTTGGAATGAAGAAAGCAGAGCCTTCCAGGTGACCTCTCAGTAGAGGCTCTACCTCACAGTACACGGGATTTCTGGATAATATATGTTTTATATAACAGCTCTGGGATCAATTCTTCCATTTGTCATGGAGAAGGAAACCCAGACGAGTAAATGCGCCATAACAAACTATTATCTGACCATCTCTAGGGATGGAAACACTGTACATGGATTTCTTGTGAATCACGCACAAGAGTGTGACAAGTTCCTCCCTCACACACACCTACCTGCCCTCATCCATCCTCTGTGACATGAGCTTGCAAGCAGAGCTCCCAACGCTCGGTAACACCTTGCAGCACACAGCTCAGGTATCGCAACTCCTTCATCGAGTCGCAAGACTTTTTCTCCTCCCCTCTCCAAGTTAGCCAATGGAGGTCAGTCACACCCACGCTTTCACCACACAACTAATACTACTGCCCTACACACAAATGTTAGTCTTCAAGTCCAGTTTTTTGGGATATAGGCACAAATCGCACTCACTTCCTACACCCAGCATCTCCAGTGCCCCTTTCCACTGCCTTTATCCTTCATGTACACATCACATGGAAGTTAGCAGTACTTAGACAAATCTGAGCAACAGCACACGTGTGAGTGGTCAGCAACACGCCTGGTAGAAGAGCAGGGCAGTTGTCTTCATAGCTCCATCAGAAATACATCTTAATTGATGGCCAGCATTGCACCACAAATGAGCCAGGCACAAAAAAGAAAAAAGGCCAGCTGTAATGACAGACCACTAGAAGTAATCTGCTGTCTTCTGGGTAAACTGTTCAATGCTAAAACTTATTATCTATAACAGCACCTTTTGAATCACTTTTGTTTTGCCCTGTAGAATACCGTAATGTTTCTGCTGCTAACACAATTTCTGGCTTGCAGTACTGCCCTCGTCTGTAAAACTGCGAGAGAGAGGGAAGGAAGAGATGAAAACGGGGAGAGGCAGAACTGCTGTTATTATTAAACCTTTAAGTTACAGAGTTAATTCCAGCTAAACGCTTTTGTCTGCTGCACTGTTTATATTGAAGTGGATTCTTTTTTCCCCCAGAAAGGAAATCAAATTGTTGCAACTGAGTATCATACAACTCCGTGGCCATCTATACCTGCACCGACCACACTTCAACTCCAAGTCATCTGTTAAGCAGCACATCCCCAGCTGGGGACTGTAATTAGGGTGCAAACTGCCATACAATCCCCTTGCCAGATTGATGAAGGAGACCTCTTACAAGGTGATCCAGAAGGCAGTGCTGAGACCATTAATCATTTACCCGTTGAGGAGAATACAAAAAGCTCTGCCTCTGAGAGCATTACAGTGGAAAATACCTTGACAAAACCAGCAAAGTTTTAATTAAAGGTCAGACATTAGTTATAATATTACTTTAAACATTTCAGGCAAGTTCACATCAAAAAAGGAGACGTTCAGATCTTCTGCGGAATTAGACACACACACTCCTGCTATTCCTTTTAAAAGCTTGATACCGATCAGCTCAGAGCTTTTAGCTCTGCCAGCAGCATCCCCAGATACCAAACAAACGCGAGAGTAATCCGCAGGGCTGGGCTGCCAGTACTTCAACCTGCAGCTACTTATGCTGGGAGAGCTGAATCCACTGAAAAGGCAAATATTTTTGGCAGCGCGTGGTTGCAGAACTCAGCAGCACAAAACCTCCGGCTACAGCGAGAAGGGCGGGCCTGGGGCACTGCCTCCGGGGCTCCACTCTGACCACCTAAGCACGTGGGTCAATGCTGCCAAACAACCACGAGCTGCAGCTTCTGAAGTACGTGGCTGTACAGAAATACCTGAAGTGCCTACGGGTGAGGCCAAACGAAGCGCTGCCCTTCTTCGTTCACATTGGGTGCAGTAAGGAAGACTCCACCATCCGTACAGAATCCTGTTCTGACAGCTAAACAAAGAAGTGCAAAACTCAAGATCACTTACGCACTCTAAGGTTACTGCTGGAGTCAAAGTATTTCTCTTTGGAAACAAATTTTTGATCATCTTTAGCAGTCAGGCTCCCATTCTGCCTACCATGCACCATTCACACAGAGGGTGGTGACGCACTGGAACAGGTTGCCCAAGGAGGCTGGGGATGCCCCATCCCTGAAGGAATTCAAGGCCAGGCTGGATGTGGCTCTGGGCAGCCTGGTCTGCTGGTTGGCAACAGCAGGGGGCTGGAACTGGATGAGCACTGTGGGCCTTTTCAACCCAGGACACTCTGTGATTCTATGATCCACCAAGAGAATCAGCACCAAACCGTGTCCCACCACCAGCCTTCGCTCACGCTGTCACAGAGCCCTGGGTAGCAGCAGTCTGGCAGGGAGCGGACAGGAGCTGGGTTCTGCTAGCAGAGACTTGATGGAATTACCTAGGAGGCTTCTGCTATTTCAAAAGCAAACAAAATCCATCCCATACAACTATCCACCAGCCTAACAGAAAATGCATTTTGCTGTAGAACGTGCAATAGGGAGGAAACTTAATCCAAGCACATCATTGCACAGTCCAACAGGATTTGCTAGAAACTGCACTGGTGAAGGCAGGCTCCTATTAGCTAAGTCTAAAATGCAGTCAGCATGCAATTACTTTTCTCCCAAATGACTGCAACAGCCAAATCTAAATAATTTTCCACAGCATACCCAAAATACAGCGTAGTAAAATAAGAAAGTCTGCCACCTGTTGCTGCAAAGTTAAACCAATTTAAATATTAAAAAAATAATAATCTTGTTTGCAAACCATTGCATTCCCCCTCAGCTCCCCTCCCTCCCCAAAGACAGCGGCTTCCTTCGAGGTACACAGCAGCAGGGGGTGCTGAGAGCAGCACAGGGCTGAGCACAGCCCGACTCAGTGTTAGCAACAAGTGACTTTGCAAAGGGTTCTTTTGCAAACAGCTGTAGAAATAATAAATAAATAAATTCCTTCTACAACACGAGGAAATTTCTGATTTCCAAGACTCTTGCTTGTGTAAGTGAACACACATTAATTCACTGAATATGTCAGTGAGAGAAGAAAAGCAAAAATAGCTTCATTATCATTATACAAAATCATACACACAGCAATGCACTGCAACAGCAAGTCCTACCATACATCATTGCTTCTCCCAGTATTCACATTCTCCCAGTGCAGCTGAGCCAGTGCTGAGCACTCAGCAGAGCAGTGCAAGCACACGCAGGATAACTCCCACATCCCTAAGCCAGAAGTCAGCAGCATCCAAACACCAGAGAGAACAGAAACTCACTTGCAAACACAAAGATGCTGGCCTGAGGATGGGAGTCACTTACTGGAAAAGGGGGCCAACAACACAGCCAGGACTTTTTGCCAAAATTCCAACAACTAATTTAAATAAACCACAGTGTGCTGTCAGCACTGGATGGCACAAGGTCCCACAACACCTACATCCTATGGGTGGCATTTCTTGGGAGTTTGATCCTACGCCATCTGTAAGTGATGCACAGCACACAACCGAAATAACACCCCGAAGCTTTATAGGTTGAAATGGAGCTCCACAATCATCTCATTCCAACCTCCAGACAGCTGACACCCACGTTATCAGCATGATGGTCCCATCATGGAGCAACAAGGAAAAAACTGACCCCCCTTTTGGAATCTTGCTGCATCATCACTCACCAGCGCGAACATTGCTCTCATCCATAGGCAACCCGTTAGAGGTGCCGATGGGTTTTCCTTTCAGTGGAGCAATTAATGCTGCTGTTCACAGTCTCTGACCTTTAGCTCTCTGTCCCAGAAGGATTATTCACATTTTTCCTTTTAAGTTTAGCACAAACTGGGAATTATTTGAATCTTCCTAAAAACGGAGGGACATTAATCCTAACCGCAAACCAGTCTTTCAGAGCAGTAATTCCCAGAGCTTTCCCCTCCAAACCTGCTCTTCTCCCCAGGACCAGCTGCTCCCCCCATTTCCACCACTGCTGCAGTTCTGGTTCTCTCTGTTCCAGAGGTATTTTTAGCAAATAACTTGGAAAATGCTTTCACAGTGGTATGAAGTTGCGCATCCCATGCTGCGCCCCTCCAACACCCCCTGCAGGAGGATGGCATTGCTGGGCTGCATCCAAAGTCACAGTGCTGGAGGCAACGTCCTTCACTTCCACTGCCATCGCTCCTCGTTCCATTTCCACCATCCCTCTTTCTTTTCCTCAGAAATGCAGTTATTATTTGTTGTCTTCATCTAATATTTGTCATAAAACCACCAAACATGGGAAAACACCCAGCACAGCATCTTCACAAGTGTCCCACAAAGTCATCTGACACTTTCTTTTCCAAGTGTAGTTAATGCATGGTTTTTTTACAAGGCAACCCCCGTGCACACACACAAACAAAAGACACAAATAAACTGCACTGCTTCCAGTCTCGAGAAAATTAATCCTCAGTTAATCATCAACACCCTTCTGTGTTAAACAGCCCTGATATGGATGCCATTATCGCTAATTTGGAAGACTGATGGGCTGTAAAAGTCCTTTGGAACCAGAGAGAGGGCACTGCAGAGCTGAGAGGCACCCAAATACCCAGAAGAAAAGCTGCACCCACATATACAGAGTGCTGGGCTCAGGCACAGGGAGAGACGCTCAGCCTGACAGGAAATGTAATTACTGTTATAGTCCCTGCCAAGATTAGACATGATATAAGCAGATACATCAAACGTGTTTGACGTGATATATTATCACTGATGCGCCTAAATATATAAAATGGGGTGGAGGGTGGATGGTTTGCATTCTGGGGGAGGGGGTGGAGCATCCTTTTTTTGTTATTATTTTATTTTACAGGGAACAAGTCATTTGACACGCCATCTCTGCCTCCATCCCGTTTGTTCATTAAGGTTTCTCCTCTTCATCCCGGCTCCTATTTCCATCATGATCAGAGTGACATAAAACATCCTCTTTGTTGCAGCTCACTAAAATCGAAGCTGCATCATGTCTCTTTTTCACGTCTTCCCTTTACTCCCTGTCACTCAGAGGTTTCAATCCATCGGCTTTCTGCGCACATTTGCAGTCCAAGCCCACTTCTCGACACCAGCCTTCTCGTTTGCCCCTTCTCCTTCTTGCTTTCACTCACCAGAGCTCCTTCCTGTCATCGTCAATCAGCTCCAAATTGCCACCATCTCACGGCCGTCACTCATGCAACAACCCTTTCTCCTTGTCCCCAAGCCAGATTTCCATCATCTTTGCAAACTACTGAGCAACTTCCTATTATTTTAAACACACCCTACTGTTTTCCCTCCTACGAGCCACGTATTTGTCTCACCGTCCCCCACCAGCTCATAAAGCTTCCCCACATATGCCCATTCTCCCACCAGGTCAGTCTCAGTGCAGTGCATCACCCCAGCGTGCGATTCCCTCGAGGACTACAGCACACAGCAAACACTTGAGACTCCTCCACCTCATTCCAGCCCTGAGCATCACAGACAGGGGAGAGAACACAGCGTGATGTGAACTGTCAACAAAAGCCTCAGAAACCTTTCCTGGAGAGTTACTCTATCAAGTGTATGTCTACTTCATCTAGGGCTGATACTTGAAAAGAAGAAAGCCACGTGCAGCTCAGCCCAAAAGCCGAAATAACAAGAAGACAGCAATCCTGGGGGCTCCCAGAGCTGGGCCATAAGATTAATGGGCTTCTCTGTTCAATTGACCTACTGCAAAAATAGGGAAAACACACAAAACTGAGCAGAAAGAACAGAACAAGAACCAAATGCTTATTTTCTTCCCAGCTTTCCCCAGGAAGCAATCCCAACTCTTCCCTTCAGACTCTGCCAAGTTTTATTCCAGAAGAACGACTGTTTCATTCTGGGCAAATGTAACATTCTGCTTACTTTCTCCATTTACATTTTGAATGAAAGTTAACCTTAAAGCCGCTGCAATGAAACCTTGCAACTCTCTGACAACACTTAAAAGGTTCCAAATCATTTTAATCCTCCTGAAGTGGGGATCTCTCACTGCAAACACCCTCCACACGAACCAAGTTTTGTCCTCACCGAAGCTCTGACCCCCCAGTTTAACACAGCCACTAAAGTACTTTAAATGGGAAGAAAAAAAAAAATATATATATATATATATATTATTTTTTATGGATGGAAAGTTTATAATTACTTCACCCCTGAAATGAAGCCTTTCTCTGGACCTGTCCATGCCACTGTTGGAAACACAGATCATACTGCTGCTCATTTCCTGACAAATTACTCTCCAGGAGGATAGAAAAGGTCCGTGCTGAGCCTGGGCGGTGTGCTGGAGGAGCTGCCTCAATGCACACAGATGCAGAACAGCACCGAGCAGCCCCCACACACACAGACCAGAGCTTCAGCCCCATTCACTAACAGCTGAATGGCACTCACCTTTACAGGGCTGCACCTGCACACAGCTCTCCCATCCACTGCCTTCTTGCTGCAGGCAAATTCTCTCATTTATTAACAACTGTATAACTCAGTGTATATCCTTAAACAAGGCAGGTTACCCTCCCGGCTGTTTTAAAACAAAGAGCACAGCTAGAATTTTAATTAGCAAAACAACAACAACAAAAATCTATTGCGTGTGTCTGTTGGGATGGTTTGTAAAATAAACCGGCCTCAGCTGCAAGCTGCCCTCACCACCCAAGTATTCTCCTTCCCAAATGAGCATCACACGTGAGTGATACAACTGCTACCACTAATGGTCGACTGCTGCAGTGTGAACCACACATCATCGCTGGAGATAGCACTCACCACCAACTCTACCACGCAAAGCTGTATGTTGTGCTTACTACAAGTACCCAAACAGAACCACAGACACTTAAATATGTGCTTCCCGGGCAGCTCAGAACAGAGGTCAGGGCCCATTGGAACAGTGCCCCAGGAATCAATGCCCCAAACAACGGTAACTGCTCTCACCACGCAGTTGCTCTCTGATGGGCAGTCACAGCAATCTGAAGACAATGTTGTATATCCCAGTGAAAATCCAGTGATTCTGGCACTGAGGAAAAACAAAAAACTCGATCTTGTGACCAAACACCATTGCCATGTCATGCATGTATAAACACAAACTCCTACACACCACGCAACGGTGAGTTGTGTACCCAATGTCCTGTTCACACAACAGACAGAAAGCCAGGCTGCTCTTGCAGCATGCTGAAACGCCAACGTGAGTTATCAGCCACCGTGGGAGATGGATCAAAACCTGCTTCAGCTCCACCCAACAACTGAGGAGATCGCTCGGGGCCATATTCCTTTCATAAGGCTGCGCCAGACCAGGAGGTACAAGCAGCCTTCTGTCCATTACCCAGAGCAAGGATGCGAACAGAAGGTTGTCACATTATTCCAGCCTGCCCCCGGCACTCCAGAAATACTCACTGCCTCCTCCTCCAGTGCTGTCCCAAACTGCCCAGCACATCCACGGGAAGCTCACTTCATGCAGGCAGTCTAAGCAGACACGACTCATCGTGCATGCAACAAGGTGTGTGAGAAGAGAGAAAAGCAATGAAAAGCTTAAAAAAAAAGGAGAAAAAAAAAAAAAAAAAAAAAGAAAAAGCAGATTTTGTTTCAATCTAAATAATAAAAGCTCTGCAAACAAAAATCATTAAAAGGAAGTACATCTAAAAGCATTGCAAAGAAAAGCGATGCGACGCATCCTTAATACTCAAGAGTTTAAAAACTAAGCACAGCAGAAATACAAAGGAATGCCTAAAGATGACTCAAGGAAGTGCACTCAAAAAAGGAACAGAAAGAACATTACCAACACACTTATGGGAAGCACAGTGCCCTGGGCTAGCATAAGCCTTTAGCATTTCATGTTCCAGCCAGGACAGCACACAGCAAACCATCTGCTCAGAGCCAGGAGTGCAGCTGAACGCCGTCAGTGAGACAGAGCCCCAGCTTCTGCAGCTCGCAGAGAGCGCAGCAACACTCGGAGCTCCTGGTTAACTCAACCAACACGACTTTTTTGCTGCCTCTTGGCACAGCTCCCTGGGATTTCTCTAATCTGAGAAACAGCACTTTATTTTTATCTGAGCTGCTTTGCCTGTTTCTCCTACCACAGCACCCACCTTGCCGCCAGCCTGGAAGGAGGTCTGGATGTGATGGGACACAGCCACCAGAGCCCCAGCAATCCCAACTCCTCCTCACAGCCGACCCTCCCGTGTTCCTGAGGCAAACAGCCAAACAGGCAGCATCACTAACATCCCAAATGCCACCACAGGAGCAAACTCAGGTGTGGAAGTACCCGGGATGTGGCACTTCCATGACACCACAGAGATTTTTAACCAGGAAGCCAGGTTCTGTCGTATTATGAGACTCAACTACAGCAAGGCAGGACAGCCCACCTGCAGCTGCTAAACACCCCATGCTAGCAGCAAACCACACCAGCACCCACTCCCAGTTGTTCCCAGCTGCTCTCCTCCTCAGGTGCACTGATAGCACAGGAGCCTGCAAGCCATGGCCAGAACAGGGGAAACCTTCATCTCCTTCCTACTGCATTCACTAACAGCAACACCACGTTTTGGGAAACCCATCTTTTGTCACCCAATACTGAAACAAACCCAAGACTCAAGAAAGTTCCTACAACTGATAGCCCAGCCACACACTTGTTGAACACAACCTGGCAGGACGTTGTCCATTTGCTACAGAGCACCTCAAGTTCCTCCTTCAGTCTCAAGCAGTTTCCCCTCTCCAAGCCCATCCATAGCACTGACCCCCGGTACAACACACACCAATAATGCACAGAGTATACCTGCAACAGAGAACTCACCTTGCTGAGCAACAGCCTGTAGGCATTTTCCGCCACCCTGTTAATCAGCAACAGCATCCCTGTTGCTCAGCTTTCATAATCCCTCCCAGCTGAGGTGGGTGGGTGCAAGAAGCATCGCAGGGCAGGAAGGCAGAACAGACATGCGTTTGTGTTGTCACCACAGCGCTGCCAACTCAGGGTATTTATCATTTGTATTATTTACTTAACCCACTCTTTGCTTCCAGCCTGCACAGCCCAACAAGCTCAGTTGCCTTGGACACCTGGGTGGGAAAGTTCCCATCACAGCACATCTCCCATCCTTCCCTTCCCACCAGCCGACAAAGGAGCCCCCTCGTGCCTCCCCTGCGCGGTACCTGCAGCTCCGGGCGCGTTCCGCCCCGCTCCAGCTCTGCCTCCCCGCACGCTCTCCTGCCGCCAGCCGCGGCGACAGCTCCGTGCAAACAGAAGGAGCGAGCGGTGAAAGCAAGCACGAGAGCTTTGCAGCTCAGCTGGACGTGTTTCTGAAGGCGAGATGGACCGGCCTGAAAACCGGTACGGCAAAACGGAAACAAAACAACACAAAAAAAAGAAGCATGGATTCCGAAGCACGAGGATTGCTCCGGGATTCCCCACAAAGCCACGCTGCTGCCAGCAAACCCCACAACTCTGCTCTGCCAGCAGCTGCACGAGCAGCACGAGTGCCTCCTACCAGGGCAGCGTGTCAGCACCGCGATCCTTATCCGAGAGCTTTCTAGTGAAGGGACGTCCCTAGAAAGCAGTCGCTACAACACGCGGCTCTCCCGAACGTCGTTACTGATCCAGAAGTAATGAAAGAGCAAATAATACGGCCCCGGGGTACGCGTCAGCCGCCTCCCCTAATGCACGCAGATGGAGCTCAACAGCTTTTCTGCTCTTGCGTTATCGGAGCGAAAGGGGATCCGCGAAACGCGATCACGGCGAGGCAGCTTTACTCACGAGCGGCTTTTATTCCTCGGAAAACGCTTTGAAACGCTGCAATCGGGGGGGGGGAGGGAAAAAAAAGTTTCCTGGTTTCACAGCGGCTGCAGCTCCGTCCGCACGGCCGGCCCTCACACGTGCCCACAGGTGCCCGCGGCAGGCACGCTCCGCGCGCTTTCCCTCGCACAACAGCTCGTTTGCTTCAAAGCCACGCGCAGGTCGCAGAGGTCAGCAGGCAGCTCGTGCCGCCCGGCTCGCTGCTGACCTTGGACAGGCAGGCAAGCAGACACACACTGACACACACAGACACACACGCGACAAACTCGAGATGCGCTCTCGCGGCGCAGCACGTTACCTGGCACACGCAGCACCGCCCGAAGGATCACTGGGCGGACAACCCCCGTCCGACACCTCCGCGCCGGGTCATCCCGGCACCGCTGGGACAAACGGCAGGTAGCGCCGCAGCCCCGCTACTTTTCACAGCCGGACTTTGCGGCGGCAGCTCCCGCCGTGGCCGCCTTCCAGCGCCCCGGTTAACCCCGCCCCTCCCCGCGCACCGGGGCTCGGCCGGCACCGCCCCGCAGCCGCAGCAACTTCTGCCGCGCGCCGTTCCCGGGTCCCCGCCCGGCCGCGACCCCCCGCGCTTCTCCCGCCGCACCTGCTGGCAGCCCGGCGCGGCTCGTGCTCGTTGCAGCGGGCAGCTCTGCGCAGCCGGCGCCGCGGGCGAGCCCGGCCGGTCGGGGCGGCGCCGGGCGCTGCCGCGGGCGGAGCGCGCGCTCGGCGCGGAGGGGCGCGCTGCCTCCGGCGGGCGGAGCGAAGATGGAGGCTCGGCAGCCGCCCGCCCATCCCGGCCTGACACGCCGACGGGGCTCGGCTCCGGCGGAGCTACCGCCGCCGTCTGACGCCCTCTGCCGTGCGGCTGCGGGGCGGGCGGCGCCGGCCGGTCCCGGGCTGAGGAGGTTGCCGGGGCTGCGGTTGTCCGGGCGGGATGCCCCAACCCTGGGAGGTCGTGGAAAGTTGTTTTATACACGTAGGCTAAAAGGAGACCTACTTTCCACACGCCTTATCAAACAGTCACCGCCGAGTTCTAACAGCGGGTTCACCCAGCCCCAAAGTCACCACGCGGTGGTCTGAGCCGCCGTGCACACGCGTGAGGTCGTGGCCAGCCCCGTGCGCTCTGCTCGGGGAGCGCTGTGCCACTGACTCCAAGTCATCGCAGTCACCTGGTATCTTCTGGGCTGTAATTAGTGCAGGACGTGGCCAAATGGCTGAGGACGGCGATTAGGAAGGGAATATTTATTGATTGCAGGAAGAGGAGGAGGGTGGTACTGAATCCATCACTTTTTAAATACACAAAGTGAACGATCTCAGCATATCGGCACTGCTTAGAAATTCAACTAGGCATTATTCACTACAACCAACGTTATATATAAACCAGTTGCTATACTAAAGGATTATTCAGGAAAAAAATGAATGCCTGTATCCGGCTTACCAAGTACGCACAATGACTACACTGCAATATTAACTCACCTTTTCAAGCATCTTATTTCTGCATTCTCACAGAAGGTTCACTCTCACACTGTGCAGAGTGTGAAGCGAATGATGACTACTGAGAGAGAGAGAGATGGCAGCACGGACATGAGGCTCCTGTGTTGGAATGCCAGCCAGGCCCTACTGCTCACCTTGGCACCCACCTGCAGCCCAGGACACCCCATTCAGCTTCTGACATTCAGAATGGGGTATCAGCAGACCCGTTTTCCAACAAGAGCAATGCATACAGTGCTTTCTGTGAGCTACCACTCATGTTTCACATTTTATTTTCAGCACCCCGGCTGCGTTAATGCTGCTGGTGTAGTGTCTGGGAATGGCAGCCTGAGCCCATGCAGCACTGATCCACAGCAGAGGCAGCAGAGGGGGACAAGAGGTCTGTCTAACAGGGCTTCTTACTTCTATTTCTGATCCTCCTGTTACATGGAGTGGGCCTGCTTTGCAGAGCTCAAAGAAAGGAAACAGGTACCCAAGCGCTGCAAGTACTGGAAGCATTAAGCCAGTTCTTCCTTGTGGATGACTGGCTTGGACTAGGAAGAGAACAACAAAGCTACTTGAATGACAGCTTGGATCAAGTTCATAATGACCTGGTTTGTACAGGCCAGGTGTTATGTAGATTGGAGCTTGTTATTGTGCATAATTTTGGCAAGCCTTGCAATGCAACAGCCAGCTCCAGCAGAGCTGGGCATAAAGCCACATACTACAGGCAGGTCTATCTTCAGCAAGATGGGTAAAGAAGCCGTCTTTTTCTGTTCTCTGTACCGTGGGGATGTGAACCAGCCTGCCTGCACAGCATCTGGAATAAAGCCTATGGAGGAATAGAGAACATTCTCAAAAAATGAAATTCCAGACCTAAAAATGGAGCAATTGCATAAAAACGCATTGTCTGCTTCTTAGGCAGCAAAGATTGAGAGCAAGCTCGTACTAGAAACAAGCCATCCACTCCAGCGTCAATGGAAAGCGAGCAAACTATGCTACCAAATGTCCTTAATGACATATTCCGCCTTTTTTAGAATGTGTTTCATAATGCTGTATGAATTTTTATGCTACCTAAAAGTAGGTACTTGAGGTGTGTGAATGAAGACCTGTCAAAACCAGGGCTCACCTACCATTTGTTTTCTCAGCCTGCCATTAATACGCACGTGGTATGATTTGTCCTTCAAATTACTCGGTCTGAAATGCTTTTCTTCCTTCAGATGGCCGCTCTTGAAAAGGAGGAAGATAGCAAAATAAATAACTAAATCGGAAGTGTCCCAGGTGCAATTTTTGTAATCATAATTAATGTTGGACCTTCAGGATATCTGCACACTTTTCACTGCTGCTCATTATGTATTCCTATGCCCCGAGTTAATAAAAGACACCGCGCAAATCAGATCAAACCCAGTTAGGCAAATTAATCCACTTCCTATTCTTCGTTATAAAGAAGACTGTGTAAGTGTGGTGGCAGTGTTGTTTTTACACAGCACCACAAAAGCAAATAGAACTCGGGGGAAAGATAAAGAGCACCAAACAAATTCTGAATTATATAATCTTTACCAGCGTACTGCAACTGCAAAGAAATGACAGCTTTTTCCATATATGAAATATGGCATTTTTATTTTTAGCAGTATTGGCTTTCATACTGGAGTCAATGGCACCAGAAGAAAAGAAGAAGAAAGTCAGGCAGATAATGAATGCCTGCCACAATAGATGAGCAGTCTGAAGGCACAGCTTTAAACAAGGGCTACATACAGGACAGGCGTGCGGCTGTTTGGGTTTTAATGCTTCGCGGAAAGGTGGGTTACAAGAAACTTGAATCTCAAATTCTTGAATCTCTCGTTCTTGCAGAACTTACACTGAAGGTTTATAAGTTATTTTAATAGTCTATTATAAGCTGGGATCATGGGAATCTGAAAAAGAAATTATCCTCTCATCCTTAGGGGCAGCGCCTCAGAAATCGATGCTAATGAACAGACTGCAGCGTAAGGAAGCTTGCATTTCCCCTGCTGCACCAATTCTGGGCATTCACAAGGGACACAGTGAGTGCCATCGTGTGTAATTACAACAGGGAGGGGGAAGAAAGAGGATGTCAGTCATTCATACTTCTCGTAGTGTCATTTCTTTGTGGCAGACATAACAGATTAAGCAGGCATTCCATTTAATATTATTCCTATTTAAGGACCAAACATAATTTATTTTTAATTATGGAGCTATCAAGACACCTGCCATAAACGATGGCAGTCCTGTTGTGAACACACTCTCAGATGATGACTTCTTTAGTAACTCAGATGAAATGCACATAGGCAGGACTTTTATCCTTATTAAGACCCTAGCCAAGCTATAGCTCAGTGAATACTGAAAGCCAGCCTTAATGTTGCATTAAGTCCAAACTCAGTACCCACTGTGGGGTACAATACCCCAAATCCCAGTGTGCATCCCTGCCCAAACCTCAAACTGCTGAACCAGTTTTTGAGGTCAGGCCTCCAGCAGCACTGAACTCACTGGGCGAACAGAAGTGTAGCAGCACACCACTGCCCTCAGCTCCATGTCCCTTCCTGGTCTTCTCCACCCCAGATCTCTGATGATTAGAAGTGATTTGTAAAGTACACATCATTCCTCTTTATATGACTGTATTTTGCACTGCTTTCCAAGGTATAAGTAGCAGAGGGTGGTCCTGCTAGCTACAAGGTGTGAATGGCAAGTCAGAGCTAAATATTAATAGAGATTTAACCCCCCTTGCATCACCTGGAGGCTCCCAGTCACAGTGCAGAGATCTGCTCTTGCGTTTCCCTCCTTGGGTTCCTTTAAGAACCCAAGTCCTGCAGTCCTTCAGCCACTAGAAACCATTTAACATTTGCACTCCAGACCCCTTTGGGACACACCTTCCACCTGCACTTTGATGAACACAGCTGTACCAGCAGGGGTACACGAAGGTCAGAAACCACCACCTGCCCTTCTACAGACTTGATGTGCACAAGGACTTCATTTTTCTTTTCACCGACCCTAAAATCATTTGCCCTGTTCAAATTTCAAGAAGATCTTGAAATTGAGAAGGCAGGATCAGGCCTTTTGGTGCCAATGTTGGGTTAAAGAAGGAGGTATATTTATCAAGCATATAATCACTACAAATTGGAGTACAGACCAGAACTATTGAGAAAGACCAATTATCTTCTTGGCTAGAGTCCCTGGAGGTTAAATATGTGATAGCCTTGTTAATGTTCAGGGAAACACGGTACTTGTAGTGGTGTGTAAGAGAAAGTCCTCTTAAGGTATGATGGCATGCCTGTTAAAGAAAAACAGGAGTACAGTACATAAAGCAATGCATCTGCTTCCTATTCAACAGCTGTGACAGGGCAAGAATTCCACCTGCCATGCAAAAGAAGAAAAGCTTCAATGGAGGCACTTCACAAGCTATTAACCTTTCCTGATTGGAGTCTAGCTTTACAGAAAGAGCAGCGAGCAGCGATTCTACTACTCCAAAGAAGGTCTTTTCTACGAGTAGTAACTGGCAATAATTTAGCAGCTGGGGAACCCGTCAAGAATTAAGGTTTTTGTGTTCTGAGACACTACTTGGTAACAAAGGTGATGGTAGGAGATAAAGTGGGCTCCAGGCTAGTGAGTAATTATTAGGTCTGAAGCTGTTGAAGACTGTAGAGAAGAATTAAAAGAATCACAAGATTTTCTTATAATTCTGTTTTTGCTTTTGGCTTTTCTGCTTTTTTCAGTGCTTCTCTTCCACTGCTTTAATTAAATGTTGAAGGGATTTGCTCAGTGCAATCAATAATGGCATTCTGATGCTGATGTTCAATTGACTGGCTATTTTTAACATGCTTCTTAGTTATTGCCTGTCATCCTTAGTCACACATCTGGGGCTCTGCAGATACGCACGACCACTGGTGATTGCCAAGAAGGGTTTTTCCTCAAGGAAGTTCAAACTAGTTCCCAATATAACGGGTTCAATTCAAATATCATTCATACCCGTACGTGGAATGGATGTAGAACAGAGCTAAACAGCAGTCCAAGGATAGATACAAAACAAGTTTGAAACAATTTGTGTTGCATATTTTTTAAAGAAGGTTTAAACATTTGAAAATCATCCCCTGCTTCTTTCTTCCCCTCTATTTGGGAGCAGTAGGGAATTTGTCTTAGGTTCTTTTCTACTGAGCACCTGCTTCCTGCACAGATCACATTCCTTCCTAGGCAGCACTTCTAGGGAAATATATTCCAGCCCATACACTTTGTTGGCAGCCTCCTAGCAGCATTCTGGAATTAGTTCAGTGTACCTGCTCCTCTGTTCTCCACCGTGCACTTCTCCTGTTAAGCACCCAAATCAGCATCATTGCACACATCAGGTAGCCCATGGAGTAAATAATTGACACATTCTCACTCCTCAGTAATTCACAAAATCATCAAGTGCAGCACATCCAGGAGCATCAGCAGCGCAGGGAGTAACAGACCCAAACCTTTCTAAAGGCGACCATCTGTGCTGCAGTGTTTCTCAATGCCACTAACCAATTTAGGCAACAGTTACTAACTTTAGTAATGTTTTCCTCCTACTAAAATCCTCATCTAGTTGTTCCTTTCCGAGGTACGCGGTGATTTATTTTCCCCCTCTGTGTGTGCGTAAAACAAGATGAAACCATTTCCTTACTAAGTCCTGTGTTTGAGTGACGTTTCTGAACATAAAGGAAAACAAAGATATTCTGTATTCCTAGAACCTATGCACAAATACTGAAAGCTCATTGCTTTTCACCACAGCCTTGTTTTCAGACCATATCAGATGCGTATCAGTTGCATTTTTTTTTCAGATGCCCAGAAATAATGTAACTATTTTAGGCAAAGTCTCATTGCCTCCTAAGGACAGAGCAAACTGCTGGTGGAACTCTCTGAACTTTCTGTTAGTCTGTGTTGAAGTTTTGAAGGATTGGTTATAATTGGTTATAATTTACTGTAATCGTGTCATTTTCTACCAGCCATTCAGATGAAAGGAAGAAGGAAAGGAAGAAAGAAGGGAAGGAAGGAAAACCTACAGCAAACACAAGTAATGTATCTCTATTTGTATTGTATCCCTGAGTTCATTTTTAACTCACAGAGCTCTCAAGCTCTTCTCCACACCCCCCTTAGCTTTTACTCAGGTAACTCTTCCTTGCCTACCACATAAAGACATGCATTTGAACAACAGACATAGAGTTGGTTATACTGAAAGTGCAAGAAGCTTAAAACAAATATTTAATATTAAATAAGTACTTTCTTACTGAGCCATTTGTGCTCCCGAGTGTAATAGTTCTGTGGATACCTATTGTTGATTTATTCATTTATATTACTGGAAGAAGCCTGCTAGAGCCTGTAGGCGCACATTCAAAAATAATTTAAAAGGACATGAATTCATCAGTGATTCAATGACAACTAATGGTAATTCACTAGTTGTACCGGTGCCAACTGAAAATAACATATAAATATGTTGTAACTCAGATTTCTCCTACTTTGGAGCTATAAACTCCCAACATTACCTTGTGAGCCCACAGAGCTCTCGTCTCCCACCTGTGTGGTAGGTGACAGCTTTCAGCTACCCACTGGTCACCTGTGGTACACTGGCTTCCATACCAAGTCCCCATTGACAGCAGTTAATGCAAAGATACCCTTGAGTGGCTGAGAGTGATCAGTAGCTGTGAAAAGAAAGAGACAAGATGTTGCACTTGTTATAGTCATCCCGAAATAATATTTACAACGCTCACATCAGTAGGTTTTATTTATCCAGAGGGGGTGGGTGGGTTTGCAAAAAAAAAAAAAATACAATATTAAAATTAAGCAGATTTATCCTTTTCTGTTGCTTGAAATATTTTGGAATAATCTACTTTAACTTCAAAATCACACTGTAACATTCCTAATTCAATGTCATGGATTCTGGGGAATTAGGATAAGAAGAGGCACATGAGGGATGGCTCACATGCTCTCCCTAAATAGCTTCTCCATTGTACCATCCTCAAACTAAAGCTGTAGTGTCTATCAATATAGAGTACAGCAGGGTCAGTACTTCAGCGAATTGAAATATAAGCAAGAGAAATTTTACCACATAATTAAATCTTCACAGCAAAGGATGAGGAAATTCATACCTAGAATAAAATAATTGCTCTTAGAAGTTACCAAAGGAGGATTCACTTGGTGGATGTTTCCAATCTGCTCTTTAGAAGTCATGACTTTCTTAGCATGAGTACTGAAGAGTCAGTGCCATTTGTGGGGTGTCTGGCAAGATCAAAAACCACTTTGTACGTTTGGAGGTATTGATTTCCTTGGGGAAAAGAAAAAAGTGCCCTTTGTGTCTGATGGTTCAAGTATCCCTCACTGGTTGGCAGCAGTTGCTGAAAGCTGGTCCCTAGACCTGTTTTTATGCCTTGGAACATTCTCCATTAGCAAGCAATCCTTAGAACAGTCTCCCCATTCTGCGTTTCCTGCCGGACCTCTTTGAAACCCTGTAATCAGCTGTGAATTGCAGGTAGTTGGACTTGTTTTTACTAAGTCAAGGCAGGCATACAGCAGTAGCAAAGGAGATGCTGCACTGTTGCTCTTCAGATGAATCAGAAAGTCACCAGCTTTTAGCTTTTCTTTTCCACTTTATAGTATTCCTGGAAAGAATACGAGAGTGTCTAATACAAAACTTCTTTCTTTTCCAGTTTTGCATCTAGAATTACACAAGCTCAAAGGAAAATAAATCAGAGGATGCTCAGTGCTTCCCTAACTCCTGGAAAAGGCAGTCTGACAGAAACAGATTGAAGTTTTAGTGCAAATCTGAGACCTGTGCAGATTTCATTCTGCCATTCTCAAGGGAAAGCAAGGTGGGAATAAAAGAGAATGAAAAGAGTAATTCACGAACTATTCAGTCTAACTTAATCCCCAGATGGAAGAGGTTTGTTTGCAGACTACCAGAAAAGAATTTTTTTTTCCTGGGTCGTTAAATGTTAATCTGAATTAATTCATGCTCCTCTTATCAGGCAGATCAAGTCCACGTGATTGCCAGCGAGTGCCCATAATTTGACTTATGTCTTCTCATCCATCTAGAAATCTGAAAAGAATCCTTGTAAATGATTAAATATTTGATTTTTAGTAACAAAAGGAATGGAGAAAAAAGCATGGGTATGTGAATGGAAAGCCCTCTGGGTAAGGTCCAGAGGTAACTGGAAAAGTCTACTGCCTGTGCTGAAAGAAAGTAGAACAAAGGTAGCTTTAAAGTTTCATTTGCACTCACAACCTCCGTGGCAGGGGTAAAGCATTCGTGCCACAAGCATAAGTAAATTACCTTGGGATCGCTGCAGAACTGGGTGCAGCACTAGGATGCAGGATCTGTACCCCTAACTCTTAAGTACAGAGGTAGGCAGAAAGGGACCTCAGAATGGGGCAGGAACTGATCTCCAGACTTAAAAACAAGGTTTTTTGCAGCTAGGTTACAATGCAAGTTAAATGCTTAACCTCAGCACTGATCAGTGGTCATTCACTTGTTTGGAGAAGGTAGTTGCACCCATTAATTTTAACAGAAGGTTGAGGGTTATTCAATGCAGAATCTTTCCAAAATGAAATCAAGAGAAGACAAAAATGAAGACTAATGAGACGGCTTAAGAAGACCACTTTCACTGTGATTTATTAGAAAAGAAATAACCTGGAAGCCAGGATTCACAAAATCCCAACCAATCTTCCATTTCATGTAAAGTTGCTGTCTTAACCTGCCAGAAGAAATCAAGTGTAAAAATGTAATGAAAGAAATGGCACCTTCCTCTTCTACTTAAAGATAGTGTTTAGCTTTAAAAGCATGGTCTAAAAATAAGCGCTGCTGTTCGCTAGTCTCATTGCATGCCGAATCCCATTCTTCTTCATTTAATAGGACACAGACCTAATGTTCATTTGGTATCCAGTTAACTTGTTGTTCCATGCAAACACACCATTTTAACATACAAAAATCTCTATTTGCGATAAAGAAGCAGAATATATCCGGCAATTAACTAACATGCACAATCCATGTCAACTCAAATTGGGCTTATTTCCAGATCACCAGTGCTGCATACATCAAACCATCTCAGGTTGAGGCAAAAACAGTTGTTAAATGAAACCAGAATAATGGCAGAAGAATGGGCAATTTCGGCTTTTGTGGCAAAAAGATGAGACAGGTAGTAGTCTAATTAAAGCATATTTATAAACCTTACGTGAAATTGCATTTCTTTATGTGAGTGGTGAAGTTAAAGTGAGTTTGAAGCTAACGTGACTCAATATCTGCAGCGGTTGCACAAGGTTTTCGGTTGCAGCATACCTGGAAAGTAAAGCGTGACCATCCTCTGAAGTGATGAATGCCAGACACATTTACTGATCTGAACCTTGATAATTCTGAGAACTTCTCTTCCTTGAACTACTTTCAGCAGCATCTGAAGACTTTTCTGCAATGAGTAATAGCTACTACAGCTTCAACACAGCTATAATATGCAGAAATCTTCCTTCCTGCTTTGAAAATGTTTCAGTGCATCCATTTCCTCCAGAGTTTAAGTTGAACTGCCAAGCATTTAAGCACCCAGCACTCAAGAAGCTTGCCTAGTGCACTGGTGCAGTTATACGCATACAGAAGTGTAAGTAATAGAAAAGATAGGCTGATAGAATTTGATAGATGAAAGGGGGAAAAATCCACTTTATGACAGTGATGTTATTACTGTGCCAAAAGTAGGAGCTCAGACCTGAGCGCTGAACTTTGGAGAGCTGTGTGTCCCATTGCATCCACTTTGTAAATAGTTCTGCAGAACTAGCAGGCACATCTTGTTCCTCAAGGACAGGGATGGTTCTGCACCCATAGCTCAGCCTGGGCAGCAAGGAAAGCAGAGAGTAAACCCCGGTTTACATCAGGTAGAATCATCACCGCTCCTCCTAACTGAGGCATGTCTTGTTGTAGGGATGCAAACAGAAGGTAGAGCTAAAAACAGACAGCTCAACTCGCTCTGGGAAACTGCACCAAAAAATGAAATCCATGCTAGGCTGTGTGCTGTCTCTGAGGCATAAGGAAAAATATCACCTTGTGCTTTTCAGACGGCTCTGGAAATGGTGGTGGGTCCTACAAACGAGTCTGACTTCTCAGCTCTTTGACAGAGTGCAAATTCAGCTGCTGTCTTTCTCAGAGGAAGAAAGAGTAGGAGATAATGCCACAGCAGGAAATCCTTGAAATACTTCTTTTCCTTCCGATACTTTTGCTGCTATATATCTCATGGTTGTACAGATTATTCTTCTGCAAAGCTGTAGCTCACAATGACAAGTTACTTGGCCAAAAAAAAAATCTGAATTATACCGTAGAGTTGGTATAACTGCGGTGATCAATAAGAGCTAATAATTAATCAAGCACTATCATCCCAAAAGTAGGTTCTCACTTAGTAAAAAGGTTAACTGGAAAATATAGAGCATACTGTGGCCCCAAAATTCCTATTGTTAATCAGTTTGTTACGTGTCAGGCTGCACCCTGGCAGCCCACAAATCAAGTGAAGGCCAAGGAGGCTGGAAATCACTCTGCCCTAATTGCAGGCTCCAGCAGTGGCTAAAGACTGCGATGTCGCACCCCAATAAAACAAAAACAAGATGTACTTTCTCAGTTTGAATCTTGTCTTAAGACCACATCCAAAAATAGCAATAATGTATTTCTATTCACATTTTCCTAAAGAGGTTTTTACTTCACCCCTTTTCTTACATATAAAGTCACACTGGGTCAATAAAATTGCTTCTTCATCGTATCTCTCTTGTGAAGTGAGCTTATTTGTTCACGTATTAAATATTTGTCTATGGGAAAGAACATATTTCCCCCATTAATAGATCTACCACATAGTGTCATCTTCAACCAATAAACCCCTATCAGATAAAACAGCATTTGATGCTTTGACTGCAACCTGTTTTTGGTATCATAGCTAGAGATAAACTAGAAGAAAGTTTTGCACTGGTTTAGGTACCATTCAAATAATGTCTGTACTGAATTAAAAGATTGAGTTTAAATACTATTTGAAGTACAAATTGCTGAGACGTGTTTAAGTGCTGCAGCCGGATGAATCAGTGTATGCCCAGAACTCCCACTAAATGTATTTATCCAAAGAGCTGCGTGGATAAAAGTGACAGAAGAATATGCTGCTAAAACTGATCGCAGCAGTTGTTTCCTAACACTGATCACGCCAACACACTGCATCCTTAAGACATATCTTGGACCAATAATTTCCTCTTGAATGCTTGCCTTCAAGTCCTGTCCTACTTCAGAACAGACTGCGTGTTATTTCTAATTATTCATTCTACCTTCCAGCTAATGGAAATGGAAGAGTGGCTGGGACAGAAGTATGTAGTGATGCAAATAAGGGATTCTGGATCTTGTCCAGCTTCTGCTGCCATACTGGGGTATGAGGAGAATCTGTATGCTTGTATCAGAGCGCACGGTAACCCTAGTGCAATTAATGAAGTTGGGTTTTGTTCCTTCAAGGGCAGGCATAAAGTAATAGGGAATGTGGGGTTGCCCAGTGATTGAAGCAGAAAGCCTTCGAGGTGCAAGGAGGCGGGGGGACCATTAATACTTGCAGCACACGTGCACAGAGGCAGTGAATTAACCTTCCCCTGCAGCCTTACCTTTGGCATCACCTGAGCTTTGAACAGCTCGTTTGTCAGTCATCTAAGTGCTCTTTCATCACTATTTTCTGGCAAAGGATTTTATAATTATTACCAATTACTGTCTATAATATATGCAGCTTTCTGCACTGCAGTTATATTTCACCACTGAACTCTAAAACAAATGTCTTTATTAAAAACACACTCCGCCAACTGCATGACACAGTTACTCTGAGATAGCTGTCAAAGAAAAACCTGACATAAATATTTACCTTATTAGCAACAATAAAAAGATTGTAGTTGGGTAGGCGCAGTAAAAGCTATCTTGAATTCTGTCAGTGTCCATCTGCTTCTAAAGAACTCAGCCTTCCAAAAATTTTAGAGCAATGTGAGAAAATAGATGGAGCTTAACTTAATACAGAATAACTCCCATTTTCTGCATAATCCTGCAATAGCTCTTCAGGATTTGTAGCAAGCAGAGAGAAGTATTTAAGAAGCACCACTTGTCAAAGGTATGTTTACTTGCCATTGGACATCAGAAAACGCTGGGTCTGCAATGGACCTGTTTACTCAAGCTGAGCTGTGTGTTATAATTATGATCATCAGCCCAAAGGGCTGCTAAATTAGCACAGCCAATAAAATCGATGAGATCAGGGGTACAAAGAGACTCAAAAAGGAACGGATCTGCAAAGAAAACTACTTAGTATGACATGGCTGCCCTGTGCCCCCAAGCTTTGTTGACGCAGCAGCTGTAGGGACACTGCTGATGGAGTGCCTGGTGCACGCCTTCCACGCAAAACAACAAACACCATTAAATGGAAAAGCTCTTCTCTTAGAAAAAGCAGCAGGCTTTCCTACTCTGTTCTGTTTTGTTTTCATCAATTTGAATATCTGAGGAAACAAGGTAGGCTATCAGAGAAAGTAGACTTGTAAAGCAGTAGGTCAGAAAATGCACTCAAGCCAGTGTTTGTACAGTTAAACTGGGCAACTGCAATGCATGAGTTATGTGCTGGGGAAAGGCTCTGCACCAGAGGGCACTGGGCATGTGGAGCAGGATCCCCAGGGCAGTGGGCATGGCCCTGAGCTGCTGGAGTTCAACGAGTGTTTGGACAATGCTCTCAGACACAGGGTTTGGAGTGGTCCTGTGTAGAGTCAGGGGTTGGACTTGATCATCACTGTGGTTCCTTTGGGCAGCTCTGCACACCATGGGGCAGCAAGGACCCAGCAGCCCAAAGGAAGAAATTTTGCAGCTTGCCTCTGGCTACCTGCACTGAGTGGAAGTGCAGTACATCACCAAGCAAAAAGCAGTGTACATAGAAGCTCTTAGAAATGCCAGGAAGAGGAGACAGAATGGCTTGTGAATGACCCAGACCATTGTTGCCACTGAAATGCCTTTTGGGGGATTCACAGGTATTAAATAGAGCATTTCCAACCAGATAGAAAGCAATTTGTGTCAAATTTCCAAGGCAACCTGAGTAAGAAAAGGGGTCCGGGGATGGAAATAAATGAATGCTCTGACTCCTCACTGCTTACCATCTTCCTACTTTCATCTTCACTCCTACAAGTTCTTGTAAGCTTGTATATTTTTGTCTTAGGGAACGTGATTTAATAATCATCCCTGTGATTGGAAAAAAAAAAAAACAACCTAAAAACAATTAAACAGAAAATTCCTTGTCCACAGAGAGCACAGGAGAGAAAAACGCTTTGCTCTTCCTTTCTGTGATCTTCTCATGATAGCCACCGCGGAGCATTAAGGAGAAAGTGAAGCATGTTTCCAAGAAAAGGACACCAGAGTTTCTCACCTCAATATAACTCATTAACTCTGATTTCCAGCTCTCCAGGAAGCGCAAGACCAGGCTGTAGTTAAGGAAACTTTGCTGCCAAAGGTCAATGAAAACTTAGTTCTAAGAAAATAGTGCAGAAACCCCATGACTCTCACCTTTACGTGACAGACAGAGCACTTGGGGTTGCAGGGACAGAGTTTAGATGCTTCTTCTCACAGCACAGCAACTACTCTCAGTTTTGCCATTGAAATATCTGCAGTAAATATACCAGAGCTGTAATGAAGGTTGGAATTATTAAGCTTTGCCCATCTTGTAGAATCAGCAGCTCATATGCACCTTGCCCTATGTGGCTGCTTGATTAAAACATACTACTAAATACTGGATCCAAGAAAAATGGCTTGGTGTAACTGACTGAAATCAGTCTCTCTCTCTCTCTCTCCTTTGAATTTTGTAATTTATCTGTAATTAAATTAATTGCTGCATTTGGGTATCCTTTGGGAAATCAAGCACAATTAACTGCATTGATCAAAGTCAGCATCAAAGATGATGAGATTCAGAGGACGATGTCAATATATAAGTTCCCCATAGAACTGTGTTAAAATCATCATCATCCTTCTGGTGCCCTTTCACTCCATCAGGAAGTGGCTGGAGGCTGCTCTGTAGCTAATGCTGACCTTCAGCTGTGACTTGGTTTATCTGGATTAGCATAGTTATTTGCTAGAACCTTAACAGAACAAAGAGCCGATCAATATGAGGTCAAAACAGAAGTGTCACAGACTGCTTTGGCCATTCCAAAAAGGTGGCATTTGTCGCTAAGAGTTACTGCAGGAGCAGGCACAGCACTCCTGTGGCAATGCTGAGGGCATTTCTTTGGGCAGCGTCTGCAGACAACATCCACAAGCCCTTTCTCAGGTATATTTCATGCCCAGCAGTGGGCTGCATGAACAGGCAGGTCAGATTGATCAACAGAATGAAAAATGTCAGGAAAAAGGAGAGAGAGGAAAGAAAATAACAAGGAACAGAGGTTATAATACTGGAGAGTTCTGTGAAAGAGTTTAACCCTTAGGTACTCTGAGCTCATCTACACTAGTGGCTTATAAGGGAAGCCCGAGACAGACAGGATAAGCACAAAGAATCAGCTACATGGTGTCTTGCATCTCAAGTAGTTTACTCATTTACTAACATTCATTTATAAACTGTGTTTCCTAGCACAAAGCCTCATCTGCAAATGAAGTGCTCTCATCATAGACAGAAAGTATATGGTACACTTTCCAAATAAAGCTGCTGGGAATAATGCAGGTGACTATCCTGATTCACTATGGATTTTTTTTTTCCAAGCTGCAGGGATCAATCATCATTCTTACATTCACTGCGTAATGCCTTTTTACAAGCAAAAATGATCTTCCTTGTGCTCAGCTCTTGCAGGGCTGGGATAAGAGTCACCACGTGAGCTCCAGGCATTGGAGGGGATGCAACCCGCAGAGCTCAGATCACATAAGGGTCTACGTGCCTTGAGGTGTGATCCCACAGAAGGCCTTGAGGTAAAACAGCATTCGAACTCATCCTCAAGAGGACATCCAAGATAGTCAGAAAACGCTACATTTTATATTACAAATGCAGTTGATCACATCTGTTTATTGCAGAACCATTATGCAGATATGGTTTCAGGATGAACAGATTGCCCTGGGGAAGGTCGATCCCAGACTTAGTTCTCTGCAATTAGTATGAGAGTGTAGGTGGAGAAAAGCTTCCAACATTTGCTTAGGGAAGAAGGGAAGCTGGAATGTGAGTCTATGTTCTACTCTGCCTTCTCACTCCGGTTATTTGGCAGTTAATGGAAGCCTTAGCTATCCTCCATCCTGCGCGTGGGATGAGATTTGCCCTTTTATTAAAATATTTTGTAAATGAAAGATAAGTCTATGAGTTTCTGCTCTCAAAAACTATTTCATAAAGCCTTTGGCTTTCATTTTTGTCATGGAGCGGGTTTGGAAGACTATGCTAATCAAAGACCCTCGAACTACAGCTTCTATATTTGGCAGCTTGGTATTCTCTCATAGCCTTAATTTATGCATACTATTAGAAGGTTAAAGCTGGTCACAGGTCTCCTGTGACTGTCATCTGTGAAATAATGCTGTTGGAAGTGTAGTTGGGGTTCTACCTCATCCCGCCTGCAAATAAAACCACGCATATTCTGCACATCTTTCCCCCTGAACACTGACACCTCGAGCGACATAAAATCCAGCCAGCGATGTGACAGCTGCCAAGGTCAATAAGAGTTACACTGAACTGCTGAGTAAGTGCTGGCCGCACAAATCAAAGCTGTATAAGGGCAGCTTAGCATACACAGATCTGCAACTTATTCCGACTGCTTTTTGGACTGAGACATTTTTATCATTTTTCTCCTTTAGGAAATGCTCTGTAATGAATGAAATGTGATGAAGCCAAAGGTATTGCATGAAATTTTAGTATTGTGCCCATTGCGCTGAATTACTGATTAAAAAGACAAATATATATATACATTGAAAAGACATTTAACATTTTTGAGGAACTTAACGCTTGAAGGAATTGTAGAAGGGCAACGATATGAAGAAGAAAGTAAAAATAATCTAAAGAAGTTTCAAAGACACATTGGGCAGTGCTGCCTAACCATGACCCTGAATCAGCTGTTTAGATGAATTCCTAAACTAGGAATTTAGGTTGGGCCATTTCAGGAGTGCTTTAAGCCCTCTGCCTTTGTGGTACTTATCCAAGAGGTTCTGGTATTCATCAGCAGCTCCGTGGTAACTTACAATTATCAGAATTCAGAAATTAAATTTCCAAGGATGTCCCCAACAGATCGGTAAGGATAGTAAAGTATTGCTGGCAGCCCCAAGGGTTAGATTGGAACTTTTATCTCCACTCCACATTTAAATTAATAAGGACAGAAACTCTGTAAGCTGCGTTCTTACTGCGCACTGCTGAAATATGAAGACTTAGAATAACTGCATAGAAAAACCATTTTGAACTTCGTGCAGTAAGGACTTGTGGGCCAAACTGTATCCTTAGCAGGTATTTACTGCTAAATTGAGAAGCCCTGGAAATAGAAATTGTTAACAGAAGTGCTGATGCAACTGTAACTGGATTGCTGTGACCAGTAGCACTCCAGTAATTACAGGGAAATAAGTGTTAAAAGGGGAAGGAGGACAGAAAGCTCTCCATCATCTGTCAGGCACTTGCTTACTGCTGGATTTTCTCTGAGAAGGAGAGCTCCCAGCAGCAGGGCTCTGCGAGGGCTTCTGCCTTCCCTTATTTCTATTTTAAGGTTGCTAATTGATCCTCTGAGGGAAGGCTCGGTCCTTTCAACGCAGCCTGTTAATGGGGAGCCTGCACCACGGCGGCTGGAGGCATGTGGGCGCAGGGCCTCGCAGCCTTTCATGCCAGCCTTCCCAGCTCTGACTCACCAGGCAGCTCTTGCTAACAGTGCGGGGGCTGGCGCTGAGGCACGCTGCTCACAGCTTGCTTTGCCTGAAAGGAGCCTGGCTGACCTAAATTCCAGGTGTGGGGATGGAGAAACAAAAAACCCAGGTTGTGTTGGAGCTCTTGAGTGATGCTCATCCGCACTGCAAAACCATGGCGAGCAATTGCTCCACTTAGTGCTAGGATGTTTTGCTTCCTGTAAGTAAAACAAACATCAGGAGAAACATCTCTTTTTTTAGATACTACCTTGGAACTAGCATAGCAGCAACATTTTGATTGCTGCCTTTAACTTGTAATGCAGAATAGTGAAAGCAAAATGATCAGCCTGATGCAGTTAACTGGCAATGCCAGTGGGATCGCTGGAGCCTGATAACCAGCCCTTAGCTGACTAATGTGCTGATTCTGTGGAGCCACTACCAGACTAAGTGGTTTGATCAAGTGTTTTGCCATTAGAAAACCAAGGCAGTTTGCCAAGGAAAACGGCCCATGGTTAAGAAGGAAGTATTTCAGTTTATTCCCTGAGTGGAGCATAGTTTAATTTATGTCCAAGGCACTATCTAGGAAACACTTCCATTCTTACTCAAGGATACTTGAGTTACATCCACAAATAACACTGCATGGTGGAAAAGAAGGAAGCTTCTTATCCCCATCCATCCACACCTCTTCCTTTCTTGTTCTTTCTGATGCCAGCCAGGTTGTTTCCAGGGATGCTCAGCTTCCTTTTCACCTAGCACCAGTTCTAACAGAAAATTCTCTGGTCTCTGGAAACATTATTTTATTCTTTAATCTAAAATGCCAATAGATGCCTAATTTTGCACTAGTTATATGTAAATTGATGCTAAACCCAGTTGTTAGATTATTCTCCTCACTTAGAATATGTGAATATCTTGGGGGGTGAAGGAGAGACAGCTCAGCAGTTCCATACCTGCAGATGCCTTTCTCACTTTCCAAAAACCAGGGCTCAAGTATCAGTTGACACAGACTAACCCAGTCTCACCATCTCCAATTCTATCAACAACCCACGCAACAAAATCAAGCGCTGTTTGGCTGGAACAAGCACCCTGCGTTTCTAGATGTGCTACAAGCATTTTGCCATCAAAACTGTTGAATCATCAGAGCTCTTGAATCACAACTCTCAAATCCAGCATCAAACGATTCATTCATTGCAGATCTGGTCTCATTGGTCAAAACAGCAGTCCCAGGCTGTTGTGATTGCACTGAATGTGAGGGCAAAATCTACAATTCATGGAAGTAATTATCTTATTAGAGAATCGTTCTTTCTAGACGCTTCAAATGAGAGCAGTTTGTCTATTTTTCTTCCCTGATCTTCAGCGTGGCTTCGCTGAAAGAGAGATTTTATCCCTGGATTTCCTTCATCAGACAGATCAGAGCAGCAGAGGCAGCTTAGGGTTTAACTGCTGCAGAACAAAATTCAACCAGCAGCTTCTAACACACGGAGTAGTAATTGTGCATCTTTAGGCTGGATCTTTTTAAAAACTTTCTCCCTAATTTTTTGTAGCTGTATCGATTTTTACTGAAGGTTTGGTGATTTGCTTACTATAGAGCCAAAAGAGTTTGTTCTTGATTCTTTTCAACTAGTTCTGTGGGATTTTATTGATAAACTACCTTGCAAAGGGAGCTTACGCTCTCTTACTCTTGCAGCATGAAGCAGACAAGAGATATTGGCCAGGGGGCTGGGGGCTGCCTGAGGCTACCTGAGCATTTGTGTTTTTAGGCTCTGGCTGGTATATTCAGGAACACATAATAAAATAGGGCTTTTATTTTAAAAATCAATACAAAGACCGATTTTAAGTCAGAAAACGGTTTTGTTTTACCATCATTGTTTTTTTTATTGTATCTCACATGTTGTTTTTCCTCATATTTATCCTGCTAGACAATAAGTCTAGACTCCTTTTGAGATTCAGCCATCCACAGTACCTTATTTTTTCTGAAATAGTTCCTCCCCTTCTGTTAGCGTTGCTGTTTTTATACCTTTCTCGCTCAGGCTTTCCTACTGCTTTCTCCATCAAGCTGTTAAAACTAACTCAGAGACATAAGTCATGGTAAGGTAAATGGCATTTACAGACAAATTGCTCATTTTTTTCACTCTGAGCTACATGGCCCAATAAAACAGAAACCCAGATGAAGCAATGAATGACGAGTTACACATCTAGTTCATATGCTGTCAGATATTAATGCCAGACCTGGGCACTCCAGGATGATGCCAGAGTTAGTTAAAGAAGATCCTACTCTTCCACTCTCCTCCCGCTTCACCCTCATTTCTATCTCACTCTCACTCACGCTATTCCTTGTGATGCCACAGTGCAAATCAGTAGAATTATCCAGTGAATTAAAACCATGTGCTTGCTCTAATTTATGGCGTAGGCATGAAACAGCTGCAGGAGTAACCACAGCACAGGTGGGAGGCAGCAATGTGCATCTGAAGCTGGTGGAGCTCTTACTACACATCCAGCGTTGCAAACCTAGAGTAAATAAGTGCATTCTTATCTGCACTGCTTCTTTCAATGCTGCTAGTTAAGAAAGGTGTGTTAATTAGTTCAATAAGAAAGGCATCAACTTTTCCAGCTTCCTTGATCTTCCCCCCAAAATTATTTCCTATACGACCTTATGGCATCCAAGATTAAAAAGAAAAAATCCTTCAGGCCCATTCCATTCCTGACTTCCTCGACAGCCTGTAGAAACAGGGAGTTTTGTTGCTCCACTACGTTGTTAATACCAATAAGTGTTAAAGACACAAAGATCAGTTCCTGTATAAATCTTGGTTCAAGGATGATGGGCAAGCAGCTAGAAAACATTTCTTCAAGTCTTCTTCCTCTAATGTAAAACTCTTAGTAGAAAAGTGATAAGGATAAATGGCACCTATCCAACTGATTCCATTATAGAAGCTGGTTTGTCTGCAACAGATGATTCACTATTTATAGTGTCTTTAGTGCATGCCTCACAGTATACACTCACAGTCAATCTCAAAGAGATGTTATTTAGGCAGGGTAATGTACTCATCTTCTCTGAAAGAGCTAAACCTCTGCAAAAAAGAACATATCTGGGGATAAAACAATCTTCTGTGCCTACACCCACTGAAACATAGCTCAAGTATGACAGAACGAGAACACCAGTTTAAATCCAGAATAACCCTTCTGGCTTTGCGGAACTCCAAGATGCACTTCAGTGTACTAAGGGGGGCATTTAGCAGAACTGTCATTTCCTTCCAGAAACATTTAAACCCCCCCATCTGCAGCCAAAAACCCAACAAAATCAGCTCTAATTTCTCCCAGCACAAAGGGCTCCAGTTGAACTGCCAGCTCTGACATGCTTCAAATAACAGAGTCAAAAATGCAACTCCTGCTTCGTGACAGGCAGTTACACTGAAAGTATTACAGGGCTGCAGCATACAGTAGTTGTGTTTGAGCTTCAACCTCGTCCCCTGAAAGGAAGTAGTGCAAATCTTCATAGAGTGAACAAATACGTGATTAAGAAACTAGCAAGCGCAGAGGACCTACCCACAGTGATCTTAAGTGTAGCAGTATCAAGAATTTGGGAGAGAATTGTTGCCTGTTATGTCTGCAGCACTGCAGGGTAAACTCCAGAAGCTCAGTGGCAGAGCACAGCCTGAGTATGCCACAGCTGAGGAACAGCTATAGCATCTATTCCACAGATCCATGGCTTACAACCCAGCTTTATTTGCCCTACACAGAACGGCTCCTTCCACTCTCAAGAATGAATGGTCTTTCTTTCCCCCTACAAAAATACAACAGTAAGATTGCAAATGTTATCTCTCAAGAAAAAATGTCACATAACTGATGTTCTGCTGCTTAAACTCATTTTCTAGCAGCGCTGTTACAGAAACCAAGAGAAAGTTTAGACCAAAACCTACATAAAAGGTGAGAAGAAAAGCTGGTTAGATTGGCACAGCACCTGCAAATCCTGAAAACAGTGGGTTTTAGCAGTTATTATCAAAGGGCAGTTAGAAATCCCTAGAGGACACTGACATTTTTTCCAGCAATAAGAGCAAAATCTTCTCTTGTTGATTCTTACCAACACCTCGGTTCTCAGATAACCTCAGTTAATAGTTCTGGTGGTCTCATACGGTTGCTCTTCATCCTGAGCACACTTTCATAGATCTCTCCCTGCAATAAGCTATTTTTCTGGGAGTTATTCATTGCAAATACAGCTTCTCACATCATTTCTTCTTACCTCTACCTCAAGGTAAAGAGGGGTCTTGACAGTATTTTCACTTCAGTTCCTTTCAAATAATATTGGAAGTACAAGGATGGGGATGGTTATGCATATGAAAGCTAACATAATGGGCTCACAGCTGACTGCGCTGGAGGTCAGGCAGCAGCAGATACTGGGACTTTGCTGTCTGCCAGGCAGCGGTTCATTAAACCTGCCTGTCCTATCAAAGGTCCCCACATAGCAGCTTTCCTCTGACTCCAGACATCTGGACAATTCACTTTTTTCCAACCTTACCATGACATCTGCCTACAAGCCCATAAGATATGCCAGCAAAGTTTTACCAATGAAGAGAACAAAAGCTTTCTATATTTCATTCTCCCTCTATTTGGAGACAGGGATTTGGTTTTCATTCTTCTGTGATAATTTCACAAGTCTGCCTTCTCTCCAGAGGATCAGTATAGGCCTGCTTTGACTGAAGTTCCTCTTACAGAATGGGCATTGGCTTGTCCCTAATGCAACAAAATGCCCCACTGTCCCCCTCACCTCTGGAAGGGTAGAGAAAGTCTTGCTGAAAAATCAAATATACATAAGAAGTGAAAAAAGCAGGAACTGAAGGGGGCAAACAGCCAAATTCACAACTGCTCTAATCCACAGGCAGAGCAAGCATGGTGGAGCACTCAGTCTTCTGCCAAAACACAACACTGGAGTGTGCCTTCAGGAGAAGACTGAAAATCAAGGCTGACAGATGGTTGGACTTGATGATCTTAGTTAAGGGTCTTTTCCAATCTAAATAACTCTAGGGTCCTATGACATGGCAACAAGATCCAGGTCTTCTTGCACAGGGAGGTGTGGAGAGTCCACAGACAGCAAAACTGGCTCTTGGGATGCTGAGCAGTCCAACTTATACAGTGAGGATGAATTCCAAAGCTGCTGAGCCACACCCAGTGGCTCTGAGTTTTATCCTTCATAGCATCCCTGCGTGCTGCCTTTCTCTCCATTCTCTGAACTGTATTTTGCTCAGGGATGAGTGAAAATGCAGATCAGCACCATTCACCACAATAACGAGAGTTTTCATTGGTGTCATCAACAGAAGAACTTGGCTACTGTCTTCCTAATCTCATGAAATAACAAAATGCCAAATCAGATGAATCTACAAGTAATCTTCAATCTAGTAGTTGTCTGACATGAAGATCTGTTTACCAATTACGAAGTTTTAATTTAAAATATCACAATTCGGAACAAGAATGTTATTACTGGAAATGAATCCTCAAATGAATTCTATAGAACAGTTAACATCTAGATTAGTTAAGAATGAAAGGTAAGCATGCCACTAGATGCCTAGTTAAGAGTGCCAACAGATTCATCATTGCCAGTAATAGGCATCATTGCCATTGGAAGGAATACTGAAGTGAAACCTGCTGGGAAAAAAAGGGTTTCTAAGAACATTCTCCATTTTCTGAGGTAAATAAGGCACCTAACACTCAAGTCATTTAAAAAAAAAGTTGAAGGATTTATCTCCACATTTGAGATGATTAAATATTTCATACCTTGTTGACCCTCTTCCACATCAACTCCCAGTTCAATACCTGTTAGGGTTTTTTTACCCCTAATAAAAAATTACCATCATAAGTAAGAATATTTTAGCCTTTCAGCATAATATTTCAGTTTCCTAAAGTACACAATTGTGATTTTGGCTTCAGCTACTTGGCAACATCCCTTAACCTTGGAAGAAGATGCCAAGTAAGGCAAACTATACAAAGCAGGAAATAACAAGTCTTCATGAACCGTATCTTGTACAAAGCAAATTCCTTTGACCTCTGAGCACACCAGGAGCTAACAGGAGCCACATCCATTTGCACTCAGACATCTTTCCTGCTTTCAATTTTAGAGGAAAGTCACCCACTGCATTATTTCCCCTCTCTGCAATAACGATAGGCAGCACGCAGGAGTCACAAGTCAAGCTGTCCTTCACAGCACAAGAATTGAAATTTCAGGATTTTTTATTTGCCATGAACTTTGAGACTTTAGGTTTTGCTTTTACAAGTCTGTCCACGCAGCTTCCACTGCTGGAACTCATGCCCTAAGTGTTACGCATCACCTTCTTTCACTGAGCACAAACCAACATTGCTGTAAAACCACACCTGGAAAGGAATTCGAATTTTTCCCTCTTCAGAGTATCAGTGCCATGCTGGAAAAGCTGATCTGGAATTAGTATGCCTGTGAGTACCACCAATGCAACAAACAGTCATTTTATAATAAAGGATGAGTAATATAATCAATACTCTCGTAGAATGGGGAAAAGATTCTGAGACAAGAAAAAATACAGACTGAATGAAACAGCAGCTTTTAGAGCAGTAGAAAATGGTGAAGATATTTAAATACCTTAAGGAGACTAAGGAACAATGCCATACACCAGCATGCACACTTGCCACCAGGCTCCATGCTGATGGCACTCATTTTGCTTTCTTCCCTTGAAAGAATGCCTCCATATTTAGCCCAAAGACGGGCCAAATTAGGAAACGTTGTCGAATGTACTGCATGGCTCTGGGATTAACATTACATAAGCCCAGGCCACCAGCATCAGGGTGCTTACAGTTTACATGGGCCAAAATGAGAGCTATCCTTAGTTCTCTTTGCTGCTGGGCTGCATTCACCCACAAAGCAGAAATGTTAAGGTATTTCCTTACCATGCTGGAACACTGTGCAGCAGTCCCTGCTCTGCTGACCAAAGTAAACCAACATGTAGAAGGCAGTTTCTGAATCGTCTTAGAAGAAAGGAAACAACTCCACTTGAACTTTCCTTACTGACATCATCTGAAGCGTGACCAGTGTTGGCCACTTTCCTGCCTACACAGTAAATCCAAACTCAGCCCTAACTTTCTGTACAAAATACCTCTCCCCTGTAATATTTCCTTGTGCTCCACCTTCGTAAAAGCTGTAGGACAGCATGCAGTTCTGTCTTTATTTAGTTACACAAAGTGATGGTAAAATTAAGGATGGCTACCACAAAGGAATTAAGAATTAGAATCTATTGAATCACAGTTCCCTTAATTTTTAATAAGAGGCTTCGTGACTTCTAAGAACTCCGAGCTTTTCAAAGCAGACCTGTGAGCCTTGATATGCAAACATTTCCTGATCTGAAACTTTCTGCCAGAAGGCAAACTCAGAAGAGCAATAAATGGAACAAATCTAGACTGCCTTTGGACATTAGCCAGGCCTTCCTGAATGGCACCGCTTGCAAAGACAGGCAAGCGAAGCATCAATAAACCAGAAAACCAATAAACACCGAAGTCTCTGCTGTATTCATTATATATCCACAGCTCTTTCTAAACTTAGATAAGAACCAGTAATAATCCATTCGATACCCTGAATTCGATGCCTGGAAATAAAAGAAAGAAAAAATAGAAGAAACACATGAACAGATTTGTTTCTGTTCTGGTCATATAAACTTTTCCCTCTAACATGATTTGAAAATCAAATCATTCCTGCTTTTTGAAGACTTTGATTTTATTTTTGTTCTTAAATGATATGGCTTCAAGTTTCAAATCCTCTCTTTATCCCAGAGCTGTTTGGAAAGCTTCACTCCACAAAGGAAAACACCACTAAAACAACTGTAGAAACATGCAGTTAGCACTTTCTGTTACACCAGCTAAGAATCTAGATGTGAATCTCAATGAAAATGCTGCATAGAAACACAAACCCCTGGGTTTAGGTACATATACATTATAGTTAGATGTGTGACAGCAACCAGAGCAGGAATACTTGCCAAGACAGCAATCCTGCAGCAGCACCTTGCAGGGACAAGGAGGAATGCTCAGGCAGCTCATAGCAAGGCTGAAATACTACATCAAACAAAAACAGAGATCAGACATGTCAGCTCAAGTTAGTCACACAGTCTGTAGCATAAGTTTTTAATGCACGTGACCTGACAAGTGTCACACTGGCAGCATTGAGATCCCCTGGCCACCCTCCTCTCCCTGTACAGTGCTTCCTCACTCCTGCTACATCAGTGCAAATGCTCAGCAGAGGTTTTGCTGAGCTACTTTGCATCAGCATCATCTCTGAAAGCAGCACAAGGGACAGTTTGCAGAGCAGGGATGAGACGGGAGGTACTGTCAGACTAAACAGCACCCAGCTGGCAGTGTGATCAGCACACCGCAATGCAATCCATCAGTGAAGGAACAAGCAAGTTTGTGATTTGTTTGGGGGGTGCTTTTAGGATATGGTTTTGTTTGTTTCTTTGGATTAACATCCAATTGCAGTTTGAGCAGCAGAGAATATTTTATTGATATTTCAGATGAAAATCATTACTGGAGCTATCGTTCATTATTTTCAAGTATTTCACAATCCAAACATGATCAAAGAGTTTGCTTCTTCTTTGTTTGAACACCAAAAGGAATGCCCATTTTTATCACCGAATACATTGTTATGCTGACTTCTCAAATGCAAGACATGAAAATGCACATCTAGTTTTTTCACTTTCTGTTGCAAGCTCTCAATAAAACCTCAAGCCCTGCAACAAAAATTGCCAGCATTGCTCCCCCTACAGCAAGCTCACAAATCACCCTTTAATTTTAGCGGAATGAGACAAGATCACCTCAGAACTGAAGTCTCCCAACGGTATATCATCTAATAATGGCTATCAAAAGCCTGATGCATTTCAGCTTGGAAAAACATCACTTCAGCTATGGAAACTCTCACCAAGAAATATATTTTTGTTTCCTTCTAGCAACAATTTCAGGTGAATTGATCCAGCTATGCTGAAAAAAAATCGCCTTAGTAACTAATGACTTTTTAGGATAAGTTATGGCACTTCGTCCAGTTCTGATGCAGACACTGCTGTGGTGCAAGGCTGATGCCCATAACAGTCAGAAGAATATTTCATTTCAGTTAGTAACTGGATTGCACATATGCTCAAGCAGCACTTTGCAACGAGCGCACTGTCATTTTGGTTTACTCAGAGTATTACTTTTTATTTCTACAGCGGTGTCTCTGAGCCATGCAAGGGACAGGAGTTGGCATAGTTTACATCTTGCCTCTGCTTTGATTTCCAGGATTTTATAGCCCCTTGGAAGCTGTGCTGGCTGCTGCCAGTGGCAGATTTCCCGTGCTCCCCTCACCGCCAGGCACACCTGCCCATTTGTACCTCACGATCTGCTCTCACTTCTGAATTCTTTCTTGGCAAGTGCACAGACAAACTGACACCAGTTTAAACTTTCTCTTTATTTAAACCTGACGGCTGGCTTCTTTTTCCTTTTAAAAATGATCTGGATATTGCTCATACTAACACACAATACTTTAAATTACTAGTAACATTTAACATTTGATATGTCTTTTAACATGAACGCTGTCATTCAAAGACCTGCAATTATTAGACCTCAGCCCTATGATCAGCTGAGGTCAGTTCAATCTGTTTCACGAGAGCTCCAATCCTATTTGGTGGAAATGTGTAAAAACTATGTGCATAGATTCTATATGAAAAAGGAGGCAATACGTAGTAAAGCTATGCAAAATAATATGAACGCATTGGGCATAATACCATGCCTGAAGAAACAAGTTCAACATCACCTGCAGCTTCTAGATCTGTTCTGCTGCTTTATGTTTTAAATTTTAATTCAGAAAACACAGGGAAAGATTCAATTTTCTTTCCTTGTACAGTCATATTGATAAAAGAGTTTTGCTTCTGCATTATGATAACCATTAAGATTCTATGAATTGTACTGCAGATTTATAACACCATAGCCTATTTTAGAAACCCTTTAGGTTTAAGGTGAGATGTGAAAGTTATTTTTCAGTACAAGTTCCTCAGAAAGGACGTAGGATTTATAGTTGCGGGGGTTTTATTTCCAGCTGCACCAGTGATTCGCTCTGCAGCTCTCAGCAGCCTGAATTCAACATGAAGCACCTATTCAGGCTACACTGTATTCCCACTCATTGCCCCTCATAAAAAGCTAAAACAATCTGGTGACAAAGCAGAGGATGCCAGAAATACAGTGAATAGGAAAGCTTAGAAGTTGCCTTCTGAAAAATAGAAGAATATTCTTCCCCCGATTTCAGTGTATTTTGGGAAAGACAAAGCCAACTGCTCATGCAGAAAGGGAAAACAGATAGACAAGTGTCTTAAGGTAACACTTCATTTCATGCTTTATTAACACAATCCTATTACATATTTTTCCTCCTTCGTTTTAATTAATAGAATTGCAACACAATGGAGTTATCCAGAAGGCCCCACAGTTGAAAGCTGTAACTTCATTACAATCTCTATTTTTAGCAATACACAATTTTGGCTTGGGAATTAGGAAAAACAGCTTAAATGAGAACTGTCAGGTTTATCTTGGAAACAAAAGAAATATGGTTCTACATTCAGAAGACAACTAGGTTCACTAGCACTGAGTTACAAGTCACTAATGCTGCCTTCATGTGAAGTGTTTACCCTCTCCCACAACATTCTCATCTCTGAACATTACAGCACTTCACATCTTTGGATGCGACGCCTTGCATATAGACTTCACATAAAGGTAAACCTTTTTGCACCTAGATATATTTACAGATAGCACTTGTGTGTGTGCTTGCCCACACTGAGAGATGCTTCTGTAGGATGCAGCGGAGGTGAGATCTCAGGGCTGTGCCACTTGCAGCCCACAGAGGGGTCACCTCATATGTCTTGCCCTCTTCCTTTGTTGCCCTGAGTCATTATAGAAGAATGTTTGGTTCAGAAGGACTGGGGCTCTTTCACCCACCTACCAAAACGTGCTGTTTGAACACAAACAACTCATGCGGCCTCACAGCTGACAACCAGTCCATTACACAATCCCCAAAAAGCACTGCAGGAGGTAAAAAGCCCTGGAAACAGGAAGCATTCATTTAGCTGCAAATGCCTAAGCCCCAACCATATTAATATTCCAAAACCAACCAAACAAAAAAACCAACTCCACATGATGGTAGAGACATTTCCAAGAAGTTATGAGCCCCATAAACAGACTTCATCCAAATGGAAATAAGATTCTACATCAGAAGGACAGACTTTAACACTCAGCAAAGCAAATCTTATTCTGCATGAACCTGATATTTACTTTTTATGAAGTCTACATCAAGCTAAGAGAGGCAGTTAGCATGGATTGGATGGAGAAATGATGACAGCGTTGCCTCAGGAAAGTGTAGCAAGATTTTGAATTGGATGCAGGGAGATTATTAGACGAGGCCCCACTTTCTGCCTCATCACAGACCGGTAAATAGATGAGGCTTCGTTTTCTGAAATGTACAATGAAGAACAAAATGACAGGCATCCTTCTCGTCACAGAAGGGGTACATTTCACAGAGGTGAGGACAATCAGGTGAGATGGCATCTCCAGCCCCTGATCTGTTATGCTGACTCTGAAGCCACAAAAGCTGACTCAAGGGAGCTTGTCTCATTTTCCAAAACAAGTAATGGATAAAATGATATTAACAGCTTTTAAAAGCCTTCAGCCTTACTTACTGATATAGCATGGATTTCTTCTTTTTGTCATTGACTTCAGAAGTAGGAGATCGTGTCTTCAGAAATGGAATATTTTGGCCCTGTGACTTTTGTGGGGCTGCAATGTGTAGAGGAGCAGATTGCCCTACCTGTACCTTTAATTTCACACCTTCAAACACTTTTGCTTCAACCAATGGTAAAATTCTCCTCATACGTACACATCCACATACATATATACGCTTACCACGCAGATATATCACACTTATTACACACTGAATTTAAATTTTATATTTATATTAAAAGCTTACCATTTTAATGACGTGATGGATGTGCACCTTATCACAACAAGTCAGTCCTTCTGAAATTTCTACTGTCAGCATAGGAAAATTTACCAGAAAAGACTATCCTGAGAAGCACATGTACAAAGCCAGTAATATAGGCAATCAGCGTGGTTCTTGTGTGATAACTATTCCGAGGATCACTTTAATCAGCTGTACATCCTAAACAGAAGTGTCTTTTCATAACGTATAAGAACAGAAGGCTAACCAGTAAAGTTAAAGCAGTGTCTTAACTAGTGGAAACATCTACAAAAGCTAACTGGTTTGTTTCACAGTGCCCTGAGGGCAGTGAGCAAGCCCCATCATCTCTAGATACACTGGTCCTAACAGGCAGAAGGAGGGTAACACAGTGGAACTATGGAGAAGTCGTGTTGCTACAGCAGGCTCATTGCACACACCATTTTGTGCACAGTCTATTTGTCATTTACAGGTGTTATCTCACCATCAATGAATCAATGGAATTACAAGCTTATTATGCACAGTCAGGCTTGGATTATAGCACATATTATGATAAAATGTATGAGGTTGTTTTTTTTAATACTGAAACAATGTTTTGCTTGTTTAATTTTTAAACACCTATTACTGTCAGAGCACAAATCTTATTATCAGCTTTTGAAGTTATTACCTCAAGGTCATCCTCTTTGAAAGGGTTTTATACATTTAAGGATTACAAGTTTGGACCTTAAATCAGTCAAGTTACTTGATTTTGATGCAAACCAGGGAAAAATGTATGAATTAATTTCAGTAGAGATGGAAGTTACTCACCAGTATCTCTGCTCAGAGAAGCACTGTAATCTATTGTGGTGGTATTGGCAGCAGGACAAGACACATTACGCTTGCAATGCATCAGAGGAAGGAAAGGAAGCATGCTTGCCCATGAGGGATAGCAAAGCCAAGTTAAGTTGTCAGACTTCTCCTCCATCCCATGAGAGGTTGAAGATGACAGCATATTTTGGTTTATTATTTGGTGCCTGCTCCTGTACAAAAGAGGAAAGACAAAGACAGCAACCAGTAAAAATGAAAAAAAAAGCAGCTGCAGCAGATCTAATTCAAAACATTACAAGAGAAATGCAGAGGCTATGCTTCAGAAGTTGAGTGTCTTCCATGGTGGTTTCATACTGGTATGCTCTGTTGCTTCCTAATTAATATTCAACATACAAGAGGTGGCTTTCCTCGCTCAGGAACTAATGAGTGGTTAATGACCCCAATCTGGTGTATAACAGATTGTTAATACTGGTACAAGGAAAGCCCTAGCGAGATGAGCAGTTGTTGGCAGAACAGGAGGGCAAAAGAGTCATTTGATGTAAAAATGGCCACGAGCTGCACTTCTTCAGAAAAGTTGTGATATTCTTTGTTGTGCAGCTTTGCCATACACAAGCAGAAAGAAAAAATTAAGGTATTACGATACCTTTAATATTGCATTTATGAAGATGATGACACAGCTGGTGCTTAATTCCCATCTGTGCTCTGCTGCATTTATACCATTAGTGCCACACTGTGGTTAGACAGACAGCCTCGTATTTTGGAGGTGGAAAAAAAAAGTGTGGCTGACAATTATCATTTAACTTCACGGAGTAGTAAAAAATGGGCTTTCCTATACACAGTTACCTATAAATCATAAAGACTGCCCTCCCTTTGCAGGCTTCCCAAAAGCAGGCAAAAAAAAAGAAAGAAAAAAAGAAAGGCTCTTGAAAATCCCAGCAGTTTTCTGCTGCATTGAAGGAAGTTCCCACTGTGGTAAATCTGGAAAGCTATAGCTTACACAGATTAAATAAAGTCCCTCTCAGCAGGCAGTATGTGATCATTTTTGCATTAGGAAGGTATTGCAGTATACCTTGTACTTATTTGTTTCCCTTTTATTTTAAAACCTTGTTTATATAATTCTACATTCATGCACGATAGGACTGGTCTTAATCTGTCACCCTAGCCCAATAACACACTAGTGTTTTCCACATGGCAAATTCCCTTGTGTTTTCCCAGCAGTCATAAAACGAAGTTTTTCAGATTCCTTTCAGTGTGGTCTGGAAGCTAAGAGGAACACAGACACCTTCAAGTCCTACATAGCATCCTGGTTCCCGAATAAGGCAGCAATTCACTGCCAGAAAAGATTTCTAGGCTGTCTCCAGACAAACTCCTGTTTCCTCAGAGAAGAACAAAATGAGATCTGCACTCTGACTGCAAAGTAAATGATGGAGGCTCCTCCACCCCAGGAGGGCTCCCTTTCTTAAGACAATTCTCCAGGCTCTGCTAATGAAATCTCCCAAAGGCTTTGAGATCATTTCTCAGGGGGTCACCTCAGATTAAAGATGTCTGAAAACATTTAAAAGCAAGGATCAGTTATAGCTACCAGAGGGGTGCAGCCATGGAGCAGAGCTCACAGAAACCATCCATTCACCTCCTCAAGCCTTTCTGACGTGCCCACAGAGGGTCCCCTAATACCAGCTCACAGCCGCATTCCCATCAGAGGAGCACAGTGCTGTGCCCACATGACACATTTTTAGTCACCTGCAACTCAGCTCTACTGCAACAGCTCCTATTATTTCCTTAGGGCAGCACGCTTAAAGTTTTATATCCCCCATGATCCTGGATATTGATTTGAAAAGTCTACAGTTGATCCAGGTTGCTTTGACGGAGACAGGAGCTATTTCTCTACCAACAGGCATTTTCACTATTGCTTCACTCTCTGTAGCCGCCTTTGATTTTACCCTATTTCTGCTGCAGGGCAGTATCACACATGCAACACCAAAGCTCAAAATATCCGTTGGCTTACATATGTGGGCTTTTTTTTTTAATGCCATATATTATTACCTCTTTTTGATAACAAGCTAGTCAGAGTCCTGCAAAACTAATATCCCAGGACTTCCTGAAGACAAGCAAAAACCAGCCCCTCCACTTTTCTCCCTTTCCTTTGTAGGTGAGTACACCAGGCTGATTTTTCTAGAAGAAGCCTCAGCTGTTTTCAGGCTGAAGCAGCAGGGGTGAAGTGACAGCCTGAAAACTAGCAGCTCCTTTTCTCCCACACATGACACGCTTGATCGGGAATTTTCTTTTTCGTAGTTGGTTTTTCACACTTAGGAGAGCTATAAACTGTAATAATTGCGAATGTCTCTTGTTTGCTGAAAAATCAACAAGAATTGAGAGGGGTTTTTTTCAGTATTATATTCCATTGTCTCTGTTGATCTCTTGTTTTTAAAAGAAAAAACACTTTCTTCTCTTAGCGAGCATTAATTCTCAGAGATGCTGACCATCCAGATTCTCTATTGATTAGAAGCATTAGTTTGGGGTATACCTTATAGACAAAAAATAGGCCTATTACCTGAATGCATTAAAAAAATAGAACCTAAAAATACACTGCTCCTTACATAGACTTTGTGCTGTCTCAGGCAAGTTGTATAAATCTCTTCATGTGCTGAAACTCAAGGACTTGAGCTCATCAAGAAACAGTTATCTTTATCCATATATCAATACAGCTTTCAGGATGTGAAAAATTGTCAATAATTTATACATCTAATAGAAACCCACATTCTGTTCCAGTTTGTCATGGTAAATTTATCACAGGAAATTCAAAGTAACTACACCGTTTTCAAATACTCAGGCTAAGTGGGGGTGATTAAACACCAGTGACATAAACAGCATTGACAGCTTGCTCCCATTTTGTTTGCACACTCGAGAATTCTCCTTTGGAATACCAGAAAGGTGCAAAATGGATTTAATTGTATTTATGTACTGGATCGTGGTATTACTGATCAAAAAAGCTGCAAAATCATACAGTTGAGAGAAGAAAATAGAAGCTATGGGGAATACCAGGAACCTAACTTATACTTTTGCCTTTTAAAGTCTCTTCTTCAGTTAATTAAATGTATTACCTTGAACTGAAAATTAACTGTTCTCATAGGTTTCATATGTACAACACTCTCCTCCTTCCCAGTAAATATATATATATAATTTATATAATTATTATTATATTATTATAATTATTTTTATTATATTATTATATTATTATAATTATTTTATTATATTATTATATTATTATAATTATTATATTATATAATTATTATTATATATTTTTATATATATATATATAATTTATTTATTTTCCTGACATAACTTCCTTTTTCTCAAAGACATGGAAAAAAATTAACAGCTAATCTCTCTTGGAAGCAGCAACATATCGATTATGTTGGAACAGTATTTAAGCAACAAGGCAACCAACAGAAGAGCAACATTATTTGCTCAGTGAATGTCTTTTGGAGTAATAAAACAAACCAAGAAGAACCAAGGAAGAAGGGCGGGGGGAAACCCAGGGAACACAGTGATATAGCAAATCCAGAGTACTCACAGGTGACACAGTTGCAGATACCGTGGCCACAAAACAGGAAAACAATTGCAGTGGTTGAAAACTAGCACTGGACAAATTAATGATTGGCAGCCATCAGCCATATCTCACACGGGTCATTTGTTAAATCAGAATCCTTCCTTTCCCCTTGACAGAAACAGCAAAATGTACCCTGCGTAATTAAGATTCAATCTGCACATCTAAGGAAGACTGAAATCAGATAAGGTCCTTTAAGGGGGAAAATCCTCCTAGGTAGCACTCTTTTGGCTCTCTACAGTACCCAACCACAGGATTCTCAATCACAACTATTGCAAAGCACTCACATGGAAGCAGCAGTTACCTCAGCCATTCATGGGCCCCTTCTGCCACAAGGAACCACAGAGCGTATAGCACTGATGATCACAGAAGTCATCATCTAAAAGTGGATGCTACTGGTATCACATTTATCAAGAAATCCATGACTAAGATGCAAGGAAAAGCAGTTCTTCCACATCATATTTTTCACATATTTTTATATAGCCACTAATACGGTTTGTGAAAGCCCTTGTCCTGGGAGATAACCACATCCTGCTAAACCCTTCACAAACGCATAGCAAAAAGATGGCTTCAGCCCCAAAATCAAAGAGGAAACAAAGCTGGAAAAAGTATACCAGGATCAGTCAGGATTATAGGTTACAGACTCCACTGACAAGGAGCCTCACCACCTTATCTGCAGCTGGCATGGATCTTCAGGAGCAACATGAGGGACAGCAAGAAAGATATTTGGGAGAATGTGAAGGTTACATATAGAAGAGACCATGCTTGTAAGTGCAGCAAAGCCGGGCTGGTGTATCAGGCTGATCTGTCACTTCTCTATGTGAGATGGTCCATCAGGAGAGGGTATAAGGAAGGGGGATGGAGAAAAACATGAGCATTTTCCATGGCTACAATTGTCCAGGTAAGAGAAAAGGATGCTGAATGCACAAATAATCAAACCTAGACAAGATATAAGGATCCGAATCAACAACCGCTCCTCAGGTGTGCCAGTGTCTCACGGACACTGTGGCAGTGTTCTTTCTCCACTCTCCCTCCAGCCCTTATGCTCCCCTCCCTCAAGACAGCTCTTCAGCCTCTTGTCTTCTCTTCCTTTCTTCTCAATTATAACAATATGCCAAGCAGCTGCTACCATAACTGACATCACACCATAAGCATGGCACTGACTAATTCATTGAATATACGTAGAAAAGTAGGAAAAAGCTTCAGTTATACCTTCATCCCTTTGCTCTGGTTTGTGCTTCTGCTCCTGTCTGTCCAGCTGCCCTTGCAGTGAGCAGCACATGGTGTGCTGCAGTGCTGACACTGCTCCCACCTCCCTGCCCTGCTATGGAGGATTTCTCCCCTCCAATTTCTTATTTTGGAAGGGAAATTTTAAACACATGGAATTGGTATTGGACCAAGCATGGAATGAAAATGATTAAAAACCAGAGAAATGTGTAAGATTGTATGCAAAACAGAAATGCATTAAGAAATTAGGCATTTCCTATCCCAAAGCTGTAGGAAAGTGAAAGTGATGCTTCAGTTTTAACCACCACTATCAAGATCAGCATCTTTTACCAGCTTTTCCCATCTTAAGGATAGACTGGGTGAGAGGGGAGGGGAAAGACCATGAATTTCTATGGCAAAAGAAAATCCAACAGGTTTGCTACTACTTCCACCAACTGATTGATGTATTCATGGCAAGTATTCTTCACGGATCACAAACGACAAAAGCCAACTTGCACCAATAAGCAAAATCACTTATAAAGCCTTCTAGCGAATCATCTACCAAGTCCTAAAGAGATACTTCAATACTGTGCTCCACTTTCCCATTTATTTATAAGTGGAGTCCAGACAAGTTCATAAAGGCTGACGTAAAAAGAGGTGGCAGGAGGTGGAGAAAAATAGAGAAGAATATTAAGCAGTGAATTTCTATAAATGTCATCAGACATTCTTAGAGACTTAACAGTGAAAAGTTCATTTTTATAACGCTATAGGTAGTGGCAATAGCAGTCACGCAAGCCTGGAGTCATTAGGTAAGAATTAACTTCAAAATGAATATTGGCCATTCTGCTTAACTTGTGGAATTTATTCCTTTAGCTGGATCTAGCTGCAAAGTATGCGTATTCAAGGAAACTTGCCAAGATGTAGAAAATGTAAGGCTTATGGTAGGGATTAAGCTTACAAGCATTATGTGGCATAAGCAATATTACTCTTTAAAACAGTACTTGAACAAATCACTTGCACAAGACAATCCTGGGAAAGGGGAATTCTCATATCAGGAGCACTGCAAACCTGAACCCAGAGACTCACCTTTTATTCCCAAAATTGCCAGGATTTCCTGGGTTATAAAACATCTGATAACATTTGGCCTGAGCTACCAGAGGAAGGCCTGAATAATGGGACTCTGGGGAATGAATGACAGCCACCGGCCCTGCCTTCTGAGAACTGCTGTTGTTGCAAAGTAATTCTTCCCCTTCCAAAGGTAAACAGCACAGCCTCAATAAATCAACACCCTTCTAAACATCAAAGCCACAGGGATAGCCCTATCAATACATCATTCAAGCCAGAAATTAACCTTAACATGCTATATCATCAGTAAATATTCTGAGTTGGTGGTCAGACAGCAAAGGAGTGTTGATAGATCCAGTCAGTTATTATTTTCCTGATAAAATAACAGCTCTGGGAGATCTCTTACCTGTATTTCTGAAGCTGGTATAGAGTCGTGCTTTAAACCATGACCCTCAGATGCCACTGATTTCAAGATCATTCATTCATGTCTGACACTTGAAACTACAAAGCTTCAAAGGAGGCAGAACAAACATTAGTTTTAGTCCTCCAAAAGAGCATCTGCATCTGTAGTGGCCACATGTGGATGCAAACAGCTTGGGCTGTGCTTTCCAGCTGGGCTAAGTGACCTTAGCTTAAATCTTCCTGAATTGCAACTAATGACCCAGAACATCCACTGCAGCAATTAAAGCAAACAAACAAATGGTCTGTCCTTTTCTGACAGCATTTGAGTCTTTTCTTCCTCTTTGCTTATAATCTTTGCAGATGATCTTGATACTCCTAGTGAAAAACAGTTGCAAGGATCTGTCGCCAAGAGGCCACCTCAGCTCTGGAGTCTTGTTGATGGCTGACCAGGAGATGAGCAGCAAACAGACTGCAAAGGGTCACATACATAATGCCAGTTTGGTCACACTGGGTAGATTTTACCCATGGAAAAAAGTCTTCTTGAGCTTCCTTTGTATGTGATCAGAGAACTGCAGACAAACACTGGAGCCCACTGAAATCCTTGCACTTCTATCTCAGAAGTCAGAAGTCAGCACAACTCCTTGAATGTGACATGAGAGTCATACTCCATGTTCAGAAGACTTAAACCTAACATGTGAAAGAAAGTGAGTAACAGTCTGGTAGCTCTTCTTCTGATGGTACCAACAGGTAGGCTCCAAACTGACACTCGTAAGCTGTCAGGACAGAGAATAGCAAGCTGCTGTTCAAGATCATCCCAATCTAGGGGAAACTGAGGCATGGATCCTCTTGACATGCACAACCACACAAAGACCAGTTTCTTGGACTCCAAGAGCTAATCCACTCAGCAGCTCAGAACAAGAGGATTCGGGCTAAAGAATAGTATACTGGGGTCTGGTCCCTGCTAAGGGTCACACAAGGCCATTGCAGCACAGCAGGGACATGACTTTGCCTCTGTCCTAGCCATTTGTTCTGTCATTTGTCATTTCAAATTGTCTGCAACAGATTTGTGCTCAGTAGCTTTCAGTGAAGCTTCTTCTCTGTTAATTTCCTATAAAAACTGTATTTGGTTAGGATGTTATTATGGATTTATTATAATCACATTTAACAATGACTAAGCTCTGTGTAAATGATCTAGTTTGTGTAAATACACAGACTCATTTTGCCAGCATGTGAAATGCTGGTTGATTTTGTAGCAGCAAGTAATGATAGCAGAATAGGACAAGGAAATAACAATATAGCTTGTTTGGAGTAGGCTTCTCTTCTGAAAAATCATTCCTTAGAGTCACAAGAAGTGCTTACAGTTGCATTTCAGTCACAGCTGCATTTCAGAATCTTGCTGATTAAACATATCCTCTAAATGAGAAGATATTCCTCTTCCCAACAAAGTCTTGCTCTTACAAAGTTAGACCAGAAAAGGAGCCTGCTTTGGGTTGGTTCCCAGCACTTTTCCTATTTCCTAGTCTTTCCTTTTCTACGGTGGATATAGCTTCTGTCCCCAAATCTCTGCTTTCATTTATAAAGGAGACTCTAGTCCCTTTGATCACAAAGAAAACCTTTGAAATGTGAAATGAGTTTAAACCCAGGCAGCAATGTGTGCTCAAGTCTTTAGACACCTGTAATAACAGCAGTCGGACGTGCAAGCTGTCCTATTCACTTCAGTGGAACGCTCTCTCTGAAGCCAAGTTAAATAGAGGCCGCATGGTCCAGTGACTAGATCATTATTTTGGCATTTGTGATGCTCAGGTTTAGCTTTGTGCTGATCCACAGAGGTGTGGGAATTTGGACAAGCTGCCTGGCAGAAGATTTATACCATGTCTGCTCCCAGTAGGGACATGGAGCCCATCACCTGCTGGGGCTCCTTGTGCATTGGGACACAGCATTCAACCTCAGGCCTGGGATCAGCCAACACTGAGTGCAAAGTGCCATACAGTATTCTTGGAACAGGCTGTACTCTCAAAATTGATGAACTCCAGGAATTATGGGAGGAAGCAACATTGCATATATAAAGAAAATGTGCAACAAATCAAAAACAGTGCAACATATGTGAGCAGCAAAAGGAAGGTGGATACATACCATAACCACAACATGCTGACCTGGGTTCTGACACAGAGCTCCTGTATGACATCCTAGAAGAGGAACTCAATGATGTTTAAACATTTCTTTTCCTGACATCACTTGAAACAGCAAGGTAATGGAATAACTACTGCCACAGAGTGGTGGAGAGTCTGACTTTCCTAAAGTAACATGATAAGGAGGAACATGTTTGTGTGTATGTATAAAACTATTATATTTGCATGCAGTTTCCCACTTAACTGCATTTGGATCACTAACTCTTCAGGAAGGAGCACAGATAGACTAACAATACTGATGCTATTTTGTCAGATCACCCACTGGAATAACTCTGGCTGCCATTCAGACCCTTCATTTCATAAGATCATTACCATCTTAAAGTCCAGCAAATCCATAACTTGACAAACACGTAAAGTTCCATTGACTTTGAGAGGACCATGAGGGGGAAGAAGATCCTGCGCCAAGGCATGATTTGGAGAAATTTGGCCTTACACCTCATCCTGGCCAAATGAAAATGATCAGTCATATCTATTTTTTTAAAATGTCTAAATTGGCAACACTAAAAGCCTTCACAAGAATAAAAGCCAGAGCAGAATGAAAACTGTGTGCAAGAATCAACTCTTCCAGCTCATCCCTCAAGTTTGTTCATGCAAGCAAGATGGGAATTTTTCCCTTCATGTTGGGCTTACACAGAAAGTGAGGCTGTCCCATCTTCTGCCAAGCTTCAGGTAACTTACAAGGATGAGGTCGCATCTTTAAGATGTACCATTAGCTTCCTTGCTGCTGGAGAAAATTAAAAAGGAAAATTGTCTGTCACACCCAGGGAGCTCAGCTAATGATGAAGGCTGAAGTCAGATTTTCATTCCTGGACTTGGTCTTTCAGGCTATCTTATTTATCTGTTTCCATGCACCTTGAGTGCTACCTAAAATACAGAACCTACCAAGTGTTTGATTTGTTGCAGAGATGATAAATTGGGATAGATTTTCAATGTGTTGGATACACACAACCTCACCTTCTAGGTGATCCGGAAGGGTCTCCAGTAATTTTATCTTTTTGATGGCATGTAATCTTCAGTGCTAGAGTGAGATACTTTCTGTTTCCCTTCACCATCTAAATGGCTGGGTTGATGATGCTAGGATTGATGTGCCTGGGAAGAGACTCTTGCTTTTTTTTATTGCTTATATGTTATCTTTTAGTTTTACTATTATTTTTCCTGTACACACAGTTTGGAGAGCAGTATACCCATCACACCGCATCTCTTTCCAAGTGTCAGATTTCTCATCCTAGCAATGACCTTTCTTCACTTCCAGAAGCCTAAAGATGTGTTTGTTAAAATAGGCAATCAGACACATTGAGACAGCCTGCCGGGCGCTGTAACTTTGTCCACATGAAAGATGCTGCAGAAGCTGATGCATCCTAAAGCACCCTTTTGCATGGATACCTCATAGCTGACTCTTCCACTACAGCTCCTGCTTTACTGATAAACATCAGGGAAATTTTTTAAGCCTTCAAAATAAAAAGGATACATTAAAGGAACCATAACAGCCGGTTTTAAACTAAAAGAAGCTAATGATCTTATTTGCTTGTAACATCTGATTTTGTCTAAATACATCAACCTCAAGGGCTATTTCTGCTGAAAGCTGCAGAAGCTTTGGTTCTGCCAATAATAAGGATGATGGTAATTATAGAGAAGATAATAATAATGAGAAGAAGAAAAAACATTACTGCAGGCTCAAATTATCTTCTGAGCTCATTCTGGGAGCCATACAAGGCCACGAAGTCCCCAGAGCAGCTTGGCCTGCCAGACAAGGACAGCTTATTTGGTACTATAGCCTGCACCTTGTGTAGTCCAGAACCATGCTGCACGTGGGGAGTTAGGCCACACCGTGAGCCCACAAGGGCTTGGGGTTTTCTCCAGAAGTAGCCAAGGACTGGTTAATTCTGAACATCAAAATCTTAACTGGGATTATTCTGCAAAATAAAGAAACTCTTAGCAAGATACCCTCATAACTTCTAAGGCAAGGCAAATTTGCATTTGCTTTCAGAACACCAGTTGGCTGTCTTGAAAAAATGAGACAAGCCCAAGTGATATCAAAATACCTCATGCGCTCAAAACCAGATGCAAAGCCAAAACTCTGCTATGTGAAGGCCAGCCTACAAGCAAAACATCAGTCCTTCAGCAGATCACATGCCCTCTGACTGCTGCAGGATTTCCTCTCTGGTTGCAAGGAACTAGCTGCCCTTTTCTTCCCTCAGTGTGGGGAAGAAGAACACCCAGCACACCACATTTACAGCAGTGATGTTGATGCCGAATGCCCAAGGAGCCAGTTGTCATCAGACTGTGCTCCAAAGCAGCACAGGCTACAAGAGAATTGTTTTAAGAAAGGTTTCCTGACCTGAAATCAGCACCATGTACTGATGCCTTCTCCCCAATGGTTCTTCTTCCATGCTCAGAGGTCCCACTCACCACTCCAGGCCAATCAGGTTTGCAGTCCATCTTCAGGACACTGTCACTCCATACCAGAGCTCATCCAGTACCCAAGCGTGTGCCTCCAAAACCCAGCTGAGCTCTGTCTTTCTATAAAGAAGTCACATTCAAAAATACTGTCTCTCTTACAAGAGTAATAACTGACACCAGCTTTTAAGAAAGCTTCAGCCAACAACAGTAGTTCTGTTCACATCTGTGTAGAGGATCTCCAGAAAACAACAAATGCAAGAGCAGCACAGATCATGTAGTTAGTTACCTATGCAGGTTCTTGGTGGTCACACCACCTTCCAGTAAAGGACTAGCAGCAGTAAACCCCATCCTGAGGTTAGTCTGTCACGTCAACAGGCACTCTGCAAAAGTTTAATAAAGTGATAGCTTGATGCAAAACCAAAGGCTCTAAAAAAGAAAAGTAGAAAGCCGTATCCACACACTGGAGATCAAGAGAATTCCAGAAAGAGAATGTTAATCAGCTTTACACTTTCAGGCCGTTTCTGTCTTCTACCATTCAGCGCTCCTTTCTTATTTGTAAAAAACAAAGGGGGTGTTGTGAGCAAAAAAAGAAAAAAGAAAAAAATAAAGTGTTTTTTCTTTAGATTGTCACTTTTTAATTTACAAACCAAAACAATCAACAACGTGGAAATAGTATTTATCAACAAATTCCATGCTCATTTATAAATGCTGGATATTTCTATGCATAAAACATGATGTAAAACATTGCTTTATGTATTTTTAGTAGGAAAACTTAAACTTTGATTTACATCCATTTCACTAAAACTTTATTGCTTCCTCGTCAGAAAGGACATATTCCTTTCTGTATCTTAGATGGTAAATATAGTTAATGTGCTGAGGCTGCAATGGATCAGCAGTGAAGCTGTTTAATAGTGACATAAATTATTTCAGTGACTTTTTCTGCAAGTGAGAGATGACTCCATGTGCTATAAACTAATACCAAAGGAATGATGCTCTTTCATGCTAGCAAAGTGCCTGAGCTATATTGTTTTTGTATCCTGTTGGGGATGCTACAAATGTAGCATGTATTACAACTATATGCACTTAGGCCATTTTTCTTTGCTGCTTTTAATGCTCTCCTGCGCTGAAAATTGAGCTTCAGTGTCTGAATGAAGGCAAAGCCAATTACTTTCTTCGAAACTTTTCTTTAAAGTCTGCAAATCCCAACAGGTTTCTCAATTTTAAGAAAGAAAGAAAGGAAACTCAATTAGCTTAAAGACTAAGAGAAGGGTGCAGGGCAGGAACGAGGCCAGGCGGCTGGGGAGAGCCATATGCACACATACACAGGTCCTTTTCCATGCAACAGACACTGCTCAGCAATGCCCCAGCCCCGTTACCAACCCCATCTCCAGAGCCCTTGTTATTGCTCCCAGAGCATTTTGTTCAGCATGCAGTTCAAGTGCACTTCTACCAGGAAACCAGTTTCCATTTGTTCTTAAATTGGTAACTTATAATAGACCTTTCATGTCCATTGCGGTTCCTCATTAGAAATAACAGGAATACAGAGGAACAGAGCAGACGTTTATCACAGTGCCAGAGAAATTGTGCCAGCACTGAACTGAGGCAGAAGTCCGCCCTGTTAAAAGTTTTCACCTATTCAGTGTAGTGGCATTATCTGCTCACTTCTGCCCTTGGCCCTACAGGAATTCATCCTCTTTCCTCCCTCACACAAGTTCTTACAGGCTAGATTGCAGTTCCGCTGTTTCATACCTCCCACTGAGTTAACTTTGGCAGTCCCACAGAAATTCCCTGAATAACGTGAGATACTACAGATGGGACTTCTGGACATCACTACCTACTCTTCTTCCCCTCCCTGTCCTTTATCTCTTTCTGTGTAGACCAGTGCTAACCTCTTTTGTTGCTGTACACCTAAAAGCAACTATACAGTCTACAGCTGCTTGCTGTTTCTTTCTCCAGCATCAGTCTTTTCACTCAGAGCTTAAGCAGAAGCTCCGTGGCCAGGTGGGTCCCCTTCCTTCCCCCCAGAGCCCTCTGCCCTCCCCAGCTCCTCAGACCTGGTCTGGCCATGCCACTGCTCACAAGCATGGCTCCTTTCATCCAAGCCCACATCTCAGCTTTATCTGCTGTCATCTCTTCACATACATCTATTCTCTGATAGCAGTTAAACAACTGACATGGAAACTACACTTTTTTGGTCTGAAAAATCAATATTCTCTCCTATTTCTCCTATTAAATAGATTCAATCCATTTCTTCTGTCCAGAACTGTAACCTGGAGTTCACTGCACACGTCTGCTTCTCCTTGGCTTAGAATCTAAACTGGCACGCGTGGGTATATGCAGATGAGGAAGATTCAGTAAGCTGGCAGTCTTTCCTTCAGTGGATAAAGACTACCTTAAGCCACAACTTAATCTGAGAGATTTCCAGCATTTTTGACATTACTTTGCTCAAATCTATGATGAAAAATCAAATATGTCCACTGAAAAGTCCAGAATGATCTTGGAACAGCCCTTTCTATTATAGCTGGAGCACAGCCATCTCAAAAGGGAATGTTCAAAATGCACTGCCATGTAAACTTCATCAGACAGCTCAATGTTTCACCTGTTGTTGTGAGACAGTTAGCACATCAATTTCCATTACTGATAATGAGCTTATAGTGTTTTCCATTCTTTCAGTTCAAAAGACAATCTTCATCACATGCTTTCAGCCCTCCCTGAGTTTTCAACCAACCCCTGGAGCGTACCCTGCTCTCCAAACAGAGAGCATTTGTTGGTTTTCTGTCCAGAAGATTAAAATCCCATGAGTCTGCACAGGACCCAGTTTCAAGTTAGCCACACTTAATTGCCAAATTCTGCAATGTTGTAAGAAATCTAAGATTGTGCTTGCAATCTGTGACAACCCAACAATCGTTGGACAGGATTGCCCACATGCTGCACCATCTACCATTTGAATGCATCATCCACTCACTAATTTCCATAAGCCTGGAAACGCTAACATTATTTAGTAAGTTTCTAACATTTATTCCATCTGAAATAGTCCAGAGATACATGGCTATTTACAGTATTATTTCCATTATTAAATCTAATAACCACAGAGAGTGACATAATTCAAAGTTCACCAAAAAATGGCAAGAAGTATCTCTATGGTGCTGGGCTGGTTTTCATCTTACTAGAAAGGCCTCCAGTCATCAGAGTATGGCACAGCAGGGTTGTGTGCCCAGGAGAATTGCTCCTTTTGTCCACAATTACAGCACCACACTAACCCAGAAGAACACATGTGAGCAGAAGATGTCATTCAGTTGTGCCCACTAGCAATGCTTTACATTTTTTGGAGAGAAAAATATATTTAAAAAAAAAAAAAAAATCAGGAAAAAAACAAGGAAGAAACCACAAGGAATTTCTATGCAATGCAATTAAGTTTTTTTCCTAAGAACGCCAATTCATGCTGGGATGGATAAAGTTGTCTGCCCAAACTACAGATGCAATACAAACTACTTCTGAAGTCTAGACTCAAAGTTTCAGTTTTCAACACTATTTTTACTATTCTGTCTTTGCCTGAGGACTCATTCAGGGAATCAACACTTTTAGAACCACAGGAGGAGAACAGATACGTGTTGTTTTTTTCTCATGTACAGACAAGCTGTGAGTACAAGTAGAACTGAGGGATCAGCCAGAGGTCTGTAGTTCATCTTGTCTCTCATTTTCTCCTGTGGCATTTTTTTTGAATTATCAAGAAAATCAATAAGGTTATGTCCAGTGATATCTGGGACTTGTCTATCAACTCTGTATGCACAAAAGGTGATCGATTTCAATGATATTATCTAATAAAATAGACTATCACTTCCCAGACCCAAGTTCTGTATATTTGAACTTGATTGAGATAATCAGCCTGTAATCAAATACTTACCATGTCTTTCAGACTTCAAAAGTAGTAGATCCCATTTCAGCAACGTCTCGTTTTTACTCCTGGAATGCAGTATTTCTCACTGTTTCAATGCCAAGTTAGTTTATCAGGTTTGAAACAGCCATTTGACTAAATCAGTTCATAAAATTGAAGGTTGAATGAAAATATATTCCCTCTGTACTGCCATAACAGCTCCCATTCCCCATAGCTAACTGGCTGTTCAGCGAGCTGGCTCCTTTTAACATTTCATTTGTGTTCTACTTTACCTTTTAAATTTTTTCACCATCTATCTTTAGTCTAGGAATCAATACAAATTGTCATTTTTAAACATTATTAAATGCTTTTATCTTTACAAAAGAGAAATAAAGTAGAAATATATAAAGTTCTTATTTCAGGTTTTAAAATGTGATTCCTCTATTACTTTTATCCAGACTTTTATCAGACTATTCCAATCTGGTCAGACATACATTCTGAACAATCTTACTCAATGCTTAGAGTACAGGAAATCAGTAGGAGTTAAGGGGATTCACTGAGATACTGTACTTTTGGAAGTGAAGCGACAAAGCAGCCTGACTTTTTTGCTGCTATACTTTCAACACTGTATTTCAAAGAAAACACCCCTTCCAACTAGAAGTAGTTCTATACTTCCGTTACATTAAACATTCAGAAACCACCTTCCCCAGTAACTCTTCATCAGCAAATCCCTCTGGGTTGTGCATGTACAGCTTCAATTGTCACTATTGATATTTTAAAAATAAACAATTTTCTAGTCATTTCTGCATCTTTAGACTTGAATTTGCATTTTTACTTCTGGAATAGTGCACACATTCTACAAATAGGGGGGGTCTCATTCCTTTCTGCACTGCAATCCTGTCAGCCATTTGTGTTCGTGCAAAAACAAGCGTGGCCTAAACAATGTGCCAGGCCTGGTTCAGCATCAGCTGTGCAATGTATATATAAGATGCAAAGCAGGGAATGACTGACCACAGAAACTTTACAGCAAGCTGCTGAGTAGGTACAGAACTATGGAAATTCTGGGTGCCAGTAACTTCATGTAAATAGATTATCTAGAAATATAAGGCTGTATTTCCAACAGGTATTGCTGTATTTCTAGTATACATGTCAGTTTCCTTAATACATTCTCTCCCAGAACATATGAAATTGATGGCTTTTGCATCACCTGTTCCTAGAAGATGTATGGAAAAGCAGGAGCCACAGTGACTGATATTAAAAAAAAAAAAAAAAAAAAGAAAGCATTGCAAAAAAAAGCCAGTTCGTAAAACTCAATCAAAACTGACTGCTAGCAGAAATAGTGAAGAAATACCTCAACATATTTAGTCTGGAAAATATTCTTACTGAAGAAAATGACTTAGTTAGCCCTAAGTTAATATCTACATACACATCACAACAATGCCTACACAAATAGTAACACTCTAGCTTTGCCTGTATCTACCCTCCACCTTCTCACAAGTTCTATGTTAGAGGAAATCTTTTCTTTCATTGTTCTTACTCATTTTATTCTGATATTCTTACTTCTGGGGTAAAAGATGCAGTTTTTAAGGAAGCAGCATGTTCCAATGGGACCAGTACCAGCACAGCAGCATGGATGAGGAGATTCAGTTTTGAAGTGTGCAGTTCACTTCCCATAGAGACTTGTTACCTTTTCTTTATCAGCTTAACACTTTATAAGGAGGAAGCTGGACATGAACCAGAAACAATTATTGAACTCACAATACTTCCATGAGTCTTTAAGATCTGAATATGCCTGGGGTTGAACCCTGAGAGTCTCTATATGCTACAGCAGCAACTTTAAACAAAAGCAGAAAAATGGTCCTCAACAGCTCAGGGACACAAAACACAACCAACAAGACAGAGGGGCAGCTGTGGTATTTCCATCCCTCTGCACCAGTAGCAGAAATAACAGCTCGCAGTGGTGGTCAAAAACCAAACCTGTCCAACAAGCAAGAAGCTGAGATAGTAACAGTGCAGAAAGGAAATGCAAGTGGAAACCTCTATAATAAAGGGGATGTAAGGCATCTCTGAATGTAACCCTTATTATAACATGAGTGCTGGACAAGCTAACAGAGCTTAAACAGCAGATGAACAGGATTGTTTCCTCAGTCTGATAAGGAAACTGAGCACTTCTTGCTCAGCTATGGAATTCCGTACATCTGCACAAACCATTGTTTAAAATATTGAGCATTGTTTTCAGTAAGAACCACAGCAGAGTTTACTAAGAAAAAAAGTTTTGTTAGATTCAGATGTGTAATGGAATTGCCTTATTGTGAAATTAGCATACTATATTCTAACCTGCACCTTAGTAGAGTTTACTGAGCAAATGCATAGATAAGAGGTTCTCATCCATCATCTTTCTGACACGCAAGCTAAAGTCACTTTTAATCTCCACTTAATAAATGTGATTAAGTATTCACTGAGTATAGTTTTATTGTGGTAGTTTACAAGAGCCTAGAGGACAAATTCTTCTGAATAGCAACCTATTTTTTTGCTCTTCTTGCTTGAGTACCAGACCTAACACCTCATACAATCACCTTTTGCTCTTTCATTAAGCAGTCTGCACCACACTGGCACTCCCCGATGGGGCCACTAATAGCAAAGCTCCCAGTTTCCGGAAAACAACTAAGGGCAAGTGATACAGAAAAGGAAAACTAAGTTTAATACCCAATTAGAAAGTCTTTGATGAGCCAGCTCAAAGATAGAAGATTTGAACACATTTCCATGCTTACTCTCCAATGGGAAAAGTGATTTAAGTCACGTGGATGACACCACTGATGTTACAACATTTTAAAGCTGTTCTGACAGATCACTATTTTTAGCTGATATCTGTAATAAGACCAAACTCAATAACATCATATAATTTACTTTTTGTGAGAAAGAGACACCTTTGCCATCACATCTTCACCTGTACAACCACCACCAACAAACACAGGCAAGACAGAATTGGTATTTTGAAAGCTATTATAAAAGTCACATAGTAAGCAGACATGAACCTCAAAGCTCGGGTCCTGAAAGGCTCTCCTAATACATAGAAGTGCTGAATACTAGTCCCTTGATCATTTATATATGATCACAAGAAGTAATCTGATTTTGTAAAGGGCTTAGGCATGCAGAGCCTTACCCATCTCTTTTTTTTAATAGGGAGGGTGATGATTCTTACTTAACTCAGTAAAACGTTTTGAGATCAATAGATGAAAAGGTTGATACACGCACTTATATTACTGAGTACTTTGCAGCAGATAGCAGTGTGTCTGAAAGCATGCCAAATGCCCCATTTCTTATTCTACAATTTAGAATGAGCCAGTGAATGCTGCAGGATCATGATTAAACTTTTAAATGCCACATCTACTAAGCAGTAGTATCAGTCAGTCATTGAGACAGTGTTATATGAACTTAGTTCACATCAGTGAATGAATTATACAACTCTTTTCCTATAATTTGCTTCAATGGAATATGCATATCTCATGGCAACAGTCAATCACTGTGTTGCTCACATAAAGAGCGTGAAAAATAAACAGTCTTTATTCAGCTTCGCTTTAGGAAAAAACCAAAAATTTTATACACCAAGCAGCACAGGGTATTATCTTAATACACATCAGCTCCTTGGGATTTCAGGTCTATAAAAATCAATTGCAATGATGCCAGACTGAGTCCTGACCTATGTACACCAACCATCTTCTACAAACTCTATGCAAGGTCAAGAAATGATGAGCTGCTAATTATGAGGCAAAGACAAGCAATACAAACATAGCTTTTTATCTCCTAACTTTCTCTCATGGTGTTTTTCCCCCTTCATTATAAATCTGCCTACTTAACTGAAATACCTTTCTGACCATACAGTAACTCTAATCAGATTTCAGGCAAAACTTTAGCATGTGGTTCAGAATATCATATCTGCAACATTACAGCATTTGTAAATACCAAAAATAAATCAAAAGAGAAGTCAACTGGCTTGATGTGCTCAGTCACAGAACAGCGCTTTCATCTGATCTCTGGCAGCAGCTGCAATAATCTGCCTCAGAGCAACAAAAAAGGCATCGTTGAACTGCCTACATTTACCCACACCACAATAAATGCTCATTCCCATGGCAGAGATAGACATGTTTGTACAGTCATGCTCACTGACAGCCATCCATAGTTGAAGCCAAGTAATATGAAAAAATTCATACTTAAATTGTCCTAAGTTGATTCAGCTGTGTGGTAACCCAGCCTGGCCTTTCTCTAGCCACCACTGCTCATTTTCAGGCATCATGGGTCACATTCAAGCCTTTCACCAGGAGAGATGTGCTTGCTCCAACTACAAAAGCCCACTACCAGATAGTCTATTTATTTTTGCCTTGCCAGTGTGGAATAAATAAATAACCTACAGATAAATCAAGGCCAGCAAAGAATGGTTCTCCTTACGGAAAGGCTGCAATTTAAATACCTGCTGACACTTCAAAGAATGGATTTTTAAATAGGGGGGGGGGAAAAAAGAGGCCCCTCAACACTTAAAGCAGCTTCTCTAAAGATGTAGAGAAAGCTGTAGTCAGTTGGATCAACACATACCCCTTTCTGAACAACCTTCAAGGAAGAAAAATAAGAAGCGTTTGTTTTGTCTCAAAACACAGTAAATTGTTTTCTTTCAAGTCCATTTGATGACAATAACAAAAACCTCTCTGGGTTTCCTCTGAGCTCTTCTTTGGGTAAAATCCAGAAGCTAGTGTATTCAGAGCTCCTGTGCAGCAGAGAGGGAGCAGAACAGCTCTCTCTTGCTGTCTCCCAGAAGTCAAATTCACTCTTTGATTTGAGACAGGTGCATTTACATGCAAAGAACAATTCCAACTTCTATTCATAAGATTAGCAGCAAGGAAAGCGTTAGAAGTTCAGATGAAAAAACCTGACTGACCTCAAGTTGTACAGGTCACTCAAACGCCGCTGGACTGCAAGGCTTTAATCTTACGACAGCGAGGCCACAAATGGAAGATGGTGCCAAAATCTGCTCTCAGACACTGTAAGGCTCGAGTGCTTCCTCTTACTTTTCAGTGAAAAAGCAAAAAAATTGGAGCTGTGACCTTGAGACTTCTCCAGCCACATGCCATGCCCCCTGCATGCCCATGGCTCCATGGAGCATCATTAGCCCTGCAGGAGCACCATTCTCAGAGGATTCCCATCTTCCCTGCTCTCCTGCTGTTCTCTAATTGTGCTTTTAAGGGAAAGAATTAGCAGCTAGCGTATTCCTTATTAATGGCATAAACGACTTTAAACTGCTGTAAGCTTTGCCTCTTCTTCTTATATTTTTAAAGCATTGTATGAAGGGTTAAAATGAACAGACCTCACTGATAACTGGAGCTAAATGACTAAATTCCCGCACTGCTTCCAAGTAGTAATTTTTGTCTGACTGACAAGGTCCTTGTCTCTTTGAGTAGCAGGGTCACAGAAGCCATCAGTCAATTACCCTTTCCCAGTCCAATGACTGCCTTTTCACCTCTCTGACTGAAAGGACTTAACAGTGTTATTCACACTTCCATGACTGTAAAGCTCTCCATGATCTTTATGGATAAGAGATGTTCTTCAGATAAAAGCTGGAATCCTCATGATGTGCTGCTTTTCTTTTGGTACATTCGCACAGCTCTATACTAGCACAGGTGGAATTACAGTCAACAGCTGTCCATTCATTCTTGTTTCTTCGTCAGCATCTTTTATTTCCCTCCTGTGCGGTGGCCTCATAGACTTGAGTAATGGAGAGAACGGAAGTGAAAAAACAGCACTAAATGCATGCCTGGCTCCAAGCTCTTTATTGGAATTACACCAGGGATGAATTTAGGTATAAACTCTTTTCATTAGTTGTACAGTAACTAGAAACGCTAAGCAACATTGTTCCAAAGACAGTTAATTTAAAAGCCCCAGCTCATCACAGTAGCACTGCACATAGTTACCTCCACTCCATAAAGAGGAGAACTAGATATGAAATAGATGTTTTAAGCCAGAGCCCTTAACAAGAAGGAGAGAGTAGTAAGTGCTAAGTTATAAGTCTGGATAATGCAGTGTAGTCTTTATTCCAATACTGGTTCTGTGCAATTCAGGAAGTTTTTCAAAGTTATACCCTTAAACTTGACCACCAGGCAAACTAATAAAATCCTCACTGTGGATTCCTGCATGCAATTACTCAATTACAGACTGTGTATTCAGCAGTGAAGAAGAGTTCTGTGTTTAGCTGCGGCTGCAAGCATATCGCTGTCTGATCCAAATTGCTCAGAGGAGCCTGAGAGTTCTCCCAAGTGCCATAAAAAGAAAATGCCCATCACGTGTTTGTTTTGAGAAGGTAACTCCTGCTTTGCATAATCACCTTCCTCTCTTTGTCACATGCACATTTTCTGGCATCACAGGTCTGACATGTAGCCAGTATATTAAGTTGCAATCTACATATGCTTTCAATGATGCGGAATGGCCATCTCATTACCATAAGGGTCAAATGCTGAGGTGTGCAAAGTACTGCAATACTGCAAATACAGAGACTACTGGGCTCTCTGTTTCTATTGTCTTTGAAAGTCAAGACTCTTTCCAGCTAACAGCAATGCTGAACACTTAATTGCCTTATGTGAAATTAATTTCCTCAGTAAAAATAAACGAAGTTAATCACAGTTGTAAGCCTACTGCCATCAGTACAATTACTCCAACACTCATTTTGACCATGTTCACAGATTGGTGTGTTTGCATAAAAATGAGGAACCAGTTGATATTTCAGTCTTACTACACAGTCAATTTGTTCAAACATTCAATTCAGATTGTTGGCAAGAGGGATAAGAAGAAACAAAGCCAGTAGTGAATGAAATACCCCAAACGCTAAGAAAACAGCGAACACTACATGTGCTCATTAAGACATCCTTTGGTCAGTTTTATCACGAAGCTGCTTGACTTTTTTATCAGTCAGCTTCTACTGTGGGGATATTTTTTTTAAAGTGCATGAAAAGAGGCTGGTAAAACTCATACAAATATGTTTTTCACTCTCTTTAGCCTGAACTTTGAAAAGCAGTTGGACCAAAGAACACACCGTGGACTCAGTTCTCATCTGGGGCTTTGTTTTTTAACCTACAAACGTTGCTTCTCCTACATACATTATTTAAAAAGTGTTGTGTTTTGTTTTTTGAGACAAGCATACAAGACTACTAAGGTGAGAGTTCACAATTTTCTTCTAGAGCAGATAAGAGAATTGAAAGCCCGTATCACTGAGTTTATCATGTCAGTCAAAATGAGAAAAATAAACTATCCATATTTTTTTTAACCTTCAAACTGACATTTATGTGCATTATTTAAAATATACAGGGGGCTGCAGAGGACAGCAAAGTGAAATCTGATCAGACCTTGAATAGAATCTGAAAGGATGTGAAGTGACAGTCAACAGGATATCAGCTCAGCACATCATAACCCAGATCCTTTCCTTCTGTCCATAAAGGGATGTGTCTAAAGATGTAACTGTTACCTGCTTACATCAGGATCACACCCAAAACATACTAGACGCTGCCAACAGCACATCACTGTAATGATGGCTGAAATGGCAACACAAAGGCAGAGTAAGAGCAGGAAGGGATTAAAACATGTATGCTAAGTCCCAGGTGGATTGGTGTCCACAAGTAAGCAGGCCTCAGAATGTGAGAGTCATGTAAGCTCATGGCCAGACTGATGAATGCCTTATCAGCTACATTACTATTGAACACACCATGCTTCCACTATCAGTTTTCATACCTACAAGAGTTGAATGAAGGTACATAGAAATCCATTCTTGCTCTGGCTGAGGAAGACAGTGAAGATATCACAAATCAGAGCCACAAGGACACTTCTAATTCCTGGCCAATATTAATCAACCTGCAGATAGCCACATTATTGAAGTTTGACTTCCTACACATCAGTAAAAATATCTTCCTTAAATAGGAGATTAATAGGAACTTAGCTACTCCTCTTCTTATAAGCCTTGAGAGTTTACACACTTAGCAAGTGACCTGTTCCTCATTATAAGCATGCAAACATCAAAGAACACTTCTGACTCAAGACAATGCTCAAGACAGTTTTCACCAGAAGGTATTTTAACATTTTAAATCAACTAAGCTAATGGATAGTAATGGCCTTCATTAAAGCAACATCAGAAAAGCTCCCCAGCTTTTAACACATGAAAGCCTGCCACCACTTTGCATGAGGTTAGGAAGTACCAGCCAATTTCTCGCATGGAGGCAAAGCACCAAACAAACACAAACTAAAACTTTTCAATTTCCTGCCTTTTTACCACTTGTGCAGGACATTCTCACTCCAATTACAGGGAAGGAGCACCCAGCTCCTCAGAGACCACCCAACTCACATGATGAGCTGGTGTCTGGAATACAAAACAGGATTCAAATCCCAGTTAAGAAGTTTGATAGTTGATGTAACAAAACCACCCAAAGACTCACATCCAAATTTCCTGAGAACTGCAATCTGAACCTCCCTGCTGAGCTGGGTATCTCTGGAACAGCACGAACATGGCAGACAGCCTTCAATCCCCTTTGTCAGAAGATGGCAAAAAAAAGCTTCCCTAATGGCACTCAGCAGCTATCTCTTCCCTAAATATCCCAAGAGTGCAAAAATTCACTAGAATGACTCAAAAGTAGAAGCTAAAAAGGGTCACATGAAAAAAGCCCACCAGCATCACACCTCTGATTTCTTTATGGACCCACAATGCATAAGGGGATTTCCATTGCCTTCCAAGCCTGACAGCAGAGATTGGATTTATGCAAATTATAAGGTCAAAATAATTAGAGATAGGCCACAGGTATAAATCAAACAACCAAAGCTGACACGTCTAAAATTCTGCATGCTAAACAATCAAGGTGCTCAGAGACAGAACATTCATTGGTGGTTGTCTCTGTGGAGTGAAATTTAAGGAAGGAGTTGCTAAATTACATGGCAGTTGAAATCTGTGCATTTTACAGCTCTCACATGAGAAGATGAAGTCCTGCTCTTATCTGTATTTCTGCAGCACAATTAAAGTCTATTTCTCAGACAGCTCATTAAATAGAAATGCTATTTTGTGGATGGCTGTAGTGAAAATTCATAGAGTTGATGTTAAGGAGTGAAAGTTCAGACCCAGTTTTCAATTGTTGCGCACCTGTAAGCTTACATTTGTGCGTCCAGGTTTTTCAAATGGATTGATCAGTGTCTTACCAATAACTAGAGATACAGAGGTTGTAAGAAGAAGCAAATTTTAACTATACCATTTGTATTACCTGAAATTATACGCATAATGGTCAATATGCAGTAATTAATATCACTTTGTTAGTTTAAGTGTAGAGATTCATGTAAAATTAGATTTTATCTAGCAGAAAGCAAATCCATGCATGCTTGATGACCAAATTAATCACCAAATTTAACTGTACATTGATTTTGCTAGCTAATACAAATACATAAATGGATAAATGCATCTTTTAGTAGTCTGAAGTTTTTCTCCCTGCTTATTATTCACTTTTTAGGTGAGTAGAGGAGGAAAAATAAAGCCCAAGTTTACAATTTTTTTTTTCTCTTACATTATGTTTCTAATATCAGTGACAGATAACGGGCCTGCATTTCCTAGCTGAGAATGTGTCTCAAAACAGTGAGAGAAGTGGCACTCACGAGGTTTGCTCACTTACTACTCACAGTATGACAGAATAATTTTACTCATACCTGATCCATTTTGTTTCTTCAATTCCATTTCTGCTCCCATCCCCCCATTCATCTGTCCTCTCCTTCTACTTAAGTTGTTTACTTGGCTTCACAGTTCATTAAAATATTCCCTGCTTCAAGGCCCCTTTACAATAACACATTCTACATGTTAATTAATACTTACATAAAATGATTATAATGCACTTTTTGTCTTATAGTTTTCAAGCAACCTCCATTTTCCACTCATTACAATCTGCATGAATAAAGTCCATATTACACACTGTGCACAGAGTGCAAGTGAAGGAAGTCAACTGCATGGGTGAGGGAGTGGTTATGCTGAAGGAACGTGAAGGTAATTTGTGGTGGTCATGTAGTCAAAAATGTTCTTCTCCTACATTTTCCTGTCATATAAGAATTTGCTTAGAATTGGACAAACAGTTCATAATGAAATATTCACTTGATTAACACAAACTGAATCATTTATGAACAATTTATGATTTTCTTATTAGTTTAAATCATCTGATACATAATCGCACAGATGCATCCAAGTGCATAAGTGAAGCTTTGTAAATATCAGCTTTCTGTTTGCAATAAACAACCCTAAGCACATCTGAGGATAACTGGAGCATTATTTCACAATTAGAGCCATTATATTAAGGCAGAAAAGTTCCACTTAACAAGAAAATATTTTTTAAAGTTACCAATTAACACCATTCAGAAATTCTTAGTTGATATTTGGTATGAAAAACCGGATATTGAATTTAGATATATAAATATTGTATAACTTAATCATAGTCTGAAATATTTATATACATTATTGAAGTAGAGGCATTGGTTTCAGAAGATCTATTTTTCATTTTTCCAGCTAAAGGAAGGCAGCTGAGAAGAAATTTCATAAGAGACTTGAGAGATGCCATCCTAAAATATTAAAGGTACTTCATTTACTACAGCAACATCCTTAGCAGCACTATAACAAAAGCTCTGTCTGTTCTGCCAAACTTCTAAAAACATTATATGCATAACACTCATAAAATCCTAATGCACCTTAAAATTTAGCTTGAAAAAAATTGAAGAGAGGGAAAAGTTGCTTAAGTAAATTTTTTTGGACTGTTTCTATACTAAAAGACAGAAAATATTCACAGATGTACAGAGACAGCTTGCATCTCCCTCCTGGAAAGTGAGGCCCCTTCTGTCTCCTAGCTCCTTTCAGTGAACAGTTGCTCACTGACCTCTAACAACTAAGCTTTAAAACTTGCAACTCAGAAGGCATGAATCAGATCCCTGAATGATGTATGCTTTACAAATGTTATTAATAAGCAGAGATATGAGTCCTGAAGACCGGACCAAATTCTCAGCAACACTTCATCTGAACAAAGTTCACCCTCTTTGAGGAAGCAGACCAGACCAGAGGACCCACCCAGGTCCCTTCCAAAGTACCTTTTCCCAAGAAGCTGCAAGCACATTCTGTGGGAAGGACTCATGATTGCAAAGGGCTAAAATTTGGATTCCAAACTTAGGCTGTTTTTTTTATTATTATTATTATTTTGAAGGCTGTTTCTTTAAATGGAGACAGTATCTATGTAATGAGGGAGCTTAACTGCCATTTGTCTTCTCCATTGCAATTTTGGTGGGGTCATTTCTGGTGCTCACATAATAAAGAGTTGTTTGGGTGCTTTTTTTGTTGTTGTTGTTGCTACTTTTTGTTTTGTTTTTTATTTTTTTACTTAACTAGCCTTTTGACTACCAGTTTAAGCAAGAACTAAAAGCTTTGAGTAGTCTGACTGAAAGAATTAATAACTGTTATTTCCAGAATGGAGACATTTCGAGTACTCATAAAACGCATTGCTTTTCTGAGGCACCTAAATTCCCAGATTCTAAATGTCTTTGCTGACATTTATTTTTCTCTTCAAATACTTCTGTAGGAAGGGGTCAGAATTGAGGTTAGGAGTGGCTCAAAACATTCCACAGAAAGACTCCATGACATTTCCAACCTCCTATTCTTCTGCTCTAACCACTAGAATCATCCCCACACTCAGTTCAGCACCTGCACAGCTATGATAAACCTTTGGAGCTATTCTAGTCCATCATGTTAATGACATGTACTTTAGACAATCCTTTTAACTAAGCCACCACTACTATCAAGGAGCAGTTAGCCTACAGATTTAAGAATTCTGCAGCTTTATAAGGTCCCTAAGTGTATATTTACATGATAAATGGTAATAGATTCATCATACACCCATCCTGTGCATGGGGAGACCAGCACTCCTAAGGCTCAATGCAGTGTTATGGTGCTCAGCAGCACTAGTGGCAGATGAGACATCTCTGCCATAAAGCCAACCTTGATGCTAAGCCTGGGCCAATAAATCAAATCACTCCTAATGTTGTTCCACATTAGCATTGCATCCAAGCCAACCCTGCTTCCCAGGCAGATTAGATCACTCCTAATGTCACCCTGTATTACGTCTGGTAGACCACAGCCTTGCTGGAGAACTGTCAAGGCATAGATAAAAATCCAAGCAAACATACTAATAGGTAAGATAAGGAGAAACAGTGGCGTAGGAATCCCTGCAGTGCTTTTGTACCAAGAGGAAGTTCTCTGGTAAAGGAATTATGCTTTCTGTGATTGTTTATTTAATCTTTGGCAGTTTCTTGCTGAGATGAGAAACTGAGTTCCTCAAACCTCACAGCACACACACAGCTGAAAGTAAAGGCCGGATCCTTTGCCAGGCTGTTTCCTAGAGAACTCTCTTGTGGCTGTAGAATTCTTCTAGAGACAATTAACCAAGTCTAGAGATAACATGACAGACAAGAGCATGTCTTCCAACCTTATTGAAACTGAAGTGAAGAGCTCATTGTTTTCCTGCCATATGGCAATTCATTTGAAGATACCCACACAGTTCTGGAATGAGCAACTTGAGAATTTCAGTTCATGGTTCCCTATTTTCTTCCTTCCTTCCTTGACCTGTTACAATGTATTTGCCTTCTTTGTAATGCCCTCAGACATTTTATACAACGTGAATTTCAGACACTTAAGCTCCGTTTGGACAGGAGTTCACATTTTTATACATCTATTGCTTCACTCTTATTTGAAAGCCATCTCAACAATAACTGCTCTAGCACTCTCTTAAAGTCCTCTGAGGTACTCAAATCAAGACATTACTTTTATGAAATGGTGGTGTGTAGTGTGAACACTCCAGAGACAATATACTCACATCAGCACACCTGTGTGGTTGTCACTGTCAGTACTAATTTATACAAGACCTAAACAAAAGTCTCTTCTGGACACTAAGACATGTCCATGTATTCTTCATCAGCATAAATTATAAAGCAAAATGCATACACTGCACCCGAAATCATCAAGGTAAAGACTGAAGCCAAATCTGCATCTTGCAATTCCAGCCTTCTCTTCCCCAGTCAGAAAAGGCAGCTATGGAAATAAAAGAAAATTAATGATTCTTCCCTTGATATTGGACAGCAGAAGAGTGACTACCAAGTCACAACAGCCACATAAGGCAAAAGAAACCACAAAAACATGTGAAAGGGCTCTGTTTACGTCTCAGAATCATGGCCAGTCTCATAAACGTGTCCCCACACACCAGCTTACAGTTCCATCCGACTAGCTACACCCAACCTAATGATTCAAAGACTAATTAGTTCATTTACTTTATGGCTCATTTGCTGCAGTAACAAAGAAACATTATCTAGATATAGTTCTTCCTGCAGGGCCCATGAAGAATACACAGCTAACAGAACTTCAAAAGAAAGGAAAAATGAAATTGCCATTATACCTTCTCATAAGCAGCAGATCAGCTGACATTTGTTCCTATAAATGAAGGCTCGGTACTCTTGCCCTGATCCAGCAAAATACTGAGCATGTTCCACAGACTAAGTGCAAGTGGTCTCAGCAGTTGCATCACTTAAAGTATTGCCATTTTTACAGTTAAGCACAATCTGAATGATTTCACAACAGAGCACTGTATCACTGCCTGCGAATAAAGCAGTTTGAATGGTGTCCATTAGCACGCCTATTCAAAGAAGAAAGGAAAAGAATCTAATTGCATTGCAATTTATGCTCCTTCTTTCCTGTTGCTTTATTGGCATAACTCCTTATCACCTGGAAAAAGGGGAAAACTTGAAACTTTAAGTTGTCTGAAATAACTGCCATCTTCTGTCATAGCTGAATTCTGTAAAGGCTACACTAATGCAAGCAGTGCATCTAAAACTCAGATGCTGGATTATGCACGTGCTAGTATTGCTTTCTAAACTAGGTAATCAGCTTTAATAGTCCTTTCTCTGTGACCACTTTACTGTAGCACTACATGATTTACCATACTAAAGCAGAGGTTTGGCACTTAAAAACAGGTTCTGCTTCTGTATCTATCATTCCCCGATGACCACTTTCATTTCTCTTTGGATGAGGTACACTCATTACATTTCCCAGATCTTCACTTCTCTGCTTCTAAATTGTCATTGTGGAACAGGCACGGAGTGCTGCCTGTATTTTTCCCCACATTTGGTTATCCAAATGGCCCAACTAACACTCATATCGGCACAGCTGAAGAGGTGCTTTGGAAGGGGGAATGAGGAGCTGGAGGGCAGAAGCCAGCATCTCCTTAAATCAGAGGCGCTGCTATGGAAGAAAGTACATGAAATCTTAGTACTAACCTTTAGAAAACAGGCAGACTGCAAACAAGAATAATTGTTATGGGCCAAACCCTGCTGTTTTTACTCATGCTGGAAGTCCTACTGCCATTAAATGTAACTGTATGTGTGAATTAAGAAAGCACTGCTTGGATTTTTATTTATGTAGTCTCCCATGCAATAACACTGAATGGAAATACACTTGTTTACTTTTAAAGGCGCTTCAAATTTTACTGTTACAAGAGTGTCACTGCCTTCACACTGCTTCTCTGCAAAATAAATAGACTTTCATAAATACTGCCCTTCATTTCAATTCCTCATTATTAAATCTTCGCATTTAAGCTACAGTGCAAATATGTGGGTTAGTGCTCATTACATGCGATGTTCCTATATCTTCCTGAGCTTAATTTAAAACAGGTATGTTGCTGTCTTGCAAATACGTTGCTTTCTGATCTTCTAAACAGATTTTTAGTGTAGATACACGCTCTGCTATTTTCCCTTTCACCCTAAATAAAGTTTTCCCTGATCGCTCTTGCTACTGCAGGGAAATACATTATCCATTTTGCCCTGAAAGAAATGTGAAAAAGGAAAATGCTGATGGCACAAGAAGCAATTTGAATCCCATGATAGAAAACATAGCCCTAGCAAACAATGCACTGTAATAAGTAATAGTATAGGAACATTGTTTTGGGGGGGTTATCAGAAGAGAAATGCAAGGTACACATTTTTAAACAAATAAATGTTTTCTTTTGCCCTTTTTTTCAGCAGATGGAAGGAAGGTGGTAGATGCAAGCGAATAAATTTGAAAAATACATAGCCTGCCTATCATTCAGCAACTACAGAATTGGTTTTGGTTTTAATAATGTGAATTGGTTCCACTTCTGTGCAAGCAACTTGTGAAGGACAGACAACAGATAGAGGTCAGGCACTATTACAGCAAGTCATGTCCCTCAGGCTGTTCTGGCACCCTTTGCTGTTATTTTCATTGTCATTATCCTGAGTGTGGAACAGCAAAGGAAGCAGTATATCTTTAAAAACATAAAAATGTGTTGTGCTGTTTGTTTTAGACTTTGCTACAAGTAAATCAGATTTAGTGGGTGTGATTCACCAGGTACATATCCTTTCTTAAGTATAATAGCTTTATATAAGACTGCAGAGATACAGGGATGGCAAGGCATGCATTAAGTGCTATCCAAGCACATAGTTTGTGCCCTGTGCAACTACCAGAGCTCATTACACTGCTTCTGATGTACCAGGTTGAACCTAAAAGTTTGTGAAGTGTTGCCTCGTGACTGGCAAACTACTTCTGACAGAAAGCTGAAAGTTGCTGCTATTTAGCAGTTCTTTGGTGACCTTTCAGAAGAGAAAGGATGGACTTGGTCCAAGTTATAGTGCACAGACATCCATATCACCACCATGAGCACTTCTATTCTGTAGAAGAATGAATACAATCATTCTGGAGGGCAGGGGTTCTCAGCCAGACCCCATGATTCAGATGCACTACCCATACAGCTCATCTGTATTTTCCCCATCCCTTTCCTGGAATTACTCACTCCAACCATATGCACCATAACAAATGATGATATGCACAGACAATGATACACAGATTAATGGGCAGTACTATTTTTCCTCATTTAACTTCTTATGCAAATCATCACAGAGAGAATCAGCTATTATCTTAGGAGTGTCGCCATCAAAAGTAACCCAATAAAGTGAACACAAACATATAAACAGGCTCATCTTGAAAGAGATTCACAATTGTGCTCACATTACTGAAGCAACTTCATTAAGAGCTGAGTTTTAAGTCATACCTACATTTCTGCTCAGCACACAGGGCTCTCAGGAAAGGAATATAAGAAATTCTTACCTCTGCTGCAGAAAGTACATGCTTTCTTCAGCTATGAGATGACTTTTGGGGGACAGCACACAGTCACCACTCGTCTGCCCACATAACCCCACAGACAAAAGCAAATGCCCATAACTGCACCATACTGGCAGCGCCATACCTGAAACGTGTTTTCTATTTGGGCTGAAGTCATAGGAAAATTTCCTCTTATTTTTGAGCAGCATGAGTTTCTGCAGAAATGCTCCCAGAGTTAACCAGCGTGCTCTCTGCTATTTGCTTGCTACCTGCCTCATGCAGGGGCCACATGTCACTGTTCGGCAAGGGCTGTAAAGCAGCCTGCTCTGTATAATAGAAGCTATTATTTATATTAACAATTTCCAACGCATGTTTAACTGTAGAAAACCAGATTATGCTGACAGCTCATGTTTAATCACCACTGTTGCAACAAATTACACCTTACTTTACAACATGTATACACATCAGCTCCTTTGCCTCTAGTGATCACTAATTAGTTGCCTAATCTGAAGGAAATAGGCAATTTTAAACAAATCTTGATTGATACATAACAGACAAAAAGCAATTATTTTACAGCTGAGTTTATTCCTTTGAGTATGAATGCCAGGGATTTGTAGGAGTGACTAAGAGAAGAACTCAGAGTTCTACTACCTAAATACACAAATAGAGAGTATCCAATGCATATAGACTAGAAAACATACAATGGCAGTGGAGAGAAGTATGAACATTCCACATGAAAAATCACTGGCTAGTGGTAATAAAATGAAGAATGCTTGCCTTAGAAACAGAATTCAGTTACATCTCATTCAATATCTTGACATTGTATAAACAGCTATAAAACTACATGGTTATTACAAGTGAGCCCTGTGTCTTCCTAGGATGAGGGAATGAGCTTTTTAGGTTAGGATTAGTTTTGGATCATACTCAGAAATGCTTTTGACACTGAAGAGCTGAGAGCAGAGTGAGCAAAGTTTTGGAAAATACTCTGAGGAAACATCAGGAGAATTATATTTATCTTATGAATCCTTAGGACTTGGCTAACAACAGCCTTCAAGTAACAGAAGTTTCCCCAAAAGCTGCTGTTCCTTCCCACTCTGGCAAGACAGTAAACTTGCAGCCAGGAGCATCTAAGGACAAGTTAGACAAGCGTTTGTCAGGAATAACTTGGAATTATTAATCCCATCTTCAGTGTGCTGAAGGATCTCTCAAAGTCCCCCCAGCCCAGCTGAAGCAATGAGGGAATGGGTGACAAACTCTAGATATCCTGATCATTGTATCATCTGCCTGCCCATTTAAAAAGTACACCAAATGTCAATGAAACAGTACTGGAGCCAACTTAGACCTGAGCTTGTCCAGATAAAGTATTAGCTGAACAGATGGCACTGATAATGAAGCTAGATAATGAGAGTGCTTAGCACAATGAAAGGTAATTAACTCACCAAAGTGCTCATGACAGGCTACATGATGCAACACACAGGGACCTACACCTATAAAGTGGAAACTGGAATTGGCATCCTTTGGTTGCATGATGCTAGAAAGCGGGGCAGTACCACATGCTGTTTGTTCGCCTGTACAGAGTGCAGCACCAAGCAGAATGCTCAGGGCTCTGTCAGTCATGGTCAGCAACTGGAGAAGGCGCAAGCCTTCTGAAAAATGGTCCTGAAGGATGGAAACTGAAACAGCTCCCAGAGAGGCTTGCAGCAGCTTGTGGGTGACCACCTGCCCTTGGAGCACCTAGGGCCTGCAGAAAGCCCAGAGCCAGTAAAAGCAACAGCTGCTGGGGAGTGGCCAGATCTGAAAATCACAGCAAGGAATCTTTCCCACAACAAAGTGTTAAGAATGAAAAAATTGGGTTATTTCAGCCATCCTCAGAGTGTTTGCTTTTATCGTTCTTTTTGAGTCTGCAGCCTTGTATGTAAGTAAACCGAAACATCACTTTTACTTCATTTTATTGCAGATAAAAGGAAGACTCACCTCACAATCATCCATCTATTATGTTGCCCTGTATTAATTTCCTCTTAGCACCATCTTAAATATCCTCATGTTTACTTCCCTGGGAATTGTTTTTGTATTTCTTAATCAATTTAGTTGCTCTCTTTAGGACCTCTTCCATTATTTCATATGCCTTTTGAAATGGAATGACTGAGACTGAACACTTTAATACAGGCAACAGTGTACCATAAATTTCTGTAATGATACTCGTTTTGTCTTAATACAATCTAACGTCTCTATTTCTTCCTGGACTGCACAGCACTTCAGCCTTCTCTATGCCATTCCCTGCAGTGATCAAGTATTTTTCTCAGAGTTGTTACAGCTAATTTAGAATCTATCAGGTAGTATGATTAGTTCCAATTGTCCCTTCAGAATCAGTTACTGTCAGTTGTCTACCCTGAAGCTCACCTGTCATTTAATACAGAATGCTCTATCACTGCTCGATTCTTCTGCATTCTTCGCAGCACCTCACAGCTAACAAGCCCTGTGTAACTTCACCTTACCAACAGAAACCCTATTTACTCCCTTTCCAGATAATTTCCAGAAATGCAGGTCCATATATCACTAAACTATTAATCTTTTCCTCAAGTCCTTATTTGTCACCTTCATAATCTTCCTAATTCACAAGAGAGCTTTCTTCTATTTCTATGATCATTTTTTTTCTATAGAGGCTTTATTCACATAAACTGCATTTACTATTGTGTTTACAAGACTTCCTCTGTTCAAGTAAAGAAAAAATTAAAATATGATGTAAAGACAGTGTTTTCCTTTACAGGAACTATTTTGATTCATTCTTTGATAACAGTTTCATCTAAATGCCTCAAAATTCCACACCAGCATGATCATCACATTCCTTTTAGGCAGTATACACAAAGCTGAGATTCACTCACTCAGACCATTTGCACTTCATACATCTTCCCCTCTTCCCTTTATCTATTTGCTTTATCTTTATGTTTGCCTTTCACTTAGATTTTCAGCTATTCGAGGCTGGCTTTTACTCTTCTTTATATTTGGACAGCATACAGCACAGTAGGACAGGAGCCAACACATATAAGAAACACCTTAAAGAAAACAATAGTAACTTATTGCATGGAAAATGTTTCAAATACAGTGATTTACTCCTTATCAAGTGCAAACAGACATTTCTATCTCTCCTGCTCAGGTGCTGCTCTGCTCAGCCCTGCTACTAACAAAAAGAATTCTCTTCTTTCCTAGTGATTTTCTACCACTAACACCAGACTGATCCAAAAGAATATTATTCTTAGATTAACTCCACTGGATATATAAGAAATGAATCTGGAGACCTCTGCCTATGCAGTTACCATCCTTAGACTAAGATGGTATCAATTCAGGTGATGATTTTCCTTATCTCCACTTTGGAGCAAGATTTTCTCCCTTTCCCAATATGTAATTCAGCACAGAAAGTCAGAAAATCCCATCACCTGGGTACATGACTTCACTGTTAATAAAATGATTGTTTGCAGAAGTAAATCATTACTGAGTAAAATGGTGTTTACAGGTACTGGCTAGCAAGCAATCCCTAGTTGATCACTTAATGACATGCAACACTCACAGGTATCACTTGGCCACAAAGCTACCTCAGACCAGTCTGTTTCATATGAGGAATGACTAGGATGAATAGTTCACAGTCACTATTCAGAGGTACAGTTTTAGGAGGTAAGTAACCACCATCTAACCATCTGTGTTGGAATACTACAATCTCCTCTGCAACCTCAGTGTAGCAGTAGAAAGAGTAAACAAGAACACAGCAGAGTAGGCAACCATGCATGCTCAGATGTTTGTAGGGAAATGAGTAGTAACGAAAGAACTCATTTCCACTTTTACAGTTTGATTTGTGCAAGGCAGCAGTATGAAGCCAGTGAGCAGCAAGCTAAGAGGGCCATCTCATAGGAGCAAGGGATGGGGGTGAGCTTGCTGGCAGAGGAGAGTTTCAAGGAGAGTTTCCAAAGAAGATGTAGCTTTCCTAGGTTCAGGAAGCAGCAAGACTAAAGGAAGACTAAAGCAAGTTACATATATCATCACTCACTGCCAAGATGCTATCATTAAGTGAGCACTACACCTTAAAGAAACTGTATTGTTGGTGCTTTCAGTGACAGTCTGAGGTTAAGACAGACAACTTGCCTACAATCCAGAAAAGACAGTGAAAACTCTATGATACCTCCTCAAGAGAAACTGTAGATAGAGGCTATTTCAGGGAGCAAAAGAGTACAGATGGCATGCAGTAGCCCAGTAACTACCATAAGAAAGTGGCACCATTTTTCCAGTGCCTGCCTTTTCAAATAACCAGAGAGGCTCCTCGCCAACTCAGATTTGCACATCAACTACACTTTGTACTTCTTTGTCAAACTCAGCAGAATGCAGCCTAAATATCAAGTCTACCTTAGCAGAAGATCTGAGTTTATGCTTATGTGAACCCTGCAGATACAGTCCAAGAAGAACTACACATCTGCAGAGCAAGCCACCAGCCATTTAAGTTCTCCTCTTCCTAAACGCTTCCTGGAAGAACAAGTAATACTTCTGGACATTTTTACAGTGTGGTGGCTACACTGGAATGGCAAATGTGAGTCATAAAAGTCAATTAGCATGAAGTTCTTTGCTTCCTAGCACAGACATACCTTTAGATACTTTCCTATGGTGCTATGAACAAAATATCCTCATTCAGAAGTAGAAATCAGCTTCCTCCATGGGAGACTGAAGGCTTGGAGTGTAGAAGCAGACAAGGAACTCCACTCAGCACTGACAGTTATGAAATCTATTGTTCAGATTTTGGACTGAATCGGTGCTTAGATGAATCACTCTACATTTCATCTTCTGGTTTCTGCAGACCTTTTAAAGATCTGTGCACCAGGCTGCTGTCATTAATAAAAATTGAAAAAGATGAAATAATGAAATGAGACAATCTCAGGATACTGAGTTGTTCCACTAAGCTTGACATTCAGCATAATTTGAAGCTCTAGACAACTCCTACCGGCAGACTTGTTACAAAGTGAGAGAACAGAGCAGTTTCACATAAAGGGAGACATCGGACCATAGCTGATCAGCCCTGACAAAGCCCCTAAAAGCTTTGAAAACAATGGTTTCTTGTAAAAACAAGCCAGTATTCAGTGGGGGAAAAAAACTTACCCAAACAAGCCAAAAGCAAAGATAAAAATACACAACATTGTATCAACAGCATATGGCTGATTGACACACTCTTTATGATTGCACAATAAAGAGTAAAACCTGTTTCTGGAAAGGACCTTCTGAAAAATTTAGTCACTGCTTATGAAAACACAAGTTTTCACACAGGTACTTCATGTATTTTTCAGAACATCTTATACTTCAATATGTGATGAAACACCATATTATTCTTCCATAATACTGGGCAATTGGTAATAACAGCTTAAAAGGGTAAACACTTACAAAGTCTCCAGCAGGTAAAAAAGCTTACAATTCATAATACAAGTAAAACCAAAGCCCTCTAAAATGGTGTCAATAAAGTCTTCATTTTAGATGAAGGATAAATGTACACAGTTCCGTTCTTACATGTATTGTTTGTTTCACAAAAGGACAATTTAAAAGAGATCTGGAAGCACTGATGAGTTGCCAGAGTCAAAACTGTGGCATTTCCTTTCTAAGGCTCCGTTTTCAGAAATAGCAGCTTTGAACTTCACCTTCTCATGCTTATTCCCAACATAGAGATAAACGATTCTTGAGGGAAAATTTCAAGAAAAGCCAAGATCATATTTTTTAGTTAGCAAGTATAGAAAGTATATCAGGCACTTCACAATGAACTTCTGTGAATTCATCAGGCCAGCAAGAGAAGTTTCTGCAGCGGTCCTTCCTCTCTCATATAACCCTGAAATTATGTACACATGGTGCATTCTCAATAAATCTGAGTTAATGCTTTGGTTGCTGCCTGCACTCCATACACAGCATGCACAAACTTATCTGTGTTGTACAGAGGAATATCAAAGAGTATCTTGCAACAAAGCTCTGAGATGTGTGGATGACCCTGCTCTTCATATTTATTGATTTAAATTGCAATTATATTTACCTTTCACACATAGCTTTCACCAGTAGGATTCCAAGTATTCCACAAAGGAAGCCAGCAATGCTACCAACATTTTGCAGATGTGAAACTTGAAATAAAGAGAGGTAAAGCTTTATCAAGAGTCACCCAAAACACAATAGTCTGACAAGGAAGATTATTAAGACTGGCACACAGCAAGCACAAAGAGAAGGACAGAACACTGCAATGCTCACGGAAAAGGTGTGGGGAAAAAAAGTGTAAGAGAAATGAAGAAAGAGGGATCAGTAAAAGCTTAACAGGTAGAACAAGAGGAGTGTATTAGACCTGAACAGATGCAAAGGCTACAATGAGGACCAGTGGAACATGTAGCTACAGGGGTGTGAGAAAGGAAAATATAAAAAGGAACTCTTTGATACAGACCATGAGGGGTCCTAAAAAGGCCACAGAAGAAGAGGTTGCAGCAGTCCAGATAAAACCAAAGACATGTGTCAGCGCAGGAGGGATGAAGCTGCACTCAGATGGCTTCTGACCTGCGTGACTCAAGGCTGTTGTTTCTTCAGAACTTCAAGCCTGACACTGATGCTGCTATGTACACTCAGGCTTTGCTAAGTGTGAAACAAAGCAGTCGATTTGCTTTTCATGTCTCTCTTCTGCTCTAGATTTTCTCTGGGTGCTTTTCTCTCTTGCTCTGATTTATTCTCTCTCCCATCACGATTTTTCCCTATGTTACTCTTTAGTACCAAATTCAATGTGCCTTCTCAGAATTTGTGAGAGTCCATCTTTCCCTCCCTCCCTGGATACTATAAGGTTTCTCTTACTTAAACTGCTTTAGGCCTTGGTTTTGTAATAAGGGATTTTTCTTTTCTTCTGCATCCCTATGACCAACACTTCTGCCCTTTACCTCAATCAACACAATAATGGCATTTGTGCTGCTATGTGCAAACGACCTGGTCTGTATGTCAGATTGTTTTGAGGAGAACAAGAGAAAGATGAGGAATTCATCCATCTTCAACACAAAAATATTGGGAATTTTCCTCTTGCTCTCTATAACTCATTATGCCTGTGCATTTCATATACTGATCTGCCAGTTTAGAAATGAACACAGCTTGAGAGCAATACCTTTGCACAGAAGCAGTTTCATATTTGGGCATTTCTTCATGACTGAAAAGCAATATGTAGTTAAGATTATGTAATTGCAACTGCAGTGCTGGAACACAATAGTTAACCCATATAAACATACAGGCAGGCTTGCAAGTTTATCTTTAATCAGTACAAGAACACATGAATTTTAGACCTAAGCACTGTCTGCTGCTGGTGCTAAGCACTGTTACTGTTCATAGCACGCTGAACATGTTGGCTGCTAGGAGTGCTTTGCTGCCTGCCAGCTCTGGGTGATTACCCCACATGAGGACCTACTAACCTGGTAACGTGCTTTTTTTTTTTTTTTTAAAGCAGGAAGTAGTAAAAGGCTATTATTTTTTTTCCAACATATTTAGTATTTCAAATGCATCAGAGAACTTGATATCAAAATGGCTGACTGGTCAGAGAGGAATATAATTTAGTAAGTTCCTGCATATAGACCTTTTGATTCGCAAAGAATCACAGCATCAGAATCAGATCTTGTTTAAGTTGACTGCTGAAACTATTTGCTGTGGTTTAGGATCCTTGGGCTCTGCTTTTCACATGAAGTGCTTGGGATTAAATAAAAGATTAAGACTTAAATGTTTTCACAATATCTGTATGTTTAAACACAACACAGAACAATTTAGACTCAAGTAACTATCAAATCTTTGACTTAAACTGTGAGAAGATACCAATACTTTTGGCAAGCAAGTGGGACAAAATTGGGAACCTTCCTAAAATTTATGTGTAGTACATAAACAAACACATTACCAAAAAGCATCACTTGCAGTTTCTTATATCAGCTCCTCAACAATAGGCATCCAAACAATATACATGTCTAGAGGTAATGAGCAAGAACAAATAACACAACTTCTAAACTACTACTTTGTCTTTCCAGCTGTCCATGTACTACTTTTACCAGCACCGCACGTTTCTGACACACAGACATAAATAACCATTAAATAAGCTTAATAAACGGCGCAGCTTGGATTGCTTGCTCTTGTGCATATTTCACTACCAGTTCAAAGTCAGATCACATATTAAACTTTATTTCTATAATGATGCTGTTTAAGATCAAGTTGTGGAAGACAGCCAGTTAAATCTGCTGGTTAGCAGCTGAAACACCCTCTGTTGGGCACTATTCCCTCTTCTTTCAAGAAATGCCAGGAGGTAGCTCTTAGCATTTGTTGTTTTACTGCAAATATAAGATGTCAAAAATCACCCCCTTAACAAATCTACTCAATGTTTGAAATACAGCACATTGGTATATAACTCTCATCTTTTTTTCAGATATTTTTTCCAGTTAATCTCTACCTTTATTTCTTTCTTTCAGTACCAAGAATCTGTAGTTGCAGTTAATTACAGATAAAACCTCTTAACGGAAAGATTCTTAAGAATTACAATTATGCTCCTAACCCAGGAAATCAAAAACAAGGGTTGAAGACAGAACAATTGCAAAATTTCTTTTATATAAGTTACAGAAAAGTAAAAGGAAGATATTCATTCAGTTTTATTATTAATGTGTGCCTCTAAGCCTGAAAGCACTCACATTATGTCTGTCAAAATACTGAAAATTCTTCTCTTCAAGTCTTCAAATACTGTGGAATAGGTTTAAATCCATTAGAGAAAGTTTTCACTTCAGATCCATAACATTACATCCAAGTCATCCAGGGACACTTGAAAATTTAGGTCTCTAGTACTTTCAAAGCTGATGGTTTTAATGACATTTTAGATAATGCACACCAGCTGCTTGGAATTACCTGTCTGCACTGGGATCACATCAAACTAGTCTTCATTTCTGTATCAAGTCTCTGTACCTCCATACAGGAATCACTGAGTTACTTATGTCATTCACTCTTTCAGTGCTGTGCTGCTGATCGTTTAAGCTAATGATGAAATAAAAGGTATTTCCCTTATTTTTTGTCAAATTGAACTTTACTTCAGTTGGTTCCTGGCTGCTTTTTAAGTTCCACTTTGTGGAAAGTGCTTCAGAAGCAGATATGTTTTCCTCAGTTTGAGCTTAGCAGTGAGCCTGTGATTCTTCCTAAGCAAATGAGTTTATTTTGCCAACACTAGCACTACAGGCAAACAAAAGCAGGGGCTGCTTGATTCCTCTGTAATATCCTCCTACTCCCAAATCCAAGTGTGTTTCCTGAGAACAAAAAGGATATTTCAGCTCTCCAGCCTACAAAGAGGGAACCTGATGGAGAGATACCTGTGGTTTCACTTCCCTGGCCCATTGGAACAATGGATGGTCACAAAATGGAAATATGACAGATGGGAGGGAATGGTGTCACACAGAGTGCTGAATGCCATTAGCTGACAAGCTCAGCAGCACCAGCCAGCCAGGGTGAATGCAGAGAACACTGATGGTGTGCCGCCGTCAGAGGACTTGTCCCAAAAATGTTACTGCTCATTATGGAGCAGTTAGAGTAGGTGTACCAGAGTTAGAATAGGCGACCTACTTATAAATTTGCTAGGTGATAGGTAAGGCTTGCTGCTCTTGAGGAGGCAAGATAACTTTCCAGCCCTTGTGACTCAGCAGACACACACCTACACAGGCAAGTGGACAAGGCAGTGTGTGACTCAAGGCATGCTTTGTTCACTTATCATAAAACTCACTTGTCAGAATAGTCTTCCCACTTGCATAAAGGTCTACAGTGAAACTAATTTATCATTACCTTTACAATTGTTTTTCCCCCCCATGTAAAGAGTCTGATTTTCACCACATGGATTTATGTAAACATGGCATTCTCCCATTCATTACTAATAGGATCTCCCTGTCAAAAACATGTTCTTCTCAAAGGCTTCTGAAGAGGACCCCTTCATTAAACCAAGCTACCTGTATCTACCTTCTAAATTGGGTGAACAAATGACTGGTAAGCCTCCATCTTTTTACAGAAAATATACTAATCCCTCTGAGAAGTGAAAGAAGACCTTCAAACTGAATAGGCAAAACTAGCAAGAATTAGCAAAAAGTACCAGCAGAGAGGAAACAGACCATAAGAAATCCTTGCTCTGTAGTCTGGAAGAGGAAACCTCCTCATTCTCTTAATAAAAAGTAGTGCAAATTACACTGCTATGACTTTATCAAAGATTAATCACTCAATTTTTAATTACATACAGGTTCCATGATTACAATGAAGATTTTCAAGTGCTACCCCTCAACCTCGCTTCCAGAAATTCATCTGCAAGCATCACACGGACTTCTCGGGGTGCAGTCAGTAACTACCGTCACTGAAATGCTAAGGCTGAGTACTGCCAAGAAACCCAGCTTGAGCTCATACAGCTTTTGATGCTATTTAGTGATGCCCAGTCTTCCTTTTTTAGAAAAGATTATGGTGATTATTATGAAAAGATAGCTTTGTCACCCAGGAGTTTGCAGACCTCCTCCCTGCCTTTCCATCTGGCCTTTGGGTTGCCTTGTGCAGTACCAGGGAAGTGCTGCCTCATTGCTGAATCCCTACAATCAGGAATGCAGAAAATTGCTGTTTATCTTATCAGCACCCCATACAGCTGGTGATACTGAATTATTCTAATACTGAAGATGTTCAACAAATAAAATGACTTTAAGCATCTTATGACCATGCCTTAATATTCTAACTCCATACAACACAAGTTATGAAACAACTTGTGATCTAAGTACCCACAAATATTCTGCTCATAGTTAACATAGCGATATATAGAAGCTAATGATAGGCAACAGGAAAAGAGAAAAGAAAAAGAATATTTTCACCTGTGCTTGGAGAAGAAGACAATGTAAACTATTGGGAAGTTACAACTTTTTAGACATCATATACAAGACACATGAGGTATTTTAATCTGAACGACAGTTAGTGGATTGCATGGGCACCTAGGGAAACCATAGGATCCAAATTCACTCTCAGATTTAAGTTCTAAGGAGGATCCCAAACTGGAAAGGTGGTTTCAGACTATAAGTGTGTCCTTTTCCCAGACCCTCCAGCCTTCCAAGACTTGTGACACTTAGGAGGAAAGTCTTAACAAGAAACACCACACCTGCTCACATTAAGCCACAGCCTTCGCATTCATCCTCAAATACCATTGCCCTGCTCCTAACCCTAACCTAGACCTCCATTTTCACAAATGATACTGAAGCTGCTCTATCCCTGCTGAACATTGTACAAGATTTTATCTCAGCCTTACAACTGCAGAAGCCACAGCAGCATAGACGCTTTATAGCTACTTTTAAAGCTGTATCCTCTACAAAGTGTTCCTCAATTCAGTAAGCATCAAACAAAACAAGCCTAAGGGAGATCATCGAGCTTTTCCATGAAGTAATGTAAGGAAGCCAGCTTCCCTTTGCTGCTCTCACAGAACCAGGCACAGGATCAGCCCTCCTGCAGCAGCCCACAGGTGGGAGCTATCAGCTGCTGCTCAACCACCTGCACGCTCTGACCACCACGTGCTATGAGCAAGTGTTATTTTTGCAAGCTAGTCGCTTGCTTAGAGACTTTTTTTGCCCCTCGGAAAGGATTTTACTCACTTACTTGTGCTTATTTTGTACAATTCTCTCTTAGTTGTACAGAGTTACAGTCACACAGACACGGGGTCGCAGCCTAAAGGCAGCACTTGGTACTTTTAGAGACTTTTATGGCCTTTTTGCTCGGACATCTCCATGCCACCTGGGGTTCGTAGCTCCAGCGCAACGCATTTGCGTACGATGCCGGATCTCCCTCCACCCGCAGCATCCCGCCTGCTTTCCCTCACAGCGCTGCCCTCTGCCGGCTCTCTCGCCCTCCCTCGCTCAGCGGTTGCTCTGCGCGGTTCCTCGGGGGCCGCTGAGCACCAGGAAGGAAGCAATAGTCGCGCTGCGCTTCTGCACGCTACGAAACAAATTGCTTCCTGTACTTACTGCACCGGGATGGACAGGGAAGTGCTTCAGGTTTATTTGCACAGAGGATGGTTCCTGACCACCGCTTGTCAGCTGCTACAAGCAGCGTTCAGGTCGCAAGCAGTACCTCGTGGGGGGGCTATGAGCTGGCAACTAACCTAACTAGGGAACTGGTTGGGGCTCAGAACAGGAAGATCACACCCTTCTTTTGCTGCGTTTTTATTTTAATTAAAGAGCTTGTAGCGGAATGGTAAATAAGATTTAGACCTGTTAGAAGATTAAGTGTTCCTCTCTGTTCCTAAGCTTCTACTTAAGGCAATTAGCAGTTCTCCAAGCCTGAGCAGGAGAAATAGGCATGAATTTAACTCCTGACAGAGCTGCAACAGAGCAGTGCAGCTTGCTGTCAGGAAGACCTGGCAGGGTTTGCCCTGAGCTACCTCAGTACCAGTGCTACATTATCCACCAGTGGTCCATCAGAACTATCACATATTATAATATACTAGAGGAGATTACAAACACACACTAAAATCTGATACATACAGAGACGCATATTCCCATCCCAGAACCACAGGCACAAGCCTAAGTATAATCTCAGTCCTCCCAATTCCAGATCCCAATTATATCTTTCCACTCTCTTCAAACCAAAGCTACAACCCCCCCCCCCCTTTTTTTTTTTTTTTTGGCTTGTTCCTTTACTGCTGTGACATGATAGAAAGCACAGTAAGAATAGCAGAATAGCAAGGTCCTAAGCCACAGCAAAGTAAAGACTTACTCAAATGCAACAGGCGCACAAAGGAAAGAATCTGCTTACCTTTTGAAGGCCTCACATACACAGGGATCTCCAGCAAGATCCCCTTGCCTCTACTACCAACCCTTCAATAAGGTCTGGAAAGATGTGGATCCTGGTTCTTGCCCTTATGGTCATCCAGGTACATTGCATGCACCTGGGCTCCCCTGGGTCGGCCCTGCCTTCCCACCAGGTGTTCAATCACTGCTTCAAGCTGTGACTCAGCATTTCTGCTATGACTGCATATGCTCACGGTGTCAGCCTCTGCTCCCTCATCCTGAACAAGAGTACAAAACTAGTAGTGCTTCTGAGGTTTATGGACTCTGTTTGGTACCATGCCTGGACCAGGGTGGAGGTGACAGAGTGATGCCATGGCAAGCTGACATCACCTGGATGACTCAGTATGGTACTTTTTGGGGAATTCAGTTTTTGCTGAGCCCACTGTAAAGCTGTGCTCTTGTTATATGATGATACAACGTGGATCTGCCACCCAGCTGTGGGTCACATAGCAGAGCACAACTTAGGGGGTTCTGGGTCACACTGTGAAAACAGCCTTGTGTGTCTCTCAATCATGGGAGCATAAAGCAATAGCACATGCAGAAAGTTGTAATTACAAAATAGCCTAATTATGTTTTCAATCTACTAGCTTGCAATGTTATGAATCACTTTATCAATAGGCATCACAATTTTTGTACAGTCCTTACACAAAAATTATAGTTGATTAATTATAGTTGAAAACCCATGCATGTCAGCCTGCTCACACCATGAAAGGTGAATTACACTGTTAGCCTTGCCACTCTAATAAATCTCTCTCTCAATATATATATCCTAAATTTTACCACAGAAAGAACATATATGCTCTGGTGACAGTGTCCTCAATCCAGACTCTTAAAATCCCCTAGGAAAGGAAGTACCCACAGCCAAATGAATGATCATTTTTTAATGATATTTCACCCTCTTAGCTTTTGCAATAAGTCATAATTTAACTTCTTTGTAATATGTAACAGTCCAACAAGTAGCACTAGTTTCTGCAAGGATGGAAGCTCCTCCTGACTCATTGCTATCCACTTTTACTTGGAAGGTCTACTAGTCACTTTGCTATTGTCTCTGAATGAGCTGCATGAGGGGAATTGTTTTTTTGTTAAGTTACACTTAAATGTACAGTACTTCTAATTTCTTCATGACTCTGTTCTACAAGCTTCTCAAATTAAAAGAGCATGTAAGCCACTTCATTGTGAAAGGATAATTTCATTGCTCTTCAAAATATTTGTGCCTGCTCTTCACAAGTAAAGAAAAAAACAGGTACCTGCAGAGTATTCAGCAGATTTTCTTCTCAAGAATGCATTGGTGAACGCCTTTCATTTGTAGCTGTGCAGCTGTGCACCATACTGTCAGGAAATTCTGATTAAATTCTCATTATTTTCAGCACTGTAGAAAAGGAGCTATAAAATTTCAAGTGGGTGTTACGTTGCATTAGGACCTGTGTACCCGTTCATTCTGCTTGAATTATTATTCGGGCATGAAAAGCTGACAAGCTTTTTTTAAAAAGTAGGCTGTGGCAGCCACCGCTGTACAACTTCTTGGGGTTTGTTTTCATCTCCCCCATGGTGTAAGTGACATAAGAAAAAACAGACTGTACATTGGTTTCTCAGATCATCAACAGATCATCCCGCTAATCCAGGCTGGATCCTTCATGGTTTGTCTGCCTTAAGACTCCCCATTAACACCTCTTTCATTATTATTATTTGCATTTTCTCCTGGGCAAAGCTTTATGTTATGCACAGAAATAACTTGTGTTATAGAAATTTTTGATTCGGCTGGTAACACAGACATGCATGTAAAGGAATTTCTAGTATTAAGTTTAAAAAATCAGTTGCTAATAAAATTTACTGCCTTCACGTCACAGTTTAGCTCAAGGTTTTATTTTCTTCTTTCTTGTGTAAAATGTAGTCATATTCTCTGGGAAATAAGAAGACTCAAATGTTGGTTCCTGATTACTGTTACTTGTTTTATGTAACCTTTGTGGATAAGGGTAGGAAGATAGCAGCCTGCCTTCCCAAATGCCTACCAGCCACACAATCATGTTCCAGCCTACGTAATCCATAGCCTAAGAATCACTCTATTTCATGAGAACAGGCAGGCAAACAACAATATTAGAACAAATACGGCACACTGCTTTGTAAATAATACTATCCTTTCCTTAAATGTAGTATAAAAACAGAGATTTACTCAGCTTACTTCTAGAATCTGAAGATGTAGCACACATATGGCAAAAATTTAAGTACTGTCTCTGCGGTGCTTTAATTTTATGCTACAGTTTGTTCCTCTAGAACAGCTTGGTAAGTTGATGGATTGTGTTATAGAACACTGAGAACGTGTAACGCATCAATCTCTGTAACAAACAAATGTAGCCAAGCGATGCTGAAGTTTAAATGTTTCAATATATCAGAAAAATCACACTAACCAGAAATATTCACATTATTTATATTTTTGTCTTAAAACTGACCTATATGTGCTTTTATCTTCCTTGACTCAACATGTTAAAGAAAAAAAAGAAAAAAGACTGTGTGAATTTCTCAATCAATATTAAACTTTTTTTCTTAAGCTATGAAATGGGTAATCCATTTCTCTTCAGGAATTATTACCAGAGAAGCTGATTCTCCACTGGATGCTACTTAAGCTTTGCAATGCAATAAATACTGTTTGTATAATTTCACTGTCATATGGATCAGAATAATAAAGATAGTTCATAGCCAACTGTTCGGATTGAATTTGAGTATGAGCACATAAGAGGAGTGGAAAATAAAACAAAAGCTTGTAAAACTTGCTGCCAGTGTCTACATCAGTAAAGGTGACTGAAAATATACCAGACTCGTATAGCAGGGAAAGGGTTGCTATCTGATACAAGGTTGAATGTGTAAAAAAAAATATTTATCATTTTCATTTGAATGAAGTATAAATATTGATCAAATGTGCCTTGAGAGGCTGGAAATAAAATCATTTCTTTATATATGAGATTATCTATTATATACTGGGACCAAGAGATGGTCTAGTATGTAAACTGGAACAAACAGGGAATTACAAGCAGCCTCTTTGCAGTGTAATCGATCAAAGACAGTTGCACTTAAAGTTACATCTGTGGATGAGTACTGACAGGGTCCATTACTAGCAGAAATACAAAAAACAAAACAGCGATTTCTCAATAACCAGCAGACTTTGCAGCTTACGACTACTTTCTTGAAGGAACATGGGCTCATTTGTCCTCTCATTTTGACCCTCCAAAACTTCAGGGCTTAGAGAAGGAAGCATATTCTTACCAGCAATGCTCTGAACATGCATAGCATCACTGTCATGTCCAAGAAGTTCTTTTTTTCCTTCCAATCATAATATCAGTTACCTACTCATGTGCAGCGTTCTCAAAAGGCCCGTGACTTACAAAAAAATTTCGTGACCGTCAAAAGGATGAATCATAAGCAAAGAGTCTTATTTTTGAAGTGAAAATAAGGATAATTTGTCAGCACCCCTGGTTAAACTAGTAAACATACTTTTAAGGTAAGGCATTTTCCAAATTACGAGTGAGCACAAGAACAATCCTCATATAGAGGTGGAGAGTTTAAGAAAAAACAGGAGCATATTAGTTGCAATTCTGACAACAAAGTAGGCATGAGAACTACGACTCACTTGTCAGAGTGGAATTGGGTAAATAACACTTCCCTGAGAGATCACATAGTCAGCATTGCAGATACTTGTATTGTTATCCTATAAGTACTATAAGATACCCATCAAAATTAACATACAGCTCATGAACTTCAATGCATACAAAATGAGGCCTAAAATGATTAAAACTGCCCTGATTTGTATCAACCTTTTAGCTCAGTCACAGAAGCTTAATGCATATAAAACTTCACCTGTTATTACTTGCAGAACGGAATCTCATTTCTGCCCAGTGCTGTGATGTTTCAGAGTGCTATCATACAGCAGACACGTCTGTCCTTCCTCCAAAATGCTCAAAAAAGCATGCAAAATTCTGATATCCAGAGAAGAGTTTCACCGTGAGTGACGCTGACAAAACAAGAGGCGTTTCTCATTTTGGAAGGGAATTTGGGCTACAGGATTTCCAAAGGGAGGAATAAAGATAACGTCTTAGTTTTCTGCCTGTGTTTCCAATGTGCTAACCCAGCTGGTTATACAGAAGAGCAACAATGCAGAAACAGTATCCTGACCTTTCTAGCTGGAAAGAATTTCTAAGTCCTTCCACCCTTTCACGTTCTTTCAACTGCTGAAGGTTGTTTTCTTTTATTGTTGTTTGTTTGGTTTGCATCTTGTTTCCCTGCGGTGTTACTGAAGTGGACAGGAAGGGAAAAGGATTTTTATGTACAACGATGACTCCTCTCATATTCAGGTTATAGCTCTGGTAAGATCAAACCATTTTTTCCAAGTTTTACAGAATGTGTCCTTGGGCTGTAGTTTCAAGAGCACCAGAGTAACTTTGAATTTGAAGCCTGATGAAAATGTTTTGAGATCCTCCATGAATAGGGGTCTCTTTCTCTCCCTCTCTCTCACACACACCGAGAGTTTTGCAATCTTTAATTCATTCTCACCCACTTAACAAGGTGTTTGGTAGGATGATGTTATCTGAAACTGAATCAACCGATTAGTGAGACTATTTATCTCTGAAGGAGCAACATGGGAGATCTGCAAATGCTGAAAGAGCAGAGTATGCAAATTGTCAGGGTGTTTTGTTGGCTGCAGCAGCTTTCCAGACAGAGTACAAGGATTAACAAAAATCTCATTTAATTATTTCCTCTCCTGCCACTACAGTCACCTTCTATAAACAATTGAGTAAAGAAAGATGAACTAAGAAAAATAAACTAAAGGTTAATTAAGAAGGTATTTTTCTTTGTATCTTCTGACTAGGCCCATGCACGTACCTTGTCTCTAGGATACAGCAGCCATGCCATTTCCTTACTAATTAGAGACACCACATTCCCCAAATGGAGTGTTGGAGGTATATTCATCCCTAAATTCATCACCATTCATCCCTAAAACAGTATGACAGTCATGTTTATGATTTAGAAGTAACAAGTAATCATACAAACACTGTCGACTTGCATATAGCCACGTTAATCAAACAGACATTTCACACCTTTCCAAACCCAGAACTGTTCCAAAAGAAATCATCACTGAAAGCATTAGATGTGACAACAAGAAAGTTCTAGTAGGTGGAGCTCAGAGATGAACGTTTTTCAGGCTATCACTGAAAGCTTACAAAGGCTTGAGAGATATGGAATCTAACTGCTGTATCTCAATACAACTGAAGCAAAAACTCAATAATGCCACTGACAAGTGGACAGATAGGAGCTGACCAAGCAGCAGGTCTGAACTATCAAAGGACTATCAAAAATCTACTCAACGTTTCTCTGTTATGATCTGAAGACATACAGATGGAAGGAAATAACTTAAACTTCAGTGTTTAAAGATACCTATCATTAACTGAAGAAACAGTGCTACTACTTACCACATTTTTCTGGCTCTTTAGTGAATGGATAAATAGCCAGCTTCAATTTGCACTGCAGAAGATAATAACCCGTAGAATAATTCATTATACAATGTATATGGAACTGGCATATATAGAGGGTGTATAACTTCCCTCCATTGGATTCATGCTGTTAAAACTCAGGCTGTATCATTTAATCAACACACAATATTATGCTTATCTACCACACTGTTCTCACAAGGAAACTTGCATGATAAATGTAGAATCGAGAAGAGCTCTGCAGCTCTAAGGCTGAGTCAAGCTCAGAGAAGCCAGCAGTTGCCAGTGGGTGAATAGCTGCATGGCTGAAATGCCTGGAGTGAGGCTCTGGAGCATTTGGAATTACCAGCAGCTCCACAGGGAATCAAATTTTGACTAACTTCTCATTACTGTTGGCATTCCTGAAAGGCTTATTAGCGTTTCAAGTGGGCACTAAGCTGCATCACCTGATAACTGGTCACTGCCCATAGGCCTGGTGCCTATGGTATCACCCACACTCCCATGGCCCAGTCCATCACCTTTAGCTTAAACACTCCATGTAACAGACACCTCATTGTTAAATAACACTGCTACTGTATAACAAACCAATCCAAAACTCCAGTTCCAGCATAGCTCCACAAGTTCCAAGTCTGTCATTAGCTCAGCACAAGGCCTGCGGGCTGCAACCAGCAATGGAAGAACTATCCATGCTGGGCTACAAGGCTGCACACACAGCCTCCTTCTCACTGCCAGTTCCAGAACGGGGAGCACACACCCAGCTGCGTGAGCAGCATTGCAGTGTTCTTCACACTTCCTCAATAGCACCCGGCTTCTACGTCTTTAATAGGAAGGACAACTCAGTGTCTCTCAAATATCACTAATAACCTTCCTGGACAAATTAAATTGCAAAATGCCAGCAGATATATTGAGTATCACCTTTCACATAAACACTGAAAAGCGATTTAGGGAGGGCATTTCCACTGTAAGGAAAATATGCAATATTTTGCAACATGTGATTTGCACAGCCAAGAGATGGCAGCACTCCATCAACCATTTCCTTGAAGCACTTTGAAAATGTGCTGCAAGACTAAAAACAATGGAATAACACAACTAATGGGACGAGGCCCATGATTATTATTCTGATTTTCAGAGGTCCGAAAAGATTAAATTAATTCACAAGTAACTTGAATTATCTTTTTATCCCATTTATACTAAGGAAGGGATAGCAAGTACTTTTATAGCGTGGTGTCTCATAGATGTATCATCTCAATATACATTTCATAAGATAATAACACGACCTAACTACCCTTCCATGAAACCAAAGAAGCACATATATATCAAATATACACTCTCATTTAAAACACTCTCAACCTTTTCTCAGCTGCTAGAAAAGTTCCCTGGTAATAATCTTAAGGATCAACATACCCCTAAAAATTTAAGTATGCCATATATATACTGCTGATTTTCTCCTGCAGGCTGATACTGACAGAAGTTGAAGGAGTTCAATATTTCCCAAAGGCTGATGTAATCAGGTACAGAAAAGATTTGTTAGCAATAGGAATTAACTTCTTTACCACAATCACTGTGATTTACTTTCAAACTCTGTGATCAGTATATGGACTTCAACAACAGTCTTCAAGTGACCCTGCACAGGAAGTTAGTAGTAGAGCTGCTACAAGGTGATTAACAAACTGGGTAGAAGGGAAATGACAATGAACTGGGCTGAAAAGAAACTGTTGAATTGAGAAGCTGCTATTGGATGAGTTTTGAGAGAAGTATTATGTAACTTAATGAGGAGCTTCACAACTGACTCAAATCAGCACTGCATTCCATTTTCTTATTGCTAGAACTCATTCTTCTCTGTGAAAAAGGCCAGACTCAAACAACACTGATTATATTGCAGAAAAATATGTCTCAAATAAGTTGTATAATTCTGCTAGAGAGCTTACTGTTTCTTCCTTTACAATAGCTGGTTTGATTTTCTCCTAATGCAAGAAGTTTTACTTTAGTCACTAACTCAATTGCTATTACACTTCATTTAATCCAATACATAGGGAGCATCAGCTTCTTTTCATGGAAAATACTGTACCTAAGGTGGGTTTTTTTTCAATCCTTTCCCAAATGTGATGAAGTTCTTGCAGCAGGTTTTCTAGAACTTTTCCAGTTATAATGTATCTCTGTCTCTGCTGGAAATATCCACAGCTGTTAGATTTATTCCTGAAATTTCTAGTTGCATGAAAGGTTATCTTTCTTAGAACACCAGGTGGATTGAGTTTCTTCTCTAACAGCTTAAAAATGCTATGCAGCAGGAGTATTTCTCAAAAAATATCAAAATAAAAAAGTAAAAAAAGCTAAGTAAGAATGTTTTTATTCTACATTTATTCTCACATAGAATGGCTTGGATTGGAAGGGACCTCAAGGACCACCAAGCTCCAACCCCCCCACTGCAGGCAGGGCTGCCAACCTCCACATTTAATACTAGACCAGGCTGCCCAGGGCCCCATCCACCTTGGCCTTCAACACCTCCATTGATGGGGCATCCACAGCCTCTGGGCAGCTGTTCCAGCACCTCACCACTCTCATAGTAAAGAACTTCCCTCTAAAACCAACCTAAATCTTCTCTCCTTCAGCTTAAAACCATTTACCCTTGTCCTGCTGTTATCTACCCCTTCAAAGAGTTGACTCCCCTTCTGTTTACAGGCTCTGTTTAGGTAATGGAAGGCTGCAATGAGGTCACCCCACCGCCTTGTTTTCTCCATTCTGAACAAGCCCTGATCCCTCAGCCTGTCTTTGCAGGGGAGGTGCTCCAGCCCCCTGATCATCTCTGTGTCCCTCCTCTGGGCCCTCTCCAGCAGCTCCATGTCTTCCTTGTAATGGGGCCCCAGACCTGGATGCAATACTCCAGATGGGGCCGCACAAGTACTTCTTTAATTACAGTGATCAGAATGCATGAAAGGACAGCTATGATACAAAGATGTCTCTGATTGCCTCTTTTTGTTTTATGAGTTTTTTTCCTAAAGCATTAGGCTTTACCATCAGCTTTCTTTCACACACAAGCAAATCTTGCTGCTTCTAATGATCTCATTGGAAGAATATCCGTGGCACTGTACATACAGACTAGATCAAAATACTTCAAGGAACTGAAGAAATTCTCCAAAATATGGATTGGAAGCTAAGTTTTTTTGACTCCAGCTATTTCTCTATGTGGGATTGGAGTATTCATTCATTACCAGTTCAATACATTTTCAGAGGGTGACAAATGAAATCCGAAGAACATATATTACAAATAATTTATAACAGCATGTTTCTTGAATTATAATTAACTGAACAGAAATACTGTCAATTAAATAAGCTCTAAAAGCCCAGACAAAACTAAATGCCATTCCTGGGGGTAAAAATAATTTTCTTTTTCCCTTTGTGAGATGATCAATTCTTCTAGAGAATTTCTTCCATCCACACGGTGACGTTGATGTATCAGAATCAATAACCTATTTATAGATAAAGGAACAACTTTTTTTAATTACTATTCAAAACTTAGTAGATTTCTACTGCTTTCAGTTGTATTTTTGCAGTTGTGGCTTTTTTCCTCCAGCTAATAAACTTCAGATAACTACTTTGAAGATAATTCCCATATCGAGCAGAAAGCATCAGACATAACTGAAGTTCAAAACGTCTTGCAGTTTGACCTAGGGAAGATAGCACAGCTCATTTCTTCCACCTGCTCCCGGTACAGCAACACAGGAAAGACTCCTATGAGGATTTTCTTCCTCTAGCTTTGTTTCTTCCCACCCTATAATTTTGCTTGGAGTACCTTGCCTGACTCACACTCATGGCCAGTCACACCACTCAGCAGGCCAACCTGTAACTGATTTCTTCTCTTTTTTAAATTTCATTTCTGTGACAGATACTTAAGTTATCCACTCCTGATGCATCTATTTGTAACATGCTCCTAAATGCTCTTTCACCTCCATGACATAGGAATTGCTATCATCATTTTTTATTTCAAAAACATATGAAAATGTTCCCTAGTGTAATTTCATTAAATTGATGATAATTCATTAACAATATTCCAACAATTTCATTTAAAAGAGCAACACCTCTCAAGCATTGCTTGGAAGCAATATCTGCTTTTATATCTACTCTTACTCCAAGTTTGACAAAATCCGAAGTTTGCTCTGAAGAACACTACAGTAACACATACATACATAAAACGCAGGCTTATCTTTCTTCTTTAGTGAGCCTGATCATTATAGGTGTTTCTATTCTGTCAGAAATTATTTCCTGAACAAAACACAACAAATGTTTAGGGACAAAGGACAGGACCACATCAGAGAGCTTAGATAGAGTTCTTCCAAAACTATGAGTTCAAACCTAAATTTTGCACTGAACCCTTTAAGTGACTGTGTCATTATTTGGGCAAATTACTGGCATAATATCCTTTCATATCTCTGAGTTTACAACAATTTAAAGGCCAACACAGGTTTCAGGGCAATAAAGTTTAAGAGCAATGTAACCTCAAACTAGGAGGAATAGACATGAGCTTAGAGCTGAGCACACATGCAGGCTTCTTCCTGCTCAAGAATGTAAGTGAATGAATAAGAACAACACACTGTGATTTTGTACAGTTCACAATTCTTATCCGTGCTAAGAATATACATTGCTGAAAGAGATTTAAAGACAGGTTCCAAACTTAAAAGCCATCCACTGAAAAGGAAATGTATAGGATATGTCTAGAATAAAATCAGAAGATGTTTTAAGTGAATGTAAGCCAATTAACAGCACTCATTGGAATCATAAGGTATGTGCTTGGTGACAACCTGTTGCAGAACCCAGCTGTAGCTGCCTGTTCCCATCACAACCGAACCAAAGGAAAACTGGGCAAATTGTATTCATTGGATTATCTTGAACAAAAGTATTGTTTTCATGCCGCTTTAATAATAATCATAAGAACTTTGCAACTCTGCCAGTAGAATAGCACAGGAAGACAGTTCAGTTCCTGAAGTAAAGCAAATAAGAAGGGAGGCTTACTGTCCTTGTCCTGGAAGGTTATCTGATCACTTGCGAAGTGGTCTCTCACTACCTGGGAGATAGCATGGTTAGAACAAAATGTCTTGGCATCAGCGCCCAGATCTCAGCTCCTCTGCCTTTTAAGAGGCTTTGTCTGCGAACTGTAAATTTGCACTATGGGCCACTATGTAAACACTGTGTTTGCTAAGTGATAATGCAAGGCTGCCTTCAGCTTCCAAAGGCAGGCAGGCACATCCACAAGGCAAGTTCTCTCAATGAACAGTGCAGCTCCATAAGGAGGAACGCACCCTTTTTTTCTGAGCAGACACCAGTGACAGTGCCTCCGTGCAGGAAACTGCTGCCCACGGGGCATGTGCAGCACATCCTGGCACTTGGCTGATGCTGGGCCTGGCACACTGCAGTAAAACCTCTCTCAGTGCCCAGAGCCCAGCAGGACCTATCTCTGCTCACAGACTCCTATGTCAGTTATTGCTGAGCATGATAAACAGCCACCCCCCAGCTACCAAAGCACACCAAGCCCCACAGCTCGTTCTCTGCATGATTGAACACTTCATAGATAAACTCAACAGCCCACTCTACCCCAAGTAATGAGTCAGATCTTCCTAAACACTTCGCTGAAGTGTGTTTACAACTCTCTTGCTACAGTAGGAGGAGGTGTCTGCGTTTCCTTTTTTTTCTGTTATTCGTTTTTTTCTTTTTCTTTTTGAGCAAACACAACTGACAAAGCTGTCAGCTCTTTTTATTGTTTTCAACTTATATAGAATAAATAGAATTAAGCTACAGGGAGTCTATTAATAAGGCCTACGCAACAAAACCACTGACGATCTTCAAGGCATGTTTTAATCTCCCAGAAAAAAAAAAATAAATAAATAAAAATAAAAAATCAATTTCATTTAGAATAAACTAGTAGGGAATGCAGATTACTCCAGGGAACTCCAGTCTTTAAAGTATGATGGAGAAATATTGATTTTTTTTTTTCACTGCAGGACTATGATGTTCGCAGTGCCTATAAGATGTGCTATAACAATTACACAAAAACGCCTTCAAAAATTCCAGGCTTATTAACACTACAGCTTTCTAGTAATAAGTATTTCTCATGAAAACAAGAAAAAGCATCATTAGAGAGACAAACACCTGGAAGAACAAGCTTAGAGCCTTGAATAAGTTCCACTGCACTAATGAACCACCACACATTATCCCAGGAGGTCAAAATATATTGTGTGTGTTGACTCCAGTGAAGAAGAACTAACCTTGTGCCCTTGCTTTCCATATCTATGGCATCTCCAAAGGGTCACAATGGGATGAACTTGTATTAATACACATTCAATGGCAGCTTGGAATACAGCTGCTGAGACCTCACAGATGGTGACTGTTGTGGGGCTAAACCTTTTCAAACAGTTGGAAAAACACAAATGCTGCTGTTGGTTATACTTACACCAGCGTGTCTTTGTCAGCTGCAGCAGAGAGAATTAAGCTGTTTTTACTTGGTGCATTTTCATTCCAGTGTGGGCACTGTTGGGCTTTTAACATCTATAGCTTGGAAAAATCAGAATGCCTCCAAGTCCTGACACTGTATATTTACTTGTTAAAGGGGTCAGTATTTCACTTTTTTCCTCTGGCTTTTATTTCTTTTAGCCAGATAAGTGAAACCTGATCTCTGTGCCTATTATTCCCAGTGCAAAAATGTAAAGAACCTGTTGATTCACTACAAACACCATGAAGGCACTCATTTTTGTAATGCTGCAAAACCACCTCTCAAGTCTCTATGCTTTCTTCCCATACATATGCCAAAATCTTCACCAGTATCAGCTAAAGCCTTCACCTAAAGCTTCAGTAGGGAAAACTATCGTATTTACTTTGCAGATGTAGAAACTACAGAGCCACAGGTGAGGTGAGAGCTTAAATCCATGTTTGGTTAGAAGTATTGAGGTGGTTAATGGTGTTCATAGACATTATTGATGTACAAATGAGTATCAAAATATATTTATATTGTGGGGTTTTTTTCAGACAGAGGCGCAGCCTGAAAAATCAGGCCTGAGTATCTCAAGACTCTTAGAAATTACGATTTAGCAGTTGCTTTGGGCAGGAGGAAACTCAGTATCTGAACAACAGGAAAAGTTCAGATCTGGTGCTGCATGGAATGTTGTAACTTTCTGGCTTCCTTAAGTTCAGAGATAGTCATGAATATTTAAGAGTTTGAATTTTACTATTATTGTACAAACATTCTTCCTGCCTAGATGTTATATTCAACTTTTGTTTGTGCTTGAAGTTGATTTTACTTCCAAGTAGCCATTTTGTATTTTTGAAGAGAAATTCATTTTTCTAAGTGGAACATTTTGCCTATCTATAGAAAACACCTGTTGGCCTTAGAAATACACAAGCTTTCATATCAAAGTTGCATTACTAATATAGCAACCTTAGAGCTAATCTTGGTACAAATGACCTGCAATAGCACGAAGTAAAGGCAACTGAAGTTGTGGCTTACATGGTTTGAAACGCACTTCACACAGGTGGCACACGTGCATGGCAGGGTTTGATCTGGTGTAACTGTGGGGGGGAAAAAGCTTGCGTAGCTGCCTTCAAAAGACATTGCTGCATTGCACGTGTGCGTATGGATGTACACAGAGATTTAGGTGCAAGTTCACACTCCTCCTACACACCCACACCTCTGAATGAAGTGGCTCAGCTCAGCTCAGCTCCTCTCTGCACATCAGGGGCTCTGCTTACATTGTCCCACAGCAGTTTGACACCGGCTGCCTTCCGTCCCCCTCCTTTATCCCAACTCCTCTATTCTTCATATAGGAAAAAACAACCCAGACAACAGCAATGTCTCTTTTCCTTATTGGTAAACATTCTCTGGGCACATCTGCTGTGATGATGATAAGGCAGAGGTCTGCTCTCAAATGGGAAAAACAGAATGTCAGTTTACATAATGGCCAGAAAACAAGAAAAAGAGCCTACACGCTACAGCAGCAAGCCTGTTTCTATCTTGCTTCATTGTCTTAACAGGATTCTTATTGTGTTTATATTTAGAGACATGGGAAACTGTGCTAGCCGTGCTCCCATTGTTACTTAACCTCAAACAACCTATATAACACGCTGTCCATTAAGGAACCTGAATATAGACGCTAATCAAGGTGGCTAAACAAGATATAGGAAAATAAAGCTCAGGGCTTCCTCCTTGTTTGAGAAAAAACAAACAGGAAGGCTCCCTCTTAGCCTCACCTCTGCAGCAAAGAGAGGGCTCTTTTCATTCATTTTTACAGGCTCCCAGAAGATCTTAGCTCTGCCGTGTACCTGTTCAGCTTTTTCATCATTCACACTGCCAGGGAATGGTCAGAAACACTTCAGCAACCTGTTTCCCAGCTGGCTAAGGATTTATTTATTTTTTCTTTACTGTACATTTCTGGAGATGGTTTTTAGTAGAGATTTGTATTTTCATATGACAGTGGCAATCTGACATAGCTGATAGCACTGACTACAATGAGCAGATCACCAGCAAGTAGCCTTTAGTGCTTGGACAGGCTTGTATGCTGTTCAACCAACAAAGACTTACAACTTGAATCCACCTAACTGATATTAAATTGAACACAGTGTTCCTAATGAAAACACATCCTCAATTCTTAAGAGTCCACAAATCCAGAACAAGCATCAGTATTGCAAAGGACCGAGAGTGGCGACAGAGCCTGAGACTCTGAATGTCAGAGCATTTAACAAAAAGAAAATCATTTTAATATGTTTCTGGTAAAAAAAAAAAAAAAAAAAAAGTAGTAAATTTACTTACATGGCACATTTCTGTCTTACTTTGTCTTCAGGAGCTGCTATATTCAGGCCTCTCAAACCAGAGAGAGGTAGAAATCCTACCTCCTCTAAAGCTTTAAACTGACAACTTCATACAGACAGCTTTTGTCTCTTTCTGTGGCATTCTCACTATACATAATCACAACATTCAAGATTCTTTAACAATTCTGGGCTTTTCCTATAGGAAATGTTCCAACTTTGGACATTTAACTTAAAGTAATAATGGTCCCTGGTAAGTTGTGGAGATAGACTGCCATCAGAAAGCAGTGCAATTATTTTTCTTTGCATCATTTGGCCCTGATGCATGTAAGGACAAGAGATGATCTATCAGGTATGCCACAGGCTATGGGCCTTCACAGCAGAAAAGTATCTTTTTAAAACCTTGCTCAAGGTTGCTCCATTGCTATCCTCAGCAAACATATTTCCTTGCTGAGCACACTTGTTACTATCTTGTCACCATCGCCCAGTCATCAGACTACATGAAACTGATGTAGATATACGCAGCCACTGAACAAAGACATTGAACTAAGACATAAAGCAGTGATGCCAGCAGCTAGCAAGGGAGCGTGAGATGGCTGTAGTCCCTTCTTACCACTCCTTCATACCCCAGTACACCTGTGCAAAGGCCAGCAGGAAAGTGAGAGGGGTGCAAAAGGAGCATCAGTCTCCACATGCCAGAGAGAACCCTTTCCTGTTATGGTTTCCTCTTGCTGCTACTCAGGTTTCATCTGCATATCATAACCCCTGTGCCTTGGGCTTAGTTCTGGAGATGGAAACAACTCGAATTCTGGGAGTACAGTGCAAGGCTGCCATAGGATAACAGTTAGATTTTAAAACCAGACCCTTACTGGGACTTCATCCACCGTAATCGTCCCCCGGCTTTCTCCCCTCCCCTCATCGCCTCTCCTTTTTCAGGTGGTGGCACTGCTGCACCGTTTGTACGCTCGGCACAGACCGCTCTGCCAGGTTGCGGAGTGTATCTTAGCAGTAATTAGAGCAGTTTTCACTCATGCTGTCGGCATTCCAGCTCCCACATGATCCAAATGGCTCTCAGGGGATGTTACATTATGGTTGGTTTGTTATTGTTTGTTCCGGGCCAGTGCCACCAGACAAAGGCGTTATAAAACTGGTGAGTGGTATTAATCACAATTTCTTAGGTGTCTGTGTCTGCAATATGCCTATTCTCACTTTCCGTTTTTTGTTTCGTTTTGTTTTGTTTTTGCTTACTTTCCATTTTGTCTTGAAAGACCAACAAGGGTGTCCTGCTCAGAGAACTTCGCTCATCATTAGGCTGATGTTTGGAAGGTTAGAATAAGAAAGACCTAGAGAAAAACAAACATTGCGTTTCAACACGCGCGTCTCTTTGTTGGGATGCGCGGATGAATACTCGAGAGCTCCCTTGCAAACACCCAAACTCCCACCAGCTCCAAGCATTTTAAACACCGACATTCTACAACAGCTCAACCACTTACCATTGTAGTCTCCGTATCTACCCTGACTTCAGCATACAATGCAGAATGTCCCCTGCTGTGCCGCACTAAATAAGCCTCTTTGAAAATACTGCCTTTATTTCAATTCAATTAAGCCTTACCATTGCCAAACTCGAATAGTTTTGAAATTACTTCAAAACTGAAACAGTTCTGAAATTTACTGAGCTGCTTCCCCGTCCCTGCGCTATGAGATAGGCGTCCAGTCCTACACGGGCAGAAAAATAAACCAATTCATTCCGTTTCCGATCTATCTGGTTTCAGGTCCAGTGAGCTTTTAAACCTGTTAAGTGAGGCAATAATAAGAGAGCCGTGCACAAGAAGTAGAACTTGAGTCTGCCTCCTCGTGGGACTCACACATACAGTACAATGAAGAGATCGCTCTGTATTTTTACCAAAGAAAGCCCTACAGCTGAAAAACCACCAACACAACCGGAGGACCTCTACAAACACGAGAAAGAAAGAAGCCACACCTTTCCAAGAAAGGCTAAAAACTGCTCCCGGGTTATTAGATGTTGTACAAAGAGGGCGGCGAGCCCGACCATTACCAACTGCTCTAGCAATAATAGGTCCGCATTTACATAGTGCTTTACATCTTCAGAGTACTGTGTAAACATTAACTAATTGATCTAGTCAGAAAAACAACTGCTTCCAGTGTAATATCAAGTGTGCACTCGCAGGAGAACAAATTATTAACTAAAGGAAGCAATTAATTTAAAAATCTATTATCATAAATTATACTGAGCTTTTTTCTCCGTTTTAAAGTTATTCCCTATGCAATCTGATTAATGCTTGGATTAATTTGCTCGTAATTTCTGGAAATTTAGTAAATGCAAACTTAATAGAAGGCTGATAGAAATGTCAGGGGGAATTGATGCTTTAATGGGCATGAAATCTGGAAAAGCTGCCGATGGAATAGCTTCACAATGGCCTTTGTTGGAGGCCGGGGGAAAGGCTCACCATTTTGGGCTCGTTACTCCAGACGAGTTTAGTGGATTGTGTAATGGGAATATTCTCTGCTTCCCAAACTTAGAGGGACAAAAGATCTATCAAACCATTAGAGCACTTCTTTTGTTAACTCCAGACTTTGTATCATTACCTACTTTATTTATTTCTTTCTTTCTATTTTTTTTTTTATTTACATTTTTAAATTATGCCATTTTCAACTGAATAGTTGCACAGAAGATTATTTTTTTGAATATAGTAAGTAATTTTTATCTTGTCACATCAGCACAGAAGAGTAATAGAAGCTGGGGCAATTCTATTTATTTCTTTTTTTTTCCCCCCCCTTCCTTGGACTGATACAAAAAGTTTCTGTTCCCATTCTTGGTTTGTCTGTTCTCCTTAGCAAGGGCTGATCTCTGTATCAGGTAAATCCCATTATTCCCTTTCAGTCAAGAATACAAAGGAAACATTCCATAATCTTTCCACTACAATCTCATCCAGGTCTGTCTGCTTCTTAATGGAATACCCATTCGACGATAATGCTTATATTGTGTCTTATCAGGAGGCAGAAATACCTTCATTCGTGAATGCTGGTAGGTGTAAACACTTTACTTATCACTACAGTGTTTAAAGGCCCCCCCCCCCTTTTTTTTTTTAAGTGGAGGAAGTTGGGGGGGAAAAAAAAACAAACAATGAAGCTCAGTTTACAGACTGTAAACAAGCTGTAGCACTCGTGTCTGCAAAGTCCCTGCCACATATTTAAAGTTGGCTCTCGAGTTCCTTTCCCCCTCCATTAACAGCATGAAGTTCTGAGTGTTGCACTCGCACTACCCATCTTCACATTAGCTCTTGTACCAGCCAGTAAGCAAAAACCATTGTGATGCTGTCTGGCTTGTAAACGAGAAGAACAATAAGGGAAGTCTGAGCCTGACAGCCAGCAGTCCATGGTGATTACGGAGAAAAGGGACCGCATTTTTCCCTCTCTTTTTGTTATTGTTATTAAGGTCGGTGTCATCCATCAAGATGTGGAGTTATTTCTGACAGAGTTTCAGAGGTCAATTGGTCATGTGCAACTACAGGAGACTCATGGAATAATGTACCCCAAAACTGGGGAATGCTCTTTTTCACTTTCTATTGTCATGCCTCTCTTCATATTTCAATGCCAGGAATCAACAAAGAGAGATGTTTGAAAATACCAGTTAAGTAATCAAGGAGCAGTGCAAGCAACTCCTATAGTCTGAAAGCCACGGAAATACTCCATCTAGACTACTGCTTCCATTATTCCAAACATTTCATCCATGTTTAGCCAGAAGAAATATTTCATTGGCCTCCCTGTGCTTCAGGGGGGCAGATCTCTTACAAAGGCTTCTCTTCCTCATCCAATGAAAGTTTAATAGCTGAAGTCCAAGTACATCCTTTCATACTATGATTCACTTGGCTGGCACACTGCTGCCTTTGTCCTTCATTTGAGGAGCTTGCAAACAGATCTTTTCCCGAATTTGAGTTCAGAGGAAATACTGAGCAAAATCTGCAGATGTGCCCATCTCCATACCTGCTACATCTGCACAGTAAGGACTGCTGAAAGTGGTAGCAAAGGGGTGAAGACTGACAACAACCAGTAGGACACTGAATGAAACATTCCACGTTTTACCTTCTACTGCACAATGGCCGCACAAATACAAAGCTGCAATACTGCAATACCTTCTGCTACCCCCATCTATCTCCTTGACAGGAGAGAAGGAGTATCAGTGCTTCCCATGCACCAGAGCCAGGTAGAAGAGAATACCCTTTCACGTATGTGAAACTATACAGGAGGCCTCTAAATCCTATAATTCACTCCTTTGTGCAGAAGAAGCTCTCTGACTGCTTCTTTCTATGTGAATAACTTTGAACAATGACTCCTTCTCCTAGTGAACTCCAAAGCTGCATTCTTTGCAAACACCAACAGCGTAACTCATAACTAAAATCTGTTCCTCTTTGGAACTGACCTACCTATGCTGTGTATCATAAGGACCTCTCAGCAGTAAGGCCTATATGGCACTTCTGGTAAACGAAAGAGTAGCACTATCTTGTCCAAACTTATAGACATAAATAAGCAGGTAGCCAGGCTATATATTTACTGCACTGTCTGCATATGGTGTGGACACGTGTCTCCAGTATTTATGCTGGTTAACTCATTTCATTTGATAACAGCTTATTTTACACATATTTCACACAATGTCATACGAGTGCTCCTGACATTCATAGCCACTAATTGCAATGTAGTATATGGACTGGCACGGAAAAAACATTGCAAATAATCACAAACTTAGGCCTAAATGGGTCCCATGTGTGGTAACAAAGTATTGAGCAGAAAAAAATGTGCTGAATTTGTTTTCTCTTCCAGTCCTTTCAATATAAAAAACAGTAAGCATATAAAGATGTAAGAGCTGTAATGCACACTGGAGGATACATTAATTCATGTACTAAGAGTAGGTGTAAGTTTATTCAGAATTATTTGCTTGGAAGTGGATCTGGTATGCACAAGACAGTTTTTAACTTTTTCTTTTTCTTTTTTCTACTCTTATTCTTCTTACCCACACTGTAACTTTGTCCAGCCCTGGTTTATTAAACTCAAATAAGTAGAAAACTAATATTTTGAATACGTATCACCATTCCATCAGATACACTTAGCTGAACAAGAATCAGTGATGCATGCATTAGTTTCAGTGTTTAGAGTCAGTGGCATACTGACAAATACATATATTGACAAAACATTCATTATTTAACTGTAAAATCAAAGCAATCGTTGAAGAATTAAGATTCTGGAAAACTGGACACATTTCTGCCTTGTCTTTGTGAAAGGTGCTCTCAAAGACTGTCTGGGGCTGGCAGGCCTTCAAATACTGCACATCCCAACCTCTGTCTCCCAACAGAGCACAAACTGCTCCTGGGAGGAGGAATCCCATTACACACAAGGAGTCACAAGAGGGCCATTCTTCTGGGAATCGGGGTTTGCCCTACCTAGATAAAGCCCAATGCTGTAAACTGCAGGAGATTAAGACAAGTACTCAAAACCAGTTTCTCAACCATTGTCCCTTGATAGCTCTCGGGTGTGGGCTAAGATAAGGCACTTCTCAGCAATAATTTCTTTATTTCCTACTGTTTGGTCCTCTCACTGCCTTTTAGCCAAACATTGTGTGAATGCGTTCAGAAGCGAGATAACACAAAAACACAGGGGTTAATACACAGAACTGAAAAACCTGTGGTGTGCAGCTGCAGGGGTTCCATTCAATCCAGACCTTCAGTCCTTGGTTTGTGACCCTGTCCTGTCCTTGCCCCCATCTTATTTCATCCTTGACAGGGCTCCCTGGATGGACCCTGGCCCCAGCTTATCACTTGCTTTGCCTGGTGCTGTTGATGAACCCTTTTACCAGCTCTGTCTCTGACATCACAGTCAGACCCTGAAGGACTGTGCCCAGATCAGGGAGGTCACTGATCCTCTGAGTAATCCTTGGCACCACGATCACTTTTCCTTAAGCAGTTGTCTTGCTTGCTCCCTGACATAAAATTGTAATCCATAAATGTACTCTTATAGTAGTAATAATAATACAGTTTTCAATCTTAGAGACAACTAACCAGAAACATGTGGAACTTGCTTTTCTCCATTATGCAACTGAAGGTGAAATCAATTGTTCTGATGTCCCACTCAATCCTCATGATGAAGTGCCTTCTGTTACAAGTGATTAAGACAGATTAGCTCCCATAAATATAATTTCATATGATGTGCTGTAATTATCATAATTATCATAGGTTTAACTCATTTATTTCAAAAAAAAAAATGACAGCCCTTGAAGTTTCCATCTGCTAATTGTTAAAACTCTTCCAGATGAAAAAAACAGAGCTGGAAAACTTCAAGCCCAGAAGCTTTATCAAATGTAAAAATTCACTGTGAAAAACAATCAGGCCTTCAGGATGAAATTCCTCTAACACACTTTGTAGCTCCTGTGCATGGTCTAGTTTGCATTCTGTGTTTGCAGAAGCTGGGAGAAGCCAGCAGTCTTACTCAAAATGTACTTGGCTCAGAAAGACAGAATTCATCTTAAAATATCACCTAGCTACACTCGTGAACTCCCTCAGAAGGTGATACTATTGATGTGAATAGAAAAGCACAGATGTTATTAAGGGGAGAATCAAACTTACATGATTGGTTCATCTACTTAAAATATGCTGACATTTGCATGTCAGCACAGTGTTTACAGGAGACAGAGACGTGTCCCAGGATTTGCTTCTTTTCCAGGAAACTGCATTTATGCTGCATAGAGTACCCTAGTGTATGAGGATTTTCATTGTCATACACAGATTGGAGGAGACAAATGAGGCTCACGTGTCAAATTTGCACTAAGTAATGTTGTGTAAGACATGATTTTTATCATATGTTAGCAGAATTATTGCTTATGGACTGACTCAGTACATCAGTATATATAACCAGCAGCCACATGTTGACATACAGATATGCTGGTTGGACATGTTTGTGATCCAAGATGATTGGCCTCTACCCATCAGTGAAAATCTAATTCATAGATTATGTCTGGCACCTGGTTCAATTCCAGTGTGAAGAGATTCTTCCCATAAGTCACATCCTGCCCCATTAGATACTGCTGTGAAGTTAGTCACCCTGCTGATGTTAATGGTGTTATTTTTTCATTACACAACCATCTGAGAACAGAATTTGCTACTGTATGACCTCAGTATGTCACTCTGTATTGACAGAGCTACACTGACTGTTTGCCAAACATGAAATTGATTTTAACATTGTTTTAAGGGCCTATAAGGTAGTGCATAATTTCATAATGTGCCTATTACACTGAACTGCTGACTCTAAGCCCCTAATATAATTTGAGTCTGATCTATTGATCACACAAAAAAAAGTGTGTAATACTTGCTATAAATTCCTATATACCAGACGCAAAACACACTGCTAGTCAAGGTTATGAAAGCAAAATGAATATACTTGTTTCAGTCTAAAAATCTTTTACTTCTGATAACTTAATCTTCACAGACAAATAACTTCTTTTTGTTTGCTTTAATCACAGAAACACAGCTGTATTTTATTTTATTTTATTAGAAAACACTTGGAATGTATTTGAGTATGTCAGCTTTTGTGCATCTGAGTGCTGATTTATGATGAGTAGTGTCACACTGATTAATAGTTTTGTCATTGCAAGTTAAAGCATAGCCTTTACAGACTGATATCTATTTAAATTAAAAAATCATCTACACTCCAACCTAATGGGTATTCTGAAATATAATATGATAATCATCTTAGTATTTTGCTAATGACACGCATACATGGTGTATATGGTCATATGTTCACATCTATAAATTATTTTACACCAGTCTTCATTGTATTGTGGCCCAAAGGTCACAAATAGTATTAAAGCATCCTAGACAACTACAAAATTGAAACTGAAATTACAGGAAAGGTTAGCAGGATTAATATTTCCAGCCATTCCAAACTCTCATTCTAAATCTGAATAAATTTAAAGGAAGATGGAGGCTTGAGAGAAGAGGGAGATGCACAGAACAGACAGAGAATTCACAAACTTTGCAGAAGTACTTTAGCTAGGCTTTCCCAGTGTGCATACAAGTTTCCCTAAGCATCCATAAATGCCAGTTGTTTGGTTGATCTTTTGGACTGAAAGTTCTCAGTTTACCATTGCTAATCAGGAAAAGGCCCAGGAATCTCAGGACTGTTTGTTTCTGATAAATCTATTCTTTAACGTAGGTTCCCACAAGCAATTGCCCTTTGCAGTTCTAAGGAAAAAAAATACACTATTACTTAAACTTCAAAGCTCAACATCTCACCTCTCTTGAGTCTGCTTAGAGTTTACCCCAAAGCCTGACCTCTTGCCTCTAAATTGTGACTTCCAATCAATGAAGGCCCAGACCCATGCTGACTGTCAATGCTCAGCCATGTTCTTGCACTTGTGTCACCCTCTCCCTCTATTTTCTATCTCTGAGTTCTTTGCTAGTAGCTCCCTAATGAATCTCAGTAGGTGATTTGTGCCCCTATCTTTGCACAGTTGTCTCCTTGATCAAATTCAGACTTACATACCCAAGTCTCTTTGCCCAGACATTCCTTGTGCTAAGTCTGCTCCATCTGAATGTGTGCACAATTACCAGGATTTAATGGACCTACACTGGCAGCAGCAAACCCGGCACAGCAAATTTTACTATCACTACTTTGAAACTTTGTTCAGTTTCAAGGGAAAAGAGACAACCTGATATTTGAAATGGAATTTGCAATTCCATATAAATGCACAGAAAGCCTAAATTATGCAAAATTCACAAACCATCCCAGAAGGTAAATCAGATATGTTTGTTTAATTTCCTTAATACTACTGTAGTAAAGCTGTATCCACTGAAAGTGAGATCTTAATGAACTACTAACAGATTTTTTTTTCAAGGCCTATACTGTGTAACATCTTGCTATATGACATTGGCTTATAATCTTGAAGACCTGGGTAGATTTGAAAAAAATATCTGCACTTACACTAATTAAAATATAGGTGTGATATCTATCTTTTCACTTGGGCATAAACATTCCACCATAACTACTTGAGGACAATTATATCACAAGGGCTGCTCAGAAAGTAATGTCTCCTATTTAGTGATGTTGGCCCATGACATCAGATAAGAATATTGGTGGGTGGGATGGCAGTAGCAGTTGAACCTTCCCACCAACATTCTTTTATATTTTGTTGCCATGTGACAGATGGCAGCAGAAGAGCAGTCTGACAAAATGGAGTCTGACATAGAAGTGAGTATGGAGCAAAGGTTTGGAACTGAATTCCTCTGTGCAGAAAAAATGGCACCCACTGGCATTCAATGGCTCTTGCTGAACATTTGTGGAGACCAAACAGTGGATATGAGCACTGTGCGGGGTGGGTGGTGTGTTTCAGCAGCAGGAACAGTGGAAGTGATCTTTTCTGCTCTTGCACATTGTAACAGGCACGGCATGCAAGATTTTATTCACTGCTGGTGGAAAGGCATAGCTAGTCACAGTGACTATGTCAAAAATTTGTGTTTTGTAGCTGAGAATTTTCTCTGTTAAATAGTGTTATTGTGTTCTCCCTATCTTTTGTAGTTTCCATGGAGATAAATATGAGGCATTACTTTTGAAGTTACCTATGTAATAAAAAGTGCAAAAATAATCAAAGATGTTTTTAAATGCATGTAATAAAATATTATTCCAACAGATGTTAGCATCCTTTGTTTGTGTTTTACTCATAAAGAAAATCAGAGCTTGGACAGTGTGGATACATGCAGACCCGGTTTGCGACTACAGAAGAAAGCTGTCAATAACACTCCACAACTGTCACTTTTATTACCCAACTCCTCCTCCTATAGCTCTATCTCATTTGTAGCCACGGTAAGATGCCAAATTGCTTTATTTCCAAAGTGTATGACTACATTTTTAAAAAGCCTTTGTGTGCAATATATTCCACAGTCCTTAGTCTCATTAGTATTGCCTCAGCATGCATGCATTCATGCCCAGCATCCTTATTTCATATGGAGGCATCCTTTAAAGAAATTGAAAGCTACAGAGTCTATACATCAATGTTATGATGCTGTATTTTTCATGAAATCTGTAAATAAGGTCAACAGGATAGGGATATTCCAGATGACAGAATCCCTAATAGTTTTTGAGGAGCAGCCTGTCTCCCTCTAAAAAGTCAATTTGTTTTTGACCCATGCCTATTAAAAAGCGTGCCTCTTATAGCAGAAGCAACGCACCACTCCAGCACTTTTCATGGCTTTTGGTAAATATTGTTAGAATGATTGTATGCAAGAATGGCTGCCCATAGCTAAAGCAGGAAGGTAATGAGGACTCTGGATCATTTTAAGTGACATTGTTTGACTCTGTATTTTAAAGGTCTCAAACATGATGAATTCATAAACAAGGCAGTGTGGCAAGAGAGAATCAAAAGCAGTATTGGCCTTGCAAAAGCTATAATTTAGAGAGCCAAGAATGTAATTTCTGTTGCCTCCCAATAAAATTGAAATAGCTTAAGCTTCTTTCAAGACTTTGGACCCAATCCTGATTCTTTGGGAATCACTGGCTTCAGTGAATAGAGGGTCAGGCTCCATTTTACAATAGCAGGATTTGTAGTTCCTTCTCCCTGCCTCTGCCAGCAGCTAATCAGATCCCGGTACAGAAAACAACTGTTGGGTTCAGGTCAAAGATATGAATAGGATCTTGGTCACTCATGTTTGAAAGTCACAGCAACTGGGAACTGGAAGCAAACTGGGGGGCTGAAACCACCTCTTGGTGGGCAGCTGTCCGCTTCACAGAAATGACTACTAAAAGAAGAGCATCCAAAGGGAGAGAAATAACAATTAATTGGGAAAGAATATAGAGGTGTAAAACAGGGAAGAAGTAGTGCTCTTGTTCAACTTCAGTTCAAACACTCAACAACAAACTGACCAGATTTTCAGGTCTATATAATTCTTTATCTTGGCTAGAATACAGAAAACAAGATGAAGACTAAAGAAAGCGTGTAGAATTATGATGACAAGAAAAGGCCAAAACAGATCAGATGAGAGTATCAGTAAAGAGAAGGACACTGTTCCACAGTGCATCAAACACCTACTTTCTGTTCCTTTCTTATAAAGCTCCTTATCATCACATGTTTCTAATGGACTAACAGCCTGTAACTGTCTCTAAAGCACCAGACATTGGAAGGAGTTTACAAACAATAGAGTAGTACTAATTACGAGAAAGGGTTGTGTTTTAATTAACGAATTCTCTTGGTACCGATCAGTTGGTCCACAGTAACTTGAGAAGTGGTTTCTTTTGAGAGACAGATGACCATAGGCTGAATCTTTACACTGTCTTGCTCTACTTTTATTTGCAGTTCCTTCTGGTGATTCTCAGTTTCCCTTTTCCATTCTAGTCCAAAATCTCCTTTTCCTTACAACTGAATTTACCTCTCTCTTTCAAGTTTTATCTGATGGCTCAGAGCTGGTCTTTGACCCCATCCCCAACTGTTAGTATCCTCTTTGTTCTGAGAGGCAGCCACATGGTCCAGGCACCATTCAGGTGGGGAACCCACCTGCTGGGTCTCGGAGTCAGCTTGGCTAGCATTTCCTTTCAACACCAAAGAGGCCACATAATCACTTTGTCACTTTCATGGCACCTATTTTACTGCAAAGGACTCTCCCTTTTAGAGAAAACCTCTAATTCCTTAATTGCTGTCTACTAAGGACAGCTTGTTTTTCAGTGCAGATTAGCTTTGGAGTTTATATAACCTTTTGGCAGAGGAAGACTGCTATATGAAATGCACAGAATTTGTTTCACAAGATAAATCTCTCCATCTTTGACGGCAGTATCTTATACCTGTCAGTGCAATCAGCTGAGACTATTACTACCAACACCAGTTAATGAATGTGGCAGACTAAGCTTAGACTTGAGTACAGTACTATGGGGAAAGGCATGGAGAGAATAGTCAACCCATAGAAAAACTGTGACATTAGCAGAATGGACACACTGGTGGCATCATTAAATCCCATTTGTTTTTAGTGGACTTCAGGATTCCCCCCCAGTGACTTTTCACCCACCCCTTGTTCCTAAAAATCATGGACGTTCCTTACAATACACTAATTAAGCTCCATTATCTTAGTTAGCTTGCTCTTTAGTTTTACAAGTGAAACAGCAACTTCAGTCAGGGCATGAAGATACCATCTCACTTTCATTCTTATATGATTATTCCTACCGCTATGCCAGATTTAAGCAGTTTCCCTATGTAACCTTTTCCTAACTACCTTATTTTCTTCCTTGTGTGCCATTTGAAGTAGCTTCCTATACAAGAAAAGCCTCTCCATTGCTGAGACATGAATCCACCTCCTTTACACCTTCTTCGTTTTAGCATTGTCCTGTAATATCTCACTCACCACAATGTAGTTTATATTCATTAGAGGAATAGAGGAACCTGTCCGATTTAAGATAAGAAAGAAAGAAAGAAAGAAAGAAAGAAAGAAAGAAAGAAAGAAAGAAAGAAAGAAAGAAAGAAAGAAAGAAAGAAAGAAAGAAAGAAAGAAAGAAAGAAAGAAAGAAAGAAAGAAAGAAAGAAAGAAAGAAAGAAAGAAAGAAAGAAAGAAAGAAAGAAAGAAAGAAAGAAAGAAAGAAAGAAAAAAGGTTTGATTTTCTTTGCTGTTTTAATCACTTCTCTTTCAAATAGCAGATGATGAACTACAAGGTTTCAGTGCTAAAGCTGAAATATTATAAGCAGTTCAAATGGCTGTGGATTCTTCCCATCTGTCATTGACTGCAATTGAGCATTATAACAGAAAAGTGATATTAGTTTCAAACTGAAAATAAATCATCAAGTCAAGCCTGTATGTCTAATTCTATGTACATTGCCCTAGCAGTGACCTTCCCATGGCCAGGACAAATCATATCCTATAGGGAATTTGTAAATTCATTCTTCATGCTAGCTCATTTCTGGTCTCTTTATGAAAAAAATTCTTCCTGATAGCTCATGCTTGAACCTGAGACAGTAATGCTTCAGATTTTAATGATGAACTTCTCTCCATCTTGGTCTAGTCAGACTGTTTTCATATTTAAGATCTCTGAATTTGCCTACTAGAAGTTTCTGAATGTTAAGACACAAGTAGCTAATGGTTGTCCCTAAAGCACCAGCATAAACAGATGGAAAAAAAACAAAAATGGGATCTCTTTCTAGGCATGGAAAAGAAGCCGGGAAATATCCTTTCACAGGTAAAAGAGGAAGTGCAAAGAGAACATCAGTGTGTGTTTTGCATCCTCTTCAAAAGCCTAAGCAGAAAAATCATCCTAAGTGGGTTTCGTCACCGTTGTTGCATGAGCTGCTTTTCTCTTTCACACAGCTGATTCAGGCCAAGCTACATTCATTTTCAAAGTTAGATGTATTTTGCCATAATCTTCCTGACATCAATTTTGAATAATCTTCATTCATAAATGTGAACAGTCTCATTAGTTGTTCATTTGTTACTTGTTTGGAAAAAAAAAGGCAGCACAAAGCAAGTCTGGTTATTAGAACCTACTAGAAGAAGAAAACAACAACTTCTTTCTCATTTTAAGATAATCCTATCAACGGTCCAGAAAAAGGAAGTGAAAAAATGTTCTGCACAGTGGGCTATTAAATGAAAACAAAGTATTTGTACTATTTCACCTTGCTTTATATTGCAGTAAAGTAAATATATTTTTGCTTCAGACACAATTTTCAGAGTTGGAAATAACTGAAGTTTCACACAGGCAACAAGTGAAAAAACAGATATAGAGAATATGTGGAAAAAAAAAAAAAGTGGGCCCACAGTACCTTTTGTGCCCGAAAAAAGAAGTGCCTGAATTTACAGGCTCTTTAAAGCTATTCTTTATGTGACAAGGTCCAAGGCCAAACAAGATGTTTGTGTTTGAATCTGGGAAAGAACTCAGGCTTCCCAGATCCACATCTTACACAAATTATTTGCCTTTGTTTTCTTGCTCCACGAATGCTAATTTGCACATACAAATTAGTGGTGCACACCTATGTCCATACATATTAGTGGGAGAAAATCCAGAGATTGCTTTCCCAAAGCTAACTCATGAATTGAAACTTATAGGAAAGTCTGCACACAAAGGATATGCTTCTGAATATAAAGAATCACAATTTCTAATCAGTTTCATTGATGCTGAGCATTTCTGGTAGCCATAGTAACGGGCACACACAATAAATGGTGTTTTGTTTAATTAGTCATGAGAAAGAAGTCTGGGCATGGTGAATCAGACTGAATCAGAAACAGTTTCCTTTACTACCCTCATCAAAATAACTTCAGTGTAACTAGAGGACGATTCAAGTCAGCGAGACAGGATAAACCCATGAAATCCAGCCCTCGGCCCTGTTTTCAAACAGCCCTCTCAGAAGCTCAGATTAAAGTTTTACTTCTATTTCAAAGACAAGGGTTTATGCAGGATAGGGTTTAGTTTGAGGTTCAGATTTTATCTTGCCTGTACTGCAGGTACTTTGCATCTGGCCAAAGTCCACCAGAGACATTACAGATGTTCAGAGCCAAGAGACTCTCAGTAACTTCAGGTTCACACACTAACTAGAAGAAGTACAGGAGGTTTTTGGTTTTTTTTTTTAACTTCAAATGGGGAAAATGTGTTAAACTTAATAACAATACAAATAAAATCCTCTTGCTCACAGCTAAAATACTTTAAGGCATTGATGGCCGGAATCTGCTTTTCACCTGTTGAAAATAAACGTAATTAAGATATAGTCATGCAATTTTAAAAAGAAAAAAAACCCCAAACAGGCAAACTGAAGAGCATTGAGAAAGATGAGGTTTTCTGACACAGATATTCTTGGAAAAGAAGAATAAAAATGGCATTTGTGGGGCAGGCTTTAAACCAACAGTAGACATAAAAAGGGCTACCTTTGAAGTATAAAGATCAAAAAAATTTTTTTCTTTTTCAGGTAATAAGATCTCTCTTGGATGGATTTCAGCATAATATGAACATGTTTTCCATAGCGTGGTAATAAAAATAAAACAATGCAATAAAACTACAAGTGGAACTGAGTCGGTCACTCCAGAGTTCTCAGTTTAAGGTCAAAGAAAGCTGTGGTCAGTGTTGGCAGTTTTTAATGTCACCATTATACCTAAAGAAAAGTTATAAAAGCATTGTGAATAATGAGGCCTTAAATTTGGCTTCTGCGGTGACATCATAACAAGTTTGGTCAGGAGGCTGAGATATAACCAGAACTGCAGCAATTCTTCCCAGAATGTCTGTTTTTTAAAGGAACTTTGGGAACATGGGTGGAGAAGGAATATAAAGAAAATCTTTTCTTTTTATCTGTTTTCAATTCCTGCTTAGGATTTACTGTATACTTCACTTTCTTTTTAAATTGTACAATGTCTTTCTTTGATATTCCCTCCTAAAGGCACTAGAAACAAATCTGAACATTATCACAGCTACTGCTTTCATCACACATTTACGAATAACTCATTTTTTTCCCCAAGAATAATTTTTTTTTTTCCTTCCCCTTGAGTATTTGGTCTTAGCAGCTCCAAGTACTGCTAGCTTCAATGTATTAGAGAACATCTCATTGCAAACATCATGAGATAGGTAAGATAAAAACAGATGTTCAGCATTAGACAGTGACAGATGCAAGAACAACATCCTGAGCGTTCTCTCTCTGTTGTACACAGCTTTCCATGCTGGTTTAGTCACTTTTAGGGCTTCTCTGCCCAAGGCAGGACAAGAAGATGGGAGTGCAATCAAATATGCCAAAGCTGCAGACAAAGGGGAAACAGAACCAGAAACAAAAACACTGTGCTCTGAAAATCACATTCCTTAGGGACATCTCTTTGGTAATCACTACACACTGAGTTGCTCTATTTTAACATCTTTGTAAGGAGCTCCTTCCAGTGAAAGGTTACATGTTATGAAAGACTATACTCAGTCAGAAAAAATAACATCAAACACTTGCTGTTCCCCATCTTTTGTTTGAATCCTGCTATGGCTCCCATTGGTATCAACAGTGTAACTGCAGGGAAACACCTGTATGTTTACTCATCTCGTTTCATCTGCTCAGTTCAGTTACAGAACCAAATTTCCACTGCAGACTCTGCTTTTTACCTCATTTTCCATCTGAGCTGGCAGAAGACCAAAGAGGTCAAGTGATTGGCTTGGGGTCACGTAATGAGTCAGAACCCTGTGCTCAGAGTAAATCCAGGATCCCGCCCGGCTCTGTCACTTGGGGCTTGTCTGCTCAGAAAACCACACGAGTTCCAGCTGTTTTCCTTTTTCACACAGACTGAATATGAGGAAGTTTGTTGAGAATCTGCCTTAAGAACAAATTCAGCCAGCAGCAGGCCTTCTGTGGTCAAATGTTGGGTTTAAAATACCTTCAAATCAATATCCAACACTGGGTGCTGTACTTTTCATTTCTTACCCTCTTTAAATATCTGACCCTTCTCTTTTGGTTATTCAAGAAATTAGGAAAGTTTTTCTGTTATCTGGTTGTTGTTGTTGTTATCAATTTTTACCACTAATCTCTGAAGACAGAAACAAAGAAAAGCATTTCAACCATGGAGCATTTCCTGCAGCTGCTGGATCTGGTACAAGAAGAAGCTGCCTTGCTGCTGGCTCACTGCTGCAGCCAAATATTGCCAAATGACAAGCAAGAGTCAGTATTTCTGTCGAACACCACAAATGCAATCTGTGCAATCTTTAGTGCAGAGAACATAGACTTCATCACTCAAGTACAGACATAGAAAACCAACAGCTAAAAAGATCACCTCCAGTGCACTAAATAGAAATACACCCTGTGATCCTCCTCGAGGATCAAACCAAAGAGGCTGCGCTTCATCACCTACCAACATGTGCGTGAACATGCCAACCCTCAGGAAATGCCAGCTACTCAAAATATAGCAACACACATTCTCAGAAATACAGACTGTCATGAATGTATTATATACATCATGCCATGACACCCTGTAGGTTGATGAATAGAGCTCAAGATCAATCGTTTTAATTTTATGTTGCTCTTCAGTATGCTAGAAGAGTAACAACTGTGGCTGACAACTTTGTTGCTCAGAAATCTAACTATGATACCATTCATCAGCACTGGAGCAAAAATATTCTGAATTTCTAATAAAGAACTCCAGAATGAATTGCTTCAAGAAGGAAAATATGCTATTTTCCCCATGTTTCTGATGAACTTGCCTAAATTTATTTTCTTTCCTTCAATTGAAATAATAATAATGATAATAGTAAAGGAAGATCACTGTGCATACCTATGCACATCTATGTATCTCTTTGAATTTGTACGCGTGTGTATGGATACATGCAGATGTTTATACATTAAAGGCTTGACAGATGAATGCACTCTGTGCATGTTTTCTCCCAGGGAACATGCTGAGAGGGAAAATGAACCTCGTATAAAGGACATAATGTACAAGGCTTAATGCGTGGTGGGAAGAGCCTCTAGGGAGGAGAGTAACACAGGAATCTGGAACAAACCACCACCATGGCATTCATGAAGATTTCTGACATGGTGATAACCTAAACCTGCCTCCATTAAACACTTCTTAGAAGGTACCAGATAAATTTCAACTTCATAATTTCTTAGGAGCTGACACAGAGAAAGTGAACTCACATTTTAAAACATAAAACTCAAGACTGAAGAAGACAGTGGCCAACACAAAGCTCTCATGCACAAAGCTCTCATTCATATTAAATGAATATCAAGTAAAAGAAAATGTTAATTCTCCCATTGCCCTCAAGGTCATCTGCCACTCCATTTTTTCCATTAGTACTACTCACAATCTGAATACAACATTTGCCTTGACAGTCTGAATTTGATCTGAAATTCAACACATTATTATCTACCAAATAAATTCATTCTTTAAAGCAGACGGGTACACTGATTAGGAGATACTTTGTATTGGCAATGAAAGTCTCAGTTATGAGAAAGGTATTCATATTTTGCTCCCTCAAAATAGTTACTCCATTTGACAGACATTGGCAACTCCTCAGATATGAGGGCAAACAAACAAACAAACAAATCGTATGAATAGAAAATTCAGTGAAAATTGTTCTTACTATAGTGCTGAAGCTTAAATGTAATTTCAGTGCACACAAGGGTCATTTTACATTGTTAGAGCTCTGCAAGGGCTCCTTAATTATAAATAAAAACAATAACTACATTTTCCAAGTGTTTTTTTTTTTTCATTTTAAATTGGCAATAATCTCTTCTGGAGAGCTAATTAATCAAGCCACACAAAACAGATGAATATGTAGCTTCTTTTCCTGAGGCACAAACACACTTCAGGTTTAATAAAAGTAACTCAGAACTTGTGCTGAATCAGAAAAGGATGAGCAAGCCAGTTCTGAGTTCTCCATCTGCTACAGTGTTGCTAACTCCCAGGATTTTATTGCACCTATGGTATTGATTTCTGTTTTTCTTCAGGACTCAGCTGATGTAATCCTGAGTTGGCATGTGACCTTTTGGGAGGAAAACTTGTCAGTGTGACTTGGGTGTATCCTGAAAGATGCGAAAACAAGAAGTCAAATAAAAAGAACTTCACATGTGTGGCAGCTTCAAATTCTCATGATTTAAGCAAATCTCATGATTATTTGAAAGCTGACTTATGAGTAGAGGAGGGGAAGCTTGCACTTGTGGTTGGTGCTGATGCTGTTCTTTTAGAAATAACAGCAACAGAAAGCTACCTCGAGACATTCCAGCATTGCCAGGCAATAGAAAGGCAATGTGCAGCACTGTCCAGAATTGCTGGAAGAGGACAATGTGGAAAAAAACTCCAAAAGATTCTCTTAATAATAGGATTTTTTCCCTATAACAGTATTCCCAGTTTGGCACTGTGGCGGAAATAGATCCAAGAGCTCACACTGACCATCAGAGTTATCCTTAGAGAAACTGTGGAGTCTCTTCTTAGAGCAAGGACACAGCATTCCATATTTCCCCCAGAAAATCTCTCTTGGAAGCCCTGGATTTCAGGATAGTGTGTGCCTAGGGATGTTCCTTCATTTTCTCTTCCTACTCCAGATGGAGGGGATAATTCACACACAGGTGAACAGTCTTACTTGCAGATACAGAGCATGCAACTAGACCCAAATGATCACTACTTCAGCCAAGGTTTTACAGACAGAATACCCTTTGCCTCCAAATGAAATTTCTGCAACGAATGCAATTTTGCATTTGGCCAACAGAATTCAAGAAGTGTTTTGTCTGAGTGAAATTTTCAGTTGTTCTCTAAGAGAAATAATGCGAGTATTTTTAAGTGGCTGAGTTGTGCATCAAGAAACAAGACTTGTAAATAAGGAAGTACTTTGGCTAGCACAGAAGATTGATACAGCACCTGACAGCTTTCATTACGTAAATGTAATTTATTTCAGCAAACAAGTGACTGGAATCATGCATCATTTCTGAACGCGCTGACCCTCAGGTTTACATGGTTGGCTGCTATGGGTTTGAAAACAGGAAGCTCCAGCTGTAACATGAGTGACCCAGACAGCAAAGAGCTAGACACCAAACTAAATTGGAAGGCAGGAAGTCAAAGTTCATGCTCATACCACAAACAATACAAAAATAATAAAGTTCCTCTGAGATACATTTGGCAAAGCTGAAAGTCATTGTGAGGTATAAAATATAAAAGAACTGATAATATAAACGTTTATAAAAATCAGAGCAAAGAATAAATTGCCAACAGTGTTCCAAAGAGCTAACTCCAACTGTGCACGTTTTCATAAACACCAGAGGCGCACCATAAACTGAGCACTAACTCTAACAGGATGCTTACTCCCTGGAGTTCTTTTAACTAGTCCATTCAGCAGCCCTGGGGTTTGGTTATTGTTAGTCTTTGTTTTCTTAAAGCTCGAATTGAGCTGCCTCTCAGCACCAGGATGCTGCTGCAGCCTCTGGCCTCTGTCCCATTAGGCACTTGTTTCTGGTCTTCTGGCACTGACAGCGCTTTTTGCCTCTCTGGTGACCTGCTTCTCAGTGCTTTTGATCTCCAGAGCCTTCCACGGCAAGCCTCTACAGCCCACATCCAGAAATATATCACATCCTGTGCACATCACAACTCCCCAGCGATTTCTTCAACAGCTACACTCAATCTGTTGCTGTTACCTTCTGAGGAGCCAGCTTCTGCACTAAATGTATAGAAACAAGTATATCTACCTACATCTGACTGAACTTCGCATTTTAGGGACAGAACAAGTCATTACAGAGGGAAGTCCAAAAGATAGCATGCATGCCAGCCCTGCAGGTCAGGAATAATGCTGCTGAAGCAATAGGATTCCTGAGAGATTCACCTCTGAGCAGCTGGTACTTAGCAGAGCACTGATTTAGACCTGCACAGAACCCTAAAAGCAGAACCTAGATGCTGCACCAGGGCTGCAGCAGTTGCCCAAAAATTTTCCTAATTCCACCCTGTAGGAAACTAAAAAGAGTTTTTCATTTAATTTAATTTACATTGAATTTTTCCGAGAATATAATTTGTCCCCAGACTCCTGCCAAGGTAATCAGTTTGATCACCAGCTGTGTATTCCAGCTTCCTTTTATGACTCCTCTGCATCTCTGTGTTTTACAACTGCTTTTCATTTGCTACAGCCTGCCCCACAGCCTTCTGCTCAGAAAGCTGAAAAGTAATTTCTGCCTTTCTCTCCTAGGGAATAACTATTCTCCCCATTGTATCTACAGAGAAAAAAGAGTCAATAAGGAAAGCATCCCGTATATCCTATATAAAATACTTCCTGTAGAACTAAAGGGGCTACAGGTTGCAGACAGAACGTTCCAACGAAGTAAGTTTTGCATTGTCACATATCTGCACTAGATCACAGCTGAGGTAATGCTTTATTTTACCACATAAACAACACTGGCATTTCCCACAAATCTTGCACGGAGGGCTTTTTCTCTGAATTTCCCTTTTCATCTTGTTTGCCTTTTCACATTCCGACTTCTCCTGTTTACTCTCTTGCCTTGTTTGTTACAATGAATGTCAAAACACGAAAAGTGGCGACCTTTCCAAACCTCTGCACAAGGCACTGCTCAGCTTACACGTGCACTAGTGCCCTGCTGAAGGCAGAGGGCTTCTGCACATACATGCATGGTATGTAGTGTGGAATTTGCTTTTATTTAAGCAAGTGGATAGATTCTTTTCAATTGGAATTTAAAAAAATAAAATAAAATAAAATAAAATAAAATAAAATAAAATAAAATAAAATAAAATAAAATAAAATAAAATAAAATAAAATAAAATAAAAAAGAGGAAAAGTTAAACAGCAAATCCTGAAATAAAATCTTAGTTTTGTCACTTTCTATGTAAAAAACAAGTTTTAGTGTTTGAAACCCTAGAAAAGTAAAGTGAATTTACCTGGCAGCTACCAGTATTTCAAAGCACATTAGTCCAGAAGCTTGTTTTCTGCTGATAGCTTCAGAATCACAGAGGCCATCAACACATCATCATTACAGTTTTATTCACAATAGATCTCAAAGGGTTGCAAGGAAATACAAGAATTACGATAACGATGAGAGAATTTGTCATCATCATCAACATTTTGTAAGTGAAAAGTAACAGATACCACAGGATAGGAACTCCATTTGAAGACCATCTAGAACTTTGCATTCTGAAAGTTGCTTTATGCTCTCTTAAGATAATGGACCTGTTTTCAAAAGCAGCTTTACTGTTATTATTTACTATTTATTTTGCCAAGACAACTACTCAACTGCATTGTTTGGTGCTGCAACAGCCCGGCAGAGAAAGGCAACTGTGAGCCAGTGTGAGCCAGTGTGAGATAAACTTTTACCTGCAAGTCCATTGATCTCTAGTGAAGAAGTGATGTGCAAATCTCTGAAGATCAAACACAGCACTCTTAAGTTGAACATTCAAAGATAAGCAGCCATTTTAAAGCTGGAAGTGTACAGGCTGAACTTAAAATATGAAACAAGTTGAAGACCTAGGGACAGTATTTGCTTGTCTGAGGCTATTACTCTGTCTGATGCACAGTATTAAGATAAATGAACATGCTGGAAAACATCTCAGTAAAGCATTCAGTCCAGCTTAGTTTATCTCAGTTAAATGCCAGCTTTGCATTCTTCAATAAATGTCATTAGAAGAGTTTCTAGTTTCTGTAAACTTTTTTGATATATTTTCATTGCTGTAAACGTCTTCTTTCACACGATTCCAATTTAGGTAAAAAAAAGCCTACAGTCTTGGGGGAGGGTGCAGAGAAGGGAATTGGCAAACTGGGTAAATGGCCTTAATGAAAAGCTTATTTTTACTTTGTTTGGCACTTTATATTTTGCAACTTAAATTGTGACACAGTTTCAATTTTTTTCCTCACTCAAGTAATTTGCAATACTGTTTCCTGAATTTGCAATTTCAATTTGTTCATTCTGCTCCCTAAACTTATCTTTCCTCTTCATAGTGAAGGCTTACAAAATCACTTGAACATGCTTTGTTGTGTCCCAAATAAGATCAGTGAGAATTCATGCAGAATGTTCTGTTCCTTACCTGGTTTGGCATAGAGAAGCTAGAAAAGTTTAGGAAGGGAAAATGATAATTATCCTCTGTTTTTAATTGTGAAGATAGACTAATAAAATCACTTCAGGAAGGGGAGGGCGGGGGTGGGGGGGGATGTGGTTTAATTAGCTAAGTTAGGAATTCTAATCCAATGTGGTATTATCATCAATTTCTAATCATGCAATTGCAGTTCTAGAGGTCTGTACACATTCAATGCACGGAGCACATAATCCAAAGGTAATGTATCATTATGCTGCCAAGAACTTGGGTTGGTACTGATAAGTACAGAGACTGGGCAGTCCAGATCTATTATCTATTTGGTATTACAGCTATTTGATGTCTGTGGTCCTTGCACACAATGTTCTATACAAATATAAAAGTTCCTTTTCCTCCCACACACTAGTAGGATGGTTTGGGTATAGTTCTGTATCACCATATAGTTAAGGACAATGTAATGCCTTATGTTTATCCACACATATGCACACTTATTTACATACAATTTACACCACTGGTGGCTGTCAGCTTCTGTGGTATTCCAAAAAAAGCAATGAGCATTACTTTTACATATCTAATGTACAAACTATTAAAACAGATTCCCTCTTAACAGCAAGTTCACTATTATAGCAGTGGGTATGGCAGACAACTCCATCAGACCACCCATAATTTATTCTTATTATAGGACTTGGGCCACTCAGGGGCAAGAAAATGTCACCTGCATTCAGCCATCCAATCTCAGCACCTATGCTCAGTGCCTGCAAACTGCTGAAAAAAGCCTGGCCCCTCACCCCCTCTGTGACACAGCATGCACCATCATGGGGCTGTGCCAATGGGCAGACACAGGCCTTTTTGAGATCCCTTCGGAAAATCACAATTGTTTTTCCGAAAGGCAGCACGATTTGAGCCCAGCATCTTCAAACTCTAAAAAGACACACCTGGAGGAATTCAGTAACTAGCAGATGGGTAAACATGATCTTGGTGCTACTGATCTGTTCTGTGTCTCAGAATCCTATTCTCCTTGAAACTGGACCACGGCAGTTCTGCTACATGCAATTGGAAGATTATTCTTGGGCAAAATGTAAATTTTTATAGGAGAAGAGAAAATTTTAGGTGTACATCTGTATAAAATCATGATGAAAACAGTATCAAGTGATAGATCTTACATGTTGAGCAGTTTTGTCCAATTTTTTCCCTGACATAACTTGAATAAATATGCAAATGCATATATATGCCATGCTGAATTTTTTCAAGTTTCTGACCTCAAACATTCTTCTTGCTTTTCTTTCTCTCTGCATCCTTCCACATAATATGTTCTTGCAGTGTTCTTGGTTCTGCTGTTGTATCTGAAATGGCTTAATATGGGTTGAACTATTCCTAAGGTACATACAGTGCAAGGCACACTTTGTAGCTAGCTCCAAATGTCAGTGAAGACCACACAAAAACAGAGAGAATGAGAAGAAACATGAGGATATAAGCATTTTACAACAGCAGCAGTACACTATTTTCCTCTAATTTGGGAATGGAATAGCAGCTTAGAGCTGCTCTTCTTCAAGGACAGGGAGGAGAATTTTTATAAGTTACTAAATCAGTCAAGCAAAGCTCCCCAGGAGTATGGAACAAGATCAGATGTGTCTTCCTCACATGTGCTCTATCCATCAAAGGGAGAGGAGGCCTCACCTGCCAAGCAAATGTTTTATATTGAACTGGAGGGTTCCAAATGTCTCATGAAGGTGTCAGATAAACAAAAGGAGACAGGGGAAGGTGACAGGATGCTCTCACTGAAGTGTTGCTTCTGTTTCAGAGATGAGTGACAGACAAAGAATTTTCTCCTGTTTATAATATAAGACAAAACATCTAAGACTATCAAAATCAGATGCCCATGCAAAATATCTGTTGTACAGGATTGTCCCTAAGACAAAGTATCAAAATTAATTTTGGATGTAAAAAGAAATACCATGAAAACAGCATATATTATGCTTCCAACAGTGACATTTATTAACAAAACCAATCTTACAGGAAGAATATCTCAATAGTTTCACTAAATATTAAACTCTACTGATGAATTGATAATCAATTTAATTTATTTTCCTCTAGAAATAGTCCCAGCAGGTTGTTATCGACTGGCCAATGGTTGCTTTCATCAGATTTAATAAATGTAATAAGTACATACTTAGTTTCACACAAAATTACTGTGAAAACAGATCTCCCCAGAAGAAGCACAAGATGGCAGAAATCAAAAAAGCCCAAGGGATAGCCTGTGATATGCATGGGTTTTAAGATACATCTGGATAGCTCAAGCTGCTGTCCAGCAGGACCCAAGGCTGTGTCAGTGGGAAGGGAAGGCACCATTGCAGTGATCTTCTTGGGATGCCAATAGACTCAGAAATGACAGGAATCAAAAAGTTATTTGTTGTATTGCTTAATGAATGTACTTGTTTCTTAAGAAAGACAGAACCATTGTGTTAGCTCTAACAGTTTTTCTAGCACTTCCCTGCTATTTCCAATCTACTCATGCAAAGTAAAGTTGAGCCTATGTAAGGCAGAAATAAAACATTACTGCAAATGTTCTTGCTCTGTAAATCAGCAAATCCCCCCCTCTCCTAAAAGCAAGATTTCACAGTCAATTTAAGCTGATCTGAGACTGCACTGCTCCTGAACAGAGCAATCCAACTTCCTTTTATCTCCAGCTGCATGTTCCCACCACTTCCCTTGTGCGGGCTCTAGAGATCATACTGCTGAAAGATAAACAAGATCAGCTCCCATATCCTACTGAAAACTAATACTGAAAATACTTAGTTTTTAGCCATTTTTAAAAGAGTTGAAAGCAACCCTTTCTGTATCAATTTGCAGTTAACCCTCACGTAAACTGATTTTGAAACCTCAGCATTACAGACAAAGAGAACTGAAAAATAAATCACCAGATCCAAGAAGTATTAATATTTGAGGAAGAAATGAGATAGCACAGAAAAACACTGAGTCTCTTACTGGCAATTACAGCACTTTAAAAGGACAATTGTTATTCCATTTTCAAAAAAACCCTAGCCTTCTCAGACCCTCATGAACAAGAACTGAACTGCTAAAATGAAGCAAACTATGGCAAAACACTCAGCTTATATGAGAAAAATAACCCAAGGAAAAAGTCATCACTAAAATGTTATTTTCCTTTTCATTTCTCTTTATTATTTTTTTTTTTACTTGATTCTTCTTGAGACATATGTATGTGTTTTTTACTCTTGTAGCAGAGTCTTTACTATGTGATTTTTTTGATCAGATAATTTTTGCTTACCCTGCTTGTAAGGTAATTAGAAATAATCTTCTTTCCCCTTTTCCATTATCTCCTGTTTGCTACATTTTATCTGTGTGGTACAGTGATAATAAGCATACTGTTCCTTTCTGATGTTTATTTCCTGTGGTTCTGGTTTTACGTATCCAATATGTGTTGTAACAAGAGAAAGTGCACTTTTTGTGGCAGATAAAGATACAACAGAAGAATAATGTCGAGAAAAAATAAGTTGCTTTAATTAACTTAACCAATGTCAAAGGTTTAATGTTTGCATTAGAGAACTTACGGGTAATTAACATAATTCTGGATAAATATATATGAATTAATAATATCAAAATACTTGGTTGGGTTCTGAACTTCGAAAAACCATCAAGCTCAGAAATGGAATGTATGCCAACAATACTTTGTTGGCCATGTTCTAGCTCTTGCATTTTATAAACAGACAGGTTATTGATCTAAACATAGAACTTGTACAGACACTAGCACAGCTAACTGAGGTGTATATGCAGGTGGAATCCCCAGGAAGGAGTTACGAGTTTTCAGGTGTCCACTCCTAGTCAAGAGCAAGTTAATGTCATTTGTGAAGTCTGCTAAAGCAAGATTGTATTGCAGTCACTCTTCATAAGATGGGCATACAACAAGTAACTGTCTTAGACTTGTGAAAAACAACCAAATAGTAACATTTGGTTGGTACAGTCCTAAACTTGATTTGAACTGACTACTTAGGAACCTTAGATAATCTTGCCATTACTGATCTCCGTAACGTTTGCAGTTTCTTAATGTACTGTCCTTTTGTAGTGTCATGATGAACTGAATTATTAACAATCTGACTGAATGTGCAATTCTACCTCTGAAAACTGATCTGTATTTTTAATACAAATTTTTAATCTATTCGCACTTAAAAAAAATCACTCAATATATGTAGATCATAGAGATTCTATGCACAGAGCAGCGTAGTGGTTCATCATCAATAGGAGTTGTATGACTAAACCTTATTTAAACACATAGGTTTTGCACATTACCCTCTCAAATTCAACAGCGAGAGAGAAAAGGACTTTCTTAAGAATAGGCAAGAGTCATCTGCATGCAAATAGACTAAATAATTAAAAATGGGATAAGCCTTCTTTTAGATTTATTATGGCCAGATTGGTGTTCTTGGAAGATACTCAGTGACTAAACAAACTCACTAAATGTGGCAGGATTTGAAAACACTAGTGGTTTCTATTCTCACCCTTTCTACTCTTTATCTTTTTGCCTGTTTCTTGTTTTTGTGTTTTTTTTTTTTTTTTTATCACGTAGCTTCTTAGGGAAGGAAATATTGCCTTATGTTCGGAAATTGCCCATAGCATTGCAGACACTACCCAAACAAAGAGAAACTATAAAAGTAACAAAAAGAGAAGGAGGAGGTTTGCTTGACCCCATGCAGATGTTCCCTAAAGACTCCTATCAAACTCAATAGAATAGTAACCTGGCTCACTGCTTAACTAAAATATTTCATACATAATTGCAGTAATATAACCACACTACCAAAATGAACAGAAAAGATGCCTTGCAATGCAATCAAGGGACAACTGAAAATATGTTGGAAAGTTTCAAATTATTTTGTAGATAGTTAACACAGCCACTTAGAAATGTATTATCAATCAAGTACCTTTTTGTTTTCTGCTGGGATGGAGTTAAGAGATTTAGAATTTCACCTCAGTTCTGTTCCTGACTTCATAAACTTCAGTATGATGCTGTTAGGTATTTCTCTGGGCCTTCATCTCATAATCTGTAAAACAGAGATAATGGTTTTCATCTCAGAACATTTTGAAATATACAGGTAAAATATCACACAAGGTCAATACCATTAATCCATATTTTGTCCACTAAGATCACAAAGCAAAACCTTTCCCTTTGATTATTTGCTGCAACATTGCCTCTGCCAGTCCTTAACAATACATTTTAAGTAGTACATGATAAAATGATCAATATAATAAAATAATCTCTGTGAAGAGCCCATTTTCCCTAGATTTAATTATGATGAACCTTATCTACAGTGATAACATTTCTTAATCTTCATAATTTTACAAAATGCTTGTACCAAATTTTGTTATTTTCTAATATTCCATGCTATGTAGTCCCATTTGTTTCCCATCTAAGAAATACCTAGCAAGCATGACATGTCATATTTTAGAAACTTGCCTTTCTGTACCATTAATACCAACATTATGATTCAGACCCATGGTTTCCAAGTCCTCCTTTTAGGCTAATTTATTGTAGTAATAAACCAGCTTCATTGCTTGCTTCTGGTATTTTGCATAACAGTGCAAAGATTGTGAAAGTGTAGTATCAGGACTTCAGTTATCCTTAAAATCCTCTTAATGCTTCTGTGGTCTGATTTACACAGTTTTACCATCTGCTATGAAAACACCAGCTTGTGACTTCTGGTGGGGCACCTCACTGAGGTTTGTTCGACTTTTGTGGATCCTTTGGTGCATTTGGTATATCAGAGAAAAAGACATTCTGTTTTGTAGAAATAGAGATCTCATTTCAAAATATCTCCTCCTTAGTTTATATGAATATTGCTATAAGTTATATAGAAAATACACAGTTCTTAGTGAAAAAAGTTACGAAAATAGACATAAAAAGAGAACAAGTATTAAATGAGCAATGGTTATTGAAGATATTGCAGTATATTAGCGAGTAGATGCTTTGATATCTCTGGTTAAGGCTGCATTTGCACTTTTGTTAGTGGTGAGGAGGGTCTATCTCAGCTACTGCTATCATTTTAATGGGGAAACTTACTTATCATCATAGTTTTAGCCCCTAAGCATTTCTTTGGTTTAGGTCCTGGGAAGAAGATTTGATTCCACATGACTGCTTCTCCCATGAACCAGGTTTCAGTTACATTTCTGTCTCTGGACAGTACTATCAGTAAATCCCATATACACTACATGGCAGTTCACTTGTTATATTTGGTAGTTTTCTCAGTGAAATATGTTAACATTTCAACAATGCCTCAAATAATGTAATACTAATATTAAAAAAAATCTAAATGATTGCATGTAGGAAATCCAAGTACCATAGGACTCAAAATCACTGAAAATTTTTGCATTTCAGTTAATACTAGTTTGGATGATTATATATATTGATCTGATCTTTTGATAGATCTTCTTCTTTATAAAATGTGACCTTGTATCAATAATCAATCAAGGCTTTAGTTAAGAAAATACAGTTGAGTCCAGAGTCAGTCATTTAGTGTTGAGAATGCTCGGTGATAGTTTTGCCCTTAAGAAGTTATTGGAAGTGGCTTCAAAAGATGATTTTTAAAAGGAAAGAAATCAGTGGAGTTTTATTCTCCAAAAGACACTTTAAATAGGTCAGTTAAGTGGGAAAATCAGGTAACGGCTGCAAAATAATACTTTTAAAAAATGCTGAGTCCATGATGAAATAATATTGCAAAATCCAGAGGAATTTAACTTGTGGAAAGCCCAAACACAGACCTGTGGATAGATCAATATTCCTCAAGCAGTCCAGTAGCACACAGAACAGAGTCTTCGCTACAGGGAAAGGAACCATTTGAAAGGCACTTGCATTTCTGCTTTACCATTCAGTTCTGTGATCATTGTTTTGAGTGACAAATATTTCAAAATGTGTGTTTTACCCAAGACTTCTAAGACTAGAAATAATTCTGTTCAGTGCAGTGCACAGGTCATTTGGCTACTGAGGAATCCTGCTGTTCTCCTTGGTAGCCCCTTTGGCTTGGTACAAGAACAATTCAAAGACTGTTTACAATTGTGCATCTGTGGACACAGACCCAGTTGCTCCTTGGGAATATGTTCTGAGGATATGTCCTGGCAAAGGGACTGCCGGGCAAGTTTTAAATGAAATTCCTAAAATGCAGCTCATGATCTAAAAACAGATTTCCAAATGAAATTGTTCTGTTGCACTGTAAATCCATGTTAGAGGATTTATAAGCTGAATAAAATGCAAATACAAATACAAATAATGCATTTCTATTAAGATAGATAAAGCTGTTCCACAGATACATGAACAAAAGTACATTCCCCCAGAGAAGTAGTTGAAGCTCCTTCCCTGGATTTTGTCCCCTAGGCATACTCTGAACAGTTAATGCATCAAAGACTGTCCCTCTTCTAGTTGCTTTAATTTTTGAGGCTGTTGCAAAGGGCTGAATGATATCTATTGAATGAAAAATGTGTTTAAAACATTCTAAGTTTTTAAAGATATCCAAAATGACTGAATAAGAAAGAAAACTAGACAGTAAAGATTGCACATCAAGCTGGATTTCTTTCCAGTCCCATTCTCCTATTGTACATTATTCCAATCCATTAAATATATATATATATATAAACATAAAAACCCAACAACTAACATTTATGGGTACATTTACAGTCTTAAGTTCACCATACAGAAATGCCATTATGTGGAACAAAAATGTTGTCAGCAGTACCTCTACTGTACACTATAGCTGGCATTTCAGTCTGTCCTTTCCTGCAATTAATGCTCACAGTAATAAGATTTCAAAGTTCAAATCTCTTTAAAGGAGAAAAGCTGCTTTTTCATCCCTTTCTCAAAGCTTACAATATGACTGGCAATGGATCAGGAATAATAAGACAACTGGTGATGTAAACCCCCAGAGGAACAGAACAGCTTTTGTTCCAAACTCTCATCAAAATCTTGGAAAACTTGCAATAGGAAGTGTTGCTGGAATGTAGGTTCTCACTTATGAGTTTGTACATGTCGGGCCTGCAATATCTGATATCTTTTACCTGCTTTCTCTTGCCTGCTTCAACAATTATGAAATCCATCCCATTTTCTGCCTGTAGCTGAAACAGCTATTTCATCAAGTATTTTAAGTTTTCTCGATGCTCTAAACACATTTCATCCTCTATTAATGCATCATTATTCCTGGCTAAATGAAAATGCTAGCTGTTCTGATTGTTAACACAATGATTTTTATAAAGCATGAACTAAATGATGAGTTCCTAGAAAACAAGGCCTAAAAAAAAGGTGTAGCTCAAAGCAGTACAACAGTGAAGACCACACTTCCTAGACCACATATTAAATGTAATGTGAAACGTAAAAAAGCTTTTCACACATCAAAAATTAGGGCTGTATTTTTAAAATCACCAAACCAGAAAGAGAAAAGCTTATGGCTAAAAAGGCTATGCTATGTCCACTATCTACATAAGCCTAGTTATCTGGAGCTTTAAAAAAATATCACAAATGATTTTACAAGTCAGAACTCAGAGCTGTAGTACTACTGGCCCTGAGCCCCCAAGTCTTTGCTGCAAACTGACAGTTTTGCTAGACATGCAGATACTTGAGCAAAACTCTAAATTTTACAAAGTTCCACTTGTGTAAACATCAGTGTGACCTCCTGAATTTAATTCCTCTTTTTCTTTTCTTTTTTTTACTGAGAGAAAAAAAAAAAAAGAAAGCTTTGCTTGTGGAGATGACGTTTGCTGTATGCTTCACTGTGCAAGTACTTTCATCAAATGAATGTTTAATTGTGATTGTTGTGCAATTCAGGTTCTCTGGGCTTAAATCTTTCTAATCAGCCTGGTAGCCCATAGAGAGAGCTACTTGAACTGCTGTGCTTTTACTGACACTGCATCCACTTACATTTAATGTTATGGAAGGTGTTTGGGGATATACCTCAGAAGCAAGTAAGGGGACTCTAGGCGGCCATGCTTGCTATTAATGGCCACACCAAAGATACTGTAATCAAAATACCAGCTCATTCAGGATGCATGCAAAGTTAATGGAAGCACTAGTGATTAATCTAGTTAGCTTTGCGATATATATTCATAACTGACCTTTTGCAGGAAGCCAAGCAAATAGACTGATTATATCAACTCAATAGATCACTTCTTCTGTAGTTACTGTTACGGTGCCAGAGCTCTAAATATCTCGTATATTCATCCAGAAATGTGGTGTGGTTCAAAACATTGTCAGGTAAGAGTGAAAGAAAGGCATTACACAGTGAAGAGTCTGAGTTGGATGTGTACCCACAAGGAAGAGGATTGGTTTTTACTAAATGCCTATTATACCTTTTTTTATTTTAACGTAAATAATTTTTAACATAAATTAAAACTTATCTAAATACAAACTGTACCAAGCGATATCTAAAGAGTCTGATTCATTTTTTATCTGTGTTGTTGTACAATAATACTCTTTATTTTTCCATTTTAACTCTGCTCTCTCAACTCCAGTATGAACCCTTAAATTGGAAATATAACATATGAGCCATCCCTCCCTATCGGTCCTTTGCTGTATTCCAGTTACAGACTGCTCATAAAATGGCCACTGGCCATATACAGTATGAGATTTCTAATAAAGCAGCTCACCACTACCAGAGATGCTTATAAATTCCACACCATAACAGGTTCTTACAGACCTCTGAGAGACAGGAGCACAAAAAGGGCAATGCATAACATGAGACACATGGGAACATAACAAACAAACGAGTACTCTGGTGGTTTAAATTCTATTAAAAAAAAATCCGTAACACAAAGCAGATATATTTACTAGTTACTGGAAGATAGGAAAATGTTTGGTTCTAACATGCATAGTTCCTTCTGCTTTCAGAATGAACTGTTAGTTGGAGGGGATTTTTCAGAATGGAGGACAGAGTGGGAGGAATAGAAGGAGGAACAGAGGGTTATTGTGAAGATGTGATGTTGGGTAGTCAGCAGTAGGTAGGTGTCACTTTGCAAAGAAATCAAGGCCATTGTAGCAAGAGGAAAAGGAAAATTACCTCAAAATTCACTATCATGTCTTTGTTTTCATGCTGTTCAGCCATTCCCTTACTTGATTCCCCGATTTCAGCTTTCTAATTATTTTAGTAATGCTGTCAGTGTGATATCAAAGGGTATAGCCAAGATCTTTCAGTTAAGCACAGATAGAGAAACATTGTATGATGACAAGACAGTTAAACAGTTCTCTGAATTAACTGGTGCTGCCTAGCCGAAGGCTATAAGAAATCTTGCCTGGGCCAGCAAACTTTCAAGCCTGCATCCTGCCTATCTCCCTGCCCTGGGGAGCATATGTGTAAGGCTCATTGTTAAAGAGCAGCTCCTTCAGCAAAGGATCACTGCAGGAATTTAAGCCTTACTGGGGAGGATTATCAGAATTCATTGTTTTGATGTTCCTTAATTTCCAGGGTTTAAGAGAAGAGGAGCTAACACAGTTTGTGGCGTGAGTTCATTAAATTGCATTCTGAATTCCTTACTGTCCATGGCAAGATAACTTACCGTATACTGTAAAGTGGAGTTTTACAGAGTTCATGCATTGAAAGTTCCCCAAAATAACCTCTGCACCTAGCACTCATTAAGCATCCTAAATATAACCATAAGTGTATGAAGGCCTCAGTATTTTTTGATACATAACATTCATTTACAGAAACTATTAGAGAAAGATTTTATAATCCTATACTTAGCTAATAAAAATATACAAGAACTAGTTACAATATTTACAAGTGAATTACAAGTCAAGTTTCCTTAAAACTTCCCCCAATTGCTCATCACTTCTGGAAAGTTCACTTGAGCTTAAATTCATGCACAGCAGTTACCTTGGATGACTGACACAGATTTCTAACTTTCTCTATAAGCATATGTCAGCTGTAAATCCTCATTCAGCAACAGTGTGCTCTGTTTGTTGGTCCTCATTATTTTTGAATTTGTTTGTATGTTGAGTGAATATCCCACATTTCTTTTTAAGGAGAAATCTCAGATTCCTTCCCTAATCAGGCAACAGATAATGCCCTTAGCAGGCACCTGTAGAGGTCGTTCCATTTGGATGCGTGCTGCAAAAAAGAGGGGATTCTGTATAAACTACAACATAGTCCCTCCTTGTTTGTTAACTTAGTCCAGGCACACATTCCTTCTAAACCCAGGTAAAGACATTTCTATTTGAATTGCAGAGATTTGGTACTGAAACCAAAATAGAAACCTAAGTAAAATACATAGTATGTCTTATCAATGAATTCCTGGTGGTAAAACCTTTTCTACCTTCATCAGCAACAGGAGTGTTCTTCACCAATGGATTAAAAATTTACCACAGAAATTCATACGTTAATGAACTAAAAAGTCAAAATTTTGTGCATATGTGGGAATATGAATTAGTGCAAGCCCCTGAAAGACTGTAATAATCTATGTGTACAGTCTGCTTCATTCACCTCATAGCAGGCATTCAGTAAGATCAGATTATTTGTTCTCCACGTCCAAAACTCTCCTTCAGTGCCTTTTAAACGAGGAGTCATTTCATGCTATACGATCTCAGCTTCCCTTGATGACAACTCTATCCTACTGGAACTATGAAACTGTCAACACCAAGAGCAAAATTTAGGTGTGCAGAAGACAAAAATGGCTCAGCTGCTATCCCACAAGCTCTCTCAATAGAGGTCAACAACCTCAGATCCATGGAGAAAACTGAAAAACTCAGTATTTCCATCAACCTCTCAGAAAAACACCGCTAAAATTTTCTTGCTGGCTGGAAGCAAAAGAAAAATATTTTTTACACGGTACAGTCTCAGGAAGTGAGTAGATAGAGCCATGACAGACATGGAATATAACAACAGACCACCTTGACTTAATAGAGGTCAAAGGTGGTCGTGGTCAGCCTTTTGGATGTGCCTGGTAGTAAAGGTGAGGCAACTTTGCACTTGTGAGAAAGGGCCCTGCTACTCATTCCATAAGTTTATCTTCTGCACGGGCACCTTGGTCACACATGGTGTGAAGTAGCCTAGAGGTCATCTGTATCATCAGATCAAAACCAAAGATTAAAAAACAAAACAAACAAAAAAACTTCCACAAACTTAAGAAATATTAACTTATCATTCATCTTTACTAGTGTTACCCATATCATATGATATCATCTAATATTCAAGGTTGTTCTCTTGTATTCAAGCACGCACAGTGTTATCATTTTTCATAAACCATTAAGCTAATGCATTTAAATGACTCGCCTTCAGACATCCAAAGCAGGAAAGGTAAAGCCAAAAATAAAATGCTGGAGTCCCACTGACAAGTTTTTGTAACGAGGATTAGAGAACAGTTCTTTCTCTAAATGAATTAAAACACTGTGTTTTATGCCATTCAAGATATGGGTATTTCCACAGTGTGTTAGACTCTAGCAAAGATTATGCAGCATTCCTCATTGGATAGTGGTTAGATTTGCAAAGGCAAAAAGCCTGACAGCTGATAAATGTTTTGCTTTTCCTCCATGCCAGCCATTGTATTTTCTACGGATCTCTAAAAATGCATTTTCACATTACTGGTAAGAAGACGTAATGCCCTGTTCCACAAATGTCAGTCTTGATCCCAGCAATATGGTTCTACTGTTTCCACCATGAAGCAGTACAGGGTATTAAAACAGGAGAAATTTAACCCTACACACACAGAGACAGACGCACAAAAAGTTACTACAACCTACTTCTTTTCTCCCAGAAACCTATTACAGAGCCAGATATCTTTTCTAGCAACAGTACATCTATACAGTATTAATAAAAGCAACCTTTTCTTTCTGTAATCCCCAGACTTTTTTCACTTCAGTGATGTGAAAATTCTTGCAGCAGAATTTCAGTGTAAATTTTACTGTATGGGGAAAAATATTTCCATCTGCAACATTTGAACTTCACGCATTTTATATCAAAGTTCAGCTACAATCTACAGGAAGAGCACCAAGTCAGTGCAATGGACGACAGGCAAGTCTCGCAGCCTTTTTACCTGAAGAGAATGCAAGACTGTGTACAGACTACAGACAAGAAGTGTTTCTCCAGCATGAGTAGCCTGTTCTTGAGTACCAATTAACCTTCAATTTTCCACTTTTTCACACCAGATGTATCTAATATGAATTGCTGATATTGATGGTAGAATTCATCCAGTTCCCTGTGAATTCTCACAAGCAGAAGCAGACACTGGCAGCCCGAGCAGTGTGGAAGTGGCAGTGTACTCATATCTACCTCTTCATCCTGCTGAAAGTTCAGCACATGCAGCCTCCAGGAACACTCACAGACACCATGCCTGGTCAGTGACCCCTCTGCTACTGGTTCACAGGCACACCAGCTGCATGGCTTTCTCTGCCATAAGAGCAAGAGGTCACCACTATTTAAAGTTCATTGACTATCCTCTTATTTTATTCTTGTGAATAAGATGGCAGAGGGTTCCTCCTCTATTTTCTCCAGGCCATTCATTATTTTCTACTTTAGCCTTCTTTTATTGACATTTACCAAAAAAACAGCATCATTCTTTTTTCTCCAAGCCCTTGTCCCGAAACAGTCTCAACACCCAGCCCTGGGCACCTCCCCTGACGGGGACAAGGAATGAAATATTATACTGATTTTGAAATGCACTATATTTACTCTTAGCATTTCTGCTCATTTACATAAATGCACAAATGCACTCCAAGAGTTTGATTCCCTATTGCTTTCCTGTTCACTAGTTAATTTAACTTCATGCAAAGATGATACAAAACACTACTATTCTTATGATGTTCTACTATACATTCATTATAAATGATGGCATCAAGAAGAAAACAATCCAACCTAGAAAAAACGCAAGCATATTAGTTAAAACTTACTGTCTGTTCCTTACTAAATTATATATTTCTCAGTCTTTCAGAAGCACGCCTTTTAGAATAACTCAGGGGATTTGCAGTTGCCTTCCAAGCTTTTCATTTCTAGGTCACTTGTTAAATCTAGCCCAGGTCAGTACCGACTGAAAATTATTACTGTCTGGAAGCTGTTTTGCTAGTCTACATAAAATGAATTAGTGGTTTCATTCCACTTCCTAATGGACAAGTGCCTCCATCTTACACTTCGACCCAAATGGCACCCCATTGATTACTTCAGGAAAAGAACTAAATCAACTCTTTCTATTCTGTAGGTAAGTCCTCAAGATTAGGAACAAGACTGGTGGGACAACTGAAGCTATGACAGCACTACTCTATGAAAAATAAAGTCCTCCAGGAATGGAATTCCTGTAATGAGAAGAGATAAAATGCTATGTTGGTGAGTTGTTGTGGTGATTATTTTGGTTCTCTGAGGACCTTTGTCATGTAATACAATGGGGAATATGCTACAAGTTGCCCACTGTTAAGAACAGAGCCCCTTCACGCACCATTTGAAGTTCCTAGGACAGAGAACGTGTGAATATCTGTGTGCATGTGTGCTTGTGTATGTGTGCAGAAAACTTTAAGTAAAATTGTTATATGATAGAGCGAAAATTATACCTATATGAGAAATGTTTTAATAATAACATGGTGAGCAAAAAGATAAAGAGATTTCCTATCTCACAGCAAGAGGGAGAAATTATAACAGGATCCATATTTGACTTCTAATTATATTGTTCTACTTTCTCTTGGAAAAAAGCAGGTTTTCCTACCTTGAAAGTCCCCAGTTTCATACTTTCAGAAGAATAATGTTTCTCTCTTTTTAGAGTAAACACAAGCACAAATGCTGTTATAAAACAACTTTGGACCTAAAATATTTCACACAGAAATTTAAGGATGGCCACAGTTTTCTCTACCTTCCTTGTCTTTTTTCCTTGGATGACAAATAAGTCTCTGTGAATCTAATACTATCCTTGTCCTTATTGAGCTAGGACAAATTTTTCCCTGAGGCCCCTATTTCCCTTTGTCATCCCATTTTTCATTCTGCTCAGCATGCAGCAATTCTAACAGACCTGCTCCTTGACTGAAAAATCTTCACCTCTTCCTACCCATCAAGCTAAGGTTGTTTGTCTATGGTTTTCTAACAAACAAAAATTAAAAAAAAGGACTATCAACTTCATCTGCCACCACCTTTTCTTGCTCTTTTTCCCCCTGTGATTCAACTCTCTCTCTTCTTGTTTGCTTCTTCTGAACTTATTGTTCATCTTTTCTTCTTTGCTATTCTTTCCTCTCCTCCCTGTTTAACCTAATTCCTAAATTCCACAAAAATGCCTTAATTCCACAATGTTAACTTCATAGCACGTTCTGTACTTTGAGAGCAACACAAGGGTCCTGGTTTTGCTCAGCTTCATACTAATATACATACATGCAAAAGTTAGACCGGCCTCTAGAGAGATTTTACCTTTGTTACAAACATTTTCAAGTAAATACAGAAGACAATTACGAGCTTCCTAGTATATAATGTATGATAATTTCTTCTGGACAAGCTCTTCTGGGATGACCATATAGGACTTCATTTTGTTACAAGCATCATACATACAGTTTGATTTTCATGCTTTTTTCCTTTATTCCATAGCAATGAAGATAACTGCCTTTTTAATTTTGTTCAGTGACCCTCACAAGAAAAAACAAAGCAACTTCTCTCTAATAAAGAATTTACCTGCATAGAAAGTGGTTTTCATGTAACAAATATTACAAAGGACCACAGACAAATGTTTCTTGTCTGGCTGTCTCTGACTGAAGTGCAAGTTGTACAAGTTTTGCCTTGTAATCAAATGGATATTACCTAGAAGAGCACAGAATCATGCTGTTCTTTACTGTATTGCTTCTATTTCACTTTGTGCCTCCTACTTATAAGAGAAGACACAGATGCACATTCAAATTTTACATAGCATTTCATTTTAACAAAAGTATCTTCTGGTAGGCTGCAATCTACCGCTCCAATAGCTAATACAGCCAACATTCCAATGGATTTGTGATTGTGATTATATTGCCTAGTATCTAACACAATGCCAAGCAATATCTAATTTATCTCCTTTTAGATGAGCCTTTCTCTCAGTGGGGCACTAAGTTAAAAACAAAAGTCTAAGAATACAATTAAACTTTACTTTTACTGTGTCAGGCACTGACTTGCTCCTAACCCCTATAGAGATTTTGGCTTTCTATGTTTACTCTTTGCTTTTACCTGCCTTTTCTTGCCTTTGATTGCAACCTGTCTTACAGGAAAGTACCTTCATAAGACAGATGATGAAAAGGCCTTTTTGTCCTTTTGTTTATAAGCTTTGAATCATTCTTTTCTTGGCATTATTCAGACTAATACATTGTTTATGACCGACTCTTCTTGAAGCTTCTCTAAAAGAGTGTCTGTTACATCGTCAGACACCAGTAAATTAATGACCGCGATTGTTTTTGTGATAAACAGAGATACAGAACAAGACTGGTTTTATATGATACTCTAAAATCTGTTTTCAAGTTATAGTTTCTTACATCTGATACAAGCAGTACATTTGCTGTACTGGTCAACAGAGACGTGCTCACCAACCCAGGCATAGATTCATGGCTTGGACACTAGAATCTGACATTTGTGGCTGACAGTTGCTTCTTAGAACAAAATCAGGATTTTAGGAACTACTCAATAATACTTTGTCTTCAGGCACCAAAAAGGTACTTTCTTGTCAGTTATTTCCATCTCACACAAAATTGATCTTGCCATCCTATTAGCACCTGAAACGCTAGAAATAGGAATGTAAACACTTTTGAATTAAATAAAATGTTAAGTATAAAAGTTACACAAATGCTTAGATTGTTTGGTCATCAGGTATGCGGCATTTCAACATCCACAGAAATACAACTATCAAATGAACACAACTTCAGAAGAGAATCTAGGATAACCACGCTCAATGAGTCCCAGTTAGTCTGTCAAAGCAGTCATCTGCTTTGCCCTACCTTAAAATTTTCCTTTATTGGGAAACTGATCCAAAGGAATAGAGGGTATTCCTTTGTCAGTTAAAAACTAACATATTTTTACACATTATGTTTGGAACAGTATTACATCCAGTCATTTGTGCACTGGTACTTGTGCAAGCGTTTCTTTTCCATTTCAAGTGCCTACTTGTTCTCCACTGCCCCTTTCAACATTCATTTTGTTGAATGAAGGCATAAAAGCTTTTTCAGTCTCCTCTCACAAGTAGCCCTTCCCTATACCTATTCCATGTGAACTAATTTTTCTTTCCAGTTCTCTGTATAGTAGTGGTAGTATATCTTTCTCTCTTCTAGTAGACCGTTCTTCCTACATTCAGTAATCAAGGACATACTCAAGGTCATCGTGTTGATGGTTCAGACTTATCCTACAGTCAGCCGATATACTGAGGTTTTTCTCCCTTTAGTCATGCCAGAGGATATCCCAGTTTTTAACAGTGGCACCTAGCTTTCCACCTCTAGTGAATGTCAGGAGCTCACAACTTTTGCCCCAAAGCTGATGGAAAAGAGTAAGTACAACTGGTTCCAACACTGAATCTTGAAGATGACTACAAATTACCTTCCTGCAACCTACTGTTTCCCTTTTAGTGTCATCACTATAATTTCCCTTCTAGAAACTTCCTCATTCATATCAGATACTAATTCTCACAGACTATAGATTAGAATCTAACTCTAGAAACTAGCTAAGCTAGTAAACACTCAAATGGTATCATATGAAATACTTTAATATAAAGTCCAGGCAAGTGTTATTTACTCTATTACCTTTGCTTAGGAGACAAATTACTGAAGTCATTAGCAGTCATACTACAGTACACCTTTATAAATTCTATTTCCTTTTTGCTCTGTTTTCCATTTACTTCCATACCTACAAATATTCTTCCCAACAAAAGTTGTTTAGAGCTTTACCTGATAGAACAGTAGTAGCCTATATTAATATTTTTCAATGTAGGTCCCTCATTTGCTATTCAATAGTCACATGACTTTGGCCTAATTTTGAGAGATCTATGAAAATTAACTGTTCTATAAATTCTCACCTAACAGGGTTATTTCAGATAAGGTTCTTCTGATCTGATCACCTGGTACTTCTTGATCTTGGCTTCCACATCCAGAAGGGCAGATTCTCTTTCCATGTACTCATTCATATTATATACCTTTAGATTTGTCCCCTTATTCAACTTCTGTAGTTTTTGAAAGGTGAGAAGAACCTACCATTAGCTTCTCCTTCTGTACTGCACTGCTCCTTCAACTAGACTTACTGTAGATCTGTATCAAAGCAGAAGAGGAGGACTGATAGACTACTTGGTAAATAAGCATTCCACTTTTCAGTAAAATACATTTTCACAACTTTCTAAAACTGACTCTTATTTAACATGTTAGAAGCTGATCAAGGTTTTTTGTAAGTGCACTTTGAGGGATCCCAGGAACTGAAAAATCTCTTTCCAAATTCAGTGAAACACTATATATCTCTCATTGAACACAGTGCTGCACTAAAGTGGTTTCTTAGTTTGGTTTCAATTTTAAACCACATGACAATCAATCCTTCCCAAAAGACTATATTTTGGTGGAAAAACTGTTATCAAGCAACTTTGCTTTAACATCTTCTTTGCTTAAAATGAGAAGAGGGAATAAAAAACACAGCTTTCAAACCACAGAGCAACCGTTGAAAACTTAAAAACCACAATACCAAAGAACAGAATGAGCCTATGATTACTTAACACAAAATGTGGTTTAAACTGGGCACCATACCAAGTTTTTCACAGAAACCCAAGGGGAAAAAGGAGTGCAAGTATCCATGGTTACAGTGACCCCTGCTTGGCACCTGAAGAGATCTTTCTAGAAAATGACAGGTAGAGACATTTATCAGGGTCCTCAGATGTAGCAAGGCTCCTTCCTGTTTTTATAACTTAAAAAAAAAAAAGAAGAAAAAAGATAAAATAGCACTTAGTACAGACAGTCCTGAACACAGACTGTAACCTACAAATATTTTTAGAATTCCCCTCTCATGTTTTTCACAATATTCACTCAGTGCTGAAAAATAATCTCAGAAATCTAGAACCTTCTATTTAAATAACAGCAAATTCCTAGAATAACAAGTTCATTTATAATGTGACCATTTCAAGACTGAAGTCTTTCTTCACATGCTCAGCAGTACTGAGCTCTAGAACAAGGATCAGGATAGTAGGCTGCAACTTTTAGTGGGAAAAGCTGGAATTGTAAATTAAGCTGAATTGGAACCATCTCTGCTGAGTACTGAAGCTTTCACATAATTCTGTTGAGCTCTGCCCTGGAAGGCAGTGATACAGTTAAACCCAATGCGCAGCCTGCTTGACTGGCATTTTTTTTCCTCTTTTCTTCACTGGTACTTATTCACCTTGTCACTGTTTATGTATATGTTTGGGGAAGATTTCGTTAAATCTGTGCTGATGCACTTATGCATAACCAGGTATACTGAACCATGAACATAAATACAGACATTAGTAAATATTCACAACAGTTGATTTTCTAAATGTTTCTTCTGTGTGTGCAATCATCTGACGAGACAGTGAAAAAACAAGCTGCCCAGGGCTTCAATGCTAAGTTCCTCTTACCAAGGCAGGGAGGACGCAGCTATTTTGTGCTAAGATGCATGTACAAGCCAAATGCAATTCGGCTTGGAAAAAAAGAAGACAGGAAGAGATTTTTAATGCTCTGTATTTTTTAGGAGGCTCATCTGATTTCCTGCATGCTCCATAAGGATTCTGCCTCATCTTCAGTTGTAGAGATGATGGCTCCCCAGTTATTAATAACAGATCATAGCTGAACCACTCAGCTGTACAGATGTGATCTGGATCCAGCATTAGCAAGCTATTGTACTTCTGTCAGATCAGCCAGATATCATGTTATGTTGTCTGTAAAGGATTCATTCCAGTCATTATAAGAAATTACGTGGATGATGCCTGGTTCAGCAGCAAATTTGCTTAAAAAGAAGTTGCCTGTTCCAGTAGAAAATGAATGCAAACTAGCAAACTGAATGTTCAGCAAGACCAGTTGTGAGAGACTAGCTTTTTATCTAAGTGGTTGGAGCACTCTTGATGTAGTAAGAGATACCCTGAAATTTGGATTTACTTTCCTGTTAAATCAAAAACATAGGTTCAACATCAACAAACCGTGACACAGTTTAGTGCAGAAATAAAGGTGATAGGTGGATGGTTGGACCGGATGATCTCGGAGGTCTTTTCCAAACTTGGTGATTCTATGCTTCTATGATCCCAATCCTTTTTTCCCCCTTTTTTCCTGCTGCTTTTATAGAGATCAGTCCTTTAATGGCAGGAAAGAAATCACACTGTATGATCACATCAGATCTGGATGAAGATTAGGCCCCAAATTTTACCAGATGTTCAAAAGGGCATCACCATCATTGGCAGAAAACTCCAGGAGTTCCACAACAATACAACTACTTAAATTCCACACAATTTTACTTTCTGCAAAGAAGAAATATCACACTTCAAAATCCAACATCTGCTCCAAATAATAAGGGTGCAATATCATGCTTATTTCACTGTCAGTTAATAAGCAGAGAAAGGAATATAGCTGTCAACATCCTTATATTTTTGACAATGAATACAGCAGGCTGTACATGTGCATTTACTTAAGTACTTCAGCAAGGGCTATATGTGGAGGGCTTTCACTCTGCAGTGCTGAAAATTTGCCAGAATTTAATAGAGATGTTTGGATTGTTTCAGAAAAGTTTAACCATATTTTTCAACAGACACAGAAATCACAGATGGTTACTGAGTACATGGCATTGATTTTGCTAGCAAAGGAGGAAACACTGACTTGGAAACATAAGCCCAGTCTCACTCCTGCACCTCCTTCTAGAAAAAAAGATTGGATCTCAAAGGATTTCCAGTGACAGCATATGGCAAACCTGACTTCCAGCTGAACAGAAATGTTTGGAATTCTAAAGTGAATTTGCATGGAAATAGTAGGAGGACAGATCCAATGGAAAGAAACACTGGGAAAGCACATGGCTGGATTTGGCTGATCTCCCTGATGCTGAACAACAGATTCAGCCACCAGCCCTGCGAGGAAACACAGATGGGAATAATCCCTGGCACACAGATTCAAAAGCAAGTATCCAAGCTGGGGCTCAGCACCCACATGCACTTTTCCTTCAAGGTTGCTGCAATCAAACTAAATCATTTGTGAGCTTCTGGCTGTAAAACTGTGCCAAACAGGAAGAGTTGCTGCTCCTAATTCTGCTTTCAGTGCCACTTTTCAGATGCAAAACAACTGGGCAAAGGAGATAAACTCAGAATCTCAAAACACATGGAAAATGAATAGCCACTATCACTTTCAAAGAAAGAATTAAAATAGATGTGTGGAAATGGTAAAGAAAACACAGCACATACTAGTAAACTTCACTACATCCCAAGTACAGTTCCAGAGACACTGTTTCAAGAAAAGATTGATCAAAAGTCAGGATGGAAAAAGAACATCAGCACACTATTTCTAGTGTGTACAGCAAACAAGTATATGCAAACATGAGAAGATGTATTTTGATTCATCTACCTCTGGGCACTGCTAGTAGACACTGACGTGGTCTGATAGACCTAATTTGAGTCACAGTCAGGTTGGAAAGTGCATCTGGGTGCAAAGCTGGATCGTGATGCCCAGGGCCCCGCTCACTTGGTGCGTCCCCAAGCTACTGTGTGCAGTTTATAGTGGAAGGAGAGGCTCTGTGCAGATATAACTGCACCTGAAAGCTCTGTACGAGGAAATCACATTATGATACTGCATACATGTATATATGAATACCTGAGCTAGATTTTCAGATTATATATTACACACATTATTTTCTGACTATAAACACTTTTAAGACGGGGATTTAACATGCTCTCAGCAAGCATCAACATAAGCAAAACTGAACTGTGTGCAGGTTTTCAGCAGAACTTTCCAGCATAAAAAAACATTACAAGAACCACATCTCATAGCTAAACAGAAAAGGATCTGAATGCAAGGAAAGCCCAAATCCTACTTGATTATAGCAAAGAAATGACTTGTCATACAGTTAGGCAGGATTCACTTTGTTTTCATAATTCTGATCCAACCACTATCCTGGAAAAAAAAATCACTATAATATGACTCAAGAAGTGTTCTGCTACACCATCATCAAAGATAAAACCTTCAGCTTCAGTGATATGTAAATGAAGACATGTTTGTAAAAAGGATTAACAAAGTTGTTCAAAGCAACTTTTTAGTCTACTCTGCTTCCAAACAAACAATAAACTATCCAGATGCAGTGAGATTTGCTAACCCATAAACATCGCCAAATGGAGGAGGAAGATCAGAACCTTAATGAGTTTGGTCCCCTTTGAATTTCAGCTGATCAGTGGCACCAATAATTTTGACAGGCTCTAAAATAAGCACTTTCTCTCTTCAAAGCACCTCACAGACATCAACCAATTAATCCCTATAGCTCTCCTCTGAGGTAGGTAAGTAGGTATTGTTATCCCCATTTTACAGTTGGGTGAACACAGTCAGAAGGGTAAGTGATTTGCTGGAGGCGGGTGATGGAGGTGGGATTAAAACACAGGAGTGACTGTGATTCCTTTCAGAGGACAGCACTTTTTTTTGCTTCTCTGGTGACTTTGCTGTGCTGTCTTTGGACATTTTGGCCTCATGGCAATACTTGAAAGAAACAAAATAAATATTCCTTGTTAAAAGCAAGGAACTGTAAAGAAATCTGTCTTCTATGCCAGTGTACATTAACGCTTCTGGCACCTTTTACTAATGCAAGTTTTCTCCTTTAATTTTTTCTAATATTCAAGCATCGTTTCTTCCACACAAAGGCTTCTTCCATGGTAACAGAACATACTACCAATAGAGTGGTACATCCTGACTTTATTTTGTCGTTTTTGCTTTCAGATGAGCGGCAGCCTGCCCAGAGGGTGCATGGATGTCCTCTTTCCAGGATCAGGGCAACAGTTGGTGGGCTTGCTGCACAGAGGCACAGGCAGGAGGATGCGGAGAAATGGAGACAGGGAGCTCTGAGAACTGAGAGCCATTAGCTGAAATCCAACTCCAATGAGCCCTTGGTGACTGTTGTAACAGGCGTAAGATTGATCCATTTCCCACTTCAGCAGAAGGATCAAATGAAAAACAACAGTGGATATCCTTTTCCTCTATATGTATACAACTTCAGGCCACTTGAAGACCCATTTGTCACAAAGTCAATCTGGTATATGTTGAGAAACACCTGAGTATTATAAGCAAAGCACTTTTCATTTAGTGGCCAGCAAGCCCACAATATCAGATCTCTGGAGTATTTTTAGACCAGAACAACCCACTAATCAAAGCTAGTACCTCGTGAATCCTCAGCATGTTTTCTGCTATTCACTCAAAAGACATGCTTTCAGAAGCCTTACAGTACAGACAGTGACCTGTACAGAGAAAATCTGTGAAACATTAATCACTCCTTACTACACAGTACAGTTATTTCAGCCATGTCTCTGGTTTTGCATTTTTAAGACACAGTCATCTGTGTGTTTTGAAAGGATAATTCAATCTTTTAAATTTTATTAATATATCACTGTCATTATTACACTTTGGTGGCATTTATCTATTATATAAATCAAGGAGACTATTTCCTTTGTGTTAGGTGTCACCAAAAGACAATGGTGCCATCAAATTTTTAGTAGCTGGAAGTTTGCTTTGCTAAAGACAGTTGCAAAGCCTTAAAATTAACCAAGTCCTGCAATTCATTTTTCTGCTTCTATGGATACTGGATTTAGGGATGCAGAGAGTATTTTCCCCACTGGAAACAAACATTTTTGCTTTTACATGAGCAGCACTTCTGTTTCTTTCTAGAAGACAAAAAGTAGGTTAATGATTCACAGCTTGGGAAATTGTTCAGTTGGCTTAATAGTGCAAGAACATGTAACACTTTTGTACCTCAGAGGGCACATTTTCTGAAACAAAAATATATATTGCATGGATTAGAAGTGTCTGATTTTCACAGTAATTCTGCAACCAGAAAAACATGTAATGCAAAACAAGCTTGAAAATTGCTATTTGTTAACTGCATCTTAAGAAGATTTGTAGCTAGCTCTTCAAATTACATGCTCTGCAGAAACAATCCCCTTCTCTTATCACTTTGGAAATCATTAACTTGCCCCCAATGGTCCTCTGCGCAACAAAGGAAGTTTTCTCCTATCTGTTCAGATAAGAGAAACAAAAGGGTTTGTAGATAAGAAAAATAGCTGTGTGAATGCTAGCTTCAGAGGACCTTCATCCAAACACGTTCCAGTGACATCTCATCAATCCCCAAATTTACCACTACTCAGCACTACTGTGCTTCACTGCTGAGCCGTGGAACAGGGTTATTCCACACTTCTGAATTTCTTCTTATCTATGAATTCAAATAACAGTCTGGGTCACAGTCTCCTACCCTACTAATCAATTAAATCAATTGTCAGGCAATATCCTTTCCTGATATGGGCCTATCTGCGCAGCAAAACCAAGGTGTGAATGTAACACTTCCCTACATACATTGTAACTACACCTTCAGTTCTGTGCATTGATACCTCACACTCTGGGTTACCCACCCCAGTAAGCAGCCAACCAGTCTTCAAATTTCTTGAATTGTTCTAGAGATTATGCACTATTTTTGTTGCGTTTGCTATCTGCAACTGTTGACCACAAGTCATCTGCACACTGGCATATTTTAATGTTCCACACTGCATACACACAGGAGTTAAGTAACCTCCTGAGGTGAGAATACCTTCTCCTCAACAGTACATCTGCCACCACGTGAATTTCTGGCAAGCTGGATCTATTCTTCTCCCCTGTGTGCAGCTCCATGTCCTGACCTATTCTTTAAGTACCCATTCAAAATAATTACTGAAAAACAGGTTCATGTTTTCAGGTTCAGCAAGAGGCAAGTCTGCCAAAAAGCAGCCCTTTGCAGAGAGAACTGCACAGCAATTCTTGATGCCATCAGCTGGGTATCCTCCACAGATGAAAAGTGAAAGATGATTATACAGAACTGATCCTACCCAGCCTTATATAAAAAATCCCTGTCTCATTTTATGGCCTGTTTATCTGACTGGTCATCTAACCTTGGGCAGATTTATTGTGACAAGTATTTTCAGATTTGTATGTCTGGAAAGTAGTGAACACGTCATGGGTTCTATGGACAATAAGGAACAAATAGCAACAATTTTAATTTCCCTACATGATTTCAGAAGAGTAGAAAAAGCCATAAAGTATTGCTAACTTTAGTATTGTAAAACGTGGATTCAGTAGAAGATGTTTCAAGAGTTCTGCCATGGTGTCCCTCTAAAAATTTTCCAGACATAAACTCAAAGTGGACTATATTGAATTTTCTGAGCAAAGTTCTGTGTTATCATCAATAAGCATTTGCCTTTAAAGCAACTTACATGTGATACTCCAGAGTTTCTAACAAAATATGAATGACTATTGAATTATGATGCAGTTAAAGTCCTCAATGACATTATGGGTCAGACCTTTTTTAACAAAAAGAATGATAAGCAGTGTTACTAATCAATCACAAGCATGAGAGTACATAAAAAGTTAGAGAGTTGTTAGGGGACTGGTAGGAGAGTAACTCTTGCCAAATACCCAGAAATATTCCTTACATCTAAAGTTTGCAGTCGACTCAAGAGCGTGTAAACTGGCAATAGGGGCCTTTAAGAATAAAACTTTTGACGAACTTTCACTTTATTCATCCCCTGAGACTGCAAGAGTGATCTGAGCATATGCCATTACATTAGGAATGCTCCTCTCCCTTCTCTGCATTCCAAATCCCAACTACAAAGTGTAAATCTGCATAGCTGAATCAGTTATTCCCAATATAATTACTCAGGACGATGTGAGTTGTGAAATCATGGGAAGAAAGAAAACTCCAACTAAAACCAGCGCAATCTTTTCTGAAAATTAGTTTGCTTGCATGATTTACAACAGTTCTGAGACCCTAGAGATATCTGTGAAGGGAATTCATTATTGTCTTTTACTGTCCTTTATATTAGAGTTAGATTTTCCTTGCAAACCAATTTTATGAAAGCTATTTTTACTCTATATGCACAATTTAAGGTTTTTCTCTCATTTTTTTCGTCTATCCGGCTTGTGGAAAGAGACCATTATGAAAGATGCACAGCAGCTTTCACTTTTTCCCAGCCTTGAGATTAAGGAGGAAGATGAGCAGGGTTCTGATGTTAGTGGGCAAATAAAGTACTTGATGTTTAGTGTTTTTAGATCACAGGACATTAGGCATGCATATCTATAAGTTTAAATGAAGCTGGCAGCACTGTTATTATGACAACGTTTCATTTTCTTCCTGTTTTCTACCAGTTCCTTGTGGGTCCCTTCCAACCCGGGCCGTCCTGTGATTCTGTGCGTGACTGTAACGTCCCGAGCTTTTGGGACACCGACCAACCATGTCATTCCACACACACTGCCGAAGCATCTGCATCTCCGGATGCCAAACTGGACGAGTCCGGAACAACCTGCATCCCGCAAAAGGATTGCAGAACCCCCCAGCAAGAGCCATCCCTTTGCTCCTTGCCTCTCCCTACACACTTCAGCAGGGACGAGAAACAGCTCCACGCCGCGTACACGTCGCAAGGCGTGCAGGACCTCTCCTCCCCGCCTCTCACGACCCCCGGGCCAGCGGTTCCCCTTGGGTAGCAGCTCCGGGTCCCTCCCACGGGACGCCTCGAGGCGGGGGCAGCCGTGCCCGGCGCCGCAGACAAAGGGCGCCCGAGGCGCGGTCAGAGCCGGTCCCGCGGTGCCACCCGGCGGGGCGGAGCCGGGCGGGGCTGCCCGGGGTGGGGGGGGACGGGACTATAAAGAGCCGCGTCCCGGGTAGGAGCGGGGCTGTGCGCTCGGTGCAGCTGCGCTGGTGGCGCTTGGGCGGCCCGGATCTACTCGGTGGCTCAGAGTATGGACAGCAGCATGGACGGCTTGGATGTAAGTGTAGAGGGGAAGCGGGGCGCTAGCACTAAATCCGCGCTGGCCCGCGTGCGCGCTGTTCGCAAACGGAGTTGCGTCGGGAGGTTGGAGCCGCGTCCCGCCGCCGCTCCGTCCGGGCTGAGCGGGAGACCAGGGAGATGATGCGTCCCACGGAGCGGCGGGGTCTGCAGCCACCCCCGGAGCCTGCGGGGCGCCCCGGGTGCGTCGGGCCAGGGCTTTGCGGCGTGCGTGGTGTGAGGCTGAACTCGCAGAACACGAGGGGTTGCGCGTAGCCAGGTGGCACTCGCCCGCATGCATCGCTTTTCAGCGCGCTGCCCCGAACCGTTGGTGGTTTCCTGATGCGCTTTCATGCCCTCACCAGAATTTCGCTTCCCCTTTCTACCACTGCCTCAACTCGCGGCGGCTCCCCGGCCCCGGGCGGGAACAAAGGGCGGCGGTGAGATGCCCGCTCGCTGCCCTCGGGGCTGCCGCTCCCCGGCTCTTGTCCCGTCGTCGAGCTGTCAGTCACTTTTTTTCTCGGGGGGAATCCTTGATATCATCCTTCATTACATCAGCCGAGGGCATCCTTTCTTTCTCCATGACCCCATCCCCTTAATGAGAAGGAGCTTCGGAGCTGCAGAATTACCGAGGGTGATTCTTTTAAGTCTGTGCGTGTCGTACATCTGGCTTTGTGAATTTGTAGCATGTATCCCATTAGAGCACTGAAGTCTCCTGAAGAAGCACGGGGGTATTTCTGAAAGTAAGCGTCATTCTTTTCTCCCGTCCTCAGTTACACGATCCTACTCTTCAGAGAAACACGAAGGAAGTTTTTCCTTGTCCAGTTTTTGCTGTGTATAGCCAGTGAAATAGAAATTGTATATAAATAGCATTTTTCTGTCTGGGTTTCAAAAAGTTTGCCTGTCAGTGATGGTGAAGACTTGTTGGGACTCTCAGCATATATAGTGAGCTGTTGTAAAAAGCCGACGTCTAATTTTTTTTTTTACTTATTTTTTTAGCTGTCTTCTGGCATACTCATTGAATTTGCTGACAATGGCTCAGAGGAGATTGGCTCAGCTGACTATGGAGACTATGGAGAGCCGTGCTTTCAGCATGAAAACGCTGATTTCAACCGGATCTTCTTGCCAACTATCTACTCCATCATCTTCCTAACAGGAATAATCGGGAATGGATTGGTTATCATTGTCATGGGCTACCAGAAGAAGCAAAGAAGCATGACTGATAAATACAGGCTGCACCTCTCTGTTGCTGACCTCCTCTTTGTCATCACCTTGCCGTTCTGGTCTGTGGATGCAGCCATAAGCTGGTACTTTGGCAATGTCCTGTGTAAGGCAGTTCACGTCATTTACACAGTCAACCTCTATAGCAGTGTCTTGATTTTGGCTTTCATAAGTTTAGATCGTTACCTGGCAATAGTCCATGCCACCAACAGTCAGCGACCCCGAAAGCTGTTGGCTGAGAAGATTGTGTATGTGGGTGTCTGGCTGCCAGCTGTGCTTCTGACAGTGCCTGACATCATTTTTGCCAGTACGAGTGAAGTAGAAGGACGGTACCTTTGTGATCGCATGTACCCTCATGACAACTGGCTGATTTCTTTCAGATTCCAGCATATCTTGGTCGGACTTGTCTTGCCTGGTCTAATAATCCTGACTTGCTATTGTATTATCATATCTAAGCTGTCACATTCAAAAGGCCACCAGAAGCGCAAAGCCTTGAAGACAACAGTTATCCTCATCCTTACCTTCTTTGCCTGCTGGCTGCCATATTACATTGGCATCAGCATAGACACGTTCATCTTGCTTGGAGTCATCAGACATCGCTGCAGCTTGGACACAATCGTGCACAAATGGATCTCTATCACAGAAGCCCTTGCGTTCTTCCATTGCTGCCTCAATCCAATTCTTTACGCCTTCCTGGGTGCCAAATTCAAAACATCAGCACAGAATGCCTTGACATCTGTGAGCAGAGGATCAAGCCTCAAGATTCTTTCAAAAAGCAAACGTGGGGGACATTCTTCTGTTTCTACAGAGTCAGAGTCTTCAAGTTTCCATTCCAGCTAACACTTCCCCTTGCCATCCCTTCATAAACAGACACTTTAAAAGTTGCTCAAGATTTCAGAAAAACAAGACTGACGATAATGTACAGATTTATTTTACAGTTGGAATTTTTTATTGCTTCTTTTAGTCTTTGTGAACTTTAATTGACTTATTTATATAAAACTTTTGTATTGATAAACTGTCTAGGCAGGTCCTGTGGACAAGTGGTTAGTTCACAAAAGCTTGAGTGTTTGTATAGGTATGTGAACTAAACACCTGGATTGTAGCAAGTGACTGTTAAATGATTAGAAAATATTTCTCTGTTTATATGTAAATGTTTTCAATGTTGTTAAATCCTTAAATATTGGCTGGGTATTTTTGCCTTACTAGATGTTTGGTTTACAATTGCTTAACCGCTGTAGAAATGGCACTTATAACTAAAGCTGCCTCTGTTACATGTTAGGGCTTGTTTTTGTTGGTTTTTTTTTTTCCATTATCAGTAATTGATGGTTGGGCATTTTTTTTGTTGTTGTTGTTCAAGGTAAATAAAAAAATGTGACAAAAAGTTATTTTGAGTGGTATTTTTATTTCTGTTTAAATGTTTTCATCAATGCTTATTGTGCTTTGAGAATTCAAAGTAAATTCTCTTTGAAAGCTGCATAGCTTCTAAATGAATGGGGGGAAAATGAGTTTCACTACATACTGATTATTTAGTTGACAGCTGTGAGTTCCAGAGTACTTTTTTCCACCAGACTACATTTACTCCAGTTAGCATTATCTTCAGAGTGACTGAAATGATATTTCAAGCAGAGTTTTCTGAGGGCAAAATATCCATGAATGAAAACCAATCTGCTCAAGCAATTGTGGTTTATAGCCTCTGAAGTGTCAAAATAAGACTACTGCATATCACTAATCTTCATGCCATGCATATAAAATCCAGTACTATGCTTCTGCCTTGTGCTGTTGTAAACTCAGTTTAGAAGTGCTGCTCTGCTACACAGAAGGCTCAATTCCCGGGAGTTGGACTCGATGATCTCTAAGGTCCCTTCCAACTTGCACGATACTGTGATACTGTGATACATGCTAACAGTGATCAAAAGAAAGTTGAACCCAAATTGTAGTATCTGACATAGTGTTTGAGCTAGAAATAAATGTTTTAGGTTATCTCCACTGTGGAAAGTGTCTTTTCCTTAGGAAGCTTTCCTTGTCCCAACTACATCCAAGTTTTAAAAACCTGAATATGTAACAATGTTTAAAGATATCTTTTAGGGGCAAACCAGCCTGATGATAGATAAGTAAGATTAGTTATTGGAAATGGTAAGTTAGTCAGATCTTCATGTTAGCAGAGTGCATACAAAAGTAAAGAATATGCTGGAAGAATGAGCTACTGAGAATATTCATATGTTCTTACACTGAAAACAAAACTGTCACTTATCTAAGTAGCTAACAGTTGGGCAGTTATCTGAAAAGCAAAAAAATAACTATGCCTACTAGTCACACAAATGAGCAGCATGGGCATTTCAATGATGTTATTCTGGTGTGTATTTTGGAGGAACATAATGTCTCAATATGTTAAACTATATCTTAAACTGTAGGATTAAATTTAGATCTTTCCACAAATTTGAGACTTTTCTGTATTTGGCTCCCCTGCCCTTCAGTCAGGAAGCTGCAGTATTTTGACTGCATCCTGTATGCTTGCAGTGACAGGTAGTCATCTCATTTGCATTGAGCTGACTCAGTTTGCTGAACCAGCACAAAACTAATCTGGCAGAAAAAAGTAAACTCTTGCACTTAAGTGAATTGAAACAGCTCAACAAGGTGCCCAGCATGCACTAGAAAAGGGCAGGACTCTAACCTGAAGCTAGGTACACCGAGAGAAAAGTGAGTGAAAAAGAAGAGGAAGCAGGCTCATTGTTCAGTAACTAAATTTCAATCAATCATTTCAACTCTGATGTGTAACTTCACTCTGTAACATAAACTAACAACAGAAAAAGGTGCCTTCTCGAGAAAGAAAATGTCTTGCTTTCACCAGATTTGCCCTCACAGAGTTGAGAAATGAGGAAAACATGACATAGGAACAGAACTTCTCAAATGGTTTGTTTTTGTTGTTCATTTGTGTGTTTTCTTAGTTTCGTGAGCATTTCCCCATGAAGAATTTGTTGTTCTAACTGATTCTGATTTCCACCCCAACCCAATCAATCACTGTGACTTAATTACACTTATAAAATACTCATTGGCTATCAACACTTTGCTGCTTATTTGTTGAGGAAATGCTTAAAGACCTCTAGCATTAACTTTGATTATTTCTATTATACTTCACAGTCAGCCAACTGTTACCTCTAGTGGAGAGCAAGCAGGACAGAGGGTACAAGGCAGTCCATGTTACTGCCAAAGACCACTGAAAGGGCATTTTATACAAACAACAAAGCATTTGTGTAGAAAATAAATTAGTGAAATTAAAACATAACTCGTGCCCCATAGGGATGAGACCTACATTAGTTTTATAAAACCACCGTTGTTCTCAGTAAAATTAGTGGAACTATGGGCAGAAGGAAATCTTTATAAAGATTGTTGGGTTTGGGTCCAGCACAGAAAATGAGTCAAAAGCTGCATATACTTATTTTTAAATGACTATATATATAGATAAATATGGATATATTCGTAGTGTTAACTGAGAGGATTAAAATGTGGGGTTAGAACAAGATGACCTTTGAAGCCCCTTCCAACCCACCCTGTTGTACCATTCTATGAAAAAATTGCAAATTACACAAAGTTGTCAAGAGAAAACATAACAAGCAACAATTAAAAAAAAATAATAATCCAATTATGTCCTTTTACCTCTGATTCTATAGCAGGAAAATTTCACTGAAAGCCACTGATGTGCAGCAAATATACCATGCTGGTAAAAAAAGTATTTATTGCCTTTTAAAGCAAAATTACCTTTAAGAGGATTTTTGATGGGGCTTCAACTCTTTTTACTTCTTTGTGAATCAAAAGCAGTTCTGATAAATGCATTGCTCAAAGTCTACATTCAGTCACAAAGGTGAATAGGCCTAATTATGTCATTTATTGGACAAGTTCACACAAGCAGAATGTTCCAAAGTTTTCAAAGAGATTTTCCAAGTATTTTTTCCATTTTTTCCTTTTTAGTATATCAAATAACCATAGTGACTTATTCTTTTAAACGTACACTATGCATAGTCTCAGTGCTTCACTGGTATAAAATAATACCACAACTAATCTTAAATATGCAACTCAAGATATAGAAAATAGACATGATTATAAATGAGAACTCATTACAAACCAATTAAAATGCTTTTGCAACTTTAAAAAGTTATGAAGTAATTAAAAAAGAAAAACATTATTTACAAAGACATCATAATGTATTTATACAAAGACTCCTGCAGAATTCAGATTTTGTCTGCTATGGTTGATGCGATGCCAAGAGGAATGCTCGGACTAAAACACGGATATTCACCTAATACTATAATGCATGCCTTGTAAGTGCTTAAGATTAGTCAGAAATCCTTTGGATCAGGCAAGTCTAAACCACAAACAGAACATGTATGTGAACTGACTTTTACTTCACCTGAAATGCTGTTTGGAAACAAAATTAGACTATATAAAACAGTGGAATGGGGTAAAGTGTAAACTTTACCCCTTTATTTGAATGGTGTATTTTCACTCCTCCTAATCAGACTGTACAGAGCCCACCTTTGAGGAATGTGTAAGGTGAGTGGTGTGAGTGTGTCAGAGCTCATATATGCACACTGTACAGGGCTGTGAGAAGGTGGAGTGTGTTTTTTTCTTGGCTAGTTAGATGACATAATCGTTCTGGAAGGGATTTGAGTTCCATGCATGCATAAATTAGAACAAAATCGCCATGAAAATAAAAAGGAAGTAGCAGAAATAACATGGAGCCATTCACACAAATGAATGGTTTATCTTACGATGGTTGAGCTCCAGTTGGACAATGTACAAAGTGACCACCTCTAGATGTTTGGCTGAAAAGGCCATTTTTTATATTGTTTGGGAAAGGAAACAGCATGACGAGGAAGTACTTCCTTGATCCAGGCATGTCTCCAAAACCCCCAACAATGGAGCATTCTCATATTCTCATAGTGCTGAAACTTAGGAAACACTTAAGCAGATAGGGCACCAGAGCTTTTGCTCAGAGGATGCCACTCCCTCACTTTATGTTTTGAAAGAGCGATATGGAGTCTCTTTCACAACCATAAATCACATGTCAATTGAAATTCCATAAGCACTGGGATTATTTCTTACAAAGAAGGCGCAGATTTCTTACAGTCTTTTATCTTTATCCAAGAAATCTTCTGTTACTATTTTGATTTTCTCTGGAAGTATTTAATATTTAGCAAGATGAAGTTTAAAGGCCGTTTGCTTTAACATCAACTCTGATACTATCGTCTTCCCACTGTTATAGTACTATCAAGACATAGAAAAGTATGTGCTGTGCTTATTGATTTTGAAATCAAATTTTGATGGTGGTTGATTATAAGGTTATTTGATTGCAGAGAGGTATACAAGTATATCAACGTATATATAACAATGTAGATTATAAGCATCATTTTCAGTTGTTGATACAAAAGATCCAACCTTCAGCTAAGCTACTACTGACTACAGAGAAGTCAAGACTCATTGCAGATATATTAGAGAGTCATTAAAACTACTTTCTGAAAAGGGCACAAGGTTTTACTGACAAAACGCTATTGAATTCAAAGGGCAGGTTCCTTAAAGAATTATGCTTCTTGAAGTGCATGTCCTCCTAGTCCAAATCAATTACAGATTAAGATTATGAGTTCCTCTGATTTTTGCTGCAGTCAGAGACCTAGAAGAAATTAGATATTTCACCACAGAGCAGGTGGAATTGTTCTCATAAATATAACAGAAATTTTCAGCAAAATAGTTTTCTCTTACTGGAGGCATTCACATTTGCATACCCAGCTATCAGCAGTCTGATTGCAATTTGTCTTTAGTGGTGCAGTGCTTGAAAGAAATAAGTTCCCATTTGAAATATCCTTATCTTTCGGAATTCAAATCAGAACGGATTCTCACCATGATAACATGTCGCACTGAGTAGAAATTATGAGGTTTTTGGAAGGGTTACATTGTGAAAGGTTCTTTGCTTTTTTGTTTGGCTTTGTTTTGCTTTGTTCTGGGGGGTCTTGCTGTTGATACTGCTTTTTGTTTCTCCTGCCTTCACAACTTCTACTCTACTTGTCTTTTCCTTTAATAATGTAACTAAGGATTTTTTAATTGTTCCATTCTATTAAGACTACGCACAATAATCTGCACAAGTAATCACAACCCACAAGCAGTGATTCACATGGCAGTGTTTTCTATGACAATGCTATCCTGCACAGACCTGGGCTCTAATGATGCGCTGACACATGGCAACTGAGCTGATCTAATTGTCTGTGGAGCCAAAGAGGATATTCTCACACCTCACAGTCCCTTTCCTTTGCTCATTTACTCTTTCTCTCAACCCCTGCTGCGCATGTCACTCATTGGCAAGCCAGCTCAGTTCTTGAAGACTGGGTTTCACAGGAATTTGAAGCAATCTAATAGTTTGCCCTGCTGGGAAGCTTTCCAAACTCCCTCACTCCCTTTGTCTTCTAATCCTTTCATTTTGTATCTTCAATACTCTCCAATTCTTAGTCCAGTGGACCTGTATTCTGGCATATCACCATATCAGTCACACCTTTTGAACAGAATTTATTGACTAAATAGACAGAATCTATTTATTTTTCTTCTAATTTATTTTATGCTATTTTAATGAAGTTAACTCATGGAGGGGCTAAACACATCCAAGATGATATAACAGTAAGCAGTCAGGTAGATGGCTCAGTAAAGAATGAAAATTAGTAACAAACTTCTTGAAGAATTTATTTCAGCAGCAATGAGATTTTGACTGTGTATGTTTTGTTAAGCCCTCCACCCATAGAAAATGAACAGGCAGGGTAAAGTGAATAGATTTCTGTCCACATAGTTAACTAAATTGGCCCGCTACGAAGCCAAAAGCCAGAGCATTTGCAAGAGTGAGGGGAGCACTAGGCACCTGGGAGCTGGGAGGAGTGGGACCTGCCCTTTGGGAGCAGCTGTTGTTTGACAGCTTTAGTTGTCTTGCCAGAACTTCCCTGAGAAAACAGACAAACATCAATCAGCTCTCAGGTAGAAGGGAAGAGGTTGAAAAGGAGTGGAGACAATGAGATGCCCTTCTTTAAGGCACATGAACACTGCTTCCTCTATAACCAAAACATGGTTACCTGCAATGGCCCTGCTGGGGACTTCTCTCTGAAACAAGGCTCAAACATGGCATCTTGGATGTTGAACTTGAGAACTATTGGTGATTGGTGAATGGTTGGACTGGATGGTCTTGTAGGTCTTTTCCAACCTTGGTGATTCTGTGATTCTGTGAGAATAGCAGTACTTAAAACTAAATAGATCTATAATAGTGTAATTAATCATGTTCTTGATTATAACTCATACTGCTTATCAAATTGAAAGTATTCTCATATAGCTCACAGAACTTTCTGAATAGGATGTATGTTCATATATTTTTTAAAAGGCAGAGAGCTGGTCTCTTATTTAAGAGCAACTATGTTTCAGCAAGGCTTCCTGTTAAGAAAAATGCCAATAATTTACCTTAAGTGTAATGCTGTGACTCTTCCTACTTATAATTAACCTATTGATTCACACCAAATTGCCTCTTGGTAGGAATAATGTTCAGGAAAAAATATTAACTCCCCACCACAAACTCAAACTTAGTTCCACAGAATGTTGAATCCAGCCTAAATAAACTCAGATTGTATGGTGTGAATATGTGGAGCTGTATTGTTCTATCACCCTACAATGAAGGGGAGAGCCTGACAACTGCATGAATATTCAATGTAGTGTACACCAATCTGACCACGCTGAGCCCAGAGAATAAAAAACCTCAAGAGCCGAGAATCCCTGAATCTATACCCTCTCACATCTTCCTACAGTTTAATGTGGAAGGAATATTAAGAAACTGTGTTCAATTCATTGGGCACTTTGTGGACACTCCCTAATAAAATCTGTGACAGATGAGAGATGCCAGATCCTTTGCCTGTGAAATTTTAGAACTACACTGCTACCCAGGTGTTTGAAAGAGAGCCTCTTCATCCAGTCAGCAGCTTCATTAACAACTACAATTCAGAACGAAGTTTTTTGTTTACCTCTAGGATAATTCCTGTTTCTAAAGCTAATCCATTTGAAAATTCTTTCCCTAATAGCACACACTTGACATGTACTCTTTCAGTTACTTGCCAAACAGAGGCCCATTAGGCCCTCTAAAAGCCACCAATCTGATGCGTCCTCTTATATAAATTTACTTAAAACCTTTGACTGAAGGCATTAAAGGGAAACAAGTGGTTTACCCATCCCTCCTCCTGTTTGTCAAAAACCACCTTCAGCTCTGTTTCAGTAAGAAATTCATAAAAGATTAGGGACATTTTCACAAATTACTAATAATTACTATCAGGCAGCATTTACACATGAAATTGACACAGGTAGCCAGTTATCCTTCCTAATACTGAATCATCAGTGGGGACAGTTACTGCAGGCAAGATTTTACCTGCTGCCTCCTGTTTTTCAAGAATAAATTAGTTGCATTTTACCTGCTCAGAATCTATCTTTAGTCAGAAATACCAGCATTGTTTAAAAGCTTGTTAACACACCAGTATCATATACAGACGTGTTTCCCAATGCATCATCTAGTGCATACATATACAACCCACTAGTTTCATGTTCTTGTTGTCCTATTTCTTATTTTAATTAATAATACAAAAAATTAAATGCATTTTAACTTATTACATTAATTATATCATAAATTTTATATTTTGCTCAAGACAATTCCTCTTCACTCAATGCAGTCAGGCAAGGCAAAAGTTTGGAGATCCTCAATTTAGCATATAAATCCCTAAGAATACACCACTGTAATTTATTTCATTTACTGAAACAAAAATGGCAAATAGTTCCATCTAAAGGAACAGAACCTATTCCTGTATATTGCAGTTATTAACATCATTCACTGTTGCTCATCAGAAGAGACAACCATTATCAACTCACTTGGTTTCTCCAGCTCCTGGCAACACAAATTTAATCACATTCTGTGTGGTAAAGAGAGGCTATCAGAATTCAAGACTTCAGGATACGCATCCCATAAAATACATGCTTTCAGAGATATGATTTACAGAAGCCATTGTGCAGAGAAGGGAACTGCCTAAATTTACAAATGATGAATGCTGGAGAAAATGATGAGGCAAAAGCCATACCTTGCAAGCAGAATGAGAGTACATCTGCATGAAATCAAACATGGTATTGAAATGTTGATGTTATGTTGAGCTGCTGGTGTTATGTTTGGAGAAATCAACAGAGCCAGAGAGAAGCATCTGTGATTATCTGTCCCTTCATCCATCCTGAGCATCTTGACCATCAGGATACAGAATCAGTAAATCATCATGTCAGATTAAGCAAAGTTAAACAATTTCAAAGGATTCACAAAGCAAAAGGACCCCATCAAATACAGAGGTGCTTAGGAATCCCTCCAGGAGAGACTAGTCTGTCTTACACTGCAAGGAACCCTGAGCTTTTGCACATAAGTCTATTGACAAAGAACACTGCTTGTACAATAAGGCACCTCCTACTGTTCAATGCTTTGCATACAATTAAGCATGCATTTGTAAAAACATTTATGGGAGCAAGCACTGTCTGTTGAAACAAGCTGGGTAATGCTTTGTCTATTACTCCTGCTGGGGCTTAGGCAGATCAGCTTTGTTATTCAGCACTATTAAGTCTGAAATGATTTTGTCCATAAACAGCAGTAGATTTTTGGGTACTCTGCTACAGTTCAACTAGAACTTTCTAAGATTTATGTTTAAAGCATCCAGTTTGTAGAAATCTCACTCATAAACATAGCTGTCAGTAAACGGAGTCTAGGCCACTGCAGAACTTTCCTACATAATTGAAAAAGAGCTGCAGATGATATTCATACACTACTAAATTCAAGATGTGCATTAGAAATAAGCTAGCTCCAATGTTTTTCTCCTTTCATTTCCTACAGAACTCCACAGGTGAAGGGACAGCTGATCCTAAAAGGCACTTCAGCCACCGAGATACACTTAATCCTGAATCAACAAAACCTGCTAATAACTCTTGGCTGCTGAAAATGGAATTATTTTCTGATGACTGGACTTAATCCAACCAAAGGTCAGTAGAAAAAAAAATGCTGTCGGCTCAAGAGTTAATGATATATTCCTACCGCTATAAACCTGTAATTTGTTTAGATACCTATGAGGTCATGTCAATCCTAATGTTTCCAAGTTTTATGAATGCAACCATAAGCCTCTTTTAAATCAAATTACAAATGATTATTACAACTCTAAATCAAGGGAAAGGCCCACCATTTTCTCTAATTGGGAAGAGTAATTTGATTATAATTCTTTTATATCCAGATGCTTTGTATTTGTTCCATTACATTACAATGAATACACGGGGTTTATGGAAAAGAAACAGTTAATTGTTTATGACTTGGGAGGGATGAGAAATCAAATCATATTCAGGCAGAGCCACACTTCAGCCACACTTATATTGTTGGTCTTCACATGCAGGATGTGATGTCTTTGCTTCTAATTTAAAATATCTGAGAAGACTGTATAACTTGATAACTTACAGTGTTCTAGCATATTTGAAAGATCTCATTCCATCCCAATATAACCATCTAAAGCAAAAAGCTAATGATTCAAAATTTACAAGTCAGTGAGCACAAACTAAAAAATGGTTAATGTTTTTAATATTCCAGTGTGATTTTGCACTGACTTAACATAAATTGACAGAGCCTTCAAAGTGAATCTTGTCAACAAATTCACCTTCACGTATGAAAACAACTGCTTTACCAAAATGATTTTTGTTTGTGAAAATAAGTAGCTCTCCAAATATTAAATGAACCAAATGCATAGTCTGTGTACGTTTACTGAAGCTGCTGTTTAATTATTTATTAGATATCAAATGCTTAACATCTGTGTAAGAAGGCTGACATATGTTAAGACCTTTGACTTTGATATACAAAAACTGTCTGCTGAGCTAAGAATCTCTCTGTAAATTAATTAGATAAACATGAATATAGTATGTATATTCTTTTAAGACTTTTTTTTCCCTAATTTCTTATGCAATGAACAGAGGACTGAACACACTGAAAGAATCTCTTTTCCTTTTGAATTAACAATGTTACAGTTTATGACTTCTAAACTTTTTAGTGGATGGCTTTCACAGTTAATCAATCACAGTCTGAAGGTTGATTCTTCACTCTTAAACGGCTTCTGAGCCTATCAGTATTACAAAAAATTATACCCAGATAACCACCTAGATTTTGTTCCATTGGTGTAAATTTTGTAGGCAAGACCTGAAGCAAGAATGTTCTCCTGGGAGGTATATATTGTTTTTCTTCCTCAGTCACACACACAAACACACAGATAGACTCACAAATGCAACTGATTACACTTTGGGTCGTAGTCTTATATATTGATAGAAAACTTTAATCTTATTTATCTCCTTGCCTGTACTCTTAACTTGGAACCCTTCTAAAACATGCTTCTCCAGCTGCTTGCCATTCCACTGTGCAATAAAAAATTACTTTCTCTAAAACTCTCTAGACAGTAGAGTATGCTACCTATATAAAGTTGTTTCTTTTTTTTCTCAGCTAGATATGAAAAGCAGCATTTTTTCAAGATAAAGGTCACAGCTGGTCTTGTAGTGAAAGTGCACAATCTTTCCTCCCCAGCTTCGTTTTTCCTCCAGAGACCCCTCAATACACATCCACAGGTTTGATGATTTAAGTCAGGCTTTGCAGTAGAAAATGAGTAACTTATCAGCAAGCATGTAAAGTTGTAAATTGTGCCTATTCTCACTCCTGAAATGATATAATCCTCTTCCAAACAAGGCTGTGTATAGCAGCATAACCAAGGAAACTAGAGAAGCAGACCTGTGCCAAGTGCATCAAATAGTGTTCTTTGCCTGAGTAGGGCCCATAGTGACATGCATGCAAAAGAACTCTTGCTTTTTCAAAAAGCATTCCTGAATAAAAACTCTTCTCATTCAAGATAGAGGCCTTAAGGAACATCCTGCATGTTAACAAACATCTTCAGATAATGCCTAGTTTGATGCTCATTTCCTAGTTATTCACTGACTCTCTTAAAAGGAGTTCTTTCACTTCTGCAGCTTAGCCTAAGGAAATCCTGCAAGAACAATGTGTGACTGAAATACACACAGGTTTCCCAAATGGTAGCAAGACCCATTGATGCTGCTTCAGATAGCACCAAGACAGCAAGATATAATACAAACTAAACAAGAAAAGGTCTTGTTTGTATAGGATTGATTTGGATTCAAGCTTTCTTCCTTTCAGATTGTAGTATCTTACATAAAGTGTCCTCCAGGGAAGATTTTAGCTGCCAAACTACATTACCTTTCCTCAAGTCAGTCTTGAAGCAATCTTGAAGCAGAACTTCATAACCAACAATGAAATTGCTTATTCTCTAAGTAAGTATTCCTACTGCAGTCACTCTTAGCAATTTAGTCCAAAACCTTTCAGATGTCGGAGGTCTTGCAATAGAAGAGGCCTTAAATATCCTATTTTCAAAACTAGGTAGCGTGGCAATAACATAGTTATTGCTTAAGATTAATTTATTGCTGTAGAAGATGCCTAATTTCATATTATTTGTGTCAGTAGAACCTGTATGTATTTACAGAGCAAGTGCATCTCTGAAGATGTTACAGCCTTCCTAGGACTACCTTTGTAAACCAGGAGAAAGCTGTAGGATCCCTACATTACCCAGCTTTCCAGCTGAAGTTATCAACAAGGTATAATTGATTCCAGTATGTGGATATCTTTCAATTGTACAATAGATTCAGATCATTAATTTATTTCAAGACTGTTAACACCCAACAGATGGCTCTCAACTGTTTCCAAAACAGATTATTTTTAGATCTCAAAGAGAAATAGCTCTTAATCCCATTATTAAATTTCTGAGGGAAACACCTTCTTCCTTTTTCACTTCTGCAGCATTCACTGGGGTGTCTTCTCTAGTCACACTGTAATTAATAGTACTTTTTCTAGCGAAATCATTCTTCGTAAGTATATGCTATTACTTATCGACCTCACTGCACAGTGTTTCCTCAACAAAGAAGGCATACAGGGTTTTCTTGTATTCACAGAAGGGTTTATGTATCACATAGCACAACATATGTGTTAGTGGATGTATCTCATTATTTGTCTTCCCCAGAAGGAATCATGTTGATCAGACAAGAAACTTAGAATCATAGAATCACAGAATGGCCGGGGTTGAAAAGGACCACAGTGATCACCTGGTTTCAACCCCCTGCTACATGCAGGGTCACCAACCAGCAGACCAGGCTGCCCAGAGTCACATCCAGCCTGGCCTTGAATGCCTGCAGGGATGGGGCATCCACAGCCTCCTTGGGCAACCTGTTCCAGTGCGTCACCACCCTCTGTGTGAACAACTTCCTCCTAATATCTAACCTAAACCTCTCCTGTCTCAGTTTAAATCAGTTTCCCCTTGTTCTATCACTATCAGCCCATGTAAATAGTCATTAACTTCAAAAACACCTTCAAGTCTACATTTCTTCTTCTATTTTATTTGTGAAAATAGATCCTTTTTCTTTTGAAGCACTTATATCATATGGTTCTAGTAAAGTTGTATTTTGGCTGAAGCAAAGACAGGAAGTAGACCATGCCTAGTATGTATGCTAAAGAGACATACTGAAATAAAATGTATTTTCAACAACAGAAAATACTTTTTTAATGAAACTCCAGCCACAAAGAAATGAAATATCCAAATTCAGTTGTTTTATACACAGGCATCTACTGTTGTCAATTCAGATACAATATATCATTTCAAAGTCCAAGCAAGGTACACTGAAGATTGCATGCATTAAATAGATTCTATTGTACCTTTTTTTTCCCCCCGAAAGCATAAATAATTAAGCTTTTGAGACAGAACAGCAGTGTTCAACTGAAGTAGCACTTTCCTGAAATTTAATAAAAGAAAAGGCTGAGCTAAGATACCATGCTCCTCTCTAACGCATCTTCTAATACCCAGTCATCCCATTTACTGTAACCTCACTCATCCTCTTAAACAGAGAATGAAGCCTGGTATTTTATTCAAACACCTGCTAAAATCAGTAGAGACTCCCACTGGATACGTTTTGATCAGGACACATGCATTGGCTTCTCCAGTCTTTTCTGCTGCTATGACAGATACCAGAAGTAATTCTAGCTAATTTTTCTTTCAGTTAGTTGGGGCTTTTCACAAGAGTCATTACAGTGGGTCCTGTGTGGTTTAAGTGCTGTGCTGAGCAAGAGTGATATATTGTAAAGTGAAAAATCGGGCCAGGAAACAAAAAAAGTGAGTTATTCAGAAAACAGTTTGAAAACAGTAATATACCACGTTTGCTTTTTGCCTTCTTATGCATACAAATGCTTTTCATAGTGTTTGTTCAAATGTTAAAATGTCTACAACTATGAACTTTACTTCAGAACCTAACATCTCCAGTTACATTTACAAAAAAGCAAAGCTCATTTACCCATCAGGCACTTCAAAGCACATCTTTGGATGTTGTTGCTGTTGGTTTTTTGTATAGTTGAGCTATTTGTCTTTAGAAAAAAAAAAAGTGGCATCTGTATGTAATTTCCATGCTCACTTGGCAACACTACCTTCTTTTGATGACAGTCTGTACTGTTTCCCTTTCTTCTTCTAGTCACTCCAGCTGCAGGACCCAGATGTCAAACTCAGGAATGTATTTTTCCCAGCAGTGATATCTGATTCAATTGTTGGCACCTCTGCTGGTGGTTATTCTGAAGCTGCCTGTGCACAGCTTCACAAGATTAAACAGCAGAAAACTTTTTTTTTTTTTTTTTTTTTTTTTTTTTAAATTTATAAGCTACATACTTTTTAGTTGCCTTATTTATAGGAACTGAATATTGTGTATTTACTAAACTACAGATCCTATTATTTAATTCATTTACACCATGACAACTATCATGCAGCTGTAGCCAGAAGCAAGCAGAAAGCTTCCAAAACTAGTAATGAGACATCAAAAGTAGTTGCTTACTTTTGATAACTGATCCAGAAGAAGGATGGCAAATACAAAGCAATCAAAGGCTGAATGATGAAAGTAAGGAAGTAAGGTAGAAACGGAAAGGTGAAAAAAGAAATTAATTAAAAAGGATTTAATAGCAAGAGATGGTGACAAAATAAAATATGTTTAAAACAGTCTAAAACCATTCTGCTGTATCTCTAAAAAGTGAAGTTTGTTATAAAAGATCCAAGGAAAAAAGTTCTTTCAAAGAAATAAATTTCTGTACTTTTCTTTCTCCTAGCTTTGTGCTGCAGCTTACTCATATCCTGGTCTTGAATAGTAAATGAGTCAAGCATCCTTCCAGAAGCACCAGATAGCACCTGTGTGCTGACTCTGCTTCAGCCTAGGTGACAAAATCATTTTCCTGTGAACAGATCCCTCAATTATATTCGTTCTCCTCTGTAATAAACTTAACTTTGGAAAAGCCTCTTTGTCTAAATATTACCAGTTTCTTTACATTGAGATGCTTGTACAGCCATGAGAACAGCTTCTGCAGACAAAGAAAAGACAACATGTGACTCTCATGGCATTGATTAACAAACTGCTTGGTCAGGAAGCTAACAGTGTTAGACTAAAGGAACTAGTTCAGGGCTAGGAGAAGGGAGGATGATGGCTAACGCTATTAATAAGATAAAGAAATGGTAAGTGGTGAGTAACCCATCAGGCAGGTAGATAGACTGTAGTGTTTGGAGATAAGGGAACATTACTTAGCAGCATCTGTATTATCAACCCACCTGATCTCCACTTCAGAATATCTGATGGAAGCTGAAGCCTGAAGTGATAAACTACAACTAATGCATGTTTTATGAATGAAGAAACTATGGCTAAGAGTTTAAAGATTCAAAATTTGAAAACACATCTCTTGATCCAGAATTTAAGTGCCAAGTTTGATATATATCTGAGCTGTTCTCTAGCAATGTACATTGCTTGTTACTAGACAATAAATAAAAGCTGCAAGGGCTCAGGTTACTAATGCTTCTGCCATTTCTTAAGGTTTACAGTGTCTCAAATTAGGCACAAAAAAATGTAAACAGTTGGAAAATTGATATATTTGGTAATATTCCAGATTAAGGAGAGGGTGAGGGAATTAGATTGAAATTCAAGAATACTTTTTTTTTTTTTAAATCAGGATTCAGTGGTTTCCTCAATGAATAAATTATATTTATTTTGCCGCTCAGTCTAGCAAGATAAACTATACATCATATGTTTATATGCACCTCAGGTATGAAAGAACAAAATATATGGGAGTTCTCAGCATCTAGGTAGATAAGCTCATCAATTTTTGCAGGACAAAGATAAATAGATGAGAGTGTATAATCAGGCTGACAAAATCTAAGAGCTATCAGATCCAAGACTAATATAAGAAGGTATTTCTTCATACTTTATAGTTAATTTGTAGAACTAAAAGATGCTGCAGATTTATAAATATACAATAAGTGATCTCACAAAATTAATGGAAGAAAATTCAACATTGGCAATTAAGTGCAAAGATGTTATATTTGACCCAGGTAGTTCCTGGTCTGAAAATCCCTGGAGGCTGAAAGAGTACACTGAGGAAATATTGCTATATGTTTACCATCTTCTTACGCTCTTTCCTGTATTCTGGTATTGACCAGTGGCAAGACAATGACAAAACTTTGGTCTGAAGGGGTGAAGTTGTTTCTATGTTCAGGTTTCAGTTTTTGAGAAGTCTTACTGAAACTAGAGGGATGCCTACATTCTTATGTGTTACTGTTCTGATCACACAGCACATTGCGGGAACAAGTGAGAAAAAGCGACTTACTGGAAGAGAGAAATGTATCGAAAGTGTACAATATTATAAGTACAAAATAAGAGAGCTTCACGAAACTAGAGAGGATGATCAAAAGAAATAAATAAGCATCACAAAAGAGATTCTGAGTTCTGTGAGAGAAAACGAAACAGATTCTTAAGATAACACTGACAGGAGGGAGGTCTTCTTCAGATTGGGCTCTAGATAGAAAGCTAAGGAAGATAAGACTAGTGGCAGAATTTATTTCCTCATAGAGACTGTGGCATGCCTACTGTACTCTTTCTTCTGTCAATGGGAGTCAGATTTTTTTTCTTCATTTGCACAGTTCAGATGCAGGTGTCTCACTTTCAGCAACAATACTTTCAGAAGTGTCCGGATATGTACCCTCAATCATCAATCACTTCTAAAAATATATTCTTAACTATTTAGAAACATGCAGAAACCACAATTACAAATCACAGCTGATACTAAAGCATAGCTAAGGACTATGGCAGCGTGCAGTGACCACAGCTAAGACCACAGGGATGACAACAGGCAGACTAGTCAACAAGAGAAACTACCCAGTAGAAAAACAGCAGTGGGATGGAATAAATTCCAGTGATTTGGACCTGAAAGCAGCAGCAGGAAAAAATTCTAGTTATACTTAGAGTTTTTCCTACATTCTTTTTTCTAAACTTATGGAGATTAAGTGCTGTTAGAGTTTGTGATCACGGTGTTAGAAACAATCAGTTACACTTGTAAGTGTGAAAACTGAAAACGTTAACATATAAATGGAAAAAGGAGAGCATGACTTTAATTAGCTATTTTACACATAAAAGCCAAATTTGTGACGCCTTATTAGAAACAGATTAGAGATATGAGAGACAGAGACAAGCAATGGTAATGAGTTTAGAAGTGCTAAGGACATTATTGCATTATTTCATTTACAATCACTTTTCATACAACAAGATTTCATGCAAGTGGTATAAAGCAAAAAAAAAGAACAATCCTGTCTACATGTATGTAAGCGAGCCATCTTGTCTATGAGCTCAGCCTCCTGCACCTCAGTTTCTAGCGACTAGAATTTACCTCCTCTGACATTTACTTCCCAGCTACTTTTTCAGATTGCTTGTATAAAAAACAGCTGTTCAAAACATCATCATTCTGAACCTGAATTTGATAATAAAACAATTCAACTAAAACCTAAGGTGGGTCCCTAGCATCTTCTTTCCATGCCGGAAAGAAAATCTTTTTAAAGATATTTTTCTTTGATGCAAAAGAGATGTCTTGTAGCTCCTAGATTGTATGAGCAGCAACTTTACTCAGAAGCTTTGCTGTAAAGGTAACAGTTGTGGGATATACAGATTCAAGTCAAGGAAAAGGCTAGCTATATTTTAAATACATGACATGAGACAGTGGAAAAACTTCTCGGGAACGGACAATACATGTAACCTTCCAAAATTCCATAATGGTATTTGTTAGAATTTGATCTGGGCGTCAGTTACACAAGAGAAACTCTGAGTGGGTAAAACAAGGTAAAAAATGAAGTATTTTAGCACAAAGCTAGATCACTGCTACAGTAACCAGAATACAGATTAATAATGGTGGATTTTTTTTCTTTCTCTTCTTATGGTATTGGAAAAGATTACCCAAGCACTTTTTCTGCTGACAGTCAAATTATAATTAGATAGTCTACTAAACCTGATATGTGAAAATACAATGTGATTTTCTTCCCCTTTCAGCAACTTCTCCCAGCCAATTAATATCCACATTCAGGAAGGAATACTGCATATTGCTAATATGCACAAATTCCGTGTCTGAGTATCTATTTCAAGCACTAATTTAGAACTGTGAAGAGATTTACACTTTCCTAACTATAGAACAGGACTTGCAATGCCTCTGCATGTTATTTGATTTTCTTTCAGTAGATTTTCCTCAAATAGTCAAAATCTACCTAAGAATATGCTCAATGCAGAAAGGAATTTTTATCTCACAACCCAGTGTAAGCCAATGCAGGAAAACGAAATTCTTCATTCTTTAACTGAAAATGCAGTGTTTAAGGGTGTAATGTGTTTAGCATTTAGGTTAATTTCTCTATGAGAGCAAAAGGAAACACAGGAAATCCCATCTAACCATAAAAAGTTGTTTGTTTTTTTTTTTTTTTCCTTGTGATGTTGGTTAAAAAATGGAACAGGGTGCCCAAATCAGTTGTGAAAGTGACATCACTGGAGATACTGAAAACCCAAATGGACACAGCCCTGTGCAACCTGTTGTAGTTGACCTTGTTTTGAGAGGGGGCTTTGGGACAGGCAATAAGCAGAGGTCCCTTCCAGTGTCAATAATGCTGTGATTCTGTGAATGTGGAAAGTAATCGTATTTAGGAGATTTTTAAAATTTCCATTATCAATAGCACTAAATGCCTAAGAATCACATCCATTCTCAATTAAAATTACAGTATTTTTGATTCCCAGACTTCTCTTCACTATTAATGAAGCCATGCTGTAGTTTTGATCTTACTACCTCTAGCCTGACTTACTTAACAATCATTCATTATCTTACTCTCTTTCATCCATTCCCTCCCTCCTTATTTTTCCAGAGCACAGTAGTATTCTAACTTTAACATCTTTCCTCTGATGTGATCCCTCCCCTTACAAACTGCCAAGACATTGGGTTTTTCTACCATTTTTTGTGTAAAAATGAACTGCACATTTTATCATAAGCATTTCTCTATATATTCTCCCTTAAAATATACCACTGATTACAGAAATGTATGTTTCACTGATTAGAATAATGGATGATGATTTTAATATACTTTGTAACTTTTATGAAACATTATTAAGGAAGTGGTAGCTCATGTATTGCCTGATCCAGAAGATTCCAGTTTGCCCAGAAGGAATTAGTTTTTAAACAAGTACACAAAAACTTTAGCTTTCCCATTCACATTAAGCATATACAGTATCCAGTGTCGCAAGTCAATCAAATATACAACCCTTTTATTTTCACAGAAATGAATTAATGCTACACAATTGTTGCTGTCCTCAGCTCTTGCTTGTATCAGAAGTTTTGAGCTGCGTGAGAAATTGCCCTTTCAAACTACCCATTTGCATATTTACATATTCAACATTTTGCAGGCACAGGTATCATTAGAACACATAAATTTCTGCTTTTGCGTATGCAAGCATACTGTGTGCAAATGCTTGCATCTTTGCTTGCATTTACATTGCCACTCTGAAAAACAGTTTAGCTATTTTGTTCCTTGCTATGATATAGATTTGCATATTAAACCAATATTTGTTATTCTATCAATTCCATAAGAAATATCTTTAGTATCAGTAATGTGAGATGTAACTTCTTATAAGTATGTCTTCAAGTGAGACTTTTGCAGTGACAAGTGAGCAAAGCTTATCATCAGTCTCGTTCTGTGTCTCACAGCAGGACTGTGTTATATTTTGGGAGGACAATTTACAGGCAAAAAGAGAAGTTTTATAAACCTTTAAATTGTTCATTACTAAAAATAAAATGCATAAGCTAACAAAGGCATTTAATAAACAGCGCTTGTTTGAAAATCGTATTGTTCCAGGAACCACTTCAGTAGGCCTCCAACTATGTCTTCTTTTGAAATTCTGGAAGATATCTTTCTTTGAAAGCATTTCAGACAAATTTGTTATGAAAGAAGTATTGATATTGCAAAAGAACAAACTTTCTATTATGTTCAAATAACTGAGTCTTTAAAAAAATAGATCATGTACCTTCCACACGATATGAGAGGCAATGACTTTTTGGATAATGTTGTAAATACAATCAAAGCACATTTAGTTCCATTTTGGCTTCTTAGAACTACAACAGAAGAAGAAAGAAACAGCAATTTGCAAGCAGATAGAAAACAAGGCAATATAAATAGAAAAAACAGTTACAGTTAATGAGATTTGTTTTCATTGGAACTGCTGCTGGGTTTCACTTTCAAACTACAGAGTTATCTGCTTTCATTTGATTAGAGACAATTCAATGCAATCTCAGCTGCTTTGATTCTCTCACCAAATAAAAGAGCAAGTGTGTCACACTTAAAGAGAGAAAACTTTCAACTTGAGAAATTGCAAGAACAAAGAAAGAGTTTACTTACTTTAAATACAAATGTGAAGACAATTACATTAAAGATAATGAATCACTATCTGGCAAGGATAGTGTTGGAGAAATTCTGCCACAAACCCACAAGAAATGACTAAAATTCATGAGATTACCTTGGAACAGTATTGCTGGGGTTTTGTTTACACAAAACTTTACCTCAGTAGATAAGTTTTTTTGCTTCTCAGTACTTGCTTTTAAGCTTTCTCTTTGTTGTAGCTTTTTACCACTACCCTTCAGTCTTCCAGTGGCTAATGACTTTTCCATCTCCCCCTCTACCAAAGTAGTACTTGCCACTTTTTTGTCTCTTAAACTATTTAATAGATTAAGAGAAATATGTGAATTATCAAAGCAATTATTCAGAAACAGAATAAAGATTGAAATTTGCTGCTTCTACCTCATTTCTCTTTCTCTTTTGCATTTACAAAAGCTCATCTGTTGCTCCAGCTGAGAATTACAGTCTTTGATTCTTCCTGGGATCCTGGACTTGCTTGTTCTTCTATGTTCTCAGATTACCACAGCTACAACACTATCTGTGGCTGTGATTGTACAACTCATTGGTTGCGCCACTGCATTTCACTCTTAAATATACATTTCTTCATCACATAATTATTACTTATGTGTTAGAAAAACTTCTTATCCTTACTCAAAAATCACACATAAAATGCTTCAGAAGTTATATGGTTTCAATACTACAGTAAGCAGTTGCAAAATCTAAAGAATCCCTCGACTGCCAGAATACAAAAACTATACAGACAGTAAACTCCTGATGATCCAACACAACTGCACATTCCACCTTAGAAACAAAGTCATTCCTTAGTCTATCTGAAAAGATTGCCAGGGCCACTGTTAATCTCAGCCCATATCCTAGTTATGGGCAGAATTTACTAAAGACATCAGAATGCTGTTCAGACCAAATATTAATTGCAATTGGTGCTTTCCCTATGACAGTACTATAAAACAAGACCTGAAACAACACCAAATTATCAAGGGTTCAACCTTGCAGGAAAAAAGCTCAGCTGTAAAAGACAGAAGCGGAGTCTCCAGGCCCAGTGTCTAGCACACCCTGTGGCTACAAATTTGGAATCCATCTAATGGACTCCGACAGCAATTCCATGCAAGCTGTGTCTAAGGATCCCTGGCTCAAAGCATACCACTTCTAACTGGGACCACATGGTACGAAACACCGCTATTGATTCACTGGCTCATTGTATTGTATCTGAATTTGCTCTGGAGAGGAATCGATCATTTTGTGAAGCAGAACAAAGAGTAACTAGGAAACAAAAAGTTCTTTTCACAAATGCATTATGTTTCTAGTGGCTATGATGCTGCTATATAGAGACAGCAAGCATTTTTATTACACAAAAGAAGTTGCTTTATTTGAAGTTTAAGATGTAATTCCCCAGAAAGTCCAGCTGTTATTTCAGTTAAGTCAGTATGTCCAGTAAAAGCTACTTCTTCACATAAGCTTGACTTAACGTTCTCTTATTTGCTGTTTCAAAATATTTTAAATTAACAGAGTTCATATGTTAAGTGTGTGGTTACAGAGTTAGATTGCTGATTTCATCTTTTATATCATTTATGAGTATGTTAATTTTTAATTGACCTTATGCAAAGACTTCTAATACTTGAATACTTTAAGCTCTTTCTTTTGCTTACAAAGTAATCTACTGTCAGTGGAGACATGTTAAGCCAAAGATAAGTTTTAACAGGATTCCCAGGCCATAATAGCCATTACTTCCTGCATTCATAATAAAAACAGTGTGAGATGGCTACGTTCTCACATATCAAACAAAACTTCAGGACAGCCCAGTTAAATGATTTGCCAAAAAACTGTTTGATACAGGACTAGCAGTTTTCTAAGTCTTTCTCAATAAGCCATGTAGCTGTTAAGAACATACAAGGTTAAATGCTAATCAGCACTACTGAAGTGCTTGATTTAAATCACTCATTCTGTGTTTTGAGATAACTGGTAATCTTAAATGAGTTTGAATGATACGTAGTATTTTTTTAAAACAGTTAGCCAAACGTTAATGTTTTTCTTTACAACAACATATGGTATAGTCATTATTTAAAGAGTGGTTCTCAGAAGTACACATCTTTCACTATAACCAAGTGTAGGAATTGAACTGGGGACACATCTGCTCATATCTATTAAATTCTCAATACAATTTCAATCATGATGACACTTTCAAACATGGTAGGATTTTTCTAACAGAGGTGAATAACAGGAACACAATTTCACTTCAACAAAAATCATCTAAAGTTATTGTCAGAGCAAAAGAAAAAAGGGAATAAACAGCTGCAGTATTGAATCATGTAAACACAATGACAGGGCTGTGTAATACAGGCTCCATGTTATAAAGCTTTCTTTTTTCCTTTAAACTAAGGAATGTGCAAATGGTAATCACTGTAGCTCGGCAGAAAAGCAGTTTACAGCACACCCAATAATGTGGAGGTGATCCCTTTATTGGGGCAACTGAAAATATAAAAAAGAAGTCTTTGAGAAATTTTATTTTAATTTGTTTTATCAGAGCTCATGAGCAGTAAAAGGAGAGAATCAAAGGGCTGCTCTGTGTGGTGCCTCTTGGTAAAATAATCAGCTTTGAAGTAATTCTTTGGATAACACAAGATACTGGGTTAAGCAAGGGGCACCTCCTTAGGATTTACTCTCATTTGACACAGCATTGCCAAACGTATGTAAATTTTATAGCAAATTAAATGTGAAAACATGTATTATATTAAACAACCCTATATAGAGTAGGATTGCTCCCTAAAGAACTGCACAACTGAGAAGAAGTCAAAGCAAAGCACAAGAGAGTAAAACTGGTGAAATTTGGGGGGGGTGAGGGAGGAAAGAAAAATGGAACCATTGATTCATTGGTATACTTACACTGGCCACTCCCCAGCTGGAGTAATATATCACAGTTCAACAAGTTATCAGAAGTGACAACACAATCAAGAGTCTGTACTCAAATATAAAATAAATTAATTGAGATTTGTTCTTAATCTGATACTCATCATATTTTGACAATTCATTTAAAGAAACACAGCCCAATTCATGATAAACACAATATTCACAATGACTGAAAATATGGTCATCATTTACCTCATATGTTTTATTTATGTTAATTCATTGATTTGATTGTCTGTCAATAAGAAGAAATGTTTAAAAATAAAGAGAAGAAAGAAATGGAGAACAAACAAATAAATAAACAGAAAAAAAGATCAATAAGAAAATGCGAAAAAACATAAAGCATCTCAAAGCAGCTTACATAAGATCACAGACGTTCCTCCAGAATTTTCAAACTGAATATGTTCTACCTTGCACTGTATCTTTCCATATCATTTTGCAATAAAAACCTGTGTATACTGGAGAGATATCTTGTTAAAAGCCAAGGTCTTGCCTAACATTGTTGTACAAATATGATATATTTGTTTGAAGTAGAACACCTTCTTAAAAACACCAACAGCCAATGTATGAACATTCTTTTTCCAGAAGAAAATTATCTATGAGTGACTTACACTGACAATAAAATGTTAATGATCTGTCTCCTATACAGAAGTGAAATTAAATATACATGCCTTTGAAATTTTTGTTTCCTTTGACCTAGAAGTGTTTATTAATTATCTGAGCACAGTACCCTAATCCTAATTATTCCTGGCAGGAGACAACAGATATAAAACTGAGATTAGTCCTGTTACTTTATGTATAAATCATGTTGCAAAAGTGTTCATCTCTTTATGATTGTAGCCAGGCAATTAGAAAGCACCAGAATTTTTTTTACTGTTCTCAGTGTGTTCAGAAGTTGAGCAGCAACCACAGCAGGATTCTGAGTACTGCAGTGCTCCTGCTCCTTACTGCCCTCCATTAAAACCCAGGTCTGGTGAGGTATGCACAAAACCTCTGAAAAATTGATCAAAGCCCCTCCTACACAATTTAGATTACTCAGTGAACACTATTCATTTTTATTCTTTTGAAGGAATAGAATATTTGTCAAATTGAGTAAATGTGCTCAGAAAACTATGTCTGGGCAAAATTTAAAAGCTCCACGTTGGTTTGCACATGGACTATCAATTGCCAATTAGTAAAGTGCACAGAAAATCCAGCCTTGAATTCAGCTACTCAAGCTGGCATATACTTAACAGGATGATTAGAGGAAATTTGTAAAAGGAGAATTTCAGAACTGAACATAGGCTCTCTGCTTTGAATGTCTTCTCTAGGCATCAAAGAAAAAATCTACTGCTGCATTAAAATGTACAGCAGCAAGCACTGCAACTAATCTACTGCAGTAACTTTTCATTCATTTTGATAGTGGATGGGATTACCAAGCTGGAGCAGATCACTGAAGAATCACTTTGTACAATAAAGCTCATACCGCAGCAGTAAAAATGTTAGGGTACTTTCAGTCCTTCTCAGCCACTGATCCTTTGACTTTTGATAACATTCTGTTTGTTGAGTGAAGACTTTAATGAAAACAGCATTTCAGAACTTCCTTCCTTAGTAAGCATATGTCCTCACCTTAACCTTGTTTTAACATTGTTTTTTTGTGTGGGCTTTTATTGTATTGTACATTATGGAAAATCTGATAAGAGAAAAGTAAAGGCTGAGCCCAGTACTATTGTATCAGAATGGCTGAAATATTCACATATCCTGGAAAACCTGGGAATTTGCGATCCTACTTTCAGACATAGAATGGATACATGGCTCTTGATTACAGAAAAAAAATCCCCTACAGTCAAACACAAAGCTAAATTTCAGCTGTATTCTCTGATGAACAATCAACGTGGCTCATTTCCTGGGCTTTGAAAGAAAAACTGTTTCTTGCACAACCTAGTGAGCTGAGAGTAATAGGAATGATATGCTAGATGACAGCAGCAAAGTAGAATCTACAAAAAAGACCCTAGAAGTCTGCAGTCGTGAATTAAAGTATGAATGTCATAGATGCAGTACATTGGGTGTTTGATCCACAAAGATTTGTTTCAAGTGCAGCACATGCTACAGCTGTAACTATCGCACCCACCGTCTATCTAGATGGTTGGTTCTCCCCAGACATCCAACCTTTCTAAAAGAATCACAACACTTATTAAAAAGCATCAAGAAAATAAAAAGTTAGCCAGTAATTTACATTCTGGTTCTCAAAGGAAATCACTTATTTTGTCTACCTTTTATTTTATTACAGTTTCTTTTATATCTCACGATATGAGAAAGTGTAATTCTCTGTTAATTCGTACAACAGAATTTTTCAGATATAACTGAAATGCTGTGTGCAGTTCTTTGGGTATTTTTCTTACAAAGAGAGCTTCCTAATCTTTGCCTTCACCATAGAAAATCACCCAGTTAAGTGAAAAGGTCCAGGCTGCCTTTATCTGTTAGTGTCCCTCCTGAAATTCAGATGTGGTTGGCTGCTGCTGAAGAGTGGCCTTCACACAACAGAACAGAATGACACCACATCCATATTCCTGGAGGGTGTGTTTAATCACTAACATCTCATCGGTCTCATACACAATAATGACCTTTTCTTAATACGAAGTCCTTTTCTTAATATGAAGATATTAAGCACATTCCTACCACTAGCTGAATTCCTGTACACACCTAGAGGAAAAGCAAAGAATGAAGTACTTAAGATATTCCTGGCAGCATGCAATATTGAAATTGTTTACCATGAAACAATAATTCAAACTCTTAATAGTTGCATTTGTCCGTAAGGATCTTACAGATCATCTGGAGTTCTTACAATGACCAAGATCAGTTTTCTTTAGGCTTTATATTAAAATAAAATAAAATCCTACCACTAACAAATTATGGTTTGAAGGAAATTCTCTTTTCAGGCAATCTTTTCAAAACTCCTCATCATACACATCCTTGTACTTCTGTTAACTGTCAGTGATTGGCTTCACATTAGATGAAATATTGGTCCAATTTAAAAGAACATTTCCTGTTTGGATATTTAACTAATTCCAGCATTTTCTTCAGAGTTCGAGTTTTCACTAAGAAAGCTTGCTGCAACAGCCTCTGGTGAGGGCTGACCTAGTGATCATTTCCAGAGTCTGATCCTGAGTGTGTGCATGTGAGAGAACTAACCAGCTAGGTCAGTGAGTTGCTAACTTAGAGTGGTCAGAGTGTCAGTCTTTGAAACAGTTTATTTCACAACTCTGGCAGAAGAATTTAATTGGAGTCATTTGAAAGTTTGTTACATAAGAGCAAGGACTTTAAATTTCCAAAGTTAATAATAAGTGAGATTTCTGATAGATATTTCTGCATGTAAAAATGAATATTTCATATCTATACAAGGAGGGGGAAAACACAACTGGACAGCAAGCAAAACATGTGGGCTCTTCTGGAAATGGCAATGTTTCCTAGGAATCAGCTCATTAATTTTCCCTGGGAGGTATGCAATTGAAATTCAGTGAGAGTTAAGCACTTGACTCCCTTAGACTCTTTCAAATCCCAGCTGAAGTGATATTTAGCTAATTCCCAAACTCACTGAAATTAGTCACTTGGCATAGTGATGCTACCTAGTTACTGCAATAGATTCTGTCCCCAGCACAGCATTTAATGATGTCATTACAGGAGTTTGCAGGTCTTTGTTGGGCTAGTGGCAGCTAAGTTTACTGGCCTGAAAGCCCATCACCCAGAGTGATAAATGGAGCAAGTAGCTGCCTTGGAGGATGCTTCTCAATATCTACAGTAACATCATGTGTGCATATCCAGCTTTCTGAATGCACTTACTGATTTGCAGAAGCATGTCTGTTCAACTTGTACAAAATAACATATTCTGTGGACTTGACCATCCTCAGATGTTCTACCAAATCAATGATATTACATCCCTCTGACTTGTATGAAATAAAATTAGGCATGTCAGGAGAGATTTGCTCTTTAACAGCCACAGTTTTTCTCCCTTTTCCTAGTTTACTTCCCCTCTTTCATTCCTGGCGTCCTTGCTTTGCTGCCAGAAATGTCTGAACTGGTGAGCTCACTCCCCCCATCCTTTCTTCCTTTCTCTCCTTCTCTCTTGGCTGTCCATGGGTTTCAATGGGCTCCTGCAGCTACCCAGGCGGACAGCATTCCGTTGCCACGCAACTCCCTGAAAAGAAGCACATGCTGCTGCTGCACAGACAGAGCCTGCCCGTCTGCTCCAGTGATGCTGTGGCCTAATTTCTACCTCTGTTGTATTAGTTACAAAAGGGAACATCTCCATAGTGGAGGGTTGGGGAGTACTGAATTATCTGCACTTCTTTGTTTGTTTGTTTTTTCCCCACTCCCTTGATTGGGTGCATCCTCTTCCATCTCATAGCTCCTAAAAGTCATGCATGTCTAATCTGTGTGCATACATTTGGGACTGTTTTCTGGGCTTTGCAGAATACAAACAGTTTTCTGTTGGCTGAGTTAACAGTACATACTGATATTTGCCAAGCTTTCCTGTAGCTCTCATTTAAGGGCAGTTTTGCATGCAGATTCTCAAGGCGGTTCATTGTTTCCTACCTGACTTTTTATCACCCGGGTGTTGTGCTGACTATTTTTTTTTCTAAGGCCTCTTTAGGAATGCAAACGTATCTTTCCTCATTTTCCCTCCTTTCAGTGTGCCTTCCTGAGAACTAAAAAATTCCTTTGGTTTTTCCACAGATACCAATTTTATCCATAGATGTAGGTTTGGTCTGCCTCGTGCTTAAAAGCCAAGGCCATATGGATTCAGATTTTGAGACCTGAACTCAGTTCTTCTCCTATAATCCATTGCTGCTATTATAGACAGTACTGTTATTAGACAAGAAACTACAGACAAAATAATATTCAAATTTCCTTATATTTATTGATAACTTGCTTAAATTTATTGCCAGTATGTTTTTATGTCAGTTGCCTTTTGTCAGTTCAGTTACCAACTCAGCAGCTCCCTCAATCTGCAAGCAAAAGTGAACCTCAGAGACAAACTGTGCTGCATTCAGCCTGACACAGTCTAATATTGCTCTGGTGCTCTGAGCACTCCACTGATTCTCACCTCTTGGCTGAGTCTGAAGTCCCAGTCCTCATCTACAAATCCCTAATTTGGTTAGTATGCATCTACTTTAAGGGCAACCAAGAGTCTTCATCCACCGATCCCTGGAGTCAGCACTACAGAACAAATTTCTGCCAGCATTGCTACATCAGTGCACACTGTGAAAACTGTAACCTCTGGCCAACAATGCCGTACCAATAAAAGCCTGGTGTAATTTCATTTATGCCACCAGGGCAGCACATTTGTCGGCTTAGTTTGCACATTTCAAAAATGTGCCATAACTAAAGAGAGAAAAACCACAATGGCATGGAAAAACATGCAAAAGGCAGGAGCTCCGTAACAAACAGAGCCAAGGCCAGTGACACCTTACAACTAAGACTCTGTGAGAACACAAAGATCCAAGAACTCTTTAGAATAGTTCCAGCCCATGTGCTCCAATTCTTCCCTCCACAGCTATGACACAGTACCCAGACGCTTTGCACAATGTCTCGACTTTTTGGCACACAAAGAAAATTGCAGACCCTGAGAGTTTCACATGCGATGAAATTGTCATATTATTTAGAAAATATGTTGAGACTTTCTGGAGAGAGAAGTCCCATATAAAGGCAGAACCATAGTAATTGCATAAGTCACACACATGCAGTTCCTCAAATGTTCTTCCTCCCCAGACACACTCTGCATAAGATGAAATACAACTTTATAGCACTAAAAAACAACACCTAAACAACTTGTACTAATACTACATTAAAAAATCACATTCCCATTTGAAATCAAAAAGGGAAAACCTGAAGGAAATCTAAAAGGGAAAATAAGGCACAGAGCTGCATAAGGCCACTTCAAAGCTAAAGAAAAAAAAATGAATTCTTTGCCAAAGAAGCAAAGAATTGAAGAATAACAACACAAGTTTATTTGCCATTCCAATACCAATTTCTGACTCACTGCTCAGAGACAGCCTGTGTGTTACTCTCGATATTTCCAGCTCTTGCATCAGTTTAAGATGATACTACAATTTGGCTCTCAGCCAGAAAGTGGCAAGTGAAATAACGTTCCAGTACTTGCACTGTGAACACACAGCTGGCTTCAAAGGGAAATGGACTAATCCTACTTCATTTCCCTTCCTCAGTGTGTTTAAAGAGCTTTGGTGTGCTGAAGGAAATCAACCAAAATTCATTAGTTTCCTTCTGATTCAGCCCATTGCTGTTGGAATGGGAAACAGGTAGGGACGGAAGGATCCTACACAATTTCCTTTTGACGTAGACTTTAAACCAATTCTGGTCTCACTTGTGCACACACAGATCTTCACTCATGATGCCTGTATTTAAATGCAGTACCTCACCAAGCTGGCTACAACTCATAAAGCCAGAAAGAGGAAAAATAAATCTTAAAATAACAGTACCCTATTTGACTTAATTCCATTGATGTCTTTTGCCAGTTGTGAGAAACTATGTTTAACTAAGAACAAAACTCAGAAAATCAAGAGGTGAACCAGAAAGAAATAAAAGAAAGGGAAGGGGAAAAAAACAATAGAAACTGAAAAGAAGGGAAAAAAAGGACAGAATCATTTTATAATTGTATCATATACATTATTTGCTATTCAATGAAAAAACAAACAAACAAACAAACAGCAAATTAAAATACCAATTGTAAATGGCTAAACTAAACTCCAGGCATTATTCTGACTTATATATATTTTTTGTACGTGGTTTATGAAATACAAACCTGAATTTTAAATCAGTTAGTCTGGACAGTAAGTTTCTCCTCTCATGCATAAACAGACCTCGCAATGCTGTTCTTCAGAGCTCATGTCATATTTACACGAGCCTTTCCAAGGTTACTGGAAGCAATTTGATTTCAAGTGATTCCAGGCTGAATTCTGTTCAGTTTAAGGCCAAAATGTTTAAGACACAAAGCCAGAATGCCCATTTTTTCCAAAGCAAACAGGAAATTTACCACCTAAGCAGAAATTGGCTTGTGACAAACAAATCAGAAAGGAACAAAACTACAAAGTTCATAATAAGATCATGGCTTGAGTTGAATCAAATTGGAACAACATGTAAAAAATGTTTTATCCTTTTATTTTGTTTTGTAACTGCAGTGAAGAAAAAGAAGCAGTAGTGCTGCGCTGAAGAGTTTCCCCAGTTTCCACCATCATAATTTAAATCATGAATGGACTTGCGACACTGCCTTCCCCTAGCAATTACGAATACATGGGACTGAAGCAGTATATTGGACAGAAATTCCAGACATGGAATCAACTAAAAAGCTTTTAAAATAGAAACACTGCGTCTGTGAAACTACAAGCTCTGATGTTGTAGAAGACTCTGTAGTACCTGCAGAGTGAATTGAAATGAGATTATTTTTCTTTGCTATTGTAGGTTAATCTTTATTTTCAGTCTTTGACCCCAAGGCCATAATTTGAAATGCTATTCAACCTGCTGTAGAAGAAGTTATATGACACTGATGATGTATAAAGATTGAAGACTTGATGCAGAAACACTGGAATAGCTACAACAATAACATAGATAATCTGTTCTCTTTGCATGTGCCACTTATTTTCTTATCCAGAGTCAAAGGTTGAATGTTCCATCCCTATCTTTAGTTGTAATTAATGAATATTGAATGGCAAGAAATCAATCACCACTTGTCAGTGATATCACAGGCAAGCAAATAAATGAAATGAGAGTATTTTACAGCTCAAATACCCAAAGTCAAAACTAGCTTAATTTGGCATTTTTCTTATTTTTCTTGTTTAGCATACTTCAAATTGGTTTCAAAGTACAAGAGAGTAGATGGTATGTAGACAACTCCAGGTCAATCAGATCACTGACTATAACATTTTCTTAATCCTTTCTTGTTTGCTGTGTTTATTTCTGTTATTATTATTCTTGCTTGCTGCATAAATTACACAAAAGACTTTGCTTGTTTGTTTTGTATTCCCTTTGCAAAATCTTCATTCTCCTTCTTCCTGTTTCCTCAGTTTTGTTCTCTCTCACACTGAGCCATCTCTTTTTGTTCCTGTGGTGCATACATATTGGATTTAATCTGGTGTCACCTTAGAATTCAAATTTCCCTCCAAATGAAGATAAAGTATTGTGGATAAAACCATTTTCTAAATGTATCTGCACCTCTAACAGAAATAAGAACTTCATTTTTTAACCTCTTCTTCATGTCTAATTCCTAAGATTCCTAGACTGCTTTTTTGAAAATAAAAGTGAAATCCTACGTGAGAAATGCAGATCAATAACTTAACCAACCACATAGACAGTTTACTATTTACAAATGGGAGTTAATATATGCAAGCAGAATGTGGTTCGTGAAGACCTAACAGGAAAAGAAAACGTCTTTTGATTTATATCAGAGATGTCTGTAAAGTTTCAAATAGTAAGTAGTGAAAATCTGAGAGACTGATATTAATTTATTTATTTATTCGCCCTATTGCAGCAATAGGGAGAACACAGCAACAGAGGAACACCCGCACTCAGGGCCATTCTTTGACAGTTACCAACTGGCCACGTCTGTCTGCAAACAAGACTTAATTTCCTATGGAAACCAATTCAGGCTGCCCAATAGAGGGTCAAAAGTGAAAGAAAAGGAGTCAGAGGGCACTAGGCAGCGTGCATAGTGTAAATGCTTGTGCATACCTCCTGGACAACAAAGGTATGTTGTTTCCTCGTTCATGATTAAGAAAACAGGGACAGAGATCAAGAATGCTGTGTAACATTACAGTGATGTTGGTAACAGGTACTCTGAAAATGCGTGTTGGTTATTTCAAATCATATGCACAGATGTACCATTTGCATTCAACAATCATACCACCTACACCAAACACCTTTTTTACACACCACAAACTAGGAAAAGTTAGATTTGATATCTGCAAATTTACTCTCACTCACAGTTTTAATCTATGACTTGTCAGTATTGCCCTGACTCCTTGCTTCTTCAGATACAAAATATCACAAACTACAATTCAACATTCTCAACTGTATATATGGCCTCCTGAGCAGGAGGTTAAGAATTTTGATATTACATTAAAAAATGTATTTCCCAATTCAATGACAAATGTACTTGCTCTGGTAATTGTGTCCAAAGTAAGAAAAAATGAGTCTTTTTTAGTGGAAAGCGGTTAGTGGAATTGGACGTATTAAAATCTTTTCCTTTTCAATCATGGAATAAGCAGCTGTCTATTCACCAGGGCTATAGAAAGACTACAAACAGAATCTAGCCTATTATTAGGTATTAAAAAGTGAGCTTTGTGTATGAGAATACCCTCACTTGCTTCACTGTGCCAGTTCAAAAAACGCAATTTTAAGTTACTGAAAAATGTGGAGAAATCACTTCACATTAAATGCTTCCATTATCAGGACCGAGTGTACCCTCTTATAACTTATCTGGGAAAACTACTTTGAAGTGCAAATCCCGGCATTACTTTAAATGACTAGAACAGAATGGCAAACAATGTTTCAGCAAGACTTAGGAAAAAAAGTATTTTAAATTTACCTTCCTGTTTCTGGTTCTAGCTAAGATGGGCTAGCTGCAACACCTACAGACTTAGCTGTTATTAGGTGAAGACTGGAGCAATGGAGCCATATTAACCCAGGCCCACTGTTTGTTTTTAAAATGTAGTCATGCCCCCAAAGACCATGCTGTGGTTTCTGCACTATCTCAAAATAAAAGAAAGAAAAATCTAATGCTTATAGCTTTTTAGCTTTCATACAATTTGGACTTCAAGAACTTTTATGCACCTTTATTGATATTAACCTCATATTCATGCATTAGTTTTTCCTATATCACAGAATCATAGAATGGCCTGGGTTGAGAAGGACAGATCATCTAGTTTCAACCCCCCTGCTGTGGGCAGGGTTGCCAATCACTAAACCAGGCTGCCCGGGCCACATCAGAGCAGAAAGGAAAAGGAAACAAGCAAGAATGAAACTTACTCTTGCATTCCTCTTTATTCCTCTTTTCCTGTTGTTGGTAAAAATTATCAGTAAGTTAATATAAATGATTGTTTCATTGCATCCCATCTGCATGCTCTTGGAAAAATCAATATGGATTTGTTCAAAACCAATTGCTCTTTTAAATGCTCAATTAAAACCCGAACTGAGGTTTGGGTTTTCTTTCTTTCTTTTTTTTTTTTTTTTTTTTTTTTTTTTTAGATGATAGATATCAAAATGATTTGATATCACATAATTATGAAAATGTTGTATTGCAAAACAATCCCAACCAGACACAGTAACTTGTACCCAAGAGTGACTCAAATCTACATCATTTACTGCCACAGTAGTGCCACAAATGAACTTGGCAATCATGAAAATATGACAGAAGTGCAGTGGATAGTAAATAAACCCATACACTGAGCTTCCTGGCTGTTCTCTGTCCTATGATCATAGACTGATTTGGGTTGGAAGGGATATCAAAGACCATATAGTTTCAACCCCCTGCAATGGGCCAACTAGACCAGCTTGCCCAGATCCCCATATCCAGCTTGGCCCTGAACACTTCCGGGGATGGAGCATCCACAGTTTCTCTGGGCAGCCTGTGCCAGTGCCCCACCACTCTCATGGTAAATAATTTCTTCCTAATGTCTAATTTAAATCTATTTTCTTATAGTTTAAAGCTGTTACTCCTTGTCCTGTCACTACACTCCCTGGTAAACTGTCCCTCCCTCTTTTCATATAGCTCAGGATACAGTTGGCTTTCCAGGCTGCAAGCATATATACTGCTAGTTCACATTAAGTTTTTCACCAACCACCGCTCCCAAATCCTTCCCCACAGGGCTGCTTTCAATTCATTCATTGCCCAGTTTTTATTTGTGCATGGGATTGCCCCAACACAGGTGTAGGACCTTGCACTTGCCCTTGGTGAACATCATGAGGTTTGCACAGGCCCACCTGTCAAGCCTGCCAAGGCTTCTCTGGACAGCATTGCTTCCATCTAGCAAGTCAACTGTATCATGCAGCTTGGTGTCGAACACGATTCATCACTGGATGCCCCCTGGACATCAAGCCATTGACTGCAACTCTTCAAGTGCATCCGTCCAGCCAATTCCTTACCTACCAGATGTTCCACCTGTCAGATCCATGTCTCTCCAATTTAGAGACAAGGATGTTGTACGGGACAGTGTCAAATGTTTTGGTTTTGCTATTGAAGTGTATTTACAGGCCAATGGCCCAGCTAAAATTATAAACTGGACAGATGCACACAGTATATAATTTAATCTCACAATCTAGCTGTTGCTGGTGTAACAACATCTAAACAAGAATTCAGGACAAGTTTTCCCTCTTTAAAAAAGAAAAAGTCTAAGGGGAAAAGACAAATTTCCTTCTTTGATGCTATATGTCACTATATAACTGTTAGAGCTTGTGTTTAGCACTAACCAGTCCAGCTGGCTTCTTTGCTTTCGCAACAGTCCTCATAGCTTCCTTGAGTTGTTTTCTATGGTCTTCCTTTTGATAGTCATGTTTATAGCACTAGGAAAGGAAGAAACAAAGCAATTGTAAAGCTTGTTAAGAAGTAGTTTGTGTACTATTAAAGATGACTTCCCCACTTCCAGTTCTATTTGTTCTTCCTTCCCAAAGTGGCTCAGATCTTTCCATGTAAAATCTGAGCACTCTTCAGCAGTCAGATCTCTGAGAAAACCATCCAAAGCTAAGTCCTGATATGTCACAAGCTTCTGAAAAGCTTCATATTCTAATAAGCCAAAGGATCACCCCTCAGCAGTTACAAATCTACAGATGCACTAGGATGCAACACAACCCTCATTTAGTCTTCATATTGGGTGAAGAACTGTGAAGAACTGCTAATCACAACAATGCAGGCAGCATAGTGGCAGGCTTTAAATGAACAAAAAATTAAGATGCACATCTCAGAATGACTCATGCTATAGAGAAACATGCCTTTGCAAACAGCTGTACTATATAAGTACTGCCTATTAACTCTTTCTCATTTGTTCATCATACAGCACTCCAGTGGAAATATTAATCCTTAACTATGCTATATTCTTCTGAGCATTTCCTGTTCTGTTTCAATAAGGTCAGCCAGGTTAGTTCACACTCGCAGAGCTTTGCTAACCTGATGACTCTGTCTGAAATGGACAAGGGTGCATCTGTGTCAGTAGTTCAGTCTGAGGATGTGGTTTCACATTGAACATTGGTGTAAATGCAGGTTACCACAAGAGCTATGTGGCAGCTTGCTTTCTCCAAGAGAAAGTACTTTTTTTCTCTTAGAGAGCACATTGGACAGCCAGCCTCACTGCACAGGTAGAAACAGCTACTGCCCTATAAAATATTAATTATGGAAAATATACATATCCTCAGATTTATTCACCCACACAATCTCTGCAGCTGAATCATATATCTTCAGAAAAATCTGAATCTTCAGGAAAAAAAGAAAAAAAAATGTATGTCAGGTAAATATTGAGTCATTATGAATAAGGAACAGTTAAAACAAAACCTGTTATCATATGAGATATGTATGTTCATTTGTAAAAGAGGTGGGATATCACAGGTCAATCATCCTGTGTGTCTGTTACCATCTGTGAACCATATACTTAACATCACCTATAAAAACAGCTAAATGTAGCAGAGAAACATCCACAGTAGGATAAAGAACTAACCTAGAAGCTCTGTGCGCACTCCCCAGAATTTAAAACACCCTAAAGTTTATAAATGTTTACGAGTTTGCTCAGCAGACAAGGGTGAGAAGTACAGCAGAAAAAGCAGCTGCAGCTTATACAGCATATAGCTCACACTGGTGTCCCCAGAACTGCAGGTGAGCATTTCACTTAAATACATTGGTTCTTCAGCATAGAAAATTAGTATCATGTTCTCTGTATCTACTCCCTCTGGAAGAAACAAACAAAATGCTTGCCTCACATAAAAATATAACATGTTAGGTTGGCAATGTGAGGTGTTCAAATATGAAGGTCCAGGTCTTACAGAGATGCAATAAATTTGGTACTGTGTATCACCCCACTACCTGAGTATGGGGAGAACTTTAATTTCTGGATATTTAGATCACTCTTCATTTCATTTCCATATAAACTAACTAACTTCAACCAAAAATATTACATTTGTGAACCTGTTCTGATTAAATTTAAGATTTCTACTATTTCTGACACGTGTGAGTCATCATTTTTTCCCTGAAATTGCAAAGAACAACCTGCTTTACTTTAAAACTCATGAAAGAAAAATCATATAAACTGAGAATAAATAATTACAAGCCCTCCACAAACAAAATGTTAGCAATTAAAAGATATTTAGAACAAAATATATACCTTAAAACAGGTTTTTTCTGAATATCTTTGTCTAAAACCTCTATCAAATAAAATTTGATTTTTATGATGGCAAAAGAAGCTGAAGTCATACATAATCCAAATCACACCACCCTAGTGAGATGGAGTTATCTCAGTTTACAGGACAGGACTGATCCTAATGGCGTCTGCCTGAAGCTCTCAGGTAGAGAAAAGCTTGAGCTATAATGACAGTGTGCAGAATGACCCATACTGCCTTTTGGCTAAATGCTACTTCGAGCAGGCTTTAGAAGTTTATCATCACTATATGGTAATTATGACTTTTCTCAGACACAAAGAATTATGGCTTTTATCACTGGCTCACGCCAAATCTAAGTTCTTAAAAGAAATCAGCCCAAAGCAGGTGCACAGAGCTGTCAGACCTTGAAATTTGTTTTGAAACCAACCACCTGTTAGTGTAATTGTGTAGCTGTTTTTCCTGGCTTATGGGATTTTAGTTCAGCTGTTGTTCTCATGCTAACGCTTATTTCCTCCAGGAATCAGCCTGTCTGTTTACGCAAACTTACAAATTTCTATGTGACTGTCTTCACAGCCTGATTCAATGCATACATGCACAGCGTCTGTTGTAGCACCTTTACCCAATAATACGCTTTGTTTACAAACCAGCTCACACTGCTTTAGGAAAATGTCTGAAAAACAGCATTTGCCATCCTGTGTGTCACACTGAATCACTTAGATGACTCGACTCTGTTTCTTGTTTGTTTTAGACGGCAACAAAGAACTTGCAGTGGATGATCTCAATGATCAGATTTTATGTGGGTGCCTGACTCACGTTTTACTGATAACAGAGCACTGCTCCTGCAGCTGCAAGAAAGTTCTTAGTCAGGATTTCTACTAAACCCTTCTGTTTCTAAAGGTTTACAGCTTCACCAAAAGCCAGCTCTGGATTAGAAGGTATCAAAGACACTCGGTGCAGAGGAACACTTAATCAAAAAATCTGATAGAAAAAGTCTGCTATGTGTGAGATAAAAGTGTAAAAATTATTATCAGAAATACGATGGCTTAAGATGCTGTTTGTAAATGAGCAATGGCGTCTAAGAAAGGACAATGGGCTTGCACTTAAGGGGCTAGTCAGAACTACGGTTCCTTTATGCTCCAGACTGCTGTTTTCAGCCTCCTTTGGACAGGAGCCACCTCAGAAAAAGAATTGGGCACTTGGGTCAAAACAATAGATGAGCTGTTCACAGAACGTCTCCCGGCACACTCATTCCGAGTCATCCTGCAGCTCCACACTGCCCTCCAGGGAAGGCTGTCACCAAAGTCACAAAGTATCCCTCAGTTTCCCTCACTCGGGGATTATTCCTTAGGAATACACACAAAGCGAGCAAGAAAAATACAGCTGACATAAACATATTCATAAGCTATTTCCTGACATAAAATCGGTAAAAGATGAATTATAAAGATTAAATATTCCATGTGCTCTTATTCATGCACAGATAACTGCTATGCAAACGCCTTTCTCAAGCATCATATAAAGGAAACGATAAACAATTTATGGGTAATAGTTCATAAATAGATGCAGTGCTGTATATCCAGCGGGCACAGATATTTCATAGTGAAAGACATGATTACTAGGTTTATGCAAGACATGAAATGTGAGTTGTTTGCAGCTATTTAGAAACATTTGGGGGCACAATAAACTGTTGAGATTTATTCTATTTAAATGTATTGCCCATCCCTGACTGTAGTGCATGTTGTCTTGCTTTTATCAGAAGGAATCTTTTTAAAATGCATTGAGAAACTCAGTTATTTATCATTGTCTTAACTTAAAAAGACTACATCTTTGTATAGAGTTCTGTTAAAAGAAATCCTGCTTATCATAATCACGTACTTCCCCAAAGTTCCTGTTTTTTTAGAAGCCTTATTAATTGCAAATGTTGTTTACTAGAGGAAAACCGTGATTGAACCTCTGAAACAAAGAGAATAGTTGCAACTTTAATCCTTTCAATAAGCCTTTGTTTCCCATTGACTAAAAACTTCCTAAAGGAAGCAGAGCTGCGAAAATCCAGGAAGGAATTAGATTTGCCAAATTCTGTTCCTACTTGGATTTAGATGCAAAGCCTTTGTTGCTCATTGTACAAATGTTTGAGTAATAAAAGAATGATCAATTAAAAAAATACATTTTTTCCAGGGTTGAAATATATAAATAGAAGAGCTTTCTTTAACCACTGAGAACGATTTTTTTCCCACTTTTTATCAAGAGGAAGATGGGTTGTGGCCTGTTGAGAATCATACAAGAACATAGATACATATATTAAGATGGAAAAGAAAAATGAAGTGCAACCTCTTGCTTAATATAAGCATGCTTTGCAGCATCCAAAAGAAGAGAAATCTTCAAAATCCCTTTCCATGACAACGAGTAATTGCAGACTGGAAAGTACACTACTGTGGCAATAAAGCTGAATTCCCAGAAGACCTCTCAGAGACACTACCAATTTGTTTTGTATTTTTTTCCACATGCTCCTGTTAACTCTGTACCACTTTGTGCTCTTTGGGTTTTAACTAGCCAAGCAACACAGAGTCTAGGTAAATATATTCTCACTTAGTCCATAGGCCGCAAGCCTTTTTAATTTCTTATGTAAAAACAACATAATGCAATTCTGATCTCCTTTGCATCAACACAGTTCATATTTAGCTGTCAGTTTCTTGAAAATTAATATCGAGCAACCATTTTTGCAAAGTGCTGCATAAGGAAAGACTGTGGAAGGTGCTGCCTACTGTCAGTTTCCCATGATTTCAGTGGCAGCGTTGTTTAGTGTGTAGCCCCAGCTCCTAAGTAAAACCATCACTATATTTTAACAGAAGTATGGCAAAAGTTTGGCAAGGCTCACTTGCAACACTGAACTGGAAAGGCTACACTACGAGTTCCAGGAGCCAACAGCAGGCGAGGAAACGCTATGGTTAACAGCATATCCACCCTCTGTTTACTGTTAGCTCAAACTATACTGGGGAGATAGTGATCTTCAGCGTGAGCAGAAACAAATGCCTCTGGATCCCTAGTGAGACACAGACATCCATGTAACATTAGTAGGACAGACTCGTCTTATGTTTAGGATATTGCAGGTGTTATTGCCTAAATTTCAAGGATATATGGAATATTTAGTAAGACTTAAAGATTTTCCTGTGTGTTAATGGAAATGTGCGGAGTACATCCCCCAAATAACTACACAGTGTTAAGATTAGATTAAATTGTAGCTACAGAGAGAGGAGCAGGATTTCTGCACCTCACTTTTCATCACAACATTTGACAAGCTCCTCTCTCCCTTTAAGATAGAAAGAGCAGTTTTAATTTAAACTACAAACTGTGGACCAGGTCTCAGCTTGGCTTTGCAATTCACTATATGCCTGAGGGATAAATTATTTAGCATTAGCACATGGTATGTCATGTCTTGTTACTTAAGTGGACTATGGCTCCCATCCAGGCATCCCCTCGGGGCCCCCGGATTGGCTGCGGGTGATGTCATCTCCATTCGGTAATCCTTGGAAGCCCCAGGGACAGCGCTGGCGGCCGCAGGTCTCCCAGCCCCTCCGCCCTGGGCCCGGCTTGGCTCCCGCTTACCACTCCAAGGTTCACTGCAGGTACTGCCCCAATTAAGTGATTTTCAATAACGGTGCAGTGAGACAGAAGGTGCAGCAGATGAGCTGCAGCACCATCACTAAGTATTTGGTTCCCGTAACTGAAAAGTTGTAATACATCTAGCAAGAGGGATATGGCTAAACGAGTTTCTGCTGCAAACCCAAATTACATCAAGAATTTTGAAGGGTTTGTTTGAACAAAACTGAAAGAAATATTATCAGGAATATAGAATAATAATTTTTTGTTTGTTTTTGGTGTATTGTAGAATTTTTTTTTGTAATTAACAATCCTGTTTTGGCACTGTAAGGCAAAGGGGCTGAAAATGACCCAAGAGGAGGAATTCTGGAAAATGCTTCTCCTGAAAGTTTGGCAATGGAATAATTAATTAAAGTGCCTAATAATTAAAATGCCCTAAGTGGCCGTATTTTATTTTCAGTTAACGCCCCCATCACATTAAAAGGGTTTTTTCCTTCAGAACCACCTTCTCATTATGCTATTCACTACTGCAAGGCTCCCAGCAGAAAAACAGGGGTTACAGGGTAGGTTTGCCGTTATTCAATTTTGCAGCCAAGGCAGCAAAACACCAAAGATTGCAGAGTGCCATCATGCAGATGGTGCTGATCCCTCAGTGGTGAGGCATGAGATTTGCATCTGTTAGTTAAGGCTCAGCAGTGGTTCTGCTCAGTCTTGTGACACAAGTGACATGCTGCAAGAAATCCACGTGCTTTATTACTGTTATTGTTTAAATAGACTGCATGATATCTAATTCTGTGTCTTCTGGTGAGAAGATATGAGAACTAACTGTGGTTTGTCCCTTCTGTTACCGGATCTTTATTACTAGCAATAGCATTTTCCATGCGAAGAAAGGACTTTGTGAAAGCTAAGCGGACATGTAGCTGTGAAGTACGTAGTTCTGTGACACAGAGGCAGAAGGGGAACTTTGCAAGGGGATTCCCACCAGAAGAAAGGCTGAACCGATGCAGAACAGAGTGCAGTAAAATAAACAACTGTAGGGCAGGAAATGAAGAACTCTAATCGATACCGCAAGAAGGATTAGTTAGTCAAATGTGTGAGTTCAAAGCTGCAACTTAAATCAGGCCTGCTAACTCCCTCTTCTTTTCCTGCATGAAATAAACTAGCTTTGGCCATAGCACTCAACAGCTGCTTGCCACTTCGATCGCAGGCATTCTGAAAGCTGGCACCTGCAGCCATCCCCAGCCTCAAAACTGCAGCACTGAGTTAAGCACCCAGCTGCAGGGAAACACCTGGATTTGCTCTTACGTTCCTTCTCCTGAAATGACCAGAGCTACTTTGGGTTTTAGCTAACTAATAATAGAGGATCAGGAGTAGCAGGAAGAGAGGAGACTCACCTACCAGGCTAAAACAGAACAAAACCTCCTTCCCCAGGGAGGTGGTTGAATCGCCATCCCTGGATGTGTTTAAGAGCCGTATGGATGTGGTACTCAGGGATGTGATTTAGCAGAGGGTTTTTAGAGATAGGCTACTGGTTATGCTGCAGTTGGACTTGATGATCTTCAAGGTCTTTTCCAACCTAGGTAATTCTATGATTCTATGATTCAAAAACACACTTCGGCTCAGCTTCTAAGCCAAACCCACCGTGCTAGCAGCAGCCTGCCTGCCACACCAGCTTGGCCTGACAGTTTACCTCAGATCGCAAGGTGCCACACAGCACAGCAGGGCAAACGGGGACCAAACCCACGCGTTCCCCAGCCCCAGTGCTGTGGCCCAGAGCAGCGCACCTCTGCTGTGGCATGACAGATGTCGGTTCCGTATGTGGCTGCTGGAGGTGCCGCACCCCGCCAGCACAGCGCGGTTCTGTGAAGGGCTCCGACCGACCGGCCGCTCACGCACACTGAGGCAGCTCGCACCGCCCACAAGGAGCCGTGAAGTTCCAACGGCTGCGGCTCGAGTCTCGCGATAATCTCGCCGAACGCGCGATACGCGCTCCACGGTCTCGCGAGAGCCGGGCACGGGGAAGCGGCGTGCGGCCGAACCGAGGCAGGCCGAGCGGTGCGGTACCACAGCGAGATGCCGAGCGCCGCGGGCCGCGGCCAGGGCAAGGACAAGGACCGCCGCACGGACAGCGAAGAGCAGCCGGCGGCCGATGTGGGTCACCGTTGGGAAAGAAGGGGGGAAGGGGCGAGCGCGGCGTCGAGGTCCCCAGTCCCCTGAGAATGAAGGGACCGTGCCCGGTCCAACGCGGGTCGGAGCCGGCCGCGGGGCCGGGCGCGGCGTCCTGCGGGGTGGGCGGGTTGGGCCCGAGCGAGGGGCCTGTGGGCAGAGCTGCCGCTCTTTATCCTCTTCTCCCCCCGCACTGGGCCCTGTCAGTTGGTGCTTGGCTGAAGAGCCTCGCCCCTTCCCCGTCACAGAGTGTGTCCCGAGCCCGCGGGACGCGGGTCTCTTCGCTATCACCGAGAAGCGTTGCAGAAGCGCCCTGCCCGCCTGCCCCTTCCCCAGGGCGGTCACTTGCAGACACGCCTGGGCTGCTCGCTCAGAATCAGGCCTCTGCTGCAGAGCCTCGGTGGCTGCTGCTGGCGTGGCAGGAGGTTGTGCCTAAAGACACCAGATCTGTGCTGTGGGTCCGTATTTGGTCAAGAATAAAGACAGTAATCATGAAAATCAGTTCGTTTTGCTATAAAGTCAGTCTTGCTTTCTTTTGAATGTGCATCAGCAACAAGGAATTCTCATTATAGGTGGCTACTGTAAAATTTATATGTGGACCATGGTTAAGCAAAAGTAAAGTAGCCTGGAGTCCCTTCTAAAGCATTTAGGATGATATTATGTTCATTTACTGAATAGAACAAAATAAATGAGTTTTGTTTTCTTTTTTTTATTTGGAAGTGTGTGGGCTTGTTTGGAAGCTATACATGGATCAGAGATCTTTTTAATTAGTATACCCCACCCCAGTGTCTTTCATAACAGATTTTGTTAGTGGTCTGTTAAGCTTGTTTGTACTGTCATGGCAGTCTGCTGGTTTGCTTAGTGTGCCTGAGTACTGGAAGGAAGTGCTCAGAAATGGATCTTCTTCCATAGGGCTTCATTACGTTTTTCAGGAGTAGGCTCTTCATACAGCATTTGTTTGAATAGTGATCCTAATATGTGTTTCCTTTTGGAATTTTTCTTGCAGGGCACAATTTTTTCACTTATATCTTTGAGATTAAATTGTCCCTGAAACACAACTTTTTAATTTAAATGTTTTAGCTGATTGTTTTGTATCACCTCAGATAACTAATGACTTTGTTCATCCTTTTGTGTGTTATTCTTTGATGTATGTTTCTTACCTTTTCTTAGGATTATGCGAAAGAAAGATATGGAGTGTCATCAATGATACAATCCCAAGAGAAACCAGGTCAGTTTGAAAAAAAATATATATATTTAAAGAAGAGGGTGGCAAAAAAAGTTACCTACTGGATATGTTGACTACTTGTTTGAAAATTCATTTACCAGACTTTCTCACTCAGATCCTGCTGTCGTTCTTTCCCTTTATTTGAATATGCTTGGCTGTGTTTGGAGTGCTGTGTCCAGATTTGAGCTCTCCAGTGCAAGGAGGACTCTAATGTGTTGGAGTATGTCCAGCAGAGTGCTGCCAGAATGGTCAGGGAACTGGAGCACAGGATCTGTGAGGAGAGATTGAAGGAACTGGGTTTGTTCATCCTGGAAGGGAGGGGTGGTGATCTTGTTACTGTCTAAAGCTGCTTATCAGAAGAGTGTGGAGAAGATAAAACCAGACTGGCAATTGTGTGATGTTTGGACTGGAGGTCACAGAGACACAAGTTGGAACACAGAAAACTGATAAGATAGAAGAAAACAATATCATGATAATGGTTGGCTATCAACGTTGGGTCTAGAGAGTAAGGAATCACAATTTGGACCATGCCCTACACAGCCTGTCAGTTTTTCTCTGTCACTGCAGGTTTGACTTTTTTCTATTATTGTGGGTTTTTTTTTTTTAATGACATACCAAGTCTTGGAGATGTCAGGGTTGTTTGTTTGTTTCTTAGAATAAGTTCTGCTATGACTTGCTGCAGCAGCTCATTCTGAGTAGATATATTAATATTTATGGGCTGTATTGTTATTCATACCACTGAGAATTCAGAGAATCTTCATTTCAGACTGATACTAAATAGGGATTCCGAATGACTTGTCAGCTAGAGAACAATGTCCCAGGTCAACATCCCAAGAAACATTAATCTTCACATTATTCACTTCATGAAACAGGAATGAGGAAAGGTAACAGACTGGCTTCTGGTAGCTTTTTCGTATTGGAATGCAAAAAGGAAACATCATCTATAACTAGTTGTTTTTTGTTTTTTTCTCTGAATGGTTGTTGTGGTTGACCTCTCAGAGAAATGCAGAATGTAGGGAAGAGAAGCCACAAAAGCGACCATAGGTTGAACATGACTGAAGAGAAACATGCAATATTGTAGCAGAGCAAGAAAATTATTAGAGGCTGCATTAACAGTCATTATTGAATAAAATATGCATTAGCTGTCAAAGAAAGGTAACTAAAGTTGAAATTCTGACAGTGTTAGCCAGTTTAATTGATGGCTGCTGTTGTCTTCTGGTGCTCCATTTCAACATATCTAATTCCTATGAGTTTTGTTTAGCCAGTTTAGCAAAATGAAAGTTGGCTGGGGTCTAAAGAGTGCGGGAAGAAGCAGGAGTACAGCCATCCATACTGACTATGCATAGATAGCACTTCAGTCATGGTACAAAAGGTGTGATGACAAGGAAGAAATAACATCTCAAAGTTAGCATCTTACCAGTTTAACTGCACTGCTGACTGTGAGCTGAAATCCTGTTGGATCTCTTCACCCCCCCACTCTTCTGCAATAGCATTTGGCTCTCTAGAGTTTCTGCGAGCTTTGTCCCTGGTGCCAGTTTCATACCCTGTATCAACAGCTCTGCTTGAGCCCCAAACTGGCCAACTCAGATGAAGAATCAAATTCTCCTTTCATGGAGGAAGTCTTTCCTTGTCAACTGTCTCATGTTCAAAGGAAACATTAAAAAATGCTCTGCAGGAAAAATATATGTTGAGATGGTGAATAGTAAAAGTTATGGGAAGTATGAAAAGGGTGGAGTGCAATGATTATGTTTGTTGTCCCCTCAATCCTCATTTAATAAAACAATTCTCAGCCAGGGTATGGACGAGATTGACTAGACTTTCTGTTGGGCATAAAATAAAAGCTGCATTCTTCTTGTTTAGAAGATGGTTACGCTGAATGCCAAATCAGGTAAAGATAAAAAACAAAATGCCAGTAATACAGATCAGCCCAGTGCCTTTCTCAAGGTTGATGCTCTTACGGATTCAGGAGCCCCAGGCAGGGGGAGTTTTCACCAAAGGACTCATGGGAGAGTGTAGTCATCAATCACTTTCTAAGGGCTAAGTTTATTGTCATGTTACTGTACTCATGGGTTCTTGTTTCTCTCCAGGCAAAATAAAGCTTTTTTCACATGCAAAGTTTTTACATGGATGATCCACCCTGTGCTACTGATCTCACACATCTGTGCCTTTGTTCTTGGTCTGCTTCTGTCTTCTGATGCTGGCTGCTCCACCTATCTGGTGTTCTTACTTCCCATTACACCATGTTTTTACAGTCCTTCCTGCCTTCTTGAAGCTATAATTGCTAGTAAAACTCTGTTTGCCTTTCCACTTTGTCCATTCAGCCCCATTGGTTTCATTTCTTCTCTCTCAAAGCTGCTTTCATCTTAATCTGCTGTTGGCTTTTAGGGTTTTCAATTCAATTTATCTTCCAGTTCTTTTATTCAAAATTACCCAGTAATGTAATGATGCTGGACTGCAGGAATACTGGTCATACCTTTCAATATTCTGTGATGTAACTTAGATGAACCTAGAAAAAAGACTGGTAAGACAGACAGATAATGTGTATGTGTAAACATGATTTTGATATGTACAACCCATAGAAGTTTTGGATTTTTGTTTTCCCATGGTAATGCTAGAGCTCTGAAAAGAACAGTCAGTTACTTGATAAACATGATTTAAAATGGCAGTGAAGGTGGTATGGCATGAGTATGGAATAGAGGCTGGACGTGTTTGGTTTGATCTTTGATATCTGTGTTCCCATGTCTTCATATCAACCGGTGCAAAATTCTAAAATATTTTTTATTTTTACAATATTTAATTATCTGGAAATGTTTATGTGGAAAGAAGGGATGGGAAGACAGAAAATGTAAATATAGCTTGGATTTGTGAAAGAACAAGTAGGCAGTATAATGAAGAGTGTGATGGGAGAACCTTAAAGTTGAGGACAGGAAGCTACATTTGTATCAAGGAAAAGATGAAAAGAAACTGAATGGAGTTCCCTGTGCAATGAATGGTATGTGAGAGTGTGGAGGGAAGGCAGGAGATACAATGTATTGGCTGGACAAGACAAAATGAGGTACAAACAGTTGTGTACACTAACAGACATAGACGTTACCACAAACAAGCAGCATCTAGAGGAAACGGATTTGGGACAGATGGAGTAACTTTTTTCCGTGGGCAAGTAAAGTGATGTAAAAGTTGCTTTGCCTGTTACTGAAAAAACAAAATGACTCTGGTTATTGTTTTGTTACCCTTTTTATGAAAGGTGAAATTGTTTTCAATTTATATCATACAAAAATTTTTTGAATGAGAATTGTCTTATTAGTCTGGATGAAATGTGGACGAGTATGTATAAAAATATATATATTTTTTTAATATTTATAGTGCAGATGGTTCCTGAAACACTAGGGAGTAGCACCTCATTCTGCCTTTATGCTTCTGCCTCGAAAATGTTTCAAGTTTCTAGTATGCAGTTTTAAGTTGACTGAGGTAATTTCAACTGCCTACATATTGTACTCTTGGAAGTACTAAAACTGTATTGTCTTCAGCGTGAGCTAAAAGCATTTAAACACCACTGCCCCCCTTCGTATTTGCAGAGTTCAGAATACTTGTCCTGTGCAGAATAATAGGATTGCAGGGCAAGCTGTGACTGGTATGCAGGGACAGAAGGAGGGAGTTCAGAGCAACAGATGGTAAGCTGGGGTAGGCAAACTTGGGAGAAGTTCAGTTGGGAAGAAGAGATGTCATAGTAAATTTACTGTTATTTAGCAACAATGGAAATGTCTGGGATGTAAGACTTATTAATTGCTTATGCCACCTATTTTGAAAAAGTTAAAAACGTTGCTTATTACACCAAGAAATCTATGTAGGAGCTGTAAATGAAAAGGTGTAGTTAAAACTGTTGAGGTTCTACAACAGGCTATAAATATATTCCCTGATCTGTAGATACTACAATATTTTTTTAGTCTCAAACATTTTTTTGGCCAAAATGTAGGGAAATACCCAATAAGTATATCTCAAGGACTAGTGGCGTCTAGCCAGCAGGTTGTCAGTTCATACTGGTTGTGTATAATCTATAAAGTCCTGATTTATTTACAAGATAAAATTTTCAGTGATTTTTTCCCCTTTATTATGCAAATTAGTTTTCCTACCCATGTATGCAATATTCTTTGCATTTGTCAAGTGCATTAGTTTGTGGGCTTTTAAATTTATTTTAAATCAGAATTTTACAGTGATCTACACCCCACTTACATGTATACAGAGAATAGTCATGTCTTCTCTGAGTCACTGCTTTGCTGCATTCAGCATGCCAACTTTCACCTTGCACAGTGGAGCAAGGCAGATATCCCTTAGCTAGCAGAAATCCAGACCTGTAAGCCCAGCTGTTACTGTGCAGCATGTTGAAGCCCTATCAGAAGTAGTGCAGCCATGCTGGGTTCTACCACCTACGAACTACAATAAGTCTAGCTTTTGTTTTAGTACTGTTTGACCTGCTGTGTAAGTTGAACAGTAAGCATGAACCAAATTAAAGCTACTTGATGAAGTACAACTTGCTGAGAAAGGATGTAGAATCTATGTTTTCAGGAAAAAAAACTGTTATTATGCTGTAGATACCCAAAGTAATAATGTGGATTTATCATAAATTTTAGCAGCGATAGCAGATGAGTCTGAAATTTTATGTGAAAAATGTTTTCCTTGCCCTCTATGGTTTTTTAATGTATTTTTTTTTCCTGTTATGCAGATCGTGTTTTAGTTCGAATAAAAGACTTGACAGAGGAGAAGGCTGATGAGGTGGTTTGGGTTCGTGGCAGAGTCCATACAAGCAGAGCTAAAGGTGAGAGGCTTCCAGGAATTGGATGTGTATTTTCTTGTTTTGTTAAAGTAACCTGAACATCTATTTAAACTTCATGATATTTCAGTGAAAGGAAGCAAAGCAATTACTATCTGCTAATTATATCTTGCATACATGAAAACTTTGTCACGTGGTTACTCAGCATTTGCTTCACCAGTTATTTTCTGTTTTCCACCCACTTTTCCTAAGCACGGAAGAGGAAATGGGATATTACTATCACACTGTAGCAGAAATGGATTTTGTTCTTTATCACATTACAGAATAGAATGTGGACAGCTGTAAGAAACAGTAACTTAAAATGAATATGTATAATTTTTCTGCTTTGGGTGTTAGAGTTGTAAAATAAGTGATTTTAAGCCTCAGTGGGGACAAAAGATTATAGTCATCAATTTTCAGACAGCCATATTTATTTTGATACGTACAAATTATTTTGCTATTCATTTTCTAATCCACATTAAAATTTCAGAATTTTTACTTACTTGCCATTATCTTGATTATTTCAGGTTGGGCTTTTATTTAAGGAACATGATCTTCCTTAAGTAAGAGGAAAAGGGAGCATCCTCTCATAGGTTCTAAATAGCACGAGCTGTCATATTTGGCTGTCTGACAGCCATGTTTCTTCATGGACTCAGAAGTTCTCTCTGGAGATCAGTTTGCCATATGCAAACTTAAACAGGCTTTGGCCTTTTCAGTTGATACGAAGCACTGACAACTGTTGTGCTGGCTTCAGTTACGTTTGGCAGCTCAGTACTGGGATATAAATACTCTGCCTTCCCGAAAGATGAAAGAAGAGAGCATAAGAAAATGGTCTTCACAGATGAAATGTTAACAGTAATCTTAGAACTGGAAATAATGCAAATGAGAGACGCAAATACCTAATTCATTTCTCTTTTTAAGACTTCAATTTTCTTTTTAATTTTATATATATAGATAAATAATTTCCTCTAAATTACTGTCCATACTGTTGTCAATTAAAATAAGGAGCTATGTATAAATAGATGTCTTAATCTGTATTATGATTTTTAGATTTAGAGAGACCTATGTGATTGCCTCAGTAGTTCTGTAGTGTGGTTTTACATGGAAGTAATTTGTTGCTGTGTACAGAAACTGTACAAACCCAAAAGCTGTGGAAGCCTCAGTCATTGCTTAAATTCCACAGCTTGGAATTATTCAGAGAGGAGACAAAAACTAATTTATATGTTACTACTGCTACATAATTGAGCATTCTCATGGCTTTTTCATTTGCTATAGGACAAAAAGTTTAGACTATTGGCACAATTTAGTGTAATAGAGACAGATGCCTTTATGTAGACTGCTAAAACAAAATGGAAGGTTCAGTGGTTATTTATTAGTTTCTCTGCTTTATATAAGTAAATGCTCAGATCGTGTAAGTTGTAGTAACATGCAGCATGACAACATTCAACTTTTAAAGAAGCTGTTGCTTTTCACCTTTCACCTTTGACCTCAGGATAGACTATAGTTTTTTATGACACAATCATGCCTGTTTTCAAAGCTTTTAAAACAGCTTGAAGAATAAAAGCAAAGGAATAGATTCTGAGTATCAAATGTTCTCAGTGTATTGATTGTTCTTTTTCTTCCTTCTTGGACTGACAAGACAGAACAATTCTGACATCCAGGGAATGCTGGTAGGGAATACCGTATGCATGTTTACTTTGGTTTGGGGGGAAGAATCTTAGAACAAAAGCAAATGTTTAAGCTTAAGACGTAATGTTAGCCTTTCCCACACACTGTGTGGCACTATTCCTACTGCTGTGGAAAGGAAAATCTTGCAGGAAACAGGAAAATCTTGCACAAAAATAGCTTTATTTTTTCTTAGAAGATTGATTTTTTTGACTTGCAAATAACCAATGTATCCTTTATTTAACCCTGTTTGGGTCTAACAAGAAAACAACAAAAAGAAAGAATGTGAACAACTGTAGATGCCAGCTGTCTCATATAGCAAGCCACTCACAAGGCCTGATGGAAATTAACTGAAGGATGTATAAAGAATGGGGTGTTGGAAATTTCTGTGAGTTGTACAAAAAATAAAGTGCTCAGGGCCCTTTTTTTTTATGGTAGTCAAAATGTTATTTCTAGCCTTATTTTAAAGCCAGCTTAAGCTACTGATCACGTTTATCATTGAATAGCAGTTGGGAAGTCAGTCTGCGTTCTGCCAAGCAGCCAGAACTTCTGTGATATGTTAGACCAGAACATTGTTTTGTTTTATGGATGCAAAGCTTTTACAAAACAGTATGTTGAAAAGAAGACTGCCACAAAGCACACTACCAACGTATTCCTTTTAAATGCAGCTTATGCAAATTCTTTCCTGCATCCTTTTCTCTCAAGGTCGTGTGTCGCTTGGTACTTCCAAGAAGGGAAATCTGTTTGGTTTTCTGTGAATACTTGATGGGATTCTGTGTTATGTATTCTCTTATTTGTTCTGTGACTGAAAGTTCTTAACTCAATTTTCTTTTGAAACTTTTCATCTTTTTAGACTGTCTCATACAGTCTAAACATTAGTTTAGAATTAGTTTATAGAAGCCTTGAATAGATTACTGTTAAATACGAACAATTAAATGATAGTTGGTCTTAATGCTTTTTGGTGAAATGCCACGTCAAGATTTTGAAACACACAATGATCCCCAAATCTTATTTTTCTTTTCCTCACTCTGATGCTTTTCCAGACCCAAGAGGCAGGGAAGAAAGGAAGCATGTAATCATAGACTAGATTTGGTTATGGCTCATCTTTTTGATGCCTTATCTTGCACATAATAGGCTCTTCTGAGAGAAGTTCTGTTCTCTCCCACAATTTTCACAACTGTGATATTATAATTATTTCTATCAGTGAGGTTTGTTTGATCACTAATGTGTGATTAGAAATTATTGTACAAAACATCCTCTTTTCTCACAGAAACAACTACCATTTACTCATGAGTCCTTCTGTGATGGAAGTACTGATGAGATTTCTAGTGTTTGGGGTTAAGTACAATAGCCTGACTTGCTTCTGATTTGTACAATAGCAAGTTCCTTCATTTATTTTAGTAACTTCCCCATAAATAGTTATTAATTGAGCGACATTATAGTAGTCTTCAGCTATGTATTTTTGTTTGAATGCCTAGTATTGCACTGTGGAATTTGTCATGTTTGGTTAAATTCTTTTTATTGAAAGAAGAGAAAAATACTAATCTTCAAGGACATAACTTAGTCATGTGCTTGGTATAGTCACAATTAAAGAGATATTAAACATGAGATACACCTAGCTTACCCCAAACTTAGCATATTCTATCCTATGAAAAATTTGTATATTTCATGCATTCTATTTCATAGAATCGCAATGTAGGAAAGGACCTACAAGATCATCTGTCTAACCGTCCTCCCATTACCGTAGCTACAGCAAACCACTAAACCATATCTCGTAGCTTCTCATCCAGATGCCTCTTGAGCACTGCCAGGGATGGTGACTCCACCACCTCCCTGGGCAGGCCATTCTAGTGCTGTATAAATGTGAAATACAGACATGTATACCATTTAAAGGCTCTATTTAATTTCTGAAGCCTGTAGTTCTCTAATTCAAATCTGTGACTTAATGTTTGCTCGTAGAAAATATGTGAATGCATCTCATATTGGCTTTTTTACTTAGATATTGCAGGCTCTGGAATATGGAAATGGTTGTAGTCTGTTTTCTAAAAATATGCTGTTAGTTTTATTGCATTTCTGAAATCACAATCATAGGACCAAGTAAGATATTGAGTAATTATGTTAATTTTTAATATTGTAGAGTAGTTTTATGTGTTTGCTTTTATTTCTGACAGATTGTCAAATGATCTGCATTTATCTTTGGTGCTGTTTGTGTGCAGCTATGTGTCGGGAATTGTAATCTACGTGTTTACAAACGACATTTGCAGTTGGCGTTTTTGTGTCAGTGTTCACATTGGCTATTGGTTGTTTGCGATGTTTTATAACATGAAGTCAACAGTAAATGGGAAGTAGCTGTCTGTGACAGCTGCTGCCTTCTTCCTACTTTAACCATTTTAATGAAAATGTTATAACTATGAATCAGAACTTTGAATTGAAATGGTATAGATGCGTTTTGTCACATGCTGGTATGACAGTGAGTATTTCTTCATGCTCTCTCTGAGGAAGAAGCGTTTAAAATTACCATATTTCCTTAAACGTAAGTTAAGCCATGAATGTGTATTGGAGATGTGAGCAGAAATAGGAAATGATTGTAACTGTCACTTAAACAGATTAGAAGGAGCTTTGTTGACTTGGAAATGCCAATTTTGAAAGTCAACAAAGTGCATTATATTCTCCATAAATCACTATTAATTTCCATTAGCTTCCTTTTCCCTAAGCTGTTCACGAATAAATTGCTCTTACAGAAAGTTTTGCTTGGGTCTTTTAGATTCTTGTCATTTATCACAGTCAATACTCCTTTTGTTCCCCTTCATTCTCAATGTGTGGAGTATTATAGAACAACCATTGTTGGTGTAGTCCCTGTGGTGCAAAATCAAGTTTACTTCTCTCAGCAGCTTTGTCAAATGAACTCTGCCGTTTTAATTTTAGAAGTGCCAAAGTACATTGAAGAAGAGGAGAAAAAACTTATTTGAAAACAGTGTAAACTCAACACAGTTGTGAGCAATGCAACAAGTTGAAGTATGATTTTCTTCCAACAGCTGAAGAATAACAGATATTTCACAAGTTACTAATTCTAATTTTTGTCTAGGTATTACCTTTCTTGGAAGGCTTTTTAGAAAATGTTAGTTCACAGGATTTTAGCTGTACACCAGACTTAGTTGTATTTCTCACAAGGTTTGGTGTGTGTGTGTATATGCAGAGCTGAGTGGAGATATAGCTAGAGTGGGTGGGAAGAGAGAGAGAAACTCATTAAAAGCTCAGCTTAATTGCCGAATTACATTTTCTTCATTTACAAAGACCTCGAGTAGCTTGTCCTTAATACACCTGTGTTGTTTTCTTTTGTATTCAGGGAAGCAGTGTTTCTTAGTCCTGCGTCAGCAGCAGTTTAATATCCAAGCTCTTGTGGCTGTGGGACAGCATGCAAGCAAGCAGATGGTAAAGTTTGCTGCCAAGTAAGTAAGCAATTATATCCTGTTGTCAGAGTAAACAATGGTGGGAACCAGGACTCCCAAGGGTTGGGACCATTTTCACACATTAACATCAATGCTTCGTTTGTTTTAAAATGTAGTTATTTAAATTGTCAGTTCACTATTGCATTGAATACATTACACTGACAAAAGATAAAATAGAGAACAGGCTTGAAATTCATTCTGAACTGCTGAAGCAGCATTCTCTTGCCATAGACAACCTACATTTACTTTCAAGCTGCCTAACAAAAAGTCTGGCAAGCTGAGCTTAGTGGGACACTTCATTCTGCGTGATGTTTGTGTGTGTCTGCACATGTTCAGGGTTTTTCTTCTACAAGACAGACAGAGTAGTAATATGTTCTGTAGCCAATACAGATACAAGGCAGCTCCATATTACAAGTGGCTGAGTTGAAGACATGCCTTGTTTCTGTGCACTGAATTAATCTTGCTTACACACCTTTTTTGGCACTAGAAAGTTGGTAGAAGTTAAGATACTTCAAAAATGTTTTTATTTATGATAACATTTAGATTTACCAATTAAAAAAAAAAAAAAGGGTATTTGCAACACTTTAAATTGAGTTAATTGGTTTGTTGCATTCTTAAAGATTAACAAAATTACCTGCCACTGATTCCTACCTCAAGATTGTGCTTTCAGGTTGACCAATACTATGTTTGCATGATGAAGATACTTTTGTAATAGAACTTTATAGTCATGTATAACTACTTGTTCACAAATAGAAATGTGAATCAATCCAGTGCAATAATATGTTTAACATGTGGCGCTTGGGTTGCTTCTGTGTAGTCCTTGGCACTGCTCTCATGCCTGGGAAGGGAGCCTTTGCTAATTAGCTGCAGAAGTGCTACAGCCTTCAACCTTCAATATGTCAGGGAGGGATTCATTAGAGTGCAAACTTCCAGAAGCCAAGTTAAGAAGGTTAGGATAATGCTTCTGCTGATAAGGTTCAAGACAACAGGAGAACAGAACCAGCAGTGTTTTTTATTTGGTGGTGCTTAGTGTTGGCAGTGCGAGTGTGAAGCATGCTGTTTACAGGTGTCTGTGAGCCAAAGTGAAGGGTTGTATTTCTTTTAAAATAGTTTGTTCTCTCCAGCACTTCGAATCTTTGAAAAGAATTGAGTACATAGTTTCTCCATTCCCCACTTCCTCTCCCTGTGCGTAACCTACTATCAGTCTGCATGCACTCTCTCAACAAACTGCGCTACAGAACAGTAAAACAACTCTTAGAGTTGTAAGCTTGCTCTCCTCCAGTTTTCTCAAGCATCTCTGTTTTTCAGTTTTCTCTGTGTTTCTTTGCTGAATTTCTTACATTTCTGTTTCATGATCAGCAGAGATCTGTCATAGTAGCTCACAAGAGGGAAAGTCAGTCCTTTCTGTTTTCTTCTTTGAACTGATTCTTCCACTTGTAAGCCTCCTGTGACCTTTTTGTTTGTTTACTTTTTTCTTTTTTTACTACATTATTTTTCTGGCAGGTTAAGTGATTTAAACTCCACCGTGGAGATCCGCAGCTAGCAAGAGGTGATATCTGCAAAGACTAGAGGGCAAAGCTAATAAAATACCTTTCAGCTGCCGTGAGCTCTTACATCAGATGGAACCTTATCCTTAATTTCTTTCCAATTCTCTGTCATCTTCCCACTTTTCTTGATATGTCAGACCAAACTTCCTCTGACAGACCAGATTCATGTTTGTACACTGTTTGAACTTATCATTCTGTTCCAATTCGTGGTAGTATTTGATGTTTAAATCCTGATAATGCAGATTGTCTAATTTATAGCATGCATGTTTTACTCACTGTTTGTGCTTCTGAAATGCCTAGATGTTGACTGTAACATGCACTAAACTTTCTGTGCTACAGCCTTCTTGGGTTTTGTTTTGAGGGCTCCTTTTTTTTTCTTTTTTAAAAACTATTAGTGCAGTCATTCCTTCCCACCAACAAACCTGCTTTATTAATATCCTCCTGCGCTCTCACTTTTTCCAGTGTTTTATCTTTTTCTCAGTTCTGTCTGATGCCACCATTGCAGCTGCATCTTGTTCTTCAGAGGCTGCTCTTCCCTGACTTCCAAGTGCACTGGTGGTTACCACGTCAGTGCCACCTGAAGCACAATGACAGTATGAGCTGTGTCTTTAGTTGCCTTCCTGCTCGTTTTCACGTGCTGTGGAACGATGCTGTTATTATTAGCAGATGAAGCTGATCTTCGGTGCCTAAAAATAACTGTATTGTTTCTCTGCCTTTCTCAGTTCTTCATCTCCTTTTGTTTCCTGCACGTTACGCGAGGAAATGAACATTTATCAAAGAAAATATTCAGCTTTAATACCTTACATTTCATTCAGTTATGGGAACTAAACTTTTTCACTTTGTTTCATGTGGTACTTTCACATATTAGGATAATGGTTATGGAACTTTATTTAAAACAGCTCGGGAACTTCTGCACTGTGAATTTTAAGGAAAAATTAAGGTTGTGTAAAAGCTGATTAAACGATGAACATCTTTTGTACAAATTTTCATAATAAACCAGTTCCTCTTTTAGATACTGGCACCTGGAAACAGGGCTTTCACAACCTTCTGTGGTCTAGCAACAACATTGCATACTCAACTGTAATATTCGTATCCTGATTTATCTCTATTATCCTAAGAATGTGAGTTCTTTTTGTGAGAGATGCTTCACACTGGTTCACCACTGTTTTAAAGAGATTTCTGTGAGTTTGACAATGAAGAGTTTCTAGCCGAACTTACATTGAGATTTTCCATATGTTCAAGATTAATATTCAGGAAGGTGAGAAATTATCAATTTGGAATCATGGTAGATAACCAACTTAACAGGGGTTCATGCAGTTCTCCGTCCTGTTCTGTTGTTAGGTTCTGAAAAAGGAATAAAATGCCATTAGTGTAATATATGCTAGCAATTAGATTATTACTGCAATATTGTCCTCTTTGTTGCCTTTGTGTCTGAATACACATCAAATCAGAGAAGGCTGATGACAAAGTAGCATGCTGAAAGAATTTGTAGTCAGGTAAATCTGTGAGGCTAAAGAAACCTGTCTGTTCTATCCAAGATAAATCAGTAATGTAAGTCCCAGCCTGATAGCACCTGTGTGTAATTTCAGCTATTTTAAAAGTGACCTCTTTCTTTTTTTAAAGTCAGTTGTATTGCATCCATTTTTCTCTTGCATTCACATAAACTACAATTGGTTATTTTATAACAATTACTTATACTTCCAGATTTAATATAGTATTAATATTGTGATTTGTGCAGTCAGCTTACACCAAACAGTCTTGAAGAAAAAAACAAGAAAGAAAATATCTGAAGATGCTTTCACAATTAAAACATTTTCTACTTAAAGGAAATAAATAGTGAAGTTTCTCCCAATTCTTCAGACTTTTGATCAAGCAAATATTGTGATTTACTCAGGGAGGTCCCCAGGGGTTCAGCTTGCAGCAGGAAGGTGTTGTCATACAAACCACAGTGATGCAACCCTGTGGTTGAAAGAGTCTTGGCTAATAGACGTGCATAGATGTGAGTGATGTAACGCCTCTAGTGGATGTTTTCATATTTATAGTCTTGGGTTTGTTTTGTTTTCTTTTTTTAATGAGCATAAAGGAACATTTTCTTCTGCAGGGGAAGCGTTTATCTTTGGACATTATGAATCTATTACTAAGATAACTCTTTTAAGGATCAAACAGTGTGAAGATGTAATCTGTCTTCTTCATGCATTCCAATTTACTTTCAAGACTTTTGTAATATGAATTGGAGATGGAAGTGATGGCCACTTGGACAAGTTTTTCTGCTCTTTGTTTACTTTTTGTTTTGTTCTTAGTTACCATGGGGAATATTACTTTAAAAAAAATAGAAAAAAATGTGCTGCTACTTTTGGGAATGCTTTGAACATTATGCTGTAGTTACCACTATTTAATTAAAGCATCTTCTTGTTCTAATTTCAGCTGAAATTACCATTTAAGTAATGTTCCTAGAATTACCTGTTGGGATCAAAGCAGCGTTTTCAGCTTACATTGTTCATTTGATGAATGATGATTAGGGAATGCAGGCTGTTCCAACATTAGATCTTGCTGAGCTCAGTTCAAACAGAATTCAAAACACGAGGTTTTATTTGCATAGGAGTGATGCAGGTAAACTTGGTTGGATGTGCAGTCCAAATGAGGAAAAGCACGTTTTCTGTTGATCAGATGGAAGTTTAGAATAGATTATGAGTGGTTGTAAACACAAAGAAATTCATAGACAGAAGAAAACTTGGTAGTGCTATTTGTGTCCAGGCATTTACATGAAAATTTACATAAAGGTATCTGCATAGGTAGGAACTGAACTGAAATACATGGAATTATATTAAAAAAAATACTAAGTGATGTTACAGTTTTTGAAGGGTGTTCTAGACCAAGAAATACAGTTGCTGGAGAGAGGGGAGAAAAAAGCCATGTTTAATCACAGTTGCAAAGTTTTTAAGTTTTAGGCAAGTTTGCAAAGCAGAGTTTGCAGTTACAGGGATGTAGAAGTTTCTTCCTGTATTTTTGATCTGATACAATTTTGCATATCTTGAATTCTGTATGTACTCTGATCACAGATCTGCAGTGACTTCACTAACAGGTTCTCAGCCATGGGATCAGTGGTCTGAGTCATACAGCACATTTACCTTTATCTGTTATTACAGTTTTTGCAATGTGTAGAACTTTCTTCAGTATGTTTACAGCACTTTTTTGTTTGCAGTAAAAGCACGAGGGATTTATTCAGCAGATTCAGAACTTTAAATTTCAACCAGATTGCTGCCATTGGTGAAAAAAGTGAGGGAAGTGGAAGAGAATCGTTTGAGGGGAAAGTGCATTAGCATAGGTGTAAAGCTTGGTTTGTTTTATACATTGATTTATTTGAAAAGCAGAGGGAAATTGTAGTTAGACCTAATATGTTTTAGCATGATGTGTTCTGTGCCTTAATCTTTTTAAGCAGTTTTAAACAGAATCATTTGAGAGAGTGCATTCAACCATCATTTCCCCGTGTCTTTCTTGAATTCGTTGTCTCTTTAATGAGATGAATGGATTCTCATCCCTTATTAAATGAGTTCTGATTTAAAGCCTACGATCAGCCTTTGTTTTGTATGTTATATTGGTTTGAGCAAGTGCAGCTCTTTTAAAAACGTACTACTCAGAAGTTTTATACATGATGATGTTAGCTCATGGTTAAGCATATAGAGCACTGTGGTCTGTATACCTTTTAGAGCAGCTGACAAGTTCTATCACCTGAAAGTATTGCTATCAAAGAAATAGTCTAATCACTTAAAATGCTGAAATTTGGCAGGTTTATTTCCCCAGTTCCTTGTGATTCATTTCTAGTGACTCTTTGAAGTTTTGAGAATACTGTTGCTTGAATTTCCAACTGTTAATTATTAACTTCGTCAGATTTCTTTTTTAATTTTGTGTTAACAAAATTATTCAGAAAGTCTGTTGAATGATTTAAGTTTGAACTTAACTTTATGAAATGAAGCAGTTTGTTCTAAGTCAAACCAAAGATCTGTTAAGCTTCTCTTATGGATGGTGGTGCTGAGGCCCTGGAACAGGCTGCCCAGAGAAGCTGCTGATGCCACATCTCTGGAGGTAGGGAAGGCCAGACTGGACAGAGCTCTGGGTGGCCTTAACTGGTGGGGGGCAACCAGCCCACAGCAGGGGGCTGGAACTGGCTGATCTTTAAGATCACTTCCAACCCAAGGCATTTGATGACACATCAGGCATAGCAGAACACAGAATAAGCTACTAGTCATACTCGGCAGCACTTAGCATTCATATCTCAGCTCCTTCTGGGTCATACCACAAAGGCTTTGTTGGAGATGAAAGCCAAGTTTCTCTCAGCAGTTGAAAAGATAGACTTCATTGTTTAACCGGGTTAAAAAAAAAAAGTGAGAGAGAAACTAGTTCCAAACAGCTATTTCTAAAAAGAAGCCTTTCAATCCTGATGAGTTTCTCGTGTGGTTTTACTGTAGCTGTACAAAAAGACCATCAGTTTAGAATATCTAGATTTTACTCACAGCTCTTAGAGTGGCTCTGGGAAGTGCTAGATAAACTAATGGAGATGCAAGTGATTTGGGCTGTAGTTACCACCAGCAGTAGCTTGCACCTACTTGCAACTCTGCCTTTCTCTGCTTTAAATGGGGATTAGTGCCCATGAGTTTTGTGCATTAAAATATTTATCTTAGTACCTCCTAATTGAGCTTTATGGAAGAAGTTTGGGGTTTGTTAGTGTGGGGGTTTGTTGGGTGTGCAGAGGAACCTTACTAACTCAGAAGCTGACTTTGTAAACCTGAAGATTGTTAACTGCTTTTTGATTTGCCAAAATGAGTAGTGGACAGCTTGCCTGTGTCCTTGCTTGCCTCTTACTGGTTGCGGTTTCATGACAGGCCTACTGTTCTGCTTTTGAAGGGCTTGCGTGGTCAAATGTTGTACATAAGGTGCTTTCCAGTCATCTCAAGAATGCCTGAGATGTGAAAGATAAAGTTAATTGTAACTTAATTTTCATAAAGAGGAAAGAAGCATTTTCTGATATTTTATCTTTTGTAAGCAGGCTGACAAAGAGGCAGAGTGAAACTGTATCTTCAGTAGAGGTGCAATTGCAGGAAGTACTGGATTTAAACCCAGTAATTTTCTACAGTACCTAAATAATTCATATGAGCAATTTTCATTTTTCATCTATCACTCTCAAGACTTCTGTTATTGTTTGCTTATAACACACATACTTTATTTCATACTGTTGGAAGATTTTAAAGATGTTATATAGTGATTTAATATACTCTTAATGACTGTTAGTGGAGAGTAGTTAAGATGTCCTCTGTTTTAAAGAACTGACTTAGGAGCATCTTGCATCTTTCAGTAACAAGTCAGATAGTTTAAACAAACTCAGTCAGGTTTTTTTTTGCCCTCTAGATCTAGGACTTCCTTTCAGTTTGTTGTTCTGCTGTTCAAGACCCATCTTTCAGATAATTGCATCAGCTGACACATGCAAGAGTGTATGTGGCCTAGAAAAAGAACTATGCAACTTGTCAGTTTATGTATACACACACAAAGAATGAGCAATTACTAAGCTTAATTATAATTCTTTCCCTTGTAATTCTTCCATCCCAGTCTGAATTTATTGTGGCTGGTGATGTTTTAGTGACATCCTTTATTTGTTCATTGATTATGTATAATAAATATCTAAATTCTTAATTCTGTTTTGTTGTTCTAGCAGTCCATACAGTACATTTACATGCTAGTGCTAAGTGCTGAATCTGGTGCAGTGTGCAATGAAATTTAGTAAGGCTACTATCTTTATTGACAGCATCAACAAAGAGAGCATTGTGGATGTAGAAGGCGTTGTGAGGAAAGCACATCAGAAAATCGGAGGTTGTACTCAGCAAGATGTTGAGCTGCATGTTCAAAGGGTAATTTTTTAAGCAAACTGAACACTGTCTGGGATTATCTATCTATTTAGTCTGTCTGTCTTTCCACATATATCAACTTTGTAGTCCAGTACCAGAGAAATAAGCTCCTTTAAACTACACATTTCTGTATATCATACATAAACATGAGATGATCATGTTTTTAAAATATTTGATTTTCAGTATGTCCTGATTTTAGTTGCCACTTAAAATATACTAACATTAAGTTAATCTCCCTGGATCGATTTGGCTAGGAATGCTTGTAATTCTTAAGTGCAGCAGGTACTGTAATAAGAAGTCAGACACTTCTTAGGTGCAAATGAGAAGTTTCTTCTTTTTGGGGAAGTTACTGTTTTCCCCTTAGTGAAATGGCATGGAATGCATAAAGCACTGACTCACCAATATGGAAGCTCTTGAAATCCAAGGTTTCCATAGCTTGTGTCATAGGGCTGGAAGAAGTGCTGCTTTATAATTTGGTTAACAGAATATGCATTTAAACCTTTGTTTGCTTATAAAGCCGCTACACAAACACACAGTTGTCTCAACAGTAAAGTGGTTATTATAGTTGTAGGAAGGTAGTTCTTAGCTAACAGCACTGTGGAAAATGTGCAGATTTTGAAGAAATATGTGTGCAAATTGTCAAATGCTTGATTTTTCTAGAAGAATGTGAAATTAACTAGCTCTGACGAGGCTTTAGAGCAGGGTGTCTTGCATTCTCTGTGTGTTTTATCTACCTCATAAATTCTTGGTCTGAAATAGCTCCTTCAGATTCATTCGGATGGTAAGTAAAACAGTGCTTGGACAACAAAAAGAATGAGATGTGCCTGCTGCAATCAGAACCTGAAATGGTGAAATCTAGCAGTTTTAGACCTGGCATTCATGCCAGTAGGCTTGTCCCTCAGGCAGCCTGTACTTGTTCAACTTGGTACCTTTCTGCTGCCAAGGGGAAAAAAAATAAATCTTTGAGAAAGGAAGTCAGATTTAAGCGCTTCCAATATTACCGTGGGACTGCACCCATGTACATTGACTTTGTGAAAAAAATCAGTTTTCCAGCTAACAGCCTATGCAAACACTGTTTCATGTTTATGCCAGAAATATCCTGTTGTAAATCACACCTTCTTTTGTGCTGAGTATCATGCTATTTTTGTTCCTATCTCACTTTCAGATCTATGTCATCAGTTTAGCTGAACCCCGACTCCCTTTACAGCTGGATGATGCAGTTCGGCCAGAAGTGGAAGGCGAGGAGGTGAAAACTTCGAGTACATTTTATTATATCTGTAATTGAAGAAAAGTAGGAAAGCCTGGCAGCTTCCATCATGCAGCGACTTTGGTTTTTTGTTATGTTTAGCTTTCGTTATTATTCCGTTATTAGCTTCCACTGTTATGTTTATTTCCATTATGTTTCTCCAGAACTGTATTAGAAATTTCTACAGATTTGATTTCTGCTGAACTGCAGTAATAGGTCAGAACCAGTGGGCTTTTAGTCTTAGGTGTTCTAGACCCTCATCGCTGGTTTCTGCCTGTGACTGTGGAGAAGTTATAGCTTAAAACTTGCTGTACCAGCAGTTGGATGTTCTTCAGACTGATCTAGAAGATCTGAATTGAGAAGTATCTCTTGGCCTTTAACCAAAGGACATTTTTCTCCAATACTTTCCTTTTAGGTTTGTATATATTCATTATGTATTTTTGCACAACTGTTTAGGATGGAAGAGCTACCGTAAACCAAGATACAAGACTGGACAACAGAGTCATTGACCTGAGGGTAAGGAATGAGATTTGTTGCCTGTTTACTTGCAGGTGAGCACTTGCAGTTGTTCACTGTGCTAATCCATGCAACAGTGTGTTTTGGTGTATCTAGTCCTGCCTTCAAAGTTACGATAATGGTAGTTTCTCAGTAAACCAAGCTGTTGGTCTGAGAAGTAAAACAAAAAGATCATTTTTAAATTGGAAAATCTGGAAAAGTTCTGGCACAGAGATGCTTAAAGCATTTGAATATCTGATCTACTTATTTCAGCAATTAAAACTACTTGTGCAAATCATTTCATTTGGAACAAAGATATAATGGCTTTTCACTTGACCTTATCATATGTGATACTGAGCAGCTTCAATTTGTGATTACTTTTCAAGATACTCCATATCTCATTGTACTCGTCTCTTCATCTCTATCTTTTAAGTTTTTGATGAAAAGAATTCTGTACTACTGAGAATTAAAGAATCATCAGCTTCGAGTAATGGTAAGGCAGAGTGTATTAAATTGAAAAGAGAACTCTGGACTGTTAAAAGTTCAAGTGTTGCTTGAACTTCTGATGATGCCAAAGAATACTTAACAGCACACCAGAGAAACTTAAGAAAATGATTTAAATAAATGAAATATGTGTATAATAAGTTGGAAAGAACTACCAACCCTGAATGGATGAGAGGAGTAACAGAAAATGAAATAACAGTTAAAATACAACCTGAAAGTAATAGCATGGAAGTTTGGTTGACTGTAATTAAGATCAGAGCTTCTATGGAGTAAATCAAGGTAAATAGTAAAGGTGGAAAAAAACACACACACAAAAAAACTGTAATGCCAGAATATACACAGGACATGAAACAAAGAGATGGGCTAAAATTCTTATATCATAGTCACATAGAGTTATATAATGACTTGGATTAGAAGGGACATCAGGGATCATCAGATTTCAACCCTACTGCTGCAGGCAGAGTTGCCAACTCCTGGATCACATATTAGATCAAGTACTAGATTTGCCTGGACATATCCATTAGTCTATTGTGACTCTTCTTTTACGTATCTCTGCCAGTGTAGTCATGGAAAATAAGTTGTCACCAGTCTAGCTGGAGGGTAAGTGAATACTGCTATAACCTTTCCTAAATTATACAATTGTATGTGAGTATTGTGTGTTCCAGTCATTAGAACACCATTCATTCAGCAATGTTCGTCCTTTTGTTTGAGTTCTGATTAACTCTGTCTCTATATGAAAGACAGACTACTGGACTGAGGTGAAACTTGATCAGAATAGCTCTAATGGAGTTGCCGTAATGATCTGTTCCTACTAGTATGGGAGGAAGTCCCAACCACAGATGCATGTACCATCTAATTTTGGGGTTTCCTCAGTGCTCTGGTGTTTTAAGGAAGAAGAAAGTAATCAAGTACCAAAAATAAAGATACTGATTTTTTTGGAGGCAGACTTAACAAATGAAATGCATAGGCCATGGCTAGACTTCAATTAAAAAAAAAAAAAAAAAAAAGACCTTTCTGAGGAATGATAATTTGTGAAGAATCTGTTCCTCATCTTTTAATTCCTAAAATATAGATCCCATATCCTTTGGAGTAGAAAAACTGGGGATGTAAAGTTGAGAGTCCCTGTATAGATGAGATTTTGTTTCACATATCTGTAGGTGACTGTAAGAAAACTGCTGTTGACCCAAATATATGTTTTTCATGATGGTATAAAGAATATCAGTGTATTTAATACTAGATGTGTTTGATTAACTGATCATTCATTGGAAGAATTCAAAAAGGCAGTTGGATTGTGTTTCTGAATTTCTGCCTTTCTGCTATGCTTAACTGCAGCATTCAGCCATACATAGGCTTTTCATATATGTGAAAACACCCAAAGAAAGTGTTAAATGATCATACATCAAAAATATCTGCAGTAAAGCAATAAAGACAAGCCAATATGTGAAGTACTGATATATTTTTTTTAATTTTTAATTTTTTTGTTTGTTTGTGTTGTTTTAGATCTTGCTTTTTAGTATGTCTTGCTCTGAAGAAAAAATCAATGGAGGTTCCTCAGTTTGCAGCGATAGACCTGACTGATAGCCTTGCTCTGGTTTATTTTTTGATGTCCAGCAAGGTTTTTATCTTAATAGCATCTGTCCAAATTTGATTTGAGTTATACATGTTCAGCAGTCCTGATGCTATAATTATGTCTGCTAATGCACAGCTTATTGTGACCAAAGCATAGTTCTTTAGAGCCAATATTACCTTGTTTAGACTGCTTAGGGGTAGTGTATAACCATTAAACAGTACTTTCAGTAGCTCATGGTTGACAGATTGTTATATATACATTGATCTTAATGCAGTTTTTTTTCCTGTTGACTTGATTACTTTAAGCTTGATTTCAGTGTGTTGAATTTGATTTACTTGTTGAAAAAGCTGTTGTCTCCTGACTGACTTTAAGCTGTAATGACAACCAGATATGCTGTTTGCTGTAGTTTGCAGTGATTTTGTTGTGCTGAAATAACACAGTCCCAATCCTTTCAGCAACAAACTTCACATTCTCCTCTTGTTACACTGTAAAGTAATACTGAATTTGAATGAAACAGTTGATTTCAGTCAATCCGAAATGCAGAAATTGTTACTGAAGGCAAATCCTGATTCTGGTGGAAGAGGAGATAGTTACAGCAGGTTAAGAAAAAAGCAAAAGTGAAGTGATAGTAGAACAAATTCAGCAGCTCATGTGAGAGGGAAGAGAAGTTTGCAGCTTTGCTCATTTGCGTCTTCATCACACCTCTGTGAGATATGATCTCATAAGGTGTTAAATGCCTTCAGTTCTGTTGAAATACATTTGTCTGTCTGGTAACTTACATGGGTATTACTATTCACATGACGCTGATTGTGCAAAATAGAACATAGTTATTTTTCTTTTATAATCTTAAAGTGTTAAACATTTTTTCTGCTGCCTGTAACAAAGAGTAATTATTAGAAATAATGAGTTTTCCCATGAAATCACTAAGTTTAAACAGCAACATTTAAGTGGCATATGTTTGTTTCAGTTTTTGCTTTGCATTTGAAGGCTGTAGTGTCTTTGCTGTTGTCTTAGACAAGAATTTACTGGTATATGCGTGTCAGAGTTTATAAGTGTGAACAATACAGGAAAGAATGTCGTACTGAAATGTTGAAGGCTAAGATGTTTAAAAATCCATATTCGTTTTTCACAACTGCCCTAGTTTGCTGTCTTGAATGATTTTCTTCAGTCCCTCTTTGTCCTAAATGTTCCACCACAAAGGACATTAATTAAATTTGTAAAACTTTGCTTTGATAATTGCTATTTTGAAAGATAAACTATCATTACCAATAGGGTTAGGAAGACTGCGTCTTTGCATCCTCACTACAGCAAGGGGGAGTTGCTAGCTCACAAACTGTTGTCAGTAGGGATGTATTAGCTGTTGACTCTGTGCACACTTTCAGACTTCTTAGCAAGTAATTGCTTTCAGATTGAAATACCATTTCTCTTTTTCATAAGAGTATGTGTCTTAGAGCCACATTCTTACCTACTCAGGCATCAAACTGGTGTTGGTTCATCAGAAGGGCAAGGAGTCACTGTTACTACCTCACTTCAAATCAGTGTTGTGCAACTGTTTCTTAGCATCTTTCAAAGTTGGTCCGGTTTATCAAAAGCCATTCTGGTAAACCTAAATGTGACTGGATTATAATCTTCTAAAGTCTCTTCACATTTCTAAGTAGGAGATGGCTTGAAAAAACAACAACAAAACCATATAAGTGTGTGTGTGTGTGTGTATGAAAGTATGTATATATCCTTTTGAATCACTGAGGCATTCTGGTGTAACACTGCCAAATCATGAGAAGAACTGGAGCTGAGTTTCTTGTCCTGGCATATCTCTGACTGTGCAGCATCTGGGGAAGAATAGTGGAAAAGTTCCAGGGCATTTTTGTATTTGTTGCTTGTAACCTCTTCTCCTTAGTTTTGAAAGTAGTGGGAGTCGTGGCTGTGGTTACTGCTGTCAGACAGAGAACTGCCAGCAGTTATTTACTGATCTCAACCTCTGTAATACTTTATCTGCTCTGATTGCAAATCACTCCAAATTACTACAAATCTACAGTATTAAAAATGTTTTCTCTTTCAGTTTTTCAGTTAAGGGATATCTTTTATCTTCCAGAGACGTTGAATGTAGCTTTATTTCAACATATCCACTGACAGACTGTCTAAATTTGGGTGCTTATATACTTTGTTTTGACTGGGTTTTTTGTTTTGTGGTTTGGTAAGAGTCATGTGAAAAAGCCCACAAGGTTCTCCTTACCCTGAGAGAAAAGCTGGGTACCTTTCAGAAAAGAGAAGTAAACAGAGCTGTGACGCAGGTTGCCATAAAGAAACGTTCTTTAGTTTTCTTATGAGAACATGCTGGTTTTTATGTATACTCGTAGGCTGCTGACTGCCAGTTCTTAAACCCTGCGAGCACAAAATCAGATACGGGTTCAGTGCTGACGTATAGTGATGTTTTCAGCATCTACTAAAGTTGTTTTTTGGTTTTGTTTTGTTTTTCCCTTCACACTAAAACCCAAGTGTGTTACAGGAACATTGAGCACAGGTAGTTGTTAACCAGATAAGTGACTTAACTGTGTCACATACATAAACAAATAAAACCTGAGTTGGTCACTTTTTTAGCTAAATGTACTTGTGGAGTAAACACTGAAAAGGAATTTGCAGTTTGTATGATCAGAAGTTATGTGAACGGTTGTAAATGCTGCTGAGTTCACACATGCTTTTGAGGTGGTTTTTATGGCCCTGACTTAGGTAGTTAGCACAGGGCTATGTTTTTTCCATGAAGAACACTGCATTTCGTAGTGCTTTAGTGAACACGAACATTCTGGCCTCATACAAATAACGGGCTTTACTGTTACGCATTGTGTCCTACTGCAGTGGTTCTAGTTCAGTGTGCTGAAAGGTTTGTAACAGGTTTAGAGTTCTTATTCATTTTCTTACTATAAATTCTTTATTTTCAGAAGCAAGACACAAATCAGTGACTGTTTAAATGTTGAGTTGACCGTAACATATCCTTAATAACTGAATATGCTGCAAATTGTATGTTTTTTGTTTTTTTTTTTTTTTTTGGGAGGGGGGGGTTGTACTAAATGACTGTGTGTGCATTTTTATCTGTTCAGGCAAACACAAAAGCCAGGTGTTCCTAAGACAAGAGATGCATCTTCCCAACTGTCCATAAAAAAGAACATAATGGGAAGATTTAACCTAACTTAGGTTTCATTATTTTTTTCTTGCAGACTTCCACCAGTCAGGCAGTCTTCTGCCTGCAGTCTGGTATTTGTCAGCTCTTTAGAGAAACTCTCATTCGCAAAGGATTTGTGGAAATTCAGACTCCCAAAATCATTTCAGGTAATGTGTTTTTGATCCAGAAGCTTCAGATCTGCTTCTTTCAGATTTGCTGAGTGAACCTATCTGACAAACATATTATTTTTTCTTTAAAAAACTATTTCTAATTCAGATACAGCAGAGCAAACAAAGCAAAGTCAAGGTTGTTCTTTATTCTTCTCCTGACTTGGAATGTTAAAAGAATGACAAGACGAATGCTATTTATACCTGATTTATGTACTCTACAGTGCATTTAAAGTTTTAGTTTAGTGAAAAATGGCATTTTTGATAATTTGCATTATTCTTCAACAAGGATTTTATACCTCTGTATCTATATTTTTGAAGGCAACTCTTAATTGAGCTAAAACTAGGGCTTTTTAACAAAATACATGGAAGCAGCTATTCTTACAACATGGAAAATGTCACGGACCTGTAAGATTAGGTAACTTTTCCTACAGATGCTGATAAAATAGCTTGAAGTCTTAAAGTCTCCCAGGTAGTTTATTTATGTAGCTCCTTTGAGGAAGTGTGCTACTCTTCCTGTGCAGTGTGCCACTGAAAGCAAGCATCCTATTGTTAGGAGATAATTTGGTAAGTTTTGCAAAATTAGCAAGTTAAATCGATTGAATTCTTTACTAAATTTCTAATTTACATATTATTGCTGTTTTAAGATTTGAGATTTTCCATGTAAACCTCTGTTCAAAACTAACTGAGTAGTCAATGAAATTATTTCAGTGGGAGTAGTGGTAATTTAAGGAAGATTAATTGCAGTGGAATTATCAGTAATTATAAGTAGCACATAGTGTTATAAGAATCTTTAAGAACTGTTAATTATTGTTTCACTCTGATCTGTTTTTATAAGTGTGCTAGGCAACCATCACTATCATATACTGAGAAACGTACAGTGAGTTTTGGTAGGCTGTTTACTATGAGGGATTCATTCAAAATAGGAGCATGTGTTCTTGGCTAGCATTCTTTAGAGGCATCTATCAATGGTAATTGTCTCGAACAGGGAGATACCTTTGTACCTTTGGCAAATGTCCTCTGGTAAATCCAGGTTTGTCTGTGAGTTCTGTTAGTGCCTTCAGACACTTCAGATGTTTGCCCACTCCTTTGCTAGGGAGACAGTCCTGGAAAAACAGGATGTGTGCTTTGATCTTGGTCTCTGCAATTAACTGTCTTTGAAGCTTTCATCACTGATAAAGATTAGTTTCCACAGAAATGGTGGACTGCACGTAGGTGTGGTGGTACAAACATGCATTCTCTGCTGCCTTCACCCTAAAGTGAAGGACAGCTGGGAATTGTAACGTTTTTAGCCACCCCAATTCAATTTGCAGGTTTGCAAGACAGTGTCTGACAGTGCTGAGTCAGAAAACTTGCCTAAGCATTAGTAATACAAATTTATCTTTTTCTTTTAATGTATTTTTTTCCTTTCAGTATAAGCCCAGTAATCAGTCTGTCTACCTCTAACTTTTTTTTTCCCCACGTTTTTATTTTAATAACCACTGTAAGCTTTGCTTTGCAGCTGCCAGCGAAGGAGGAGCCAATGTGTTTACTGTATCATACTTCAAAAGCAGTGCCTACCTGGCTCAGTCCCCACAGCTGTACAAGCAGATGTGCATTTGTGCTGACTTTGATAAAGTTTTTTGTGTTGGACCAGGTAAGAAAAGCATTACTTTATCCAAATTGTAAAGATGACATTGGTGGCTTGTAGCAGTTGTGGTAAAAGGAAAGTAATATCCATGTTGAAAGTTTTGAATGCTTGCTTAACTATAGCTTCACTTAATAAACACAAGTTTCAGTTGGGGCAGCTAACAAGAATAAAGTTGACAGGGAAGTTGCTGAAACAAAACTAAGATGCTGAAATGAGAGTGTCTTCTGTTCTATGAGAAGAAAAGAGGTGCACTGGAAGAGCTCTGTAATTACCAAAGCCATTGCTACTTACTAAGCATGCTTTAGTTGCCTGGTAGCAAACACTTAAATAGGGAAGCTAAATTTTATGTACTTCAGATCGTTTATTAACATGGATTTGTCCCTTGCTCTTGTACACGTACCAAACAGCAATGCTTGGAAAATGCATATGTCTCACCAGGCTGTCAGTAAAGAATCCAGATGGATTATTTTCCTCTCTCACACCATTCCTCATATGCTAATAGGGCATTGCCCTTCTATGCAGTAATGCAGCAACTTTTTCTTAGACCTTGAGGACAGGTTTAAAGATATTTGAGATAGAAGTGCTGGAAAACACAATAAGAACTTATCACTAAAATTTTAAAATGGAAGTAACTCAGACCTTAAGTGACTTGTTAATTACTAACACATGAGTCATGGTTTTGTAGGAAGGCATGTTTATATCAGTCCTATACCTGAAAAAAAAAATCAGCTCACACATGCAGAAGTCTGTTTCCTCTGAAAAAGGTAGCTTTCAAATCTGTAAGTGCTTGCGTGCCTGACAGCTTGTCTGTTTTTTCCACTTCTATCTGTTGGTTTGACAAGAGATAGACAAGACTCGCAGAGAGGTACTATCTTGTACCCTTTAACTACCGCAGCTACAATAATGCTGTTACTGTTTGTTCCGAGTGATGCTTTGAGGCAGAAAGCTTTCATGTTGTTTCTCAATAAGAGCTGTCTTGTCTATAAACAGCATTGTCTGTCTCGTCCAATTGCTGGTGTGTTTGATTATCTGTGTTATTTTTCAAGATAGAATTATGATTTCAGGTCAGTGTGAATTTTTGTTGTTTTATTTTACAGTTTTTAGAGCTGAGGACTCCAATACACATAGACACCTGACTGAGTTTGTTGGTCTGGATATTGAAATGGCTTTTAACTACCACTATCATGAAGTGGTAGAAGAGATTGCAGATACCTTGGTGCAGATATTTAAGGGACTTCAGGAGAGGTAACAAAAGCATTTTCCATTTCATGAGCAACTTCATTTGTTTGAGCTGTCTTGCACTGTGGTATCAAATGGGTGAGCATTCCATCCTCAGCCTGTCAGATAATCGTTAGTAATCTGATTTGCAACAAGAGAACTTCAAACATTGGTGTTTTTTTCTTAACTGTTCCTTTCTAACTGACTTTAGAAGTTCACTAATGCTCGTACACTGTCTATTTTATGCCCAAGTTGCATCTTCTACAGTATGCCAGCTTGCACCACAAAAACGATGTTCACTGTTGAATGGGCTTAATAGAAATAATCCATCATTAGTGTAAAATATCCTTCCTGTTATGCCACTTCAGGTAGACAGATTGTTCTGTTTTAAAATTAATCTTAACTGTTTAAAATAGCTTTCCTGAAGGAAATTTATTGTAACAGCTTGCATCTCTGCCATGACAGCAGCAAAGTCCATTATTCTGACTCCTAACTGGTTAAAAAAAAAACAACACAACAAGCCAGAAGTTTAGGAAGTGGTTTTTGTTTGCTTAAAAATGGGAGAAATACTTATCTTTTATCAATCTGGAAAGAAATTTCTCTTCTGTATTCAAAACAGAGTATTACTTAAGTCAAAGGAGAGCCCAGCTAAATGTTATAAATCAAAGGGATGGTTTCTAGTTGGTTTTACTGTGAAAATTTGACCTAGTCAATTATTTCTTAGGAAAGGAATAAAAGAGAAGTAGTAGTAAAATATTAACCTGTATATCATTGAAGTAGATTGCATTAATTTAGATGAAACATTTCATTAGGATTATACAGAACTTCTCCAGGAGATAATTTAAAATAAATAGGTTGTATATTGCAAGAGGGACCTCTTGTGGCAGGATTGTATTGCCAGTGCAAAGTGATGATTATATACAAGAAGCGTGAATTTCTTGATTACTTTGTATTTTGTTTCTGTTCTTGTTCTTTGTATATAGATTCCAAACTGAAATTCAGACAGTGAACAAACAGTTCCCATGTGAGCCATTTAAGTTTTTGGAACCAACTCTGAGGCTGGAATACCGTGAAGCTGTGGCCATGCTTAGGGAGGCAGGCGTTGAGATGGGGGATGAAGAAGATCTGAGGTACTTTGGCAATACATAAATGTTTCAATCTTGTGAAAGTGGTAGTAAGGCATAAGTTTGGTGCTGTGCTCAAAGATTCTCTTTGAGAGGAATAAACAGTACTTATGTCCGTGTCTCTTGTTAAATAAATGATTGGGTATATATGATTAGGTATATATACCTTTCTTCTACTTGAGGCTATTCATGTAAAATCCGAGGTCAAAAGAAAATAGTTTGACATGAAGTGGGAGGAATTTGAACCTTCTGAGAACAAAAGAAATTTGTTTTATGAAGTGAAAGTTTAAGACACATAATTCTAATGGTGAGAATCTTTTTCAGCACACCTAATGAAAAGCTCCTGGGACGTCTGGTAAAGGAGAAGGTAACTGTTATTTTATAATAAACATGTTTCTAATTGAATCAGAAGCATGATGTCATGGAATCAGTGAGTAGGTATAAATGTGTACTTTATGTAAAATAACTTCTTATGCACTGATTGAGGAAACAGTATCAATGTGCACCAGTTGTGAATAGTTTGTGATCAGTGAAGCATGACTTAATTGGCTGACTGCATCCCCATTTTTGCTATAGCTTATTTCAATGACCAGCATTTTTATCCTTATCCTTCATAATCTCTTTCAAACCATTTTCAGTCGTCTATGTTTTTTGCTATTGAGTACACCAAACAGGATAGGACATTCAAAAAAAGGGATTGCAGGAGAATTAAAAAACAAACAAACAAACAAAAAACAAAACCAGATTCTGTCTAAATCTTTAGCAGAAGGTTATATCATTGGGGGGGAAAGAATCCAACAACAAACTTTGGCAAGATGTTAAATTCTTAAATTCATGGAAGTGTTAGTGCTGGGAAACTGAAAAGTGATGTACTGCTTTTTTGTGTAGCATCTTTGAAGATAATGCTATCAAATTTATGCAGTTGCTTGGAATTTTTTTTAAGATTTCAAAGATTCATCGGTTGCATCTCCCTCTTGTAATTTGTGCTTTACAGCATTTTCACTTGCAGTAACTTTTTGAAATCACTGTCTTTCAGTATGACACGGACTTCTACATTCTTGACAAATACCCTCTTGCTGTGAGGCCTTTTTATACAATGCCAGATCCTGTGAATCCTGTAAGTAAAATTCTCTGTTGACAGTGGGTTGTTTTGTAGTGATCTTTTTTTTGAAGTTGAGATTATTCTGTGTATAGTGTGATTTAACAAAGCAGATAAGGTATTTTTGTATGATCCTCTGCTGTAATTGAAGTTAAGCTAATAACAAGATCAGGCTGGTGCTACATAGCCCATAAGGTGTTTGCAGTGACCCTTCACCAGTGAAAGACATACAGGGAAAGTAAATCAGGGTGAAGTTGAAGGGACTTCATGAAGAGCTCTGCATGGTCACCAGAAGAGATCTCCTGTGCTGCCATCACCAAAACAAGACAGAAACATTCTTTGAGGGCAACAGACACTTAAACAGAAATACACTTTTTTCACATTGATAGAAACTTTCCCAGTTTATTCCAAAATCCACCACAAATATCTTTCAGCACCTTTTGTGGGGTAAATACATGTGAATGTAACCTTTTTCCAAAGTGTGTGGGGGTGAACTTCAGTTGTTAAAAACAATCATCTCCAAAGTAATGTGAGAAAACTGTGTACTGTAATTTTAAGGCAGATCACAAACACGTTGCATTCTTACTACGTAGCTTTGGATATCATAAATGAAGTTATTGAGAGGTATATGTTTGCTCTCTGAGAATGGAGTAACTGTAGATAGGAAATTATAGGAAATTAACTAGTACTTGTCTTTCCAGAAAAACTCAAACTCCTACGATATGTTCATGAGAGGGGAAGAGATTTTGTCTGGAGCTCAGAGAATTCACGATCCTCAGCTGCTGACAGAAAGAGCCAAGCATCATGGCATTGGTAACAAGTTAAACAACATAAAGCTTCATTTAAAAGATTATAAATCATCATTGGGTTTGTTTCATTTAGAGGAAGACTTTGGAGCAGAATTTAATGTGTGACAGTAATGCTAAAATTATGGTACTGTTTCATGCATGATGTTAATCCATTTAATGCTGTTTAACTGTTTTAATATATATCGCTGGTATTAACAAACTAACTAGTTTCCCAGCAATGCTTTGATGAAGAGGGATTGTTTCCAAGGCCTTTTGAGAGGATGTAATGCAGGAAATACCTGCCATAGAGTGGAGGTAGACATGCTGTATTCTGCCTCTCTGTACTCTCACAAACATCTTACAGAGTACTTCAGCAGAATTAGTTGTCACTTGTTAAATCTTGAACTGAGAGAGAATAAACAAGAAGTGGTGATTTTTATTTATTCGTTTTTAAAAAAGAAGGCTCAGATAAAGCTGGCTGATGATAAAAGAGTAGATGAAATTAAATGAAGATCAGGAGTGTAAGCTATAGATTAAAATTATGCTTTCAGTGGATGACCAAGTGAAGTGTCAAGAAGGTACGAGGATACACTGGAAGGAGTATCTTCCAGTGTAACAAAAGGGAAAAATAGATTGTTAAATGCTTACTTCTCATTGCAGCTTATTCAAGAAGTCAGCAGTTCCCATAAGTTATAAGTTAGGCCTAGCTCGTGCTCAGTGATACAGTTCCTTACCTATTAAACTGTTAATAAAATAATAGAATAAAACTATTAAGGACATAACTTCCATGACTGTTCTGGATAGCTTACATCTGTTTAATGAGCTAAAGTTAGTTTTTAAATTACCTTGGTAAATATTTTGTTGTGCATGCAGTCCCATATTCACTTCTGTGTTTGGCATGGGGTTCATTAAACAGATGCATGTTTTTCCTCTCTAGATTTGGAGAAAATAAAGGCTTATATCGATTCCTTTCGGTTTGGTGCACCTCCACATGCTGGTGGTGGAATAGGTAAGTATACGTATTCATTTTGTTTGCTGTTGACCTGACCTTAACTTCAGTGTGGTCCCAAGCAGGGCTCAATATAAAAGTGCAAGCAGTGGTCTTGTTAGGTAAATGTATGAACTGTTTATTTTGGGGAGTTTAGAGAGAGAAGATAAACTGTAAACATCATCATGAAATAGTTTGGCTAAATATTAATGGCACAGTCTGACAAGTTGAAAGGGTAGATGATCACAAGTGAAAATATATTGACTTACTAGCCTAGCAGATTATCTTCAAATTTGATCAAAGAAAAAAATTTAAGCAAGAAATTACTGCATATGTGTATGGATATCATAGCCTAGTAATACCAGATGTCACTGTTATCTCAGCACGTCTGATGAAGCTGTTGTGTAGTAAGGAAAAAAGACAAGTGACTGCTTCTGTCTTTATTTGCTGTGATTTGACTGAATGTCAACTTTGGCTGGTGGTAATCGTCTCAGCAGAAGTATTGATGTCTACTGGCTTCTTGTCTCAAATGTGAGCATTTTAATACTGAAATAAACAAATAGCTTTTAAATATCTTAACTTTTGAGTAACAGGTGCTGTTTTCATCGTAGAATGAAATGCTTTTGTGCACACAGAAGCAGGATACTTTGTTACGTACTGAGTAATATATACATAACTATATATATATAACAATACCTGATCCAGTATTTCTGCATTTGCCTTTTTTTAAAGTACGTGTAGTATATTCTTGGCGTGTTTAGAGATCAACTTCTTAAGTATGTTCTGTTAGTAAATGCATTGAAATACAGTAGGCTTTTGAGACAGCTGCTCTGAAATACTGAAATGGTGTTAGCATCAGTGATCGTCAGCACTTGCAGATAATCCAGGATCATTTAGGCCAGTCACAGCTGCTCTCAAGGAAACTAAAGCTGCATCTCCTCTGCAGGGTAAATGCTTCTCATGGCACATCCCATAGATCAGGCCAAGTATCAGCCAAGCAGAAGATGCTGTGAAATGAACCATTTTCTAGTTGTTTTAGCTGGAAGCCTTAACGTAGGGCAGAGCAGTGTAGGCATCTTGGTTTCATGTCAGTATGGCTGGAGTGTGTATGTAGTCCCATGGGTTAGGAAGTCCATACATATTCTGCAGTATACACATAACTTCTGAGGTTTCTGGAAGAAAGAACACACCCAGGGAAGCATTTATTATCTTAAAGATACCAGCAAACAGCTACATGAGCTCATACTGCTGAATCTGCATGCTTGCACTGCAGAGTGGAATAAGCTTCCCAAAGAGGTTTTTTACTGTACTTGCTTATGACAGTTAATATCTTTGAAGTACTTGGTATCAGCTCTTAAGACTGGTTTGTTCTGTACTTCTGCAACCATGTTCAAGATAAATTTCTCCCAATTACTCCCTTCTCATTTCAATTTTCTATGCCATCTTGAAAGTCTCAAGTGATTCAAAAGAGGGTTGCATCTCTAGTACCACTGCTTTATCAACATGTGTTCGAAGTGAAATCTGTATTGTATCAGAAGGTACTGTATGTGAAACCTGTAATTTCTGGATCTGACTCCTTTCTGTAGTCAGGTGTGTTAATGTGTACACATCATTCTTTGCTCACACTACTGCGTGAAGCTGGCTTTAGCCATAAATTACATTTAGTTTCTTAAGAGTTTTGGAGAGAAAAATGACATTATTCTGTTTTTTGGTTTTTTTTCCATTTGTTGTAGGGCTGGAAAGAGTTACTATGCTATACCTAGGGCTGCATAATGTTCGTCAGACCTCCATGTTCCCACGGGATCCCAAACGACTGACACCTTAACATGAACAGCTCATGGAAGTTTGAGGTGATTTGCCCTGCAAGTATGATATGATTGTGAGCATATCTGTTGCTAGTGATGAGCGTGTATCGATCTAAGCATTGTAGTATGCAATAAAAGATGATCTAATTTACTGAAGTGCCACAAACATTTTTTTTATCCTTTAGGTATTTATTTAAAAGCAATTATTTTAACAGATCAAGAATCTTTGTACTGGCAGCTGCACATTTTTAACAAATTCGAATTAGTGTCCTAATGTCATTAAATTGTATTTCTAAACATTTAGGTAAATTGTGCAATAAACATCGTGCACTTTTAACGTATGGCAGCAAGATGGAATATTCTGGATTACAGAATTGGCTCAAAGCTGAAATAACAGGATGCTCACAATGCAAAAAGCAGGAGGAAACCAACCCAGTTGTTAATTTACATGAGTGAAATTGTAGAGAAGCAGGTGAGAAGGAGAATGTTCTTAACAAAAAGTCGTAACAGATTCCAATAAAATTCTCTAAGCAAACTAGATACGTTAACTGTCTTTTCTGGTTGTTGCTTTGTATCCTCACAAGGTAATCGTGGAATGATGCATTTAATTACAAAACAAAACCCGATGGAATAACCAACTAAAGTATAAATTTCTTTCTGTCCTCACTTAAAGTTGCCTAGAAGCCGTAAGGCCCCTTCTTGATGTTGCTGTTTGGGACTGGATAGGAGGTTACGTTCTTGGGATGCATGAGGGATATGTAATGTGCTCAGCAAATAAATAGGTGATGGTGAGTTTGAGAGCACGTCACACATTGTGTTCCTGACAGTGCTTCTATGATATCTAACCAGCCATATCAGTGAGGATTTTGTGTATTTATGGAAGAAAAGTGAGTAATGTAAGCTTTGAGTTTTCTTCATTCATAGATGCTGTGAACTGCCTGCTTAGAGAAATTGTGTGTTTAAGTCAGAAAGAGTACTTCTAAAATTCTTTCCAGACATCCTTTTTCTTAAATGAGTCAGAGTTGCTTGAACCTCCTCATTTTGCAGTGGTACACGAGCCTACTTCTCTTTCTCTTCCCAACCCAACGAGTATGCCCTGCATTCTGTGAGGAACCAGTCTTTCTTAAACTTCCTCTAAGTACTCCATTTGATGGTTGCTTTTCAAGTTTAAAACAGTAAGTGCTGATGGCAAAGAACAGAAGATGCTCTTCACCATTTAGGCCCTGCAGTAGAGTTAGTCTCATTTTCATACACACTTCTAATTGCTGACTTAATTTTTGTTTAGTGTTTTACATGTTAAAAGCTTCCAGTTGGAGGTATAGCTTAGGCAGTCAGTTTCTGTTGCTACCTTGATTTTTTTAAATGTCAGAGAAGTCACATATTGGTTATGCTGCAAAAAGGTCAGTCAGGGAGGCTGCGTTGGAGTTGCGTAGAAATTCACAAAAGGGCAAATCATCTTTTGCAGCTGCCATCGAACAAGACTTAATTTTCCTGTTTTGTGACAAGCTCTCCGTTATAAAGTGATAATTCAAGGAATACTAAAGGTCATTTTGATAGTGCTGGAAATCTAAAAGTTAGACTTGGTTTAAAAGGCACACAATACAAAGAATAACATACTGCGCAACTTTGTTTACGAGTCCTTTGTAATTAATTTAAATATAGAACCTTTCCCATATTATTTACTTGTATTTAAAATGTGATCCTGTGCTCAGTTATATTTTAGAAAGCTAAATGGCTAAGTGCAGCTTATCGCAACAGACTTATTACGTTAAACTTATTAAGTTTCAAAACAATTGTTTATTTAGCTAAGCTGGCTGGCATGAATTTTACTTAATTTCTTTTGTTCTTACAGAGCTGGTAACGTACATCAGAAGTGCTTCCTCCTAGTAATACACAGAATTAGCAGCTTATATTTCATGCCAACAAAACAACAGAGTTCTGACAAGTATGTTCATTACTCTAGATGTGGCAGCGGGTTTTGCACGTACTGTAACAACTGTGCTTATCCCAATTCTATTAAGAGTTACTTGAGCTCATATTTTAGTTTGATTTATTCTCAGTAGCTGCAAAAGAACTGCAGTTCCTCTGGGAGGCCCCTATCCCTTCTTTTCCCTTTGTATGCCGTATCCTTTCATGCAGTTTTTCTCAGCCAACTGAAAATAATTATGATCATAAATCAAAATGCAAAATGCATTTGTCAGGACTGTCACCTGAACTGGATACTTCGGTGTATGCTGCACGTTGCTAGAACTTGGTTAAAACGCGGCAAATAGTAATTCAGAACTATATCTTGTTATGATAGTTAGCAGTTCTGGTTTCATAGTATAGGAAAACCTGTATAGTCCTTGATTTCCACCACCTATTGCAGGAAGTTTAGTGTTGTTCTACCTGAAGTCCAAATTGCTGCTGCTTTTTCATCAGTTAAAATTACTATTTTTCTTTCATGATATACAGATAATCGTTCTTGCGCATTTTAAGTATTAAGGGTGTCATCTGTTAACAACTAACGCTGCAAAGCCTCAGTTTGTTTCTGCAGTTCAACTGAAATACTTCCTTGTGAAAACCCCTCTGTGTTCAGTGAGCTGTCTGTGTCTGCCCAACAGGAAAGAAGACTGTGGCCAGTTTAGTGGAAGCAAAGTGCAGGACTGATGCCTGGTGGCTGAGTGCTGCTGTTGTGGGCTCAGCCCAGGAGGCAGCTAAGCACCATGCACCCAGTGGGATGGGACTGAGGAAAGGAGGATAGCTAAGAAACTTTGCATTGCAGAATTGTTTAGTAAGCGAAGAAGTAAAAGAGAAAAAAGCAATGGATGCAAAGGTACGCTCGCCATCTTCCAGAGGCAGATCAGTGCCCAGCCAGTTCCCAAGCAAAATATGGCAAATCCCCAAACTCATTCCTCTCCCTTTTTAGTGCCAAGTATGATGTTATGTGGTTGGTTTAGGTCAACTGCCTGTTTGTTTCTGCTCCTAACATCTTTCTCAGCCTCCAGTGTTTGGTCACAAATGTATATGGCATAGCACTGTGTCACCTGCTTTGAAGAAAATTAATTCCATCCCATTCCATCCTGTATGATCTTGTTATTTCATATCATATCTGTCATGCTCAGGTCCCATGCTCTCCAGTACATCCAGCATTAACAACTATCTCACTTCCTGTCCTTAGATGTATGCACAGATACAATTCCCTTAGTTTATGGGAACTTAAATCTTCAGTCCGAATCGTGCATGTTTTCACTACAAATAACACTTTGTAGTTCCTTTCCAGTTGTCTGGGAACAAAACCAACTGATATTCTTGCATACATCTTCTGAAGCTTGAAAGATTGTTCTCTGATTTGGATTCGTGTGATAAGTGCTTAAGTTTCATCAGCTATTCTTTTTACATAGAGGGCAAAATGCTTCATTCACATCCTGCTTGTGCCAGTCATTTCACCATCTCATCTCTGCCCCTCAAGGCTTTCCTGATAACAACAGGAAGATAGAATGAAACCGACAGGCTTCCCCCACAGGATCTTTCCAAGGGAAGATACTGAGCCCCTTGTGTTTTCAGTTTCCAGATGAAACTTGGGGAGTCCTTCAGACTCCTGTTATGGATGGTTTCCAAAGAGGCTGCCTTTTCAAAGAGGAAGAACTAGAAGAGAACAGATGGGCTGGGAGCACACCAGCTGGCTTCAGCCAAGTGCTGCCCTGTCATTGCTGGTGCCAACAGAGCTGGTTTTCGGATCCTGCTGCCCACCACCACCTCTGAATGCTGAGCTTCACTTCATTGCAAGCTTTTAGAAGCAGCAGGGATGTTAATGGAGAAGTACTTCTTAATCACTTTAATTACTTTTTTGACAGCGCTGCCTACGCTGAGTGCAACCTGATGATGAACAAGCGCATTGTACCTATGCAATGAAACAACCCAAGTTGCTTATCCTGGACTATAAAACACCAGCTTAGGTTTATTTCTCCTTCATTCTAAGCACTGGAGCACGGTGCAAAGACTCCATTTCAAATATTCACTGCAAATCTTCAAAAAGAAAATGTTGCAGTGAATCGCTTTTACCGTTCTGCAATTAGGACTGCGCACTACAAGCAGGAGCACCACAAGGCGCAGTAACGCTTGCAGGAAGCTCCTGCTACTAGATTTCTATCTTTTAGAGCCTTTAAGGTGTTTCAGAATAGAAACGAACCACCCGTGCCGCCATGGGGTGGCACCCGCCGGCCTCGCGCACCCCGGGCCGGCTCCCCGCGCTGTTAGGGCCGCTCAAAGCTCCGCTCACAGCGCAGCCTCAGGCGCATGCGCACACGGCATGGCGCAGCAGCTCCGCCCGCAGCCGTGACGAGCCGCTCGCTTTTGGCGCGAAAACGCCCGAGAGGGAAGAGGAAAAGCGGGGCGGGGGGGCGGGGCTCTGCGAGATCTCGGGCGCCCATTGGTCGGCGCGGCTGCGGCGCGAAGGTTGGCGGGCGGGGCGACGGCCGGGAGCGGGGCGGCAGCGAGAGCCATGGATCTGGCGGTGGCGGCCGGCGGCGCGGGTGCGGCACAGCAGCATCAGCAGCTGCGCGATGAGGTGGCCGAGAAGTGCCAGAAGCTGTTCCAGGACTTCCTCGAGGAGTGAGTGCGGCCGGGCTGCGGGGTTGGGGGTCCGTCCCGTCAGGGTCTTCCCGTCAGAGAAGCTCGGGCCCAGCTCTGAGGTGCTTTGTGCCCAGCGTTCCGCCCGCGGAAGGAAGCGCGGTTCTGTTGTGGTAACGTCGCGAGGCCGCTCTGGGCCTTGTTTTCGAAGCGTGGAGGCCGCCTTCGTGGGCTCCTTCAGCAGCGAACCTTGGCGTGGTGCTGAGGGAGGGTTCCTGAGGTCAGGTGTACTCATTAACCTCTTGCTGCCAAGTCTACTGCTAATCCGTGTCTTTAAACACCATCTCTTTGCTGTTCTTAAATACCTCCACGGACGTGACTCAAGTGTTTCCCGGGCGGTCTGTTTTAATGCTGCACAACCCTTGCAATAAAAAAAAGAGTTTTTATAATCCAACCTAAACCCCCGCTGCAGTGTGAGGCTGTTTCCTCTTGTCTTATGGCTTGTTGCTTGGGAGAAAATATTGCTGGGAGAGATGCCTGTGAGGGGATGGGGAGTGCCACTGTTTTCTTCTCTCTTGAATCCAGAAGCTTTTGGTTGCTATCTGATCTATTACTGTCACTCATTTCCCTGGCTTGCTTTCAGATTCCAGAACAGCGATGGGGAGGTCAAATACCTGCGCGATGCTGAGGAGCTGATCCGGCCGGAGCGTAACACACTGACTGTGAGCTTTGTGGATTTGGAGCAGTTCAATCAGCAGCTCTCTACCACCGTTCAGGAGGAATTTTACAGGTAAAGCATACGAGGTTGTATTTACTCTGATAAAGAAATAGATGATCGGAATGAGAATGCAGCTCTGGAGCTTATTGCTCTGAAAATATTCTATTGACCCAGTGGCTTTATTTTGAGGTTCTGCTTTTGAATATAAGGAGAAAAATGAGGCCTCAAAAATCTTTTCTCATACAATTAACAAATGTAGTTATCACACAGCAATCTCATTGCTGGCGTATTTAGATCAGCTTTTGTGTGTTTTTCATAGTGTGGTTGTAAGGCCAGAACCTGCAAATATATGATACAAGCCTGTGATGTAGTCTAAAGTGAAAAGGGCATTTTGAAATCTTCTATGGAAATCGAACTTCTTTTCTTTATTTCAGGGTTTATCCTTATCTTTGCCGAGCAGTAAGGACTTTTGCTAGAGACCATGGAAACATTCCTGCAAACAAGGACTTCTATGTCGCATTTCAGGATCTGCCCACCAGGCACAAGTAAGATGATTATTAATCCTAGAAACTCGTATATTCTCACCACTGGGAAAAGATGTCAAAAGGTACTGAAAATGTTCTCATTATACAGCATAAAAGGTGCACTTTGCCCATTCAATAGTGAAGAAGTTGCATGATTTTATGAAACCGTTTTTCATTTGTGAATCATGCTGGACTGAAAGTGACTGCAGATACTGACAAACTGAGTAAACTTTTGTATTTTAAAATCTGACATAACGTGTCGCTTTTGAAGTGCCAATGGTGTAATTAATGTTAATCTACAAGTATGTAAAATGACAAAATGGGAAGTTGTTTTTCTTTACCTTGTTTCATTTGCCTGTTGCAATTGTTGTTTTGTTACAAAGTGAGCTGCTCCTACTTGAGTACTCTGGGCCTAAAATGTCAGCTGGACTAGGAATTTAATCTGGAATTAATTTCTGTTCTACACAGGATTCGAGAACTAACATCTGCCAAAATTGGCTCCCTGATGCGTATCAGTGGGCAGGTGGTGCGTACCCACCCAGTTCATCCAGAGCTTGTCAGTGGAACCTTCCTCTGCCTGGACTGCCAGACAGTGATTAAGGACGTGGAACAGCAATTTAAGTATACACAGCCAAACATCTGCAGAAACCCAGTCTGTGCCAACAGAAGGAGATTCCTGCTGGACACAAACAAATCAAGATTTGTTGACTTCCAAAAGGTACAGCGGTGAAGTTGAATGGGGGGGACGGGGATGACAAATGGCGAGGTGATGTTCTTGTGGTGTTTGAAAGGTGTTGCTGCTGCTGTTGCATGTTGGAGACTGTTGATTTTGGTTGTGTCAACGTCAAGAAAAGTCCTCGAGAAAAGGCACAGGAGTTTCTGCAAATTGTTTTTTTCTTTCTTTGAAGAATTATGATTAAGTATGGGAAGTTATGAATAGAATCTAAAGAGTTTTATTGCATATTTATTACATAAGCAAGCCACTGAAAACCCACATATTCAAGCCTTTGTCAGTCTCCTGTCACACATGTGTCACTCATAATTGCTTCATGTAAGTATGAAAAGAAGTGTCTTTTTTGTATCTGCAGTGTTTTACTCTTTCACATGGATTTACTCTGCCAGATCCTCAGCACATTGTCACATTGAGTAGAATCTAAGTGGCCTGAGCGCTTTTCCTTGACTTGAGATTTGGCACTGCGGCTCCTGTGAATCCTCTTAAGCTTCTCCAAGACACCCAATTCATCACACAGTCAGATGGTTGCAAGCAGATGCTACCTACTGCATTTGTTAGCAGCTTAGCTTTCAAAGCAGTTCCAGATTTGATGACATCTGAGTGCATTAATGTTCTGTACCTCTTCAGGTTCGCATTCAAGAGACTCAGGCCGAGTTGCCCCGAGGCAGCATTCCTCGAAGCGTGGAAGTGATCTTGCGTGCAGAAGCAGTAGAATCTGCTCAGGCAGGTGACAAATGTGACTTCACAGGGTCACTGATTGTTGTGCCTGATGTGGCTCAGCTGTCAACACCAGGTTTGTTGGAACTGCTCATCACCTCGATGCCACGCAGCTTGTTCTGCTTGCAGCTGTTCTGACTCTTATTCTCATGGCAGGAGTACGTGCAGAAACTGGCTCACGGGTTAGTGGGACAGAGGGCTATGAAGCTGAAGGAATCCGAGGACTTCGTGCCCTTGGAGTCAGAGAACTGTCCTACAAACTGGTCTTTTTAGCCTGTTATGTTGCACCAACAAATCCACGGGTGAGTGTATAGAACGTTATTGATTATTTCTGCTTTGCGTTCTCACCTCAAACTAGAGGGTGAGGATGTACAGAGCTTTAAATATGCATGTGTACCAAGCTCATGTGCATTACACAATGTTGTGGATGTAGAAGCATCATTCCAGAGTGAATAAAGATCTTTTAAGTTCTGGTTAATGAAGGACACATAAAAAGGCAAGTTTTAGTATTTTGCTGTATTTTTACTTTCTGAATGAACAAGCATCTCCTGTCTTTTTGTCCACGGACTGAGCTTAGACTCCATTTGGAGCTGGCTGTATTGTTTTTGTGCTTCTTGGTTTTTTAAAAGTATAAGATGATGAGCTTCCTTAGCCTAAGATCAGTCTTCATAAATGTGTTCTACCCACTTTAGAGGGCAAGTTTGTGTAAGCTCTTGTGTGCAGTATTTGCATTCAGTAGTGATCGTGTTTGTCATGGTTTTATTTTTATTCTTTTGAATTTCCCTTGTTTAGTTTGGCGGAAAAGAGCTTCGAGATGAAGAACAGACTGCAGAAAGCATTAAAAACCAAATGACGGTAAAAGAGTGGGAAAAGGTGTTTGAAATGAGCCAAGATAAAAATCTCTATCATAATCTGTGCACCAGCCTCTTCCCCACTATCCATGGTGAGACTCCACTTGTAGCTTCAGAGATTTCAGTTGTGAAATATTACTACTTTTTGGTATTTGTGTACCACTTGGGGAATTCTGGAAAGCTCAATACCACCTATCTCAAACGTTCCCTTCCAGAACTGGTTATGCTAGAAAACAGAGAAACAAATTCCGGCAGATTTATATAAAATCATTAAGGCCTGCATGACTGCATAGTCAGAACGATTGGTTTTACTATCGGTGTATTTACTATCAAATTTTGCTCTTTATATTTGCCCTCTTCAAAAGATGGAGAAGTTCCTAATCTGTATACTGACATACGTAGATGTATGTCCATGTGTGTTTGCCACTGCTTCTGGCTCAGAACTTGTTTGAGGACTCGTGTCTGAGAAGTTTGATCGGTGGAGTTTTGTCCATGTTCTGAGCTGTGGTAGCACAAGGAATTCAGCTGCCTTCGGAGCCATTCTTCCCTGAAACTGTATCGAGTTTGTAAATGCGGTTTTAGTGGAAGTTTAGGAAACAGGTAAACTCTGGGTGGGTGTGCCCAAGTGTTTTGAAGTTTCCTTAGAATAGGAAAAAATGTAAAGCTGCATGTGGATTTTTAGCTGGGTGTTTTTTCTGGGGCAGGTAATGATGAAGTGAAACGTGGCGTCCTGCTGATGCTTTTTGGAGGAGTTCCTAAGACCACCTCAGAGGGCACTTCACTGCGTGGGGACATCAATGTTTGTGTTGTTGGTGATCCGAGTACGGCCAAGAGTCAATTTCTAAAGTAAGAATCTCTATAAAACTCAATGCTTAAATATTGTTCAGAGCTGTAAATGTGTACTGTGCTTCTACATTAAACAGAGGAGAGGGAAGTATAAGAGTTGAGAAAGATTTCCAGGAGTTGTTTGGACAGTTAGTTGAATAGGGCTGAAGCAAATGTAACTTGTCCCTATGGTAATTACAAGTAGTTAAGTAATGAGTTTGTTTTTGTTGTTGTTTAGATAATTATGAAAACATGGTTTATTCTATGTCTTTGAAAGTCACTGAATACTAAAACCCACATAAAATAGCACATCTTAAAATGCTAGATTAAATTTTGATTTTCTTTTTCCTCACTTGTTTTAGCTCAGTCTGAGTTGGTGGGTCCCATCACTTTCTTCAGCTAGAGAGCTATTAAATCTGAACAGTAATTACAAAATAATCATGTCTATAATGCTACATCTTAAACTATAATCTTTTTTTTTTTAATTGCAATTCTATTTAATATGGTTTTATTTTGTTAATGACACTCATTACCACTGCATCAGTCTCCATGAGGCTCAGGTCCCTGCAGCAAACACTGCATCAGAAATATGGAGACACCAAAAGTTGCTTTAAGCTGCCTGCAGGCAGCACAGCTGCTTCAGGCTGCCTGTGGTCTGTCTAGCTGCTTCCTGCTGTGTAGCCCTGTGCTCTTTTGTGGTGACTGACATTTACCTGACTGACCTGTGAGGAGCTGTGTTGGCTTGTGAAGTCAGAAGAAAACTTGTGGGAGGAGGTCTGGTTTGCTTTTTCTGCTGGTATAACCAGACTGTAGTTAGATAAGGATTAGTTCCCAAGGTTTGCTCAATTAGAGATAGAAGGACCTACCGAAGTGTCAGTTGCTCCTGAAGGAAGGGATGAATCCTGGCCTTAGAAGTTGAAAGCAATGATTCCTGAAAGTTACCTTATTTCTGCAGGTTCTGGTCTGTCTGTTCAAGTTTGTGCAATGTAATTCCTCACTGTTATTTTTCTCCGTAGGCATGTGGATGAGTTCAGTCCTCGTGCTGTATACACCAGTGGGAAAGCCTCCAGTGCTGCTGGTCTAACAGCAGCTGTTGTAAAAGACGAAGAGTCGCATGAATTTGTCATTGAAGCTGGAGCACTGATGTTGGCAGATAATGTGAGTCCAGAAACCGGAGAGGTTTCCGCGTCCTTGGAATTGTTGTAATTAATGACAAAAGGCCCCAAACTGCCTCAAAGATTCTTTTGTTTCAAAAGATTTTTTTAAATGAGCCACATATTTTTTATTCTCCACTGCAGGGTGTTTGTTGCATTGATGAATTTGACAAAATGGACATGCGGGATCAGGTTGCCATTCACGAAGCAATGGAGCAGCAGACTATATCCATTACTAAAGCTGGAGTGAAGGTACTTTGTGCTATTCTTTTGGCTGTGTATCCTACAAGACTGCCCTGGTGTGTGTGGTACACGCTGATCTGGGCCTTGTGCTCTTAAAGAATCAGAAATCGCACTGAAAGGAGGAAAGAGGTGGTAGCGAGAAGGAAAGAGAAAATGGGAACTAGTATGGGAAAATCCCAACCCTTGGAATAACCCTAAAATGGTATAGATTTGTTTGCTTGTAGCGTTATTCGTAGGTATGTACTACTTGAAAGCGGGGTGATTTGAATAGCAGTTTTAAGGGTTTATAAGTTCAGTTATTGTTGGAAGGTGTGTGATGATGTTAAAATACTGATTCATTATACCGTGTATCAAGGCAGGATGATACAATGTTGGAGCTGGTTGGGAAGGATTGGTTAGAAGAGTTTGGACTCTTCTGAAGAACTTTGGTTGTAACAAGCTAATTAAATTCACTAGGAATTGTTACACTGATCTCTTCAAATTACAGTGAGTTGGTTCAGTAGTGGTCACAGAGTTATGGACTCATGTCTTTTTTCTTTCCTTGTCAGGCTACCCTGAATGCCAGGACCTCCATTTTGGCTGCAGCAAACCCAGTTGGTGGGCGCTATGACAGATCTAAGTCATTGAAACAGAATATAAACTTGTCAGCTCCCATCATGTCTCGGTTTGATCTCTTCTTCATCCTTGTGGATGAATGTAATGAGGTAACTTTGAGCAATTGTAAAGTAACTGATATCAAAAAAGCCCTTTGGAGTTCTCTAGTCTAATATCTTGCTCAGAGCACGTTGCTGAAGAGCGGGTGGTCAAGACCTTGACCTGATGAATTCTGAGCATTCTGCAGCCTCTTTAGGATACTATGGCTATGTTGGACAACTGCAGTGTGAGGTTTTGTTGTTTCTTAAAGTGTGGGTTATATCTAATCATAATTTCAGTTTGTGTCAGTTGTTTCTTTTCTTGACGTTTGGTACCTCCAAAAACAATTTACTTTCATTGCATCTATAAACAGACAGCTCCCTTGTACATATTGTGCTCCTGACCTCTTGCCCATCTCTGTGGCCTTCTGCAGTTTTAGGTGAAGCTGGTCTTGTGAGAGCCTCTTGCTTCTGCTTTTCTTTTTTGTAAAGCTAAAAGCTGGCAAATGCCATTTGAACATACTCTGCTCAATACAAGGATGCTGCCTTTTCATCTTATGGTGATTTGACCTGCAAACATAACATCAATAGCCATTTTTACAAACTGCTAGTCACTAGGGTTAAGATGGCTATCACCTGTCTGTGTGGCATTTACCTTGGGAACATAAAGGATACGGAGATTAATGTTGGTTCAGTACTATTCTTTCCACTGTTTTGCTCAGGGCAATGATGTAATTAAGAAGAGACTATTGAAATAAATAGAGTAGGCTATAAAGAAAGCAAGCCGTTCCCACACTGCAAAGTGCTGCTTTCTGCCTGTTGTATGGGTAACTTATAACCCAGGAGAATGCCAAGAGGTTGTAAATCCTGAAGCTGCTTTTCATCCATTCTCAGCTGTTTTCTTCTGTTATAAATCTGCAGGGCGTTCTTCTGGGTCTTTTGGCAGAGTGTGTTTTTTCTGGAAAGACTGGCTCAGCCATGAGGAGTGTGAGGGAAGGGGATGGGAGGAAGAATATAGCCGTTGTTTTGATATTTGGCTGCTGCTGTGAAAGAGATCTAACAGTGCACTAATATCCCAGGTCACAGATTACGCCATTGCCAGACGCATAGTGGATCTGCATGCCAGAGTAGAAGAATCTGTTGATCGTGTCTATTCATTAGATGATATTAGAAGGTACCTGCTGTTTGCAAGACAGTTTAAACCGAAGGTAATTCCGCTTTCTTCTATAACAAAGATATTATGAGAAAGCTCCTTTATTGAGTTTTACAAAGTTCCTTTTCATTTCTGGTTGGAGGGTAGTTTGTTTTCTTGATGAATCTGTGTATGTGCAGATAGAGTAAAGTTAAAAAGCATATGCAAAGATGTAGTCAGCGTTAGTGCTTTGTATGCAGAATGAAGGGTGAACAGACAGAACAGTCTCGTAGAGACAAGCATGAATGGTGCCTAGAGGCAAGTCAGTGGAAAAGAATTGATTAAAAATCTGCTCTAACATATCTGATATATGCATAATCAAAGGACTTATAACTGTTGCTGTAGTTCCTATTGCAATATAATTCTAATGTGATTGTCATTCTATTTATGTGTGGTGCGTGTGATAAAATAGAATATTTTGGAGAAAAGCCGTAGCTAGGACAGAAGTCTTAAGAACAAATTGAAGAAGCATAAACTGTAATGCTTTAACATGGCAAACTGTCTTACCATCTTATCTCACAAAGATATCTAAAGAATCTGAGGACTTCATAGTGGAGCAGTATAAACGCCTTCGGCAGCGTGACAGCTCTGGGGTGACAAAGTCATCCTGGAGAATCACAGTGCGGCAGCTGGAAAGCATGATTCGCTTGTCTGAAGCCATGGCCCGTATGCACTGCTGTGATGAGGTACTGGGCTTTTGAGGGAAGTTGATGTAAATGTTGTGAGAGTTCTGGACCTACTCACTGGTTGTATATGAAGGTCATCCATCAGGTTCTTTTTAATTAACTTCAACTTAGAAAGAAACAGACTGTTTTTAGTATGGTTCAACTAGAAAAGGTTTCTGTTTTTTGCTCTTCGATTCCATAGGAGAATCTCATTAATTACAACTTTTTTTCATAGTCTTTGTGTTAATCTTTCATGTTTCACGCTCTGCTGATCTTTCTTTGAAATGAACTAGAATTTGTTTTCTCCACATGTTAGCCAAAGCCTGAAAAGTTCCATCAGGCTGCTTATTTCTTCCATAACTTTGTGTGAATGCAGAATACTTGTAGTAGGATGTAATTTAACTTGTGAGGTCTTTACTGCTTATGGTTAATTAAGTGAGATGTGTAAAAGGACTATCACAATCAGGGTGAATTTCTGGAGCTACCAGGGAAACAAACCTTGAATAGAGGAAGAGCCATTATGCCTGTTTAATGTGTATTTTTAAAAATGTTCCCCAGGTTCATCCAAAACACGTGAAGGAAGCTTTCAGGCTTTTAAATAAATCCATCATTAGAGTTGAGACACCTGATATCAATCTGGACCAAGATGATGAGCAGGAAATGGAGTACCAAGAAGACCAGGATGGAGTCAATGGTAAAATATTTGTAGAGAGCTTTTTCCAAGGGGAAACGTACCTCCAGTTCTTGTAGCTTACCTTGTTAGTGTGTATGCTGCTCTTCAATTTCCCACCTATTTTTATTCTCACAAGGTCTAGGAATCTTAGCTCCTTAACTCTTACTACTTTAGCCTCCCTGTGGGCTCCACTTGCCTGACTGGTCAGTGCAACACTGTTTAGTGATTCATATGATTAACAGTTAAAGGGTGTTATGAAGTAAAACTTGGTCATGTGTCCGAACAGGTGAAGCAGAAGCTCCTGCTGGGGTCAATGGTCTTGTGAACGGGATAGGTGGCCATTCTGAGGATGTGAGCAAGGATGCAGCACCCAAAGCTTCTCTTAGGCTGGGCTTCTCTGAGTACCGACGAATTTCTAATCTTCTCGTGTTGCACCTCAGAAAAGCAGAAGAAGGTAAGAATCTGTTTAGAAGTTGGCAGACTGAGTAGCATCACCATGTGTGAATTGTCTCTTTACTGAAACAAGTGCACCTGACATTTACGAGGGAAGGATGGAATCTTAATCTTTGTATGATGGTGATCTTTCGTCCTTACTCAGAGGAAGGTGCTACAAGTCCTTATGTCTGCTTGTTCTTGAAGCTTCAGCCTGATGCGTTTGCTAGGCTGCTCATGTAATTTGTGAACCACATGGATGTATAGAACTGGAAGATTAAGTTCTCAATCTAACTATCTCGAATTAAACCATGATACAGCAGTCTTCTGTACAAAACATGTTTTAAGAACAGCAAGGGGGCCTGACAGGCTGTTGTGTGTTTATCCTTTCAGCGTTATAACTGTTAACACAGAAATCCTTCTATAATTTGAGAGATATCTTACTGTTGTTATGTAAGAATTCCACTAATTATGTGGAATGGTATTGTAATTAGATTTTTTAAAAATATGATTTTATTATATTTGCAGAAGAGGATGATTCATCATTAAAGAAAAGTGAACTTATTAATTGGTATCTGAAGGAAATTGAATCTGAAATTGAATCGGAAGAAGAGCTAATAAACAAAAAGAAGATCATTGAGAAAGTCATTCACCGACTTACACGTTATGTATGTATAAAGATGTGTGCGCAGAGAAAAAAGGTTTTAAGATATATTGCAGCAATTCCTTTTTAGCAGAATTTCCTAATATGAGAAATGTTTTGTGCTTTCATGTCCCTGACTGATGCAGTATAAGCACCTTTCTTGTTTAATATTCGTTAAAAATAGTTGCAGACAAAACACTGAAATAATTAGAGGTGTGTGTTAATAAGAGTTCAAAGTGCTGTTTTATTTTCTGCTGTTAACATATAGACATGAATATACAGATGTGTAGGTGCTGTTTTTCTGTATTTCTTTAGTTTTGGTCGCAGTACCGTGCAGAAATACAAACAGAGCATCTTAGTTATTGTGTCCTACATAATACAGAGCTCTGAAGTAGGAATTATTACTTCTCAGGATCAAACTGTGTGTTAGCAAAGAAGTTTCTCATTTAACGTTTTGGGATCTTTGAAAGAAAAAAAAAAAACCTTCCTGTTTTTGAAAGTATGAAAATGCCAGACTGAAGCCTTCCCAGAAACCAAGCTACATAGGGGTAATTATTGGACTTAGGAACTTGTTGAAGAATGAATTCAAGGTAGAAGTGTTAAATAATTCATCAGTAAGAGGTGCTGGTAGAAAAAGGGGATGTCTTTTTAAAAAGGACAAAAAGGCCTTTCTGTTCTTGGTGGAATACCTTTTTTTCCTCTCTTGCAGGACCACATTCTGATCGAACTGTCCCAGTCAGGCCTGAGGGGTTCCAAAGAAGAGGAGACTTTTGATGAAGACCCATATCTGGTTGTCAACCCCAACTATATGCTGGAGGACTAAGGGTTGAGAACTGGGCTGTAAAACTGACTGGTGACATGTTGGAAAATGCATTCTTTCTGCATTCTTGCAGTGGTTGCTGAATAGCTGACAAAGTTGTATCAATGCTTTACTTTGGGATGCACCAATATGCAATTAGTGATGTGTGGTTGGTCATACACACTGAACATACCTGGAAGTTTTAGAAGAAATAACATCTATTAGTTGAATTATTACTTTTGGGTTTTACCATCGTCACCCAGATGAAGAGGAGACTCATGCAGTAACTCTTTTTAGTGTCAAGTGAAGTAGGCACTTCTGTTTTAAATGAGAGGAATTTTCTTATATTCATTATTGTTTTATTGTATTTAGTAGACTTTTTATGCTATGGGCTTTTATTGTTTTTCTTATTAACATAAATAAAAGGCCATTAAATGTTTGGGGGTGGATTTGTTATTAGTATGTGGGATTGTTATTTTCTATCACTGTGCTTTGAGACTGAATAATTAGTGATCTAAACCCTTTGTATCTTAACTAAGATTAAATTTCTTGGATGACAGAACCTGTTTTAGGAAGTATTTAAGTGCCAGTAACAGATAATGACAACAGATTACTTCTTTTTCTTTTTAGATACCATAAAGCTGAGCATGCTCCTGTTGCATGTATAGAACAGAACATTTGAAATAGTTGAGCCCAAAGCAAGGCTTTTAGGTCAGGATGGCAAAACCCTCCCAGCTAGAGGAATGTCTTGACTCGTAAGTGATTTGAACAGCACCATCGTTTGTGAGGGATTTTTAAAAGACCATGAGTAAATTTGTTTACAGATAATTGTATAGGAAAGTTTTACTTAAATTTATATGGGTCTCAGTTATGTGCTGTAACATACCTTTTAAAATGTACCCCCTGGGATTTACACCTTAGTCTCTTCTTCCAGAACACCATCCTGCTGAAAATGGGGATTATCTCCCTCCTTTCCATGGTGTGTCCAGTTAACAGCCTTCCACGTGTTAGTGCAGGATTTCTCCATCAGGAATTCCTAGGGTTGTGCTGAAGGTGATACTTACACACGGAGTTTGGAATTCCTTTTGTTTGTATTTGATTAGTAATTTATACACAGTCCTAAGTAATTTTTACTGCAATTTCAATTTGAGCCAACTGAATTGAATGCTTGCTTACTTCAATGTATTAATCTTCTGAACCTGAACTCATTTTAATTAGTGACTCAATCAGCCTTCTTGTTTTACAACCATTAAGCAAATCGTATAGGTGCTGTATTGTTGTCTGATATAATACTTGGAAGTTAGTTATACTATTTTTTTCTGCTGCCAGCTCTCTTAGAGCCAGTTTCTCCTGAGCTTTAAAAAGCCCATAAACTGAAGAGATAGAGCTAGGAATGATGTATGAAGCAAAGAAGGGAACTGAGGAATTGGTTGAGCTATTTGTGACAATGGAGGCCTAACAGAGACTTGTGGAAACTCCCTGTCATATCAGTGCCAATTCTGAGCAAGATTTACTTTGTATGTATTTCTGGTAGAAATCAAATGTGGAGACTTAGGAGTTGCTTTGTACTTCGGTTGCATGATCCTCTAGTATTTTGATATGGTGGTTTAGCTGCTAATTATGAAAAGGGGGAAAGAAAAGTGATAGTTTCCAAATGAGAATTTGGATAATTTGAATATAAATAACATGAAACAAATCCAATATAAAAACTGTCTTTTAGATTACTAGATTGAAGCCCAGATTCCTTACAACTTTGATAAAGAGTCGTAGGTTCTTCTATAAGGGACCTGGATTTCTGCTTCTCTTTGCTGTCTGTTAGAAGCCAATCATTGCATTCCAAATGTGCCTTAGTCTGACTAAGCATACCTTTAAACATGGATGTTTTATTTATGGCATTAAAAGATTCATAAATATTGCAAGCTGTAGTGTGCTATCATTGGGCACTATTTGCGGTAACATTTCTCTGCTACCTTCTTTCCCATCAACCACATCTTGGTTAAAGCTACATTTTATTAAAAACAACTGCCCACCTGCAGCAACAAGTTTCTATATTGTTAATAACTCACCCTGAAAATAAGGATAGGGAGATATTTGTTCTTCATTGTATGCTCTTTCTTTCCTCTGCTCTCTTATATTAAAGAGGAAGTGGTTTTCCTTCTACTTCCTTTTTCCCTACTATTTTGTGTGCATCATACAGAGGAGAGAGATTTTTCTGGAGTTAATGCTGCTGTACTAAAAAATTAGCAGCAGGTGGTGCTATATATATATCTCTATATATATCTCTATATATATCTCTATATATATCTCTATATATCTCTATATATCTCTATATATATCTCTATATATATCTCTATATATATCTCTATATATATCTCTATATATATCTCTATATATATCTCTATATATCTCTATATATCTCTATACACCCAAATTATAGGCTTTGTTATGCAGGAGGTTGTCAACAGTGAGCAAAAGCAAAAGCTTAGAGATGGTTCATACTATAATTTAAATATTAATGAAAATATTTCTTGACAGCAATAAATTGCCCAGAGAATTCCACCTATGTTTTAGACAAAAACTAGCTTTTAAGGGAGGTAAAGTGGGAAACAGAACTTACTTTTCAGTATAGTTTTGATACAGTTATGTAGAATTTTGTTTAGTTAATTTAAATGCGCTCTGCATTTAGGCAGCACAGATGGTGGTTCTCAATAATACTCTTGGTTTCTCAATAATACTCTTCAATTTTGCTGTATTTGCACGTAGAACAGTGAAGTTATCTCCCTGTTGCAACAATTTGGGTAAGAGATCTCTGTGCACTCATCCTACTGAGAGATAACGTATTCTCAAGGCTGAAGGAGAGAGTACTTTGGAAAGCAATAAAATAATATTGTTATTAACATGGGGACACACGCTGTTACTGCTTCTTGAATTCATGTAACAACTGCTTTTCCAAATGGAGGTAAGGTGCTGCCTTCTCAGATTTCCTTCATACACCCAAGAGTTACAGCACAAATTTACCTCTTCACCTTCCTGCTCACCTGAGGTGCTGGTGTCACTCAGCCCCAGCCAAGCAGGTGATTCTGCTTTTGTTACCTTTTGCATCCAGAACATCTATTCATTTGTTCATCTATCAATTGAAAGTCCTGATTTGTTATCATTTGAGTGTCAGCTGTTTCTGGGAGCACTTATCTGCATAACAGATAACTGCAGTTAAATATTATTCCTACTATAATATAAATAGCGTGGACACAAAGTTTCTGAGCCAGGACCAGAAATGGAGCTGGTTTGTAAGATAGTTGTCTTTTTCTTGTTAGTCTCTACTAGCTTTGGGATAGATGGTGAATTAGCTCAGAACTTTGTTGCCATCGCTGGACCTCTGCCTACCAAATTAGCGCACAAATTGCATCTGCAGAGCCACGTTCTACCCAAAGAAGCTTTGGACCCTGCTGTATCTGAAGCCCATGATGACTTCTGTCAGCAAGATACTGTGATTTCCCAGCTGCCCCAGTACTTCTCCCACCTCCGTGAGGTTGGGGTAACACATTACAAAGTCTTCCTGCCATGGGCACGCATTCTTCCTGATGGGGACGCCAAGAAGCCAGATGAAGCTCAAGTGCGATGCTACCAGGAGCTGCTCAAAATGCTGGTTGCTGCAGACCTCAGGCCAGTGGTAGTTCTCCATCACAAGGGTGTTCCTGACAGTGTGGCTGCAGGCAGGAATGCAAGCTCTTTTGCCGACCTTTTTGTGGACTATGCAGAGTTCAGTTTCATTGCTTTTGGAGGTCTGGCTGATATGTGGCTCACCTTCAGTAACCTGCCTGAGCTCCTGGAAAGCCTGCCTTACAGTGACCCCCAGGTCTGTATCCAGGCCTTGGCTGCTGCTCACAAAAGAGCTTACAGCGTTTATCGTGAGAAATACTCTTTATCAGGTAAGAATAGGGGGGGGGGAGGGTTTGTATATGACCAGCTCACAGTTTATTACGTGTGATTTCTGTGTTAGCAATGCTTTCAGAATCGCATAGAAATATTTGAGTTATGGATTTCTTCAAACATCTTATTTTGATAATTGTTTTTCCATTACTTGTAATGGCTTTTTACTAAAAATGACAGCCAAAGTAGTTGGGGAGAACATAGACCATATATCTCTGTGTGTATACTGACACATATTCTTTTTAAGCATCAAGGAAGCATTAAGAAGCCTCAGGTTAATTTCAGCAGCAGATACTAGTACTTTAAAAACTGATGTTACCATACTTGTATCTGCTTTGTCTCTTAAGGACACATCTACGTGCTTGTTGAGGGTTCTTATTAAAAACCAGTTGGTACCTTAGAATAGCAATAGCCTTGTACTGTTTATATACCAAACCTTAAAAGTGTTGTCTAGGAAAAATCCTTCATTCCTGATTAATCACCTCATTTTTGAAGCCTTATCACATATTTCAGATTTTAAAATATCTACAGTGAACTGATATATACATATTTTTCTTTTGCATTTCCTGCACTACTGGTTTGTTTTCCAAGGTGGAAAGCTGTCCATTGCTTTAGGAATGGATCTGATCTTGGACAGGACTTCGTCTGAGCTGCTTTCAGTTTCTCTTCAGGTAACATCTTAATGAAAATTATTTCCAATTTAAATTTGATTTTGTTTCATTTGATTTGTACGTAGAGGATTAAGGGACCTGTTGCAAGTTATATAAAACTTCAGTTAATTGTCCAATGTGGAATGTTTTACTTAAACATCCTTTCCTGGCTGGTAAGCACTGATTTAAAAACAAGGAAATGTATTTTTCTCTCATATAATTGGCAATCTCAGCTATATACGTGCTTAAATACCAAGGTGCCTGCAAAAACTGTACCCGTTGCTATTTTATTTGCAAGCCTATTTAATGCACAACCAAATAAAAATTACTTTATTTGAAATAACTGCTATTAAATAAGAATCTATTTAATGTGTTAAGGTGCGGCCTGAGCTGTGCTAAGAGTGGTCTAGAACAGAGTTGGCACAATGTGACTGATCTCTATGAAGATGATGACATCCCTTCTGTAAAGACCAACCCCCACATGAGTTGTTCTTTTCGCCTAGAGCGTGCTGATGTGGGATGCAATGAACAAATGACAGTGCAGGTGTTTGGCTCATGTTCACAGTCCTTCAGAATTTAACAGTGGCACAAATAATGATGCGAGTGTGACATTTCAAAGGTATAGGCAAGGTGTGGTTTGCAGGAGGAGGAAAGATGTATTAAATGAGCTGACTAAACTAGAAGAAAACTCTTGGACTGAAAAATAAATGGGAGGCTTATCAGTTTGTTTGTTCAATCCCAGCTTCAGCGACTGGTTTAATAAAAGAATGCTATCTATTCCTTTGAACTTGTGGACTTTTAGTAAAGTAACATTTGTAGTGTGCAATGACTAAAGATTCCTGAAGTGGACTTTCCTCAGAGGATTATTGATAAGGCCACCGTGAGTCATATGGTGACAAAAGTTTATCTGTCTGATTAATCAGAGACTCTTCAGTCTTGCATTTAAATATTTAAATTAATCAATTGTAAATCAGAAACATTAAATGCATAAAATATCCTTACAGTGTTTTTTTTTAAACTCTAGTGCTTCTAAAATTTAGCTTTGTTTAGAAGGAAAGGCACAAAATGCATCTTCTCATACTGTGTCCAGTTTGCACTCATTGCATTTTCCAGGGTTCCATGTAGCTTTCTGGCTTCTTACTATAACAGTGTCTGTATCAAACATTTAGCAACTTTGTATATGTAGAACAGAGTGCCTGCAAGACAATAATTTTCCTATGGGATGATCATTTTCCCTTTCTTGTTTCCAGGACTCAGTAGACTTCCTGTCTCTTAACCTTCAGTTCTGGTGTGGAAATGAAACAGATTTCTACCTGAAATTGAGTGAATTCCAGGTAACTTATGCACAGTGTGAAAATGAACACTGAACTTCATGGATGTGGAGTTATAATTCTGGTAATTGAGTAGAGCCGATAGAATAAATCCATCATTGTTCTTACAATTCTACTGAACCTTGTAAACCTTCCTAACAGCTTATATTGCAAAGAAGTAACTTAGAGGAGTTCTCACATTATGAATTTGAAGTAATAGACAATTTGTAGTAATAGACAATTAAGTTACTGTTGTAAATCCTTCAGAACCTAGGTCCGTGTGTTTGCAGAGATGAGCACAGGGACTGCTACTCAAGATTGTGTAGCATAGGCAACACTAGCCTGAAAAGCACTATGCCAGGCTCTTCCCTAACAATCTTGCTTTGTGTATTGACTGCAGGACACTTATTCCTTATAAATCAGAGGGTGATGGCCTGGCCAGAAGTAAGTGGAGACTTCCCACACGTCATCTTTGGAATACCAATAAATATTATTAAAAACAGAAATCTCTGAATTCTTGTTTTGCAGAATGTCTGGAAGGACACAGAGGTGTTGCTTTTTAGTCTAAAGTTCCTTGATTGTGGTTCCTTGGAAGAGAATCCATTCATACCAGTAGCTGCCATTGTCGCTGGTAAGCGATATGTTTTGAGAAATAGAAGAGTTCTGTGGCAGGGCTCTGAATGGGAAACTGTATAGTTTTCCTCTCCAGACAATTATTAGGTAATTAGGCTCAATCTGAGATAAATAGCTTCTAGTTATTTGAACAGAAAACAAAAAGCTTTGTTTGAAAAGATGTAATTGTATGTACAAGTAATATCATACAGTCTACGACATTTCGTTTATGACTAAACCCATCTATTGTTTGTTTTCAGCTATTAATAAAGAGAAGACGCGTACGATTGGATACGATGTGAATGAGTTCTTGGACTTCTCATCTCATGTTTTAAGGTACAGTTCTTTTCCCTCAAATCAGATACTGTAACAAATTGGTATCCTTTAGAAACAAGTGTGCAAGGCAGACATAAAACAGTTCTAATGGTAAAATAGCTGTTAGTTGCTTAAAGGAATGCAGAGGAATGGCCTTCTGCAGTGTGCAGTCTCTTGCTGTTACAGGCAATCTTCTAACCTGCTATTTCAGGAAATGTAACTGTCTCTCCTTCATCCTTAATTACCCAGATTGTACCTTCAAGCCAATAGTAGCAGGTACATATTCCAAGCCTACTGTTCTTTTTTCATCTATATAGTATACACAAATTTATATATATATATACGTATAAAATTAAAAACATAACAATTATCCTATGTGAGAAGCCAGTTGTGCCTACAGAGAATGTCACTGCACAGAAAGAAGCTAAGGACTAGTGAAGCAGGATTGATTGGTTTTAGCTTATCCTGTGAAGGCTTGTGAGTGTGTGAAGTTGCTACACATGGCAAGGATTTTGTTTATGTCTTTGACCTAGTTTAATGAATTTTGCAAATCTATCTGCTGAGAAATGCATGAAATACGTAGCACTTGAGGTGCTCTGCAGTTACTTTACTGCACTTCTTCATCTGCCAGCTGGATGGCAGGAGGTTGGATTGATCGGATGACAAAGGGGCTGTTCCCTAAATGGCATATGTGAGCTGAATGAGAAGCAAACAATTCATTTATCCTCCTTGCTTGTAAATTCTGTGGCATTGGCATCCACCTTGAGGCTGTAACTCTTTTTTTTATTTTATTTTCAGCAAAACATATACTCTACAAGAGAATCCAATTGCTGCTCTTGCCCCTCGCTCCTCCTATCAAACCGTTTGGGAAATGTTTGCTAACCAGTCTGAATTGGAGAGGGATAATTTCCTGCAAGATGTTTTCCCAAGTGGTTTCCTCTGGGGCACGTCCACAGGTGCCTTTAATATTGAAGGAGCCTGGGCAGAGGATGGGAAAGGAGAAAGCATCTGGGATCAGTTTGGGCACGAAGGTCATGTCTACATGAACCAAACAACAGATGTGGCATGTGACAGCTACCATAAAACCAGCTATGATGTTTATTTGCTTAGAGGTCTTCATCCCCAGCTGTACAAGTTTTCTATATCTTGGCCTCGAATTTTCCCTGCTGGCACCAATGAAACCATCGGCTTCAAGGGTGTGGATTATTATAACCAACTAATTGACAGGTTGCTAGAGGCTAACATCGAGCCCATGGTGACTCTTTTCCACTGGGACCTCCCACAGGCTCTTCAGGTTCTCGGTGGCTGGCAGAATGACAGTATCATAGATGCTTTTGCAAACTACGCAGACTTCTGCTTTGCCACTTTTGGGGATCGGGTCAAGTTTTGGGTTACATTCCACGAACCTTGGGTTATCAGCTATGCTGGCTATGGCACCGGAGAGCATCCTCCAGGAATCACCGACCCAGGAATAGCATCTTACAAGGTAGGGAGCTAGCATCCTACAGCTGCCATTGCTGTGTTCCTCTGATTCTGCAAATTTTAACTATGTTTAAGGCATCTGAGACAATTGTTTGCATGCTGGACTTAAAATATTCCCAAGAAAAGGTATTAGTTAAAGGATGCTACGAAATCAGGCAGATTCTTATACTTAATCCAAATCCTGTGTTACTCTCTAGCTAGGATTATTTGTTTTGTCAAGGTTTCTTGTTTCACATGGAGATGTCTCTTTCACAGGGCAGTGTTAATGCAGTGTTGTGCAAAGCAGTGAGACATGTATTCCTCTGCTTTCTGCCCCCAGGTGGCTCACACAATTCTCAAGGCTCATGCTAAGGTCTGGCACCTGTATAACGACAGATACCGTTCTCAGCAGCAGGGAAGGGTAGGGCTGGTGCTGAACTCGGATTGGGCTGAACCCCAGACACCAACCAACTCTGAGGACGTGAAGGCATCAGAGAGGTACCTGCAGTTCATGCTTGGCTGGTTTGCTCACCCTGTATTTGTTAACGGTGACTACCCAGATATACTGAAGGCTCAGATCCAGGAAGTAAACCAGCAGTGCTCCACAACAGTTGCACAACTACCTGTGTTTACGGAGGAGGAGAAAACCTGGATGAAAGGAACAGCAGATTTTTTTGGCCTTTCCCATTACACTTCCCACTTGGTTAGTGCCGTGACTAATGCTACCTGCACACCAGGATACGAAAGCATCGGGAACTTCTCTTTGCATGTAGATCCTTCGTGGCCAAGGACTGCCTCTTCTTCAATCCACGTGGTCCCGTGGGGATTAAGAAGGCTGTTGAAGTTTGTGTCCCAGGAATATACAGGGACAAAGATCCCAATTTACATAGCAGGAAATGGCATGCCGACTGAAGCCGTAGGGGATCTTATTAATGACACTCTGCGAGTGGATTATTTCCGCCGGTACATCAATGAGGCTCTAAAAGGTATGCTTTTTTTTTTTGTAAGTTAAAATAGTGGTTACTGGCTATTCTGTCACTTCCACAGTGATTAGCTTTAAAACATCACTGTTTGTATAGTAATATGAGGTAGATGACTGTATTTAGTGTCATAAATTGCAGCCTGTTTGATGACCAGGTATGGAGCTCTACATTTCGTCTAGGTACTGGAAGAGGCTTTCCATAGGTACAAATGTAGCCTATAGCCAGTCTCTCAGTGAAAACAGTGTTTGCCTGCTTCATCACCTCTGAAGAAAAGTTGGTTACAGGCAGACTTTTACCTGCAGAGATCTCATAGATGGGACTGGATGACGTCTTTACTGATTCAGTAGATCTAACCATTGCAGGTTAGAATGTTTAGGGAGATATTTGTCTCAATTATTTTGAGAAAGATTCAATGTGTGCCTGTATCTTTGCAAACTGTATCAGTTTAACCAAAAATTATACTGGTAACTGAAGTCCTAGATGCATACAGAGATTTGAGATTTCAAATAGATATTTTACTGTGCTTTCTTCAGATATACAAATCAATAGCTTCACAAAAACTTCATACTATTGAATATAATGTATTAATTATGTTGATGATCACTGTTCAGCTTTTGATCCTGTTGACCTAGTTCTCAACATGCTGATAGAAGAGCTGCAGAAAACAGTATTTAGTGTTGCTATTTTGCCTCTGCAGAAGGAAGATGCTCTGCACGTGGAAAATGAACTTTTCTGGAATAAGAGAGACAGTACTTTAGGCAATATGAGGAAGGATGTTAGACTTGTCTCCAGTGGTCCTGAGTATTGTGTTCTGCAGAATTCTTCTGTGCCCAGGGAAGCTAGACAAGCACTACATACTTGTCACGTGTCAGTTTAACTATAGTTGTTAATATAAAAGAGCACTGTATACTTAAGCTGATGAATTGTGCTTGAAAACTAGAGCATAGGGAAGGGGATACCTGTTGCACAAGTGGGCTTTACTCAGATACTTATTTTCTGATGTTTTTTTATCACTAAATGTTTGACTGGCTCCTATTATAGTGATCAAGGCTCTTCTTGCCAAAGACTCTTAATTGTTTTGGTTTTTTTGCCTAAAGATAATTCAGAGATGTTTGGCTGTCATCCTGTTCTTACCCTCAGCTGCATGCTTGTGCTCTGCTATGCTGCATTCAGAAATGTGACTAACAGAGTGTTGTACTGTTTCTATGACAGCGGTAAAACTAGACGGAGTTGATGTTCAGTCATACATTGCTCGATCCCTGGTTGATGGCTTTGAAGGCCCAGGGGGCTACAGCCTAAAGTTTGGGCTACATCATGTGAATTTTGAAGACAGCGACAGACCAAGGACTCCCAGGGCAAGTGCTTACTTCTATTCCAGTGTTATTGAAAATAATGGTTTCCCATCCAAAGTCTCAAAGAGAAGTTCTGTGTCGGTGGCGTTTGGCCTACCCACACCATCAAAGTTGCCAAGTCTACCAGCATCAGAAGTTCCCTCTAAGTCAAAGGTTGTCTGGCAGAAGTTTTCATCCCAAACAGACTTTGAGAGGGACATGTACTTCTATGGGACGTTCCCAGAGGACTTTACATGGGGTGTGTCGTCTTCTGCATACCAGATAGAGGGAGGTTGGGATGCGGATGGCAAAGGACCCAGCATTTGGGATAACTTCACCCATGTACCAGGAAACATAAAAAACAACGAAAATGGAGATATAGCTTGTAATAGCTACAACAAGGTAGAGGAAGATATTTACCTGCTGAGAGCCTTAGGAGTAAAGAACTATCGTTTCTCTCTGTCCTGGCCTCGAATTTTCCCCAACGGAAGGAACAATTCAATAAACAGCCATGGTGTTGATTACTATAACCGTCTCATTGATGGCCTGGTCGCAAACAACATCACTCCAATTGTCACCCTGTACCACTGGGACCTGCCACAAGCTCTCCAGGACATTGGTGGCTGGGAGAGCAGTGAGCTGATTGAACTGTTCGACAGTTTTGCAGACTTCTGCTTCCAGACCTTTGGGGACAGGGTGAAATTCTGGCTGACATTCAACGAACCCCAAGTCATTGCCTGGGTTAGCTATGGGACGGGTGAATTTCCACCCAATGTCAATAAACCTGGTGTTGCTCCCTATGAAGTGGCACACACCTTACTGAAAGCTCACGCCAGAGTCTACCACACGTATGATGACAAATACAGAGCGAGTCAGGGAGGGGTCATTTCTCTGTGTCTCAATATCGATTGGATTGAGCCAAAGACACCAAGCAACCCCAGGCACATAGAAGCTGCAGACAGATACATGCAGTTTTTGGTGGGGTGGTTTGCACATCCAGTTTTCAAAAATGGGGACTACCCTGAGGTCATGAAATGGAACGTTGGGAACAGGAGTGAGCTCCAAAACCTGCCATCGTCCCGCCTACCAGTTTTCACAGCTGAAGAGCGTGAGTACATCAGGGGCACAGCAGATGTTTTATGTTTCAACACCTACAGTACCCGACTTGTAACCCATGCAACAACCCGTCTGAATCCCTCCTCTTATGAGTATGACCAGGAAGTATCAACAGAAGTTGACAGCTCCTGGCCTACCTCAGCTCTTGCTCGCCATCGGGCTGTGGCCTGGGGGCTGCGGAGGCTGCTGAACTGGGTCAAAGAAGAGTATGGGAATCCCCCAATGTACATCATTGAGAACGGAGTGGGGATAAAGACCAGATCGGATGTTGATGACCACACCAGGATACTTTACCACAAAACGTACATTGATGAAGCTTTAAAAGGTACAGATGCTTGCTTTTATTTTGTGTTGTGTATCTCCCCTCTAGATTCTTGTTACTGTTTTCCTCTGAGGTGTAGTTTCAAGAAGTATCTTTTGCTGTTCTTTAAATGTTCTGAGTACAGTATAAACATCGTGGGATTTTTTTATGGTCTCCTTTGTATAGCCATTTGTATTCTGTATCCCCCAGATGTGAAGTCTCTCGTTGTCTTTCTTGTCCAGAGACACCCTGATGAAGCTGAAGGTGTTTGCAAGTGAATTCCTTGTGGTTTGTTAAACGTGTGAAACAACACTGATGCTCTCTCATTGTTTCTGGTCTTTCAGCTTACAAGCTGGACGGAGTTAATCTGAGAGGATACAATGCTTGGTCTTTTATGGATTTCTTTGAATGGTTGAATGGTTATGAACCAAGATTTGGATTGCACGAGGTTGATTTTGATGATCCCAACAGGCCCAGAACCCCAAGGCGCTCGGCTGTGTACTATGCAGAAATCATTCGCAATAATGGCATCCCACTGCCAAAAGAAGATGAATTTTTATATGGGGAGTTTCCAAAGAACTTTTGTTGGAGTGTAGCAACAGCTGCATATCAGGTTAGGAAACAAAGTGTGACTCTTCAAACACTCATGGACAGTTAATTCATTTTGGATGAGACACCTACAGCTACTACATTAGGTTTTATGCTCATTGAGGGTTACTGTAACAACTGCCTGAAATATCTCAAGAGTTTTGCCCTTATAAGAGTATGGTTATACCATGGAAATTGAGACAGCGTTAGAGGTTTCACAAGGGGAAGGGAAAAGCAATACCTTTCCTTTGGCATTGTACTTTGCTAGTACAAAGTCTATGCACTGTGGCCCAAGAGACCTTAGCGGTTTAGTGCAGCAAAAAATGATACTGTTTCAAGGCTTATGGGATTAAGTCAAAATGTTATGTGGTGCTGCCAAGTCTGACAGGCAGAATTCTTTCCTGGGCCAAGGTGTAAATTTCATCCCCCATCTTCATTTACAGATTGAGGGAGCATGGAGAGCAGATGGGAAAGGACTTAGCATCTGGGACAAATTCGCTCACACTCCTTTGAAAATCAGCAATGATGACAATGGAGATGTAGCCTGTGACAGCTACCACAAGATTGAGGAGGATGTGGAAATGCTGAAACGCCTCAAGGTGTCTCACTATCGCTTTTCAGTCTCCTGGTCCCGCGTTCTCCCAGATGGGACCACCAGATACGTCAATGAAAAGGGACTGAACTACTATGAAAGGCTAATTGATGCTCTTCTGGCAGCCAACATTACGCCTCAGGTAACTGTAAAAACAGACTGGAAATCCAATGGAGTACAGGAGTTGAGAATTATCCTGATATTGACATATCATATCCCCACTTTCTGATTTGCCTGCGTGATTCCTGTGTTGGCATTACTGGGAAGCTCTTTGTCCTTATGAATTTCCAGGCTGTATGTGCCTGTTAAAAAGCTGCAGATGGAGCTGGGCTTTTGCCCGCAAACAAGGCTGTTCTGCTGTCCTTCCTTCTGAAAGTGAATTGAATGACCATCTGAGTCCTTTCTCTCATTGCCATTCGCACAGGTCACTCTCTATCACTGGGATCTCCCACAAGCACTGCAGGACATCGGTGGGTGGGAGAATGATACCATTGTTCAGAGGTATAAGGAATATGCTGAGCTCCTTTTCCAGAGATTGGGAGATAAAGTGAAATTTTGGATAACCCTCAATGAACCCTACAACACTGCGTATCTTGGCTATGGCTTTGGCACCTCTGCTCCAGGTGAGACTGCTGAGCACAGTTTTTAAGGGGAGGGGTGGGAGCTGGCCTGAACACATGGCTTTCTGCTCTCTGTGCTGGCAGCAGAGCATGGGCAGGGGGGTGATGTGGGTTCCCCACAGCTTGCTCAGGACAGCTGTGCTTTCAGCAGACCTGCTGATCCACGCATCTCAGCCCATGCCTGAGCTCAGAGGCACCAGGTACTGCATGCTTGCTCATTTACTGGTGGGCAGCTCTGCATGTCCTTGTGTCAGCTAAGCTGGGAAGAAGCAGAGGAGAGTTAATGAATTGCTACTGCAGAGCCAGTGCTGTCCCTGTCCTTGCAGGTATCTCTGCTAGACCTGGGCGAGCCCCCTATGTGGTGGGGCACAACCTAATCAAGGCCCATGCAGAAGCCTGGCACCTCTACAATGAGACTTACCGTGCGAAACAAGGAGGGCTGATCTCTATCACCATCAACTCGGACTGGGCTGAGCCAAGGAACCCACACAAACAGGAGGATTTTGAAGCTGCCAGACAATACTTGCAGGTAGGGAAGAACTTCATCACAGCTCTCTAGGCTGCTTGTTTATTTGCTGCAGTAATATATGCACTCCTGCAGATCTGTTTGCTCATTATAGAGCCAGCTACTATGTATAAAGCAGCTTATGGAAAGGAATAGTTAAATCCCTTGTTTTAATCCATGACTTATCCTTCTCCTTTATTTCCTGGGTAAGTTTCTTATAGGTTGGTTTGCTCATCCCATTTTCAAGAACGGCGATTATAATGAAGTGATGAAAACAAGGATTCGGGATCGCAGCCTGGCCCAGGGTCTGAGCAGCTCCCGGTAGGAGCACAGGCACATATTGCTTTTCTTCTACCTGCTGAGCTAAAACCTACTTTTCTGATCAGCTGCTAAGTAGGAAGAAATCTGTTGAAATGGTACTATAGCAATCTTAGTGTAGTCTCACAGGAGAACTACTGCATATTTTTTTCTGATCTCTCTTTGCCTTTCTTGCCAATTAAGGTTACTAGCATAAAAGAGATTTCTCCAAGCTTATACCCTGGGGGTAGACTCTTTCTAGACATATTTAAGGAAAGCTTGTTTTTTTTTACCCTCTCTGTGCTTTAATAACAAACTGATGGGATTTTTCCCATGTTCCTCTAGAAAAATCACTTCACCTTCGCTTGTGTTTATTACATTTTGATGGGTTGATGGTTTTTTGTTTTCTGTTTCAGACTTCCAGAATTTACTGAAAGCGAAAAGCAAAGAATTAAAGGCACATATGACTACTTTGGTCTAAATCATTACACTACTGTTTTAACATACAAGTATGAGTATGCTACTGGTATTCTGTCGTATGACGCTGACAGGTAAGATGTAAATTACTGCTCAAGTACAATACGCACTGGCCATCTGAGCAGTGTAAACTAATAGCAAATAAAGCCATGAGACGTTCATAGTTAACCAGCACTAGGAAAATTTCCACAGACAGTATCTGTGATGCTGCGTTCAGAATAGGCCCTTCCTTTATGACCTGATTATAAAAGTGAATTGTTAAAAGAGAACAGGGAAAATTAGAGCACCTAAAAACAAAGAAATCAGTCTTGCAAGCCATTTGGCATCAGCTGTGTTTATCATCTTTCCTGTGTCCAGCCTGTAGTTTGAAGTGAAAGAGCGTTCTGGTTTACAGATACTGCTACTCCATTTGCTGTTTAAACAGCTGTTGGTTCCCTCCCCACACTGGGTAAACTTCCTTAAGTTTAAAGCCAAACAGTTCAATCACTTAATGGCTAAATTAAGAAAGTGAAGCTTTTTATCTACAGGCAGAATGTAACTTTAAATACAAGAAGTGTTTTCTGGAGCTCTTCACCTCCCCCAAGCTCAGTGTTTATCACAGCTTGCCCCTGGGTGCCATTTTCTACAGAGCTTGGTGTCAGATTTCCCAGCTGTAAGGGCAGGGCCAGGCAGCGGGGCTGTGCTGTGATCACTGTGTCCTCCTCTGCAGGGGTGTTGCTTCCGTAACTGACCGCAGCTGGCTGAACTCTGGTTCCTTCTGGCTAAAGGTGACGCCCTTTGGCTTCCGAAAGCTACTGAGGTGGATAAAGGAAGAGTACAACAACCCTCCTATTTATGTGACTGAAAATGGGGTATCCGAGAGGGGAGCCGTAGATTTCAACGACACCTGGCGAATGCATTACCATCGGAACTACATTAATGAAGCGCTGAAAGGTAGGAATGATTACTTAAAGCTGCACATGTCAGTCTTACTGGGAGATGCTGCCGATCAAAGCAACTTGCAAGGAGCTGACACATCACTGCTATCATGTCTGTAAATTATACACGGATTTACTCTGCAGCCATGTTGAAAGCCTTTGGACTTTAGCAGAAACTGGTCATTGGTGGCCAAGACTTATTGCAGGGAAAGATTCACCAAAGGTAGGACAGAGCGTGGGTTTAGCCATGGGTTTAATAGAGTAGGATAAGGACAGCTTCCCTGTATAGCTGCATCTGGCAAGAGGGGGTTCCATTACTTGATGGGGTAATGGTTAAACTGGATAGTCCTAACCACTGCTGTACCTTCTGCACAACAGACACACAGAAAAGCCCTCCTTTCACTTACAGCAGTGGATGAGCTGTTTGCCTTAGAGGGAGCTGACTGCCAGCTCTTCAATTGCTTGTTACATTGTTTCAGCAGCACAGGCTCCTATAAACAAACATGTTTAAACAATTGTTGTCTTCTATGTTAAAACTTTTGGCTGAATGAAAGCTTTGATTCTTGGAGCAAGAAGAAGCAGGCTCCAGTGGCTGGCTGGGCTGCCCTGGCTCATTACTAGCTGTAGCAACAAGAGTGGTGGGGACAGATAGATGGTGTGACAAGCGTGGCAGTAACTACACTGCACTGTGTGCACTTCTGTGTAGTGCCCTGCTTGCACCACTGCTGGTGTCTCCTGTCACCTGACTGCTCGACTCACCTGCTATGTCTGCTCCTGCTCACAGCTGTCGTGCTTGATGGTGTTGACCTGCGTGGCTACACAGCATGGACGCTGATGGACAACTTTGAGTGGGCAGTGGGCTTTGATGAAAGGTTTGGGTTCTACCATGTGAATCACACGGACCCCACGCTGCCACGGCTCCCCAAGGCCTCTGCCAGGTACTACTCACAGATCATCAGCTGCAACGGCTTTCCAGATCCTGCAACAGGCCCACATCCCTGTCTGGAAACGGAGCCTGAAGGTAAGTGGTGCAGCAGAAATTGCACTTCCATAATCTCTTGTCCTAAGACATTATTTTCTCCAGTATTCTTTTGAAGGGCTGGCGTAGCAAACTGCCTAATCACCAGCCTTTATTAATGAACACATTCATGCAGAACATATTATCTTTTCTGTTTCCAAAACCAGAATAACTTAGGATTTTATGCTAACACCCAGCTGTCTGTCCTCAAAACAAACAAAGAAAGTTACTGCATTCTACTATGTTTGCCACATCCCACCCATTGACTACTTTCTAAGATGACTTTGGAAATACTCTTTTATAAGTATATTAACTGAGCAGCAACCGCTTCAGTTTGGGTGTTTAAATAGACAGTTTCTATCAGCAGTGGATGTCAGGAAATGCCTCTCCTCCAGGCCCAGGAGCTCTCTATAAGCCCTCATCTGTACCATTACTCTGAGCTAGAGTTGTGTCAAATGCTGATCCCAGAGACCCACAGCTACTGCCAGAGCACTGAAGAGCCGTGCTAAAAAGCCCTGCAGAGCGAGGAAGAAGCGATACATACATACACATGAAAGTGCTCCTGACAAGCCACGCTAGTAACTGTTTCTTCTTGTTTTCTCAGACACCACACCGGGACTGGCTGACAGTGTGCGCTTTCTGGGACTAGATTTAACATCACAGAGTGCAGAAATAGCACTGTATGTGCTTTTTGCTTTGTCTGCAATTGGAGCACTGGGCCTGGCACTTATTTCATATAAATACGGAACGATATCCAAAAGATATGATAAGCAATCATCCATGGAGCTTAGTAAAATGTAAAATTCAATTCATTTGAATATGTGGAACAGATTTAAACAGCATTTCTACTTGCTAAAATGCTTTATTTTTTTCCTTAACAAAGAAAGCCTACAGAGCTGTACCCCGTAGCACTGAGAAAGATACCTAGGGTTTGTACTGCTGCATCTTGCCTTGGAGGTGGCTTCCAATCTTGCTGTTTTCTTTATATATATAAAGTAAAAAACTCTGATTTTTTTTCCAGCTACTATTGATAATTTTTTTCTCAAGTCAAAACTAAAATTGATTGTTCCACGCTGTGGATTCTCTGAGTCTAAACCTTCATCATCTTCCCTTGGATCCTGCTTGTCTTTTCACAAGGGAGTTGAGAGCATCCCACAAAGCTCTGCTGCTGCTTCATCTTTCAGAGACAAGCTAATGCCAACACTGGCACAAGCAGGTATAGGAGAATGTACTGTTCTATTGCAGCTACTGTGGAGGCTTCTCCCCCCCCATTCCATCATTTCATCTATAGTATTTTCTTATAAAATTATTATTTTTAAAGAAGTAATAGCACTAAGCCTTTACATTTGAACAGTTCCTTTAATAAGAAGGCTGCAGCGTTACTGAACACCTGTAAAAAATATAAAGGCACAATTCTTGGGGAGGAGGGAAAGTCAACATTCTTCATGTGTGAAAGCCACGTCCTCACCTTCAAAATAAAAGCTTCTGCACTCTTGTATTGCAGTCTCTCACCATTTCCCCTTCATCTGACAAAGAAGGTGTTTCTCTCCCATGCCACCTTTTTGGACACTAAACGCTTTCATACTTCTTTTACCAGATTTCAATAGGAACATCTCCTGATGTCCTTTAAACTGAAACAACCGTGACGTGTATTTTAAACCTTAGCATGTAAGCCTAGCTGCCTGCTTCTTTGTGACTGGGTACCTCAGAGGAAAGTGACAAGAAAAGACAGCTATGTTTTCTGGAAAATAGTTTATTGAGTGTTTGGGGAATTAAAAACTACAAGGTTTTGCTTGCAGTTGCAGAAGCAAGAAAAAAGTTAAACATAAATTAGTTACCTGATTTGCTACTAATAGTGCTTCCAATACCCTCATCCGGAAATCAGTCATTCCCTACTATGGCCTTTACATTAATACCTGGCGCTTAAGATTTATGTAGCAGAATATTTAAAGATTAAAATGTTTCTCACTAATGGCAGTAGGGTAATGATTATGAAAGCTGATGGAGATTTTCAATCTTTTCAACTCTTGACTTCTTAAGCCACAGCTACACCCACTTGATTGTTCTGAATAGGCAACTTTATTCCATACTCCGCTGCAGGAATAAGAATTAAGTAATTCAGTTGGTGTGAAAGAAGCCCCACTTCTCCAGATGCTTTAGTTGACTTAAATCAAATAAGGAAAAAAAAAAAGCCTGACTCGTTACTGCCATTACTCAAAACTACATTTGTTGTGTAGAATTTCCATTCCAAGTATTGTTTTCATCTTCTCCATCATCTTGAGTCCTCAGTCTATATATTTTGCCTTCTTTTTTGAAGTCTTCCCCTCGTTTTTCTGTTACTCTTTTCCTGACAGTTTGCCTAGGGTACAAAAGGCGGCGTGTAAGTAGAGCATCCTTCCTTCTCTTATCCCCACTAAAAGGTTTCCTCAGCCCTTTGTTTCCCTGGGGAACAGGGAAAAAGCAGCCGAAAAGCAGCACGTAGCAATCAGACAAACAGAACTTTGGTTCTTCAACATATACATTTTCAAAATCTTTTATCTTCCAAACAGCATCAGCTCAAAGTGAAACCCACATTCGTAGTTACAGCTGAATTCCGTGTTCATTAATGGCTGCAAAACTAGGTTGGTTTATTTCCTACACTGTATTTGGAAACCAAAGCAAGCAGTAAGGAGCTTGCTTAATCACACATGTAAAAAGCAAGATAGCTTGCTTAATCAGGGCTGAGATGCAGTTTGCCTGCCCCCAGTTTATCCTATAGCCACACAGAAGGGTGGTTGCCTGAAACTGCAAGGACAGAGCAACGAGTATAAAAGAACAGATACGGTTCAGTTCAATAATACAAGATTAAAACAATTCTAGCAAGTATTTAGAAACAACTACCATAAACAGTCTTGAATTACCTGCTTTGCTCAACATTGTTGGAGTTTGAGGGATTCGAATGGTCTTGCTGATGGACTGTTCTCACAGTAGATTCTGAGGGGGGTGGACTCGTAAATAGAAAGTTGCTAATAAATCTCCAAACTGCTAGGAGGGGATAAAGTATTGTGCCCAGGAACTTCCACAAGTCACCACCTGAGGCCTGAACAACAGAAGTAGCTGGTCTTCCTGCCTGGATAGGAACACCAAAAGCAAACTTGTCAGGTATTAAAGCTGTATTCATCTTGGCAGAGTATTTCCCATGTAATTTAGAAGCAGCTCAAGAGACGCTAAAAAAGACCCTATTTGGTTCCACAACAAACAAATATCCACGTCAATCCCCTTCCTAATTAGTCCAAACAACAATTATACTAATTGTGCGGTATGTCTTAGAGACAGCAAAGAACAAAATTCAAGCAAACATTATAATGGCTGACTAGAAGCATCTGTGGATGTTTGTAGCTAGAGGAAGAACAAACCGACCCCAAAGCAACACCTACCGGCAGCAGCACTACAGAAGCACTGGGTGCTAACTCCAACTCCAGTAATTTCTTTCCATAATCTTCTTTGGTAAATTCCCTTCTGGGAAACATCGTTGCCAGAGAAAAATTGCCATAAGCATTACCAACCGTCTGCAAAAGTGCAAAGAAAACATTTCAGTTATAACTAACTGCACACTTTCCACTTTCAAACAACTGTGGAGCTGCCAGCTGAGCATACATTGTCCCACTGACCGAGAGTTATCAGAATTACAATCATCTTTATATGAGGAATAGCAGGACTTTTCACATCTCTTACAAGTTCCAACTGCCTTTGTACAGCTGCAGCATGGTGTTCTGGAGAATGCTGCTAACCAAAACTCACTTCAAATTAACAAAAAGGAAAGCAGCTAACAATGATTCTGCCATGATCAACAACGAGTTGCTGCTACATTAATCTGTAATTAGCATGTAGCTGAGCAAATGAAACACTGATTTACCTGCGCAGCAAACTGCCTCGCTTCCTCCAGCCGTGCTTCAGATGGGAACTGGTTAGTAAAGGAAGATCCATCCGGAAGGCGGAACTGAATCCTGGCTATTGCACTGCAGGACATTCACCATGGTCAGTCGGTATAGTTACAATTACAAACACTCCTGAGGCTTTAGCTTGGCAGTATTCAGGTGTGGAAGGGAGGGCAGCCATCTCATTTATGGCAGTTCAGATGGCTTATGAATTTGGTTATCGACTGCAGATCCATCTGCTTATACACCACCATGCACCTCCGCATTTCACCAGACCCGTCAGCATTCAAACAAGATGCTTACATTAACCACACAAAACAATGAATACATGAATGAAATATAAACCACACATATTTTGTGTAGCCTATATTACTTCTGTTGGATTTTTCAGATGTTACACTATGAGGGCATAAGTATTCACTCTAGCTTGGCAGGTAATGCTACATTCAGCTACCTAACAGGTTATTCCTGCACTGTGCCCTTTCTTCTGGGGATCTAATTCACGGTGCTTCAGTAACTATTTAAGGCCTCCATTAGTTAGGACATTTTCTGAAACAGCAGCATCAGGCAGAACAGGAGCCATGTCAGACTCTAATGCTGATGTGCATAAAACAAGCCTTGCTGAATCTGAGCCAGTCGTGCACCCAGAGAAACAGCTGGGTCAGCACCACATTCTCCACTACAGCTCTGACTTAATCCCCTCGTCTAGTTCCTTACCTAGCCCCACCACACCTGCCATTCAAATCAAAGATCAGGAGGTGAATGCATCGTTATCAGGAAAGTCTAAAGGATGCAAGTTAACTGAGAACAGAATATTAATGGAAATAACTATGAGTTAATATTACAAAAGAAAGCTAATTTTTATGTCAGTATTTAAACACATCAATTAATAGTTTAGGACATATTATTACATTTCTTAATGCCTATGCAAAGATTTTTTTAACCTTTCTTCCCATGAGGACACGTTTCTGCTTTCTCTACAACTCACCTTCGCTCCTTTTGAGACGCTTCTTTTCTTGCTTCTATTTCAGCCTGTTTAGCCTGAAGAGCTGCAGCTTTTGCAGCTTCTGCTTCTTCCTTCGATTTTGCAAAGCGAGCTGCTCTCTCAGCACGATCCTTAGGAAAGATCAAACACAATCCTTCATTTGCACTGTGAACTGCAGCTTAATATTCATAAAATCTTCCATCTGTACTGAGAACCCAACTGCTCCAAGCAGGCTGCACAGAGGAAAGGCAGTGGTGCTGCAAAGCTGTATTCACTGTCAAACTGCACTGTCTCTTGCCATTAGGAAAGATAAAATACACTTTTCAGTGAGTCACTTCATCCAAGTAGTCAACAAACCGCCTGCCCATGAAAGCGTAACTCTCCAGTGAAGAGAAAGGGAATAATCTATGACAAGTCACACTGCTGCAGTTCTACGTGCTCCAGGCAAAACTCGGAAACAAAGAGGAATTTCATTTGTGAGCTGTTTATATGCATTTATTAATACCTCTATCAAACAAAAAACCTCAGTTTTCAAACCAATATTTCCTGTGCTTCCATTTCAGATCTCAGTTTGAATTGCAATTCTTTTCTATGTCTAATGATAGCTCAAGCTACACAGAAGAAAGCTAGTATGTTAATTCTCACAGATATCATCATTACGCACATAAAAGTAGAAGCTTTGCAGCAAATGCTACTAAAACGCATAAGTTGTCACTGTGCAAAGCCACAGAGCTCCAAGCAGAAAAACCGAACATTTTTCAATGTTTTACCAAATGAGAAAATTGATCCTTTCAGTTCTGTCAGCCCTTGCAAAAAGGAAGCAGCAAACTGTCTTTCCAAAGGAAGAAATTACCAATGCAATCTGTTGCCTGATCCGCTCCCTAGCTGCCTTCTCTTCTGCCTTCTCTCTGTTCCTTTCCTCTAACATTCGTTTTGTCAGTTCTTCCTCCTGACGTCTTTTGTACTCCAACATTTCTTTACCAGTTTTTCTCCGTTCTATTTCTTTCTTAATTTCTTTCTGAATAAACAAGAGAGACAATAAAAATGAGACCACAAAATTGCCTTGAATAAGTGGGACGAGACCAAAATATATTTGTTTAAAAAGCAATTAAGTATTTACTCAAATATGGGTGTCTAAATAAATACTGCAAGCAGATCCACATTTCTGTTTTACCTGTTCTTCTTCTTTCCTTTTCTCCTCTCGTCTTTCTTCGAGCTTTTTTGTGATTCTAAATTTAAAAGCAAAAGAAAAGAAGTCTTAAAATGGCATTATCTACTATTAATATTTTTACTTTTAATGAAGCATTTCCCAGCACAGAAGAATAAAACACATGAAAGTGAAGAGGAACTGTAACACACTGCGACCAGTTAATGTAAGAGTAATGATTCATTCACATGTGGCTGTACCATCCATAACAACACGAGGCAGTGATTCAGCACCTCGCTTGTGGTTTTTAAATGGTAGTTCTGACATATTTCTTCTGTTCTTTTCTGTTCACTAAATGAAGAACTTTACATATTCTTGCTGTTTGACATCTTGTAAGACGTGCAATAAGCAATACTATTTGTAATCTATGGTAACAGAAACACTAATCTCAACCTGTTCTTAACTGTTTAAGCCATCTGGTTTCTTCTGCACATCACTTCCTAAAATGGAAAACAAACAATATACAGCATGTACTGATATAGACTCACACATGTCTGTCTCATTTATCCAGACAGGTGCCATAGAGTAAGGACCAAGGCACAAAACTTGCTGTGTATTTTTAAGTCTGGGAAGAGAGCAGGCATGACCCAACGCCTTGCAGAGTCAGACATGAGAAACTTCTTGGTTTTGTACAAAAGTTGTGGTTATGCTTTTTTAAAAAGAAATACTAAGTGCCACTTTCTCATCAGTCTGGTCTGTTAGCATACTTTACAATACTTGAACTAGCATTGCTTATCAGGCCTTCCTACAGCTCACTGATCAAATAAAAAGCAGATGAGTCACAAAATAGAACCCCTCTGCCTTTTGCAATAGGCCTGGACCGCAGTCATCAAACAGATGAGAAAATGAGAGGACACCTCTGTAGAAAACCTAGGTTAGCGCTTTTCTGCCCTAATTCCAATGCTTTCAGTACAGTACGTTCACTCCTTCAAGATCTTTGCAGAAAGCACATTGTCTGAAAGAGATCAAAATACTGACGTTCTATCAAAGTAATGACAACCTTCCACATTTCCCAGATGACTCCTTTATCTCAGGGTATGGGAAAAACTAACTTAAAAGCTGATTTTTGTATCCCCCCTAGTATTACCTCAGACATCCAAACAAAAATAAGCCCACACAGAATGTCTGCCAGATGACAACAGAATCAGCACCAAAATCCTGTAATTCAGCCCATCTGATAAAAAAAAACTGAACTACATCCTGAGAAACAAACAGGAGACGTCAGATAGTCCACAAAGAAGAGTTACCTTTCTACTTTGAGTGCAAGATCATTCACGGGCTGAGCATTGCTCACTTGCCCATCTGAAGACTGAGTTGCTTCCTGGCTTGCTTGACTTGAGTTTGCTCCGTCTGCAAGCAATTGACAAGAAAGTAATGAATAAATGTTAGAGGTGTGTTTCTTAACACGAAAATATCATTAACTGTTTACTATTAGCCATAGAAACAAGGATATCTCAAGAAGAAAGGAGGCCCTGCTATTCAAACTTTCTATTTCCCTCTCCCCCCCTGTTTGATTTCAGGTTACTAATCCACAGGAGCCTTTTCAACTGCATCCTACATACTGCTTTTTTTTCCTATTACAAACCATGTATTTCTCACAGTGCAGAAGGACGAGTTCTGCAAGAAGCATCTGGTATGTTCACATTGTTCAACAAGTCCACTCAATATACCATCTTTGCTGTAATATTATATAGCAATTAAGACAAGCAAATCAGCTAGCATTTGTGTTAACGTTTTGGCCATTACCATCAGAAGGTCTTGTTTCAGACATAACAGACCCAGGAGAGACACAGGGATCCGCTGCTGTGGACTGCATGTTTTCTGGAGCACCATCAGATGGAGACGAGGGAGCAGAGGACTGACATGGATTTTCCAGAGCTCGCCCTTTTTCTGCATGCATCTAAGAAATTGGGGGGAACAAGCGAGAGAATGATGCTCTCCTCAGGTTCAAACGTCAAGGCTACTAAACTGGTTTTGGAGTCCCGGTCCTATTTAAAATACGTATACTCCCATACTGTTGAGTCTGACACAACCATATGTACTTTTTTCTTAATTATATCTTACGCTTGCATTCACAGTGATAAAACTATGCTTATATTATGTTTATAATAATATATTTAATATATTTATATTATATTTTGAAGCATATTTTTATAAACCCACATTATAAAACATCCGAGGAGTATGTTAAGGGCCTGCCTTAAGCATGCGAGCATACACATCTCAGCCTGAAAGATCCACTTGTCACAAGCATTACCTGTTTCACTTTATGGATTCTGGTAACAAGCTCTTCAACAGAAACGCTGCCAGCAATTACTTCCAAAGGGATTCCATTGTCTCCTATAAAAAAACTGGATGGAACACACACTACGGGATCTGCACAGCAGCAGTTAAGGGCAACGCATGACAACAAATTTATCAACTAACACTATGAGGAAAAGCAGAAATCTGAGGTGCTGAATATCTCTATTCAATATTCAGTCTCCACCTGGTAACCAGTTGAGAATATCACGGGAGGAGGAAAAACAAAGCTACTAAATATGCTGGAAAACATCCCATACAGCTGATTAGCATTTCACCTTTTCATTGAGACTTAAGAACAGACTTAATTGTAGAGTGCAATCATTTGTAATCATAACATAGCATTTGGACTGCTTACAAAGGATACAGATCTGAGAGAACTGCAGGCAGGCTTCACTGGTAAAGAGAAAAGATGCATGTTGAGGTAGAGCAACCACTTGGCAACAACTTGAGATTAAGCCTTGCATCATAAAAATAACTGATCTACCACCACACACGGAACTATTTAAATACTTGAGAAAACACTAAAAGCAAACTCGCATCTTCTCATTATCATTTTGCATAAGCGTTATCAATCCCTGCTTATCACAGTTGACTGCAGTAGATTATTTATGGAAGCAGTGCTAAGAAGCAATTGAGGAAAGAGGCATCTAACCCCCTGAGTGCAAACAGTGCCGTGTGTCTTCTAAAAGGTCTGTAGAGCCTCTTAAAATAATGCAACTTTTGGAAACATCGATGCACTTTCCTCGCTGCAGCTGAAGTTCTTACTCTGACAAAGCTGAGTGCTTTATCCAGAAGCCTCAATGCTTCCGTGCTGTGTGTTACCAAAGAGAATTTCTCTAGGGCCTCACAGACGGATCCTACTGAACAAAGCGTTGCCTCGAGAGTCCTTTGCATTTTGATTCCACGTTATTTTTTTACTTGGCCTTATGCCTCATACTTCCATCATCATCAATGAGAGATTGTATAAGAGACAGAATTAGAGTTGAATCAAACCTTTTGGTATCGATTTTAATGGCAACAAAGCCATCGGAGGCAGCCTCGGTCACCTGAGCGTCTTCCCACCTTGCAGCCATCTCAGCCGACTGTTCATCCTCACCTGCAAACACAACACACGTGAAGCTGAACAAACGGCCGCCTCTGCCTTCAGCTCTGCTTCGGCTGCTTGAAGTAGTTGATGAAAGAGACTCTCAATTATTTTCAAAACACTTAATCTTCTTTCCTATAATCTGGAGGTAATTCACTGCAGCTGATTCATCTTGCTAACATGCCACAAGAGGCAAATATACCAAAAACCAAGACAGCAAGCACATAGCTTGCACACTCATTCAGCTGCATGGCAAGTCTGTCCAGGGGAGCAGAAGGGACCGGACCACACAGATGGAACAGGGATAAAGGAGCAGGAACTGATGGCAGCCTGGGGGTTGGCTTGATTGCATCATCTCATTGCACAACTGCCCATGGGCTGCATTTTCACATCACAGGGAGCATGTTTATGCTTTCATGTCCTGTTTGCTATACTCCTGTAACCTGCAAGGAGGTCCCACAGCAGTTGGATTGAATGAACTGCTGCTTCTCCCTGCCATTAGGCTTGGCCTTCCTAATAAATTTAAGTACAGATTGGTACAGCAGCTGCTAATGCAGGTAAAACTGCACTTTTCACCTCTTATAAAAACATAATTCAGCACACAAGGCTACAGAATTTGATAACAAGCACTTGTTTAATCTCAGTTACTTCCTAGCAGCTTGGAACTGACTGCGCTCCCAATGAAGAGTCACATACTGGCTTCCTAGTATAGAAGCCCATTATTTAATGACAACAACAAACCGTTTCATCCCAGTCACTATTTCATGTGGTATCTTTTACTCATGAACAAACAGGAATCTCCTCATGAAGCCTTGCTTCCTTTAGGTCAGGACCGGTGGCAGCGCTGCTCAGAAGGAAACAAACACAAAACACGCTGCTTTTGGAGAAGCGTCTTCCATCCGTACCTCCTGGTTTTTCCCTGGAAGCATTAATCTGTTCCTATCAGCCCAAGTTCACGTTTGGGATATTTTTAGGGAGCCAAGTGCAGTGGGTGGCTGCAGCTGTTCTGCCCAGTGGTGCAGCCTCCTCCCCCCACCCCGCGCTGGGGCAGTGCTGTGCTGCACACACTTTCACACGTGCTCATCCGATTAGGCTACTAAAAATACCCCACGACTTGCCTAATGGTAACTTGTCCAGACAAACAACTGCTGCAGTTGGCAAAAGAATGCTGAAGGACAAAAACAGGTCAGACATCGTTCACCAGGCGGCCTCCGAGAGCTGCGACCCAGGAAGGAAAACGCTGATAACAAACCTTCTATGAAACCCTACCTCCTGAAGCACTTTATCCTAGAGACTACCCACAGAACGGCTACTTGGTATCTTTTTGTTAATAACCCTTTCCCACTTGGGAGCTCACGTTCATTTATCGCAGTAACTGTATCCTGAAAACGAAATGTGAAAGGCGTGGAGAAAGCCGAGAGGCCGCCATCAACAGCGCTGGCTCAGCTGAACACTGAGTTAGTACAGCTGCCTCAGAACTCTCGTTCCCAAGACCCTCGTATTTCCCACACACCCCTTCATTTCACTTAGCAGCAATCAAAGACCTGCACACAGCTCTCAGTCACAGGGACAGGAATCCATCACCTCCTGTGTGATACGGGTCACAGGAAAAGACTTCGTCTGCAACAACCAAGTTCCCATAAGAGGAACCTATTCAAAACCACTCCAGGTTTTCCACTTTATTAATGTTTTGTCACTGAGCAAAGCATAAAAAACATCTACAAGGAACACCTCTGGAAGCATCTCTTCCTGCTCAGACAGCTGCTTTGGGAATGCCCGTCCCCTATGTATGCCTATGGGCCGGCCTGCGGCATGAGGATTGATCATCCCCACCACACAAGTATCACAGTATCAAAGGAACTGCGAAGGCACCGCGTCACTTCTGAAAGTAAACACGCCCGCAGCTCTGCCCGCTTCTCGCGGCCCGCAGGGCAGGGCCCGGCCCGACAGCGCGGCGGACGCGGCCGCCGTGTCAGCGCAGGCCGACATCCGGCGCTCAGCGCCGCCCCCCCCCGCTCCGACCGGCCGGTACCTGCCACGAACACGACGAAGACCGAGCTCTGCTGCTTGGCGGCGGCGATGGCGGCCGGGATGGAGCCCCCGAACCACATCATGGTGACGGCCGGGCTCCGGAGCCGCGACGGCCGCTGTGCGCATGCGCCGCGACCGCCGCTGCGCCGCGCCAACCTCCCGTCACGCGCCTGCGCCGGGAGCCCGAGCCCCGCCTTCTGATTGGTGCCCGCCCTCGGTCGCGCGCTCGATGGCGGCAGATTCGCCTCAGGCTGTGGAGGTGACGGGCGCCACGTTGGGCGCTTCGCGTGTCGCCTCCGAGCGGTTTGCGCCGCTCTGTCCAGGTGCCGCGTCGGCCTCGAGGCTGTTCTGAAACATCGCTACTCTTTGGCTGCCGGAAAAAGGGGCCTTGTGCTGAGAGGCTGTGCGGGCAGGGGAGACGCAGCTCACCTGGAAAGCCAGGTGTGTGTGAGAGGAAGCTGACAGAAAGCCGTGCTGTGTGTGGAAAAGAAGCGAGCTTGGCTTGCGCGGGGCCTCCGGGCACGCTGTGAGGGAGCACCGCTGCTCAGGGACGTGCCTTGGAAAGCACCATTTGCTGCAAGTCCTGCACCACATCTAACAAGAAAAAATGCTGAAGCATGCCAAGGGAAGGGAACGGCCCACTGCTGTCCGGACTGGTAACCTGTGAGGGCGTGCTCTGTGTACAGCTGGTAAGGGTTACACCTGGACATCAAGGGGAATTATTTTTGTTACATACTCAAATAGCTACAGTTTAACACATCTAACCGTCTAACCGTAGGGTCAATGAGCTGCTGCAGTTGCATCGCCTCAGCGGCTGTCATTAACCAGAGCTCCTGGAGCAATGCCCCTGAGAAGCTGCAAATACACGGAGCGTCCGTAGTGCAGGACAGGGATCGGGCTGGGCTGGCTGCACAGTGAAGAACCCCGGAGGGCAGAAAGCCGCGCACGGATTAAGGTACCTTCCAGAGCTTTGCTTCGAAAAGGTTTTAAAGGGCTCTCTCATACCCAGCCGGCTTCCCATGTTGCTTATATTTGCAACATTGTGTAAGGTGCAAGGAAGCTTTACAGCCCACCTCCAGAGCATTGGCTGCTGCAAGTCTAAGACTTCTGAGAACATCCAGAGCCAAATTTGAATGAAATTCCATCTGTCACTCTTGTGGAAATTTTAGCTGGTATCAGATGAATATGCAAAATTGAATTTGGCAATCAGCATGGGAAGTAATGCAAGAAAGCGGTTTACATTTCAGGACATTGGGGATTCACACCTTCCCCCCTCAAAAAAACAACCCAAAATTCACTTGGATTGTAAAGGAAAATATTTCCATGAGTGGATTTCTTTTAATTGCATTGTTACTGGATTCTAATCAATGGTCCATTAACAAATCAGTTCAAACCAGTTAAAAAGGATTTGAATTAACATAGAGAGACGAGCTCTGCTGTGTTTCCTAGCATCTGTAAATCAGTGCTGTAGACTATCCTAGCACTATCCCAGTGCTGTTTCCTACAGTAACTTGGAAACTGTACAAACAACAAGGCTGTGATGTGTTCCAGTCTCTCCAACAAGGTAGGTGTTGGGAAGAAGCAGAATGCTGGTGTCCTCAGTTCAAGTTCTGTAAATTGAGTTTGACGTAATGCAATATTGCAGTTTTGTTTCTTTTTTAATATAGTTTCTTTAAGTTAGGAAATCAAGTGTAGCAGATTGCTTTGGGTTGAAGTTGGTACATACCACGGCCACCTTGTAGTGTTTCTGTGCCTCAACATTTCCACTGCTCTCAGCGTGATATGTCACCATCAGTCCTTATAAGGTCTCATTCAGATCCTGTCATTTTGGGCATGGGAAATGAATTAAGAATAAACTCCACTGGTGAGCATCATATACAGTAGCATAGTTTATTTCTATACCTGATGGCAGTTTTTAAAGCAAATGACAATCAGCAATGTACAAGTTTTCCTACGTGGCTCTTTGGTTTACAGCGCTAGTCTGACATCAAATTTCTCTTCAGAAGTGCAGAAACAATTCATTACAGTTGCTTGCATCCCAGAGTGACTGCTCTGTGCTTTACTGGTAAGACTGACAAAATAAAACAGCAGATCTGTGTTTGTGTCCTGTACCAAATGTTAATGCTTCTTCATCTCCTGTGCAAAATCCACTTTCACCTGACAAACTTTGACAGTTGGCAAACAGACTTGCTAAGAAGTCAAGGAGTTACAAGCAGGACAAAAAAAATAAGCCTTGCTAAACAGGGCCCATCAGATAGTCAGGTCCAAACTCTTTAGCCCTTCGAGCCTAAACATACGAGGCAGTCACCGAGCTAAGGGGAGGTTCTCACATCTTATGTTTACAACATGACTGCATCATTTTCAAGTCAGCCAAGAGACAGCTTCATTTACACTGAACCTCACATCTAAAATTTCCAGGTGTGAATAATGGCTTTCCTCTTAATTTTCAAATAATATCACTTAGAGAGACACAACTTTCCAAAGGTTTTGGAAATTAAACCCTTTTAAGGGTTCTGGTTTACATATGAGAGTTAAGACTTCTATAATGAAGTCACATTAATGTTGTGCACTGATTAAATTCATGTTTATTGACATCAGTAGCCAAAAATACCCAAACTGAGGGATCAGGAATTTGAATAGAGGCACTTAAACTAACATGTCAAATGTGAAGTTTTAAGGCACAAATAAGCATGTAAACATGAGAATAAAACTTCATTCCACCTTGAGAACAAAATGGCTTGTGTCACTGGGTAAGAAAAGGAGCTGTCGGAATGACAGCAGAACTGGTCTTAGTGTGAAATACATGTTGTGCGTCATAGTACCTTATTTGATTCACTCAGCTAAGCAATTCTTCTCATGCTGTGACAAAACAAAACTCCCATCTACGTACCACCATCCTCATCTGGTTCTTGAAACAATTCACAACTTCAGCCTGCCCAGGTCCAGTGATGTTAGGGATGGTTGCAGTACTCTAGACCTCAATAGCAAGAGCACCACAGTGTTCAGTTTTTCCCTTGTAGATGTTCCACTATTGAGGTCATCTTTGAGGTCTGTGCGAATGCAAGAAAAGGATTTGAGATTAAAATAGGTTCAATTTGCTTAGGGAGGAGTGTCAGGAAGACGCAAGAAAGATTGCTGACATTTCACTTTATGCCAATGTCTTGGCAGCTGGGTGGAGGCTGGGAGTAGATTCTCAGGTGTGCTGTTATGTTTCCCTGAATCCAGGCACATGCCCATGGGTTTTTCAGTGCTCCCCAAGGACGGGGCTTGTTTGTTTTCTTCATTCTGAACAATTGTTTTCAGTGTACAGTCACAACAATGAATGTGTTCACAGTTCAGGCATGCATTTTGTACAGTAATATTACCGCATTAATTAAAAACTGAACTCAAGTAGTAGCCTTGGGTGGAGTAGATAATTGATTCACCTGGGTTTTCTAGTTATTCTCAAGTGCTGTTTACTCAGCTTTAGCAGTTACAACATGCTTCCAGCCAAATGAAATATATCACTGCAATATAATTTGTGTCCTGACTTAACTCCTTTTGCCATTATTTACTTTAAAAATGGCTCCAACATGGAATGGCAGGAAGCTCAAATAAACGAGTTCTAGGTCGGTGAGAACACTTGAGAAAACTGGTTTTCCATACAGTTTCTATTCTGAGTTGTGAAATAAATCTAATTCCAGGGTCTTTGTACACAGACGCGAGTTGTGCCTTTTAAGGAACCAAAAGGGACAGAGGTGTAGAATTCAGGGAAGTACAGATGGTCTTATCTTAAAGTTTGAAGGCTAACATCTGACGAACCCTCTCACAGGGACAGTATGAAGTGGCACAAAATGTGCAGTGAACAAATCACCGTAAAGCAGAAGTATTTTTTAACTTTGAAGTCTAAAATGGGCACAGAAGCCTTTGATGCTTACAGTCGTGTTCATTATGATCAGTGAGACACATATCAGCCTATCCAGGCAAAAGATGTTAACTGCCCCTGCTCAACAGAAGTGCTCAGAAAGGGCGACCTGTCTGCAGTAATAGCAGGGAAGAGTCATATTCTGCGTTAGCATACACAATTTATTAATTGCTCTGGAATGGTTATATGGGGTGTTATGCTTAGTACTGTTCTATGGTCATTCTGAATGGACAGTAGCTCAGTTATTCACCCTTCCACTTCTGTGAAAAATCTTGTTCTACAATTTTCTTTTTTTTATCCAGAGGCAGCAACTGCCTCTCCGAGCTGTGGCACCTGTAATTATAAACTTCTGCCTTATAGGATTGAAACCTTAATCTTGAGCTAGTTCTGGTTATTGGCAATAAGCAGTGATGCAGCTTGTGCATCAGTCACATTATCATCTGTGCTGTTTAGGAGTGGAATATTGTAACTTAGATAACCTGGGGTTATATTTTCTTTGTGGATGTGGTAACCTACAGCAATTCCACCTCAGGAAGAAAACAGATATTCTCTCAGGTATGACTGTTAATTCAGCTAGCAGAAGACATACTTGAATGCCAAGAAGCACCATCCTTTGAGCAAAGCAGTCCTACTGCTAAGTAGATGTGTATTTTGGCTAGGGGCTTAAAGTCCAACATTTTCCTTCTGCTGTAGCAGACATCCAGAGGGGAAGTTTACCTTCAGCCATGAGAATACATGTCATTACAGCCTTTGGCAGAACCAGGTTCCTCACACTTAATTCATTAGGCTATCTCATCCCCAGACAGACCATTCTTTTTCCTGCATACTTTGAATAATCACACAAATGTTTTAAGAATGAAACACGCAGAGGACAGTTCTTGCTGCTTCACACATTGATGTTTAGTTGTTCAGTGGCAGAAGTTTTGAAACAAGGAAGAAATTAGGCACCAAAATTCTTTACTTAACCACAGTAAAATGTTTTTAAATGTAACATTTACCTTAAATTTCCACTTAGAGGAATTAAAAATGCATGTTTTACAAAGCTGTGGCCTTAAGGGAAGGAAACAGGTTGTTATTTGTCTACACAGCAAGTCAGCACCTGTGCTAAAACAAGAAAAAGCAACAAAACAGGGACAGCCCTTATAGTCTGATTTATTCTGTTTTCACTTGTATGGGGGAAATGCTTAAAAAAAAGACGGAGAAGATGTTGTAAGTAAATGCTTTAAGAGGAAGAGTTAAAAACAAATTACAGTAGCAGTTATTTTCAAGTTATTTTCTCACATTCAAAGGGATCCAAACCATCAGTGTGTTCATCCAGGTTTCAGAAGGCTCCTAGAACTTCAAACAAGTGCACCGAAAAAGTTTGTGTTTGTAAACATTTATTTTCTTGAACTGAAAAAGGCTTGCATCAGCACACATTGTACAGCCTTGCAAATTACACAAATTGAAAAAACGTTTGTTTCATTTCTATGTGCAATGAGTCTTTTGATGTCCAGTGAGTATCTGCAAATGATGAAAACTTAAACCATTAAAAAGGTTTCCAGCTCTTATCAAACACAATTATCTTAGCGTGAAAAGAAAGAGATTCATACTGGTGGGAACACAATTAAAGTGCAAACATTTTGTCACTTGCGAAGATACATTTTAGTTTCTTCACCTTTTTGCTAAAAAGAAATATTAAAATGTGATTTAGTGAACATCCTTTGTAATCTATTCATATTCCCCTATAAGTACTTATTCAACTCATTGGATCAAAGCGAATCCTTCAAGGGTACAATGAACTTGTAATTTCTTTTGACATCGCTTGAATGAATCTCAAAAGAAAGCAACCATCTAAGGAATTAACTAGTTACTAAAATTATATATTTCTTTCCTTTAAAAAACAAAAGAAATTCAAGTGACAGGGAACAGGTCAATCTGAATATTTTGGGCAGTTCACTAGAAAATGAGCATAATTCCTTGAAAATGGTTCTCTTTTCCCCTACACCAATCCTCAGGTTCCTGCTTTGGAATGGACAGCTGTGTGCTGGCAGTGAACAGGGATTATAAAATACAAATCTGAATGTGGGCTTTTATGAATGTTTGCTGTACAATAGAACTTTGGATCTGATACAAGAAGTCAAAAATATAAAACAAAACTATTATAAAAGTAGGGGGCATTTCAATGGCATTCCGTATAGAAAGCTGCCTTTCTCAAAGATGATTTCTTGCTCTGGTCTGGAATTAACTTTTTCATCGTGCTGGATCACTGGGTTATTCTTCAATGGCTAATGTCACTTATGACAAAACATCCCAGGAATCTCTGTGAGAAGAACAGAAACCCCGCAACATTAAGCCGATCAAGGAGAGGAGGACATGGAAGTAGTAAAGGCTGAGTGTCCACCAATGTGACTGCTACTGAGAACTAGCCCTTTCCAGGATATGAAAGTCGTAGTGCTTCTTGCTCGTTCTCAGCCTGAACTTGTTAACTGAGGTACTACTTTGTTTCTTCAATGCGTTCTGAGCAGCCGACATTGTAGGGAACATAGCTAGAACTGTGTAAGTGGAGGCCAAGTCAGTAGATTTGCATGGCTCAGTGTTCGCATTGCTGTCTCCGCTGCCACAGTAACGCCGGTGGTGCTGCTGCTGTGTTTGTAGACACTGTGAATCCCTCAGCCACCGGATCTTGGCACCGACTTTTAAAAGTTCTCCAAATAGTTTTTCTGCTTCCATTCGAGTTATACCTTCTGGCAGTTCAGTTATTTCTAGAACTTTTCCCACAACTGAAACAAGAAAAACATTGAATCAAAATTCGTTGTTGTACTTAAAGATGCATCAAACAGTATCTCCATTTGGCTGGTGTTACAGGCTATTACAAAGGCATTCTGTTGCTGGTAGAGAGCAATTCTTCTTTCACACATAGCACTGCTTAAAGCTGCAAGTGTGTAAATAAAAACTGAGATTAGAAATAGGCTCCTTAAGAGAGCAAGGCAGGGAATCAATGCTGAATTTTGCAGTAGATTCATGAACTGACTGTACCATCTGACTTGCTCTGCTTTCATACATCACCTGGCTGAGTTCTATACCTGGTTCTCCTGCACCGAGATCCGCTGAAGCAGCCTTCTTTGCTGGTTTCTTTCCCCTGTTTCCATGCCTGTTTCCAGGCTGACACTAGAGAGATGGATATAAAAGATGTACTTTAATGACAAGGCATCATATCTTAAAAGTTCTACGTTACCTCAGTGTAAATCCTTGACTTCAGAAGAAAAGAAGAAAATGATGAAAAAAATCACCTTAAAACTTATCAGAAAAGAATAAACCACCTCCCCCCAAACACATCTGGCTGATCTCTGGTAGAACGGAGCAAGGTAGGGTCGGAGGGTTTAAGTCTCTCCCAAGCAGTAAATACAGTTTTGCCAACACTCCATATTTTCTTTTCTTGTAAGAAACAAACCCACTTTTTGCTTAGGAATATCTGTATTTCCTTTTTTTTTTTTTTTTTTTTTTTTAAAAAAAAAAGTCCCTTTAAGCAAACTTTTTTAGAACTCATTTTTAGAACTGCTGTCTGACTGCATTCTACACTGTGCCTTGCACCTTCTTTCATAGGTTGAAGTTCCAGTTCAAAAGATAAGTTACATTTTAGAATAATGCTTCTCATTACTTTTACCATAAGAACACCAGAAGTATCAACAGAGAATAAAACAGTTATTAGAAAGCAAGTGCTTTCCCATCAATTACTTTTCTAATGCAATAAGTCCCTATTCATTGGTTATTATAATTGCAGTCCTAAATTGCTTTCTTCTGTGTTGCCAGGACAGTGTTCTCTTTAGTACCTGTTGGCTTGCTACTTGTCCACGTAATAAAGATGGTGGATTGTATTGCAGGGGCTGGCCAAGCAATGGGTATCTGGCATCTCCTTAAAGAGAAAGGTAATTAGAAGGGTTCCCCCTGCCCCCAAAATATAGTAACAGAACTCAGAGGTTTTGTGTGTATCTTATATAGGAGAAAACAGAATGAGTACGCACAATGCAGTGTATTTGGCTAAGCTGGGGAAATAAGATTTAGTGTGATGAAGTCACATGCTGACCACAGGGTGAAAAGGTACAAGCTCGAGGCTTTCTTGCATTTAAGAGTTACGCTGAAAAATGCACTGACATTATTCACTGTGGTGTCACCTGAAAGGGACCTTAATAAAGGACATCTTGGTGTACTATTTTAACCATCTCCACAGTTGTATCCCTGGTGAGTGCCAGGTACGTCTTCATATTCCTGTTTGTTCCAAGGACTACCAAACAGAATTCTTTTTAACAATCACAGAAGATTTAAAAAGTTGAGACATATTTTGCAACAGGAAACTTGGAATGTTTACAACGATGGAATACCAAGCAATGATATAAAGGTGGTGCAGCAGACAGGACAAAGACAAACAAAAGAAAATGAAGTTTCGTGTACCAATAAGGAAGACAGCAGCATTTTCTCTAAGTCTTGCTTTACTAATGTAATTCTTCTACAAAATAGACCATTGATTTTCAGTTTTGGAACGACACACCAGGACATCTTTTGCTGGACAAAGGACTTCTTGTTTGTTTTCAAACTTTTGCATCATAATGAAAATTCCCTATTTTCTGTTTTTGTTTTTTTTTTTCCCTGATAACATGGCAGGAGAGGAATGAATTTATTCTAAGACTTTTTCCTGCTACCATATTATTTTTTCTAAAAGGAATGAAGAATTCACACTTAGCAGTGGTTTGATTCAATGCATTTATCAATGAAGGAAAGGGTTTTGGCAGAACATTCATCTTAAAATTACAGTTCTATACCCTTGTCCCTGAAAGATATCATCATTACCATAAAATGCATTAAGATGAGCTAGTGGATAGCTTTGTTGATCTTCCTTCAGCAAGATTACTACTAAAATGAGCCACAGTTTGTCAAGAAAAAATTTTATGTCTTTTAAGACACATTTTTTACAAGAAAAACAACCAACAACAAAACAACACACACACATTTTAGTTAACCAAAACTATACCTTGTCCAGGGATGAAAGGTCTAGAAAACTGGGGCACAATAGAAAGAGGTGTTAACGTGGGACGGATGTTCTTGAGGTTTGACAGCTGAGCTGGTGCTGGTGATTGGGCAGGCGAGGTGACAGGACTACCTAGTTGAGGACTATGCTGCAACTGGATAAACAACAAGTGTGTATTTAAAAAGGTATCCAGGTAAACAAGCATGCCAACACTAGAAGCAAAAGTACTATTAAGTACTATCAGAACAGATTTTATTCCAAAAAAAGAATAAAAAAGAATAAAAATAAAAAAGCAACTTATGCAAATAAGTCATGCTGGAAAATAAAACAGGAAACTCATACCTGTGCAGCACCGTCTAAAGTGCTAAGTTCTGTGGACTTCTGCCCCCTTTGATGATCACAGTAATATTTATTCTGTTTCCACTGTGGAGGTGAATGGTTCCGAGGCTGGGGGTTGTTAGGTATATTTAGCTGCATCATTACTACTCCTCCACCCGGTGGTGCTGCTACTGCTACATGGCAAGAAATGGGTAGGATACAGTTAGTTATCATCAGTTTCAGTTTTAACTTTATTAGAAAATATACAAATTAAAATAAATAAATAAATAAATAAATAAAGGAAACCTATGACAAACGCTAATGACATCCTGCTAAATAAGCTGCTCATTTCTAGAAAACTAAGACAGGATATTCTGTACAATTGTATTTCCACTATGAAATAAATCCACACTAGATTCGTTTAAGAGAAGGTTTCCTAGAACCACAGAAGATAAACAGAGCCACTGAAACTCATTATTGGGAATACTTTTAAAAAGAAATTCTATTTAACAATAGTTGCAAGTATTCTACATTTACTGCAGTTGTCAGAGTAATGCTCCCTTTGATATGGTGCCATACGTTAGAAAGATCTGGAATCGGTCTTTAGTCCCAAGCAACATTTTATTCATTCACACATTTTATAACTGATCCTACAAATCTGGGATTGCTTTTCTGAGTAGTGAATGTAGTATGTTCCACACTGCCAATACCTCTTAGCAGCTGTGGTAGCTGCAGAAACTCCAGTTAGAGGAGAGCAGCCAAACAGCCAACGGTGTTCCATGTGGTTTTGTGTATAGTTGTGATGAGAGCTTTTCTGAGAGATTATTGTTCTTCCCCCATCCCAGGTCATCTATGATGTCCTATTTACTTGAAAATGGTTGTTTGCAATTTCCTTCTTCCTTTCATGTTCTGTTTACGTAATTTCTCAAAAACCATGCTTAAAACACACCGTTTGAACACCATTTAATTATCCACCTTCAAACAGAGAGTCCACAATCTTCTCAATTCATTACCTACATCATTCCATCAGTTAGGAAAAGTGAATCAGATTACAAAATGCTCTTGTTATCTTCTCAAAATGGGCTACTATATTCACTGCCACTACCCCCACATTCCAAAAAGAAGCAATCTGATTCCTTGGAAGCACAAACCATACAATGTAGAGAACAAGCTCTTAATATTAAGACTGTATTAGCCTTGCTAATATTTACTGTATTGATTTTTATCAAAGCAATTGATAATAGCAATGCTTTCACATCTATGATTCCTTCCCAATTTTTTTAAATGGCACAAAGTTCTACCTACACGCTACAGATTGAAATGGAATCATCAGATTACTTTGCCAGCTTTAGTGGAGGGTATAAATTTGAGTGTCCCTGCTCTGTCCTTGTCAAAGCTACATGGTGAATATTTCTATTCTGTTGCACAGCAAAATAAAACAGACTTCTGCTTATGGATTGCTGCTATATAATCAGCATAACACACAGCAAGTTGCCAAGTGGCAAGGCCTCTGTAATTTCTATAGTCAAATTTGATGCCAAGAGGCAAAAACCAATATACACACTACCCTTCATGCAACAAGACTGGTTTAACGTTATTAATTATGCATGTATTTATAAATATTATAAACGTTATATTTACATTTTACTGCCTTATAATTTCTACAGTGCTTGGCACATAACTTTTATCATCTCTGTTCTGTGAGATAAGAACTCCTGAGGAAATAGCCTACAGCATTACTGCTTGACAAATGTCACGTGCTGAAAGTTCTATGGTAAACTACAAAAGAAAACTATAGATCCCCAAATGCTGTTTCTCTTTACTTCTACTACAAGTTCCACAGCATTTGAGTAAGTGAGAATAAATGGAACTCTTTTCTTGTAAAAAGTATGCTTGAAATCAAATGTCGTAGAAGGCATAAGTCAGGTGTAATGTTCAGCTATTAAAAAGCATGACAAGAGAAATCCTTGAAAGGCTCCCAGACTGAGTCTGCTTCCCTTAAAATTTTTGAAGAGGAGAAACACCACTCAGCTACCTGCCTGTGTATGTCCTCAGTGTCCTTACACTGAGATGCTTCCTCAAGGTATCACCTCCGTATTGCTGTTGCTCAGTGCATGTCTTTCTTTATTCTCTCAATGTTTGGAAGGCTTTCACCTTCCCCAACCTTGTTTAAATGATAGTTTAATGGGTTTGAATCAGGCCTTCAAAGCGGCATAAAACCAGAACTACCAGGATAAGGGTAGAACAAACCAGTGCTAGACCAATTTTGGACATCTGGAAATGGCTGTCTTTAAGAATTACATCCAAAAAGAAAGAAAACTAAAATTGCCTGTGAACTAAAATACACTGCTGATCCAGCTATCATGCCACTTAACCGTATGTTACCTATTTACTAATGAACAGTCTCTAAAAATATCTTTAAAGATAACAGGTCATAAGAGACATCAATCTCTAGTGGAATCTAGGTCATTGACCTACTTGTTCCAGCTATTGCTTACAAAATACTGATAGCAATGTTAGAAATTACAGCCTCTTTTTTTTGTTGCCAACAGAACCTCTCATGCATCAAATTCCCTTTCAGTAAAATAAGGACAGTAGTACAGACTACAATTAAAGGATTGATCTACAAACCTCTGGTTTGGAGGCTAACCCTAATGCCCTTAATTTCCTGACCAGCTCATCAATTTTATGATAATTGTGGTTGGAAATTCAGAGATCTGAAGTGTCTGGATATTAATATTTATAAATGTTTGAAGGATATGACAAGCTCTATGTCACTACTGTTTTCATACTGTATTGAAGCTGCTATATATAGGCCTTTAAAAAAAGATATATTAATATTTTATAGAGCAAAACATTCCAAATCTGATTTAAGTACTTCTGCTCAATGATATTCTTCTCTGTTGAAGAAGGCTGCCCTCCAGGCTGCTCGTATCAAGTTGGATATTGTTTCATTTAGATTCGATATGGTCATTTTTGAAGTTACAATGACAGTAATTCAGATGAAGAATTATGAAAAAGTACTTGCAGAGACAGCACTCAAGTCACAGTTGTTCTAGCAAGTAGCCATGAGATCAATCTGATAATTTCTAGACAGAATGGCTTAGACAAAAATCCCAATGAAAGATACCTTTTATTGGCTGCATGATGGAAAGACCAGTGGGTGAACTTTTACATGAGGGTGGAGACACTATGCTGTAGTGCAAAATGGAAGCAGCCTGTTGTGGCTTTGACTTTGATGAAGGTGACAATAATGTAGGAGGTGATGGCTTCTGACTTGAATGGTTGTTATAAACTATGGAAGTAAAGGCAGTAAAATAAGGCTAACAGAAGAAACAAACACGAGAACAGAATACTTCGGAGTATTTCATTTCCCCTTTCAATATTTGAAGAGGCTACCTCTCTCCCTCTCTCCTCTCAATCCAAGCCCAGGATGCTTACAGTTTTTAGCATCTTCTCATGATCTTTAAAAAAGACCAAAAAACAAAACCAGACCCACACAGCCACTCAGGAAAAGATTAAAGTTACTTGGCTGCAAACGTATTGTTCCCAAGTCCATCTCAATTCAAAAGCAGACATGCAAGGTATTGTGGTAACCAGTACTGAATTCTAGCAAAGTAATAAGAGTTTGCAATGATAAACAAATTAAGATGTGAAGTTAACCTGTCTCCAACCTAACTTCAAACACAGAGTACAGAAGGAAATAAAGAAATACTTAATTCTAAATCAATCCCTTAGTAACAAATATACAAACGCTGCATAACAATAACTAGAAACTTGCTCCAAAAAAGCTTTAGTCCCCCAACCTGCACATTGCTGTCCTTGAAGCTGCTGTGAGTTACATGGTGATGATGTTCTAGGAAACTGTATCTGCTCTGATCCAGGAGGCTGCAAATATCCTACTGATGAACTGTAATAATAATAAAGAGAAAAGAATGTGACTAACAGAAGTTTGTTACATTTAATCCTAATCACTGCATTTGTTGCTGCCAGGTTCTACAAGTTACTGGGACTTCACTAATTTCAATCAGTAATATTCCCATCTACCCCCTGCCCAGGAAGCTGTTCTTCACAAGACAGTAGTTTCAAGTCTGCTCACTGGCCATAACTTATGACCTGTGCATATCAAGACTGTAGTAATTTATTTACTTTGATGTGTGCAAATAGATGGTATAAAGATGTACAAAATTAACCATAATTGGGTCTCAGTTAAATAGTCACCGCAGAACCCACCACAAGGAATTCACATGCTGTTTTCTCAGCTGGAGGCTGGCCCCAAGCAGCTGAGTCAGTTTACTCAGCACACAAGATGAGCCCACTCATCCACCTGAGTGCAGAGTAAGGCAGCTTAGACAGATACCTACAAGGGTTGCCTTAGCACAGCTTTACCAAACAGGAGATCAGGAAAAGTACCCAGTCATGGAAGAAGACAGAGAAATATCCTTTCATTTATTTGCAATACATATAAAAAGAATAATTTTGAAAGTTTTTTCAATGCCAGCTAATTTTCAAGACATTCAAGGCAAAACAATAACTGACACTGCCAAACTCCATCATAACACAGACAGAACATCCTCAGGTTGGAGGACTACAGCCTGAGAATGGTGCCTACAGAATCTGGTACTTCGTGTCAGTACTAACAGGAAGTGAATATCCTAACGGAATGAGACTTTAACATAACTTCAAACTACAGAATAAAGGAAGCATGATCCTGTTGAGCCTCCACTAGGAATCCATTTAAATGTATGACTTCACCTAAGTATTTTTTCCATCCTTTGTCCCTGAGACCAAGTATTTGATTATAAATTAAAAATGTTTGTATTTTGTAACAGGAAAAACTCAGTGGAAACTAAAACAAATTGCTCTCTACCTGCACAGGATGTACTCTTTCACTCAGCTTCTCATCTTTCTATTGATGTTAGTCTACAACAACAACCTGTGGGTTTGAGGCCATTCAGTTCCTGCAGAACAGTATTCTACGTTCTTTGTTAGAGTGCCGCAACACATCTATTTTAATAAAAGCAAGATGCTGTCCTAAGCTGCTAGTTTGCTCCAAATGCCACATGAAAGTTACCCTGTTTGAAAGAGATGGCCATCGCAAATGGCAGAAGAGCTCAAGCAACAAAGCTTACTATAAAAAACTGTATCATTATGTCTCCCTATGACTCCACCGAATCTCAAACACAGCCAAAGAAGAAAAGGTTAAAAAGAACCTTAGGGTACAAAGAACAAGAATTCAGATCCATTTAACTGGATGAAGCCATGCAGCAATAACATAAATACTGAAATCTGTGCACTCACAGATGGTTGAAGCAAGCTTCATACCATTACTGCTTGTTTAAAAGCTGCAAGCCAAGTATTTTGAAACACACATGTAACAAGCATTAATTGTACTGAGTTCTTTTAGGTATTCAATTATCTATTCTATCATAAGCACTCAAAATTATTTCTCAAACAAGACCTGAACATACAAGGAAGTTCCTACACCCATTTCACAGCCAGCTTGGTGCTAACAGGCTTTGTTAGTTTTGTGGACAAAAGGAAGCTGGAGTAATTTGCTTCAGAGATTCAAAATGAAGAGAGCAGAGATAACTGCAAGAAGGTATTGCTGCTGGATGTGCTCGTGTTTCACGAGTGGAAAAAATAAAAAAAGGAAAACTACAATGTAAAACTTACAAATAAAAGACTGCTGAAAGAAACATGAAACAGTGTATTTCCAGTCAAACAAGGAGTACTGGTTGTTTCAGTTAACTGCATAAGAGCAAAAATAAACACCTAACAAAGCATTTGCAAGTTTGCCTTTAAAATACATTTCAATACATGGAGCAATATAGCAGATATTGTCAGTTTCTACAGAGCAATTAAACCTCATTGCTGAGAAGTCAAATAATTAAATTCAAGTTACCTTAAGTTATTTTGTTGACCCGATGGAATGACACTGTAGTAAACTGGCATTCCTGTTGTGGGCAATCCTTGATTTGACTGACCAGGAATTATTACAGGCTGTTGATATGTCTGCTGGGGCACTGCCTGGGAACCTTGAGGCACCGAAACCTAAAATCGAGAACGCTTTGAGACTTCCTTGTGCAGACATTGTTTCCTTCTGCCGCTTGTTTAAAACTTCTGCTTCACATTTCAGCTGTCTTTGGTTATTGTTACTACTTTTTCAAGTTTCCACCCACATATCGCTTTGAAACACACTTGCAGATTTCATCCATTTACAAAATGATGTTTAAATTGAAAATAGATCGCTTCAAATGCACAGATTGGAAAGCTCTGAATAAATTACCCACCTGGTAAGATGGCACTGAAGGATATGGAACAATCACACCTTGAATTTGATTCCCAACATTGTTGTGTTGGCCACTGACTAGACTTTGATTCTGAGACTGTTGAACTCCAACTAAACCCTGGTAGTTTTGCTGTTGGTTAGGCAAAACTTGGTAACCTGAAATTACACATTTAAACATTGTTTTGAAATAATTACCTCTGAACACGTTTTATACATGGTTGCTTTTATGGTGGCATTTTCCAGTGGCTTTCTACATCTGGCAGCTTTGTAAGAGCTGAACTTATCATGCACATAAAAAGACACCAATATTAGAAATTAACACATTATTCATTTGCATCCATCTGGCACCAGCATTAAATACTTCACATACTATCTGCAGTGCTGCTCTCACATGCTTGCATTGTTTGTACTCTAGTGAGTTACACGTGTTAACACCTTGATTTGCCTGGTGAAAGCAGAAGGCATTTGAACAAGGCATGCCATTAAGAGACAGTTGTCAGTTGTCATAAATAATGCTGTTTGAGGTACACCAGCTTTGAAATTCTGGTTGTGATAACTTCTAGCATCTCAGGTGCCCCAGAGATAAAAGTATCAGTGATTCAAGGCTGAAGAATACCTAGCAAGACACACATGCAAGTCCCTTCTTTGAAAGGGCCATTTCTAAACTGAAATATGGAATGCTAAAACAATTACGAAGTGAGAGAAATCCTCCAGGTAAAAGTCACATTCATATGGAAGACTTTCATGTTAAATTTAATGTTACCTTGTGGGGGGAAAAAAACAAAAAGGAAAAGCCAGACTTTGATATTCACCCCCATGTTGTGATTCTACAACCATTTATTATTGCTGGTACCCTCTCTTACCTTTCAAAAGTGTCCTACCTAAAGAAGTAAATAAATAAACCCACTGGTCTGAGTGCCAAACAGGAAATGGCATCTGTGCATTTATCGTGCTCCAGCCCATTGTGCCCCACATTTTTTTTAAATGCATTTAGGATGTAACTACTACCCCGATCAAAGGACATGCAGAACACAAGCGTAATTCTTTTCCCCGCTGCTCCATCTTAGAGGTTATGTGCTTAACTACTTACCGTACCAGCAAAACCCCCTAGCTATTAGTGTAGCTGAGACAACGCCAGCGACTACGACAGAGTAAGAAGACAGGGCTAGTCCAGATAAACTGATGGCAAGAAGAGTCTGCATTTAACTCTAGTGCATTCACATTCTAACAAACTTGACATTCCCCATGCTTTCTGGCTTGATATGGAAGTATAATTAAAACAGCAAAGATAGCCCCCAAAAGTCACTTGGATTTTGTGTCTGCATGTTTAAAAAATTGCTTGGTCTATTTTGTAAATAATTATTCAATTAACACAAAACAAAACCCAGGGATGTTCACTCATTACATACATTCGGGGTACAACAAACATCGTGAATTAAATTTCAGCTGGTTGTCTCTTCTAAAGAGACTGCAACAATGAAGAGTGACAGACTGGTAACATCATCACATATTACTTGAGAAAATTAAAGGGAAGAAGGTTCAGTTAATTATGAGTGCTGTTCATTAGAAACACAATACATTCTATATTTTCAGAGTACTATACAACTTCAGGACAATGCATGCTTGAATGAATACTTCTAATTACAGTTTGTAAAGACTAAGCTCGGACTGTGCATAAAACTCACTCTTATGTGCAAAAACCAAAATGCTAAAGTGTACTTTGTTACAGAATGATCTATAGCACCTAAAAAGCAACAGAATGCAGAGCTGCAAAATATGATAGATACAATCAATAATACATCTGTAATGTAAACCCCTCACTTCCTAGACACTGTAATGTCGCTGTGAACATTTGTCACTTTGTTCTAGCACTTCCAGCAACAGATGTAATTGATTTTGCAAGTGGAGAAAACTGATACAATAGAAACTGACTGCCAAAAAGGTTCCCCACTGCATTCCAAAGAATATATTATTTCTAGCATCACAGTTTCACCTCTGCATTGAAAATGGTATGGCAGAAACACAGCACTCGGCAGAAAAAGAAAACCCACAGCTGCCACAGTGAACTGTCTCTTAACAGAGAAATACTCCAAAACAGGAGCTCCTGGAAGAAGCATCTATTGACATTTACATAATTTAAAATGAATCACTTAATATAAGTCAGCAGATAGAGTGTAGAAACACACTTTCTGAATGACACACTGAGAGTGAGAAATGGCTTTCAGGCAAGAACACAGAAGTACAATAAGCTGGTTAGCAAGTAACGACTACAGCTTGATACCAACTACTGCGTTGACAGCTGTTGTTACAACTGTAGGAGCTTCATCACTGGCCATTTTGAAGCAGAAGCCAGTTGAATTTCAGTTGATGTTCCTACAGTAACTGTAGTCCAGATTTTTAATCAACCTGTGGTTAGTTCTCATGGTATCTTGGCCCTCATGATTATGAGGACATGAGAGGCTACTTTCTTAAAGAGCATTTCCTCCTATTTATATATTTGGACAAACAAAGCATTTAAAATAGAAGCGAAAAACCTAACACCTGAAACCCCTTTAAAAAGGAAGCCAGGAAGCAGCTGAAAAAGAGACCGGTTCACTGTGAGAAATATAAACCTCTCAGACAGTGTTACGGCCCCGAATTCAACAGCTCAAAGTCAGGCCATCCCATAATGTTAAACCAAACGTGGTTTCAGTTGCCATGCTCTCAGAAGCTGTCATCTTTTATCCACATTTGTGTTTGGAAAATAATTGCATAGTTAGTAACCGCTTTATAAAGTGAATAAACCCCTGTAAGACATGATCTGCTCACTCTTATGCTTGACCAGATAGACTTGCAGAACATCTGGAGCTGGAAGAGACCCAGCCTGAGGGACTCGCTGCTGCATCAGCCAGGCAGCAATGTTGCCTTTCAGTTCAAACAGCCACCAATACTGAGCCCCAATTATTTCAGATGTAGCTTTAGATCTTATTATGCATACCGGTCATTTTAGGTCTTATTATGCATACTGATCAATATCCAGGTACCGTTAGTCAATGGACAGAAAAATGATTTATACCGCATTGTACTAAACTGTAACTTAAAAAACAGAAGTATCTTTAGTTTGGAACTTTCAGCAGATAAGACACATCTCTGTGATTTTACATCATTCAGAGTTCCCAGTCTTTTGCTCTGTCCTATAAGTTATTCACTTTATAGACTAAAAAAGTTATCCTGTAACTTAGCAGCATGAGCCACTCACAGTTATGGCTCAGATCTCAAGTTTCATGACCAACTGACTTAAATTTTTCTGCTTCAGTTATGCACTCTGTCCAATATGTGAACTTCTATTTGAAATCATAAGGCAAAATAAATTTTAAAAGCAGAGGACAAAATATATGCAAGGCATTCTAAAGAAATGCTGAGCAAGTTCAACAAACCTGTCTGCTGTCCAGGCTGTGCCAATGGTTGGTTTTGCTGTGTGTTGTAATGGACAGAAACAGGTCGATATTGTTGACTGGAGTGCGGATACTGACTGGGGGTACAATAACAGGCTGGCATCTAGAGACAAACAACAGTTAAGAGCTTCAGTATCTGAAAATTTATAGAAGGCAGACACATAAATAGAAAAAGAAAGAGGGTAAAAGGAAGATACAAAACTTAAGTCACTCTTTAATGGCTTATTTCTTGTATTTCCATTGTAGAAAGGAAAATTCAGTGATATTACATCCTCCTACATCAGCACTGATTTCATGAACTGCTTTTAGCAGGCTTTGGTGACTATGCATGCTATTTCAGCCAATGTCAGAAGAAAGCAACCCCATTACTTCTAAAATGCAGCACCATCAGTGAAACCATGGAGATGGTTGGAGGGAAGCTGATCTAGGATCTCAGGACCGATTTCCATTTGGTAGTTTTAAAATATTTCTAGCAATAACAAAATGTGCGTTTTTGGTAGGTTTTTTTTTTTGTTTGTTTTTTAAACCAGCTACACATAAGTAGGCAGACTTTACAGAAAGCTCTCTGATGAAATAGCATAGTTAGTTTCAAAATATAGTTTTCAGTAGGATGGAAACAAAGGCCATGTACCTGTGGCACAGGTTGCTGCATATATCCCTGCTGCGGAAGGACCTGCTGGCTGACAGGGTGGCTGGATGGAGAGTAGCCCGGAGCAGAAACCGGCTGGCCAGAAGGTGGTGGAGGTGGAGCGGCTGCAATAATATAGCCAGACTGCTGCGGGGGCTGCAGGACAACAGTGGACTGGAACATAGTGGTGTGAGGTTCAGCTGGATCAGTAGGTGGCTGACGGGCAAGACTCATATGGCTAAACTGTGATCCTAGGTTGTCTTGCTGAAATAGTTCAAAAAAAAAAAAGTTATATTCAGATATACTTGTACATTTGTCAAACTTGTTATACTACGTGCTAGTTTTCATGCTAAAAAAACTAATCCTTACAACAGCTGCAGAAAACCACTCCAGAGGTTACTGGCTATTTACAACTGAAACCATGGTACTGATGGCACTGGGCACTGCACAAAGTCCTGTGACATTTGAAAACTTCTATTCCTTTAACTAAGCCCAAGCACTTGCTCTTTACAAGAAATTCAACACCAAACAAATTACCAGCATCCCAGAAATTAGAAGTTATCACTAGTATTGCCTGGGTTGGTAAACATCAAGTTTTGCATTTCAAAAAGCAATCTCTCCAAATGTGAAAAAACTCAAAAATGTTAAGAGCACCTGATCCTCTCCCACATCACCCTGAAGAAGATAAAAGGTAACCAACAAAGACTAAGTTTAATTTCTGTCTTTTACAGATCATCTACATTCATATTTTATGATGACATTTTACACTTTCAGCCTTGGAACTATTCATCTGATATACGTATTTGCATGTAAAACTTCATTTGGAATACCTCCGAATTCAGAACATCTCTGTTTTCGTTCAATCAACAATTTACATTTCCCTGTGGCACTTCTGGAATGAGGCCTATTGACACAACCATAATGCTTTTCTGCATCGGACTTTACATGCTGCTTCTCACAACATCTAGTTTAGAACAGATACTGATATTTAATTATGACGTAATATTAACTCCCAGAATGTCTTAAGGACAAAAACCAGCAGCACGGATTTGTACTATACTATCAATACAAGTAAATCATCACCTGGTCAGTATTCCCGCAGTGACACATACAGTACAAATGATGAACCCCACTGAAACTTTATCGTCAAAACATGGATAAACCCAACCTTCCTGCCACCAACTACAGATGATAATTCATTTAGTCCATTAACGCTTTTCACTGTGTTACCTAAGTCGCCATCAGTAGAAGTACCTTTTTTGAAACTGACAGCACAATTAGAATTCAAACTCATTTCCTGAATACGAAATGGCTTGAAACCATCACAAGCCTGGAAGGAGTTTCATTCCTTGTTTTAGCAAGCATATGCCTAACAATGATTGCAGATTATAGCATGGAACTAGCTCCTGAAATAGCTGCTGCTGGAAGCAATGCATCACACTGGTTAAATAACCACTCTCATTTAATTAACTGCAAAGTTAAGTTATTCATGGTGCAGTTTACATGTGCTCAAACAAATAACATGAGAAACAATGCTGCTGAAAAGAAAGCACCCTTAATGAAGTTCAGCTCCTTTTAGAACTGTACACCTAAAGTCCAGGTAACAGTTATAATATCAATTTTTTAAACGCAGGCTATTGAATTCCAATTAATGAGCATCTGTTATTACATGATATGAATTATGTTGCAAGCAGTAGCAAAATACAAACTTTGAATTCATCATAAAATAGCTACTGTAAAACATGTAGAGCAGTTTGGGGAGTTGGAAAACCTAAATTTTTCCTGCCCCTAGTTCAGATTTGTCTTTGGACAATGCTTTTCCTTCAGTAGGCTTCGCTTTACTCCAGCAATAAGATTCTTACATGATACTCATTTTTTACAAGAGACCAATGGATTTCAATTCCAGCTTCCGTCTACTGAAAACATGGGATGCTGGTGAACCATTAAAGAGTTCTGGCAAAGGGACTTCAAAAAGTAACCTCAACAAAACCCAGCACAGCTGACCCTTGGAAAGCAATTAGGGGCCAGCAGAAGAAAAAGCAGACAGAAAGCAATAAGAATGGAAAGGATGGATGGAAGGACATTAGTCAAAAGGTATTGACTGGCCAACAAAACTTTGAAAAAGCTGTTTCTTAGTTAAAAAAAATTATGTATCATTATATACAGATATATAGAATAGCCTTGAACATATGCGGTTCCCTGTTAAATTCAAGTTCAAGAGAACTATTTTCCACTATTCAGGTGATATTTTACTGTGACTGAAAAGCCAGCCAGTCATTACACTGCTATCACACATCACTTACAAACAACCCAAGCAAAGGTCAGCTCCCACTAACGATTAACCCACACAAAAAGGAAATGAACAGAAGATATAATACCACAGAATATTGCTGGGTAGAGGAGACTGGCAGGAGCGGGGGTGGATAAGAGACTGCAGAGTACTGAACAGGCTGGGAAGAAGGCTGTAGAGGTCGGATAGGCTGAAGAAATAACAGGTTTATAAACATGGTTAACATAAGAGAAGTGAAAACAAAGTTTTTTTGTAACAGGACAATAAAGCAACTGTGTTCCAGTTATTACCAGAAAGGGAAGGGATCCTTTCTTTTTTTTTTTTTAAATTAAGCTTAAAGACTGAATAGAGCTAAAAGTAATTTTCAATATCACAGTCAATAAGGCATTTGTTTTATGTTACACACTATATTGGCTATAAAATTAGTCAGCAGATTGCTTTTATTTAACATCTATTATGTCTTTCAGAGAGATTGCTTTGAAATTATAAAATAAGAACTAGACTTACATTCTAAACAGAAGTTTTAAAGCATCTAAAGACAGAATCAATCTATTAGCAGCCACAGAATACAACATACTACTTTTATTCCCCATTACTGAAATATTTTCTGTGCATTGTGGTCATTTAAACACCAGAGAGCCAGCCTGTTCTTCAGCGTGTGCCACTGTAAGTAGGACAAACCGAAGTGCTACTACAGAGGCATCCACACCTACCAGTTCTAAGCTACCTCTCTGGTGCCAGCAGTACGACTTGCACAGTACAGCCCAAGAATTCATCTGACTGCAAAGTAAGCTCCATGAAAAAATGCTGCAACTGGACTAACTGCCTGCCTTGCTGACCATGTGATGGGTGTTTGAGTACCTGTGTCACAGGATGAAGACAGAACCCCTTTTCCTTCTCTCTATGATCTTGATAACATAACATTTTCAGTACATCTTTTTGTTTTCTATATTTCTAAGAAAAGACTGCCTACCATTTCAGTTATTAGGAGAACTGACAGTTCTGAGAACTATGGGGAAAAATTCCATTTACTCATATCTGTGCAGCTATTCCTGCTTCTGTAAGGTGTCAACAGAGCAAACCTGCTAATTCCTTATCAGACAGCAGTAAGGCAGCATCAACCATCAATGCAAGCAGCATATATTTGACATGTGCACCTGTGAGAGGATGTGATTAGAGGCTGGCTGTTGCTGAGGTGGTGGGGGAAGAGGTGACTGTTGTGCAGGTCCAGGCACTTGGGTCCTAACCGGTTGCTGAGGCATAGGAGGATTGTACACAACTGGAGTGCCATCTGGATTAAGGAATGGCTGACCTGAAAGGTTGAAGAAGAACAAACACAACCAGAGACAGACAGCTCTATTATCCAAGTCCGGAGAAAATTAAGACAAATACATTTACAGCAGACAAAATGAATTAATAACATTTAGAAATAAAGTCATATTGTTTCATATCAAATTTATGCCAAATCCCCACAACTACATTTACAATGGCCACAACTAAAAGGGAGCCAACTGGCAAACTACATGCAGCTAAAACATGTAACTAAACATTTAAATTAGATGAAAAAACCCAGCATTGACTTAATGAGCAGAGATAAACATTTACCATACCCTGATAGTCCAGACAACTTATTTTTATTATTATGTGAACTGAAAAAGGGCAGAAGAAATAAAGGACAACCCTACTAAAACAGCATATTAAGGACCTTTTAAAAGGCAGATAAATGAATGAACTTTGTTTTGAACATCAATTGAAACACAGGCAAATACAGAATAAAGGCAAATACCTGTATAAAATAGACACAAAACAGAAGCAGCAATTATATTCCCATAACTGCTAACAAGGCTGAAGTACTTCTATTCATAAATGAATTCCTTCAGCTTTCCAATGAAATAATGCAGTACTATCCTCCTATTTAATAATTTGCAACTTCAATATTGAAGCACCCCATTAAGGCCATTAAAAAAATAATAAAACACAAAAAAACCTTCAAAGTAAATTATAAATAAACAGTAACTTGTTTTGTTGCCTAGGTTGGGGGAAGAAAAAAACAAACACAAAACCACAACAAAACCCAAAGGAACAGCAGACCAGCAAGAGCCCACATTTAAGTTAGAATCACAACTTGAGAGTCCAGCTATTTTTTTAATGAACATCACACAGCCCGTTCTGCAATTCTATTGCTTTTCTGAGGAGAGCGTGAATAAACAGTGATTACGACATGAAGAAATACTGTCACAGTCATTTCTTTCTCTGCCCTCTCCTGCTGCTATGTGGAATTCTCTTCAACAGAACTGGGAAATGACCACCATGCAGGAGGAACAAAGCGAAACTGATCACATGCAAAACATTGACACAGACATAAGTGAAATGAAGATGACTCAAAAACCACTACTTAAACTGTATCACGTTTCAGATGACACTATTTGCAAACTGATGGTAGCCTTCCAATGTCTGCAGTTATCTGTTTTGTTTACAGGAATTCTGAAGATTTTAGCATGGTCACGCTATAAACTCGTAATATGAAAATTGAGCCCCCAATAACCTTCACACTGCAGAGCACACAAATGCCTACAAATGCTAGAAATGTTTGTTTTCCTAGCAAAATTTGATCACTAATTGTCATGCTTGTGCTCAAATGGCCAACAACACAATGGAAAATTCACATGTAAGTTGCACAGTGGTGCCATTATGCCTCAAAGCAAAGTCAACAGTTCTGTGCCCCAAATCTATCCCTGAGATAGCAAACACTTCCTCCATGAAATGCAGTGGCTGCCTGGGAAAATTGGCGGCTGCAGTCAGCTGTAACCAAATTCTATCAGGACCAGCATTAGCTATTCTTTAGAGGGATTTAGGAAGAGAAGCTTTAGGTGGCATATCAATATGTAGATTCACAAATCAAATAGTTTTCTAGCTTTGTATACAAGAATAGCAGCTGATTTATATTAAAGAAAATTATTTAATTACGTGAGAAAAACAATTTAACAAGTGATTGCTTCAACAACAGCAATGAGAAAAAAAGCAGTTTTACAAAAGTACGTGCAATTGCATTCAAGTAAAATTAAGTTTATCTAGAGAATAATAAAAAATTAATACTGAAGTGTTTCTCCACCTAGAAAGGAAACAAATCCGTATACTAAAATATCATCTGTTGAACAGAAAAGGTAAAAAATCAAATCTTCAGTGTTCCTTAACACCCACAAGCAAGAAAAAGGTTGATTTTCTTTTTCTTTTTTTTAAACCAGGCAAGAAGTTAAATGTCTGCATCTACAGCATGAACATTCAGTCTCATGCTTATTAAAAATATAAGGATTGGCCAAATACACCAGCACTGACTTAATCTTGTTTTAAACCGAAACAGAGTTTTAAAAACAGCATATGATCCATCCTTATTTCCGTCTCTTGTATTGAGTGCCATGAGTTTACAGAACGTTTATCATAATGTGCAAAACAAAGGGTAATGACTTCCTTCAAGTTGGTGTGAATACTTGCTCAGGAGCTCTCCTGTCAGTGAAACCATCTTATATTAGCACTGAAAAAGACTCTTCCCTCTCCCACTATTCTGTATTCTAGATAATAATTGACAAATTGAAGTATTTTGTACTAGCCACCATCAGAATACATTAAACCTATAAATTAAAACTCGTAGCAAAGTCCAAAGTGAGTTTACTTATCCCTTTTATATAAACGTCATGCTTTTTAAATTACATGCACTGAACAAACACACACACAAAAAAAAAGAAAGCACAATACTGAAATTAACTCTTATATAAACACTTGCACATTTTTGTCTGAGTTCTCAACTGTAACAAGAACACCCACGAGCAGATACCAACCTGTTTGAGGGTTGATCAGAATACTGCCAGGTGGAATGCCTGTCGCTTCCAAGGGAAGCAAAAAGAAGCTACTGCTAGTAGGTGCCACTTGCCCATTTATGCCACCATCAAAGGAAAGAGAGTTACTAGTGCTGACAGCTGGATAGACGGCAGGCGTGCCATGAGAGGGCTGACTTAGAGCTGGCACTGGAAGAGGCTGCTGGGTGTGAGAAAGAGAACCCGTGGATGACCCTACACTACTAGAAGACTCTGAACCTAGGAAAGGAGTAATGAGAAATTGTTTTTACCTAAAGACAGAAACATCATGCTCACTTATATATATATATATACATTTACACTTTTAAATGCTAACCCTTAAAGCTAAGCATAAGCACATAATTCAACAGTGGCCTTGCCAATGAAATGTTCATTCATCTCCCCTGGAATACCATTACAAGATTCTTTTGGTAAACCAAGGGTCAATTCAGCACTGCTTTGCACTCAACCATCTCTAGATCTGATTTCTGGTCAGAAAATACATCTGTATACATGCACATGCACTACAGTGCAGTTCTTCCACAGTTCTTATAACTGATTGCTCACACATTCCAAAAAGATGCATGCATACATAGTGATGTACTCAGGGTTTAGATACACCAGTTATGCACACACAAATGACTGCTACTGTATACATGCAGGCCACTGGATAACTCAGATCCATTCAGCCAAATGTCCCTTCAGACACATTACTTACATTACATGCTCTATAGACACAGCCTGCATGCAAGGAATGACTACTTTTCTGTGGCTACTACTTGTCTGAGATCTGTCTCACCTGATGGACAAATTGCAGAACATTAAAAATCCCAACACACTCTTCCCAACCTCCCCTCTCCCCTGGCAATTTTAAGGTTAAAATAAAAAATGTAGCTAGAAGAAAAATGCGATATTATGGTATTTTTAACCTGAATTAGTCTTATTTGAAGTTCAAAAAGAATACAAAATAGCTTAGTGAAAGCAATTATTTTACAACTATAAATGTTGCAAGGCAGTGGAGAACCAGACCCTGAGCTTTCTGAAAGCTAATACATATTGACAAGAGCAACTTTCCAGAAGACCAATATGGAATGGTCTATAGAACTGCACTGTTTCCTACAGACCTCTAGATGCACAATCTAGCATACTTTTAATTAAGTCTTTACTATGACACTTGTAGGACTTAGCATATCTAAGTTGAAATGTAATAACTCTTATTGGCAGCCTCTATACAATCTAGAAGACTGGGGTAAAACATATCTTCCACTTTCTTTCTTCCACTATCCTTCACAAAACATTCTAACTGCAAGCTTTTCATTTGTTAGTATGAAATATTAGTACAGCTGCAAGTATTTGCTGATGCTGTTAGCTTTTTTTTATTGCCAAAGTGAAATACAAAGCCAAGATTTGTAAATTATGCAAAATAATTTATCTCAGCTTCAGAAAACACTCCTGATTTTACCAGTTACTTTGTTTAGATTTCTTAAAAAAGGCACTTCTAGATTATGTAGAGAAATTAGCCTGAAGTCATTGTAGTTAAAGCCAATTGCATCCTTAATCAATAAATGAGCATTTTTTCTTGCAATTAATGTTTTCTAAAAAATAGGTTTCTGAGAACGTACATAATTTCACAGTTTCAAAACAAATGTACAAGTACTTTTGGAACGTATTTTTCCAGGCACAAAGGAAAAAATCTATTTACCACATTAAAGGTGTGGTAGCACACCTACAGTGCAGGGGAAGTTTCAGAGAAAGTAAAAAGAAATTCACCAAGTCTCCTTAGAAACAAGTTTTATAAATGACAGGAAGGGGAACTACAACACAGACAAGCAGTGACATTCTTCTGTTCTGATTTCCAATTCCATCTTTGAAGTAGCAGATCTGTTACCTACCCGTCTACTTCAAGACTCAACAATCGCACAGCTAAGATCATCTCTTCTATCAGATTTAATTACCATTCGGAATAGAAATACTTAATAAGTGTCACTTTTGATTCACAGAAGAATGATATCCTTATTTTCTGAGATTTTGTTCTGACACTAGTTACACGTGAGCACACCCTTGAAACCCAAAGGCTTAAAGAAAATAGTATTCTTTTCCCAGGATTTCTGACTCTTACAATTAAACATTACACTTTGTTCCATTCTTCTGATTTTTTTTTTTTTTCCAGCAACCTAAAAATTAAGTAAACTTTTAAAGCACTTAAATCCTGGCAATGGCACTGATCAAGCTGATAGGTTTTTATGCTGTATTACACTAGCAGGATAGCAGCTCAGATTCTTTAGACTGCACAAAGCAGCTTTGCTGTGATGAAACTAGAGTTGAACTCCAAATATATTTTGATTTGGTATTAAGTACATACATTGATAAGTACCCCCAAATTCTTTGCTATTTTGTAATGTATTTAGTTTAAAGCCATCAGTAATTAAGCTTTAAGTTCTACTTCCTAAGTCAAAAGTCTTCACTTAATTTGTAACCCAAATTCTAGTTCTCCAAGGCACTTAAATACTAAAGGCCTCAGTCAGCAGTCATTCTATGCATACAGCACCTACTGCAACCAGAGGGAGCTGTATGCATGGAGCACCTACAAGACCAAGGCCTCTATTAGCACACATCTAAAATACATGTCAAATATCAAACCAGCAGGTACTTCACTGCTAGGTAACTATGTACAGATTTTGTAATACCTGTCTCAGATAGCCTGCCTGTGCTTTTGCTGCTTCCAGAGCTATCTCCTCTTGTCAGAACTGAGATCCCACTGAAGCTGCTGGCCTTCGTTACAGCTGGCTTCAGACTGCGGATGGAACTATCAGAGTCGGTGCTGCTCCAGGGACGGGGTTCACAATACTTCAGCTCGTTCTCAGTACTGCTCTGATGGCTGTTGGCTGACCTCCCTGACGTTTCTTTATTGACTCTGCAAGTTATAAACTAAAATTTTAGCACAAGCATCAACTGCAAAATAAAGGAAAAGGAGGAAAAAAAAAAGGTGAAATGCATGCAGAATACTTGGGGATATATATATATATTTTAGAGAATGCATCAAATACCTAAAAATCTGTCGTCTTTGTTGTGTACTATTAGTTTCTTCCTCCTGGATTCTGTTGGCATTTTAATAAGATAGCTTAATATTTATTAAGAAAATAGAAAAGTGAGACAGAATTGAAATGCAAATTTACTTACCTTTTATCGGTGAAATAATTCTCTTGGGAACACAGGGACTGAGTGGCAAAAAAAAGTGCAGAGAAGTATTAATGGCATCTAGAACCCCCATTACGGCACACTAATAAACTGCAATTTCGAGTCTCTTCTGTTAGCTATGAACTATGAACCGGTACAAAGCTTCCTGAGGGTATGACATGATATACAAAATGAAAAGGTTAGGACTCCATCCTTCTTGCTTGTAACATGGGTAAACAAAATGATGTGGTGAACAAAATACGTGGGTACAGCAAATGAACCTCTCGAGCTCATTACACCTACAGAATATTACAAATGTGTGAGAGCTACAGATAAGTGGCAGAAAAGTTGGTTAGAAGTACTCAACTTTGCAAGACAGTATTTACTTCTAATAATGTTGACTGAAATGGAAATCTACTTGCAAAAAATGCAAGGCTGAATAATAATTCTGAGTTCATGCCACACTAATGGTTATCTGCTCAGTACTCTTCTAATATAGAGTTTCCTGAAAAGGAACATCTCTTAACAAGCACACGTGTATGCAGAGTGTTCGTACAAAAGACAGCATGATTTTCTTTGATACGTACGTCTTGTGCAAATATTCTTTCTCTAGCTCTCTGATATTCTTCCTCACGTTCTTCTATGGATTTACTTCTTCTGTCATCTTTTAATCGTATTCTCATCTAAATTAAGTGATAAAGTGTCAACTTACACATGAAAGTAGTACAGATACATCACCCAGTACAACAAACAGAAGTGGAAAGTAATATTTATTCACCTGGTTGTCATCTTTGTCTAAACTAGAGTTATCTCTTTTAAGGATGTACCGCTTCTGAAAGTCATCGCTCTTCTCATCCTTTATATGCTCACAAAACTTTTGGTCAGGTCTACAAAAAGTTGTTAAAAAGAAAAATTCATGGACTTGTAAAAATACACTATACATGGTGGAACCAACTGAAACGTGCACAATATATTTCACAGTCTAACAGATGTGACAGATTTTGGTTGTCTGGGCAATGGGAAAAATACCAAAAACATGTACTGTTGCTTACACCTGACAACTCCTATTTCTGATGCACAACAAACCTGCTTTTAAAATCGCTTCCTCCTTCAAAGCATTTACTTCAGTTTCCAATTAAGGTGGGAAGCAACCACACGCCCATGTGGAATCAGAAGTGCTCGTGAATCCAGACTGGTGCAATGGGTATTGGGCATGCACCGAAGTGAAGAAAGGTGCTTTCTGTTAGAGCTGTAATATACCTCAGAGTTCATTTCAAGGGGAAATGGATGATAAGGAAATACAGAGAAAAGAGAAAGCATTGACACTTAGAAGCTTCTAGAATATAATCAAGTAGAAATAAACAAGAGAAGAAAAATGACACAACAGTGTGGGCAAGCAAGAGATCAAAGTGAGAGGAAGAAGCAATATATTCTTTTGGTACTTTACCTACTTTGTGAAAGGAAGTGAAATGGTTTGCAAACTTTCTTATAAAAAATGAATACCAACTACCTAGACAATGAAGCTGCTACTACTACAGTAAGATTTTCTCAGACAATCAGGAAGAATTTGCCTATTGAAAGACAAAATGTATATGTACTCTTCTCTGCATCTTTACTCGTTACTCAGGTTATTTATATATAAAACCAGGAGATCTTTTTCTGTGAAACAGCCAAGCCTAACTATTAGTTACTGGATGCCCAAATATAATTAGCAGGCATTTCAGAGAACCTTTAGACTGTCTTACCTCTTTCTTTTTTAGGTCCCTGAATTTACTGCCCTGCAATCACCAACTTCCCACTCCACTGAGACGTCCCAGTATGCACTGGGTTGTTGATGTCAGTAACATCACTGATCGGCGCTGGAGCCGGGAATCTGCCTATGAGGAAAAGGTAAGTTTGGTTTTATTCAACATGGAGCAGATCTCCAAGGTTTTCTTTCTAAATTCTTATTTTATATCCAAAGTGATTTAAAATAAGAATACTGAAAACATTAAGACTCTTCTTGTCTGCAGGTTGGATGAAATGCCTGCTAATTAATAGCTATGCCTACATGGGGCTTCCAGAGGCCAGTTAAAAAAATATATATACACATACATATATATATATTAAAAATAAAAACAACAAGAAATCATATTTTTGAAGTTCTTATTCCACACTTGTATGTGTGAAGCTTCAGTCTAGGGATGCCGGTAGATGCAAAGACAACAGATTTGAAATGTATGCCTTTGTAATTAATTTCTGATAGAGTATGTAAAGCCAAATCAAAAATAAACACAAAAAGACTTAAGTTTATCTAGTGGATATTTAGGCCCTAGATAATTTTCCCATAACTTCTGAGAGAGAAACTATCTGCTTAAATAAAATTTCAGTACTGTATGTTGTTTCAGTTCTACTGATTCTTAAATTAGGGTGGATAATAAGATTTTATTCCTTCAAAGCTGCAGAGAGTCTACGATGAAGATGCAGGAGCTGTGAACTCCTATTTTCATGGTCATATCAGAGTGCTTAAAGAGAAAAGAGTCATGCAAATTTATTCAGTTAAAGCTAGAAACTAGGTAACACAAAACTTAAATATAATCAACACATTAGCCCTTCATCTTTCTGTGGTGACAGAAGGAGACAGCAAGTGCAGAATACAGAATAGCTGGGTCCTGAGAACAAGAGTGCCAATTACGCATGGAATTTGGCGATGCTCTGAGTCCTGTGCTAGCATTTCATAATAGTTTTTCTTCTAGTGGTTTCTCCAAGAACTCCCCAGCCATCACAATAAAGTAGCATGCAGAGTTGTTAACCTGATGAGATCTGCAGGCAGTGTTATTCCAAAAACAGATTTCGAAGCCTGAATTTTTGCAGTAGACTTTTACAGTACAAAACCCAAAGCTCAGCAATTATTTTCCCCTCTATTCAGCCCATCAGAACGTGGCCCTGTTTTAAGGTAAGTGCTGGTCCTGCTTTGATCCAAATGAAAGGAGGTACTTGAAGCTGGTATTAATTTTTAAACAGGTAATAGTTGATGTGATATGGAAACAGTTCATAGGGCACCTCTGCAAGAAAAGCAACAAGAACTCTTAACGTATAGACAGCATACTTTTATATTGCTAAACCTTTGAACATGCAACAGATCACATTATAACATAACACTCAGAACACCTCTCCTTGCTGCATGCTTCCTAGTGGACAAACCCCTATTGCTACAGATTCAGCATCATTGCATAATATATCCCAAGAGTTAAATATATGTACCATAAAGTTTTTTCAAGGCTTTTACACTTACATTCTTGTATTGCTAGTTTTATTAACTATGACTGACTTCCCACTCTGGTCCACGTTGTGCTCTAATCCAAAGTAAGCAGCTACCCTGTGCAACAGCATTCTATGATAAGATGTCATTGGGGGAAACTTTTTTCTTGGAGCTCTGGAAGAAAGGAATAGTAGCTTTATTTAATAAACAGGAACACTCTTGAATGTTTGTTTTCCTATAAGAGTACAGTACTTACTCATTATTACCAATGAAATCTAAAATTTCCTGTTCTAATTTCAGCAGCATCATTCTGTCCCTGAAAATAAAAACACAGCAACTCACATATGAGATACTCCAATAACTCCAGCTGTATTCATCTTAAGAATACACAGATAGTATCTATGACCAAGGAATGATGGAAGACTATAAACAGGACCATCAAGTGGCTAATGCAGTAGTTATTTATCTTTAGGAAAAAGTACTCATTTTCCACTAAGCTGTATTTTATTTAACTCACACTGTTCTTATCTCAGAAATCACAGTACACAGAGCCTGCAAGTAATCTCTTCCTGGTACTATCAGTACAAAGTACAGCCATCAAGAAGGCTCAAGAAGGGAAACAGTGACTAGGTTGGTTCTTGTTGGTCAGCATGGGTAGCAAGATCAGCAGAGGCCTCAACTGCCCCTTGAAGTGTGAATCACAGGATCACAGAGAAACAAACTGAGTAGGTGCTGGTAACAGAAGGCACTCCTACAACATACTTACAACTGAGTAGTAGTTAAAAGCTGGCATACACTGCAGTGTGATGTTAAGAGAACATAAAAAACTAAAACTGAAGGTGAATTAAATGAGTATTACCTGAAACACCATAAAATAATCTCAAAAATGCAAATGCCAATTTCAATATCTCATCAGCATATAACGAAACTAACTGTCAAAAGGTCACTGTTTGCACACATCAGTTAATATGACAGCAGGTAAACCCCAGCAGGCCTTTGCCTATAAATTTCTTATTGTCACTCAGATGATTTATGACCTCCAGTAGGGCCAAAGAAAGAGACTAATACAGGCCTATCTAATTTTTCTGTGTTCTCTATAGGACAAAATGTGTCAGTCCATTATGATAATCTTTTCTTTTGTTCCCTCCTGCACTCCTTCAATTAAATGGAATATCAATGCATTGTCATATCATAAATCGTAACTATAATATAAGCAACTAACAATTAACAGGAATATCTTTCATAAGAGCAGTACAATTCTACTAAGCTCATTTCATGCCATGTATGTTAAGCCACAGATCTAGTATTAAACCGTTAAGGGAAAGAACAAACCAAACACACAGTGTACACCGAATTTCAAAGCAACACAATCACATCAACTTTTCCTAACAAATGATGGACTTGGATTAGGTCAGATTTGGTTTCTGACGTGTAAATTGAAGATGCGTGTGCCTATGGTTTATATATTACATATTAAAAGAAGCTGTCTATAAATTCAGTACAAGACAGGTTAAGGTGAAAGAAGGCAATCTGGTATCTAACAAGCAGATGCTAAGTGAGCACAGATCTTAAAGAGTCTCTTCAGATAAGAGCTGCACACAGACAGAACTCAATATTTGCTCATTAAACATGAAAAGCATTTACAACAGGTCAGGGTCCTGAACCTGTGTTCATATAACACACAAACTACAGTGGACTGGTGTTTCAGATAGCCTCCACAACAAAGTCCCATCCTAATAATTGATGTAATGGTAAACATCTAAGAGGAAGAAAATAAAATAACAATAATCACAATGAAAACCAAAAGAAACACCAACAAAACACGGTGCTATACCAGAGACAGAAAAACTGCCAATTGATTTTGCTGATGCTTACCTGGGATTGTTTTTTAATGTATTTACTAAAAATTCATGAAGATCTATACCAGTGGAATCTGTGTACTCTTGGCTGGAATCTAAAGGTAGGGTGGGAGAGAGCAGAATTACATTCTGAAAAAAAAAACAACCAAAAACCAAACCACCAAACTTATATTTTTCCCAATTATTGACGAGCATCGTATTTATGGATTAACAGTGTTTATCTAGTAGACATGTGGCAACACTTGCATTTTCCAGAGGAAAAGTTTGAAGTAAAAAACAAAACAAAACACAAAGCTGAAAAACCCTGTCTCTCTGAATTGTCCAATTCTAGCACAGCACAAGAGGCAAAAGCTTCAGTAACACTGTCAGTCTTATTAACAAACTGCTTACACTTTGAAGGAGTATATTATCATTGAGTCATTTCATTTCCATCAGCCCTCCAAGTTTTCTCCAACATGCTACTGTTGTACACACCTTCATGGACAAGATATACAGAAAGACTGGATGTTGCCCAAATAACAATTTGTGCCACTGAAATACTTTAACAACAGGCCTTCCCCTTCACCAGCACGTCCCAGAGTTACGATCTCAGAGTTATAAGCTAGAGATGGTTTAATAATTTTGGAACTAGATTTCTTTCAAGAATTACAAAAGTGTCAACTAATGCCCGAAGTAGGCACAGCTCAAACTTAGGTGCTTCAGCCCTTGCTTTTCCAGGCCTTTTTGTGCTTAGCATGAAGCATATCATTATAAGACTGACATTTATAAATGCAGCCAAGTTCTGCACCCTGGTGCTTTTTGTTCCATGAATGCCTGGTTGCCAGCTGGGACAAGATGTACAGAAATGTTACATGAAGAAGGCCTCATGGAATTGAGAAAGAGAGAAGACAAGTGCTAACAGTCTCATGAGAAGAATACCAGGTTTAAAGATATTTCCTACATATTGGTTGATACAAGATGCATGGATATGACTTCTGTGACCTTTATTTAAAGCAAGAGCTGTTCAATGAATTGCCAACTTATATTCAATTAACGTGGCAAAAGGTAACATGGACAGAGACCACGATCATTAATTTCTGCAGTTCTATTCCAGGTAGAACAGACCTTCAGTCCAGACTGCAGGAATATTAACATGCATGTATCATACTTATCATTCTAATGTATTGAGTTCAATCTTTACTCCAAGGGATTTTTATAATCTAGACTAGCAAAAGTATGTGTGTGAATGACCATGTAGTCAGGTGAACAAGATGCAATGAAATATTAATCATAAACATGTGCCAAAATCCCTTGTGGTTCGTGCAAACAGAGCATTCCTAGACAGCGGAACTCTGAAGAAACAAACTTCTAGTCATAAGAAAGCAATGTAGTTTTTTACATTTAAAAAACTCTTCCTTAAGACTTTTTCCGTCAAAAAATTCAGACAAGATCATTAATAAATTCTGAAAACACTGATAAAAAAATACAAACTAATAGCAGAATGACATAAAGCAAACCTCTTGATAACATTTTTCTGTGCAATTTATCACTGGACTTCTCCTTTTCCGTTTCATCTTTTGCAGGCTTTTCTTCTTTTTCACAACACTGTGACAACTGGATTTGAATTTTCTCCTGTCAAAAGTAAAAGTCTGTCATCATGGCCATTATTTCAAACAATATCTATCTGCGGCAGAACTTTCTGCACTATGTCACCTGTAAAAATGAAGTAGTAGCAAGGAAAGTAACTGTCTTCATTTTCTTTCTGATCACACATACACTCTGGCCAAACAAAACGAAGTTACTTGCTCGCAAATCAAAAACTATTGAGAAGACATAGAAAGTAATACATATTTTAGAATTTCCATTGCATTTCCAGGCTCTAAATACTATTTCCAAGTGAGTCTAAAGCATCTTGAGACATAAAGAAAATATTCCAGTTTTTAGATGAACTTTACATACCCATGTTTTTAGGTAGTGTGCATCATCTATATTTCCCCCGCCATTACAGAATAAAACAAATCCTTCAATCTCGTTGACAGACAGACCACCGCTATCAGATTCACACACACAAAGATGAAATACTTAGAGTAGAATATACCAAGGCTAAATTTGCATACTTTAATGCAATCAAGGCTTAGATTCCTCTTGTGTATTTTGATAATGTATCTTTGTGTGCAGTCATCTCAAAAACCCACCTTCCTATACAACATAGGTGAATTATCATGAAACCCTTTTCCCAGCTAGAGCAAAACAGAACTTTCCTCTTAAAGTCAAGTGACACAACGGTTCCCAATGAGTGGACAAGTAACATCTTGTTCTTCGTGTCTCTTTTGTCTTTAACTAAACTACTAATGAAAGACTATCATATCTCAGACAGCAAAAAACATACTAAGATGAGAGGAATAGAAACAAATTCTTTATTGGAGTGGTCCCAAGATGTGAACCATTGATCCTGACCTGTAAGAGCACTCCACATTCCTTTTACCTGGAAGCTTCTCAAATATCTGTTTTGCTTCCCCAGAGGTAACTGAGTTTATGCTGTTACCCATCCCATTGTAGAAGATGTAGTTCTTCCCAACCCACCTCACAGAGCTGCCCCACAGCTATTTGCCTACCACGCTCCTATCCTGCAAACACAGTCAGGATTTACCAAGGCTAAAGACCATTTCACATGCAAACAGTTTCACATGCAAACACCTCTCGGCCGCTAACACAAATTATTTGTCACTACAGAGTTAACAGCGACTGTCCACCTAGCAGCTATGCAACTGCTACTTGAAAAAACAAAACAAAACATGGTGATTGTCATATTAAGAAATTAATCGTGCCTCAGATCTACCAAGGCAACATGCTATTCTCCATTTTAAAATACACTACAAAATTAAGTACCTTAAGATTTTTTATAGTCTGATTTTCTCTTATTTGAACATTGGATAGGTTTAGAGTACATAGCCAAAGCTTTTAAAAAGTCATATAGCAATAGTTCAGTCAAAGGATTTCAGAGCAAGTAATTATTTTTATGCTGCTTTCTGCAACAAGAGCTAAAAACGAGAGCCATCTGAACAGCCAATTCTACTATGACCAATTCTACTTCAAAGTGTGACACAGAACTGTGTACCAAAGGGCATTTTCTCGTGATTTCATGCTTTACAACCTACAGCATCTAATTAAGCGTGACCTACTTCATGGGAAAGCCACTGGAAAATAATTTAGCTTCTGTTCCTTAGAATTTTCATTTAATCCCACTATAGCGATAGCTCATCTCTGCCAGCCTACTGAATTAACACTCTTTGTTGTAAAGCAAATGACCTTCCAATCTCAAATCCTCATTGCAGCATGAATTATCATCACATTTTGACTTTAAAAAAGCCAAAAAGCAAAGAACAACCAACCAAACAAACCAAACCCATAAAAAAATCTGAAAAATGCCTCCAGCTTAATACACTTGAATAAAGAGATAGGAGCCAAGAAGCTTTACAGAGCAGTTACTCAAAGGATCTACGTTCTGGGTTCTCAGCTTTCACCAGCACTCTCTAAAATCAGCCACGGTCTGAATTCACTCAAGTCAATTTAAACCATCATTACAGACTTTGTTGTCATCTTCTGTTTTCATTTTTCCCACTTTGGGTTGTTTCATTTTGTTAGAGAAGTTCCATCTTTCAACTATCAATTAGCCATATCAATGTCACAGACACAAAGCCAGCTTTTTCTTATAAAGAGCTTAAATTTATCAACCTGAACTAGTATTTATACTTCATGTATCAGAGTGTACAGAATCAGAACAATCCCAGCAGCTAAGGTTAGACAAAGGATGGCAAAAGAATAAAGAAATAGTGTATTACAAATGTAAAATAAGCTGCATATATTGCAAAGTGCTAAGGAGAGATTCCCACAAGACACTGCAACAAATGTCACCTGCAGAGAATACTTACTATGAGAGTCTGTGATTTTAACCCATTAAGTGTGTAGTGTCATACAGTGCAAGAGTTCTATAATATCCTGATGGCTTACGTTTGAAATAGGCAGTGGATGAACAGTTCATCAAATGAGGACTCTCTCCTCTTGGAATAAGATGCAGTGACACAGCTAAGCCCCACTACTTCAACCCTCATCTCCTTGTTACTTTTGGTAGCCTTACAGGAAGCATTACAGGATAATAAATCACAGTATGCAGCATCAGTTTTTCTGTTGTCTTTTTATCTCTCACTCCCCATGCTGTACAGCTCCTCCTAAGAACTGGATTTTTTATTACATTAGCTGGCCCAGTTTCAAAATTTCTCCAGTTAACTCTTCAAGTACGTTACGGAAGGACTGGGAAAATCACTGTTTTCACAGTTCCAAGAGACTTTGTGGCTCGTTCCTACGGTGTTTAATTAGTTTGAGTTCTCACACTCTTTCACTCTCCAAAACTGAAATGCATCTCTCACAGCAACAAATTCTCACCCGCTCCTACTGGTTCCCTTTGCTTGTTACACAAAGTGAGACTTTTCACAAAAAGACAGTTCAGAAGTTTTTCAGATAACAGCAAAATAAGTCAGTATGAGGATGACATGAACAGTCATTAAACTTTTGTTAGGAGTGAAAACAACAACAGCGTGAAAATCATTTCAACGCCCATCCTCCATACCCAAACTAGGAATGCTAACAGTATTGCACTCTAGGGATAGTCAGAGAAGCTGCACTTTAAAGCATTTTACGTATTTTATCTGGTATTTAGGATTTTCTTTGAGTATATATAAACAAATTAGTCTTCAGCAATACCTCAGGCATGCGTTAAGAGAACCACCAGCAATTATTAATAACATGCATAAATTTACTCAAAACACCAAATTTTAAAACTGCTTAAATCATCTAAATATAAAGCTGTTAAATTATGCTGCGTATCAACCACACTGTTTTTCTAGCTGTCTTAACTACCACGCACTGTAATGCTAGAAAGCTGGAAGAACTAACAAAGCCTCGTTCCTTGCATTTCCCGATACCAGTCACTGTCGCTCAGAAGCAGCAGATTCTTTACCAGACATCACCATCACTATTAAAGCTGTACTGATGTTTTTTAAATTAAATATGTGATCTACACATTTAAAGAGCACCCAAAAGACTTTCTTCTGAATAGTAAGTTACTTCAACTTGTTTCAGAAACTTCAGTAATGCGACTTTTACCTGGAGGTCCTGTGATATTTCAGCTGTAGGAGGTGGTGGATATTCTTCACATACAGCAAGGCTCCGAACTAACTTTAACTTTGTGTTTGACTAAAGGAAAGTATGTAAAATTAAAAACTATGGCTTATCAAAGTTCCATGAAGATACCAGAAGCCGTTATTTTTTCCATTCAAATTACGTAAAACAAATTGGCTGAGAACAGCTTTTTAAATATTTTCAATAAATTACTTCCTTCAGGAAGAAAATACCAAAGCAATGGCAGTTTTAAAGGCACTATCAAGCACAACAGAGCACATCTAATGGAAAGTAAATAAAATCTTTGGGAAAGTGTTTCTGTCCATAACAATAAGAAGCCACCAAAAATATAAAGGCAAACCACAAAAGCAGACAACTAGGCAAGACAAAAAAATCCAACAGAATAAAACAAAGCTTCATCGCCAGAAAAGAAAGGGTCAAACTAAAGGCACTGTTCACAACGTAACAAGGCTTCATATCAAGCACGGAGGGCTTCCTCAGCATGCCAGCACACAAGTCTACTGTACCTTCGACCTTTTTGCTGTCTGTCCAAAAGCCTGCACTGGCCGCTGAATGGTGGCACAACAGAAAAGGTTTATATTAAACTTAATAGTTCAACTCATTCATGTAAAAGTCTGCATAACAGAGAAAGATTTAACAGTTATTACTGATGTGATGGTCAAGACTATGAAAGCAACAGCAGGTGCTTTTGGCTGCAGGACTGCACGCTTTCCCTTCTTCATTGTGCTTGTTCTCAAGCTCTCTTTCTTCATTTATAACAGAAGATATTTATCAAAAAGATGTAACGAAAGGCACCTCACAAATGTAAGCATTAATCTTGCCCAGTAAGATCCACGTAGTTTAAACTCCCTGCTGCCTCCTGCATTTAAAATTCTCATGTCCCAATTTCCTTGGTAACATGAGTTTGTTTTTATAAATTTTCCTCCCATTCCTGAAACCTGTCTGGAAAAAGCGACAGTATGGAAGAAGAGGGAAGAAAAGAAAGAAGCCTCTAACAATGCAATTAATACAAGTGCTAATTATTCTCCGATTTATATTTTATAGATAATTAAAAGATCAGGAGTTATAAAGAGCAACTTCAAAACGGGTTGCTGATCAAAAGTTTTGCGTTAGTTAAGCAGTTTGCTACCCATGAACACACTCACTTCCAAGATTCCTTCTCTTATTAATAGTTTCTTTTAAAAAAGATCGTTACCACAATATTGGGACAATACACATCACTGAAATGTACATTCAAACAAAGAAGTGTTTGACAGGCTTTTAACCTCCAAGTTTGAACCAATTCCTGTGACAGCTCTGCAGGTACAGAGGCACTCACAGTGCTGTGACATTGTTTAAATACTGGTTTCACTATAGAGCTCAAACTGATGAATATACAAGCCTTTAATAGGACTGGTTTTGCTGAGAGTAAGTCTAACATTTGTATGTGAGAGATAACATTCGTAACACTGTTTCAGATCTCATTTAACGGACAACATTCCCTTTTAAATGACAAGCTATGAAACAACAACAGCTATTTTCTGTCACTTTCCTCAAGTATCAAGTGTCTTTTTTGCCCCAGCTTCAGTGAAGAGCAGAAGGGCTGCTTGTTTAAGTATTACTCATTTCACTGTGTGAAGGACCTTAAATGGCTTCACTGAAAGCAAACTGAACTGCTACGTCTTTTTTTTTTTTTCCCTGAAATTTTGAGCACTGTTCAGCTTTTCCCATACCTTCAGCAATACAGACAGCCCTGTTGGTGCCTGAAAAACATTTTGTCCTTCTATCATCTCTGCTGAAAGTATGCACTGTTTATTGTAAGCTGGCAACTTTGTATATCCTGAACAAAGTTTGCATCATATCAAGCTACTGAGCTTTAAGAATGGGATGATTTCCCAACCCTTATCAATTAACACTGAATCCAGGTGAGTTCAAATATAGAGTACACAGCGCAGTAAATGAAAATATTTGAATACTTTGCTGCTTAGCTTCATGTGCATGTGACAAGTTTTAGGGGCCAACCCAGTAGCAATCACACTGGGGAGAGCTGGGCACAGGGGCACTGCAGGAGGGGACCCTCTCATATCTGAAATGGATCCAACCTCACAGTTGCACATGAAATGAATGACATCCCACCCATCATATTAAGACCTGTTATCTGGGAACCAAATCTTCTTATGCCTTGTAAAACAATTCTTCGACAGGCCTCAATTCCTAGCTTTCCTGTATAATTTCACCTGAAGTACAGCTGTAACCGTGAGGGATAAGTACCAGACTAGATCTGGTATGGCTGGATTGCATGGACAGCTCATGTGAGAAAAGACTATACTGCAAGGTCTCTGCCTGGAAACACAAAACCAAAAGTCCTGGGACATAAACAGTAACTTCACTCATGAAACTTCAAGATGATTGGACCGAGATCCTTGTACAGAACCAGAGCAGCAGAGGATAATTACATTTCCATTGGAGTTCCAGGACAGGAACATGTAGCTCCATGAACTTCAGTTCTGCTCCAATTCCTGTATTTGCTAAGTTTTGCTCCTATACTGCATCTTTACATTCTCATTTGTAAAAAACAAACATTTTTTTAGCTGCTTTAGAGTACCTAATCCATAGTGGATTAAGCAACTTCTTTATATTTGCAGCTCTGAAAGAGTTTTACCAACCTGAGAAAACACTGTGTTAATGAAAGATTAAAAGTATATTTATGCCCTATAATTAGTAATTTTGGGCATGATATCGAGGCACTTTAAAAGCAATTGTAAAATAAAATAAAAATATTGCATAATGAAAACACTGATCAGGTTTTTCCCTTAAAGAAAAAAACTGTCAAGACAAAGCAGTAGGTTTCATTTCCAACTAATTAACACAATGCAATCAGCAAAATAAAAATAGAAGTTAAGACAACTTACCAAACACATACAGTCAAATACAACCCGGGGCTTTCAGAGGAAGCATCTGACTTTTCCCCCCCCAACTGCCCCCCACTTCAATTATACCAAACACAAAGTAAAGGGGTCTGGAACATTAACGTGCCTTTCTCTATCATTCTGTGCTATAAAGAAACTGGATAAAACCAGGTCAGGCACAAGAAGGCAAAGACGAAAGTGTGAAAAGTCTTGAGAAAAGGTCTGTGTATTTCTGATTTACTGCTTGGACATTCCAGAGGACAGATGTGACTCATGGCAGACCTGAACTAAAGAGGTTTTCACCTTTCTACTAAACTAGACTGATTTTAAAACCACTTAAGTGTTAGAGTCCTACCTACCAACTGTACATAGCTTTGCAAAGACAGAAAAAGCAGCATGATCTATGGTTACTTCCTGTCTTGTACTGCTGAGAACTGACAGCAATTTTCCATGACACAGGAGAGGATGACTAATGAAAAAATGGAAAAAATAGTTTCACCATTGGCCACAGAAGCATTTTCAACAGTTCAAAAGCTGAACAGCATCTATCTAATCATGGGCCTATTAGAAATCAGTAAGTCACATTCTGGAAACAAAGGTAATACCGAAGAGACCAAAATAGCTGAAAATGAGGCAGAGAAAGGCTTCAGGGAACTCAGCTGTGGAACAGAGAAACTAAAAGGTCCGTGCCACTCTTATACTGCTCAGAAAGACCAGGAAAGATACCCATGTACTCTTACTCTAATGAGACATTTTTCACATTCCTATTGTACGCAACAGCAGTTTGGTGCACAACATCCCAAAATAATCTAGAAGTTCGTCAAAGCTACACATCAAAATGTAATGACCTGTTACTCAAACTACGGAGTCCTAGAAGCATGCAAACTGTGATAGACTGAGACAGAGGAACAATTGTAGCTAGTTTCTTACTTCATTGCAAAGAAATTAAATTGCAACTTAGAAAGCAAGTGTGTAACGTACATATTTGCCCTATCAGCTACCATCGGACAAGTGACGTTAACAGACTACAGATACACACACTTGCTAAGCCCTACACTGACTAGGCTCCACTTCACAACTGTCTCCCAACCAATCCTAAAATCAACGCTCTCAGACAACTAGCTCAATTTTTAATTACACCATTCAAGTCATGGCAATGTTCTGGTTCTGACAGAGACTCCTGGACACAACATTCACATTTACACTAAATGAAGAAGACAGTAGAACTGTTCCTGGTGTGTATGCTACATAAGTATCTCTGCCACCAGATATTACTCCCACACAAGAACAAAATCAACCAACCAAAACCCCTGCCAAAGAAGCCAGAGCTAAAAGCAAATCCTGTAGCCACAGACAGTTTCATTTCTCTGTTCAGGAACGCCTGTTCGCAGGAAGCCAATCTGCCTCTTGTGCCTCATAAGCTTCTACACTACTTGTTGAATGAGAAAATGTGAATGAGATTCTTCCAACTTACTGAAAAGAAACCATACACATTCATTTTTCATGACTACTGGGATATTCCATTGATTAAAGAGATTAAAGAGATTACCAGCTCAGTTCTAATATCTACCCACATTTCGGTAGCTGTTTCTCATATGCTACAGGCAAAGTACTTCATTTTAAGAACTTTATTTCCCCCATAAAGCTATCTGTTTACACTGATACCAGCTTTAATAAAGTCAGAAGATATTAAAGAGTACAACTGTGTTATTACAGTAGTTGACAAGATTCATTTGGAAGCAATTTAAGCTAGCAGATAAAGCTTAGTTCACTCAGCAGAATATTGAATTGCTAGTGATGAACAAAGCTAGTCCCAAAAGAAAGTTTTGTTCATTTCTCAATAACAAGAATCTAATAAGCCACTCTCCTGTTTCTGCAACCCACAAAAGAACACTGACATATTCCATACCCTGATCACAGCTTTTATCTTTTATTATTATTATTATTATTAACATCCCACAGATGGAAGAATTCTTATAGAAAGTTAATTTCTTCTCAAACACAAGCTTCCAAGTCTTCTTAGAAATCTGTCTTTTCTTCTAAGCCTTAGCCAGGAGTCAGCCAGTTTGTCCCATGTGACAGTCCCATCTTCTGAGCTTACATGGTAACTGCATAACCGAACCTCAGAGGTATCAAATATGCTTCCGCATGTCCTTTACTGGCACTAACGCTGGTGTGTCTGCTTTCTTAATGCAAAATGATTTCACAGTATTTACCTCCTGCACATCTTACTCGAAATTTGATGCCATTAGTTTTTGTAGGTATGTCTCCTACCTTGTAAAGATCATACATTTATACGTACCAACTCTTCTGTTAGGGCAACCTAACCTTTCCAACCTGACATGCAACACAGCTGTAAAGCGTGGGAATACTACGGAAAAGGGAAGGTACATAAGTACAGGAATAGCCAAGACGGGATGAAAACTCACTGTTTCCCTCTGCCACTGATGCAGGGAGAATGGCTGGACCCAGATGGCCGATTTGATTCCTCTAACACCCAGGACTTGGATCACTGTCATCAGAATACTTCAGCCTCATGCAGGACAGCAATTCTGTAAGAGTTAAACCTGAGCCACCCATTGCCCTGGGTTGGTCACTCCTACTCACGGTAGGAATGCTGAGCTGTTCTGCAGTGCTACATGGATACTAGCAATGCTCATTATTTCATTGTCTTGACCAAATCCTATTATTCTATACAGTGTATTCTCAACACAGCAAATTCTCTTCAGCAGCAGCTGAAGATGTTTGAAGTGCCAAGTTTTCCCCTTGTTCTGCTATAATAGAAAAGCCTTGACTCAGCTTCTCATGTGCACCCACAAAAACATAAATAACAGACAACCTGTCTGGTTCCTGTGAAAACCACTTATCCAAATCAAACAACTAAAAAGGACTGACCTTCATACATATATGAACACAAACAGAGACGTGAAGAAAAGTTCTCCGGATCTGTGTCAAAGTAACATGTAAGGAGATCACAATAAAGATGAGAAGACAATGAGAAAGACTCATTTAACACAATACACGAGTGAAAAATAAAGAGAAAAGCATCTTACCGGCATATTGTTTTTGCTGTCGGGACAATTTTCATCCTTTTCCACTTGAATCAGCTCCTGACTTCCTGATTTTATAAGGTTTTCAACTGGGTCTGTATCTTTAAATTCAGCTTCTGAGCCCTTCATTGCATCAGTTTCATCTTTTACAGTAAGAATATCAGACATCCTCATTAGAAAAGATTATTTTAAAATTCTACAAGAAACACGGAACCTGGAGGACAAAGAAAAAGGGAATCGCTGAGTATTTTATTTTTAAAGAAATACACATACTTAAACAGCTACCCAGAATAAAAGTTGTGCTGCTGTGAAGATGATTTGCTTTCCTGTTACATTCCTCCTGTCCCATATCAGAAGGAAGGACTGATCAATTTCTTTTTACCACTTCTATCAGAAGCACATAACAGCACACTTTCTATATGACAGAACTGAGCACCACATTGTTGGATGACGCTTGCAGATTTTCCTTCCCGTATTTTAAAAACAAATTCCTAGGCATTCTACCGCTCCAAATCAAGTTAGGTTCCAATCGAAACAAGGAGAGATTTACTCATTTGAATGGAAGAAAGAATTACACATAGCGAGTTGAGAGTAAGTAGTTAAATTACAATGAACCAAGCATGCAAACAGATGAGTTTCATTAAAATATTAAGCTACCTAATTGCCAGTAACAGTGCGACAGGCTCTGAATGCAGGAGCTGTCTAACACACTAAGTGTAGTTTAATATGAAGGCTATTTTCACTAAGCAATCTCTCCAAAGCAAAGACAGCCAGAAACAGCAAATACTATTATCAAAAAATTATCAACAGTTGTTAGTAACAATCACTTATAATAATTACAAATGTAAAGAGAACTCTAATCATTAAAGCCAATAACGGAACCACTCCAGTTTTCCTTAAAAATACAAAATACAATTTACTCCCAATACTCAGTTGGAGTATAAGATGTAAAACCAAGAATATTCCATTTCTTTGAGGAAACAAAGAGTATGTTTATAATTTAATCAAATAATGTACAGAAAAGTCTAAGTAAGTATTTGGCTTTATTACCTGATATGTCCTACAGTTTGGGGATCGTGGTTTCCCACAACAACAAAATAAAATAATCCGAAGTTCCTTTTCACAGTTGTCAGCAAAGATGTCAGTTGTAATGAACCATCTGGAATCTGGCAGGAGGAGTCCCATGTCCTTATCCCCAGTGTAAAGTCCCGGACAGAACGATGTTGTCTTGAATCAGCAAGAACATCCCTTTCAAACGCCTAAATAAATAAATAGTACATATTAACAACTGAAATACACGATAATCATCTTTGGGGGTAGGGAGGGGTGTGACGAATCCAAGAACCTGAATAGCCATTTAAAAAAAGCACAGAATCTCCATTTCTTGTATGCATTCATTCTACCTGCTGAGCCAGTAGCAGCAGTAATAGTTTTCATCAGACATGCGTTTCAGTGTTACAGAGTTACAAAGCAGTCATAGTAAGCATTCTGTTGGCATCTCAGTGAAAGTATTTCTGTAAAGAAGCAGGTGTCTTCCCAAAGTCTGAAAAAGACAGTTAACAAGGAACCCAGCAGGTGTGGAGGAGCAACGGGCCATGGAAGCTCGGAAAACCCACTAAGTATGAACAATTCTCTCTTCATTGTAGTTAATAATCTACAAGCACAGTATATAATGTATATTTCAGGCAACTGGAATTACAGCACACTTTTATTCAACTCAAGTGCCCCTGAATGGAGCACCAACAAAGTTCCATCTTCCTTCTTTTCAGGCCTGCTTTCCTGAGCAACAAATGATGCCACCACCCACAAGGGTGTGTGCCTGAAGGAGCAGGCAACAACAGGTATCAAATACCAAACAAAATGTAACCCATGGATGTGGCAGAAATATCCCGAAGTAAAGGAGTGTAGCTCAACTCTGAAAGATATGCTGAAATGAAGCCTGCGAGGATCTTCCCTCGTAGATCTTCCCTCGTACTGCGTTCCCCAAACACATTCATCACATCTATCCCAGGGCTTATTATAAGTACGGTACAAATGATAACGATTGACAAGAATACCTTCTGTTACCCCAGCTGAACTACTTAATTTCCATGTGAGTAACAAGATAATTAGAACAGTTTCAGGAAAACAAACCAACAAGTGAAAAACATCCAAATGTTTAAAGTGAAATGAGAAACAAATGAGCCATTTCTTCTGTGGTTACGAAGAATTTTAACCAACATAAGTAACAAATCTGCCCTAAACTGCTCCCTTCCAACATGAGGAACTGCAGTACATGAAGGAAGAAGGGGCCAAAAGACGTTTCCTGAAAGATCTTAAGTGCCTGCCACAAGCTGCACCTTAGGGATGTGAAAAATGTGCACTATGAGATGGCTAGAATGAGATTAACAGTGAACTTCTATGGTCAAATGACAGTACCCAGCCTTTCAGCAGTTCTTTGCTTTGTCAATGTCACTGTTTGCATAGGCTTCACATAAATTCACCATACAGAAGCTAGCTAAATACAGAACTAACTCCACGTTATGAGAGAAAAAGCCATCTCCTGTTTCAACAGGTACCTACAGAACTGAAGTTGGCAAGTAGGATTTATAATGAAACAAAAGAAAGCAAATACTTTACTTTCCACAACAATAAGCCTCACCAGCTTGTAAACAAATGGCTTTGTGTATAATAAGATACTACAATCCTATGCCGGAAAATGGTGGTTGTAAAAACAGCCCAAAGCAGCACATCACAAGATACAAGCATAAAATGAGCAAATACAGTATTCCTGCCCTCCTCACCACCCCCTAAAAAGAACGGAAAGCCATCACCCTGCAAAAGAGATTCAGCGAGGAAAGATTTTAAGTGATCAGTTAAACAGCATTTGATGTTTAACTTCTCCTTGAATGCATTGGGACAGATCTCAATCCACTGCTCTCATCACTCAGGTGTAGCTGCACTTGTGCCTTAGCACCACTGAGGGGACGGCAGCAGTGTGGAGCAGTGCATCCACAGCACACAGAGCATGTCCCCCAGCCACAGATCAGTATCAGATCTCAGGCAGCAGAGTTGAATACAAGATAAATACAAGATACTACAAATGTTTGGGCTTAAAGAAGCATGGAAAATAAAAAAGGCCCGGCCATGTTTTCAAAACATCTGATTTGCTGAATAGTTAATGGAGGGGAAAGGATTAGAGATGAAAGAACAAACTGGAAATAGATGACGATAGAAATGCAGGGAAGTGGTGCTTTTTGGTTGCTGAGTTTGTTTTTCCAGACAATCCAGATGGTGATTTAAGTCTTAGGAAGGCGCTCACACAAACCTTCGACGTTTACACGATTTGAATACAGATGCTTTTCAGTTTAACTGACAGCATTTAAATTGCATTTAGAAAAATGATTTAAAAAGATTATAGGCTGAAGAAAGACATTATGTGCAGTTGCAAATATAACCCCAGAAATTAAAATCTAATTTACCTCCTACACACTATCCAGGTCACAAGTGCAGTGACAGCAATCAGCACCGTCTCTATACATATTGAAAGTTCTTCATGCCATTATTTTTCCCCAAATTCACTTCTGCCTCTTAGGCACCAAACAGGGTTACCAGCAGTCACCTCACTGCAGCTCACACTGCAGAGATCTACATCCTTGCTTATGGCAGCCTTCAAGACTAGTAAGCAGAAAGTCCTTATTCTGTAAAGCAGCCTAACTGCAAACAGCCTTATCATTGCTATGGACAGATTTCTCAACCGCAGATAGATTTAAAGCCTGCTGATTCAGCCTGTGCTTCAGATTAACAGCAAGAGATACATAATAGAAAACTGAATTTCAGCTTACCTAATTTTTGCTTAAAAAAAGCCCCAAACGAACAAAAAACTCACCAGATTCACTGAAACTCATAGTGCAAACTTGTGACTTGTGAGCCACAACCATGAGTTACTTGGATAGCATCCTACCACTGAACTTCCTTCTGGTTGACACAAGTTCATACCTGAGATCATTCAATTCTAGTTTCTATTATTACACAGATTGGATCAAACAGACTTAAGTACTTTTTTGTGCTGCAGACAGACCATAGACATCCTTCTGCACAGTCCAGATAGCATATAAGTTGAAATGTACACTCTTCCCCTTCTTCATCATCTAGATAACAGCATATTACTGCTCACCCTAAACTCTCTCATTTCTCCTTCTGAAAAGCAGTAACCACTTAATCCAGACAGTAGTTCTCAGAGGGAAAACTGTTATTATAAGCTGTGAGATGGAAGCCTTGCACAAGGAAGGCACACACTTTTCAGTCAGAAAAATAAAATTAAAACATCAATGCTGTGCTTTTAGTGCTTTCTTTTCAGTAATCCACAGTGCAAGTGATAAAAAAAAGACATCAAAAGGAATAATCAAGCAAAGCCACTGAGTTTTATGACAGAATTCTGAGACATATAAAACCATCGGATCTCTTGTTTCAGTTTCTGACTTGAAAACCATCATTTGCAAAGTGCTAAATTGACTTGTAATGAGTGGGGATATTTCTGGGAACAGGATCTACTCAACTTAATCCAATTTCTGTAATAGGCATCAAGACTCCTATCTGCTCCTTGTTAGGCAATGAAGATAAAGATAGGAAGCTCTGCTTTGCACAGGATGGAAGAAATCAATTCTTTTGAAAAGAAGATGAAGAGAAAAGGTGATTCTCCATTCTTTGCTGAAGCAATTATTGATACCGTGATGGTGGAAAAAAAACCTATCAAAAATAAACAACAACAAAACAGAACAGCTGACAAAATAACTGGTATCCATCAAACACAGGGCAGGAAATTGGATTGGAAGTGCGGGGGGTTGAAATCTACGTTCAACACACAAAGCAGATACACTGCCAGTAAAATGGGCAAATGAAAATTCATTTCTTAAACAAGCTTCTGCTCATCAGCTATTCCAACAGGTCTAAAGAATATCTGCTGCTGCGTACAATATCTATCTCATTTTTATTAGTTTTAAGTAGTTTATCCCCCTAATCTGATAGTCAAACTCACAGTCAGTAGTACTAAATTCCCAGTTAGGACTGCTGCAAGTGATTCGGAAATCTCCAAACAGCGTGCAGCTGTTTACCTTGTCTCAGTGCCCAACAGTTGCTCTAGTTTTATACAGAGCTGTAATTCTCTTCAGGAGTCAGAAGTTACTTCAATTGTATTATCTGAGTAGAAAAGGCTGGAACTCAATTGCCCGTGTGTACTCTCCCTGAAGCCAGACACTCAAGTTCATGTAAAACAGCATGGAGGAAAAAAATGTAGCAAAGACTGTATTAGAATCTGAGGCAGGAATGGCCAGGAACCGAGCTGTCTGACTATCTTAGCACTAGCTCACAGTAAGAAAGGTGAGATACAACACCAAGTAGCAGCTGGGAGAAAGCAATAGCAAACATTCAGGTACAGAGACAGGCAGGAAGCAAGTCCGGTATTTGCCCCAGCTTTTCACATACGTGTTGGAAGTGTACTACTTTTCTACATGGTTGTTATGCACTTTCCACATACTAAATGTGAGAAGAGAGATAAACAGAAATCGATCTTCTCTGGTATGTCTACATTTCCTGCAAGCGCTCACAGAACACTTCATACTTCCAAAGTCACAACCTCCTTTCAGGGATCTGTAGAGGGCAGGAAGGTCTGCTCCGCAGCTCCTCTTCTCCACATTGCACATACATACATACACATGCATGAACACATGCCCAGAGGAATCACAGTGGCAGGTTATTTTCTATACTGTGCATGCTGTATCCCATAGAACTGAGTGGAATCAGTGTGTGGTTTACTTGCTAAGCAGGATTATAAAGATAATCCTCCCCAGAGCGGAAGTATCAAGGAGGAAAAAAATCCATTAAAAATGCTCCATATTGAACAAGAATTGCCTTTACTACAAAAATACTCGACTAGCATTACCCTCACCAGAAGCTGCACTGACTGAGGAGAACCTACAAATTCATGCGATTTCTCCTTTGGGAGAGTTTTAAACAGGAACCATATCATCCCAAGAAGTCTGTTACAGCACCTACACGAAGGAAAACAAAATAAAACCACTGGCCTCAAATTTCTTACCATAACTTACAAGTGGGCCGTAATTTACATGTGGAGTAGCTTCCTCCACAGCTGAAGTGGAAGACTGATTGATGAATGCAGCAGTGCTTAACAAGTACTAGTTCTTTCCTCCCCAGTCCACTCCCCCCACTTTTCCTCCTCAACGAGAAAGGTACGTACCATCCCAAGAAGAAAAGATCCTCAAAGACTCCTATACAGAAGATACACCATACAACAAGAGCTTTTATGTTTCATCTCAATGATTCTAAGCAACATTTGAATACGATACAAACATATTTATGTTAGCATCATAACCTCAGGGCTTGTATGATCAAAACATCCACCTGCCCGACTAACCAAAACCACAAAGAACTCACTTATGTTTCTTTGTTACGATGAAAGGGAAAAAATGTTTATGCCTTAAGCAGAAAGATATTGATCAAAATTATCTCATTCTTACAAGAATACAAATTGCGGGTATAACTGAAAGAATTATTGTATCTAACTACTGCTTAGTTCTTGAGGACCACTATAGCTCTGAGGCTGCTGAACAAACTCAAAGTAGAACTACTTAATTTCAGCCAGTAAGACTAACACTTGGAGCAGGTGAATAACCAAATAAACACACTGGTGCTAAGAAGGGAAGGTCATCTTTTTTCCTCTCTCTCTCTGTACATGTGCCCATGCTGCTGGGGCACTGTCCCACCTTCACCTTTACACCAGCTCCCGTGTCTGCTAAACGTTTCCATGGTTTGATTCAACAAAAAGCGCCTGAAAACCATGAAGCTCTTTTGCTAGGGTAAGGTTTTGCTGGCTACTGAGTTCCACTGGTGCACAGAAGAGTTGCTACGAGTGCTATTCAGCATCAAGTTAGCAACAAGAGGAACAGAGAAAGAACTGCTCCTTCCTCCTTTTGTACAGGCAAGTTTTGTGTCAGCAGCACCACAGTGGTCAACTAAGGACCCTGTTCAACAGCTTCAGTGCAGTTATCTATGTGCAGGTGTAGATTAATATTTTTGGATAGGAACAAAACAAATCGTCTATTAACCAACAGTCAATTGATGATTCCCAAGACAAAGAATGAGCAAGATGACTGGCACCTGCATTAGGAACAGACCAAGTCCCTTCTGGGAAATACTCCTTAGGAAAGAGGCAGGAAAAGGAGAAAAGAATGAGCAAAGGGAAAGGAAAATAACCAACAGAATACAATCCTGAAACTCCCAACTTGGAGAGTAAAGGATTGCAGTGGGAGCCACAGTTCTCCCTCCTGCCAACAGGCCAGGCTACGCTCTCAGATGCTCTGAGAGCAACAAGGCAGGCTCTGCAATCCATGTTTCACCCTCCTTCTCTTGCAGTTTTACCACTACAGTCCATGGGTTCAAAGGCTTTCTGAATTCACAGCTGACCTAACAACTAACCTTCATTTAGAATAAAATCCAAAGCAACTTTGTACACTTATCAAATAAAGAAACTGGAATGGTTGAGAGCCAGCTGCTCCCATCTTCCAGAAAGCCAGCAAATAACTCTGCACATACTTTCTACGTGATCTCTTATGTCCTAAGTTTGAGCACCACCAAATGATTTAAAAAGGAGCAAGGGATGTTGGGTTCCTTATTTAATTATGATATGCAGAAATGACTAATAGTGCAGCATTTAAATAAGAACATAAGAAAGTATGGGTCCAAATAATGTTGATTGCTTATATTTATGTACTAAAAAAAAATGCTGTACAAATGAATCCGTGCTTTACTGACGTTAATTCATGTAACTGACAGATAAATGCATTTCCCAATGCTACCATCCATTATATACCTACATTATACACAGTTAACACTAGAATGCTATTTACTGCATTAGCATTAGAAGATGCTAATCGAATCAAATAAGAAGTAAGCTATTTACTAACCAGATTTTCAACAGAACAGTAAGGTGATGGATGGGAATATAATAGAATGACATGGAGTTACTCTGCTTGTTCCAAAATTAACCTCTGCTGGAGGGACACCAATACAACAGCAAAAGCTGTTAGAAGAGAATGTTTTCACATCTTAAACACACCTCCTCAGTGGTGTCTAAACTCACACAGACCTTCACTGGCTGCACTCTTGACTTTTTTTGTGTGTAATTATTATTCTGAGTAACACTGAGCAACACCTGGCTGACAGCAAAAACAGCATGTCAAGATAATGCTCTGAGGAGTACAGCTGTGTGCAGGAGAATAAGGAATTCAGCAACGAGCAAGGCTAAAGTGATCCTTCATTCATAACCTTAAACATTCTGTCCTAGAAGACTGACAGTCTGCACAAACACTGGCACCATACAGTGAATCCTCAGCAGGGTCTCCCAGACTGGGATCACTGCATGCAGCACTGCTCTTCTCTTATTAGTCCTCTCTTTGAACTTCACTGTGCTCTGATTGTATCCTAAAAGTCCAAAGTACACCCAAGGACTTAAACAACCTTGTCTGGGTTCCTCCTGGTGTGGGAAACAGTCCTCACAATTCAAGCACTACTACAGCACAAGGCAATGAAAAGGTTCACCTGAGCTTCTCAATCTAGTAGGTTTGGTATGAAAACATGCATTGTTAAATAGAAGCAATTCTGACCACCAAAATCCTTTTAGAAAAGAAAGGAGATGGCGTACCATGAGACTGCCTGACAGAAGTGTGATCCATGAGTTCAGGGCTCCTTACAAAATGAACATTCTAGCTTTGAACAATCTCTGTTAGATGAAAACGTGTCACAAAACACAACTCTATGGCTGGTCCACTCTCACAGAAGTAATAATATTAAGCAGTTTATCCAGTTAAATTTGTAGCAACATCAGGAACTGTTCTGCTCCCACCTTTCCTTTTTGGCTGAAGAGGGAAACAGAGGGAAAGAAACATTTTTAGAACTGCCTTCAAGCCAGTTTTTGCTACCACTGTCTCACAGACAAGCACCTGCACAGGGCAGCTCAGAGTGGCAGACAAAAGCCATTTTAGCCTGAACATTATCGAATTAACCTCTCAAACACCATACACTTCGGAAACAGCAAAGCATCAGACTAGTAGAAAATAAGCGCTGAATGACAAAGCTTCTCACTGAAGTGCATGATTGTCTCAAGAAGAAAAAACTACTAGAAATGCTTAGGAAAGTTAGCTAAATTGCCTTTAATTTTGCTAACATTGTTCTGCTGGCCTGCGAGGTGAAATGAATGCCCTTCTCACATGACATCGCTGTACCAGCAAAATCTCTATAGATACAACTGTGCTGACGGAGATTTGGCTGGCTTAGCATACACCGTTTCAGACCCCACTGGCAGCACATGCCACCTCCTGGCTCTTATGCTGCTTCTCCTCTGGGAGCTCCGCTGCAGATGTGAACACAGCTCTGCTCTCATACTTCACACCAACTCCAACCCCAGCTCCTCACTTTTTATCCCTTTAGCAGGGCCTTTTTTTTGCAGATCATAACACAGCCGTAGCAGGTCTCACGTTTGCTTTGACAGCACAGAAGCTTCAGGAAACTTGTGTGGCTGTTGATCTTCATGAAATCAATTGCAGTAATTTTTAACATGTACCCCAAACTACTTGTTATTTCAACAGAAGGAGATCCAAATTCTTTGTTAACAAAAATAAATCTTAACTCTGTTTACACATTACAAAGCAGACGGACATGCTCACTGAAGCCACTCAGACAATAGAAAACCAACAGCTGGGTGCCATGCTGCCAGGGACACAGCCACCAAACACGCAGCCCAGATCGAGTTCCTCATTAGCAATGCAAAAGCAACTGATGCAAAACCCTTGTGAAAATGTGACTGTGCTGTAAGATGGCTGTATAGATGTTAATTGCATTTGCTATGAGCATTCTCTAGCACAGCCAGACTGCTTCCAAAATCCAAGTTTATTCTACACTCAAGGACATTCTGATGTTTGAGACGGAAGTATAACCATCTGTATTGTAAACACGGTAATTTCATTGTAAAAAATTGTTTTTCTTCTATTTGACCCCGTGAATACAACAAGAATCAGCAAGTGAGTTCAGAGCGCTAGCAGATAAATGCAGCTTTTCAACTGGTAGTATGAATGTCATGATGTTTTCTGGAGTGGCACGTGGCCACTATCAGAACACAAGGAAGAAAAACATTTACTAAACAGAGAGGTGGAAAAAAATAAGGCAGTTATTACGGCACGCCAATTATCCTACTTCCAAGGGCAGTATCCATAGGAGGCTTTTATAATTTTCTCACTTGCAAGTAGCTGCTGTTGCTGCCCCATCTGCAGCACTGCCACAAAGCTCAGTGCGCTGCAGAACGATGCTCCTCTGTCTGTATTTCTCTAGCTACTGCTCTGAAGAATCCTGCAAGACCATCTTAGGCTGGACGCAAATGGAGCAGTTTGCATTCAGAGCTTCCATGGCCAGAAGGTGATGTTGGGATACAGTTGTTCCCAGCCAACAGGAGATCAGGATGTTATTTGAAATAAAACAGACGAGATCTTTTGGTGCTGAGATTGCTACTATCTGGGACAGGTCTAAATCTTCCCTTTTGTCCTCCTCATCCGCTACCTCTATGTTCAGTCTCCATTCCCACTAGCAGCCAATAGCAATGATGCTCACTCCAGGCAGCTCAGTTTTCAGCCAAGAATGGCCAGCCTAGTAGTTTGCATTTGTTTATTTTTAAATCATTAAGATGAGCAACAAACTGCTGCCAGCACAGAGCAGGAAGCAGAGCAGCACCAATGGAGAGAAGAACTGGGCCAATTGTTTACATCTGTTAACTGCATTATCAGACATACATGGCTATGTATCTGATACAGAAATAGAGACAAATGCCATAAACTGGAAAAGCAGAACATCCCAAGTCATTTTACTATTCTATCCCACACATGCTAACATTATAGGCTCCTCTTAAGCCTTGCAAAGCAGCACTTTGAAATATGCTTCATATTAACCACTTCCCTTTCTGTAATAGGGCTCTATAAATAACAACTGATAATTAGAAATCAATTCTTAAAAACAGCCTAACAACTGACTCAGAAAGATCTGTGATGTGTACTCATGGCCAGCTGCTTTAGTCTATTAACTCCCATCATCATCATCATTTCTTTTTAATAAGAACATACAGAGGTAGGACATATAATGTTTTAAATTAACAACATTAGCAAACAACATAATAAAGCTGTGTATCTTTAAGACCACGTACATCTAAACATAACTTAAAAGACATGTGAGCATAACAAAACAATCTGACAACCAGTACAGTATTCCCCAAAACAATCTGCAGTGAGTTTCCTTTAGATGTAACCTACTAAAAAGCGTCTCTTTTGCATGTTGTAATGAAAACAAGCTAATAGGAACGGCAATTAAAAACTACATTTTGCTTTTTAAAATTTCAAAAGAAGTGGAAGGAAGCATAAACTACATTAAGTAGATGTAAAATATTAGCTTAACATTTAGAATCTGTTCTAACCCACTGTTGTAGAAGAGGGAATTGGAATCCCTTCTACTGAAGCCTGTATCATCTGTTCAGCTTCCCTTCAGTCGCACTCCCGGTCCCTATTTCATACAGACTGGCGTGGGATGCTGCAGCCTTAACTGTCCATTTCACTGAAGGGCGACACTGGATAAGGCTGCTCAAGTGCAGGAAAGGAGGAAAGAGTAAAATAATAGAAAAAAGAAAAACAGAGAGGCAGCCTATGGAGGAAAGCGACAAAACACAAATTGTTTTAGTTATTCTAACTGCCAATGGACAACATTTTTAATCCCTTCAGAGAGATTTCTTCACAAATACTACGTTGAAACCGCATGAAAACGATAAATGCCTACAACTATTTAAGTTGTCCTTAAAAAATGAGAAATAATTTTTAGCTTGCTCTTGAAACAGTCTTCAGGGCATCTCTGCTCTGTATTATAAAGAAGCGAGGATTTGGAGAATGAACAATAGTTACCCAAAATAGTCCTGCCTAGGAATTGTACTGTATAGATGCTCGTTTGATGTTGTGTCTACAGCTCTATGAATGTCTCTTATAGAGATTATGCCAAATGCAACTGCATGTAAAGGAAAACTGAAATAACTCATTAGGAAAATAACTTGGTAGGAAAATAACTTGAACTGAATGTGTTAACATTGCTCTCAAACAAGAAAAGATACTGAAACAATATGCTTAATGAAAGTAACAACTCACACCCTGGAAAGAGGCACTACAGGAACATCAGAACCTTCACTTAGCTGATCTTCAACTCAAAGCATGCTCATGAAACTTTATCTGTTGTTAAACACAAGCAATTACATTTGCAGAAAACTATCTAACAGAATAAGCACAGAAAGAGATAGGCGAATACAAAGTTTCAATTCAATTTAAATTTCAAAGCAATACTACACATCAAACATGCAGGAGAGATACTCCAGAGATAAATGAATGCCTGACTAGAAAGCAATCAGATACTTGCTAAAGAAGGAACGAGTCCCTAGCTTGCTCAAGAGCAAAAGATACACTACACAGAGAGCCACTTCAGAATCATTCTCCTGACAAACACATACTCCCTAGGTTAGCTGTACTACTGTCGGGGGAAATTATTATTAATTTCTTGGTTTTATTTGTGTACTCCCCAAAAAAACAATGTAATTCAATTCTGCACATAATGCAGGAGGACTCTACCTCTACATTCCCCCAAAGCACTCACAGTAAGATCTCTAGGCCTTTACATTTTCAGAACAGAAAAGGAGAGGAGCAAACTCCTGTAGGAAGAGACACAGGGCTAACAAACTGCACTGCTCTAACTAGAAGATGTTTGCTTTTAGCAGGAAGAATGAATGGAAAGGAAAACGAGGTCTTTATATATGCAATACGGGGTACACAGCAGCTGTGTGTTACTAATCCTTCATGTTGCCCCCGGCTTTTCCCATTACTGGACATTCTCATTCATTGTGTTACCTCTAAAAAATGATGTAACCCTTTCACAACCTTCATGTTTACTCTACAAAATGTCTATCTAACATAATGCATTGCTGATGGAGCGTGTGAAGGGAGGGAATATTGAGGAGAGTGAGTACAGGGAGGGAAATCAACATTTCTGGTAAAAATCATTATCAAGCTGTTAATAAAACTAAGGATCTGCCTTTTCCACTGAAAAGATACAATGACCAGCAGTTTTGTGAAGACCAAAGGAGTTAAAAGTAGAGACCTATGAGAAGCTTCTAATTGTAAACCAGTATTATTTTCTGCAAAGGGAGAGCTGAAACAGAAGTTCCCAAATAACATTTATCCCCGAAACAACACAAACCCAGACCATAAGCCTGCTTCATATCTGTAAAAAACAAAGATGTTTGGAAAGCTCAGGTTCAGTTGTTGTGTTATCATCCCAAAGAATTCTAAACACCTATAAACTCAGTAACAGAGATTCAGTGCCAGGTGCATAACACTAGGAAAGGGAAGGCTAGAGCTGAGAAAGAGCAGCTTACTTCTCATCAGTTTCCATCCCTCAAGTGTTTAAAGGGAAAACACTACAGAATGTCTGAGTTTAAAGTGAGCCCTTTATGTCACAACAAACACCTATTTTTCTGAAGCGTTCATTTAGTACAAGTCCTCTTTACTGCTCAGATCTTACAATCTGCAATCAACAGGTCAGATAAACCGAGAGTGAAAATTCCTTTCAGAGCAGGTACACAATCCTTTCTGCAGATACAGGACTGAGCAACTAAGGAGCTGAACCAAATAAATCCAACCCAACACATAACAAAGATCTGAACTGCAAATGAAAGGGAAGTTGGGGGAAAGATGGCAGCTTTCGTTTGCTTTGTGCAAATGAAAGGAAGAGGATCTGGGAAGTTGGCTATTTTTAATACTGTTTCTCTATTTATTTCTCTCCCTTCAAGAAAAACAAAACCATGAGATATCTCAGCTCCATTTGCTCCAGAAGGAGATGCTGAGGGTACATCCTGTGAGAGAAGCGAGTATATGTAACTTGTCACAGTGAAAGCAAGTTGACATAAATTCCAGTGGTCACAACAACAGCAGATTCGTGGATTTTACTATAAACGACACCACCTCTTTCTCCACGCTCCAGATTCAGCTTCTGTTAAGTTCATGAGCACAAATACATATTTTTACATCATGGAGCACTCAAGGTTAAACAAGTTGTGACTTCTCATCTAAAAGTCAAGAGACAGAGGGAAGAATGAACAGGAGAGAAGGAGGAGTGAAGGACCCTGAGAAGAACACCAGCAGTCAACATGGGATTGCAACTTTCTTGCATATCTATAGTCAAATGAATCATGCAATGGCACTATCAGGCACTAAGGAGACTAAGTTAAATCACGATATTTAACATCTATGCTTAAAAAAACCATCACAAACAAATAATCTTCAATTAGTGCCACATAAGAGGAGATTATTTTTTAAACAATCAGGGCTGGGGCCTAGAATATCCACTTCGGAAGCATCCTGTAATATTACACACTGGATAGTGGGCTCTGCTGGATAAACAAAAGCTTTCTTATAGATGCAGTACTAATTTTCAGAATGTTGCTAGGGCAACAGCAGTCTGTAACGAGAGTTCTGAATAATGAGCAGATGGCAATATATGAAGATCTTAGGCTGCTGACTGAATTATTCATATCTACTCCTCAATAGTGAGACTTATAAAAGCAATAGCCTTATTTCATCACCACAACTGGAAATACTGTATACCGTGTCTAGTATATTTACTAGAGTCCCAAACATGCATCTCATTACGATACGCAAGGCAGATGACTAGGCTGAACAAAAAAGACCCGTGGTTCTAGCATAAAAAGACATGAGCAGCTCTTTTGCACAAAATCAAGATACATGACAGAAAACTGTTCTTTTAGTCTTGGCTTAAACACTCTGAATCTAGTTTTCTGTCCAAGACCATCCTTGTACTGATGAATAATTCCAGATGGACAGGAACACACAAAACAATAATGACCTATGGAACAAGCTGAGAAGAACTGCACACATTCTATCAATCATGCACTTGCATAGCAGTATGCAAGTGGAAAAATTCCTGCTATGGCATGGGAATCCTTATGCACTGTCTACAGGTACTCTGTTATGGCACTTGAAAAACAACAGCAGCAAGACTTGGCAGTATTTTGTCAATTCAAAACCTTTATTCAACTCTGATCACTCAGTGTCCTACTAGAACTTCAGAACTAATTAGAATTCCTTCATTCAGTTTCCCAGCAGAGCCTCTGACCAACTGGCTAGCAATAAGCTGAGTATCTGGACAAGGTCAGCTGTGACTATTCCTTGGCCCAGTATGACAGAAGGTTGGCTATTGCACTTATTGTAGAACCGAGCTGATGCTTCCTGCAGGTTCACTGAGTTCAGAAGCTGTAATGATATGCAAACACAAACAAAAAAACCCACCTCTTTTGTCAAATGTTTCAGATCTTCATTTTAATCACCAATAAAATAGTAAGGAGCATTTTAATCTATGTTCTCAATACGTGGACATTAACATAGTTTGCGCACTGAGATATAAATTCATGCAGTACATGATGACTGTACATACATTTTTATAAGTACAAAGCTGATGTGGTGAAAAAGTGTTCGAAAAGAACAGTCTAAGTAGATAATAAAATTATTCAGGATCAATTAGATGAACTGAGAATTCCACTATCCATTAAGTATATCTATGTACTAAGTACAACTGTTTCAGTTTAGCAGATTTTCAATTAATATGCACTAATTTCAGGTCAAGCTCTAGAACACACCACACACTAAACTGACATGTTGTCACATGCAACAGCCAGCCAGGCCTGAATACTCTACAAAGCTGGGAATGGTTTTCAAACCGGAGTTCACAACAAAAAAGCTGATATCCAAAAAGCTGATATCTGGTCAAATCTTATCAGCCACGCTTCTGAGTCAGCAAACCTTCCTGAACACTGTTATAGCCAAACCATTTTCCTGCAGGCACCACAACTGAAGATCATTCAGCACTGACAGTTCAAATTGCAGAGAATTACACTGATTCTTACACATCTGATTCTTATAGTTAGTCCTCCTGAATTGTTTATAAATGAGCTACTGTGCTCTGAACCAGCTTTTCTAAATGGGGTTTACGACCCAGTGTTAAGCAGTGCCCTGCATTGCAGTTTGATTTTGTAAATTCCTTTGTTCAACTTTCTCATCAGAGGGAGGGCAGAAGACAATTGCCTCACTGACAGGACAGCCTGACTCAACAGCTGTTTAGGCACGATTCTGTATTGCTAAACTGAAAAGCCTGGTAACACAGGACAGCAGAGAAAAATCAGCATCCCGCTGCTTCTTAATGAACACTTTTGAAAGGATATCATTAGAAGAGCAGCCTAATTGCTCAGAGCCAACCACAAGGGAGATGGAAAACCAACTCCTCCTTGCCCTGACTGGAAAAAAAAAAAGGCAGCAACACACACAGAGCATCAATTGCAGCCATCCTGGTACCCAGAGCTTTCCAACATATTTCATTTTCTTAAGGAGCAAAGAGTTCTGTCAAGGAAGCAATGCAAACTTTGGCACTATGTGCCAAACATAACCTCATGGCATCATCATTGAAGCAAATGGCCACACACTAAGGAAATCTACTGGGGTCAAACACTGCATAAGCATCACCCTCCCTAGAAGGGATGGAATATCTAGGAGTAAATCTGATGAAGGTTTCAAGCATGACAATCTTCTTTTGCAATGTGTGAACACAGGACAAAGACTGCCACCCATAAATCTATATGCTGAAGGATCTTGAACTCCTACCATTTAATGCCTACTTAAGAAACAAATACAGCACTCTAGAAGTTGATGAAGTTATCTGAAAATGTTCTGGAAAACTAATTTGAAGAAGTAAAATGGCATGAAGGAAGCAACAAGAAAAAGGGCCTGTATTTTCTTCAAAAACACCTCTAGGATTCCACAACTGAGTCACTGTAAACTTGACAGGGAAAAACCCACCATCGTCAAAACCCAAACACCAAGCAGCCTTTTCACTAGCTAAGCACAAGCACACACACCTGGATCTGGGGGCAGAAAGGCTGTCAAAGCTAATAGAACAGGAAAGAAAATTCTATTGGAAATCCAGTTTCTACATTTTTAAGGGTGCTTATTCACAGCCTACGTTACGCACGGCATGTGGCACATGCAGGCAGTGGGAACACACCAGAAAGCTCTCAGACATTCTCAGTGATACCAAACGTGGGGTAAGGAAAAAAATAGACAGTGACAACTGAGTCTTTAAGAGTCACATTCATATTTTCAGAGTATTCAAGAAATGTAGTATTGCCAGTTAACAGAACAGCTAACAGTGAGTATTAGAAGTCTGCGCTTCTCTGACCAAACAGCTTCACCTTTACAGACAAACCAGGTCAGGAATCTTGGAAACAGCCTCAGAGCACAATTCAGGGCTGGAGGATAATCACACTGCCCCAATGCACCATCTCCTTACACAGCTACACTAGTTAAAGTAACATACATGAAAAATTGCAATTTCATGGTTTTCTATTTTATAGTTATGTACTGTAACTTATAACTATATAAGCTTATTTAAAGATTCTTCATCAGAATACTTATGGAACTTACCTGCACCACCGACTCCCTAAAGCAAAGGAAGAAGGGCTGGAAGGGAAGAGATCCCTTTAAAAGAAAAAACTACAAGTTCAGCTGAATGAAAAGAAAAATACACAAATAATAATTTAAAAAAACAACAGACTGAGCAAGAAAAAGTAACATGAGTCAGAACTTGCTAACAGAAATTTTGTGTTTTATATAAATAGGAGAACAGGAGAAAAACTCTGGCATATCTGAAATTGAAGTTGAGAGAGTATGTTCAAAGCAAAAACCAAGATTCACGCTGTAAGTGCTGAAAGCAGCATAACCAATAACTGCAGAAAATTACAGCCGCCTCGTGAGATTAGGACAACCTCAAAGCACAGAAATTTTTTTTGTATACTGCAAAATATATGACGGTAACATTTGATGTTAGTAAGACAAGCAAAGAACTAAATGTAAGGAGAAAATAACCGCGTGTCTGGGTTTTCAGCTCATTTTAAAGGAAAGCATAAATCAAAGGCAACAGTCATCAGAAAATGAGTTGGGAGAAGAACGTGTGCAACACGGAGATTATGCCAAACAACTCTGTTTAATAAAGAAATATTTATTAGGAAAAAAAGGAGTAGGCATTATCTACTTGAATTACGTGTGGTATCACACAGGAAATACAGCAGAAGCAATGAAGATTAAAAGAAATAATTGTAGGTAATTAGAAGGCTTACTAAAAAAAGATATTACAAAAAGCAGTAGATTAATGGAGGGGGCAAATAGATGAAAGAATTAAAGCTATGAGTCTGAGACCAGCTTTGCTTCATTTCAGTCCTGCTGCCTGAAACGTGACTCTTAACAGCCATGGATCATAAACATGGGAAGTGCCACCCAGAGAGGAAAAAGATTATCTTGAGGATGCTGATAATGGAGTACTGACTTAATGCATTCTTTAACACGAGAGAAATTCCCTACTGAAGCACAAGTGTCATTTTAATGAAGCCCTGTTGAAACATTAGATAGAAAAAATGGCATTTGCACTGGTAAAAACTTGAATGAAAAGCACCGCTGCACTCCAGAAATAAAGTAGCTGAAGAAGAGACTGAAAAAGGGCATTTAGTCAAAACATAGACTGAAAAGCAATTAGTCTCTATTAAGTGGCACACGTGGTTGCAGGAGACAACAGGTGGGCAGAAGAGCTACTTACACTAGAGGAAAATGTCACAAAACCATGTGCTATAAACCCACCACAGCCAGCCATGCTGGAGGCCAGGAGACATTAAAGAAACAGAATAAAGAAATACTATCTGTCAGGAGAGGAGACAGCCAGCAATCCAATTCATGTTTATATCTGAGACAGTTAAAAACTGATTCTTTCCTGCAACAAAGGACTGGACCCACAATCTCTTCTTACAGTTTTCAGACACACTCAAGCAATGCAGAGTGCATTAAGTTTCATACCTGTCCACACATTCCATTATTTTGCTGATAATTAGCACTATTTAGCATCCAAATACCTGGATAGAATAGACTCACTGGGAAATGAGTATTTGTCCAATTTTATTTTTAATTAGCCCAGTAAAAACTCTTTTTTAGTGTCAGCACGAATTACTCCTAATTAGAAGACGTGGGAGGAAGTCCACTTAAAAAATAAAATAAAATCCTAGTTATAAGCGGGTGCATCCTTTGATTTTTGTTATATTTCTACAAATTTCAAAGAACGGTTTAAAATCAATGTTATGTCCTCCAGCACGGCCTGTGGAAGTCTATCATTGATCATCAACCACTCCAGGGAACGCAGCCTCCTTACAGTATCCATGCCTACACTCAATCTACTATTAGTACATACACAGCCTCAAACTTAGTTTTAAAATCTCAGCAATTATAACCACGTACTTGCAGCACTTGCAGGTATGAGTGAAGAATGGATACTGAAAACTACTGATACTGCAAACACAAATATGCTGAGTAAGTTAGTAAGTTATGAGCAGTACTGAAGTTCAATGTCTGATAATACTAAAGGAAACTCTTCTTGCTATATCAAGAGTGAGTGAGCTTCCCAGATACAGGCACCTAGTGTGGTCAGACACAGCACAGCCACAGGACACCACCACAGCAGAGGAACAAAGATACTTAGGACAGCACTAGGCAACTAAGAACCCCATCAGATCACTCTGATCTCAGCCAAGCAATACATTCTGGAATTGTCATCAGTGATCTAAAACATTCCTCTGGATCACAGGCACTGTCAGACACGCCTGATCAGAGTTGAAAAATCTTTTCAAGGTTCCCCACACCCAATTAATCCAATGGTAGAAATAGGCTGAGCTATTTTCTGCTTAGAATGAGCCTATATTTCACTCCATGTTGGAAGGCAGGACAAGAAAGATACTGAAAATGCTTAGACATTTACATTTCTTGATCTTCACAGAACATAGTAAGTCTAAGCTTTCAAAGTGTTAAGGACTAAGGAAGATAGGAACACAAATCCAGCCTAACACTGTCCGACATTTTATCAGGAAAGCCCAGAAAATAAAAGCTGATTGTATTCTGAGCTAGGACAGCCCTCACTGCTGTTGATATGCAAGTCTTACTCAAGTCTACTGCTCTTTGTGCTTTGCAAATTAAACTTTACAGAGTCAGTAAGATACAAGATTAGATAGAAACTACTAAAATGTCATCACAGCTAAACAACCTACCATTGAAGTATCATACATTGCAATAATGGGATTGCCCTAGTAACAACATTCATTCTGTTCATCTTACTGCTCCAAGAGTTTAGCCTAAAGGTATCTTTTTTTGCTCAGAAACCTCAGCTAAAACATGTGCTTAATTCAAGATGCTGAATGAAGGCTTTGCTGTATTTAAATCATTACTAGCTAGGCTTGTTCTGGACTCAGATGCTTCTCCCAGCAGTAAGAAGATCCATATAGCTACAGATATTTTGCTTTTGTAGCCATTATTTGAAAAGGATAGAAAAAAGGACCTAAGTAGTCTCACTATGCAAAGCATTAGGATCAAAAAATACTAGGATGTTTTATGAAGTAACTCAGAAGTTTAAGCAGTGAAAGATTAATATCCATTTAACTAACCACAAGTCTAGCCAGAAGGCATTAACATTCCCATGGCCGACTCCATCCAGTCACTAAGTAGCTCTGCATGTCCTGTTCCTCCTCCCAGTCCACACCACTGGTGACACCACAGAGTAATAACCCTACAGACTACAGGTACAGCTTCACACCCTTGAAAGTGGAGCTTACATTTCCATGAAAACAATGTAAGGTGCAAGTGCCTAGAATCCTTTTCATGCATTATTTGCAATGAAAATATACTAAATGTTACCTTGAGGTGCTCAAGGAAAAGAACCAACCCACAAGACATGGGCTAGGAGACTAATCACCTGCTATCTTTGTTACAAATTAAAAAATGAAAACAAAATAATCAACGCTAATTCTAACAACAGAATTACTATCAGTAGATACTATCAATATCTAATTATCCATTTTACAACCGTTCCTTCCATTGAAGAGTATGCAAGTAGTCATTAACACAAGAACATTAGTCAGCTTCCTTTAGTCAGAAGGAAAGTCCTTAGGCAAAAAGTTCTCATTGGGAATAGCATGACTTTCCAAGGTTAAAAAGGATAAGGATGCATCAACTCAAAAAACGTAGCCAGGTTTCATCTGGAGGCAAGGCACTATCATTCTAGGGAGCTATGTTCAGCAATTGAGCCAGTTTGAAGAGAAGTTAGACACTGGCAACAGTTTGGTTCTTGCTTTTTTCTGATTTTCCCTACTGAATCACTTGGGTGCAAAAAAAAGAGAATACTTGATCAGTCTGAAATCCATAAATACATAAAGCTCCATAATTTTCCAATGACTTTTAAAACTCCTACTATACCTCTGCAGTAACACACCGAATAATTCTGAGCTCACTTAAAATATGAAAACGAGTTAAAATCATCTTGCAGATCCAGCATGGTGGTCAGTGATACAATTACTCCCAGCTACTCACCATCAGCAGCACACCCGGAGCTCTGACATCAAAAAGGACTCCGAGAACACTCCTCAATCCGTTACTGGCAAAAGCACTCGAGTTAGCTGAAAATTCCCTCAGCAGCTGCACACCAAACAGCCTAGATTCAGATTTCTCGATTCAGCTGCACCAGCGAAAGAAGTCACTGATCTCACTTCCAAGTCACCATTTCCTCCATCTGCCAGCTAAACTGTTCCTGTGAGCTTCCCTAGATGTGTTTAAATTAGAATAAAAAAGAGCCCTACATCCTACACAGCCTAAAGAGAAATGCTCAATAACTGCTCATAATAACCGCCCAATTAACAGATCAGAGGGTGATAAGAGGGTGTCACAAAAAGCTACTATGTCATTATGACAGATTCCTGCATGCAGGCAGATTAGCTGCAAGGAGCACATCTGTTTCTATCTTGTTCTCCTATAACATAAAGTAAAATGGCTTAGTTGGAACGTCACATGAATAGACAAGTTCACTTAGCAAAAAGTGTACGTTTCCAAAACAAGAATGGCAGTGTAACAGTCAGCTGTCGTACCACACTCTTCTGCTTTAGTCTGAAATTCACCACTGGATCTCTGCTTAGAATGCTCAGCTGTATCAAACCCAACAATAACAGTTCCTGTATTTGTACCTTTCAGAGATTATTTTTTACCCGGGTCATACAAGCTAATCAAACCCACACTTTTGAAATGAAGGAATAATTATGCTATGCTATTCAGCCATATCTTTAACGACAGACATTTATCATTATAAGCTTTGCTCATCAGACCCTTCAGTACAGGACTGGACAAAGACCTTCCATAAATGGCAATATAAACTTGGTAGCAAATAAAACTGGTGAGGGAGCTGAGAAGAGACCTGAGCATGTTAAAGGACAAAACTCCACTTTATACAGAAAATGCCCTGAATTATGGGATAAAAGAACTTAGCATATGAACAAGGACATATAAACTGTGCAGCATGTGCATGTTTACACAGAAAGCAGTAGCTGCAAAATGTCCTATTGCCTTCCAAAGGGAATCAAAGATGAAGAACAGAAAAAAGAAAGCATCCCTTAGCCACGCTCTTCAAATCTACGTCTTGCTTCATCAGCCTGGATACAAGCACACAAAAAGAAAATACAATATGCTTGGAAACATAAACGTTCCATATGGGAAAACGGTTCATATCACAAAGTGACACACTGACAGAATCTCATAATACCTGCATTAAACTGTAAAGCAACTGATGCACAGGAGCAGCAGCAGTGCCTTTTCTGTAATTAAAGCTGCTGAGCTTCCATAAATCTGGTTACAGATATTATCTCCTCTACAGGACTCCTCCAAAAGTCTTGAAATCAAATTATGGCTACAGGTAGGCTGAAAGTACAATCTTCCCAGCCACATTTAATCAGAACCTATTGCTGATTTATCATCTCCTAGAAATAGCTTTCCAATACCACGTTCAGAAAACCTCTTACCATAACATTGTTATACAATGCACCAAATCTATCCACCTCAAAGGAAAACCAACAAAGAAACTTATAGAGAAGGCATACTTTAAGGGCTTGCTTAAGTGCTACCAATCACCTGAATAAGCACCAAATTAAAGATTCTTCTTTGCTTTAAAACAAAAAAAAAGTGTGAATGGCCTTATTGTGCATTTCCTGCAGAGCCAAACAACTCATCTTTCCATTATTAAAAGGCTCAATTTGGAATGCACTTTTTAACAAAAGCCCCTGGGTCATTTCTATCTAACCACCCCTACGCGGAATGTAGGTGGGAAATCTGCCACTAAGAGATTAACTGGGCTCCCAAACCCAAACACCGCTGCAGTCCTCCCAATCTAACAGCGCCAGCTCTACAGAATCCTCCACCGCCTCCATGAAAGCTCCTTAGACGTTACAACCAATAACAACAATATTTTATATTTACAAACTGTTGCTTAACTCTGAAGCATAAGAGGAACGAAAATATACTGGAAAAGTTCACAGTCAGTGTACTCTGCAGCAATAATATTGGCTAATGCAAATCAGAATATCCCAAAGTTACTGCTATTTCTCACAGTCAAGTTACAGCACAGTTATCACCTCACCAAACTGAACACTACTAGTAACGCATGCAAAGGTATTTTAAAAACCTCAGCCTATGCTGCACTGCAAAGTTCCTTTTGCTCCATCATCATTACCTGAAAACTCGGTCACCTGGTATACAAGTTCAACAGAGCTCAAAGAGGCAAAAAACACAACAATTGTATCGACAGCGTTAAAAAGCCTAGAATGGAGTGCCTTGGAAATTAAAAAGTATCCTATTGAAGGACACGGCGCTGCAAACTAACCCAGCAGAGAAGTAAATGACTTGAAGTAGCGATGCAAGGACACACGAACTTCAGTTGACACACTGGACAAAGCTGAAAGCACACTTCAAGAATGATCCTTTTCCTTTGCATCCAGGGCTATATCTAAAGCATTTCACCTGCTGCATCCAGCTGGTTTGAAGCAGTACACAGACAAGCTTTAGGCAAGTATTATAAAATAAGGAGGAATGATGTAAGGCAACCACAACGAAACATAAGAAGCAATGAGTACCAAAATTCCACAACAGAACAGAACAGACAAAAAAGTGTAAGATGCAATTCTATGTTAAGTATAAATATGTTGAAGAGGAGAAATAGGAAGGTGACAATATCCACCTCCTCAACGTTGTGTGCATACACCTCTTAAAACTACTAATATTTCATCGTACCCACGTTTGCTCCTGGGAAAAGGAACAAATCCTGATCTCAGCAGCAATTAGTTTTGCAAAGCAAACCGTACAACTGAGTTACAGCTACCTTTCTGACCTTCCATGATTGAAGACATGAGTCCTAATGGCATCTTTTCCACTGTTTTTCTTTTAATTACAGAGAACAACCTATAACTTGCAGATCTTCTACAAAATACTCCAACCCCGAGGACCACAGTATTTTGCTATTACAGCACTTTTTGTTTCAAAGGCGTTCCTTTATTTTTTGCTGTTTTCACTTATACAACAAGTATTTCTAACCTAACATTCACAACATGACTGCCATCATCTTATCTTCAGCTCAGCGTTCATGCAAAAAGCAAGTCCCGAATGCAGTACTCCCTGTGGAAGACATAAAGAAATGATCCAGGTGAAAATTTCTAGTTAATGCCTCAGTCAGAAAGCAACAGAGCCACTAAAGGAAAAAAACAATTAAAAACCCTCATCTAAAACATCGCGTCAAAGTAAAAGCAACAACAAAAGCCACAGTATGTCCCTTCATCACATCAAGGGCAGAAAAAGAATCTTGCTATCATTGAGAAGGCATCACTAGGAAAAAACAACAGAAAAGACAGACAAAAAGCCAAGGAGCCCACGCACACTTGTGGATTCTGCTGCCAACCAACGCACCTTAATGCAGGCATCCATAACTCCTTCTGGATTTCCTTCCCCCTGCCCACCCCGCCCCTCACCTTCCCACCCGGCTTTCCATAGCGTTTAGAAGAGCACGAGGTGCACGAGGGCAGCAGGCAGAGCCAGCAGGGCGCAGCTCACAACACAGCCTCACACCAACAGAATCGGGGCAAACCTTTCAGTGCGAATAACCCCAGATCACCTCGGTCTGTGAGAAGCTGCTGCACCGCACTTCTTTCCCCATCTCATTTCTAGATAATGAAAAACCATCCTTCAGTGCTGAAACCTGATTTTAAGACGTCATTCAGAGAACCTGCAGAAATCGGGCTGTGACACAGATTTCATTTCTCTTGCACAGTCAGATTTGTTCCCATGCATATTAACCGTCCTGCAGCAAAACCACAACGGGACGACCGTCTGCCAGGACTACAGCAGGCGCACATCCCCAGCCGAAGCTGTAGCGGAGCCGATACGCGCACACGCCGCGGGGCTCAGAGCGGCCGCAGCAGCCCGGCACCCGCAGTCCGCCGAAGGGCCGCGGCCGGCTCCGCCAGCGAATCCCTCCGGCAGGTAACGGCGGCCGGCCCGGATCCCCTGCTCGGGAGCCCCGCGGATCGCTCAGCCCCGGGGCCGCCGTGCCCCGCTGGGTGCCGGCCCTGCCTATATTAGGGAAGGGAAGCGGAGCCGGGCGCTGCCCGCCGCCCCGTGCCGCCCCGCGGTCCCCCGGCCGTGCCGTGCAGGTGCCGCCAACCGCCCCAACGGCCGCGCGCCCCTCCCCCATCCAACGGCCGCCCTCCCGCAGCGGCTGCCCCCTGCTCTCCGCACTGCGGGCGCGGCCGACCGCCCCCCCCTCCTGCTCCTCCTTTCTCGGCCTTCTCTTTCCCCGCTCTCCTCAGCTCCGCCGCCCGACCGGGAGCCGCTCCGGGCTCCTTACCGCGGTGGCGGCGGCGCGGCCGGCGGACTCGGGCCGGCGCGGCGGCGACAGGCTCACGCACGAGGGGCGCTTAACCCCATCGCCAGCCTCGAGAGCCGCCCGGGTTCCTCCTGCTGCCGCGGCGGGGAGAGAGGCCCGCCCCTCCGCCGCGCCCTGCCAATAGCAGCGCGGAACGTTCCTGAGTTACGGCCGATCCGGCCAATTAGCGGCGCGCCTCCCACCGTCAGAGCTGCCTGCGAGTGGCGCCTTACAGCGCTCAGGCGGGCGCAGGCCCCTCTAGAAGATAACGACCAATTAGAGGTGCCGTTGTGCTGACAGACAGCCGCGGTCACCAATGAAAACCCCACTTGGTGGGTAGACCGGCACGGCAGGGCCCACCCCCTGGGGGCAGCCAGCGACCATTAGCGCGGCTGTGCGCAGCCTGCGGCCGCGGATAATGGCAGTAGGGAGCGCCGCTCTCCGCCTCGGGTGGCGGTGAGTTCCGCCTGGGTCGCAACTCTAGAAAGCTCGGCTCGGAGCAGACCGGGAGCTGTAGTCCCAGCTCGGCCTCTCAGCCGGGCACAGCGCTACGCAGCTCACACGGCTCACAACAGTACGCAGCCCACAGCGCTACGCAGCTCACACGGCTCACAACAGTACGCAGCCCACAGCGCTACGCAGCTCCTCCACCCCGGAAGCGCATCGGGAAGCCCGCGGCTCCTGCACGCGCGTGCTCGCTGCCGGTGCTACGTCACTTCCGGGCGGCGGCGGCGTTTGAGTCCGGAGCCCGCCAAGGCGTGAGGCGCCGTGCCGTCTCGCTCCCCGCCGGGGCTGGGCTCTTGTGGGCCTCTTTTCCTCAGTCCGCGTTTGCAGCAGAAAGATTTGTTTTGCTCGCCCTGGCGTTGGGGTTTTGCGGCACGTGAGCTGTGTAAGTCCAGAACAACCAACAAAAAAGCCTTTGCCCCCGAGCAGATGCAGAGGTGTCTGTTTGCCCCGGTAGCCTGTGGTAATATTGCGATGCGTAGCGCTGTGATCGGTGTCCTTTGTTCCGTGTGACTGATTGTTCTTTTTAACTTCTCTATTCCCATGTCTTGGGCCGTTGTAAGATGTTTTTATTGGTGGAAGGATGGATTTTGTGGTTTTATTGCTGTTTTTCAATTTCCCATTAAGCCTCATGGAAAATACCGTCATAGAGTAGTGAAGAACATCAAAAGGCACATGATTCTGTGGAACGTTCATAAGCTGAGTGTGTGCTGAAAAACACCCATTTGTTTCAGGGATCTGCTCTGAGCTGTGGCAACGTTACACTAATTAGCAGCCTGTGAAATAAATGGTTTGTATTATGACTGCAGCTTGTGATAGCAAGCAGCTATCTCGGGACTCAAGGTTCCCATTGGGCCTCGAGTCCCATTACTCATCCAACCTTCCAGCATATGAAGTGAAGTCTTAAGGAATTTGTGTCTTGTGTCTCTGGAAGGAATAATATCTGCAGTGAAACTGAAGCAGCAATGACTGAACTCCAGGCTTGTTTTTGTTTGTCTTTTCTTACGTTTAATTCTCCTTTTATTTAATATTCATGCTTCTCCTTCCCCTCACTACTTACTTTTCCAAGAGATTTATGAATGCTGGAACAAGTTGCTTTGAAATATTGATGATGTCATGTCTCACGTACGAACAGATTTGTATTGTAAGAACAAGAGAGAAAGGTTTCAGTGTTACCATCTTCCTGTTTTGGTGTTATTATTTTTTCTTAGCAGTCCACCTTCCTTAAAAGTTTGAGAGATTTTCTCATCTCATATTCTTTCCTGGAAATCATAGCTACTGTATTAATAAAGTAATAACTTTCCAACAGTGGAAACTGAGCTGCATCACCCAGTTTCTGTGTACATAAGACACTTTGCCCCTTCAGAAATCTTCTAGTAGACCTGAAAGATTTACCTGCACAGACCACATGTTGGCACCCTGTTGTTCACAAGTTCTGTTCTTCCAAATTTTTACTCTTTTTCCCCAGAACTGAATCTTGTTGTAATACCTCAGCTCTTCACAATTCCTACATTAAGAAGCACAGTCACTTTCCACTCTCTACTCCTGAGTTTCTACAGCAGTTTCAGATGAATGGATGCTATTATTTTAGCAATCCTTTTATTTCATCCTTGTGGCCCTTCAGAAGACTTGAGAAAATACTGTGTGCGTTTTCATTTCTTTTTTTGTTCTGGTGGCTTTATTTTGTTAGTTCTGAGAATTCTGACACTGCTGTTTACTCAGTGAATCCCTGAATGAGCAGCTGTGTCTCCACACTTAGATCTCTTTTATCTGAGAAAACCAAAGTTCCTGTGCTTGTGATCTAGCGATGTGGGATGGTTGTCATGATACATCATGCTCAGGATTCAGGAGTAAATGGGGGGGAAAAAAATAATAGAGAAAACATGCACTAATCCTTTAGCTGTTCTCAGAGCTTCTGAAGCTTTAATGGGTTGAACAACAGGCATAAACTGGCCTTCTTCCTTGGGATATCAATCAGTGCAGCTGAAACACTGTCACTTTAACATAATCTTGTGTTTATTTGATGAAATTACAAAATCCTGTATATAATTGATCTATCTAGGAGTAAACTATGAGTGACCACTTCTACCCAAGTCATTATATACAAGGCATTGATTTTTAGCTTAGTTATTAATTACAAAGGAATCTATAGAAAGCGTGCATCCGTGATTCCAATTTGGGTTCCTGTTTTCATCCGTGTATAATATATGTTTAGTGGTTTATATGTTGTGCAAAGGATAACAGTTCAACAGAAATGTATTTTGTAGAATAGACTCTGTGCTAACAGGGTAATGTGATACCAAATAGAACCAAATCCACAGTAGCAGCAAGTACAGCCCTAATACCTCAACTCTGAGTGTTACTTGAAATCTTCAATTCGAATAGAAAAGCCGGGTTATTTAGTCTTGCAGATCTCTGGCAATAGCTCAGTGCTTTTCTTACTGGAAGTGCTATGATTCATCCTACCAAATCATATCTGTCTTCTGGGTTGCTTCAGAAATACATAAGTTTCAAACAGTCTGAGCACAGCGTGTTCTTACAACAAATTGATACCAAGCCTTGTAGTACAAGACCTACTGTTGACAATACAAGGGGTGTGTTTTGGCTGATACTCTTTGTTCCTTCGCTCCGTGGGGTCTTGCTCCTTATACAGGCCGTGAATCCAAAATGAGACAATTACACAATGCAGTGTCAAAGACTTTTCCTTTATGCTCTGATGTAGGGTTTCTTCCTTTCCACGTGTTTAGTTGGTGTGCTACTACTGAACAGTCTGATTCTTAAATATATCTGTTAAGTTATAAGAGAACAAGAGCTGGTATTTCTGGCCCTGTTCCCATGGGCAAAGGGAGCAAAGTGCAGTATGAGAACTTTTATTGATGTATTCTGTGCTTTATGAATGTTTCTTTCTGAAAGGAAGATTCTGGTTTGGTTTGGTTTCTGCTGCTCGCTGCTTTGGGTTTGTTTTTTCCCCTGAAACATTCTGGTCATGTTTTGCCATTACTTCCTGATTTGACTCTAGAGTTACATCTTTAGTGGATATTTAGTTCCCTTATCAGAAAGTAAAATGTCCTCTTTGTAACTTCTCTGACAAAGTAAATACTGACCTTTTAATGTCTGGCAGAAAGCTGTATTTGAATGATCAATAACTGTCATCACTGAATAGGGAACTGTAAAGAAAAGCTATTTCAGAGCATTGAGGAAGCGATGCACACCAGCCTCTTCCAATTGGAGTAGTTAGAACATTTTACTGGCAGTAAGGTTGCAGGCTCTTAATCATTGCATTATTTTGTACTTTCTGGAGAATTCTCAAGGTTGGATTGGCCAACCTCTTTTCAGTGGTCTGTGGGGATAGGACAAGGGGAAATGGCCACAAACTGGAGCATAGTTCTGTGCCAACATACATAAGAACTTCTTCACAGTGAGGGTGATGGAGCACTGGCACAGGCTGCCCAGGGAGGTGGTGGAGTCTCCTTTTCCGGAGATATTCAAGACCCATCTGGATGCCTACCTGTGCCAGCCTGCTTTGGCAGAGGGGTTGGACTTGATGATCCGTGGAGGTCCCTTCTAACCCCTACAATTCTATGACTCATGAGACTGGCCCTAAATCTGACTTTGTAGCCTGGAGGGGAAAAAACTTCCAAGCTTTTAAGGGTTACTAGGATACTTTTCAGTGGGTGTCTTTGGGGTTTGCCTATGTGCATGCTAATTTCAGTAGATTTCTTGTGTCCAGCTAAACCGTGTTCCTTATTGTTCCTTATGCTGGACAGGTTCACATCAGAACTTTTAGCTGGATAAGCCAAAAGTTGAAAGTGAATCAACTTTATGAAAAAAAAATTAATGTGTTTTCAAAGGCACTGTTATAAAATAAAGTGCACTGATAAAGCACAATGAAACGCTTTTTGATACTGAGATCTCACTATCTTTCTCTTATGCTCTTGGTGATGTTTTTGATGTTGAAAACAGCATTCTTCCCCTGCCCCTTTGCTGAATGGCTCCTTTTTGGAAATGCTTTCATGAGGGAAAACTCCCTCCTTATACCCACATGTTGCCATGATTTTATTAGCTATAAAGAGAGATATGAAGCTTTGCTGTTCGTTTCTAATTCTAAATGAAGGCAGGCAACATATATATATATCATGGCAACATGATATAGCACTTCATCTATATGGTAATACAAGTGATGCTGTGGTACTTTGGAAATAGGAAGGATGTTTGAAATGCTTTGGGTATTTTGTTTGTTTTCTTTTGGGTAAGGATTTTCAGGGGAGATTGATCCTCATTATCTGAGGTTCACTGAATTACAACAACCTCATGACTTCACCTTTCTAACATAAGCATGGTAACTATTGTGAGGATCTTAATGACTGTAGTATCTTGGAAGTTACTAATTATTGTGTTGGTGATTCTGATGTACTTCCTTTGGGATGTGTTTTTCTTGTAAGTTAAATTGTTGTATGTGACAGCCATTAAGAGCCCAGACTGTTAGGTTGTAGAAAAAGGCAATTGGTTAGTCAGTATTTTCTTTTCATTTCTTGTTAGTGCTGTCAATATAAGAGCAGCTTATGTGCAAATGTCAAGTATTTCAAGTTGTTATTATTCCATGAGCTTTTATTCTATAATGTTTTGCAGACCTACCTTTCAAGTAAGACATCTTTTTTTGGTTTTGTTTCCTGAAGGTTCAAAATGGCTAATGTGCTCCAGGACACACAGACACTTGGAGCTTCTTCTGAGAGTGTTGATGCTGAGCTGTCCTTTCTGCCTGAAAGACTGAGAAAGAAACTGCTTCCTTTTCAGGAGAAAGGCATCATATTTGCACTTCAGAGGAGTGGCAGGTGAATTCCTTATTATATCATATGCTTGAATGAATTATTCTAGGTGAAAACTAATGAATGGTTACAAAGATTATGCAGATACAGTAACACTGAGATGAGTTATGTTACATTTTTTTTTTTAATCAACTGTAATATAACATTATTTAAAATGAGGCTATTTGGTTTTTCTCCTCTTGGAATAGAGAGGAAATATTTAATAGTGCAGAATCAGCTTGTAGTATGCAAGATCTCCACATATAAGAGGAGGCTGCTATCAGCAGGAGCCTTCTTTTTCTGATGTTAATAGAACAGTCTCAAAATAAGTTAATTCACATTTGTAGTTCTTAATGGCACGGTAGATCTGTTAAGAGAATGACTAACAGATCTTGATGCATCTGTGTGGTGTTCTATTTTAAACTTGGTACAATTCTGGCATGTAATCAGGGTGTTCTGGAACTCACTGAGCTGTAACAGCCAAGCAGAAGAAGACTTGCAGAGTGCTCAGTTAATAGTAACTGATAGAGCATTCAATAATTAAGTACCCTATAAATCAGAAAAATAGTTTGTGCAACTGTGCAAAGTTATTTTCTAATAGCTTCATCATCTTGCTCAAAACAGGAGGAATTGGGCATAGGAGGGTTGCATGCTAATATGTGAGCTTTTTGTTGAAGAGATGAGCGTGCACTTCTACAAAGACAAAAAATTGGAAAGGAAATCATCAGTTCTTGCAATTATATGGAACTTCTGATGAAGTCAAATTTCCTATGAAGTATTTCATTTTAATTCTTTTTACTTGGCCAAAACTGTTGGATGATGATAATATTTCAGTCTTCAGGGGACTAAGTAAGCTATCTACTTGATGCTGTCAGAGTAGACAGCAGAGTAGGAAGATCTGTCCAGCTATTCAGGTGCAGTCCTGGGATTCAGAGCTCTTTGTGCTGTGTTGGAATTAATTTTTCTGTGACCACTGGTCATGTGGCTGACAGGTGGGTGACCCTTGGAACTACCAACATATCGGTCTCACTTCTGTGTTGGGGAAGATCATGGAGCAGATCCTCCTGGCAACTGCCCTAAAATATACAGGGGACAGGGAGGTAATACAGGAGAGCTACAGTGGCATCACCAACGGCAAATCCTGCTTGACCAACCTGGTAGCCAAGAGGTGGTGTCACTGCATCAGTGGACAAGGGAAGAGCTGCTGATATCATCCATCAGTAAGGCTTTTGACACGGTACACCACATCCTTCTCTCCGAATTGGTTACCTGGACTTGATGGTGGACTGTTCAGTGGACAAGGAATTGGCTGCAGGATCAAGTCCAGAGACAGGTGATCAGTGGCTCAGTGGATGGAGGTCAGTGACAAGTGGGGGTTAGTGCTGGAACCAGGACTCTGATATTCAACAGGACAAGGGGAAATGGTTTTAAGTTGGAGGAGGGAAGATGTAGGTTGGATGTTGGGGGGCACTTCTTTACCTCTCTCATAGTAAAGTGCTGGAACAAACTGTCCAGAGACCCTGGATTCCCTAGTGGTGTTCGAGGCCACGTTGGATGGGGTCCTGGGCAGCCTGCTCTAGTATTTAAATGTGGAAGTTGGTGACCCTGCCTGTGGCAGTGGGATTAGAGATTCATGATCCTTGAGGCCCCTTCCAGCAGCCTTTTGGTATCCAAATGCAAGCTACAGGAAAGCAGGGGACAGACTCTTTAGCAGGGTCTGTGGTCGTATAAGAAAGGTAAATGTCTTAAAGCTTCAAGAGGATAGATTTAAGTTGGATTTAAGGAAAAAATAGTTTTCTACAGTGAGTGAAATGAGGCGCTGGAACAGATTGCTCAGAGATGTGGTTGATGCCCCGTCCCTGAAGACTTTTGAGGCGAGGTTGGATCTGGCCCTGGGCAGCCTGACCTAGCTGAGCATGTTCCTGTTCATTGCAGGGCAGCTGGACTAGATGACCTTTAAAATTCCCTTCCATCTCTAAGGATTCTATGTACTTTTCTGCTGCACAGTGTGACTGTAAGAATAACTGTGTACAGTTTTAGTGGATCACTAAGGTTTTGACAAAGGCAGCTAAGTTTGTATTTAAGAGTCGAATTTAATGTATCCGAAGCCCTAGGCTGCCATATCTCACGATCTGATGCTAGTAATGGGAAGTAAAACTTACATAATATGCAATTGAGATGCATTTATATATACAAATAACAAAATTACACAAGATAAAAAGTAATGTACTTTCATTAGCCTACATGAATTAGCATTAAAGAATGTGTTTGAAAACATAATCCTTGGCAAGCTGTTGTAATGTAGAGTTTGCTTGGGAAACTGCTCAGCTAGGTAAATTCAAATCAGGTATTTTTCTTGGAGAAGTAACAGTTGCCTGCAATAAGTGTGTAGAAAGATTTGAAGTGCCTTGGCTAATGGCTGTTAAGGAGGCAGTGGCGTTACTTCAGTTAGGATTATGGGCTTCGTTTTTTCTTTTCTTGAAACTTTTCATTAACAGAGAACAGTTGAATAATATGATGCTGATGTTTTTACTGTGATACGGGTATGAAAGTATTTGCATTATGACTGCAGGAGATGCCATTCTTTAGCATAGTGAGTTTAGCTGGGTCAGACTGGGGAATTGTTTGCACATGTTCACACAGCCTCTGAAGGAAAATATATTTAAGTCAAACTTTCCCGAGGACTGTTTTTCAAAAGTCTGTCCCTTACTCAGGTCTAATTTTCTTTTAGTCCCCAAGCAGAGCACAAGCACAAGAGCTGCTGCTGCTTGTAGCTGCATTTCCTTATGAGTTTGTCAGCCTCCGGCTCACCCAGATCTCTCTTTTGTGCACTCCTTAATGATTTAAGCATTCTTTCTCTATTCTCTTTGGTATATTTTAACAAGGTCTGATGCTTTTCCATAAAAGTGTCTTTCCTAATTTTGAAAATATATGAACATAGCACTTGAAGCAAGCAATATGTGCATCTGGGCTTCTCTTTTCTCTCTCAGGCTGTGTGCTCCCTGTGCTGTCATCGCTTAATCCATGCTTTGCTGTAGTGGCAGGAAACTGGCGTAGAGAGAATTCTCTATTGTTGGCTGTAGAGATTGAGTTAATGTTTTCTTAGGGTAGAGAAGCTCCTAGCATGAAAGAGTAACAAAAAAACCCTGTATATTCTTGAATGAAATATACACTGTGAGGTACTAATGGGGCTGGGATTAATCTATTCATTTCTCCAGTTTCCCTAATAATAAGATAAATACGCTGTTGTGATTTGAGCTTATTATTCATTAGTACAAGTGAGGCAGCAGAGGCAGGCAGATGCCAGCTTTTTCACTGTCTATAGCAGGACAAACTGCCTAACACTTTTCTAGAAAAAATAGTGATTCCAGAGCCAACAAGGCTGTGTACTGTCTGATTTACTGGGAATCTGAACGAGCTTTCTGACTGCTTCCATGTAAGCACGTAACTAATATCATTCCTACATGTTGCAGGCAAGGATGCTGAATTGGTGTAGTTACCAAACAGAATATCTGCTAAGGTGTGCAAACGTGTAGTATCGATTTTTGTGAGACTGGAGCTGATCTGAATTCTTGTTCAACATTTGATCATTCTGATTTTAAGATGGAAAGTTCAGAGGATTTCCAAAGTAAGAAAGCTGTTAAGGGAGATCTACTTACTTTATCCACTTTTGTTATGACTTTGATAGATGACAATTTAATTAATTTCCATGTTTGAAAATGGAATTTCTTTAATATTCATTGTGTTGAGTCATACCTAGGAATACTTTTATGAATGTTTCATTTTTACTTTAATATGTACTTGGTGACTTGAAGCATTAAGTGATATCAACAAGTGCCTCTGTTGGCTTTATCTCTTCAGATCAGAGGGAACTGGGAGTAAGAGGACGATTCAAAGAGATTAGTTCTGCAGCTTTTGCACTAAGGAATATTGTTTGGGAAAGCAGATTTTATTGATAGTATAGTAATAAGTACCTAATTGTCATTGAAGGGCATTGGCATTACATTACATACCAGGCAAGAGCTACTTTGATTGCAGGTATTTCAATCTTGAAAATTAATATCTAGGTTAAAGTTTGTAGCCTAGATTGTCAGTAGTTGAAATTAGTTTGTTATTCCATTCTGTTCCAATTAATTGAAATCAATTTTTCTTGCAGCGGTTCAGCTGGTGAGCTGATCTGTGTCTGAGGGTGTTTATAAGAAAAGTAGAGAGAGACTTCTTACTAGGTCCTCCTAGTGATAGGGCAAGATGTTTTGAATTAAAAGAATATAGACTTAGATTAGACATAAGGAAAAAATTCTTTATTCACATGGTAGTGAGGCACAGGAGTGGGCTGCCTGGAGAGGCTGTGGATGTCCCATCGATGGAGGTGTTCAAGGCCAGTTTGGATGGGGCTCTGGGCAACCTGGTCTGGTGGGAGCCTCCCTGGCCATAGCTTGGGAGATAGGTGGAATTACATAATCTCTCTTTAAGGTCCCTTCCAACCCAAACTGTTCTGTGATTCTGAGTTTAAACTTTGCCTTGACTACTTCGGTTGATGCATGTTATTCCACACATCCTTTTCTATACTGAAATACGTTTGCTAATACACTCATATTGCTCTCAAACATCCATAAGCGGAGAATTCTAGATATCTTATTCAGATACAGGTTGAGGAGTGTTGGAGAAAAGCCTAAGACTCTGCACAACCATTTTCCTCTATATTTCTTTGGAGAATCGGAAACATTGCAGATATGGCAATTCAGTGCATCTTACATTAGACTGATGGTTGGTTTTCATTATTTACTTTTTAAAAACACCTAAAGTAACTCAAGAGCAAGGGTTTGATCTGGCTGAAATTTTTTGGGGCTCTATTTTTGGTTAAACAACCTTGATGATTTTTGCGAGATCTCTGTTCTAGTTGGAGGACTGAGGGCTGCGATTACTGACACACAAATGTAACGGCTGCTTGCGCAGTTTTCTATAAAAATACACCAAGTTCAGATTCCTTAAATAACCCTTGGTTAAGATGTTAGTGCTAAAGTGTTGGCTTGTGAGTAGGAGGTAAATTATATGTTGTAGCGTTATATAAAACTGACTCACATGAGTAGGTGAGAATCCCAAGAATATCAGAACACCCACACTAGCGAAAGAAAGATGCAGGCTTCTTCTGTACAACATGTTCCAAAGGCTGCATTAACAGAACCAGCTTTAGTTTGTTTGAGTAGTAACAGAATTTTTCAGTGTTTTAAGAAATCAAGTGCTACTGCTTTGACTGTTTGTCTTGGACAATGGAACTAAAGGTGAAGGATTTTGTTCTTCAAAAGCTGCCTGTAGTTCTGACTGTATTTTCTGGGTAAATAGCTGCAGAAAATAAATCAAGAAGTTGAATTATCCCCACAAGCAAGCAATAATTACACTGGAACACTATATCCCCTTTAACTTTTAATCCATGGCTCATGAAGAGGTAGAACTATTTAGTTTAGATAGAATATAATTGCAAAATAATGTAGTTGCAAGGAACACACAGCACTGGCTGCATGACTTACTAGGATTCTTAGTTATAACCTATATAATTTATGTGCATACTTAAAGTTAAATCTCAGACATATGCCAGCGTGTGTTGAATTGTCAGTATTTTTCCAAGGGTAACTCAAAATTAGATTGTTTTTGTTCCCTTACCTTGGTGAAGGCGTCGTAATTAATACAACAAACTGTAATTACGTTGTTTACTTGTTCGTATTGCTAATATTTCAGAAGTAACCCAGACACACAGAAATAGCAATAATTATCATTTAAACACTTTTTCCTTCCCTGAGACTCATGTTATGATGCTGTTTCAGTATTAATGTCTTTCTGATGCAGACTACTTCCTGTGGCTGTAAGACATATGCCACTCAAGCTTAGCCTCAGTTTCCCTTCTGCTTCTCTAATGAACTCGTCTGCATTGCATTTTAAACATCTGTTTCTCCTTATGCTTTACAAAGCTGGTTCAGTCTTCTTGACGTCAACATAACCATCAGATCTTCCTGTGCTCTGTGAGGTTTGAAAAATTATCATCCCTTCTGTCCTTCCTTTTTTCTTGTTTTTCCTCTAAGTTCTGTTTTCTCTCCAAGATTCTCTGTAGTTAAAGAATTGTGCAAGTGCACTTTTACAGACTGTTCTGATAGTCAGGAGTCAGCACGCACTATCTGGTTCTGGGGCTCTGATTCTCTCAGTTTTGTGTGGACCCTTAAATTATACTCTCAGATGCTTGTGTTCTCTTTTGTCTGGATCAAAATTAAAGTTTCAAACCTACGTATGCTTGGGGTGAACCAAAAAAACAGCTTTTTAGCTCTTTCTTCTCTGCATGCGTACTCACCCATCAGGGTACTTGCTCTTAGCTTTGTTTTAATTTAACGTGTCTTGAAAGGAAAGGACTGTTGAGTCTTGGAAATCAGATTGTCTGGTTCCCTTCTATTTATGAAAGCTACTGCTGTGTCCAAAGCCCGCTGCTGACCCTACAACTGTGAAAGGATTATGAATACCAAGAAGATCGTAGCAGAATGTGTAAGGCACTGCAATGAGGTTCTGCTATGTTCTGTTAGGAAAAAATAGCAGCATTCCTTCACAAATGGGCAGATTCAGATGCCAACCTCAGGATTCACTATGAAGAAAGGAAGCGTTTAGAAATGGGAAAGGAAATGGAGGGAGCTTGTCGTTGATTGTGATCCTTGTTGCCTAGTTGGACTTCTCTGCTGAGGGGAAGTGTAACTGAGACATCTAAAATGATTTTTCCTGCTTTTTGAAACTTTTGGCCATGTGGGCTGAGCCTAAAACAGGATGTGAAACTGCATATCATAGCTCTGATTTTTATTCTTGGATAGAGCTATTATTAAGGTGTCAAATGAACAGATGGGATATGAATGATGAAGCTCAAATTGGGTAACTACCAGTTGAGAGGAAATGACTAATTGAACTTCAGAGAACGAGAAGTCTGTCTTCTTGCAGTCAAAATATGTGAAATAAAAGTACATATTTGTCCCTTCCGTGTATCTGAAGATCTGTTTCTTTATGTTCGTGTTGGCAGCTTGTCTAACTGCAGTAATATAGAACATACTGAAGTTTGTTATAAATAGCGGATGCATATTTTAAAGGTTACATAAAGCAAAACGTGGGGTATTTCTTTTGAACCGTTCTATGTGACTATCAGAAATCTAAAGAGTTCTGTATGATTTGGGCTATAATGATAGGGAAGTTCCGTACACTTCTAAACGAACTGATGTGATTATAAAATGTGGAGACTCTCAATCATTTTCCTCTCAGTGAACATAAGCTATTTTTTTTTGTGCCTTAAAGAGCAGATATTGGACTACTTAGGTGTTGTAACTACATGTAGTTGTGTTTAAGACTTGTTCTAAGACTGAGAACTTCAGGGGAGCTTTAAAAACAATCTTTGTGCACCTGATCCATGTTAGTCTGTGATGTATCTAGTTAATGTTTAAATGATTAAACGATGTATGGGATGCAGGTTTAGGAAGAAAAGCCAGAAGTTTCTCCCCTTTGGTTTTTATACAAATTATTGTAGCAGAACAGATGGGAGAGAACTAGATTTGAAGATTTATTGCTGAATTACAGCTCTTTCAAGGGGATTCAGACTTAACAGGGTAGGAAGTGTATGTAGAAGTACTATATCTTTATAAGTGCTAACAGAAACTGTACTGTCAGTTTGGGGACACAGCACTGGAGCTGTGTGTCCTGAGCCCTGTGCTGCTGGGAGGGTTCGTGCTGATTCTCTGTGAAATTTGGGTTCTGCTTTGAAATGAATAACATTTTCCCCCTTGCGATTCTTCACAGATAAAGTTATTAGTATAATTGGAAATAGAATTCTAATTTCTAGCTCCAATGTTTTAATAGGCTGAGACTTTTATGTACCAACACAGTAGTGCTTTCTGTCTCTGAAACTGTTGTTTTTCATGGCTTTACAGAACAGAGAGAGGTAGAACAAGCATTCAATTTCAGCTTTTCCTTTTGGAGATGAAGCAATTGTGTTTCTCCTGTTATTTCCTACCATGGGAGGCTCAGCAGTCCCTTCATCTTTCTATTAGCTCTTTTCCGCATCTCTTTTGGCTTGTGTTTATCTTCCATGGATGTGAGCGATCAAATTCTATGTGCTATTCTGGATAACGCTGCTGCGTCACAAGTTTCACCTAAGACATATTAGTTGAAGACAGAAGATTTTATGTGCAGAGTCTGATAATAATTTAAAACAGTGAAATAGAACAACTTCCTGTTGTTCTGCATCGAAGTGTAAATGGCTGCAGTCGACTAATGAAAAAATATCGTTTCACAGAAAAAATCTGTTTCTGTGGCTGATGTACTTTTAAGAGTTTCAATTTTGATTGCTCTTAGCTTTTAATTGTCGGAGCAATTTGAAGAATCAGTGTACATGTCTTTATTTTGGCTTGTTACTCTGAAAAGTAGAATGAAGGTCCAAGTAGTTGGTTTGCATGTGCCAAAACATTGCAATAGGACCTCCTGTATTCTCACTTTGATCTCTTTAAAATGTGTGGCTCGCACTAAAGTAGATTTATTTCTGCTGTGTAGGAGATGTGAGCCTAAAGTGTGTGATTTTCACTTCATTATTTGGACGACTCTGCTAAAATATAAGCTGATATACTGCAAAATACTGTATTTATCAGCACAAGATGGCAAGGAACATTTGTATTCCTGTTCACATTCACATTTCCTTACTAGCAGATGCTGCTGAATGCAGTGTACTTTCAGATATTGCTGTATTTCTGCATTTGCTTTGATATCCTTTAGGATTAAATTTAATATTAAAGGATGTTGTTAGTTTCATTTCTGATCTACTGAAAGAAGTTGCCACCTTTAAGAATCTGCAAGAAAAAAGTATTTTTGAAAGTACAGTTGAAGCAATTTGTATTAAGTGTGGGGGGATCATTCTTTAAAGTAAGCAATATATGGCACTATTTAAAAATAGAATTGGGTATTTGTTGTCTGCAAATAAATGTCTCTGCCCAGCTGCAAATCACAAACATAAAGGCTCCACGATCTCAAGTTGCCACTAAAAATAATTCTCTTCCTGTCTTCTTTTCCTTTGCCTGTGTGGATTTAGCAGTTATGTTTTGTTACGTTTTCTTTCTTTGTTTTGATTGTTCCATCCCAACCAAGTTTGAAGTGGAAAACATCTAAGGAGCAGAGGGTGCTGTTACAAAGTTAATTACAAGTAGATAGCAACTTACAAAAAGTTATGTAATATACATACTTAATTTGTTGTTTTAGTTCAAATACAACGTTGAAGTTGGTTGATGTTGCAATCTACGCTTTCAGGTTGAACGAACAAGAATCAGTGTGCCAGATCTCTCAGAGTATCAAACTTCTATCCAGCATGTCAGATCTGGAATCTGCCGCTCTGTGTTTTCTGCCAAGCTTCGTAGCTTGCCACAGGAATGTCCATCTTGGCCCCATGGCAAGCTGTGTGTTATTGGACATGATTGCAGCTGATGTTGATGTTACTTCAAGTACCTGCATGAACTTCAAAATGCACAGCACTGAAAAAGCGGTTCTGTATTATTTTTAAATGGTTTCTAGTATCAAAATACAGAATTTTAATGTCTTGATACATTGTGTTTAGTTATGGATACAGAGATCTGGAAGATCTTGATTTTTTTCACAGAAGAAATGTTTCATTTGAGTGGTGTGGTTCAGTGGCTGCACATCTACACATGTGGCAGAGAAGTTTGTTTTCATAGAAGATTCATTGGTGGGGAACAGGCAATAAGGAATTCATCCAGAGCAATTACTCAAGACTAATTTGTGTCTGTTACTGAAAGCTACTGGGGATAGGAAGCAAAAACTCAAGGCTGAAGTCCTTGGGCTTTTGATATTTTTTTTTTCCCCCTTGAATCTGATGGGACACAAGCAGGGCGGGCAGTGAAGTTCATTCTTTCCTGGAGCTGGAACTATCTCCATTTCTGAGACTTGGTGCTTTTCTGTCAGTATACATTTACAGATCTTCAAAGTGATGGACTACATGCAGCTGTCAACCTATTGCCGCCATTCAGTGCAAGCAGCAGCACCCAGTGCGCAGTGGTGTGACCAAGCCTTTTGCGTGGCGCTATGATACAAAACAGGGGATTATTCCTTCACCTTGTTTGTTATGAAAATTCAGAAAATTGTACAGTGCTCAAGAAACTCCTCGATTACTTATTAGCTGGAGGATTAATCTGACCTCCAGTTACTTAGCTGAAACTCAAGCAGGGAATGCTATTGAGCTTGCAGAAGCTGGCACTTTGTGCTCCTTGTAGATCTTGCTTTATAACTCTTAGCATTGATTGTGGTAAGAAGGTTCTTAGCAAGTCTGAAGCTTTATGCAGTCTGGTGTTGTTACAGGAAAACAGAACTTTAAGTCACCCTCGTGTTGCAAGACTTAACAGGCCGTAGATTTTTTTTTCCCCTTTCTTAGATTTACAGCTTTTGTCTTCCTCTGAGTTTGTTGGTGTGTGAATATGATGCAGGCGTTTTACCTCCTAATTACAAGAGTTAAAATAAACTCTTAATTCTTTAGATGTTTCTTTCAAATCAGATGATCTTTGGCAGGGTTTGTTTGTTTGCTTGGGTTTGTTTGTGTGTCTGATGGTTTCTTTATTCCTTGGGATTTTGTTTTTGGGGCAGTGTATTCCAGCTCATGTGAACTTATACAATAGCAGAGGTAAAAGTTGATGAAACAGCTGAGAGTTGTGAAATAGCTGAGGGTGCAACGTTTGGAAATATGTGATGTCATCCATTTGATGGGGTAACTGAATGTCCATCAAATGATTCCATTGACCTTCGTCCAATTTCAAACTGTTTTTGAAGGAGCTTGTGTAGGTTACATAATGTAACATACTTACAAATGAATATGTATCTGAGGTGGCATTGGTTCAGGAAATATAAATTTACTTAGATAATTTTCTAGTTTTGCCTGGAGTGTTGCCATTATTTTCTTTACTTGGGCTAAAGGAAATTTTTCTAAATGGAAAAAAATCAGGTTCATTTTCTAATGCTTTGCCCAGTACAGTCGGAGAGCTGAGATGTCTGTTTCTATTTCAAAACAAATGAAATGCCTCTGGAAGTGACTTTTTTCTAACTCAGTGTTCCACAGAAGTGACCCTTAATGATGAAGAAGCAAAAACAATGCTGTTTCTGAAAGGCAGTAAAATTGAAGATGTCCTTTTCACACTGTCTCTTAAGATTACATGTAATATAGCACTAAACCAAAGCAGCAATTCAATTCCACAGTGTATGTTCTTCAGTAATGCTAACAAATTCAATATACAGTTTTAGAGTAACTGGTGTACTTATTTTTACATTCATACCAAAATTACTTTTACTGTTATTGTCAGTGGTACCCTGAAAAGGAAATCTATCTTTTTTCCTGTAGTCACAAAGAAAATCTTTATGATGCAGTGAATGCGTAACTTAAAATCATTGTAAATAATTTATAATGATTGGTTTACCAGTTATATTTACTATTAATTTCTCTGCTTTTTTCCCTCCTTTCTCTTATTTCACCTTTAGGTGTATGATTGCTGATGAGGTAAGTGGTATTCCTGTTACTTTAACTTTTACTGCTTTTTCTTTGTTTAACATTTGTTGGTTGGACTGGATGACCTTGTAGGTCCCTTCCAACCTTGTCATTCTATGATTCTATGAACATGCAGTGAATTCTATGGCAGCGAGTGGAGCCTAATTCTGTGATATTATCTTGATGTTCTGAAAATACTAAATACTAAATTTGATGCAAACCTCGGGTGCACTTTCCTTAATAGTGAAATTCATGACTTTAACATTTGAAATTTAGTCCCTGTTATAGTAATTTGAATTTGTATTTTCTTACCTTAGATAAAATATTTTTGTAATAAAAAGTTATAGTTATTTATAAGTATGAAAACTTAATGTAAAGGAGGTAATGTTTGAGGACTGTTGTAGGTTCCAAGTCCTGGCTTTAGATGTTATTTAGCAGAATGAAGGTCAGGAAATGCCAATCTCAGGAATATTTATCTTTCCTTTGAATAGTTTTTCTTTAAATGTTTTTGACAAATTCACAAGTTGAAGAGTTTGGTCAACTTCATTAATAGTCTATTCTACTAAGTCCCTGAGCCAAAAGCCTTCAGAAATCACTGGAAAAGCTACTTGTAACTTTAGCAAGCAAAGCAAATATACAGTATGTATGTATCCCTTTAAAGAGAAGTGTCTTCTTTCATCATACATTAATTGTAGTGACAATGATCTCTGAACATAACTTTTAACTTTTTTCTCCTTTTCCCAGATGGGGCTAGGTAAAACAATTCAAGCAATTGCTATTTCCTACTACTACAGAAAGGAATGGCCTCTCTTAATAGTAGTGCCTTCATCCCTGAGATATCCTTGGGTTGATGAGATGGAAAAGTGGATTCCGGAACTGTCTCCAGATGATATTATTATCATTCAGAACAAAACTGATACTGGGTGAGTTAAATTGATTATTATTATATAGAAAGTCCTGTTTCATTCTGTAAACTGATTGTAGTATGTATGTGAAAACATAGAATATATATGATCATAATTGAAAGTAAGGATTTCAGCAAGATAAAAGAAATTTCAATTAGTTTCAGCTGAGAGTTGGGTTTCATGGTTGTTTCTTATCTCCTCTGTAACCCTTGCACAGTAGCAGGGGTTGTCTGCTGAAGATTTGGGGTGTTTTGTATTGAACTCATTGGTTGTGCGTCAGCTCTGATGTGTTTGTACTTGTTCATTCTGCAAAACATTTCAAAAGCATTTTAGCATTTTCAAAAGCATTTCAAAAGCATTAAAAGCATTTCTAGAATGTATTAGAAAATAAGAAATTAATTACAGCTACTATTCTATTAAGAGCACTGAGAAATGTAAACGTTACAGTAAGTATTCTCTAAATAACTGTGAGGGTCATTGTGCTCCAAGTTCTCTATCTTTAGACTTAGTAGCATAAATTCATTACAGTGGGACTATAAGTCTTAGGTGTTATTAAAATAACTCTCCTATTGCAAGGAAACACTGAACTACAAGGGTATTTTCTAATCTGTGTTGCTGTAAATATCTTCATTAATTTCATGGCAGTATCTAGACATTGTTCGAAAACTTCTGAACAAAGAAGATTGATTTCCATATTGTCTGGAGAGTATCAAGAATTGATTTGACTGCCAAGACATGCAGATGAGAAAGTAGCTTGGAATCTTTCTTGGGGTAACCATAACCAGACAAATCCAAATACATTTAAAATCTTAATTGAGGGATGATTACTATTGCTAAGCAAAATAAAGCAGTTAGAGGAACATGGGAAATAAAATGAAATCCATTGAGCACAAGTTTTTTTAGCGTTTCAGTTAAACTGCACATAAAAAGTCTATGTTTATACTGCCGAATGCAGTAAAAAGAAATATGGAATAAGGGAAATGTGAAGACAAAAGTAAAAGGCAAACAGAATTCTGTTTATTTCATGTTCTGAAGTTTTTAAAAGGAATAGACCTTAACCATTACTACTTTTGTTCTCAACAAGATAAGAAGAAAGCTTGGCTTTCTGTGTAATTCCCAGGAGGCTACCAAGCTATTGAACTAATTACTATTTTAACTTAAAGGAAGCATTTGTAGGGAAATCCAAAAACAGAGCTGATGCAGTTGGTTTAGTGCTTTGGGAAACTGTGCTTCTGTATATTAAACCTTTTGATTTCTCTAATTTCAATACTTTGCTTTCCTTCCTTCTGAGCTTCAACAATGGAGTTTGATTAATTTCTTAATATAAATAGGTTAAAATATGCTTAGGCATCAGTTCAGGTCAGAATCTCTAATGATGTTTGAAATGGGATATTTATTGGATAAACTGATTTGGTGAAGAATAGTAATTGTTTGTTTGTTTTTTCCCTCCACTTTCTACAGAGGTGGTCAAATTCGTGTTTTGCTAGTAGCAGCCAGAGTGGCAGCCAGAGGCCATTGCTTTAACCATTGCTTCTTCATCCATGTCCAGAAGCATGGATGCACACATGCACAAACTTTAATTTCTCTTAAGTGCTGTGAGAAACTTTGCTTACTGAATTGGGTTTTGATCTGTTGCTACTGGGGAACAAATAAAGATCAGGCCAGTAGAGTGATAGTTTCTGATAGATGGATAGATCAGCTGTGTGTCTTGTTCTGGTAACTTGTTTGCCTAACAACTTTGCGTTTCTGTGTTTAAAGGCTCCTGAAGGACTATAGTGCTCTCTAGTGATTTTAAAGACAATTTGTGCTTTATGCCTGTGCGTGTTTTAAAATTTATTGTGAGAAGTTATTTCCAACACTTCGGTTTTTTTATTTAAAAAAAAATTCATTTCAACCCACAAGGTTTTTTCATCATAGAATCATAGAATTACCCAGGTTGGAAAAGACCTTGAAGATCATATATGAGTCATCATATTTTCTTCCTCTGCCTCTTTGAGGAGGGTGAGAGTCTGCATGGTGTCACTTAGCTTGTTGGTGTTAAACCACAGTGATGTCCTCTGAAAATGGCTATGGAACATGTGTGACTTAGTGTCAGATGCTGGAATTTTTTTCAATTGAATAGCCAGTATCATTAGTCAACCTACCAACACTATAATTAACCAATCCAAAAGACATCATACATACCTTCTGTTTAAAAAACAGAAACGAACACAAACATCTTTCTGGAACCTTTTTCTATGTTAATTTTCCTACAATAAAAATGTACTAAGACAGTTTCTGAATTTTCACTTTTAGGAGAATATCAAGCAGCAAAGTGACGATTCTGGGATATGGCCTGTTAACTTCTGATGCCCAGACTTTAGTAGGCGCTCTGTATAGGCAGAACTTCAAGGTAGTTGTGATTGATGAATCACACTATATGAAATCCAGAAATGCTATGCGCAGCAAGATTTTATTGCCAATTGTGCAGAAAGCCATGAGAGCTGTTCTTCTTACTGGAACTCCTGCTCTAGGAAGACCTGAAGAGGTATTTAGCATCCTCTGTCTTTTTTGTTATTTTTCTTTTTTTTAGGGATAGTATCAGTAATACTGAGCATGTAATTTTGTAGTTTTCATGAATAGTACAGCTGGTGAATATAAGCTTAACGCAATAAATGTGTAATGAATGAGAATTATTTCTGAATAGTATTAACCTAGAAGGGAATTTGTCACTGACATTTCTTTTTATAAAGCTTTTCATGCAGATTGAGGCACTTTTTCCAGGAAGATTTGGAACTTGGAGTGAATACGCCAAAAAATACTGTGATGCTCGTCTGAGGTATTACCATACTTGCCCTTTTATTTTCTCAGGAGTCTTTGATATGAAATGAAAGAACCATTAAGTAGTGTCTCTATTGTTGTATCATACCATCATGCTTAGAGACCCAGGGAGGTGACGCACTGGAACAGGCTGCACCATCCTTGAAGATGTTCAAGACCGGGTTGAATGGGGCCTGGTCAAGTGACTGGCAACCCTGTTCATGGAAGGGGGTTGGAAGTAGGTGATCTTTGAGGTCCTGACCAAACCAAGGCATTCTATGATAGCATCTCCTCCATCAGTGTGAATTAGGGACCTTATAGAGGAAGAATACAAAAAATATATTGTACAAATGGAAGATAGGTTGGCACATACATGGGTTTTGATTTTAGTATTAAGATGTTTGGAAAGAGGATTAAATTGACAGGAGAATTTACTTCTGGGATAAATTGGAAGCTATTAAAGTTTAAGAGGAAGTGTAAGTGCCAATGTTCTGTTAAGTAAAATGATTTGCCAGTTTACTGTTAATATGAAATGTATAGGCTTTACCTTCTGAGCTAGCATTTCAGCTAGAGCTGAGACTTGTGATTCTCAGGCCTATGCTCATTTCATGTCATAATTTATCTGTTTTTATTATGGGATCCAATCTTTTTGCTGTCCTACAACGTTTAGGGAAAAGATCGTATATTAGATTAACCACACAAAAGGAGAGAAAGGTCCTAAAAGCACAGTAATATGTTTGTAGTTCTGTTTGAGAGATTGAATACGGGTACTGTAAGAAGGTATGAGAGGGGAAGAACCTTTAAAAAATGTATTGCCTACAATTTTGCATGTATTAAGAACAGTAGTTTTTGTCTGCTAAATTGGCTGGCATTTAGATTTAATTTTTACAGTAATAATTGCATAACTTCATTTTCATGTAACTTGGGCATTTTTTCCTCCATCATACGTGTTTATCAGCATGTAACTTCTAACAACATAGAACAGTGCTCTCTTATTTTTCAGATAGAGAAATGCTATTTTTTCTGTGGTGTTTTGACTAAATGCATCTGTAATTTTCACACCACAAGTGTGCGTGGGTACAGCATGGTTAACTACTCAATCACAGATGATCGTATTTTTAGAATACCATAAATATATTGAAAATCAAATTCGGGTTAGCAAGCTCTCAACATGATGACAGTATTATCTGACTTGGCTGGAACTTAACATCCTGTGGTAATCCATTTGATAGCTTTAATTTATGCAGAACTTCCTGTGAAAATGCTTTTTTTTGACTTAGGTGTTTATAGACGCCTGTTTCTAAGGATGAGGGTCAAAGCATTTCAGCTACCATTTCTTATATCCCCAATGCTCTATTAGGAGGGATGAATCCTTTCGAAGGACAGCCACAGACTGAAGAAAAGAGCAAAGTTGTAGCTGTCTAGCAATCTGAGTTACTTTGCCAGCATAGAAGTGAGTCCTCACCTCTTTCCAAACTGGTCCTAATCAGACATCTGAAATCAACAGTAGCTTATAAGCCCAGTAGAGCTTAAGATTCTGTTTTGTTTTGGTTTTTAAGGAAAAAAAATGCCAGTAATTACCAGTGTAATTACATTCTTGTGAGATACTCTCCTGTCCTTGAGAAGTGACACAGAAAAGCTCTACTCTCACAACATGCCCTTGAAAATAAAAGAAAAAGAAACACACTATCTATTTATTTCTCTTTTTTAGCCTTGAGCTTTTTAACTTTTAATTTACTTCCCCTGTTCAGCCTTGCTTTTTTTAATACAATTACCTTTAAGATTGGAACATTTAGCTTTGAATCCTGAATATACGTAACAGTGAATTCAGATGGGAGAGCAAAGGAATTTTGATGTTCTTTGCGGTGTTTGTAATAATTTCTTTATCAGCTGCTACCCTCTGTAAAATCATAAAGAAGCATTGTGGTGGATTCTTCTGATCAGTGATACCTGGAAAATTCATGTGTACAAAGGGAAGTGTAGATGGAAAGAGACAGAGGACTTTATCTGTCTGATGGGGAGTCAGGTTTGTGGGTTAGAAGTTAAGAGTGTTGAAAGGAATCGGACAGAAAGCAATCATCTCTCTGACATAACCAGGAACACTGAGTGTTGTTATCCTAAATGCCTTCATATCTGTGTCTTAAAATGAATTATCCGTTCCATTCCGTTGGATTTGGACTAGCTAGTGGTCACCAAACAATATTGATTTTTTTCATTTTCAGATTCTTTGGTAAAAGAAAACAATGGGACTGTAGAGGTGCTTCAAATTTAGAAGAACTACACCAACTTTTAAGAAAAATAATGATCAGAAGACTGAAGAATGATGTTCTAACACAATTGCCTCCCAAAGTTAGACAGCGCATTCCATTTGATCTCCCACAAGCCACAGCTAAGGTGAATTTTCCACATCAGCTAAAAAAAACATTTGTTTTTAAATGTCTATGTATCCGTATATATTTATATAAGTATGTGTGTATATTCACCCATTCTTTGTAACTACATATATAGCACAGCATCTTTTTTTTATTTACAATATGAGGAATATGAGTATGTCGTTTTGAGGAGGGATCAAATAATTATGAATTTGAACCAGACTGTAATATGGTGTTCTTTCCTTCTATCTTCTTTTTCATTAGGTATTGAGTCCTACAATCTTAGACAAATGTGATAGAGATTTCAGAAGTAGTCTGTCCCTAGGAGCTTCATAGAAGTCAGTGTTGTGGTAGAGCCTACTTAGTAGTTTCTGACAAATCTGTGAAAGATTAGTACATCTATCTAATCACTGATCTCTTTTTCCAATTAGAATTTGAGTGCCACTTTTGCAGAGTGGGAGAAATTAATGAGAAAGTTGAATTCAGAGTCCACTGACAGCCATTTTGCTGAGGTCATGAGTCTAATCACTCGTATGTATAAAGAAACTGCAATTGCCAAGGTAAGTGTAGAAGTATTTTTTTTAATATATATTTTAATCTTTCAGTGTGTTTTCACTTAATATTATTAGTTGTATTGGCATCACTTGGACCTAGGAAATACACTGAAGATGAATACTCCAGGAACATATCGGTGTGTAGGCAGCTGCTGCAGCTGACTGACCCTGTTGGCTTGAATTACAGGATGATGCTGATGCAGCCCTTATGCAAACTGTGTTCTGTCAGTACTGGTTGTCTGGATAAATGAAGAATAATAATCCTCTCTAACTGGTCTCTCTATTTTATCAGACAGGACACCTGTTCTGTATTTTCCTCTTATATTTAAGGTGTGAGAATTAACATGCTTACTTTTTAGCCTGTTCTTGCATTTCTTGCATCTTGCTAATCTATATTTAGAGAAGAATAGTTAAAATAAATAAGCCTGCAAGATTGTGGCTTAGTAAGAATTAAGAATCTGAATCCTTGGAGTTTGACTTAAATTTTCTGTTCCTCTTAAAAATATCACCGTGGTTCTGTTGCTACTTTTTCCCTTCTATTTTTTATTCTCTATCACTGTCAACTCATTTTCAATTGAAAGAAGGAAGAAAAAATTCTGAGGGCTGCTGCAGATGGTATTACATTAACAACTGAGCAATGATAGATTTTGTTAGTACCTTTTACTTTGTTTTCAGTATCTTTTGTAAAGACTATTAATATTTAACACAATGATTATGTGAATGTTTGAATAGAGCAATTAAATTATTATTACAGTGTGATGTTCTTTATGTGTTCTTTATGATTTGATGAATGGCTTTATAGTTGCTGGTACAGAGGTTCTGATTAAACAATACTTTGTCTGATTAAAATGCGTTTGGTCAGAAATTAAATGCTTTCTGTAGTGTGATTTCAGACATCAGATAACAATGTCATAACTGAAAGCATTTTTATTTCATCTTAATCTGAAAGAAATGCCATCTAACTTTGTGATCTTTGAAGGATGAAGGTTTTTTCTCTAAAGCAATGGGATGAGTTTAGCTATTAAGACATAAGGTTGTACTACTGTTGTGTTTTGTTTTGTTTTGTTTTTAAACAGAATTTGAATTATTTTTTAAAATCAATGTTAGTGTTTGGTAAAGTCTTAAATGGATAACCAATAGAATGGCCACCTAGGTGCTGAAAATCGTCATTAAATGCTCTGTATATCTAACGGATGGAAACTTACTCCCATACTCCAGGCAGGAGCAGTAAAGGACTATATCAAAATGATGCTTGAAAATGACAAACTGAAGTTTCTAGTTTTTGCTCACCACATAAGCATGCTTCAAGCTTGTACAGAGGCAGTTATAGAAAATAAGGTAATTATTTAATGAATGTACGCTCATTTAATTTCAGACTTAGCAAATACATGACAGCTGTGCTTAAACTGAGTAGAGCTATCAGTATGTGGAGGAGTTTGAGGACTTTAAGTGTATAAATGTCAGTGCCCCTGTATTGAAAAGATGGTAGAATTTTGAAGAAGGGCTGTTTTCTCTATGGGGCTATTTGGTATGATACTTTATCACTGAATCGATGCGGTGGGCAGTTGTTTCCCAAGGTTTTTCACTGGTATACTTCTTTCTTCTCTTGGGGCTGGTGGGTTGGTGTTTATTGGGTTGGTGTTTTGCTCTCCCCCCCTTTTGTAAATAGGTAGTACTAAATCTACGATCTTTTCAATAAATTGGCTTAATTGTAAATCAAAGGGTAAAAAACTGCTGAGGTACCATTTATTATCCCTGTGACTGGAATAGAGCAGATATTTTTGTATTTGGGAAAGAAGGTGGTTGGATCCAAAATGGACAGGGATGATTTCATTTGTGTATTAAAATCTGTTACAGGTTCGCTACATACGGATCGATGGAAGTGTTCCTTCTGCAGAAAGAATACATCTTGTTAATCAGTTTCAGAAGGATCCTGATACCCGGGTTGCTATCTTGAGTATTCAGGCAGCTGGTCAGGTGGGATTTAAAAAAAGCAAAAGGTGAAATAAGAAATCTAAAGAATAGAAATGAAGGTTATTATTAATTTTTAATTATTTAATTATTATTACTCTTTTATTTAGGGTTTAACTTTCACTGCTGCTACTCACGTTGTGTTTGCTGAATTATATTGGGATCCAGGCCACATTAAGCAAGCAGAAGACAGAGCACACCGGATTGGGCAATGCAGTTCTGTGAATATTCACTTCCTTATAGCAAAAGGAACGTTGGATCCTCTTATGTGGGCGATTCTGAATCGCAAGGTGTGTGTGGAATAGAACCAAATAATTGTGAACTCACTATGTTTTAGATACCACGTAAACATGAGTAGCAAATAATGTTCTAGTATAAGACTAATTTGTGGATCTAAGATTGTCTGGTTAAGAGTTTAATCACTAAATTCCTGCTTTCAATTCTGCTTTTGGCTTCATCTGCTAAGCAGAATGTCTAAAGAACTGAGATATACACACAGTGTAAAAGATCTCTTTTAACTTCAATAAATATATCTTACATATACCTTTTCATATGTAGTATTATTTGTGAAGAGATGGTTTCCAATTAGGACAGCTGGAAGAATAGTTTTAATCACTAACAGTATTTTGAATTGCTGCAGATATTCTCATTTCTCTCTTGCAAACTTAGTTCAGCAGTTGTGACAGATTTAATGTATTTACGTATTTAGACAAATAAATTTGTTCCAACCTGTAAATTCTTCAGAGTCTTCATGCAAGTCTTTTTGCAGGCCAAAGTTACGGGCAGTACCTTGAATGGCAAAATAGAGAAAATGCAGGCTGAAGTAGGTGATAAGGAGAAATGGGATTTTTTGAGTTTTGCTGAAGCTTGGACCCCTAATGACACTGTAGAAGATCTCCAAAGTGAACTTCTGTTTACACAAGTAAGACTCAAAATGCATGGTTTTATTTATTACTCTGTTTTTAAAAAATCTAACCATTTTTCACCTAAGTTTCATGTGCACTGCAGATTTACTAGTGGAGAAACACATTATATCATACTATATGAGAGGGAAGAACATCAGTTCAAGTTTGGGAAGTTAGTATGGAAAAAGTGATCTGTTGGGCATCAGTGTGATCCACAGGTTTTGAATAATTGCTTTCATTGTTTTTTAGGTGATTGACTCCTCCTCAGAGCATCATAAGAAAATGTAATTGCTGTTTAAAATGCAGCTTTCTTAATAGCCATTTAAATTCAGCAGTTATTTTGAAAACATAGTTTAAAAGTCTTTCCATGCAATAGGCTTCATCAGAAAACATAACGTTCTCTGTATTTGCTTTCATTGGTGCTATTGCAGGATTTTGGTAAGAATGCTGAAAAAGGTTTTTAGGAAACAGAACAATGTTGAATTGCTCTTTCTGCTTGAAGAAAAATAATTTTTCATCTCTGAACTATCTTCCTATATTAGAGAGCACCAGTAATGGGGAAAAAATTTAACCAGTCCTAATGCAGTAATTATAAAATTGCTTTATGTATTTCTTTCCTCTTTCCTAGTTTGAGAAGGAAAGACAGCATGACATACGTTCCTTCTTCTCCCCAAAATCCTCCGCTGAAAAGAAACGCAAAATATTATCAGATAGTGAATTGTTAAAGGTTGATGCGGAATCTTTTGAAGCCATGAAACAAGAGAATTCAGAAAAGAGCAGTGAAAATCTGGATTCCCCAGGAATAAGTGATGTGGATACAGTTTGCCATGAAAATACCTATGAACGTGAAGCTAAAAGATCAAGAAGCATCAGTGGATCTACTCCAGTCAGCTCTAGTAAGAAGATTTTGACTGGAAAAACATCTACTTCCTTCACTGAGAACAAAGAAGTCCTTCCTTGCAGCTTACGTACATCCAGCAAAGGCACAGCTTTAAGAAAAGTTTGGCACTGCAGTGTTTGCACTTACAGTAATAGCGAATTGCTTCCTTACTGTGAAATGTGTAATTGCCCTCGGAGCAGTAACGGTGAGTGCTGCAGAGAAAGCATGTGTTTTTCATTCCAGCTGTAATTAGTTTCAGAAAATAAGTATTTTTAAATGAGTGTGCATATATGCAAGAAAAATGTAAAGAATGATATCTTTCTATGAACAGATAGGTAGATACCTTTTAGGTGATCTTTCTTAATTTAGCTTTTCTTGGGGATCTTTTGTATGATTCTAAGTTGAAACAAATAGAAAATTGAGATGAATATTAACAGGATATAAAAATGGTGAGTAAGAATATAAATTCAATTTTCTTTACAGCAAATGTAGCTCTCGGTTTCTTTGTGAAGGTTTATGGTTGTTGTGAATCCAAATGAATGGAAGTTTTTCTCTACGTGTCAAAATGAAATGATGGTTATATTAACTTCAGTGTTGTGTAGTTGTCATGGGAGACATTGCCTTAAAAATACAGCATTTCTCATTCATACAGCCCAGAATAGATGTTTTCTATGGAAGTTATTTCAGCTATTTGGGAACTTAGTAAATATTTTCATAAATCTCTCTCCATGTTTAGTTTTTACATTACAAAGAAAGGAATTCAGGTTCTTTCTTAATCAAGAAGAGATTTTAAAAAGGGAAGAATAAAAAAGGACAACTTCTCAATTTGATAAGTATGTATAAATGCTAGAAAACTATTTAATGTGTTTATGGTGGTCAGTAAATGTATATAGTAAATGATTGCTAATTGTTTGATTGCACATAGTTTGACATAACGCTGGCTACACAAAATTGCGTAAGTAGAACACTTTGGTCCATGTGTTTATTCTCCTAAAATCAGAGTTAGTGTTGTTTTCATAGGTAGTTGAACCATGATATTATTAGAGACTAAAATACAGTGTCTCAGTGTTTCAGTTACTTGCTTTTGTCCATCCGTTTATTGATTGTCAGTTTATGAGGAGAGTATGAATGATCGCTTTTCTCTCTCTATAGCTGAGAGAAATTCTGAAGTTCCTACTAACCAGACTGAAGAAGATGTGTCGAAAGACTCTAGAAGAGATGAACAGAGAGCAGCCTGGGATGCTGAAGGTGGAAGAGAAGACTTGGAGGAATCAGTGACCCGGCAGTCTGAAATCAGTGAACAAGAAGCTGTCAAAATCAAAAGTAAAGACAATGAAAGAAGGTGTGGAGAAGGTAATAGGGGACTCCTGTGGGGTGACCATATCCTGTCTATGAAATTGTATTTACTGCCTCTGGCATGAAAAAGAACTTCACGATATAAAAGATAGACTAGCACGTGATTTTTTTATTTTTTTTTTTCTTGTTTTAACCTGGGATGTTTATTGAATTTTGGTATCTAAACCCACTTCTTCATACAAAGCCTGAGGAAACAGAGAGGTTTTGGTTGACAAAGCAATTATGTCGAACTCTCAGCTGTGACACCTAAGCTACAACATACAGTCTTATTGAAATTTATGATGGCATTGACTTGTGTTCAGGATAGCCACAGGTGAAGGAAATAATGGGCAATTCAGGAGAAACAAGATTGTCTCCTAAAAAATTCAGGAGAACATGAATATCTTAATGGTTTGTTGCTTGCATTGTGTGTATTTTATGTTGTTCTGGAATTAGATATAGAATCCCAGTGTGATATATATATTTTCTTGGAGTTTGTACTACACTTCCTGAAAACTTGGAGGGGGAAGAAAGGGTGAAAAATAAAAAAGATATATAGCTTTTATACAAAAGTATGTTTGTAGGCACATGAATCAGGAAATTTCACAAATAACAGGTGAGGTTATTTTTAATACCTGAATAGACCAAATGAAGAAAAACTCTTAATTTTAACCTTGTTTTTCCATATTGTGTATTTAGATCAATCAGATGCATTTCTAGTATACGATGGGCTAATGTTCTGTGCAAGCAGGAATACTGATAGAATTCACCTCTATACAAAGGTAAAGCTGAAATGCTTATTATCACTTCAGAATTACAAAGTGGACTTGCCCTATAAAATAGGCGTATATAGTTTCTTTTGTCGTCCTTTATGTAAAATCCCCATTTTCATATTATTGAAAGCATACAAAAATTAGGTAGTTTATCATTCTGGTTCTTGTTGGAGAAGTAATAATTCCTTAGATATACAGCTTCTAACACTTCTCAGTTTACACAGAGGTGCCTGTATATTACATTTATGCTTAGATTATCTGTTAAAAATGCTAACAATATTTGATTCCTTTTCTTGAGACAGCTCTTACCACCACCTTGAATCATTAGCATGACTAATTATTTTCCTGTTTGTAGCTAGTGCGCTATTCCAAAATAATTTTAGAGTTGCAACAATCAACAAATCTTTCCAGGCTTAGTAGACAAATGAAATATTGCCACCACGATTTCAGAAAGGTGCACATTGGTGCTGTGTATAGATCAGAAAATTTGTGAATGAAACACACTGTTGTTGATTTGTAATGTTAATGGAAAGAGGAAAACAAGCAATTAGGTCAGTTTTACATGAGAAATCATTCCTAGAAAAATATCAAGCTTGAGGATCCAAATCCGGTTGGAAGAGAAGGAGAATCCACTTGAAACACATCTTGGTCTTTTTTCTAAGTTATACTGCACTCTGTAAATAAAACTGTTTGTTTTGTAGGATGGTGAACCGCTGAATCTGAATTTCATTCCTTTGGACATACAGCTGGATAACTGGGAGGATTTACCAGATAATTTCCAACATAAACAAAATCGTTCAATGGTAAGTACAAATTCAGCTGGCACAGTAATACAGTATTTAATGTGGAGTATTTTTGGATTTTTTTTTAAATAGATCCAGGACTTGGGACCTGGGCCACAGATTCATCATTGCAAGCAGATACTGTAAATGTTGATGCAGATATTATGCAGACTGTTTTTCTGTCAAGTTATCGTTACCTCCTGTTAACATTTAAGTAGATGTAATCAACCAGACATCATTTAATTTCTCATTTGCAGGATTAGTAACTAGCATTCGTAAGTCAACAAACATTTCAAAGGTTGTAAATTACGTGTGGTACACGATGATGAATAAGAACCTGCTGGATTGTATCAGAGCTGCAGTTATGAGCAGGCCTTGACTCTCATTTTGTCCTTTGGTGGTCATACAACATTCAGAACAGAGTAGGGCACAACTCCACTGAGATATGCAGCTTCAGTTACTTAAGCAGTAACAATCACATTTGTATTGGTGTTGTAAGACAAGAACATTATCAAAACAACTACTCACAGTAATGAAATCCAGAATTTAAATTGGATTTGCAACGTTATCTGTTAGAAACAGACGAGATATATTTCATCTGTTTAAAGAGATGTAGAATTTGGAAAACCAGATTTTATCATGTGGTAACAAGACTGGTTCTTTTTAGTAGCTTCTCCAGCAAGGCTGGAACTTAGATTTGTAGGTCAAATTCCTGACTGATTCAGCCAACATTTACCTGAATCACCTGATAAGTGGCAAAGATGTTGCCCAAGAATTTCAAAGCTACGTACTAAACTGAGTAGACACACACAACTTTCTGTCTCTGTTCCTCTACTTTCTCTTACAGATTAAAATATCCATGTTAGTAAATGTTCCCACATGTCTTTATATCCTGCAGTTTTGCTGACTTCTTTCTTGCTGTTCTGACTCTGAAGAGCACAGACCAGTCTTATTTTCTATGTTTGCCATGGAAAAAATACTTAAAAAAAAAATAAATAAATAAATATATATATAAAAATATCACTGCCACATCGTAGTCTTTGAAGCATGTTCCTGAATGAGACTGAAATCACTCATCTATACTGCACAGTGTATTTATTGTTACTATAGCCCTTGTTCAGAAACACCGTGATACTGGCCACTGTGGATTGTAGCAAGTCATCAAGGAATGGAGTGGGGAAAAAATAAATGGAGCAAAACTTTCATATTGACCACTGTTTTGTATTGTTGATATTAAAGGACATATTGGTTTTCTCATTTGTTTTCTGTGGTAGAGATGAAGCTGGGATGAAACCATTTTTCTCCTGCACATATTCTAAAGAAGGCCATGTTATAAATTACAAATTTCTACATGTGAATGGTATTTTCTCTCACAAAAAAGCAAACAAGAGGGCTGCTCTAAGTAGAAGACTTTTACCCATCTGTTTTTTCCATGAATGAAGTCTTGCTTACACAAGAAAGGTTGATCTGAGACCTTATCAGAATGCCTTTCTCCTTGTCATTATAGCTTAGATTAATAAAGTCCATTTGTGACTTTATTTTCTACCTTGGGGAGCAGCACAGCTTTGTCTTAGCAAAACTGTAACTGTGGACAGTGCACACATTGATCTGATCATACCAGCTTTTTTTACATCCAGTTTTGAATAGATTAATTCTTAGCATGCTTTCAGTGTAATTATTTGCTTAATGTCATGCTGCTGACAATAGTGTTCTGCCCCAGATACTGAGGTTTGTGAAGGAATGGAGTCGTCTAACAGCAATGAAACAGAAAATTATCAGAAAAAGCGGTCAGCTGTTTTGTAGTCCTATTCATACTGCAGAGGAGATGTCTAAAAAGCAGTCAGCAGCAAGCAGCACAAAAAGGTACGTGCTTTTGTTTTTCTTCCCCTTATTAATTTCTGCAGGAAGTTTTGATGTATTTAATGTAACTTTAAGTGGAATTAAGCCAAAGGCTATAAATGGGTTATTCAATGACTGTCTCACAGTGACAAACATATGTGACTGAGCACATAAATAAGTGTGTTGGAATGGGAGTATCTGCTTCCCTGTCCATCACTCACATCCAGCAGCTATTCTGGCTTTCTGCTTTGTGTATTTAAGCAGCTGGAGCTCACCAGAGATTTTTGAGGAAAAATCATTACCTTTAGGGTCTCGAACAAAGAGTAAGCTTAAAATCTTACAATATTTCCTACCTGGAAGCAGGAATAAATCATTAGTTGCCATCAGTGCTACAATCTCATATTCATAATTCACAGCTTACTTCAGTTCTTTTTCATACTCATTTTTTCTTAAAGTAATTCAGTCACTGTGGGTGACGCTTGTCAAATCTGCTGTGTTTTTTAGGTATGTGACCAAGGAGGACGTAGCAGCAGCCTCAGTTAGCAAAGCGTGCAGCAGTGGGGGCAGTGTGCGCCTCATCACTAGAGAAAGTAGAGCTTGTCTGAAGAATGAAAACGTTTCTATGGCACAACCGGGTCATTCCACAAAGTAAGTTTAAGTTTGCAAAAAGAAAAAGATGAAGCTGTTTCTTCATAACTTTGCTACCTTAAAAAAAAGTTTGTTTACCTTGCTGAGCCATAGTAGGTAAGGGATAGGAAATAAACTTGCTGAAATAGCTAATGAGCTGTTAACAATTTAGATGGTATCTGTTGTGTGATGATATATCTATTAGTTAATGGAGTGACAAGATGAAACAAGATAAGATAAACTAACACTTATAACTGCAGCACTATTTTAGTTTAGTAATTTAATGTGCATGTGTAAATGTAGTAAGATATGCAAAGGAAAAATCTTTTTTTATTGTCGTATATTGTTTAAATTGAAAGATAAACCAAGTAGAAAATTGCACTACACAGAGACTAACCTGACCGAGATGATCTTTTCATTAATAGTTGCACTTTGATCTCTGTAAACAGGTTGCTTTTAGAGAATGGAAAAAGTCCTTCAGTTCTTCCCTTGACTGAAGTCAAAAGTTCCTCCCCACCCAAAGGCTATTTGCAAGCCTTGGATAGTGAAGGGAACCCACTTTGTCTCCACTGTCAGCAGCCAACAGCTCAGCTTGACCAAAGCTGCCAGGCCCGTGCTTGGGACACACGGTTCTGCTCTCTTGCCTGCCAGGAGGACTTCTGGGTTCGTTCTAGTCAGAGCTACATCAGAACTAAGGTGTTTGAAATTGAACATGGTGTTTGCCAGTTTTGTCATCAGAATGCCCAAGAGCTCTATCTGAATGTCAGAGATGCACCTAAGAATCAGCGTAAGAAACTCCTGGAGAGCTCATGGATGTCTCATCTTCCAGTTGGGCAGGTAATAATTCTGTTCGAGTGTTTTCTGCTGATCTGTGATCTGCTAAAACGTTCTTTGATTATAAACATTATGTTATTAGTAGAATAAATAATATTAATAGCTACTTTGCTCAGTTTTATCGTTCTTTCTGTAGAACAAAGATGTAGCTCAGGAGGAATATCTGAGGTTTCCGTTGTCTTGCCTTTTGTCTACTGCAGCTGAATGAAATTATAACAAACCCAACAGAAGGTCAGTTCTGGCAGGTGGATCACATCAGGCCTGTTTACAGCGGAGGAGGACAGTGTTCCCTGGAAAACCTTCAGACTCTGTGTACAGTCTGCCACAGAGAGGTCAGTGTGGTACAGTCAGAAATCATCACCCTTAGGCAGCTGAAAACCTTTAGTAAGAAATGCCTGATGTTACTCATTTAGTCTGTACTTAGCTAATACAAGCTCCTCTATGCTGCCTTGCCTATGGCACGGTGCTGCTTTTCTCCTTTCAGGAAGGCACCAGTGAACATGAAAGGCAGCACTGAACAGTTTATTCACAAAGGGAAAAATGTCACCTTAATAAACATTTGCATTTTATTTGCCATTTGCTGCAGAATTAGATTGAAATCTAAAGCTGTGGCCTAATACTTTCCAGTTATTTGCCATGTAACTATTTTCTGACCAGACCTACCTTCCTCTTTTTCAGAGAACAGCAGAACAGGCCAAGGAAAGAAGTCAGATGAAGAGACGCTCTTTGACTACAAAGTATGGTTGTGATATCACAAAGTTTTTTGTGAAGAAGTAAAATTCTAAGTATATTCAGTTACATTGTAACTCAGGAATTACTATGGTTACATAGTTTTCCTCAAGCACTTTAAAAAATAGTCTTTTATGCTGGTAGAGAAAACGTGCAAGTAAAACAAAAAAATCATTCAAAATACTGATTTATTTTTCAAAGGGCCTTGAATGAGTGCATGCAAGGCACTCAATCACGGTTACATTTTTATGGCACTGCAGTTTAAAGCTGAATTTCTGCTTTTAACCTCAGTGCAGTTTTGAAGTCCTATAATTTTCATATTAGTTCATTTGCAACTGTATGAATTGGAGGAAGCACTGCTGAAATTCATGTTAGTCTTGCGGTGTTAAGCTGTAGTGGGTTATTAAGGACCAGGGCGCTATCTTAGTTGAAACTGTTCCCTTTATTCATGCAATCAAAGGGTACTAGAGAAAATACAGGCTCTGCTCTCTGTTATGAAAGCAAGAAAGCAGATGATTTATTTCTTCTAAAACTGTAACATAACTACATAGAAATGTTAATAGCAGCCTGGGGAAGGGCTATGAAGGGCCTGGTAGTTTCATTTGACTTGGTGTAAAAGATCTGGGCACTTTCAGTTTGTGTTTATTGAAATATCTATTTAAAACAGCTAACATTTAAGGCTTATTCATGAGAAATAATAATATCCATTGTTCCCTGTCTTATCCAAGGTCATGTCTGGGAAAGGCTACAGCCATATTCTCTTTAAGGAAATTGCAGAGCTGATGGTTATTTTGCACTGTTTAAGTGGCTTTCTAAACAGTTACTTCAAATAAATCAGCATCATCCTAATGCTTTGGTGCCTTCCCCTGCCCCTTGTATGTTATCAGCACAACACACCTCATTTTTTTCCTAGAAGTACTGTGTTGTTTACAATTCCAGGCATATTTAGTCCAAGTACACTGAAATGCTTTCATCAGTTACCCTTATGAGAAAATTCTTTGTTTTACACATAGCTTTTCTCAGGTAAAGATTAAGATGGTACTGTTGCAAATATGCCATTTTCTATAAACTAAAATGACTGGACTTTTCCAGGAGACCCAAACACCTCTAAGCAGCTGGTGGAAAATATTACAGCACTCATGTTCTCTGAGCAAAGTGAAGCAGCAAGTCAGGCAGTTGAAAGACCATGCACCAGTAAAAGCCTGATAGCTAAATGAAGTGTTTTCAAGCTTATTCAACCTATACAGGAGGCAAGGCTGCTGTTGTAATGTAAAAATGCACTAAGAAAGCATAGCAGGAGAGGAACAAAGCAAGAGTACCAGGAAATGGTAAGTAATCTTAAACTTACTGATTAATTAGCCTAGTGAAACTAATTACTTACCAAGTTAGACAGTTAAGCAACAGCTGAACTGGCCTTTGTTGAAAAGAAGAAAGACAAAGGCATCTGCCTCATATAAAACCCAAAAAGCCTGTGGGACAAAGTCCTAGGGCAAGATTTTCTCTGAAGAAAGTTAACATCCTTAACATCCTTCCACTTGATGCATACTTATCAGAGAGAAGTATTTGAGATAGATGGAACTTAACTTTTTATGTGTGATGTAGTCACAAGGAAGTTTGCTCCTCTATCAAACTATAGAAGTATGACATTTAAGTAGTATTTTGATAAAAACACTCCAACCTGAAAAGTTCTGAGAACCAGTAAGTTTAGATTTATTGAGTAACGTCAACCATACCGTAGTTTTTACATTTCATTTTGTAAAGCATCTCTGATCTGCTGATTCTGATTAAAACATAGAAAGATCACTGTAAAGCAACATTGGCACATACAGGTTGTAGCGTTCACATGATATTCAATGGGTTTAGTTTACAGCATGTAATAGAATTGTTTTATCATATCAGATCAAAGACAGTATACATTTAAATGGTCTCTACTGTAAGCTCTACTTTGGTTTAAAACACCTCTGTACATGTAATTTACATACAGCTTTGGCCCTTGCATGCAGGGAAGGATATAAAGCATCTAAAACTGAGTTAGGCTTAATGCTATAATAGGATTATAGTAGCTCATAGCCCAAGGACAAGATCTTTTTTCAGACAACTGTTGCAAGCCTATGAGTTAGGCATGGACTAGAATGTACTGTACACTTTAAAATGAAGGATATTTTAGAAGTATTTGCAACTCACAGATTAACTGAAAAAATAGTGAGCTCAATACCTGTGCTTAGCAATAAATACAAATTAACATCTGCACATCAATTTTAGTAGGCTAACACTGCTTTATCAAGTCTGATAAAGAACTGTAAAGCAGCACAGTCTGCATAAATTTGAACAGTAACTATTTGCGTATGGCCCATTAACATCCATAATTTGACAAGCTAATGCAAAAACATGTGCTCCATTTGGACAGAGGGGGATGGCTAAACTTTCTTTCCCCAAAGTAAAACTACTGCTGCAGCCTCTCCAGACCTCCCAGGTGGAGCATTTGGAGGCATTCTTCTCAAGCCCCAGCTGAGGTCTGTCCTTGGGAATTTTACTCTCTGTCACTAATGACAACCTTATTTTCTCCTCACCACAAGCTGGTAGGTAGATATCTAAGTGTTAACTTCCCTGAAGGAAAATGAATAACGTTCTACTTGTGAAGACACACAAGGTAACACAGCTATAGTTACATCAGAAGAAAGTTGTATCCGCTGAAAAGGCACCTGCAAGTCGAAAATCTTCTTTTGTAAGCACGCTGTACATACGCTGGGGCAGTGGTTTAGAATAAGGTGCGGGACGGGGGACAGTTGTGCGTAAAATGATCTCCCGGCCTGTGGGCGGTGGGAAATCTGACATGGAACCTGTGTTGAGTCTTCGCTCATCTGCTGAACCTGATCTCCTCAGCTCTTCATCAAGCGGAGGCACTGCAGAAATCTTAAATAAAAGCAGAAATACAGTGACAGGGCAGGCTCTTGTTGCAATCAGAATTCAGAAAAGAATTTGTAAGAAGAAAAGAGGAAGATCAGCAATGGTAAATATCAGAAGGCTTTACATATAACACAGAGCAAGACAATAATGGGATGTCAAGAAATAAATTGTACACAATCAGATGGAAGAACCTTTGTAGGTGGATGGTAATGCTCAGCCCAGATTAAGCTCCTTGGGTTTTGAAAAGCGTGAGATAAGGGTTTTTACCACACAAAATGATCCTTTCTCAGTCAGGAAACTAGCCTCAGCTCTTCATTGTTACACATGTGGTCAAGCCACCCTCATTGTAGAAGTAACCAGAGCCACCACTGGAGTCTTGACAAAAAGTCACTTGCCTTTGAAACTTAACACCTAACTTAAATGTGCTCTCCACAACCACAGAGAGGCTTGCTAAGGTTACACTGCAGGGCAAACAGAACACTGTGCAATCTCCATCTCTACTCCATGCCACTAAGCAGTAACACTACAGTTGCATACCAGGAGTGGCATACTTCTCCTCGCTGTTCCTAATGGCTGAATAGACATACACACACACCAATAGCCTAACAGGGTACTGATCTCCTTAAGTAAGGACCAGAAACATCAAAAAAGAACCCACAGGATGACCTACACGCTCCCTCTGCTTCCAGCTCTCACCCATCCAGCCCTCAAGAGCAGGAACCAGTTCTGCCTGGCTCTGCAGCCTTCAACACAGGGTCAGTCACCAGGGACGAGTCTCATTCGTTCTTCCAAAAACAGTTCAAGAAAACCAACAGAGAGGACGTTCCCTTTGCTCTACTTCAGTTCTCTAGTTCTCCCTCTCCGAACACCTCTATACCTTCGTCAAAAAGTTTCAGTAGTTTTAATAAGCTTTGCTATCTCAGTAGTTTTGGTAGTAGCTGGACTGTGACATCCACGCAGTACTGCACATCATTACCTTCTCCCAAAGCATCTGGATGCTTAATAGGCAGAAAAAAAACAACAACAGCAAAAGAGAAGAATATAAAAAAAGGCCACATATTTCAGCATCAGTGAATATTAATATTAACCTGAAGAAATCTTTGCATTTTTTTGTTCTTGTTTTTATTTTTTAAATTCCTTTTTATTTTCACTTCTTGTAGGCTCTAAAAGAAAGTCTGTGAATGAGGAAAAACCATTCTGGAAACACAATATTATTTTTATGCTCAGTAACTTGAACTACAGTACCAACCACATCAGGCTGCTGTATTCTATCTACCAAAAGCTTCAACTCTACGCAGCTAAGGAAGATGAGTGGGAAATGAGGGACAAAGTTGGTTACCTCATCAGAAGATTCAGTCAGCTTGAAAAGGGATGAGAAAAGAACCAGTGATAAAAGATAGAAACAAAGGCAAGTCAGAGATGACTTACAAGAGATTAGAAGGAGACTGTAGGTTTAAGAGACATCATGCACTCTACTTCTAACAGCATGCACTTGCTATCATATTTTCACTGAGAAAGATTGAGAATAGAAGATACTTTACACAACCCAGAGAAGAGTCCAGATTCAAAAGGTAACGAACAATAAAATCATTCAACTTCTAATTCCAAAACAACTTTCTACCAAAATAATTAATTTTAGGTTAGACGTGCTTTCCTGTAACAAGTTAACTCCTACCACACTAAGTCTTAACAGGGACCAGCAGCTAGTGGGAGGTGGCTGTAAGCTACGAAACTCTAGAAGTTACATATATCTTTACTCATTGTAAACATTAGAAATTCAACTTCTAAAACAAAATACATTATTTAAAAAGGAAGTACATCCACTCGCATACATTCACAGGGCATAATCTTAAATCTTAAGAGGAATTGTTCTTTTAAGTAAAGCTGGCTTTTACATGCTGGGATTTGCAACACAGCTTTCAATACAGACTAAACTCCTAAAGGTAAAACAAATGTTCTGATTTTTAATTATCAAAATAACCACGGCCTGTTTTCAGAATGGTCCTTTTTACATTGAGTTGCAGAATACTACAGATTATTATTAAGGCATCCACACTTTAAGAGTGTTTAATTCCGAATCACTTTTTTTCCAGCAGTGATCTCTAATCACGGTTTCAGGCTTTAAGATGTCTGCAACATTATGCCACCCTGTTATTACCAATGCAGTTAGATTTTGATTATTTGATGCTACAGGTAGTTGAAATGCTGAGAGAAGCCGTAGGCTGACTGCAGTCCAAGAACTTTGGAAATCAATACTTACCAAACCAGTTATTTTAAAAACTGCTTAAGGAAAAAGACATTATTTATAAAAATATAAAATGGGGAAAGATTTCAAGAAAGCAGATAAAACACCGGCAGGAAATAAAGCAAATGCAGAGTTGAGAGAACTGACACTTTTCCTAAGCACATAAGTTTCCATACCAGAAAGTATTTGAATATAAGCCTCAGTCAAGAAGTATTTAATATTATGGCATGCTTCTCTGCATTCCATGTGAAACCATCAGTATGCTCAGTAGTTCTTGCTATAACGTTGTATACGTTACACAACTTCACTGAAGCAGAAATTTGTGCCATAACTGCATTACTGTTACTCAAAGTAAATCAAACATTAATGACAGCTCTATCTACTCAACTTCCTTTCAAGTTTCACGTCCCAGGTCATCTACTCTTGGTGGGAGCTGTAGCTAAAATCACACTGTACATCAAAAAAAAAAACTAACACCCAAAAATGCAGTCACATTTGTAAAAATACATGGATATATGCAGACAACATAAACAGCCATCAATGTTAACTTATTGCATTTCAATGGTTTGAAGCATCCAGCACAGCAGTCAAGAACTCTCTTACCCTCTGAGCGTTCACAAACAGCTTGTGAATAACACTGCCAGCAGGTCCTCTTCCTGCACCAAGAACAGACACTTCTGGCTGCTCCAGGAGACAGTTCACAAATCTGATGGTACAAAGGATTATTTCTTTAGTATTTCTGACACTATTAAAAAGAGCATAAGAGGAAAAAAACAAAACAACTCAAGGGAATTAAATACATAAATAAATACATGAAATCGGTCACCTTTGAAGATCTTCCTTCTCCTCCTCATTTTCACATTTCTCTACTCCAAATTTTGCCTTCAAAGACCTGGCCCTGGCAATGATAGCTTCCACGCTCATAATCTGAGCAATGATTTCCTGTAGTTTAATAGAAAGATTTACTCTTAGCATTCCCACCAACAAGTCTATCAGGTTTCCAGCACAAACCAACATAGAAGTCTTACTTCTAGCTTCTTGTCCTCTGGATTTGGAAATCGTAGAACTTTACTGGAATGGGATATTATCTGTTTAATAATCTTCTTAACTGAAGATATGTCTTCTAATACTTCTGTTAGGAGGAGAAGAACCAAACAAGTTCTCATTATTGCATTAGTGTTCAACCTAAAATACCATAATAACTTATTAAACATTATTTACCTTCCTCCTTTACCTTGAGTACGGCTGCATGGATGATGCAAGGCAAGAGATGCCGTGCAAGGTCAGCTGGTTTCTGAATGGCAAGGTAATGAAGTACCTTTAACAACAGAAATAAATATTAGTATATTAATGATCAAAACTGCTGCTCAAAGTTAAGTTCAAAAGATAAGCACCTGTCATTAGCCACAGAATTGTTACCTTCTCTGCTTCTCTAGTGTCATCAAAGAGTCTCTTCTGCCTCCGTGCTGGGACTGGTTTTGCAGTCTCCCAGGCCTCTACCCACATGTTGCTAGGGATCTTCATTCGGGCACTCAGCTCACCTTTAATTACCACATTTCCCTTTTCATCAACCACTTCCTCTTCAATGTAATCCCGAGGAGAGTACCACCTCACAAAATCCTCCAGACAACAGCCAGGATTAGCTGCCTGGAATGAAGATGACATTAAATTTGTACCTGACAAAATCCTGTAGAAGAACACTAACCTGGGTAGGAAGGCAGTATAGTTTTGAGAGCACACCGCAGGCTATGAGCAAGAAATTCGAGGAATTTTGTTCACAGCAAAATGTACACTAGAAAAGAGACCTGAGTGAGGGGAAAAAAACAAGTGCAAACCAAAACAGTGGAGTGGGATGTGAGAGGATGGTATGTGGAACCCACATCATCAGCAAAAAGAAACCTTCCTCTTATTCCCCCCCAAAAAATCCAGGAGATTCACATGTTACTGCAGGCAAACTTGAAGTCATACTGTGAAGTCAGGCTTCTGCCTGATACTTTATATGTATGCAAGAAACATTAAATTTTCACAAAATTTTAATCAGAGAATCTTAGAATGGCCTGGGTTGAAAAGGACCTCAAAGATCATCTAGTTTCAATGCCCCTGCTGTGGGCAGGGCCACCAATCACCAGACCAAGCTGCTCAGAGCCACAGTGTATGAGCTTATACAAGTAAGACAGAAATGAGAGAATCAGCAGGCTGCATGAACATGCTTCCAGCAATGACCTTCTACCTTTAAACTACAGAAGATCCTTTTCTTCCTTCAAAAAAGAACTTAAGGATCCTCCCTCTTTTTTGAGGGCTGTCCTGATTTTTAATTTCCAGTTTACCAACTAAATGCCAGGTTGGTCTTGGTTTATTTTAATCTCCCAAAGAAAGTCACACAAATCCAACACTGTACAAACTCAGCAGAGCACTACAGTCTAACAGACTGGATAGCCATAGATTCTGAAATGTTTATGCAGTTTTATCAACGGGTTTTTAATTTCAACTTTAAGCTATTTTGAAACTGTTTTGTCTAAGGAAAAAAAACTCATCATAAAACCCATAAAAATTGTTCAAAACGTGCAAGAGGAATCATTTGATTAAGACAAAAGCAGGCTCATGGAATTTTTCAAGTATTACTACCTTGAAAGACTCCATATCTGAGAGCAAACAGGCACTCTGCATGCGTGCTCGAAGATGTGCACCTTCTGCTGAGGTCCCAAGTTTTGCCAGAACCTCGGACTGTTCTTCCAGCAAATCCTCAGTCATAGGTGCTGGCTCCTGCGGGACAGAAAAAGGCAAGTTCACCAATAGTTTCTCATCTTAGCCCTAACTAAGGAAGAAGCGGCTGACAGCTCCCTGTCACCAGGAATTCATTGCACTCAATTTGTACTTTAAGGAAATAACCGTAAGTTTCTTCGGCTTAAGCTGTTTAACCTGAAATTGTGCATCTGAAAAGGACTCTAATGAACAAAACAAACACTACCTGAGAATGAAGTAACAGAAAAAAATACTGTCATAATACAAAAAAACAACAGATGAAGTCTGACGCTGAACCGATACTATTTTGATTAGACCACCATGGTAAAGAAACACAGAATTTTTGCCGCTGATATTGTTAGCACATAATTAACTGATGACATTCTGCCTCACTGCTCTCTGCTTGTTTTTTTCACCCATGTGAAGCAACATCTGTATTCGTGCATGGCTGAATTCACATTACTTCCTCTGACACCACTGTTTCCTATTTCACCCCTCTAAAAGGTCAGGGTTAGATAAGGCTGCTTCTTCACTGGGGGAAACCTGCTTTAGATAGTGAAGTCCTACAGTGATACCTATGACCTTCTGAAACATTTCTCAGTGTGCCTCTAAAAGACAAGCAGCAACAGAAAAACTGATCCAGTACTATGGTCCGTCTGATGGAAATTACTATCAGCTCGGATGACCAAACACATGGAGTCTCAAGTGTGTCACACCACAGAAACATAAGGAAAAAAAAAATAGGGAGGGAATGGAAGATGCCTTAGGAATTGGAAATAAGGAAAAAAACCAACAAAGTGCGGGTAGACAAGACAGCTCAGTTATCTTTTCAAATGAAAGAAACTTGTTTTGAGTTAAACTTGGTAAAAGCATGCAAGGTTTGACTTTAAACAGCTTCACCAAGTTATAAATATTGAAAATCGGTTCTTAAGGCAGAACCACTCCACAGTTTTAGGACCAAGTATACAACCTGCAAACTACATGCAACTTCACAATCCTGAGAATGAATCATACGGCGTGAGAGCCACAGTATCTGCCTCAGCTCTGGTTATCTAACCTGTGTTATGGGAATGTAGAGAGGTTCTCCAGGATGCAGCAGTGTCAGCTTCCCATGAGGATGCAAACGGCCTTCTGGTTTTAGGTTTACAGGCTCTTTGCTGCCTTCTTTTGCTCCTCCTTTTTTTCCATTATCTTGCCCGTTTCCTTTCAGATCTTCTGTGTCACTCAGACACTCAAAAAATTCCTCTTCGCTGTCACTCCACGATTCCCAAGATTTGCCAACTTCTTTATCAGTCTCCTTCAGGTTATCTCCAGAGTCTGCTCCTTTTCCAGCATCACCAGAAGAACCACCAGGTGAACGATCTGACATACTTGCCCTTTTTCCCTCATCTCTTGCTTTCTTTCTTTCAATGCAACAGTTTAACATCTAACAAGTTGAATGGGGAGGGAAAAAAAAAGTGTTTAGCAATAACTTCTTTTATAGGAAAAAAAAAATCATCACAGAGAAACTTGAAGAATCACTAAAAATCTCTTAGAATTCCAAACGACACTAATCCCACTGAACTGGTGCTATAACAAAGATTTTGCCAAGAAATGGAGGTCCAGACCAAGTGATACAAGCATAACTAGATCTACAAAAATCAGCATATTTAAATAATAATGGTTATGACTTCATCTGTTTCTCTCGGAGAAAAATCATTCTGAAATTTGGGATATTTACCTGAAGCTTCTGATGCAGTAAACAGCATCTCAGATCCGGAGGGCCATTAGCTAATCTAACAAAAGGTAGAAGTGTAACTATTACCAGTTATGAAGTTGAATGTTTCACATACACACACAGTCTTAAATCATCTGAAATCCAGGAAAGGGGCAGATGCCCACAACAAACCCACCCCCATCTCTTCCACTATGCAGCTCTTCATTAGTCCCAGCAGACGAGCTAGTGACTGAACGAGCACAGAATTTAAACAACATTTATTTCCTAGAGATCATTTCTGAAGCTCAGAGATCAATTGTAGCAGTATAAAGCAGACAGATTCTGCATGGTCAGTTTTCTATTTGTAATGACAGCTGAGACAGCATCAACTACCTGAAAAGGCAGCTACACCAACAGGAACTGGGAACAGCTCCCTTAGAAAACTGGTAGAACTACACCACAAAACAAAAGTATTCCTCACTATATCAGCTCCTTCATTTTTACCTGATAATTTGGAAGCTAAGCATTTGCATAAGCTTCTTTTTCCTCCAAACAATGGAATGGTCTTTAACTGGAGCTTCCTTCAGACATCTCCTGTTTAACGGAGCGTGCAGTTTCTTTCCCTATTCCCTCTCCTTAATTGCTTCAGGAAGGAAAGATAACAAAAGCAGCAGACAGAATTTGCAATTAAGTAAATCTTACCCTGGAATAAGGTAGTTGTTCTCCCATCTGTAGCGCATTTCTAACACAAACTCTTGCCAAAGATGTGCCACTCCTTTTACTCCTCCATGGTAGAAGTTTATCATACAAAGACACAAAGCTAGTTTGTATGTCAGACTATCAGAAGGAGCAGATTTAAACTGACTGAAGAGATTCTATATAGGAAACAAAAGAAAGCAGGAATACAGAACGAATGGCATTTTCTCCAAAACCACACAATGTGTGTTCTTTACATCTCTCCAAAATTTATCAATTATAAAACATAAGGTCACAACAAAGTCTGCACTAACATGCAGTAAAGATTGCATTCCCTCCCTGTCTTCCTTCTGTCAAGTATCAGTTGGTGTAACTTACGTAATCCTCGTTCTCTGGAGGAGGATTGCTTCCTGATGAAGTGCTTGCTCTGCTTTCAAATCCCTCTGCCAGTTTGTCAGCAGCGTCAGGAAATAAGAACTTGAAGAAATAAAATTTAAACTCAGGCTGTTTCAAGAAGTGGATCAATGCAATTCAAATAGTAAGACTGACATCAAAAACTTTTTTTCTCTAAATTCATTCTGCTCACTTACCAGAAGAATAGTGTTCAAAACTTCATTGTTCAAAGGCGATTCATCTACACCTCTGTGCTTGCGAATTTTTTTCTTTGCACTGTGAACCATATTGGTGACAGATAGTTTATGGATTGGGACAGGCGCTGGCTCAGTGAGCTTCGACAAAGCATGAGTGATATCAGCAACCTCTATGCAATTAAAAGAAGAAAAAACAAAATCAACTCAAGGTCCTCCTGTTGTAATCAATCTATACTTCCCACATTGATTTTTAACACCCTGTTAACCTAGGCTATACCCTCGTGCTATTAACATTTGATCCTTGATACAAACTATTCTTAGTCACAGAGTCATACATGAGAACCAGGAGTCACAAAGGAGTCACAGACCAACCACCTTGGATTTATTTTTTCTGAATGAAGACAGGGTTGGCTGTAGGTAGTGCCTGCCACCTACTGCAAGTTCTGCACACCTGCAGATAACGACAGGCAGAGTATCAGCAAAAAAACAACTGCTGAGAAGCCCATTTATACATTGTAAAAATGAGTAAACCATAGATAATACAACATGAGTATAAAAATACAGAAAATAATGCAGATAAAGATGGTTAATGCTTGCTCAAAACCAAGTCTGATATATAACCAAAAGTAAGGTCGTTTTCTAATTAAAAAAATATAATATAACATAGGAATTTGTCCACTGGGCATTCAGGAGCTAAGATTGCCAATTCATGCCAAGAATTCATATTAAATATTATCTGAACTTGTAGGAGTGTTCCAGAAAATGCCTGACAGGAAAGAATATAAAATACTGCTGAAGTTGGGAAAAGTGGGCAGGAAAGGTCAGATTTGTGAAATGAATAACAATCAAGTAACATAAGCCAACAAGATTTCAGCTTTACCTTTTCCATCCTCTTCAAATGCAGACCTTCCAAGTATTTCATCAGTTGACTCCTTCCGACGGCAAAGCTTGAAGAATTCATTAAGAAAGTCACCTATAAGAGAAACAGTTTCTGAACAACTAAATTAAAATCGCACTGCTAATAAGCTAACCATCAAGTCATTCCTGAAAGATGATAACTTCCTCTTCTTTCTGATGATAACTTTCTCCTTCTACTGGATGAACACAATAATCTGTTCTAAAGCACAAAATATCCTTAAACCTGACAACTGAAGTATCAGAAAATGCACTGCTGGACACTTAACAGCCACCACTCCACAGCACAGACTTCACTCAAAGCAAGCTGCAACTTGCGTAGCAGAACAGAACATACACAGTAAACATTTATTCTCTGGAACCTGATGAAGCAAGAATAGCACTAAAGGTAATGGTACACAGATGTAGACTAACCTATGAGGAACTATTTGTAAAGCTTGTGTTCTTGGAAAAAGAAGCCCAAAATACAGTATGCTCAAAGACATTCGGGGATTGAGGAACCAGGTCATCAGGGAATCAATCATTCAGTTCTAACTTCTAAACTCAACAGCTTAAAAGCAATACAAGAAGATACAAAACTGATGTCTTACCCAACAGACACTGAGGATTGTCTGCTTTTCTGACTCTCACAGACCACTGTGGTGCTTGAATAGGATCCAGGTCACTAGAAAAAAAAGTTTAATTCTGTAACCACAGATATACAAGAGATGAGCACTGAATTCTTAAATACCATTTCATAGTTGTGAAGTTATAATATACACTTAATTACACAGAGGAACACGAAAAGCATTCTAAAATGTAAGCAAGAATCTGTTTTCATGTACGTAAATGACATGAATAAAAAAAGAAATCCTCTCAGCTCAATTTTAAGTAAAATCATCCTTTGAAGTCTGCTGAGGTTGAAAAATTATTTTGGCATTACTTAAAACTGTAGACCACAATTCTTTTTTGCCTTTCTGATGTACCAACGTACATTGTTCTTCCTCTTTAGGAAGAGGGACGGCAATCAGTGAACTCCTAATGCTTTCCATATTCTAAATCTTGCTATCATCATTACACATCTAGTATTTGCAATTCAAATAAAATACTTACGAATAGACATCATTGTCGACAATGATACCTTCTGTTAGGTGAGGCCATGTGGTGGCTAGATGGAGCTCACTGAAACACAACAAGACACGAGTGTCTATCAAACTCAAGATCTTGACTTACATGACTGTTTGTTTAAATCCCTATCTGGATTTTGTAGCTAAGCACAGAACTGTGCATATTTTCAACAAGTTTCCTCACTTCTGTTCATTCAACAGCACGTCGCCCTGCACTGTGCTCAGCCTTACTAGCAGCTGGCACACAGGTCTCTTTCAAGAGATTGTGCAGTATCCCCTAGGTATCCCAGTACAGAAAGAAAAGCCTACATAACTTGCCTACAGCTTTAATATTGTCTAATACGTTAAATTATCCTTTGATTTGCTGAGTAGTGATGGGGTATTCAGAAGACATAAGAAGCATTGTAAAAACTTTGTTAATACACTCTCTCATGTAAAGCGTTCTACAAATCTGACAGTAAAAGAAATGACCAGGTCCAAATGCTGAACGAAAGCATATGATTTTTAAAGTTTTCTCCAGTTAGCACGTGTTCCAACATAACAGTTTCAGGGACAAACTAAGTACTCTGTAAGTTTATGATGTTATGATAACATTCATGAGCTGCAATTCTAATACCATTATATCACTTGCCAAGTTGTGTTATTTGCTATTAGAGCGCGTACTTGGGTAATATAGCATTCTGCTACTGACACAGCCAGCGATAGGAAAGCAAAGCTCAAATGACATACTTTGAAGTTATAATAAACAAAACAGTTTTTTGAACTTTTATCTTACCTAATAGGATCCTCACAGGCACCAAACGGTAACTTCCCAAATTCAAGACCTCCAACTTCTCCTCCAACGAGAGCATCTATATCTGAACATTAATCAACATATTTTCCATACAGAATTCGTGGGGTTTTTGAAAAAGCGTATCATTTTAATTTCATAGTATGACTGCAGTGTGTTGGCTAATCAGGAAATAATGGAATAGATAAGGTGATAAAGCTATGAAAATGCAATCCTAGTTCAAACTTATCAAGCCTCATATATGTACCTCAGACTGAAAATGCTATTTTTCCTCACCTCTCCCCTCAACAGTAGCTAAAAAAAAGGCTTGATCAGCAGTTTTTGCTACGTAAAAAACCTAACTCCTTCACTTAATAACAACAAAATAATCCAAAGTTTTATCTCAAGCAAGGTTCATGCAAGATTTTCACTTCTATTGCTAGTAAATAGCAAAGCATTAAAATCAGCCATTTTATTGAAAAAAATGACCAGTACTCTTGTGAAATAATAACATCTATCAAAACATGAATCCAGCAGTTTCTGTGTGGAATTCAGGGCAGAATTCTTTACAGATCTATGGACAGTTATCCTCTTCTCTCCAAACATTAGAGTTCTAGACATACCACAATCTCCCTGAATGTTAATAAAAAGAAAACAACTGTCACAAACATAAGCCACAGGCACATCTTCAGAGCTTTGAACTTGCTAGCTCATCCCTACCTTTAACTCCTCTGGCAAGATACAGAAATGTTTTCTTTAGCATTTACTGTTTACCTTAAGACAGGTTATTATATGGACACAAAACTCCCACCTGGTGGCTGCTGCGGCCAGAAGTACTGCTGCCAATCTTGAAGCACATATGTAAGCCGAATAGCCATACTAACTGGAGGCAGTGGCGTCAACGGGCATCCCTTGAAAACATTCATTGTTAAGCCCACATCCTTTAAAATATCCTCGTACAGAACTTAAGTAATTCTAACACAAACTACCATAAATTTAATTGGAACAGCAAGACCCCCCAAAATTACCAGCAAAGCCACTGCTTAGACAAGACACTTGTGCTAGAACTAAGTATTTATATACTCTAAAGCCCATGCAACGTTTACAAGCTCTATTCAGTTGGCAACGTAGTAACTAGCACAGAATATGTCAGTTTTTCAGTAAGAACTTTTTCAATGTTCTGATGAGGTTACAACTAATGTTGGTAGTCAGCCATAAGAGCAGTCCACTCAGACTCCTCAGATTACTATCGCATTGTTCTTCACTCTTTATTTACAGTAGGTTGGGTGCTGGAGCTACAGGTATCAGAACAAACACACCTCAACCTCCCCCTCTCCTTTTAAACAGCAAATAGAGCTTGTCTCTATTGAAAGTGGGCTGCAAAACAGAAAGATTTCTTCACAAGCCAGTAAAGAATTAAATCATACATTTTTTAAAATTTCTACTAGATACAGAGCAACAATATTTGGGAAGACACTGTTGGTATTGACAGTATGTCTGATCCTTACAGAACAATTCGCTAGAAGACAGAAGTAAATGAACAGCACCCCGGTAACAGAACGATGATTCTTAATATCAGGTATGTGTATACAGATGCACTTACAATCTTGGACTTGAAGACATCCAGTAATCCTGATAAGTGAGTATATTGACTGGGGACTTTGCGAAGATGAACCATTTCAAAGTCAGTTCGAACTCCTGGACCCTGACACTCCCCAACATACATGCGTCGCCACTTCTGATGTATTTGCACAAACAATGGCACCTGGCTGTAAAACATCCACGTTTGGGATTATCTTTGCCATCTCAGCCTTTTAAACACCCTATTTTGTAGAATACATTTTTTCTTAGAACACAGTTCAAAATGCTTAATATGAATCACAGAAAAATACTCTTAACTTTGTCATTAAAGAGAGAAAAGCCTGAACATTGTCATGAGAAACACAAATGCAAAGATTTACCAATGACCTGTTAGCTTTCACTCTAATTATTAAAAGCTACTAATAACTACTAGAAATGTACAGTTACCTCACAGGGAAGAAATCTTCCAAAGTTATGACAACAATATGCAGCAGTTTTATAAGCCTTTGAGATTTCCATACAACAATGAATATAAAGAACATACTGAATCATTATTTATATAGTTACAGTGATATTTAAAAGGCTTTCTGTAACAGCATTATGGTGCAAATGCAAGAAACACAATGTAATTCACTAACAACTAAATCCTTCTTCCTAATTAAATACAGAAGTACATAAATAGTACGCTAGTTTCACCTGAGCATATAAAAAAGTTCATGCTTTCACCTACCAGCCAGTGTTGCCCAATGCAATAGAGACAGAACTCAGCAGAAGGTTACATTTCGATTCACTAAGAACCGCATCGCTATTTGCAGCTGGAGCAATAACCACAAACTCACGTAAGCCGTACCTTAGAGAAAGAGCAGGGAAAAGGCAATATATCTGTGTGCTCCAGGATAATCCAACTGTCACCAACAGAATATGACTCTTATTTTGCTGGGTGTCACTTCTTTCAGAGAGGCCAAGATCTGACTGGCAATGCAGCACTGTAGATCATCACATCACTACACAAATTCAACATTCTCAAACACTACTGAAGTCACAGGAGGATTTTCCAGGTGTACCAGTCCTGAGTTTCTTACTCAAGTTAGTAAAAACTGTAATTAAACCTAAAAACAATCTAACGCTATGCTTCCCTGTGATAAAGGAGAAAGGCAGCACACATACCATCTTACTAGACAGTGAGCTCTAGGAGGAAAGTCATTGTTCATGCAGAGCAAGTCCTGCATAGGCAGAGGAAGGGCATCTGCAAAAAAAATGAGACATTTAAGTCCATCAGCATCACTTTACCTAAAGTTTACTTCTTTAGCAATTTGTTCACTCTAAGACATAGTAAAAATCAGAAATGTCAAGTCCAACCCATCAGATCCCCCCAAATCTCACACAGATGCAAATCAACGCTTGTGAAATCAACACTCTGCAGTTGTCTTCTGTCATATCCTTACAACACCTGTGACATTTCAGGCACAAAAGAGTACTGTCAGCTACCTTCTACACCTTCTTCTCTCCCATCTCTGTCCCCAGGTTCTTGCACAAGATAATGATGTGTAACTGAGAATTTGAAGTCCGCAAATGAAATTTCATCTGATTTCTCCTCCCAGGCTCCTGTGGTGTATACACCCTGCGGATTGAAAATAGCAAAAGCAACAAACAAAGCTATTACTTGATCACATAAATGCGGGTTAATATTTGTTCACCTTTTTCTCCTTTCTTTTTTACAGCTAGTCATGGTTTACTATGAAGATAATTCTCAAAGCACTTAATTAGCTGAATGCTAAAATCTATGGTAATTGCTTTTATTTTGAGGACAGAAGTCTTCGGCGTTACTAGGCAATGAAGAGGTAAATACTTCCTTCATATGAAACTGCACATCTAAAGCACATCCATCCTCTATTCTGCCCACCACCAAGGCCTTCCCACCTCAGAATTTACCTGTTGCTGTCTATTCTATCACTCTATGCAAACACTTCTACAGTATTTACTTTGGAGCAACTTCCACTGATAAATAACTACATATTAAAACCTTCAAAACTCCTGTGTTAGGATAATAAAAATGTACAGAATTGTACAGTTGCCACTAGAAATAATGTGGACAACCACTCTTTGTAAAACATGTCTTCCTTCTCACTAGAAAACAAGAGGTCCAGTGTAGAAAACACAAAATACAGGAACACACTGACAGCTATGGTTGACAACTAGTTCACTAGATATCATAAGCTTTAATCCCTAATACTCAGTACTGTAAAATTAAGAGTCACAGAACTCCTCTGGAAACACGGCAGCCATACAGTCACTTCATTTCCCACACATTGCACAAGACTGAGGCACCACCACAAAGGTGCTAATTAGACTTCTGGAGAAAAAATTAAAAAGTCTCTGTACGAGATGCACTGAGTCACAAGTAACACAATGCAAACCTCATCCACGTGAGCATGCCAAATACATCAGGGGTGGCAAAATAAACTAACTGCTAGTTAGTAATTCTGACAGACTCTGTAGAAGCCCTGACTGACCAACTGACCTTTTCCAGGGGTTTGCCTGAAGAAATCCCGATAAGTTTCCAGTCATTCAACACTTCTTCTATCTTTGAAATAAATCTAGTAAGGAGGGAAAAAGGTATTAATATTTCCTGACTGCTTGCTCAGCTCGTGTTGTAAATTCAACTCCCCAAAGCAGGCAGCAAGTAGTTCTACTGGGGAACTCCTTTAAAACACAACAAAAAGAACAGCAACATACCAAGAACCACAACAAAAACAGTCTGCTTCCCTGTGCAAATAAAGCGGTGCTTCTAGTTTCACATCCCAGATAAGCCTTATTTTTAGTAATGAACATGCATTGAGCGTTGATAAAGTCTCACCCATTTTCATAGAATCACAGAACTGTAGGTTGGAGGGGACCTCCGGGGATCCACAAGCCCAACTGCTTCACTGCTGAATGCTTCAGTTACACTTCAAGCATCATTTTTTCCCCATAAAGGTAATTTCCAACATAGAGGAACACGTTTCTGTCCCCCCTGCTCACCCTCCCCTCCCTACCCTCACCCCCAGTTATTGGTTTTGCAAAAAGAGTTTCAAGTACGACCAGCTAAAATTAAAACGCCCCAGTTACGGCCAACACAGGGTTTCATTCAGATCAAGACACAGATCATGCATTAAGACAACGTGAGTTGGAAGAACTGCGACTGACGTTATACGTTTGTCTGGTACTGCAACAAAACAGCCCTGCAACACTGTTTACAGAAAAACAAAAAACCACATTAGACACGTAATCTAAATTCAGATTTAACACAGACCTTAAAATCTTTTTCTATCACAGATATTCTCGTTGGAAAAAGGATTTAAAGCATAATACACAAGAACGCAGAGCAATCTTCACCTGGCAACGCTCTGTATGCTGCTGTGCTAACTTTGAAGGGCTTCAACCACAAGGCAAGTGCTCGGCTACTACATTATAACACACGGGCTTTCTGATGTTCGCTGTAATCCCCGGCAAGCGGGCTTAGTGCCTGCTAGACCTCATCTTGCACCGAGTTCAGAAACAGCCTGCCTGGATTCACTGCAAACGAGCACTGCCACAGCCCGAACGCTGCCTGTTCGGGAGGGCAGCAGCACTCCCCAGTTTGAGCACTACCCAGAAACACCTCCCGTGACTGCCTGCTGCAGTTCAGCTCACAACGAAATCAAGGCCACCGAGTTGCTGAGAACTCGAATCGCGCCCGATGCCGTCAGAAATCCGGCCGGAGAAGGAAGGTGAGAAAGCAGCCGGGGGGTGTGAGCGAGCAGGGCCGGCCCCAGCCCCGCCGGCAGCACGTACCTCTCCCACTCGGAGGCGGTGGTAAAGTCCGTGATCTCGAACACCTCCGACTCGGGCTGCGGGGAGAGAGAGGGAGAAGCAATGAGCGGGGAGGCGGCCGCGGGCCGGGAGCGCTGGGGATGGACGGGACGGGACAGGGCGGGACGGGAGGAAAGAAACAACACTCACTTCACTGTCCGCCGCCATCTTGCGCCGCGGCCCGCCCCACGCGCAAGGGCTGTCGGGAAGGCGCGCGGGATGGGGAGGTTGCCTCGCTCAGCGCTTCGAACCCCATCCGCACCTCATGGGGGGAGCGGCAGAACTTTAACCGAGCTGAGGGGTATCAGGAGGGAAGAGGTTCTCACACGGCGGTGTAAAGCTGGGGTTGTTCTCGAGGCTCTCTGCGTTCCTCAGGGACCGCCTGAGGGTAAACAGAATTCCTGACTGGCCGGGGAATCTCCGTGAGGCCCGGTGTCCTGTCCGCTCCGTCGCAGCGTAACCTCCTCACACGGGACAGCGCTGCCAGCACTCACAGGAGTTCCCTCCGAAACTCTCAGAGGCTGTGACCGTTACCCCATCTCCCTCCTCCCTGCGGTACGAACTGCTATTTCTCCGTCATAAATATACAAATAAATAACGTAATCCTTAAGGCTACCTGCACAGGGACAGAGAATAATTAATGAGAATTTACTGGCGATAGTGAACGCTGAGGTGTGAGGGGGCTGGCTGTAAAGGGAAAATGACGTAGAGGTAAACGAAGCGCTGAAAGCATCAAGAGAAAGGAGAGGGCTGTGGTGCCGCTCCGCCGCCCGCTGCCGTGGCAACGCGGTGTAAACGAAGCGCGGAGAGCCGGCCGAGCCGCTGAGGCAGCTACAGGGACAGAGAGAGCGGTAGGGATAGGTACTAAGATAAGAGACAGGGACGGAGATAGGAACAGAGATAGGGATAGGGAAAGGGACAGGGACGGAGACGAGGTCCGGGCCCGCTGCCCCGCCGCCACCCGCACGTTGATGTGTGTGGAATCTGTGCCTCTGCCACGCTTCACTGCCGAGACACACGGTAAGGGGTAGCTTAGAGCTTTTTCAGCTGTTATTTTGAATTATATATATATATATTCAAAAAAGGGAAAGTTTGGCAAAGTTCAGCATATAACCCTTAGCAGGCTCATATAATGATCCTTCTAATGGGTTGTCTGGTGTTTAGCATAAGGAGAAATCAAAAGTGCTGCTTCTGCCACGGCTGTTCCACAGAATATTGGTTGTCATTGGTCTCAGTATTCTGCTTCCTCTTTTGTAAACCTCCAGTGACAGTACTGCCTGATTTCAGGGTGCAGCACTGCTTGGTATTAGCAATATATCTCTCTCATTAGAGTGGTGTCGTGTAGAATTGTTATAATTAATTTAATCTGGGATAAATGGATGAGTCTCTTGGGAAGGCTGCCGTATGCTGAAGGCGTGTTGTGTACTTTTTGCTGATAGAATGGAAACAAAGGCCACATTCTTTTGCTGACCAGTAGTAAGTGGCAAAACACTGAATCCAACAGGAGCTACATGGGCCATTTGTTTCCACTGACCTCTGTCATCACTTTGAAATACAAATCCAGTCCTGTAGGACAGTCCTGAAGGACTCTGAAGGACAGAGTTGCTACCTGCCATCTGTTGCGTACATCTGCACTGCAACACTGGGCTGCTTTCCCATTAGTAGCTCTACTGAGAGCCCTGAGCTCAAGTGCAAGGGAAAAAAGGCATTTATGATAAGACTAAAAATGGGTATTTATGAGCTAAACAAATAAGTAAACAAACCCAAACCATTGCCAGCAATAGTACCTGTTAGGAATAACTTGTAATAAAACATATAATGAATGCTGAAAGTGTTTTTTACCTCTAGATGGAAAAAAGTCCATACACATAATTCATATTAGGCACATTATTAAGGAGTTTCCCTGAGATTAATTTTAAGAGTCTTTTGAGTTTCTTAGGAAAGAGGGATGATATGAGCTGCATCGCGATCGTGAGACTATGTTGAGGCTGCAGTGCACAGCTGTTCTGTGCTCAGAAAGTGTTTTGTTATTGATCTCTTTTGCTAAGGAAGAGTTTTGATCAAAAAAGGACAAACAATTCAGATCTGGCTTGTTAAAGATATGTTAAAAATATGATTATTTTCCACATGTGATCTGTTGACTTTCTGGTCTGCTGTATATGGGTGATATCAGCAAAACAGCACTGAGAGTTTTCATTTCTTCATGTCATATGCTGAATATTTAGCAATACAAATTGTGTTTGGACTGCTTTGTTTTGCATATTTGCAGGATGGGGCATTGGATGTTGAGTTAAACTACAATTTGTTCATAACTTTAGTACTTTTAAAATACTGCTGTTGTCTTGTATAGTATCCTAAATTAATGAAATGTATCTACTAGTTTGTGAGCATGGATTTAAAATCAATTAATGAAACATGTTCTCAGGTTTCAGGACCTTAAAACATCTAAGGACAGTATGTCTGAAAAGCAGAAAATTAAGAGGAGAAGCATAGAAGGTATCTAACCAAAGAAATGAAATGTGAAATGGAATATATGTATCTGGAGAAGAAAAAGGGCAACGTTAATTTGAGAACTTGTCATTGGTAAAAATCAAACATCCACCAAAAAAAACCTGTAATCAAACTTACAATTATTTCTGCCTTTGAAAAGCCCTGAGATTTGTTTTGGTTTTAATACTTTTTCTAAATGAGTTTGTCCACATTTTTTTCTTCTATTTCTGTTCGACTGATATAGGAGATGTAATGTTTTTTTAAAGATGTTCTTTGCTTTTAAAAGTGGATTGAATTATTATACTTACCAAAAGAACTGAAGTTATTTTAGGTTTAAACATTCAAATGTCTAAAATTTACAACAAAAAGTGTATGATTTTACTCAAATCAAATGTGCTCTTTATTTTTCACCTGATACGTCTCAATAATATTTTAATGTCCAAAATTAAGTAGATTTGCTTTGTATGACTGTTGAGTGAATGATGTGCAATATACTGCATATCATTTATGGAATACAGCAATACAGTGCTAATAGACTGATGTACTGATGCAGGTCGTGGAGCAGTTGTTGCTCTTCCAAATGCAGATAAGATGGTGAAAGAAATCTGTGATTCATGCAGAGCTCTAAGAAAAAATAGGTAAGTAGAATTAATATTTAATTTGTGGGTTGGGTATCCAAAAGTGAAAACAAAGCAAGAATTAGTCTGAGCATGAAAGGATTTACTTTGTACCAGATGTTAGATACAGCTATATGAGTTGTATAATGTTTCTTTCTTCCCAGTGTCAATCACTGATCCTTGCAGGGGCCGGATATTGCACTACATGAACTGGTGGTTTGGTACAAAGTGAGAAATAACTTGTGGTGAATAGTTTTACATCAGTGTTTGACCTAATTAAAAACAGACAACTGTCTCATATGCAGCTTTAAGTTAGACTGTATTTTCAACCTCTTTTCAATCAAAGGTTTTTTGTTTATATATATATTTTGTTTTTTGTTTATATATATATTTTTTTTCCTCCCCATGTTTGGATTTTCCATTCTTCAGAAACCAGATGGCAAAAATCTGAGTCTTGTCCATACAGCCTCTATTCTTGCAGGCGGGCCATAGCATAGCTCATAAATGACAAAGAATTCTTTGACATATTTTCCTGGTGATTCATAAAAAATACATGCTGGAAGCAATCAGTTTTTGTCAATAAGGGAAAGATGGGGCAATGTTTTCCTATTCATACTGTGTCTCTGTGTTGTTTGTTATTCACTCTTTGTGATCAGTCACTGTCATAGTAGTTAGGTGCTGCTGGGGAGAGCCACAGCTTCCTAGATGGATCAAGAAAGAGAAAACACTGGCAGTCTTGCATCTTACAAGCTTATTGCTCCTATTATTCTGAAGCTGAATGATTATTTGAACTGAGTAGATATCTTCCACTTATTTTCATTTTGTATTTTGGTTTTTGGTTTTGCCTTTTAGCCAAAATACACCGACAGTCAGACTGTGGCAAGATAAAGAAGCGGCATGTTGTCAAAGTGAAAAGCAGTTAACGTTACAGATGGGACAGCACACCTCTCTACCTTTCTTGCAGAAGAAAGCGATCATAAGGCATGGCTTTGACTTCAGCTTTCTGCTACAGGCCTCATGCCCAGAATCCAACATTCCAAAATCTTTTAAGGATTTCGGTGCTTTCCAGATAATAAGAGCACATATGCAACAAGGTAAGTTCGAATTTAAAAGTCAGAACTGTTCAATAAAGTTAAACATCACTATCAAGTCAGATGCTAAAGCCTCAGAAGTCCTTTTTCTTCAAACTTCAAATTGTCTTTTTGTTTGTTTAAATTCTTCATATTAAGTGGGCTTCAGCCATGTTGCCTGTCTTCTGTAATTATGTGTGTGTGTATTTAGGGAATGAAGGAGGTAAAGAAAAGCATCATAAAAAAAGATGTTCCAATTCCCATTTCACTGTATAATAAAGCTGACCCCACATAAGGTACAGTGGAATTCTAGGCAGGGACAGAATGCCATCTCTTTCACTTTTTTTCCTCCAACTGGAAATTAATCAATTCATAATTGAATTAATGAGCTACTTGTTGAAGTCAGCAAACATCAGAAATTTAGAAGAAATATTTGTTTAAATTATTAGAATAAAATATTTTTATATTACCAAATTTCACTGTGTTTTATAGAAAGTGCAATTGTAACTTCCCACTTATTTGGTTATAGCAGATTTATAGTGAAGTCCTGCAACTACATGTTAGACAAATGTCTGGTCCTCAGAACCCTGCAGTTTGAAATACTTTGTAATGAAAATTGTAGTTTGTTTAACTTGTCATTAACATCAACATGTTTTGATTTTTAAGGGTTTAATATGACAATACTAGAAAACAGGAAGAAGAGGTCTGAGGTAAGGCAGTATTATGTATTGAACTAAACACAATTAAAAGTTTTATATACTTTGAAAACTTTAGAAATAATGGTACAAAAGAAGTCTGAGTAGTTTTCTCTGCTTGTTCTTCAGCTTTTCAGATGAACATCAAGTATTTTTATAATTGTTATGATATATATCAGCAAATGTTTGAGATTATATTAGTGTTACATCAGATAAGATGTTGGAAGTTTAAAAAGATATGGAGCCTCTTAAAATGGAAATACATAAGTTAATTTTACGTATTCATGTTCTGTATGTTAGACACCTTAGACGCTTAGTTTTGATGAATTTTAGAACAAAGCAAAGCATTGACGGGTAATATAAAATTGAAGCCAAACTGAAGAACAGACCTGACATTATATGGTTGATTAAAACCATATTTAACATGAAATTTTGTGAGAAGTGTAAACAGGATGCTTGACAAAAACATAAATTATAGCTAGTCCTGTACTTGCAATCAAGCTTGTCGTTTAACATGAGTCAGAGCGTCACACCAAGTGAGCTATAAGAGCTGCAGAAGATCAAATTCATTGTATATAGCAAAAAGAGGATTTGGTTTTTATAGATATTAATTGTCCTTTCTACTAGAGACTTATTAAATCTGTTGTGTACTTTAGCGTGCCTATTGCAGAATACAAAAGCATGTGCAGGAAGTTCTGACAGAAGTTCATAAAAACTGCTATGGAAAAAAAAAACACACATTACCAACTGAGGGAAATGTTTAAGAAAAATCAATTAGTTGATGTCAATGTAATTTCATACAGCTTTATTTCACATCTAAGGCTCTGATGATTTCTAGAGCTTATCATTTTGGATTTATTGAGCATTCAAACTAAAACTATGCAGACTAGACAAAGCCTTCTGAACTATACATTTCAAAACAACACTCATTGCTTTCCCCAGCACATTCAAACCTCTGCTTATCCTTGGAATGCAGAATGGTTGCATCTGCTGAGAGTGCACAGCAAGAAGGAAATTTTGGCATGATAAACTACTGACCAGCCTTTGAATTCATGTATTAAGCGTGCTATGTAGCATAATACATAGTTAAGAACTGATGATATTATTTGTTTGTGCGTGTGGCCAAGGGTTATTATTTTTGAATTATGGATAGTGACTTGTGCCTTATAGCAAAGAATCCCACTTTCTATACCACAACAAAGTGGGGAATAATTGTGAATCTGAGAAAAATAATGTATTTTCTCAGTGTTTTGATATTACACTTCATGTTAGGTTAAATGGAGGAATATGTCAAATAAATACATCAATATATCCTGTTCTGATGTTTTTTTTCCTTCACCTGTTTGATGAATTTAGTGATTAGATTTTACACTTGTCTGCTGTGTAGTACATTATTAATTTATTTTTTTTAATGGAAATTACAGCTCCATTTGCCACCAGTGACATTTCAGCCTATAAGAACAATTCATCTTGCTCCTCTAGAGGATATTTTCGTCAATAAGCACACCAAGATGAGAAACATTTTGAATATTATGAAGTCTGTTTCTCAGCCTATGAAATCAACTACTAAATTTTATCAGTATCAGTTAGGCAGTATAGTAAAAAGACAAGCTGAGAAGTCTCCAGGTGTGATTGTGGCTACTGTTTCTGAGAAGTTCACTCCAACAGAAGGCTTGCACTGCTTCAGCAAGAATAAATATCGTAAGTACCCTAACAACCAGAAAGAAGAAACTGAAAACTATTTGAAATGGACAGAAACTGAGATAGCTGCCAATACTGAAAAGAATGACCAGAAGTCACAGTTTTCAGTGGCTTGTGAGAATGTAGATATTATGACCCAAGACAGTTTTTGTGATGCTAGTCATTTTTACCTGAGCTCGAGTAATGCTGTGAAAAACTGTGGAATATTTACAGCTCTGTGTCCTGTGTCAAAAAATACAGATAATTTAAGAGCTAGCAAGAAGGAAGAAAGAGAGGAGAATTCCTATAGGGCCGGTATAGAAGAGAACATTACAGACATGATACTTTACTGTAGACCATATGAAGATGCTGAGAGTGTATTCTTCATGCTTGGTGATTGTAATTTAGATTCTTCATGTAAAAATGAAGTGATTGAGTCCTGCCATGTCTTAGAAGATAATTCTGCAGTAGCTGCAGTTATTCCTGGAGAAGTGCAGGATTGTTCTGGAAAACAAACAGAAAATAATGTTTGTCTTCTCAAATTAGAAATGGAAAATGAAGCAATGTCAGAAGTGACTGCAAAAGGTCAAAGTGAGCTTGTTCCTGTAGTCCATGTTGCTTTCTCTGAACAAGAACTACCTAGGAAGACACACATTGCTAAACATCCTGCCAGAAAAAGGAGCATTGTTCGTAGCCTGCCTCCTCATGTCAGTCAGAGCTTCAACATTCTTTCTCGCAAAGACAATGACAAAAGTGAGATAAAGATGAATAGAAACAAGTGTTCATCAAAATCTAAAATGAGTAGCAAGACAAGGACACCTGAAGGCTTAGCTGTTTCTGATGAGGTTTCCATAAAGCACAATACACAAAAGATGAATGCCAAGAGGAAGATTTTTCCATCTTTGCAACTGCCATGCACGGAATCTGAGACTGTCCGGAAGTGTCAAAAAAAAATACCTCAAGCCAACAAATGTTTTCTTCAGAGTTCTCAGAAACTTAAAAGGCAAAGTTCTTCCTGCACTTGCAAAAAACTAGTTATCCCGAAGAAACCTGTTACTCCACTTTCTCTACAATATGCACTATCTGCTTCAGATTTTGTACAACTGAAATACAGTGATATGTTCAAGAAAATAAATTCAAATGACAAAGGCCCGGATGTTTATGAGATGTTTGGAACTCCTGTCTATTCTCACGTGCGTGAGCTTGATCAGCTTAAGAGCAGTTTTTACAGAGATGCTTGTTCTGCTCCACCTGGGCGCTGCACTGCTAGCACCTGCAGTTCTACCTGCAGTAAAAGAAGAGACAGCAGCCAAATAAGAAATGCTCAAAAGAGGACACGCTGTAAGCCAAATAAGACCGTATCTGTCACTAAACAAAAGCAGAAAGGCTTACGTGCAAACAACAAAAGTATTGAATTGAGTGGTAGCAACACAGAGCAAGATAGTGTAATATCTTCTGGTCCAGATTGTCAAATACAAACTTCAAGTAGCATGACATTGTTTCGTGGAGACACAGATCATCAGCTTATGTTTTTAGAAGAGCTTTCACAATCATCCAAGCCAAACAAAATTCTTTCAAGTTCAAAGTTATCAACTATTAAAGAAGCCTCTTTGGAGCAGTCTCTGGACAGTCAGGATCTATCCAGCCATCAGATAGCTGCTTCCTGTAACCTGGATCTTCTTCAGCTCAGTGATAAAGACTACACAGACTGTGCTGCTATAAGTAACAATTTAATAACAGCAGACCAGAACATTTGTGTACCCCGGTACAGAGTGGATACGAATGGCTGCAAAAGCCTGGAATCAGACCAGGCCTCCTTGGAGACTATAAATCAAGAAGAAGCATTGCCCTTTTCAGATAGACAGGAGTGTCAATTCCTTACAAACAAATTAAGTCACAGTTGGTCATACACGCCTCGGAAGAGTATTTTGGCAAGTGAACTCACTCAGCCTTCAGTGATTCAGACAACAAATGTTACAAGCCCCAGTTTCCAGACAAGTCAAAACATTTTCTCATGGGCAGGTAATAAGGATGTAACTGATGAGTTGCTTTGTTGTCTGGCTGCAGAATTGCTAATGCTTGAAGATAAAGACATGAACTCTTCAAGAACAAAATATGCAGGTTCTAAAATGCAGAATACCTGTACTAAAGAAGGAAACATAATGAACAGAGATGGAGAAATAGTACATAATGATCTAGAGAAGGTAAAATTAAACTTTTGTAACTTGCTTATTCCTTTAAGTGATGCTTCAACAGAGTGTTAGATGAAAGATGAGTCTTTTTTCTGTTAACTCAGTATTCAGTGCTTAACTGAGTACTGTTAATATGTGCTCATTAATGATCAAGTCTCTTTCCCTTGGGCCAGCTGCCCACTGGGTCTTCCAGTGGTCAGCTGAGGATACTGACATTAGATGCTGCCTGTCTGACATGGGCCAGATGATACTTCGGCATGACTGATGTAGCCAGGAAGACTTAGATTCTGAGTCAAGTTAAACTGAGAAATTACAGTGAAAAAAAAAAAGGGGAGAGGCTGCTTTAATTGGTTTAACACAAGTACTGGCTTATCATGCCTATTTAAGTAATGTTTAAATAAACTTCAAGCTCAGAAGGCTTAGTTGGATTCTGGCCCTTAGTCTGTGAAGAAACCATACCTACTAATGACCTTATCTGCCAGTACTGCTTCTTCTTTACCCTCTTAGTCTTTCCTCTATTTAAATTAAAAATTTACAAGGAAAATTAATTCACTATGTTTTGATTCACTTCCTTATCCTTCTGCAAACACAAATGCCAATTATACCTCCTCTAATCCTTCTAGGGATCTGTGGCTGGCTGCAGTAACTATTAGGTTTTTGTTGTTGGTGGTGGTGTTTTGTTTTTGTTTGTTTGTTTTTTTAAGTAGTCTTTTCTTGTGAATTCCCCTCCAAATTGTTTTCATGAGGCTTGGATTATATATGTTCCTAGGGCAAATTGATTGTCATATTACCCCATAAGTTTAGCAAACTTCAGCTATATGACAAAAAAATAAAATAGTAAGTCAATATATCCTGTTCTTTTAAGTGTTCCTTCTGCCTGGCTTGCTTTCAATGGCAAAAAAAGATGGCATGTGGTAATCTTCAGATTGTTTACACTTGAAAATATTTGTGTAGTCTTAGGTAGCAAGCTATTGGCAAGGATTATATATATATAAGTCTGTAGAAAAGATTCATGCCAAGTGAAAGTTACTGTCTGTAAAAAGGTGATGACAATATGAGGCCTTCTTTTTCTTCCTTTCTTTCTCCCCACACTAACCATCATGTTCCAAACAGAGTTACAGAAAAGCCTTTCTGGCATCAAGTGAAGAAGGTGGACTGCTGAACTGTGAAGAATCTACTCGAGTATCAGGATGCAATTTAAATAACAAGGATACTATCATGTGGACAAGAGGTGAAGTCCTTGGAAAGGGAGCCTATGGCACAGTAAGTTGAAGTCTCAGTATGATAATGGGTGTGCTGGTCATCTCTGAGCTATATCTTGCCTTATAAATGACTACTGTCTTATCCAATAAATAACTTAAATATTATAGTGGGACATGGCACATGACAAAAACAAAAGAAGTACTTAAAATGAGTGATCGTATGCTTTAATGTCATGTTCCATTTTAATAAATGCTAGTTTCATTGTAGGTATACTGCGGTCTGACAAACCAGGGACAATTAATAGCTGTAAAGCAGGTTGTTTTGGATACGTCAGATCAACTGGCTACAGAAAAGGAGTACCAGAAGTTGCATGAGGAAGTTGATCTTCTGAAGACGCTGAAGCATGTCAATATTGTAACTTATTTAGGAACTTGTCTGGAAGACAACGTCTTAAGTATTTTCATGGAGTTTGTTCCCGGTGGCTCAATTTCCAGTATTCTTCATCGTTTTGGTCCCTTGCCAGAAACTGTCCTTTGTAAATACACAAAACAAATTCTAGAAGGGGTTGCATATTTACATGACAATTGTGTAGTACATCGAGATATCAAGGGCAATAATGTTATGCTCATGCCAAATGGAATTGTAAAGCTAATTGACTTTGGCTGTGCCCGGCGACTAGCTTGGGTCAGCCGCAGCGGAACACACAGTGAGATGCTCAAGTCTGTGCATGGGACTCCATATTGGATGGCACCAGAAGTTATCAATGAATCTGGATATGGGAGGAAATCAGACATCTGGAGTGTTGGCTGCACAGTATTTGAGATGGCAACAGGAAAACCACCACTGGCTTCCATGGACAGGATAGCAGCCATGTTCTATATTGGGGCTCACAGAGGACTGATGCCTTCCCTACCTGATCGATTCTCTGGAACTGCAGTGGACTTTGTGCATGCATGCTTAACCAGGTATGTAGCTTTTTAACTGAAAATCTTCATGAAATGAATAGCAGATTAATAGCAGCCTTTTACATATATCTGAAGATTAGATTTTGTCACTAGGGAGAAGCATGAACATGGCAGTGGACTCAAGAGGCAGGAAGCTTGAATTCTGATCTTCAGATTAGGATTCTTGTGGTGTTGTTCTATATGAACCATACAACAGATACCAGAAAAACTGTTGTCAGTAAATTGCAACATCATATATACTTTGTCTCAAAGAGAATAGTATTTAGAAGGTATATAGTATAAGTATATATATATTCCTTTTATTTATTTGTTTGTTTGTTTATTTATATATATTTAGAAGATAGTAGGAACTGTTAAGGTAGATGGAAGTACACAGGTGGAGTTTTTAATAGAGTATTGACCACATAAAACAAACAAACAAAATAAAAACTACAAGTCAGCAACCGCCACCAGCAAAAACAAACAAAAAACTCACATGTGTCTATAGTGGCAAAAGTTTCCTATATCATCTTATCATGCTGCAAATGTAACTCCTTCATTCTTTCTTTCCTATTAGTTTACTATTTAGGAAATCAGTGCCCTTTATCCTTTTTCCTGTTTTGCTTTTCAAATTGGTCCAAACTGAGGGTTAAAAAGGTGCAAACTCCTTAGTTCTAGAAATACTGTAATTTCAAATGGCCTTGATAACATTAGTTATGTTGTTTGGAGATGACAGAATAGACTGACAGATTCAAGTTCAAGCAAATAATTGTCACATTCCTTAAATACATTTTTTGTGCACCTGAAACAGCCAAATTCACAGAATTAATCTATGATTTTGAAAGATTTTTGCGGAAGAATGATTTTTGTAATAAATTACTCCACTTTTATAAGTCATAAATACCAACTGTATCTTCCCATAAATCCTGCCGTCCTCTCTGTCAGCCTTATTACAAAATAATAATAATAATAATAAATTAAAAAAGCAACCTGAAAAAAACGAATCACTTGAGAAATAAGAGAAAAAGAAATGGCTTAGTATGCATTTAGCTCTTACAAATAATTGCATACCATGCATGCACACCCATTTTTTGTACTGATTTTTTCAAATCCTCAAATGCAGAGATCAACATGAGCGCCCTTCTGCTCTGCAGCTGTTGGACCATCCCTTTGTGAAAGGAAGACAGTGAATTGTTCAGAACTCCTGTCAAGTGAGTATATGTTTTGTATTATGAAAAATATTTCCTCTCGTGAAACAGATCAGAACAAACTGGAGTTAGAAGTAACAGCAGAACATGCTACAGATTGGTTGTGTAGGCAATAGGTCTATTTTTAGACAGTGCCTAACATTTTTTTGTCACATCTGTATTCATTGGAATGGGCATTCATTCATTATTAACACAAGGCCACATATTTTGTTGTTTCTGAGGAAATCTAGACGGAAAAAACCCCACTATCACCAGCACATGGCAAGTAAGGTAAGTTGGGTGTGTTGATTTTCTGTAAAAACCAATGGAATGTGAATGGTATTAGCAGAAAGCTTTATGGATGCAGAGAGCATCGTGAAAGCTCTTCTCAAACTCATACATGTGAGTCTTTAAATGTCTCTGGGAAGATCCTGTTGAAACTCCAAACCACGCAATTATGTTGTAATAAAACATACTGAAGTTGTTATTCAGCTAGATGGGCCTTTTAAGTGTAGCTGGTGAATAGAAAAAAAGTAAGCTGTACGCACATAGCCAGTCCTTCTTATCCTTTTCTGTGGAGGTTTATCAACCACAAGATACTGTGGTGATAATGTGGTGATAATGACAAGAGCTATCCAGCTGCACACAGATGTACCTTTATTGAGCTAACATCAAGGTAATTTCCTAGACTCTAGATTTATGCATCTGAGACTTGAGAACATCTTTTTTTTTTTTTTTTTTTTTTTAAATGCATGGCATTTTATGGACAGTTTTGGATTACAGATGGGTTGAGATTGGAAGGGGCAGCTGGAGATGGTGTATTCCAACTGCACTGCTTAGGGCAGGGCTGACAGATGCAGGTTGCTCAGTTACTCGTCCTTTGTCTTTTGAGTATAGCCAAAGATAGAGGCTCCACAGCTCCTCTAGTCAACACGTTCCAGTGTTCAAAACTCTGAAAATATACTGAAAATAAAATATTTGAGCAGACTGTCTTGTATTTCAAGTCGTGCCCACATTCCACCACTGGATACACAGGGTAGTCTGGTTCTATCTTCTTGACTGCCCCTCACCAGGAACTGATACACACTGATGGGATTATCTTCAATCCAAGTGACATGCTGTAATTCTCAAACTTGTGTTTGCTGATACAGAGCAGCAGAAGCACAGGAGCATTACCTTTCTCTTGTTTGCAGAGGCTATAAGGTGCCATTTGAATCACTAGAGAAACTACTACTTATTTCCAACATGCTTTACCTGAAACAGGAGAGTAAATTTTATTCTGAGACTTGAACTGTTTTGAGAAACACTTGAGTGAGCATCGCGCTGATGACAGAGAATAGTCCTAGTCTGCACCATTTTACAGGTAGTTATGCTAGCTGGCTACTACCTACTGCTCACCCAATGCAATGAGAATAAATCTGAAACATATTTTGACGCATCAATAGGAGATGATACAGGTATTATTATTTAGACTATCCTCTTTCTGATGGGGCTTCTTTTTCAGTACAGTTAAGATTCTGTGGGAATAAGAAACAAAATGAACCTTGTGATGCTGTGAGTGGCTATAGGTTCTAGGAAAAAATGCAGTAAAATTCAGTCCTGGAACTTTTAGGGACTGAGCCCTCAAAAATTAAAGGTCCAAAAATGGGTGTTTCACAAAATGGAAAGAAGAAAAAGTTGGTTTGTAGATCAACTTTCTGCAGAGCATTAAACTCTTCAGTTACTTGAAATAGCTGATAAATCTTATATTATTCCAGTAGCCTGACTTCAGACAGCTATTTGGTCTAAACTACACAAAAAGGAAGAGAAATCAGTACTTCTAGCAAAATTCTTTATTAATAGTTTCTGTAGGTATGATGTCACATAACAATAACAGAACATCATGCCAGTATAAAGAGAAATCTTAGCATTACAGAAATCTTCAAAGGTTAAACAGTTATCAGTCCCACTGTGAGGAATACCAGCTGGTCCTCATGTCAAAATCCATGGTAACTTGAGCATCTTTACATTAAAGTACCTTGTTGAATAAGGTAGAAGCCCTGGGACATGAACTCAGGAAGGATGTACATATTACCTTAATCTTAATAATATACATTATGGAATTATCTCCAAAAAGGCTGCAAAGTAAACATGAGTTTTTACTTAGCATGAAATGATATTGAAATGAACAGGGAAAGAGCGGGAATGCTTTAAGACATGCAGTTAATTAAAAATGTTCAGAGCCATGAACCTTCCTCCTTATGCATATCTTATATGCAAAACTAACATCCTCTGTTAAAGTCTGAGTACCCTGCTATTCATGTTAGTAATCGTTATTTCAACGTTATTTAGAGTTTGAATGTAATGTTCAGTTCAGCTAATTAAACTATAGTTAATTTCCATTTATTTTTAAAATAAGTGTTAGTTTGTAAAACCAGAACCGGAAAATGTTACCAAAATATGACAGTGAATTTTTGCTTTTGTTTAACCAGATTTAGAGGAGACTGTTGTCTAATGCTTGCAACAAAAAATTTTTAAGCTTAAGCATGCTAGAGAACCAGAGATATGTGATTGCATACCAGCCCTATGCTCAGTACAGCTAAACAGTCATATTGATTTGGGGCATCTCAGATAACTCAGCTGGGCCTGGCATCGTAGAACATTCTACAGGCAAGTCTGACAACCGCATATTTCTTACTTAAGGAGATTAGAGATTTTTCACATCAGAATCCAGATAACCTGTTAATAAGGAGAAAAGTTGGAAAACCTTTATTTTTTATTTTATTTTAAATGATGAATGACTCAGAAAATGGACACAGTTGCCTTATAATTTCTTCTATCTAAGGAGGGCAAGCCTTAGTTTCTTATATATTTAGAGCACAATATTTATTCCTAAAACTGTGGGCCAGAAGCAAGAGAGCAGTGAAGAATGCATAATAAAAGCATGCAGGCTACCGGGGAGCATGTACAGCTACACTGTAACACTAAGATTCCTCAACATTTGGAGTTAAAACTCAAGCATATGAAAGCACATCCCTTTACCATTAGAAGATACCTAATACTATGTGATAACATTTAAAGCTCTGAGCTGTCACTCAGGAAGAAGTTAGCTTTCTTAAGACTTGCCAAACCCAACTATTCTGCACTGGTCTCAAAACTACAGACACCAATGACATCAAAATATTCCTCTCAAAATACATGCACTGATCTTTTTCTCAAGGACACAGACATCAAGCCCAGGAAACCCACAAATCAGGCTCAAAACTATAATCAACTTGCACGCCTTTCTCACAAAGTTCAACAGGAACTGGTGCTATTTGCTACAACCCTATCTCAAGTCCAGTTCTTGCATACAAGCTATAAAGATCAAAATCTCTCCTGAGGAAATGATTCCTATCCCCAGAGCAGACTAATATTTTCTCCCTTATTTCCCAAAAGGGTCCCATGCATTGAGGCAGCTTCAGAAAGTGAGGTTTACAGGTATTGCCAAAACAGCCTCAACTACAGTGAGAAAACTGGTTCAGTTTGAGTGGGGGAACATGAAGGAATCAAAACTAAGTACTTCCAACTTTTAAGAGTAAAGATTATTGATTTAAGTTCACTCTATCCAGCTTTGCTGGATATTCCTTCTCCTGGAATGTCACTTCCCACAGCAACATGAGGGAGAACTTCTGTCTCTCCCCTCCCATCCCCCAAAGTATAAAGCGTTTAATATTTCAGAGAATGGATGAATTAATTAGCTAGCTCATTTTATAGTAATTTGAAAGTCTTTTGTGACATCTATTTTTATATCTCATTATCAGAATATGTACTTACAACTGCAATTACAGAAAGCAAACACATTGTTTCCTCAATCCCCCAGACATAAAAAGGGCAAGGAAGCTTTCCACCCATAGTCTTACAAAGAGAAAGTTCCTGTTACTCCCCTCTTCTCCTCCCACTTTTCTCCCCCCCAGCCATGAAAGTAACAAAAAAACCCAAAGCAGTATCAATCATGGCCAGTCCCTTTACAATTAAATTACACACAGGCAGAGTGAGGGAACAGATATAAGCATCTCTCCAGATGCCATAAAACATCTAGAATTTGCCTTTATGTGCAAATACCATTTACCATGTGTTCCTAAACCTGAGCACCATACAGTGAAGGAAACAAAAGAAATAAGTTATACTTGAAATTTCAAGTAAGTCACTATTTGATTGATTTAATGGAAAATACTATTTTTGCTAATAACAAAAAAGGGATATTTGCATCTACAAATGAAGTTGGAAAATCAAACATAGGAAATGGGATAATTTCTGCACAATAGAGGTGAGGTAGGGAATTTTATTGAAAATATTTTTTTTTTTTTTTACAAGTTCTTAGAAATAAAGTTCTCTAATCTCACACAAATGTCTGTACCTCAAAAAATCAGCTATGCTAATATGAAACATTTATATTTACAGTTTGCCAAAAGAATATACAGGACTGCCGGTTTATGCGAATACCGAAGTACCAGATCACAGTGAGATACATAATTTCCGCACTTCCACCATTAGGAACAGAACTAAGATTCAACACACACAAGAGTCTCACTATTCTCTAAACCTCCTATCTCACAAAAAGGGAAGATTCTCAATAGTGTTGTAGCAAGGTCTCCACTAATACTTCATTTTACAAATTACATAATGCATGTACTCAAATTTACAACAACAAAAAAACCCTGTAATCAGTGAGGAACAGAATAATAATGTTGTCAATTAGCCTTTTATTGCATTTATTCAGTCATTCACTTGTGAGGCTGATGCTGATCCCATCAATTTTCACTTATTTCAAACACCTTACCCAGGCTGAAATTCACACCACTCACTGATGTGCAGTGGGCAACATTAGTGGCATCTTGTTGCGCATCCACTCCCTCCCCGTCCCTCTCATCCTTCACTACCACCACACCAAATTCAGTTTCAAACACAAAGACAAATACAGTTTCACATATTTACAGTTACAATGAAAACCAAAACCAATGAATTTTATGGACTTTTTTTTTTTCTTTTAAAAGAGAAACCAAAAATCAGTTTGGATCTCAGTGTAGTACAGCAACATTTTGTCCACAAGAATTCGCTATTTCCTAGAATCAAAATAGGAAACTTCTTTTGAGTCAGCACCTTAAGATGAAGACCTATGCTCTTTTCCAATTTGTATTAGACAGGCACTAGTTATCATCCAGACATTTAACTCAAACTAACGACAGTAATTGCTATATATACAGTACTATGTATTGCTTATCCAAAGTGGCTGTATAAGATGCATTTCTTGGCACAACTATTGAAACAGACTTGAAAAAAAATAACGTAGTGCTCTGAAGACTAATTAAGACAATTTACTGCTCTTCCATCCATCTGCCCAAACTGTTGTCTAGGACAGTATATAACAGAGATTACATTTGTTACAAATCAGACCTAATAGTAGAGCTGAGATGGAAAGGAAACAGACTATAAAAGGATAGAAAGTACTCAACAATGCAGAAATGTAACAAAGAGTTTAAATACATTCTGAATGTAGAAAAATAACCAAGTTGGTACACATAATATAGCTTTGCATTTTCTATGGGCCAAGATTTAAGCTTAGATTTAGCAAAGAAGATACTACCGGGATTCCATTTAAATATCCCTTAAGCATAAAAACAGCATCCATAGTTCAAATAAAACTTATTCAAGTAATTACAAGTGTTTGCATTACTGGAAACGGAGTATTACATAGTAATTGATATGCCTGTAGTTACCTAATACAGCAACTACCAAATGGGTAGACACTGAACAGTCTGATCGTTTAAAGCACACTGCAGTAACACAACTGAAAGGGCTATGCTTCAGATGTAGCATCTGAGATGTGCATTATTACACAAGCACTAGGTGAATGAGGTGGCTTAGCAAAAGCATATTTCACACCACGATCACTTTAAATTAAAATAAATCATTACAAACGGGCTGTTGCTACCATATACTGAGTTTGTGTTGAGGTACTTCATAGCTTATGAGTAGTTTTTAAGTAACAACCCAAAAGTCAGTTCACTTATCCAGGCTGAGCTATAGTATTGGCTTTGAGAACATGAGAATATTCACATCTGTCATTTCCTTTTGAAGAGCAAAACATTGTGGGAAGAGCACACAAGCTGTAACACTAACACTTGCAAGCAGATAAAAATGCTAATGATTTCATTTGGGAGACTGATTATTTTTCCCCCAAAGAGCTGAAAAAACCAGAATAAGTATCTTCCAGTTTGATAACTAATAACAAGTACAATGCACAGAAATCAATGATAACTATTTTATTGTTGGAATATAAAGTTGGGATATCAATCGTTTTATTCTTATTTACTGTGAAGACTGTATTCACCTGTAAAAGAAATATGGCATCATGCACAGGTACACTTTCTGGATTTCAGAGCATGGTTATTATTCTGAAATGGTAATGGAAACAGTGAGCCCTGTTTAGTATTAAAATAAATTATGACTCTTTAAAAAAGGATGATTTTTTTTACACAATGACAGTTATGAATTGCAGTTAAGTCACATTAAATCTACATAACCATTTTTAACAGCTCTGTGTCTATTTTACTGCATCAAGCCAATAAACATTTAAATGCACTTCACATCAAGAGATTATGTAAACTTTTATTTTAATTCCTTTTTCCTTCAGAAAGTTAGGGACATTTCAAAGATCTGGCCATAGTCAGTAATTAGAGGCCTACCTGATTTTCTGCCTCACTGGCCATACCACCCAGTGATGACCCTATGTGGTACCAGATACCTCCTCTGGCAAAGTGTCCCTTCTAAGTGGCTTCCAATAAGGCCTACAGTTTTAAGATAAACAAGACAAAGTGCCATCTGTTTGGATAATTGATGGACTCTGACAAGATAAAATAAAGTTATGTGTATTTTGTTATACTTACAAGCAGCTCCAATCCTGAGTATTTATGGTATATCTAAACATACAAAAATGTATGTACATTTTTCTCCACTTTCTTGTAAACAGTTGTCAACATACTGTTTTTAATCCCTTTATCTCTGAAACATGCAAATCATACATACAGTATAAATACACAAGAAAACAATTACACTCATTCAAAAAACTAAGCAACAAAAAGTTGTGGCTGCGGTATTCAAAATCATAAATAATCAATGCTCGAGGCATCCTATGCACCTAAAAGCTGATGTTCATTCTACTGTTCCTAGCTGCAGTTGTAGAAATACTGAGATTTTTGCACCTTCCATGCTATTACAGTATTTATAACACTATCGTATGTGGAGATAAAGACTCAGTTACTATACCTCTTCCTTTCAGAGTGAAGGATAAAGCAGCACTTATACATACTGAAACCATGGCAGCAACAGATGGTGTTGCTACTTCTATATTAGGAAGTTTTCCATTCTAACAATTCTTAAATTAAAAACGTAAAGAAAAACAACTTAAGAATTGACTATATGTTCATTCCTTGGGCACTTAACAGCGAATCCAGCATGTCGAATGTATCTTTGTAGTCCATATGCTGGCTGTTTGTACTGTACTGGTGACTGGCATCAGGACCGTTCTCCACTGGTTTCCTGTCCAGTTTCACGAGGGTGCTGAGATGTCCGTAGCCCACCTGGTATGTGACAGGGGTAGGAGGGGGTAAGGGAAGGTTAAAAACAGAGTTGTGAGAGGATACATACTGCTTAACAGAGGAAGAACTAGATGAACTACCTGAACTTTTGGAACTTTTGCTCATTTTGGAGTGGTGGTTGTGAGAAGCATCGTTGCTGTATAACTTCTTCCTTGAAGAGCTGGAACTAGAGGAATTGCCATCACTACTCAGGCCAAGGCCAACAGGACTCCTCAAAACAGTTGGTGTCAATCCATCAGTGCTATGCTTACTGCCTCCACTATTGCTGCCACCACTATGTGAATGGGAATGCTTATGACCAATGCTGTGGTGGCGATTTAAAGAATGTTCTTTGTGCTTTTCCTTATGCTCTTTGCTAACATGAGGACTCGAATGTTTGCTTTTTCCACTACCCTCATCTGATGAGCTATGCCTTTCTGAAGAAGAAACTTTAATTTTCATCTTCAGCTCCTCCTTACTGGCACCCTTTTCTGTGGGTGGGATTGGAATACGGAGTTTGAGCGAGCCACTCTTTTCCTTCTTATCAGTCAAGTGTTTTTCAGGCTTCTCTGCATTCGCAATAGGAATTTTCATTTTAATAGGAGACGTAACAGAAGTGCTGCTGGCTGGCTGTGCCTGCACGTGCTTTTTATGTGTCTGTTCACCTGGAGTTGCTACATAGTGTTCTCTTACATCTAGTTCAAGGGTTTCTAGTTTGCGTTTCTCTCTGTATTTATCCAAAGACATTTTTTGAGGAATTATTATAGGAGCAGCAACTTGTCCGTGGTGTTTGTTTCCTGACTTATGAGAATATTCTTGTTTGACAGTAGAATGTTCAGCAAGTTTGTCAGGTCTGTGATGCACTCCAGAGTGTAACTGCACAGATGTTCCTTGTTGGAAGTTCATATTATACTGATTAGGAGGTAACCCCTCCTGTTTTTGAGAGTATATTTGTTCCGTCCTTGTTTGTTCTTGATGCTGAGGCCATTCCTGGTGTGATGCCAAATTGTATGAGGTACTTGGCATTCCTGTTGCTAGTATTGCCAAATTTTCAGGTGCATGACTGTCTGGGACAGAAATACTTCCTGAGGTCAGAGGTACCGGTGCAGGAAATGAAGTCGATGGTTTTTGGAAACTTGTGTTTGCAGCTACACCAGTAACTGTATCCACCAAAATGGAATTCTGGACCAAAGATGAACCAAGAAGCGAGTTCTCAGATACCTGTCCATCACCTTTAGGTTTCTTAGCAGCTTGGTTAGCCTGAAGATGTGAGAAAATACAAATCTTAGAATGCTAGTAAAAAAAACCAACAACTAAATTAGCTTAGGATAAAAGCTGACTCAAAGTTTCATCCCCCAGCTGTGCTAGGGGAATAAAAAGCAGCTCATAGTTCTTCTGGGAACTTCTTTTTGCTGCACTGATATAGGAAAATTTCTTACCCTCCAATTTCTAATTCTCTTCAGCCTGCTCGGTGTTTTCTCCAGTATCTGAAGAAACTCGTGAGTTAGTTCTGAGTAGAGAAACAAAGAAGATGTTTTACATCTGAGTTTGTAATAAGTAGGTTCAACTTCTATAACTTTTCTAGGCTTCAGCGGTTGTTAGTGCAGGCTACACATGATTTGAATCATTTAATCAAAATCTCGTTTGACAAGTGCTGAACAAAAAAATAAAGCTACACTGTTTCACTAAGACAGACCTCTAACCACCACACATGCTCTGCAAAGCAGGTCTACATTTCCAGTGTTGTTCATACTCTTGCAGAATCTGCATTTATTAGATGAAAAATTTCCTAGAGGAAACTGTACAAACAAAAGCTCCTGAAGTAACACACCTGTCATCCAGCTTAAGTATTTACTGTGTGAAGTTAAGAAGTTTAGACTTTATAGGAAATTTAAGTCATGGTTTTAGTTACTCCACTGAACTTAAGGAACAACCAGTAATAGCTCTGAGCAAAATATCAGCCATCTGACCCTTTGAAGCACTATTTTAAACAACAGTTTCTGATTTGTGCTCAAGGCAAAGTAGCCGGCTGTGTTTAGAAGGAAAAAAACCCTTTGAAAGTTGTGTGGCCACAAGGAAACACAGATCTCCATACATGTCAGCTTGCATAAAATAATTACTTTTAATTGAAATTTAATTTTACTCATAAGCTAAAAAAATTAGCGACAGAGTAAACCTACTGCAGGTCTAGAAAACTGGCTTCTCCAGAACTCCAAAGCAAGTTAGGGCCACAAAAATGATCCAGGGAATGGAACACCTGTCCTACAAGGACAGGCTGAGAAAGCTGGGGCTCTTCAGCCTGGAGAAGAGAAGGATGCAAGGTGATCTGATAGCTGCCTTTCAGAATCTAATGGGGAGCTACAGGAAAGAAGGGGACAGACTCTTTAGCAGGGCCTGTGGTGATAGAACAAAGGGCAACAGCTTCAAGTTCAGGAACGGTAGATTTAGGTTAGATTTAAGGGAAAATCTTTTACAGCAAAGGTGATGAGGCACTGGAACATGTTTACCTAGTATTGTGGTTGATGCTCCATCCCTGGAGACTTTGAAGGGAAGGCTGGATCAGGCCCTGGGCAACCCAATCTAGCTGTGGTGTCCCTGTTTGCTGCAGGGGAGTTGGACTAGATGGCCCTCAGAGGTCCCTTCCAGCTCTTAAGGATTCTACAATACTATGACTGTAAGTTACAAACCAGATTTACTCCAATTGTGAAAGTGCCTCACCAATTTAATCCACTTGAGTCCCTGTTACACACACCAATGCTTAAGAATTTATTGGGGTTCACTGTGGGCTTACAGAACATCTCACAAGATGCCTGCTCACCACACATGCATAGCCAACAGCCAGATGAGAAGGCAGAGTAGTATTTCAAGCTACAGCTACAACCTGAGGAACCCTAAGACAGAAGCATCTAAACTTACACCTTCAAGTTCATTCTGATTTTGTGCTTCACATGGCACCTGCTTAGATATTCACTTTTAAAGAATTTTGTCATTAAGAAGGAAAAATCTCAGCAAACATGAAATGCAGGGCATGGGGAGCTATGGTGGGCCATATAATGCCTGCACACTTGTACCACTCCTCTGAAACAAGTTCTTCCATCTAGAACTACCAGCAAAGCCCAAAAGATTTGAGAACCCAAATATAACAGGCCTTAAATTCAGACTCCACTGTAGTAAATTCAGTTCCTAAGTCTTTGGAACTTGCCAATCCACAAACTATCAGGATAGCACATTCAACAAGAGAACACCATTTCTGCAATTGTTTGAGAGGCGATACCAAATTGTTAACATAGAATTACCCTTGTTATATTTGGCAGTGTTATGTTATGACTTGAGAACAGTTGTCTCAGTGACAGTGAAACCAGAAATTTGAACATTGATGTACATAAAATTATCAGAACCACATGGATTTGCACACATGTTCCTCTGCCCAGTTTCCTTGTTATGGAAATCATTTAAAAGCAAAACTCTGACCTGCACCTACAAAAGGTACATGGAAATCCCATCCCACAAGTTTAAAAAGATGGGTTCCATAACTGTCTTCCTCAGTTCTTCCCTCTCTTATACCTTTGTCTTATATGAGGATTCAGTATGTGAGATCAGTGAGACTTGTTTTGGGATTAAAGCTATACTCTTACAATACTATGCTACTATTTTTACAGCCACATTCATAAGCATTTGAATCTCAGGATGTGAAAAGGCAGCATCACTTACCATCTAGTAATTCCAGAGTAACTGAAGGATCTACATATTCCCACCAGTGTTTTCCATCAGTTGATACTGGAATCTCCCAGTTGGACCACTTGCAGGCCAAGTGAATGCACACACAAGCTATCACTGTAGGCTTGTATTGAAGACAGAACGTAGTAAGGTGAAGACTGTTGCACACAAATTTTGTAATGAGGAACCAAAGGAAATCAAACATGTAAAACAGGAAAACCAAACAAATCAGCCATTAACATACAGCTTAAGATCATCTGTCAAACAACAGCAGTCAAACAGCAGTACATGGAACAATTTTCTGTTTAAATTCTTAAGATGCCTCACTGCATTAGTAAAACTGAGGGCAAGGCATTTATCTGACAAAATTTAATATAAAGTCTGGTCAATAGGAAATAAAGTCACCATTCATTCTTCTGTACTTAAGTACTATAAAATAAATCAGTGTAATATGGACAATTAAAATGTTAACCACAGTTAAAAAATACAGCTCATTATACAGTCTTTGATTTAGATGATTAGATGAAGATACCCCGAGTTTCACAGAGGCCAAGTGAGTTACTTTTGAGCTTAGCTTTCACCATGCCTGAGTTTGCAGTACTTGTGAACTCAACTGTAGCTTCTAGCTGGCAGCAGCACACAGGCTTTGGTTCAGCTTCACTGATTTATCGCAGCTTAACAGCTGCTTCAAATACTGAAATCTACCCACTAAAGAACCACCAAGAAATATTTGTCTGGAATAATTCTAACCAGCCAGTAGATGTTACATAAATACGAGATAGATCTAATGTAATCCTAATAAAGTGCAATGTTGTCTTGCAAGATAAACTGCAGTCATCAAGAAATCAACACTAAAGCCTACTCTTAAATTCTGTCTACAACAGTCTATCCATACACAGTCTCCATCTGGAATCAATTAACTTCAAATTTATGGAAGTACTTATGTTTTAAAACCAGTATTTAAGATTAAAGAGTTGTTTCTAAAAGAAAGAACACTGGATTACTTCTGGGCTATTTGAAGAGAACAGAAATCAATCAGATAAAAAATTTTTAGTCCCACTACAATTTTATAAGTTAAGATTGGATCAATATATTTAAAGTTAAGAGAAAACTGCCATTAACTAGAAGTGTAAACTAAAAATAGTTTTGTACTTACCAAGATCCTCGAATTTCTAGGTTAAGTTTAGCTCTTTGTAATCTTTAGCTGCTATTCAGGCTACCAATTTTAGACTTATGCACTCACAATCGAGAAAATGTCATCAGAAAGCACCACTACACTTCTCATTGTGCATTTAACCCCTTTGTGCCATCAAGCCCTTGTACAATACACCGCACTGCAAACAGAAAGGTACCACCACTGTAGATGGCCCAGTCTCCTGTCGCAACAAGGGTAAGACACATGTAGGGGGCCCTGCAGTAAAGGAAGCTATAGTGTGCTACAACAGTGCAACAAAGAGGTTCAGGATAACAACCTGTTGGTAGCCATGAAATAGGATGTCTGTGCCAAATCCTTGCTTGCTGTAAGAAAAAGAAAAACAAAGTGATTAAGGATCTGCACCAACTTATCAGGTTCTTTCCAAAATTAAAAGTTTTACCTTCCAAAAGCACCACTTAGCATTTTCATAGAACTGATTTGAATTAACTAGCTAGCCTTTAAAAAGTCTTTCCAAGGTACAGAAGTGTCCATTACATTCAGTAACTGGAGATGGACCAGTCCTTTGGTACGCTGACTCTCCCCTCACTCAACCCACAGAACTGTTTCCTTATCTACCCCACTAAAGCCTCATATATGAAACCACTCTTCTACAAGTACATGATTCCCTCCCCCCACCCAAACAGTGGACTGCAGCAAGGCAGTCTATAAAAACCAATTGCTACAATGCAAGTTCTGCTCTTTGAGAGGAACATGACACTATGGCTGGAGAACCCACCTCCCCCCAATGAAACCTTAACCACGTTTCTCCCCCAGAACCTCAAAACACAGACAGCTCCCAAGCTAGATGGTTAGAAAAACAAGTTTTCTGCTCCCTCTAATCAAGAGCACAGTACTCGTATCATTTTGTTCCACACTTGTTAAACCTGTTAAAGCTTCTGATAAGTAGTAAACAACTGCATTTTAGTCAGAAAAAAAATATGCAAGAGACTGCAACGTACCACAAACGAAAAGCCAATGACTTACACTGTTACAACCATCTAGCATTGACCCCTACCAGTGAAACCCCAGTGATCCTCACTCAAGTAAAAGAACTTACTGTAACATGTACATAATGGGATAGCTGGGCACAATGGTATTAACTGAAGATTGAATGCAGCCTTCATTGAATTCTTACTTTGACGCTATCACTTGAAATCAGTGCTACCTGCAGAAAGTGTATTGTTGAATTTTATGTCAAAGGGTGTACTGTCACAAAACTTTATTTTAAATGATCTTTCGATTAAATTTGAGAAATACTGCAGTGGCCTTTAACATTTATTTTTTTAAAAAGTGTATTAAAATCATGATTTAGCTATTTTTAATGATTGCCAAAGAGTATAAATCAGGTTTTTCTTCGCGCTACGCAGCTAGACAGTGCCATAATCTGAAAAGAACAAGGAAGGAACAAGGTAACAGGATCCATTCCTGCACACAAATTCTGCTAATCCATAATAATCAAAAGGCGAGCAACGTGACAGGGTTATGCTATAATTAGTTTGCAAACTATAATGGTAGTTGTATGCAGATAACCGTGGAGTTCAACCTTTTCTACTCCCTCTCATAAAAAAAAAAAGTGCAAGGCTGAAACTGATGCCTTGCTTTTCTTTTTCCAAAGTAATGTTTGTAATGTTTGAAGGGCCTTCAATAATTTCTACGTTCTGTACAGTTACAGCATGTTGTAATTAAGGGACTGGGCCAAAAAGCTTCTCTACTCTGACTGAAATGGCACTTTCAAAAAAGGAAGAAAAAAAACAGATGCCAGAAAACTTCTATTTAACATCAGCTTGAAAGTTGAGTAAATCAAAACATACCTGGAAGAAAAGAATCACATCTTGAAACACACATTTTTAGCCTCAATTAAAAAAAAAAAAACACAACGTGATAAATACCTTACCTATACTACAAGCAGTATCATACTTGTTTCAATGGATTTACAGCTAAATAACCAACACTGCCAAAATCAGAATGAATTTCAGCTCAGTAATTGAAAGTCTCTGTAAAGACAAGGCACAACTGAAAACAACTGTCCCAAACTCTTCTCTTACATCTAGAGCAGTTTTCCTTCAGTAGAGCCTGCCCACTAAAATTAAAACTAATAAATCCTGGTTCCTATATTTTAGTTCCTTTATAGTAAAGGAAAGTCCATTTCTCTAATCAAATAATTAAGTACAGAGGTTAAAACAAGCCAGCACAGCTTGCCTGTTACAACTTGTAAGATGTAGGATGGATGACTGACATCAGACATTAATTATCAGTTTCAGATTTTTTAAGGTGTGATTTAAAAACCTGCCCTGTCTCACTGCTGCAGAAGCAACCGTAGGGCAGGAGATGACTTGAGATTCCGAAACAGGACCTGCTGTCTGATACAACTCCCAAAAGGGTACTGACTCCAAGAAATTCCAAGTGTGAAGCAAAAAATGCTTTTTATTGGATGTGGTCACACAAATCAACTGATGCAACTCCAAGATATTCTTTTTTTCAGCACTAAGTTATCTTTGATCTGACATGATCATGAAAATGTGATTGCCAAGTTGCCCCTTGGAGCATCGTGGCTGGCTCTGCCTGGGACCCTGAGAAAGCATGCAAACATCCCCAGAAAAAAAGACCAGGGGATAAGCCAATCAATATCAGAAGATGGAAGGCTGCAGAATAGTTCTGAGTAAGAAAAAAAAGCCACAGGCCTCTGAATGGAGCTGTGAGTGGACACTTGTTTTATCCAGGAAGGACTGAGAAGGCCATAGCATAGATTTTTAGGTCTGATCAGTCCTGGCAGCTTTACATTTTTGGAAGCTTCAAGTTTTTAAACCTTGTGAACAGGCCTGTAAAAGACTGAGGTGGAACTTCAGAATGTAAAAGTTGCCCATAGCATGGCTTCAGTACAGCTGGTGTCTAAGATTTTTTCCACACCACTTACTGTACTGATCTAAGTTGTCCTCAGATTGATCTCTTGTGCAGGCTTTATAAGCCTGATTTAACCACACTATGGTGTGTTCGAAGAACTTGACAGTGCAGTTCCCACACATGATTAGTAAGGACCATGGGTGTTGAAGATACTTTATAACCTGCAGGGTGTTAAGAACAATCCTAGAAATTCTTGTGATCCCATCTTCAGTTCCAAAAGAAGGTTGTGTTCCAACACACACACAAAAAAGGGGAGACCTCCCACGATGAAGATAAACAGATAGATTTCTTCCCTTCAAGCTTCACCAGATACAGCTAAGAACAGACTGAGTGTGCACCTGAACTTAAGAGGACATTGTGATGGTCTTGGCACTAGGGCAGTTTCACTGCTCAACTAGAATTTAAGCCAGCAAAGGTAGCGTGGCACCAGGAACAAAATGTTTACTTTTATTTTTCTTCTTCCTTTTTTCTCTTCATCACTGGAGCATCCTTGGAGTGGGCACTGAAGCCTGCTGACAGGCCATTATGGATCCACTACCGCAAATCCCTCAGAGGACCTGTGGGATCCTAAGGATGATGGTCCTGTCTCCTCAGTCTCTTGGCACTGAAGAAGAACAGTGCAGAAAACAGACTGAGCCTACTCCCGTCCTTGACTACTATACTGACTAAACTGTAAAGATGGAATGATTTTATGAACCCATGAACCTCTGAAAACCAGAATGAATAATTAAATACCTTACACCTAAACATCCTGAGTCAATATACATACACACACATCCAGTCACCCCTTATCAACAATAACCCATTTTGTCTATTATGCTTTTTAGAAGGCTTTCAATCTTAGAATGAATTCAACTTTTCCTTTAGTAGTAAGTTAAAGCAGATTTAAGTTTATCTGCACCAGTTTCCACTTACTAGATCAGCTTCCAATACTTTTTTTGTCTGGAGGGTCTTCTGACAAAGGACTTTACTGGAACTTTTTGAACCTCATCAACAGAACATCATTTTTTAAAGGAAATATCTTACACAGGTAACAGTGAGAGCATAAAGCATACTGCTCTAGATGCAAGATAGCAAGAAGTGATAAAGCAAATCGGGCATCTTCTTAGCTACTTCATTAAACTTAGATTTTAGCCAGCTTTTCTGAGGGAGCAGGGCATTTTCTTCTGACATGGTAATTCAGCGCACATGTGCTGAGTCAAAAAGCCTTGTTAAGTCTGCTCAGGACATGTTAAGTCCTCTGCTAACTTTGTACCCTCTGACAGTTAAACAATCAGCCAAATTATCTTCTTCCCTTCCCTCTCCCCTCAAAGATACCATTGAAGGTTTTGATGATAATAATCCTAGATGAGTTAATCTCCCTTAATACAAAGATGAGCTTACTTTGCCTTCTGGAATAATGATCAGTACTGCACCAAGTAACCTACATTGCTTTAACTTCTCAATCAACCCCTTTAGCACTAAGGGATTACCACAGGCTGTGGTTTTCAGGATACGCTGAAAGCTTCGGGACTGGATACCCAAGCCTAGCACCTACCTACCTTAAAGCAACACTGTCCAAAAAGTAGATGTTAAAAGAGAAAACTAAAATCATATCACAGTATCTTTGCCAGAAATCCATCATTATTCACTCAATACATACAGCTAACATTCCATAGTAATTATTCTCTACTTAACTTTCAAGCATCACTACATTTTTCATATTTCGTGTTTTAAACTTACAGATTTTCCTTTTTTATTTTTATTTTTTTGCCATGTTTTAAAAATTAGGTATCCAAGTTTTGTGATCACGGCCCATACCACCCCCAGGAGGAGGATATGCCAGCAAGAACTCTATTGATATATGTACACACACTAAGAAGCACACCTACCCAGCTTAGTAGCTTTTCAAGCATCAATTGTACTAAATTCACCTTGCACCAGTTCTTGAGGTGTGCAGACTTCCAGCCCTCAGTGAAGTCTTCAGATTTCAAAATTTCACATAATTTTGAATTTTAAGTATTTTGTTAAACTGCACTGACATTAATACTAGCTTTGCATTTTAAGGTTTTAATCATAACATGTACCTTCAGTACACAAACTGTTAGTACACAAAAGCAGCATACAGCACACACAGGAACAGCTGAACTTTAGAGCAGTATCTACCCCTGACTAAAGGAGATGAAGTTTACATAACAGTGTGACTGTTTGTAAGCTTCCATCAAACACACCCGGTGTATGTGGAAGTCCTGAACTAGCTACACTACTGCTTACCACCCCTTCCCTGCTCCCCCCCAGACACTGAGATCACATGCAGGGGCTTCACATATTTCAGTGAAGTGTGCTTACATTTATGTTGACCAACAGCTAAGAAAACTATTGCAATCTAAATAATGCAATCTATTCAGACACCAGCTGCAATTATGCGCTGAGTCACAATCAAATCTGGACAGAACGCAAAGATGCTCTAATAGCAAAGATTGCAATAATGCTACTTTATATGCAAATAAACTACATACAACACCAGCTCTCCTCAACTTCTAGTAAGCTACTTCAAACTGAGAAACTCTTATTTCCTTCAAAGAACAACCTTACTTCTAGAATTACTACAGAACAGACCTAAGTCTACCTGGTTATGTTGTACCTACCCTTCCGATATTTTACAGGGGGAGGAAGATCTTTGAAGAACTTAAACTTAGCTATTTTTCACCAAGACAACAGTTAATGACTAAAGGTTAGCAACTACAGTCTAATCATTTCCAAGCATTTAAATTAAGGAGCATGTTTTAAAGCAAGAAGTCTATTATATGAGCTTTTTCAATTGATTCCCCAGTACCCATCCCCTACCTTATGATTATTTAAGTTGTGAGGGAAACAGACTTAGGAACTAAATGTGTGTCAAAGCTCAACAAAAACACTGAGAAGATTTCTAGCTAGAGTCTCATTCATGGACTGCATGCAAGTTAGAGGATGCAGAAACAAAAGGTTGGGCATTTGTTACCACCTAATCCAAATCAGTACACTACTTTAGAAAAACAATTAGTCACATCATTAAGTATTTGCATGCAATAGCAGACCTGCTATGTACTCTGTATATCCCACAGCTTGGGAGATTTGCTAAGGTTGAAAGCTAGCATTAGCCATTAACACAAAGACTAACTGTAGAACTACTTCAGAGTGAAAAGCAACCCAGAATTTAGACTACAACTAATAACTGCTTTGTAATTTGAAAAGACATGGAACAGATCGCTCAACCAAATGTAATAAGCAAAAAAAAAACAACCATAAAGTACAGAGAAGTGGACTCTTCATCAAACTCTAGATGTTAAGAGCAGGCTTTTAGGAACTAGCTTTAAACAAACTTTGGACAGCATAGTAGAAGATCATATTATACAAATAACATCTTCAAATTCCACTATAAAGGCAAGAAAAAGCGCTTACACAATGGGATAAAGCCACTGACCTCTCACTAATTGCGTGCATTTCACAACATCTGTGTGCGGATGTTCAATGGTAATCTCAAAACCTTAAGAGTTAAGAACATATTTTAGAACAACACATTTTCATCTGTAAAATACACAGAAAAGAAAACCCTTCCTTTGCCCAAAGACTTAATACTTGCTAAACCTTCCTAACACAGATCACAGATCACTCTTTAAGTACTTCCTATTCTGCATAATTTCATATTTTTGAATATTAAACAGTAGAGCCCTTCAAAGATCAACATTCTTGCATTACTCTCAAGTTCTGTATAGTATCTGTGAAGCTACTCTATTTTTAAAGTACAACATACCAGCAGTTCCCAGTACATTTACAAGGCAGTACAAGCTGTATCACAGACACTGAAATATGTGCACATGCATGCACTTTATTCAGTCATTTCTGGCACTAAGAGATGTGTTGCACCCATGAGATCACCATCTAGGACAACTTACAGGCCAGCTGCTGCACAAACCTGCCTCTGTTTATAAAGCTATTTTATAAATGGGATCACTACTATTAACTTTTTTTTTTTTTTGACATTACTTTACAGGTAAAACAATTTCTTATCAGATGGAGTTACCTGAATCCATTAAACAGTAACAACACACGTTCTGATGTTCAGAGGCAGTAACCCTACTCAATCACATTTTTCCATTAAAGTCAAAATGGGAAAGAACATTTAGCATAAAGCTTCTACCACTTGCTTCAGAACAGACACAGCTAACTTTAGTACACTCTGCCTCACATAAAGAAACATCAGCACCATTACTACTATTTGGAAGGGTATACTTCTTTACTCCATCAGACTGTCCAAAACATTTAACAGGTACTGGTATAGCATTTTTCTCCAGACAAACACAATACAGAACTAGATTCACAAGTTACATGCAAAAACTAGTGAAATTTTAGTATACCAGCAGTGCAATAAAAAAAAAAAAAAGAGCTACCTGGGTCCCATTACTGGTTCATGAGAAGCTGGCTGCACGAAAGGTATTTAGAAAGACATACCTAAAGTTTGAAGCATTATTGTTTCAAGTATAACCAGCTCTTGAGCTTGCTGAAGATATGCCTGAAACAAACAAGCAAACATGTCAAGACACAGGTATTTATTGTCTCAGTATTTCAATTATACTCTTCCTTTTTAACTAATAGGCATGATCAATACAAATGAAAGACCCATGCTATAGAGCACTGACGATTCAGAATACTTTGCTGTATCTATTAGTATGTTATTGCAAAATTCCTTATACCAGCTTAACCACCCGTCACAGTAAAATTTCTTTACCTTGGATTTGATAATTCTAGTAGAGTATTTTTTTGGAACATGGAGGATGTTGTACGTGTTGTGAAGGCTTGCAAGTGCAAATAAAGTATCTCTAAACAGGTTATGACAAGTACATTAAAATACAGCTGACCGTCCCCAACCAGCCTCGTTCTGGGCTCAAGTATATATCTAATACAGCTCCGTGTGTCACTCCAAGAACTAGAAGCATGGCAAATAGTTTTCATCGTCAGTTCAGGTCCAGCAGGGTGTAACTAGCTCAGCCTGACCTTTAAGCAGAGTAATTTTGGTGCATTTCCATCTTATTTCCTCATACATATGGTTCTAAGAAGCATCATAAAAGGAAATAAAATGGGAGCTATTGGATGAGAACTGTACAGAGTCCAGCAAATGCAAAGAAGACCAAATGTACAGCAGAGATGACGCCTACATGGCATCCCTGAGAACACAGTTTAGATGATGGCACACAGTAAGCCTCAGATTAAATATTTTTGTCAGCATCCTGGACTGTACATGAAGCATGTTACTTATGGAACCATACTTGAAACCTATTTAACGTCTTGTGGAGACTCCTACTATACCAGTCTTAGCAATAAAGCAAGTTAAAGGAGGAGCAGTCTCTCCAATTGTCATAACTCAGTATAGCTAATTGAGGACGAGAATACTTAAGTAATACAAGAGATCCATATTACTTAATAGTTCAAACACTTGTTGTTTTTTTTTCTCGTGTAGATAGCAATAATCCAGTCAAGACAATGTAGCAGCTCATGACTTAAAGCGTCATTCATCTGATTATCTTTAAAACCACGACTTTGACCTACATCACACTTTGTATCCAGTTGTGGCTCATGAGGATGAAGACACGCATTTACTACTTTAATAACATGTTCCAGCTTCCGTGGCTGTTCTTCCACTTTTGCAGCCAAGAACAATGCCGTAGGAGATATAATCTGAAGAAGAAAAACACGTAAACTTCTTACAAATAATTTTCAATGGAGAATGTAAGCTAGCAGTTAGAAAAAGTTTAGAAGTTGAATTTTGTTTGCTTTTAAGCAGCTCCAAAATCATGAAAATTGGTAAAAGAAACTCATCATGCTTTAATTTGTTAAGTGATGCAATCTTCCCAGCAGTATGAGAAAGGAGTAGCATAAAAGCTAAGTCACATCATATTAAGTAAGATATGAGATCAACCTAATTCTAGTCCAACATAAAATAGATTTAGTCCAGTAGATTTAGTCACACCAGAACACACTTTTCAAGTTAAATACACTTGATAAGAAAGTTCATCTAAGTTCTAGCATAGTAATGAGCCATTACAGCACTCCTTCAATAGTCAAAGAAGTTGAGATCAAGTTCTTATAGCACGTTTCTCCTAAAAAGCAAGCAACTTGGCAGAGAACTTTGAGAAAACAGCTTTTTATGTAAATATAGGTTACACAAATACAAGTACAGTAAGCATAACATCACAGCACAGCCACTGACTAATCAAAGAATTTTATTCTGGAAATTTTACTATATACCCAGTGGTATCTAGAGAGCAAAGCACAAAGACTCACAAAACACCAGTTACATAACATGTTAGCAAAGATGAGTTACATATGGAGATAACAATTCCATAGAACTCTGGGTATCCTATGTTGACAGCAAAACACCAGTTCACAGTTCCGTATCACTGCAATGAAATGGAGTTTTTATGCCCAGCTGTCTGCTATAATAATTGATTTGTACACAAATATGGTTAACCACAAATGACTTAAAAGAATCAGGGTCCTCTCTGTATGCAAAAATTGCCGACATAAAACTCCAATAAGAATGATAGCAGAAATCTTTATGCAGGTATCATCAGACTAGTTAAAATGAAGCATTTAGTATTTCAAAAATAGCTGCTTGGCGAGTGTTTACTTAATGCACAGTGCTTGTAGTGCAAGTATTGGACTTCTCATTTAATCACCCCATAGAACTAGGCTGAATGAGTTGAATCATGGTCATACTTCCCCCTATATGGTATTTTTTCTTTGTAAGTAGCCCTTTGCTATGCCAAAATGAAACATCTGGTTAAAAAAAACAACAACAAAAAACCTCCCATTATATGAAGGACTGCAATGAGCTAATCAGAATGGAACACGCAGTGATTACCTATAGCATTTAAGGAGGCAAAAAGTACTGCCCTGATACATCTGAAAGTTCCTCACATCCCTCTGAAATGTCCACTTGGATCTTAAGTAAAACTTGCAAGATGGCAGATTAAGGAAAAACTGACACCCTAAGAAAAGAAGGCGAGGTACCCTCTGAGGGACAGAAGTGTGTCAACAAAAAGGCCTAATACTATTAAAACCCCACCCAAATCCACAAACTAACAAAACAATAACGAATAATTCACAGGGAGCAAATTCTTTCACAACTGAGACAGAACTCCATTTTTAAGAAACTTGTAACCTAACCCTTAGAAATGGATGAACAAAAAAAGCCTGATGCCAAGCAGTGCTGAACAAGGCCACGTTAATACTCTGCTTTAACATCCTGATGGTTTTTGAGAAATTTATACCCACACCGTTTGAAATAAAGGCATGAAATTCTGGAAGAAATTCCCCTTCCTAGGATATATTAATTACCAGCTGCCTCAGTTAAGCCAGGGGACAAACCTTTAAACACAACATGCAGCTCCTACAACAGGGCCAGCCTAATAGCAAGGATTATGGTCTCAGAAACAATCCTGACCCAAATTAGCAGAGGCCCAGCTACCCACAGAAACCTAAACTGCTGAGAAGGAAATTGAAAATAGTTAATAATAGAGTTGTAGAGAAACAAGTTTGTCAGCACACTGGACAAACACGACAAGGTATTCATAAGGGCACCACACAGACTAACAGGCTCCATTTTTTAACTCAATAAAGACAATGATGTAGACTTTGATGGACTGAAAACTGAAACTGCTGTGGAAAGGACACAGCACAGTGAAGCCACTAAGGAAAATAAACAAAGTTATGTGCACATGGAATCAGAAATGGGCTGAACAGTGAGAAGTTTCCAAAGACAATTTCCAGCTTTTCATGATGGTGATTTTTGTTTCTAAACCAGATATTTGCAGCAGTGCCTTACAGCTGAGGTGAAGAACAGCAGAAGCTGATTTTGCCTACCCAGCCAAAGCAGTTGCACTGTTGTCCCTTCCCTTCTGCCTTACCATCCCCTCCAAGGATAACATCATCCCTAGTTCTGACATTCAGGCCTTCATTTCTCTAGCTTTGCATAGAAGCATAATTCAAATATATCCAACAAAATTGGAAGGTGAAATTCCAAATCCCACATGTGGAACTTTCCAAATTTACTTTTTTGAAAACCATAACTACCAGCAATTATCACGGAAATATTCACAGTTCAGAATATTGAACCAAACCACCAAGAACTACACAACTAAGTTACCAGCTGTAATTTACCAAGAGGTGTCACTTCTAGTCAAGAAGCCTCCTCACCAGAACCATACACAAAACGGTCCTGCAGGCTGATACAAGTCAACCGGTATTTAGCTCTGGTTCATCAGAAATCTACATACACCACAATTATCTACTTCCTTAAAGGAAGTGTTGGCTTCTGGCCAAAGAGTTTCAAGTCTCTGTCTTGTCTAGAACTAGGTTTCACTTTCCCAGTTTGCAGCAGGTCAGTACTTTTGTCTCCCTTGATTTGAGGAAAACAAAACCCTAATAAAGTTCAGGACTTGGCATGCACAGTCTTCAGCGAAGAACACATTGCCTGCTACGTACATAGCTTCAAAATTACTCATCCAGCTTCCATTCACTCCTTATTCTTAGAAGTGGCAGAAAAAGCAAAGTGGAGCAAAAGAGCAGTATTAAACACAGACGTGACAAAGCTGTAAGCTTCTTATAAACAAGCACCTCCATTTGACATAAAGCCAAATAATTTAAATAAGTTACCACGCAACCAACATATGTAAGGTTTGAACAACATCTTCATTCATGAAGTCACATCCCACTTCCTACTAGCTCAGAGAATCAGAAACCAAGTGCCAAGGAAATAAAAACACAAAACATACAAGCCTCATTATTATGACAGCCAAAGGGCATTATACAGCAAGTTTTATTGGTAGAAGTGGTACAAGTCCTTTTTCACAGTAAAAAGTACAAGACATCTGGTAAAAAACAGTTGCTACAAGGAAGACATTTGGAATCATCTCAGAATACACCTCTAGTGGGCACACAGCTCTCTAAGAACCCCCTCTCCCTTTCCATGTCAGTATTACCACGTTTATAAACTTTATGTACTTTATGTAGTTAAGACAGTAAGTGGGTCCAGTCTATGATGGAGCAGCAAATGCCACTCTAAAAGCTGAGAGGTTTTGCCTTCTTTTTTTTTTTTTTTAATCATTACTACCAGCAGCTTAAATTCTGTAAAAAGAACCAATTTATTAAAACGCAAGAGGAAAAGCAGCTCAAGCATCCAAGAACAGTCTCTCTAAAGGTTGGCTTGTATTATGAAAGTCCTGAGAACTTGCACAGCTGCAAAATCAATTATTTAATATTGCAGTTTGGATGGGGTACGGGAAACAGGATGGGAACAGAGGAATGGGAAACCAAAGAACCCCCCATCCCCTGCACACTCAACTCACCTACCTTGCACTTCAGGAAAAATTCCTTCTGTAGTCTCTCTTTGGGCACTTTACTGTGTCCCACTGCGTGGTACAAAAGAAACTTGACATCATCAGCTAGTTGTTTGGTGTTCCACATGGCATTTCAGGATTAGATTTAAAAATACAACTACCATTTGGATGCCTTACCTCTCATCTCCAACATACCACAGATTCCTTCTGTTCTTGAAATCACAGTGTACCAAATAACACGCTTCTATAAGTCACATTTGCTATATAGTATCAGATAAAGTACTACAGGAAAAGTAAAACAATTCTGTAAATACTATTTAAGATGTTTTAAGGTATCACTGTAACAGGCTCACACTTTGTACACAAGCCAGCAAACTCTCCCATCCCCTGATCTTAGCACATTTCTGCTCAGCAAACCAAAGTTGCTACGCCCCAGTTAATGCTAACACAGAATAATTTGTTCTTCTGCTGAGAAGATTCATACTGCAATGTGATTTGCATGGCTAGATTAGTAGTTAGCACATATTTCTGTTTACCAGCTTCAAGCAAGTTTCCACCATGCTGCTGGAGCACATCAACTGTGCAGGGTCTCGCCCTGCTGTGCATTTGTTATTGATGCTGGAGTCATTGTAACCGAGAGTAAATTCTTTGAAGATAAACCATAGTATTTGAAAAGCTACTTGATAACCCCCAGCAATTCTCTAGAAATATGGATCGTTGGTGTTTGGGGCAGTAAATGCAATATATTCAAAATGGACAGGCCACTTTGCTATGTCCCACCCCATGGCTCTACTGACTGAAAACACTGTTGTTAATTCTGTTCCCTACTCACAGATGATTCTCAAAATCTTGAAAGCACGCAGAATTATTAAACAGTAATTTATTATATTTAAGAAAAAACCAACAGATTTAGCATAACTTCTATTCACTAAATTGCCTTCCATTACAAAGTTTCTTTATTAAAACAATGAAGTCTATATGACATGACATGCGTATTGCCATAACCCCACAATCATACATGAACATAAACACTCAAGTGCTTATAACTCAGTGAAAAATATTAACCTACCAATAAAGCAAGAGAACAGTCTAAATTTTCCTTCAGTGGGAGACCATAACAAATTCCAACCAGTGCCTGTCTAATTTCCTATCCCCTGCCTTCCTTCTTTCCACAGATAAATATCACTGCATGCACAAATGAAGAAACACGACTGACTCCCTCCATAGACCATTTTAGCCAGGTCTCAGCTTCAAGACCAACAGTACTTTATTATTTAACTTCCAAGGATTTGTTTCTTCTTGCAGCGGATAAACACTGTTAACTTTTTCAGCTTGCCAAATACTCTGGAGATTTGATATTAAGTATTTATCACAGTACTTGGCTTTTGCTTTCTCTACAGATGGTAGAGCAGTAAGAAGTTTAAAAGCAGCTCACACTGAGACCACCCCTTCCTCCTAGAAGAATAGGGGGAAAAAAGTAACTTCTCCATCAACACACACAAAAAGCTACTGTCTGGTCTCATTAAGAACTAGAGAACGTTATTCTACAGGAACCAGCATTTCCCTGTGCTGACCTGCAGCAGAACTAGCTTTTAACTTTCACCCGAATACCTGAGATTAAATGTAACAACACACTTTCTTCTCCTTGGAGTTCCAATGGCATTCAACCATTTCATAGCTCACTTGTGAATTGTGAATATATTCTAAGGCTTCGTTTTCATAGGAGGGTACTACGTATCCAAGTAGCACCACGCTTCCTGTTCTGTGCGACCTGGCATTTTCTAGCATCTGGTGAAAACCAAAACACAGCAGCTAAAAACCAGAACACAGCAGCTAAAGCTTCTTGCTACATAAGTCTACACTCAACTACTAGCTGGGAGGACAAGCAGTAATCCAGCAGGCGGTGCGGGACAACACAAGCTCTTGCTGAGCCACCTCTCCATTCCAAGCAACTACCTAGCTTACCAAGTCCACAAACAGCCACAGAAGGCTCTGAATGCAGCACCAGCCCCAGGTTACTGCTACACAGTAGCACCATACACAGAGAAAGACAGGACAAATGTTCTACTGCCATCCCTTGATTAATTCAGAAACGCTTCTAAAGGACATACTGATCCTTAGGGTTCCTTCCAACCCAAACCAGTCTATGATTCCATGACATTTAATTACAAAGCCCGTTGGAACTTATTTGCATGTGTGCTACTCTTGGTCTAAAATGAGAAAGCAGTTCTAGGAAAGTACCCCTTGATTTGTACATACACCCATTCAACAGATACCACTCTATGAGCAAAACATACATTACATATTTCTTCCTGTTCAAGTTCCCAGACTGATGGAAGCTTATCTCAGGCTGTGCTTACAGGCCTAGCTATTATCCACAAGACCAGTAACACTGCAGTCTTAGTGCCAAGCTGGCAGCAGCAGTTTGAACTCACCACAAGTTTTGCACAAAAATAATTCCATACCTTTCTGAAGTGTGTCTATAGCCTGATACATGTGCCTTGCTCAATAAACAGCAAACAAGACACCCATGTGCTTACCAGAATCAACAGAAATGCAACTTCAGACAAAGGATACCACTGTAACCCACTGTGATCAGTACCTGCCCACATTCCAGACAGTGCCAAGCTACCTCTTGGTAGACCAAGATCTTCCCTGTCCTAAATCTTAACATCTATCACAGTGCATTTATTGCTTTCACCAAAGCAAGCCAAGGTCTGAGGAAGACCATCCTCATCACTTAATGACGTCCCACTATCGCCATTCACCGTTCTTGCAAAGTCAGTACTACGTCCTTTAAAAACTAACAAAAAGCCACAAGAGAAGTGATGAAAGGAGCCTACAATGCTCTATTATTTTTTCTAATACCTGCATCTGATACACTGGATGTTAAAGTAATAATCTTCAAGTCCTCAAAATGGTATCTTAAATTCCATGGTTACTTAAAGAAAAACACAGCACAAAAATAGTATTTCTACTGAAGGATTCTGGTCTTCATATCACATACAAGTATTCAAACTCTGCATTAGCACAAACAGGAGTCAGTGTTTTCTTATGAGCTGTGAAGGTTTTTCATGTCTAACTTATTGTAAAACGACTTGAAGACAAAAGTGGCTAAGTGCACTTCTGTTAGTTTTCAACAACAGATGCATAACCAATACAAGCATATCACAGCACGCCAGCACTGCCACTCCATTCACTAGCAGCACACTCTACACATCAGCCTTTTGCACCACAGCGCACGAGTGCCAGCCAGATCCAAACCACCCGAGTACATTTTGAGGTGTCTGCTGATGGCAGTTCGATACAGTTACTCGGACCTGAAGAGAAACGATCACTGTTGGACCTAAACCACTGACACAAAGCCAGAGTGCCTATAAACACATCCAGCTTCACAGCCCAGCCCAGCAATACAGCACGTGTCAGCTGTACCGTCGAAACTACGTGTGTCTGACCACCACATATAAAGCCATACTTACATTCCGATTAAATTTCGTGAAGGAGTGATGCATGTAAAACCTGTGCATGTAAACAATCGCGGTGTTTATCGTAAGCTGAGATCTGGTGCGCTGAATGAAGGAACCAACAACAATAACAAACGGGGATGTTGCTACGCGCTGCCTTCAGCCAAGCCAGCCGGGCACGGCAGCCGGCCCGGAGCCCCGCCAGGCGGGCGGGCAGCAGCGCACAGCGGGACCCGCCGCGAGGGGAGGGCGGCTCCGAAACAGCCGCTAGTAGCTGATAGCAGCACTTCGCTACGGGATGCGAGGCTTCGGCCCGCTTTGTTAACAGCCCGACGTGCGGACAGCCTACAGCCTACAGGCGCCGAGCGCAGCCGGACCCGGCCGCGACGTCCAGAGCCCGGCGAGGCCGCGCCGACAAAGCTCACACGCGGCCCCGCCTCCCACCGCATCCCCGGGCCCGACCCCGGCAGCGGGCAGCGCCCGGCGGCTCCCACACACACGTGCGCGGAGCTCCTCCCGGCGGAGAGCGGCCCCCGCGCGCCCCGGCCCGGCCCTCCCCGCCCGGCCGCCGCCGCTCGGATACACGTTGAGGCGCTGGCCCATGTCCTGAATGAGGTTGGCCGCCTGCTGCCGGTACGAGAGCTCCTTGTCGGCCTCCACGCCGCAGCGCCGCGAGGGCGTGTTCTCCAGCTGCTCGCGGCTGAAGAACCAGCGCGAGGCCGCCGAGGAGCCGCCGCCGCCCCGCGCCGAGGTGCCCGCGCCTGAGCCCGCCGCCGCCATGACACTTCCTCCCCCTCCTCCTGCGGCCCCGCCCGCCGGCGGCAGCGCCGCGCCCGCTTCCTCCCTTCCGCCCTCCATGGCGGCTCTCGCGAGACTGGCCGGCCCGCCGTCTATCTACTCTCGACCATAGAGTCCGGCGGCGCCGCGGCAAGAGCGCCGCCACGCTCGCGTGCGTTGGAGAGGCGGAGCGTCACGTGGCCTGTGAGGAGTCATGGCTCCCACGGCACGTGACGCGCGGAGGCCGCCCCGCCGAGTGCGACGACCGGAACAGCTACGCAATGTCCGCAGCCGGCCCTGCTAAAGAGCCGGCCTCTCGAGTACGGAAATGGCTGGCTGAATACGGGCTGGCTGAATACGGGCTGGCTGAATACGGGCTGGCTGCCCGGCGCTGATTGGCTCGGCGCTCAGTGCCGCTCGGCTCGCGCCGTGTGAGCGCGGGAGCGTGAGTGAAAGGGTCGGCAGGAAGGCCGCGAGCCGCCCGTCCGCCCGCAGGGTTCTGTGCCGCGGCCGGCGGGTGCGCCGCACCGACATCGTGCAGTGCACCATGATAGGTTCAGTAGCCGCTTGGGATCGCGGAGTCAGTGTCCGCGGGAACAGACAGGTACTGCTCAGTGCGGGGCCTCACGGCCGGGCGCTGCCGTGCGGCAGAACGCGAAGGGTGAATTACGCTGGTTTAAGTGTATGGGGAAACCTTATTTTCCTCTTAAGTCCGTTTAAGTGTGCGAAAGTCGGCGTGCTGAAGGCATGAGAGCTGCCCGTCTCTTACTTCGGCCTTAACGCTTTCTGTGTGCAAACGGGGGTTTCAGGGCTGCGTGAGGGAAACCTCCGTCCTCAGGCGCACGGAAACGCCGCGGCTGTGCGCAAATAACGCAGCGCTGTAATAACGGCTCACCGGCTTTATTGGGCGGTACCGTCACGGGGGGGGAGAAGCGGCCCCAAAGAGCGCAGGGCTACGTCTGGAGTTCGGCCTCTGTGGTTCCTTCGGCGTTATTCAAACCGCTTCCTGCTAAGCCCCAAAAATTCCAGAGCATTGCCAGCCTTGAGCTTATCCTGCGGAAACAAAACACTCGTGTACGTTTGTTGTGCGCTCACTCGGACGGGAAGGCAGATGCCCGCATCACAAGGCTTCCAGCCGTGCCTTACAGCGCCCTCGTGAGCTGTGCTACAGAGAGCAAACGGCTCGCTCAGCCCTTGCAGCAATCAGAGCGCTCCCCTGAGTTAACAGTGCTTTTATTGTTGGCGTTCAGGTCTAAAATTAAACTTAGAAAAACCAAAACCCCACCCACAAGCCCAAACACATCCAAAATCAAAGCAAAAAGCCCCAATGGAAAGGTGATACCTTCAGTTTATTGTCAAAATCGTCCATTGAATCGATCAGTTTTCCGGGTTCGAGTTCCCCCAGTGGAAAAGGGTAATCTGTCCCTAAAATAACTCTGTCCTGGTAATAAAGAAACACATTGTATGTATTGTAGTAGCAGGAAACGGCATAGTTGCATGTGCTTTCTGGAATGTATAATAAACAACAGGGAAATACAACTATGAACTTGGAAGGAGCTGATGAATTATGAAGGTGAATGCAAAGGTAGGCCCTGGATTCCAGAAAAAAACCCAAAGCCACAAAACAAAGACGAGTTTATTGGTGAATGTAAACTTGAAATAAACCATTGTCTGTTTCATAGTCCAAAAGGACCACGAAAGCTTCAGGCAGATTGCTGCAAGCGTCCCAGGAAGCTCTTATACCAAACCCTGAAGGAATGCCTGGATTTGGATTCTTGAGTCAGACATTCTGAAGGACACACACAGATGAACACACACACACACAAACATCCACTTCTGTTTGAGAAGGACATGTAATAAAAAATACATCAATCAAAACGGTTTTATTTCTGAAAGGTGCAGTCAGAAAAAAAAGAAGATTCAGTAAAAATCTGCATGTATCCTTGCTGGTATCAGAGATGAAAATAAATAGGCAGAGCCCCAGTGGATCCACTTTGTGATAGGTTCATCTCCAATTTGCATTGATATTTCCCCATATCATCTGCTTGAGGGAGTGAATATTGCCAACTCACTTGATCTTATCAGGACTCTACTTTCTTTTAAGCGTCATCTCCTGCCAATATGAATATGTTCTCTCATGTAACTGGGGATAGGACCAGAGGGAATGGCTTCAAGCTGCGCCAGGGGAGGTTCAGGCTGGACGTTAGGAAAGGGTGGTCGGGCAGTGGAATGGGCTGCCCAGGGAGCTGGTGGGGTCACCAGCCTTGGAGGTGTTCAAGGAATGTTTGGACGTTGTGTTGAGGGACGTGGTTTAGTGAGAACTGTTGGTGATGGGTGGATGGTTGGACTGGGTGATCCTGTGGGTCTTTTCCAACCCTGGTGATTCTGTGATTTGAAAGCCGCGTTTTTAGTTAAAAAATAGCTGGTTTGAAACGTCTCATAAACTTAAAGTCAAACTCACGAATTCTGGGGGGCTCATGGCAGTATTTGAACTCAGTTACCGATACTGAAAGAACACAATTTCAGTTACACTTGTCAATGGTTTTGACAATTGCTGCTTATCTATCTTATCTCCAGTAGGTGTCACCAGAGAGTCTCTGAAAAAGCCCCCACAAGCTTTAGGCGATCCAAGCAGGAGGCGCTAATTCTATTGTTCTGTTCTATATGGTTGGTCTATACTTTATTAGGAAAGTCTCCCCTTAAGATTAGAGCAGGAGGTTTTACAGCCCTCTGTCTACTGCATCAGTTTGAGTCTAGATTATATAAAATATATTTGGATGAGTGTCCAATTGAACAGCTAAATACCTTTTATTTATCATGTTCAATTGGGTACCGAGGCATTACTAGTACTAGTACCAGATGCTTACTAGTTAAGGTTAAGTAGGCCAGAATGGCTTGTAAATTCTTGTCTGAGATTCAAAGAAAGAGATCCCACCCCCTCATTGAAACAATCTGCTTATGTTATTTTAATCTGTTTTTCCTTTTTCCTCTAGTTTAAAGTGTTTCGCAGCTAATTATGTGGTTTATTCATAGGCAGCAAAATTAAGAGCTGTAAAATAATGAGAAAACCCAGAAGCAGCATTATTACTGCTATTTGTTAGGCCCTTTATAATCTGAGCATCAGTTTGTACCCACCTATAGAAATAAGAACTGCAGTCCTCGTCTTTATCCAGCTGGCCTTAGAGAAGTCCTCTAAGTCTCTGCAGATGAGCAATGCTCCTAGCATGTTAGCTATGCTAATAATAGATAGATAATAGTTATCTATTATCACGTTATCAGCAAAGTTCATTTTCCATAGAAGGAAAGGCCCAGTGTCTCAATAAAGCATCTCATTGTTAGGAAGGTGAATATGGCTGACGATTAACCTGAGTGAGCCCTTATACCCAACAGCTTTTATTTTTCACAGTAGTACAGGATGTTAAAACGAATCTCACAGATTCTGTGGGTCCTTCCCCTTAGTGAAAAACTGTATTTGCCTTCTCTCCTGCTGTCAGGATACATCTGCAGAAGAGACCAGATTGCTAGAGCCAGTTCAGCTCCAACTTCTGGACCGAAATGGTTTTGTACCTTCTGGTGATGGCTCTCAAGGAAGCACCATGGGGAAATTTTTGCGGAGAGAGGCTCATTTAATTGTCTGTCAACTCGGTTCGTTACTCTTTATACCCAGTACCGCTGGGGAATTTTTGCTTAGCTATATTTGTGCTGCTTCGTCATGGGGAGTAATTCTGCAGTCTTACAAAATGATTTCTCAGAGATGTTTATTTTGGCTTCCTTTAACTGGGATCGTGTCAAATTAACCTGTACCACAGAATAAGAACAGATGAGATCAAACACACACGACTCGGATTTTAATATTCATAACCTCAAGGCCCACATGATATTCTGATGCCAGGTAATGGCTGTTCCCTAAGGACCTGTAGGCACGTGTGTGGAGATCTGTGCACACACCGCTGCCCTTCCTGCACAGCTCTTAGCTGGACTCCAGAGAGCTGCCCTATTTCAAACCTACAGCTTCTAAAGTCACAGTATCACGCTTGAGACCCAATCACATTGTTTTTAGCTCAGAATTTATTTCTCTTACATGTTATTCTGCTAATACTTCACGTGTTGGTGACTCTTGAAATGTGAGAATATCAAATTTAATGGGAAAAAGGGATTTCAAAATTTTCATAGTAATAAAGTAAGGCTTGAAAATGTGATGTGGATAAGGTGCTGTAGGCTATGAAAAAGAGAAAGAAAATGTGCTGCTTTCCAAGTTCTCCTGATTGTTAAAAGCATTCAGGTTTTGGGGCTCTGATTCGTGGCTTTTCAGCCTGGTCTGTTGTTTACATACAAATAATTCATCCTGTTTCACTGTAAGGAAGAAGGAAATCTCATTCTAATTAAACTACTCAGTTACTTGGAATGAAATCTTGCTTCATAAGTAGTTTCACTGTAATGATGATATCAACCATGAATGCACTACTGTCTAACAAGTGCATCTTGGCAGCCTAATTTTTTGCTATTCTGGCTGTGGAATCCTTTGAGCAGGAAAAATGTATGATAAAGTAAAACAGACATGGCTAATGATATTACCAGCACATGCACATGGCCAGCTGAAATATAGTCATGTCATGGTATGACTTGTAGATGAAGCAGGCTGTAGATGGTTTGCTGGCCCTGAAGCCAACCACCCAAATACCAACTAAGTCTTCCTTACATAGACAAGACGGTTGCATTTATTCTGTTCAGATATCTGTATGCTGTGTGTGCTTGTTAATGCTAAAAATTGACATAAAATACATGGTTCTGTGAAGGAGACACTGTATGTGAGGACACTGAAAAGGCAGGGATTTAATCCTTGTTTAAGGTATCAACCGGTCACTCAAGCACAGGTAATACCCAGCCTGGCAAAGAAAGCTGCGTGTCATGAAACTGCAGTCAGTTCATTGAACAAAGCAAGACTACCTCCTGAATTAGGAAGAAAGAAACAGGTATGAGGGTGCACAGAGTACAGCATGTCTTCTCAGTATGAGAACACAAAGCTTTTTTGGCCCACTAATACACCAGACTCGCCCAATTAGTAAGATACAGGTGCTGCTATAGCTGTCTGGTGGGGAATACAAAACAAGGGATCCCTTTTGTCTTTCTATTCCTGTTCAGATTGGTGATATCCACTTCATCTTTGCTATGCTGTCATAGAATCATAAAATCATAGAGTGGCTTGGATTGGAAAGGACCTTAAAGATCATGTTGTGATCAACCGTGCTGTGGGCAGGGCTGCCTCTATTTTTCATTCACGATGGATTTAAGAAAGAGCTGTTCTCCCTCCCTTCCTTATAGCTGTAGTGTCGCTGCATGTGTGCATACACCGTGTGTATATACACTTTACAAAACCTCCCACAGTATTGTTTCAGGCTGCAGATGTGCTGCCAGTGTTGAATTTTTCATGAATTTTCAAATGCAGTTTTCCTAAAAAGCAAAAGCACTGTAGGGAATGTAAACACTACAGTGAGCAGACTGAAAACCTATGGATTTCCAATGGAAGAGATTTGGGCTCAGAGTTCCAACATATAGAAAAGCAGTTGTTTATTCTGCTTTATTATGTTTTGGCCTAGGCAAGTCGTTGCTGTATGACTTCTTGGGTAGAATTATTCCAGCTGCCTGCTCACAGTGTTAGAGATGAATATGGGAAACCAACAGTACTTTTCTTTAGAAGAAAGAAAACACTTGGCTTAGTTGTCCTACAAGAGCCATTGATGACAGCAGCCTCCTACCCAAGAGAGCATTACGTGAGCCTACCAACTAATATACAGGAAAGAGGGATACAGTTGTTGACAAGACAAGCTAATGTCAAGAGTTTGTATTTCTGCTTTCGTTATCTGGTGAGCTCTGGAGAACCAGACACACATACAAGCCTCTTGCTGATTTGTAGGTACTTATTATAGCATCTTCCACGCTTTCTGGAACATTTGGTAATAAGAAGGAATCATTTCAGTTACTAACAAAAAGAAATTATTTGAATGGTCTTAGATTTTATGATGCACACAGTACATGATTTAAACAGGCTGCTAAAGTATAAAGATTTCTTCACTTTCTACTCTAATGATTAAAATATTGTTTGCAGGATCCCTACAGAAATGTGCTGTAATACTATCTTTTTAATGCCAACAGCATTCCAAGCTGAAATTCTATTTGATTTCTTTGTATATGCTCCTGAAGAAGTATGCAATTAAGCCATTTGAAAGTGAGTCTCCAAATGATTGTTTTTGCTTTCAGTCTCACCCTAGAATTACAGGTTATCCCATAAGGATCACTGAGTCCAACCCCTGGCTCCACAGAGGACCACCCAAAATCCAGGCTATGTCAGAGAGCTGTGTCTAAAGACTCCTTGAACTCTGGCAGCTCAGTGCTGTGATCTCTGCCCTGCACAGCCTGTTCCAGGGCCCAGCCACCCTCTGGGGAAGAATCTATTCTTCACGCCCAGCCTGGCCTTCTGCTGATACAGCTCCGTGCCGTTCCCTTGGATCCTAAATCCCGATCAACCTCACACTAGTCTCTCTGAACTAGGGTTCACAGTGGATCATTTCCTGGATTAAAACACCACTTCAAGATCTCCTTATTATAGTAAGGAACATTATCAACACTGCATAAGCGCCTCAGTTTATAATAGCTTCGTTTTTGATTTTTCTGTGTAAATATGCTATCGTCATCCAGCTTTCTTACTCTTCTCTGCTTTTGCTATTTGATAGAGGGAATTAAATCCAGAATAACTCACCGGCTTCTGGAAGCATGAAAACTCACCTCTCCTATTGCACTTGTTAGGAGCCTTAGTGCACCATGATCATGAACAAGAGAGTCTGTGTAAAATGAACCGAGGTATTTTCTTGGATCCACTTTATTATCCACTGCACACAGATCAGGGCGCATGTTGAATCCATGGGAGATTCGCCCCACTGTGTATGGAAAAGTACCTCCTGCAAGGAGAATTTTTAGCAACAAAAACTGAAAATGTATAGGAGGAAAAACAGAGATGTGTAAGTTGTATTGTTAGCTAACTAGAGGAGAAGGGCTCTGCACTGGCATTTTTTTATTCATTCTATTTCACTATTTTCTTTCTCTGTTTTCCACTTCTTTGCTACAGTGACACCCAGATTCTTACTGCTCCCTACCCATAAACTGCCTCCTTCCTCCCTTCCCTTCTCGCTTTCCCTGAGGCTGTCATAGCAGTTCAAACACCGGCTGAAATATGATAGAAAATGTTTGTATGAGCAACCTATCTGGCAGATATCCTCACTGTGCTAATAGTACTCAGTGAGGGGCAGGCTTAAAGTAGTAATGCCATCATCTGGCATACCAGAAAATAGTTATACTTTGCTCAGCTAAAGAACAAGTGAATTGCTTACCTCCGTGTGCAAAGCAAACTTTCAGCTTAGGGAATTTTTCAAAAATTCCTCCCATAATCATGGAGCAAATGGCCATGGTTGTTTCTGCTGGCATGCCTATGAAGAAAAAAGCTTTATCAAGCCAACCTTTCAGTTTTAAATGTTATCTTCTTTTCTTTCAATATGCCTTGAGCCTACTGAAAAAATAACAGTTACAGAGCAGCTACCAAAGGTTATGCATCATTTTTGTTAAGGGAACACGGCCTTCAACACTAATTGAAATGACACAGAACTGGAAGCTGAGATCAGCTGAATACTAAGCCTACATTATATCTTACATGATGAAGTCAGCTGGCTGGCATGGGCATGGGGTATGTCCTGAACTGTACAGTACTGGCTTGGCTTCCCAGTTTTACTACCTCAAAGACAAGTCTGGAATAGACTGTTCTCTTTTTACCTGTGCTTCTGGTTTTCCTTTATGTGGAAAGTGGGGCAGCTATGTCGGCGCATATTCCAACACAGGCTTTAATATGATGTCATGTCAGTTCCCACAATCTTTTGCATTGGGTAGCTTGGATACCCAGCGTTAGGTACCTAGCAACAATTTAGGTTCCAACATCAAGTCTCAGTTTCTGAGCATGCTAGATATATTTATAATAGCACCTTATTTTGGTGCATAACTTTAGACATCCGTCTTGGAAATTAGGAAATGCTGGAATTCCTCTCTTTTAGGGGGAAACAATACCTGTCCATCACAAAAGGGTGTCTTTATTTCATCTCTGTACTATACTCTCAGATGCAAAGCCTTGTGGACTTACTAGGAAAATCTTTCTGATTATTAATGCCGGCAGGAAGATGTAACAATTTTAATCTCTTTTTAAGTCTGTTTTGTAGAGCCTTCTCTGAAAAAGAAAACTGCTACTGCATTAAAACAATGCGCTCTTGGATGGGACAGTATGCTTTTCAGAACACACATAATTTGCACATTGTATAGATATTGTTCAGGACATCTCCACTGGAAATCATGACAAAGAGTAAGCGAGGGTGGAATCTGTCTAAAAAATTTCTATGTATTTCTTGTTATACGGTGTCATCCTCATTTACCCAGCTTGGTGGGGAATAAAAGAGAAACCAGATGAGTTCCCTGCATCTCTTGTGAGCTTCCAAAGTACAAGTTGTTTCAACTATTGTTGATATGAGTTAGATTCACTATTTCCTCACCAGTCAACCTATTACTAGGAAATTATAGGAAATAATGTTTGGTTTTGCTTATTCTACCTGTTCTTCATTCACTTATGTTACTTTTTGTGACTGCATTTCAGAGGCAGTTGATTTCCCCCAGTCATTTGCTCTCTGTATTTAGAACAAGAGAAAATACTGTGTTCTATTGCTAGTCTTATTAATTTCAGTTCTAGATACAAAAAGGTGGGCAAACTATACAGGCTTAACAAGAAATGCCTACTGGATTTCCATGACAGATCTAATTGTAGTGCTTGATTGTAAAGAAGAAGCGTGTCATTTTTCTCTGTCCTAGTACAATCACAACAATCTCCTGGGCATAATCTAGTGACAGTTTGTAATTATAAATTAAGCAAAATAAATCTACACCCACCTATAAGCCAAGGAAACCAGTATTTGGACATCCTTCCATCCTGCTGCATGTCCCAGGGGTGTACAAAAAGGCAGCAATTCAATTGTTCAGCAGCCTGCAGCAAAAATAAAAATGAAACTATGTCTTAATCTTGCCAAAATACATCTTAGTTTTTAGTCATGCTTAAAGGTTTCCTGTGTAATCATACTTGGGACTAGTGCTGTAAATAGGCCCAGACTCCACAACCTCTCAGAGCAGCCTGTTCCAGGGCTCCGTCACCCTCAAAGTAAAGAAGTTTTCCCTCGTGTTCATGGCTGTTGCACTACATTTGTCCTCTTTGACCCTCTGAGTTAGAAATCTAGCTGCATTTGATCAAGAAGCCACGTCTATACAAATACAGTAATTTCTCCAAAACGACTGATAACTTTGGAAAGAAAAGCAGAACAGCAATATAGGATGCTGCTCCTGACTGAGTTATTTAAGTATGTGCTTAAATTTAAGTATATAATAATCAGTCATTCATGTGCTCAACCAGGATTTAACAGGTTTGTTTTGTCAGCTTTATTTCTGGACCTCCTCTTGTTGCTAGGGAGATTGTCACACTTTGGAAAAAATCAGGTTTATTTACCCACACTTATATAAATAAAGATGCAACTTTTGGATTCTAAGGAGTAATGGTTATATACATTTGTAAATTGAAAATAGCAACTCGGTAAGTGGCTTGGCAGACTGATACATTTAATTAACTAGTGATCAGTCAGATATAAGTATATGGTGGGAAATTGTGCTGATTTCACTTGGTAAATAAGAAACTTGGGATCAAACAGTCGCAGAATTCAATGTTACCTGACTGGTTTAAGCAGACTGGATTAGTGAATTTGTGAATTCAATACACTGGAGATGCACTCTTCTTAAAGTGGTGCAGTTTTAAAGTAATGTTTGTAGTCGCCTGGTGTCCAAGACATGAAATAAAACTAGTGAGAGTCTTTTGCAAATGTTCCTTCATTTACACTGTGAGATTAGAAGGGTCCGCTGTTTTCATGTAGGTATACATTCAGCTAATGATTGAATACGTATTGATAAGCTTCTAGATAGAACTCTGTGTCCCCGAATTCCCACAAATAAGGAAAGAAACATTTACTCACTGCATAAATATCATAGAGTTCTGGTGCGTTTAGGTCCCACTCGTTGACATGAGATCCTATCTGTACTCCTGGAAATCCAAGTTCCTTCACACACCGATGCATTTCCCTCACAGCCAGGTCTGGAGCTTGTAGAGGTAACGTCCCCAAGCCAATAAACCTCTTGGGGTACTTTTTTACTGTGTCAGCTAAGTCATTGTTTAACATCTGGGATAGATCTAAAGTATCCTGAGGTTTCGCCTGATAAGATATTAAGCAGAATAGTACATTAAAATATAGTTCTCAAATGTTATCACCCTTGGAAGATACCGGTTAAATGTCACTGCAAACAGATCAGAGACAGGGCTTGAAACTGAAATTTACTTTACAGTTCCGAATGAACGGAAATCAAATTTTGCTTTGTTTTAAATCCTCTGACTACAGTTCTTCCTGTCTTGAATATTACATCAACTGTGTCTGCCTTTAGCACTCAGGAGGAGCACGAGGCGGCCCAGGTTGCTGATGCACTGAAGTATCTGGTCTTTTGCGTAAACCAGTCCTCTCTTTTTGTTCTTCCAAATGCGAAAACCCCAGCAATTCATTTTCAAACATAGCAGTTAATATTTACCATCCTATCATAGAAGCTGAAGAGAAAAATACGAGGGATGTGGAATGCTGGAACATGGTAATTTACAGATGAAACAGAGCAAAACTCTCTAACATTTAGAAAAAAAATAAGTTACAATTCTAGTTAGAAACTGCAACATCCACACCATTTATTTCCAGGTTTGTTTGTTTGTTTTTCCCAATACATTTTAATGGGAAAAAAATCCCATAGATGTCAGTGCAAATTTTTAAATAATTTAAGCAGAATTTCAGTAGTACTACTTATATATACCCAAACATTCAAACTAATAATGTATTTAGAGCACCATATTGCTATGGTTTATCTTACCAGACTGTTCCTACTTCTTTGATGCATACAAGATCAAGCAGTGAAGGGAACACATGAACTTAATTTTGCCACTGGATTTTAAGGTTCAAAGGACTCTGGGTTCTCCTCCCATGGCACATTTAAAAGAAAGCGAGACAAAATCTTTGAACTTTTAGTGCATGTGAAAATGCTTCCTGATGCCTGTCATGGGATCAGTCCATCAGTCCATCTTCCTGCTTAGCAGGGCTTTGTGCTCTGTGAATTCTTTCTCTGTGTTTCCAGCTACCCGACATAAGATCCCCAACAGAAATTCTATCAGTGTCTCATTCTGTCCTACTGGATGTACTGCAGAGTGCAGCCCTGCTGGCTCTTCTATTTTTCCTTCTGTTTTTCTCAGCAGAACAATTCCCCATTTACACTTGTGCTCCAACAGCCATTTCAATCACTTCATTTCCAGGAAGATACATTTAGTTTTTTAAAAAAAGAATTGTAACGTGAATAACAAAAAATGGCAGTAGGAACCTACCCAGTAACTGAACATTACAGGGACAGTGGAAAGGACTTGGACTGTAACTCCTGAGAAAGAAAAAGACAGTTATTAATGTTTCATTCTTTTGATAAGATGTTAAAAATAAGAAAGCACTTCGGTGTGTAAGGCGGAAGCGTAGAAAAGGAAGAATGAAATGACTTGAGCATGGATACAATCTGCTTTTTGCTAATTGAGAATCGTGGTAATAAATCTTGTGGTGTATCAGCTTATTAGGATTGGAATATTTTTGCTAAGGAAAAAAAAAAGATAGAACTTTCATACTAACAGCAGGTTAGTATGAAGGCCGGGCTGGACCAGGTTCTAAGCACCTGATCTTGCTGTGGATGTCCCTGTTTGTGGCAGGGGAATTGGATTAGATGACCTTTAAAGGCCCCATCCAACTCTAAGCATTCTATGATTTAACTAAACAGTGAGATGCAAAACTAATTTTTTCTTTAATTTTAAGCCAGATTGCAGCACCATCTCATATTGTAATATCTATGCACATTTTTTATTGTGCTTTAAAAAAAATAACTTAGTTGTAAGCAGTAAGAATACTAATTCAAAAGATGGCAATGAGTGATACTGGATTTGTTCAGCACAGAGACTCCCTGTGTCTCTGCTCAAAAATGATGACGTGCTTGGAAGTTTATCTTTTGGTTTGCACTACATAAAATTGTCTTTGCAGTAAGTAGGTGGAGCTGTGTAAACTGAAAGGAATAAATATGGCCCACAGTCCTTATAATTAGAAGAATGAGAGGAATGAAAAACACCGGGTACTCATTTACTTTCACACTTAATTAACTGATAGTTGTGTCTCTGGAGTGCTACAATAAAAGGGGATATTTTTATGGTCCATGTCACCAGATGGTGCTGTGACACACAGTTTAAGGTTATTATTATTACTACTTTTTTAAGCAAGCGAGCACTGTTCTGTTGGTGAAGAGGTGTTGTGCTGTTGGTTTTATTTGGTTTTCTGATACATTTTCTTTTCTGGACATTTGTTGCAAAAAGTTGATAAATTGCTCCTATCTTTTTCTTTCCCTACAGCAATTAGATGGGCAGAATGATTAGAAACTTGCCAGTAGTGGAAATATTTGAAAAGGAAAAATGCCCAAGGGCATCGACACTGCAGCTGAGTGCTGTGGTAACCCCACAGAATCCCGGAGTTAACTCTGGGAAATGATTACAACCCAATCAAAGCAGCACCCATTCCCACTTAAATGTCTGATGTTTGGAGTCTGAAGTTCTTCTCCGGGTTGACAATAAGGCAGTTGAAAGCAATCTGAGTTGTGTTTTCCCAGACAGGCTTATGTTATGTGTTGCAGAGTAAACTTCCATTAGGAGAAAGACTCCAGATATCTTCTAACATGTTGGAATTATATTATCATTTCCATTGGAAAAGTAAAATAGTGATCATGGAGGCCTCAATCTGAGAACAGATAATCTCTAGTAAGCTAGCATTGCTCTTGCAAAAAGAACTTGGAATTACAGCATCAGTAAGAACCAAGAAATCATTGATTTTTTGCTCATTCTGTCTCTCTGCAGATCTTATTTAGTGACACACAGAAACCTGCTAGAAGGTGAAATTACAGTCATGGTGTGTGGTTAAGTTTCTTTCTAAATCAGGAAAACTCTTTCCTGAGGAAGTAATGGTAGCAGTTCTCTAGGCTTGCAATCCTCTAGCAAATATACAGAAACAGAAAGAAATATTATGAAGGGAAACAATTAGATAAAAAAAAAAATGAGCAGACTCCTAACATTTGGAATGCAAATGAAATGGTTTCCTCTGTAATGTACATCACGTCTATACCTGGAACGTCTCTTTTCAAGTCCAGATTCTGCAATCTGCAATTATATCAGCTAGTTCCTTATTGCATTAACAATCCCCCTGAAATCAGTGAGCCCATCTGGGGAAGAAATTGCTACTGAAAATGAGGAAAGTTACGGGAACGTGATCAGTTTGAGTCTGGATATAAAACAAATCAGTTTTCACTGATTTCTAATGGATTTAAGCTAAGGATGCAGACTGATAAATCTTAATTTTGATGCAGTTATTAAGCACTTTCGGGTGCACTAACAGAGCAGTGTTCTGAACAAGACACAAAGATTTCAGTTCCTTTGTGGAGGTACCTGATAGGTCCATCTCTTTAATCCGTACTACTGGATCCCAGCAGTTCTCTTGAATAACTCTAAAAACCTTTCCATCCTTCATCATCTTTGCCTGTCCCTGTGAAATGACATTTTCACATATTATAGATGTGACAAAGTAGTACACGCCAATTTATATAGTAACTTTAATTTAGTTGTGTCATAACTGCAGCTAAACTTTAGTGAAAGTTTATCCCCAAACCACACACACACAAAACAATGAAAAACAATCCCACAAATCTAAACACAGTGTTAAGCCTCTACCTGACCTGACTTGGTACTGACCTACTGCGTATCTTCCTTGTTTGCCACCAGTTCCCAAACTTAAAAAAATTCAAACTGTTATCAAGGTCAGGAAATTCAGTACTGCTCCTATAAGGGTGAACATGGAAACATCCTTTTCAATCTTATTTCTTTGGTTGACTTGCCAGCTGTCCCAAGATGATTAGTAGGACAGTGATGTACGTGGCCGCATGTCTCTATGCATTTGTAAGGACTTACAAGATGTTTTTTCTATTGGCTTAGCACTAATTGATTAGATATAATTCACCAATATTTGTAAGGCCTGGTCATTTTTGGTTGCTTGTTGCTTCTTTGGGGCTAAGTGGAAATAGTTTGAGGCAGAAGATCTACACCACTGTGTGGATATGGGACAGGTAAATGTGGCCGTGCAGGAAATGTACAGGGAGAAGGAGACACTGCGTTTGCAGATGAAAATGGAAAGCCAGATAAATTATGAGAACGCACAGGAGTCCTTCTTTCACCTTCATAGTAAACACCAGCGAAATGCAGGGCAGCCTTCTGCCCCTTATGGAAAAGGAATTTTCTCTCTCCAAAGGCCATTTTATTCTTCCTAGCAAAACTCATCTGAACGAGGATCCTTAGAGCACCTGTCTATTTTGCTAAATAAAAACTTGTTAAAACAGAATATGTTAAAACAGCAAAAACCTACACAATTTCACTATTCAGAGTGGAGCTTCTGCCTTCATCCTCTGAGAAGCCAGGCTATTCTTAACCTTGCATTTGCTATTAACTTTAGACACTGCTCACAAATATACCGGTCTAATGAATATTTTAAAGCACTCTTCAGCAAATCTAACTGTACTACCTCAGCAAAATGTCAAGTTACCTGTTAGCCGTATCATGGTTTGTGAAAATGACTTGAAGTGCTGCAGTCAGTAATAACAACTCCATAATCCTGATCATCTGGTAATATACTTCAAGTTCTTGTAAAATTGATTTTCCAAGCTGACAGAAAGCCTTACCCTAGCCATGCACCATGCACTCCGTTGTGTTAAAAATAAAAGATGAGCCCAATGCTGCCGACTGCCTAATGAACGGAAAAATATTTGGGGTGTAAGAACTGAGAACAGACATAGTAGAACTGAGCCGTATCACATACAAATAGGTTGTGTGGCCTTTGCTGGTTTACTGCTGGCAGTATTTCTTTGAACACAGGTGAATTTTAATTCTTTCCTCAGGCAAAGCTAAAGCACGGCAGCTGAATTCATATATATTTCCTTCTGCTGATACTGAAAACAGTGTTGGACAGATTGTAGCTTCACCAGCAACCTTGACAGTGCTCGTACATAAATGCTGAGATGAGCAGTAGTTCTCTGAACGCTGCAGCAGGGTTTGCAATGTAGGAAAGATTTTAATAAGCACTGTGTTGTTCTCATTAGAGAGTTCACTGAACAGTTTCCTATTTTCCCTTGCATTAACTGATTCTTTGTGAACAAAAACATCCTACAGGTCAAGGCTAAACTCGCTGCATTGCATGTGAGCAACAATAGGCTTGATTATGAAGGAAAGCAGAATGTGATCGTCTGAATAGATTCGTGCTCACGTCTGTCAGGATAGAAAGATCTGGCCCAGCAACAGCATGACTGAAAATCAGTCATACAGTTGTTGCCTCCAGACACTGCCACTAATCTGCACCTCGTATTTTTTAAATAAGGAATCACTCAGACACCTCAGCTGGTGAGAAGCTTTTGCAGTAGTGAGAATGAAACACAGATGATGAAGAAATTTTTTTCAGGTTCCAAAGCAATGGCTGCTGGAGCTGTGCTGTGCTATTCTTAACAATATCCAATATTTAAGGCCTTAATTAATTTATTTGAACATTAAGAGAGAGAGATTTAAGAATCAGGTCCAGGAGGCTGATTTGGTTCAGTGAGCTACACACATTTAAAGTTACTGCATCACTAAGCGAATCAGTTACATCCCAAACTGCCCTTCTTAAAACATGTGTGTAATTATTTTCTTTCTTTGAAGCTCGAGAAGGTTTACCTTTAAAATAATAATAAATCTAAAAAATCATAAGAATTAACAAGAATTAACTTCCATAGCTCCATGTCTGACCAGGATTTTACTTTGCCGTGCACTTTTTTTCATGCAACATTTTCAGACAGAAGTAGGCTAGGCAGAGTTCTCTGCAGAGAATATAAGGCTATTATTGACTTGCCACAGAGTTCCTCTGTGAGCTGTTTTTAGCAAGGAGGTTTAGCATGAGGCCTGTAACAAACAGCTAAGCTGCTAAAACTGTCTGAGTCTCCCCTTCCTGCACCTACCAGAATCTCAGAAGCTGTGCCATCCACACTTTGATTCAGCAGGTGGCTTGTTCTCTCCTCCCATGCCTGCTTAGGCTGAGAGCTGAAATTTCAGCATAGTGTTTGTTTGCTCCTCATTCTTGGTCCCAGCCTTCACATCCTGTGGCCCTCTTTCATCAAAGGCTATTAGGCATTTGTTGGCATAGCCTTGCATATTACTGAACAACAGCAGTGGGTATTATTAGCTTGCAAGGATTGGACACTTCCAGAATCTTTGTACTGTTCCTATTGGTCTTGATTATTGAAATTAACATTTGTTCTCCTTGTTATCATAACATTACAGAAGTTACTATTCCTCTTTGAAGACATTTCCATGATAAAGTTCTTAGACTTCTATTAAAATACTAATTCCCTTTGTTTTTGCTTCTCATACAGATAATCACTAAAAGAATTCTGTGTTATCTACTTCAGATTGACACGTCTTAGGAAAAACTACTCCTAAGAGCTATCCATTTCAAACATTTAGGTGATATTATGACAAGAAATGGACAGCGGTTCCTACAAGAGAATGTAACCTGACTATCTTGTTTCACGTCTTAAGCAAGTTGAACAGAGGCATATTAGGACTTTGAGTGATATTAATTCACAAAAATAGACTTATAGATAAATCTCCATCAAAGACTCAGCCAATCATAAAAAGCTGCTTTGCTTTTTAATGGATTCCCTGGGAGTTTTTGTTCCTGACTACAACACAAAACCAGCTTAGAGCACCAAACAGCCCAAACCTTGCAGTGGTGATCCAGTTGTACCCATCCACCATATCCATATCTCTGTAAAAGAAGAGACCAGTTAGTGCTGTGCAATAGTCATAACAATGTCAGTTCTCACAGCCAGCAGTACCTTATTCAGGAGACATATTTAAGCATGTACTCAGTGTAAGCAGCCCCACTGACATCAGTAGAAGTGCAAAAGCTTATCCAGGCTATACCAGTTGTATTTGTAAATCTGAATGCTTAGCTTCCAGTTCAAGAACATTTTTAAGTATTAAAACTGATTTCAAAGTGCTTAACATTGCATAACTCATTCAGGTTCTAATTGGAATAATATTCTAACACTGGAAAAAAAATAAATTAAAATTGAATCAAACACGTGGCAGCGTCAAAATTGAGTGACAATTTTCCAATCCGAACCAAATGTAATCAGTTAATCATTAGCACAAAGATGTATTGATTCCACTTTCCAGCTTCCATGATTCAGCAGCAGTACTGAAGGTCAGTCTCTCTCTATTAATATTTAAACAGCCAAGAGAAGCTGAAAGGAGAAGCTTAGATGCTCACTGATTCTTCTAGGGATTCTGTTTTTAAAATACAACACAAACAAAGCTGATTTTGTTTCGTTTTCATTAATTAAAAGGTTAGAAATAATGAAATAGCGTTCACTGAAAACAATGCTCAGAATTCCTATTTTTTTCTATGCAGAAACATTTGAAAGGAAACAAAGTAGAAGCAGAGATTTCTTTCACTGAAGAGTAAACAATGTGAATAGAGTCCAGAATTTCCTGTGATAAAAAATCAATATGAAACTCCACCATCAGCTTTCCCACTGTAGGTGAGCAGAGCCAGGCCTCCTGAATTCAACCAAAGGTACATCTTATTTAAATCTTATTATCTATAGCTTCATGTATGTACTTATGTATGTAAGGTATTAAAATGTATGAAAAATGCTGTGATATCTAATGAGACCTACCTCCGTGTTAGCTACAGCTACAAGCTGTGCACAAAATGAGTCCCTCAGAGTGCTCAGGAAACTCGTAGGCAATAGGGAAACTCACTGCTCTGTGTTTGAACTGCTTTCCCTCTTTTTATCTGTCAGCTTTTAGCTGCATGCATTGATAATCCTTACTGAAGAATGTCATTAATTTCTGTTCATTTTTATTATTCTATTATGGGCTCCTAAATTCTCAAATAATTATCTTGATAATAGAATGTTCCAGTCATAGATTCAGGATTCAGTATTTATCAGGCTTTAAAAAAAAAGCAAGAAGTGTAGCACTATGTGTACATGCTTGGGTTGCCTAATTGGCCTTCTACATATGAGATGTGTAGAGCTGTGTTAATGGCTTGAATGTTCAGAGAGCTCCAGGGAATTCTGAGAGTTGTTTTCTATTCTGGGTCCATTAATAAACCTTTAAAAAGCTCCAACTTTAGGACAGAGGAAACAAAAATGAACAGGCAGAAATTCACTGTTAAGAATTTGGTATCAACCTCTTTAATCAGTGTTTCAATAAATGCAGCACTGGCCTACAGCTGACCTGGGGGTAACAGCACTGATCTCATCCCTGACATACAGCCATGAGCATCAGGGGATTCTCGAGGTGATTTCACCTCCGTGAATTTATTGTCCTTTTGATTTATATATAGACAGAAAAGATTTAAATCATTTAAAATCAGAATAAAGGTGGTTTTTATTTCTTTAATTAAGGATTTTGAGCATAAAAGGAATAAACATATGAAACAAGCAAGAGTAGTCTTTCTTTGTAGACCAGATATTCAAACCCCTGCCCATTTAAACCAGGCATATTTGTTCTAAAAAAATACCTGCCATCTCATCTGCATTATCCAGTGTATCTGTTTTTGTCATCGACGTGCTCTTGTAATTATAAATAAGGAATATCAATATTTATAAAGCCATTCCTAGTGGAAAGAAACATTCTCTTCCAGGAGGTTTTATGCATAACAACGTTACTATTTACTCCCTGTATATTCTTAATTTTAGATTATCTCAGTACTTCTTTCTAAGCTGTTCTTTTAGTCTTCCAGCTGCTCTCTGGCTAAAACCTGATACTGGACTGTCATGTTTAAAGCTGTGGACTTACAGAGCTCATGCGTACGAACTGCTTACCTGAGAATCTGCCATCATCAACCTCACAGTATTAAAGGGGCGTACAGTGTAAAACAGTGTCAGTCAGCGTGTCAGATGCCTAAGAGCATAGCTGAAATAACGTTTGTGGTCACTGACAGGCACAATGAAATCAGCTGGTTCACACCACCAGCAGACACAGCCAATGTTCATTCAAGCTGCTGCCAACACAGAATTCCAATAAGAGGAGATGCAACAATGTATCTCTTGCCTTCTCTAGTCTGATTTCATGAATGAAAATATCAAAGTTATGAAAAATAGCTATCCTAGAATTCTGAAAGCAATTTTTAATTGCAAATGATTTTATATGTGTTAACAATTTATAAATAGAATTTCACCATGCAGTTTTTTTCAGTGCCCTTTGTAGCTCTGAAGATGTGATATCTTCTGAGTGGTCCAAAAGTGGTCATCCATCTTTATAATCAATTGTGATAATAATTATTCAGGCAACTACTCTACAACCTAACTCAGAACCAGATGAGTACATTGCTTTTGGTAACCTCAAGTAAGAAAAGGAGCAGAATTACTACATGAAAGCCTAAATGGCACTTTCCATTCTCAAATACTTTTCACAGGATCATAAAATTGCTACTGGCAAGAATATGTTCGTGCTGTTGAATGCTAATAATAGTGTGCCACGCAAAAATTATGAGTTAAGACAAGTTGACTTATAGCTTCAGTGTTGTGACAACTGAGATTCGTATTTGTAATACAATATGCTGCTTCTTTCCAGCAACTGAAAATATAACAGATATTAGTAAAATAATCATAATCATCAGTTAGCCATAGCTGGAGTTACCCAATACCTATTGAAGTGAATGGCTCTCATGCCTCTGGGCACAAGATTTGAATGACTTCTGTTCCATGTAACATTAATCTTGTCGAACATTTGCTTATTTCTCCATTTAAATTAGAAGCAAACACCATTTGGGAATCTGACAGCTCTGGTTTCATCAAGAAAATGGAATTTATGCTTCATCAATATATAGATTTAGGTCTCAAAAAACCACCAATATTAAAACCAAACCAACCAAAACCAAGCAAAAATAAAAAATGACACCAGTTTAACTAGAGAATGGGAAACACAGCACAGTTTTCCATCCTTTTCTCATGGGGACTCTTGCTTTGCATAGTCATGTTATACAAATATCTTACATCTGAAAAAGAAAAAATCCAATTAGATAAAAAAAAACCTACTGAAAACAGGTATTTGTAACAGAATCCTTCATTCAGTGATCCTTCAAAAATTACACTGCTACCAATAGCTGCTGATAACATAAGGCACTGAATATCTAAACTCTTATTACCTTTTTCAGGTCAGGCCATTCCTTAGGTAGAATGTGGCTATGAATATCAATTTTCATTTTGGAAGTATCAAAGGAGAAATACTGTTTCACAGAGTTTGCTGTGTAATTGCCACTATCCTCCTTGTCCCTGCTTCAGCAAGTTATTAACTTCGGCTGCTGCTCAGATCCACCTGCTGTGGGTCACGAGAACCCAGTACAGTAACCAACCAGGGAGCCTAGATCCCAGAGGAGTGGCTCTGCAAAAGAACAAAGGCTTCTAGCAGAAAGTCCACATTATTGCATCAACTACAGCTGACTGAGGGCAAAGGGAGGAATGTGTGTTTATATTGGCAGTATGAAGGGATTTCTTTTACCTAAAGTCTAAAATCAAGCTCCTTTGCAAGCTCAGCTTTACAAGCTGAAAATCATTCACTGAAATTGAATTAGAATAGATGTATTAAACAGGCTGATTTCAATTTCCTCTCTTAGGTTCTTACATAATTGGTAGCAAGTGCATGGTATGCTCTTGGTAGGCAGTCATACCTCCTCATCTACTCTCTTTTCCTTCCTTTGTATTTTCTTGAAAGCTACCTTTAAAAATTCACAGAGATAGCAAATTATAGCCAAATCTATGCTCTGCATTTTATTTCTTCCCTCTGATTATTGGTTTAAGCCGGATATTTACACATGCCACTGCTCAGAGCCTTTCAAGCTGGCTCAAGACCAGGCAGGAGAATGGCTCGGATTACTTTAGTAATTAAGACTATTGGAGCGCACTAGCTAATATGGCTTCTGCATTCTAAGTGAAGCTTAACTGGATCTACCTCATTTTTTTCTGTGTAATTACATCTTCTGTTTCATCCTTTATGCAGTTTAATATTATACTTCTTTTCTCAAGATACCATCGACTTTCATTCATGCTGCAGTTTTTCTCTGTACTTTATTTCTGGTATGGTTGTACTTCAGCACAAACTGCTCACCCGGTGTCTTCTTCCCAAGGCTGGTTAACCATTTCTTGATTCATTCTAAGTCACAGTGGCTGCAGAGGTCTTGTGCTTTATTTTTCTCAGCTCTAAAAAAGATTGTAGCTGCAAGTTGTCGCTCCCAAGACACAGCTTAGCTTGCAAACAGTGCCTTTTCCCACAGTGCATTTCATTTAACAGCAAACTTCACTTGGAAACCACATCAGTCAAAGGCAAAAGCTGTATCCATTTCAACTTGATCTCAGGGACATTAAGACATCTGCCTATATCCATCGTGATCCATTAGATCAGCAGCAGAAGGACTGGAAGTGGCTACAAACAAGAGCACCCACTCTTGCATCCCACTTTGAATGCATGGATTTGAAAGACTGAACATTCTGACTAATGTTTTAGACAGTCTGTTTTATGACAGAAGAATGACTTACGTGCCTCAGTCTCTATGGTATTTGTACCCTAATGCAACGTGATGACTTTCAGCACAGCCCTTGCTATATGTCTCCATTTGGTTGGCAGCTTCTGGAGTGTGATGCAGAAGTGCAGAAATTGCCAGTAGGAGCCAGAGAGTCTGGTAGATTCATCAGACTGCCCCAGACAGAGGGAGGGGAGCTTAAATTCACCATGCTTCCAGGCAGGAGGTCCTGACTGAATGGAAACTTTCACGTGCAGAATGTCTGGGCCAACAGAAAGGTATATTCTATCATTTGTGGATCCATATGACCTGTTAGATGTCCATCTCTGGACTATACTCATCTTGGGCTACCCACAAAGAATTTACATCCTAGAGCATTTGGATGAGGTGACAAAATGCTGTGGCTTAACATGGATAGGCAGCAAAGTTCCACACAGGTGCTCTCTCACTCCTTCTCCTCAGCAGGATGGAGGACGAGCAGAAAAGGAGAAAAGAGAAAAAAGGGAAAAGGAGCTGCAGAAAAGGCAGAACAAAAGGCGCTTGTAGGTTTGAGATAGGAGCAGTTCAATGAAAGGAAAAATATATAAAAAAGGAAAGGCTGCATAGAAGCTAAAGAAGAAATAGCCTATTTTTATATTACCCATCAGTAAGAAATGCTCAGCCACTTCTTAGGAAGCAGGGCCTCAAGACTGGCTGTGGAAAGGCAGCCCTGATACTGTGCCAGCACAGTAGGAGACACATGGGTGAGATATCGACACTGCTCTGCAAGTGCAAAGCACAGCACTGTATGGACTGCTGTGGGGAAAGTTAGCTCAAGCCCAGCCAGACCCAGTGCAAAAAGTTGGAAAAAAACCCACAAAACATATCAGTCAATGAATGTACTTGTGACATCTGCTAGAGAGGAGAACTGAAATGTGTACAGACATCTCCCCAGCCAAAAGAAGCCTCCTACATACATACATTAGGAAGGAACATATGTTACAATAACTTGCCCCACCTGCCTCAGTATCCTTATGTATGGCACTGGTGTCTTTAGATCTCATGTAGTAAAACATGCACTTAGTGTGGCCTTGACCAACTGAAGTGTACTCTTCGCTATGATAGACTTCCCTTTTAGGGAACTATTTTAGGGCACTATTTAGGCCAGAGCTGATTTGAGATAGGCGGACATAAGTCTAGCAGAGCTATAGGGCTTTATCTCACTGTAGGGACCAGCAGTAACTGAAAGCGATGTAAGATGTACTGCACTCAGTGCTCATTTTCTAGAACCATGTAGCTGTTGTTCTGAAAGAACTACAGAATTTGAGATTTGGAATCTCCCATACTGGATCCGGGGTCCAATTCTGCCTTTCATTGTAATCACAGATAAAGTATTTCCCTGTGTCTGTAAAAACCATGGCAGAGCACTCTTCTCAAGGGGGTACATCAATAAACATGGGTAAACTGCAGACAGTATTGCTACACACCCGGCAGCCCATACCAAGACAGCCCCTTTGCAGGTAGGATGAACACAGAAACAAAGAGGCAAATTCAGGATCCTGACGTCAGAAAGTCCTGAAATACTTGTGCCAATTTTCCAATCCTTACAATTCCGCATGTTCTTCCCTGGCATCTGCTCTTTAAATTGCACATTTGGTTGTGAAAAATGGCTATTTTATACATGCACAGCGCTCAAAAGCCAGTGGGAAACTCCTTGTGCCCAGCAGTGAAAATGAAGTGCTCGAAGAACATGTCCCTTTGCAAATGAAATGAGCGCTGAGCAGCCTGTGTACGCTGGTTGCTTAGCGACAGGCTGTCCTTCAGTCCTGCTGCTGCTGCCCCGCTCCTTTGGGACTGCTATTGCAGACCTGCTTGGAAATGACATGTTTGGAGAGGATGCAGAAGGCGGTGGTTCTATTTTTTGTGTGGTATTAAATGATTAAACCTTTTCTATTGAATTAGCCTGCTCTTCACAGAACTTCTGGAGCTCCAGAGAACTCAGAATTCAGTAGAAGTGGAAAGGTTTCCCTTCTGTGGGGAATAAAAACAATGGTTATCACTTCCCTCCTAATGACAGTGTCTGTGCTGTAATTTCCACATGTAGTTCTCAGAACGCTACACAGTGGATGTTATTTCTGTGAGGTAAATGCTGGAGTACATAACAGCTACACCAGGAGGACATGTCCAGCCACGTTTAGACCAGTAAAGCCCTTAACTAGAATGTGTCCATGGAGTGGGTGGCATTATGCTCCTCTGTTCTCAAACACCAGCTACCAAGCAATCCATTCGGACTGTCCAAACAAGGGTTTGCACAGCTGGCAGGGTTGCGATGTCGGCATTTCACTTAGGTATATCTGCAGGGTGCAAGAGCAGAAGCACACAGACCTCCAGGTTAGAGATGACATCAGCTCAAGATGAGATCATAGAATAGAATCATAGAATCGTTTGATTTGGGAGGGAGCTTTAAAGGTCACCCAATCCAAATCCCCTGCAATGAACAGGGACATCGTCAGCTAGGTCAGGGTGCTCAGAGCCCAGTCCTGGCTGACCTTGAATGTCTCCAGGGACAGAGCATCCTGTTCCATTGCTTCACTACTTTTATGGTGACAACAAAGTAGAAAGGTAATGACAGCAGTGCCAGTGTATTGATCATTAAATACATTATTTTCCAACTTTAAATTTTTCCAAACCCTTTGCAGAAACAACTGAAAGAGCTTCTAATGTTTAGACAAACAGCAGAGGCGATGCTGGTCAGTGTCTGAGTCGGTTCAGTATTGCAGAGAAATGAGGTTTTTTAGTTCAGATATAACACTGTGCTGATACATCTGACTCTTCCAAGACCTAAGCTGTCAAATTGCTGTGGAAGCTTCATGGTTGCAAAAGCTGAGGATGATGCTCACCAGTTGGTCTCTCTATTAGATCTGCCACTGCCATCACACTTGTCACTGCAGTTTATAGTGCAGAGGTGGCCATGGCTGCTGATGCCTTTGGCAGCACACTGCATTGCTCTGTGACCACTAGACCAGCAGGAGTTCTGATGAATCACACAGTGGTGAAAGCAAACAACGCACCCTGTGCCAAATTCCTGACCACTACTGTGTTCTCTGCCACATCAGCCAAGCCTTAATGAATTCTCATTTATTTCCAGGTTTCTAAAAAATGCTGAATTTTGGAAGTGAAATGGTGTTCCAAATTAAATATATATATATTACTACCTTTCAGATGATATCATTATTTCCTGAATACGTTAAAATTGCAGTTCTGCAGTTAACCCTTAGCATACATTTACCTTGCATAGAAATGTTCTATCAAACACAGCAATAAATAAATATTTCCCTAACCTGAGAATAAGTAAAATAGAGTCTTCATTTTTCCCCAGTAAAAGAGACTCTATTAAGCACATTTCAGGATAAGTGTCACTTCTGTACAGTGTGAGCAACCAGGCAGACACCAGCAGTGTAAATGTGGTCCAGGAAGATCAGATGGAATGAAGTTTACAGCTACGGATATAAAAGCTCGTACTTTTCAAGTATGTGACACGGTGACATCTGAGATTGATATATTCATCTAGAAGGTGGTGTCTGAGGCAAATAAATAAATAGGACGACTGGAATTAATAGCACTAAGTAAATACTAATTGATGCATTCATACCAAGTGGTCACCAGCTTATGTTTATGTGCAACAAGCTGAAGAAGAGTTAGATGTGCCTTTTGGTTAGCAATGCTTTCGCAAGCAGGAAAGCTCTACTAAATGTGAGTCTAAAAAAGTTTTCAGAAATGGTTCGGCTTGATCCTATTGCAGCCACAGCTGAACAACCGTGTCATCCAAGTGCCTAAATAAAGCTAACCAAACTACTTCTTTTCACTGAGAAGCCTGTGAGGTGTGCTTCATGGTGTGCTCTTTTAGATCGAACATTGCAATTTCAATTATTTCCTCAACTTTCATACTTAGTTCTCCTCTCAGGAAAAGGAAGGTATTTTTTTCCTTTGTAATTACACTAGCACCAGCTCTCAGTGATGTTTGCCTTCTGTGCTATTACTGAAAAGGATCCATGATCTCTTGGCTGTGTTTAAGCACGTTTACCTAATTCACTCAATCTTTTTTAGTATTAAAAAAAATAATAAAGGACAAAAAATCAAGAAGTTCTACTTTCTGTTCTACTTTCTGAGCTACAGCTATAGCCAGGAGACCACTGCAGATGCATCAAAGAGCACGTGTCTGCTTCTCAGTGTGAAGGGCACAAACAAAGCCACTTCCTCAACTGGATGCATTTTGCCTTTCGAGGCAACTTATCACAGCCTTCTATTTCACATCAACTTGTACAGAATCATAGATTTGTGAATAGCATTCGTGCAACTCATTGCAAGTACCACTGGTTGCAATTTGCAGTGCATTAAGTGGAGCACCAACTAGTAACTGCAATTTATCCATAGAGCACTTATTTAATATTGACTGGAATGGATTTTCCTGTGCTAAGTGACGCAAGTGGCTGCTGTCTGATTATGGATGGGGCTGCAATGTCAAAGTACAGTGGGGTTGAACTCCTGCTGCTGAGCACTGAGAATTGGTAGTGAATGTTTTACACGTTTATATAATTCAGTGTCTGGTGAATGGTTCTTTTGTCTCTGGTTAGATGGCATTTTTAGGAACAAAAAAGCACACGTTTCACAATAGTTGTTCTTCTAACACATTTGCTCATCTCTGTGATGTGTTCCTAAGATTTCCCGTGGGCATGGAACACCACCACTTGGGTCACTTCACATACAGCGCTGATTTGCAATACACGCTCAACACAGACAAGTGTTATGGGGAGGCCCTGTCACTAATATATATTTTTTAAAGAAAGTCTGCTTATTAGCAATAAGATTTTACGCTATTTGTGAAGCCTCAATTTTCAGATCCTGTAACAAATTAGATATGCTTATAAAATTAAGAAAAATAATTACTTTCTGGTATTACTAACTAACAAAAAACAACATTCCAACCCTTCATTTCAAGTGGCAAAGGAAAGCAGTTCCATCAGCTCAGTGGAACTAGGCACTTTGTGCAGACTGCCTCTCCCAAAGAGGCTCACTGGTTCAGCAGGGAGATGGATAGACAAATAGAGAAGGAGGGCAACCACATGAAGATGGACTGGCATGAAAACTTATTTCATTCTCTTTTAGGTCCTGTTCTAATGTTGTTTTTTCTTTTAAGATAAAAGCCATGCACACCACAACTATATTTTGCCCTTTGGTACCCAGAAATTGTAGTGCTCTGACATCAGTATCTCTATACCTATAGGTAGATGCAAAGGTGTGAGTTTGGCAGGAGCTTTGCTTTCATGGAGGAAATGGGATCTCCTACTGAGCCATTTGCCAAGCATTGGCTCCTATTTTTTCTTGCCTTCACAGCCTGGCCATTCACTGGCTGGTTCACTGGCTGCAAGTATAGCTACAATAGGATCCTATTGCAATTACACAGGTATGCAAAAGCAAATAAAACTAAATTCGATAACATTAGTACTGTTGTGAGATCATCAAGCATCAGCACATTTGTGAGATCTACCATCCTGGCCTTGTTCCCTTGCTTGCACTGTCAACGACCTTGTGCCTTCAGAGTAAGAAAGTTCTGTAGTATCTCTGCTCCAGCAGCAGGGAGTTAGAGGGGTAGAGCTGGGTTGCTCTACTCTCCAGTTAGTGGCACCTCCCACTGGAGAGAATGAGCCTGAATAAGTGGGAAAAAGCAAACGGCACTGCAGCTCAGCATGACAGGAGATGACAGTTACTGACACCAGCATTAGCATCTGCTGTGGTCTCCATGATACCGAAATGCACCTAATAGCAGATTCTGGCTGCTGCAACATCATGAGCTGGAGGATGAAGACAGGGAAAGTTAGTGCTGGGGGAAGATGAACAGCTATTCAAAACTTCTTACTCACCGGGACTTCCAAAGGCTTAGTAAGATTGTGGTAGGAAGCAGGTATATTAACTATAGCATTACCTACAGTCCTGCACTGCACAGGTGAATTAAAACCACACTTTACTGAAGCTCAGTCTACCACAAGTGAAAAAAAAAAAGCTTTAAGTAGAAAACTAATAGTTTAACAGCCTGAATTTATGGCAACAATTCTAAGTTTTTTATAACAGGCACTGGCAAGTCCTCTTTATAAAAGCCCTACTCAGAGACAGCCTTAAGCACAAGTTTAGGCACTTTCCTACTATGTGCTTGACTACCAGGAGAGTTTAAAAGACTTTAATGCTAGGCTAATTTTTGGTCTTTTCTTGGCTTTTCTTTCTTTTTCATTATTGGCTCAGACCAACAAAATTGTTTCATGTCAGCTTGAATTCTAGACCCCTTCTTACATATTTAAAATCCCCAAAACAGTTACTGATGCAACACTGCAATTAAATTAAATTACCTACCCATTTCTAGCTTGGAGCCTCTCATATGCTACATAAAGAATCAGTATAAAAATCAGCTCAGAATATAGCATATAGGGGGGAAATGTACCCTAGACAATACTTGCTTCTCACACACTAAATCTTTGCCATTGCTTTTGAGCTGCTGGGCTCGCTGGTTTCTCCTTGCTGGTCACGGCACATTTTAGGATTAAGGCAGAAGTCCCACTGCTCACCTCTTTTGAAGCTGTTAAACCTTTGCCCCACAGCAGATGGTGCTTTGTAAGTTAGGACTTGACGTTTTAGAAACATCACTCTTCATGGTGCAGAAGAAGGGATCACAAATAGTTCATTTCACCTGGGTGGAAGCAACACGAGCTTTTCTATATTTACACTTGCAGTAAATTATTCTGATAATCTACTGTGATACTAATGATACTGATAGAAATAAGAAAAAAAATTATCCAACAAAAACCCAAACAACTCATATACAGCTCTTTATTTAAAAGCCATCTTCTGCATTGCAGATTCACTTTGGTCACTTCCTACTGCCTCAGCTGAAGCTGTGCAGCCAGAAAGGAAGCAATTTGCACCGCTGAAGTCACTCCTCAAATGTTAAATGAAGAAAAGGTTTAGAGTTTTATTCTGAAAGGTGCATCACATGCAGGATCAGATATTGTTGCCATGGCTGGCTTCCTTTATTGCTTTGAGTAAATCCATATTGGATGCATTAAGGATGGATTGGGTTACTCCTAAGTGGAAGTAGGTCAAATTATCTTTAAGCCACAGATCCCTCACACATACATAGGACTGAAGAAAGCACTATAGATCCTTTCATATATAGTTTTTTAATCTTTTTCATGTTCAATTGCAGGGCAGTTCATAAATTGACTTGCAGTTAATGCATAACGCCATCTAGTGGAAAAATTAACGAGTATGGGTGCAACAAGTTTGTCTAGATATCCCATGAAATGTCAGTCTAATTGGTGTCAGTTTTAATACTGATTTAAATTTAAAGCAAAAGAACCATAGCTTAATTTTCAAAAACTCCATAATAAAAGATCTTCACCAAATTTAAATATAATCCAAAGACATTTAATCCCTAAACACAAGATAAGCAAATCTTGAGCTCAGTGAACTTGCACACGCGGTTATTGTAGGATATGAAACAGACAGGATTCTTTTCTGTTCTAATTTTACTTAAGGATTGAATTTCTTGATCAATAAAATGACACCCATTTCAAGCCGGTAAAGGAGAGAGTTCAAAGAAGTTTGCTGACAGATCTGTGGTTCTGGAGAGTTCCAGGCTGAATGATCATCTGCAGAACTATGAGGTCACATTTCTATGCCCATAAACAAATAAAAGTCAGAAAGAAGATAGCGAAAAAGTGCCTAAAAATCAAATGTATTCAATCTAAAGGAAATAGGATGGCCTTAAGTAGAATAAGTGGCCAAGAGAAGCTACTTGCATCAGATAAGTGATATACTCCAATAATAACATTTCTAAAATCAACATGAAAGGAACAGTGGAAGAGGAGTAGGCCGTCAGAATGGTATCCTTCATAAAAGCATAGCACCTGACATTTATTGGTGAATTAAATCAGTCTCCAAACCTCTGCGTCAATCTCTTTTGATATTGTTCAACTCAGAATTTACCAGGTAAAGGCTTACGAAGACCTTGATCTTTATATTATTTGAATCCCACAGATGTAGACAGGAAGGACTCAGTGGCGGTTGCTTAGTTCAGCTCTCTCTGAGAAGCTGTGTACAAACTTTCCAGCACAATGGTGTGAAAATCAAAGTAAACATCTGTGCCTGTTGAAGTGTAGCTGGATCCTGATACTGAAAATTCATGTAGTCTTGATAGTGAAGAAGGAGGAGCTGCCTGTGTTACTGTATAATTGCACAGCCCTTTATTTTTAGGGCACCATTGACAGCTATACAGAAAATCCAAAAAAGGCAGAAAATGAATTTTGTCATAATCTGACTCAATTATATGACTGACACCTCCCTCTTCCTTTTTGGTTATGGGACAGCTTCATTGTGGCGGGTGTTTAAAATCTCACTGACATTTCCAGCTCCTAATGGCAATTGCCTTTACAGTTTAATTCTACTGATTGCTTAGAATGGCATTCATAGTTAAGGTGTGATTAACTCTTCTCATTCTACAGAGAAAAGAGCTTCTTCAGCTTACACAGAAGCAATTCTTCCTTGTAAAGTCATGATAGTCATGTGAAACTCCATACCACTGCTACAAGCAATAGAAAGCTTTTAGTATGCTTATTAACAAGTAAGCTTATTAATCAATTACCATCATCTTATATGAATCCAGTATTCACTGGGTTATTCACTGGATACATGTCAATACCCACAGCATATCAAACAGATCCACTGTTTTTGCTACTGCTGCACATGGAAAAAGGTTTGGCTTCAATAGAGAAGACATTTTTGAATTCCACACCAATTGACTCCCGTTTATTCTTACTTGAAGAATGCAGTGAACTCTGCAATTCATGCTCTTAAAATCACAGAAGGGATCATCCTGTCTTCTGTTCTTCCCATTGCCCACTAAACCTTTTATGTCATAAGAGAAATGATGAATATACTGTGAAAACCAAGGATGCAGAGACCTATTAGATTGCTCCACCTGCTGTTGACATTACTTTTGCTCAGCCTAATAATATTCCAAAAATTAGTACCCCAAAATGTCATGATTTTATCTACGCTGTCTGACATTAGAATTAAATGTTCAAACTTGAATTGCACGCCAGGACTCATGAAATGAATTCTTCTTTCTCCCAGCAAAAAAGCAGAAATGAAACAAAACACGTTATTGGGTACCAGGTTCCAGCAGGATCCTGGGAGTTTGATCCCCATTAAAAATCATGAAGGATTACATGATTTAAGGATTCAAATAGCAGATGAGAAACAAACAACGCATCCAAACCCCAAACCAGAACACCTCCTGCCCCCCAGAATAACCTCAAACTGGGATAAAATACAATGAATGTGATTTCCTGCTTATGAAGGACAATAAACTTGTTTTCACCAGTCACGCTGGCTATGGCTAACATTCTATTTTCAAACACCTTCTATAGTCATCCTAGCTAAATACTCAAGTGCGAATGAAGAGAACCCTATTTATGATTTACTGGCATTAGGACAGTATAAGCCATACTTTTCCAATTTCCTAAACAATGTGGATCAGGTGTTCAAAACAATACATAAACATTATACTATTGCCTGGGTATAAAGTAGTGAAAAGGTATTTCCTCAAATACATACATTGTCTTTTGGTTAAAAACATAAATTGTAGATGACTCTAATTGCCAAGGAATTAGATTTTAATCCAAGTCACAATGCAGAGAGTTTAAAAGATTGGAAAAGCAAATAGACATGGGTTGAATTATGCACAAAACAAAACATGTTTATTTTCCAGCACAGATGAATCCCATAATTAAACACAACTGGCCCCTTTTCTCATGAAATTCTTACCTCCAAGGTGGGTATTATGTTTTAAAGACTATTTTCTGGTGTGTAAGGTTAAATATGTAAGCTATAAATCTTTAATAAACCTGTGGGTCTGCACTGAATAGGACACAAATGTGTCTTGGCATACAGAACTCTTAAAATTCATGTCTGACATGGTGGGGAAAGGTCTCAGCAGACAGGCATATAGAAAGGAGTGGGCATCAGCTTGGAAATAGGGCAGCAGACCCCAATCTGTATGGAATAAAACGTTTTGTGGTTTCTGTGGTTCACTTCACATGGGGTTTAATCATACAAACTTAATGGAAAATTGTGAAGGATACTGGAGCTAAGCACATATGTTGGAAATGTCTAGTCATTATGAACTATAACGAAGAAATTATGAGTCACTGAATAAGTTTATTAGAAAATTAGAATGATTCTCCTCCCTAGGAATTTCCTAGTTTTCTGTTCTTCTGTTCCTTGATGCACAAATGAAATCTCACCTGCTGATACTCATTCATTAGGCTGTGGTTAGAATCTCGCTGGAAGAAGTGAGATTCTCTCCACATGGCATAAGAAGCTCTAGATTCGTGGGAAGTTTTTACAGAAAAAAAATAATACAACTGAAACTTAGCATCAAGAAAGAAGGAAAACTATCAATTAAAAATCTGGTCGTCTCCTCTTTGTAATTCAGCTTCCTTTCCTTTCCATCCCTCTTGTGGATATTGTCAATGAAATGCTGCTACTGCCAAGTCAGCCAGTTTCACTCCATCCACTGGAAACAAAGTGTCTGCAGCCATGTAACACAGTTGGGAGCAGAGGCACACAAACTTTTGGGACTGAACAACATTTATCTGGGCAAGATGGTAAGATTCGGTTTTGTAGGTAAACCTTTGGTTTCCCATATTTGCATAGAAATCTTAACTCCAATTTAAAACAGCTTTTAAAATGCCTTTAAGATGGAAAATAACCACTGTGAAGAATCTGTTTCAAGAGCTTTAGATTACTGCAAGATAACGTACGTTGCATGGTGTGTTTTCATTCTTCCTTTGTTGCAACAATGGCTTTTGTTAATGCTGGTGGCTCCTGCTAGCTTGGGCATTTTTAGCAAATATGATCCTGCAACATCATATAGAAGAGTAGGTGCTTATGTGAGGTGTCATCAAGTACTTACCAAGGTCACACACGCTGTATTCCCTGGGAATCATATTATAGGCACTCTTTCATAGCCTGAAGGACGTTATCCAATTATCATATTCTTTTCTCAAAACAGCACTCTGATTATATTTGATCCAAGTTAATAACCACTCTAAAACTATGGAGGTACTGCACAAGATGGTGAAGAATCTATAAAAAGATTAAGGGAGATAGAGTGGGCCTGAAGGAAAAATCGCAGATCTGAGAGTGATCTTTCCTTTATTCAGAAGAAAGGAGGTGGTGGGTTAGAAAGGAAGAAAGAATGAACCACCACCACTGCAAACAACCACAGCAAAACCAGACCACAGACAATCCAGATGTAGACAAACAGGAGTTCTCTCCTTTGTTTCTGGTCGCTGCGGTGCAAAAGAGCTCCATTTTGTTTGGGGCCACCTTTTTATGGAAGCCAAAATGCTATGGAAATTGCAGGTGGTTCCAGCAGAGAACAAAATTCTGTGAGTGTGTCTTAATCTTGCAGCAGCTGCAGCATTTGGCATGGTGTCAGTCTACTCAGCCTGAACTGAGTATGGTTTCTTTCCTTTTATTTTGTTCTTGTTGTTGTTCATATCCAACAAGGGGATATTTGAGGGGCCACGAAATAGTATTATATAATTATTATGATCATTTATCTTAATTGACTTTGTGTACACACTTGCTACACAAGAAGTACAACAGGGCTGGAAAACTGGACTCAGGCCTTTAAACCCCCAACCCTACTTCTTTATCCAATGGAATAATACTTTGGGTGAAGGAGCTGACATGAGAAATAGCAGGCAGTGCTGGAAAGGAAAGCAGTTTCCAGCTTTGAAGGTATGGTAGTCTTTCTGATTTTTCATAGTTAGCTTATATAAATAATTGCCCAATCTGAAAGCCTCTCTATTGTGGAGCTGCTTAAAGTAGTGACTCTGTATTTGTTAAAGGCTGAGCACATAATTTCTCACATGTTTCGAAGTACTGAATAGAGTAATTTAAAGGAAACACTAATATTCTTTGCAAGCCTCATATTCTTTGCTATAGCATGAACACTATAGCATTTATCCAGAGACAGCTGCAGGCCCTGCCAGTCAGTAAGAACAGCAGCTGAGAACATCTGAGAAAAGAAAAAGGGATATATTGAAGTGGAAAGTTGTGGTGAGGTCTTCCTGGCGCCTTGCTTTTTCCCCCTCAGATCATTTGGAAACCTACTGCTTTAACTTCCTTGTAAAGAAGCTGAATTAGGAATCTCCAGGCACTTTCCTCTTGGGACCATTTCTGTAAGTTATAAAAATGCTAAAGTAGCTTAGAGAGACTTACGGAAAGGGGGTATTGTTTGATGAGAGTTGCTAGTCTACCTCCCATCTATGCAAGGAATGGACAAGTCTCCCTAGCAGAGAAAGGATCCTGCAATAGTTGCATTAAGGAGCATTAAACCCATTGCAGCAATTTCAAGGCACTGTGTACACTCCTGATGGAAGCATGCCTCCCAGCAGCTCCTGTATCCCTGCCAGATCCTGAAAAGAGATCTGGCCTCAATCCCTCGTCTCTCACCAGGCTACAGAACTGGTTCTGCTCATTTAAGGATCTTCGTTTCTTTACAAACACACTTTATGAGGCAGAGAGAAGTGGCAATTACTTTGAGGAAATAAAAAAAAAGACATTTTCTACTTTTCATTCCTACCTTACATGTACAAACGTACAGATCTTTCCTCATATCTTGGAGGTTCAAATGTCACCAAACCCCTGTGAATAGCCCCGGGATCACAAAGCAGGGTGGGATAGCAAAGGGTGAAGATGAAAGAGGCCTGAAGACTTCAAAAGCATTTCCTAGGTACAGCAAACCATTCACAAAGGAATTATGTAAAGAGCCAACACCAAGCTCTCTTACCATGACAGCCAACCCCATTCTATACAGTCATCTGAATACCAGCCAGTTTCTATATTAACAACTGCTGTCACTTTCCTTAACATTTACTCATATTTCATGTTTCTAATAATTACTATTTAAAAAAAAAATGTATGCAGTTGATTCTGAAGATTGCCACACAGGATCAAGAGGTGTTCAAAGGGAAAATGAAGCCATTAAGCCATCGCGATGTTCCACAAACCATTCCCAAACTGGCATTCCTAAAGCGCTGCAAAAACTAGGTTTTTTTTAAGGCAAGATTATAAAATCATACTCATACATTTGCATAACCACTAGCTCCCTGCTGGCCTTTCCACACTCCTCATATCTGCTGATTTGTCAAGAGAGAAAGACAACCCCATCTTTATTGAACATACTAGAGATCATATACACGTATATCAGTGGAATACTTGGGCTGCAATGCCTAATGGCCTTCTGATATTTTCCAAGATGCAAGTCCAAGCCCAGTGCGGTTCCAAAATGCATCTGCATGCTACCAAGCACGCAATGGGAGCTGTGCTAGCATGGAAATCGCTTCTGTTTATTTGCACCTCTCGATTTAGTCATTAGAAACCAGCAGAGAAGAAGATAACGGCTCTGGCACGGATTTACCAGTAACATTTTCTATTTTTTCCACTTCTATCCTCCCAAGGCTTTTAATTCTTTCCTTCTGTTCTGCAGCCCTGGGAAGGGCAGCCGAGTGAATTGGGAGCACCTCTGGGTGCCAGCAAGTCTCCAGCTCCGATCTCTCCCTTCCACGAGACCGCTGTGCCGTTTAGGGCAGCTTTTAGCCTAACGTTGTTAACAAAGGACGATCGGTACAACAGAATTTCTGCGTCGTGGGGTCTGGAGAAGGGCGCGCGTGCTGAAACGTGGCTCCGGAGGGCCGAGTGGGCACACGGCAGCACTGCCCTCAGCCGGCACCCCGGCTGCGGCGCTCGTCTCCCAACCCGCCGGGAAAAGGCGCCGGGTTGGGACCGTGGAGGAAGGCAGAGCCCTCCACGAGGGGGAAGGCTGGAGGGGCTTCCGCTCTCTCGGCCGACCACCTTCATTACGCCCACGGTGCCGGAGCCACCTGCAGATACTGGAGGGCGTGCAGCCCCCAGCGGCGGCCGCTCCGAGCAGCTGACCGCGGCGGCCGATGCGCACAGAAGCAATTCCCGCCCGCCCCGAGGGCAGCCCCGCCGCGCGAGACGGAACGGGCACGGGACGGAACGGGCACGGGACAGCCCCCCACGGCGGGACAGCCCCCACGCGCCGCTCCCTGAGGCGGGGAGGGGACGGGCGGGGAGGGGAGGCGGCACCGCTTTCCCACCTGCCCCCCCCGGCGGCGGCGGCGAGGTTAGCGATGAGGCGGCCGCGGGGAGCAGCCGGAGGAGTTCGTTCGCTCCCGGTCTCCCTGATGCTCTGAGCCGGAGTCTCCTCCCCGCCTCCCCCCCGGGCTCGCACCCGGGCTGGATGCTCCACTCGCTCCTCGCTCCGCAGCCGCCATCCGATCCCCGCGAGCCATGGAGCCGCCCGCAGCCGCCCTGGACAGCACTCCGGACCCCGCCATCGTGCAGCCCCCCGGGAGCAGCCCGTCCGTGCCCCCCCGGGAGCAGCAGCAGCAGCAGGAGCAGCTGCGGATCGGGGAGAGCGGGCAGTTCGGCGAGGGGCCGGAGGACAGAGGTGAGTCCTTCGCGCGGTTCCCTCGGGGCGTCCCCCGTCACATCCCCGCTCCGTCCCCGGGCGCCGAGCCGCCTCCCCTGCGCACCGGCGTCCGCGTATCGACCCGCCCGCTCCCCAGGCTTTCCCTTTCCGAAATAACGTTATAAACTCCCTTCGTGGTCGTTCCCAGCCTTGACCGAAACTTGCCAGCCTGCCGCCTCCCCTCAGCCGCGGCGCTGGGCGGGAGGAGCCGCTCAGCTGTGTTGGGAGCGGGGCGGGCAGGGCGCTGCGGTCCCGTCACGGCACTCGCGCTACCCCTAACCCTGGAACTGTTGTTATGTGATTATTTACCCGTCTGTCTGAGCAGCGATGGAAAGCTGCCGCCTTGCAAACCGTGACAGTTAGCTTTTAGCCTTAAACGCGCTGATTTTGGACACTGTTCCCTGTGTGTGTGGCGCTTGGCTTTACCTGCTGCCCCCTGGGAGCACCGCCAGCTGCCGTTGTAACCCTCCTCCGTAATGCCTCCATCACGCCTCCAGGCTCCCGTTTCACGCAGTTTGTCTCCATTTTTATTTCACCAACCAGGCTTTGCATCTCCCTTGCATTTTTCCCCCTTTCTCTCTCTCTCTCTTTTTTTCCTTTAAGCATCCCAAAGTCACTTCCATGCTCCTATCATACACATAACCCCGTATCTCCTTTTCCTTCCCCAGCTCCCTAAACTCCTGTAGTGCTTGCTTACATCTAGGCATGAAGTAGGGCAGCAGTGGGGAAGAGCAGTCACCATCTTCCTGGCAGGTTTCAGTCACGCTGGGGCCAGGGCCATCCAGGAGTACCTGACTGTGGCAGCCAATGGTGGAGGACAGACATCTTGACTGGGGGCAGTTGGAAGCTTTGGTTCTGTTTTAGATCACGGGCACCACAGATTTTGGTTGGGGTTCAAATGTGGATGTTTGAGTGCAGAAATTCTTAATTTGTGCCCAGTATGACGGAGCCAAAGATGAAAGCTGGCCATCTTGGTGTGAATTCCTATGAGGGAGAATCTGATATACATAGCCTTATCTCTTCCTTGGAGTGAAAAGAGACTAAAGCTGCTGATTCTATTTCTTTCTCTGTGTTCACACTCCCTCAGTGGCCTTTGCAGTATCTTTTTCTCATCGCTTTTCCTGTAGTCACCAATTCCATCTATGAGCGCAATTCCCAGTCATTACAGAGGAAATCCTGGTATGCTTTTTGCAGGTTGTCCATATTGAAATTGTTACAGTCTGTCCTTTTAGACTGTACTTTTTCTAATGATCCTTTCCTATGAATCATAGCAGATCCAGTTATAGAGATGATACTTCCACGTTTGCTAAAAATAAAAAATAACCTCAAATTTACAGCAAGATATTTGCTCTTTTAAGACCCGGATCCAAAATGAGTGGAGATTTTTCAGATAGGGTCTTTTTAATGTCTTAGATGAACAATTTTCTATTTGCCTTCTCTCTTCCACAAATTCTATCTTGACATTTTAAAATGATCTCTTAGCCAAACAGAAAAGTACTTCTGGTAAGTCAGCATATGGTAAAGAATATCCTAGAATCGCTTCACAAATATGCCAAGCTTGTGTTCTGCCACTGTTAGGCAGGTTTTTCTCCTTCTGATTTTTTTTTTTTTTAAAGAAAATCTGCTAATATAGGAAAGTACTGGAAAAAAATAAAAGAGAAAAATCCAGCGGGTTTAACCAGCTCATCGTCTCTTCTTCACCTCAAGGATGTCTGTGTGTTAAATAAAACATTGGTAGTGAAAATATTCGATATGTTAATTGTAGGGTGGAGGAATCTTAGCAGTAGATATTAGCTTTTCATTGTTGTTGCAATGCAGATGATACTGAAAGAGTCTCTTTCAGCCTCCAACGGTTGCTTAAAATTTGTTTTTTCTTATGGTCAGTGGAAAAAAAAATTTACCTGGTGAATTGTGATGTTGTGTGTAAAGTAACGAGCTGGTGCTGGTTTGTAATATGCGAATCACGCGAAGGGTTTGGCAGTGATGTGAATGAGTTTGTATTATTTCATGCCATCCCCTAGGACACTCCCAAGAATAATACGATCTTTCTAAGGGGTGAAAATGTTAAATATGGAAAACGTATTTGAATTCTTACAGGAAGGAAGGGATCGGCTCTCTGATAGCTGGAATATACCAGCCATTTTGAGGGAAACACACACACAGCAAAAGTGGTTCTGTTCTGTAAGGATCGCAGTCTGTCATACCGGACACGTGCTTGACATATGAATAGCAATCAGGAGTTGTATGCTAGCCATGGGGCTTATTATTCATTTCTCAATTTAATTAGGATGTTATTTGATTTGTAATTATCAACTGTGTATGTTGGTCTTCCCAGGTAATAGTGAGCAGTAGCCATGAGCTGTAGGATGCCTTTAAAGAATGAACCAAGAGAGGATGTCTGCCATTCTCTTCTGTGTTTATTTTGGGTTTGAAGTCTCGATGCTCAGAACTGGCTTAGAGGAACCACCTCGTTTTGCATCCCAACAAGATTTGGGCCTTAATTTAGAATTTTTGAACTGGGGAGAGGGGAAAAAGGGAAAAAAAGACACAAACGTGAGAAGGTGCTTTCAGTATGATTACATTAGTAGAAATTAATCCTTTCTTTCAAAATCTGTTGTTAATGACCTCGTATCAGATAGCAATTAAACCCTGTATTGCTACACGTACTGACAGAATACGGGTGAAACGTTGCAGAAATACAGATACATTCCTTTGCACAAGTGAAGGCAGACAATGCAAGAAATGGCTGTGCAGCACGGTAAAGGACTCGGACCTTTCAGAGCTGTCATCTGGTCGGTTACAGGAATTAGATGAGGATCTTGCATAGTAAGAAGCAAACATTGTTTTGTAATAGGCCTTCATAATTGGTTTTTGTTTGGAAGGAGGGCAGGGTGCAGAACAAGAAGCAGGTCGTATTTTGAGTATTCAGAAAATACAGGAATGGCATTAAATTAAACTCTCCCAGTTTCTTTCTGAACTCTCATTGAGAAACTCTGTCCGCTTTCCTTGCAGGAATAAAAGAGTGTAAAACATTTTTCCAAGATGGAGTGAATGTGTCCAACAGGGCTTGGATTAGAACTGGTCATTCTGACAAGCTTGAAATGGTAGAATAAAATCTGGTGGCTGAAATTGTTCCTACCCTTGGATGCCTGCCCCTCACTGACACACGCTGCCCCTGAGGCAGAGATGGCTGATTCTCTTCTGCATTGATCCCAAAACCAATGCAGCTTACAGCCAGCGTATCACAGTCAGTTGAAATTAATATCTGGTAACATTAATGAACTGAGTTAAGCATGGTGTAGATTCAGGAGCACGCCCATAAGCAGATCGGTCATCCCCACCCTCAAAATGGCAGTAGCTATCAGAGAAAGGCTGGAGATAAAACTGGGGAAGGTGAGGATATTACCAGCTTCAGCTGTTAGATTGTAATCTGCTGCTTTGTCTGCCAGCACGACTATTCTCTCCCCCTTGCCTAAGATGTGACACTAGATGAAAGACTGCATTATTAAGCTGGTGTTGTGTACACTGGGGGCAGGCAAGATAGTCATCTGAGAAGAGCCACCCACAATTTCTGGAGTCATTTATTAACAAAGTTAAAAATCATCACATCTTCTCTTACCAGCTGAGCAGATTGGAGCTGGGACTTGCTGGTGAAAAAGAAGAGTTTGTGTGTTTTGAATGAAATAAGTATCTTAAGCAGGAAAGAATCTGGATGGGATAAACAAAAGACAAATCTGTTTGGTTATGAATGCGTCTCAAAAAGTGGCTTAAAACTCAGGCTGAGAGAACAAAAGCCAATTAAAACAATTTGATTTTATTTTTTAACTTGAATTTTTTTCCACTATTTAAGACAAGTGGGGGGGAAAAATCCACAAACTGAAAATATCCTTAATGAGAGAAAGCAGTCCTGTTTGCTTCTGTTAGCAGACTTTTATCCTGATTGCAGTAAGGCCAGAATTGTTCTTCAATCTGTCCCTAATTCAGCTTCTGGATGCGGGTGTATTCTTGCTACGTGGGAAGGGCACTGTGCTTCAAGGGGTCTTTTCAATTGGGATAGCTTTGATTCTGAAGAGTGCCTGCTTCTCCTTTGATGAGCAATATGCTCATAGTATTTCCGTGCATTGGAAGGTTACTTCTCAGAGACTGTCAGACCTGCATTTTTCTCCTATGTTAACTATGTTCAGAATCCTGAATTCCAGAAATGATTTTGGATTTCAGTGAGTGTAGCCCTTCATTGTGTGGATGTAAAGGTGGAGAACATGGTGATGTGAATTTCTGTTCACTGCTGTGCAGTTGCAGTGCTCTTTTAAGTGACTGAGGTGCGGGCTTTGCCTTCTTTGTGAAATCAGAACAGCTTCTGTGTGCTTTGCTTGCTTACTCATCCATTTTTGATGGCTTCATTCACCTAACCATGATCATTTGAGGAGGGTTTGATTCTCTATTGATTCTAAAAGTAATATAGAACGTGAATGTGAGATTTAGCTCTGAACTAACACAGCTGTGCCTTTAAAAAGAGCAATGTATTGTTCATACCCTCTTTGCTTATTGCTTATCAGGTTTACTAGAAAGCAGTACAAGGCTAAAACCTCATGAAGCTCAAAGCTACAGAAAGAAGGCATTGTGGGTTTCCTGGGTCTCCATTATTGTCACACTGGCTCTTGCAGTGGCTGCTTTCAGTGAGTATTGGGAATGTTTTAAATCTTCACACCTCTTTCTTTTTCTGTTTTCCTTATTATTATTTTTTTAATTTTAAATAAATATTTTAATTTTTTTTTCCTTTTTTCCTGTTGGGTTCTCAGAATTTCTCAGAATCTTTATGGAAGCTTTCTCATGTTTCTTTTCTTTGCGACTGCTGACAAGATTTCTCTCTAGGCTGCCTGTGTCTGCATAGTGCTTATGAATTAGTAAAACTGTTGGTTTTTTTTCTGCAAAGAACAAGGTTGTTGAAGGTCGGAGGCAGAAACAGGAGATGTTGATTCCTGTTAGCATTTATGCATGTGAAATTGTTCCTTTTACGGAGCAGCGTAAGAAAATCATTATGCAGTGAATCGCCTTTAACCAAAGAGGTCAAATAAGCCTTAATCCACCTGGGGTTCGTAGTTGCAACACTGTAAGAAAGATTAATGAATTATAAGGAGGAAATATGTAATTTTTTTGTACACCAGCCGATACTTGAAGACAGCGTTAATCTGGAGGAGCAACGCCAGCCTCTTGTTAAGCTGGTGGTTTTCTATAATTCTCAGGATATTTGTTTATTTTGCCTTCACACAAAGAATTCTGGGGGAAAAAACCCCAACACGTGGAACCAAAACATCTTTACTTTGAGAAGCAAAAGTGTATTTTGAAACAGGAAAAAATACTGCATTGTCTAAATAAAGGTTTATTTTAGTTCAGTGAAAAATGTAGTGCAGAATGCACTACATCACCATAAAACCAAAAAGAATTGTGGAACGTGGATCAAAGTGTTTGCAATGGTACGTTCTCTACTTAAAAGGGGGGAGGAGGAGGGAAAAGAGACACAAAAAACCCCATGATTCTTTAGCTTGATAAAGGCAGACTTGCTTTTTTTTTTTTTTTGTGGTGGTTTTTGTTTGTTTTTGAAGCTGCAGCAGCATGTGTTTTATTATCCCAATCTACAGCGTTCGACCTGCTGCCAGAAGTTGGTGTCAGCTCCCAGGAGACATTATTAGAGTCTGACCACATGGTCTCTGAAAATTCAACATAGATCACTGGGAGCAATTCTTATAGAAATACACATAGAGTGGCTTGATTCAGAAACCAGAGAAAAGAGCAGGAACGCTTAAAAGCGAATTCTGACACTGTAAGAAGAATCTGAATAATAACAAAGCAGGGCAACTGAATGAAAAGACACCGGTCTGTCTTTTGTAGTGAAGCAACTGTTTTAGAACAATACAATCTTAGGGAATATTTATTATTTTCTTCTAAGTTTTTGTCCGCCTTACAAGACAGAAGTACAAAATGGGCAATAAGACACTATTCTATTTCTTTTAGAAAGATCTTTTTAAAACATTAGGTTGTATGAAAGCTTTCTATTTTCTGTTTTGCTTATTTGTAGCACTCACAGGGTTCAGGAACTCTACAAAAAGAAACCCAGAAGGGGTTACCCTAACAGTAAAGAAGGCAGTCTCTGCCTGCATGTACCATCACTGCCTGTTTACTTGGAGTGGATGGTCATTGGACTGCTGAAGTCAGCTGTTAATAGCAGACTCGTTTTGGAATCTTTTCTTGTGATCTGAAGGGGCTCAATTTGTGAAGAGCAAAGGAGGAAGCAGCTGAAGTATTGTTAGGGTCCTGATATTCTTAACATTAAAACTTTTTAATATTTGAAGAAAATACAGTGGTTCTTCTTGAATCCTTTTGCTTCCCCATGTCATTTTTGCAGTTCTACTCAGTTTATTGTTTTACAATGGCGGAGCTCATCCTTTTGACTGTCCTGTTAGCAGGTTCCTCTAGCCAATCCATGGTTTGGGAGGCATGCCAGCTTATGGGAGTTGTGTCCTGTTTGATATAAAGGGCGAGTTGTCACTTTGGAGTGTCTGACACTGCCAGTTCTTTGCAAACACCTGCTATTTAAAGCATCCCATTTCCTTTTTACCTTGTCTGTAATGCTAAGGTGTTAGCAACATATCCCTGACGTTGTGTTTCAGAGAAAAATGGGGCCCTGCTGTGCTAATTGTGTGACTGCACTGACTGTATCCTCACTACTCTGTATGATTTCCATAAGAAGTCTTTATGTAAATAACTGGTTTTTACCTTCATAGACCTTAAAATACTTTCTTCTAGTAAAACTTATGACACTACACTTGCAGCTGCAGTTGAAGTAATAAAGACACTTGGCTAGGGATCTGAATTACTTGATAAATGCAGATGAGGGAATGGAGGACATGGAGAGTGGGAAAGATTTCAAAGGGAACAACGTTTGTTGCATGGTCTGTGTGCAGAATGAGGAGATGGCTCATAAATCGCCTTGTTCAACCAAGTTTTTTTAACTAGACATTGTTCTATATCTGATGGCCTGCTCCTCTGTGTTAGGCTTAGTCTTAAAAAGACCTTCTGACCAAAATTTCTGTGCTGGGTACAGTGCCGTAGGAAAGAGCAGGATGGCTGCTGGACTGCAGGTCTCATTTGGCTGTGTATCTCTTCATGACATCTTTGTGCTACTCTTTAGAACACGGTGGTGCTTGTTATATTCCTGTTGGGACCTGCTGGAGGCAACTTTCTGGTAACTGAGGACGGAAGCGAATTATTGAGTGTGTTTTATTTTGGAAGCTAAATGTGTATAAATTAAAATGAAGATATTCTTACATATGTGTTTTATAATTGCCACAGAACAGGTGTATGGAATTTGTTCTTTCCAATACAGGCTATTTTGCAGGTTTAATTACTGGAGTGGAGGAGGGGAATTGTTTACATATGCATCAAAATTGGGTTTGTTCTCTGTATTTAAAAGGTTGAATAAGGCTAGTTGGGTCTGGAACAAAATGACTGCTTAAGGGGAGATGGATTAGCTATCTTTCGTTCACTAATGTTGAGAAGTAGAACTTGCAAAGACAGTAAAATCAGCATTTTCCTTTAATGGAAAGCAAACATCTCTTGCCATCAGGTGTTTAATATACTTAATTTTACCACAGAAACGCTGTACTTTTAAGAGACCACTTGGAAGCTTCAGTGGTCTCTAAATACTGCTCTCCTAACTCAACACTAAATACTAAATACTGCTTTCCTAAACACAACACCTGCACTGGATGGTAATTGTGATCCCCTTGGCTCTGGGTGCTGCTGAAGGTTTTGCTTGCCAGCATATAGTTGCACGAGGCTTCTGTAGAGTCCTTAAATACTTCAGTTTGTAAAACTTGTTGTCAGCGGAACCTTATGATGTTGTCTGCAGTGGCTGTAAGTTAGGCTTGCTTAGGATCAGTTATGCATATTCTGACATTTGTGGGTTATGTGCAATATGTTTATGTTCAGATACTGAGCAATGCCTGACAGATAAGTTGGTTTCACTTTTCATTTCTATGTTGCCTGAAATACCCATGCTTGTAGAATTATCATAAGGAGTGGATTTAGATCCTTTCAAATATGTAGTCATAAATGGAGCCCAGGCATGATAAAACTTAGGAAGATGAATGTTGGCTTGTTGCTCAGCACCCCAAGTAAGTACTGGAGAAATCATGTTAATATAATTAGGTTTTTCTGATATACAGTAATACAAGAGAAGAAAGTTAGCATAATAAAACATTTTTAATGTGTTTATGTGTACTAGAATGGTGCAATCTAAATCATTTTGTAATAACTAGAACTTCTTCCTGTAGCTGCAGTACTGTAAGTTCATAGTGAGCCCTGTTTCAGTGTTATTATAGAGGATGAGGGATTGCTGCAGGTGGAATGGAATTTCTGTGTTTTGAAACATTATTCTTTGTGTCTTGACATTCCTGTTACTGAAGTCTAGTTCTGAAAAGTATACAAATATGGCTTTTGCTGTTCTAGTTTAGTTCCTAGCGAAGGACCTAATCTCTGATAACGCCACAAAAGCAGAAAACAGGCTTGCATTCTCTTTGGTATTTCTTGCCCGGTTTAGACTTGTGACTCACAGAAAGTATTCTGTGCATTCATCTTTCGATTTGATTAGCTAAAATTGATAAAATTGTTTCCCAATGAATGGAACAGTCATATCAATATATCAAAACAGTGCACTGACAAAGTTCTGCACTAAAAGCCCTCTTTGTAGTCAGAGCTTGATTTAGAATGTGTGCCTGCTTTGTGAAGGGCAGTTGTCGAGAAGGAACTTGCAGACAGCCTGTCCCAGTGTGGCTGCAGCAGGCCTGGATAGGCTCTGCAAGTGAATGTATCACTGGAAAAGTTGACATTGAGCTGTTTGAAAATGCTGAGGTGTCAGAAACCAAAAAGTTACTTTATTAAAGCAAACTTTCATGTCCTGAAAGTTAGAGAAACTTGTTTGAAACGTGGAGAAAACAGAGGTTTAGGTTAGAAATTCTTCACAGGTAAGATGGTGCTAATGGAAAATGTAGGTAGAGGCACTGACTCCAAGGTTCTTTATTTTGTATATCCAATTAAATGTTCTTTAAAGGTCGCTGAATTTTGGAACGATGCTGGGCATTCTGAATTCAGGGCTGTTTAACAGCTGTGTCAGCTGTTCTGTGCAGAATTCTCCATGATCCCCAGTGACATGGAAAGTCTTGGTGTTTTCTAGGAGCTGTATAGAATTGCATTTCTCACTCCTGAAGGTCTGAGGGCACTTTCGGAAAGTTACATTTTAAGACAACGCCATTCAGAAACTTAAACCCAAGGGGCTAAATACGGAGCAGAGCTGTTGTGGGATAGTATGCAAATTCCTCATTTTTTGTTTCTCAGGGCATTTAATTACATAGCTACAAACAGACAGGTGCTTCAGGACTGTAGGCTCCCCAGAGTGTTAATGAAATATACAACTTACATTCCCAGGATAAACTTCTGATAACAGTGACGCTTGTGTAGCCCTGTTGTCCTCATTACAGCTGCATCAGTGCAGGTGAAAACAGAGCTTGGTTTTGTATTACATTGCATGTAAAATCTAAAGGACAAAACATCAATTACCTGTGCTGCACTGGCAAAAGATAGCCTTTTGTACATCAAAACAGCAAAATACAGTTTCCATTCACTGAAAATGAAATGAGACCCAAGTAAAAGGGCCTGTCTTTTTTTAGGCATACAAAACTCTGAGTGACTTTCTTGGTAGGAGAAAATAGCATATGGGTGTCAAGTCCAAGACTGATAACTGTTTAACAGAAGTGTAGGCCTGAAATCTGCAGTGCTTCACGCGTCATGAAATTTTTTACTGAGCTGACAGGCAAATTGTGACAGAAGCCTGTGAAATGTAGGGTAGTATAGATACAGTATGGGATTGTATCTACATATTGAAACATACACAGAATTTAAACGTCGCTGTGGTGGATGTTTATTGAAACAACTGAGTTCATTTTTAAGTGTTAACCTTTAAGATGAAAGAGCCTGTTACTTTTTGTAATTTAATGATTTTTGGTCTGACTGTCAGCTCCTTCCTGCTGAGAGATGATCTCCACAAATTAAACTTCAGCCCTGATATGAAGGGAAAGCTAGAGCTGTAAAATCATTTCATAAACAGTGAACAACACTCGAGTGTGCTAAGCTGTTTAGTATAAAATCATACTCACAGGTCTGTCCCCTGTCCTGTCTGTCTTTGCTTACATTCAGAAGTTGTTTTTGTGCAAAGCTGTGAAAGAAAGCAGGACAATATCTAGTCCTATAATAACTGTAACAGCTATTAATGTCTGCTACGTTATATGAATCCTACATCATATTAAAATATACACATTTTTATATTTTCTGTTTTGTTTTCTTCTTCTAGAAATTTTGAAATATTATTGTATTTTAACTTAGTAGGCATCAAAATGTAAACTTGTGCCTGATTTCAATTTTTAAACAACCTAACTGGTTTGCTTTACTGGGGACATCGGTATTTGCTTGGTGCTTACCTCTTGGCTCCTACTCCTTGTGATTTATCTCTAACAGTGTTCGGTTGCTAAAGGTTTGAAGCCTGTTACGTTTTAGTACTTTTATAGATATTTATTTCCAACTTGCTGGAGGTGACTCAACTTGTTTTGGTATGTCTGCACTGTAGGAAGAAATTAGTGACAATGAAATAATCACAAGAGCAGTACCTGCTTCCTTACAATGCAGCTATCAAGTATAGCTCCCAGCAGATCTTTACCATGTTCCAGTAGAAATAGTGTTGGCTGGCTGACAAGTATGCTTCTAGTTACCATCACTAGTGATGCAATGGGTAGTGATGGATGGGAAATGAGTACATCTGGGAGGCTGAGGGTGTGTATAGAGTGGTAGTGGAGAAAACTGGGATAAGAAAGGGTGGTGTTTCAATAGGTGGCACTGCCCCTTTTATGGTTGCTCATCCAGTGTTAATGAAAGGATGCCATACTTCTGAAACTGCCACCAGCAAGATCACAAAACTAATTGTCTTGTAACTCTTGTGCATTACGTGCTCTGACAGTTTTCAAGAAGAGGCAAGTTAATACTAATCTTGTGAAAAATGCGCTTTGATAAGTTAATAATTCATTTGAAAATATTATTTATCACTGCAAGTGCTAAAATGTAACAGATGCCCATTACCCCCTGTCAAACTGCTGTGCTGTTCCATTGTGGTGGTAGATGCATTTCTGGCACACTGCAAAATGATTTAGGTGTTTTGGTCAGTCCATTATTGTAGCTGACTGAAAATGTTACACAGATATTAGTCTAAAATATATATAGTCTAAAATAGCTAAAAATACTTCTTTTTTTCCATTGAGACAATGCTTCTGAGAGGCAGAGGTCTACAGTTCTGATCTCTGATTTACGTACTTAGATTTTGATGTCAAGCCACTGTATTGTCAATTGGTCAAATTATTCCAATTGAAAGATAGAGAGACTTTGTTATGTTGTATTAAAAGGGCACTGCAACTGGGTGGGATTAGTTTTGTTCAAATAAGGATTATCATAAATCTTAGGCAAAGATGGAAGCCAAATATCTGGAGACTGAGGAAGGCAAGGTAACTTTAAATGAAACATTAACTTTCATTTGCAAATCAGCCTTCTCAGGAAAAAGAGATCCTATATATTTCTAACTTTCCTGTATGATCTGCTACTGTCTTGTGCTCTTTGGACATGCATAAAAAAAAAGGAAAGAAAAGCTTTTCTTCAGAATAAGAGGAAGCAGATTAGTCAGTGCGTAGTCAAGGAAGTGACCAGAAATAACCAGCTGGTATTTTTTTTTTTTTTGCTAGACATAAATCGTAGAGGAAGGGGGAGAGTCTGACAAATATCATGAAAGCAGGCAAGAGCATTGTGCCTTCCAGGAACTGCTATGCGAAAGTGGCTTTTAATGGTTGTACCACAAGCTCTGCCTTTCTGGAGAGATCTCTGAGCCATTTCTAAGCTAGATGCAGTGCTGAGATAATGAGATCTACTGCAGAACTGAATCTGTAGCTGAATCCTAGATGAAGGTTTTTCATCAGATCTTTATATCTTCTGCTATTGAAGATTAGGTATCAAGGAACTGTTAAGTATCATTCATCTTCTCTGTATGCCAAGGTGAAGAAAATGTACTTCCAGGCTCTTTGTCCTCAGATCATTTTTTATTTTTTTAATGAAATATATAAATGGTGAAAGAATGACTGTGTTTCCCTGAGGTCTGAAAAGAAAAACTCTCAAATTTTAGAGGAAAGATTTATTATCGTTTGGTGGGAGATTTAATAGAATGTAAATGCGGTCTGCAGTGTCAGCTGGGATCCGTAACTGGGGAAAATAGAAGTAGTTTCCTGCAATCTCCTTCTGCTGGGCCTGATGGAATATTGGAATATTAAAGTCTAAATTATTAAAAAGTTCATAAAAAATGACATTCTTTGGAAGCTGCCTAACGTATTTTTTGGGATCAAAAGAATGATTTGTGATCTTTCCATGTTAAGAATGCTCCTTCAGAACAATGAATGGCTTCAGATATTTAATGACAGCTTGGTGTTCGGTACCATTAAATTCACATTTAGTACAAATTGAATTAATCATAGAAAAATGTTTCTAACAATTCCATGAAAAAACAGGACAGAGCTGAGTAACAACCATCAGACCTGACCAGCATTATGGAAGTTGGTGACAAAGCTGCTACAGACCAGGAAGGTGAAAGACTGTTTTCTAACTGCAGCTGTTCCTTGAGCTGGTAGAAGATCAAGTCCTGCTTGGCAAAGAAGTTAGGAGAAAACTCCTAAGCGGTGCAAGAAGTAAGGCAGCCTGTGCTAGCATTGTTACATATTGATCAAGTTGTATGTGCACGCTGCTGGGGATATAGAAAGGAAGGTGAAAGGCATCAGTCTTTGCTTGCTGTTTTGTGAGAGTGTGAATTCGGGCTGGGTATATGCCTGGAGGATCATTGCCTACTTGCCAACTTGTTAGACCTCACTGTTCCCTGCCTTGCTGCTGCTGCTAACGTATATCAGACCATAATGCCTAACTGCGTGGAACTAATAGCACCCAAAAGGGCCAATTCGTTTGCTCTTCAATGTGGCACATTAGAAACTAATAATAAACTCTGTATCCTTTTCATTTAGCATGACTTGGTATTTCTGTGTGTAATTAACTGCAACAATAAAGGGAGAGGTAATTTAACAAGTCTCTCTCTAGACATGGAAAAATAGGACAGCAAATTAATTTCTACAGACTGTTAGTTAAGGAAGTAAGATTCATTATGTGCCTTTTACCATTTGAATTCTGATTGTGTGAAGACTGTTCTTATTGCTTGTGCATGGGGTTGAAAAAGAAAAAGTGATAGTAATATGTGGATAGCAAAATGATCCAATTTAGTGATTTTGAATCCTGGTGAATGCTTGGGCAAAACTGTACTCAGTGGAAGAGTTCCTGCCATTCTCCCTCTAAGAGGTGTTTGTTGGGTTATCATGTGTATGTTTCCCTGCTGAGAAGCATCTGATGGATGAAAACAAGGCTTGGATTTCAGGAATAATGCAGCAAGGAGTGCTTAATGGCTTATGGAGTTTTTGGGCTAAGGATCTGCTAAATAGGCTCATAATTACCTAAAGGGGCAGGTCTTCGGTTGGAGAAGACTTACAAAAAACTGCTGGCATTCATGGCTCTATTTTAATTTAAAACAGATTTAAGCTTTCACAAGCATTTTTAAAGGCGGAGGAAAATAGGTGAAATAACAGTAACTCAGTTCACAGTGATATTGCCAAGTAGGTGTTTCAGGGACTATTCTGCTCCTGGTCGTAGCCCAAGCTTGCTTTGTAGCTTTGGGAAAACTATTATACTGCTGCAAGCCTATTCTCCACCTGTACACATCAGGTTTGGATGCATGAAAAAACAGATTAATTTTCTGCCAAAAATTGGAGTGTTTTGCTGTATAGTAGTTGATGTTTTTATGTGCATCATATATCTATAGTGGAAAAAGTATTCTGAATTTTGCATTTTTAGTTTTAGGAAGTTATTGCAGACTTCTTTGTCTCAGTACTACTAGTTTATGAAGTAATTTCTGTGACTTGTTGAGGTTTACCTGGTGAAAACCACTTCAACACGACAGGATTTGTTGTGATGGTTATAACTGAGCACACTTAGGGATATTCAACTTATACTGCCTGGGCAGTAAGTACTTTTACGAAGCATGCAGTGGACTGATGTGTTTGGGTTGCTGAATTTTGGTGTATATTGCTGTTGTGCTCCAAGACTGGCTAGTCGGGTAGATTCATCAAAAATATGAGATGGCACATGATATTAAGTGGGATATTAGGAATAATTTCTTCACTGAAAGAGTGGTCAAGTATTGGAACAGGCTGCCGTGGGAGGTGGTGGAGTCACTGTTTCTGGAGGTGTTAAAGAAAAGGGTTGATGGTTTAGTGGGCATGGCAGTGTTGGGTTGATAGTTGGACTGCGTGATCTCAGTGGTCTTTTCCAACCTTAGTGATTCTATAAAAATCCCAGTAGCAAAGTACCTCTTTGTGGGCATGGATTTTTTTTCTTTGCCGTCCTCTCATTTGGTAGACAGTAAAAAAGGGTAAATGTTATTAATGTTATTAATATTACTTCTTCAGCGCTGAGAGAACTATTTTTCTTCTTTTGCTCTCAGTAACAGTTTTCGTGTGCCAAATAGATTTTGGAAAGGATTTCTTGCAACTTAAAACTGCTGTCAAATAAATACCATAGAAAAATGCAGGAAGACAGGAGAATGCTGGGAAGTACCTGCCTTGAATTTAAGTGCTGGAAAGTTTTGATGGCAAATAAGGGATCCTTATAGAGACTGACTGTTTAAAAAGTTTTTAAGTCTTTTTGAGCAGCAGATAAAAAGCCTTTAGTCTGCTGGTAGTTGTCATGGACACGTTAGTAAGGCCCTGAATATTTGCTTTTAGGAAATAAACCTTTTTTTCCCCCTGTTTGACCTGAAGTTTGTTGTAACTTGTCATGTCAGCACAAGTCTGATGTTATTTTTTGCAGGGATATACTAGATTTGTTGTGTATATTTCTACTTTTTTGGGTGAGGAAAACTGAGTAGCTTTTGAAAACGTGGACTGCAATTAGAAAAGCAACACAAAGGAGCTCTTAGAGTTAGAAGGTCACACACTGGCACTGAAGCTACTGTATGTTTAAGTCAGTCTTGAGAGGGTGTCAGTGTCATGTGTGTAATGGCTGTCAGTTCTTTGTATCTGACTGTTCATGGAGCTGCCTTCAGCCTCAGCAGCTTCACTGTTCATTCTCAGTATCCCTGGAATGAAAGAAGCCAAAGGCTTTTCTAGTCATCTTATGGACCGATGACTTGAGTACTTTCAGTCTAAACAGTGTGAGTGGTAGGGGGACCTGAAGATTGCCATGGCATTCACATCATTCAAGAAAGCAGGCATGCTTCCAGTTGAAAATGACTGGAATCCAGTTAGGTTTATGCTAAACAAAAGTAGCAATCTCCAGTGCACCATCCTGATGAAGAGTCTTCAAACTTGGCTGTATACCACTGTAGAAACTAGGGAGTGATACTCAGCCATCCTGTTCTACACAGGAGATGGCACCAAAGAAAATGGATTCCATAACTGGATTGCAAGGCTGCGGGAGTAATAATTTGGTTGAACAATCTGATGTATGTTATAAGGGTGCAGGTGCTGTGATTTAGAGCAGTAGTACATAGTGCCTTGCTGGACACTGTGTAGAATAGAATTGCATAATGCAGATGTAGATGAGATGCATTCTCAAAATGCATTCTCAATTTCAGATAAAGTTAGCACTCAAGAAAAACGAGACATCTGGGGGTCAGGGTTATAGAACCAGGCTTACACTCATGTGCAACAGATAATTCATTCGTATGCTGGTTGGCACAGTGAGTAAGGTTACTTCTGGCTACTTGTGAGACAAACCCAATTTAATTAATAAAAACAAAACTGTCCCATGCTATCTGTTCTTGAAACACATTTAGGAAAGAAGGCACATTTGAAAGTAAATAATTGAATTTGCTGATGTTCATCCTGTTCAGCTATGTCTTTTTTTAGAATTTCTCATGCAAGTATAAGCAGGTTATTTATCAAAAGTAGTGGACACATGAGGGCCTGACCTTTACTTGCAATGAATCTTTTTGACTATCATCCAGGTGATGTATTTCACGGTCATCTGTAGTTCAAGTAGTGATATTGCTACCTGAGCCTTACAGCCAGTCTCACAGCAGTATTATTTTCTAAAGCAGTTGATTTGGTCTTCAGTTTGAATGTGTCCCATCTCTGGGGTCCAATTAGGAATGAATGCACATGGTGTGTTTTTCCCTTTGTAGTAGAAAAGGTTTCACACTTGCAACGAGCTAAAAGTGCAAAAGAGTATGTTACTATATGTTGCAAAAACAGCTTTTAGGTCTAAATGTTTACAGTGTGTTCCATATTTTAATGTTTTATGTGTATGTATAATGATTTTGCTGGGAGGATAGATAAAATTCACAGAAATTAATAAAATGTATCCAATTAATGACAATGGATAGCTCTTACACTCACAGTAATACATAAGCCCTGATTTCACTTCCATGACTTTAATCAGAATTGATTGTGACTTTCACACCCAATGACGTGTGTCTTGTGATACTGGAACAAAATGTAGATAGGGAAAGTCACGTCCTGGGTCAGCAGCCTAATGAAACTAAGAATTAGCCTAGTTCACACAAGGACCTTTTTGTTGTGAAGATTCTGCCAGTGAGCATGTGTTCATGCTTTCAAGGTGGGATTTTGGCTGAAGCCTTATACCTGTAGTATCACTGTCACTAAACTGTCCTCAGATATCTTGCCTCTGACTTCATTTGTTACCTTATAAGGTCTAAATTAATTCCATTATAAGTTAATTGGTTTTGCTTAGGTAAATGACATTCTGTTTCTAGTTCTGGTGTTGGTTGTCACTTCATTTTTCTGTTATCACACTGCATCTGGATTTTGAGGGCTCTCAGTTCCAGTCATTCTATTTTAAGGTAGAGATTATAAATAAATTAGATATTAGAATTTTAAATGACTGATGCAGGTTTTCTTGGTTTGTTCTCATGGATACTACTCACATTCTCTTCATCTACCTCAGGAGAATCTGATCTGGAGCTTTGAGTTTTTCTACAGAGGTTTCTATCTGAGTGTTGGTATTGTGTAGTTTAGAATCTCACATTTTTGCAGTAAAATTGACTGCTAGTATGGCTATAGAAACTGCAAAAATATAGAAGATGCTTTGAAGGAGATGCTAATATGAGTGCATGTGGTTTTCTTCAGTCTCTCTTCTTAGCTCCACCTATTAAAAAAGCAAAAAATAAAAATTATTCTGATTTCCAGTGCTGTCCTTTTAAGTAATCTTCAGTTCCTCCTTCTGCTGTTGAATGGGATAAGATCACAATTTCTTGCTTCCATGTCACTTACAGGTTGTGTCTGAGATAGGGATGAGAGCTCTGCCCTTCGTCAGTCTGATAAGCATCTTCCTCTTTCTTCAATAGGTCCAGTAGTCCACTTACTAACAGTATTAAGAATTCTATGGAGCATTTATCTTTCTCAATTAAAAACATCCAGTGTGTCTCATATGGCCTTTTGGGAAAGTTTTCTGTCTTTAGTTGCTCTGCTGAAACATGTAACTAGAATTGTTCTTTTATTAAAAATTTGCTAATCTGACTGCGTTCAGACTCAGCAGTCGTGTTTTACTCAAAGTGCAAGAACAAAACCTAACCCTTCATGTCTTGCAGTCCTATTTTGTCTCTATTGCCTCATCTGTTCCCATGCTTATTTTGGGAGAAATCTAAGGGCTTCTTGGAAGAACGCTGTTTTCTTGTTTCTTTGGAAGGACAAATGGTGAGAGCAGGGAGGGCTTGCACTTTGGTACAAAAGTAGTTCTAGTGTTATAGCATCTGAAAGCAAGGGTACTGAAAGTCATTGAAAAACAAATGTGGACTCCAAAATTCAGGTGTTTTCATGTGTTTTATAATGGGCTCTGCTTTAGGGAATTTCTGACATTAAATTTATATTATTATTTTCTACTACAAGTAGAGAAGTGCTAGCGAGAGAATAGTGTGCTGTGGGGCAATGTGGACTGATGAGAAAATGATAAGTAAAGCAGCCTTTGACTTTAGTTTCTGTGATTTATTAAATGAAATGTTAAGATTGTTTTGAAAGGTTTATAGTCTTTGACTTACAATGGTGCCCACTGAAACAGAGATGCAGCTGTAACTAGCATTGAAAATGTGGCTATTTTGTTTTAATATTCTCATGTAGAGAATAATAGAAAACAAACATTTGTTTGTTTTTTGTACAGTAAGACTGACTCTCTTCTAGGAACCAGCATCATGTTTCAGTCCTATGTTACACACTGGCACACTCTATTTTCTAGGCCAAGTGTTTATGCCCTCTTGTTGCCCTTTTCCCAGTAGTAGATGGAAATAATAACTTTTTATTTCTGTTTCAGAAAGTGTGACTTTCTAAGCCCATTAGCACTGCCCAGCAGGAAACGTGCTTCAGATCACAGGCTAAGGGAGAAGGCTACATTGCTTGTACAACTTGTTTAATCTTTCCTCCTGCCTCCATTGCTACAGCTACACACTCAGGCAAATTGCCATTAAAACAGTGCAAGGTGTTGTGGATCACTGCATGGAAAGTGTGACTTTAAATATACATGTGAAGGAAATAGCAGTACTTTGTTTATAGCATTTACAAGTGTACAGTTTTAGGTTCAGCATTTAGTTGTGTGCTGGACATATCTTTTGTGTAAGTTAGGATAAGATTAAGTATCATTTTCTCTATATGTGTGTGGAGGAACAGATTGTCTTACCTTACGTGCCCTACTGCTCCTTGCCTCCGTTGGCATAGGCTGTTTAAAAACCTAAGGCTAACATACTGTGGGAAGCTGCTTTCAGTGGCTTACAGGAAATGTGCCACACATAGGTGTGGCAAGCCCCGTTTCCTTCTTCCATACAGAGCCAAAGTTTCCTCTTCTTGGCAAAATGAAAGATAACATATTTTGGTTACTGAAAACTATTAGTCTTGCTTTTCTGTTCAACTTGTTGTTTGCAATGGCTCCTGTGCTCTGTTTTTTTCTTGTAGGCTATTGCCCTGAATTATGCAGCTCACAGTGTCTGCCTCTGGTGCTGTACCCCCTTCCACGGTTACTGGTGAAGGATCCAGAACATGGTGTTATTTTTCTGTTTTCTGAAATGATGATTAAATCTGAGCTGGTTTAGAAAATAACATAGTGATTCATAATGCTACACAGTGCTCGTGTTGAATTTTAAGATTAGTAAAAATAGCAAGGGGAGCTGCTTTGAACAACTGTCAAGTTTGTGACGCCAAAATTAATTGACTTTTTTTTTTTCTCTCCCCTCGTTTGCTTGGATTATAGAAAGGCAGAATTTAGCTTTATGGGATGGTGTGAAAGTAACAGAACCTGAAGACGTGAATTCTTTATGCATATTCACTCCTATTGAGTTTTTCATCTGACAGATAAGTTCCTTAGCGTGTTATTTTTTTCAATGTTGAAATAAATTATGTAGCAGGTTAGAAGTATTAGGCAGCCTTCTCTCTTCTGTGCTCACTGTACACAATGTATTTCTGTAGTTACATGATATATGTCTATTCGGTTGATGTAGTTTGTATGGTTAATGGCCTTTACCTGGAGCTGGGTCAGTGTTATAAGTAGTGGACTTCAAAGCTGTTGCCATTTGTTTGAATGGTTTTCAGCCCCAACAACTGAGTAGCTGATAATCCTAAATAGTAAATTTGGTTTTCCAGAAGTACTTGAAGTCACTGATTTTGTAATTGAAGTTTAAAACTGAAAAAGGTTGGAGAAGCAATCTCATTCTGGAAAAGAGTGTTAACCTCATAGTGTTTGCTGAGTGAGAGGCTGACTGTGTCCTAAGGCAGACTGGAGCTGTTTGTATGTACTGCAGCCCCTGTGGGACCAAACAAGAGGAGCATTCTGTGCGTCGTGTCCCCTGACAGGGGAGAATAAGAAAACAGATGCAGTCCAAATACCAATTTTCTGTTGTTGTTCTACTTCTTCTTAAAAGAAGATGAATATAAATTCAGTGCCAGGTTTGGTGGGCATGGTGGGTTGTTGGGATACACAGCAACGGATAATTTGTCCCCTCTGGTCATTATTTAAAATTTTTTTATTTTTTTTTTTCTTTTGGTTTTATTTTTTTGCTATGGGCATAAATCTTTCGAAAAACAGGGAGAAATTGTTCTTTTGTGAAGAAATACCTTCCTTTTCTTCCCTCATCTCAGTTGCCTGGGGGCACTACCCAGTCATTGAGCTCAGACCAGCTTCTGGCAAGGCAATTGTAGCTAGGAAAGCAGCCAAGGGGATCCAGCACTTGTGCCCTCCCCAGTCCCTGACTGCTGGCCATAGCATAGGCTGTTCCCATGTCCTGCACCAAATGTGTGGGTCAGCACAGCACAGGAAACAGGAGCAAGCCTGCACTCACAGCTGAAGTGCCAACAGAAATAGGGCCTTCACCTTGCCGAGCAAAGCGTCCCTGAAGCAGCAACCAGACAGAGGCACACAAGTGGGGAAGCAGGTACCACTGAGTTCCATGCTAGAGGATCCTTGACCTGCTGCTATGAGGGGTTTTTGAAAGGTTTATGCAATTGTAGTTTACTACCATGCTATGTCTTCACTAGGTTTGATCTCCATAACAAGGCAGGTAGCTCTAGCATGTCCAGTACCAGACACCTAAGTTATCTACACACAGATGTTCTATTTCTCAAGCACATGGCAGATAGCTAGCTAGCAATAGGGTGTGTAAAGCAGAGGATGGTAATAGCGCTCATGGCTACTTTCAATAGTAAGCATAATGTGGCTCACCAAAAAGAAGTCCTAAATGTGCATTGATTTTTTTGAAAGGAGGAAACAAATAGCAAAGTGATTTCCAATGCAATATTTATTTTATTAGTGCAAGAGCTCAGAAGGTACCTTATAAATGTATAACTCTGCTTGGAAGCAATCTAGTGGGGAGAAAATGTAATTTTAAAAATTACACCAGGAATTAAATTTGTGCAAGCTCAAAACACCAAGCTATTTTAACAAGAGGGGCACTGTATAAATGAATAGATTAAAGCTGTGTTTGTGTCAGAACCTGGAGGTGCTACCACTGTGGAATTCTACACCATCAGCTTTCACACATCACGTGTCAGCTGCGTAGGATGCACTGCTGTTAAAACAGCAAGAATATCAAAGGAAGTGCTTCTGAGGTGACTGATGTATGTCATCTGGTAATTAATGTTAATTATGCAACAAATCATTCATATGAAAATGTTTGGTTAAGGCAATGTTGGAAACGGTGAGCTTGAATTGAAATAGGGACTTCCTATTTCCATAACTTTCCAAATTCCATATCTTAAGGTTACCACGTTTTTGTTTCTTAACACTGACATTTTATCTTCATGGACGTATAATTTCAGGAATCTTGTATAGAAGTGAAATTTGGTTCAGAGATTATTTACTATTTTTGTTGTCTTTTAAGACTCAGAAGAGACTGATTAGACTACGTGCTTTGCTGTACTGATGACATCACAGCATGAGCTTTTCTAGTTTTGATTTTTGTAAGTTGAAACCACTTAGAGGAACTGGAGAATCTCACATTTTTGGTAGCTAATATTTTGCCTAAGGGGAACAGTTCCTTCTTACTCAGTTCTTATTTTGTACCCTGGAATAGTGCCTTCTGATGTCTTAGCATTTGGAAGTACAAGTGCTACATGGTATAAATTATTCAGTGTTCTTGAAATACCATTTATAGCATAATACAGTATAGTCTTGCTGATGGTTTCAGAGCATACTTAGTCTTTGGGCTAACTTTATATGGGTCTTGGCCTAAGGGAAGCTACTGCTGCTGTTCAGTTCCTCAGTTCCAGCAGTTCCTAATCACATTACCTGAGAAGGAGGAAATTGGAAGCTACATTGGAAGCTTCCTCTCTCTGCATCTATTCAGTTGATCGTGTTTTACTAGGTTTATGAGCAAGCGTGTTTCAAGACACACAAGTGTATGGTTTTTCCTATACATGCACAGAAAGAGTTGTTTGATTCCTGGTACGTGTCATTACTGCTGTGGTTCTCTAGGCACATCTTCAGCAAAAACCTGAAATTAGTAACTGGCAGTGTCTCCAGTTGTTTATTACTGAGTCATGTTCTGTTTTGGACAAAGAGACGTGTAGCTGTTGATCAACGTGTGCTTCAATTCTGAAGTAGCTATGAATTCAAATTTATGTCATGGGCTTAAATGTCTGGTATCAGTCAATCTGGCACGAGTAACCTCTGTACTTTTCAGTATGTGCTCTTCTAATGCATTTGTATCCTGAGAAATCTGATGGAGTTCTATAAGCAGACCCTTGATCTCTTGTGTGCAATTTAAGGATAGCAACCACTGGTTGTTTTTTAATATCTGAGCTTTATATTTTTGCTAATGGAATAATACCTTGTAATGCATGTATATTGAATTGCTTTATTATCAGTTAGCTCTGCAGGTGAACACAAAAGCCACAAATATAATGCAGATACGTTGATAGAATCATTCTGTGAGGCTCACTCATCCTTATTTAATATTAGAGAGATCACTTATGAAAGGCTATGGGATATTTCATTTATAGGTTGTTGTTGAATCGTTTGAATTGGAAGCAAAAACACATTTTCTGCTAAAAACCAGCTGAAAGCAAAGCAGTAATTGGACATCCTGTTCTAATAATAAACTGAAAGTATATCTGGTAGGAACCATGTTGTGGTATATGCCTTGTTTGCTCAGGTTCATCAGTGATGGGACACAAAATGGCATGTCACTGTCTGGTTGACAGACTTTGTACTGTTTAACTAGCAGCTTTTACCATTTCAGTTTGCTGCTTCCTCTGAAAGTATTTTAAATGGTACATTTTTAATGTGACACACCTCAGAGATCAATATCATGAAAATGCATTTTAAGGAAAAGCTATTCAATGACTTATCCAGGAAATGCAAAGCATTTGTCCGTTGCCTATATAAAGCTCACAATCTAAGCATTAAATCTCTAATGACAACAAGAAATCCCAGAATTTACAGTTGCTCTATTAAGAAAGATGAATGTAGGGACTTTTAGACCTTAGTTATGCAAAAAACCATTTTCAGATAGGAGGGTTCTGAATTATTCATCTTGCAGTCATGCATCAACACATATATGGGTCCCATGAGAAACCAATGCTGTGTGCTCTGTTTGTTATTTTTGCTTTTGTTTTGTCAACGTTTTGCAGGCAGACTGGCAATTACTAAACCAGTATAACTAAAAACCTCTCATATTGGTAGACATGGAAAACCTAAGTAATTTGACTAACTGGTAGGGATTACATCTAAAATTTATTTGGATTTTATTGTTTTCTACTTTACATATATATAAATCTCTGCTAATTTCATTATGCTTACCTTTTGAATAAAATCAGCTGTAATAGGCTTACAGATCCATTTCAATACATTCTGCAGACTCTGTGCAGAATGGATGTTATGTAAAGTGCTACCTCCTCAAACTGGATATCCCAAAGATCCTTGATATTGCACTGTACTTAGAATTAACACTTTCCTAAAGATGACCATAATAAAGTTCAGTTTTTGCTTATTACAGTCTGACCCCTTTCCCAACCACGCAGAAATACAAAAAGCCTTACTTAGTTTGTATGATGACATGGCAGCACAGGGATAGCCTGGATTTACGTGCATAGGCTGTAGTGTATCTGTGGAGCTCTGATCTGGCAGGAGGTGCTCTATGCTCTATAGTTCCCAGTAGATGTTGCAGCCTACAAAGAAACTTTAACTGTGGACATCCAGGTAATTATTAAGGCGTTAATGACTTATGGGCTTCTTCTGGAATCCCTGGATTCCAGTGCTTGTTGCAGGAAAGCCTTCCCAGTTAGCACAGATTAAATCAGCAAGGATCAAAGTGGTTTGTTGATTTATTAATGACATGTAATTAACTGTCAATTAGTAAATTGTACCTTACAATTCAGTGTCAGTAGTACAATAGATAACCCACAAGTTTAGGCATATACAAAATATTTCTGTACAACTTCAAATTTCTAAAGGCTCTTTTATAACAGAATCTAAGGCAGTATGCATGCCCCTTTCACCTCCTAACCGATAGGCAGTGCTGAGAGCACATCTCTGGTGATGTGCTGATCCTGTCACACACCCTTCCAGCTGAGGAATGGGGCTGTTCTTGCTGCAGATGTTACCAGATCAGGTTTTGGCTACATACTGAAAGACTTTCACTGAACAAGTTTGTATCCCTGTGCATCCATTGCCCCTGCCTTCACCTAGCAACTTTAAGCCATTTGCTTCTATTTACCACCTGCCCAGCAGGCTGATCTTAGGCTAGTTAATGGAATATGAATGTTTTGTTCTCTCAGAGAAGGAATTCTGAAGTTTTGTCACATTTTTCATAAACATTTTGCAGACAAATTGGTGTTTCTTGTTCTGTCTGTAGCGAATTCCTATAAGAAGGCCAAAAGTTGGCCAGTTGTCTGGGCCTTACAGGGATCTTTAAATTATATATTTAGTAGCATACTCTTCAAAGGCACAGAACCGGAAGGTATGCAGAGCTGGAAATAGGATGCCAGAGATCGATGTGCTAGCTCCTGCCCTAAGCAGTTGTCAGAGGCAAATTTGCCTATTAGCTCTTAGCAAAATACTAAGGACTTAGTCAACTACTACCTGCTCTAGCTTGGGCAAATTTTTCTACACTTTAACCTATGATAGACAATGAAGTTATGAAGATAACATGGGTTTCGTTTAGTATGTACACATGTGTTGTCTTTGCATTACAAAGTCCAAACCATTTTTTTCATTTCACTAGTAACCTGAAGTTTAATAGGATTCATGTATGTATCTGTGTGACGAGGGCCCTGCAAAAATGTGGCAGTGGGATTTGTTCCTGGGCTTTGTGTCTTTGAGTTGAAGAGTAAGAATTGCAGATTTCAGCATTTCTGGAAGCCCTGGGAGGTGTAAATGTTGGCTTAGCTAAAAAGCTGAGTAATTCACTCAGAAAGCAGTGAACAGTCTGCAGCATGGATTTTTTTTTTCCCTCTGAGCTCTGCCAATGTATGTTATGGAGAAATGGCTAAATGAGGAAATGCATGAAAACATTTCCTCAATTCACACCTCCCACTCAAGTGACAGTTCAAAAACTGAGTCAGAAGGGCTAAGAATTGCTCAAAAGTACTGCTGGAATTTGGCATTGGCTTTGGAGCCAGGATTTAATCTTCATTTTGTAGTGTACTACCTGCTGCTGTCATCCACTGTCTTAAGTCTTAGCCAGTGTAAGTCCTTCATTGAAGACTGATAGTTCCAAGTCAGTTATTTTTTCTCACCTCTTATTCAGATTTTTGGTTTTGGAAATCTTTGAGATTCTTTGGCAACAAGTAGGAAGCTGCTGTTGTTTTAACTTTGATTTTTCTGGACTTGTTCCATATTTGAATAGACAAAATTTAACTGTATTGTCCATGGCTATAGCTATCTAAAGAAGTGAAATACTGATGGATTGCCCGTATGAAGGTAAAAACACTGTAAGTGTTAGTGTTGTAGACACTGTAGGGAATTTTATTTCTTTTTTATTCCTTTAGGTTTAGGGGTTTTACAGGCTAATGTCTGTGTAACAACTGTTTAGATAGAATAAAATGCAACAGCTAACACTCATAGTTTCAGCAGGTGAATATCAGATATATAGGAGATGCTGAACCTAAACTACCTAAGAGCTGGACTTGCTGCAAAACTCTCTCAAAAACATGTAGGGCTTACCTTTTGAGGGTTGTCTGTCCTGTGCTTCATTACTTTATTGCATTATGAACCATCCTTCTGGCTGCTGTGTGGGTGGCTGAGGTACTGTTTTGCTTATCTCAGTTGTACTCCATCAAACAACAGCACAGTGCTGCTCAGATTTTGGATGTAGAAGATCCTGGAACAAAACCCGGCATTGCTATGGCTTGGAAATAATGGAGGAGGATATGGCAGTAAGTCAGTCAAGAGTTGCAGCCAAAACTGTACGATGTATTTTGGTTAGCAGGGAGTCAGTGAAGGAGTAACGCTCTGCTGCAGCTACGATGAGTCTGGCAGTTCTTTCTTCCTGTCTCATCCATTCTGGTTACAGATGTCTCATTCATCAGTGGAGTACTAGTTTGGGAGGGACTTACTGGATATATATACAATCTTTGCTGTATATGGTGTGCAGTAGTAACTCAAAACCCAGAATGAGTTTTGTGTCAGGTAGTCATGTGAGCATTCGTAAATAAAATTGTGGCTTAAATTTTGTGTAGGCAATAAAGGAGTGTGAAAGAAGGCTCACAAAGCAGGGACAGCTGTGATTGGAAGTCTGAGAAAAGGCAGATTTGTTTTGACCACATTCTGTCTGAGTGGCTGCATATTTACTTGCTCAGCTTTCATGGAAGCAGCAATATTTTTGTAAAGCCCCTTTGAGCACTACATTGAGTTATCTTAATGCATTTATTTCAACAGTAGAGTGAAAAGTGTATAGATAGTAAGGGTTAATTGAAGCTCACACTGCCTGCTGTCCATCAAATCCTGAAAACTATGGTGAATGAGTAACTTTGCCTACATACATCAAAATCCTCAAATTCGAATTCATCTGTCAGTTCTTTCATGGATTGTGAGCAAATAGTAAGGTGCACTTGTTAGTGCTGCTAACATCCCTGTGTGAGTTGTGATTCACAAAATACATGTCACGTACCTGGGCTCAAGCTGGCCTGGCAGGGTGAGTATATCTGCTTAGTAAGAAGTGTCTTTCTAATCCTACATGTATCTAGCAGAAGAGGCTGCATGTTACAAAAGCACAGCCATATTGCTCGAAATAAGATGGCCAACAGTAGTATTTCATTAGTATGGCCATGCTTCTTGATTGAGTTTCCTATCAAAAGTAAACATCACAGTAAAATCTGCACAATTAAGGAGTTTTTAGCAGGGAGGTTTATGGAGAAAATTCTTACTCAAGCATTTCTGTTTAGGAATAGATGGTGTGGAAATCTTGCCTTGTTTCAGAGTTGGTCCTTGGTCATAACAAGTGCAAAAATCTCTCTTGTGCCTGTCATCAGCTCTGCTGGCAGAATGAAAGAAGGAAATTCCCATAGCTAATAAATGACACATAGCCCTTAGACATCACACTTATTTTTTGTGCTTCTTCCCACATCTGACAAGTAGCTGCTTAAATATGCTGTTTTGTAAAAACAACCTTATTTTAAAGTCCTGTGTAGTGCTGGGTGATTTCAGAGCGTAAGGGACCCTGGCTGCTCCGTTGCCTGGGGAGCAGTTAACACAACTGGGTGTTGTTTCTTGGGATGCCAGGGTTGAAGCATCCCCAAGAATCTGTGGGCTATTCCCATACTGTGCTCTGTACTAAAATGACACATTTCTCAGAGATATCTGTCTTCATGGTTGTTGTTGTTTTTCCCCTCTATATGTTTTTCATCTGCTGAAATCCTACTGAGGATAATTAGCAAATAATCCTCTGAAAGGCCATCTAATTAATGGAAAATTGGAGCTGCATGATTTGGCTCCAGACATGAAAGGAACTATGTTTCTGGGTGCAAGAATGGCCCTGTGTTATCTTTCCTTAATGTATTTCAGGGGTGTAAAGTAATAGGTCTGAGAGGCTCCCAACCTTTTCATAATTACCCTAAAATCTACTGAAATAATGAAGAATAGAAAGTCACTTAGGAGAATTTGGGCAATTCTGCCAGTTTAAATGATTAATGTTGCTGAAATTTGCCAGTTTCTATGGGGGTTTACAGAATCAAGACTGCTAATTGACACCTGTTAATTTACTACATTCATCCTTTCTTTAAAGGATATTATGACCTCTTATCTATCACTGTCTCCTCCTAAAGTGATGTACCAGCAAATGCTATGCTTGTAAGCTTACTATGTTGTTAGAATTAAATTAGAGAGGTCTGCATTTATTGGAAAGAAGGGTAATATTTTGATTGAAGATTTTATTATTTGCTTAATATAACCCGTATTCTAGTGCTAGTAATTAGCATGCTCATACAGAATAGGAAGCTTGGCATGGCAGATTTAGATCTGCCTTCTCACCATCAACTCCAGCCCTGCACATGCATTCTCTAACTTGCTCATTTGCAGTAGGTGCAGGTTTTCAGATGTAAATTGGGTAACCCTCATTAACTAAAAACTGAACATAGCAGTACAGTTTTAGAAAAAGCCTAATGCCTTTACAGCCTCAATCCAAATCAAATTACGGCATACACAGAAGTTACCGTATGATTCAAACAGTAGACAATGGCTGAATCTGATGCAGAGACACATCCTGTTTGTTCCAGAAGGAGCAAGCATTGATTGAACGTGTTTGCTGAACATCCCTTGAGATGTGTGGTTGTGTTTATAGTACTTGCCTTTGCTCTAGAGGGAACTGATTAACTCTATTTAAATACTACCGCAGAAAAGTGAGTCTAAAAGAAAACAAGATGAAATGTTGTGTCTATTATTGTCTACTTCCTGTTATTTTTTTAATATTATCTATTTTATTTATGTATCTCTAAAGAAAATCCAGGGACTAATAAAGATGAGCTTAATAGTGTCTAATGCATTTCCCTATAGGTCATTAGTTCATTACTTTTTGTTCACCAACAAGAAAGTAATGTGCTGTGATGCTCCTCAGTGTCATTTTGTTCTGGAATACCTCTGTGCAAGTCAAAGATTTACATAAAAGTTATGAGATGTTCGAAAAAGCTCCATATCCTTCAAATGGGAAGAAAAGGGCCTCAAATAGAGAGCTCACACGAGAGGCTGATTCCCATTTTAGTAAAGAAACTCAAAAATATGGATTATTAGGACAGATTACACACACAGTCTCTAATGAAAACAGCATCTGCTACAGTGCATAGCACTCTCCATCCTATAAAGCTCCATTCAGTCCTAAATAAACTCATCCATATTTTGCGCCATCACGGGTAGAAATTATCCTCTCTCTTTGTAAGAAGACAGTCCTGCTGAAACAACGAGCAGTAGCAAACCCAGGGATGTAAAAGAACAATAACAGATCAACTGCATGCCAATTTTAAATCAGGATGTCTATGTAAATGTCTTTGTAGGCCTTTGCAGTGAAAAAGGAATTGTTTTCCTGGAAAAGGTTGGCTGTTCTTTTTTTTTTTTTCTATTCTCTCCTTGTGTTTGTAGGATGGTTCTAAAGTTTCTTCAATTGATTATAAAGCTATGAGGATGTAATTTGTTTCTAGGGTTATCAAAACTACTTTTCTGAATGTAGGATTGAAAGTAATGTTGGTACTTAGAGATTTACATGTCTGCGGTAGTAGAAGCTTTACTCTGGCTTTAGGGTTTTTTACAGATTCTCGGGTGCAGAAAGCATGAAAGAAAGCATGATGTCACCTTTGTGCTTTGATGCTCAGCTGGAAACAGGAGCATTGCTACCCTGAGTGTTTAGTTTTCAGTGTTTATAAATAGTATCAAAAAGGAATTAAAACAGTCAATGGAAAATTGCTCTGAAATGCTCACTTTGAATGTTGAAATATTAAAAAACAACATCGACGACAACAAAAAACCAATAAACTTTTCACTTGAGTTATTGTAGGTTTCCATATGGACCATAAGTTACAGTGGAGGTCCTCAGTTTTCCAACAGAGTTGAATTTTTCAAGACAAAATTTGTTGAAATTGCCTTTTTCTGAAGTCAGGGAGCAGTGCCTTACTGTGCTGCTTCTCATAATGAAGTATGAAAATTATGCCGGGTTGGGTTGTCAGAATTTTTCAGTGTTCAGTGAATAACAGTGTAAATGATTTTTATAATGTTTCTCCCTCAAATAGTGCTGAGAAGAGGAACATTGCACCCACTTCACAAACAATAGCAGCCTGAGGAATATGAAAGATTTATGTTCATTTATGCAATATTTAAAGTAAGAGCATTTCACAGCAAGTGGCTGTCAGTGTTGTCATGGCAGCAACTGAAGATGTCAGAGCTGGACAAAGCAGAAGACTTAGGTTTGCCCAAGCTGAAGCCAGCAGCTCGCCTGTTGCGTTGTTGTGCTTGAGAAGAATGAGAGCAGTGTCTGTTTGGCCTGCTGATTTCTTCATTTAGAATCAAGGCTTTCTATAGTTTAAAAAAAATAAGAAAGGATATACAAAAAGAATGGCGTGAAACACACAACCCATCGGCTGAATGCTGCTTCTCTCATTTTGCTATGGCAGCTTATGTTGTATTAAAAAAATGGGAAAAGAAATAGCTTGCTTCACTGGTTGAGCTGGAAGACTTTAAGCTGCTATATTGTTCCCTTTTCTTTCCCTGTTTTAAGAGTTTTCTGCTGATGGTACATGGCTGGGATCTGAGGAAGGATGTGGGACTAATGTGTCTTAAGTGTGGCTCTTCTCTTGGGTTCTTTGATGTAGTGTAACTTCTCACAACTTATCACACAGCCTATTGGCACCATTCTGTGTTTTTACAAATGTAGTACATTACCACATCTGTCAGCTCAGTTTGGTTTGCTTCCTCCCAGTGTGTGCTTTTTTTGCCTATGTAAACAAGAAAACACAGGGAAGCCTGTTTCGCTTTGCACTGCTAAACTTTCTGTAGTTGGAAGATGTATACAAAGGACTGACTTTGCTGTTTTAATGATTTTATTTGACGTGAATTATGCTTTGCTTTACTTGATTGCTGCTTCTCAAGTTCTTAGTAAAGTATAGGGGGGTAAGGGCTTAGGGTGACATCAAAAGAGAGCGTGTTCTTCCATTTTTGCTAGGAGGTGATAAGCTTCAAAAATAAGACCTGTTATTTGAAGATCTTTTGTTACAGAGCTTTATAGATCCTTCAAGAGTGATTTAGGACACCAGATCACGTTTAATAGGTTTTCATGCATTTTTATGAAAGGTTAACAGTCCACTTATACAAGTATTTATACTTTCTCATTGAAATTGAGTGACAATAAAGTAATATTCATAATATAAATTGTAGATCTGGTCCAGAGTATGCTCAGATCAAATGAAATCATTTCATTGATTTTGAAGGGCATTGGATGAGATCTGAGTCTAATGACGAATGCTGTATTACATTGGGGTATTTAACAATAAACACTTATATTTGTTGATTGTTTTTCAGTTCTCTCCTTGTTTAATCAATGGCAGTGCTATGCTGATCTTTCTCAAAGTGTAACAAGTATATACAAGTACAGTGAGTCATTGCACTCCAGCAAGGTTTTGTAAATGCCATGGTGCAGAAGGTGACTAACACAGTGATGATGAGTCGTTGTCATTAGCCTTGCTTTAAAAAGGACCTAGAAAAGGTGTTAGGTATTTTAGATTTAAGAAATAAGCAGGTAACACATCATTGTACACAAATACAACAGACATATAAAAGCAATCGAGTATTGTTTGAAGTTCTGTTTAAATCTGTTTCTCAGTGAGATTTTTCAGTAGCAATTTGCTTTGTATGGAGCTGTGCAAGTTCAGAGTGATGCTGAGAGGAAAGGGGAACATTCATTGCAGGTCACTGCAAGATAGAAATGGAAAAAAAACCTCAGCACCTTGGGATCATGAGCTATGAGGGGAAACTGGGTTGGTGTGTGCAGACAACGTGCAGTAATGTATAAAAAGCTAATTTTACAGAGTATTTATAAAATTGTTTTAATGTGTTTCATACATTCATTCTTTTCTCTTAAGAATTGCATTCTGTGACACTTGCTGTGAAATTAATAATCTAGTCTTTGTTGTGTTCAGTTACGTGTTCAGAAGCTCCCAAACTCCAACACCTGATTTTACAAATTCTTTCCTAGTAGAAAGTTTCATTGGTTTCACTTGTGTCAATATAAAGCTGCAGATGGAATCCAGAACCTATTAGGTCATCAAAGAACACCAAAGTTACAGATCAAAAAGTCACTGCTGTGTGTGTTTCATGCCAGAAGTAAACAGCTGAGAAAAACCATTTCCATTGAGTAATGTATAGCATTAAAAAAATCATACACAGCTTTATTTAAAGTTCTTGCTGTTGTGTTAACTTACTCTTCATGAAAATTTCTTCTTAGTCTTGTTTCCATTTCTTTCTAATGAAAAGCTTGTATTACAAAAAGTAAAAGAGCGACAGCTAAACCCCTTTGCCGAAAGAAGTGTATACTGTTAGACGTAAAGGGGTTTATCCTGGGAACGTGTTGCTTCTTGGAGTAGTAGTACATGGAAAACATAAACTAACTGCTGTTGTTTTATTACTTTAATTATGTGCTGTAAATAATAATATACAGCCTTTTGATCTACTACTGTTTTAACATCACATTTTATCTGGTGTTACCTGGACTATATTTTTTTTTTTTTTTGTGAAGTAAATTAGACTCCTCTAACAGAGACAGGAATGCATGATCAATTGCTTTGATTGGAATTAGCAGTGCTCGTGTCAAGTCAATTACTCTGAAGCTGGAGAAATGCAAAGGAGTGTGGTATGTTTGTCATTTACTATTTCAGAACACTGTGTTCTTCAGAGGAGCTGTTAACAACCATCCTGATTTTGTATATTACGGAGTAGGATTTCATGCTGGTTCCTACCTATTATCAAGATTGTGCAACTAGAAGAAAACTGTAATATTTTTAAGTGGTTTTATTAGAAATGGCAGTATCACTTGCTTCCAATGAACTTTTATTTGTAATTACTACATTATAAAGCTACAAAGCCTTATTATAAACATAGAAGAAAAGGAATTTGTTACTAAGACTCACATTTAATTGTAGGTTTTACTAAATGGCTTAGAGCCCACAGCTAACCTGATATATTGGGTTTGTGCCCTAAGTCCAATTGCAGTGCAGTTCTGTGTGTTCTGGGCGCCTGTTTTCTGTGCTGTCCTTGCTAGCAGAATATCTGTGTTGCAGCACTGAAGAAGGACTGATGACAAGCTTCTTTACTGTGGCCCTTAGCAATAGGTTGCTAAGATTAGCACTCTGAGAAAGTGGTTTGTCTGAAGGGCTTTCAATTCTTTCCTACAGTTATAGTCAACAGAGAACTATCAGACAGCTGCTTCTCTCTCTGACAGGTTTGCTTATATGTCAGCCCAGAAAGATAAAAAAGATAACACAGAGGATTTCCTTTTCTTCTTCCTGACTTTTGATTTCCTTGGCAGAAGTGTCTGCGTTCAGATCTTGGATTTATAATTAAATCTATGGGGGTTGAGTTTTCATTGTTAGGTGGTCTGTACAAAAGAATTAATAACCTAGTTCAGACTTTTTCACATTCCGACAGCTTTATGAGAAGCAGAGGGTTTACTAACAAAAGGAACAAAATATCTTTTATTTAAAAAAAATATGAGCAAATAAGGTCCAGCAAAGTGAAAGCCTTGCACAGCATAAAGTGTATTTGGAAATAGAAAAAAGTTATTAGATAGTAAAGAACTAACATGCCTTTTGCTGAAGACAAAGCTAAATACAACTAAGAGAGGATTGCTTTTGTAGAATGAGAGCAGGATATCCAAGCTATGCTTGGATAGCTTACTATTTTCTCTTCTAAGCTTACAAAACCGCCTTCATTAGGAAGAAACCAGCAAGCACCATTTCATCTGCGCTCAGAGAACTCTTAAGTGGTTCTATAGACACTATATCCTGGGAATAATCTGACCTCTCTGGAAGACAATACATTCAACAGTTTGCTTACACCCACTGAGTAGCTTCATATATGTATAAGCCTGCAATTCTCTCCCTTTTTTAATCAATAATTTTAATTGCAGTTACCTGGATTATTTACCTACTTTGTATAAATAAGATTATCTTCTCTAGCAGAGATAGGTATGTAAGTGAACTCAGAACTCATTATTGGCTATTGAAATACAAGATAAAATCATCCCGGTGGTCTGAATGAACAGCAAGATGACATTTACGATTGTCACTTGATTTCCACTGATCATAGAAATGATTAATTGGGTAAGACTCTGGGTGATAATGTGCTAAAAGATATCCAATAATACAATAAACATAAATAAATGTTGATAGCACAGCACAAAAATCATAGTAAACAATAACAATATTTGCAGATTCAAAACTATCATAGTCAGTTGTATATTTATTCATATTAGCAAAACTGACCAGTAAAAAGAATGTGCAAATTTGTGAGAATTTTTCCAGTTTACATTCAGTTTCCAAATAAGCATCACTTTATTCCAACCCACTTTTGCTATGTTTGAATTTTAGTGTCTGACAAATACCCCGAGGAGATGAGTTCTTGAACACATCAACCAGCGAGAGGATTGCAGGTGGTTTTGCACTTTTCAAAAGAACATTCGGAGAGTGTGGGAACTCCCCTGTGAGAATTTTACAGGTGTGAGATGTTAAGTGGATCCATGCCAACGCTGGTTGCAACTACAGCCCTAAAAGTCTGAATGGCTTTTCCTACAGTCAGTAGGAGTATCTAAAACTCTCTACGCCAAAAAGCAACTTAAAATTAGAATAATGTTTTTAAATGTGTATAAGAACAGACTTAACGTTTCTCCATAAGTTCACAGAGGTGTCTCCAATGCTTTGCATTCTTAATATCTTTTTGTAACAAAACCTCTGTGTTATTGTGCTATGTTCTGACAACTGTATTTGGCAGCTTGTTTTGGTTCAGGAGTAAGATGGGGATTACTGTGATATGTATCTTGTCCCTTAAATTAAAGGGATGATGAAAAAGGATGCAAAGAAGACAAATTATTTTTCAGTGATCTAAAAAGCTTCCTAGCTCAATTCTTACTTGTTTTTCATATTTCTAATGTCATTAAAATGCTCAGAGACCAAACATTTAATGTAAGGGTCGATGACCTGGGTGTAAATTTCTTCTAGTATTGTCTTCGCATACCTTGTTTCATTCTTTATACAGAAATAGTGTGTACGGAAATAAAAACAAGTATTATTAGGCTCCTCTCTTGCACAGCTCCCATTGTTGATAGAGGGGCACAGTTGTGAATCAAGTCTGTGGTTAGGCAGAACTTTATTGGGTTGTGCTCTGTTTTCTCAGGCTTCCAGGCTGGAGTGACCATTCCCTGTCCCAGGATCCTTCATGAACCAGATCTGATCACAAACAGGCTCCAGTGAAGGAAGCAGTCTTGAATTTCTAAGCCACAAATGCATATTTACAGCAAATTTATTCTAGTTCTGCTTATCCTCCTATAGAGCAGGACTTGCCACCTGTTAGTTGGGGGAGGAACCAGACAAAAATACCAAGGAAAGTGTCAAGCAAATATCTTAGCTTACCCCCACTTCTTCTAACAGATTTCCTGTTGCATTTATATGCAATGGCAAAGTAGAGCACAGCTAAATCTTATTGCCGGAAATTGTTTAAAGCAAAGAGTCAAATCTACCAGCCTTTATTGCTTCTCATTTGACTGAGTATGAACATAGTTTATAATAGGTCTTTCACATAAATATTTTGGGTATCTTTGTTATTGGATGTCCAGCTGACAGTTCTGTGAGGTCTTATTTTTCAGTGGGTTTGCTTTTGTCATGTCAAATATTAGGACAATTACTTAAAAAGAATTATAAAAGTTACAATTACATTACAGTAATGTATGATAAAGGGCAACCCAAAATTATGTTCACTATGTTTTATTCAGCGCCCGTTACACTTTTATAGTGCTGCTGTATTTCTGCAGAAAAGCAAGTCTGCTTTGGTTTTCAGAAGTCTGTTGAAATGCTTCTTGTGTAAAAATAGAGTATCTTACAACTGTGAAGGGAATGCTATAAAGATCGTTTCTAACTGGGTTACAATTTTAAGTATTTAACTTTTGCGTCTCTAAAAGTTAAGGCGGTGCTTTTAGAATGTGAAATATCATAAAAGGCAAATTATCATACTAAACAACTCATCCAAATAGATGTGACGTTCTTGGAGCCTGCTGTCATTCTTTGCAGAAACGCTAGATGATTCCATATGGCAAACTACTTTTCATGTGTGTAATATCTTGAAATGTTGAAATACTTTAGTGGCATTTTATAGTTAAGAACTCTATAAAAGGGAATGTTTAAGGGCTTTCCAAACGTTATGCAAGAAGGGATCATGATGCGTGATGTGACAACCACGTGGATCTAGCAGTCTTCCTCAACAACTACACTTCAGAGTGCAGTTTTTCTGGTTCCATTATCTTCAAATGTCTGAGAATTCTCCATCTAGTTCTCTTTCCTTATATATACACATTTATTGTTGGTTGGGCTCTATAGTTAGCTTAAATCCATGCATATAAATTCTACAGTAATCTGAGCTGGAGCTTGCCTATGAAATCATTTTTTCTTTTTTTTTTGAGAGGATGTCTCATTCTTTCCAGTGTGATCCCAGGACATGAGAAAAGTGGCAGTATTTCAGCTCTTTTATTAACAGTTCAGACCCCTGCCAGCAGCATCCAGTCTGGGCATTCTCATAAGCTAAAGGCTGGATGGCTCTGCCTGCAGCTGATGAATCTCCAATGACCGGTAAAAGATGTTTAGCCTCTGTTCCAGCTGTTAACAGTTTGAGCACATCCTGTGAGCATGAGCTCCCTGGATTTCTGTGAAGCTTCCAGAAACCCAGTTAAGTCAGCATTTATAAACCCTCACCTTTTGCTTATTCTGCTTACGAAGGTTAAAGCAACTGACTGAATTCCTAGGAATTCTTTACGCTGTAGATCTGAATGCTTCTAACTTTACCTCCAGTCAGTAAAACATCAACAAAATCGGAGAGAGGTTGCCACCGGAGAGTCTCCTAAGTCATTAAATTCGGAATAACCTTCATTTGGTTACGGAGAGTTACAAATCTTGGCCCCGTGGCTTTAGAACTAGCTGTTGAGTTTGTTCAGCATCACATCACTCAACTTTTCTGGTCATTTGTGGTGGTTTTTAGCCAACGTAACACCCATTCCTTGTCTGTGTTCAGAGCCAAACTGCCTTCTTTGGCTTTGGAAGCTCGTGTCAAGCTTGAAATTACAAAGCTTTTCAGCTGTAATTACAAACAGCAAAAGCTTCCCTGGTAAATGTGAAGTTATGGATTTTTTGCAACATTTTGAGTTTTTTTGGTTGTCTTTGGCATAGGAGTTTCAGTAAAACATAGTATTACTAAAAGGCAGTGTACTTTAATGTCACTGCACTGAGTTATTTGGGGGTGATTCAAGTGTCACCATTTGAAATGCAGCAGATTAAACTGTATATCTGTATATTCAAATACACAGTGTTTTCACCACGTGCATGCAAGGCAAAGTAGCGTGTCTCTTACACAACTGTAAGTGTTAAAAATAGCCCTATTCTTAAATGCGAACATTTGCATTTAGTATCTTTACAAAGCTCAGCTTGAGAAAACTGGAGCAATAACATATGGATGCTCTTCATGTTCCTGCCCCCTGCAAAGTCACAACTAAACTAAAACAGCGCTCCTTCTTTTCTCTCTCTCTCTTTTTCTTTCTTTCCCCTGGTATGATATATTTTCAGGTAATGTAGTTTGGAAACAGAAGGTTGGCATGTGAGAAAGGAAGCGCAGGAGAATGTGAAGCAGTGGGATGCTGAGCAGGAGGGCTTCTGCTTCCTCCCAGAGCAGACACTGCAGTGTCTGTTCTGCATGGTGCTTGGGCTCATGGCACAGGCTCCTGTAGCTCTGCCTTTTTGGAGTTGCCTACTTTCTTTTTTGTGTGTTTTGTTTAGCCTGGTTGTGCTAGCGAGAGTGACATGGACCACTGACTGCTGTGGTGTACTTGATTTATCAGGTTTTAGTGCCGTATGCACCAAAGCGTGTCAGAGAAGGCTTGTTGTTTATGGAAGTAATTTCAGCAGCTGTTAAAAGAGACATTACTGCTTCTGAAATCTGGAACTGATTTACTCTTGATCTGCATCCCTTTGTCATTCACTGTTTACTTGCTTTTCACATTACTGGTATGCTCGTGGGAAATGTCTTGTGTGTACTATAAAGTGATTGATTGTTCTCTCCACATGGACAACTTTTTCATCATTTGTAAAATAATTCATGGTTTTTTTGCAGCAGGATTGTTTAAAATCCAGAGAACATAGTTCAGTCCTGCTTAGCTCCAGAGCTGGTCTGCTCCTTGGTGGGATGTGCCAGTAAAACCATGAATCAATTGCAGAATATCTGGAGTTGGAAGGGACCCACATCAAGCCCAACTCCTGGCTTCACACGGAACCCCTCATAATCCAAACCCTGTGTCTGAGAGCACTGTCCAAACACTTCTTGAACTCCTGTGGCTTTAGGCTGTTACCACTGCCCTGGCGAGCCTGTTCTGTTATCACCACCACTCTCTGGTCAGAACCCTTTCCTAACAACTAGCCTAACCCCCCCCCCCTGCTGCAGGGTGCTCTTCTAGTACTAAATAGGAACATGAAGGCAAATTGTACAGAAGTGAATCAAGAGAGTAAGTAAACTTCAGGTCTGGACAGCTTTGCTATTTGAGATTGCTGCCATTTGTGAGCACCATGGTAAAGTGAATAGTCATTTTGGGAAAACTATATGCACACTGCCTAGCTTTCAAGAACTGTGGCTGTTAAATGTTGGAAGGCTCCTAGTCATTTGCCATAAGGCAGTAACGCAGTGGCAAGAAGAATACCATGAGAAAATGTGTGAACAAAGGGAAGGGAATTAAGGGAGTACTAACTGGTTTAATGCTTTGCAAGAACTGCAAAAAGTAGATTATTTAAAAGTTAAGAAAGTTTGAAAAAAGGATGGATTCAGAAGAAGGAATCTGTGAATCAGAGGGAATAAGAATAATTATTTTTTCCTAAGATGTCAGCAAATTGAAAATAACTTTTTGGATTAAAGAATTCACAAAGCCCTGAAACAGTACTGTTTCTTTATTAGTAAATCAGGAAAATAAATGATATACAAAACTGTAGTTTACTGAAGTCAAGGATGTTATGGAAATCTGTATTTGCTAAATATTCGACCACTGCAATAGATTACAAAATAATAATAAAATTCTGTTAGCTGAGTGTGTGGAATGGAAGATATGCCCAGAAGTTGTTGTTGCCACTGATGACATGTATATAACGCTGATGGATAGCACTGGCTCTGCCCATGCTGATTAAATGTCGGAGTCATCTCTGAGACCCTGGCTGTGCCATGGATATTTGTAGAAGATTGCAGGAACTGTGGGCGTGTGCATTAAACTCCATATATTTCACTCTAGTAAAATTTATGTGTGGGGGATGAAAAAGGTACCTGGGGAAATATGTGTGTACCAGCTGGTCCTGGAACACATCAGCACAATTTATGTCAAGTTTTAATGATAAAGAGTTGTGATTGTTCTTTGCTTTGGTTGTTGTGGGAGGAACTATTTTGTGGCTTTTTAAAAAGCTTTTTCTATTTTTTAGTTTCCCAGGTTTGGAATGGATTTATTTTGAAGTATTTATTTTTGGTGTTTTACCAACACTGGGAGATGAAAACAGACTGTATTTCAGTTCCAGCTCTGATGCAGTACAGCTTCCAGTCCTCCTGCTCTGCTCTGCACAATCTCCAAGATATCCGCAGTGCTACAACAGTAATAAACCTGACATTTTCAGTGATGTTTAAATTGTCAACCTGATTTCTGCTAAGTGCAGGTCATGTCTTTTGAAGCCCCAGCATTTTATGTGCAGGCATACAGATGTGTCTGTCAAAAGGTTAAGGTTAAGGTGAACATGCTAGATTGATGTCCCACCGAAAAGAACTTCCTAAAATAGTGTCCTCTTTCCAAGTAGGTAATAGGAGTTTTTCTGACAAACAGAAGAGATGCTTTTATGAACCATTCATCCCAAAGCAAAGATGTCTGGCTGGGAGAACTGGAAGCAGAGTTTATTCTGTCCTTTTTCTTGCTGTGTGTGTTTGTACAAAAAGGTACCAGGTGCTCTCCCTACATAGATAAGGGAGAACCCCAGGGTTCCTGAGAATACAGAATCTCTGGGAACACATTTGAGGTGGTTGAACTTGGCAAAGGCTGATAGCAGACCAGGCAGTTGGAGAGTTACATTGGTGTAATTTTGTCTGGGACCTGGCTGTAGGATTTTTCTGAGGCACGTAGGAACTGGAATGAAAGGAATTTGTGGTTAAGGGAGTATTTTTCTTTATTTGGAATTACTTTGGAGGGAATAAAGGAATTATAGGAAAACCTCCTGTGCCTTGGCAGACCTCGCAAATTGATGTTGCTGTACAGGTGGAAGCAGTGGTAGATTTGTGGCTTACTGTGCTGCCTCTATTTTTAGTTTCTGACCGCTTGCAAATTCTGTTTACAAATGTCAGGAAAATGCATTAGGATTATCTGCATTGTTGTGGAGGTAATAAAATGCTGTCCGATTTAGCCAATAGAATAGCTAAGAGCAGGCTCCCACTGACATGTCAGTGTAGCTGCTAAATGCATACTGTGGCTCCACAGGACTTTTAAGCTACCTGTGCTACTGTTTCCTTATTGCTTGTTTCCTGTCATCCTGATTCAATATGGAGATTAGGAATCTTTTATTTATTGATTGATTTATTTATTTTTAAATTCTTTTAACATTCTTTTAACAGGCTCATCCAAGAGTAACTGAGAATGTGCACTGGGGAGAAAGGAAGGGGTGGGATGAGGATTCAGCAGGAGCTCCATAATCCATTCCTGCAGTGCCATGTGTAACTCATGGAGCCTGGCAGTGATACTGGAGGCACAAGGACTGAGTGTCCCTAGACCTTCCGCCAGTGGTCTCTAGCAGCTGGCCTTTCATTGTAGCCTTTTACCAAGGGATTGACAGGGGTACCAGCCCTCAGGAAGCCTCTTCTGCCACTCTTATTCACCAGCCAGCAAGAGGCTAGTGAATTACTCTCTGAAGGCAGTATAGAAATAGAAATAGGAGGAAAGTGTGGCTTTGAATGAATGTTGGAGTATGAAGGCAATAATTCCCAGAACAGAGCAGCCTTGTGTGCACCTGTGCGTGCCCAGTTTTGGTGGTGCAACTTCGGCAGTTTTTGAAACTGTATGTCTCTAAGGAAGCATGTGATGGAAATCTGATGGGAAACATATTTTTATGCCACAAAGTGTTTAAACTTGCAGCTGGAACACTGCAGGCTGACGTCAGCTTGTCAAGCATAGCTCTTGCCTGGCAAGTCTGACCAAGAAATAGACACTCTTTTTTTTTACCAGGAGATGAAGGGTGGGAAGTCTTGATTTAGTAGTGAGAGCGAGATGTAAATCCATCCTTACTGTTTGTGTACTCTACAACTGAGAAAAAGGGAACCTGGAAAGGAACTTGATTACTATTCTTTGTGTTTTGTAATGATAGAGTCTAAACATTTGTAATATATGGCATGCATGTGGCCAGAGAGAGGTCCTCGATGAATAAGCAAAGGGTTATCTATTCCAAGATTTTAATTGCTGTTTATCCAGATAAGTAGCATGGAACTGTAGCTTGCAGTTACTGAAAAGAACAGTCATACCACAGCAGCTCTGTTCTGCCAAGCTGTTCTAATGAGTGATGAACTACTGAAAACTAGCTACTGCTTTTGTCAGCCCGAGACTGGCAGTTATTGTTGAGTCTGTTATTTTTTTTTTAGCTCAAGTATTTTTATTTTTATGAAAATGTATTTTAAATAGTAAATCAGTGGATAGCTGTGATGGAAAAAGTAAAATTAATCCTGTGCTTTATTCATAGTCCTCTGGAACTGGAGCACTGTGTGCATTGTAATCAGGGAGAACAGGTTCACTTAGTCCTGCTCTCAACCCACAGTCTGCAAAATACAGCAAGGAAACCACAGCTGCTTGGTGCTTGGGGGCTTGCTCATAGCCATAGCAGTGCTGTTGGCATCCAAAAGCAGTTTGATGCAGTCCCAGGTCCAAGTGACAGCTTTTTCTCTTAGGTGTTTCTTCACTGGGATTCCTCTGTGCTACTGAAGGTTTTTTGTTTTGTTGTTTTTCAGAGCACCATCTAGAACAGGAAACTCTGTGATGGTAGAACTAGGATGCATAGAATCAAATGATCTTACTGACAACTTTGCTCCTCCTAAACTTTAGCCCATTTTTAAAGAGTCATTTTATTTTTAGAGGTAGAAAGCTGTCAAAAATGGAGCTGGTTAAAATGTTTTCCGTTACTACTTCTGCTTTTGAAAATCACTGATTCAATGGAATTTGAAACATTTCTTGGGGCTGCGTGAATTACACATAGGCTTTTTGGCAAAAGGATGACAGACAAGGTGAGACAAGGTGTCTTGAAATTCTGAAAAGTCTGAAATTGTTACTTCACTCATCTGAAGGATAGATTTACTTCATAAACACCAGTTTCTGAATGCTCTGCTAAACTTTATCACACTGTTCTGAAAGAAAGAAAAGCATCTCTAGAGTGACCTCTACGTCTTATACCCTTTTTCTAAGTGTTGGTCAGGTCATTCTAGTGGCAGCTGGGGTGAAACTAAGCCCAAGTGTTGAAACTAGTTTTATAGTTTCCAGCTGAGAGAAGAAAGGATACAGCAAAAGTGTTTAAAAGATTCTAAATATTGTTTTCTTTCCTTTAGCTGTCTCCGTAATGAGATACAGCGCATCATCGTTTGGATTTGCTGTAAGTAGAAATGAGAGTTAAATATTCTCTGCTTTTTTTTTTTTTTTTTTTCATTTGCTCCTTCTGGACACAAAATACTTTATTTTTGCCTTTATGTAAGTTCATGGTAACATGTACAAATTCACGGGGCAGAAAAATTGTTGTTCAAGTAAAACTTTGGGAGGGATAATAGAAATATTCTCATTCTAATGGTTTGGTTTCTGACCGCAATGTCTTACACAGGAGTTAATATTTTTATCTCATCGTTGGTAGGAATTATCCACCAGATATGGTTATCTTTTACAAAATCTATCAATTTACTCTGTTCTCTTGTTGAACTTTGAGCAAACTTCCTTCTGAACTTTGAATATCCTTCCTATAGGAAGGCTAGGGTGGAACTAAAGCAGACTTTGGGTTAACACTTTCCTTCTCTAATCGTTGCCATGACTCTCCTGATCAGTGGCAGAGCAAAAATCTCCTTATGACACGCACAGTGCCTGATTTCAAACACTTTGGCATTTACTTTTAAATTTGAAAGACACATTGACTCTATAGAAAGTTTGACATGAAAATGAAAGTTTTAATGGTGGCACACAAACATTTTTTGAACTTTACAGATATTACCTAAAATCGTTTCTTTATTTGCTGGAAATACAAACATTCTGTTTTAAGAGTGAAATAGAAAAACATGAAACTTGACAAAATGGGATTTTGACCAAGTTAATGTTCTTTGCTTAGAAACAAAACTTCTGACTGCAGAAAATTCATGAATTCTCAGGGAAAATAAATATTTGACAGGCATTTTCAAGCACTTTTCTTTTAGAATCTTTCAAATGAATCATATGTGTAGTATTTTAACTCTTGTGGTGCCACAGTATCAGTTTGTTTGAACTCCTCCACAGATCATGGATTACAGGTAGAAAGTTCTTAATCTCTTGATTGACTGAATGAGCACTAAAGTGTATCATCGTGCAGTAATACATGGCAAGATCAGTTTAATGAATGTAAATCCTTCTTTCATTAAAATGATTTATTTGAAGCTGCTTTGTTCCTGTGCAGCAGGGTAGTAAATAAGTTGCTGTTAGTATTTGGGGGCATGTTTTATTGTCTCACAAAACAATTGACTCTGTATCTCTTTCAGTTTGATGCTACCCTGGATGTTTTGTCATCAGCGATAGTTTTGTGGCGTTACAGCAATGCAGCTGCTGTACATTCTGCACACAGGGAGTACATGTAAGTACACCTAATTGCTTTTGGCTTTGATATAGGCCTGCAAAGCTTTGGTTGTCAAGCTGTGATGTTAGAGATTCCAGAGCTTTGAGAAAAAACATTTTGTCATGTCAGCAAGTATTCATTCCTTATGCCCATGTACTGCTTGGACCCAAACACATAAACTCTACTGGAGCAGAATTCCCTATGTTTGTGATTTTCATTTTCTTTTTGGCCAGTATAAGAATTCTTAGGGCTTTGGGCTTTTTTCCTTGTAGCATCTGTATTAGGAGAATTGTATTTACAATCTGTAATGAACTGTAAATCTCTCATTTTTATCTTTCTCTGTTATTCTTCTTGGGGTATCCCTCCAGGATTGTTGTGTATATTATGTATGTGCCTCCTTTAAAAACAGTGAATACATGTCAAACCCCTTCTTTTTGAATGTGAACCTCTTTATCTTCTTGTGATATTATTAGAAGTGGAAGTTACAGGTATAAATACATAAATATGGGATCAGAATTAGTCTATCTGGTGATTTTAGCAGACATTTCCTGAGTATCTTGCTCTTGTGAGTGTCCACAGGGATTCCTGTCAACATTTAATTAACATATTTTTGAAATCTCCTTCTGCTGAGCAGTGAGCATTGTTAACTACTTTATAGTGAAAATAAATCCCAGTACAAAAGAAGAATCAACATATCCCTACGGTTAAGCCAACAAAGCGAACAAGCAAAATGGCAAACATATTTTCCTGCTTTTTATGCTCTTTTAAAATTTGCTTTCATATGATCCCCCTGCTTTACATAAAGCTAAATTAAGTCAATGAATTACTTGCCGTGCCCTCTAGTTGAAAACAGCAAAGATTGTGTGGTGAGATATTGAGTAAAAAAATACAACTGTATGCTGAAAATACTAATCACTGGGTAGGCATTCTAGCTATTGCTTATTTTCTAGATTGGACAAGAGAACGATCATCTTATAGACAGGGACAACAGGGACATAACATCTTAAGGCAGTTTCTACTAGGGCAGATTTTTGAGAGAGGCATATTTCTAGTTTCCTGTTGTGTTTAATCAATCTCTTGCTTGAAAGGCCACACGCAATTAATTTTTCTCTCTGCTGGGGAAGTTGCATGACTTCCTGGCTGCTTACTTAACTTTTAAATAATTATTGCACTATATGTGCCTATAACTACACCTGTTCTTTCACACTTCTTGTTTTCTTTGTGCCAGGGAAAGCCATCTTTAAGACTCCTGGTCTGTCATAATTTACGTAGATGCTTGTGTCATGCTGTGCATTGTTCATGTTTCTGTGTGCCAAGCTGTACTTTGCCTTGGTGTAGAAGCCAAATGCCTGCACAAAACTCAGCATTTCTATAAACACATTACTGTATTTACCAGAGTGGGATGTGTACAGCTTTGGTCCTTATTTGAGGGTCTCTCTTTTTATTGATTTAAATAAATTTATATGTCTCCTAATGTACCTGAAAGTAATTTGTATTCCAAATTCCTTGATAGGATCCAAATGAAATTGCCAGTAACTGATGTATTATAAATTTATAAAAAATAATTATTTTATAAACTTGACAGTAGGAGGTTGATCCAGAATCTGCTGAAATAGATCCTGCCCTGTTAGGCTTTGTTGAGAAAGAATATAAACGTAGAGAGGAAAACAGAACCCTAGAAAAAGATAAAGAGAGTACAGCGTGACTCATTATTTATGATCAATTAAATACTTACAATGAGATGCTAAGGTATGAAAGAATATATTTTATTTAGCATAATTTTGCTGAAATGTAGCCGAACGGAAGCAAGAGATATAGCATTTCATGAGCTGGTATTCAGAATGAGCAGTGGAAAACTGTGTTCTGTGCAAACTTCTGTGAAGTTGAACTGATGCATTACCATTTGACTTCAGGGGGATTGTAGTCCTGTAACTACCATAAAAGTGTGCCCTGCTGATATTAACTTTTTACTAGTTCATTTGATTTCTCTCCTTTTCTGGAGCAAGAGGTGAAGGTACTTTTGGTGTACATGTCACCAGAGTTCTACTATGTACATCTTTGATAATTCTCATGGCATTTCACAAATGTAACCTACAATATATTTTAACTTACCTTTGGGATTCACCCGGCTTGAAAGTTCTTTGAAATTGGTGGCCCAAAGAGATGAAGTTACAGGCTATGCCAACCTTCTATTGATGGAGAATTTTTCTTAAGTTGCTGTGAAAAGATTAGTCTGGTTGGGTTTGAGGTGTGTCTTAAGTAATGATTAATTTTTTATGCTTTATTTCTAAGTATTTCAGGAGGCTTTGAACATACAGTGGATATTGACAAAGATCAGATATAAGCCACATGAGACACTGCTTGATTCTGTCTAGCTGCCTCATTAATCAAAGCGTGTGTGGGAGTGAGGTGAACATTGATAACATTTGTGACTGATACTCCTTGGGTAGTTTCGCACTTCTCTATCATTCTGTTTTGGCAGTCAAATGAAAGGGCCACGTCTCTCAACTACTCAACATGGGCTGTAGTGTTTACATGTGTTTTTTAAGAAAGGACTGTAGAACTTGAGGAATGCAGGAACTGGGAAAGATTGCAGATACCTGGAAGGAAAGTCGGAGTACCATGGTTTCTGAGTGCTTGACTTGCCCAGCATGATCTGCTGGGCTATAAAAGGGAATTTGGAGGTATTGTGTGAATTATCTAAAAGGCAGTGATCCAGACATCCAAAAAGAGGTGTGTGCTGAGATACCTAGAGAAGTAATGTTGAATTTCAACAAAAGATGAAAACTTATGACTGAGTGTCCTTGTAATTCCCTGTCTTTCTGCATAAGAGGAAAAACTGAGAGAAAGGATTGAACTCTGAAATAGCTGATGAAAATACAGTAGAATGACTTCCTGTGCACTTTGGACAACTGCTTTGCACTTAATGATGTGGATTTTTGTGCAGCACTGTGTCTGCACTGTAAGTGTGGTGTTGTGGAGGGGCTGGGGTTGGCAAGCACCTCTGGAAATTGTTTCTTTTCAATGCAAGGTCAGTTTAGCAGGTTGCTCAGACCCATTTCTTGTTGGGATGTGAATATCTCCAGGGGTGGAGGCTCCACAATCTGTCTGCATAGCCTCTTTCAGATGAGTATTCCTTGTATTTCTGTTTGTATCCATTGCCTCTTGTCACTGGAGGAGGGATCTATGGAGCTGGATATATGTGCAGAAAATCTGTGCCAGGATAAAATTCTGAAGCCAGTCTTCTGTTTTACGTTGTTTAAACACTGAGCTGTCACTGAGCAGTTCAGGATGCACTGGGAGATCTGAGAAGCGTAAATATATTCCTGAATATTCTGCCCTTTAGTTAATCTGCAGTGACATAATAGCTTCTTGGGATGCTGAAAGAATTCTAGGTTTTGCTGGCAGAAGAAACATATTGAAACCGATGAGGTAGTAGCAGTTTTTCGTGTACATAAATAAACCCATTGAATAGCTGTAAAGTCGTTTCTTAATAGAAGCCTGGGTCATTAGGGACCTGGAAAAATGTCTCACCAGAGGTAGAAATAGTAACTAGCTGTACAGCCAGAGGTCAACTATTTGATCTGGTAAATTCAGAGATGAAGGACTTAAATTGAAGCAGTGGAACTGAGTGTGAGGAGACTGTGAAAACTGTCACCAAAAAAATGAAAGATCGAGAAAACAGAATAACAAACTTAGGGCACATAGGCTTGTGAAAGGTCTGTAAAAGATGGAACTTCTAATGTATGGTTAGTGGGAGACAAAAGTCCCAAACCTGTGAACAAAGGAAACATCTCCCGTTTGATTCTCCTTCTGTTCAGGAAATGGTGCTTTGCTCTTTGTAAATTAATACAGCTGGCAGCCTCAGGTCAAATATTCAGTTCAAATGGAGTAATGTTCTTTCTAGGTTATAAGGCAGTAATGCTGCTGTGTTACAGAGCTGCAGTTGCATTTTGCTACAATGCAGTGCAGGGGCTGAGTTGCGTTTAGGACCCAATGCTCCTAGGATTTATTGCACTTCTATTTTTGTTTGGTTTTGAGCTTACATCTTTAATGTTGCAAAGACTAACCCTGTGCAGCATATTTAGCGCAGTGATTCTTGACAGCTGATGTTTATTATATATTATTTTGTATGTGGTACCAAGTTAGATTCTGTTTTCCCAAGGACATCTTTTAACATCTTTCTTAAGCCAGTGCCAGAGTAAATAAGGAACTTTACTCGTAATGAGCACACTGGATAAACCAAGAGCAAAAAAACTGATGTTGTTTTCACTATTTCTTTTTTGACTATGAGGGCCAGACTCCAGCTATTCTTACTTTTACTATTGTAATAAGAAAATTAGGGTGTATGATTGGCAAGTAATTCCTAATGAACTCATAGTGCTTTATGTTGCCATGACACAACATGTAACAAATTAATGCATGTCTTTTATTCTTGTATTGGTGAATCTGCCATTTAAATATTAACTTCAGAATCAAAATAATAGGAATTAGGTAGTCTCGTGTGTGTCAGACAAGGTTGCAGATATGTCACACCTCTACCTGCTGCTGAGAAAGGTTTTTGCCAGGTGAAAATGGCCATTCCTGTCTGCAATGAAGCAGCATATTATTCTGGAGTGCTCTTTCTTTATGTGTAAGATGATGCTTCACTTGGAAGAGTAGGTGGCTTAAATTATCTCTGTTTCTGTATTTATTTTGCATATTATTCCTCTTCCTTATGCTAGATTTAAAAACAATGAATCAAGAATTGGGAAGATTTTGCAGTCGTTGCAGCTTTGTTATTAGATGTTGTCTAAAAGCTTTGCTGTATGTCAGTAACTTAACTTTAATCTCCATACATTAACCTCAGCTGTGGCAGCTAGATTTGATATTGTCAGAGTGCTAAACCTGTTGGCAAAGTGAACATTGCCTGCCTGGGGGATTTGACTCTTAATAGGTTCTTAAATTAATGTGAGAGTGAACCAGTATTCTCATCCATTTTTACATCCAGAAAAGCAGCGCTGTAGGAAATCCAAGAATTTCTAACTTAGTTTGAGCTACAGCTATGAGAAAAATATTTTACTTTTCCTCAGGGATGGTGAAAATAGGAAACCTGACTCATGATGAGTGTGCTAGATGCAGCTATTAGAAAATCTCTCATGAACTTCTGTCCTACCCGTCTTCGGACTGTTAAAGGTGTACATCTTATTTTTATTCTGCATATGTTAAACAACATATGCACACAAAGATATGTATGTCAGAGAACTTCTCTAGGAAAATGCTACATAGATATCCTCACATATGGGCTACAGTGAAGAGAAGGGTGGACAGGAATATGGGTATTCTGATCTTTCTAGGACATTATGCACCAGTGTTGAAATTTAGGGCTATGTAACAGTATAACATGCGAGTTAGAATATTAAAAGGCACTTCACAGAACATATTAATGATACCAAAAGCCAGTTCGGAACACCTCATGACCACAAACTTACAGGGTACTAATCCTTATCCTTTATACATATATGTATGTATGTATAAATAAATAAATATATATATTTATGCCTCCTTGGAACTACCCTGCCAATTTTCTTTTCACAGCATATGCATCACAAACAGCTTGTAAGTAGCCTTTTCAGGTAAATGGAGCAATGCAGCTACCAGGCATGTCAGCGTTTCAAATACTGCCATGGACCAGTAGATGTTTTTCTAGGAGATACAGCTTTGAACAGCTTTTCTGTAATAGCCTTGCATATTCTTAGGCATGTGACCTTTGGAGAAGCCTAGTCAAGTGACCAGAAACACTTACCAGTTGCTTAGTTACCTTCTCTTTGCAATTTAGAGTTAAGCAAACAGCAGTAATAGAATCATCTATAAAACTCTGTGCAGTAAGTAGACACTCAGAAAATACCTGAGGGTACTGTCCTTAGCTGTAGTATTCCCTTTGTCAGCATGGGTATCGTATGGATATTAATACTCCTTGGACATCCTTTTTCTTCTGCTCTTTAGTTTCTCATGCAATTTACTTTTGGAGGCCAAGGGAAATAAGTGTGTGAGTGCTGTCCCTCTTTGCTTGCTATGGAAAACTGCTGAATGTCTTCTTTGAAAATCTGTCACGTTGTCGTGTCCTGCAGAACCACGTCTGTTGGTATCAGAGGTGGGCAGGTCAGTGTGTCCAGTGAGAAAATGTCAGTTAGTGGATAGTGAATTTGTGTAAAGACTTCTAACTTGTTAAGAAAATTTAGAGATAGGTGGGACACTGAAATGGAGCGAGCCTTTCCTTCCAAAGTAGTTGAAACCTCTTCTTCTGTCTTGTTTATGTCCAGATGACATTACTTGACAATATTTACTTCAGGTTTGGTCACAGTAGCCTTAGTAAAGTTACACTGATATAACACTATGGGTATTCAGTCATGCAGTATGGATGCTGAGATGTACCATGCTCTTGCCCTCAAAGCTGAAAGGAGCTGGAAACCGTCTTTCATGAGAGGAAATGGCTGTCATGCAGTCAGGTGTGGCTCTACTTTCTTTTGGTTCACAATAAAAGAACACACTGATCCAAATCATTGCCGACTATACGCTCTATTGATACAAAACAAACATAGCCAGCACAAAACATTCAAGATTTTCATTTTCAGTACTGTATTAAATTCTCATGTGCATACTGGCTTCACTCTACGGGCTAGCTCTACTAAATGAGTACTGTTAATTTAGGTGGTGTTGAATGAAAATAATCCTCTCAATTCAGACCCAACAGTATCAGTCACATCTGAAAAAGCTACGGATAATTTTATCTGTGCTGTACACGAGAAAGAGATGCACAGATGGCAGAATCCACACCTACCCACAGTTAGGGGCAAAACTCTGTGGCTGGAGGAAAAAAAAAACTCTTTTGTGATGAGTGAAGGGAATAGCCAAGTAATCTGGAAAAAATTCAGATGCATGGAGATAACTATGAATCCAACTCTGCAGTTCTTGTCTAATTCTCAGCCACCATGAGTTGGTCTTCCTGGGGAGCATGCATGTCTCTCCTGTCTGAAGGAGCAGAGTGCAGAGTAGGTACAGTATTGGATAAGAGTCTTAGAGGTGCTTCAGTAGGCTGCACTGTAAGGCTGCACCATTTCTTCCTAAATCCATTAACTTGTTTGTATTCAGGCAAAGAGTAAAGCAATTAGATACTTTGCTTTTATCCAGGCAGAAATGCATGTGTGCATACATTCATGCACACGCACACAATTCTCACACACAGAATGTATACTGAATAAAGAATAGTGAACGTTTATATTTATACATTCCAAAATCTGTTTCTAAAAATGTGGCATCTGTAGACTTGGCAATGATTTTAGCATAGCCAGATCCAAAATCTATTTAATTGATAAAAACCTTTCCTTTTACTTCACTGGTAGTTGATTAGGCTGTATTTACATATATTGCCTAGTGTCCACACACACACACACACACACACACACACATATACATATGTTACATGTATATAATTGTGTTCTGTATTGGAATTTGTCACCATAAAAAAATGAGTATCTCAGAGATTCTCAAAAGGCT